>NC_086229.1:76372488-79092488 GCF_036321145.2 Pelmatolapia mariae
GACGGACTCGCGACAGAAAAGCCGATCAGCTGATCATTAAGCAGTTTCACGACTGAAGTAGCAGCAGGAGAGCGAGAGGCAGTCGCTCCATATATCGGTTGTTAAGCTTAACGTGGGAATGCTTTACAACCATTCAGAGATGAACTTACACACTTGCTTTACTTCTCTCTGGGATAACTTTCTCAGAGATGAAATGCTGGTTTGCTAGCTAGACTACAAATACACACAGCCGCTCTATCAGGTGACGCACACTGCTCCAAGGTGCTACGGCTATGAGGAGTTACGCCATGTCGCAAGTTTTGTGAGGTACTTTTTTGATATTTAATGGATCGGATTACATTTTTTATTTCTCGCCGATATCCGATCCAGTAATTTAGGTCAGTATCAGACCGATACCGATACGTAATATCGGATCGGTCCATCTCTAGTTACAACTGACCCACGTTACAACTATCCCCGGTCTCCCTACCTGATCCAACAGGCTGCGACACCACCCAGTGAGCGACTCCGGGGTGACGGCATGGCCGCAGGACATCTGTGCTCTGAGACCCTGGTCTCCTTCCACTGGAGCTGAGAGGAACAACAGTAAGCGCAGACAGTGAACTCAACAGTGTGCTACAGCTTGCCCGATATTGAAGAGAACCTACTAAATTTAGCACACAAGTAATTTTTGTATAAAATACTAATTCATTTGGTTTAATTGGGATAACCAGTGCATTTATTATAATAATTCCAAATCAAATCATGCACAGTTATTAAAATAGCAGCATTAAGTGGCTTCAGTGATGATAACTACATAGTTATATTTCTTACGTAGTGGATCCAGATCATCGGGCCTGTTGACGAATTTCAGCGTCGTGTCTCTGGGGTCGTATCTTTTCTCGTCGGTCATTTTAGCTCAGAAACTCTCCGTCCTCTCCGTGGATAAACAATCTGTGTCTGCAGTCAAGTGCATTTGTTTTTAACTTTCAGTTTCCCCCAGCAGTTACCAGAAGTCACATGACAACGCTGGTCTGTCTTCTTGCATCTGTATTTCCCTTTAATTACACTTTAAATGTGTCCCTGCTGCAACACACCTCAATACAATTAGTGGGTCCTTAGCAAGACTCAATAATTTGACTACATCCTGAGGTGGCAACTCCTAACCCTACTCAAATAAATTGAAATAAATGTAATAAAATATAAGTGTTTGGGAAATAATGTAGGCCTACTTCTAAAACTAATTTTATTGTACCATGTTCGTTTACTCATGAGCTGCTGTAACATAAATCAAATGGCTGAATTGCCACCTCAGCATGCAGTCAAATTATAAGCTGTGTATTGTGTAAAAATGGAATTCATAGGATGTTTTTCGCCCTGCTTCGTTCAATTACTTCATATGCTGCCTTCATGATCTTATGTGAATTTGCAATACATCCCAACTGAAAAATATATTCACAAACCTAATTTGCCGCAGGAGTGCAATAGGCCCTAGGTTAATCCACATGTGTTTGTGAGTAAGGACATATTAGGTGTTCTGCAGTAACATTTTTAATAAGTTTCTGAAAAAGAAAGTATAGTCATTTGATAATTTTGAGATTTCCAACACAGCATGTATGCAACATTGCAGACCCGAAGAGAAAGAGAAAGTATTCCGTGGCTTTTAAATTCACTGGATCTGTAGATCGCAGATTGTGTCGGGAATAAACTAAGTAGTTTCCGAAGGATCCGGAGGAATGCCTTGAATTAGACGGAAGGTAGGATTGTATGTGTTGTTGTTTAGTGGTTGGTTAGCGTAACCGGTAAAATATGCGGCTTATTTCTTTTTAAGGAGCAGTTTATTCAGCAGTGAAGAGGTTGCAGGACGGCACAGAAAATGAACGGACATTTCACCAATACATCTCTGGGTAAGATTTCAGAAAATATTTAGAGCTCTTTTGTTTGTTTGTTTTTTGTTTTCATCCTCAGGTGTATTGTTGGAGATGGATATTTATCCAGCGTAAAGGAATTTCGATGTTTCCTTTTTGTCTTTCTAGCACTCGTTTATTTTGAGTCTCGGCTTTTTAATTTAGCTTTCATCAACATCCTTATCATAAGATAAGATAAGATAAGATAAGATAAGATAAGATAACCTTTATTAGTCCCACACATCATAAATGTTTAATAGATTGAACATTGCTGAATCACAAATCTCTCTCGGGATCTGGGGTTATGTTCAGATTCTTTTTCTAACCAATTTCCTGCACTAGGTTGATTACTTAGTTTGGGCGACTAAGATATGGGCGACATGGGCGGTTGCCCAGGGCGGCATCATGGTGGGGGGCGGCTTCACGGGCATCGGCAAAAAAAAAGTTGCTCGCAGCCATGCTGCCCCGACATCATGCCAGCGCATTTTGGGGATGGCATAGGCACCGATCGGTTTTCTGCCACCCATTTGCTGGGAGTAAGGGCGCTCTTCGTTTGCGAGGTGCGCCTGCTGCTTGCGGCACTGGGCAACAAGTGGGCTGGCTGGAGCAGCATCTAATAACTCGCAAAATAAAATAAAAACAAACCAACAAACACGAAAACACCAGACATTATGATACAGACTTTTGTCGTTTTTTCGAAATTCTATACACGAAAAGTGAGCGCGAGTGTCCTCGGTGCGCCTGCTTGCTGCCGAAGTCAAAGTAAACTTTATTGTCATCTCCGCTACATACAGTCCAGTATATAGAGAGACGAGACGACGAGGCTCCAGTTACAGGAGTGCAAGTAAACAAACAATAAATATAAGAGGAGTAAGAAAATAAATATACACTTTGGGACTAGGGGTAAAGGGATCAATAACAATTTAAAATTATCATTTACAGTTTGATGACTTAAACTCTCACACAGCCCGTCGAAAGGGGAGGGGGTCGGCTGCTTCCAAATTTCATTCATAATGATGTAAATCCAAGCCCATTATGTATTCATGATTAGAATCCTGGGTTGTGCGAAATCCCAGAAATAAACCCTAGACAAAGTGAATCTGTGAACTAAGGTGTAGGTCTATTAGGTTATGTTGTTGTGATCCTCGGGTTGGAGGATGGGTGTTCATACTGGAGTGCAACATTAAAACCAAGATGGACAAGAAAAGTTAAAAGCCATCAGGTGCTCAGTTTAGAAAAAAGAGAAAAGAGGAGGAGAAACGAAAAAAAGATACAGGTAAGCAGATGTGTCATTGGATAATGGCAGGTCATCCTGAAACAATCAGAATCAGAATACTTTATTAATCCTTAAGGAAATAATGTGGGTTACAGTTGCTCCAAGAAATTGTAAAAATAGTAACAGTAACAGACTAAACTCCAAACAATACATTATGTTACAGATTTTACACATTTAAGAAATAGCACTAATATATACAGATCACTCAGTTATAAATATCAAGGATTCACTGAGGTGATTATAAATAAATATCAATGAACTTGAAAAGAATATTCTAGAGTAGAAAAGAGCGTGTGTAAAAAGGGTGTAACTATTGCAGTGTTTACAGTGTGTTAGATGGAGGAGTTGTACAAGGAGATGACCACGGGCAGGAATGATTTCCTGTGTCGTTCAGCGGTGCTTTTTGGTAATCTCAGTCTCTCACTGAACGTGCTCCTGTGACTAGCCAGTATGTTATAGAGTGGGTGGGAGGTATTATCCATGATTGTCCGTATCTTGGACAACATCTGCCTCTCAGACACCCTAACGGAGTCCAGCTCCATCCCCACAACATTACTGGCCTTGTGGATCAGTTAATTTAGTCTGTGACCCTCGACCTGCTGCCCCAGCATGCCAGAGGGAATTTTTGCCCATGGCACCAAACAGGCTAGGACTGCCCCTGTGGACAGACACTGGACTCTAAAGAGAGTTTTGCTTGTTCCAAACTGTTGTAGTTTACTAGTTACTGAGGGCATTATACTCCTGGCAATGCTCCAAGCTTAGATGGTCCCGATCTTTGGTTCAACGTAATATAATTTAGAGGTTTACAGGCAGTCTTTGGACTTATTGGCTCTCTTTTTCCTTGCACTGTAA
Source organism: Pelmatolapia mariae (assembly GCF_036321145.2). Classification (NCBI taxonomy): domain Eukaryota; kingdom Metazoa; phylum Chordata; class Actinopteri; order Cichliformes; family Cichlidae; genus Pelmatolapia; species Pelmatolapia mariae. The sequence goes on from NC_086229.1 coordinate 76,376,503, forward strand.
ATTTTGGGACATTATATAAATTGGTATGTGCTTTTCCCAAACAGCCAACCAAATCAAATAACTGAATTTGACTAGAAGTGGCAAACTAGATATTTTAGAGTAATATTAACATTGAAGAAAAAAAACAGTTAAACCCCTAATGTAGAGATTATAAAATAACTGTTTTTGGTTTATTTCTCTTTGGGTATTTTGTGATCCAGGCTAATGTTTTAAATATATATCTTCTTTGTATGAATTCTCTCTTCGCATCAGCTAACAGGTACCATGGGCTGATGAAGCAAGGATCCACATGTTACTTAAACAGTGTGCTGCAGGTGCTGTTCATGACCAAAGACTTCAGAGAGGCTGTGACAAGGTTTGATGTTCAGCTTTAAGTGTGATTCTGTATTTATCATATATGAAGTTTACAGTGCATTTGTTAATCAATCATGTTTACTTCATGTGTAGGTACTCTGGAGAAAATCCTCACTCTGAGTTCCTTGATCATGATTTGAAAGCCTTATTTGATGACTTGGAGAAGTATACAGCATACACATATAAAATAACAAAGAAGCTGGGCATCGACAATGGTACAGAACAACAAAACCTTTTTAACACTGTAAACTCCAGAGCAAAGTATAACTTTAAAATACTTTAATAATTAAATTTAATATTATAACAATGCAAAATTGTAGGGTAAATTTACAAAATGACTTTTTAAAAAATAATAATAATATGCATTTGTCACAGTGAATGAACAGCGTAATGCTGCAGAGTACTTTGAGAGGATTTTAAGAATGACCAGTCCTGATGCATCAGAGGTAAGGTCTTCATCGATGTCAAAGGATATCTATACACTGGATCAGTATATCACTTTTTAATTGTGGGGTCTTTACCTAACAGTATAAAATGCTTTGGTAACTTTTGTTTTGAACAAATGCTTTCTAATTATAACTGAAAGGTAATGAACAGGTTTTTTCATCTGTGTTTTCAGATCTTCCACGGTCAGTTAGCAAACAAGACCACCTGTTCTAAAGGTCATATACAGACTGATGGAGATGCACCATTTTGGTATCTTCCTCTTTCACTGGTAAATTCCTGCAGCGGGAAAGTCAGTGTGGTAAGGTTCTAACAAGTTGCATCATCATTGCATAACTTAAACGATTTACTTGTGGAGGAGTACTGACCTTATAATTCCTGTAGCTACAGTGCTATAAAAATGAAACTTTCTGGATGTCTAAATGTTTAATTTAGGAATGTTTTTTAAATTTAAAAATACACACTTTATGTAGTTTTGCCTTTTTACATTACCACAGTGGGTCAAACAATCCAGGTGACTGCAGTTCACACTTTCAGCCTTAATTCAAGGGATTAAAATTCAAATCCCTAGATGGGCCGGGATAAAGGTACATCAATTACAGGCCTCATCAGTGTCAGGAAAATATCTGACTTTGCTTAAGTGGATTCTGTGCAGCGCTTTGTCTCACCAGAAGTCTGAATGATTCCTACGTTTATGTGCCAAATAGTTAGATTTTTAAAATGTAGACACTAACATTTGGGCGTCAGTTGTTGTCAGTCAAGATGATGCCTAAATTGACCAGATATCCCAGCTGTTGGCTCATTAAATTTTCAAATTCTCATTAAATTTTAGACTGTCATGCAAGGGTTCGTCCTCAAATCTGCCTTTTTCCAACTAATTTTATAGCTTAAGTATAACAGAGAAAATAATGGCCATTTTATATCAGGTATCTGGTTTGGCTTAAAATGATGTAAATCAACTCCTCCTTTGCAGCCCAAATGCACACTAACATGAGAAGATATGTATATGTATACTGGTTAGATTTTTTCTTTTCACTTTTCTCTTAAACAATACATCTTAACCTTTGAGTCTGACTTAATAAAGTTAATGGGTCATGTTAAAAACCTTCTTCCTCAAGGAAAAACTCTTCACCTCACCTCACTGGTAGGCACATCTTTGTCAGAGCTAATTTTAAATGACATTTTTCAGGTGAAGGGCATTGAAGAGTTTTTTAAAACTTCAGATTTCTGTGGAGAAAATCAGATGTACTGTGAGCAGTGTGAGGACAAAGTTGATGCTACTATGGTGAGTTTAAAAAAAAAGTTTTTGATTGTTTTATGATTCATTAAATACAATTACTCAAACATATTAACATGTATTGGGAACAGACAAGCTCCCTGAGGCAACTGTTGTTGTGATTTGGTGCTGAATGAATAAAACAGAACTGAATTGAATGTGTTTCATTCAGACAGATGTAATAAAGCATCATCCAGATGTTTTGTGTCTGCTGCTGAAGAGGTTTGAGTTCAACTATAATTACATGTCATACATCAAAATCAACTGTTCTGTGGATGTTCCTGAAACCCTGCAGATACCAGAAGTACATGTATATTATATTTTAATATTTAATCAATATCCTTTTCATTGTCTTTGCTCATTCTGATGGCTGTCATTTTTTCTTTGGGGATCAGAGCCAGAAATATGAACTGTATGCAGTTGTGGATCATTTTGGGGATTTGAAAGGTGGAGATTACACCGCAACAATCAAGATCCAGGAGGAACACGGAGACAGATGGCATAATTTTCATGATACCAGGGTCACAGAGGTAAGACTGATAACGTGTTAACTGTTGATACTAAAACATGCTCCCAAATCACTGTGTTGCACAAGTACTTATATGCCTTAGTGTGTGTGACGTAGCATAACTTAAGCAGCAAGGAAGGTGATAAGTAAATAGCATTAGCAGACGATTTAAGTTCTTTTAAGCATATTTTATTGCTGGCATCTCCCTTTTGCCATAAAACAAATCAATCAGGCATGCAAAAATCCCACTTGCTTTATACAAGACTTTTCCCACACCTGACCTCGTTAGTCCCTACCATTGAAACAAATAGGTTAAACCAAACAATACAATTCTAAACAAAGAACAGAAATAAGGTCATTCATGAAACTGACAAACTCATTTACTCAGCTAAATGGTTTGTAAAGTAAAACACTGCATACAATATAACTCAAAAGGCTAATTTAAAGAAAACAAACAATCCTATACAAAATGAAAAACCCTCCATTTGGTTACACCCAATAATGCAATCATTGACCTCATGACCCTATATAAACAGGAAGTAGTGGGCGGCCCTTCCCCTACACCTGTTTTACACATGGGACCTGCTCAAAGGAACACACAATGGTAAGTATAACCAAACTACATAAACAAATGAAAGATTGAATGAATTAGTGATGAAGTGACATTCAGCTTTAAGTACATTTGCACAGATGAAATGAATATATAACCAATGCTACTACAAACAGACCCGGGATAGTATGTAGAGCCAAGGTTACATGTGCTATGTTTACATTAAAGCATTATGATAAACTATAGGATGACAGAACACAAAATAACAATATATGCAAGTGACAAATGGCAAAATGATTTCTGTCCTAGCCACTTTGTCACAGTGTGGCAAAACAGATCCATCGTGTTATGTTTGATTATTTTTTCCATCATCAGCTTGTGAATCAGCCATTCCAGCTGGATAACACTGAGAGGTAAGTTTTGTTGCTTCTGGTGCTTTTGGTGTTTCCCTGACTGTATATTATTATTTATTATATATTATTATTTATTATCGCTGTTTATTTTTAATTATTTATTTTTCCATTGTTTTTCAAATATTTCTTGATTTTCATGTGAATACATACATACATACAATACATGTACATATATTGTACATCACATACTATAGATGAAGGCATAGGTATTCACTTAGATTAGATAGATTGGATAGGCTCGAGTCCCCCGCAACTCTCAAAAGGATAAGCGAAAGAGAATGGAGAATTGATGGCAAAAGAAGCGTTTTGTAAAAAGTAAAAGGTGGTATCAAATTATATTTAAAATATCTTGAAATACCCATTATGCAGAATTTTTTTTTCTGTGTAGCTTTATCAATAATAATATTGAATTACAAGATTTATTTTAAAATTTGTAAAAAATTCTGCAAAATTATAAATAATTGAGATTCTTAAATCACTGGTCGAGAGTACATGGTGCAAAATTAGCATCCAAATAGTGGAGTAGATGTAGAAACTAGCTGGTTTGCAAAACACTGACAATGATAACTGAAACTCAATGCGCTTAACAGAAAAAATGAAGACACATAAAACAATGTCCAAAAATTGGGCTTACAAAAATGCTGTTATGTATAACATACATAGATTTATTTCAAATTGAATTAAATTTATTTTTCCATTAGATCCCAGACAGCATATCTTCTTTTTTACAGAAAGAGTAAAGGTAAGAACAAACCGTTTTTAAAAAAAATACTTAACTGGTTTTCGTAGTGTGCGCATGAAATGTATGCATACCTAATTTCTAATTCATCTCCCAGATGCTGCTGCTGAAGTGGTCAAGGAGATGTGCAGCCTGGCCATACCAAATATGCAGGTCATACATGAGGAAGCAGCCCAAATTCCACAGGTAAGATGTATCACTGTAGGCAACTCTGAAAACCTTTTACATACTGTAAAGACGTTGCAGTTTGTGCATCTGTGTGATAGTTTGTAATTTGTTAAAGAATTTGTCGCTCTTAGGACCTCACTCAGTTTCAGCTTGGTATTGTGATAGGATGCTACCTGTGTAATCTACCTGACTGCCTCTGTGTAATTTATTTGTGTTTTTATTGCAATTTGCATGTTTTGTCTTGTGTCCAGGACAATGGACTGAATTCCATAGCACAAGGTCTGCCATTAAGCTCCAGCGGGCAACTTTTCCCATCAAATTCAACTGGCAACTCAGGAAATCCAGAAAGCCCTCGAAGTGTATCAATTCATAGGATAAAGGTTGTTGAAGATCTTTTGGTTGTATTTAAGGACAAAAGCATAATGACTGTGACTTTAAAGATGGACTTTGTCAATGAAAGAGCTATTGATGATGCTGGGGTGTCAAGGGAGGTTTACACTGCATTTTGGGAGCAATTTTTGGAACAGTGTGAAGGTGAAACAGAACGAGTTCCAAGGCTGAGGCCAGACTTTTGTGAGGCTGAATGGCAAGCGGTTGGTCAAATTTGGGTGAAAGGATTACTAGATCATGGTGTCATTCCAGTGAGGCTATCAAAGGCTTTCATTTTAGCCTGCCTTCATGGAATTGACTCAGTCAGTATAGACATTCTGATGACATCGTTTCTCAACTATGTCGCTCCTGTTGAGAGATCAGCAGTTGAAAATGCTCTCCAGGGCACAATAGGTGAAAGTGATGAAGAGGACCTGCTTGACCTTTTCACAAGGATGGGCTCCCACTCTCTACCCCCTAAGAACAACATGCAACTTGCCATTGAAAGAATGGCTCATAAGGCCATTCTGCAAGAGCCAAAGTACATAGTTGATTGCTTCTCCACACCTATGGCATGTCTACAGCAGAAACTGTCAGACAAGGAAAGTGTTTTGTCTCTGTATGAGACAAAAAAGGCCACAGGCAAAAGAGTATTGCAACTGTTTGAAACAACAAAGGTGATGCTGTCTGAAAGAGAACAGATCACTTTTAATTATCTTCAGCATTATGTCAAAAATGCTGATGAAACTAAAGCTGAAAAAATCCTGCGTTTCTGCACTGGGTCTTCTGTCATTTGTGTTGACAAAATTCTTGTGTGCTTTAACGCTGAAACTGGGCTCAGAAGAAGGCCTATTGGTGATACTTGTGGTGCTACCCTTCATATACCGTGCACTTACTGTTCTTATCCTGAATTCCGCACAGAGTTTGACAACATTCTTTCCAGCAATTACTTTGAAATGTACGTAATTTAATTCAATAGAAGTGCATTTAAGAAAATACTTAAACCTGTAACTGTTCCATTTTTATCAAGAGAAAAGTATGCTTCTACAGTGAATGTTTTTAAAACTGGCCAACTTGCACCAAAGCAATCTCAATCAATGAACAGTACAACAGGCAAAAAGATAAAATGTACATATGGTTTTGGGGTAAAAAGACTGTCTTGTAACAATAAGCCCAAGTTTGCTTGATTAGCTTTCAGAATTTTTATGTAACATATGTTTTATGATACTTATATTGCCTCACAGCAAGAAGGTCCTGAGTTCAATTCCACCATCAGACCGTGGTCTTTCTGTATGGAGTTTGCATCTTTTCATTTGCTTTGGCTCTTTCTGGGTACTCTGGCTTGCTCCTACAGTTCAAAAATCCTCATACCTTTCTGATCTTTTAAACTGGTGCACTCCTGCAAGATCACTGAGATATGTGGATCAAATGCTTCTAGCTTTTCATCAGAACCTTCCCAACATTAGACACTTTCAAAACCCGTCTGAAGACCCACTTTTATTCCTTGGCTTTTAAATCAGAATGAGTTTTGTACTACTTTTATTTGTCTTATTCTTCTCATTTTATACTACTTTTTTTTATACTTTATACTACTTTTTATCATGTCTTTTATCTCTTTTAATTATCTTAAATGTACAGCACCTTGGTCAACAGCTGTTGTTTTAAAGGTGGTATATAAATAAATTTTACTTTGACTTTGTCTGTAGTATATAGTTTAAGAAATAAAAGTTTGACTATATTTCAGCTTGTTTGTCCCGTACTTCAAAAATGTACCACCACATCCTCACAAAAGGGGTGAGTGATGTCAGTGTAGCATTTCAATTAACTTACAGTTCGTAAAAGGCCGACAGGACAGGTATGTAAAGAAAATGTTACATTCGGCTAAATTCATATACTGAAGCAGAATGTCTAAGTTCAAAAGACCAACATTTTTTTTCTAATGACACACAATTATTAGCCAAAGCTAGTCTAGAATCACACAAAAATTTGAATTACATTAAAACAATTCCATTTTTAGATTGGCTTTGTATTTAAAGTCAGTGAATCCCCTGGGGTTCTGGTACCCCTTTTTAAGTACCATTTGCGTGACAAACCAAGTGTGATACTTTATGTAATATCATCAAATTTTAAGAACATTTTCTGCTCGACCATCTCTGATTTGCATAAATATTTTATAGACTAAAATTTGGACATTTACAATGAGTTCTGTGAAATTTTAGCTTCACATATCAAGTACTTTTCAAGATTTTTTTTTTTTTGAAAGCTGGTCTGTTGAACGACTTTCAGGCCTTTTTTCTGCACGTTGAAATTTGCTGCGATGTTTAAACATGAATATCTCAAAAACTATTAAAGCAATAACTCTGGAAATCTAAGAAGCTTGGAAAAAAGACCTGGATGACTAAGACCATCCACAGAGAGAAAACCCTGGAATTTTCACTGGTGTTTCTTACCATCAAAATGAATTGCGATCTGTAATAACAGATGCATCAAAAAAAATACCTTAGTATTGCCTAGTTAAAATGTGAAAAAAAATATCAATCCATCCTGTAATGACTAATAAAAGACTTCACATTCTAAAAGTCAACCATTCACAATTTTTGAATGGTATATAGTTCTACTTTACAGCAATACAAAATTAAGCATGTATAATATTCAGGTAGCATTTTTTATTACAGGTCAATAATCAAGGGGTAATAGTAGGGTTACTAGAGGGAAACAAGAGCGTGATAATTTCTAAGTTAATACTATGCAATTACCAAAGTAATAATCACTTAATATCCAAGTAATATCACGGCAGCAACTGTGGTTACAGCTGAGTAATGTTAAAATGTTAAAGCTAAAATTTATGTAACTGGATAATAAGGTCCCCAAAACTGCAGGTAATAATGTGGAAATTAGTGATGTGCGATACCACTGATTTCCTTTCCGATCCGATACCAAGTAAAATTCAGGGTGGTATCGACGATACTGATCCGATACCGATACTTTGTACAAAAATGTATTTTATTTATTGTATCTCAAATTATAGCGTCATAATGATTACAGGACATCAGATTACTTGTTCTTATCACTTAATAATGCAGAATTCATCATATAGAAATAAAAAAACCTGAAGTTGTGAGCTATTTGAACACCTGCCTGCAGCACTAAAGGACTCCGTGAGAGACGTCTGTCTCGCCCTAGCAGCACCTGTCCCTGTTCTCCTCTTCAGTTCGCCTCAACATAAGCTCGTCATATTCTGTGATATGATTTACTCTGAGGTGTTTGACAAAATTGTGGTGTTGCCACAACACCTCACTTTCTTCCCACATGTATCTCAAACCACGTCTTGGCTGTTTGTGGATATAAAATACGTCCGCACATAACTCCAATTACGCTCAGCCATTGTTGTGAGTGCGCACGCCAAGGGGCTGCCACATTTATACAGCCGTATTTCTCACATGACTATGAAAGGCGGAAGAGGAAGTAGTTCCTTCCAATTGTAGACAATCTGAATGAAATAGGCTATTTCCACTGTGTTCCTGTTAATGATAAACTACAAATTTACCCTAAAGTACTAAAATATCGATATTTTAATGTGAGAATCGATTCTAGAACATAAATGAGTGGTATCGGAGGAATCGATATTTCAGTATCGATCCGCACATCACTAGTGGAAATACAGCTAGGGTAACAAGGAAGAAACAAGAATGTAATAATGTGGTAATTTCTAAGTTATTACCACCCGATTGCTTGTGGTAGTTTTTGTGTAATAAGCAGGAAACAGAGCTCCAAAATGCAAGACTGTCTGTTTCTATTTAATAACATATTAATAACCTATTAAAGCAAACTTCAAAAGTGTGTGATTATTACCTGGAAACAACCTTGAAAGAATAAATAGAAACATCCTGCAAAGACCAGGCTGCCAGTAGGTGGCAGACTGCTACCTCCTGGTAGTCTGCACTTTCTATTTTATCCCTGGATAAAGACAAAGAAGGAACTGCTAACTTTACCCACCATTTTCCTCCTGTTTGGCTTGCCTCTAGGTCCCTGCTTGACCCAATAACCCAACTGATTATGACAATTCATTTTGGAATCAAACCCACATTATAGCTACTGCTGTAGGACTGCAAGTTAAGTGAAAACTTTTTTTTATTCCATAAGTTATAATTAGGACCATGTCTCTTGTAGTTATTAACTTATGCCACATACTATCAACTTATACCACTAACAGAGTAGCTAACAGTAGGTTAGTAGCTAATGTTAGTTTAGCTATTAGCTGATAGTATTAGCTGATAGTACTTAGAGTAATCATAAAAACTAAAGTTGCATAAAAGTAAGGTTATCGTGAAATAAGCTGACGATTATTATTGTAAATATGGATAGAGAACTAGATGCAGTTAGTTATTTCAAATAAGACATATTATACACTACTGCTCAAAGGATTTTAGAACACCCCAATTTTTCCAGTCATTTATTGCAGTTGAAGTCGTTCAAGTCCAGTGAATAGCTTGAAATGGTACAAAGGTAAGTGGTGAAATGCCAGATGTAAAAAAAAAAGAAAAAAAAGAAGAAGAAGTAAGGTTACCCAAAACTAAAAAATAATGTATATTTTGTAATTCAGAGTTACTATTATTCAAAAAAGTTTTTTTTCAGGGAACATAGGTTAGCAATTTAAAGCTGTTCTGCAGCAATGGAGGTTGATCAAGCCTTGAAAGCCGGTGCTACTAATTCCTGGTGGTTCCAACTTTTCTCGATTACTTGCAACACCCTCTGTCTGCATAAAAGCAGTGTTGGAACACACTGTTTTACCTCACCCTTGTGAGCATCAGTAGAACAGTATTGTACTGCAGAAAGTACAAAAAAGGTGAGAAAAAGGCAATTAACAATGGAAGAGAGACAGACAATCATAACATTAAAAAATGTAAGTATTTCCTATAGAGAAATTGCATAGAAAGTTAAGGTGTCAGTGAGTCCAGTTTCCTTAACCATCAAAAGGCACTCAGAAACTGGGGCAAACTTTGACAGGAAGAGTATTGGCTCAAATTGTGGTCATAAATATTTTGTACTTGTAAATCAGTTTTGTACTTGCAAATCAGGATTTGTATGTGTAAAAAGATTTTTTGTGTGCGTAAAAAGAATTTGTATGTGTAAAAAGAATTTGTGTGTAAAAAAGATTTGTGTGTGGACTTAGCCAAAAAATATGTGTGAAACTCTGCACTCAAATTTCAAGTTACAAGTATAAATTTTGACCCTATCTTTCTTCCTTTCATCTGATTGGTCAATGTCATGTCAATCACAAATTTAACTATCCAATCAGAGAAAATAGATGGGTTTGGCTGTCGGAGGGGCACTTTTTTGAACTGCAGGTCTTTGAAGAGTAATACAGTTTGAAGCTGGAGGATCTCTATATAAATATCCGATAGAAGCTAGGTCCCCTAACTTTCAGTAGCTGTTGAAAGGATAAAGTTGTGGTATATCAGTGGTTAGAAATACCATCATTACTTTAGGATTAGTTTAACACAGGGGCGATTTTAGCCCATTTTTGGGGGTGCAAATCTAAAACTTAAAATTGTCCGTAACCTACTGTTGTTACCACTGTCCTCTTTGAAATGGATACTAACTAGCTAACTGACTGAATGCCCATTAACTCCCGTTGTGTGTGTGTGTGTGTGTGTGTGTGTGTGTGTGTGTGTGTGTGTGTGTGTGTGTGTGTGTGTGTGCAGAGAGACAGCCAGGTTCATAATGGATATAAGGAAGTTTTTTTGTTGTTGTTTTTTTCAAAAAAAGGAGCCACATTCAGGTCCAAGTGTAAAATCAAATGATCCATCAATCAAGGATAATGTTGGATCAGTGTTTCAATATTTATATCTTTTATTAGATGTTCATGTGGTTTGGTTATTTGCCTTTTGGTTGAAAGTACACTGAGAGAGGACTTTTTGTTTTGTCTGGAAGTTGTGTCCTCCCTATATTAAAGCTGCTATACAAAATCTGCAAAACAAACTGTGTTGAAACATTTTTGACCCTTTTTAACAACATTCCAACATAACATTATCATTGATTGGGGAGATTAAAATCAATGATATATTTTTATGTGGTTCAGCCACAACTCTACTAAAACCTCAGGCAGTAATAGGTAGGTTTTAGTAACTGGACAACCGTCCAGTTGTCTGTATGACTGCCCCAGTACATGCACCACATTTGCACACTATCATAAAGTGCCAAACGGTGCCCTGGTGGAGTGAGGAGCTGTAAAGAGAAGCAGATGCTCTGTTTATATTCTAAAGATGTTTTAAGCTTGTTTCAAAGATTCTGTACAGCAGCTTTAAATGTTTTCCAAAAGCACACATACACTTATCAGTGTTTCTCAAACTTTTTACAGTGTGTGCCACCTGAGAAAATGTCGAGCTCTCCCAAGTACCACTATGAAAGCATGAAACTCATAAATCTTACAACACAAAATTAGTATTAGTAAATTAGTAAAATTAGTATCTGCAGTAAAGATTTTTTCATACATTGTATACATTCTACCACAGGCAAAGTTGCCTCCATTTTTATAGTTTTTTATTAATATTTTGTAATAATTTATTCTGTTTTGGGAGTGTTTTTTTATGTATCTGTATTATACTGTTTACTTTTTACTCACTATGAGCATCATTCATTATTCTCCCCCGGTAATTAAGGTTAGAATATGTATTTTCTTTTATTCCAATCCATTCTTCTTTTGCAGCATTTTAATAGCCTTGATCAGATTTGATGGTTTTGTTACAGATTTTTCAAAAAAGTGTTTTGCTTTTCTTTCACAAATGTGGAAGACAAAATTGTGTTAAAATGTACAAAACAGTGATGTCATGTTTTGTGACGAGGACCCAGGCACAGAGAGACTTGATGAATTTAAGAATCTTATGATTTAATAAAGAAATTTGCAGACTTGCACAGAGATGGTAAAATTTTGATGACTGATAACAGAGACAAAGACAACAGACGACGAGGACAGGGAGCAGGGCTGGACTGGGACAAAAAATCGGCCCGGGCATTTTGACTAGAGACCGGCCCACCAGGTATTATAGGAAAAACCATAAAGCCTTTGAATGAAAACAAACGCTGTTGTCACAGTGATGTACACTGTCTTGTTGGTATATATGTATCAGTCTAATAAACTTAAACCTTCACCATCCTCCCTATTCTGGTATTCTAAACAGTACCCGAAAGTAGACTGTTTGGTCGAGTTAACCTCCTGAACTATCTACAACACATGGTGAAAACCTGAAATTAAGACAGAGAAGACTAGAGGTGAGACATGATCATTACTGATTACTGATGACAGATTTAGATATATTTTCATAAACCATTCATTTGCCACATCAATAAACAGCATGGCAGGGCAAAATATTTTTTCTAACATGGCAACCTTTAACCTCCTAGGACCTCCCGTCCACATATGTGGACATCACATTTTGCGTTATTTAGACCAAAATACTCAATTTTGCTCTACATGGGCCTGATATCCACTTACGAGGACATTATACTGCTACTGTTCTATCAAATTTTTAAATGAATATCCTCATATGTGGCTCTCATTTTTCTTAAAAACAAAAATAAGGTAAAAAAAAAATTCTGGAAATTCTTTGTTTTTACATTCATTGGGCCCCAATATGCCCAAATATCCAAGAGAAATTAAAAATGCATGTCGTGGAAGAGTTCGGGTCTTAGGAGGTTAAAAAGTGAAAGGAGATAGAGAGACAGGTGAGAAAGAAAAACTTAATTGACTTTTTTGGGGCATTTCACACACAGTACTGGTACAGTATCTAGAAAATGTGGGAAAATACTGGCATCATATACAGTACTTAGCTACTTCTAAAGAAATTATGATGGGACCCTAAAAAATATTACTATGTACAATAATGGATTTCTATACATTTTACATCAGATGAAAACGTTTGTTGTAAGATTCAGTTAATTATTTATTAAAAGCTAGACATTTTAAATGAGAATAAGAAAGAAAAGTATTTCTTTGTGCCCCCCTCTCCCTGTTAATGCCCTACCTGGCCCCCTGGCAAAACTTTGCTAGACCCGCCCCTGCACAGTTACCAGCTGTCAGCTACTTAGAAAAGGATCCTGGTGTTATTTGTCTCTCAGAAACAGTTCATAACTTCCCTTCAACTCATTCATGTCACCTAAAAGGTAAACCTGTTTCTCCATCACCTGCTCAGCTCTGATGATTCAGTAAGGACATCTCCTGGTTTCATCTTCATGTTTCCCTCTCACCAGATAACCAAACCAATATCATGACCAGCAGCTTTTACAGCTGTGGCTCCAGCAAACATCAGCTGATACTAGAAATTAATATTAAATAAATTCTAACAACAGCTGATCAAGTTTAAACGAGCTGCTGTTGTTTAGCGCGACCTCCACTGGTTTCCTCTTTCTGGCGCAAAGTGAGTGATAAACAAACAAGAGAGAAAAGCCGATCAGCTGATCATTGATCAGTTTCATGATTGAAGTAGAAACAGGAGAGAGAGGGGAGAGAATGAGAGGAGAAGAGACAGCTGTGCAGCAAAGACACAGAATAACTCCAGCTTTGTGTCTTTTTCATTGTAGTCCGGGACAAACTGCGTTCCTTTTCACCTCAATACGAAACGGTAATATTTTCTCTGAATGCGAGACGATTCCGTTTTTTACGGAACGGTTGGAAACTCTAATAACTAACTTTATAAATAAAATAAGATAAAACAAGTTCAACATCAATAATATCATAGCACCCGCCCAACAGTATGTAAACTCCATCATGCTAGCTAGTACGCAGTACCAGTTATTGTAACTGACTGTAAAAAGTCAGCTTAACAAAAATAAACTACACCTAAACTTGGTTTATATCTGACCCAGATAGACTGCAGGTCATAACTTCTTACCTGAAGTTCAGTTCACCGCCTCGGGTCTCTGGTCCTCCTGCCTTTCTGTCATCCACCTGTCAGCGTGTTGCATCTGCTGGCCTCCACCACTTGCTAATGTTACTGAATCTGTGGAAGCTCCGCAATAGCCACCATCAAACAATTGAGTTATTTTTACACATCTCCCAGCATCTGGCCAATCCACCACCTTTCAGTGTTTATACCGTTACGGGAAAAAAACTGAAAAAAAAAAAAACCAAAACCCATCAACCCATAAAAACGAAAAATCACCATCGGCCCACCGGGCAAATGCCCGATATGCCCGATGGCCAGTCCAGCTATGACAGGGAGGAACAAGGGTTTAAATGCACTAAGGAGACAGTCAGAGAGAACTCGGGACAACTGGAGACATTTAAGGATGCAGGGACTGACAGAGACAGGGAAGAAGTCTCATCGTGACCTGTAAAGTTTATCTTGCCTGGCTGGGCAGCTCTCTGGGTGCTCAGCACCCCCAAAACTCTGATCCTAGAATCGCCCCTGGTTTAACACAAAGTCAGGGCTGACCCGGGAGCATGGCTGTGAGTCACAATGCTCAGCATAAAAGTCCTTTCACATCGGACGCAGCATGTGCTGCTAATGCTAACTGCTAACTAAAAGCCAAGGATCCAGAATTTGTTGTGCTGGCTGCTGGGCTCTGTGGGTTTTTGCAGCAGCTCTACCTGTACTAGATGCACCTGCTCCTTCTCTTCGTTTCTATCTCTGCTATTTATGTCCTCTACAAGAGTTTCTGGTTTTTTTGCTGATTCTTCAAATGTTCAATAAACACATTTATGCTAATTCATAACGAAAAAAGCTTTGTAACTATCCCCACTAGTGAAGACTGTCATTTCCACAATACTGCCACAATACCCCCCCCCCCCCCCCCCACACACACACACACACACTGTCCGCAGCGCTGTTGAAAAGGCTCTGGAGGTCCCTGTATTAAGCACGTAAACCTGTCACACAAAAATCACCAAACTCAGACCACAGACTGTTTTCCTTCGTGGTGATGAAGGAGAACGCTGGGCTGGCATGTAAAAGGGCATTTATTCCCTTCAAGGACCTGAAGCTCCATAAAGCACCCCTCCAATAGCCAAACCCATCTGTTCTCTAAAAGTAAAACTACATGACAACAATGACTTTACTCAGAACCTGGAAAGTACCTGATCCAACAGGTTGCGACACCACCCACTAAGCGACTCCAGAGTGACAGTATGGCTGCAGGGCGTCTGTGCTCTGAGACCCTGGTCTTCTTCCACTGGAGCTCAGAAGCACAACAGTAAACGCAGACAGTGAACTCAACATTGTGCTACAGGTATTAAAGAGAACCTACTCCGTGCAAAGGCTCCGACCCCGGAAATTTAGCACAAAATTTAAATTTGTGTATGAAAAGCCATTCATTTGGTTTTATTGGGAAAACCAGTGCATTTAATATAATAATTCCAAATAAAATCCTGTACAATAATTAAAAAGAGCGGATATGGATTAAGGGGCTTCAGTGATGATTACTAGATGATTGTATTTCTTATGTAGTGGATCCAGATCACTGGGCCTGTTGACGAATTTCAGAGTCGTGTCTCTGGGATCGTATTTTTTTTCTCTCTCCGTCCTCTCCGTGGATAAACACTCTGTGTCTGCACTCAAGTGAAGTAAACACCGAGGCTAGGTTATCATCACTGACAGCACCAAGATTTGTTTTTAACTTTCAGTTTCCCCCAGGAGTTACCAGAAGTCACGTGAAACAGCGCGTAGCAGGTCTGTCTCCTTGTATCTGTATTTCACTTTATTTACTCTTTAGTACTGATGGTGAGGGCAGCAGTTATTTAAAGCTTTTTTGATGTTTTAAAGAATTATTTAATGTTACTAAATAACTTTCATAAAAATACACAAATACGTTGTTTTACAGTGGCATTTATAGAGAGTTTTTTGCAGTATTGATTTCTTTTTTTAATGAAAGCGGAACAGCTGGTCAACAAACACGCCCACTCATAAACTGGGATATCAGGTGATTTCCAGCTATCACAGAGTGTGACGTCCAATAAGGAAATGCATTTACACACTGAACAATTTAATTTGTAAATGCTGAGTGCTGCACGGGCGCTATAATGTAGACAACAGTAAACAGCTTCTCATGAACACCATTTAAAGATTATTAGCATCTATTTGTTTTTCGTTGATTGTTTTTACAAAGAAACTGAATTTGCATTTTGTAGAGGAAACAACGGTCAACATCAACATATATCTCATACATCTAACGCATTTTTATAGAACCGTGTAAAATTGAAAAAGGGAAAAAAAGACGCATAGGTGGTAAAAACAATCATTTTGATGAAAGTGAAAGTATACTCAAGCATGTGACGTCAGACCCAGAAGTACCTTATTGTCCGCAGCAGAAGCGGAGGGAGCGCACAGAATGGGAAAGCTGTACCAGGTCGTGGTCTCTGGAGTAAGGGGTGGGAAGGTGATGGTCGACCTGAGCAACACCGAGGAGCAGTTTAAGAGCATGACAGTGGAGCAGCTGAGGGAAAAAATAAGACAGAAGTTTCCAGAGACAGCAGGTAAACACACAGAGAAGTGAAACACTCATAATTTTCCTGGTATTATCCCACATTACATGTTATACACGATAAACAAGCTCAGTGTCATTTTCGGAATCTTGGTTTCATGTTGTTGTTCTATCGATAGTTCAAAAATGTACTTTGAAAAAAGATATTTAATTTGTTGTGGCGAATCAAGACTTAGATTTCTTGCTCACAGAAGAGTATGATATATTTAAAGTAAGCAATAAAGATACTAACGGAGGATCCAAAGAAGAGTAATTTACATTATGTAGCTGTATTTACGTATTTAATTTAGTGAAGTAGACCGTTAACGCGTACAAACTGTCTCTCTCGCTTTGTGTGTGTGTGTTAGATGGAAATCTGCGGCTGATATTCACAGACAAGAATCTGGATGAAGACAAGAAGCCGCTGTCTCAATATGGAATCCAGCATATGTCTGTTATCCAAGTAGTGCTGAGACTTCCGGGAGGACTGAGAGCCTGACCGAGACAGTATCCGCCTACAGGTGCCAATGCCGTTGACTCCTCGTGAAAACTCCTGCCACTGTTTACATACATTTAAGCCTTGTTTTAAATCACTTGAATTGAATAAAACTGTATTACTTCAAGCCTGTTGTGTTTGATCAAGGGTGCATATTTGGAGGTCCTTAGAAAACAGAAGCCCTATTTATAAGTTAATAAATACAAGACAGATTTTCTCACAAATACTGTAGAAGCATAATGAGTGCTTTGTCTCTGAAACTCTGTAATATAAATTATTCCATGGATGAAAACAGTTGTTGAATTTCAAAGTGACATGACGTAGATGAATAAATTTCACAACACATCTTTTTTTTGGAGGTATATTCTGTCATGGTCCTGGGTCAAGCGACCCAGTGTTTGAGTTTTATGTATCTTTTGTATTCATTTGTGCCCTAGTTTAGCTCGTCTAGTTTATTTTGAGATTGCTGTTTAGTCCTTGTTCCTTTGTTGTTTATGTCATCTCCCCCTGCACTAAGTCTCCCTGGTTCATGTGTCATGTCTGCGTGGTTATGTTTAGTTCATGTCATGTCTAATCTCCATGTTTCCTGTTTTACTTTGAAAGTCTGTATTCTATGTCAGTGTATTCAGTTTCACTTCTCCTGTCCTGTCGTTAGGTTCATGTGTGTCAGCTGTGTTCCCATGTGTGGCCACTTCCCCTGATTATCCCTCATGTGTATTTAGTCTCTGTGTTTCATTTACTCCAGTCTACTCTCGTGTGTTCCCACCTGGGTCCACACACACACCACCGCACGGTCTGCCTCCTCAGATCGTGACAATATTCAATCAATTAATCTATTGATCGATCATCGATCAATCAATCAATCTTTATTCGTCACATGCACGTACAGTTACCTGCATTAAAACTGGACCCCTAACGACCATACATACATAGTACAAACATCACATTGGGAAGACAGGTCGGAGAGAGGTAGAAGAGTAAAAACAACGATGAAAATACACAACATCAGGGACAAGAGGAGGAAAAAAATAACTCTACTCAAACTGAGCTCCAGTTAAAGACAATAAGAATATATTAAAAATTATATGCTTTTTAACTATGTAAAAATGAAATCCATAGGGTAATTTTCAAGCTTCGTTCAAATACTTTATATGCTGCGTTCACGGTCTTATGTAAATTTCAATTACAATCCAATTCAGCTCACAACAGCCTAATTTCAGGTTCTAAATTAAAAATAGATTCCGAAACTAAAGTGCAGAAGGAGCGAATGTTAGCTATTGGGTTAATTCACACGTACTTGCGAATCAAGACATATTAGGTGTTCTGTGTTCACATTTTTAATAATCAGGTTCTGGAAAGGAAATAACAGTAGGCTACACAGTTGTCAGTCATCTAGGGGTGTTTTGATAATTTCGAGATTTCCAACATAGTCTAAATGCAACATTGCAGCAACGGCTGCAAGATGACTTGATATCATTGACGAGGGATACATTTGACATATGATTCGTATATTATAGACAAAAAGGTTTTTATAGCAGTTTAAATACGAGCAATCAGTTTCTGGCAAATACCGGACATGTATTGTGATCCATATAGTTAAATGTTTTCAGTTCCAGCTGATCATATTCTGCAACTGTCTGACTGATGCAGCTGTTTTGTTTTGTTTGTTTGTTTGTTTGTTTGTTTGTTTTTTCAGATTTAGCTAAGTTGTTCCTTTCAGTGTCGCATAAGTGAGTGTGTGGTTTTTTGTTACCTTGTTTATAGTCCAGATCTTGTTGTTCACTGATATTTATGAGATCCACCATGTTTTTAATGGACAGCACTTTAGCTTTGATGTCCAGCTTTAAGCATGATTCTGTATTGATCATATATGAAGTTTACAGTGCATTTTTTAATCACTCATGGCTACTTTCTGTGTAGGTGCTCTGGAGAAAATCCGCAGACTTTTGATCATCAACTGAAAGCCTTATTTGATGACTTACAGAACCATAAAGCATACACACAACACATATAAAATAACACAGAAGCTGGGCATCAACAACGATACAGAACAACAAAACTTTTGAATATTTTAAACCCCTGAGCAGTGTATAATTTAAAAAAGCTACTACTTTATGGTCAAATGATTTAATTATTATAACAATATTATAACAATTGTAGAGTTAAATTAAAGCTGCAAGCAGCGTTATGAGGGCCCTCGCACCCCGGCGCGTCGAGCCACGGCCAACACCTAAAACCAGCACGTCCGATCTGATGTCACATTGATGGAATTCATGCATTTAACCACCAGCTAACATTTCATCTCATTCAATCATGATTATAGTCAGGGCCGTGCAGAGACGTTTAAATGGGCGGGTGCTCAAAGTTAAAAAAGGGGCAGATAGCACAGGCTGAATAACAACAACTCACATTCATGGCGAATCTAATATGGAATTGCATCATACTATATGACTAACATCAGGTGGGGACAATGCAAAGCAAATGTAGCCTTTGTTTTACCTGATGGCGTACAATGTTGCTGTTGAGGGATTACTGCTGTTCCTGCTGCTGATAGTGCTGGAGGGCAGGGCTGTGTTGTTTTGAGACTGTAGACATTAAAAAGTCCATAGGTAGCTGATTAAACAAGTGCTTTGAGATAAAAATAAAATGTAAAAAGATTGGTGACAGCGCTTGGAACCATAAGGCAACAGATTTAAAAAACTGGGAAATAAACTGAAACCAGGATATTAATAGTACAAAAGACAGGGGTCATGGTAGGGTGAGAATTTATTAAAAAAAATCTATACAGACAGTGTGTGTGTATCCTGTTAGCACCTTTTAAACATCAAAGAGCACAAAACATCACAGCATCAACTTTACATGGGAGGGATTAGATTCTAGAACTGTAAAATCTTCTTTCTTTCTTTCTTTCAAATATTAAAATACAGTAAAAAAAAATAAACCAATAGGAGTATAAATCAAACATTTTATTAATCAGAAAACAAAAACAACACAGGGTATGTTTTGGAAAGAGCAGGAAGGAATAAGATGCTCTTCATGTCCTCTCCCTAATTATAACAGTAACTTTCTGTTTGCCATGTCCCGAAAAATGTCAATGACATCACTGTGGTCGACTGGAACATCCTTCTCAACTGCCAATAAAAGAAGGTCTGACAACCTCTCCTCTGAGCAAAGGGTGCGAAGTTTGTTTTTAACTAGTTTTAGTTTTGAGAAAGAACGCTCCACAGTTGCTGTGGACACTGGGAGTGTTCCATATGTCTTCAGCAGCTCAGTCATGTTGGGGAAGATCAGATGTGCATTGTTTTCTTTGACCACTGAAAGAATGGATGCCACACTGACTGGTGGGGGGCATGTGTATGAAGCATGAAAGACCTTAAGTTCTGTCTGTAATTTGTATTCCTCCTCAATGTCATAGAACTGGCAGAGTTTCTTCACAGCTTGGAGTGCCTTTGTTGAGATTATTTTCCAGTTCTCTGGGACTGTCAGGGTATGTAAGGCATTCAAGATTTCCCATGTGGAATTATCTCCTCCTTTAAAGCGTCTCAGAAGCTCCTGTGTCATTGTGTCAACAAAAACATAGAACACTTTAACACGGTAGTATTCTTGGGGAGTTGTGAAAGCATGGTCATCAGCAGTAGCTGTTGTGGCAGCAAACTTAAACTTTGCTGGCACTTTCCTCCTCCGAGCTTGTCCAGGGACTTCAGATGGGGGGTCCAGACCCACTGATGCAGCCTTCTCTCTAGCCTGTTCATAAATTTTTTCAAACTCTTCCTCTGTTCTGGTGTGGTCCAGGCTCTGCAAAACACCATCAACAATCTTGTATGCTGCAGCCAGGTCAATGTCTTTCTTCTGCAATGCATCAGATGCAGTAGCAGTCACTTGGAAGATGGGACAGGTGATCTCCAGACACAGGATGAATTCAAAATTGATGCTTTTCAGAAGGATCATTGCATCACCTGCTGAAGAGTCTGGAGGATCTTGCTGTAGTATTTCCTCCAGAAACTGCATGACAGCTGGAAGGATCGTCCTCATTGTCTTGAGGGCAGCTTCTCTGCAGGCCCACCTAGTGTCTGACAGCTTCTGCAGCTCCAGTGGGCGCTGCTCAGGGTACAACTTCTCCTGCATTTTAATAAATGCAGAGTGTCGTGTAGATGAATTGGCCACAAAAGTGTAAAGCTTTTCGATTAGGTTGAAAAAGCTGACAAAACACATGTTTGACTTTGCGCTCTCTACTAAAACCAGATTAAGGCAATGTGCCTGACAGTGGACATATAAGGCCTTTGGATTTTTTTTTTGTATTCTTGACTGAAGTCCCTTAAAGCGTCCGCTCATGTTTGCAGCCCCATCATAACCTTGACCCCGGATGTTGTCAATCTTCAGATTATTTTCTTTCAGTAGAGCTATTACTAGCTTTTCAAGAGCATCTCCAGTTGTTGACTCCACATTACACACCTGAAGGAAGCGCTCCTTGATTTCCATGTTGTGCACATATCTGACAACAAAGGAAACCTGCTCTGTGTGCGACACATCTGTGGTTTCATCCATCATGATAGAAAAGGTTTCACATTCTTGAATTTCTGCTTGGATGACACATCTTACTGATGTGGCCAAAGCTTTAATTATGTCGTTCTGACTTCTGTTTGAGAGGAGCGAGACGAGAGGTCTTTTTCCAGGTCCCTGTCGCTCTTTTATGGCATCAAGGTGTAATTTAATTACGCTGTCATACTTGCTGAACAACTCAACTAACTCTAAGAAATTTCCTCGATTTTGGCTTGACGAGGTCTCATCATCTCCCCTGAAAGGCATACCCTGTCTTGCCAGGTAAAGAGTGATGTCTATCAAACGAGACAAAATTTCTCTGTTTCTCTCTCTTTCTTTGTCTTTTGCAGCTTGTGACACTTGGTCAGCTACTTCAAAAGCTGCCTCCAAGGTTTTTTTTTTTAAATGAGTTCCACCTCACCATACCACACATGTGAGACTCTGATGAACTGTGCTCTTTAATCTTTTCTAGAGCCGTTCTCCACCGACTGAACCCTTCCGTTTTCCAGGTTTTGCGACTTGTGTACTTTTCATCATTTAAGAAAAGACGGCAGCTGAAACAAAACATGGCACCAGCAGTTGGAGAATACTCTAGCCATGGATTTTTCTCATACCACTTCTTTTGAAATGATCGTCCCTCTTCATTCTTTGGATATGATGACAGTACTGGTTGGCAGGGTCCAATATTATCACACATTTGAATAAAGGCCTGATCATATTGTATGTGGAATTGCATGACATGGGCAGGATCAGTTGGGTGTGCAAGTCCAAGTAGGTTTGAGAATGTCCTCTCTATGGCTTCACTAGCTTCACTCTCCTCCTCTCTGGGCTCTGACTCACTCTCTGACTTTCTCACTCCAGTCTCTTTCTCCTGGCTTGTCCTTTCCTCTACATTCTGTCTAGGCTCTGCCTGTGACTCAGTCTTTGCCTCGCTTCCTCCTTCCATCTCCTCATCTGAACTATCACCCTCCACTTGCTGTTTATCTGAGAACAACGCACAATTTTATATCTCATTAATCTATTACTTAATTATCTACACTTAACAACTTTGCACCTAGTCCATGATAAAGTCATGATAGAAAATGTTATAGAACCAAAACATTGCAACTGTTTTAATTACTGTTATTATCCTTGAATACCTCTACAATACAACAACTGGCACATGTGTTATTGTTACCTGTGCTCTTTGTAATCCAGCTGGTGAGGGATCCACTGCCTTTAGCAGCCTCACACAGCTCCTTTTGTAGCCGTTTCTTCCTCCTCTCCTTACGAGGCATTTCTGGAATATTTGTTATATTATTAGTAATCATTTTTAAAAATCTATCCACATAAAACACACACACACATGCTGTGCTTATTTAATGTTTAAACTGTAGAGATACAATAATTTTACTGCTGTAAAATCAGCATTTTATCTAATTTGATATATAAACCTAATATCATCTGTTACTTAATATATTTTCTTTAAAAACAGTGGGGGGAGGGGGGTGAATATCATAAATATAATAATCCATAATTATGTGGATATCCATATTAGATCGTTTTTAGTGAAATAAAAGCCCTCCAGAAAAGAAGGGAAAAGTCCTGTAACTTACTTTAAAACAAAACATGTTCCCTAAAACTGTGGACAGAGCTACAGGCCCCCTTGTAACACCCTTACCCAGTTAGCTAGCAGTTAATGACCACCACTACTTGTGCAGTTCATAAAAGGACATGTAATGTTTGTCGCGCTGTTGCACAAACAGCACGCTCATTTATTTCAATTTATTTGTTGCTATAGACTATAGTGTGCGCTGTACACCCTACTTACTGTTTTGTTGCAGTCAGCAGCACCTTCCAATTAATTTGCCTCGTCCAGCTCCGCACCAACCAGCTTGCAGAAAATGCGCGTGCACTTTGCAAGCTCGTACCCGGCTCGTAACGAGCGCGCTCTGCCCTCAATGGCGACCATTGGTCAATGGTAGTCATGTGACTGATGCAAGCCAGATTATTTAGCAAAATTGAGATTAATAGTTACATTTTATTGTTGAGGGGCAAAGACAGGGCTCCATACGCACATAAACATTAAAAAAAAAAAAAAAAACCTTCAAGAAAGGGGCACTTGAGGCATCCTGGAGGAAAGGGGCAGGTGCTCAAGCACCCTCCGCCCCCCCCTCTGCACGTGCCTGATTATAGTCGTCCCACTAGGTGGCGCGGTAGTCATTAATGACAAATGGTATAACAAACATTTCCGAGCTCGAGTCTCATCATAAATGCGACCTTTGGGAGAGATTGGACATTGTATTTTTGAGTGACAGCAGATTACTGCTTTTTGGCAAGTGATTGAAACTCCACGTGCCGCCATGACCACACCGTTTCCCTGAACGTAAAAAGCTTCGCAATTTAACATCACAAAGGTCTTTAGATTACACGCACTTGAGATTGCGGCAATATGATGAAATCCCTTGGAGGAGTTCGTCAAAGAACGGTGCCTTAAAAGAGGTGAAAATGTCGCCAAAATTACACATTCATTTTAAAATGGCTGACTTCCTGTTGGATTTGGGATATTGCTCCAAGAGACTTTTTTGTACATCTTGATATCTTCCATAAGCTTACCAGGTTTCAGACTCATAGATGAAACACAGAGCGAGGGCTGATGTTTTGAAATATTGTAGGGGGCGCTGTGGAGCCATTTTGCGCTATTCAATGAACGTGATGAGAGAACCTGAAAGCCCTCATCACATTGGAGGTGTACGCCAAATTTCAGGACTTTTTAAACTTTCCAAGCCCCTCAAAAGCCACTTCATTGTTCATGGTGAACTGCGTTGCCACCAGGGTGCGCCGTTCAGTTTAAAGTCACAATTTTCTCACTGAAGCATCACGAGGGGCTGCTGGTGATATTCACCGCTTTTGAGGTAGCCACGATGAACCTGTGAAAATCAGTACAACAAAATGAAAGACATGACATTTCCTGGTGCCACTAGGTGGCGCTCTACGTATTCCTGACAATGGGCACATCAATCTGTTCAGGGCGGGTCTGACATCAGGCCTGTAAAGTCTGGTTCTGATCAGATTGGATTTCATTGAGTTACACTAATTTGTTTCTTCATGGCGAGACATCAATGTTCGCCATGCTGCTGGGGTTACCCCCTTTCGCAAAAACTCACAGTTTTCACTGTAACCCAAGACCAACTCCTTAAGGCTTTCCTGGAGAAATTTGAGGCTGCAGATGTCACCGATCACAATACTGTACCCCAAAGTGTAAAACATGACATTTCCTTTTCCCACTAGGTGGCGCTGTCCCTGAGGTCAAATGTGGCAGTTGAAATATGTTCAGGGGTGGAGCCTTATCATATGTGTGCTCTTTGGTCCACGTCGGACCATGTATGACAGAATGAGAGGCATTAAGATTTTCATGGCGAGTCATCGAAATTCGCCGTGGCGCCACGGCCTCACCATATCGCGAAAACTCAAAAGCTCCTCAATTTAACATGGCCCAGCTGTGTAGTTGACACTGACCAAAGATGAAGCTTATACGACCAAATCCCAAGGAGGAGTTCGAAAAAGTTCGAGGTATGGAAATGGCAAAATTAGAGCCAAAATGTCACCTTCAATCCAAAATGGCGGACTTCCTGTTGGGTTTGCGTCAATGGGCCCACAGGCTTTTTTGTTCGTCTTGGCATGATACACATGTGTGCCAAATTTCATATATGTAGCTCCAACGATGTGTTCGTAGGGCTGCATTTAACAACACATAGGTGGCGCTCTAGAGCCATTTCCCAGTGCTCATGTGTAAAACCATTAAAATACAAAATTTTTCACCAGACCTGGCATGTGTGCAAAATTTCATGAGTTTTTGAGCATGTTTGTTTTGCCTGAATAATAATAATAATAAGAAGAAGAAGAAGAAGAAGAAGAAGAAGAAGAAACGGAGCAGATACAATAGGGCCTTCGCACTCTCGGTGCTCGGGCCCTAATTACAAAATGACTTCTTTTAAAAAAACATCTATATATATGCATTTATCACAGTGGATGAAGAGCGTGATGCTGCTGAGTACTTTGAGAGGGTTTTAAGAATGATCAATCCTTCATCGACGCCAAAGAGTATGTCTAAGCTAGATCACAATATCACTTTTTAATTGTGGGGTCTTTGCCTTACAGTATAAAAATGCTTTGGACCACCTTTGTTGTGAACAAATGCTATTTAATTAAAATTGAAAGCATTTGTGCATTTGTATTTCCGACCCTGAAAAGGATAAGCAGAAGTCAATGGATGGATGGAGTCTAATTTACTACTGCTTATTTTACTTTAAAAATACACAATTTGTGTAGTTACACCTCTGTACATCACCACAGTAGGTCAAACAATCCATGTAACTAAGTCAACACTTTCAGCTTTAATTCAAGGGATTAAAATTCAGATCCCTAGATGTGATTGGATGAAGGCACATCTATTACAGTCCTCGTCAGTGTCAGGAAAACATTTGGCTTTTCTTAAGTGGATTCCGTGCAGCGCTTTGTCCCACTAGGAGTCTGAAGCTGTGCTTCCAACACAGTCTCCCACTCTTTTATCTCATTGTTCAGAAACTAATCACTTCGGTAAACATTTTGTTAGGATACAAATTATAGTACAACAAATAGTGAAGTTACATAAAAGTGTAGCACACAAACTATTTACAACAAAGAACTAAAGCTGCTGATGTTTGTCAGGGATTCTACCAGTACATCTGTGAGTGGACCAGGTATGGGCTTGAGCTTTCTGCCAAACCCCAAACTCAGGCCGTGTAATGGCGTTTTCTTACTGGTAAATGAGACGTGAGTGTATTTGATATGATGGTTCTCACAGTGATGGACTCACTTCTTCCAGTCGTGCTCACTACTCTCCCCTCTATGTCAGGATAACCACTTGGGACAGAAGAAAGGTGGGCTGTCCATTGCTGCTCAGCCCACCATGCTCAAAAAGAAACTGAAAGCAATAGATTCTATGAGGAAAAACACACTCTGGCAGACATCACAGCACCAATATGTGTGGTCAAATGATGTTACATACCAGAGGCTATAAGTGATGCATTTTTTTAAATGAGCTATCACATTGGCACAAAACCATCAGTGATGAATGGCCTCACAAACATTGTAAACACTTTGGACCCTTGTGAAGAAATGTATTGCTTAAACTTCTGAACACCAAGTCACATTCAAGTATTATGTCCATGCACCCAGATAGAAGGTAAGACTTTAGTTTATTATGAGCTGCTGCTCCTCATAATAACTTTTACAGTCCTACCTTTGCTGCAAAAGGATACTTGACTACGTTGTATGCTGTCTACATAAAGGTAGATAGAAGATAGAAGGTCACCAGAAATGAGATGTAAGTGAGGGTTGATCACCTGGGAAGGGATCTCAATACTGTCTTGTATGTGGCTGATAGAGGTTGATAGAGCCACCACCTCTGTTCAGTGACAGTCACAATGGACATATATGGCCACCTTTACTCATTTTTAAAACCATGTGTCTTCTCTGGCCAAAAGGTGAAAAATTGACATCTTGATGTCATTTGTCCTTTATGTGCAGGTTTACAGCAGAGTCTTGTCCTGCTAAGGTGGCTTTTCTATGTTGTGCATGTATTTGTTGAGTGACTTCTGTCCACAATTTCAGAAAACTAACACTGTGCCTCCTCCTCTATCCAGGAGCAGTTGGCAGAGGGGATCTAAAGGTTGTCTAGTTTGGAAGTCTGGAATTATAGTGTTTAACGCTGAGCTGTAGTCTATGAAGGGCATCCTCATGTAGCTCTTCGTGTTCTCTGATTCCTCAGCGCTCTATGAAGAGTGATGATGGCATCCTCGATGGACATATTCACTCTGTAAGCAAACTGGTAGGTGTCAAGAGTGAGAGTTAGGCAGTTTCTGATGGGCTGAGAAACTATCTGCAGCTATATACTGAAAGCTCAGTTTATAATCCATGGGATAATTTTAGAACCCAAAAAGGGGTTCTAATATTACAAGCCAGGATGGTACTTCAAAACTTTTTTGGATCATCACATCCTTCAAACTGCAACAGGCAAGGTGGCCAGAAGATGTAAGAAAGCATTGAGTGCGCAAAGATGGGAGATTGGAAGACAAACTTTCAGTGTGTACACTATTAAATGACTGAGTCAGAAGAGCTGGCTAATTGTAAATGAGGGTAGGTGTCACCTACACATAAAACCAGTTATATATATATATGTATATATGTATATATATATAAATGTGTATATATATATATGTATATATATATATATATATATATATATATATATATATATATATATATATATATATATATATATATATATATATATATGTGTGTGTGCGTGCGTGTGTGTGTGTGTGGGTGTGTGTGTGTGTGTGTGTGTGTGTGTGTGTACCTATGTGGGCCACACATTAAATGCACAGTCTGTTTATTTACAAGAAATCTTTATTAAATGGATTTGACTAATAATGATTAACTATCATTAAGCAGAGAATTTTTTTAAAAGGGTGTTTTACAACTAAGAAAATATGACAGATATGGCTAAATATTACTTAACACACAAGAACAAGAACAGCCTGTAAAACCTCTGGCTTCTGTTTTTTCAATGAAACTCTGTGAATGAAATCTAAAAGAAAAAGTTTAGCATGAGAGAAGCATAATGTGTAATGGCTCTGACAGCATGCTGCTATTCAGTTTCTGTGCCACACAGGTATTGATGTTTGTCTGGGAGCTACACCATCACTGCAGGGGATGAAGTAAGAGCTTGTCTCCAAGCAAACAGGAGTGAGCTTCAGACACACAAAACAGAACTCAATCTGACAGCGAGGACAGATGACATTCTTGCAGCCTGTTTTGTCATGCTCCACCCTCTGACCACAGGTGGGACAGGCCCGGATGGAAGGACAGGGTTCAAGCCCCAGAACCTCCGGAAGGGTGGTAGTCTTGCAGTTCTTGAGAAGTTCAAGATCATGATTAATGCAACCATCATTGTCGCAGTGATCAGAACGTGGCGCTCCACCTTTCCATGGCTTCAAACACTGCCAGCAGAACTCATAGACCTCCTTGTTGTCTGCAGTGCAGATTGTGCACTGAACACTGAGATTAGTCAGGTCCTCTCTCTCCACATAAGTTTTGCAACCAGGACACTGTTGTGACACAAAAAAAAATAAGAATTTCAACATTTCAAATATGTTCTCTGTTTCTTTGTTTACAATCATATGAGAATGTTGATACTATCCTCATATGAGTGCCATAAAATATTGGAGCCAGGTTTGTTTAGCTTATCATGAAGACTGAAAGCAGTTGAAAATAAATAAAGTCCTAAATGACTTTATTTATTGCTGCCTTTCTACAGTACCAATATAGTTTTGTTTTAGACATGCACAGTGAAGGATTTGCTCAACTTCACAATTAGAAATAACAAATTGTGGCAAATATAACAAAAATCTGGGATCGTGTGCAAAATGCAATACAATTCAATTTTATTTATATAGCGCCAAATCACAACAACAGTTGACTCAAGGTGCTTTATACTGTACAGTAGATCCTACAGTAATAGATACAGAGAAAAACCCAACAATCATATGACCCCCTATGAGCAAGCACTTTGGCGACAGTGGGAAGGAAAAACTCCCTTTTAACAGGAAGAAACCTCCGGCAGAACCAGGCTCAGGGAGGGGCGGCCATCTGCTGCGACCGGTTGGGGTGAGAGAAGGAAAACAGGATAAAGACATGCTGTGGAAGAGAGACAGAGATTAATAACAGATATGATTCGATGCAGAGAGGTCTATTAACACATACTGAGTGAGAAAGGTGACTGGAAAGGAAAAACTCAATGCATCATGGGAATCCCCCAGCAGCCTACGTCTTTTGCAGCATAACTAAGGGAGGATTCAGGGTCACCTGGTCCAGCCCTAACTATATGCTTTAGCAAAAAGGAAAGTTTTAAGCCTAATCTTAAAAGTAGAGATAGTGTCTGTCTCCCGAATCCAAACTGGAAGCTGGTTCCACAGAAGAGGGGCCTGAAAACTGAAGGCTCTGCCTCCCATTCTACTTTTAAATACTCTAGGAACAGCAAGTAGGCCTGCAGAGCGAGAGCGAAGTGTTCTAACAGGGTGATATGGTACTACAAGGTCATTAAGATAAGATGGGGTCTGATTATTTAAGACCTTGTATGTGAGGAGCAGGATTTTGAATTCAATTCTGGATTTAACAGGAAGCCAAAACAGGAGAAATATGCTCTGTCTTTCTAGTCCCTGTCAGTACTCTTGCTGCAGCATTTTGGATTAACTGAAGGCTTTTCAGGGAGTTTTTAGGACTTCGTGATAATAATGAATTACAGTAGTCCAGCCTGGAAGTAATAAATGCATGAACTTGTTTTTCAGCATCACTCTGAGACAGGATATTTCTAATTTTAGAGATGCTGCACAAATTGAAGAAAGCAGTCTTACATATTTAATATGTGCATTGAAGGACATGTCCTGGTCAAAAATGACTCCAAGGTTCCTCACAGTGTTACTGGAGGCCAAGGTAATGCCATCCAGAGTAAGAATCTGGTTAGATACCATATTTCTAAGATTTTCAGGGCCGAGTACAGTAACCTCAGCTTTATCTGAATAAAGAAGCAGAAAGTTAGCGGCCATCCAGCTCTTTATGTCTTTAAGACATTCCTGTAGTTTAACTAATTGGTGTGTGTTACCTGGCTTCGTGGACAGATAGAGTTGGGTGTCATCTCCATAGCAGTGAAAATGTATACTAAGTCTTCTGATGACACTGCCTAAGGGAAGCATGTATAATGTCCCTGTGGAACACCATAATTGACCTTAGTGGGTGAAGAGGACTCTCCATTTACATGTACAAATTGGAGTCTATAAGATAGATATGATACAAACCACTGCAGTACAGTACCTGTAATACCTACAGCATGTTCTAATCGCTCTAATAGGATATTATGGTCAACAGTATCGAACGCTGCACTAAGGTCTAGCAGGACAAGCACAGAGATGAGTCCACTGTCAGAGGCCATAAGAAGATCATTTGTAACCTTCACTAAAGCTGTTTCTGTGCTGTGATGAGCTCTGAAACCTGACTGAAACTCTTCAAATAAGCCATTCCTCTGCAGATGATCTGTTAGCTGTTTGACAACTACTCTTTCAAGGATTTTTGATATGAAAGGAAGGTTGGAGATTGGCCTATAATTAGCTAAGACTGCTGGGTCTAGAGATGGCTTTTTGAGTAAAGGTTTAACTACAGCCACCTTGAAGGCCTGTGGTACATAGCCGATTATTAGAGATAGGTTGATCATATTTAAGATTGAAGCACTAATTAATGGCAGGACTTCTTTGAGCAGTTTTGTAGGAATGGGGTCTAAAAGACACGTTAAAGGTTTGGAGGAAGTAATTATTGAAGTTAACTCAGAAAGATCAATTGGAGAAAAAGAGTCTAACTTAACATCAATGGTACTAAAAGTAGCTGTAGATAATATTACATCTGTGGGATGATTATTGGTAATTTTTTCTCTAATGATTAAAATTTTATTTGTGAAGAAGTACATGAAGTCATTACTAGTTAATGTTAAAGGGATGGTTGGCTCAGTAGAGCTCTGACTTTTTGTCAGCCTGGCTACAGTGCTGAAGAGAAACCTGGGGTTGTTCTTATTTTCTTCAATCAGTGACGAATAGTAAGATGTTCTGGCTTTGCGGAGGGCTTTCTTATAAAGCAGCAAACTATTTCTCCAGGCTAAATGATGATCCTCTAAATTTGTGACACGCCATTCCTCTCCAGCTTATGAGTTATCTGCTTTAGGCTACGTGTTTGAGAATTATACCACGGAGTCAGGTACTTCTGATATGAGGCTTTATTTTTCACAGGAGCTAAAGTATCCAGAGTCGTACGTAGTGAGGAGGCACAATCATTAACAAGATAATCGACCTCTGTTGAAGTAGTGTTCAGATAGCTGCTTTGCTCTGTGTTGTTACAGGGCATTGAAGATCATAACAGTATGTGGATTATATTCTTAAACTTAGTTACAGCACTTTCAGAAAGACATCTACTGTGATGAAGTCGACTCCCCACTTGTGTGTAATCCATTCTTGTAGATTTAAATGTTATCAGGAAATGATCAGACAGCAGAGGGTTTTCAGGAAACACTGTTAAATGTTCAGTTTCTATGCCATATGTTAAAACAAGATCTAGAGTGTGATTAAAGTGGTGTTTGGGTTCTTTTACATTTTGAGAGAAGCCAATTGAGTCTAATAACAGATTAAATGCCATGATGAGGCTGTCATTTTTAGCATCTGCATGGATGTTAAAGTCACCCACAATAACTATTTAATCTGAACTTAGCACCAAATCAGATATAAAAGTCTGAGAATTCAGACAGAAACTCCGTGTAAGGCCCAGGTGGACGATAGATCATGACAAATAAGACTGGTTTCTGAGTTTTACAGCTGGGGTGGACACGGCTAAGCATCAGGCTTTCAAATGAATTAAAAGCCTGTCAATTTCCTTGACTGGCCCAGCAAGAAACCAGACTTGAACCTGACTGAACATCTCTGGAACAATCTAAAAATGACTGTATACCAATGCTCCCAATCCAACCTGATGTAGCTTGAGAAGTTCTGCAAAGAAGAATCAGAATACTTTATTAATCCCTGAGGAAATTATGTTAGTAATTATGTATGTAATTATGTGTGTTATCATGTATTAGCTATGTAAGTTATTGTAATTAATGCTTTTATTGCACTAATATTGGACACTACTTATATTTTTCTGTACTGTTATAAAAGCTTTGCCAATAAATAGTTAAAGTTAAAAAGTACATTTTAGTAACTACAGAGGGATAAAGTTAATGAGCCATACCATGAAGCTATGGGAAAGAGTTGTTCAAACTAACTTAAAAACAGAGGTGACAATCAGCAGCAG
Organism: Pelmatolapia mariae; assembly: GCF_036321145.2. Taxonomy (NCBI): domain Eukaryota; kingdom Metazoa; phylum Chordata; class Actinopteri; order Cichliformes; family Cichlidae; genus Pelmatolapia; species Pelmatolapia mariae. The sequence continues at coordinate 76,408,727 of NC_086229.1, forward strand.
TATGGCTTCATGCTAAAAAAACAAAAAAACAGATGTGATTTTTGCCTTGAGAGAGTTGATGGAGAACTACAGAGAAGGCCAAAAAGAGGTTCAATGTGTCTTTGTGGATCTAGAGAGTGCCTAAAGAGGAGCTGTGGTACTGGATGAGGAAGTCTGGAGCTGCTGAACATAGGCTATGTGAGGGTGGTGCAGGGCATGAATGAGGACAACAAGACAGTGATGAGGTGTGCAATAGGAGTGATAGATAGGTTCAAGATGGCAGGAGCTTCATATCAGGGGTCAGCTTTGACTGCTTCTTGTTTGCAGTGATGGTGTACAGGTTGACACATGAAGTCAGGGAGGAGTGTCTGTGGATTTTGATGTTTACATACAACAATGTGATCTGCAGTGAGAGCAGGGAGCAGGTGGAGTTATGCTCTGGAGAGAAGAACAATCAATGTAAGCAAGACAACAATGAAAGGGAGACAGGTGGAAAGGCAAGTATGCAAGCAGAGCAGAGATAATGAAAGTAGATGAGTTTAAATCATCCAAAAAAACAAAACATCCAAAGATTGTGCATAAGAGAGGTGAAGATGAGAGTTCAGGCAGGATGAAGACGAGTGTCAGAGGTGATTCATAACAGAATGATAGCATCAACAGTGAAAGGAGAGGTTTACGAAATGTTAGTGAGAACTGCCATGATGTATGGTTTAGAAATCGTGGCACTAACACTAAGATAGAAGGCCCAGCTGGAGGAGGCAGAGTTAAAACTTTTTACTGGAAGTAACTAGAAGAGGTGAGCTTAGAGATGAGTACAACAGAAGGACAGATCAGGTTGAGCAGTTTGGCGACAAAGTAAAGAAGTAAGGATGAGTTGATTTCAATATGTGTGTGGCTGGATGGGTTGCGCGTGTCTCTCTCTCTTGGTTGTTTGCTTGCTCGCTTCACCTTCTCTCTCTCTTTCCGCTGCACTCGCTCCTTGTATCATGTGATTGGTCTAATTAGGAACCCACCTGCATATTGATTACAGGGTGGTGTCTGTCTGTATAAAGGGAAGCCGGTTACCGCACCAGATCCGAACCGTAGTAAGGCAGTTACTTGAAGTAAATGGCCTGTATTTGTATAGCGCCTTACTAGTCCCAAAGGGCCCCAAAGCGCTTTACACATTCAGTCATCCACCCATTCACACACACATTCACACACTGGTGATGGCAAGCTACATTGTAGCCACAGCCACCCTGGGGCGCACTGACAGAGGCGAGGCTGCCGGACACTGGCACCACCGGCTGAGTAGGCAACGGGTGAAGTGTCTTGCCCAAGGACACAACGACGAGACTGTCCGAGCCGGGGCTCGAACCGGCAACCTTCCAATTACAAGGCGAACTCCCAACTCTTGAGCCACAATCGCCCCGTGACTGGCTCGTAGCCGGCAACTAGCTTACTGTACAGGTCAACTCTGCTAGTAAAAGATCGAAGGAGGCGTAGGAAAACTGCTTCACCGAACTTTTATTTCTTCTCCAAGGCACGAACACCGCGTACAGTGGGCCGAAACAGTTTACCCACAGCGAGCGTCGCCGACACAACTCTGGCTGCCGAGGGAGTTATTATATTCCTTTTACTAATTTTCTTTCCATCTCTTCTGTAGCTAACCGTTACTTTTCCCCTTCTCCTCTCTCTCCACACACACACCCGGGCAGTCCCGCTACACACATCCCGAATACATTTCCCATCAGGCTTCACCCTTAAAGGGCCATGCCTGTAACAAGTAAATGCTGGCCTATTGTTATAGGTTAATTTACCGAGACGATCAGATTGCGTGACAGCTACAGGTAGGCTTCCGTTTGACCTCTGATTTCTCTCAGAAGTAGTGAAACTAGTAATATTTCTGCGGCTCGTTGTAGCGCGGCTGTTTCTCTTCTCTTTACTCCAGCTGTGGTGGGGAGAAGCGTTTGAATTACGTCCACCGTGCAGTATAGCGCCTATGGTTTTGGGGTAAGCCGCCTATATTATAGCTACTAGTATTTGTAAATTTAAGGAGAATGTTCAACATATGTATTTGTTGTGCCTGAAATGAACAAATAAATGAAATGAATGAAATGAATAAGGTTATATTTGCCCTTTTGTTTATAGGGTTGATTGCTGCCGCATCCTCTCTGTGACCAACCGCCTGATTTTAAGTGAAGAGTCGAGACGCCTGCCTAGCTGCTGTCTTGTCTTGTCTTGTTTTGCCTTGTGTTCTGTTCTGTTGGCTGTTTTGTTCCTGCTGCTTTGCCTCGCCTCGCCTCGCCTCTGGGGGCTTTGAGTCTCACTTTAAGCCCCTTCTGGACTATTGCTTGCACTCCAGCTTTTGCGGCTGGCTAGGGCGATCCTCAGCTGCATATCGGGCTGGTGCTATAAAACTGGTACTGCCTCCCCTGGCTGCTCCCAGTTTGTGGATAGCTGCATGAGACTGAGTGGGGCTACGGACAATCGTAACCAGCACCAGAGAATGCAAGTATTTCCAATCTGTGCTCTGTGGTGTGTGTGTGTTTTATTAAAGATTTCAGTTTTTCTTTTAATTCTTTTTTTAAATATATAGAGAGCCTGCTATTTGGTGTCCCATGTTTTATCCTTTTAATGTGTATGTCTTGTGCTTTTATTTCAGCGAACTGAGGATCTTCCAGCGGCCGTGGGACCTCAGGTGGCGAGTCGTTTTCCACACTTCCTTTGTTGTACAGCACCGGGTGAATAGACTGTAGTGGGGTTTTTTGTGTGGTTTTCTTTTTGGTCCACCGCTACTGGTAAGTCCCAGTTGTATGTTTTATTTTTATTGTAATTTGGGACACAGTTTTAGATGACACTACATTCAGTGCTCTGTCATTGTTGATGTTTTAGCTTATTTTATATTAATAAATAAACTTGTGTTAATATTTGAGCTGGCCTCAGTGTGCATCCCTGAACCTGTGCAAATGTTGGGTTTTTTTTAATTACATTTTATTCCCAAACGATTTTATTTCCTTGGGGTGAAATTCCCCTAGGTGGCGTTGTCATTTTATTACTTTCTTTTATAGCCCTGCCGACCACTTGGTCACATGTGCATAGGAGGGATAGTGGATATATACAGCTGCCAGACAGGGGAAAAAGAGGAAGACCTCAGAGAAGATTCATGGATGTGATGAAAAAGGACATGCAGGGTGTGACAGAGAAGGATGCTAAGTATAGGGTGAGATAAAGGCATATAATCAACTGTGGTGACAGATCAAGGAGGAAGTTGAAATAACATGGGAACATCTTAACAAATGACATTCATCTGATTTCTTCCTATGCCTTAAACATATAATATAATTAAATTGTCCTTCAAGCCATGAAAGCAAATTGCATTATGCAGATTAAACACAACATAAAATACAAATTTTAGAGCGGCTTCTCCTTAGTAGCTAATTCTGTGAGTGGTATTAGGCTCCCTTTGAACATCTTCACATTAAACCCATCCTTAAACTCGCTTTATGTTTTTGTCCCTTAAAAATCCTAAAATCATAAAAGCCATGAAATTATTCATCAATACACTCTTAACCAATCACATTATCTTTTAGATGGTATCTGGAAACTTACTGTTTTAAATTCACAGTATTCTGTGGCAGCCATGCGGGCGATGTTCTCTTCAAAGTACTCCATCTCTTCAGGTGTCAGCACAGCCAGCCGGCGCACTTCTTGGTAGGGCCATACTGCATCACATTTCACCGAGGTGCCATCCTTATAAGTAGGACACTTAAACTTGTATTGGCCCTGGAAAAGGATATATTTCCTTTCAAACATGTCATGCATCTGGAGGCTCATTTGAGCATAAACAAATTCTTAACACAACATTAACACAGTATCATCATTTATGTTAATGCATTGAATTTGCAGTTGCAGGAAAGCAATACTGTCCATTTAGATGCCGCTTGAAGGTCTGTGGAACATTTTCTCTTGAGAGCTATGCCAAGAGAAAAATATTTACCTCTTCATCTGTTAAGTTCCCCACTATATTCTCGACTAGTCTTTAAATGTGCCTGGTAGCTGTTTGGTGCTGATCACATAGTGTAAAGAGAGTTAATCATTCATTATTATTAATCTCTGGCTCTATTGCTTGATTTTTGAGATTTTCTCTGTATTATTGTAGGGTTTCCAGATTGTAGCCCTTTATTTTGTAAATTCATTTGGTGCTATATAAATAAAATTGAATTGGAAGTTTCTTCTTAAGTGAAAACAGATCAAGTCAAGTCAAGAGTCAAGAAAGCCTTTATTTGTCACATGCAAGTTGACCTGCAGGTCATCAGGGGAGAGATTGTTTGTTATGTTCAGCTCCAGCCTTGAGACCGCAGCTGGCGCCGATATGGTAGCCGCATGAAATAATGGTGGTGTTTTTGCTTTAGTGCGAACCACTGCATGTCAATTTTACAGTCGATCTAATGTCCATCACTGGTTCCTCACCATTCCCGTTGGAGAACCGTGAGCCTCTCCACAATGTTATCCAGCTACACCGAGATGTTATCCAGTTTGCTCATAGAGGATGAGTGTTCACGACAGCCTTGAGCCTCTCCAAGATGTTGTCTGATGTTGTCAGAGTCTCAGCACTCACAGCAGCTGCAAGCTTCTCCAAGATGTCATCCGTGCTGCGTCTAATGAGCCCATTCTGAGAAGCCACGGCTCACTCCATCGTTCCAATCAACATAGCAGGCATCCTTGTGGGGATTTGAACAGCTGTTTCCGCTTTCTTTATTCTTTGATAAGCCAGGGCCAAGCCAGCACCAATCAGCAAGAACCCTGTTATCATGGTTCCAAAAAGATAGATTTCTTCAATGGGCTCTCCCGAACCCAGGCTTCTCGTCAAGAAGAGGGTGTCAATTGCATTCAGGGACCAGTTGATCAAATCCATAATTCCTCTTTTAAGTTTTAGAGAACAGACTGTGAGACTCTTCCAGTGTAGAGGGAGAGAAGCAGACAAGACTAGACAGAGACATGAGAAAGCCAAGCAGGAAAGATAAGGGAAGGGAGAGGGAGGAAGTGCGACCGCCTTCGTCAAGAGCCAAACCAGCAAAGAGCCAAACCAAGCAAACCAGATTCTTTCTTCGCAATGAAAGTGAACCAACATTGTAAAGTTGTGGACTGGTTCTCTGAACATCAGCAGAAAATGCCACAAAGATGGCAGTAGCTGTATGACAGTAAACACTATATGCATTCAACATATCTGCTGCTTTACAGTGCAAATAAACTAATCACGGAACAAAAACGACCTATATCTGGAATGACCTAGCAGTATAAAAGTTTATGGATCTAGCACATATCTATAATGTTTACAGAAAGAATACAGGAAGTTCTCATCTGTCACCAGAGGTGGGAAGTACAAATACAAATACTCACTGTACTTAAGTATAAATTTTCAGGTATCTATTCTTTACTTTATTATTTATTTTTCTGACCACTTTTTACTTTTACTCCCTAAATTTTTAAACAAATATCTGTACTTACAACTCCCAATATTTTCTAAACAGAGTTATTATTTTAAGTTCATCTATAGCTTAAAGTTAAAGAAAAACAGGACAATTTAAAATAACAAAAAAACAAAAACAAAAAAACCCCACGTGTACTGAATAAAACAGTAAGCTTACACAAAATAAATAATGTTTGTTTATAAATAATCCATATTCATATGCATCATGTTGATAACAAAAATGTTGACATTTGTGAATTAAAAAAACATTGCATTTATTAATCATGTAAATTCCCTGCACCTGTCATAGATGTCCACGTGACATCCCAAAAAATTACCCAGTCCAAAGTTAAAATGTTGAACATATATTGCCATTCAGGTTGGGTCATGGTTGGACATTAAAATTGTGGACCAAATAGTTTGGACATAAATTTGGAGTAAAAAGATGTTTCAGTACTTCAACTTTTACTGGAGAATTTTTTAATTCTAGTTTAGTAAAGAAAGCATGTACTTTGCCACCTCTGTTTGTCACATATGTTTATATGGATATTATCTGGATATGAATATCATAAAATATCTCGCAGAATACAGACATGTACATGACAAAAATCGCAGATCTTGTAAAATGTCATCACATATGCATTGTTAGGAAAGTATGATAGAGTGGTGACTACAAGTTAACGGAGACACTAAATTTAAAGATGTGGAGTATTCACACAACTGGCAGGCATTTTTGCATATCCAAATATGGAGTAAAATAGTTGAACAGACTAAGATGTCATTTTGACAAAGTATAAGTATGCAGAGGGATTCACAATAATGCAGATTATCATTTTGGTCTGTGGATTGTGTATTCTATATATACTTGTGTAAGTCTACTGTATGTATTTATGTGAGTACATGTGTATACATATGAACAGATACTGAACTACCCATTCCTGAACCCGTTTTATGTTTGTATATTTCAGTCTACCTGACTTGCACAGGTTCGCAGGTCTCTCTTGAAAAAGAGGTCAGTGCGAAAACCTGGTTGAATTGAGGCTTAAATTATAAAAATTCGTTATATTGTATTGGTTCGTGTATAAATGCAAGCTCTGGTTCCATCATAAAAAAGTAAAACCAAATTAAAACATTGACGAGCTTCAGAATGTGGAAAGTACCTGATCCAGAAGGCTGCGACACCACCCAGTGAGCGACTGCGGGGTGACAGCATGGCCGCAGGACATCTCTGCTCGAAGACAGAGGTCTCCTTCCTCTGGGGCTATGAGGAACAACAATAAGAGCAGACAGTGAACTCAAAATTACGGTCACGTGATATACTGAAAACCGAAACCACCGAGACACTTTTAAAGTAAACAAGTTAGTAAATAAAGTCCTCCACAAAACTATAAGTAGTGCAGAACATGACCTCTTTTGGCTAAATTAGAATACATATTGCGAGTATTAGGATCACTTAGAATCAATAAATACGCTCGTATTTAAAAACAAACAAACAAGCAAATAAAAAAACCCAAATGATTTAAGGACAATGTCGTCATTCCCGATAAATACAGTTATTTATGTCTTACGATATGGATCCAGATCATCTGGTCTAGTGACAAATTTTAGCGTCGTATCTCTGGAGTCGTAACTTTTCTCGTTTCGACTCTGTGTAGTCATTCTGATTCGGTTCAGCTCAATTTTCTCTCCGTAGTCTTCTTGTCGGGCTTCAATCTGCAAATAAGTAAGTTGCCGCGGTTGTGTGACGTTTGCTCACAGCGTTTTTCAACTTTCGGTTTTCCCAGGTAGTTACAAGAAGTCACGTCAATTCAAATAAGTGAGAGAGAGATTTTAATATTTTTACTAATTTAGTTTACCATTTATGGTTAGATCAACATTTATTTATTTACTCTGAAACTTTTCAAAGCATTAGTTTATTTTATCAAATGTCTTGATAAAATAGATAAATGTTTTATAATGGTATGGACAAATCGTTTAAGGCAGTGGCGGTCCTAGCCTGTTTGGCGCCCCGGGCGAACACGCCCACTGCCCCCCCCCCCCCACACACACACACACGCACGCACACACACATATATGACCCTATATATGAAGAGAGAGAGAGAGTATGCATAGTATGCAAACGGCTACCAAACAGGCATCATAATTCGTCATACAATGAGAACAGGACAAATCAACAATTGACACTGACTAATTAATATTATATTATTGTATATATTGTTTGGAGTTTAGTCTCTTACTATTACTATTTTTACCATTTCTTCTTGGAGGAACTGTAACCCACATAATTTCCTTAGGGATTAAGAAAGTATTCTGATTCTTAATGTTTTAGGATACATGACCTGCCATTATCCAATGACACATCTGCTTACCTGTAGCTTTTGCTCGTTTCTCCTTGTAGGAGCCATAATTAAATGTATTGAATTTTAATGATCACTGGGTTTTCATTTGTTTGGTTGCTATGGTGATGTGTAACGGGAGTCACGTGGGTGCTAGCGGTGACATTAAGAGGGCGTTGTCAGTCTGTCTTTCATTGGTTTGATTTTGACAGAGAGGAGGGCTGGGTAGCCGTAGTTTTTGTTGACCGCAGCACAACGAGTTTCCCCTTGTTGCATTAGAGCTGTGATGTTTTAAGAGTTTGAATCGCGAGCCGATCACATTGCTCTGTAAACTTTTCAAGCACTTTAATAAACAAGCAAGCAATTCCACCTCTCGCATTATTGCGTACAGTTGACAGCGCGTCAGGCAAATAGGCAGGCTCAGTCCCCGGCCTCTAGCGACTGTGGAAGTCGCTACACTCCTCCTCTTCTTTTCTCTCTTTTTTAAACTTTAAAAACGGGTTGTGTGTGAGACTTTAAATCAACAAAATATAAAGTATACATTTTAAATTGTTATTGATCCCTTTACCCCTGGTCCTAAAGTGTATATTTATTTTCTTACTCTTCTTATATTTATTGTTTGTTTACTTGCACTGTTGTAACTGAAGCCTCGTCGTCTCGTCTCTCTATATACTGGACTGTATGTAGCGGAGATGACAATAAAGTTTACTTTGACTTCAGCAGCGAGCAGGCGCACCGAGGGCTCTCGCGCTCACTTTTCGCCTATAGAATTTTGAAAAAACATCGGTGCAAATTATAAGTCTGTATCATGATGTCTGCTGTTTTCGTGTTTGTTGGTTTGTTTTATTTTGTTTTATTTTGCGAGTTGGTTATTAGATGCTGCTCCAGCCACCTAGAGAATCCCCCGCCGCCCCGCCCTCTCCTCCCTGTGCCGCAAGCAGCAGGCGCACCTCGCAAACGGAGGGCGCCCTTACTCCCAGCAAATGGGCGATAGAAAACCGATCGGTGCCTCTGACATCCCCAATATGCGCTGGCATGATGTCGGGGCAGCATGAGTGCGAGCAATTTTTTTTTTGCCGATGCCCGTGATGCCGCCCCCCACCACGATGCCGCCCCGGGCAACCGCCCGTGTCGCCCGTATCTAAAACCGCTACTGGTTTAAGGCATTGCGACGTTCTGGGTCATTCTGACCCAGCATTTCACGTTTCAATGCATCCACAACAGGTTTAATGTTTAGGGTTTTTCATGTTTATTTTTAGTTTTCCCAGTTTAGGTTATTGTTTATCTTCATCTCGGTTTGCCTTTCCCCATTGTTTTGTAGTTTGCTACCAGCCATAATTAACGTGTCGTCATAAAGTGGAAAATCAGATCATGGCCACACCGTATAAAGTCCAATAAAGAAACGAAAAGATGTATGGAATCCGATGAGTACAGCAGTGTTTACAGGTAAGGCCATTTAAACGGACAGCAATTATATTTATATGACTATTAAAAGTCAGCGAGTGTTAATGTGGTTATGTTAGTAATACAACGAGTGCTAATATAACAGCTTTAAGATGCATTTGTAGATATTATTACGTGTTTTACCATCTTTATGGTGCTAGCTTAAAGTTACGGTGTAAACTTGTAAGCTGTTACTGTTTAAACGATGTTAGGACAGAAATATTAGCTTCTGTCATGACTGATGAAGTTACTAGTTAATAAAGTTTCCAGTAAAGCGATTAATCGCAGCCACAGACTCACAGTAAATATCCCGATTAGCTTCAATGCATTTGTAATAAATATGTGTAACCGAGGACAAGGTATGAGTGAATGGGACAAAGAAATAAATTGATCATTTATTTATTACATTAATTAAACATACAAATTCCCCTTATTTCCAGACAGGACTTACTCACATCCTGCTGATATCCCAGCTGCACAGGAGACTTACCACACTAACCGTGCGAATATAACTACACTGCAACCCGTCACACCCCGCTTAGCGACACTGCAACCGTGACACGCACTGCAAACAATTCAGGTCTCAGCGCAGCTGGGAATCAACGCTATGCATGGCCTGCAATCTGGAAGACAAAGGGAAGTGGCACAAACAATTAAACAAAATAAAAACAAAAAAAAAGGGAGGTTAGTCCGCCCTCACACAACTCACTCTCAATCAATAACCGCCTTTACGGCTGGACGGACTAACCAAAAGAAAATTACAAATCAATCAAAAGAACAAAAAAAGGACAGCAAAGACAGCACAGAATATTGATCAGTTTCCCTGCGCGCAGTCGATCTAGGGCTTGATCAATTCTTCTATTAAAATTGGTGGTCACACGACAGTATACCCACTCGCACCTGAGTGAATTAATTGCCTCTGGTTTCTTCCACAGAAGAGCGCTGATTTCACCTCACACACCCACTACCTTTTCACAGCTCTTTCAGCCAATCACCTGGCAGAGACAAACAAACTGCCAGGTGACACTTGTTACATATGTGCAAGTTTCAGTGCTTCGTTTAAACTGTATGATACTTATACTGACCCAGGGTCAGTGTAAAATACAATCCTAGCTGTGTGAACAAAGTCTGGCTCCTTTAATCCTGCATGACAAACCTCAGGATGCAGGCTATTATTACTCTTTCCTGCTGGCACACCTGTCACACCTGAGAGTCAGCTAGAAACTTACAGTGATGTGTGCATCATGCAAAGACTGACAGACTCTGTAATACTGTAAATGATCAGTGACTCAGGTTAACACTAAACTTTAAACAGTACCTCTGTGTCTCTGTGTGTGCTGAACATTTATAATCAGTATTTCAGTCATGCTGCATCAGCTGAATCTGTTACTTGGAAATATCAGTATTTTTTATTCAGGTGTGGGAATAATACATAAGAGTGCAGTGAAGTGATTTACCAGACTGATCCCTGGCCAAGGGTATCGTACTTAAATCAAACTACTGAACCAGCCACATCAGTCTTTTGTGAGGTCTGTTTAAAGTAGACTAAAAATGAACTGCAGGTTCCTGAGAAGTGGACTGTGAGCATAGAAACACATGTTCATACATACAGCTGTAGCAAGCTTGCAGTAATTTTAAATAGATCTGTTACTCTTATGTCTATCTCTCTGTTAGTCCTCTGACAGACTGGTGACCTGTCCAGGTGTGCTCTACCTATGACTACTGGGACAGGCTCTAGCCCCCCACCCTCCCACTGCGAACCTGAATTGAATATTCAGAAGAAAATGAATGAATAGACTGAGATTTGTTTAAATAGTTCTATAAATCTGAGCTGTTGGTGTGTCCTTGGATTTTGTGGTAATAATATTAGACCTAGAAATCTTTCTTATGGAATCTCTACTATGAGTCATGTTACCTGAGATTACTGCTATGTTTACCTGGAGGCCCGGACAAATGTGCTGTGTGAAGGATGTAAATCAAATCCCGTCTTAACTGTTTACATTTAAGGAACCTGTTCATATTTAATTGAAATATGAACTAATTTTTGATTGCTGATTCCAAGAGAGTCTTTATGGAAATCCTGTTTCGCTTTTTGTTATTTTAATTCTCTTTTCCGTTTGCCAGAACAGTTCTCCACAGTCACTGTCCACATGGGTCAGTGGGACCAAGCAGCACTCTGCTAATGTGTGGACTCTGACCAGCAACATCCAGCAAGACCCAGGCAACGTTTTCTATCTCCCAGCTGGAGTTTTTTGTTTGTCTGTGACTGGAGAGTCACATTTTTGTTGAAGCCACTTGCAGAGGTAAGTCAGTTTGCAGAGATCCCTTCCACCCTGGCTTTTATGTGGTAGATTTCCTATCTGAAATAGTAATATTTCAGTGACTGCTGCTTATACCACAGGTTAAAACACTCTACAGATCCCTGATGGGAGAATCATTATCTCTGCCAACAAAGAAGCCTGGTGGATGTTTGTTTACAGTCTGATGATGGGACCTCATGCACTGCATCATCAAAGTTTGTCTCTTGATTATTATTCATACACAGTAATGTATATTTTGCATCTTCTATGCTTATGGATGTTTTTCTTGACAGAGGCTCTGCAGAGGTTAGACAAAGCATAGAAAATTACAATTCTGATTTTCATCAGAGGCTGCAGATAAACCATACACAGCTAAAATACAAATAGTTGTGAGTTTTAGAATTGAATGTTCCTGATACATGCACATGTTGTACACAGTATGTGCTTTACATTTTACTGTGATTTACTGGGATATTTGTTGCCTGATGTTCAGCAGGAATGGAAATGGAATCAAAGGGAGATGTTTTTATTGTTTTTGTAATGACATGACCAAATCTTCAATATTATTTATTTTCTTGGTTATTTTAGGAGTGTTTCTGAGTGAGGGAGAGAGGAGTCATCATCCAGTTTCAAAGAAAACATCCAGGTAAAGTGACGTGGATCAGGGGATAAACTTGTCTCCGCTTTCAAAGGAGATGCTCTTAGAGAGAGACTATCTGAGTCATCCTTAAATGATAGTGCTTTCAAATACACAAACATTTTTAAAGGACAAAAATGAACATCCAACTTTGACTGTAATACAAAATAAAGCTTTGCATCTGTGTTTCCAAACTCTCAGATGGGCAGGATATCACTATTGGACTGTCTAACCTGCCAGAGCAGAATGACAACGTGAATGACCACCACACATAAGCATGTTCCTGCAACATTCAGCATCTGATCCTTCATCTGTGTGCTTCTGCTTTTGGTAAGTAGAGTTACCTAACTACAGTAACTCTAAACACATGCCATCCATTTCTAACGGCCTGGTTTCTTCCTGTCAGTTATCTTAGAAATCATGTGGTCACCTGACCTAACACTGTTTCTTCTTGTTTGCCTTAATGTTGAAGTGTCAGATGTCAAACAGCTGGAGAGGAAACTAGACCAGTGTATTGGGATGTTTCACAAACACGTGCCAGATGCTGTTCCGGTCTTTCATGGTGACATCACCAGAGACAGCCCTGCCCACCTCAGGACCTCGCCATTGATCACGATGATTAATGATGACAGCGAGCGGAACTAAGACTGTAAAAATCCACGACCAAAATGTTTAGATGCTTTTCTAATTATTGATGTATACTGAGAGCCTCTTTCTGTGTTTTGTCTGTTTTGTTTAGGTTCTTTTTTTTTTTTTTTTTACCTCATTTGTTACTAACAAAGGTCACCAAACTCTCAAAGTTTACATTCTGTATGTGTTTTCATCTTTACCAGCCACACTCTAACTGCAATTAAGAAAGCAAACCCTTGAAATCGTAATTTTTCTCTTTTTGTAATTGATGATAATTCAGTGAATATACTGCGCTGCTTCCTTTTATTGCTTCACACATTGCTTTAAGTTTTCCGTGTCCAGTTGTTTTTTACTGCTGTTTGAATTCACTGTATGTTTGACCCTGTAGACTGTTTAATGCACTGATTGTCTTCCTGTTTGTAACCGCTGCCTGTTTTTGACTAAAGATTTGGATTTCTGACTTTACCACAGCCTCTACGTGTCCTCCCTTTGTGTCCTCTTCCTCTGTGAATGTGTTGCATGTGTCACAGATTCATTTTATTAACAGCTTTCCCACAGTGAATTGCATCAGCATTCATTCACAGCACATTTCAGAAGGATTCAGATTAATACAGCGATATTATAGTCAGAATTATCCTGACAGAGTGCCATTGTAAATTATTTTCTTTCACGAGATAAATTTTAAAGTTCAGTATTTCAAAGCAAAAGTTATGAAGAATCAAATTGGCATTAGGACTGTAACAATATGAGATTTTCATGTATTTACAAAGTCTAATTTTTCTAATTCTGTTAGAAAAAAGGAAGAAAAATATTCAATTAATAATACTGTTGGTCAAATTCATACATACCTTTTAGCGTTTTCTGCATATTAATTATCCTGAAATAGAGATGGTGACCCTAACTGTACAGAAGCATACTAAACAACTGACAATCTAACATACATTATTGGTTTGAGCCGTCATGGACAGTGAGCCTGATCCTATGCTGTGAGAGTAAGACAAGTATGTTTCTGGTCAGTTTGGAAGAAATAACATCTATTTTTATTTTTTCATCTAATATTACTCTGGCTGGATATAACAAACACTTAGGAATTTGTATTATACTTCGATTTTCATGAAATACTCATATTCAGTATCAGTCCTTTTATATTATAACCATGTATCCATCAAACCCCCAACAGGTAAGCCTTATTCATGACATAACAAGGTAACAATGTAAAAAATAAATAGCAACAGTCTAAATGTAAAGTGCATTCTAAACTCCACTTCAGTAAATTATATGAATGTGCAAAGAGTCATTCAGGATCTGAACTACAGAACCCAGAGTCTTCATCATTAAATCTCTGGGTGCTTAATTTTCTATTTTATATCAGATACTTTAAAAGTTTTAATAAAGTTGCATTGTCATGGTGAGCAGTGATGGGAATAACGGCGTTACAAGTAACGGCGTTACTAACGGCGTTCCTTTTTTAGTAACGAGTAATCTACCAATTACCATTTCTATCGTTACAACGCCATTACCGTTACTAACAAGAAAACAGACGGTTGAAGCTGTGTTCAGCTTACCACACCTTATATCAGTTGCACAGAGTTGCACTGGTAACAGCGTTGTAACGATAGAAATAGTAATTAGTTAGATTACTCGTTACTGAAAAAAGTGACGCCATTAGTAACGCCATTATTCCCATCACTGATCATAATCCACCAGAACTAACACAAAACAAAATCCCCGCACACTCAGGTGAAATGGCCTAATGAGGTCCATGCCAATATACTCAAATGGGGCCTTCATTAAAGGTAGTGTGCGCAAGGGCAATTTCGGAATGGCTGGATGGTTTACCAGCTGATACTTTAGGCAGGATGCACACCACTGCCACACCAGTGCCTGGCCAGTACAATTGGGTCATTACCAGCTCCATGAGGGTTACAGTAAGCCACCTGAAGAAACAACTGGGTGTTTTCCTCTTCTGTGCAGGTGTCATAGCTCAGAATTTTAGTGTCTATTGAATTATTTGAGTCATGGTAATTTTGTTATTTTCTTTGTCTTCCTCTTTTTTGTTGACCTGGCAAACTTAACATGTTGACTTTTAATTCTTCAACATCTCTGGACAAAGTTTCCATTGTCTCTTTTTTAAGATTAGCTTTGTTGTCAGTGTTTCCTTCATTATTTTTGAAATGGTGCCCTATGAGGTTTTCTCAGCAGTTTCTATTCCGCTCTTTGTCCTAACACTTTTACCATCAGGGTTCTTCCAGATTTTTGTTACCTCTGGCCTCACACCTTGGCTTTAACTACCGTGGATCTTTTAGCTGAACTTATCGCTTCAGCAGCAAACACAGTTATACTGTGGTAGATTAAGACAATACATTTCAGTACAAAACAAACAAACAAAAAAAAAAACAGATAAAGAAACAACTCTTTATATTTTAAATTTATTCGCTTGTACAACTAAAACAAAATAAAATATTTTAGACATTACATCATGCTAGGTAGGACAAAAAAAAATTTCAGCATAACAATTTAACACAAACAGTTTGTAAATAAAATGGTCAATACAGCTTTTCAATTTTTGACTGACTAAAGTGAAGCACTATAGAAAACAACCAAAAAAATCATTCTTTGGACAGGGATTGGAATTTTATATAAAGATTATTTTATTTTCCCTTGCCTTGATGTATTCACTAAAATGCCTTGCCTCGAATGATGAAAATCATAAACATTTTGTTTAAAATACATTTCTATGTAATTAAACCAGTTTAAGTTTACAGCTCTTTTAACAAAGGCACTGGACCTCTAAACTCTTCTTTAATGTCAAATAAGGCCAAACTTTCACAAAATCTTTTTTGTCGTTAAACTTTGCTGAAACTTCTACTGCCCATGTTAGTACTAGCAAGACTGATGAAACAATGCTGTTAAACTGGAATATTGAATATTAGATTATCTTTTACATCCAAATATCATGTCATATTTGACCTCTGACCTTACTTTTATATTTTACATCTGCCTTTTTTCAAGTTGATGTATTATATATAAGTACTGTCAGAGAAAAAGAAAGAGTTACCTAGTTTTCTAGAAATAAACTGTATTATATTATAATTTGTATATAATAAGCTCAATTTATTAATTTCCAGTCATTAATAAATCAATATCCCTTATCCTACTATAATACCTACTTCTACAAAATATTTTAAAGTAAATTTCTGGCATGCTACCCTTATTGCACCAAAAACCTCTAAAAACACATTTAAAGCCACTAAGAAAACAAATTAAATTTATACAAAATACAATACCATTCCCTTAAAAGTAAATATTGCCCAGAGAGTGAGCTGACTGGATGGAGGTTTGTGCTCTGCGTGCTTCTAGTTGAGTTCTTTTATTTTTCTTCTCTTGTCATTTGTGATTTTACTTGGTTGAATTTATTTTTCTATGTTTTATTATAAAGATAGGAAATTACAACATTAGGAAAGAAACTTTTAAGTTGAGCCTGATGATTCTTTACACACAAAGAATAATTTTCAGTTTTTGGTATAGGTACTGTACAGAACTAGAAAAAGTTGGATCAAAGTTGATCAACTCTTATTGTTCTAATGGCTGGCTGACATAACTTATAACTACAAAACCATTACAAGTGTTGATAATAATACTTAATAAAAAACAAAAAATATCTTTTGAATTACAACAATGTCACTGAGTCTTCTGATACCAGTTACTTATTTTCTGCTATGCTTTTTTCATTCACTTTTTCTTAACTGGGTCTTTCACAAGATGTGTTATTCAAGTAGATTTTGCCAATGTATGACAAACTTTTAGTTTTTTCTTGGTATGTGAAGAAATTGTCCCCTTGTCCTCTTTCCTTTTGGTTCCTTGTTTCTGCTGCTCGTGCAAAGGCGACTCATTCAGTTTTAAACTGGAAACACCTGTTGACAAATTGTGTAATGCATTTTTTTTTATTGGATCAGATTTTTAAAATGTTTCCTTCATTTTTTTTCTGCCGAACTCTTAATTTAGCCTTGGGAACTTTTCTGATTCCCAAACTCAGAGCCATGAAAGTGTACCTCAAGCAGGTCTGTACTGGTGATCTGGCATACTGGGAATTTCCCCAGTGGGGCGACAACTTGAGTGCCAATATATATATATCTATATATATATAGATATATCTATATCTATATATATATATATATATATATATAGAGAGAGAGAGAGAGAGAGAGAGAGAAAGAGAGAGAAAGAGAGATGAATTCACATTCTTGTGTAGCTTATGTCCCAGTCCAGACCTGACCTGAATTAGAGCTGGCAATAAATAAATGCAATTTTATAAAACATACATTTTAATTGTGTAATTAACATAATTTATGAAATAAGACAATATGTTTTTATAATATGGTATTTTTTCATTTTCTTGTCAACAGTTTTGTTTGATGGTGGTTCTGATGGGCAAGAGAAGATTTAGTGTTGCAGTTTGTCTTTTTATGCACTCTGTTCATTTTTCTATCAGCAGCGCTCTGTATAATTCTTCCTTGATTATTTTGATATGTAGTGTTTGTTTAGTCTTTCTTAATCCATCAAATTCAGTCCTTACTTCAGGCGGAGGACTTGCCATTAGATGTTCTCTGTTTTTTGGTTTTTTTTGGTCAGTGTTTCATTTCTTTCTGATGCTCCTTTTCTCAGAAAGTTCTCTGTTAATATAGTTGCAGATTTTTGGTGTCTTCACATCAAGATCTTTATGTCTTGAATGTGTAACAGCGATTTTCTAATATTATGAACCATCACTTGATCTCTATCCTCCTGTACAATCTGGCCTTTGTAAAACCTGCTAATACTTTCTTTAATGACTCGGATTATCTTTTGTATATTCAACTATTTCATATTGCAGAGAGTCACGATAAAGGTCATACTTTGTTAAGAGCTGTCTGCGGCCTGTTGCTGATTCATTAGCTCTAGCCTTTCCATCCTTATATTCTGGAACATTTATTTTAATCCTTTTATTGCATCCCTCAACATTATCAGGATTTAGACTGTTCTTTTCATTCTCCACACTGATTCCTTCACAAAATCTGTAATACTGCAGCGAGTCATGATAAAGGTCATATTTTGTTAAGAGCCATCTGTGTTGTTCTATTCCAAGTTCATTGTCTGAACAATCTACATGTTGTGATATGTCTGTTTTTTTAGAGTCAGTTATTTTTGTTATTTCTCTTCTATCAATTTTGTGAACAGAAGCAGCTTCTTCAGTGTCATTCCTGACTTCTGCTTTCTTCTCACCCTCTTTAGCTTCTTGACCACAATTCAGAATGGTAGCAGGTGGATAAGCTTCAGTGGTGTTTTGAGTATCTGTAGTATGAATAATAAAAAACAGTAATTCAAGGACAATAGTATTTTTTCAGTATCCAAAATGAAAATATTAGCACCTTACCTTTCTTCTTTCTGTAAAACAGAAGATATGCACTACGAGAGCTTAAGGAAGAAATTTAAAGAAAACAAAACAAGATTTAATATTTTAAATACAAGTTTGTCAGTTTTAAATACAGCAAAATGTATTACATAAACTACTAATTTGTATACTGTAAATTATATCTGTGGATTAATGTGTCTTTGGATAAATTCAAAAACAATTATGTCCATTGATCCATTCCTCTATCTATTCATTTTCTTCTGCTTATCCAGGGCCAGTTTGTGGAGGCAGCAGCATAAGCAGAGAAGCCCAAACTGCTTACTATACTTATACTACTTAAACTCTTCCAATATATTGTTTGATGATTTGAAACATTTAAGTGTGACAAACACACAAAAACACAGAAAATCAGGAAAGGGGTAATTCAACACTACTATATGGCAGTAAGATTTGGCACTCTGCCCTTTTCTGGCTGTGGACCATGGCCTTACACTTGGATGTGCTAATTCTCATACCTGCTGCTTCGGGTGGTTGCAAACCACCACCTGATTAAGCCAACAGGACAGCATCCACAAAAAGCAGAGAGATAAGACTCTGAGTCCACCAAGACAGAAGCCTTCCATCACTTAGTGATTTAGTTGAGAGTGCTTTTGTAACTAGAACTATTGAAGTATTTGCAAAACAAGAAATAACAAATGGTGACAAGAAGTAGAACAAAAACTTACTTCACAGTTTTTTGCTTCTGGAGTGGCTCTTTCTTAAGCTGCTGATGGAAAGAATAACAAAACATAATATTATGAATTTCTGTCCACTTTAATAGTAGAGATGGATACTGGATATGATGGATACGATACTGACCTAAATTACTGGATCGGATATCAGAGAGAAATAAAAAATGTAATCCGATCCATTAAATATCACGAAAGCACCTCACAAAACTTGTGACATGACGTAACTCAGGTCATAACCTTAGCACGTCGGAGCAGTATGTGTCATGTGATAGAGCGGCTGTGGCGTGCGAGATAATGATGTGCGATACCACTGATTTCCTTTCCGATCCGATACTGAGTAAAATTCAGGGTGGTATCGGCGATACTGATCCAATACCGATACTTTGTATTAAACTTATTTTATTTATTGTCTCAAATTATAGCATCATAATGATTCAGGACATCAGATTACTTGTTCTTATCACTTAATAATGCAGAATTCATCATATAGAAATTTAAAAAACTGAAGTTGTGTGCTATTTGAACACGCTGCCTGCCTGCAGCACTAAAGGACTCCATGAGAGACGTCTGTCTCGCTCTAGCAGAACGTGTCCTTCTCCTCTCCTCCTCTTCAGTTCGCCTCAACATAAGCTCGTCATATTCTGTGATATGATTTACTCTGAGGTGTTTGACAAGGTTAGTGATGTTGCCACAACACCTCACTTTCTTGCCACATGTATCGCAAACCGCGTCTCGGCTGTTTGTGGATGTAAAATATGTCTGCACATAACTCCATTTGCACTCAGCCATTGAGTGCACACACCAAGGGGCTGCAACACATTTATACAGCCGTATTTCGCACATGACTATGAAAGGCGGAAGAGGAAGTAGTTCCTTCCAACGTAGACAATCCGAATGCTATAGTTTCTTTCCACTGTGTTCCTGTTAATGATAAACTACAAATTTACCCTAAATTACTAAAATATCGATATTTTAATATCAGAATCGATTCTAGAACATAAATGACTGGTATCGGAGGAATCGATATTTCAGTATCGATCCGCACATCACTAGTGCGAGACCTGTCGGCGGTCTGGTTGAGCAGTTGGAGCCTTGCTACCAAACCGGCATTTCATCTCCGAGAAAGTTATCCCAGAGAGAAGTAAAGCAAGTGTGTAAGTTCATCTCTGAATGTTTGTAAAGCATTCCCACGTTAAGCTTAACAGCCGATATATGGAGCGACTGCCTCTCTCTCCCTCCCTCTCCTGTTGCTACTTCAATCATGAAACTGATCAATGATCAGCTGATCGGCTTTTCTGTCGTGACTCCCATCTCTCTTGTTTGTTTTTGTCCCACTTTGCACCAGAAAGAGGAAACCAGCGGCTGAACAACAGCAGCACGTTTAAGCTTGATAAGTTGTTGCTAGAATGTATTTAATATTACTTTCTACACCAGGATCCTTTTCTACGTAGTTGATGGCTGGTCAGGGGGCCAGATAGGGCATTAACAGGGAAAAGGGGAGCACAAAGAAACTTTTCTTTTTTATTGTAATTTAAAATGTCTAGCTTTTAATAAATAATTATCTGAATCTTACACCCAAAGTTTTAATCTGATGTAAAATGTATAGAAGTCCATTACTGTATATAGTAACTATTAAGTCTAATATACCCTAGTAAGCTATAGTACTTTTTCCTTTGGGAAGATACCATCTGTGCAGTCTGCAATTCTGTTGAAGAAAGATGTTGAATCTACTTAATTAGTGTGGAAAAATAATTGATTTCTGTGCATTTTTCTGTTTACATGTGATTTAAATTAAAGTTGATTACGTCGATTAAGCATCGCAAGGGTGGGGGGTGGTTCCCCCTTTTTTTTTTTTTTTGCTGGGAGTTGGTAACCCTATTACTTAGGTTGCTTAATATTTCCGCTAAGTACTCTTTAAAATACCAGAATAGGGAGGATGGAGTAGGTTTAAGTTTATTAGATTGATCAGTATTGCTGAACTATGAAATATTTTGAGTGCAGTGTATTTTTTGCATACAGGTATAACAGAATAGCTTTTGTGGATTTTTTTAAACTTGAGTATGATCTTATACAAAATACAGCAAGATATTTAAAAAACAGTTTTATTGATTAAAAAATACACTATATCGGGTTCATGTCGGTATCGGCCGATATCCAAATTTATGATATCGGTATCGGACATAAAAAAAAGTGGTATCGTGCCATCTCTCTCTAATAGATAAATATCCAAGACAATAATTTTATAACATGTTTCAGTACTGTGAAAAAAGTCTTACCAAAGTGACTGTGGTATCATCAAAGTTATACCACCTGTCTCCATGTTCCTCCTGGATCTTTACTGTTGCAGTGTAATGTCCACCTCTTAGATCACCAAAATGATCCACAACTGCATACAGTTCATATGTCTCATTCTGGTCCCCAATGAAAAAAATACAAACATCAGAATGAGGGGAAAAAAGGATTATGATTCAATAATTAAATATACTTTATAGATACCTTTGGGATCTGTAGGGTGGAGGGGATCTCCACAGAACAGTTGATTTTGACATATGACATGCACTGATAGCTGAACTCAAACCTCTTTAGCAGCAGAATTAACACATCTGGATGATTCTTGATCACATCTGTCTAAATGAAAAATATGGGCCCCCAATTATTGTCATTATGTTATAATTTCATGTCTATAAACTAGAAACAAGCCTTTACTTACAATAGCAGCATCGACTTTTTTATTGCACTCGTCACAGTACATCTGGTTTTCTCCAGTTAACTCTGTAGTTCTGAAAAACTCCTCAATGCCGTTTACCTGAAAAATGCACTCATGTTATTTATAAGAGCCTTTGATAAAGTATAAATTATCAACTGAAAAATGAATAGAATCAGTGACCTAGAAAAGCCTTGGTGGAGTTTAAAACCCACCTGTAAGTAGGACCCACTCTCCGATTTACTGCCAGTAATATGTACCAACCTCTCACTGCAGGAGCAAATACAGAGACTGAATGGCCCATAACAATGGCACAAATACTCCATTAGGGGTGGGTTTTGATTATCGATTTTTTGATTAAATTCGATTCTAGCTTGAATAAAGTGATATCAATTCATTAAAATCCTGAATCGATTTTTTAAATATAAATGTATTTTGCCCGAAACGCCAGAATCTCAGGTTAAACCTCACAAAAATCCGACAACAACCAAACAGCTAAAACAGTAAATGAGAGCAGGCACATGTATTCTGCACAAAGAAGTAAACACAAAGCGCGGACCTGTTGCTTTCTCACCTGACAGCACGTACACGGGCACGCCGTCGGGGCTGAAAGCCGACAGCTCACTCATTTTGATGTATCCGCGGGTCCGCTCTTTGTGCTTACATCTCTTTTTTGCGCTAGATTCTGAAGCTGCAAGTTTCATCTCTCTCCAACCAAAGGTGACTGAACCAGCAACAAAAGAAGATCCAAACTACGATTCACATAAACAGCATCACAAAATCCCTCTTACTTGCTGTTTTGCCTCCACCACAATAAAATCACACTTCATGCACAGCTCTCTCTCTCTCTCTCTCAGTGTACTTCAAGAACAGTTTTCCATTCACATGCTTATTACCCACCGGTCTACCATTATGTACAGCGCTGTTGGCCGCTGTTTTTTTTTTAAATTTAATTTAATTTAATTTTATTTTACTTAAATGACTTTGGACAAGAAAGCCGCATTTCTGTTGTTCAATACTAAAGAAATTTAAACTTTTTAAAATTATGCAAAATTGCAAAATGCTTAGCTGTGTCTCTAACAAAAACCTCTGTAACATTGCTCTGCTTCACTTTAGCAGCATCAGGTAATGTTCATTTGTTGATTCATGGTTTTCTACAGTTTTTGTTCTATTGCAGAATATTTTTAAGGTTATCTGCTATAAAAAGCCAGGCCAGGAAAATCTCCATGTTTTTCTGTGTTTTTTATCCTCAGTTACTTTGACATAAAGGCATCTGCTGTGTTGCTTACACCTTTGATAAAGTCTCACAAGCGGCAGCTTTCTTTTTATAAATATAAACATATTCATATGTACTGATAAGTAAACAAAATTATAATATTTCTGACTGTCTGAGGCAAAATTTCCCCGATTCAAATCGAATCAAATCAAATCTACTGTATTTTTTTTGGACCATAAGACGCACCGGATTATAAGGCACATTAAACGCCTTGTGGCGGACCACTAGAGGGCTCTACTCACACCCAGTGTTGAGGAAGTGTGTTGCTGTGTTTTGTGGGCGCGATATGCTCAGTTGATGTGAGAAGAGGAATAAAGCAGGGGTGAGAAATAATAGCTCCGTGTCGTCTGTTTACCTCCACATTGGTGACCCCAGACTCGAACATGCTACAGGTCAAGGATGATGCCGGCTCCGCTTTGGATGCATCAGCGGGCGCCGGTCTTTCGCCTCCTGCTGCAGCTGCATTTGCTGTGGCGCTGAAGCTGCCGGAGTTTTGGCTCCACGATCCCCCGTCGTGGTTCGTGCACATGGAGGCTCAGTTCGCCCTTCGCAGCATCTTGGCTGGCGACACGAAGTATCACCATGTGGTGGTCTCGCTCGACCCACTAGCCACCCGTCGCGCGATGACCCTCCTTCGGAACCCACCCGCCCAAGGGAAATACGCCGCCCTCAAGGGGCTGCTTCTTCATTACATGTCCTCTCTCATCCGAGCGTCCGGGCCTCGGTCAAGCTGGTCAGCACCAGGTTCGTTTGGCCGGGCCTTCGCAAATTGGTGAAAGACTCTGCAGCGGCTTGTATCCCATGCCAACGCTCGAAGATCTACAGGCACCCCTCGAACCTTTTCTGTGTCTCCGGTAGGCATTTCAATCACATGCATGTGGATCTGGTTGGTCCCCTGCCACAGTCACAGGGTTGCACGCACCTTTTAACTGTGGTGGACCGCACGACCAGCTGGCCAGGGGCAGTACCCCTGGTGTTCACGACAGCAGAGGCAGTGGCCAGGGCATTTTTGTCTACGTGGGTTTCGCGTTTCGGTCCCCCTGCTGACATTACCTCAGACAGGGGCCCCCAGTTCGTTTTGGAGCTTTGGTCTGCCATGGCTGGTGGCCTGGGGGTCACAGTCCACCACACCACAGCATACCACCCGAAAGCTAACGGGATGTGCGAACTGTTTCACCGGTCACTCAAGGCCGCGCTCCGGACTTCCTTAACAGGTGGTAACTGGGTTGACCGTCTTCCGTGGGTTTTGCTGGGATTGCGCAGACCTCGGGGCTTCCCCGGCTTAACTGGTCCTCGGCCAGCCCCTCCGGGTCCCCGGGGAATTCTTACCTGAGAGCCCTCCCCCCATGTTTCGATACTTCTGTGCTGCCTCTTCGCCCCTCAAGAGACTCATTTTCTGTTCCTGGCCCTGTGCACCACTGCCTGCCTGACACTTTTGTTCCGAGTTCGTTGGGCTCTTCTCGTTTTGTTTTTGTCAGGTACGATGCCCATAGAACTCCATTGTGCCCACCATATGATGGGCTGTACAGGGTTATTAAACCGGGCCTAAAACATTTCCTTTTGGACTTTAGAGGTCGGCAGGAGGTTGTCTCTGTTGACAGACTTAAGCCTGCACATGTTCTGCAAGATGATCAGGTGGTTCTGGCCCAGGTCCCTCGCCGCGGCCGCCCACCTACCACCGGGTTGATGGATTCTGCATTTTCCTCTAGGAGCACCCCACAATCAACGGAGCCCAAGTTGTCTGCAGCTTTTTCTGACTGCCAGTGCCAGCCTTGCTGTTTACCTCTACAGCCTTATAATTTTAAGAATTTTTGCTATGTAACTTTGCACTGTTCACTTTTTGCTGTAACAAAACAAATTTCCCACGTGTGGGACTAATAAAGGTTATCTTATCTTATATTAATGACTAACCTCGTATTGTGGATGGATTATCTCAGTTGTTTTCCTGACTGAAGTTTGGTCCGTTTACAGCATCTATGCATGCAATTGCATTTGTCAAAAACCATTGGGAACTTTTATCGAGTGGAAAAAAGTTAGCATTCATCCTCTAGCTTCACTGTGTTTATGTTATGCTAACATAGCTGTGTCTCTAGCGATCACGTAGCACAGCATTATATACCAGCTAGCCCAACTTTAGTAACCCTACAAATGTCACTGCTGTGTAGTTTTCTGTCTTCAATTATGTTGGAAGTGATAGCAGAGCTGTACGTTTTATTTTTTTCCAGAAAACTCTCAATCAGAACATGGTATATCATGTTTAGTTAACTAGCGAAACCACAAACCTACAACAAGCTTGACACCTTCTTAAAAATGCCTGTGTACACCAGAGTGATTTACAGATTCACCTAACCAGACAAAATGATAAAACCTTTCTCCTGTGGTCAGTGAAACTCTTTCATCCATAGACCAGAAAACTGACAGCTTTAGATGCAAGGATCTCTCTTGTTGATGTTCTACACAGAGAATTTATTTAAAAAAAAATTAAAACACAGCTTTTAACTTTGTCATAACCAAATACTGACTATAACGTTAGAAACAGAATGGTTAAAAGCCTTGGTCAAAATTCTTACATGATAAGTTCCAGTGCAATAATAGATCAATCAAGGCCTATAAATAAAAGAAGATGCAAAGCATTACAATACATAAAAAAGCCAGCAGCCTTTATGAACAAATTAGGAGTTTGGACCCAGAAGCAAAATTTATATGTCATCACATAACAACCAGATAGATGAATTCAGTTCAGTTCAGTATCAGAAATTCACAATTTCTGGAATACTCACAATTAAAATGAACCATATTATCCCAACTTCAAAGAATGCCTATTAAATGTAACTATTCCAAAGTGATAGAAAATATTTTAAAGTTTTTAGGTTCTAATTGCCTCCCAGAGCACTCTGGCATGCACACACATCTTAAGGTCATGAGAGAGGTCGTACCTTCTCTTACTGATTTACACTATAGGAGGACACCTACTCTGTATCTGTTTAAGTATAAGTGCCTGTTGTTTAGGTGGACCGCTGGACTTCTGGCAGCCGCTTTGGGGAGTCGTTCAAAGGGTCACATCTTGACACCCCCCCCCCCCCCCCCCCCCACACACACACACACACACACACACACACATGCCTACATGACACACAGACAAGGTACTGTTTGTTCACATGTGCGCCTATGTAAGATGTCATATGTTAATGAACCTATGCATATTCATGTAACCACAATAAAAGGAGCTCTACAGGGAACCTGGCTGAGAGTCCGACGGAGGTCAAGTGGGAGGAACAACACTCGACTTCAGTCGGGTCTCCCTCGTGCACGAGCAATACAAAGAACTTTGCCGACCTATGTCTTGCTTTACTGTGTAGTAGAATTGTCTTGAACGTTCCGGCAAATAGGTTTGTGCTAGACAGACCTATCAGTTGTAAAATGATAAATATTGAAATTAAATGATACAGTATGTGAAGTAGCACTAAGTGGAAGCAGGATTTAATTATGACATGTAAAACATTTATTACTAGTGTCATAGTCCTGGGTTTTTTCTTTTAATTTTGTGGACTTTTTCATGTAGACTAAAACAAACAAGGTATAAAAACAGAGTGCGCACAGTGAATCATACTGAACAGCTGATGGCCTGCATTTTAAAACTGACCTCACAGCTGGCTACAAAAACACAAGAAACACACTTTTAAATAATTGCTGTAAAAGTAGGACAGTCAAAGTTTACCATCTTGTCCACATCTGCCTCCAATCACTAAACCTGCAGCCTCTCATCCACACTGCTACACCTCAGTCTACAGCATCACCTTCTCAGGCCCGAAACTTTTCAACTGGGCTTTTTGGCTCTAAATTTCACTGTTTATTTGCTCAGATTAGTTCTCCACACTCTGGACTAAGCCTGGCACTTCCTCCTCATGCTGTTCACCAGCTTGGTCACACACCGTTGTGGGATGGCACCCCATTCTTCAACCAGCATTTGTCAGCTAATGTGTTTATTTTGGTTAATGAGATTCATTGCCAAGAAACTTTGTTTTAACAAAGAAATTATCAACCAAAAAAAGAAATGTCCTTACTTTTTGCGCTATGTTTATTTACTTTGTGAATTATTTACTGTATTCAGTTTTATTCCTATTTCTCAGTTGTTTTAGAATTCAGTTCTTACCTCAGTGTCTCATTCTCTTGTGTCTTCTGTATTTACTACATTTATGTGTCTGGGTTTTCCCAGTTTTTGCAATTCCTACTTTACGCGAGTTGGTTGTTCTTTGTGCTTTGCTTTTAATTTTGCTTACTTGTCTCATCCTTTGTGATTAAATTCAGCAATGTCGTATTCTCCCCAGCTGTCTCCTCTTCCAGTAATTGCTGTACTGTGTATTCATATTTGCTGTCTTCCCTTGTCCTTGTCCTCCTAGCACTTCTCATTCCTGGTGTGTGTGTAGTCACCTTTCTGGACTTATGCTTACCCTTTCTATTACTACCAACTGTCTAAAATGAATGAAATAAATATATTGTTTTAAACTAACCTTTGCCTGCCTGAGAGTCTGCGTTTGGATCCTCCACATACAAATCATGCAGACCATGACACTGTTTTTCTTTCTTTCTTTCTTTTTAGTTTGTTTATTCTGGATTAAGACTCAAGATACTTAGGCAAATCTCAGTCTTCAGCTACCAGTTAGCCTTCTTCTACACCCCAAATAACTTTGTTTTCTGTTATCAGTTCTCTCATGTTCTACATTTTGAGTCCACACTTTCCACTACAAGATGACCTGGATTTGTTTGGATAACCTGTGTCTGAAGAGGAAAACATGAAGCTGCAGTTCAGTTATTATTGTTATTGTTACAGTGCTAGTGGGATGCTAAATGTTACACCTACAACACTACATAAATAAATACTCTTAACAAATAGGATCACTGTGGCTGCTGAATTATTTTTCTTCATCTTTTTTGCAAATTAAACCTAAAATGTTGAACATTCACTATTTGGCAAAGCTTATTCAGTATTATACATTTGTTGGGGCAGAAGTATGTGAACTCATCCTGGCAACGGAAACAGGCTGAAAGGTTTGCTTCTTCTTCAAATTCTTACCACACTGTAGTCTTTACTGCATGAATTCACCAATGAAAGAGGAAGATGCCAAAAGGGTGCAGCTCTGTCTGTCTCTTTATGACCTTTAGAACAGGCTATTTGGTTTGCCAGCAGGCCATGGAATATCTGAAATAAATGTATAAAAATGTATTAGTAATAATTTTCCAACCAAAATATAGATACCCTTTACTATTGACAAAAACCTTACATCTGATGCCTCGGGACTGGTCATTCTCAAAACCCTCTCAAAGTACTCTGCAGCATCACGCTGTTCATGCACTGGGTGAAGAGACAAATATGCATCTCATCAACAAACATATTCAATAATACTGCATAATTATAATGACAGAAAATATTTCGTTTTTAAAAGAACTTCTCGTGCACAAGAGGCAGATCACATCAGGAAACAACTTCAAAACTTCATGTAATGTGATCAAATGTCACAATTACAAATACAAAACATTTAGACTATTCAAATTTTTTTTGTTGTTCTGTGTTAGCATACTGTACCATTGTCAATACCCAGCTTCTGTATTATTTTATATGTGTTTGCTGCATCTTTCAGTAAATCATCAAATAAGACTTTCAGATGATGATCAATAAACTTAGTGTGAGCATTTCCTTCGCTGAACCTAAACAAAAACAAAGTGTCAATAAGTGAAAAATACACTGTTTAGCTGCTTTCAACTAAATACAGAATCATGCTTAAAGCTCGACAACAACAGACCTTGTCACAGCTTCTCTGAAGTCTTTGGTCCTGAACAGCACCTGCAGCACACTGTTCAAATAACATGTTGCTCCGTGGTTTATCAGTCCATGGTGCGTAATATTAGCCTCTGTAAATTGCAAAATTAGAAAATTAGTGTGCATCATAAATTACCTACCAACATAGAAAGTAGTCAGAAAATATTTAGAACCTTTTAGGTTTGTATATTTTGATTTGTACATTCAGTAACATCATGGAAAACATAATGAATATATAACATTTTAAATTATTATGAGAATACAACACTAGAATTTTCGGCTTAGCAATACAATATCTAATTTGCAAAATTTGTCTTGTTGTCAAATGGTGTTGCATTTGTCATTTATTTAGTCAGTTTATAAAGTAAATTTAAAAACGTGTCTAAGGTCCCAAAATTCACAGCACATGTCAGGGCAAACTTTATGATAGAGCAGCTTGGTGGAAGATCCATCCATCCATCCATTCTCCCCCACCTATCATTCTCAGGGTCGCGGGGGTGGGGAGGGGGATTGTAATACCAGATAGGCTAGGAGAGAGGCAGGGTACACCCCTGAACATGTCCCCTGCCTAACGCTGGCTAACACACAGAAACAGACAACTATTCACGCTGCAACAATTTAGAATTAGAAAAATAACCTAACCCCGCTAACTGCATGTCTTTGGACTGTGGGAGAAAGCCGGAAAACTCACGCTAACACATAAACACCACACAGACAGACCCCAGCCAGTTGGTGAAACCGAACTCAAGACCTTCTTGCTGTGAATTAACAATGATAATACTATGACGAAAGTAATCAATGTTGCAACGGCCTGTTTTCCGAGCTGAATTTAAGGGGTTCTGAAAAGCACTAGAAAAATGATTCTCTATAATGAACACACAACAACAGCAATGACACAACAACAAAAGGGTGCTCGTGACACGTTCTGATTTGAATGCAATAGCTTACCCTGAGAGGCAGAGGTGTTCTTGGGTGACCGTCGAGAATTCATTTTCAATAGGTTCTTATGATCTCGAAATGTTAGCTAATAATTGCGATTGCCTATTTCGGAAATACAATGTGAGGACAAAAACATGCAAGTCTACCTTCAACTGTAAAATTATCAGTTTTAAGAATTTTCCTCAGATCATTTGAAGTAAAGTTAGAATAGAGACTGTTTCTGGCTTCAACCCAATTTCACTCAGAATACTTTCCCTTTCACTTCTTACCACGTCAGTTGAAATGGTGCATTCAGTGAGTGTGGGAAATCATTTCCCACACTCAGCCATATGTATGTACACAAACAGTTAGGTCCATACATATTTGCACAATGAGTTTTTTGGTTTTTTGGTTTGTTTGTTTTTTACCTGTTTACAGAAACATATTCTAATTATAGCTATATAATGGACATGGAGATAATGTGTAGACTCTCAGCTTTCATCTGAGGGTATCCGCATTAAAATTGGATGAAGGGTTTAGGAGTTTCAGCTCTTTAATATGTGCCACATGCTTTGTTTCTGTCCAAATATTAACAGACCTAATTGTATGCACACTCCCTTGAGCACATTGATTAATGAGCTACCATGCAAGGTTGGGTGTTTGGTGTAATGGTGTCACACCAAGTCTTGTGTGTAAGGCAAACTGAGCATTGAACTATCAACTTTGAGAATAACAGACTATTTCCCAAGCTGTATTTTCAAATAGCAAATTCTTACTATCATCACCTTTCAAGCTCATAGATCCAAACTTGCTTTTTAAAAGTTTTTTTGTTTGTTTGTTTGTTTTTTTGTTTTTTAAGTTGTGACCCTTGTAAAATAATAACATATAACAGTAATAACATGTGTAATTGAATGATTGACAAAATATTTATTTTGTGAACATAACGATAATAGATTTCAGGAAACAGCGATGGCAACCAAAATGTTTTATTACCTTAAATTAATTAAGTCATTTTTTGATTTACCCAGCAACTGACTCAGAGTTAAAGTTAACAGACTCAGACTCAATCCAAACCTGCTTGCTGGCAGGTTTTTTTCAATAAACTCACGAGTTTCTGACTCTTCCATATACTGTTGCAGCTGAACCAGCTGACTAATGCTGATTCTTTTCCTCATTCATAAAGTAAAATAAAAATGTAAAAACTATCAAAGTCCATGCAGACCAAATTTATTTGGAAAAGTTAAAATTTTTACAAACACTTAAATCCCATTTAAATGTTAGTTTGCTATTTTCTGTACTTAACATGAAGACTTTTACAGCTATTAAGTTATCAAAATGTAAGGACAGAGACAGTGATTACATGACAGATTTATTATCAGCTCAGAGTAAAATCGGTAGTCTCCATTTTCTAATTCTGTGACACTGTGGACATTACTGTGGCTGTCAGACTATCAGTTTCCTTGCACTGCAAACATGTACTATATGTTACACACTCATCAATGATCAATCATTTCTGATGAAAAAATGTCTGTCACAATTGCATCTTGGAAATGATGTGAAGCTTTTAAGTAAAGATGAGGCTGAAATAACTAAAATTCTAAAACAGAACTAAATGTATTTTAATTGAAGTTTTAAAAACAGCTGCAGACAGTCTGGTTGCAATCTGATTCCATTTCATGCTGACATGTGTTCACAGACTGAGATTCAGTCATTAAATGATGTCAAAAGATTCAGAGACTGAACCTAAACATATTTTTCACTGAAAATCACCTAAAAGTCACAGTGGGTTGACCCAGAACTGGATTTATTGAAATTTAAAAAATGTAATTGGCAAACAAAAAAACTGAGTTGAGCGTGTGGATCCACATGGAGTCTGTAGCGGTCTGGGTAACTAATCTGATAGACCCTTTGTCTGATCTTTCTCTCCACATTTGATCTTCACTTTCTGTCATCTAAATGCTGTCCTATCAGGTTATATATATATATATATATATATATATATATATATATTAATAAAGCTTTATTCTGTCTATGATGATGATACATTGACCAAAACTGATTAAAAACACTCTTCTTTATTTACCTATTGCCATGGTGCATTTTATTATTGGGGCTCAATTGATGATGGCTTTCTTTCTCTGCTAAGGCGTACCCTAAACTTAGGGTGACCATACTGAAATTGTTGTTTTGGAACAGCAAACTCGGAGTTGCTGATCTCAGAGATAATCAACTCTGAGATCATTTTTAAACTCAAGGTTTATTGAACATACTTCCTGGAATAGGGCCTAGGGCCCTATATTATAAATGGTTGTTTTGTATTTGTTTATTTATTTATTTAAGATAAGATAAGATAACCTTTATTAGTCCCACACGTGGGAAATTTGTTTTGTCACAGCAGGAAGTGGACAGTGCAAAAGTTATGAAGGACAATTAGAATAAAATAAAATAAGAATAAATACAGTACACAACTGTACATTCATATAGTATGCAGTCTTCATTCTTGGTCTACTCTCTAACACACACCAACTGGCACTTGAATGCTCATAACTTCACAAAGAGTCCTCTGTTACCCCTGGCACCAGTCAGTTGTTGATATTTAAGGGTAGCTCAGAATCTAAACTAAATAGGCTAGTGTTGTGCTTTAGCAAGGTACTACAGGTTATTAAAGCCCGCCAACTATATCCATCCATTCATGACATTCTCTTGACCAGGTTATTATCACCTTTTCCTGTGTGTTTTCCCTACATTCCAGTTTTGCTACCCACTGAAAGCATTTGGAGCATTATAAAATACAGTACATATAGTACAGGTAATGAGAGTCCAAACACTTGAGCAGCTAAAATCCTGCACTAAGCAAAATTTTAAAATGGCAATACTTGGTCTCCTCATTTTCCAAATGTCACAATTTTGTTGTTAAAAGAAGAGGCCATGCAATACAGTGGTAAACTTGCCCCTGTGAATTTTGCACATGGTTGTAAGCCTACTTTTTGTAGCCCTTTCGAGCTACTAATGTGGTTTACAACAACCTATATTGTTCAATTCAATTTAATTTCAATTCCGTTTTATTTATATAGTGCCATATCACAACAACATTCACCTCAAGGCACATTATATTGTAAGGTAGATCCTACAATAATACATACAGAGAAGAACCCAACAATCAAATGAACCCCCTATTAGCAAGCACTTGGTGACAGTGGGAAGAAAGAATTTCCCTTTTAACAGAAAGAAACCTCCGGCAGAACCAGGCTCAGGGAGGGGTGGCCATCTGCCGCGACCGGTTGGGTGAGAGAGGGAAGACAGGATAAAAGACATGCTATGGAAGAGAGCCAGAGACTAATAACAAGTATGATTCAATGCAGAGAGGTCTATCAACACATAGCGAGAATGGTGAATTTAAAAAATGTCCCTAATGATGTGGTGTTTCTCCCACACCTTCTTTTACTGCTTTAGCCTCAGCTGAGATCATATCATGCCAAAGAATTTGCTGTACCCGGAAACATGTCATTAAAACTATAAATACGTCTGCCTGTAACCTTGTGATTCAAACTGATAATACCTTGCAGGATTAGTTTTTTATTTTCAGTAACAAAGTCTTATTTTAGAAAATCTTTTTTTGATTTTCAAGTGGTCAAGTGATTTATTAGTCATCATTTGTTTTTATGGCAATGATATGCAGCTACGTCTGACCTTGAACTGAATAAGACTTTAACAAGATATATTAGTAGATTTTTTAAAATGCTTTCTTTGCAGCAATAAAAGGTTACAGGACCACAGAACAACCGTAATTTTAAACTATTACTGCTAACAGTCCAGCTTTATTTGTCAAATAATGGGTTTATTGTACTGCAGTTGAAGTAAACCTTTGCCCTTTTGTGGTAATGCTATCTGTGTGAAGTTCCTTATTCACCACTCACAGCTTGGATTGACAGATTACTTCAAAATACTTTTTTATTAAGACAAACAGGATGTGAAGCAACAGGTTGCAATGGTAACATACCAAACACCATAGCTGGGTAATTTCCCTTTTTTTTTTGCAGAGAACAAAATGCCTTGATCACATAATCCTCATAAACTCTCAAAGTACTCAACAGTATCACACGTATCTTCCACTGGATGGTGAAATTGGTGTGTCTATCCCACTGTAACTTTAAAGTAAACTGATAAAAAAAAATTCCCCCCAAAATTTGAGAAACCTTACCTTCCTGTTTTTGTGGCCAAATAGTTCAATCTTTGTCTCGTTTGACCATAAAACTTTTTTCCTGATTGCATTTGGCTTAACATGTGAGGAGCTGCGAATTTCAGTCAAAGGAAGGTAGATCAGGGGCTTCTTTCTTGGTCAGCAGCTTCTCAGTCCACAGAGATGAATAACCGTCTTCACTGTGGACAGTAACAGCAGTTATACATCAGTGGCATGACGGTTCCTGGGTTTTTCTTGAACATTATACCCAATTTCCTCTCATTTGAGCATGACAATTTGAGTCTTTTTCTAGACGTTGGTAAAGTGCGTATGTAATACTGCGTTCTGTTCTTGTTTGAAATGAAGATCTTGGAATCTGCTGGCTTCAAAACACCTTTCCACATTGAGTAAATCTGCAGTCCTGCAGTCCTAATGGATCATTTTAGTTCTTCATTTTGAGGTAGGTCACTACCTCTTTCTTAACTTTGTGGGATTCATGATAGTCTGTGCTCAGATTCAGTCTCATTAGTCATAACATGCAGCTGGATCTTCAGCAGCTAAACTATTTATGAAAAGACATTAGTGACAAACTTGTGATTTACTGTTGAATATGCTTTGAAAATGTGTCCTAAGAATTGGACACATTTTTGTAGATGAAGCACTTAGGAGAACATGGCTATAAAAATCTAACTGAAACTAAACCAACTATGTAAACCATTTTAGAGAACTGAAATAAATAAAATAGACTTTTTAAACAATATGTTGTACCTATAACTAAAATATTAAAACTTAAAATCAAAAGGTGCCCAGTGTCATTCCCAATTTCCTATAATTACTCAAAGGAAGTATGACCAAGCTTTAAATATTTTGTGGCCGTCTACACAACCGTGAGACTAAATGGTAACTGAAAAAACATTTAAATAGATTTCTTTAAAAAAAAAAAAAAAGAAACAAAGAAAATAACTTGAAAAAAGTTTTTATTTTTATTTTTTTTAGAACAACACAGACTGGTGTTTCATTTGGAATAAAGGATGATCAGTTAAACGATCACTGTCATTAAACAGTAAAACAGTATAGAAAGTGTACCATTTACATTTCATGTAAACAGTGTCAAGAGGTTTTATGAAGCATCACAGAAAGTAGCAGCAGTATTGGTACGACAGGTGGAGATGATCTTAGTCAAGCTTTCAGTCCTCCAGGAACCTTCATCACCATGTGGATGACGGACATGTGCTGGATTCCATAGTCAGACAGAAGGGTGTCGTCTCCATCCAGCATCTTATCTGTGAATATCAGCCGTAGAGCCTCCTCTCCTGCAGACACGCACAAACACACACACGCTACATTTATCATATTGATTAAAATGTGTATAAGACTTAAGAAAAGATTGTTTTCCCTCAAAACTCTTCAACTACAACCACAAATAATTACATGAACTTGAGCAGTCTGACGTTAAGCTCACTGTTCTTGGGCTAGCTTAACTTTCAATTTGGGCTTCAGTATTTACTTCACTCAGTTTCTATTGACAATAACATTTTAAAATCACACGCGCACAGACACACGAAAGTATCTGTAATACTGTAATGCACTTTCATCAAACCATTATTTATCGTGGCCACTTCCTTACTTTCACTTCAAGCTGCTGAGTGTTTTACTTTCGGATTCCTACTTTATATGAAGAATCTCATTACAGTAAATATGCCTTTGAATTAATCAGCATCATAAAAGCATACATAGCATAAAAGCATACATACATACAATCATACATACGTTTTATTATCTACTGTCTTACCTGCGGTCTCCGGAAGCTTCTGCGCCAATTTTTCCTTGAGCTGTTTCACTGTCATGCTCTTAAACTGCTCCTCGGTGTTGCACAGGTCCACCATCATCTTCTGACCCCTTAGTCCATGAACCACAACCTGGTAGATTTTTCCCATTTTGCTTTTAAGTGCGACCTGTTGCGCTCCTAAAGTCTCTGTCACTGATATGCCAGTGCGAACAGCTGTTTGGCTTTAAGATTTGACGTCAGAGAGCAGATAAATTCTTTCACTTTCGCTTAAAATTCTTCATCTTCTAATTATTTTTATTTATTTTTTAGTGTTTTGAAGGTGGTATCTCTGCTTCTCCGTCTGCGTAAAACTGTTTAAAAATGTTTATTATCAGGGGGTGAGTTTCACCTTTGTTTGTCATGTGACCAGGGAGCGTTTGTTTATAGAATATTGACATTAATCGGGGTCTTTTTTTTTAAGCCAAGCACGACTCTTTTCTACTACCAGAATTAATATTCATATTCTATGGGAGGCTACTTAAAGCTGTAAGGATTAATTGTACACATAGTGCGAATATATTTGAAGATAATGCAAGCCTGCACCATGTGATTTGTTGTAAGTGTGGTGGAGAAACTGAAAGTTAAACAGGCTGCTGAATCTTGGTGCTTTAAAAGAGGAAGACAGAGCAGGGAGCTCGGTGCTAATTTCATTTGTAGTGTTTAAATTAAGACCAAGTTTGTGGACAGAGAGCAGACCTCCTCCTCTGAACCAAAATGACGACACAAGATCAGGATGACAAGAGATACGACCCCAAAGATACTACGCTGACATTTGTCAACAGGAGGGATGAGCTGGATCCATTATGTAAGAATTAAAATATGTTTAAAATACACGGTTTGTACTTTTACCTGTTGTTTGTATCCTTGTTATATTACCAATTAAGCCAACTAAAGCAGTTATATGCACTTGTTATGCCGGTGCAGGCTATACCCACATAGCAGATAGGTCTGGCCCGGATCTGGTGTCAAGGCTGACTTCTGGCGTGGTAAGTGGTATGTCATCCAGATATGGGCCAGGCCTGGCACTGTTTATGTGATGGCATGCCACATCTGGCCCGATTGTGGTTCGGTATATGTGTCCCAGGCTCATAAAAACCAGGTCTGGCCCAGATCCGGCATCAAGCTGGCACTTCTGACTGACCGGTGTCATGGCAGGGTGTATGTCAACCAGATGTGGGCCAGGTCTGGCAATTATGGCACTATTTATGTTCCTATTTTAGTTAGAAGACCCAAATGCCATGCTGCAATACTATACTGCTATGGTAGCCAATGTTTCAAATGCAGGTTTGACAGGTTTGTGAGTGTACACTTTATCTAAAACCTAGTGAGGGTTTACTCATGTTTACCACCGGGTGGCTGTAGCTCAGGAGGTAGAGCAGGTCACCTACTGATCGCAAGGTTAGTGGTTCGATCCCTGGTTCCTCCAGTTTGCATGTCAGGAGTGTGAATGTGTGTGAATTTAGTTAGGAAGCACTCAGTTTAGAGAAAGTGGGTGAATGTAGCATGTTGTATAGAGCACTTTGTCTCTTTTTAGTCTGGGAGAGTAAAAAAGTGCTATATAACAATCAGTCCTTTCACTGTCTGAACAGAGTTTCGTCATGTTACTTTTGCACTATTATGTTCCGACACATGTTGTTATTACAGGCTTGACTAAGGTTCACATTAGGCTGACATCTGGGGCCAGAGCTGAAACTGTTCTGGGCCAACCGTTGTCTGGGCCAGCCCATGTGTGGGCCACCTCTGGCAAACCAGATCTGGGCCACCAAAGGGCCGTCATTCTTTGCGGTATGTGGGCCATGTGTAAGCACATTGTGTGGGCCAGATCCGGGCCTTATCAATTTTGCTATGTGGGTATATAGAAGATGCTCACATATGTTCTGTATTTCGGTAACTCCTTGTGCCACATATAGACTGTATGTGACGCTGATATTAAACTTGGTGTCCTTTCTCTTTGTTTTGTGCAGCCAGTGATGACAGTCTCGTAGCAGAGATGTCCTGCGGTCATGCTGTCACAGCGGAATCTCTCACCGGATGGTGCCGCAGTCTGCTGGAT
The DNA here is from genome assembly GCF_036321145.2 of Pelmatolapia mariae. Taxonomy (NCBI): domain Eukaryota; kingdom Metazoa; phylum Chordata; class Actinopteri; order Cichliformes; family Cichlidae; genus Pelmatolapia; species Pelmatolapia mariae. Next base: position 76,446,401 of record NC_086229.1, read on the forward strand.
CAGGTTTCTTTCTGTCTTCATTTTTTTTTCTTTTTCTTTCCAAATTATCACCAATGTTTACTGTAAAATAGCAAACATGTCAAATGGAAATGCCACATGGGTCACCCTTAATTTTAAAAACTGTCATCCTCATCTGGCTTGATGGGACTTTGATGAAGCTCTTTGTTGCCAGGCAGGCTACCATTCATTTTCACTACCCTCATTTTTTGTTTTGTTTTGTTTTGTTTTGTTTTGTTTTGTTTTGTTTTGTTTTGTTTTGTTTTGTTTTGTTTTGTTTTGTTTTGTTGTTTAAAAAAAGGTTTCTCACTCTAATGTCTACCTCAGTAGGGGTCATTAAGCCGTTTGTGTCCCTACAGGGCCAGTACAAATTTAAGTGCCCTGCTTTAAATGAGGACACCTACGAGACGTGTGGTGCAGTGTGGTCCTATCCAGAGGTGCGCAGGCTGGCAGCACTGACAGTTGAAGAGATGGCCTACTTTGAAGAGAAGATTGCCCAATTGGCAGCCAGAGAGTACTGTGAATTGAAAACAGTAAGTCTTCTATAAAGACTGTCTCTAATCCACTCAGCAGTCATGAACACATAGGCATAAGACAGGAAGACACAGGGCAAGACAACTCAACTTCCCTGCTTGAAAATTTATGTTTAAACTCCCAGAAGTGACATGCACAGGAAGTCGAAGATCCCACAAAGCAAATATAGATCGAAATAAGAAGATGCAAATATAGATGAATGAGCATGAATTTGGTTTGTAGGGGGAAGTTGGAGTACCTAAAGGGAAACAAGCAAACTCTACAAGGAGAGCTTCCAGGGTGTGGCCTTCTGGCCTTTAAACCCTACTTTGCATGCAAAGTTTGTGGGGCTGCAGGCTCAGTTTATTCAAGCTTTTCCAGCTCAGGGGACTACGGTTTATCCTGCTGTTGAGATATAGTTTGTTTGAAAGATTAGGCCGTGCAGAGGCCTTGGGAGAATTTTAAGAAGAGCAGGGAGGAGGTCTTTCAGCTGGCCCCAAAGAAATTCTGGCAAACCTTCTAGGTGGACATGGCTGTTTTATAAATGTTGCACAAGAGCACTGTTAACTTGAGATTATCAGTGCCTAAAGAGAGCCTAGAGATACCTATAGTATCACTCAGTAATGAATTTTGCCCACATCTGTGAACATTAGGGGGAAAGCAAAGAACATTTTACTTATCAAATTTTGAACTATTCCTTTTATTCTTCTCACAACAGTGTCCTGGTTGCAAGACCTATGTGGAGAGAGAGGACCTGACTAACCTGAGTGTGAGATGCACAATCTGTACAGCAGACAACAACAAAGCGTACGAGTTCTGCTGCCAGTGTTTGAGGCCGTGGAAAGGTAGAGCTCCCCGATCAGACCGCTGTGATAATGATGGCTGTGTAAACCACGAACTCGAAGTTCTCAGGAACTGCAAGACTACTAATCTCCCTCAGGTTCGGGGGGTTGATGCCTGTCCCTCCATCCGGGCCTGTCCCACCTGTGGTGAGATAGTGGAGCATGACAAAACAGGCTGCAAGAATATCATCTGTCCTCGCTGTCAGAAAGAGTTCTGCTTTGTGTGTCTGAAACTCACTCCTGTGTGCTTGAGGACAAGCTCATACTTCATCCCCTGCAGTGATGGTGTGGCTCCCAGACAAACATCAATAACTGTGTGGCGCAGAAAGTAGCAGGCAACATGGACTCTACTCTTCTCTCATACCAGACTTTTCTTTAGAATTGAATTGTCTTTCTGGTAAAACTCAAACAGAAAGCTAGAGCAGAGCGTTGTTTGCTTAGCTTAGCTCAGCAAAACACCTTGCTCTGCCCAGTGAATCATTAAATAACATACTGTGTCTTTGTGCTTCTGGGAAAGGTTTCTTGACTCTATAACTGTGTTTACACTGTTTACACTGTTTACACTGTTGTTTTGGTAATTTGGTGAACTTGACCTGGTGTATTTTCTTCCTCTTTCTTCTAGCCGATATACTAAGCTAAGATCACTTTCTGCTGCCTGTAGCAATACATTAGAGTAGTATCAATCTTCTCATTGCAACAAAGCTAATGAGCATTATTTCCAAACAAATTATTCAGGTTGGAAAAGTCTAAAAATATGATAAGGACTCAAACCAAACTATAGTATCCACCCTTTTTACATAATTTGGGAAATCTTTGATCTTCTAACACACCCAACGCATGCTGTTCAGATAAAATGTGAGGCATTGTCATCTGAAAACACATCAAGGATATCAGTGTTTTTTTTTTTTTTTACATCACTCACTGTGTGACAGCTAAAGCAGGAGTTATTATTTCCAAAGGGTCTATTATAGTGGACTGGATTTGTTTTCATGCATTGCTTTAATCCAAAGCTATTATTTTTAAAGCAACATTTCTAGCTATTCAAATTAGATCTGCTTGTCTGTTGGTTTATAAGTACCTGAGCAGAAATAAGTCATCTGTCATGCTGCTGATGAAGTCCATGTTTCAAACATTTTTTTATAAAGGGCACACAAAAGCCAGAGAATATACAATAAAGTAATAATTCTGATATTTTTTATGGTTTAATATTTTACCCTCTGCTTTCATAATTGTTCATTTAAAATGTTTAAATGAACAAAGGCAGACCATTGAGCTATTTGACAAAAACAATTTGGTTTCATGTCTTTGTTTAATTTGCAAAGTAAAAAAGCTGAAAGAATATCTTCAACGTGGTGATTCCATTATTTTGGCCATTGGTTGAACAACATGAGCCAGACTTACTAATAAAATGCTGCTCACGCATGAATCTGAGTAAGTGGCTTGTGGTGCCCTGAATATTTTAATATAAGTTTAGATTTTATTAATAAAAGTTTATGTCATTCTTTGAAGAGAAGACAGCCCAACTGTTTAGTTTACAGATTGTAAATTATTAAACTGTTTAAGTTTAATAATTTAATAATTCATTAACTTGATAACTGAATGAGTTTTACTGTGACTGTGATCCCCCTATTTCTTTCTGAATTTTGTTGCAAAGGCAATTTTGTGTCACTGATGCAAAGCCCATTTTCTCTTACCTGATGTAGAGTAATATTCTTTTTCACCAGAAGATGGCAGTATTAGTTGGCTGAATGAGTTAACTTGTACAGTAATGAGGGCAGATGTAAAGTAATGGAGGCCTGTTGTTGTAACAGCAAGGGAAACTCTTTGTAAGTTATTATACAGTTACTAAGAGCTCCTAAACAGATACAACACCCCACTAAACCTAAAATAGATCTTTAATGTTTCTGATGGCATCCTTTCTCACCCCTTCATCACCCTTGTCTATGTCTCCTCCTGAAGAATCTCCATTAGGTCAGACCTGTTTCTCCTCCCATGGAAATATGCATGCCAAAATTAGGTAACTTGTTGAAGAGGTGCTGATCTGTGTTCATCTATCAATTTCATTACTGGAGTAACCTTTTTAATGACATTGACTGGAAAAGGATTTGATTCTTTGCTACAAAAAATTTATGTCAGTTAGGTTTTATTTTAATTAATTCAAAGTTTTTAACCTCATAATAAACAAACAAATATCTTCAAACATTAAAAACATGTGAATGATACAGATATATTTTGCTCTTTTTGAGAGATCTTCCCAGAGACTTGCTCCCATTTATTTTGGTGTTGCACCTTCAAACAGGAGGAGAGATAAGATAAGATAAGATAAGATAAGATAAGATAAGATAAGATAAGATAAGATAAGATAAGATAAGATAACCTGTATTAGTCCCACACGTGGAAAATTTGTTTTGTCACAGCAGGAAGTGAACAGTGCAAAAGTTATATAGCAAAATTAGAATACAATAAGAATAAAATACTGTACACAACTGTACAGAATAGAATAAAATAAAATACTATATACAGTAGAATAAATAGAATAAAATATACAATAGGATAAAAATAGAATGCAAATGCTTTATACAACTGAGTAAAAATACAACTTTGTCAGAAAAAGAGTATTGCACTTAGTGTTATTGCACATGTGTGGATGTGGGATGCAGATAAAGGCTAAGTCATACAGTATGAAGTAACTTTACTTAATTTATTTTTTAATTAAACAGTTTTGGGAGATTAAATCAACTCAGTTAAAAAGGCAGGGGTCAGCTTATCTCTTCATTTGCACATTTCTGCAGCACAATGCAGAGTTTAGCAGCACAATGTGTCAGAGGTCAGACCTGCTACATTGTTACTGTGACCTGGATCCACACCACTTTAGACTCCTCCCTCACGGTCTCTGGGGTTGTGGATGAACATCAGTTTGGTCACCAGAGGTTGCTGTTTTAGATATGATGCTACATATTTTAGTTAATGTTCATGTAAGTGGTGTCTTAACAGCCATATTTTTTCAGTCTTCATATTTTACCCTCTGCTTTCATTATTATTCAATTAAATTAATTATTAAAGTATATTTAATAAAGTCAGACCATTAAGCTATTTAACAAATACAATTTTTCTTCATGTCTTTGTTTATCTCACTCTAACAGGTGAGACTAGAGCTCAGTGCTCAGCCATAGACTGTGTTCCTATGCTCTGACTGGATTATTCACATGTGGTTTTGATGAAATCACATATATATATATATATATATATATATATATATATATATATATATATATATAGATAGATAGATAGATAGATAGATAGATAGATAGATAGATAGATATAGATATAGATATATATTTAGTTGGAAAATTTCCTTTGAAAGATATGTAATTTGCTGTGGAGGATGAAGACTAAGATTTCTTGCTCGCAGAAGAGTATAATAATGAATTAAAAGTAAGCATTGAAGATACTAACGGAGCATCCATAGAAGAGTGAACTACATTATGCATTATGCTGTTGTATTTGTTGATTTATTTATCGATAAGCAGCATTTAAGCAGCTTTTTGCCGATTTATTTAATTATTTATATCAGTGAACTAGATTGTTAATGCAGAAAGAGTATAAACTCTTTCTCTCTGTCTCGCTATGTGTATGTGTGTATTTAATTTCTATATTTGTATTTTTGGGAGCTTTTATTTTTTCTGCGTGATAAAAAAAAAAGAAAAGAAAGAAAAAATTTCCTCTGCGCGATGGTCGACTGACTTCCTGTCATGTCACTTCCGGGAGGTTAGTACCGTCGTTGACTAGCGGTCCTGCTGAGGAGCGGTGAGTACCCTTAGTGTACATGTTTGCACACCAGTTAGGTATTCAAATTTTACTTGATACACTCATAAGACTTGTGTTATAGTTTTTTTTGTTTGTTTTTAGTGTAAACTGTTTCTGTCGAGTACAGCACTTTATTGTAACACGCTAAAATTAAACTGCATGCATGCTGTCTGCTGTTCTTCTTCATCCTTTAAAGGTTTCCAAGTACAGTCGAAGTCATGTGTGAAGCTTTATTGAAGCTTTATTTAAACGGGTACGTGAGCTCACTCTTTGTTTTTAAGTGGTGTATATTTTACTTTAATTCGTAACTCCTTTGGTACACACACATATATAATATATAATGGCCACTGATGATAGGTTTCCCTGAGGTAGAATAAAATAAAATAAAAATAAATTGTGACTATGTGATGACAATAAGTTGTCACTATATACGTTTCTATATATTTCTGTGCGTTTAGGAAGCTTAGTTAGATTTTCTGTGATGGTTCACATTTTGTCCACAGGTTTAAGCAATTACTTACTAAGTTAATCCTTTTTACTTTTAGGTTGCTGTTCCCATACCTGTTGGGAAGTAAAAGAAGAAGGAAAGTACCAGAAACTCAAGCGACACAAGCTGTGCCAACAGGGTAAGATGTTACGTTTTAATTTTTAAACCTACTCTTGATATTTGCAGTCTTTGCTCCTTTGCTAATTAAATCTGTGTCATCTTATAGAATCTGTGACATAAGGTAGTCCTAATATAGTTATGTATGTCATTTTTAATAGAGTGATTACTGTTCTTAGAGGTGTTTTCAATTATTTAAAAAATAATAGGCAATCATCCAACTGGAAATTCCCTGGATGCTGTTTAAACAGGCTCATGATGGCTCACACAACAGCAGCAACATGCAGTCGCTTCCCAAAGTATTCAGACCCTTTCGCCCTTTTACACACTTTGTAGCGGCTTTGTGTAACTATGAAAACTGACATTTTCTAACATGAGTCAACACCATTCAGCCCGTGATCATAAATGAATACATGTTCTTATATGCACATTCCAGTGCAGAATGCAAGCTCCATAAAGGCGTGGCTGAATGAGTTTGGTGTTTCCTTGAACTCAGCCCCATCATACAGATTTAACATGAACTAGAATAGCGATTGTGAGAAAGAAATGTAATAGCTCATAAGTAAGATTATTTTCTTTCAGCACTTTAAATACATCTTTAATACCTTTTAACGTTTTTATTGTATCGAGTCTGGAAAAGACATGGCTCTTGTGACAGATGATAACGGCAGATGCGATTTGAAATCCATATATAGACTAAACTAAACTAACTAAACTAAACATAACACTAAACCAGACAGTATTCATAGTGTCAGATTTTCTTTCCATAGAACCCAAATGAGCGTTCCAGGACAGGAGCAGGTGGAGAAGCGATACGATCCACTAGATTCTACCCTGAAGTTCGTCAACAGGCCAGATGATCTGAATCCACTGTGTAAGATTTTTTTTCTTTTTCATCCACCATGTTGCCCCACAAAAAGTGCTACAAACATTTTTTCTGACAGTCATTACCACACATTATAAAACTTCTCCTATTCCTTTTTTAAATTTTTCATGAGCCACGGAGTTTTTTATATTTTGGTGGAACCCAGTATATGTAGTGTAGCTGATACATCTGATATTGTCCACTTCTTCCTCAGGTGATGACTCTCTCAGAGCAGAGATGTCCTGTGGCCACGCTGTCACTCCTGAATCTCTGACACGATGGTGTCGCACCCTGCTGGATCAGGTATGTCATGTCTTTGTAGCAAATAATATATGTGATAGGGGTGGAGCTGAAGCCGAATACGGTATTCGGAAAGACACGAATATCGTGTTTTTTATGAATACTTATTTCGAACAAATACTTTAAAAAATATTTATATTCGGGAACAAGAAAAACTTAATGTTAAAAAGCTGAGTTTCCTTATGAGACCGCAGTGCATGACCGGATGAGTGAGTGATGTGTGAAAGGTGACTGACAGGGGCTGCTCCACACAGCAACAGAGAGGACTCGGCTGAACAATAAAAGACTGAACTGCATCACTATTTTTGTTGAATAGATTTTTTTGTACCCTAACTGGGTTCCGGAGGCAGTTTATAACTTTCACGAATATCAGGAGATAAATCAAGTAATTGACGTCTGCAGTCGGGTGCTCTCATGTTCACTCTGTTTACGCAGCTCTGTTAGCTCGGTAATTTAGACAAGATGCTGTTGACAGAGTAACGTTAAAGTTCGGTTTAAAAGGTTAAAACAATGCTTGTGTAGTTCTGTTGAATTATATGCACTTGTGAAAGTTATATGGTACATTTAAGTTGCTCTGTCTTTTGCAGACAGCAAGATAAAGACTATAGGCCAGTTAACCTTAGCAGAGCTTCCCGTTGTCTTTATTAACTTAGCTGAAACTCCCCACATGGATTTGGTCAACTAAATAGAAAGAGTGTTGCTGCTGCTGAGCCACCTCTTAGTCCTCCACCAGCCAAAAAACTTGTTCCAGTTCTGTGTGGAAGCATTTTACAGTCAGTGCTGCAGATGAAACCGAACTGATATGTAATGTGTGGAAAAGTCAAATCAGCAGAGGCAGAGATATCAAACATCTGTCAACATCTGTTATGCATAATCACATGCACTTAAAGCATCTTATTCCTGGTACTGTCTGCCAATCCCTCCACCAGCACCAGTTCATCATCACAGCCATGTTCTGTCCCTGCAAGTCAGTTTCACTGTCTGTTCAGCATCCTCCAACAAGGACGGGGGGTGGTGGGGTTCATAATATTCACAATGGTATTTTATTAGTTGTTGGTTTAACCATGGATGAGGCAATGGCTGTTATTTTCTTTTCAGTGATGTTCCTTGTTACATGTTAATTGCTGGATTTATGGAAAACCATCAACTAATATTCCATATCCATAATTATTATAATGGATATAATTAAAGAATAATTACACTATAAAATTAATTAGAAGTGTAATGGAAAAAACGGGATTTTTAAGCCTATTTTGAATTTTATTTAAATACAAATACTTTCCCCCCTCAACAAATACAAATACAGATACAAATATCGGCTGCTTTGCACATCTAGTATGTGAGTTAAACTAATTGGATAATTTGGATGGAGATGGTAAGATGACCAGTGCGGGAGCAAAGGTCTTTGGATTTTTTGGTAAGATCATTTCAGATTGATTTCAACAGCTTTATGTGTTTGTAGCAAAAAGAGGTAAAATTATTGAACTTATAAAATACACTGATTTTGTTTAAGATATCACATGATTGGGTGCCAATAGATAATCTGCAGAAATGTTTTGGTTTACTGTTTATATGTGTAGCTAAACATGTTGCAGATTTAACACTATATAAAAATGTAAAAGAATGAAGGTATAAAGATGCATTAAAAATAAAAGAAGTTTTGAAAACAACAAATTCTAATTAATTAAATTAACTTTTTTTTGTTGAAATTGTAATTTTTTATAAGGGGAATTACAAATTCAGATGTCCAGCGTTAGTGGAGGAAACCAAGCAGTGTAATAAAGAGTGGTCGTATCAGGAGGTGCGCAGACTGGCTGATCTGACTGTGGAGGAAATGCAGCACTTTGAAGAGAGCATGGCCCGTCTGGCTCTTGCAGACCACTGCGAGGTTCAGGAAGTAAGTGACCCAGTCATTTATGTTTTAATTTGTTTTTCCTTTTTAATGTTGACAGCTTCTTGATTTCAGTGAAATTCAGTGGACTCAATATTTTTTTAATATTGTGGTTGGGTTTCTCTTAAAAATGTCCTTTCATTCATTTCCACATCAGTGTCCACAGTGCAAAACAAGCGTGGAGAGGATGGATCTGTCTAACCTGTGTGTCCAGTGTGTCGTATGCACAGCTGTTCAGAAGAAGAAATTCTACTTCTGCTGGCAGTGTCTGAAACCATGGAAGGGTTCAGGCCCTCGATCTGACCGCTGCGACAACGACGGCTGTGAGAACAAGGACCTGCAACTTCTGCAGACATGCAAAACCATCAGTCTGCCTGACGTAAAGGACGTCACCAGCTGCCCCGCCATCAGACTCTGTCCTACATGTGGCCTGAGGGTGGAACATAACAGAAAACACTGCAAAAATATCAAATGTCCTCGCTGCAAAATGGAGTTCTGTTTTGTCTGCCTGAAACTGAAGCGTGAATGTTCCAGTTCACCATACAGAATGTGCCCCAGTGGGGTCGCTCCAAGGCAGACCTCCATCCCTGTGTGGAGGAAAACTTAAAAACAAGAATGAAGTGTATGTGTAACTCGGGTTCTTTCTTCTATTGGTTTCTCTGTCTTCCTTGTCGTTTATGGACTCTACTGGGCTAGCTTTGGATGAGCTTGCTTAAAAAAGAAAGTTCTAGAGGTCAAGTTGTCTTTGAATACAGTTTTTAACCATCAATATTTTTAGTAACCTTTCTTTAGCTGAGGCAAAAGATGGACGGGTTTGTGTCACTTTGATTTTCTTGATCTCTCAGTATGTTTATGAGAGAGAAGTCAGTGTTTGATATTCACAAACAAGAATCTGATTGTGGGGTCTGCAGATATCTGGCATTTTTATGGTGATTAAAGTTGCTGTAAGACTGATGCCTCATGATATCTGATACTTCTTTTGCTTTAAGGTGTTTATGGTGTCCACAGGAAATGGAATCTCATTACTATACAAATCCTGTGAATCTCAGTACTGGCAGCCTCAGATTCTTTGGCATAAAAACATCTAAAGTGCACTTCTACGTTTTTAATTGTCCTCACAGTCTCAAAAACATTTTCACAAGATGGGCTAAGTGCCTGTGAGAAACAGTATGAAAATGAAAAAGTGCAAAGATGAATGAGGAAAAGCACCAGACCCTTGTATAAGCTTCTTAAATTGCAATTATCCTTTATAATATTCACATTTGAAACATACAGGTTCTGACATTGCATAAAATAAATATATTATACTAAATGTCTGTGTCTTATGGTTCTTATGGTTGTCTTAAGATTGTTGGGGTTTTGTCTGTTTTTTGGTATTAATATAGGGTCATTACCTTGCAATATAAAGCTTCTTGAAGACTGTTGTTGTGATTTGGCGCTATATAAATACAACTGAGTTGAACTGAATCTGAATAAATATTTTTTTTAAAGTCTTGGTGCTGTTTAGTCTGCTGTAGTCATGAACCTCCAGATTAGAGCAACAGCTGATGCCAGCTATTGTTGGGAACAGAAATACTGAGAACAGAACAGTTTGGGAAGAGAAAGAAAGCTGCTGAGTCTGCACCTGTGGAATAGGAAACAGTGACAGAAATGCGCCACATTTTTAACAATTAACATTTCCGACACGCCGTGAACTCACCACTGATCCGGCAGAAGTGAAAGAGAAAGCGATAGTCTGAGTGTTTTTAACTGCACAGGAGATTGAGATACCCTAATGCTCCGGATGAACTATTTTATTAACAAGTATCCGAAGAAATGTCTTAAAACTGTGTTGAAGGCAGGCCTGCATCTTTGGCTTACTTTGATTTCTTTTCAAAATAATCGCGTTTGTTTCCGCCTCCAACAACAATTTCTTTGTAGATCGTCAGAGGGGGCCGAAAATGCGTTTATTTGGTCGGCGGGGTTTCAAGAACATCTTAACCTCTGTGGGTAAGATTTGTGGGGGATTTCGAAAGTCCTTTTTTTGTTAATTGGTCTTCTGTGTGTTCTCTATAGAAAGTTTTTCCTACGCTCTTCAGACGCCTTTAAATTCAGCCTGGAAACGCTGTTGAAGGAGGGATTGTCCTTTACTCAGATCGTCTTCAATTGAGCTGCTTTATTATTAAGATTTTACTGACATATGATGAGAATTTATACACCTTGCGCCATTTGTAAGGACGTGCCTTTCTTAACCTGCTAGGTACCTGACAAGGAATGTCAGTCAATTTGTAAATATCAGTGTTTTCTAAAGCACATTTACGAGCAACAAAGTTAACCAAAATGCATTACAAGTTAATTAATGAACAATAGAAACTAAATACAGTAAAATTAAATGTGAGAAGACGCAAATGCATTATATTGTGACAGTATGAACAAAAAAACTGATGGTACTTAAACGGAACTCCAATGAAAAGCCAGGGTTAAAAAATTAGTTTTAAGATTTAATTAATTCTATTATTTAAAAAATATTCTTGGTATGATATGTTAGCAAATGTAGATCAGTGGGGAGAAAATCTTTGACTTCAATGGACTGTAGAAAAGACGTAAAAAGGAACGAGCTATTTTCCGACGACCTTCTGTTTGTGCTGGCAGTTTATGATGCACACTCATGTTCTTATTCTGCTACTTACAGAAGCTAATAATAAATACCATGGGCTGGTAAACCAAGGTGCGACGTGTTACCTGAACAGTGTGCTGCAGGTGCTGTTTATGACCGAAGACTTCAGAGAAGCTGTGAAAAGGTTTATTATTGTCATATATGTACATTTAATGGGGTCTATGGTTCATTTTTATTACTTATGGGGACTTGTCTTGTCTTTGTTTAGGTCCTCCAAACAAAATGCTGGCATTGGGCTTTTTGGTGCCCTTACAGACTTGTTTGATAATTTACAGAAACATACAGCAAACACACAAAAAATAATAACCCAGCTGGGCATCAACAGAGGTACAGTATGATAACACGCAGACAACAAAACCTTTGAATAATGTTTTTGATGTTTCATGTTTTTGAGAAACTTTATCAGTTTGCATGACATTTTGGGGGTTTATGATTGGCATTTTTGATTGTAGTGAATAATTACGGGGTTATATATTTTTTTAAATTAATGAATATGTTTGTTAAAGACATGCACATATATTTCTCCACTCAGTGTATGAACAGCGAGATGCTGCTGAATGCATCGAGAAGATTTTAACAATGACCAGTCCTGAGGCATCACAGGTAAGGTCTTTGTCAATATTAAATGGAATCGTTTGGTTTGAAAATAATACTTAAAAACATGTTTTTGTTCATTTATGTTTTCAGATCTTCCACGGTCTGTTAGCAAACCAAATCACCTGCTCTAAAGGTCATAAAGAGACTGACAGGGATGCACCATTTTGGCATCTTCCTCTGTCATTGGTGGATTTTTACAATCAAGACTACAGTGTAGTAAGTGCATAAACTTCTCAGCATGTTTCTGTTTTCAGGACTCGCAGCTGCAACAAGTTAACATACTTTTGTCAGTAACATATTTGTGTTATTCTATCATTTTCCTTAATGAACACTTTTGTTTGATTGGGATCTATGTATCTACTTTGAGGACACATAAAAATCGGATGATGCCTTAGATCATGCTTGTGTCAAAACATATTGCAGAATTGCAAAACTTAATATTATTTCTAAAAGAAAATCTTTCTTTTTTAAAAATATATTTCTGATTACTTTCAATGCATCACAAAACAAACATAACACAGTTGACTTATAGTCTCATGAGTCATGTAAATATCCTAAGTCACAAAATGCAACAATGTATCTTTTAGTGCAAAATGATAAGAAAAGGTGACCCTAATCCAATGTTTTGGAGAAAAACAAAATTGAGTTTTTGATTTGATTTTTGTTTGTTTTGTGGAAAATGGGTTAGCGAGTGGTTGCTAAAAGTTTTAATGTCTATCATCCAAATTTGATGACCATGGCAAAATACTAGCAACCAAAGAACTTTCAATTAGTTTTTTGGTTCAGCATCTTTGTGACCAGTTTCACCCAGTGACTGCCAGCAACCACTCGCTAACTGGGAATACACACTTTCCAACACTTATCAAGTATGTGAGCCTGTGTTACTGAGGTCTTATAGAGTTCATCTCTGAATTCTACAAAAAAAAAAATAAAAATTGAAGCTTAACCAAGATTAAGTGAAATTTTACTTACTGGATCTAATTCCCACTGAGGTAAACTGCCAATAAAATTGTAGTCCCTACAGTTTGTCTTCAGATCTGTCCAATACCTTTTTTTCTTTTTCTGACACATCTAATCAACTCTACAGTCCAAGTCCTGAGTTCACTGATATGTGTTCATTGATGTTAGAATTTTTGGTTTGTTTTTACTGTTTAAATCTCTCTTCAAAAGACAATATTATGTCTTTTAAAGAGGTCATGATTTCTTAATGTTAGCATGCCCTTCTTGAGAAAGCCTTTGTGAACACTGAGCTCTTCACCACATCTTTATCAAAGCTGCTTCTGAATTAGTTTTCGTTTTTCAGGTGAACGGCATCGAGGAGTTTTTCAGACCTACGTATCTAAATGGAGAACACCAGATGTACTGTGACTGCTGCGGTCACAAAGTTGATGCTACTATTGTAAATGAAGACTTCTTTTGTGATTTCTGAACATTGATATTGATTTAATAAAATTATAACAGAATGGCACACATTGAAAACCCATATTTTCACTCAGACAGATGTAATAAAACATCACCCAGATGTTTTGATTCTGCTGCTGAAGAGGTTTGAGTTCAACTACAGTTACATGTCCTACTTCAAAATCAGCTGTTTTGTGGAGGTTCCCTACAGCCTGCAAATACCAGAGGTATTTACAAAGTGTACGTTAATATTTGATCCAAAACGTCTTCATTTTTCTTTCTCACTTTGTTATTTTTTGTCCTCTGTGATCAGAATGAGGTGTATGAACTGTATGCAGTTGTGGATCATTTTGGTGGTCTGAGAGGTGGACATTACAGCGCAACAATTAAAACCCAGGGTGAAGACAGATGGTATATGTTTGATGATGCCCAGGTCACACCGGTAAGGCTGATCACCTTTTCTTCAGTGTAACTGAAACACATTCAGAAATTACTGTATTGTATGTTTATGTATAAACATAAAAGAAAAATTCATCATGTTATATTTGGGTTTTTTTTCCTTCACAGCTTAATTACCAGCCATTCCAGGAGAAGTAGGTTTTTGTCTTTCTTCTTGTCCTTGCTATAGATTAATTTGCAAATATATCAATATTTAAAGGTTATTTAAACACAAATATAATATAGATGACTGTACAGTACAGTAGTATGGAGTATGTTACACCAAACTCTAATCACAAGTGCAGATTATATTTTTCAAAATTGTTTTAAGGTTTTTTTAAGTTGTGTTTTGTCTTTTTTCTATTTCCTCTTCTAGATCCCAGAGTGCATATCTTTTATTTTACAGAAAGGCAAAAAGCAAGAGTCATAATTGTTACCACAAGCATTTGTTTCTTTATATTTGTTTTATTTTATTATGTATTTTATTATTCATGCTGTAGATAGTTAAAACAGGCAGGTTTTCCACCTGCAATCAGTGAAAAATATGACCAGTGAGAAGATGCTTATGAGAAAGCAAATTCAGTTCACACTGCAGAGTGATAATACACACAAAAATGAAGGACGAGTAGAATTACAGTGATAATTAGTGTTGTATCTGAACTCTGCTGTAAATGAGATTACCCAGTAAATGAAGCTTTTTGAGGACACTTGGGGGGGAAATGGACATAAAGAAATTGTCCGGCCTCATGAAAATTCAGGAGTGAAGTCAGTGACAGAGATGCAGCTGTGATAATCTAATAGACAGGTTGAGATTAGCGACGGAGAAGACAAACATGCAACAACTGAGGATGAACATCAAAAACAAGTGAATTTAATGTCAGGATTTGCTTGCATGCTGTGATCATTGACCTGTTGCATACCTGTTGGACACACGACCTCTTTTTTTGTGTGTGTGTGTGTGTGTGTGAGTGTGTGTGTGTGTGTTTTATATTTAAAATAAATTCCACAATTTTAAATCTAATTAATTTTTTTATTTATTTCAAATTCATCTGAGGTGTGTTTGCATTACTTCCACAGCCAATCAGGTGTCCTAAACTTTTGAAGTAATACTATTTTATTTAATATTTTAAAATGCAGTATTGAGAGATGATTTGAAAATAATGAAGGAAACATTAACAAATGAACTGTTTAAATGAAGTAAGCAAAAGTGAGGAAAAAGGGCAAAGCACAAGAGAAATAATGAGTGAAACTTATTTTACAGGACTGGGAAATGAAATTCTGCTCCCTTCTTTCTCATTTTTTTAAACTGATGCTTCAGCTTTTTTTATTATAATATTATTTTTGGTTTGAATAGCAAGAGAATCGATCAGGTTTAATTACACAGATGTTTGTTAAAAATTAAAATGATTTTCTTTTTTTATTGCTTGATTCTTTAACAGAAACTCCTGCGAACACTCCTACAATTTCTTCTTGTAGCAACTGTAACCCACATAATTTCCTTAGTGATTATTAAATTATGATTCTGATCGTTTCAGGATACATGACCTGCCATTATCCAATGACACATCTGCTTACCTGTATCTTTGGCTCGTTTCTCCTCTTCTTTTCTATTTTTTTCTAAACTGAGCACCTGATGGCTTTGAACTTTTCTTGTCCATCTTCCGTTGGTTTTAATTTTGCACTCCAGTATGAACACCCATCCTTAGTTCACAGATTCGCTTTGTCTAGGGTTTATTTCTGGGCTTTCGCACACCCCAGGATTCAAATCATGAATACATGATGGGCTTGGATTTACAACATTATGAATGAAATGTGCTCTATTTGGAAGCAGCCGGCCCCTCCCCTTTCGACGGGTTGTGTGTGAGACTTTAAATCATCAAACTGTAAATTATAAAATTTAAATTGTTATTGATGCCTTTACCCCAGTCCTAAAGTGTATATTTATTTTCTTACTCTTCTTATATTTATCGTTTGTTTACTTGCACTGCTGTAACTGGAGCCTCTCGTCTCTCTATACTGTGTATGTAGCGGAGTTGACAATAAAGTTTACTTTGACTTCAACACAGCAGCAAGCAGGCGCACCGAGGGCTCTCGCGCTCACTTTTCGCGTATAATGTCTGGTGTTTTCGTGTTTGTTGATTTGTTTTTATTTTATTTATATTTTGTTTTAATTTGGCAGTTGGTTATTAGATGCTGCTCCCACCAGAGACTCCCCCGCCGCCCCGCCCTCTCCTCCCTGTGCCGCAAGCAGCAAGTGCACCTCGCAAAAGGAGGGCGCCTTTACTCCCAGCAAATGGGCGATAGAAAACCGATTGGTGCCTATGCCATCCCCAAAATGCGCTGGCAGCATGAGTACTAGCAACTTTTTTTTTTTGCCGATGCCCGTGATGCCGCCCCCACCACGATGCCGCCCCGGGCAACCGCCCGTGTCGCCCGTATCAAAAAACTGCTACTGGACAGCTGTGTGTTTATCTTATTTTTATCTAATTTATGTTTTACTGAGTACCTAGAAAAAAAATAATTTTGCCACTAGGTGGAGCTGTGCACCAAATAATGTGTGATATAAGTCGATCACATATTACAGACACTTTATTAGGTACACCTTGCTAGTACAGGCTTACACCCCCTTTTCAGAACTGCGTTAATTTTTCGTGGCATAGATTCAGCAAGGTGCTCAGAGATTTTCGTCCATGTTGACGTGATGACATCACACAGTTGCTGCAGATGTCAGCTGAACATCTGTCCATCTTAAGATTAAATGTTCAGATGTACATTGAGTGTAATTAAGTCTTCTCATGTGGCATCATGCAGTAATTTTGTTTCCATTATTCTTAATCTTTCACAACGCACGTCTCTCTACCTGTAGTTATGTTTCCTTGTTTTGTGGCAGGGGTGTCCTATCAGTTCTCCTGGCCCTATTCATGCTGCACCAGGCTGTGCCAGCATGCCACACCCAAAACACCTTCATCTCCCAGAGGAGGTTGGTGAATGAGTAGTAAACACTAAATGTGCCTCAAAAGGGATTTTTTTAATGCATTATTTATTTATTTATGATTCTCTCCAGCAGTTATAAGAGGCCATACCACTACAGATTAGTAGTTGTGTGATTGCAGTAATATACTATCTAATGTAATTAAACAGAAATTGCAGTTTTATGTGCAACTTCATAATATGTTTTTGTTTATTTATGCTTTACTGTACAAATGATGAACACAGATAAAAATGTGCTGTCTTGCAAAGTGTCTGCTGTAACCTAAAAACATTAACAATATTTGCAATCTTTAATCATGATTTTAAAAGTGAATCTACTCAGATGAATTACATGTTTTACAAGCAGCTGTGATAAAGCAAACATGGTGATTACAGGGTTTAAGACCATTAAGCCAGCGTTAAAGCAACACAGAATGGATAAGTTAACATAAAATAACTGTGTGCAAAGATACATGCATACAGTGGATGCATGTCAATCTCATTTGAAAAATAGAGTTATAAAAATCATATTTGACATCACAATTCTTCACCAAAATGGACATCACCGATACAGACAAAGGGAGAGTGACACTTAAACACAGGTACATGACAGACTTGTACAGGAAGACATGACACTAACTAACATGGTGGGGGAGACACCAACATGGGAGGAATCACACAATTACAGAAAAAGGTATGAAACTCAACATGCTGGGTCAAAAGACCCCAAAAACATGAGTTATACCCAGAGCTGGATCTGAGAGGGGGAAGGAAAGTTCTGGAAAATGGTAATATGGGAGACAAGAATGGGAAAAACTGAAGCAGGGAAAAGCTGACTGACTTTTAAATAGTTTGAAATACACAACAGAACAAGATTTCTGTCATGGTTGAGTGATTTTAGTGTAACAAGAAGCTAAAGCAGTGTGGAAGAAGTCCTCCACTCATATCTGAGAGTCTTCTGCAAGAACCACTCATAATTAAGTTTTTTTTTTAACTACCAAAGACCAATATTTGAGTTTCTTTTTTCATTAAATGTTATTTAGATAACTCCTCTGGAAGATGTTGTTCATTTAAGTACTAAAACGGGGAACCATTTAAAGCCTGTTTCAAAAGTTTTTGTTTTTATGATTAATTTTGAATTGTACTTTTTATAAATTCACTGTTGCTCTGCCAATTTTAAACTGGTTTAGCCAAACAATACGAGGAGTCAGTGACACTTTCAATATCAGCAGCACTGAACTCTTTGAACTCTTTAAACGTTCCCCTCTGGAAACAAGTTTACCTCACCACATGGACACAGGTTTCATTCATACAGTAAATGATTTAAGTCAGCACAATGAAGATGTCTTTGGCTTACTGAAAGTTACAAAACATCTCTGTCAAACAATTCCCTCACTGTTAGACTGAAAGGCAAACTCATTAACTGTACTTGTTTACCTAAATCTAAGTTGGTTGTTTACTATGTATTTATATTCACTAAGTTAAGAACAGGTTGTTTGCTCATCCAGTTTCTCTAAATTATAATAAGCTCCGGATTCCTTGGGACTGTGAATGCAGTCACTACCTCTGGTCTCCAGTTGGTTAAACTGAAAAGCAGTTAATAATAAGCTGGACTTTGTGCTGCCAGACTGGACTGGAAGATTTTGGATAGATACAAAAAAAATCAGCAGCATTTCAAACTTTTTTTATTTGGACTAACACAGACACAATCACAGACACATGACTGGTTCATGAAGCAAAGTCCATCAGAAAAGTAAACAAAGCCTAAAACTGGCTGGACACACACAGAGGACAGGAGGGAACAAAGTCAACTCTAAAAATATAAAATACTAATAAAAATATGACCATAAACAAAAACTAACACAAAGCAAAGCAAAGAGTTCAACCTCAAAGGCTCAAAAATATGCAGTTGGACTTGCAATAATACATCAGTATGGCATAGCTAATAAATAATGCAATATTCTGTATCAGGTTAAACACTGCTATATTCTATATGACAGCCTAAGTGAATGCCTTTAAAAAAATTATTCCTTTATAATTTTGATCTATTCTTCCATTTTTTCAAAATCAGTTTAAGAACACCGCTGAGAGAAACAGGAAATGACACTGATCTGTCAGCAGGGACTTTAATGCACTGAAAAAAACAATAAGTTGTTTGTGTCTTCTGATTTGTAGCCGTGTCACAGCTTCTTCATGACATGTTTGAGGACACTGAGACAGTGGTGAGGTGTGATAGGAGTGACAGATGGGTTTGAATGTGAGGATGGGATCAAATCAGGGATCAGCTCTGACCACCTTCTTGTGATAGTGATGGTGTAAAGGTTGTTGATGGATGGCTCCACTTTGGATTCAAATAAGGCAGCATGCTGCAAAATACTGGATTAGCCTGAAAGAAAAAAAACAAACATTTTTAATGACATGAAAGTCTAAAAAACTGACTTTTGTGATTTGTCTTGCAATTCCACTATGGAGGTCTCAAAATGCGCATGCTAAAGAAAAGAAGATTTCACGCTTTGGACCTCAAATATAAGGAATATGTGAAAAAATTTCAGATGAGTCAAAAGAGCCACGACAGGAGTCATTTGACAGGAGTCACTGAAGCTGTTCCCAGGAATCAGGTTGGTATACATACATAAAATAATCTTAGTGTACATGATTTTAGGCAATGTACAATTTTGCTAGCTTTGGATTAGGAAGAGGAAATGATGGCAGGCAAACTTCTGCCATCTTATGATTTAGTTTCAGCTTTGGTATCTTTTGGGGACAGCTGGTTTTTAGTTTATGCCATGTTGTCAGTCAGTTCACAGTTAATTAGAGGATAAAAAGTCAGTGGATATAAGTAGTGTTCATGTGGCATCAGCTCTCACAGGGATTCTGGGGAATCAGAAAGCAGATGCGTTAGCAGGGAAAGCTGCCAGTAAAGAAAAAACTGGCAAAGACAGAGGAGTACGCTTACTCTTGAGAAGCGTATGACCGAATCATGTTACAGGGGGCGGTAATGCAATGGAAACGGGTGCCAACTGCTCTTAAATCCCAAAGAAGAAGAAGAAGAAGGAAACGCGGCTGTCCAGCTCTGCGATCATGACCTCATCACATCCACTCAGCATGGACTTCTCAATCCGTGCAGCCAACCTGGACGACTGCAAGGACATCGCGCGCATGATCATGGTGAGCGAAAACGTGCGCGCGCAGTCCAGCTGTGTGTGTAAGACATTTAACGACCGTCAGGCTGACATCCGTCAACCTCTCTGCTGCTGCTGTCATTATTACATGGTTCAGATGCACTGTGCTCGCTTTGCTCTTTAGTTTCAGTGCAAACAGGCTAATAAATGTTAGAGAGCTCATTATGAACGATGAGCTCATGCTTTGTTTGTTTTTCTCCAGGAGCTGGCAGAATATGAGAAAGTGTCAGACCATGTGAAAGTCACCCAGAAAGGTAGTGTATGTAGTCATGTCTCAAGTTTTCTGCCTTGACTTTCAGGGTATTGTTTTATAATATTCATAAAACGATTAAATCCAAGGTGATATTTTTGGAGGTGCACAGTTTATTCTTGACTTTGGGAAAATGAGATCTTATAAAATCTTGTCAGTGAAACACAGAAACTAAATGTTAATGTCTGCAGCTGTAAAATAAACTGAGCTAAGACACACTGACATTTTGTAAAAAGCAGATGCAGCTGCTTCAGTCCATGACTGGCAGTGCTTGCTGAAAGATGAAAGACGAAATTGTTGCTAATCAGAAACTTCCAGATTGTGTTGAATAGTTGATCAAATTATGATGGCACAGTTCTGCATTTAAATTTTAACATTTTGACAGGATATCCAACACCCCACTGGCTGAAAGGCAGCTCTGAAACATGACAGAGCCTCTACCGTGTTTTACAGATGGCTGTAGACACTGTTGTACCTCTCTGCTGACCTCCTCTGTAGAGTCATGTGCATCTTGTAGCAATGTGGGCTTCGACCATAGCTGGAGTTTCTGTCAGGAGCTGAAGTGGGAATGCATGTCCACATAAAACACACTTCTAACCAAAAAGTATCTGGATCAAATATAGTTTGGTGTTTATTAGAAAATGGACTGGTTCTTATATAACGCTTTTATACTCTTATGAGCACTCAAAGCGCTTTATACAACTTGTGCATTCACCCAAGCACATTTTTTCTTAGTGTTTTCTAACTAACATTCACGTCGGAGAGCAATTTGGGGTTAGTATCTTCCCCAAGGATATTGGGCATGCAGACTAGGGGAAGCCAGGGATCGAACCACCAACCTTCCAATCAGTAAATGACCTGCTCTACCGCCTGAGCTACAGCTACCCCAAATTTAGTTGTTTAGTTATATTTGTGTAAGCTAAGTAGATTTTATCACACTATAATAAAGTATTTGTCTGTGAGCCGTTTGTTTCTACCACCAGGTAACAGTTTTTCCCAGGAAGCTTCGTTCTAAAATTAGGAATTATGGACCTTTGAGAAAAACCATTGCACTGTATTTTTAAACAAAAGGTCAAGAACTGGTTTTAAAGCTCTCTCTCTTTGCTAAGATTACATTTTGATAAAAAGCCTCAAACCGTTAAATGTAAACTGAATTTCCCCTTGTGAAAACACCGTGTAACAGTATCTATAATTTCTTTCCAGACTTGGAGCAGGATGGCTTTTCCAAGAACCCGTTCTTTCATGGGATCATCGCTGAGGTGCCAGAACAGCACAAAACCAAAGAAGGTGATCATGTTACGCCCAGTTTTCACACACACTGTTGTGATCTACTGTCTAACAGCTGTAACAAACTTAGAACTGATGGTTGAGTGTTTAAAAAAAACATATGAACCCATATGTGACAAAACCCTTAAAGTAAGTGAAAATAACCGACAGAGTGGGCGAGCAGGAGAAACAAAAAAACAGGGCAGATTTTTAACAAAAGGTTAAAAATGTGAGGTTTTATTTATAAAGTTGCTGCACATTAACTGTGAGCAGCACCACAAATCGTATCATTTTTTTCACTGATGTGAGGGAAATGATACATATTTATGTGTTTACAGTGTAAAGTAAAGCATTATGCTGTTAATAATCACTGTGATAAATGTTCAGACTCATTCACTCAGTGGGAAGGAACGACAAAATAAATATACAAATTTTATGAATACAGAAACGGTTTAGCTTCTTCTAAATGTCGACTGTTTTTACCAGTAGATATTTTTCTTCTTTCAGGCCACACAAAGATCGGCTATGCACTTTATTTCTATGCTTACAGCTCCTGGTCAGGCAGAGCCATTTATATGGAGGACTTGTATGTGATGCCTGAGTTCAGAGGTACAGTACAGCCTCTGAGAAGATGTCTCATCATCACTGTGTCCCTATATTTGCAGGAAATCTCAAGTAATGCACATGATCTGTCTTTCAGGGAAAGGTGTTGGCAAAGCACTAATGAGCAAGGTGGCACAGGTGAGTGAAACATGTGAACACTGTAGAAGATAAACCTTGAAGCTTTTGTTATTTTCAATATTTGCACGAAAACATACTAGCCAGTGTCTCAGAGGCAGCATACAGAAGAAGCCTCCATGCTACATCTCAGCTCAGCAGTAATTTCTTCCTGGTTTTGCCCTCCTGTAGCTGGCTCTGGCTGCTGGTTGCCACCAGCTCAACTTCACCGTCCTGAACTGGAACAAACCATCGATGGACTTTTACCTCAGCCAGGGCTGCTTCGATGTCACTGCTACCATGGGCTACCACTGCATGCGCTGCGAGGGGGAGGCGCTGAAGCACCTGGCTCAACTTTAACCTATCCGTTATGACCTTGTGACCCTTGCAGCCATGAGGTCAGCCCACGCACTGCAGGGATGGAGCACCACTCAGTGGTCTCTGTGCAAAACCTAACAACTTGAAGCCCCTACCTCAGCGTCAAGGAATGGCTCCTAGCAAATACTCTTATCCTTAATAATAAGAAAACTGAAATTGTGGTCTTTGGCAGTAACGTTCCTCGTGGCCAACTTCGTGATGCTTTTGGTTTTCTTACTAGCTCCCTTTCTGACACTGCTAGGAATCTGGGCGTGTTACTTGACAGCTCGTTTAAACTTGATAAACAAGTGTCTGCTGTTGTTAGATCCAGTTTTTACCAACTCCGCCTTATCTCTAAGGCTAGGCAGTATATCCCGCATAAAGACCTGGAAAAGCTCATCCATGCCTTTGTGACCTCGAGGCTGGACTACTGCAACTCACTCTATTTTGGTCTCCATTCTGCCCTCCTTCATAGATTACAGACAGTCCAAAATGCTGCAGCACGCATTCTAACCAAAACTAGGAAGTTTGCCCACATCACTCCCGTCCTAGCTGATTTGCACTGGCTGCCTGTGAAATACCGTATCCAATTTAAAATTCTGCTGCTTACTTTTAAAATCATTAACAAAACAGCACCGAGCTACCTTAAGGAACTCCTTAACTCATATGTTCCTGCCAGGGCTTTAAGATCATCTACTCAGTTACTATTGGTGCAGCCTAGATCTCGGCTGAAGTCTAGAGGTGACCGGGCGTTTGCCCTGGCTGCACCAGAGTTGTGGAACAACCTTCCGATTGGGATCCGGGTGTCTGATTCTATTCAATCTTTTAAATCACTGCTTAAAGTGTATTTGTTTAATCTTGCCTTTTCTACCTGTTAATGCTTGCATTTGTTGCATAGATTTATTCTTTTAATTTTCCTACTCATTCTTTGACTGGTGTTTTATTATGCTTTTATTTGTGATGTGTATGTTATATTACCATTGTGTATTGGTGGCATTTTCCTGTGAACATAATTTCACACTTTTATTAAGGCCTTATAATACTCGTGTTATTTCCTTGTTTTATGTTAAGCACTTTGGTATACCGTTGGTTTTCAAATGTGCTCTATAAATAAAGATTGTTGTTGTTGTTGTTGTTGTTGTTGTTGTTACAAGGATAACTGTTACATAGGCCGTCTGAAGGTCTGTGCATATAAGCTAAGAGTGCAGCACGCCTTTTAAAATGAATATAGTTCAGATATGTGTTTATTTTATAAATGGCATTAAATTGGTTTTCTAATTTAGTTGCAGTTACATGTAATTTACAAGTAGTGGATGTTCCAGTGTGTAACGTCATAGAATAAAGTGAATTGTATACATTTCTCCTGAGGATGTTTTTTGTGTTAAGTTACCAATAAGACACATAATTCAGAGACCGTCTTCCACATTTAGCAGCTGTCAGAAATAAAAAAGGAATGAAGTACAAGTACTTCACTACTCCTTCTCACTAGTTTTTACTTTTATGCTTTGCATTGTAACACAAATATCTCAACTTTCCACTCTATAGTTTCAAAACAAGCTGTCAAAATGTTGAGATTACAGTTGCCATTTCAAGTCAAACAACTGCCCAGGCTGCTTAATCCTCTACAAAATGCTTAGTTTAGATGAGTTAGTGAAACAACTTGACCAGTTGTTTTATTCTGTCTACAACATAATGGATTGGATTGTATTTATATAGCACTTCTCTAGGCACCCAAAGCGCTTTACAATTCCACTATTCATTCACTCTCACACACTGGTGGAGGCAAGCTACAGTTGTAGCCACAGCTGCCCTGGGGCAGACTGACAGAAGCGAGGCTGCCATATCGCGCCATCGGCCCCTCTGGCGGTAGCGTAAAGTGTCTTGCCCAAGGACACAACGACCAGGACAGAGAGGGCAGGGGGATCGAACCGGCAACCTTCCAGTTACTGGACTGGACCCCTTGAGTCTACACGGTGGTGCTGATGAAGATGGAGACTGAGGCTTGGCTCTAACTGAGGTGTTTGCAAGGTGGTTTGTGAGAAAAGTACCAAGGTGGAAAGCAGAATGTACATTAGCTATAAAACAACGCAATTGGGTTTTCAAAACATAAATATATATATATAGAAAATATGGAAACAATGAGAGGTTCAAAGTGTTATAAAGATACTAAAAATCAATATTGTAGAAAATACTGGGTATTTTGGTGGTGGTCAAAAAGATTATTACTTCCCAGCAATGATAGATAATGATAAAAATTAATAAATAAATCTGAAATCTGAATTATTAGCAAAATCATTTGCAAAGGTGGGTAGTACAGACAACCGTACCTTTATGATAAAGAGAAATATCAAAATACTTCATGATCAAGAAAATAATGAGGATGTAATTAATGTAAATTTTTATTAGAATTTAGAATTAAGGCATTAAAGAAATCTGGAAAAAAAAACATCCATGTTACAGATCAAATCATTTTTTGCATACTAAACAATCTGATGTAAGTTAGGAAATATTGATAGTGTTATATAACAAGATATGGGAAGAAGGAAAACTACCAAATAAATGGAAAGAATAATTAACAAATGTGCAAAAGGTTATTGTGATTATTACACATATTCATATATATGCTATATTCTTATATATATTAAATATTTCTGACCAATAAATACTTATTGGTCAGAAATCTTCTGAAGAACAAGAATAATTTAAGGATAAGGGAATTATTTCTCAATGTTTATAGTTTGTGTTATTTTTAAATTTGTGAAAGAAACAGAAATTTCAGAAAGAATATAATGGCGGTACTGTAGTTTCTGATCCATACGCCACTCTAGAAGGTGGCGGTAATACACCTAAAAGTTTAATTTAAAAAAACAGAAGAAGAAGCGCGTCAAATTTTGTACACCTGGCCGCTCGAATGATAGTTTTCATTATTGGAAATTTAAAGTACAAGGTCTGAAAGAAGCGTCGCGAAAATGAGGTTCACAGTTACGTTGATAACGGAAAAGGGATCTAGATTTGATCTTGAAGTGGAGGACACTGATACTGTTGAGCGTTTTAAGCTTCGAATAAAGGAGAAAGCCGGAATTCCTCCCGGTAGGCCTGAAATCGCTGTTAATACACTGCATGATTGTGACTGAAACGGTCATTCATCAGTTACAGATTACTGCCTTACACATAGTGTTAGAAAAACTGCCATCTGCCCACTCCTTCAGGTGTTACATGATTTGTTTAGTTTTTTATGCAAAAGCGCCCTGCTGTCACACAGTCTGCTCTAATCAGTTTGCACGGTTCAGTAGGTTTGCGTGGTGCGTTTAGTTGCACTTGTAAACTCAGCAATCTCCCCCAGTATTGCAGAAGGACAGGTCGTTGAGATATATTTGTATTTCGGATTTTCCTATATTAAAATAAATAACTGTTATGTATTTCTTGTTCTTTACAGCACGCAAGTCTATACTGGCGTATTAATATATTTCAGGGATTGCAAGTTGTTATTAACAAACTTCATATTCTTGATCATTCTTGAGCTGAGATACTATACTTAAGTCATATCCATTATATATAACTTTGAATATAAATTGTTATCAACAGACCCCACAATATTCTCATTTAACATGTCACAGTGAATGACTCTGAATATTTAGCACAGTGATTATTAACAGCATAATGCTTTACTTTACACTGTAAACACATAAATATGTATCATTTCCTTTACATCAGTAAAAACTTTATATATAAAACCTAATATTTCCCAGTGGTGAGAATTTTTAACCTTTTGTTAAAAATCTGCCCTGTTTTTTTTGTTTCTCCTGCTCGCCCACTCTGTTGGTTGATTTCACTTACTTTAAGGGTTTTGTCACATTTGGGTTCATATAAAAGTGTGTGTGTTTTTTAAGGGATCATTTGCAACTTCTTTAGGTGAAATCAGTAGAGACCAAAGTCATTACATTTTCTCTTTCCTTATAATTCATCAGTATTCATCAGATATCAGCTCAGGATATCTGATAGACAAAAAAAGATCTTCCAGGAATGGTGATGCAGTTTTCCAGCAATCTGATTGGTCACCAGGCAGTGATTTCACACCTGCTGTTCTAACCATTCACAGAAAAACCCTGGCATGGTAACCGTGTATGTGGATAAGATGAAATCCTGCTTCGTAATATGGGCCTCTGGGCGAACACCAAATATAACTTTTCCTTAATCTTTATGCAAGGTGTGTTTAAAAAAACAAACAAACAAAAAAAAAAAAAAACATACACAGGTCACATAATCACAAGTAGATGTTTTTTGTTTGGTTTTTTTATGTTTTGGGAGGGGTTTTTTGTACGAATTGTAATGAAAAAGTATTTTCAGTTTGTAGAAATTATTAGCCTTTCTCGACGGTTGGTGCCTGATTTTAACTTTTAGTTTGTGTCTGTTTCAGATCAACAGAGAATTATTTCTGAAGGCAGGGAGCTGATGAATGGTCACTGTCTCAGTGACTATAATATCCGACACAGGTCCATTGTATATGTAACTCTAAGACTGAGAGGAGGAGGGCTACCTGAGAAAGGTGATAAAACCCGGAGCAGGGAAGAACTGTCTAACTTTTAAGTAATTTTAACAACACAGCAGAACAACATCTCAGTGACCCCAAGGCCCAGGTTGCTCAAGCACCGCTGAGGAGTAATTTTAGCATGACAACGAATCCTCAACCAAAAGCACAGAAGAAGTCCTCCAATGAATCTGTGAGGAAACGTCTGCCCAGTGGTGACGGGAGAAAAGTTTTTAAGACAGAGACCTGAGAGCATGTGTTGCATTCATCCCCCAGCACTGAAGATGACAACACAAAATCCCATTTCTACAGTTTTTGTTCTGATGCTTTATTATGAATTTTAGCTTCTATAAATAAGCAGTTGCAATGCTACTTTTAAACCAGTTCAGCTAGGCGGATAGCACACAGTGTGATGAGCCAGTGACACTTTCAGCATTGGCAGCAGTAAAACTTTAAACTCGTGAAACAAGTTCATCGTCCGCACCACATAAAGAATGGTTTAATTTGCACTCTAATGTTAAATAAAGTAGGTGAGTTAAGTCCTTTGGCTACATAAAGTTACGAAAATTAAAAATATATATATTTTGCACCTCTAGTCAGGAGATGTGAGCACTTGTTATCATGGTAAAGTGGCTCAATGTTTGGTGGTCAAAGTCCATGTCCATGAAACAAACCCGTTTCACTAAAATCACTGTTAGACTAAAATTATATTTTATTTTTTATATAATGATGCATCTTTACCTAAACTTGTGTGTCAAACTTTGGTTGTTTTTTTTTTTTTAAAAAGAGGGATCTTTGACTGGTTATTATTTTGTGTTTCAGAGCAGAGATAAAAATTACCACCATGCTGCTGTGTACTGTGTATTTGTATTAACTGATATAACAGGTTATTTTCGTGACCAGTTTCTCTGAATTATAATGACCTCTGGATCACCTGGAACTGTGACAGCGGTCACTGCCTTTGGTCTCCAGTTCCTTGGACTGAAAGGAGTTAATAATAAACTGGACTTGGGCTGCCAGTCTTGACTGGACTGTCGAATTTTGGATGGATACCAAAGAATCAGCGAAATTTCAAACATTTGTTAGTGGATGAGTTCAACAGATGAATATTAAGCTAACAAAAACAAGGCAACACATCAGCAGTTGCAATGCTGACCAGCACACATCAGTGAATTTATTCTGTTTGACTTATATTTGAAGCTACATTTCCTCCTGGATCTTTTGATTTGTTTTTGTATTCAACATACGTCTGACATTTCAAATACACTTCTTTCTCTTCTGGAGTCAGAGAGGAAACAAATTATGTTCATATCAGTTATAAAAAACACTGAAGCCTGGTTAATATAACTCTTCATCCAGACCACTTTGACCTCTCAGTTATCTTAATATAGCACATTTATCACTTTAGCACATTTATTATTTAGCACTTTTTAGTTTTTTTTTTCAACAGATGCACAGTGGAAATTCACTCAACGTAACAGTTTGTTCTAACGAGCCTGCAAATTTACCCTTTTTATTATTTTCAAAAGTCTTCGATCATATGTAAAATGGAAACAAAAAGAAAATGCCTTGTTGAAAAAATAGCTGAAAATGTGTAATGTTTAGAAGCTTATTTAGATTTATTAGTTTTAAAAAAAAACTTTTCAGAAAGAAAACCAGAGGGAAATATAATATTTGATTTTCTGAAAAACGAGAATGTACGGCTGAATGAACTGACCTCATTTTGTGTTCCAGTTTACTCTCAGCAGTGAGATATTCTTTATTAGGTTCAGTATTTATTCATTTTCCATAGCATGACGCCCCAAGTGAACGCCCTTTGTTAAAATATCCCTTTATATTTCTGATCTGCTCTTCCATTCTTTCAAAGTCAGTTTAAAATTCACTCAGAGACACTGCTGAGAGTAGTATGGAAGCAGGTTATATAAAGCGTTCTGATGATGCATTCGCTTTATCAGTCATGGCACACTTCTCTCTGTCTGGTCCTGTATTTGCTTGGTGTTGGATCGATATCAGATTTTTCAGTGGCACACATTCCAGCCTACATGAGTGTATCCAGCTGCAGAGCAGGAGGAGCAGGGCAAAGTGGTTCCAGGACATGTCTGCTGTTTGTTGAAACTGAAGTAACACACTGGACTCAGAGGAGCAAAGCAAACTAAAGTATCAATAATTTCGCAGCCAGAGCTCGTCTACTTCTCACAGTCCGTCCTCTAATAGACTGAAACAAAACCTCATCACATCCACTCGACATGGCTTTCTCCCTCCGCGCAGCAAACCTGGACGACTGCAAAGACATCGCGCGGATGATCATGGTGAGCTGACATGTGGACGCTCATGCAGTCCAGCTGTGTGTGTGATTCAGAATATTAGACTGTAAACCTTAAATCCATGCAATTTTTCAAAACCACAATGTTGCTGTTATCATTAGATTAATGAGATATTATTGGATGAACTGTGCTCGCCCTGCTCTACAGTTTCAGTGCAAACAGGCTAATAAACTGCCTGTAAATAATGTTTTTACTGTTGGCTGAGGAACAGTGATGTTAGCATGTCCTAATAAATGATGGCAGCTGATACTATTTATGATTTTCTCCAGGAACTGGCAGAGTATGAGAAACTGGCAGAGCATGTGAAAGTGACCCAGAAAGGTAGTGTATGTAGTGATGTCTCAAGTTTTTGCCTTAACTGTAAATGTATTATTTTATACTCTTCACAAACATATTAAATCCAGGGTGATATCCCAATAGAGGTTCAGAGCCAAGTTACTGTAGTTTTTTTTTTTTTAATTTTATATACAGTATTTCTTTAAATTTTGACTTTTTGTTTTTAATCCAGTTTAGTTTCCAGGGTGGATTTTCATATTTCAATTTAGTTTTTACTTTTTGAAAATGTTTAGTTTTTGTTGATTATATATTATTTTCAATCTTAGTTTTATTCTTTTTCTAATTGTATCGAGAACATATGCCAAAGGCCAGATTTAGGAAAATAATTACAGGAAAAAAGGAAAGTAATTATAATAAAAAGACAACATCATTGTAAAAGCAGTTTGCTCACAGTCTCATAGACACCCAGAGACTCAAGAAACACTGACATCACAGCCACATCAGGCTAGTACCAAACAAGCATATAATAAAACTAAGAACATTACTTCTCTCCTTTTTTAAAAAATAGTACATGTATTCTGAACCAACCACATTCCCACTTTTCATCCTCTTAATAGCTGCAGACCAGCAGCCCTCCACCCGTCCTCCTCTCTCTCATTTTTTTCATTCATCAGTTCCTCAAACTGTTCCTTTCATCTTTCCAGCACACTCTCTTCACCCTAATCTTCTTTTCTAGCCTCTTTCAACAATTTCTTGCACTTCTTCATTCCACCACCAAGTATCCTTGGCCTCTTTCTTCTGTCCAAAATGCCTGTTTACAAACACTCTGTAATGTGTGACCTTAATATTAGGGAAAAATATTTGTCTATAATAGCTGGGATAGGCTCCAGCCAAGGATAAGTGAAAGAGAATGAATGAATGGATGGATGGATGGATGGGTGGATGGATGGATGGATGTTTATGTCTGTAATTTCTTTTCAGACTTGGAGCAAGATGGCTTTTCCAATAATCCGTTGTTTCATGGGGTCATCGCTGAGGTGCCAGAACAGCACAAAACCAAAGAAGGTGAGGGAGATCATGTTACACTCAGTTTTTACACACTGTTTTCACTAGACTGATACTAACTATGCCTGTAGGTCTTAGAGTGAGCACAAAGTCTTTGTTGCATGTCAGGGAAACACAATAAGAAATATAGGAAACGGTCACCTTTCTCTTGTTTTTTATGTTCATGTTCTTACAAGCAAATTTATTATTCTGTAAACCTTAATAAACCAATATAAAACCCTAACAGGGTACAAAAGTGTTGAAAGCCTCCTTTTTTAGTTTTTTGCAAGTAAGTCTTCTTGCCAAAGTACTTTCTATTGTACATTAGTCTACTTCCATAAACACTTCTTATTTGCTTACTTACTCTCTGCTGCCCAGCTGTGCTTTTTCCCTCCATGACACAGGTGTTTTTCCACACAGTTACTGCTGTCCACTATCTGCTGACTTCAACTATCAGAGTCTATACTGAGAAGTAGCTACTTATGTCCTGGACCTCATTAATGTTGTGCTCCGCTCTCATCAGCTGCTAGAAAAACTCAATAAATCCATGAATTCTTCAGAACCAATCAGCAGAGAAGTTAGCAGCTAAAATGTTCTGGACTCAGAATCATCAGATTCATCAAGTCACTAGCAGGGGCAGATCTAGAGGGATGCCATGTGCCAGCCTGAAAATGATCTCTTTCCACCCCTAGTGACATGCTGGTTTTGTATATGACAGTGTTGTTCATTAAAATAAGACAGCATTGAATATAAATTCTAAAACTGAATATATTGCATAGTGTCCCTGGTCACTAGCAACATGACTCCAGATGTTCTGCTGCCTCCAAGAAACCAAAACCAAAAAAAGAAGTAATAGTGGTTAAAATGACCTAACCAGCCTCACAACTGGGAAATGTGAGGTTTCATTTATAAAGTTTGCTGCACATTAACTGTGAGCAGCACCACAAATCATGTAGTTTTTTCACTGATGTAAAGGAAATTATACATAGTCATGTGTTTACAGTGTAAAGTAAAGCATTATGCCATTAATAATCATTGTGCTAAATATTCAGAGTCATTAACTCAGTGGGAAGGAACAACAAAACAAATATAAAGATTTAATGAATACTGAAGCTGTTAACCGTAAACTGTAAGCTAGCTTAAACTGATATTTTTCTTTTTTCAGGGCACAGGAAGGTCGGCTATGCACTTTACTTCTATTCCTACAGCTCCTGGTCAGGCAGAGCCATTTATATGGAGGACTTATACGTGATGCCTGAGTTCAGAGGTACAGCCTCTGAGAAGATGTCACATCATCACTGTATTTGCAGGAAATCGCAAGTAATGCACATGATCTGTCTTTCAGGGAAAGGTGTTGGCAAAGCACTAATAAGCAAGGTGGCACAGGTGAGTGAAATATGTGAATAATGGAGAAGATAAACCTAAAGAAGATACACCTTAATAGGAATATCCTGTTTTCAGTATTTGTGAGCAAAAAGTACTAAACAGTGTCTCAGAGGTAGCAGAAAAAACAAGCCTCCATGCTGTATCTCAGCTCAGCAGTCATTTCTTCTTGGTGTTGCCCTCCTGTAGCTGGGTCTGGCTGCTGGTTGCCACCAGCTCAACTTCACCGTCCTAGACTGGAATAAACCATCTGTGGACTTTTACCTCAGCCAGGGCTGCTTCGATATCACTGCTACCATGGGCTACCACTGCATGCGCTGCGAGGGGGAGGCACTGGAGCACCTGGCTCAACTTTAACCCATCCATCATGACCTTGTGACCTTTGTAGCCATGAGGTCAGCGCACACACTGCAGGGATGGAGCACCACTCAGTGGCTCATTTCCAAAATCTGACAACATGAAGGCCCTACCACTACACAGGCTTTCTGAAGGTCTGTGCACATAGGCTTATTGTGAAACATACATTTAAAAATGTAAATATAGCTATAATATGATAGATATGTCTGTATACACAAAAATGACATTAAATTAGTTTTCCACTTTATTTACAGTTACATTTTGGTTGTCAGGCAGAAGATGTTCCAGTCCTGAGAGGATTTTTACATTAAAGTGTATAACGTCATAGAATAAAGCTAATTATATAAATTTCTCCTGATCATTTTTTTGTGTTATGATACAAATAAGACACATAATTCAGACAATGTCATCCAATATTTAGTGGCTGTGAGAGGTGTAAGTAATCAAGTAGAAATATTTCATTATTGTACCTAAGTAGAATTTTCAGGTGTCTGTACTTGATTATTTTTCTGACAATATTTTACTTTCACTCTAAATATTGTAATACAAATATCTCTATTTTCTACTTTCTATATATTCAAAACAGGCTCACTGCCTTTTGTTTAACACATTTAGAGGAGTTATTTAACGTCATTGAGAACCTTCCAGACATCAAATCAATGTGAACCTGAATGGTTCAACTCAACACAGTCCTGTTTCTGTGTCCATCATCCGTAGTTATTGCACATGATGAGATGAAAGAAATAATCATTAAATAATCAAGTGTTGCGCACATAACTCATTAGACAGAGCTCGTCAGATTCATCACCTCAGGAAATCACAGGAAAACACTCACCGTTTTTATGTTCTACTCCTCGGACACCTCACTCATTCTGGGTTTCCTCCAGCTAGAGCTACACAATCCCCACTTAGACTGGGCAGGCCAGAGAGTAGCCAGCTTGAACTACAGGAAGTATTAAGCAAAAGCAAAGCCCCTTACCTTGCCAATCCACAGACTTTACGATTGCGACATCAAGCTACTCCCAGATGCTACTCTGCCATCGAGCCAGCTCTATATCCAGAGTGCGCAGCTATGGAGAAATACATTAAAGAATCACTCGCAGCAGGCATCATTCGCCCTTCCTCCTCTCCAGTGGGAGCAGGGTTTTTCTTCGTAGGCAAAAAGGACAGTTCAACACTGATCCTTCTCTCCTCTCGTTGCTGTGTCTGGAACTCTGTAATGTCACGTGTCTGTTTACTGCTTCTAGTGCTAATTGTCTTTCATAGAGTTTTGCCCTTGTCCTTGTATATAGCTTTGCTCATGTTCATAGTCACACTAGTTTTCCCACGCACTTGTATATATCTCACAGCACTAGTATTTTGCCCCATCTATGTATATAGCCCTCGTTTCGCTAGTTTGCCTCTATGGCAGGGTGTGCTCCGTGGCACAGCTGTGGGGGCTCTGACCACAGAGCTCATGATATAATTACAAAACTAATCATCAACCTGCGGCCTAGGGTGTCCTGGTGACACATATACTTATGGACACCCTTATGTTTGAACATGATGTTCGTTATGGACAAACTGTGGTTTGAACATCACTCAGGTTAAGGACTGACAGGCCGTTTCTCCCAACCAGGCCCCTCCAGGTCTCACTGTCATTGCCCACAAGTGCAGTGAAGTCTCCCAGGAGAATAACAGAGTCCCCAGGTCGAGTATCCTCGAGTACCTACCACCCAGGGACTCCAAGAAGACCGGGTACTTTCTTCTTTGCACCACCCAAACAGGGGACATGGGCCCATCCTCCTGTAGGCCCACCACCCCCAGAAGGTGCTTGGGGATCAGGTGCAGTGTTTGCCAGGTGGGAGACAAGGGTGGAGACCCTGTTGGACTGATCCCCAGCTACACAGGAACATCACCTCTCTGAATAAAAAAAAAAAAATTACATTTACCCTTTTACACTTTTCACAGAGAATAGACCATTGATAAATGTGGTTTATTAAAAATAGGAAGAGGATAATTCTTGAAAATCCCAGGGATTTAGGTATTCAGGCTCTGGTAAATACTTCTGTGGTTTAACCATGGTGCTGACAGAGTTAGAAAAAAGAGTACATATTTGACACAACTGTGTAGGCTTGGACAGGTCACTGCATGAGAAGATGAGGTGTGGGTTTTATCGTGCAATTTAGGTTTTGGAACTTAATTACTTTTCCAAGTTCCAAGTTAGCCATCAGTTACTATTCATTTATATGAATAATGTGTACTGATACTGCCATATTTTACATGCTTGGTGTTGTTTTCCAGTACAGCTTTACGAAACTTTAAGCACTTAGTGTAATTCCTTATTTAGCCTTTTGATTTAGTTTTCAAACAGTTAGTACTTTTTACATTTTTTGTGTATTTTCAGTCATGTTTAGGTCCACCACCTTCATTCTGCTTTTAAAGTTAGCTGAGAAATAACCAAGGTAAAGAGGGGAACACTGGACAGAATCACAGATCCTAAAAACAATATCTGCGGCCTCAACCTTCTGTTGAGCTGCTTAGTGTTATCAGAATAAAAATGTAAGATTTGGGTTTATATCACAGAAATACAGAGGTTTGTACAACAGGGTATTAGGCACACAATAAATAAATAAAAAATTGTACATGTTACAGTGTAGAAAATGATGGGTCAAATCATGCCCCGTGCAACATATTTATTTTTGCAGAAACTGCAAAAACAAAGAAACAGCAGGATAACAGGAGCTACTCCGTGCGGCGCTGTACACTGTCTCATCATGTACTGACTACACTTAGCGGGGTGTCAGCTACTGATGCATAACACACTGAGTGCCCTCCAATCATACTCCAATCATTTAAACACTGAATAACATACTGAAATTACAAAAATATTATATAGATGTAGAAATAATATGTAAATATCTTATTTGAATGATCATATGGAGCAAAGAAGGTGAGAAAAACAGAGACTGAGCTCCTTTCACTTAAAACAGCAGAGACAGAGCAGCAAACTCCTTGAAATACCTCAATAAAAATCACCTCTGCTTTCAAGAAGAACATAAAACAGGAGTTTTCAGCTCTGAGTCTCTGTTTTTCAACAGAAAATGTGTTTTGTTGTATTAAGTGACACCATCCTCACTATAACACATTACTCACATACTGCACGGCCATAAAGAATATATTTATACTGTTAAAAGAAAACATCCATTAAATACAGGTGAGCTATTAACAACATTCATGGCAAATTAATTTTTTCTTTTCCATTTTTTTAACGCTATGCCACCTTCAAGCGTTGCAGTGTTGAACAAACCTGATGATAGAACTTCTAGTAACCTTAAAAATCAACCAAACACATCCAAACTTTGAGGGATGTGAGTAAAACATGAAGCTGACTGAGCCCGGGGATTTTTCCAAAACGTATTGATCACAGTTATTGACAGTCTGGTAAAATAAGTATCTGTTTGAAATTGTGCAGGGCTGGCTGCTTTACTGATTTACAGAACAGCGTCATCAAGATGTAGTGATTGCCAAACTGGCCAACAGAAGTCACTGTGGAGATGTGCTTCAGATTGTTTTGACACCTCAATACAATTCTAGCAATGCTTTAAATGTTTCATTGTTTCATAAAGCCATCCCTATAGAAAGGGAACAAACTCAACAGGCAGCTTTAATGCTAAACTCCAAAAAAAATAGAAAACACAGGCTGGCCAGGAATCCAAAACCCAGGGAAACAGAGCTGATGCTGACACGCACACACAGAATGAAAAAGGACCCAACAAAGACCTGAAACAAACTGAAGGAATAAATAAATAAATAAATAAATTTATTATTTGACTGCAATAGTTTGAGCGCAGAGTCAAGGAGGCCATTTACGTGAAAAGGGAAAGACCATCTCTGAATCGAGGAGGGGGCCTAAGGGTACATCTTTCACCATCTTACAATGCTGTGATTGCAGCCATTCCCCAACTCTCTCTGAATGGTACTCATGGCCATTGATCAGTGCTCTTTGATCAGTGGGTTTTGGTCAGTGATTGTTGATCAATGGTCATGAGAATTGCATAATTATGATTAAGGAACTGACCTCCCAGCCCATTGTTCCTTCAGTGGGCTGGTTTCAGTTATTATGCAAATGTACTGTTTATAAGGTTTGGGGAAACCTGCAGTCAGCCGAGACTGAAGAAGTCACTTGGATGAGTGACGAAACGTTTCTCCCACAAAACGCTACGTCCAGATGAACAGAATCAACTTTTGGAGATTTACTTTCCTGGATGATTGAGAATGCATCAAGATATCTAGTACCTAGTGTATTTTTTTAGGTTTGTTATTTTTCAAATTTATGCAGGCTTGTTTGCACAACAAGGCTAAATAGTTATATACACTTTGATGAATCTAAATAGTGTACTTTGGTAGAATTAAAAAAATAATATGGTACAAACTTGTAACACATAAAGACCAATACAGAGGGATCATTAATTAGTAATGATTCTCTTTCTGATCATTCAGAGAGGTCAGGGGAAATCAGGAAAGCAAGAGAAAACCAAAACACAACAGCATCACAGCAGGAAGCAGCAGGTGGATCGCTAAGGACAGCTGAAGGAGGTTTACTGGAAGGAGCAGCAGGAGATGATTTAGGAACTCTAGAAAGTGGTCCAAGACAAAATGTCCTCCCACAGTATCCGCTGAGCCAGTTTGGAGGCCAGCAGAGGGCATTCAATAAGAGTTGGTTTGAACAGTTTACATGGCTGGAGTATTCTGTTGTGAGGAACTTAGCTTTCTGTTTTTCATGTCGCATTTTTGGGAAGCAGAATACTTTAAAAAAAAGATGGCCTCAGTCATTCAGGGTTCTGCAATTGGAAGAGGGCTTTAAATGCCTTTAGGGAGCACGAAACGAGTTCCAGCCATTCTTCTTCTATGATGTGCTGAAAAAATTTGACCCATTTTTGAAAAATTACAGTCCTATCTCACATACTAACTATCTGTCTCATTTTTCACAAAATGAGATGATAACCAGTATTTCACATGAAATAAATGCAAATATAGTTAAAGAGATGAAGGAAACTAAGATGTACTCTGTTATGGCTGATGAGGCTAGAGATGGGCACACGGAACAGCTTGCAGTTTGTGTACGTTTTGTGTCTTGTAAAGGCCATATCAAAGAGTGTTTTCTTGGTCTACGGAAACTAGAAAGGTTTGATGCACAGTGCATTACAGACACTATTGAGTAGCTGTTGCAGTATTACACGCTCAGTGACTTACTTTGTGTTGCTCAATCCTATGACGGGGCATCTGTCATGAGTGGTGCTGTGGGTGGTGTGCAGGCCCGTTTTAGACAGAGACACCCTGAAGCAGTATATGTGCACTGCTGTGCACATGAGCTCAACCTTGTCCTTTGCCACACATGCAAGGCTATTCCTGCTGCTTCCGACTTCTTTGGACTTTTGGAAAATGTGTACACATTTTTCAACACCTCCCTGGTAAACCACACAAAGTTTAAGGAACTACAAAAGGACCTTGTTTGCATCTGAGCTTGTTCAGCTCTCTAACACAAGATGGGCCTGCCAAGTAAATTCCGTTAAAGCCCTTCTCAACAACATTTCTGCAGTTTTAGCAACTCTCGAGGCCACAAACACTCCTATTGCTAAAGGGATCTTGTCCAAGCTGTCAAAACCCAAGACTGTGTACATGTTAATCATGTTCTCACAGCTGCTTGGCATCACTGAAGGCCTGCACCGCTACCTGCAGGGAGAAAGGCTAGACATGGGCAAAGCTATGGAGTACAAGATGTCGGTAGTTGATACACTAAGTAAACTGCGCACAGAGGCTGCTGCTGAGGAAATATTTGAGAAGGCCATGGACATTT
Organism: Pelmatolapia mariae; assembly: GCF_036321145.2. Classification (NCBI taxonomy): domain Eukaryota; kingdom Metazoa; phylum Chordata; class Actinopteri; order Cichliformes; family Cichlidae; genus Pelmatolapia; species Pelmatolapia mariae. Next base: position 76,484,805 of record NC_086229.1, read on the forward strand.
GTGGAAGCTGCCACATCCAGATTCCTCAGGAAGCACGGCACAAACAGAAAAGACTCAAAGGATTTGTGCTTGAGTCCAGCTGTGGTGCAACACCAAATCTCACAAGCTCAGCAGAGTTTAGGTGCGGGATATTCTTTCCTTGTTTGGACCGAATGTTGCAGGAGCTAGCAGATAGATTTTCAGGGGCAGGACAGAAAATAATGGAGGGCATTCAGGCATGCAATCCATCCTCCCAAACATTCCTTTCTGAAGATGCCTTAAAACCCATTGCGGCACACTACCATGTGACGATAAAGCCTGAAGAACTTGTTGTGGCAAAAAACTTAATGAAAAGAAAAATGGAAAAAGAGGACATTCACATCATTACAACTGCCTTCCACTTCCTTGACGAAGACATGTTCCCAACTCTGAAGGTCATCTTTAGAATTGCACTAACTATTCCTGTCAGTAGCTGCAGCTGTGAGCGCTCTTTTAGTGCCTTGCGTCGTCTCCACACGTGGCTAAGGAGAACCACGGGACAAGAGAGGCTGAATGATTTGGCCATATTATCTACTGAAAAGGAATACTTGGATAATGTTGACCCTGAAAATGTCATTGATAGGTTCGCAAAACTCAAGCCTCGAAGATACAGTCTCATGTTACCACAATAAAGAGGTGTTGTCAGTGTAGTGCAGGTCTATGATGATTTTCAGTGCTACTGTCATCTAGTTTTGATTCTGGTTCTTTGTTGGTTAAGTCCTAATTTTGAACTGTTGTAGTCCTGTTCTAATTCCAGATCAGTTCTGGGTCTGGTTGAATTGGGGTTTAGTCCCCGTATCTTGAAGCAGCCCTGATTTTGTTCTGCCTTGATGTTTTATTAAAAGAGTAGTTTAAGCTGCACATGTAATATATATACTTTTTCTGAAAGTGAAAAACTGAAAACACAGCCTAATAAATCTTCAACTTCACAGCATGTTTTTTAGTCATTTCTAGCTTGTGATTTATATCACAGAAGTACACGGGTTCATACGACGGGGTATTAGTTGCTAAATAAGAAAAAAATATTATCAATTTTGAAAATAAAGTCAAAATGTTGAGATTAAAATTACAATTTCAAGTCAAACAATTGCCAAGGCTGCTTTACCCTTTACAAAATGCATAGTTTAGCGAGTTAGAGAAACAACTTGATCAGCTGTCTTACTATGTCTACAACATGTCATGTTCCGGCTGTGTGCAGGCAGGAGAAGGACCCAAACGCAAAACTCACGGAAGCAGGAATAAACTCAAAACACTGCTTTATTGCAGGCTAGCACGAAAAATATAACAAATCTAAACTGGGACATGGATAACTAGAGACACACAGGGAAACACAGCCATGAGGAGAACGCGACACAGAACTGAGGGAGACGCAGACATAAATACACAGAGGGTTAACGAGGGAAGTGGGAATACACGGGGAACACAGGTGACACTGATAATCATAACAAGACAGGGCAGGAGTGAACACAACGTGACGCATACTGACGAGGGACTGTCAAAGAAAACAGGAAGTGCACAGAGGTTCAGACAGGCGGAGAGAGAGAGGACCGACATAACGGGCTGGGGAAAAACATTGAATGAAACACAAGGAGGGGAAACGAGGGCTCAGATACACAGAGGGGCACACAGGGGGTAATCAAATAAGAAACATCTTAACAGAACCTAGAAACCAAGGCATAAATAAAGAACAAATCCCAAAACACACGAAAAACTAAGAATGCTGGGCCAACATGGCCCAGGACCATGACACCACCCCCCCCCTCAAGGGCTGGCTCCTGACAGCCGAAACCCGAGAACCAAAAACAAGAAAAACCAAAACAACCCACCCAGGGCGGGAGGCGGGGGACCAGGACGGAGGGACCGAAACCAAATGAAACACAAAGAGCATGATACAAAACCAGGGTCATAGGAACACAAAAAATAGTCCAAGACAGGGAAGCAATGTCCACATAGAACAGAGTGTCGACAGCACCAAAGTTCACAGTACGGCTGTTCCGGAGGCCGCCCACGCGAAAAGCGGCAGTGGCAGCAGAGCGGGTCCGGAGGCCGGCCGCGTGGAAGACGGCGGCGACGTGGACACGGGTCCGGAGGCCGGCCGCGTGGAAGACGGCGGCGACGTGGACACGGGTCCGGAGGCCGGCCGCGTGGAAGACGGCGGCGACGTGGACACGGGTCCGGAGGCCGGCCGCGTGGAAGACGGCGGCGACGTGGACACGGGTCCGGAGGCCGGCCGCGTGGAAGACGGCGGCGACGTGGACACGGGTCCGGAGGCCGGCCGCGTGGAAGACGGCGGCGACGCAGAGGACAAAGTTCTGGGGGCCGACCGTGCGGAGGGCAACGGCGGCGACGCAGAGGACAAAGTTCTGGGGGCCGACCGTGCGGAGGGCAACGGCGGCGACGCAGAGGACAAAGTTCTGGGGGCCGACCGTGCGGAGGGCAACGGCGGCGACGCAGAGGACACAGTCTTGGGGGCCGACCGTGGAGCCAGCGGTGGCGACGAAGGAGGTCAGGAGGCTGGCCGCGCCGGCGAAGGAGTCCAGTCAGCGGCCTGGAAGGTGGCCGCTGACGCCAAACCAGGCGTGGACGACGTCTAGCAGGCTGAGCCGGACGTGGACGAGGCGGTGGCTTGGCAGAAGCAGAAGCAGAGGCCGAAGCTGGAGCTGATGCCGGACCAGGCGACAGCGTAGCAGAGGCCGGAGCTGGAGCAGGCGACGGCGAAGCTGGAGCTGATGCCGGACCAGGCGAAGCTGGAGCAGGCGACGGCGAAGCTGGAGCCGATGTAGAGGCCGGACCAGGCACGGGCGAAGGCGACTTGGACCCTCCAGTGGAGACGAGGAGGTGCTGGAGAGGTTCTCCTGAACCCCCAGCGGAGACGAGGAGGTGCTGGCCGGGCTGACCAGAGCCGCCAGCGGAGATGAGGAGGTGCTGGCCGGGCTGAAGAGAGCCGCCAGCGGAGACGAGGAAGTGCTGGAGAGGTTCTCCTGAACCCCCAGCGGAGACGAGGAGGTGCTGGCCGGGCTGACCGGAGCCGCCAGCGGAGACGAGGAGGTGCTGGCCGGGCTGACCGGAGCCGCCAGCGGAGACGAGGAGGTGCTGGCCGGGCTGACCGGAGCCGCCAGCGGAGACGAGGAAGTGCTGGAGAGGTTCTCCTGAACCCCCAGCGGAGGCGAGGAGGTGCTGGCCGGGCTGACCGGAGCCGCCAGCGGAGACGAGGTGGTGCTGGAGGGGTCCTCCTGAACCCCCAGTGACAACAGAAGCAGAGCCAGCAGGTGCGGAGACCTCTGGTTCAGTGGACGCTAACTGTAGCTGCACAGGGCACACAGTCTGCTTAGGATGCAACGGCTGGGGCTGTGCGGGGCAAACAGTCTGTCCAAGAAGTGTCAGCACCACGCAGTCCTCAGCTGGCTCAGTGGGCTCACAAGAGCTTCTAGCAGAGGATGGCAGTAACTGAACGGGTTGCAGAGCTACTAACTGAGCTGGTGACAGAGTTAATGACAGAGCGGATAATGACTGAGCTGATAACTGACTCTTGGCTGCTCTCCTCCGGGGAACAGGAACGGGTTCTGGGCCAGGCCGAACACCAGTCATCCCCACCCGAGAAACAGAGACGGGTGCAGGGACGAGCTGGGCTCTGGCTGCCTTTACCCTGGGTGTCGGTGTAGGTGCAGGAAATAGCTGGACCTCTGCTGCTCCCACCCGAGGAACTGAGACGGGTGCAGGAGTCGGCAGGGTCACAGCTGACCTCACCTGGGGAACCGGAACAGGTGCAGGCAATGGCTGGGTGTCCATCAACCCCACCCGAGGAGCAGGTACGGGTGCCGGGATGAACGGAGCCTCTGCCAGGCTGGGGACAGAAGCAGGGACCAGCTGGACCTCAGCCACCCTCACCCGAGGAACTGATACGGGTGCAAGGGAAAGCTGGGCCCACGCTGCCCTGGGTACAGGAACTGGAGGTGGAGAGCAAAACACAGAAACAGCAACTGACACTGGAGAAACCAAGTTAGTGGAGCCAAACACAGTTTCAGCAAACAGAGACCTACGGCAGGCCAATTTTAGCAACTCTGCTGTTCTTAAGCTGTCCATGTTAGTAGTAGCAGTCTTTAAAAGAGTGAGTTCAGGAACAGTCACAGGTACTGGAGAATTCACACGAGCAGAGTCTGGATAACCTGGATGTGAAATAACACTACACACAGTCGTACAAGATGTAGCCGGAGACGTGGTACACATAGAGTCCATGAAACTTGGCCGAAAAGCATGGCGCACAGAGTTAAACTGACACGACCGGGGAACAGAAAAGTTAACCTGTGCAACCAGCTCTGCAGTGCTCAAACCAAATTCTTTTGCCAGTGTATGTATAGCAGACAAAACCTTACGGCTCTTAACCTTAGCAGGCATTGAATGCACAGTTTCAAGGAGTTCACAAGGAAAAACAGAAACAGTCTCATGCTTAGCAGGCATGAGAGAAGGCGAGGTTACACAGGTAACGTCCGAGTTAGCACTTTCAAGTTGTGGCACAGAAAAAACCACAGCCTGAGAAACTGACAGAGCCACACTGGGAGTCACAGATACAAGAGCTGGTTCAAAGATTGAACTGTTCATAGCAGAGGAATGGCTAATAGTCTCTGTGTCACCTGGCTCAGGCAGAACGCTAGGAGTAGACGTTAAAGTGGCTTGCTCAGCAACACAGGCCTCATTCTCAGTAACTCTTTGAGGAGCTGAGAGAGCAGTGGCTGGTTGAGAAGTGGGCTGAGAAATATCAGAAACGTCTAACGACAAAACAGGCTGGAACATGAAACAGTCACTTGAAGGAGCATCACCTAGGGAACACTCAGTCTCGGATGGTTTGTGCTCCATAGCATGCACTGTTGCATCTAGAGCTGATGGTGGTGTTGGTGTGTGGCTGAGCTCAGACTGGGAAACCACAGAATGTACAGGCTGATTAGAACAGTTCTGCGGGACTACAACGCTGGTAGCAGTATGTAGGTGAGTCTGGTGTAGGATAACAGTCTTTAGTTCAGCTAACTCCACAGGTGAAACATTCATATTGGCTAACTCAGGGAGATCACTGCGAGCATTACAAGACTCTGAGGGCTCAAAAACACAAAGATTACTAGCGCAAGCACCTGGTGCATAATCTGACACGGAGGTGCCTCGCTGTATAGTGTCTCTAGAGTTCAAACACAAAGTGGCGGAGTTATCCGATTCAGGTAACACAATGGCGGGCAGAACAGAGTTACTCACAGTAGTGCATAAGTCGTGTAGTCCGGGATCAGAAGGCTTGGGCTGAGTGTGTGACGCACAGTCACTCTCTCCCACGGGTGCAGCCTGCTTGGCTGTACTGGAGCGACGGCGGCGCGAACGCCGTTTTCGCCGAGAAGGGGGAGGAAACGAGCCGGGCCGCGAATCCTCCAGCGGACCGGGCTGAACATCCTCCGACTCTTCATACTGGAGAGGCAGCTCTGGGCGGATACGTACGGTGGAGACGAGGAAGTCCTGAATGAGGGGGTGTAGCGCGCCAAATAGCCATGGGAGTCCGGACACCATCCTCTGCAAACGGATGGCTACGGTCTCCCGATATTCTTCTCCTGGCAGCGCTGCCCACTCCTGACAGTGATACTCCACCGTGTAAATTAAATCCTCGCGGAGCTCAGCGGAGGGGTTGTGAGTTGCTGGGTCCATTGTCTGGTCGCGTTCTACTGTCATGTTCCGGCTGTGTGCAGGCAGGAGAAGGACCCAAACGCAAAACTCACGGAAGCAGGAATAAACTCAAAACACTGCTTTATTGCAGGCTAGCACGAAAAATATAACAAATCTAAACTGGGACATGGATAACTAGAGACACACAGGGAAACACAGCCATGAGGGAGAACGCGACACAGAACTGAGGGAGACGCAGACATAAATACACAGAGGGTTAACGAGGGAAGTGGGAATACACGGGGAACACAGGTGACACTGATAATCATAACGAGACAGGGCAGGAGTGAACACAACGTGACGCATACTGACGAGGGACTGTCAAAGAAAACAGGAAGTGCACAGAGGTTCAGACAGGCGGAGAGAGAGAGGACCGACATAACGGGCTGGGGAAAAACATTGAATGAAACACAAGGAGGGGAAACGAGGGCTCAGATACACAGAGGGGCACACAGGGGGTAATCAAATAAGAAACATCTTAACAGAACCTAGAAACCAAGGCATAAATAAAGAACAAATCCCAAAACACACGAAAAACTAAGAATGCTGGGCCAACATGGCCCAGGACCATGACACAACATACATCCTCTTTACTGGACAATGGTGTGACTCAGGGGCGATTCTAGGATTAGAGCTTTGGGGGTGCTGAGCACCCAGAGAGCTGCCCAGCCAGGCAAGATAAACTTTACACGTCACAATGAGACTTCTTCCCTGTCTCTGTCAGTCCCTGCATTCTTAAATGTCTCCAGTTGTCCCAAGTTCCCTCTGACTGTCTCCTTGGTTCATTTAAACCCCTGTTCCTCCCTGTCCTCATCGTCTGTTGTCTTCATCTCCGTTATCAGTCATCATAATTTTACCATCTCTGTGCAAGTCTGCAAATTTCTTTCTTAAATCATATGATTCTTAAATTCAACAAGTCTCTCTGTGCCTGGGTCCTCGTCTCAAAACATGACATCACTGTTTTGTACATTTTAACACAATTTAATCCCGACATTTGTGAAGGAAAAGCAAAACACTTTTTTGACAAGTCTGTAACAAAACCATCAAATCTGATAAAGGTTATTTAAATGCTGCAAAAGAAGAATGGATTGGAATAAAAAAAAAATACATATCCTAATCTTAATTACTGGGGGAGAATAATGAATAATGCTCATAGTGAGTAAGAAGTAAACTGAGTGCATTTGGACAGAGATTCACTTTTAATGTGTATGTATAATATAATACAGATACATAAAAAACACTCCCAAAACAGAATAAATTATTACAAATAAAAATCTTTACTGCAGATACTAATTTTACTAATTTACTAATACTAATTTTGTGTTGTAAGATTTATGAGTTTCATGCTTTCATAGTGGTACTTGGGAGAGCTTGACATTTTTATCAGGTGGTACACACTGTAAAAAGTTTGAGAAACACTGTTAAGTGTATGTGTGCTTTTGGAAAACATTTAAAGCTGCTGTACAGAATCTTTGAAACAAGCTAGCTTAAAACACTTTTAGAATATAAACAGAGCACTCTGCTTCTCTTTACAGCTCCTCACTCCACCACGGCAGTGTTTGGCACTTTCTGATACTCAGTGTTGGGGAGTAATGGAATACATGTACCGCCGTTACGTATTTAAAATACAAAATATGAGTAACTGTATTCCGTTACAGTTACCGTTTAAAAAGGTGGTATTCAGAATACAGTTACTTTGTTGAAATAAATGGATTACACGGCGGTACTTTCCTGTTTCATATTGTGGCGGGTCAGGACTGTTTGGGTTTGTTTGACAGCTATGTTCTGTTGTTCCAGGCAGCAGCGTTACGGTTGCCATGGTTACAGGGCGACGCTCTCTCTCTCTCTGCGACTATGTGTTTCCTGGGTGAGAGAGCGCCTTTTTGTTGTTGTTGTGCTAAGCTAATAGACAGAATGCTACAGGCATAGCTCTAAAGAATGTAGCATCATGGGCAGTGTAGTCCGTGTTGCAGGGAGAATGGACTGCCGTACCCATTATGTGTTTGTGAGCAAGAGGAGGGAGAAAAAGGAGAGTGGAAAAGTAGAGTTGTCATTGAGCAGAAACGGGAGCTGGAAGCATGTAAATATAATAATAACCACAGCAGCCAAGAAGAGTGCCTGACGAGCCCAGTTGTAAGTAAGCTATTAAGACTCGACTGTACACTGTGTTCGTGTTTTCCTCCGAAAACAATAAGTTCCGTTGGAGCAGTCTTTCAACGCCTCTCTCTGTCTCTCGCAAGCAAAGTTGACCCAGACAACAAAGTAAAGCTATTTTTCGGCTATGAGCCCGACAGGGAACCCGCCGTATTAGTCAGAGGTCCCTTTACTATGGTTAGGAGCCGCGGACCTTCAGTAACAGTAATAAATCACACAGCAATAGTACATTCACGTAGTTGTAAAAAGCATGATAATATATTATTAAGTAATCCAAAGTATTCAGAATACGTTACTCTCATTGAGTAACGTAACGGAATACGTTACAAAATACATTTTGGGGCATGTATTCTGTAATCTGTAATGGAATACATTTTAAAAGTAACCTTCCCAACACTGCTGATACTGTACTGCGGCAGTCATACAGACAACTGGACGGTCCAAAAGTTGGCCTACCTATTACTGGCTGAGGTTTTAGTAGAGTTGTGGCTGAACCACATAAAAATATATCATTAATTTTAATCTCCCCAATCAATGATAATGTTATGTTGGAATGTTGTTAAAGCGGGTCAAAAATGTTTCAACCCAGTTTGTTTTGCAGATTCTGTATAGCAGCTTTTATATAGGGAGAGCACAACTTCCAGATTGTATGAGTAAAATCAGGTTTTTTCTCTTTGTCAGTTTAATAGTTTCTGTTGTGCCTGTCACTGTTCCCTGTCTTTTTTCTTACCTGGTTCTTCCTGACCTTGTACTTTCTCCTCACGTTCCCCTCTTTCCTCTCTCCCTCTTTGGACTGACAATCATACACAAATAGATTGTATTCAATTAGATGAAAAATTTACGGTGGCCCCTAGAGGCAAAGCACTTGCAAACTCCAAAACACTTGCAAACTCCAAAGCACTTGCAAACTCCAAAGCACTTGCAAACTCCAAAACACTTGCAAACTCAAAAGCACTTGCAAACTCCAAAACACTTGCAAACTCAAAAGCACATGCAAACTACAAAACACTTGCAAACTCCAAAACACTTGCAAACTCAAAAGCACATGCAAACTACAAATCACTTGCAAACTCAAAAGCACATGCAAACTCCAAAACACTTGCAAACTCCAAAACACTTGCAAACTCAAAAGCACATGCAAACCCCAAAACACAACGGAAGTGCTCCAGGACGCTAGGGGCAGTGTTGAGCTTTTGTTACCTAGTAACTACACAAGCCATGAAGTACCGGATTTGGGCTGTAGGCCGCATTTTAAGGCCGATTACGTCACAGTGACACGACGAAGGCTGTCCTAATTCAAAGGCTGCTCCAACTGCGGCCCTCAAATGCGGTCCTTAATTTCCCTGAATTTTAAGGATGGGTCGGTGAAGCCTTCATGGCCCAACATACCCCAGATTTCATAGTGCGGTGGTGGTGTGGATAATTTTGCCGAAAAAACGGTGGAAGCGGAGCGGCCGAAGAGTAAACTTTCAGAAGTAAGTGCTGAATATTATGTCACTTATTTATGCGCAAATATTTTTATAATGAAGATCATTAAAACATTACTGTTGGCCACATGTTGGGAAAGTTATGTGACATTAGCTTGGTTTTAAAGCCTTTACTTAAAAATATTAGTCGACCTTAGTCTTACAGAGAATGTGAGGATTTCATGGATAATTAAAGTCAGTCATAAATCCACAAACACAACAAGCTGAAAGTCAGTGATGCTGCTCGGTTTGCAGTCCTGAATATCACGGCACAAGCAGGATCCACTGCACTGTTAATGTTAGCTATGTTATATTGCTGCCTCTGTTCGGTGGTGTCGAGCCAAACGGACTTTAACGTGTGTTTGAACGAGCTGACGGTTCACTCGTTAAGCTGAAAGAAAGATGCTTTAATCACAGGAGTCACACATGTGTCCACTGTACCATCTGGGAACTCTTCTTGTTTAGCACTCGTAATAACACAAACGCTAAATCTTCCTTCTCTGTGCCGTTTTGTAGCAGTGTGTACACCTGAGACTGTCACCTGTCTGTCTGTCCTGCACTCTCTCTCTGTTTCTTTCTCTCTGATTGTGGAATAAAAGTATGAACATGTATTTATAAGTTACACTTGTGTTTGAATCCTGCAGCTTATCACACATTTGATTTCCATGTGTGACAACTGCAAGTGTCCAGAATGAGGACAGACTGAGGGACCCACTGCTGCACATGATCTGTGAGGCTTTGCACCCCTGATGATCCACCAGGACAAACTCAGCAGTGTGTGAGGAAGAGGAAGAGCCAGCAGCAGCTGACAGATGGAGAGAATAGACAGACTGTTCCCTGTTTGTGAAGGACTGCTAGGAAAGTTTAACATCACTAATGTCTGTCCTGAATCAGTCTTATTAGGTAATTTTCAAATAATGTTATCATCCCAGTGTTTTCAGTGTGGGAGAAAGTACTCAGGGCCTTCAGGTTACACACTATGAAAGGCAGCAACAAGTTTAATATTCAGAAACCTAAAGTATGTATCAGCAGCAGAATGGAGCTAAAAATAAATGTTTGTTTCAGTTCTATGAAGCTTTGAGTATTTTGGATTAGTAGTCCTGCTGTGTTTGTTGCATCATGTTGCTGTGATTGTTTATATGCTTTATATATTCTGAGGTAAGTTGATCTATAGTGTTACACCATATTCTATAAGGATGTTATGTGTTTGTTTACTTTCTGCCCAATATGACCCATTTAGCAGAAGTCAGCCTGTTTAAGGCCCTGATATCTATTCTGTATGACTTAAAGCAGTTATGACATGGTCTGATTTTCTCACCCAATAAAGGAATATTTAATATATCAGTCTACTCTTCATTTTATCAGAAACAGTTATCACAGTTCATACATTTGCTTTTTACACACATATGTAAGCATTGAGCCAAATTTAGTAATGCCAACATACTGAAGCACCAACATTTGTCTCTTATATATGATACACCTATATATATATGCACTGTCAAAGATACTTGTCTTTGAGTGAAGATTTAAGGTGATAAGACATAAATAACTGCAACTTGAATCTGTAAGCTCAGTATTTAACACAGAGTTCATGTTAACTGCCGCAATAGCTAATAATGATCAATATAATAACTATTATATTGGCCATATTATATTTACATTACCAATGTGATATGACTTTAGTCTCATAAACAACATTAGCAAATTGTTATTTATTAACTAATCTTAAATGACTGTTCAGTACAGAAATGAAGCCCAAAAATCATGTTTTACTGTCCTGTGGTCTCAGCCTCAGATACTTATCAAATCACACAAAGCTCTTGTAGAAACAAACAAACAAATGAACAAAATATGTTCTCCTTCATTTCTGTCAAACAAAGTTGTATGACTCGTTTCCAGTGGTTAGTATCATGGTTGCTAGGCAACCTGGGAAGCGCGACGGTCATTGGTACTTCATGGCTTGTGTAGTTACTAGGTAACAAAAGCTCAACACCGCCCCTAGCGTCCCGGAGCACTTCCGTTATGTTTTGGAGTTTGCATGTGCTTTGGCGTTTGCAAGTGTTTTGGAGTTTGCAAGTGCTTTGGAGTTTGCAAGTGCTTTGGAGTTTGCAAGTGCTTTTGAGTTTGCAAGTGCTTTGGAGTTTGCAAGTGTTTTGGAGTTTGCAAGTGCTTTGGAGTTTGCAAGTGCTTTGGAGTTTGCAAGTGTTTTGGAGTTTGCAAGTGTTTTGGAGTTTGCATGTGCTTTGGCGTTTGCAAGTGTTTTGGAGTTTGCATGTGCTTTGGCGTTTGCAAGTGTTTTGGAGTTTGCAAGTGCTTTGGAGTTTGCAAGTGCTTTGGAGTTTGCAAGTGTTTTGGAGTTTGCAAGTGCTTTGGAGTTTGCAAGTGCTTTGGAGTTTGCAAGTGTTTTGGAGTTTGCAAGTGCTTTGCCTCTAGGGGCCACCGTATTTTTCTTTTTGCAAGTGTTTTTCTTTTTGCAAGTGTTTTTCTTTTTGCAGGTGTTTTTCTTTTTGCAGCATTTTTCTTTTTGCAAGTGTTTTTCTTTTTGCAGGTGTTTTTCTTTTTGCAGCATTTTTCTTTTTGCAAGTGTTTTCTGAAGTTGCAGTCCATTTGGCCTCTCAGGGCCACCGTAAAAATTACATTAATATGAAAAAATACTATTAAAATCACTAACGAAAAGTCTTTTCTCAGTCTACTTTCAACCAAAAGGCAAATAACCAAACCACATTGTGCAAATTCCCTGCTGACTCGGCCTCAAGATGGCTAGAGGCAAGAATCAAGCGCACCCAAATGAGCGCATCATTGATCATGTGCGCATCACGCAGAGGGAGAGTGGGAGTGAGAGACAAAAGGCGCAGCGACAGAGCATGGCAGTTGTGACGCAGTTTGTGTGATTCCGTGTGCGTTAATGAATCTGTAAGTTTACCTTTGTTAACTGGTATGATACCTGGTATGATAATAGTTATAGTTGTTTGTGCATGTTAAAGCTAAAGTTATGCCCGGTACACTGATATCACGTTAGTAGGTTTATTTAATTATGTAATTAATTTGCACTAAGTTAATACCAGTGGCCAGAATCTCCTCCAATGATTACATCCCACGGTTAACGGATTTTTCTGTTGTTTATTGTTTAGTTTAACTGTTGTTAGCTTGCCACATTCTTGCCTTAGTACTAGCAACTGTAAAGATATGTGCTATTTAGCCAACTTATGGTCTTACGGCGACCCCTTGTGGACATTGTAAAATATTGCTGTGTCTGAGTAGATGATGTGTTCTGATTGTTGCTTAGTTATCTTTGACCCTGCTAATTATAGTATTGCCTGTTTCTGTTTCCAGAAAACCATGCTTATAGTCACCAATACTGCATCTGCCACAATTATAAGCGCATATCTGGCTGTATCACAGTTGGATTTATCCTGGCAAGCCCTGCTGTAACCAGTTCTTCTGTGAAGCTTCATTAAAGACAGTGAGCTAAAAACTCCTGGACTGCTGCAGTCTTTCTGACCGAAGACTTAGGCCAGACTCGTATACACAGCCCTTCCAGTATATATATATTCTACACACATGAACATCTAATAAAAGATATAAATATTGAAACACTGATACAACATTATTTTTGATTGACGGATCATTTGATTTTACACTTTTACCTGAATGTGGCTCCTTTTTTTGAAAAAACTTCCTTATATCCCTTATGAACCTGACTGTCTCTCTGTACACAAACACACACACACACACACACAACAGGAGTTATAAGGTTAATGGGCATCCAGTCAGTTAGCTAGTTAGTATCCATTTCAAACAGGACAGTGGTAACAACAGTAGGCTACGGACAATTTTAAGTTTTAGATTTTAAATTGGTTATATAAATTTCAATGGGAGCAACAGGACGGTCAAATGTCGCTGATTTTACTACAGAGCAGGACGGATTGTAGGGTAGCAAACATCGTCGGAAAACATGTTTTCAACACTGCAGGTTACCTGGGTGTAATGTTTTTCAGCTAAAAAGAAACATGTTATGACTCCTACCTAACTAAATAACAAGTAACTGAAGGTTAAATGCAGCTAATATGTCCTGTTTTAAGCCAGGCACTTACACCTCCGCTCCGCTGCGTCTCAGCCACCATCGCTCTGGCAGCAACGGCGCCAGAGCAGCGGAGAGCCGAGCTGGAACAAACCATTTTGGGAGGGGGGGTATCTATACTTTTGTTGATAAAATGTTATGTCTCAACCAAGTACTGTACGGTTTTTATATTTTTAGTAGTGTGTCACACAAACAGCAAATATTGTCCAAAAAAAGTAAGAAATCTTTGGGGGTGCTTTGATTCATTTTGGGGGGTGCTGAAGCACCCCCCAAAATGGGCTAAAATCGCCCCTGGTGTGACCTTTAATATCCCTGCATCTGTCCATTGGAAATAAGAAGAGATTACTTAGAAATTAATGTATGATGACCCATCATGGCAGACAGAATCCGAGCGGTGATAGAATTTAGGACAGGACCCCTTTGAGTCTACACGGTGGTGATGATGAAGATGGAGACTGAAGCTTGGCTCTAACTGAGGTGCCTGTGAGGTGGTTTGTGAGAAAAGTACCATGGTGGAAAGCAGAATGTACATTAGCAATAAAACAATGAAATGAGGTTTTCAAAACATTATAAGGAACGCTAAAAAGGATTATTGGAGAAAATACTGTGAATTACTGGGTAAAAATACACCATTAGACGGGGTTTGGTGTACAATTAAACCAAAGTCCAATAATACAAAAGGTTATTACGTCCCAGCAATGATAGATAATGAAAATATTACAATGGATAAATAAATCTGAATTATTTGCAAAATCATTTGCAAAGGTGGCTAGTACAGAGAACCTTTATAATAAAGAAAAAGGAGGACGGGAAACAACATCACAGAGAAATATCAAAATACTTCACGATCAAGAAAATAATGAGGATATAATAAATGTAATTTTTCTTTTTTGAATTAAACAAGGCATTAAAGAAATCTGGAAAAACTATTCATGGTAAAGATCAAATCATTTTTTGCATACTAAACAATCTGATGTAAGTTAGGAAATATTGATATATATATAACAAGATATGGGAAGAAAGAAAACTACCAAATAAATGGAAAGAATAATTAAAAACATGCTACAGGTTATTGTGATTATTGCAGACAAATGTGTAATGTTCTTATTCCTCTATAAATAAAACGTCAAGAATTGCTACTTGTGCTAGCTACAGCTAGCTGTTTATTTTTTACTTGCGCTCACTGTCTTCTTCTATAAACTTATTTGTTCCAGAGCGCCCCCTGTGGGTAGCTTTCTAAATAGCAACTATCATTACAAAATGGAGCACATATTCTTATATTGTAATAAATACTTATTAGATGTTAAAGCTTCAAATAAAGGAGAAAGACGGCATTCCTCTCGGTAGGCCTGAAATCACTGGGAAAACACTGCATGATCGTGACTAAAACTTTCATTCATTCATTCATTCACTTACAGATTACTGCCTTACAGTTATTCTTAGAAAAACCGCCATCTGCCTAGTCCTTCAGGTGTTACATGATTTGTTTTTATGCGAAAATGCCATGCTGTCACACTGTCTGCTCTTAAGAATCAGTTTGCACGGTTCTGTAGGTTTGTGTGGTGCGTTTAGATACACCTTGTAAACTCAGCAATCTACCCCACTAATGAAGAAGGTCGTTGAGATATATTTATATTTCGTATTTTTCTTTATTAAAATAAATAACCTGTTATGTTTTTTTGTTCTTTACAGCACGCTGGTCTATACGGGCACATTTATATATTTCAGGAATAACATATGCAAGCTGTTATCAACAAACTTCATATTCTTGATCATTCTTGAGCCAACATATTATACTTAAATCATCAGAATCAGAATCAGAATACTTTATTGATCCCTAGGGGAAATTATTTTTCGTTACAGTGCTCCATTATAAACAACATACATTATACACATCCATTATATATGACTTGGAATATAATTTGATGAAAGAAAATCTATTAAATTTTTATCAACAGGCCCCATAATATTCTCATATAACATGTTGCGGTGCTTTAGGGATCATTTGCAACCTCTAAGTAAAATCAATAGATACTAAAGTTATTCCTTTTTCCTTTTCCTTATAAATCATCAGTGTTGATTTGATATCCTGAGCTAAATCATCTCAGAATATCAAATAAAATAGCCATACTAGAATCTTGCATGCCAAATCATTTAAATAGAATTGATGCATGTGGCTTCATTAAACAGATTTTTATATTAAACACATTTTTATACCTTGGTATAAAAACAGTTTGGACCTCTACTGTACTTTGATACTTAATTACTAATTAGCAAATGTGTGCCTCTGCTTTTTCACTAAGCAGTCTATTGTGTTTTCTCTGTGTGTTTAATAAGCCATGAGCTGGTGTGGGTGACATTCAGTTGACAAACTGCACAAACTGCGCGCTGAATCATTTTGCAGCAAAGAGGCTGCGAAATGATTCCATTAAGTCTGTCTGTAGCAACGGAAAAGTAGCCCAGCCTCAATGTTTCTGGATTGTCCTTTGAATTTTAATTTTGATTAATGAAAAGGTTGAACACACAATACAGACAGACTGAAAGCAACACAGGAATGTCTATAACAGGAAAAGTACTGCAGCATAACATAGTATTAAAAGTATGTGCTGTAAGTGCTTTGGTCTGTAAGCCTGGAAAAGACCTAATGTCTGTATAAGGTTTAGCCCATTTGAAGTCAGGAAAGATAAAAATGCAGAATGTGTAAGTGAAAATCTAATGCTTCTCATTAAATTTAAAAGAACCTTGTAGGGGTGTTGAACAGTCTGACTGTAACGAATAAATGTAAAAACAGAATTTTACCACTCCCCTAATGTCCGTGTACAGCAGTCTGAGGGATCTTCCAGGAACAGTAGCGGTGTTAGATACGGGCGACACGGGCGGTTGCCCGGGGCGGCATCGTGGTGGGGGGGCGCTATCACGGGCATCGGCAAAAAAAAAATATGCTCGTACTCATGCTGCCCCGACATCAGCCAGCGCATATTGGGAATGTCGTAGGCACCGATCGATTTTCTATCGCCCATTTGCTGGGAGTAAGGGCGCCCTCCGTTTGCGAGGTGCGCCTGCTGCTTGCGGCACAGGGAGGAGAGGGCGGGGCGGCGGGGAATTCTCTGGCTGGCTGGAGCAGCATCTAATAACCAACCCGCAAAATAAAACAAAATAAAAACAAAACAACAAACACGAAAACAGCAGACATTATTATACAGACTTATAATTTGCACCGATGTTTTTTCGAAATTCTATACGCGAAAGGTGAGCGCGAGAGCCCTCGGTGCGCCTGCTCGCTGCTGAAGTCAAAGTAAACTTTATTGTCATCTCCGCTACATACAGTCCAGTATATAGAGAGACGAGACGACGAGGCTCCAGTTACAGCAGTGCAAGTAAACAAACAATAAATATAAGAAGAGTAAGAACATAAATATACACTTTAGGACCAGGGGTAAAGGGATCAATAACAATTTAAAATTTATAATTTACAGTTTGATGATTTAAAGTCTCACACACAACCCGTTTTTAAAGTTTAAAAAAAGAGAAAAGAAGAGGAGGAGTGTAGCGACTTCCACAGTCACTAGAGGCCGGGGACTGAGCCTGCCTATTTGCCTGACGCGCTGTCAACTTCACGCAATAATGAGAGAGGTGGAATTGCTTGCTTGTTTATTAAAGTGCTTGAAAAGTTTACAGAGCAATGTGATCGGCTCACGATTCAAACTCTTAAAACATCACAGCTCTAATGCAACAAGGGGAAACTCGTTGTGCTGCGGTCAACAAAAACTACGGCTACCCAGTCCTCCTCTCTGTCAAAATCAAACCAGTGAAAGACAGACTGACAACGCCCTCTTAATGTCACCGCTAGCACCCATGTGACTTCCGTTACACATCACCATAGCAACCAAACAAATGAAAGCCCAGTGATCATTAAAATTCAATACATTTAACTATGGCTCCTACAAGGAGAAACGAGCAAAAGATACAGGTAAGCAGATGTGTCATTGGATAATGGCAGGTCATGTATCCTAAAACATTAAGAATCAGAATACTTTCTTAATCCCTAAGGAAATTATGTGGGTTACAGTTCCTCCAAGAAGAAATGGTAAAAATAGTAACAGTAAGAGACTAAACTCCAAACAATATATACAATAATAGAATATTAATTAGTCAGTGTCAATTGTTGATTTGTCCTGTTCTCATTGTATGACGAATTATGATGTCTGTTTGGTACCCGTTTGCGTACTCTCTCTCTCTCCATATATAGGGTCATATATGTGTGTGTGCGTGTGTGTGGGGGGTGGGGGGGGCGCCAGAGGGGGGGGGGGGGGGGGGGGGGGGGCGCCAGAGGGCGTGTTCGCCCTGGGCGCCAAACAGGCTAGGACTGCCACTGTCCAGGAATGATAATGCAGTTTTCCGGAGATCTGATTGGTGAGTAGACAGTGATTTCATACCTGCTGATCTAACTATTCACAGCATAACCATGGCATGGTAACCATGGTTATCATGGCAATCTAAGAAGTGACCCACCTTCATAGTACTGAAATCACGTGGATAAGATGAAATCCTGCTTCTTGGTACTGGGCAAACACCAGATATAACTTTTCCCTACTCTTTATGCCAGGTGTATTGATTTTAGTGTAACAAGAAATCCTAAACCAAAACCAGCAGAGAAAAAGTCCTCCAAACAATCTGTGAGGAAACTTCTGCTCAGTGGTGATAGGAGAAAAGATTTTGAAGGCAGAGAACTGAGAGAATGTGTTGTACTTATCGCCCAGCACTGATGATGGGAACACAAAATCCCATCTCTACAGTTTTTGTTCTGATGCTTTATTATTAATTGTATTTTCTATAAATTAGCACAGTGTTTCCCAACCTTTTGGAGCCACAGCACATATATCACATTAAAAAAAATCACACGGCACACCACCAAACAGAAAGGTCACAAAAAGCGTATTGATAATGTTTCCTTGTGCACCAGGCATAGTGTAATTGGCCCGGTTTGTCTCCAGTATGCCTTTTTTGCTTTGCTTCTGACCGCTACTCATGCTAGGGCCTTCATCTGGGTCAGAATTTTCTCCAGGACCCAGGTAAGATTGTGTTGTAAAGGCTCACCTTTCAGCACACTCACTTCACCAGATGTACCTTGTTTCTTTTCCACACCTTTGATTGGGTGTGGTGCTTGCCCTTAATTGCACTCGCCTGTCACTCGTTATATAAGGACTGCACTCACCTACAGCTCACTCTTTCTTCACTCCCACATGGGGCGGCAGCTGAGATGAATTGTATTATTATAATTGTATTATTTTGAGTTACTAAGTTACTTAAATCATACTTTATTTCCTTTCAGAGATAGCAGTCCATGTGTGTCTTTCCTTTTGCTCATTATTCAATAAAACGAAAAACCCTGCAAATGATTACTGACTGTTCATTCTCATCCTGACCGGATGAGCCCATGTTGGTAACTATCTCCAGCCTCCTCTGAACCTTCCTCCAAAACAGATTGACTACTTTGTCTTTTACAATATTTCTCTACTGCTATCACGCGCTGTGTTGTCTCACTCACAGCATGACTATTAGATTTCTTCTTTGTTTTACTGGCAGTTGGCAACCGATTTAATCAGAGCAGGTAGCTGTACTGCCCTCTAGTGGAAGAGAATGTAATTGTTCTGCCCATTACTCACGCTGGTTGCTTAGAGTACTAATCAGATGGAACCATAATCTTCCACGGCATACCTGATCATTTCTCATGGCACACCTATGTGGCATAGTGGTTCGGACACAATGATTTAGCAGTTGCCATGCTACTTTTAAACTAGTTCAGCTCGGTGGACAGCACACAGTGTGAAGAGCCAGTGACACTTTCAGCACTGGCGGCAGTAAAACTTTAAACTCTTTGAACTCTTGAAACAAGTTCATGCTGCTCACCACATGAACAAAGGTTTAATTTGCACTGTAGTGATAAAAAAAGCTGAGTTCTTGGGTTACTGAAAGCTAGAAAGTTTTTGTTTTTTTTATTTAGCACCTGTAGTTGGAAGATGTCAGCACTTGTTATCATGGTAGAGTGGCTCACTGTTTGGTAGATAAAGGCTATCTTCATGAAACAAATCCCTCACTGTTAGACTAAAATTGTGTTTTATTTTTTATATGATGATACTACTTTACCTAAACTTGAGTGTCAAACTTCGGTTGTTCTTTTTAAAAATTGATTTTACATGGATCTTTTACTGTTTATTATTTTGCGTTTCATGAACAGATAAAAAATGACCATCATACTGCTGTGTACTGTGTGTTTGTAATAAGTGATTTAACAGGTTATTTGCTTGACCAGTTTCTCTGAATTATAATAAACTGTGGATCTGCTGGAACTGACTTCAGTCACTGCCTCTGGAGTTAATAGTTAATGATAAGCTGGACTTTGACCTGCCAGTCTGGACTGGACTGTCAGATTTTGGATGGATACCAAAGAATCAGACATTTCAAACTTTTTTTTTTTTTTTTTTGGATAAGTTCAACCAATGTGTATTGAACTAACAAAACAGGAAAGGCATCAGATAAATATTAACCAACACAAAACTATGAATTTATTCTGTTAGACTTATATTTCATGCTACATTTCCTCTTTGATCTGATGTTTTGTTTTGATGTTCAACATACATCTAACATTTCAAATCCCCCTTTTTTTATTAGTTTTTTCTCTTGCGGAGTCAGATGAGAAAAAATATATTCATATCAGTGCAGTTAAAAACACTGAAGCCTGGTTAATATCTCTTCATCCAGACCACTTTGACTTCTGGCAATGTTTACAGTTGCCTTAATATAGCACATTTATTATTTAGCACTTTATAGTTTGTTTTTTCAACAGATGCACAGTGGGCCATTCACTCAACTTCATAATTTGTTCTAACGAGCCTGCAAATTTACCCTTTTTTATTTTCAAAATTCTTTGATCATATGTAAAATGGAAATGAAAAGAAAATGCAGTGTTGAAAAAAATCACTGAAGACCTGTGTAATGTTTAGAAGCTTAATTAAATTTATTAGTTAAAAGAACACAACTTTTCAGAAAAAAAACAGAGGTAAATATTTAAATTTGATTTTGTGAAAACATTGAGTGAAACCTTGAATGAACTGACCCCAGGTTCTCCAGATTCATTTTGTGTTCCAGTATTATTCTCAGCAGTGTGATATTCTGTATCAGGTTCAATAATCATTCATTTTCTATAGTATGAAGCCCCAAGTGAATACCTTTTGTTAAAATAATCCTTTAACAATTCTGATCTGCTCTTCTATTCTTTCAAGTTCGACACCAGCATTCACATCTGTGTCCAATTTTACAATCACCATTTAACCTAACATTACTAACTAAATGTCTTTAGACTGGGAGGATACCTGGAGAGAACCCACATAGTATTAAATCAGTAGTTTGTAGAACCACCTTTAGCAGCAATAACTTGAAGTAATAATTTACTGTATGGCTCTATTGCGCCCACTCTTCTTTACTACGGTGCTTCAGTTCATTGTGGTTTGTGGACATAAGTGCCTTGAGGCACTTGTTGTGCTTTGGCGCAATATGAATAACATTGAATTGAATCGACATTTGTTTATGCACAGCACTTAAGACTGAGGTCTTTACTTTGGCTGGGCCACTGCAACACACGTCTTTTGTAGCTACTCTGCTGTAAACTCACCAATAATTGCAAAGTGTAGAACCAGGACAGAGAATAAAATCATGAAAAGAAAATGTGCCTATTTTAGGAAAAGTCAGAAAATGTGAAGCAAAGAGATTTTGTTTAAACAGAGTTACACAATGTTTGGAACGTCAAGTGGGTCAAAATCACTCGGTGTTCTAGTGTTGAAAACACCAAGTACACAGACCCCCCCCCCCCCCCCCCCGCCCCCCCCCCAAATAAACAGTTTCAAAAGTGTGAAAAACAGGTTGTCTTAAATGATTAACAATGGAGAACAAAAACATTCAGTGACAACAA
This sequence comes from Pelmatolapia mariae, assembly GCF_036321145.2. Taxonomy (NCBI): domain Eukaryota; kingdom Metazoa; phylum Chordata; class Actinopteri; order Cichliformes; family Cichlidae; genus Pelmatolapia; species Pelmatolapia mariae. The sequence goes on from NC_086229.1 coordinate 76,506,190, forward strand.
ACTAAAGTATCCAATATCTGGAGTAATATCTGGATCCGCCCACCCACAATGTCCAGCCAAGATAAAGAGCTCAATTACTTCTTCCGTCCTCTAACAGATGGGAGCAAAACCTCACCGCATCCACTTGACATGGACTTCTCCATCCGCATGGCAAACCTGGACGACTGCAAGGACATCGCACGGATGATCATGGTGAGCTGACACGTCCTCACTCATGCAGTCCAGCTCTGTGTATGTGATCAGAGGTGGGTAGTGGCGAGTTACATTTATTCAAGTTAGTTTTGGAAAAAAAATGTACTTTTAAAAGTACTTTTATTGCACTATACTTTTTTACTTGAGTACATTTGTGAAGAAGAAATGCTACTTTTACTCCACTATATTTGGCAATATTTGACTCATTACTTTTTTTACAGATTAGATCAGTCTTTCTCAAACTGTAGTACGCGTACCACTAGTGGTACACGGGCTCTCTCTGGTAGTATGTGGGAAATCTTCCTTAATATTTCTGGAGATTAAATAATATTGTAACATTTGTAGATTAATGTGCCTGTGTTGATTCAGCTCCATATTATTGTGTGAAGTTGCACTGGGTCGGGAGTGGTTATGTGTGTGTCACATTTTTGGTGAGCCAATGGCTGGAATGGGGTTGGACTAATTAGAGGCAGGTGTACTTGATTGTACTGATACACTAGTCTACTTATAGCCCACACTACAATTTTGTCTCTATGTGCAGGTATGTAATGTGATGAAATTGGATATGTTTGGGATGGATGGGTTTTGCGCTGTGAATTCTATAGTGAATGTGTCATTTTGTCTCTGTGTGCAGGCCAGGGCCTATTATATGCCACTGCCTAAAGGCAGCAGAGTTGCAAAGGCTGGAGTGACCACTGGCTATATGCTTGCAGGTGGGTGGGTCTCAGAGGACAACTTCTAACCCTATTGAAGGCAACACGTGGAGTGCAATTGGCAGTGTGGCATAGCTGGCTCTGGCCTTGGGACTGTGTGTTTTTACTTGAGTGTGTTTTTAATTGGACGCTGGACTACTTTATATTTTATCTCTTGATTATTTGTCCATAAATTATCTTTTAGAATTTTATTTACTGTCATCTTTTTGCCCACGGCTGAGATGGTTGGTCAGACCTAGAATCTTTTTTATTGGGTGTGTTACAATATACCATTGTGGAGGTATGCAATGACAACACAAGAGTTCCTGAGGCTCTTCTGGGAGCCAGAGTCAACCAGAAAACATCACCCCTGAGCGTGAGTCCTCTATGAAGAGCAGCCTTTCCTTATCGCCAGCGGTCATGGACACTACAGAGGGCTGGCGTGCGTGTTTCCCTGGCCCTTAAAACTGCAAAGACACTGTCACCCCGAAGGTCTTTTCCGCAGTGCTGCCGTGACGCGATCCCAGTCACCATCGATGAGTCGAAGGCCCCCGGGAGAATTGGTGGGGGTGGTGGACATGCCGTCGGTGAGTCAGGAAATATCGCTTGGATGCAGAAGCTCCGAGTAGCCAGGTCCGCTCTACATCCAAGAGGGAGAAGCACTGCAGCTGCAGCGCTTTGAGAGCAGTGTATTTCCCTTGGGTGGGGGAATCCCAGAGGAGGGTCATCACATGGCGGGTGGACACTGGATACAGCAAGGCCACCACATGATGGTATTTCATGTCATTGGCTGAAATGCCATGAAGAAGAGCAAACTGAGCTGCAACGTGCATGAACCACAAAGGAGGGCCATGAAGCCAAAAATCCAACAGCTTAACTGCCAAAGCAAAAATTAAAAGGTACAGCCCCATCAAGAGTTGGGCTGGACTGTAGCCATTCTGCAGTGGGGTGGCTCTGTAAGCGAGTAGAGCTAAGTGTGGATTAGCAGCTTTCCGTAATAGGTTCTTGAGAGTCTTTACTGCTCGTTCAGCTTTGCCATTGCTTTGGGGATATTTCGGGCTGCTTATGATGTGATGCTTATGATGTGATGTCATGCACTTTTGCAAATGTCTCAAAAGCTGCCCCTGAAAACTGTGGCTCATTATCTGTTACCAGCTGCTCAGGGATCCTGTGACGTGTAAAAACCCTTTGAGATGATGGATTGCATCCTCTGACTTGAAGGTGTGAGAGGGGCAATCCCAACAAATCTTGAGGCATAATCCACAACAAGAAGGTAGGTTTCCCTCTCAGCATAAACAGATCTACTGTGATGGTATCAGCGGTTCTGTGCGGTTTTGTCTCTCTTGGCAACATGTCCGACAGTTAAGGACAAGCTCATTTATCTGCTGGCTTAGCCCCGGCCACCAAACCGACTGTCGTGCCCACTCTCTACGCTTAACCACTCCCTGGTGACCTTCGTGTAGCTTGGTGAGCACATCATTTCCCATTGTTGCAGGTATAACCAATCTGTCCCCTTTGAGCTGCAGACCATCATGTACAGTGAGGAATGCCCGTTCTGCCCAGTACAGTCTTAGCGCTGGTTCACGTGAGCACATACGCTGTCTCTCCTCAGCTCTTTCCTCAGCTGCTCCAAGAAATTGTTGCTAGCTGGCAGATAGTCATTATCATGTCCGCGTAAATATTTGTGCTCTCCAACAGCTCCTTATCTTGAGGTGTTTCTTTTGGTTTCACTGGAGATTGTGAGAGTGTGTCAGCTGTCCAAAAATGCTTGCCTGGTACATGTGAAATTGTGTAGGAATATCGAATGAGGGGCATCCTAAATTGCTGGGTGGGAACGCATCCAGTGTTTGTGCCCCAGCAGACTGAGCAGCGGCTTATCTGTCTCCATTTGAAATTGTTTGCCGATAAGAAAGTTGTGGAACCGCTCACCAGCCCAGGTCAGACCTAAAGCCTTTTTTTTAACCTGAGCGTATCTCTGTTCTGTTGCAGTGGTGGAGTGTCATGTGTAGGCAACTGGTCTATACTCTTCATCCCATCTTTGAAGCAACACACCCCCTAAGCCATATGATGATGTGTCCACTGACACCTTGCAGTCAAGGCTTGGGTCATACATGGCTAGTACTGGTGGTGATGTGAGCGAATCTTTCAGGTCCTGAAATGCTCTAGCCTGGTCAATGTCCCTTCTCCAGCCATATTGCAAACCACCCCTTCCATACCATCTGTGAACTCTCTGACCATCCTGTTCTGGAAAAGCTCTGGTGCTGAAGCAATCCCGAAGGGCAGTCTCTTAAAGTAATAACCCCCGAACAGTGTGATGAAAGTGGTGTATTTGTGTTTTCCGTCAGTTATCTGCCAGAATCCCATGTTAGCGTCCAGCTTGCTGAATATGCTGGCTCCGGCCAATCTGCCCAATGCTTCCTTTACCAATGGCAGTATGCACTTCTCTCAACACACAGACTCATTGAGGTGTGTAAGGTCAACACATATGCATACAGCTTTGGTCTTCTTCGGTACCACCATCATGCCTGAGCACAATCAGTTGGCTCCTCAATCATGCTGATCACCCCCAGTTCTTCCATACGAGTCAGCTCCTGCTTAACTTTGTCCATCATGGGCAAACAGGATTCTCCATGGCGTCTTCAAGGAAAAAGGTTGAGCTCTAGGTTTCAGTTTTATGTCGTAGGGCTGACGTACTTCTTCGAGACCACTGCATAGCTTTGGGTAGCACGTTTTGAGCGTCTCTATAGTTATGCTCTCCAGACGGGCCACAAGGTCCAGCTTGCTAATGACAGGTCTCCCCAGCAAAGCAGTGTGCAGGTGTCTGATGACAAAGACATCCTCTAGTATTTCTTTGTCTCCCTTCCTCAGTGCAAGCTCACTGACACCAACGACATCCAAACGACTCCTCCTGGGAACCAGCAGAGCCTTGGTTGGTTTGTGGAGACTGGGGGGATGGTTGTGCCTGTAGAGTTCCTTAAACACTTTAAGGGGTAGGACTGTCACATCGGCAACCATATAAATTTTAAATGACACGTTCTTGTTATTTATGCTTAAGTCGACAGTCCACGGCTCACCATCACACTTAACACTACCTAGGAACAAACCATGTTCATCCTCTTCATCCTGTTCATCCTCTCACTAAAAAGAGCCAGATCTCCCGGGGCTCCCAATCGCTCTTCAGGTTGTTTTGTTGCTTTAATTAATTAATTATCAACAACAATATAAAATGATGCACAAAATGAATTACTAATGTAAAAAAAAACTTGGGTTTCATTTATGTTTATTATATAAATGTGCTTTTATTTATTCACTCCACGTAAAATTTAAAAAATAAATTATAAAATACAAAAACCAACTATTTACATTACATTTACATATTTACATGGCTTGTTGGGACGCTTGTTTTTTAGACAGCTACACACCTGCATTATGTAGTGCTCCACGTCCTTCTGCATGTGAGGCCAGTAAAAGTGATCCCGAATGAGGGCCAAAACTCTCTCCACCCCAATGTGGCCCATGTCTTCATGTAGTTCTTTATAAACGAGCGAATGGAACTTCTTAGGCAGGAGTAGCTGTGTTCGGCTGGGTGTTTTCCTGTACAGTAAACCATCTTCATCAAGGTGGAGTTTCTTTTTTTCCCTTGCCAGGGCAGCGATCTCCTTGTTGCATGCCTGTTTTCTGCCTTTTGGCCACCGACTAGAGATGACATACTTCAGGACTTCCCCGATTAAAGAATCCTCTTTTTGTGCATCTCTTAGGTTTGTCTTAGGGATTTCCAGACCTGACATCCCTACATTTACATTTTAACATTTTCCTTTTTGACTATTTAAATTTTCAGCTTTTTCCTTTTAAACAAATTTAAAGTGAAACAACACAAAACACTGCAAACTACAACACAATAAAATATAAATTAAAATATGCAAAACAAAAAGAAGATGCACATTCTCTGTCATGGGATGTTTTTTTTGAGGAGAGTTTTTTCCTGCTTGGAATTGCATACATAGGATTCACTGCATGGATTAGCTTTCTGAATCCTTTATCATCCGCAACTGAAAATACTTGTGGATGATTACTATACCTTTCTAATGTGACGATGTTGTCTCTTGTTGTTGCCTCTGGCTCTCTCTCTCTCTCTCCTGCTTTGCTCTTGTGCTACTGCTAATGTAACTACTGCCCCTCCCCCGTCTGCTCAGCACAAACACAAGGCTCACGTGTGGCATGAAGCAAAAAAAAAAAATGAGAGAGAGAGGGTGAGAGGAAAGGGGGGGGGGGGGGACATGGCTCCCGTCGTTCATGTCAACGATCCGGCTGTAAGAGTCGTTTCCTTCGCAACCGACACATCACTAGCCAGCACAAACAGCAGCCTATCCGACAAAGTTGACTTTTTTGGATCCATAGGGTCAGGAAAGCCAGAAGCAGGGGAGCTGGAGAGGTACCTTTCATGTCCATTCACTGAAGGTTTGGATCTATTGCATAGCTTCCTCACATCAAGAAGCTGTCAATCAAAATCAATACAGCTCTTCCTGCATCTGGAGCCTGTGAAGGACTTTTTAGTAAGGCAGCACTCCTGTTCACTGCTAAACAGTTACAGCTTCACAGAAAGAAACATGAGAGCAAACTGCTGCTGAAGCTTAACCATTCCCTTACTTAGTGAAGAAATGGCATATTTTTGCTAAATAAGCAGAAAAAGATCCACACCCATATGATTTATGGTAAAGTGAGCTACTTTGTATGTACATATGTTGAAGTTGCCTCGTTTAAATATTTTAGCTGAGGCTACTGTGCCATTCAGATCAAAAACGAATATAAAGTTTACAGCATATCTTGTCACTGGAAATGGTGTTATTGTGCACGATAACAGTCCACTGCTTTTTCCATCCATACTTTTTCGACTGGCAAGAAGTCACACGGCAGCAGGAGGTCCTGTGGACGACTCTGACACGTCCCTTGCCATTTTCTGGCTTAATCTCATATACTGGGCCATCCTTATGTTTCCTTTGTGTCACCTGAAACACTTGGTCCTCCCAGAAAGATCTCAGTTTCCCTGGTCCTCCCTTCTCACCATCCCTACATTTACATTCCCCCAAAAAGTAATCCCGTTACAATACTGATTACTTATTTTCAAAAGTAATTAATTACTTAGTTACTTAGTTACTTTTTAAAAACACGATTTACAACCTGAATAGGCGATCTTTCAGCCCAATTCTACTTTTTCTGCATAATCCATCATACAAAATGTAATCAAATGAAAACATCTCTTTTTAAAACTTTAAACTTCAAATCTTTTAACTTTATGCATCAAGCAAAAACTTAATTATATGCAACATTCTCTGACTGGAAGAAATTTGTTTAACATTTAAACCTATTTTCTGCACATTCCAGCATATAAAATAAAGTATTTCTTTGTGTTTACACTCACTCTTTCAAATAGATGCAAGTAAAACACAGCAGAAAATAAATAAAATCAAAGACTAGTTGCTCTATTTTCACCTGTAAAGCAGGACTGGGGTAGGCGGAGGTTTACCCTGGTGCAGGTGTGCCACAGCGGTCAGTTGAAGAATCCGCGAGTTTCTCTGTGAGTTTCACATTACGTCGTAGCGCACTCGCTGCTTGCTTGGAAGTTTAGGGGTTTTTTTCGCTGTAAAAAGAAGCTTTCTTCCCAAGCACAACGGACACTAATGTTTTTGTCACTTTTTATGGAATCAAACTCAAAATAAGGTCAGTACTTCCACGCTTTAAACGCTGCATGCTACACTCTCTCCCGCACTCCATATATATTATGATCTGCACACAGCTGTTGTCACGAACGTCGCACTCGCTTACGTCACTGTCATGAGACGTTCTCGCAAAAAATCACGGTTTTAGTAACGCAGTGTTCCTACGTGAAAGTAACGGTAATCTAATTACCGATTTTGCAATAGTAATCCCTTACATTACTCGTTACTTGAAAAAAGTAATCAGATTACAGTAACGCGTTACAAGTAACGCGTTACTGCCCATCTCTGGTCAGCACATATGTGAGGGGGTTGTTGTCAGTATAGACAATGAAGGGTGGTGAATAGTAGAGATAATCTCTAAACCTCTCACATATGGCCCACTTCAGGGTAAGAAATTCCAACTTCCCTGAATGGAGGTGATAGTTCTTGTCTGGGGCAGTAAGGGTCCTAGACCCATATGCAATAACTAGCTTCCCTTTTTGTCTTTGGTAAAGCACCGCTCCATGTCCCTCCTGTGATGCATCACAATGTAAGATGAATGGTTGCTCGAAGTCGGGATAACCTAGAACTGGGGGCTGAATGAGGAAATTGACTAGCTGACAGACCACCTGATGATGCTCAGCTGACCATGCCACTGGGTGAGAGGACGGTAGCTGACCCCCTGGATTCTTTGTCTTTTTGTTGTGTTTTGACTTCCTGTCTCTCCCTTCTCCTGGTTTTTCTGAGGACAGAAGGTCATAGAGTGGCTTTGCAATGCGTGAAAAGTTAGGGATATAGTTGTAATAGTATGACATGAATCCCAACAGCTTCCTCACTTCCCCAGTAGTAGTGGGGTTCCTTTGTTTTAAGGCTTGGACAGGCGCAATGTCAGCGGGGTCCATGGTGTGACCATCTTGACTTACCAACCTCCCCAGGAATCTCACCTGGTTTTTGAACAGTTCACATTTTCTGGGTGTTAATTTCACTCCATGGCTCTGATAACGCTGCAGGACCTGCTTAAGATCAGTTAAGTGGTCCTCAAACATTTTTGAATGAACAAGGTTGTCATCCAAGTAAGGCAGACATATGTCGTCCCACAGACCTGCAAGGCATTCTTCCATTAACCTCTGAAACTCTGCTGGAGCAGACGACAACCCAAAAGGGATCCTTACCCATTCATACAATCCCCATGGTGTGATGAATGCAGTAAGAGGGTGGCTTGACTCTTCCAGGAAGCCCTGGTGGTAAGCCTTCCCTTGGTCTAAGACCGAGAACCAGGAGCTTCCTTTCAATGTGTTGAGCATATCTTGCATGCATGGTACGGGATGGCAGTCAGGGATTGACTTCATTTAGCTCCCTATAGTCACAGCACAAGCGGAGGCTGCCATCTTTTTTTCGCACACATACGATAGGGCTGGAGTAGGAGGCTAGCTGGAGGTGTAGCTGTTGCTTCTACAGTAGGTCTTGTTGTTTCCAACTGTTCTATTTCTACTGCCACTGTGTTAGCTGGGTAAATAGTTCGGACCCTCTGAGGTTGTCCCAAAACACTTCTCGGAGGCAGTATGATCTCATAAGCTTTGGTATTAGTGACTGGGAGGCTAATACGGGACCAGCTGCCTTGCTGTAAATGGACAACGCTCTCTCCAATCCCTCTGGTATCTGGGGGTAGGGACTGGGCTCGAACAGGACATCCTGACCTGCCTGGAGTGGGCCTGCTCTCACACTACACTTGACAACTCTTGTCTGACCAGGTGGGATGCTCATTAATTCTCTCCCAGTTTTCACTCTGCCCTCACCTAACCCATCGTCTCCACTCTTCATCACCTTTATAAAGACCTCAGCTTTCTTACAGTCAATGGAGAATGCTGTGCTAACGGCTTCTGTTACAGCACGAGGTGGCTCTATTCCCCTCTCTAGCATGTGTTCAATCACATTGAAGCCAATTATTGGCTCCTCCGCCACCCCATCTTCCTGAGCTACTAATACGGGCACGAGAAGCTCCAACTGCGCAGCCTCTTCTGTGGGCAAACTTAATTTAATTTCAACCCACCCGGAAAATGGGATTGGTGTCTGATTTACTGCCCTCCCATCTAATATACCAGGCCAAATAATTTCAGTTAAAATCCTAACTGTGTGGAATGTTCTGTTGTCTCCAATTTTCATTTATAAGACAAACCTGTGATCCTGTGTCCCACAACGCTGTGGTTTTTACTCCCTCAAGCAGGCAGGTGATCATGTGCTTCCCCCCAATAAGATTGAGGAGCTGGGCTCTTCGCCTTGGGGAGAGGAGGTTGACCGAAACCGCTTCATTCCTCTTATCTTGTGTGGCGGCTGCTAATTTTGTCTCCAAATGTTTTATACTGTCTGTCAAGAGTTTGTGAACATCTTGCTGTTGCTCACCTTGGTTTAGTGGCTGAAAAGAGGGTGATGGTAGTGGGTTCACCATGCTAGCTGACAGCTGTCCTGACAATCCCTGCAGCCACGTTTGAGACTTGGGCGGAGTGAGGGAGAAGGTCAGTGCGACTCACGAATAACTCCTTTTATTTCAGCTATTTCCCCTTTTAGTTGATTGATGATTTCAAACAGCTCAGTTTCCTTGCGAGTCACTGTTGCTGGAGCTTTAGCAGCTTTACCTTTTGTCGAGGTGGAGAATGGCTGGTCTTGCCCACCCACTGCACCAACTGCTGCCTCCTGCACTGACTGTGCCTCTGCTTTTATCTCTCTTACTTTCATTTCTCGGGTGGTCTTTCTGAATTTTTGTTGCCTCTCCCACTCAAGGCTGGCCGCTTCATTTGTCATTGCAATCAGCACATCGTCAGTGACTGCTGGATCATCCAGGTACGGTTTGATCTGGTATTTCACAATGTCGCTGATCAGACCTGTGCCAACGGCTCGCAGAAACTTTTTCTGAATCAGTTTGACACTGTATTGTTCATCTGTCCCTGGCTCCCTTGATGATGCTAAAAGTCTTTCTTTCAGCTCTATTGCCCTAAATAGAAAGTTCTGTGGGGACTCATTACTTCCTTGAGTGATATTTATAAGCCAATGATAGAGGTCAGTAGAGCTATCCTCCTTGTAGTGTCCCCTCAGTATGGTAGGAAGCTGCATGAGGGTAAGGTCTGTTTTAATCTCCAACATATCACGGAGACTTAGGCCTGGGCTTATGGCCCTAACAACAGCTTCAATAATTTCAGCTTCGCTGTGATTCTTTTTAACTCCCATTTCGATTTGATGAATCAGGTTGGAGTATGACAGTTTGTCTTTCTGACCCCGTTCCCCAATTTTGCCACTGATTCTAAATTCCCTGCGTATAGTCACTTCAGGGGGCTGTGTTGCTGGTGAAGCAGGTAACGGTGATGGACAAGTAGGTAACTGTGTAGCCAGACCCTGACTAGTTTCTTGGGAGGCCATTCTGTCTGTCAGTCTTGCCATTTCTTCCTCTAACCTTTTTGTCGTGGTTTGAAAACTTAGTTGCAATACTGGATATTGTTCTTGTAGACTGGCCAATGCAACCGCATCCCTACTGATACTCTCTTCACGTTCCTGTGCAGGGTCATCTCTTTCCTTTAGTTCTTTAACATTTTTAATTAATCTGTCCAGGAATGTGTGTGCTACTTCCTCTTCCTCCACTTCAATAATTGTTTCCACTGCTTCAAATAATGTTCTGATCAGCGTGTGCTTCTTTCTCTGTTTCCTGATTGAGATTTTAGCTTGTAAACACACTTCTTGTAGTTGATCTGACCTTAACTGCAGCAAGCTCTCACTTAGCTGGTCTTGCAGTTGCTCCAACTCCATACTGTGTGTCATGATGTGGCACTGCTGATCCCACCACTGCCACCAAATTTTGTTGCACACTTCGATTAAAATGAATTGAAACCAGTGTGGCTTTGTGAGTTCGCCTTTACTGTATCTGCAAATATATATATTGACATAGCACAACGTTACACACTTTTGCAGTCTCACACAACTCTTATAGGCGCACTGCCTTATTGTCAGGGTCCTGGGTCCCCTGACCCAGCATGTTTAGTTCTTTGTGATTTTGTATTATTGTACTTGTGTGAGTTATTCTATGGTTTCTAGTTTTGATCCCTTGCCCTTCATGTCTCTCTGTGTCTTTTGGTTCGTCGAGTCCTCTGCCTTACTGGTTATGTCTCTGTTTCTAAGTTGCTGTCTCCACGGTGTCAAGTTCGCGTCTCTGTGTCATACTTCCTGTTTTACTTTGAAGGTCCGTGTCTTATGTGAATGTGTTCAATTTACGCTTCCTTGTCTCGTCAGTTCTGATTTCCCCCAGCTCTGCTCTCCTTCTGTGTCTCATTCCCCTCGTTACTTCCCAGTGTATTTAAACCCTGTGTTTCTCTGAGTCAGTGTCGTGTCGTACCCTCAACAAGCTGTGTGTTCTGCTTCCGTGTTTCTAGTGGGGGGCCCAAGGGTAAATCTTTCCCCATCCTACAATGCTGTGATTGTAGCCATTCCCCACTTTCTGTGAATGGTACTCATGGCCATTGATCAGTAGGCTTTGATTAGTAGGCTCATGGAACTAACCCCCCCAGCACATTGTTCATTCAGTGGTGCTAGTTTCCTTCACTATGCAAATGTGCTGTTTATAAGATTGGGGAAACCTGCAGTCAGCTGAGACTGAAGAAGTCACTTGGATAAGTGACGAAACGTTTCTCCAACTGAAAATGTCCAGATGAACAGAATCAACCTTTTGGGATTTACTTACCTGGATGATTAAGCGCGCATCAAGACGTTATTTTATTAAAAATTTTAAAATGATAGCAGCACAAACGAAAATATTTGCAGCACAAACGTAGCACAAACGTTTGATACCACTTTTGTTGGATTTGAAGAAGGTGTGTGTGTGTGTGTGTGGGGGGGGGGCGGGGGGGCGGGGGGGGGGGGGGGGGCAACTTCACTCACATGCAGAATGAGTTAAATTACGTTCTCTACTAGGGATGATCTGATATCGTCGTGTTGGTGTTGTTCCCAGATCATCATGAAAATGTTGTTCCAGGTTCAACATTGCAAGTGACCAATCATATTGTTGTGACGTTATTCTTTTGTGCGCCAAGCCGTTCGTGCATTTATGAAATTCCAATGTTGCAAGGACAATATCAATTCTGCTTACCCTTTATTAAAGGGTTAAGGTTAGGGTTAGGGCTAGGGTCAGGGTCCATTGATCGGCGGACAGAGGTGGTTTCTTGCAGCTTAAGTACAGGTTTTTGTTTTACGGTGGTTTTTCCCGAAGTCGCAAAAGTATGACATCACAACATTCTGATTGGTCACTTGCAATTTTGATCCTGGAACAACATTTAGTATGATGATCTGGGAACAACACCAACACGACGATATCAGATCGTGCCTCTACTAGAGTCCTATCTCATTTGACAAATATGGCCAATGTGATTGGCTGTGCCTTTCAGGGAGCTCTGTTTAGTTTTAGCAGCGGCAAGCCTGCGCTGCGAGGACCTGCAAGGAGGAGAGGAGGATGGCAGCAAAAAGGAAGAACCTGGATATAAGAAAGTATTTTTCAAAGAAACCTGTAAGCCACTTAAAGTCAAGTTCACTCATAAAATGTGTCCGTCATAATAACGTTACAGGCTATGCTAGGCCATACATGCCAACCCTCCCGATTTTTCCGGGAGAATCCCGAATTTCACTGCCCCTCCCAAAAATCTCCCGTCCAATTTCATTCAGTCGCTCATTTCCAGTCTACCTGGCTTTCGGAGGACCCGGCCCACTTAGATCGCGAAGGCAAGATCCTCAGGTGGACAAAGCCTCTGAATTTGGACACCCCCAGCCTGTTTCCGGACGGACAATAATAACGGTGACATTTAACTTATTTTATCCGATAAATAAACACTGTAAGATTCAAGTTTTTTTGTATATATATGTATACCGCTCCCCCCACTAACAGCCCTTTTGAATGTCTTGCTAATTCTGAGGTCTCAGTGTTGGCAAGTATGTGCTAGGCTTTGGCCTATTAGTTTCATTGCAAACAGGCTAATAAACTCCCTGTAAATAATGTTTTTATTGTTGGCTGAGGAGCAGTGATTTTAGAGAAGTCCTAATAAATGATGGCAGCTGATCCTATTTATGTTTTTCTCCAGGAACTGGCAGAGTACGAGAACCTGGCAGAGCATATGAAAGTGACCCAGAGAGGTAGTGTATGTAGTGATGTCTCAAGTTTCTGTCTTGAATTTAAATATATTGTTTTATTAAAAAAAAAAACATGAAATCCAAGGTGATATCTCCATAGAGGTTCAGAGCTGAATTACACTGTAAGAAATGTACATAAAAATTACAGTTAATGACTGTAAAATGGCAACCGTAAACTACCATTAAATCAAAAAGAGTAATATGGACATTACATTTCTGTAAATTGAAAAACGGTGATTTGCTTTTAGTTTTACACTGCTAATATGTTGAAAATATATTAATGTACTGTAATATGGCACATTGTCTTTGAAAACAACAGGAAAAATCTGTAACATTATTTACAATTAATCACCTTACAATTTACATAATAACTCTGTATGAATGACAATCTTTCCTGCTTTTTTCATTTGAATTTATGATTTATAACTGTATATTAATACAGGCTGTTTGATAAAAGAGGTTATACATATACTACATACAAAAAATTACTAATAATAAAATAATATGTATATTTCTTTAAGTTCTAGAGTCTCACCAAGTATAACACAGCTATTTACAATGAAAAAAAAAAAGATTTTGTGGTATAAGGAGGTTTAAATCATGGATTTACCACTGTTCAGTCTGTGTTCGAGTGCGATACCACCTGCTGAAATTAAAATTATTGATCAGAATGAAATACAAAAAAATTATGAAATAATGTTAACAAATTGGTGTAGTTTGCAAGGTCAAGAGCAGTAAACGAATGTATAATAAAAGCTGTAACAATCAGTTTCCTTAGTTTGGGAGACAATGCACGTTTGGGAGACAATGCATCGCGTGTGTAAACCGTCACCTATATCTATCTATCTATCTATCTATCTATCTATCTATCTATCTAAAAACTTAGACGAGGAGGGTACTATGTTGTCAGAAATAGCTGTCTGACTTTGAGGTACTGCAACAGCAGAGGGCACCAATACTCCTTGGAAGCGTGTAGTCCGCCAAACCAACGAAGAAGAAGATAGCACTTCTAACGGTCCAGACAGACTCCTGCTCAGCAAGGGAGCCCAGCAGCACCCTGCCCCGAACCAACAACCCTCTCTTTCAATGTAAGTATATCATTAGACTTGAAACGTATATCAGCTGTAACCATAGTTCGCTTAGGCTACGTTCACACTGCAGGTCTTAATGCTCAATTCCGATTTTTTGATCAAATCCGATTTTTTTGTCTGCTTGTTCACACTACAAATAAAATGCGACAGCAAACGCTCTCCAGTGTGAATGCTCAAAGCGGCCCGCATGCGCAAAAGAAGATGTCACACACAACGCGCTCTGTTTAGACCCAGAGCAAACAATATTGTTTGACTGATGGCCCTTAAAATAAAGACTTCGGACTTTACGTTTCACAATTTTTGTTTTAAGTTATTTTGTTATTTACATAATAATGTATATAACCTAATAATGATCCTTATTGCTGTTTTAGAGGAGCGGTGCTTCAAAGGATAGTTGCAGGTTTCTGTCAGAATCTGCAGATTACACAGTACAAATAAAATGTTCATGTTTATCGAACGTTGCCTTCCCAACAGTTTCACTGACATCTACACTGGATGGCCAGAAAGCGTTCGCGATGTTTTCTCAGGCGCTGATAATCGGCGTCTGTCTCGTGTCAGTGACGTAAAAGACGGATTTAATGCGACCTGACCGTCCACACAGAAGTCGCTTTCTAAAACATCGGATATGTATCGGATTCAGTACCACATACGAAAGTGACCCAGATCGGATTTGAAAATATCGGATTTGTACCATTCACACTGTCATACCATGATCGGATATGGGTCGCATAGGGTCAAAAAAATCGGATTTGATGCGCTTTCGCCTGCAGTGTGAACGTAGCCTTAGTCAGTTTTCTTGTTCCATTGAAAGCGTTCCTCTGTTGCAGGCTTCGCCTTCAGTCCTGTTTAGTTTTCTGGAAAGTTCATGCTAATGCAGCAGGTTGAAGATTTTAGCTAGCTTTACTGTGAAACAAACGCCACTTTAATTTACCAGGAGCAGCTAAAGACAATGTTCCTTTTTGATTTCTGTACCAAGTCAGTGAAGTCACTGAGGGGTTATGATTTCATTGCGACCTGCTTCTGCCATCCTGACCATTGTAGTGGTAATTTAAAAAAATATATGAGTTGGGTCAGTCATATACTCTGAATAAGCTCACTACAGTTCTTAAAACTGAAACAACATTACCCTGATGAGGGTAATCAGTTGAGTCTTCATCAGATGTACTGTGTGACATTAGTGGTGGCCTGATATTCAAAAGTAGTACTTTTTTTTTTTTTTTTTTTTTTTTTTACCAAAATCCATTATGTTTCAAACTACTGCTATTCCAAGATGCCTTTGAAGTTGCTAATCCTTTAGGTTATGGAAATATATACATAAAACTTTAGTTAAACGAACCTTGTTTTGCATGCTGTAGATAATTTGGGCTCACATTGCACTGGTGGCTTTTGCTTTAGTCGTACACAACATTTCTGTAGATACTGTTTAATGACGCAATTTTTTGTTTTTCAGGGTGGTGATCCAAATCAGTGTGGAGCAGAATGCACCATAGAGATGTACAACTCTCTTGTTGAACACCGCAAGACTGAAGGTACACCAGATATAGAAGGAGTACAGTTTGAGTCAGTTTGTTTAAAATATTTTCACATCTGTCAGCCAGGTTTGCCATTTTGATTAGGACACAAGATTTTTATGGCATTTTGTCATATGATGTTGTGCTATTTCTTAAATTTTTTGTGAAAAAAAAAAAAACAATGGCTCACCTACTCCATTCTGAATTGGGGCATTAAACAGTTTAAATACTCTGACTCTGATACCTCTTCAAAGCCGTGTGAGGTCAGTCCACAAACAAACTCTCAGCAAAGTTTATATAAAACTGGAACTTTTTAAGTCTGTTGCCTCTCATAATAGATGACGTGGTGGAATGGAAGATGGAGCAGATGATTTTTACCCCACTGCATCCAGACTAGTGATGCGCGAATCATGAACGAATCGTTCAATACTCGAGAATCACTTTACTGACTCATGAATCATGATTCACAAGCCCAACTGACTCACTGACTCATCCCTGTTGCTGTTAGCAGCAATATATCTAGCTTATAATTAAAATTGTGGAGAAAAACACAACATCCAGTATCTTAACAAAAACATTTCTGCTCTGAACTGGAAGAAAAAACCCTGAGTAGAAGCTCACATCAAGACAATAGCTCCTCGGTTCACAGTAGCATCGCTCTGCTAACATGCTAACAGCACATTTACGCTACTTACCCCCTCCTTTCCTGTGCTGAATCGTAGGGTAAGCAAATCACTCAGGACTCGCTCACCCCCTCCCTCCTGTGCTGAATCGTAGAGCCAGCGAGTCACTCGGGACTCGCTAACCCCCTCCCTCCTGTGCTGAATCGTAGAGCCAGCGAGTCACTCGCGACTCGCTAACCCCCTCCCTCCTGTGCTGAATCGTAGAGCCAGCGAGTCACTCGCGACTCGCTAACCCCCTCCCTCCTGTGCTGAATCGTAGAGCCAGCGAGTCACTCGCGACTCGCTAACCCCCTCCCTCCTGTGCTGAATCGTAGAGCCAGCGAGTCACTCGGGACTCGCTAACCCCCTCCCTCCTGTGCTGAATCGTAGAGCCAGCGAGTCACTCGCGACTCGCTAACCCCCTCCCTCCTGTGCTGAATCGTAGAGCCAGCGAGTCACTCGGGACTCACTAACCCCCTCCCTCCTGTGCTGAATCATAGAGCCAGCGAATCACTCAGGACTCGCTCACCCCCTCCCTCCTGTGCTGAATCATAGAGCGAACGAATCACTCACTCACTCACTGGTCGTGTCCAAATTCATGGGCTGCATTCTCCTGAGGACCCGGCCTTTGCGGTCTACGTGGGCCGGGTCCTCAGACGGTTGGGTAGGCCGGAAGTAAACGGCAGTGAAATTGGACGGTCTAGCCTTCTGATTAACGTCACCGCTGTCTCGGTGGAGTTTAATAACCTCGGCCGTCTGCTCCTTGCTATGTAAAATATAACAGGACATTGGCGTAAATTCTCGACCGTCTCACACTTCTGTTTAACCAGTTTTCTGTTTGACGTTTAGTCAGCTGTATAAAAATTAAGGAGGAACCCACTTGGGGGATTAATAAAGTTAAATTTTATCTAATCTAATCTAATAACGTTAATCTCAGCCAAACCGATTTACTCACGAACAAACAAAACACTGAAAAAGCCCAACAATAACATTTTTAGGTTGTCTCAGGTACTTATATACTACGTTTAACCTGAGTAGCGAAAGTCCGCGGTGATCTGAAAATGATGTGCCGGGAGTTGTCCCGTTCTCGGCGGCTTCAGTGACCGTCGAGCTCCCAGCTAGCTATCGAGCTGGTGGGTAACAGACGTCTCCGAAAAACGTCGAAGCACTTTTCCAAATATGCGATATCTTGATAAACCGAGCAGATATTTGATGTTTACACAGCTACTTTCTCGCCTGAAAATATGTTAAAAGTTTATTTTGTGACCCAGAAAAATTAATAAGAGTAATTTTAAAACGTAGCACCGGCCGCCATTACCGGAAACTAGAGTTTGGCTGGGCCGCGCTATGAATTCTGGGATATGGTGGGCAAAGAAGGATACATCAGACCCATCCTCAAATGCGGAGAAAATGAGGACCCATTTGTCGGCTGCATTCGGAGCAGCCTATGAATTTGGACAGCCTTTGGCGCGTCGCTGTGACGTCATCGGTCTACAAATGCGACCTCAGGAGGAGGCAGCCCATGAATTTGGACACGACCACTCACTCACCCCCTCCCTCCAGGCTCACAGCTTCTTCTTCTTGGTTGGCAACCAATGTTAAGGTGCATTACTGCCCCCTAGCTCACAGCTCAGTGGACATTTAGATGAGAAAATATATACTTGACACATTTAAGGAAAATACTAATAAAATAAAAATAAACAAGATAAATGTTCCCTTTAGAAATTTTTTTGCTCTTTTTTGCTTTATAAAATAGTTGTTTTCTTTTAGAATCACTCATCTTAGCAGTAGGATTTACATGAAAAGAGAAAAGAAATTAAGTTTGAGTGGAAATGTACATTTTTTGCACTCTCTGGTCAACTGACTCAGTGAATCAAATGACTCAAAAAACCTGATTCACTTTGGCGAGTGACTCATTAAAACTCGATTCAGTAAAAAGAATCAAATTTAACATCACTAATCCAGACTGCAAATGAATCGCGCATGTGCGAAGCCACTGCTGGCATGTGATGCGCAGCAGCATAAGAAAAGGACCTGTGAGGCTCAGTAGCAGAGATTTTATTAGAAAACTACAGACATTTTAGCGTACATATGTGGCACCCTGAGTATTTTGAGCATTAAGAACAAGTCTCAGATGTGTTCCTTTTGTGTTCGTGTCACCCCCCCCCCAGTCATCTTTTTTTGCTATTTGTTGTGACAATAGTTTGCATCATAACACAGAGCAAAAAGCTAATTTGCTCCCACCTGATGTGACCTTAGGGCGATATTTAGTTTCGCCAGTAGGTGGCAGTGGCGGCTCAGCCAAACGGATAACTGGCTAAATAATCTCTCGCAAAGTAACGCAGGCCAGTTATTACAATGGAAGCCGCCAGTAACACCGAACTGTTTTACTGTGTTTCAGTGCAATAAACCTTCATGTGCACCTGGATGAACCTTGTTTTCCTTCAGCGTGTAACACATACATTGTAGCGTTGTCCTGTTGAAAAACCCAGTCGTTACCACACAGATGAGGGCCCTCAGTCATCAGGGATGCTCTCTGCAACATCTGGACATAGCCAGCAGCCTTTTGACACCCCTGCACCTCCTGAAGCTTCATTGTTCCACTGAAGGAAAAAGCATCTCCCCAATCATTGTGGCACCCCCTCGTCTGTAGGGCAAAGAAAACATCTCAGGTGGGATTTGCTTGTCATACCAGTAAGGTTGGAAACCATCAGGACCATCAAGGTTGCATTTTTTTTTTTACAGGAGAAAAAAAAAGGTTAGATTTTTTTCTCATCAGGGAATTAGTTTTTGAAGCCCTTCAGTCTCAGATGCCATTTGATGGTTATGGGGGTGCAATCGGCACCACTAATGGCCTTAATTCGGGTTGAGGATTTTTTAGGTCTTCCACTTCACGTTTTTGTTCCATAACCCCCAGGATTATTTAACTGCATCCCACCTCAGCAGTGATGGCACGCTTATGCAGTTCAACAAGCCGGCCATGTTCAAAAACGACTGTTTTTTTTTTGCTTTTGTCATCAGAACATCCTGACAGTGTGACTACCTGACAGAAAATGACAATAAATCCACAGTTTTGCACAGATTTGGCCTTTTAAAAGCATCTGGTCCTAAACATTTGATCAGCTGTGAAACAGCCTGTCCCAGTTTAAGTTTGTTAAATGTAAGTTAAATGTTTTGTCTCACTGCCATTTCTGCTTGTTGCATGTTGTTGGAACCTTGTTAAGATCCAACCATGCAAAAGAAGATTTTTTTTGCAATTTTTTAAGTGGTCTTAAACTTTTGATTGGGACTGTATTTAATAATCGATTAGTTTCTTCTGAATGGATTAAAAATGCTCTTTTTTCATTGTACGATTAATTGTGTCAGCTCTATTAGATGTAAGATTGTATATTTTCTTTTGAAATGGGCAGTTTGCTTTATTGTGCTTTGTATATGCTTTCAGACTGAAGGTAAGGAGGCTAATCTACACCGAGCATCTGAAGAACAACATGCAAGTCCTCCAGGACATTGAATCCAAAACTTGTTCCAGTTCCTCAGACACCGTCAGAGACTGTTTTGAAAGCCCTCTACTATCAATCTGGATAAAAAGAAACTTTGCCAACAACTGCAAGTATCAAGTGTTTTAAATTTTGTTTGACTGTTTATTATGTACTTATTTGTTTTTGGTTGTATTAAGTTTTATATTAATTAGATCAGTGCCTTTTTAGTCATTACAGTTTTTTTCTGATGGCTTGAGCACATTTTTTGTAACTATTGGTTATTTTTGATTTTTGCAAAACTCTACACACAAATAAGTAAACTCTTCACCCAATCAGCAAAACATTGTAGTTTTCTTGTAAAAGTGAATAACCCTTGCTTAACTCTCCACACCTTTGTAAAAATTGTATTTTTGTATCCAACAGTTGACACAAGCCATCATATTAATAAGCACACAATGCACCAACTACACACTGATGTTATGAATAAAAAACACATCTGGCTTTTGCTTTCTCTGTGCACAAGGTAGGCCATGTCAGTTTGAGGTCATACTTTTGTCATAGATCCGTAAGCATAGAGGGATCCAAACTTCAACTACTGGTGTTTATTCACACACATCAAAACAAACACAAGTGTTTATTTCCAAGTATAGGATTTTTTGTAATCGCCATATTGACTATATGGGTTTCTCGGTCTGCAGTAAACATGCTTCCTCTGCCCCCAGCATCTGGTCGTCTAGCAATTCTGTAAAGTAACAATTTCAGTATTTTTACATCTATGGTATTGCTGTGTTTCTCATTGGCATACGGCAGTGCTACAAATCTTAGTGCAAAGTGACTGTACTAACTGATTCTCATATCAAAATGTCCTTATGATGCTTGCTACAGTGTAGCGGCTCAAGTTAGGCTGAACCCGTTGGCCAGGTTCCCTCAGGGTCATTCCATGGTTGATTACATGGTGCGCTATTGTAGCTCTGATGTCATCAGCAATTCTATTTCTTACTCTTCTTACCCTTCCTCTCGCCCCTCCTCGTCCACCTCTTGGTCCTCCTTATCCTTGTCGTCCTCTTCCCTCTACTTCAGACAGACTGGCGACTTGTCCAGGGGGTACGCCGCCTCTCGCACTATGAAAGCTAGGATAGGCTCCAGCGCCGCGACCCTGAAAAAGGATAAGCGGAAGCGAATGGATGGATGGATGTTAACTGTTTAATTTAATCATTGTCTCTACTGGTTTTTATTAATGTTTCTAGCAAATTATGACAAAAAGTCAAAGAATGTAAGTTTTATGCCACTCAGCCCTATTATGTTTATTACCTCATTTGTTGGACATTACAGTTTGTTCCAATCGCTAACAAGCGCCTACCCATACTTCAGATACTTTTTCTAAACTCTTAACACAGACTCACACCTACAAAACACAATTGGCCAAATGGATAATTTTCTTCTCAAAAATACATTTTGTTAAATATATACTAACTCTTCATTTCAAAATAGAACACATATTTCCCTGCACACACTAACTGTACAAAAACACTATAAATCTGACTCAAAATGAAATTAGTCTGTCAAAGAATAACACTTGTTTTCACTTCACAAGGTACATGCAGTCAATCAAAGTACACCAGGTTTCAAAATACTGGCTATTATTGACATTACAAAAACTGCATAGACTTTTATGTTTCAGTGTTACAGGTATTTGCATGCGAAACATGCAATCCACCATTTTGACACCAGAAATGTCTTGGTTGGTAACTGTATGTCCACATGTACAGTAATGTTCACATTCAAAAGCATTCCAGTAAAAAGCAAACAAGTTTTTGTTTCTTTACTGTTTACTACAGGAGGTACTGTAGAAACACGGTATGATAGGACAGAGAAAGTTTTACAGTATTGCTCACAGTGAACAAAATATCCATGAAACACACAAGAGCATTCTGAACAAAAAAACAACAGCAAAAAGCCAAGATAAAAAGGGGGGGAGGGGGAGGGGGGCTAAAAAAAGGCAAAAAATTTGCATCTAATCTCTGCGATCTTCAGGGTTAGGCCACATGTTTTCATCAACATCGCATCTGATGTTATCCAAGTCGATGCACCTGGGATAAAACCGCCTGGTATGTCGGATCCACCCTTGGCAATCGTCAACTGTGATGTCCCTGGAGCCAGCATCCATGGCTTCAAGGAGGGACATCTGGTCATGTGGCTGAAGGTCATAAACCTTCCACCTCCATGCAGAAAAGAACTCCTCTATGGGGTTGAGGATAGGTGAATAGGGTGGAAGGAAGAGACTTACCAGTCTTGGGTGGACTTCAAACCATGTTGTTATTGCTTGCGAGTGATGGAAAGCCACATTGTCCCAGGTAATTACAAAGGTCCTCATGTTTTCACCCTCCTGACCCTGCTCTGGAACCAGGCGCTGGTGGAGATCATTGAGAAAGGCAAGCAAGCGCTCTGTATTATAGGGTCCAACCTGACATCTGTGAAGGAGTAATCCTGCATTTGCAATTGCTGCACACATGGTAATGTTTGCCCCTCTCTGTCCTGGCACATCAACTGTGGCCCTTTTTCCAATTACATTTCGTCCACGTCGACGCCTTTTGGCCAGATTGAATCCTGCCTCATCGATGTATATGAATTCATGAGGGGCCTGGTTGGCCTCCAATTCCATAACTCTCTGAAACAAAGTTTATGTAAGTCATGTTATTACTGTATACCATACTGTACTGTAACCTAGTATTGTGTAGGTTACCTACTTGCAAAGTGCAAAGCTTATAGAACTGGACATTGGATTGAATATACACTATACCTGGACATATTGTCGTCGTAGCTCCTTGACCCTCTCACTGTTCCTCTCAAAGGGAACAGTGTAGAGCTGCTTCATCCGCACTCTGTGTTTGGACAATGTCCGTGTAATGGTTGTGAGGCTGATTCTATCGATATTGTCAAATATCTCATGGTCCGCCACAATTCTAGTTTGAATTTCACGCAGTTTTATTGCATTATTTGCAGCAACCATTTCTACAATGGCAAGCTCCTGATCATTACTGAGGAGCTTTCCTCTTTCCCCAGAGGGTGGAAGACGTTGCATTCTTTAGAAAGACAAAAAATTCAACATATGCATTACTGTATGACCATATTGACATGTCAAGTGAGAATCGAAACAATCCATGTAAAATGCAATACTTACCTGTTGGTTTGTTGAAAGATGCGTATAATGGAGGCAACCGTTGACCGCCTCAAATTGGGCTGCACTCTTTCACCAGCCTCTCTTAGTGAAAGACCATGGTTGATTACATGGTCAATGATAGTGGCACGAATTTCATCACTGACTACTGTTCTTGCAGCCCTTGGAATGCCACCACCATGCATTCTTACACCTCTACCTTGCCCTCTCCTTGGGCCTTCTCTTCTCCCTGGGCCCCTTGCTCTTACTCTTCCTCGACCAGACATTACAGTGTTTGTCTTTTTTTTGTTTCCAAAAACATCACTCCTCAAGGTCTTGCCTTATAAACCCCACTGAGTCTAAGCCAGAATGGAATAAGCTGTGGTTGGCCCAATTTACCCAACATAAATCAGCTGTGTGTCAATTATTCAATTGTTTGTTTATTATCAGCTGAGATATATTTTTGATATTGATATTGTTTTTGTACTGATATCATTGCAGAAGCAGAGGTTTTTATACTGTATCTAAGGTTTGGAATATTGTTTTTGCTATTGTGGGATGTTGTGTGTTAACATTCGTAAATACTACAAACACAGTCCATAATTTTGTTGGGAGGTATAGCTTGTCTGTTAAGGAAATGTAAGCATTGTGGAAATGTGTTCACTGACTGCATATTGGGTGAACACGACATGAAATGTGTGAATGGTATGGCCACAACAGACCGATGCTGTGCTAATTGTGTTTAGAGTTTTGCAAATGTGACAACTGTTTGGACAAACGCTTGTTAGCGACTGAAAAAAACTGTAATCCTTTTAGACGACATTCTGGCTGCAACAGCTGCCAATAATTTTGTGTAAATATTAACTTTTGAATAAAAAGGCGTGTTTTGTATTATACAGTTCTTCTGTGCTTTGTCAATAGGAGACTGTAAACAATCTTATTAAAATGTATTTTAACTGGTTTACTTTATATTAGTTTTTTATTTCAATGTAATAATTGTACAAAAACCAAAGTTCACTGTGAATTTTACATTTATCAACAAGTATACCGTTATGTATTCTGCCTTATCACTATATTTTCCACGATGAAATTCTGGCAACCACAACTGCCAGTATTTTACCGTAAAATTCAACTTTTTAATATTTATTTTATACAGTTTCACTGTATTTTACAATTCAAAACTGTAATCAGGTTAATTGAATGTTTGTTGCTTTTACATGAGTTACCATGAACAGGTTTATGATTCTTTATTGTGAATTTTACATTTATCAACAAAGTATACCGTTATATATTCTACATTATTACTATATTTTCCACGGTGAAATTCTGGCAACCACAGCTGCCAGTAATTTACCGTAATATTCAACTTTTTAGGTATGATACCGTATTATTTCATACAGTTTCACTATATTTAACAAAGTAAGACTGTAATCAGGTTAACGGAATGTCTGTTGTTTTCACTTGAATTTATGTTTAAATTCAGTCATTTACTGTAAAAAGAATAATTATTATTTACTGTGAAATTTAAGGTTACCAAAATATGATACCGTTTTGTGTTCTACATTTACAGTTTATTTTTCACGGTGAAATTCTGGCAACCACAGCTGCCAGCAATTCACCGTAAATTCTACAATATTTTTTTACAGTGTAGTTTTTTTTCTGTTATTTATTTTATTTATTTATTTTTATTTTGACTATTGTTTTTTATTCAGTTTAGTTTACAGAGTTGATTTTCTTATTTCACTTTAGTTTTTATTGTTTGAAAAGGTTTAGTTTTAGTTGATTATTTATTAGTTTCAGTCTTAGTTTTAGTCTTTCTAACTGTATTGAGGACATATGTCAGAGGCCTGATTTAGGAAAATTATTACAGGTATGACAATAAAAACACAAACACAATATCACATCATTATGAAAGCAGTTAGCTCACAGTGTCATAGACACCCAGAGTCTCAAGAAACACGTCCATCAAAGCAGGCAAGTTCTGATAACATTTTTTACCAATCAAACTCAGAAGTCTAGTTTTTATTTTTATTTTAGTGAACTATCTTTTTTTTCCACATCTCATGTTATGTTTTAGTTTTTTCAATTAACTATTAAGAACATGGTTCAGAGTTTATTATCTGCCTCTCAAAAAATAATTTGTAAAACACAGAAAGAAGTGAGCTGTCTGTGTTTTTCTGCTACTTCCCTGTGTATTCACCTCTGGGCGGACCACTTGTCAGTCCACCTGCTCAGCTCACCTGATGGAGATTCAGGACAATCAACAGTATAGTACAGTATTTAAGAACAGAATCCACATCTCTCCTCCGCCAGTAGCAGGCAGCATTGCTTCATGCTTGTTGTTTCTGTGTTGCATATACCTTAGTTTCCTTGTGCCTGTAGTCAACTCATGGGACCCTCACTCGAGTTACCTGCAGCTCCCATTTCCAGAACACTGGTCACACCACCAAGACTAGTGATGGTAAATTTGATTCTTTTTACTGAATCGAGTTTTAATGAGTCACTCACCAAAGTGAATCGGGTTTTTTGAGTCATTTGATTCACTGAGTGAGTTGACCAGAGAGTGCAAAAAATGTACATTTTCACTCAAACTTAATTTCTTTTCTCTTTTCATGTAAATCCTTCTCCTAAGATGAGTGATTCTAAAAGAAAACAACTATTTTATAAAGCAAAAAAGAGCAAAAAAATTTCTAAAGGGAACATTTATCTTGTTTATTTTTATTGTATTAGTATTTTCCTTAAATGTGTCAAGTATATATTTTCTCATCTAAATGTCCACTGAGCTGTGAGCCAGGGGGCGGTAATGCGCCTTAACATTGGTTGCCAACCAAGAAGAAGAAGAAGAAGAAGCTGTGAGCCCGGAGGGAGGGGGTTAGTGAGTCCTGAGTGACTCGCTGGGTCTACGATTCAGCACAGGAGGGAGGGGGTGAGCGAGTCCTGAGTGACTCGCTGGCTCTACGATTCAGCACAGGAGGGAGGGGGTGAGCGAGTCCTGAGTGACTTGCTTACCCTACGATTCAGCACAGGAAAGGAGGGAGTGAGTAGCTCAAATGTGCTGTTAGCATGTTAGCAGAGCGATGCTACTGTGAACCGAGGAGCTATTGTCTTGATGTGAGCTTCTACTCAGGGTTTTTTCTTCCAGTTCAGAGCAGAAATGTTTTTGTTAAGATACTGGATGTTGTGTTTTTCTCCACGATTTTAATTATAAGCTAGATATATTGCTGCTAACAGCAACAGGGATGAGTCAGTGAGTCAGTTGGGCTTGTGAATCATGATTCATGAGTCAGTAAAGTGATTCTCGAGTATTGAACGATTCGTTCATGATTCGCGCATCACTAGCACGGACACGGTCGGGGCTGAAAGCCGACAGCTCACTGATTCTGATGTTTCGGCAGGTCCGCGCTGTGTGTTTATGTCCTTTTTGCGCTGATTCTAAAGCTGTTAGTTTTATCTCTCTCCAAACCATATTGACTGAACCAGCAGCAAAAGAAGATCCAAACTACGCTTCACATAAACATCGTCAGGAAATCACTCTGACTTTTACTGTTTTGCTTCCACCACGATAAAATCACACTTCATGCACAGCTCTCTCTCTCTCTCTGTACTTCAAGAACAGTTTACCATCTAAAAATCTGTTTTCTGCATTATTCGCTTGCTTATTACGCACAAGTCTACCGTTGTTTACAGCGCTGTCGACCGCTGTTTTTTTTTTCCTTTTACATACTTCCAAAAAGAAAACTTAATTTCTGCCGTTCAATACTGAACAAATTTAAACTTTTTTAAATTATGCAAAACGCTTAGCCGTGTCTCTAATAAAACTGCTGTAACATCAGAGGTAACGTTTATATGTTGATTAATGGTTTTCCTTCTTTTTTGATGTACTGCAGAATATAAAATCCCAGGCCAGGAAACCCACCTTCATGTTTTTCTGTGTTTTATCTTCAGCTACTTTGACACAAAGGCATCTGCTGTGATGCTTACACCTTTGATAAAGTCTTGCGTGTGTCAGCTTCCTTTTTATAGGTACAAAAATATGTAAATGTACTGATCTGAATTATAATATTTCTGACTGTCAAAATTTCCCAGATTCAAATCGAATTTAATCAAATCGAATCGAATTAAATGGAATCGTGGATCGAATCGATTCGGGACCTTGTGATTCGGAAACGAATCGATTCTAGAAATCAGTGACGATACCCAGCCCTAGTTCTCTGTCCTCCCTGGACAGATCTTCAGCGAACCTCAAATGATTGTCCTGCAGGTAGGAGGAAGTTTTGGCTGCTTTCCATACAGCATCTCTGTAGATTCGGGAGGTGAACTGCAGATGATGCCTTTAGGTCTGGTGCTACCTTGTCGCTTGGCTCCGAGTCGGTATATGGTGTCGATGACATCAGGCAGCCTATGCTTTTGTTCTGGCAGAGCAGACTGGCGTATCTCAATCACCTTTCCCTTACGTCTTCTTTCTCAGCCTCCTTGACTCCATGTAGTCTGAGATTCCACCTCCTGGAATATCTTTCCAACTCAGATATTCTCTGTTGGCAGTTGTCCACTCGACCTTCCTCTTTAGTTACTTTTTTTTCCAGGTCGCAAACTTTCCCCTTCATATCTTTCATTTCCGTGCACACAAAATCAATCGTCTTTTTGAGACCCTCAATCTGGAGCGTATTCTCTTTCACCATGTTCGAGTTCTCTCTCACCATTCTCTCAATGTTATCGGACCTGGTGTTTATTAGTGCTGACAGACGATAAATTATCTGATTTACATCATCTGGGTCAGAGCTGCGGCGTTCGTACATCACCTTGTTCAGAGCTGGCGATTAGTGATGGGATTTCTGGCTCTTTTTAGAGCTCTTTCGGCTCGAATCACTAAAAAGATCCGGCTCTTTCGGCTCCGAACTGGCTCTTCAGGTTGTTTTGTTGCTTTAATTAATTTATTATTAAAATAATATAAAATTATGAACAAAAGGAATTACTAATGTAAAAAAATGGTTTTATTTATATATGTTTATATATAACTATATACAGTGGCCCCTAGAGACACGTACAAACTCCAAAAAGCACGTACAAACTCTAAAACACATTTCTAGCGTTAACTGAACTTCCAAAACAGAGCTACCTAGATCACTTAAATTACACAATTGAAAGCATATGTGTATTGTTTGTGTACTTATACACAAGCACCCATATATATTCAAATAATTTAAAAAAAAAAAAGTTCATTTACCTCTTACTACCACACACCGGTCGTTGGTACTTGCTGGCTTGTGTAGCCTCTAGGTAACAAAAGCTCAACACTGCGCCTAGCATTCTGGAGCACTTCTCTTGTCTTTTGTACATGTTTTGGAATTTTTACGTGCTTCTGAGGCTACGTCCACACGTACACAGGTATTTTTGAAAACAGAGATTTTCCGTTTTTGTTTTAAAAAATAATCCCATCCACATGTAAATGCAGAAATGAAGGAAAACGCTGCTAGGAGCATGCCAAAGCAACAGGTGCCGATATATTCCTAAACGTGTAGAAATGTTGGCCAATCAGAAGTCTAGAAGCCTCGGTGGGAAATAGTAAACAAAGATGGGTCATAGAAGTAGAACCGAGTCGTATGTGTGGAGGGACAGTAACTGTGTGTGTATATGTACGCATTTAAACACTGCAGAGAGTACAATTAACAGTAACTGTATTGTAGAAATTCATTACACCGAAACAAAACGGTGTGATGTCAAAAAAGGCGCACATCTTTGACGCTGCGTTTTCTCCGTTTTCCTCATCCACGCGTAAATGCAAAAACGGAGTTTTCAAAAATAGACATTTTTAGAAATCTCCGTTTTCAAAAATACCCGGGTACGTGTGGATGTAGCCTGAGTTTTATGTGTTTTGGAGTATGTACTTGCTGCTTTGTCTCTAGGGGCCACCGTAAATATATTTTTATTTAGTCACTCCACATAAAATGTCATAAATAAATCATATAATACAAAAACCAACTAGTCACTGTTCAACTTTTAACTATTTAAATTTTCAGCTTTTCCAAATTTAAAATGGAACAACACAAAATACTGCAAACCACAGCACAATTAAATATAAATTAAGATATGAAAAAGAAGATGCATATTCTCTGTCATATGGGCCTGCATGAATAAACTTTCTGAATCCTTTATCATCTGCAACTTAAAATAGTTGTGGATGATTATTATACCTTTTTAATGTGACGCTGTTGTCCCTGGCTCTCTTTCTCTGTCTCTCCCTCCCGCTCTGTTCCTGTGCTAGTGCAAGGGTAACTACCGCCCCTCCCCCCTCTGCCCAGCGCAAAGCACAAGGTTCGCATGAGGAGTGAAGCGGAAAAAACAGTGTGAGAGAGAGAGAGAGGGTGAGAGAAAGAAAAAAAAAAAACCCACGGCTCGCGATAAGGAGCCGGCTCGCGTCGTTCACTTCAAAGATCCGGCTCCAAGAGCCATTTCGTTCGCGAACGACCCATCACTAGTGAGAGGTAACATTTCAGTAGTGTGTGTGAGAGTGTTTCAGTAGTGTGTGTGAGAGGTAAAATCTCAGCAGTGTGTGTGAGAGCGTTTCAGTAGTGTGTGTGAGAGCGTTTCAGTAGTGTGTGTCAGAGCGTTTCAGTAGTGTGTGTGAGAGGTAAAATTTCAGTAGTGTGTGTGAGAGCGTTTCAGTAAAAATGTCCCTTACGGCACCTCATAGTGGACAGTGCAAAAGTTATAAAGCAAAAATTAGAATACAATAAGAATAAATACAGTACACAACTGTACAGAATAGAATAAAATAAAATACTATATACAGTAGAATAAAATAGAATAAAATATATAATAAGATAAAAATAGAATACAAATGCTATATACAACTGAGTAAAAATACAACAATACCAGAAATATATATACCTCAACAGGTGCACTGTATTGCCAAGAATATTAGTTCACTCATCCTAATCATTCAGTTCAGGTGTTCAAATCATTTCCATGGTCATGGGTGTATAAAATCAAGCACCTAGACTTCCAGACTGCTTCTACAAACATTTGTGGAAGAACGGGTCATTCTCAGGAGCTCAGTGCAGTATAGTTCCGTGATGGAATGCCACCTGTGCAACAAGTCCAGTCATGACATTTCAACATATTCCCATATTCCACTGTCAGCTGTTTTTGGTATTACAACAAAGTGACTGACTGGGCACCAGCATAAGAACTTGACTGACCTGCAAAGTCCTGAAGTCCTGACTTTAAACCAACAGAACACCTTTGGGATCAATTAGAGTAGAAATTATTTTCATATTTTCTCACACTTCCTCATTCCACCACCAAGTGTCTTTGCCCTCTTTATTCTGTCCAAAACACCAGTTTTGGTAGTACCCGTCAGAGCTACAACTGTAAAAGGTTCTCAATGTAAGATATAAATTAAATGTCCCCGTTTTGAAAATATCCTGTAATGTGTAACTTTAATGTCAGTAAAAAAATTAGATCTGCATGTTTAGTTGTCTGTAATTTCTTTTCAGACTTGGAGCAAGATGGCTTTTCCAAGAACCCTTTCTTTCATGGCATCATCGCTGAGGTGCCAGAGCAGCACAGAACAACAGAAGGTGAGGGAGATCACCTTACACAGTTTTCACACGCACTGTTTCAAGCTACTACCCAGTTACTTACACAAACTCAAAACTGATGGGTGATTGTTAAATAGGAGAAACTTTAAAATGAACCTATGCTGTCTAAAATCTTAACAAACTCCTAAAAGTACCTAGCCAGCACTATTCTAAAAGGAAAACAAAACAGGAAGAATCAGGACAAAACGAAAGAAGTAGGATTTGCTTGGATTTTCAGGGTTACTAAAACAGTTTATGTTGACCAGGGTATATTTTCATGGTAAATTATGCAGTACAGCAAAAGGAGGTGCGGAGCAAGTATGTTTAGGATAAAACATCAGCATGTAAAAAAATTTACAGAGAAATTCAGTTCTCTGTAAAATAGATTTTGTGATTTTCAGTTCACTGACACTAAGTGTGCCTCTAAGTTTTAGAGGGAACATGAAGTCTTTGTCGTTCGTGACGGAAAGACAATAAGAGAGATAGTAAACAGTCACCTTCTTGTGAGGTTACATTTATAAAGGCTGTTGCACATTAAGTTTAAGCAACACGACAAATCTGATCTTTTTTTTTCACTGATAGGAAAGGAAAGGAAATGTTACTGAAAGGAAATGTTACATAGTTATGCGTTTTCAATAAAACATTATGCTGTTAATAATCAGTGTTCTAAATATTCATCAACATTAACTCAATGGGAAGGAATAACAAAACAAATATAAAGATTTAATGAATACTGAACAGGGCTCTAGACTAACTTTTTGACATGGGCGCACCGGTACGCCTAACTTAAAAAATTTAGGGGTACCGGCACAAAAGTTAGGCGCACTCAAATTTTTCAACCGCTTCGCTTAACACCGCAGTTTTACATGTGCACCTTCTTTGGGGGGAGGTCCATACAGACAATATTCATTTCTAAATTATTAACTAACAATGTTGTGCTTAAAGTGCTTTGTCAATATTGTAGAAAATGTTAAACTTAATCATCATCTTGGCCTCCTCTGACGACCTGTTTGCTGTTGCATGCTGCTGAAAGGCAGTGGGGAGAGAGGACACTTGGGCAGTGCATTTATTGCAGCATGAAGTGTGTTTTCTGGATACACTGCTGCTTTTTCAGCATTCAAAGATTGATGGCACTGTGTCAGAGCACTGGCTATGAATTTCAGACGGATCAGGCCTTAACTTAACAAAAAAGTTATCAATAGTTTTTTTCATCTTTTCTTATTACCCACAGCTACATCAACTTCTGTCAGGCCTAGGCTGCTCACTAGGGCTGGGTATCATCACTGATTTCTATAATCCATTCGATTCCGGTTCTCAAAGTCCTGATTCGATTCAATTTAGCCTCAGACAGTCAGAAATATTATAATTCTGATCATTTATCAGTACTGACACTTGTGAGACTTCATCAGAATTGTGAACATCACAGCAGATGCCTTTGTGTAAAAGTAACTGAGAATAAAACACAGAAAAACATGAAGGAGATTTTCCTGGTCTGGCTTTTTATAGCAGATAACCTTAAAAATATTCTGCAATATTCTGCAATTTTGCATAATTTTAAGAAGTTTAAATTTCTTTAGTATTGAACAGCAGAACTTAGGCTTTCTTGTCGGACGTCATTTACATGAAAAAAGAAAAAGACAGCGCTGTAAACAACGGTAGACTGGTGGGTAATAAGCGAATGAATAATCCAGAAAACAGATTTGAGACGGGAAACTGTTCTTGAAGTACACACAGGGAGCTGTGTAGGAAGTGTAATTTTTATCGTGATGGAAGCAAAACAGCAAAAGTCAGAGGGAATTCATGACGACATTGATCAAATGTGAAGCGCAGTTTGCTGCTTCTTTTTGGCTCGGCGAATTTTGGTTGGAGAGACAAAACCTGCAGCTCAGAATCAGCGCAAAAAGACGGAAATACAGCGCGGACCCGACGCATCAGAATCGCTAAGCTCCGACAGCGTGTCCGTCTGCGGGCCGTCCGGTGAGAAAGCCGAGAAAGACAAAGCTGATTCTGATGCGTCGGGTCGCTCTGTGTTTACGTCTTTGTGTGGAATCCGTTAATTAATTGATATCGCCTTATTAAAGCTACTCACCTCCCTCTTCTACCTGCACTTTCCACTGGACCACGGCCAATCAGAGAGGTCCAGCCCCTGACTATCTCTGATTGGTTTAGTCCACGATAGGGGCGTAATGTGTGTCTGTTGTTGACCACACGGAGAGTTGCAGAGATCTTTTTTTTTGTTACCCAAACAGGTGCGACCAAATGTTGGTAACAGTTGGTCCCACCGGAGCGACCAAATGTTTTTTTTTAGTCGCACCACGGAAAAATTTGGTCGCATTTGCGACCAAATTGGTCGCACTCTAGAGCCCTGACTGAAGCTGTTAACCGTAAACTGTAAGATAGCTTAAACTGATAATTTTCTTCTTTCAGGGCACACAAAGATCGGCTATGCACTTTACATCTATTCCTACAGCTCGTTTGTAGGCAGAGCCATTTATATGGAGGACTTGTATGTGATGCCTGAGTTCAGAGGTACAGTACAGCCTCTGAGAAGATGTCACATCATCACTGTGCATCTGTATTTGCAGGAAATCTCAAGTAATGCACATTATCTGTCTTTCAGGGAAAGGTGTTGGTAAAGCACTAATAAGCAAGGTGGCACAGGTGAGTGAAACGTGAACACTGCAGAAGATAAACCTAGAGGATTTTCCTATTTTCAATATTTGCACGAAAAAATGATGAACAGTGTCTCAGAGGTAGCATACAGATCTCAGCTCAGCAGTCATTCCTGTCTTCCTTCTTGGTTTTGCTCTCCTGTAGCTGGCTCTGGCTGCTGGTTGCCACCAGCTCAACTTCACCATCCTGAACTGGAACAAACCATCGATGGACTTTTACCTCAGCCAGGGCTGCTTTGATATTACTGCTGCCATAGGCTACCACTGCATGCGCTGCGAGGGGGAGGCACTAAAGCAGCTGGCTCAACTTTAAAACAACCCTCTGACTTTGTGACCTTTGCAGCCATGAGGTCAGCCCACGCATTGCAGGGATGGAGCACCACTCAGTGGTCTTTTTCCAAAACTTGACAACTTAAGCTGCTACCACTACATAGGCTGTCTGAAGATCTGTGCTCGTAGGCTCACAGTGCAGCACACTTTTTAAAATGAATATAGTTCAAATATGTTTATATACACATAACTTGACATAAAATTGGTTTTCTAATTTAGTTGCAGTTACACTTTCGCTCTCAGGCAGCTGATGTTCCAGTCATGAGAGAAGGATTTTTATAATAATGTGTATAACATCATAGAATAAAGCTAATTTTATACATTTCTCCTGAGTATGTTTTTGTGACAAGTTGCCAATAAAAAACACAATTCAGACAATTTCTTCCATATTTAGCGGTTGTTAGAGGTGGGAAGTAATAAAGTACTAATACTTCATTATTGTACTTAACTGAAAATTCTACTTATCTGTACTTGCAAGAAAAAGGTGTCAGAAAAACGTTTTACTTTTATGGTCTGGATTGTTACACAAATATACAGTCTTTAGAGTTTCAAAACAGGCTCACTACCTTAAGTTGAACACATTTAGATGAGTTATTTAACACCACTGAGAACCTTCTAGACATCAAACTTAAGTGTGAACCTGAATGGCATCACAGTCCTGTTGCTTTATACATCATCAGCGCTTATTGCACATGATGAGTTGAAATAAGTA
This sequence comes from Pelmatolapia mariae, assembly GCF_036321145.2. NCBI lineage: Eukaryota > Metazoa > Chordata > Actinopteri > Cichliformes > Cichlidae > Pelmatolapia > Pelmatolapia mariae. Next base: position 76,540,123 of record NC_086229.1, read on the forward strand.
AAATCATTTATAGAGCTGTACTCAGGTGTTAAAGTGGACTGGAACAATCCGGGACAGTATTTTTGACGCATATATATGCAAGTTGTGGTTGCAGTTAGGGATGGGCGATATGAGGAAAATCTATGGCTATGTCAAAATACACAATATATATTGTGATATGTTTAAATAACCTCCCAAAACAAATCTTATTTTCAACAATATGGTACTTAAAATTGCACTGGTATCCTCATTCAAATCCACCATTGAATATTTTTTTCTACTTTGAATACAAAAAATCTTAATGAAATGAAATTTTAACCATTTTTTAGCGATCAGTTGCACACAGAGGTTTTTCAAAAATGACAATATTGTTACAGTAAGTCTCTTTCTGTGGTTAACACTGGACCTTTTAACAAACAAAAGATCATACCAACAAAAAGCACATCAAGCAATAATTCATGCAATGAAATAAACAAATTAAAAAGGTGCCCTTTTGTGCTTATAACATATAAAAATTGTTAAATGAAATGTGACCACAAATTACAGAAACACAAGTCTAGACAGTGACTATAAAAATATCTGACCAAAGAAAAGTCACCGGTATCACAGCTGGTTTATTTAACATTTTCTTTGGTGTGTGTGGGGAGATGTTGACATGCAGAGCTTAAAACAGGTTTCATTTTGCAGTGGATGATTTTTCAGCTGGTGGAATAAATTCGTGGTACTGCTATCTTTTGCAGCAATAGTTTTACGGCATGTTTTGCAAATGACTGCATTTTGTTTAACATCCTTGTGAAATCCAAACGAGAGCGAGTCTCATTCCCTAACTCATCTGAAACTCCTGCTGTTGCCATATGTTTCCTTATCTGCTAGTATATAGACACGCACACTCAGCGCACTGTGCCAGGTAGAAAATTTTCCAGTTGGGAGTGCCAACTGGACGAACAGTCCAGTTCAGTCTGGCAGGCTGAACTGGACTGTTCGTTCAGATTTTCAATAGATATAAAAAACTCAGCATCATTATGAATAAAGGAAAGTATGATCAGATTTTCATCCACCATTTAATATCATCTGTAGAGAGTCTGACAGGGCACGGCTTCACTCCATGATCCCAAACACAATGCCAACGCAGTACCAGAAGAGAGAATGTACTCTTGTAAACAGTGGATAAATGCTGCTCAATCACATATCCCATGGGTGAAGTTTCTACTTCAACACACCCCTAATCTCTGAAAGACAAGCTTAGTGAGCTCCAGACTGAGGCCTAGCCACACATACAGAGAAACTGCAGAAAGACACACATCCACATCCACCCCACCCTCTAAAGTATTAATGTACAGGTCAAAGAATCAACTGTAGTTTTCCCATCTATATTTCATTTACATTTTCATATGTCAGCAACAGAAGCTGTGCTCTGTAAGGAACTGTAAACATTACAAGTTAATATTCACGTCTGATATTCACAATGACCAGGAGGTAGAGACCAAATGTTGGAGCAAAAAAACATGGAGAAAAAGGTGTCAAGGACACTGTAAAGGTGATTATGGCTGCAGGTGCAGTTCACTTGATTTTATATAGTACCAACCACAGTCCCCTTAATGTGCTTTATGTTGTGAGTTAAGATCCAACAATAATACTGAGAAATCCTAATAATCAGACGACCCCCTATTACTGGTGGGAATTCTGGCTCTTTTTGGAGAACCGTCTCTTTTGGCTCGGCTCACTAAAAAGAGCCGGCTCTTTCAGCTCCCAACCAGCTCTTCAGATTGCTTTAATGCTTTAATTAATTTATTGTAAACAACAATATCAAATTATGCAAAAAACGAATTACTAATGTTAAAAAAAGTGGTTTTATTTATATTTGTTTATATATAAATATATACGGTGGCCCCTAGAGACAAAGCAGAGAAAAGAAGAGAACCAAGGACAACAACAAAAGAAAACAACGTCACATTAGAAAGGTATAGTAATCATCCACAAGTATTTTCAGTTGCGGATGATAAAGGATTCAGAAAGTTTATTCATGCAGTGAATCTTGTGTATGCAATTCCAAGCAGGAAAATACTCTCGCAAAAAACCATCCCAGGCCAGACAGAGAATGTGCATTTTCTTTTTGTTTTGCATATTTTAATTTATATTTTATTGTGTTGTGGTTTGCAGTGTTTTGTGTTGTTTCACTTTAAATTTGTTTAAAAGGAAAAAGCTGAAAATTTAAATAGTCAAAGAGTCAAAAGTTGAAATGTAAATAGTTGTTTTTTTTGTATTTTATAATTTATTTATTACATTTTATGAGGTGTGAATAAATAAAAGTTATTTACGATGGCCCCTAGAGACAAAGCACATTAAATCAGACAAAGACAGACAAAATTCAAGGTTCAGTTTTCCCTTAATTATCCGCACTGTGTTTGTTTTAATCCCACCTGTTATCCTACAGGTACAAGAAGTCATAGAGCTACAGATAAGCACTTATAACATGCTTTTACTCTATATAATCAGAGTCTTACTGCTGCTGAGAGTCCAGGTTTATTAATTTATTTGATGATTTTTGGGTTTTATCCCTTTTTCTTTTGTAAACTTGCACCATACAGTCAAAGTTGATTTGACCAGTGATGCTGTGTTTCTAGCATTATGACCTGGAGTTATTATGTATTTGGAGGGTTTGGGGGATTACTGTAGTAATTTTACCACTGCAGTGTTCTGAATGTGCATCAAACTGGGTGTTAAAAGTATTTAATATGAATGTTTGTACAATAGGACTGATGAATCCACTCCTAGCCACCATTTGGCACAACAAGCAGGATGTAAAGAAGCAAAAAAACAAAAAACAACCAAAAAACATTGTTCTGGTTACATAACAAACACTGATATGGACAGTTCTAGTTAACAGGTAGTTTCCAGTGTGCAACTCTATGACCGTGTTTGAAATCATGTTGTAAAATGAGATTTACTTCTACACTCAGCTACGAAGCATTATGATGAGCATCGTGTACATGTTTCAGCTTTAGCTGAACTTTTGCGTTTACAAATACAATACAATACAATTTTAGTTATATAGCACATTTAAAAACCGCCAAAGTGCTTCACAGAAACCAAATCAGATCAGTAATAAATACAAGTAAATAAAATAATAAAATTAAATAAATACAAATAAAATTAAAGCTGCAAGCAGTGTTATGAGGGCCCTCGCACCCCCGCGCGTCGAGCTCAACACCTAAAACCATCACGTCCAATCTGATGTCACATTGATGGAATTCCTGCATTTAACCACCAGCTAACATTTCATTTCATTCAATCATGATTATAGTCATCCCAGTAGGTGGAGCTCTAACCATTAATGATAAATGGCATAACAAACATTTCCGAGCTCGAGTCTCATCATGCCTGTGATCTTTGGGAGACATTGGACATTGTGTTTTTGAGTGACAGCAGATTACTGCTTTTTGGCAGGTCATTGAAACTCCACGTGCCGCCATGACCACCCCGTTTCCCTGAACGTAAAAAGCTTCGCAATTTAACATCACAAAGGTCTTTAGATTCCACACACAGGAGATTGCGTCAATCTGACGAAATCCCTTGGAGGAGTTCGTCAAAGAACGGTGCCTGAAAAGAAGGGGAAAATGTCGCCAAAATTACACATTAATTTTAAAATGTCTGACTTCCTGTTCGATTTGGGATATTGCTCCAAGAGACTTTTTTGTACATCTTGATATCTCCTATAAGCTTACCAGGTTTCAGACTCATACATAAAAAACATAGCAGGGGCTGTTGTTTTGAAATTTTATAGGGGGCGCTGTGGAGCCATTTTGCGCTATTCAATAAAAATGATCACATAACAAGAAAGCCCTCATCACATTGGAGGTGTGCGCCAAATTTCAAGACTTTTTAAACTTTCCAAGCCCCTCAAAAGCCACTTCATCTTTCATGATGAACCGCATTGCCACCAGGGTGCGCCGTTCAGTTTAAACTCACAATTTTCTCACTGAAGCATCATGAGGGACTGATGGTGATATTCACCGCTTTTGAGGTGTCCACGATGAACCTGTGAAAATCAGTACAACAAAATGAAAGACATGACATTTCCTGACAAGGGGCATATCAATCTGTTCAGGGCGGGTCTGACATCATGTCTGTAAAGTCTGGTACTGATCAGTCTGGATTTCATTGAGTTATACTAATTTGTTTCTTCATGGCAAGACATCAAAGTTCGCCATGCTGCTGGGCTTCACTGTAACCCAAGACCAACTCCTTAAGGCTTTCCTGGAGAAATTTGAGGCTGCAGATGTCACCCATCACAATACTGTACCCCAAAGTGTAAAACATGACATTTCCTGTCCCCACTAGGTGGCGCTGTCCCTGATGTCAAATATGGCAGTTGAAATACGTTCAGGGGTGGAGCCTTATCATATGTGTGCTCTTTGTTCCAGATCGGACAATGTATGATAGATTGAGAGGCAATAAGATTTTCATGGCGAGTCATCGAAATTCGCCATGGGGCCATGGGCTCACCGTATCACGAAAACTGAAAAGCTCCGCAATTTAACATGGCCCAGGTGTGTAGTTGACACTGACGAAAGATGAAGCTTATATGACCAAATCCCAAGGAGGAGTTTGAAAAAGTTCGAGGCATGGAAATGGCAAAATTAGAGCCAAAATGTCACCTTCACTTCTAAATTGCAGACTTCCTGTTGGGGTTGCGTCAATGGGCCCACTGACTTTTTTGTTCGTCTTGGCATGTGTGCCAGATTTCATACATGTAGCTCAAGCGATGTAGTCGTGTCGTAGGGCTGCATTTAACAACGCATAGGTGGCGCTCTAGAGTTTTTGAGCAATAATAATAATAATAATAATAACAATAAGAAAAAGAAGAAACGGAGCAGATACAATAGGGCCTTCGCACTCTCAGTGCTCGGGCCCTAATAAAATATACTAACAGATGGGAGACATAACTAACCAATGATACACCAGGCATAGTAGACACGAGTCGAAAGGCTGAAGGTTAAATCATAAAAACATTAATAAAAGCAAAAAAGATGAGTTACAGTACACTTAAAAATGCAGGGTCTAGGAGGAAGGGAAGGCAAGGTTAAAAAAATACGTTTTTAATCGAGATTTAAAAGATTGAATTGAATCAGACATGCGAATAGCTTGAGGGAGATTATTCCAGAGTCGGGGTCCAACAGAGGCCAATGCGTGGTCACCTCTGGTCTTAAAGCTGAGATCTAGGTCGCACCAGGAGCATTTAGCCTGCTGATCTAAGCCAAATCGTCTTGGCTTCCATATTTAAATCTTAGTGTGTAGTTTCTGTAATACATTTTCTTCTGCTGGAAACCAAAGCAATGCACACAATGCTCTTCATAATGTATCACTTAACCACCATTAAGGGGGAAAGGAGATCGCTCATGCTGGGAATACAAGTACATAAGTTTACAACAGTTAACTGATCAGCTTATCAGAAGAGGTTGAAGCAGTTGTTGACAAATGGGGAATAAGCAGAGCAGTGGGACTGTGGAAGCAAGGAGAAAAGATGTTTTGGCTAACCTGGTAAACCATTATTGACTTGAGAAGGAGCGAGTCTCCTTCCTGCCTCTTTGCTCTGGAAGCAGCTCGTTGGGACATCTTCTCAGCAGCTGTCCACAGACTCTAAATAAAATAAGGAGAGAGAAGGAGGGAAATTGTATTGATAGGCCAGGTAAAACCAGAGTCATGATAAACAATATATACGCTGTGTTTTTTCCTGAATAATTTCGTCACGTTTACTGTCTAAGGACAGCGCTAGCAAGCACTCTCTGTTTAAGACCAAGAAATAAAAAACAAAAAACAGCCCGTTGATGTTGGTGGAAGAGTGTACCATGTCGACCAATCAAAAAATGATATGGCAACATGAAATTTGGTTGTTTAGGAAGAGGGGGAAGTTTTAGGAGTGACAGCGAGAGAGAGAGAGAGAGAGAGAGACCAGAAAAATGTTTGTGGTTGTTGCAGTAAAAAATATAACTTTTTCTACTTGGATTTTATGTCTGATTTGTCTGATTTATTTGTCTGATTTTAGATCATTCAGTTACTAACTCAGTTACTTTTTTGAAGAAGTAACTAGTAACTATAATTAACTACTTTTTCAAAGTAAGTTGTCCAACACAGCTCATTAATCTTTGTGTAGTCTAAATTAATGAGTATATATGTAACTAAACAGACGACAGGATGTGCACACACCAAATGTTTAACCTTATTCTAAATTTATGAATGAATTATTTTTTTAGAGTTATCATTACAGTTCAGACATCACTCAGCTGTAAAGATCACATCTGGTAGTAAATTTCTTACAATAATTTTATTTATTATGTGAAGTCATTCAGAGCAGAGAATTATAAAGCACTGTATGGTGTTTAGAAAAGACACTATTAATACAACAAAAGGTATCAGCCTTGTGTCTTTGTCCCATTGTCTCCCATTATACCTTTTTCCAGACAGATATACAGTTGTGGTCAAAAGTTTACATACACTTGTAAAGAAGATAATATCATGGCTCTCTTGAGTTTCCCGTTATTTCTACAACTCTGATTTTTCTTTGATAGAGTGATTGGAACAGATACTTCTTTGTCACAAAAAACATTCATGAAGCTTTGTTCTTTTATCACTTTATTATGGGTTAACAGAAAAAAGATATGTAGTGAGAGGAAAGCATGAAGATGAAACCAGGAGATGTCCTTACTGAATCACTAAAGCTGAACAGGTGATGGACAAACAGGTTTACCTTTTAGGTGACATGAATGAGTTGAAGGGAAATAATGAACGGTTTCTGATAGACAAATAACACCAGGATCCTTTTCTACGTAGCTGACAGCTGGTAACTGTGCAGGGGCGGGTCTACCAAAGTTTTGCCAGGGGGGTAGGGCATTAACTGGAAAAGGAGGGTAAATAGAAATACTTTTCTTCCTTATTCTCATTTAAAATGTCTCGCTTTTAATAAATAATTATCTTAATTTTACAACCAAAGTGATCATCTGATGTAAAATGTATAGAAATCATACATATACCAACAAGCCAGTGTACATCACTGTCACAACAGTGTTTGTTTTCATTCAAAGGCTTTATGGCTTTTCCTATAATACCTGGTGGGCCAGTCTCTAGTCAAAATGGCCTTCTTAGTGTAGGGCACTTAGGCGGGAACAGGCTCTACTTAACAGTGTAGAGAATGAACTCCTAAAGACTTCCCAAATACATTCATGCAGACATAATGGCATGTAGGTTGTTCATGTTGTGGTGAGAAAGTGTCCCTGATTATTCTGTATGATTTGGGGCTTCTACCTGAGTTGCACAGCTGTACTTGAAATTTTAAAAATAAGTTACTCTCTATGCTCACTCCTGTTCCATAGTGCTAGCTACTGGTTGAAGTATTGCAACTAGGGGTGGGCGATATATTGAAAATACTTGATGCGAATGGCGTGTCTATATACTAGCAGACTAGCAGAAAAATATGGCAACAGCGAGAGTTTCAGACGTGCGAGGGAGACTTCACAAGGAGGATGTCGAACAAAGTGTGGCAATTTGTAAAACACGCTGTAAAACTATTGGCGCAAAAGGTAGCATAACCACGAATTTATTCAACCAGCTGAAAAGTCATCCACTGCAAAATGAAGAATGTTGAGTGAATCTTTTGAACTGCGCATGTCAACATCTCCCCATACACCGTTAAAGAAAACGTTAAATAAACCAGCTGTGACACCAGTGAATGTTCTTGGTCAGTTGGTTTTATAGTCACTGTCTAGACTTTTGTTTCTGTAATTTGAGGTCACATTTTATTTTACAGTCTTATACGTTATAAGCACAAGGGGCCACATTTTTAGTTTAAGTTGTTTATTTTGTCACATGAATTATTGCTTGCTGGGCTTTTTGTTGCTATGATCTTTTGTTTGTTAAAATGTTTAGTGTTGACAACAGAAAGAATTACTGGCATTTCAATTCATTCAGATTTTTTTGTATTCACAGTAGAGATGGCACGACACCACTTTTTTATGTCCAATACCGATATCATTTATTTGGATATCTTTTGATACCGATATGAATCTGATATAGTGTATTTTATAATCAATAAAACTGTTTTTTTTAATATCTTGCTGCATTTTGTATCAGTTCATACTCAAATTTAAAAAAACAAAACGCTAAAGCTATTCTCGCTGTTTGGTGGACAAAGTCCATCTCCATGAAACAAATCCCTGACTGTTAGACTAAAATTATATTTATTTTTTATATAATGATGCTTCTTTACCTAAACGTTTGTGTCATACTTTGGTTGTTCTTTTTAAAAATTCATTTTAGATGAATCTTTGACTGGTTATTATTTTGTGTTTCATGAACAGAAATATAAATTACCACCATGCTGTGCATGCATACTGCTGTGTACTGTGTATTTGTATTAACTGATATAACAGGTTATTTGCGTGACCAGTTTCTCTGAATTATAATAACCTCTGGATCACCTGGAACTGTGACAGCGGCCACTACTTTTGGTCTCCAGTTGCTTGGATTGAGAGGAGTTAATAATAAGCTAGACTAGGCTGCCAGACTGGACTGGACTGTCAAATTTTGGATGGATACCAAACAATCAGTGAAATTTCAAACATTTGTTTGAATGCCCTTTGTTAAAATATCCCTTTATAATGATCCGCTTTTCCATCCTTTTAAAGTCTAGTTTACTAGAGAGTAGTATGGAAGCAGGTTATATAAAGCGTTCTGATGATGCATTTGCTTTATCAGTCATGGCACACTTCTCTCTTTCTGGTCCTGTATTTGCTTGGTGTTGGATCGATATCAGATTTTTCAGTGGCACACACTCCAGCCTATACGAGTGCATCCAGCTGCAGAGCAGCAGGAACAGGTCAAAGTGGTTCCATGACATGTCTGCTGTTTGTTGATACTGAAGTAACACACTGGACTCAGAGGAGCAAAGCAAACTAAAGTGTCAATAATTTCACAGCCAGAGCTCGTCTACTTCTCACAGTCCGTCCTCTAACAGACTGGAACAAAACCTCATCACATCCACTTGACATGGCTTTCTCCATCCGCGAGGCAAACCTGGATGACTGCAAAGACATCGCGCGGATGATCATGGTGAGCTGACATGTGGACACTCATGCAGTCCAGCTGTGTGTGCGATTCAGAATATTAGACTGTAAACCTTAAATCCATGCAATTTTTCAAAACCACAGTGTTGCTGTTATCATTAGATTAGTGAGATATTATCGGATGAACTGTGCTCGCCCTGCTCTACAGTTTCAGTGCAAACAGGCTAATAAACTGCCTGTAAATAATGTTTTTACTGTTGGCTGAGGAACAGTGATGTTAGCATGTCCTGATAAATGATGGCAGCTGATGCTATTTATGATTTTCTCCAGGAACTGGCAGAGTATGTGAAACTGGCAGAGCATGTGAAAGTGACCCAGAAAGGTAGTATATGACAACAAGAAGACAACATCATTTTAAAAGCAGTTTGCTCTCTTTCTCATAGACACCCAGAGACTCAAGAAACACTTACATCAAAGCCACATAAGGCTAGTTCCAAACAAGCATATAATAAAACTAAGAATATTACTTCTCTCCTTTTTAAAAAAAATAGTACATCTATTCTGAACCAACCACATTCCCACTTTTCATCCTCCACCTGTCTTCCTCTCTCTTATTTTCTTCATTCATCAGTTCCTCAAACTGTTCCTTCCATCTTCCCAACAAACTCTCTTCACCCTAACCTTCTTTTCTAGCCTCTTTCAACACTTTCTTGCACTTCTTCATTCCACCACCAAGCGTCCTTGCCCTCTTTCTTCTGTCCAAAACACCTGTTTACAAACACTCTGTAATGCAGGGGTGGGCAACTCCAGGCCTTGAGGTCCGGTGACCTGCAGGTTTTAGATGTGTCCTTGATCCAACACAGCTGATTTAAATGGCTAAACTAGCTCCTCAACATTTCTTGAAGTTCTCCAGAGGCCTGGTAATGAACTCATCATTTGATTCAGGTGTGCTGACTCAAGGTGAGATCTAAAACCTCGAGGCCTGGAGTTGCCCACCCCTGCTGTAATGTGTGACCTTAATATTATGGAAAAAAATTATATTTGTCTATAATAGCTGGGATAGGCTCCAGCCAAGGATAAGTGAAAGAGAATAGATGGATGGATGGATGGATGGAAGTTTATGTCTGTAATTTCTTTTCAGACTTGGAGCAAGATGGCTTTTCCAATAATCCGTTTTTTCATGGGGTCATCGCTGAGGTGCCAGAACAGCACAAAACCAAAGAAGGTGCATGTTACACTCAGTTTTTACACACTGTTTGTGCTCACTCTAAGACCTACAGGCATAGTTAGTATCAGTGTAGTGAAAGTCTTTGTTGCTTGTCAGGAAAACACAATAAGAAATATAGGAAACAGTCACCTTTCTCTTCTTTTTTTATGTTCATGTTCTTGGAAGCAAATTTATTATTCTGTAAACTTTAATAAACCATTATGAAACCCAAACAGGGTACAAAAAGTGTTGAAAGCCTCCTTTTTAGTTTTTTGCAAGTAAGTCTTCTTGCCAAAGTACTTTCTATTGTACATTAGTCTACCTCCATAAACACTTCTTATTTGCTTACTTACTCTCTGCTGCCCAGCTGTGCTTTTTCCTTCCATGACACAGGTGTTTTTCCACACAGTCACTGCTGTCCACTATCTGCTGACTTCAACTATCAGAGTCTATAATGAGAAGTAGCTACTTATGTCTTGGGCCTCATTAATGTTGTGCTCCGTTCCCATCAGCTGCTAGAAAAACTCAATAAATCCATGAACTGTCCAGAACCAATCAGCAGAGAAGTGAGCAGCTAAATTGTTCTGGACTCAGAATCATCAGATTCATCAAGTCACTAGCAGGGGCGGATCTAGAGGGGTGGCATGTGCCACCCTGAAATGGCCTCTTTCCACCCCTAGTGCCACCCTAGTTTTGCATATGACAGTGTTGTTTATTAAAATAAGACAGCATTAACACTTTAAGCCAGGCTACAGTTAACACTGAATATAACTTCTAAAACTGAATATATTGCATAGTGTCCCTGGTCACTAGCAACATGACTCCTGATGTTCTGCTGCCTCTAAGTAATCAAAACCAAAAAAAAGAAGTAATAGTGGTTAAAATGACCTAACCAACCTCACCAGTGGGAAATGTGAGGTTTCATTTATAAAGTTTGCTGCACATTAACTGTGAGCAGCACCACAAATCATAGTTTTTTCATTGATGTAAAGGAAATTATACATATTTATGTGTTTACAGTGTAAAGTAAAGCATTATGCTGTGAATAATCATTGTGCTAAATGTTCAGAGTCATTAACTCAGTGGGAACAAACAACAAAACAAATTTACAATTTTCATGAATACTGGAACTGTAAGCTCACTCAGACTGTTTTTTTTTTTCTTCTGTCAGGGCACACAAAGATCGGCTATGCACTTTATTTCTATGCTTACAGCTCCTGGTCAGGCAGAGCCATTTATATGGAGGACCTGTATGTGATGCCTGAGTTCAGAGGTACAGTACAGCCTCTGAGAAGATGTCTCATCATCACTGTGCATCTGTATTTACAAAAGGTCTCAAGCAATGCACATGATCTGTCTTTCAGGGAAAGGCGTTGGTAAAGCACTAATAAGCAAGGTGGCACAGGTGAGTGAAACATGCGAATGATGTAGAAGATAAACCTTGAAGATTTTGCGATTTTCAATATTTCCGAGCAAAAAGTACTAAATAGTGTCTCAGAGGTAGCATACAGAAGAACCCTCCATGCTACATCTCAGCTTAGCAGGGCAACCGTGGCTCAGGGGGTTGGGAAGCGCATCTGTAACCGGAAGGTCGCCGGTTCGATCCCCGGGCTCTCTGTCCTGGTTGTTGTGTCCTTGGGCAAGACACTTTACCCTACCGTCTACTGGTGTTGGTCAGAGGGGCCGATGGCGCGATATGACAGCCTTGCTTCTGTCAGTCTACCCCAGGTGTGGGTCTGGCTTTGGGTGCCTTGAAAAGCGCTATATAAATCCAATCCATTATTATTATTTCCTCTTGATTTTGCTCTCCTGTAGCTGGCTCTGGCTGCTGGTTGCCACCAGCTCAACTTCACCGTCCTGGACTGGAACAAACCATCGATGGACTTTTACCTCAGTCAGGGCTGCTTCAATATCACTGCTACCATGGGCTACCACTACATGCTCTGCGAGGGAGAGGCGCTGAAGCACCTGGCTCAACTTTAACCAATTCATCATGACTTTGTGACCCTTGCAGCCATGAGGTCAGCCCACGCACTGCAGGGATGGAGCACCACTCAGTGGCTCATTTCCAAAATCTGACAACATGAAGGCACTACACAGGCTTTCTGAAGGTCTGTGCACAGAGGCTTATTGTGAAACATGCCTTTAAAAATTAATATAGTTATGATATGATAGATATGTCTGTATACAGATAAATCGCATAAATTAGGTTTTCTAATTGAGTTGCAGTTACATTTTGGCTCTCAGGCAGTGGATGTTCCAGTCCTGAGAGGTTTTTTACATTAAAGTGTATAACGTCATATAATAAAGCTAATTACATATATTTCTCCTGATCATTTTTTGCGTTAAGTTACAAATAAGGCACATAATTCACACAATGTCTTCCATATTTAGTGGTTGCCAGTGGTGGTAAGTAATCAAGTAGAAATACTTCATTATTGTACTTAAGAAGAATTTTCAGGTGTCTGTACTTGAGGATTTTTCTGACAATATTTTACTTTCATATTGTAATGCAAATATCTCTACTTTCTACTCTCTATATATTGAAAACAGGCTCACTACCTTATGTTTATCACATTTAGAGGAGTTATTTGACGTCAATGAGAACCTTCCAGACATCAAATCAGTGTGAACCTGAATGGTATGAACAACTCAACACAGTCCTGTTTCTGTGTCCATCATCCGTGTTTATTGCACATGATGAGATGAAAGAAATAAAAACATAATATCTGCATAATTTATAGAGCTGTACTCAGGGTTTAAAGTTGAGGAATGATCCCTCCATCCATCTTCTTCAACTTATCCAGGGCTGCACAGGGGCAGCAGCGTAGGCAGTTAAGTCCAGACCTCCCTCTTGCTGGCCACCTTTTTAAGAAAGTGGTTCCCAGGTCAGCTGAGAGCAGTAGCGGCTCTGCTCTCAGCTGACATCTGCTCCCAGATGGCTGAACTCATCACCCTATCTCTAAAGGAGAGGCCAGCCACACTTCGGCTCATTTGCACCACTTGTATGCCCGATTTGTTTTTTCAGTCACTGCCCAATGCTCATGACCATAGGTGAGGGTGGGGAGGTAGATCAACCAGTAAATCAAGAGCTTCGCTTTTATCATTCAGCTGACCGATATAGTGTCCGCATTGCTGCAACCATAGAACCAATCTGTCTGTCATTCTCCCGATCCCCTCTACCCTCACTCGTGACACCCCGTGTTCCCATAGAGTACTCAGAGGTACACAGTCGAATACCTTCTCCAAGTCTACAAAACACTGGTTGGGCAAACTCCCATGCACCCTCAAGAATCTTCGTCTCAGGTCTCATGCATCCTTTTATTGCGGCAAGTTCGATCACTTGATATCTTCATGTCCTAAGAAAGTAAAAGGTTCTGCCCACCGGTAGATTTGGGGTTACGAGTGGGCGGAACACACATTAGCTCAAAACCCCATTTTCAGCTCCCAGTTTCACCGTTTCACTGGAGCAGAACAGAATTTAATCGACTCTGAGTTACACAGTTAAACATTCCCCTCAGGGAGTTAGATCTGCCCGTGTTTGCGCACATAACTCATCAGACAGAGCTCGTCAGATTTGTCACCTCAAGTAATCATAGGGAAACACTCACCGTTTTTATGTTCCGCTCGCCGGATGCCTCACTGATTCTGGGTTTCCCCTAGCTAGAGGTACACAATCCCCACTTAGACTGGGCAGGCCAGAGAGTAGCCAGCTTGAACTAATCAAGTATTAAGCAAAAGCAAAGCCTTCACCTTGCCAATCCACAGACCTTATGATTGCGACATCAAGCTACTCCCAGGTGCTACTCTGCCATCAAGCCAGCTCTATAACCTGTTCCGTCCAGAGCGCGCCGCTATGGAGAAATACATTAAAGAATCACTCGCAGCAGGCATCATTCACCCTTCCTTCTCTCCAGTGGAGAGCAGGGTTTTTCTTCAGAGGCAAAAAGGACAGTTCAACACTGATCCTTCTCTCCTCTCGTTGCTGTGTCCGGAACTCCAGAATAATAATAATGCCACATGTCCGTATACTGCTTCTAGTGCTAACTGTCTTTCATAGAGTTTTCCACTCTTCCTTGTATATAGCTTTGCCCATTTTCATAGTCGCACTAGTTTGCCCACGCACTTGTATATATCTCACAGCACTAGCATTTTGCCACATCCGTGTATGTAGCCCTCTTTTCATTAGTTTGCCTCTGTGGCGGGGTGTGCTCCATGGAACAGCTGTGGGGGATCTGACCACAGAGCTCATGATATAATTACAAAAATAATCATCGACCTGCGACCTAGGGTGTCCTGGTGGCACATATACTTATGGACACCCTTATGTTTGAACATGATCTTCGTTATCGACAAACTCTGGTTTGCACAGTCAAGTAACAGAATACCGCTCAGGTTAAAGACAGATAGGCCATTCCTCCCAGTCAGGCCCCTCCAGGTCTCACTGTCATTGCCCACAAGTGCATTGAAGTCTCCCAGGAGAATGACAGAGTCCCCAGGTCAAGTACCCTCAAGCACCCCACCCAGGGACTCCAAGAAGACTGGGTACTTTAAACTGTTGTTTGGTGCATAGGTGCAGATGACAGTAAGAACCAGTATCTTGACTCAAAAGCGCAGGAAACAAACCCTCTTGTCCACTGGAAAAAAAAAAAAATCTCCATCATACAAGTCGAGGGATATTAAGGTACCCAGCCCGGCCCGCCATCTCTCACCAAGCGCGACTCCAGACTGAGACAGAGTCCAGACCTTCTTCCAAGATACTTGTTCCAGAGCCCCCTCCCTTCCCTAAAATTTTACCTTATCGTGGTGAGGGTTGGTCTGTCCTAGGGATCCCAGGGGCAATTTTGTTTTTATTCAGGGATTTTTGACCCCTGGTAGGGTCTCGTGTGGCAAATTGGTCCTTGGTGAGTAACAAAAATCTATGGAACCGTTCACCCTGCCCAGGATAGGGTACGTTGGTCCCACCCTGGAGCCAGCCCTGGGGAGGGTGACCGAGGGTTTGCACCTGCTGGCCGGGCCTTAGTCAATGGGGCCAGGCTTTGCACCACCCAAACAGGGGACATGGGCCCATCCTCCTGTAGGCCCACCACCTCCAGAAGGTGCCTTGGAGGTCAGGTGCAGTGTTTGCCAGGTGGGAGACCCTCTTGGACTGATCCCCATCTACACAGGAATCTCACATCTCTGAATCAAAAACAATTACTTTTACCTTTTTACATTTTTTAAGGAGAATTGAGAAACTTGGTTTATTAAAAATAGGAAGAGGCTAATTCTTGAAAACCCCAGAGATTTAGGTATTCAGGCTCTGGTAAATACTTCTGTAGTTTAACCAAGGTGCTGACAGAGTTAGAAAAAAGAAAAAAAGAGTAAATATTTGACACAACTGTGTAGGCTTAGACAGGTCACTGCATGAGAAGATGAGGTGTGGGATTTATCGTCCAATTTAGGTTTTGGAACTTAATTACTTTTCCAAGTTCAAAGTTAACCAACAGTTACAACAACAACAACAAACTTTATTTGTCACATACACAATTATACAGAGCACAACATGTAGTGAAATGCTTGTGTCCGAGCTGCGGACAGGCTGCAGACATAGCTTTTGCCATTCCAGGGCTTGGTTTTTAGCATGAGGGGTCTAGCCAGGACCGTTACTGGAATCTAACTTGTGACTCCCGCTCCAAAGGTGTGTAGTCTTACCACTACACTATCCAGCTGCCCAAAAATAGTAGATGGCCTGTACGGGGATTGAACCCGCGACCTTGGCATTATTAGCACCTTGCTCTAACCAAGTGAGCTAACCACAATATTATTGAGCTAACCAGGCCATGTTACTACTCCATATAGTTACTATAGTGAATATAGTTACTATTCATTTGTATGAATACTGTGTACTGATACTGCCATATTTTACATGCTTGGTGCTGCTTCTAATACATCTGTATGAAACTTTAAGCATTTAGTGCAATTTCATATTTAGCTTTGTGATTTAGTTTTCAAAACAGGTGGTATATTTAAAATTTTTTGTATTTTCAGTCACGTTTGTGTCCACCACCTTCACTCTGCCTTTAAAGTTAGCTGAGAAGTAACCAAAGTACAGAGGGGAACACTGGACAGAATCACAAATCCTAAAAATAAGTTTGTACAACAGGGTATTAGGCATGCAATAAATACATCAAAAAATTGTACATGTTACAGTGTAGAAAATAATGGGCCAACTCAAAAACAAAGAAAATGACATTAAAGTTGCCGTTTCAAGTCAAACAACTGGCACGGCTGCCTTACCCTCTACAAAATGCCTAGTTTAGATGAGTTAGTGAAACAATTTGATCATCTCTGTTATTGTGTCTACTACATACATCCTCTTTACTGCACAGGGGTCTGACTGTCAATATCCTATCATCCGTCCATTAGCAAAAAGGGAGAAAAATATTAAACATGATTTATAGAGATACAGAAATTAAGCTATTTTGCTCTTAGACTCTCATGACTTATCATAGCAGACAGAATCCCAGTGGTGATAGGATTTAGGAGAAGACCCCCTGGAGTCAACACAGTGATGCTTATGAAGATGAAGACTGACGTTTGGATGGAGCGCCACCAGTTAAAAAGATACAGATGTTTCAACACTGTGTCAAGCTTCCAAAGCACAGATGTTTTGAAACACTGCTCTGAAGCGTGGTTCAACACCCAAGTCATGTGACCACGACTAAACAAGGTTTTCTAGGCATTGCCAGCCACAGCGATTCCCATTATTGTTAACCATCGTCATTTGGGCTGCACCTTGTAATTACTGAATTACTTTTTATACTACAATCATTTAAACACTGAATAAAATACTGCAATTACAAAAAATATTATATAAATATAGAAATAGTATTAAAATATCTTATTTGAATAATTACTCTCATACGGAGGAGACAAGGTGAGAAAAACAGAGACTGAGCTCTATTCACTTATGTCAGCAGAGACAGAGCAGCAAACTCCTTGAAATACCTCAATAAAAATCACCTCTGCTTTCAAGAAGAACATAAAACAGGAGTTTTCAGCTCTGAATCTGTCTGTTGTCAATTTTTTTTCTACTTTCAACAGAAAATGTGTTTGGCTGTAGTGACTCCATCCTTGCTATAACACGTTAATCACTGCAAGACCATAAAGAATATATTTACACTGTTAGAAAAAAAAAACACATCCATTAAATACAGGTGAGTTATTTATTCACATCATTCATGGTAAATTAGTTTTTTTCTTTTCCATTTTTTAACGCTGTGCTACCTTCAAGCGTTGCAGTGTTGAACAAACCTGATGATAGAACTTCCAGTAACCTTAAAAATCAACCAAACACATCCAAACTTTGAGGGCTGTTTGTAGAAGCTGACTGAGCCCAGGGATTTTTCCAAAACATGTGTTGATCACAATTATTGACAGTCTGGTAAAATAAGTATCTGTTGTGTTGTTGTGCAGGGCTTGCTGCGTCACTGATTTTAGAACAGCATCATCAAGATGTAGTGGGATTGCCAAACTGGCCAACAGAAGTCACTGTGGAGATGGGTTTCAGTTTGTTTTGACACCTCAATACAATTCCAGCAATGCTTTAAATGTTTCAGTGTTTCATAAAGCCATCTCTAGACACAGGGAATAAACTCAAAAGGCAGCTATAATGCTAAACTCCCAGAACAATAGAAAACACAGGCTGGGCAGGAATCCAAAACCCAGGGAAACAGAGCTGAGACACACACAGAGAGAGAATGAGAAGGACCCAACAAAGAACTGAGACAAACTGAAGGAATAAATACTCAAGGTGATGAAGGCAAACAGGAGACACCTGAGAGGACAGCTGAACCTAATTGACAAGGGATGTAAAACCAAACACAAGAGACAAAAAGGCTAACAAAATAAAACAGGTAGCTAATATCTGGAAGAGGGCTCTGGACTTAAAAAAGGCTGAGGAACAGTGATGTTAGCATGTGCTAATAAATGAAGACAGCTGATGCTATTTATTTATATTTATTTGTTTTTTTGACCCAGAAAGGTAGTATATCTAGTGATGCTTAAGTTTTTGCCTTAACCGTAAATATATTGTTTTGTTTTATAATTTTCATAAACATATTAAATCCCAGGTGATATCCAAGTAGAGGTTCGGAGCGAAGTTAATGTAGTTTTTTTTTTCATTATTATTTTATATATTTCTTAAAATTTTGACTTATTGTTTTAATTCAGTTTAGTTTCGAGAGCACATTTTCATATTGCACTTTAGCTTTTATTGTTTGAAAATGTTTCGTTTTAGTACATTTTTTTAAAAAATTAGTTTCAGTCTTTAAGGGTTAGAGTTAGGGTTAAAAGACACCCAGAGTCTCAAAAAACACATTAAATCCACATCAGGTGAGTTCTAACAAAAGTTTTACCAAACTATCTTGTAATAAAACTAAGAAAATTGTTTCTCTTCTTAAAAAAAATAAAAAATAGTTAGTTTTTCCAAGTTCGTTAAACTATTTCCTTTAGTTTTACTTTTTTCTTTTTCAAAAGTCCAGTTTTTAATTTTTATTTTAGTGAACTGAAATGCTTGTTTCCAACTTTTTTAGGTTTTAGTTTGAATAACTATAATAACCTTAGTTGAGTTTATTCTTGAACTTGCAATTAAATCTTTCATGAATCTTTCGTGAAACACAGAAACTGGATGTTTAATCTCTTTTTCTGCAGCTGTGAAATAATCTGTGAACCAAGAAAGATATTCTGCCGACATTTTGTTAAATGTGGATTTCAGCTGCTTCAGGGGAAGTAAGCTGTGGATGTCAGTGGTCATTAAAAGAACACAGTACTAAAAATCTTAATCCACCCCTCATTTCTCATTGTCTGCTGACTTCAAATATCAGAGTCTATACTGAGAAGTAGCTACTTATGTCCTGGACCTCATTAATGTTGTGCTCCACTCTCATCAGCCGCTAGAAAAACTCAATAAATCCATGAATTCTCCAGAACCAATCAGCAGAGAAGTTAGCAGCCAAATAGTTTTGGATTCATCAGATTCATCAAGCCACTAGCAGGGGCCGATCTAGAGGGGTGGCATGTGCCACCCTGAAATGGCCTCTTTCCACCCCTAGTGCCACCCTAGTTTTGCATATGACAGTGTTGTTTATTAAAATAAGACAGCATTAACATTTTGAGCCAGGCTACAGTTAACACTGGATATAAATTCTAAAACTGAATATATTGCATAGTGTCCCTGGGCACCAGCAACATGACTCCTGATGTTCTGCTGTCTAACCAGCCTCACCACTAGGAAATGTGACCTTTAATGAAGTTTGCTGCACATTAACTGTGAGCAGCACTACAGATCATATCATTTTTTTCACTGATGTAAAGGGAATGATACATAGTTATGTGTTTACAGTGTAAAGTAAAGCATTATGCTGTTAATAATCATTATGTTAAATAGTCATACTCATTAAATCAGTGGGAAGAAACAACAAAATAAATATATAAATTCATGAATACTAAAACTGTAAACTGTAAGCTCACTCAAACTGATATTTTTCTTCTTTGAAGGCACACGAAGATCGGCTATGCACTTTTTTTCTATTCCTACAGCTCGTTTGCAGCCAGAGCCATTTATATGGAGGACCTATACGTGATGCCTGAGTTCAGAGGTACAGTACAGCCTCTGAAAAGATGTCTCATCATCACTGTGTCCCTATATTGGCAGGAAATCTCAAGTAATGCACATGATCTGTTTTTCAGGGAAAGGCGTTGGTAAAGCACTAATGAGCAAGGTGGCACAGGTGAGTGAAACATGTGAACACTGTAGAAGATAAACCTTGAGGATTTTCCTGTTTTCAATATTTTTGAGCAAAAAATACTTAACAGTGTCTCAGAGGCAGCATACAGAAGCAGCCTCCATGCTACATCTCAGCTCAGCAGTCATTTCTTCTTGTTTTTGCTCTCCTGTAGCTGGCTCTGGCTGCTGGTTGCCACCAGCTCAACTTCACCGTCCTGAACTGGAACAAACCATCGCTGGACTTTTACCTCAGCCAGGGCTGCTTTGATATCACTGCTACAATGGGCTACCACTGCATGCGCTGCGAGGAGGAGGTGCTGAAGCACCTAGTTCAACTTTAACCTATTCATCATGACCTTGTGACTTTTGCAGCCATGAGGGCAGCTCTGCAGGCATGGAGCACCACAGTGGCCCCTTTGCAAAACCTAACAACCTGAAGCCCCTACCACTACATAGGCTTTCTGAATGTCTGTGCACATAGGCTTATTGTGACACATGCCTTTAAATATGAATATAGTTCAGATATGTCTATATACAGATAAATGACATAAAATTGGTTTTCTAATTTAGTTGTCATAGAATAAACCTAATTATATACATTTCCCCCGAGCATTAAGTTGGCATTAAGTTACAAAGAAGGCACATAATTCAGACAATGTCTTTCAGATTTAGCTGATGTTAAAGGTGAGAAGTTATGAATTGCAAATACTTCTTTATTGTACCTAAGTAAAATTTTTGTTTGTCTGTACTTGAGTATTTTTCTAACAACATTTTACCGCTATACCCTACATTGTAACACAAATAACATAAATTATGCAGAAATAATAATTTCTGCATAATTTATAGTGCTGTACACAGGGGTTAAATTGGACCGGACCAATCCAGCACTGTATTTTTGGCGTGGAATAGATTTGTGTAAATCCAAAGCAATACAAAATTTTCTCACAAGCTCAAAACTACAGAGCACAAGGAGCCAAATAACACTACCACAGCAATCCCCAAATTTTGATTCTGTTCATCTGGATGTAGCGTTTTCAGTGGGAGAAACGTTTCGTCACTCATCCAAGTGCGTCTCAGCTGACTCTACATAAACAGGGTGCACCTTCAAGACCGATTGTCAGCATGATCAACTCAGTCACCTATAACATCTCTAAGTTTCTGGCTTTGATCCTCAACCCGTTGGTAGGCAGGTCTGAACACCACATCCAGAACACCTTGGATTTTGTTGAGAAGGTGAGAGAAGTAATTATGGAGGCAGATGAAACAATGGTCTCATACGATGTTACATCTATCTTCACTTGCATCCCAGTGCTACTGGAATCACTGCCTCTGGATTTCAGTTGGCTTTCAGTAAAAGGAGTTTACAATCAGCTGGACTTTGGCTTGCCAGACTGAATGGGAATGGCTGAAGTTTCTACTTTTACACACCCCTAATCTCTGAAAGACAAACTGCACAAACACATCTTCACTAAATCTCTGAAATAATAGTTGTCCTATATGTTCCTTATTTTCCTTTTTATAACTAACATTTACATATCTTTTTGAAGTGTAGGTGTAAGAGACTAATAGAAACTTATCATTTCTTAAGAGGTATGTGTTCTAAAAACAATGTAGTACCACAACAGACAACACTATGAGACTCGGTATTTCTCAGCTACAACTCAATCTGCAGAAGTCTGAGTAACACAGAAATCTCTTTATTCAGTCCATTACTGTAAACTTAAGTCTAAGGAATAGAAAAATACCTTTGCAGAGCAGCAAAAAGGGGAATCCTCCCACCCTTAATATCAGTATCAATGCCTCAGGGAGCTCCAGACCGAGGCCTAGCCACACACACACACACAGAAACTGCAGAAAGACACACATCCACATCCACCCCACCAAGTGTTAATGTACAGGCCGCTGATTCAACTGTAAACGTCCTATCTAATCTATTTTTATTCATATTTCTATATATTATCAACAGAAGCTGTGCTCTGTAAGGAACTTCATCCCAACAGTGACCAGCAGCTAGAGATTAAATGTTGGAGCAAAATAATGAAGAAAAAGGTGTCAAGGTGACTGTAAAGATCATTAAGGCTGCAGGTGCAGTTCAGTTCAGTTTTATTTACATAGTGCCAACAACAGTCGCCTTAATGCGCCTTATGTGATAAGTTAAAGATGGAGCAATAATACAGAGAAATTCGCAATTAACAGGCGACTCCCTATGAACAACAAACAGAGTACGATGATGAGCTTAGCCATACATCCGAGGCAACACTACCGAACTTAGCTAATACTCCAGCACTGATTGAAGATCGCTGTGTTAAATAGTCCGGCTAAGATGGCGGAAGATTAGCAGCAGGTGCGAAGGCTTCAGCACGGGGACGCCCCAGGAGCACGCGCCCCCGAAGGACGCAAACAAACATACAGAGAAAAACGAGAGGGAGAGGGAGCGAGAACGCGACATCACGGGCAGGCCGACCGGTGAGGACCGTCGGACCTTGACAATATCACATTAGTACCTGAAGTAGTCTTTTTCTAACAAAGGACCAATTATCACAGATATAAGATAAACTGCAGTTTCATATACATTTATAGTTTACAGAGTACCTAAAATAGTACTTTCCTACTGGCACAAGGTGGGGCTATGAACCAAATGATATGTGAACTGCTGGGAAGAAAGACACACACTAATCTGGTACGCCTTGCCAGTATAGGATTGCACCCCCTTTTGCCTTCAGAATTTGAGTGCAGTGAACTTATCATTAGCTTTTGATGAAAGAACATATGCTGAAGCTCACAGTACTTTTCCATATCATTGCAAATCTGTGAGATGATCTTAAAAATACTGTTCTTCCTTTAACTGGTCAAACTGTGTAATCAGTGCATGCCTCATGTCACAGTAAAGCCATTCATTACCTGCACAAATATAAAGACCAAAATGTGAATTTAGAAGGTTTTGCTCTCTGCAACAACATACTCTGCTGCACACATGAAACTTTTATTGTTTTCATGTCAAAACCACATAATCTTGAGACAAATTTGAAGGTCATTTCTCTCTGTTGAATCTTCTCATCTTGCCACTGTGCTGTGATCTTGGTTCTGTTATCTTCACAAAAGATGTATTCTTGTTTGGGTTTTTCCATTCACAGTTTCCTGTTTGCTGACATGGGTGTCGTGGTGCTCTCCGAGCCCGTTCTCACTCCCGAGGCGTAACATCCCGACGTTTTGTCATGTCCTGCAGCGTTCCTGAGGAACGCGAAAGGTGACCTTCCACGTTGTTATGGTACGCGGCGGTTTCCAGCCCTGTACTGCAGCCCTAAACTTAACATTATCACTAAGCCTAACCATAACCTTATGCCTAACCTTAACCATAACCGTATCCCTACGCCTAAACCTAACCTTATCCCTAAACCTAACCATAACCTTATGCCTAACCTTAACCATAACCTTATGCCTAACCATAACCTTATTCCTAACCTTAACCATAACCGTATCCCTACGCCTAAACCTAACCTTATCCCTAAACCTAACCATAACCTTATGCCTAAACCTAACCATAACCGTATACCTAAGCCTAAACCTAACCTTATCCCTAAACCTAACCATAACCTTATTCCTAACCTTAACCAGCACTTTAATGAGGTGAAATAGTGTTTTCTAAAGCGATTTTAAGGGAAAAAGCGAAGATGTGTAGATTGAGTCCAAACGGTTCTCATGTGTCCGCAGTTTTCCGATGTCGTGATGTAGGAACGCCTTGGGTGCCCAAAAACGTAATATGTTGACGATTTGTCACCTAGCGTAAAATGTTACGATTTGGGAGTGAGAACGGGTTGGCTCTCCTCATGCTGCACCAGGCTGTGTCAACCTGCAAAATTCTTTCCTTACTGCACACCTCCATCTGCCTCAACATCGCTTGTCTCTATTTCAGCAGATTCCCAGTACCTCCCTTTTTCCCCTCCTCTCCTGTCCTTTTAGTTTTCACGGGATTGTTGCCAATCGGTTCATTTGGTTTTCACCTGTTATCCTTTCACCTGTTTGAAAGACGAAACACCGAAACTGCTCTCTGCACACACCAGGGAATGCCCCTAAGATTTTTTGTATTTATTCTTTATTACTTTCGATTTCAACCCAGCAGTTATGAGAAGTCATGTGACTACAGATTAGCAGTCGTCATTATTTTATACACTTTTATTTTGAGTTAATCCCTCTTAGTGCTGCAGAGAGTAAAGGTTTATTTATTTATTTTATGACTTTATGGGTTTATCGCACTACTTTTGGAACCTTGCACCACGTAGCCAAAGTTGAGGAAAGTACCTGATCTACCGATCAGAGACTCTGGGTGAATTATCTCACTTGGATAGTTTGTGGGCTTGTTGTGTTGCTTTCGCTATTGTGGTGTTCTGAATGTGAATCAAACTGGATGTTAAAATGTTTTATTTTTTTATATGGTTATACAACAGCACTGATGAATTCACTCATAGCCATCATTTGGCACAAGCCGGATGTGAAGCAGTAAAAAAAACAAAAACTAAACAAACATGTCCTGGTTACATATCACACTGATGAGGGTGTGTTAGGTAGTTTCCAGTATTCATCTGAATGACAGCATTTGAAATCGTGCTTTTAATAAGGAGATTTCTACACCGAATAATGGACATTGTGGTGAACATCATTTACATGCTTGACCTTTATTTGAACTTTTAGGTTTACTGGTAGGTCATCACTGATGATCTGTTTACATTGCAAGGCAAAAGTGGTGCGCATCAGCTTTGTAATCAGGACATGATTCTTTTCCCTTTTCTTGACTTCATCCATAATCTGTAGTCTTAGCTGGTCAAGGCTAACAGCATCTACACCCCTTGGGAAGTTCGGCAGAAAATTTACTTCTGCCCTTTTAGGTCTTTTAATATCAGTGTGTGGCGATTGCTTATCTGGATCATTTCTACTTCTCTTTCCAGAATTCACAGCTACCTCTTAAAATTCAGCCCGACTCAATTTAGCACAATAGTTCCCCATCTTAAACTTTAGGCTATTTTTCCACCCATACCAACCTGTCTGTGATCCAGGCTCCTTTAGACAAGGATGCTTAGTGACATATCAGCGGTAGCCAAAGCTACCGCTGATATGTCCCGATCACTGGGGTATGCATTGAAACTATGCATTTTAGCTGCAAGAATTTCAAGAATGTCATGCTTTTGTTCCCTAAACAACTTGAGAGCCTTTCCTTTTCTCTCATAAGCAACATCACCCTCACCAAGTACGAGTTCTAACTCATAGGAAAATGTAGGAATTGGGAAATCCTGAGGCCATCTTCAACCCTGTCTGGAGTCATGGCATGTGGTAGATCAGATAGTGGTGATAGTTCAGTAGCGTCATCTGACGCTACAGTAGCGTCATCTGACGCTACTGAACTATCACCACTATCTGATCTAACAACTTTTACAACAGCTTTCTGTAGAAGCTCCTCAATATCTAGAAGTGAACAAAGCTGCCTGTCAAAGTCTGGGTCTTTGTATGATAAGCTAAAGTCATAGTCATAGTCATAGTCAACTTTTCTTTTATAATGTCTTTTAGCTCATCCACAGATTCTGGATGTGAGAATAAAGTCAGTTTTCTCACAGTTTCTTTGGAGACATGAACATGAAGTAATACGAATTCAGCAGACATTCCCTATAGTTAGAAAAGAAAAGAGAAGAGTCGTTACTTTTTGGGGGGGTTTCACCCTGATCTATTTGGTTGCATGTGGGTTATTCCAAAAGCAATATTAATCTTGCCAGTGTCTGATCAAAATGAATCTTTTTTTGTGTCAACAACAGATGTCCATCAACAGTATAGTATATAACAGGAACATGCAAACATAAACGTTGAAAAAAGTCTAAACATGAGCATGAACATGAATCTGAGCAAAGCAGAAATTCTGTGACCTAATGTGACTTTGACATGAAGATCTGTTATCTGTTTGATAACTATTCTTTCAAGAATTTTTGATATGAAAGGAAGGTTAGAGATTGGCCTATAATTAGCTAAGACCACTGGGTCAAGAAATGGCTTTTGAAGTAACGGGTTAACTGCTGCCAGCTTGAAGGCCTGTGGTGCTGATAGTTAGTTTTACTCGGTGTTGATTCATTTAAACGAACATAATTATCCTGCTGTAACAAGGTTTCTGTAAGGCTGAGTAAATCAGTTTGTTGATCAATTATTAACACGTGTACTAACAGAGTCTTGGAAGAGAGAGAACTACAGTTTATTTATCCACATTTTACTGTTTTACTATTTGGTGTAGATGTGGATATTGTATTGTTCTTTATTTGTGATTTGTCATGTTTAAGTCTGTTTTTTGCTGGTTTTTAGTTTGTTTTTTGTCTGTTTGGGAGCTGACACAGTCTCTAAGGGGATAGGGTTTGGGGATGTTGAAAGATTTTATTATGTTTATGTTTAGAAGTACATTTTGTTTAAGGTTTTTTAGATGTGTTTGCTCTTTTTATTAGAGAAGTTACGTTGTGCAAGCTTTGTGTGCATTCCAGAGCTCCCTGACTTTCACACCCACATCCTGGGATCATGGGAGAGGTCACACACCTTGTCTTATTGTTTATCTCATATATGCTTAGAAGTATATAGTCATTTGTAGATTGAAAGAATGTCTCATCCTAGGAGGTCTGTAACAACTCTGTGCAGCATGAAGAGGGGAGTGCGTTCACTCCTCCTCAGAGTGTTCTGGCATAGATCACACGTCTCCTAAGAGAGGTCGTACCTTCTTTTATTGTTTTATGGTAGGATAAACGTATCTATGTCTGTTTTACTCTAAGTGCATTTTGTTTAGATGAACTGCTGGACTTCCAGGCCAGCAGGGTTAGGAAGTCATTTTATGACCACACACACACACACACACACACAGGGTATTCTTTGTTCACATGTATACCTATGTAAGCTGTCATATGTTAATGAACCTATGCATATTCATGTAACCACAATAAAAGAGCAGTGTTACGGGAGAGCGGACGAGAGCAACTGAGGTCAAGCGAAGGAACGGCGCCTGTCCAGTTCTCTCCCGTGCACGTTAATTTGTAAAACCTGTCTGAGTGTCATTTATTCCAATCTGAGTTGAATTACAGGAAAACTCCTGACAGGGGGGGATAACAGGAGGACAGAAGCTGCAGAGAGGCGTGTAAGACTGCAACTCTGCTTCCTGGTCCCAACTCTGGATAGTCAGATTTTGGGGGGTTTATTAAATTGGTCCATAGTTCTAGAAATGAGAGCTGCTCCATCCAAAGTGGGATGGATGCTGTCTCTCCTAACAAGACCAGGTTTCCTCCAGAAAGTTTCCCAATTACCTATAAAGCCCACATAATTTTTTGGACACCACTCAGACAGACAGCAATTTAAGGAGAACATGCGGCTAAACATATCACTCTCGGCTAATCACTGTTAGTATGTGTCAGGTTTCTCAGTAGGCAGGGCAGAGCAAAATGAAGAAATTGCTACGCCAAAGCAACCCACTCAGCTACCTAGTGACTGAAATAGCAATACACCATCCCAGTGAATACTGGGTAATTACCCCAAATGTGTATTTGGTGGTACAACATTAAGATCATTTAATCCTCCATGGTACTGCACTCGACTGTGGCTGGAGTACTCAGTTGTATAGGATACATGCTTCTGTTTCCCCTGTCGGAAATATTGCAGCACTGTCAAAAGCAGCACTTGATCAAGACAAGGGGCTACAGAGACAAAGTGCAATTACATAAAAAACATTTATACAGTGCACCCCACTCCTTTCTCGCCTCCATTGCTACCATGTGCCTCTTTTATATTTCTGTTTGCCCACTCAAATATGCAGAACCAGCCCAGACAGATGGTCTCTACATGCATGGTTCCCAGCATGAAGGGGGAAGTGTGATGGTGTGGAGGTGCTTTGTTTTTGACACTGTTGGGGATTTATTCAAAATTAAAGCCACACTGAACTAGCATGGCAACCACAGCATCCTGCAGCAACATGCCATCCTATCTGGTTTGCGTTTAGTCGGACCATCATTAAATGCAAATTATAAGTCTGTATCATAATATCTGGTCTAATAACCAGCTGTTTGCGAGATGGTTATTAGATGCCGCTTCAGCCAGCCAGAGAATCCCCTATTGCCCTCCCCTTTCCTCCCTGTGCCGCAAGCAGCAGGCGTACCTCGCAAACAGAGGGCGCCCTTACTCCTCGCAAATGGGCGATAGAAAACCGATCGGTGCTCATGCAATCCCAAAAATGCGCTGGCATGATGTCGTTGCAGCATGGGTGCAATCAACTTTTTTTTGATGGCCCGTGATGGCGCCCCCCCCCCCCCCCCCCCCACCACGATGCCGCCCTGGGCAACGACCCGGGTCGCCAATATATAAAAAAAACCACTACTGTTCAGGTAAACTACTTTGGGATGAGATTGATCATAGAGTTAAGGGACAAGAGCCAACAAATTCCCAGCATTTCTGGGAACTCCTTCAAGACTGTTGGAAAACTATTTTAGGTGACTACCTTCTGAAGCTCAAAGGGCCGCTACTTGGAAGAATCTAAAATATAAAACATATTTTGAGTTATTTCACATTTTTTGGTTACCACATAATTCCATATGTGTTCATCTACAATGTAAATACTCATGGCAATAAAGAAAAAACATGAAATAAGAAGGTGTGTCCAAACGTTTGACTGGTGTCGTACACTGAATTTGATAAAGACTGATTAAACAACTGAAACTATCTTCCCTACTTACCCATGTCTTTGTACTTACCATGTACATTTTTGTCTGCGAAACAATACAAAAGAAGACAGAAATGCTTTCACTTCGTTTTTTTTAACAAGATGTTAATAATGGCTTGAATATCATCATAACCGAAAAATCCCAATGATGACACGTTAGCGTTTTATTTCCCTGTTAAAACGTAACAACGAACTGACAAGAGCCTGCCTCCAACCCCGAGTGGGAGGTATAAGTAGAGTAAACAAACCGTCACTTTGCGTAATCTTTGGACGGAGAAGCTGGAAGGAAGGCACATTCGCCTCCTGAACAAAGCCATGACAGGAGTCGCCGTTATCACGCCTGCAGGTCAGGTGCATCTGATGCCGCTGCACACCGAAATGCTTAATATGGCTTTGAGTTCTTTCATAGTGGAAATGCTGGAGACGATCGTCATCCTAGGTAAATAACCAAAATTGAGGGGGTGGGGGCAAACGCGCAAACATCTTAAAGATCTTTGTTTTGCTTGAAAAGTTACACACACAGTTAGCCTATTTAAATCTGTATAATACTGATAAAATCCCTCAGCTGCTAACTCGCAACAACGATCACCATTATTTTAAACAATAACCTCTAATGCCACTCACTCTAATGGAGGGAACATGTTATAATTATTTATGACATATTTGTAGCTATGTTTAGTCTGAAGGCTGCAAAGTCAAATCCTCTCTGTCCTGTCTTAAGGTGTTTTAGGATGCACCGAGGAAAATGTCAAGCTGCACGTTGATGGCAAGCCACTGGACAGGCCCACTGCATCACTGGCCGATTGTGGAATCAAAGCCGGCTCGACTGTGCAGGTGGTGAGGAAGGTTCACGGAGGGTGAAGGAGTCCATCATTAATTCATGTGACCACGTCAAATGAACAGGATGGACTGAGTTATAAATACGCGAAGAAGAGAAAACGCATCATTTTGATTTAAGTCTGGCATCTCCGACTTTCCTTCTCTCATCATTTCTTCATTTTACGGCTTTTACATGGAGCTCGCTCACTCGCACGCATAAATGAATAGTCCGGATCTCAGGAGGAGCTCGGAATATATAATGATTAATGGCCCTGTAAGTTTTTATGTTATTTTATTTTATTTTATTTTATTTTATTTTATTTTATTTACGTTGGTGGGGCTTCTGTTCCTGGGATGACAAATTAGGATTATCTCTTCTCACTGTATAACACAGATCCGCAGTCTGAAACAGAGCCTTTTTAGATTTCTGATCTTTTAGCTCACATGAATCACTTAAACAACAAGTATAGAGAATATTACCTTTCTATCCAATATAAATTTTAAACGTGTGTGTGTGTGTGTGTGTGTGTGTGTGTGTGTGTGTGTCATATTATTATAATTATGTAGCAGTACACAGAGCAACATCCACAAGACAAAAGCTGAAAAAAGAAATTTGTTTTCAATTTCCTATTTCACACAACATTATCCTTTTATGATGTGCATAAATACAAAAAGGATTCCTGTAGCCTGTGTTCAGTAGTTTCCAGTTTTTATGTCACTGGCAACATTTGAAATAATTTTCAAATAATGTTTAATAAATTATTTCTAAACTGATCTGCCATGCATCGTGATGAGTATTATTTCTGTGTTTCAGATTAATTGGAACATTTTGGTTCACAAATGATCTTGGATTATATTTTTAAATCTAATTGTTTATTTTCTGTGACATGTTATGTTCCACTGCAATGACACAGGAAATCTTTTTCAGATGTGAAATGCCTTAGGTGTAAATGTTGAAGAAAAAGAATTATAAAGAATTATAAAGTATTATAAAGAATCAAATTTTACATGATCATTATACGATGAATAACGAGGCAGGAAGGAAGAAAAATCCACAGGTTTATATCATTAATAATAATAATATGTTTTACAGTTACACGCAAGTCTTTCATATTTAGTAAAATATTAAAAGGTGCAACATTGGCTACACGAACTGAATAATGACATAAACTGACCATGTAATGCTCAGCTTTTACAAATTATTTATCATGTGATGTATTCTAAATGTCTGAAGAGAAAGTGATAGTGAAAGTACTTTAAACACAGGATTTCCCCTGGCTCTCCACATCTACAAAACCACTGGAATTCCCCACATTTGTTATTGCATGATTGTAATAAAATGACGATAACAAGAACAATGACACCGCTCTATCTCTAAGGCTGAGCCCTCACCCTTCAGACAAAACTCTGTGGCTTGTATCGACAGTCTCTCACAGTCAACAACCCACAGCTCATGACCGTGGGTGAGGGGAAGAACATAGCTTAACATGTAAATCATCAGCTTCACTTTTATACTCAGCTCTCTTCACCACACTTAACCAGTAAAGCACTAAAGTGCCTGTCAGTCTCTCGCTCCACTCCCCCATCACTCATGAACAAGTCCTCGAGATACTTGAAGTTCTCCACTCGGGGCAGCAGCTCATCCCTGACCACATGTGCTGATGTGCACTCCACCCATTTCCAGCTGAGAACGATGGCCTCAGACTTGGAGGTGCTGATTCTCATCCCAGCTTCTTCCCACTCAGCTTCATTATCTGGAAAATGACTGAGCTATGAAAAAGCTTGTTTTGAAAATTCCTTCTCCAAAAGAAGAAGCTGAAGCTTTTGTGGCCTTACAGTAAAGTGAAAATGTGTGAAAGGATCTTTAAAATATTGTTACTTCTTTAACTGGTTAAACTCTGTAATTGGTGCATCACTCACAACACAGTAAAGCCGTTCTTTACCTGCACAAAAAAGGAGGAAAAATGAATTTAGATGTTGCCCTGCAAGCAACAACATGCTAAACTGTAGAAGTCAAACTTTTATTCCCTTCATAGTGAAACCACATCATCTTGGGACAAATTAAAAATTTCAGTTTTTCCAGAATTATCCGCACTCTGTTCATTTGGATCCCAGCTGTTATCGTTCTCAGGTTTGAGCAGTAAACACAGAAACTGACCTCTGCACACACCAGGGAACGTCCCCAAGACATTTATTCTGTTTTTTTCACTTTCAGTTTCTCTCCAGCAGTTACAAGAAGTCATATGGCTGCAGATCAGCACTTATATGATTTTATTTTCCTGCTGAGGCTCCAGGTTTATTTGTTTATGTGATGATTTATGGGTTTTATCACTTTTTCTTTGGAAACTTGCATCATACAGTCAAAGTTGATATGACCAGTGGCGCTGTGTTTCTAACACTATGAGTTATTACTTTATTTGGAGAGTTTGGAGGATTGTTGTGTTGTGAATGTGCATCAAACTGGGTGTTGAAATTACTTAATATGAATGTTTGTACAACAGGACTCATGAATCCACTGCTAGCCTTCATTTGGCACAAAAACCAGAATGTAAAGAAGCAAAAAACCAAACCAAACATTGTTCTGGTTACATACCAAACACTGACATGGACAGTTCTAGTTAATAGGTAGTTTACAGTGGACATCTGAGACTAAAGGCTCAGTTGAGCAACCTGGTGATGGGGTTAGGGTTACGATTTTATTGAAGTTGGTTTTGTTGGCTTTTCTTCCCAAGAGATATGTTTTTATTTACATTTACACATTGATACTGATTAAATATAACAAAATTTTACTAAAAGAAACATTTTCTCTAAGCAATTTATCAATGTGTAGCTAGGAACACAATCAAAATGTATGATTAGCAGACAACAACCTGTGTTATATATGTAACTAACCAGAAGACAAAATGTGCACACAGAATGTTTAATCTTATTCTAAGTTTATAAATGAACAACATTTTTCAGATTTATCGTTAGACTTCAGACATGACACAACTCTAAAGATCACATCTGGTAGTAAATTTCTCAGTAATAAAACAAAACATTTTTTATTTATTATGTGATGTTATTCAAAGCAGAGAATTTAAAACACAGCATAGTGAATTCATTTAGAAAAGGCACTCTCAATAAAAGAAAGTGAAAGTTAACAGCCTTGTTTCTTTCCCATTATTTCTTCCACACAGGTATAGAGGTCTGTCTGGGGGCAGCAATGCAACTGGTCAAACATTCGCCAGAGTTTTTCAGACACACAAAACAAAATGTCACATTACATTGAGGGCAATCAACTGATGGGCAAGCCTCTGTGCTGTGCTCCAACAGCAAACCACAGGTAGGACAGGCACGGACCGAGGGACAAACAAGGACTCCAGAATAAAACTCATCCTCATCCTCATACTCGGACTCATACTCATCGTCATACCCATGGAATTTGATATCTGGGCATTTCTTTAGTGTTTCTAGTGACGGGTTGCAGCAGCCACGATTTCCACAGCGGTCTTTCCGAGGCCGTGCACCCTTCCACTCCCTCAAACACTGCCAGCAGAATTCAAACAGCCGTCCTTTTACTGCTGTGCACACTTCACAGAGGACATTCAAATCGGATTCATTCTCTCTCGTCACAGTGGATCTGCATCCAGGACACTACATGGAGACAGAGTTGGGGCAATATTAAATATATAGCTAAATGTCTATCAAGTCTAAATTCACAGTATATAATAACATGTTGATGAAACTCTTACCATCTTAGTAGTAAGTGTCTGCCTGGCAGCGTTGAATTCCATGGTTTTTTGAAAGTACTCCATTTCTTCAGGGGTCAGAAGAGCCATTTTACAAACCTCTGCAAAAGTCCACTCAGCACTACAACCAGACCCACCACACACAAACCTGCTTTCACCCTTTATTAAAATATGGAGAGGTGAGAGAATGATTAGACTCACATTTTGGAAACAAAACACCAAACAAGTTGATGAGTTTTTTCAGGAAGTTACATTATTAAAACTACAAACAAAGAAATATTTCATCATACATCAGAAATGTGTTGCTATATGTACAAATATTTGATGAAACACAGTTTTGTTATATGTTGTCTGAAAGTCATTTATGCTCTTTGCGTTAGAGAAACACTAAAATTATCACAGCTGTAACAGAACAGGTGGAATTCAAAGCTACACTGAAGCCTCACAGATGTATTACAGGTTTCAGTGCAGAAGCAATTTAACTTAAATCACTTAAATGCTACAAGTTATAATAGAGAAGACGGAAGCTGAACATTTCTGACTGTTTTATTTATTTCCTTGAGAGCACAGCAGGTTTCTGCTGAGAGAAGTTCATGAACTTACAGCAGTTCAACGCTCTGTGTGTTGATTTAAGTCAGCGTAGCTTCTTTCTGTCTCCGCTACATGGCAATAAGCCTTATAGTCACACCAATAAAAAACAATGATATATTGGCCACTGTTTTAATTATTCTTTATTTATTCACGTAGATGTAACATAGTCCTGTTAAGAATCAACGCAACCCTGCCGGATGCTGTTTTTATTTGTTTGCTTGTGTATTTTAACAAAGCCAACCTTCAGTGGCCTACCTGGTCCAACAACCTGCGACACCAGTTTGTGAGAGAGGTCGGGGTCACAGCATGACCACAGGACATCTTAGCTCTGCGAGATATGAAGCCTTCATACAAAACTGAGAACAATCACACAGAAGTAAAAAATCAATGTCACACACGAATAAATGTGCATGCATTCTTTTTTACTCTGGTTAGTGTGAAAACACGTAAAACTATTTTTTTAAAATTCTTTTCATTATTTATATTTTAGATTTGAATTGGTTCGATGTCACTTTGAAAAGTGCCCACATGATACTTACAGTCCAAATCATCCTCTCCATCTACAAATGTAAGTGTGGGGTCGTGAGGGTTGTAACACTTCTCCTGTTTTGTTGGCGTGCTTGAAGGCGTCACACTGAGAAACAACAACAAACAGATCAGAATGAAGACTTCCAGTTGGACTTCAAAGAAGAATACTTTTCCTAGAGGCAGATACTTCTTTTTAACATGACGTTTGTGATCAGCGGCTTTGTGTTTCCCAATTGCCAGTCTTGGCAGCCGGGGATCAGTCCACTAGGGCCTCCGCTCCTGACCGAGGCCGGCACATAATGCACCTGACCCCTATGGCGCCTCCTGCGGGTGGTGGGCCTGCGGGAGGATGGGCCCATGTCCCCTTTTTGGGCTGTGCCCGGCCAGGCCCCATGGACTAAGGCCCGGCCACCAGGCGCTCGCCCTCCCTGGGCCTGGCTCCAGGGCGGGGCCCCGGTAACCCTATCCCGGTCAGGGTAAACTGTTCCCTCGATGTTTTCTTCATGAGGGTCTTCTAAATCGCTCTTTGTCAGGTCCCTCACCCAGGACCAATTTGCCATGGGAGACCCTACCAGGGGGCAAAAGCTACATGTGTTTTGTGGACTTGGAGAAGGCATTTGACCGTGTCCCTCGGGGTATCCTGTGGGAGGTGCTGCGGGAGTATGGGGTGTCTGGCCTATTGCTATGGGCCATTCGATCCCTATACAACCGTTGGAAGAGCTTTGTTCGCATTGCCGGCAATAAGTCGGACTCGTTCCCGGTGGGTGATGGGCTCCGCCAGGGCTGCCCCTTGTCACCGATTCTGTTCATAATTTTTATGGACAGGATTTCTAGGTGCAGCTAAGTGGCAGAGGGCTTTCACTTTTGGTGACCTCAGAATCTCATCTCTGCTCTGATGTGGTTGTTGGCTTTATCAGGTGAAGGCCTCCAGCACGCACTGGAACGGTTCACAGCCGAGTGTGAAGTAGCGGGAATGAGGATCAGCACCTCCAAATCTGAGGCCATGGTTCTCAGAAGGAAAAGGGTAGAGTGCGACTCCGGGTAGGGGATGAGATTCTGCCCCAGGTGGAGGAGTTCAAGTATCTCGGGGTCTTGTTCGCGAGTGATGGGAGAAGGGAGCTGGAGATCGACAGACGGATTTGTGCTGTGGCTGCAGTGATGCGGACGCTGCACCGGTACGTCATTGTGAAGAGGGAGCTGAGTGTAAAAGCGAAGCTCTCAATTTACCAGTCGATCTACGTCCAGATACAAGCGGCGGAAATGAGCTTCCTCCGAAGGGTGGCTGGCCTCAGCACTGAGAAGTTCAGCCATCCGGGAAGGGCTCAGAGTAGAGCCGTTGCTCCTCCACATTGAAAGGAGCCAGCTGAGGTGGTTCGGGCATCTGACAAAGATGCCTCCTGGGCGCCTCCTGGGTGAGGTGTTCCGGGCATGTCCCACTGGGAGGAGGCCCCAGTGGGACAGGTAATTTATATTTTATATATTATGCTGTATGTTGTTTAATACATTTCTATGCAAAACAAGAGAAATTTCAATACACAGCAGTATATTCACAGTTGAAACCAGATATTTACATACACTTTAGGGAAGTGTTTTTATTGTTATACATCAATTTAGAGTAAACTTTTTTTTTTACATAAATAAATATTTAAATACCTTTAAATTAGTTAAATGTCAGAATAAAGAGAGAGAGATGTCTATTTTTGTATCACTGTCATCAAATGTGGGAGTACATATACACTAAGTTTGTTTTTAATTAATAAGAAAACTCCAGACGATTCCATTCTGAGCTTAAAAAGCTTCTGATAGGTTAGTAGAGTCCATGTGAGTAAATTGGTGGCACACCTGTGGATGCATATAAGGCAAAACACAGAGCCTGTTTCTTTGACATGGGAAAATCAAGTCAACCAAAACACCAGGAAAAGAATTGTGGAGCTCCGTAAGTGTGGCTCAATTTTGAATACAATTTGGTGTCATTTACAATTAAGAAATACATATAGTTTCTCTCTTTACTCTTAAATTTAACAAATACGTTTTTTATATTTATTAATCTAAAAAAATAAACATTTAGTCTGATTTGATTTTTTACAATTTAAAAAGTGTTTGTGTTTTTATCTGGAGAGTATTTAAAAATCTGGTTTATGATATGCAGGCTTGTTTGCACAACAAGGCTAAATAGTTAAATAAACTTTTCTGAATCTAAATAGTGGACTTTGGTAGAATTAAACAAAATAACTGTAGTGCAGGTCTATAATGATTTTCAGTGCGACTATCATCTAGTTTTGATTCTGGTTCTGTCTTCGTTCAGTCCTAAGTAGTCCTGTTCTAATTCCAGATCAGTTCTGGGTCTGGTTGAAGTGGGGTTTAGTCCTCGTGCCTTGATATAGCCCTGATTTTGTTCTCCCTTGCTGCCTAATTAAAAAAGTGAATAAATATGGTGAAAAGGTAGAAAAAGTAGATATATAAGTACACATATGTCATGCATGTACGACATTCTTTTTCTTATATGAAGTTATTCTATTTCGAACAAAACTCAAAACACAGCCTAATAAATCTTCAACTTCACAGAATGTTTTTCAGTCATTTCTACCGCCCCCCATCCCACATGCATACTACCCTTTAGAGCTATGCCAAAGTGTCTGGCTCCGCCTCTGCTGTGACGCCAGACTGTGACACTGAACGATCACATCGCGCAGTTTACAACAATAACAAAAAAAGCCCGTGGAATCAGAGCAACAGGTGCACGCAGTGTTACCTGTGCTGCGGAGCCGGGTATGGGGCCATCGTCGCTCTGTACGCGGGAAACTCTGGATACAGGCGATAGACATGTGGCACGCTGATGAACGGAGCGACACCTGAATCTGGGTAAGGTGAAGGCACACCTGTGGTCCGGTTGAACATCTGGTTTGGATTTTACTGTCACGGCGTTCTGTCTCTGGTCACGGAAAAATATCCTGCGATGGACTGAGAGTTGCTTTTGTCTGCGCTGAATGTAGGCAGCGATGCTCCTCCCTCTATTCGCGCGTGCGCGCCTGTGTGTTTCAGGCTCGCGCCTCTGAGAAGAGCGAAGAAAAAGTCCTTACCAAACTGGTAAATGCAAGGCAAAAAGTAAAATCAATTACCTGAAGTCTGGGATATAAAACTTTTTGAGACTTTCATTAAGATTATTAAATCCTCCAGCCAGCACTAAAAGGTGTGATGTGGTAGAACCTTTGTGAACGATTATATGAAAGTGAATTTAAAGACAGTAAATAGATGACACACTTTATTTAACACTTGAAAAATCAGGATGTTGAATTCCCAGTCCTTCCCTTTCCCCCTCCTCTCAGTTTTCCTGGGATTGATTCCAATCGTTTCATTTGGATTTCACCAGTTATCCTTTCAGCTGTTTAAAGAAACATTAAACACTAAACCTACCCTCTGCACACACCAGGGAATGCACCTAAGATTTTTGTTTTGATTTTTTTTCTTTCGATTTCAACCCAGCAGTTATGAGAAGTCACGTGACTACAGGTTAGAATTCTTGATTATTTTATACACTTTTATTTCACATAATCCGTGTTAGTGCTACTGGGATTTGAGGTTTATTTATTTATTTTATAAATAAATCTATTTGGTTTGATTGCACTACTCTTGGGACCTTGCATCATGTAGCCAAAGTTGAGGAAAGTACCCGATCTACAGATCAGAGACTCTGGGTTGGATTATCTGAGTTTGTGCATGGGCTTCATGTGTTGTTTTTGTCATTGTGGCGTTCTTAATATGCATCAAACTGGATGTTAAAATGTTTTATTTTTTCATATGGTTATACAAAATGACTAATAAATATCAGATCAACACCATATTTATATGTTTACAATGTTATTTCCCGGTTGAAACGAAACAACGAATGGACAACCACGCCCCTCAGGCGAAGTTATAAAAATTGGTAACACACCTCGCACAACTTGTTGCCTTCAGACTGATAACCTGAAAGGATCGCAGCCTCACCTCCTAACAAAATGATGTCTGCCGCCGCTGTATTGCCTGTGAGTCCGAGGAGGGGGGTGAAACGGCACATGAACCAGCTGCCAGACGTGACCGTGAGCGACCTCAAGAGGGTGCTGAAAATGTGCGCAAACGAAGGTAAAAATATTAATTAATTAATTAATTAAGTTTAAAAAAATATGAAATTATCGGTACTCAGTGAGCTTACATTCAATGTTTTAGAACATGTTTTGCATTT
Organism: Pelmatolapia mariae; assembly: GCF_036321145.2. NCBI lineage: Eukaryota > Metazoa > Chordata > Actinopteri > Cichliformes > Cichlidae > Pelmatolapia > Pelmatolapia mariae. Next base: position 76,578,750 of record NC_086229.1, read on the forward strand.
TTTCAGGTAAAAAAAACATGTATAAAATGTAATGAAGCACAAATATTTTTAAATGTTTTTGTTTACATTTTTCTCTAGCGCATGAAATTTACACATACAATTACTTGGACCTGTATAATATCAATATAACTGCTAACTGCTGCTACGGTTCACTCTAAAGCGTGGAAGATAATATAGTTTTTTATAATGTCATTGTAGCTTTATTTTACACTAAAGACTGCAAAGTAAAATCTGCTCTGACCCGTGTTATGTGTGTTTAGGATACACAAAGAATGATCAAGGAAAGTCAAATGACCACGACTCTGCACCAATGTCCAAACATGGAATCAATCCCAGTTCAGCTGTGCAGACGGTGAGGAAGGTTCATGGAGGGTGAAGGAGTCTTTCATTAATTTGAGCTTTCTTCACTTTTCACGTCTCCTTTCACTCTCAACACCGATTTAATACCACGTGGAATAAATGATTAATTTTTTGTAAATTTTTATCTTACATTTTTTTCGTAACTTTATATTTGGGTATAAAAACATGAACTGACTCTGAAGTTGCTCATTGCATTTCAAAATGGTTGCACTTAGAGGACTCACTGAAAACCGGTGACATGTTTCTAAAAAAGAAATTGTGTTTTTGTTCTGTTGTTATGATATGAAATCTAAGAAATGTGTTAAGCGCTGTTTAATAAAGGTACTAACTGTCACCTCTCATAACCTTAAGATGGAGAACCTGGAAGGATTAAGGCTTCGTCTCCTAGGAATGATTGAAATCTTCATTATCTGTCCTGATGGTCAGAGACATTCGATTTGGCTGCACAAGATACAGCTGGAAGCAATGATTGTGGGCTGTTTTAAAGGGGAGGTGCTGAGAAAGCTCTTCATCCTTGGTAGGTTACTTAAAAACTGAAAACAAATACATTAAAAAAATGTATTTATCACTACTAAGTGATTCTATATTCAAAAACTTTGTTTTGTATGTACCTTAGTGTTTTGGGTTTTTTTTTATGTTACACATATGGTCACTTAGACTTGTATAATACTGATAAAATTGCTCAGCTGCTAACTATACCAGTCACCTTTATTTTCAATCAAATGATGCAGGGAAGATAATATAATTATTTATAACATATGTGCAGTTATGCAACTGCAAAGTAAAACCCTCCCTATCTGTGTTAAGTTTTTCTAGATTACACTTTGGAAAATATCAAACTGCACTTTGATGGCAAGCCACTGGATGACGACTCTGCATCACTGGCCGATTGTGGAATCAAAGCCGGCTCAGCTGTGCAGATGACGAGGAAAGTTGATGGAGGCTGAAGGAGTCAACAATAAATTCATCTGAATACATCAAAGTTACAGGAAACACTGAACTATAAACACACATAAGTAACAAAATGCATGATTCTCATTGGTGTGACATCTATGGTTTTCGTTCTCCTTTGAACTTTCTTTACATTTTATGGTTCGTTTATCTATGCTTGACACTAATTAAATATTAATTGGAATAAATAATGATGAATTATTGTGTACATTTTTTATTTAAAGTTGTATTTTTTTATAACAACAAGTTGATGGACCTTCTGTGCTCACAGTCAGAGGTGTGTGTGTGTGTGTGTGTGTGTGTGTGTGTGTGTGTGTGTGTGTGTGTGTGTGTGTGTGTGTGTGTGTGTAACCTTAGATCAAAATAAATCTAATGGTACTTAGAACAACATCCACAAAGCAAATGCTGAATTTCAGGTTCCCATTTTACACATTATCCTTTTCTGATGTAGATAAATAAAGCATATCAGCAAATGTTAATGTTCTGATCACTGATGCCTGAATGTTTGGTAGCTTACACTTTTTCTGTCAGTGACAGCATTTGAAATCACGTTTAATAAATTCTTTCTAAGCTGAGCTGAAAGGCATCACGATGATCATTGTTTATGTGTTTCAGTTATAATAAAACTTGTTGATGCACAAATGATTCTGGATTAAGTTTTTAAATTGATGTGTTTATTTTCTGCAGCATGTTTTGTTCTATTAGCAACCACACAATTAAGGTAATCTTCAGAATATGTTAAACGACTAAAATGTAAATATAGAAACAAAGAAATAGAAATCTCGCTTTCTCCTGGTTTGCATTTTTTAACGTTGATAAAAGAGAAGACTGTCTCAGAGGAGTCAGACAGTCATAGAGAAAATTAAATATAAAGGCTTCCAGTTTTCAACTTCAATTTTGAGAAAAATTTGTACTAGATTTTCTCTTCCTGTAAATACTTCTAAATCAACATTGGCACATTTGGACCGCATTTTTTGTATTATGAAGGATCACATTTTATATGATCATTTATCTATATGAGCTCTAATCAATAAGCAGGCAGGAAGAAAATAGGCCAAAGGTTTACATCAAATGAGGTGTTGCTAACTTGTTCACATGTATGCATCAAATTTGGCGATAAATGTTGTGTTTTATACACAAATACTAGTCTTTAATAGTCAGCAAAAGAAGATGCAACATTGGTTGCACATAGATAACTCAAATTGTAAGATATGCTGGGCATGTAATTTAGGTTTATATTGTTGGCTTGTCATTTAGGCTTAGAAACACATACTCATATATGCTTAGAGGTATATAATCAATTGTATGTTAATAGAAGATCTGATCCTTAGTAGTCTGCAAGCACTGCATTCTGGCATGGACACACATTCTTAGGTCATGAGAGAGGTTGTACCTTCTCTTTCTGATTCATACTATGGAAGGACACATACTCTGTATCTGTTTAAGTATATGAGCCTTTTGTTTAGTTGGTCTGCTGTGTTCCTAGCACCAGCTTTGGGGAGTCATTCGCAGGGTCATATTTTAACAAACACACTAGTGTACCTACACATACACAGAGACAGGTACTCTTTGTTCACATGTATGCTTGTGTAAGATGTCATATGTTAATGAACCTATGCATATTCATGTACCACAATAAAGAGCAGTGCACCGGGGGAGCTAAATGAGAGTGACTGGGGTTCAAGCGGCAGGAACAGCGCTCGTTTCGTCCTCTCTCTCCTGCACGAGATCACACACAGAGCTCTGGTGCGTCTTGCTTTTGCCATTGTAGCAGAATAGTCTGTGATTGTTCCAGTGATGGTGTTGTGCCCTAGACGACCCTATCAGTAATGCTCCCTAGCTTTCAGACAATACCATGTAACAATAAGTCATTTTACTTGTTCTAAATGTCTGAAGAAAAAATGATAGCAAAACTGCTTAAAACACAAGACTCTTCTGGCACTCTAAAACCCCCTGCCATGCTTATTTGATAGCCTTCATTCCAGGCCTACAAAATGGTTCGATTTTCCTATGTATATAATTGCAAAATAAAGAAAGAAACCAGAAAAGCACTAAAGTGCCTGTCAATCTCTCGTTCCACTCCCCCATCATTAATTAACAAGTCCTTGAGATACTTGAATCTTCCACTCGGGGCAGCAGCTCAATCCAGACCAGTGGTGCTGATGTGCACTCCACCCATTTCCAGCTGAGAACCGTGGTCTCACACTCGGAGGTGCTGATTCTCAGTCCAGCTTCTTCATGCTCAGCTCAACTACCTGAAAAATAACTGAGATATGAAAAAGCTTGTTTTGAAAATTGAAGCTTTTGAGACCTCACAGTCCCTGAAGTGAAGTGAAAATGAGTGGAAGGATCTTAAAAATACTGCAAATTCTTTAACTGATCAAACTGTGTAATCGGTTCATGACTCACATCATAGTGAAGCCGTGTGTTTCGCCGTTCATTACCTGCACAAACATTGAGAAGGAAAAATGTATTTAGAAGATCTTGCCCTGCAATCAACAAACTGTAGAAATCGAACTTTTATTGCTTTCAAAGGGAAACAACATTATCTTTAGACAAATTTAAAGGTTCAGTTTTCCCAGAATTATCCGAACTCTGTTCATTTGGATTCCACCTGTTATCCTTCTCAGTTCTGAGCAATAAACACAGACACTGACCTCTGCACGCACCAGGGAACTTTACCAAGATTGTTTTGTTTATTTTGTTTTTGCTACTTTCACTTTCTCTCCAGCAGTTACAAGAAGTCATCCGACTGCAGATCAGCACTTATATGATTTTACTTTATATAATAAAAGTGTTAGTGCTGCTGAGAGTCCAGGTTTATTTATTTATGTAATGATTAATGGGGTTTATCCATTTATCTTTTGTAAACTTGCATGGTGTAGTCAAAGTTGATCTGACCAGTGGTGCTGTGTTTTTAGTGTTATGACCTGGATTTATTATTTTATTTGAAGAGTTTGGGGGATTATTGTGTTACTTTTGCCACTGCAATGTTCTGAATGTGCATCAAACTGGATCTTAAAATTATTTAATCTGAATGTTTGTACAACAGGACATTTGAATCCACTCACAGCAACCATTTGGCACAACAACCAGGATGTAAAGAAACAAATAAACCAAACGAAACATTGTTCTGGTTACATAACAAACACTGATGCGGGCAGTTTTTAGTTGTTGGGTGGTTTCCAGTGTTCATCTTAATGACAGTATTTGAAATCATGTTGTACAACAAGATTTAATTCTATACTCAGCTATGAGGCATTATGATGAGCATTGTTTACATGTTTTACTTTTAGTTGAACTTTTTGGTTTACACATCGTCTTGAGTTCCATGTTTAAAACTTAATGTGTATTTTCTATATCTTTTATTCTGCCGGAAACCATAGCAATGGGGAAATAGAAGTTCTTCTTTAAAATGTTTACCTCGGTGCAATTAATGATGCGATTTACATGTGAAGAAGTTAACAATGTTTCAAAATAATTTAAACAGAGTAAAAAATACCCTTGAATCACACTGAAACTAAGTTTAAGTGGCTATTTTCCAAAGATCAAGATCAGCAAAACCTGGTGCAAAGAGGAACACAGGGAGAGGTTGAAGCAGACATCGACAAACACTAAATGAGCAGAGCAGTGTGACTGTGAAAGCATGGAGGATTGACGTTTTGCCTTGCCTGATAAAGCTTTATGTCTGGGAAAAGGGCAAGACACCTTTCTGTTCCTTTGCTCTGGATGCAGTTTGGAATATCACATATCAGAACTTGGATTTGAGGAAATAGAAGTTCTTCTGTGAAATGTTTTTAAATAATTTCAATAGAGTAAAACTATTGTGTCCTGTAATGATCGTACCATATTGCACAACTAGAGGGTGGTGTCGTGAAATAAGAGTAAAGTGGAGTTGGTAAAGTTTTAGAGTTAGAGTATAGTTAGATGGCTAACTGATAACTTGTTGTGTCTCCCTGTTACCTCTACGATGTAAAGTCTGTATTGAATTCATTAAAGAGCACTGTTTCTTTATGAGGACTGGTTTATTACCGGCCGCTACTACAAAAACATATACTGATCCCCTGGAATTACACTGAAACTAGAAATTTAAGTTAACCTTCAAACAGCTAAACTTTACTCAGATTAAGAGTTAAAAATGTTTATGTTGTCTATTATCAGATTTTGGGGGTACAAATAAAAAACAGAATAAAAACAGGTTTTCCTCCATTCCCCTACTCAAACAGCACAAAGTGACGACGCCTTTTCCTGCTGACACTGTATGAGTAACCTAACAATAATGAAAATATCAGCATTTTAACTCAGTTACTGTATTTTCATTTCATTTGTACCATTAAAAAAACTAATGTACCATAAAGGATCACATTTTACATGACAGTGTTACACTTACAGGACCTAAGGAATAAAATGGCAGAAAGAAAGAAAAATACACAGGATTTAATATGGTTTTGCAGTGTTTTCTTCCCAGAGATGGATTTTTATTTACATTTCTTTATTAACTTTTATTAAACACAGCAAGGTTTTATTAAAAGAGAAGTTTGCTCGGAACAGTTTAGAGGAAATAAGAGCAGTCCTCACGTACTTAGGAAGTACTTACGAATGCAAACAAAAATGTGTGTTAAGGAGATGACACAGGTTATATATGTAACTAACCAGAGGACAGCATGTGCTTACACACAGTCTTTAAGTTTCTTTCCCATTATTTCTTGTGCCAAACAGGTATCGAGGTCTGTCTGGGGGCAAGAATGCACCCGGCTGTTGTACATTCAACAGGCTTCTTCAGACACACAAAGCAAAACCTCAAATTGCATCGAGGGCAAACAACCAATTTACAAAGTCTCTTGCTGTGCTCCAACAGTAACCCACAAGTGGGACAGGCACGGACCGAGGGACACACACGGACACCATGATATGAATTGAATGTCATATCTGGGCATTTTTCTAATGTGTCTAGTGACGGATTGCAGCAGCCATCGTTTTCACAGCGGTCTTTTCGAAGCCGTGCACCCTTCCACTCCCTCAAACACTGCCAGCAGAATTCAAACGGCCGTCCTGCTACTGCTGTGCACACTTTACAGAGGACATTCAAATCTGATCCATTCTCTCTCGTCACAGAAGATCCACATCCAGGACACTACATTGAGACAGATGTGGAATATTTAATACCTGATGAAATGTCTAATTACAATTCTACATTTACAGTAAACATAATATTAAAATGAAACTCTTACCAACTTAGTAGTAATTGTCTGCCTGGCAGCGTTGAATTCCAGGGTTTTTTGAAAGTACGTCTTTTCTTGAGGGTCCAGAAGAGCCATTTTACAAACCTCTGCAAAAGTCCACTCAGCACCACAACTAGACCCACCACACACAAACCTGCTTTCACCCTTTATTAAATAAGGAGAGGTGAGAGAATGATTAGACTCACATGTTGGAAACAAAACACCAAACAATTTGATGAGTTGTTTGTTTTCCCCTGTAAGTTAGATTAAAAATCATAAATAGTCAAATATTTCATAAAACATCAGAACTATATTGCTATATGTGGTAATTATTTGATGAAACACACACATGATTATCACAGCTCTAACAGAAAAGCTGTAATTCAAAGCTTCACTGAAGCCTCGCAGAGGGCAGATCAGTCAGCCAGCATGCACAATCAACCATGTTGAAAAATAAATGTTTTATCTATTACAGGTTTAATTGCAGAGGCAATTTAACTTTAAAGGATTTAAATTCAAAAACTTAAAACAGAGAAGACAGGAGCTGAAAAATTCTATTCTTTTTATTTATTTCCATGATCACGCAGCAGGATTCTGCTGAGATAATTTAATTAATATACAGTTAATTACAATTTGCTCTGTGTGTTGATTTAGGTGAGCGTAGCTTCTTTCTCTCTTTCTCTTTACATGACAGTAAAAGTCACAATCCAATTCATTACAAAATATAACGATGATATAATTGCCACTGTTTTAAAATTTCTTTATTCATTCACATTCATGTAACATTGTCTTATTGAAAATCAATGCAACCCTGCCAACCCTTGTTATTTCTTTATATATGTCTGCTTGTTTATTTTAACAAAGACAACCTTCAGTGGCCTACCTGCTCCAACAACCTGCGACACCAGTTGGTGAGAGAGGTCGGAGTCACAGCGTGACCACAGGACATCTGAGCTTTGAGAGATTTGAAGTCTTCACACAAAACTGAGAACAATCACACAGAAGCAAAATAAATCAATGTCACAGGAATAAATGCCGATGCGTTTTGTTTGACCTTGGTTCGTGTGAATACAGATAAAATTATTTTATTTTATTACTATCATTATTTTTATATAAGAGTTGAATATGTTCGACGCCACTTTGAAAAGTGCCCGCGTGATACTTACAGTCCAAGTCATCCTCTCCATCGACAAATTTAAGTGTTTTGTCATGAGGGTCGTAACACTTTTCCTGTTTTGTTGGCACGCTTGGGGGCGTCACACTGCGAAACAACAACAAACAGATCAGGATGAACACGGTTTCACTTCGAAAAAGAAAATCCCCCCGAAGATAAGACAGTGTGTTCGCGGCAGTGTTGCGCAAATTTCGGATACTTGCACGCGTTTCTTCTTAACACAAACTTTTTGATCAGCGGCTTCGTGTTTCAGTATCACTGTGATGTCAGACTGTGACACTGAATGATCACATCGCGCAATTTGCAACAATAGAAGTCCAAACATAAGAATCGTTAGCAGTGAAATCAGACCAGCAGATCGCACCATGCAGAGTGTTACCTGTGAGCCGGGGCTCTGTCTGCATACAGCCAAGAGACATCTGTCGCGGTGACGAACACCGGAGCAACATCTGGCACTCGGTAACGTTTGTCGAAAGTCTGACCCATGGTCGCTCTGTTAAAAATAATAGCAAAAAAAAAAAAATCGTAAAAGTTCAGGTTGGTTGTTGTTAGGTTCGTTCTTGCACTGCAGTGCAACATATCATGACTCAAAGCTACACGGCTTTTAGTGAGATCCTTGAATCTGTCACTTCCTAAATACATCTCTCCACCCCTTAGTTTCACCCTCCTCCGTCTCTTCCTCTTTCTTGTTGCTGGTGCTGCCGTAGATGGTGCAGAAGCAGCAGCACTGGAGTTAACAGGTCGGATCATTTAACCAAGTTTCGTGCATCTATTTTTTAAAAATATTTTATTTAGCAATTTCAGTACAGAATATAAATAAAGAATTAACTAACAAAACAGACAAACATGTTGAGACTTCAAAAAAGAAGAGAAGGTACAGAAAGCAAGGATATCCTTCCCAATAGTAGTCACAGTTAGTGTAGGAACCCTCAGGTAAACAAATGAATTGACAAATAACTTTACAGAAAACGTTGGAAGAATGTGTTGACATAAAATGTTCTTATAAATGCAGATCGATGTTACACTGGACCAAAAAAAGGCCCCCACATTGTCCCAAATTAGTTTCGAGTGCCAAGTTTATTTAGTTTGAGCTTTTCCAGTTGTAGAAAATTGTATCAGCATGTACCAAGTATTAACAGAGCAGGAGTTGAGTCACGACATAGTTTCTTCTTTTGGCTCTTCTAATACTACTGAACCCAGGTCCTCTGCCTCAATTTCGTTTATAAAGGATAAATAGAAGTGTTCAAACAGTTCACAAAGGAATCTGGAGATGATTTTTGGTTTTCATAAATGGGATGAGAACAAGGTTTAGATTCTAATGGTGATAAATTCTCCTTAATATAATGCCTGATTTGAAGATAACAGAAAAAATGGGAAGACTAAAGCTGCTGTGGAGTTGAGAAAACAGTGGGAACTTACCCTGAGAGTAAAGATCTGAGAAACGGACAATATTCTTTGAGATTGGAAACACCTCATCCAACTCTCCTGGGCCAAATGTGAGGTTCTGACAGATGGAACCAAATACAGAGAAATTAGGAATATGACAGGCCTTTCTAATCTGACTGAGAATTTTTAGAGAATTCTTTATGGTGAAACTTAACTTGTTTTTTTAATCAACTACTAAAGGGCCAGAAAACAATAGTGCAGAAAGAGATATGTTCTTTTTAAAAGAAGCTTCTATCCTTGACCATAAAGATAAGTCACAAGAGCTCTCATGTTAGCTGCCCAATAGTAGTGTTTTAAAATTGGGAGACTGAAAATCTCCTTGTTGGGCAAACAATTTTGAAGAGTAAATTTCAGAGTGAAGCTCACTGAAGCACCCATTGATATCCTCTAGATCTGTAAGCAAGATGCCTAACTTTGTTTTGGCTTATGTATAGCCCGTTTAGTTTGCTCTCCCTTCAATTGTTTAGCCAATAGTTTTTGAGGACCACCCCCAGTTTAAAGTGTTTTTACTTAAGATTTATAGTTCATTTTTAATTTTTGGTTTCACCTTTTAAACACACTTTTACATGATAATTCTGTTCTACTAGGTTTATGAGCGCACAGGGAAGGTGGGGAAGGTCCTGGTTCAATAAAGAGATTTGACTGGACAATACAAAGTCAGTAATGAAAATGAATAAATGGGCAGCTCTCTGGTTTGGGGGGGGCTTTTACGACCAATCAGCCCACCGGGCTAATTCCCGATTTGCCAGATTACTACTCCAGTTCTGGGTCCACATTAAAAAAATTAATTAATTAATAAATTTGTAGTAATTATTGTTCAGTTTTAGAGTAAAGTATAAATTTTGAGATTAAATTCCAAATGCTTTTTCAAGATAAATAGTCAAAATACCATTTTCAGAAAAATTCAATGGTTTCAGTGTCAGTTTCAGTTTGTTTGTACTGAAGTGTGTGCTCAGGCAGGCTGTGGTGAACAACCATACAAAACTCAAGTTTTATTACTCTGCTGCAACCAGTGTAATAAAACTTGTTTTCTATGGTTGATTATTTTGTTTGTGTTTAAACGGGCACTGCTGCCACTGTCTTTTTGAGCCAGTCTGCTTAGGTATTTAAAAAAATAAGAATTATTCAAACAGCAAAATGCTTTTAAAAACAGTGGGGAAAACGTAGTGTTTTCTCCCACAAAATGCTACGTCCAGATGAACAGAATCAACTTTTGGAGAGTTCATGGAGTACCTTAAAAAAGTTATTTTCCTACTTCCACAAGGTGGGGCTGTGCACCAATTGGTTTGTGAGCTGAGCTCTTAAGAAAGACAGATACACTCAATAGACACTTCATTAGGTACACCCTTCATTAGGTACAGGATTGAACCCTCTTTTGGCTTCAGAACTTCAGGGGTCATTTGAGTGCAGCGAACTCATCGTTCAGCTTTTGACACTTTGTACTTGTTCTCCACGGTGAAAATACTGAGGGCGATCTTAAAAGTATTGTTCTTGCTTTAACTCGTCAAACTGTGTAGCCAGTGCATGCCTCGTATCACAGTAAAGCTGTTCATTATCTGCACAAATAAAAATATCAAATGTGAATTTAGAAGACCTTGGTCTTTGCAACAACATACTCTGCTGCACAGAAGGTCATATCTCTCTGTTGAATCTTCTCATCTTGCCACTATGCTGTGATCCTGGTTCTGTTATCTTCATCAAAAGATTTATTCTTGTTTGAGTCTCCTGTTTTCTGGCACGAGTGTTGTGGTGCTTTGCTCATGCTGCCAAATTCCTTCCTCACTGCACTCCACATCTGCCTCACCCTCACTTCTCTGTCAGCAGATTCCCGGTACCCCCCTTGTCCCTCTCCTTCCCCTGTCCTTTCAGTTTTCTGGGATTGTTGCCAGTCGGTTCATTTGGATTTCACCTGCTATCCTTTCACCTGTTTGAATGACGAGTAAACACAGAAACTGCCTTCACACACACCTGGGAATGCCCCTAAGATTTCTTTTTATTTATTCTTTATTTCTTTCGATTTCAACTCAGCAGTTATGAGAAGTCATGTGACTACAGATTAGAAGTTGTAATTATTTTATACACTTTCACAATCCTTGTTAGTGCTGCTGTGAGTCAAGGTTTATTCATTTGTTTAATGACTTATGGGTTTTATTGCACTACTTTTGAAACCTTCCAACAAGTAGTTCAAGTTGAGGAAAGTACCTGATCTACCAATCAGAGACTCTGTGTGAATTATCTTCCTTTGAGAGTTTGTGGGCTTCATGTGTTGCTTTTGCCAATTTGTTGTTCTGAATGTGCATTAAACTGGATGTTAAAATTTTTTATATGTTTTTACAAAAAGACTGATGAATTCACTTATAGCCATCATTTGGCACAACAAACCAGATGTGAAGCAGCAAAACAACAACAACAACAACAAAAGCAGACAAAATGGGGTGGATGCAGCTCAGCTACTAACTGCAAGGTTGGTGGTTCAATCCCAGTCTGCTACAGTCTGCTTGCCAAATATCCTTGGGCAAGATACCAACCCCATGTTGCTCTCCAATGCACTTTATTTCCAAGTGTGAATGTTAGATAGTAAGCACTTAACAGCTTAGAGAAAAGTGTTTGTGTGATTGGGTGAATGAAGTAGTTGTATAAAGTGGAAGTGCTCAGATAGAGTAGAAAAGTGCTATATAAGAACCAGTTCATTACAAATGAGAGTGTGTTAGGTAGTTTTCATCTGAATGATAACATTTAAAATCTTGCTTAACAGGGAGATTTATTTCTACACTGAGTTCCTTGGCATGGTGATGTGAACACTACTGCCATACAGCACCTTTAAGCTGGGGCTCTCCAAAGCCAAGCAGCAGCATTATTAAGCTACAGCAGCATCTCCAAATTGAAGGCCAAGTATAGCAGGGGAATGTCATAGGCAGTCTGCTACAGATTTGCAGTCAAGGTTTGCAGGATGATCCGGCAGATAGCTCTCTACATAGTCAGTCACTACCCAGCACCTTTAGCCTTATTTGTGTTACACAAGATGATGCACTGGAACCAGAACATGGTGAATCGTTAGGTTCTGCAGTGACTCCAAATTCTGCCTATAGCAGCTGGATTGTAGGGTCAAAGTGTGGAGCTGTTTGGGATTAGCTCAGAAGATTTGATACTCAACTCTGCTTCTCAACCTACAAATCCATTTTCCTTTATTTCTAAGAAGCATTGTTAAAACTATATATTAAACTGCTTGTATGTTTAACTTCAGGGATATTTTTTTATTTTGAAATTGAAATAATTTATTTAAATGAACTGCATGTTTTACATATCAAATTTTAATTAAACATACTAAAATCATTTAGTAAACAATCATCATTAAATTTAAAAAAAAAAACTGCACTGAACTGTGATATATTTGTCGAGCGTCCAGTAGCCAGGCCCCTGGGATGGATGCAGGCCATTTACCATTTACCAGGATAAGATTCACCCTGAATTCATTAAGGCTCTGGATGTTGTGGGTCTGCGCCTCTGAAGTGGCAGACCATAGTGGTGGTTCCCTTTTCAGCTTCCCAAGTAAGGTCTAAGCCAGGCTGGAGACGAGAGTCAATCTCTTAACTGAACCTCAGATTCAGAAGCAATGCTGTTTCTGTCTGGGTTGCAGAACATTGGTCCAGCTCTCTGAGGATGTGTGGGAATTTGCCTACGTAGCCTAAATTACATTACCAGTCCCTTTACAACCATAACAAGAGCCTATTTCAGTAGTAAGTCAAATCTGTTCCTGTTTTGGGTTGGACTCTGCCTTTGTCAATGATTATGTTCACAACTTTTCTGGAAATTGTAGGCACAGCTAGTTGGCAGAGGATTTCTGCTATGGTGGAGTTACTTGGGATTTGAACTTCAGTGAGACGTCTGTGCTATAGGTACACTGCAACTGCAGACACCTCTGAAACAATGTAACATACCCTAGACCCAAGATATGCTTGACAGATTATGTCTGTCCGCTTGCTTGGGAACACCTTGGTGTCCTCCCAGAAGAGCTGGAGAAGGTAGCCAATGAGATCGAGGTTCTGGATATCACCACCTTGAATACTCCTCCCAGCACACAACAAATAAGTGGCAGAAAAATGATAAAAGGATGATGTCTGTGATGACTGAATATCTCATCATGTGCATTATTATCAAAACATTCAGAAGATCTGGAAATATCTGCACATGCAAGGGAAAAGGCCGAAAAATCAAAATTGGATGCTTGTGATCTATGGACTGTTAGACAGCACTGCACTAAAAACAGACATGAATCCATCATAGAAATCACTGAGATGCAGCATATAGAAATCAATCATAATAAATGTTATCTAACTTTCTCTCTCTCTCTCTCTCTCTGAGAACTAGCTAGATAGATAACATCTGGCTGGATTTTAAGCATCAACCCAATCTGGCAACCCTTATTAGAACCCTCAAACTTTACCAAGTGGAAACAACAGCAACCATGCGACTGTACCCTGGATAAGGGTTTATAATCTGTGATAAGGTCGAATGTAATTGGCTAACAGTAACTACTTTAGCTAGCTTACCGCACATGCGTTGTAGCAAGATATATGCACTTCTGACGTACGCATACATGCACAAAAATGTTTTAAATAATTCTCCATTCTACGAAATTATTACCTTTCACTTCTAGAACTGGTAACAGCAACACCGTCAGCTGACTCTTTCTGGAGTTTTTGTGTCTTATATTACGAAAATAAAAATAAAAAACTACATATTCAGGTTTTTACTGCATATAAGAGAAGTTGGACAGAATATGTTAAAGCTGTTGCAGAATGAAGGAAAAGGTTAAAAAAAATTAAAATGTGGCAACTTGAAAAGGAGCGTAGCACATTTTATAAATCCAGTCCAATAAAGTACCCAGCATGCATTATGCATCCATCAACACAATAACCGATACAAAAGTAAGTAACTGATTTATCTGCTTTAATTTTTACCCAGGTAGTTGTTTACATTACATCATTTATTGTGTGAGTCATGGTGTGATGTCAGAACCAAATAAGCGGACAGCAGGCTCTTCCGCGCGGCAGTCTCGTGTGATCAATTACCAGAGTGTACTAGTTTAGCTGTTCCTGTGAATACTTCTAAATCAACATTGCTGCATTTTTCAATAAAGTATTGCAAAAGATCACATTTAACGCTTTCACTTGTCAATATGGTCTCTCAGCAATAACGTTACAGGAAGGAAGGAAAACCCACAGGTAAAATAAGTAAAATATTAAAAGCTGCAACATTGGTTACATGTGGATAAACTGAATAATGACATACTAACCATGTAATGCTGCTCAGCCTTCACACAATATTATTAAAAGTTAACTCATTTATTCTAAATGTCTAAAGAGAAAGTGATAGTGAAACTACTTTAAACACAGGATTTCCCCTTTGATTCTAAAAACCACTGTCATGTTTATTTGATAGCCTTTATTCCAGGCCTATAAAAAGAGTGGAATTCCCAACATTTATCATTGCATGATTCTAATAAAATTACGATAATATTTCTAAACAAAGAGTACAAAAACAACAACAATAATACCTCTCTATCTCTAAGGCTGAGCCCTCATCCTTCAGAAGAAACTCTGCTGCTTGTATCCACAGTCTTATTCCTTCAGTCACTACCCACAGCTCATGACCACGGGTGAGGGGAAGAACATAGATTAACATGTAAATCACCAGCTTCACTTTTACGCTCAGCTCTCTTCACCACACCAAACAAGTAAAGCACCAAACTGCCTGTCAATCTCTTGCTCCGCTCCCCCATCACTCGTGAACAACTCCTCAGTAGACTTGAAGTCGACTCGGTGCAGCAGCTCATCCCTGACCAGTGGTGCTGATGGGAGCTCCACCCATTTCCAGCTGAGAACCATGGCCTGAGACTTGGAGGTACTGATTCTCATCCCAGCTTCTTCATGCTCAGCTTCACTACCTAAAAATAAATGAGCTATGTAAAAGCTTGTTTTGAAAATTGTGACTCCAAAACAAGAAGCTGGAGTTTTTGAGACCTAACAGTCCCTGAAGTGAAGTGAAAATGTGTGGAAGGATCTTAAAAATACTGCAACTTCTTTAACTGGTCAAACTATGTAATCAGTGACTCACATCACAGTAAAGGTGTTCATTACCTGCACAAACATCAAGAAAATATATAAATTTAGAAGATCTTGACCTGTAAACAACAAGGTACTAAGTTGTAGAGATCAAACTTTAATTGCTTTCGTAGTGAAACCACATCATCTTTAGACAAATTTAAAGGTTCAGTTTTCCCAGAATGATCCGAACTCTGTTCATTTGGATCCCACCTGTTATCCTTCTCAGGTTTGAGCAGTAAACACAGATACTGACCTCTGCACACACCAAGGAACGTCACCAAGATTGTTTCATTTATTTGGTTTTTGTCACTTTCAATTTCTCTCCAGCAGTTACGAGAAGTCATACGACTGCAGATCAGCACTTATATGGTTTTACTTAATGTAATAAAAGTGTTAGTGCTGCTGAGAGTCCAGGTTTACTTATTTTTTTATTAGTCTTTTATGAATTTGCACCAGGTAGTCAAAGCTGATCCGACCAGTGACGCTGTGTTTCTTGCATTATGATCTGGATTTATTATTTTATTTGGAGAGTTTGGGGGATTATTGTGTTACTTTTGCCACTGCAATGTTCTGAATGTGCATCAAACTGGATGTTGAAATTACTTAATATGAATGTTTGTACAACAGGACTTGTGAATCCACTCAGGGCCACCATTTGGCACAGCAACAAGGATGTAAAGAAGCAAAAAAAAACCCAAACCAAACATTGTTCTGGTTACATATCAAACACTTATACAAACAATTCTACCTAATAGGTAGTTTCCAGTGTTCAGCTCAATGATCGTGTTTGAAATCATGTTGAAAACCACATTTGCTTCTACACTCAGAAGCATTATGATGAGCATCGTTTACATGTTTCATCTTTAGTTGAACTTTTTCGTTTACACGTCGACTTCAGTTCCATACTTAAATCTTAGTCTGTATTTTCTGTAATACATTTTCTTCAGCTGGCAACCAAACCAATGCAGGCAATGTTCTTCATAATGTATCACTTAACCAGCACAAAGGGGGAGAACAGAACATTCATGCTTGGAATACAAGCACATAAGTTTACAATGTTTAACTGATAAGCTTATCATGGAATAATAGGCCTTCATCATGGTCATCTGAGACAAAAGGCCCGGGTGAGCAACCTGGTGATAGGTTTAGAGGCCTGGGGCAAAGAGTAACACCACCTACGTCAGGAAGAGGTTGAAGCAGGTGTGGACAAACGGGGAATGAGCAGAGCAGTAGGTCTGTGGAAGCATGGAAAAATAGATGTTTTGGCTAAACTGGTAAACAATTATCATCTTGAGAAAGACCGAGACCCCTTTCTTCCCCTTTCGAAGAGGTTCCTTGGATCATCTTCTCAGCAGCTGCCCACAGCCTCTCCACAATGGCATTGAACAATGTTTTGCTGGCTTTCTTTCCCCACAGATACATTTTTATTTACATTTACACATTGACGTTGATTAAACATAACTACATTTAAAAGAAACATTTGCTCTAAACAATTTATCATATTGTAGCTAGGACTACAAACAAAATGTGTGGAAATGAGACGTCACAGGTTAAATCTGTAAGTAACCAGAGGACAGGATGTGCACACAGAATGTTTAACCTTATTCTAAATTTATAAATGAATGACATTTTTCAGATTTATCATTACAGTTCAGCATAACACATCTGCAAAGATCATAGTTGGTAGCAAATTTCTCACTAATATAACACAATAATTTTTGTTTATAGCATGATTTCATTCAAAGCAGAGAATTTTAAACACAACATAGTGAATTGTTCTGTGTCCTGTGTACTGTTTGTTTGTATATGTGTCTTTTTGGCTGCTGTTACAACCAAATTTCCCCTTGTGGGACAATTAAAGGATTATTCTATTCTATCTATTCTATTCTATTTAGAAAAGACACTCTCAATACAAATAAAGTGAAACTTAACAGCAGTGTTTCTTTCCCATTATTTCTTCTTCCAAACAGGTATAGAGGTCTGTCTGGGGGCAGCAAAGCACCGGGTCATCTGACATTTGCCAGAGCGCTTCAGACACACAAAACAAAACGTCACACTACATCGAGGGCAAACAACTGATGGGCAATCCTTCTTGCTGTGCTCCAACAGCAAACCACAGGTGGGACAGGCACGGACCGAGGGACACACACGGACTCCAGAATCACACTCATCGTCATCGTCATCATCATCATCATCATCCTCATCCTCATCCTCATCATCATCGTCATCATCATCATCATCCTCAACGTCATCGTCATTCTCATCCTCATCGTTATCCTCATCCTCATCATCATCATCCTCATCCTCATCGTCATCATCATCATCATCATCATCCTCATCCTCATCCTCAACGTCATCGTCATCCTCATCCTCATTGTCATCCTCATACTCATATTGACACAATGTGATATCTGGGCATTTATCTAATGTTTCTAGTGATGGGTTGCAGCAGCCATGATTGCCACAGCGGTCTTTCCGAGGCCGTGCACCCTTCCACTCCCTCAAACACTGCCAGCAGAATTCAAATAGCCGTCCTTTTACTGCTGTGCACACTTCACAGAGGACATTCAAATCTGATCCATTCTCTCTCGTCACAGCAGATCTGCATTCAGGACACTACGTGGAGACAGAGGTGGGGCAATATTTAATATATGGCAAAATGCCTATCAAATCTACATTCACAGTATATATAATATGTTGATGAAACACTTACCAACTTGGTAGTAAGTGTCTGCCTGGCAGCGTTGAATTCCATGGTTTTTTGAAAGTACTCTTTTTCTTGAGGGTCCAGAAGAGCCATTTTACAAACCTCTGCAAAAGTCCACTCAGCACTACAACCAGGCCCACCACACACAAACCTGCTTTCACCCTTTATTAAATATGGAGAGGTGAGAGAATCATTAGACTCACATGTTGGAAACAAAACACCAAACAATTTGATGAGGTTTTTTCATTATTTAAACTACAAACACTGAAATGTTTCATCATACATCAGAACTGTGTTGCTATATGTTGTCTGAAACTCATTTATCCTCTTTACTCTATAGAAACACTGAAATTATCACAGCTGTAACAGAAAAGCTGTAATTCAAAGCTACACTGAAGCCTCACAGAGGGCAGATCAGTCAGCCAGCATGCACAATCAACCATGTTGAAAAAGAAATGTGTGATGTATTACAGGTTTAATTGCAGAGGCAATTTATCTTAAACGATTTAAACGCTACAAGTTACAATAGAGACGACAGAAGCTGAACATTTCTGACTGTTTTATTTATTTCCTTAAGAGCACAGCAGGTTTCTGCTACGAGAAGTTCATGAATTTACAGAGCAGTGCGTCGCTCTGTGTGTTGATTTAAGTCAGTGTAGCTTCTTTCTCATCTACATGACAGTAAACGTTACAATCCAATTCCACAGCAACAGAAAAAGATGGGCACTGTTTTAATTATTCTTTATTTATTCACGTTGACGTAACATTGTCCCGTTAAAAATCAACTGTGCCTGATGCTCTTAATTATTTATTTGTTTGCTTGTTTATTTTAATGAAGCTGACCCTTAGTCACCTACCTGGTCCAACAACCTGCGACACCAGTTGGTGAGAGAGGTCGGGGTCACAGCGTGACCACAGGACATCTGAGCTCTGAGAGATTTGAAGCCTTCACACAAAACTGAGAACAATCACACACAAGCAAAAAATCAGTGTCACACGTGAATAAATGCTGATGAGTTTTATTTAACATTAGTTAGTGTAAATATGGGTACAACTGTTTTCTTTTATTGTTATCATTATTTATATTTTAGATTTGAATTTGTTGGGCGTCACTTTGAAAAGTGCCCACGTGATACTTACAGTCCAAATCATCCTCTCCATCGATAAATTTAAGTGTTTGGTCACGAGGGTCGTAACACTTCTCCTGTTTTGTTGGCACGCTTGGGGGCGTCACACTGCGAAACAAAAAAAACAAAAAAAAAAAACAGATCAAAATGAACACTTCTGATTTCACACAGTTTCTTCTTAACATAAAGTTTGTGATCAGCGGCTTCGTGTTTCAGTATCACTGTGATGTCAGACTGTGACACTGAACGATCACATTGCGAAGTGTACAACAATAGAAAAAGTCAGTGAAATCAGAGCAGCAGTGTAACACACACAACAGTGAGTGAACCACGCAGTGTTACCTGTGCTGCAGAGGCGGGAATACTGGGGTCATCGTCGCTCTGTCCATAGGAAACTCTGGATACAGGTGATAGACATCTGGTACATTGATGAACGAAGCAAAACTTGAATCTGGGTAAAGTGAAGGCACACCTGTGGTCCGGTTGAACATCTGGCTTGGATATCCAGCGATGGACTGAGAGTCGCTTTGGTCTGCGCTGAATGTACGCAGCAATACTCCTCCCTCTCTCTCTAGTCGCCCCTGCGTGTCTGTTTCAGGGCCGTACCTCTGAATGACTAAAAGAAACACTATTTTTAGTTAGTTTTTCTTTTTAGGTGTCAGCTTTTCAGCTCCACCTTTTCGCCACTTTTTTCCACACTAAACTCTGTTCTACAAGGTGCACCAGCGCACAGAGAAGGTAGGGGAGGTTCTGTTTGCATAAAGAGATCTTATCGGACAATACATTGTCGATAATGAAAATGAACGAATCGGCAGAATCGGTATGCCAGATTACCACTCCAGCCCTGGGTCCACGTTAAATAATACATTAAATTTGTAATTATTATTGTTCAGGTTTAGAATCAAGTCAAAATTTCGAGATTAAACTCGAAATGCTTTTCAAGGAAAATAGTAAAAAAAAAAATAATCGTTTTAAGTCAAACCACTGCCCCACGGCTTCTATATACTCTACAAAATGCCTGGTGTAGATGAGTTAGTGAAACAACTTAATCAGGTACTTTATTGTGTCTTGTGATATAGTATACACCCTCTTTAATGCACGAGGGTGTCACCATCGACATCCTTGCATTTGTCCACTGCAGCTATTTCCTTTTGCACAAATCTTCCAAATTTGTTTGCTCTTTCTTTCTGACCAGCTGATACAGCTTTCTTCACGGTCTCTTTAATTTACAAATGTGCCTGCTAGCAAAAAATATGCTACTTCCCATTGGAGGGACATTCAACAACCTTTCCCCGTCTTTAAGTGATGACCTATGAACCCTGCTTCCAGGTCCAAACTACTCTTTGTTTATTAAGGCTGTTGTCTTTTTAACATTTTTTAATGCTTTGTATCTTGTTCTATTTTATCTGAACAAGCCTCTAAGAAAAGACAGTGATCACTGTCAGCCTCTCTCAGTTTTTATTACCACTTGTCATTTTAAAGCTGGTTTTTAAAACCTTACAATGTAACTAAAGCCCAGCCCATGCAGCATTATGTTAATTACTAACCTCATATTGTGGATGGATTATCTTAGTTGTTCTCCTGACTGAAGTTTTGTCCGTTTACAGCATTCTGCCATGCGATTGCATTTATCCGTAACCATCGGGAACCCTCATCTTTACTTTTATAGAGTGGAAAAAAGTTAGCATTCATCCTCCAGCTTCACTGTGCCAATGTGTTTATATTATGCTAACCTTAGCTGTGTAGCTAGCCACCATGTAGCACATCATTGTATACAAGCTAGCCAAACTTCAGTAACCCTACAAACGTCACTGCTTTTTAGTTTTCTGTCTTCATTTATGTTGGAAGTGATGGCAGAGCTGCATGTTTTATTTTTTTTCAGAAATCTCACAGTCAGAACATGGCATATCATTTTTAGGTGGAAACTAGCGAGCTAACTTCCTGCTAACTTCTAACTCCGTTAAATTTCATAAATCCTGTTTTCATGGATGCCTGGATTTTAAAATGTATTGTTACACCTGGTCGAGCAGCCACACTGATCATTTTATTAAAGATGAAATAATTTAGACAGTTTTTAACTCTCAGTGATGCCGAAGTGTTTGTTTGACTTTGGGACCTGAAGCTGAGTTTAGACCCTTAAACAGCTAATGATGTCAGACTTAAAGACCAGACTGAAGCTGAAGAAAACTTAAACACTGGTTTGCACAATAAACTAGAAAGAACACGAAGATATTGCAAAAATAAAGTGTGCTAAAAGAGGTCGAAAATATAAATCATATAGCAACAAAGTGACTGGCTCCTCAGCAGTGACAGGAAAAACGGCGTTAACAGTAACGGCGCTATTGACACTGTTACTTTTTTCAGTAACTAGTAATCTAACTAATAACTATCTCTATCATTACAACGGCTTTACAGTTACTAACAAGAAAATGCAGATGCGTTACTATTCTTCAACACGCAGACAGTTGAATGGGGGGGTTAGGGCTGCTCCTGATTGGTTGAGGAAGAATAAGGTGGTCAAGGGAAACCAATCAGATGACCAATTTAAGATGACATAGCAAGAAGATGCTATGTCAACCTAAAACAAGGGTATACAGTGGCTTGCAAAAGTATTCGGCCCCCTTGAACTTTTCCACATTTTGTCACATTACAGCCACAAACATGAATCAATTTTATTGGAATTCCACGTGAAAGACCAATACAAAGTGGTGTACATGTGAGAAGTGGAACAAAAATCATACATGATTCCAAACATTTTTTACAAATAAATTACTGAAAAGTGGGGTGTGTGTAATTATTCAGCCCCCTGAGTCAATACTTGTAGAACCACCTTTTGCTGCAATTACAGCTGCCAGTATTTTAGGGTATGTCTCTACCAGCTTTGCACATCTAGAGACTGAAATTCTTGCCCATTCTTCTTTGCAAAACAGCTCCAGCTCAGTCAGATTAGATGGACAGCATTTGTGAACAGCACTTTTCAGATCTTGCCACAGATTCTCGATTGGATTTAGATCTGGACTTTGACTGGGCCATTCTAACACATGGATATGTTTTGTTTTAAACCATTCCATTGTTGCCCTGGCTTTATGTTTAGGGTCGTTGTCCTGCTGGAAGGTGAACCTCCGCCCCAGTCTCAAGTCTTTTGCAGACTCCAAGAGGTTTTCTTCCAAGATTGCACTGTATTTGGCTCCATCCATCTTCCCATCAACTCTGACCAGCTTCCCTGTCCCTGCTGAAGAGAAGCACCCCCAGAGCATGATGCTGCCACCACCATATTTGACAGTGGGGATGGTGTGTTCAGAGTGATGTGCAGTGTTAGTTTTCCGCCACACATAGTGTTTTGCATTTTGGCCAAAAAGTTCCATTTTGGTCTCATCTGACCAGAGCACCTTCTTCCACATGTTTGCTGTGTCCCCCACATGGCTTGTGGCAAACTGCAAACGGGACTTCTTATGGTTTTCTGTTAACAATGGCTTTCTTCTTGCCACTCTTCCAGAAAGGCCAACTTTGTGCAGTGCACGACTAATAGTTGTCCTATGGACAGATTCCCCCACCTGAGCTGTAGATCTCTGCAGCTCGTCCAGAGTCACTATGGGCCTGTTGGCTGCATTTCTGATCAGCGCTCTCCTTGTTCGGCCTGTGAGTTTAGGTGGACAGCCTTGTCTTGGTAGGTTTACAGTTGTGCCATACTCCTTCCATTTCTGAAAGATCGCTTGAACAGTGCTCCGTGGGATGTTCAAGGCTTGGGAAATCTTTTTGTAGCCTAAGCCTGCTTTAAATTTCTCAATAACTTTATCCCTGACCTGTCTGGTGTGTTCTTTGGACTTCATGGTGTTGTTGCTCCCAATATTCTCTTAGCCAACCTCTGAGGCCGTCACAGAGCAGCTGTATTTGTACTGACATTAGATTACACACAGGTGCACTCTATTTAGTCATTAGCACTCATCAGGCAATGTCTATGGGCAACTGACTGCACTCAGACCAAAGGGGGCTGAATAATTACGCACACCCCACTTTTCAGTTATTTATTTGTAAAAAATGTTTGGAATCATGTATGATTTTTGTTCCACTTCTCACGTGTACACCACTTTGTATTGGTCTTTCACGTGGAATTCCAATAAAATTGATTCATGTTTGTGGCTGTAATGTGACAAAATGTGGGAAAGTTCAAGGGGGCCGAATACTTCTGCAAGCCACTGTAGTTTTAGGAATGATGGCGGCGAGAGAGAGCGAAAGAAAGAGAGAGAGCTTTGAGATTTTGTGACATGTGGCGTGCTCGGAGTTTGTAGTTACTGTGTTGTCTTGCATAGTTAGTATGTAGTGTAGCTTTGTTTTGTGTGTTTTGTGTGCAAAAAAAAAAACACAAAAGGCAGACTGCAGTGTAAACACTGTCTGGATGAGTGATATGCCTCCTTCTGTCAGGCCTGCGAGTATCAGGCTTGTGATGTGCTCTTTTGTCTTATAGTGGCCAGAAACTATTTTTGGAGTAGCACAAATAATTTGTGTAACTTCTTATTTGATACAGAACACCTGATTGTTCTGTAAATAGTTTGAAATGGTTAAAAAAAAAAGCCTGAGCTGCATTTTTAGGTAAATAGCTGCATATAACTTTTTTTATTTGCAAAACTTTTTGAAATTTACAATTTCTATTTGCTTTTCAAGTTATGAAAGTGATTTGTTAAACATGTTTGTGGTTGTTACAGTAAAAAATATAACCTTTTTCTACTTGGATTTTATGCTTTTTGTCTGATTTCAGATAATTTGTGTTAATAAAGTATGTCAAAATGAAAAAATAATAGTACATTCAGACATGTGAGGTTGTGCCAAAAAGAATGATACCAAACAAGGCAAGATAATAGTTTTTAAAGGTGAAATGTAGAGGTAAAATCAAAAGTATTCAAAAATGGCCAATTATAGCCTGGATCCCAGAGGGTTAAACATTTTTTAAAGTAATGCAATAGTTACTTTTTCCTTGTAATTAGTTACTTTTTAGAAGTACTTTTTAACTATCTTGCCCAACACTGCTCCTGAGGTGGATGGGGCTCTCTCTCCCTTGGCCGATGGTAGGGAGATGACTGTGGAGGGCGACCAGTCTGTAGGAACAGACTAGCAGGGCAGCAAATATGACATTGTGTGTCTAATTCCTGCTGCTTTAACAAGGGCAAACTTTCTTGAGGGGATGCATTAGAAGCAATAATCAGTCCAACGTTTCCCATAGACCTTGACTGTGCTCCTTCCTCTAGTCGGGGTCGCTTCATTTCCTTGTCTACTGGTGCTGCTGTGTGAATGTGTACAAGTTTCTCAACATGTCTATAGCGTAGTCTCAGGTCATAGTCCTGAAGATGAGTGTATTTGGCGATGTGGCCTAACTGCTTCAGGCTGGGAGGAAAATGGCTGCATGTTCAAAGGTTTCTCTCATTCTAGGAAATTATACCACATCTGGTTTGAATGACCAATATTGAATACTACTAGCAGGTAGCGGTATATGTAAGTGGATCTCTGAAATACAGTGTGAGAATTTATTCATGATCCAGCATTTGCTCTAGCACCATAACAGCAGTAGGAATGACTGTGAGAGTAGCAATTTGGCAGACTCCCCACACAAGATTTCTCTGATACAGTCTACTTCAGCATGCAACCTCACTACTAATCTTCCAGTGGATGCCTGAAGCATGCTCAGAAGATTGGTCTTTCCAACATTCTTCTGTGTGAAATTATTTTAGAGGTTAGGTTATATGTGTGATAGGACATATTATTTAAGGTTTAGTATTCTTGAACTGGTTGAAATTTACCTTTGGTAATAGAAAACTAGGTTTCTAAAATTAGCTCCCCAGATATGCTGCTGTTTTGGAAATGTTGTCATGGGTAGTCAGAGCCACTCACTTGTCACATGACTGCATCAGGATGTTCATTAGATGTCACTTGAATGCACCTTGATCACAACTCTGATTGCAAAAGCTGCCAGTCAGGAAAGGATGTCAGAAAAAAAAGAATCTTTTCAAAAACTTAGGTCAAATATTTACTTATATTGTTAAAATCTGTAGATTTAGTTTGGTTTTCATTGTTTTTGTTTTGCAGAAAAGTCAATTAGACACTAAACAAGATGAATAACTTAACTGTCCTGATCTTCGACAAGGCCCCACTCCCGGGTCTGGATACTGGAACCTGTATAGCAACACGGGAAACACTCACCTACCTTGCAGTCTTCACTGTCGGCAACACTAAAGGTTGTAAAATTCATTAAAAATTCTCTGAGTTTGATCAAAGTTTTGAACAGCTGTAAAACAGGATGTTTCAGTTTAAGAGTTGTTTTCAATAAATTGCATTCTCAAAAAAATGTTTTGTCTCACTCCCATTTCTTCTTGTTGCATGTTGAAGATCTTCTTGGAAACCTGTTAAGATAGAACAAAATTAGATCTTTTGCCATTTATTTAAGTGGTCTTGAACTTTTGATCAGGGCTGTTTAAATTTGTTATTCACGAAGTATGTAAAAAACGACTTTTGCTACTTCCACAAGGTGGGGCTGTGCACCAAATAATATGTGAACTCCTCTTATATATATCATATATAAATATAAAGACCAAAATGTGAATTTAGAAGATCTTGGTGTTTGCAACAACATACTCTGCTGCACACATGAAACTTTTATTGTTTTCAAACCAAAACAAATTTGAAGGTCATATCTCTGTGTTGAAGTCTTCTCATCTTGCCACTGAGCTGTGATCTTGGTCCTGTTATCTTCATCAAAATATTTATTCTTGTTTTGGTTTATCATTCACAGTTTCTTGTTTGCTGGCATGGATGTTGTGGTGCTTTGTTCATGCTGCACCAGGGTGCCTCACCCTCACTTGTCTCTCTATCAGCAGATTCTCCGTCCCTCCCTTTTCCCCCTCCTTCCCCTGTCCTTTCAGTTTTCCCGGTATTGATTCCAATTGTTTCATTTGGATTTCACCTGTTATACTTTCACCTGTTTGAATGAACAGTAAACACCGAACCTGCCCTCTGCACACACCAGGGAATGCCCCTAAGATTTTTTTTTATTTACTCTTTATTACTTTCGATTTCTCTCCATCACTTATGAGAAGTCATGTGACTACAGATTAGCAGTCATGATCATTTTAAACACTTTTATTTTACTTAATCTGTGTTAGCAATACTGAGAGTTGAGGTTTGTTTATTTATTTTATAATGTATGGGTTTTATTGCACCACGTAGTCAAAGTTGAGGAAAGTACCCGATCTATGGATCAGTGACTCTGGGTGGATTATCTTACTTGGAGAGTTTGTGGGCTTCATGTGTTGCTTTTGCCATTGTGGTGTTCTGAATGTGCATCAAACTGGATGTTAAAATGTTTTACTTTTTATATGGTTTTACAAAAGGACTGATGAATTCACTCATAGCCATCATTTGGTACAACAAATTGGTGAAGCAGCAAAAAAACAAACCAAAACAAACATTGTTGTGGTTGCATACGAGACTGATTAGGGTGTGCTAGGTAGTTTCCAGTTTTCATCAGAATGACAACATTTAAATTTAATAAGGAGATTTATTTCTACAATGAGTTACCAGGCATTGTGATCAACATTACTGCCATAGGGCAACTTCAAGCTGGTGCTCTGCAAAACCAAGCTGCAGCAGTATTTGGTGTAAGCACTAGTACCATCTCCAAATTGAAGGCCAAGTATAACAGGGAATGTCAGAGACCAACACCAAAGTGGGCACATTTCCTCTCCCTGTCAGCATTTACAATCTTTAGGCAGTCTGCTACAGATTTGCAGTCAAGGTTGTCAAGATGATCTGGCAGACGGCTCTTTACACATTCAGTCACTGCCCTGGACTGCTTGTATTGTTATCAGCAAGATGATGCACTGGAACCAGAACATGCTGGAACGTTATGTTCTGGAATGAATCCAGACTCAGCCTATAGCAGCTGGATCATAGGGTCAAAGTGTGGAGTTTGGCATTGGCTCAGGAGATTTGATGCTCAACTCTGCTGCTCAACCTACAAATCTATTTTCCTTTCTTTCCAAGAAGCATTTTTACAAACGTATATTAAACTTGCTGTTTGCTTGCATGTTTAACTTCAGGGATGTTTTTTATTTCAAAATTAAAAAAAATAATTTAAATGAACTGCATGTCTTACATATTTAATTTTGATTAAAAATGTTAAAATTAATTTTGTTTTTTCATACTCCGATGGATGCATCGGAGAGCAACCTAGGGTTAACATCTTGCCCAAGGATATTTGGTATACAGACTAGGAGAAGCCAGGCATCAAACCACCAACCTTCTGATCAAGAGATGACTTGCTCTTCCTCCTGAGCTACATCTACTCCAATAGTAAATATTTATTTGCAGTAAATCGTAATAAATGAAGAAGATACTTAAAAATTTGGTATTAAGGGTCTCCCTGGCAGCATTGAACATCATGGTTTTTTGAAAGTACTCCATTTCTTCAGGGGTCAGAGGAGCCATTTTACCAAACTCTGCAAAAGGCCACTCAATGTTACAACCAGACCTGCCACATACAAATCTGCTTTGTAGACCCCTGTGAAACAATATGAAATACACCAGACCAGCGGTCCCCAACGTTTTTTGCACCATGGACCAGTTTATGTCCGACAATATTTCACGGACTGGCCTTTAAGGTGTCGCGGATAAATACAACAAAATAAAACCAGTACCAGTACCATAAAAAAGAAGATTTATTCCTAACACATGAGAAAAGACCCAGGGAAACCGAGTTAACGATAAAAACAATTAAAAAAAATAACGATAAAAACCCTGAAAACCATAAATTTCACACCCGAGCCTCAACTCTCGCGGCCGGTAGCCCAGGGGTTGGGGACCGCTGCCCTAGACCCAGGACATGCTGGATAGATGATGTCTATCAGCTGGCTTGGGAACACCTTAGTGTATTCCAGAAGAGCTGGAGCAGGTGGCCAAGGAGATGGAGGTGTGGACATCATCACATTGACTACTGCACCCAGCATTCCAGAGAACTGATACATGGATGGTGTCATGTAATTTAAAACGTGATACCAGCATGTGCAATCCCAGTGCTTGAAACAAAAAGTAAATAATCTGAAAAACAAACAAAAACAACAACACAAAAAAAATTCCTCTACTAATTGTGGAAAAATTTCAGAATAATGTTCACCAGTGTAAAACTGTGACGACTGAATACGACTGAATATCTCATCATGTGCAGTATCATCAACACATCCAGGCGATCTGGAGAAATCTCAGTATGCAAGGGACAAGGTCCAAAATCAAAATTGGATGCTTGTGATCTTTGGACTGTCAGACAGCACTGCATTAAAAACAGAAAAGATTCTGCCATAGAAATCATTGCATGGGATCAGGAACACATCCAGAGATTCACCGCACCATCCACAAATACAAGTTAAAGCTCTATCATGCAGATATGAATCCTTACGTGAACATGATTCAGAAATGCTGCCGTCTTCTTGGCAAGACAATGCTAAACTGCAACAGCGTGGCTTCATAGTAGAAGAGTCTGGACACTGCTTGCGTTGTTTTAAAAGTCATTACTTTTTTCATTTTCATTTCACATTATCTCCATCACCAATTTAGAATCCCACATTAACCTAACATGTATGTGTTTGTACTAGACGAGGAGGTTAGCTGACGAAAAGTTAAAAATTGATACCATATCACAAAATGTTTTACGCAAGACACTAATTTTAAACATTCTAATTTGAGCAGGAATGATCAAATTATACAGCTGATCAAAAGATTCACTTTCTTAACTGAAAATCAATGATTTTGCTAAAAAGTCTTAATGCTTCTTCACACAGCTTCCCAATTTCACATAGAAGGTCAGGGAGGAGTTTTCATACATACAGCTGATTACATGGCTCTTACGATATCCCTTCTTATTGAAAGTGATGCTGTTACAACCATCCCGGGTCTCCACTACATCTGGGCATGGGTTCCTTTGTGATGTGTCTTCTGTTAAAAGTGTGCCGTTATTTTGAATGATGAAGTCAACCTTTAGTGGCCAACCTGGTCTAACACCCTGAGACACCAGTTGGTGAGAGACGTGGGAGTGACATCGTGACCACAGGACATCTGAGCTCTGAGAGATTTGAAGCCTCACACAAAACTGAGAACAATCACAGACAAGCAAAAAATCAGCGTCAAACATGAACTTATGACATGCACTAAATTGTTTTACATAGTTCCACGAGATTGTTACCGTTCACTTCTAGAAGTAGTAACAGCAACATTGTGAGCTTTCGTTTTCAGTCTGACGCAATAGTGTGTGTGTGTGTGTGTGTGTGTGTGTGTGTGTGTGTGTGTGTGTGTGTGTGTGTGTGTGTGTGTGTGTGTGTGTGTGTGTGTGTGTGTGTTGGATGAGAGAGAGAGAGAAGATAGAGAGAGAGACTAAAAAATCTAAAATCTAGGTCAGTGAGCACTCTGCCTCATACAGCAGTGACTGACCCACGCTCTTTCGGCTTGGCAGCAGAGCCGTGAGTGACCTTGTGTGCACACCGTTGTGCTTAACAAATTAATTAGACCGCCAGTGAGGTTTATACCACAGCTGATATATATTATATTTGAAACTTTTTGTATTTCAATTTAAACTTTATTAGTAATTACCATACTCCTTTTTTCATTTCTATGTAGAATGGTTAATCCACCAATGCGCAAACTATTTGATAAAAATGATTATTTTACTAATAATTTCTTTTTTTTACAAAAAAGGAGAAAAATATTCACACCTTGCATTATTATTTTAAAAGACGTCAAATTACAATGATTTGTTTGCGTTCCTCAACAGAAAAGGTTTTTAGTGGTTGATTGTTTTTCATTGTATTTGTTATTAACTTAGAAAGTGTTTGCGTGCGAAACAACACAAAAAAAGAAGCAAAAATGCTTTCACAATTTTAAAGGCGTGTTATTAATACAAACAGCATTACCGCAGATAACGAGATCAATAACTTGTTTATATGTGTGCATTGTTATTTCCTGGTTAAAACGAAACAACTAACGGGCAATCCCCGCCCCTCAGGCGAAGTTATAAATATCGTGACTACACCGTCACCTCGCATAACCTTCAGACTGAGAACGTGAAAAGATCGCAGCCTCACTTCCTAAACAAAGCGATGTCTGCTGCCGTTGTACTGCCTGTGAGCCAGAGGTGGGGGGTGAACCTGCACATGAACCAGCTGCCAGATGTGACCCTGCGTGAGCTCAACCAGGTGCTGAAAACGCGCGCCAACCAAGGTAAATAAAATCTGAAAATAAATACATTAAAAATGAAATTATCAGTACTCACTTAGTGTCCAGTGTTTTAAAACATTTTTTAATCTTTTTAAACTGGCCACCTTTACTTTCAACAATAACCTCTGCTCAGTCTAATGCAGGGAACATGGTACAGTTATCTATGACATGTGTGGAGATAAATTTAGTCTAAAGGCTGCAAAGTAAAGTCCCCTCTGTTCTGTGTTCTGTGTTTAGGATACACGAAGACTCATGGAGGAAAGTCACATGACCACGACTCTGCACCACTGTCCAAATGTGGAATCAAGCCCGGTTCAGCTGTGCAGATGGTGAGGAAGGTTTATGGAGGCTGAAGGAGTCCATCATTATTTTGAGCTTTCCTTTCATTTTACAGCTCCTGTCACATCTATGCTCAGCACTAATTTAATACTACATGGAATAAATTATAATTCATGTATTTCAACTTAATATTTTGGTATAAAAACATGAACTGAGTTTCCTCACTCCATTTCAAAATGGTTGCACTTAGAGGACTCACTGAAAAGGTTTCTAAAATATTTGTGTTTTCTATTGATGATATGTGGTATAGTAAATGTGTTAAGCGCTGTTTAACAAAAGTACTAACCACCACCTCTCATAACCTTCAGATGGTGGTAGCCAAAACAATGTGTGAAATCTTCATTATCTTGGCTAATGGTCAGAGGTGTATGATGCTCCTGCGTGCCATACAGCTACAAGTAATGATTGTGAGCATTTTCAAACAGAAAGTGCAGAAAATGCTCAACGAGAAAGGTAAGTAACCTAAAAAAAAACCAAAAAATAAATATGTTAAAATTGTAATTACCAGTGCTTAATGACTCTATATTCAAATGTCTTAAAAAATTCTTTTTTTTCCCACTAAAAAATCTATAAAATGTTATGAAGTTATGTTATGAATAATGCAGGAAACATAATATAATTATTTATGACATATTTGTAGCTATATTTAGTCTAAAGTATGCAAAGTAAAATCCTTTCTTTCTGTGTCATGTGTGTTTAGGATGCACTGAGAAGGATTTCAAGCTGCATGTTGATGGCATGCCACTGGACGATGACTCTGCACCAGTGACAAAATACGGAATCAAAACCGGCTCAGTTGTGCAGATGGTGATTATGGTTCACGGAGGATGAAGGAGTCCATCATGAATTCATCTGATTACATCAACGTTACAGGATTCACCGAACTATAAATACATAGTATAATTCTGATTGAAGCCTGGTGCCTATCGCTTTCCTTCTCCTTTGCGCTTTCTTCACATTTTACACCTCCTATCATGCCTATACTCAGCACTAATTTAATATCATATGGAGTAAATCATGATTAATTGGGGTGCAATTTTTTTTTAACAAGTTGCTGGGGCTTCTGTTCTCACAGTCAAAGGTGTGTGCCTGAGATTGTAATATTAGGAATATCTCCTGTCACTGACGTTACACACATCCACTATCTGAAACAAAGGATACAAACAATAATTAAGGAGGCTCACATTCTTATCATTACAGGAAGAAATCAGAATAAATGGAACTGTATATAGAGCAACCTCCAAAAAGTACATACTGAAAAAAGACTGATTTTCAATTTGCTATTTGCTATTTATAATGTGCATGAATAAATACACATCACCAAATGTCATTGTTCTGCTCACATACCACTGATGTCTGCATGTTGAGTAGTTTACCGTTTTTAAGTCAATGACAGCATTTGAAATAATTTTGAAATCAGGTTTAACAATTTTAATCTAAACTGAGCTGAAAAGCATCGTGATGAGCATTGTTCACGTTTCATATTTATTTAAACTTTTTGATTCACAAATGACCCTGGATTATGTTTTAAAATCGAACTGTTTCTTTTCTGTGACATGTTTTGTTCAGTTCTCAACCAAAACAATGAAGAAAATGTTCTTCAGAACATGTTAAATGAGTCAAATGTAAATATGTAGGTGTTTGCATTAAGAAAAGAGAAGACTGCCTCAGAAGAGTCAGAGGGCCATTGAGAAAAAGAAATACTTCTGTAATGTAGCTTCAATTTTGGGAGAAAGAGAAATTCTCTGAGGAAATTTCCACCTTAACTTGATTATTGTACAACTTTAGCTGTTCCTGTAAATACTTCTAAATCAACATTGGCACAATTGGACCACTTTTTTTTAATAAAGTATTATAAAATATTACATTTGACACGATCATTTTCATTTGTCAATATGGGATCTCAGCAAAATGTTGCAGGAAGGAAGGAAAATCCACAGGCTCATATCAAATGAGGTTTTGCTGACTTGTTCAACTCCAGGGATCAAATTTGACAATAAATGTTATGTTTTAGATTTACACATACAAGTCTTTAATAGTCAGTAAAATATTAAAAGGTGCAACATTGGTTACATGTGGATAAACTGAATAATGACCATGTAATGCTCCTCAGCTTTTACACAATATTATTTAACATTAACTCAAGTTATTTATTCTAAATGTCTGAAGAGAAAGTGATAGTGAAACTACTTTAAACACAGGATTTCCCCTGGCTCTCTAAAAACCACTGTCATGTTTATTTTAAGCCTTTATTCCAGCCCTAAAAAACGAGTGGAATTCCCCACGTTTATCATTGCATGATTTTAAGAAAATGACGATAATATTTCTAAACAAAGAGTATAACAACAACAATAATACCACTCTATCTCTAAAGCTGAGTCCTCATTCTTCAAAAGTAACTCTGCTGCTTGTATCCACAGTCTAATTCTCAGCCGCTACCCACAGCTCGTGACCACACGTGAGGGGAAGAACATAGATCAACGTGTAAATCACCAGCTTTACTGTTATGCTCAGCTTTCTTCACCACACCAAACCAGTAAAGCATTAACTGCCTGTCAATCTCTTGCTCCACTCCACCCATCACTTAAAGTCCTCCGCTCAACGTAGCAACTCAACCTTGACTAGTGGTGCTGATGTGCACTCCACCCATTTCCAGCTGAGAACCAGGGCCTCAGACTTGGAGGTGCTGATTCACATTTCAGCTTCTTGACATTTAGCTTACATGAATTTAGAAGATCTTGCCCTGTAAGCAACAAGATGCTAAACTTTATAAGTCAAACTTTTATTGCCTTCATAGTGAAACCACATAATCTTGAGACAAATTCAAAGCTTCAGTTTTCCCAGAATTATCTGTACTCTGTTCATTTGGACCCCACCTGTTATCTTTCTCAGGTTTGAGCAGTAAACACGGAAACTGACCTCTGCACACACCAAGGAATGTCCCCAAATCTGTTTTGTTTATTTTGTTTTTGCCACTTTCAGTTTCTCTCCACCAGTTACAAGAAGTCATACGACTGCAGATCAGCACTTATATGATTTTAATTTATATAACAAAAGTGTTAGTGCTGCTGAGAGTCCAGGTTTATTTATTTATTTGATGATTTATGGGTTTTATCACTATATATTTTGTAAACTTGCACCTTGTAGTCAAAGTTGATCTGACCAGTGACGCTGTGTTTCTTGCATTATGACCTGGATTTATTATTTTATTTGGAGAGTTTGGGGGGAATTATTGCGTTTCTTTTGCCACTGCAATGTTCTGAATGTGCATCAAACTGAATGTTAAAATTATTTAATCTGAATGTTTGTAAACTAGGACTCATGAGTCCACTCATAACCATCATTTGGCACAACAACCAGGATGTAAAGAAGCAAAAAAAACAAACCAAACATTGTTCTGGCTACATAACAAACACTGATACGGGCAATTTTTAGTTGTTAGGTAGTTTCCAGTTTTCAGCTAAATGATGGTGTTTGAAATCGAGGCGTTATGATGAGCATCATTTACATGTTTCAGCTTAAGTTTAACTGTTTTGTTTACAGTTCGTCTTGGGTTCCATATTTAAATCTTATTGTGTATTTTCTAAAATACCTTTTTTTCTTCTTCTGGAAACCAAGGCAATGCAGATGTCCTTCATTAAGTATCACTTAACCAGCATTGAGGGGGAAAGGAGAACATGTGGGGAATTTTAGCCAGAACACGTTCCTTTTTAAAAACTAAAATAAAAAAAAAACAAAAAAAACCATTTTTTTCCTGATTAATTCAACCAGGAAAAAAACCCATTCAGATTTAAAATCTCATTTACAACAACACTAAAATACATAAAATTTTACAAATTATGAAGGATCAGTGATCATCAACATAGAAATAGAAAGAAAAAAGTCCCAAAACATATTCACATAGTAGTCAGATAATTTATCCATTGAAACATTTGCATGTCGATCTTTGCCTATTTAAAATATTAAGCAGGGAAACAACTTGCTTCAAATGTAGCTCATTCTGGAGCGGATCCATTCATTAGCGGTAAAGGACCTCATGCCGGGAACACAAGCACATAAGTTTACAATGGTTAACTGATATGCTGGAATCATAGGCCTTTATCACGGATGCCTGAGATCAAAAGCTCGGGTTGGCAACCTGGCAATAAGTCTAAAGGGCTCGGGCTACTTTCCAAAGATCAAGATCAGCAAACCTGGTGCAGAAAGTAGCACCACCTATGTCAGGGAGAGGTTGAAGCAGGTGTGGACAACCATTGCGAGAGTAGAGCAGTGGGACTCTGGAAGCAAAGATGATTGACGTGTTTTTTTTTTTTTTTTTATTTAGCCTAGTAAACCTTTATGTCTGGGGAAAAAGCGAGACACCTTTGCTCCTTGGAACATTACATATCAGAGCTTGGATTTTAAATAGAGATAGAAATTCTTCTGTAAAATACATGCTGTGACTTACATGTGAACAATGATTCTACATAATTTAAAAAGAGTAAAAAAATATACTGATATCCCTGGATTCACACTGAAACTTGAAATTTAAGTTAACCTTCAAACAGCCAAACTTTAATCAGATTAAGAGTTAAATATTTTATATTGTACAAATGAAGAACAAAGAATGAAAACAGGTTTTCCTGCATTCCCCAACTCAACAGCACAAAGTGATGAAGCCTTGTCCTGCTGAGACTGTATGAGTAACTTAACAATAATAATAATAAATTTGCATTTTAACTCAGTCACTGTATTAATTTAACTTTCAAATCAACATTTCATTTGGACCATATTTATTTTTTTAACAATGTATAGTAAAGAATCACATTTTACATGACAGTGTTCATTTTCTATACACTAAGGAACAAAAAGGCAGAAAAAAAAGAAAAATCTACAGGCTTGTATTAAATATGGTGTTGCAGGCTTTTCTTCCTCAGAGACAGATTTTCAATTTTGAAAATGGAACAACTAACTTAAATATACTGAATGTTTTACACAATGACTTTAATTAAACATAACAAGGTTTTCCTACACGAAACATTTGTTCTAAACAGATTTAACATCACGTAGTTAGCAAAACAAACAAAATGTGTGATAAGGAGACGACATGTGTTATATATGTAAGTAACCAGAGGAGAGGATGTGCACACAGAATGTTTAACCTTATTCTAAGTTTATGAATGAATGACATTTATCAGATTTATCATTACACTTCAGACATAACACAGCTGTAAAGATCATTTCTGGTAATACATTTCTCACTAACATAAAAATTTTTAATTTTTAATGTGATGACGTTTAAAGCAGAGAATTAAAAAACACAGCATGGTCAGTTGACTTAGAAAAGACACTCTTAATTTAAAGAAAGTGAAACTTAACAGCTTTGTGTCTTTCCCATTATTTCTTCTGCCAGACAGGTATAGAGGTCTGTCTGGGGGCAGGAATGCACCTGGCTATCATACACATACTCTTCAGACATACAAAACAAAATGTCACATTGCATTGAGGGCAACGAACCGATTTACAATACATCTTGCTGTGCTCCAACAGTAACCCACAGGTGGGACAGGCACGGACAGAGGGGCACTCCTTCACTGAACCAAAGGTAATAGTTGGGCATTTATTTAGTGTCTCTAATGACTGGTTGCAGCAGCCGCGATTTCCACAGCGGTCTTTCCGAGGCCGTGCACCCTTCCACTCCCTCAAACACTGCCAGCAGAATTCAAACGGCCGTCCTTTTACTGCTGTGCACACTTTACAGAGGACATTCAAATCTGATCCATTCTCTCTCGTCACAGCAGATCCACATCCAGGACACTACATGGAGACAGAGGTGGGACAATATTTAATACATGATGAAATGTCTAATAAAAATTCTTAATTTACATGAAATATATATGTTAATGAAACACTAACCATCTTAGTCGTATGTGTCTGCCTGGCAGCATTGAACGCCATGGTTCTTCTAAAATATGCATTTTCTTGAGGGGTCAGCAGAGCCATTTTAAAAACCTCTGCAAAAGTCCACTCGACATTACAACCAGACGCACCACACACAAACCTGCTTTCACCCTTTATTGAAATAGTAAAAAAGAGAATATTTATTAGACTCATGTTGTAAACAAACCACCAAAGACCATGATGAATTGGAATTGAAATATGGAAAGGTACATTATTTGTACAGTTCAGGGGTTAAAACAAACGACTGAACAATCTCATGAATTGCAGTTAATAAACACTATGTTGTGTGAGGGTTACTGCATCTTAACAACAAATGAAATAGTATCGTTCCAATCCAATCCACGGGGGGATGGCGATATATTGGGCATTGTTTTCTTGATTTATTCACGTGCATGTAGCATTAAAAACATTAACTTCTGTAATTTCAAGACACAGGCAAAATTATTCTGTCCTGTTTAAAATCTGAATTCTGCCACTGTGTGTGATGTTGTCTGTTATTTGTTTATTTTAATGAAGCTGACCCTTAGTGGCCTACCTGGTCCATCAACCTGCGACACCAGTTGGTGAGAGAGGTCGGGGTCACAGCGTGACCACAGGACATCTGAGCTCTGGGAGATTTGAAACCTTCACACAAGACTGAGAACAATCACACACAGGCAAAAAAAAAAAAATCAATGTTGCACACGAAGAAATGCTGATGCGTTTTGTTTAACCTACATTAATGTGAAAACAGATAAAAATTATTTTATTTCATTATTATTATTATTATTATTTCTATATCACATGTGAATCTGTTCGACGTCACTTTGAAAAAGTGCCCACGTGATACTTACAGTCCAAATCATCCTCTCCATCGACAAATTTAAGTGTTTTGTCATGAGGGTCGTAACACTTCTCCTGTTTTGCTGGCACGCTTGGGGGCGTCACACTGCGAAACAACAACAAACACATCAGAATGAACACTTCCGGTTTCACTTCAAAAACTGTGTGTGAGCTGCAGTGTTGCGCAGTTTTCTGATACTTGCACACAGCTCGCGTTTCTTCTTGAAACAAAGTTTTTGATCAGCGGCTTCGTGTTTCAGCATCACTGTGATGTCAGACTGTGACACTGAATTATCGCATCGCGCAGTTTACAACCGTAACGAAAAGTCAGAGCATAATAATCGTTAGCAGTGAAAACGGAGCAGCAGATGTAACCTGAGTTGTTACCTGTGCAGCAGCAGAGGCGGGGGCAAGTACATCGGCGCTCTGTCTGCGGGACACACTGGATACAGGTAATAGACATCTGGCACGTTGATGAACGGAGCAACACCCGAATCTTGGTGAGGTGAACACAAAGGTGTGGTCCGGTTGAACATCTTGCTTGGCTTTTACTGTCACTGCGCACTATCTGTTCACGGGAGTATCTCCAGCGGTCGACTAAGAATCGTTTTGTTCTGCGGTGAATATGAGCAGCGATACTCCTCCCTCCCTCTCTATCTCTTTCTCTCTCCCTCCGTGTGTGTGTGTGTTTTCAGGGCCGCACCTCTGTAGTTGGTAAAATTCGACTTTAACCTTGCCTGCTGGTTTTTACGACGACGATATTAAGTCCATTTTGTTAAGGTTGTTTATTCATTATTTAATTTCACTCATTAGTGTTCATTATTAGTGTTCATTTTGAGAACTAATTCGAAATTTCGAGATTGAACTCGAAATAGTTGAAAATGAAAAAAGTCGAAATGCCTTTTTGATTTTTTTTTTAATCGTTTCGAGTCAAACCACCTCCTCAGTGCTGCCACATATCCTACAGCATGCCTGGTGTAGATGAGTTAGTTAAACAACTTAATCTGCTCTTTTTGTGGCTGTCTTATGTTACAACATACACTCTCTACTGCACGAGCGTGCAGACAATACAAGAAGTAAGAAATAGCACAATATATGCTATATATACATACATATAAGTCACTTACTGATAAATATCTGAATAAGAAAGAAAGAAATAACAGCATGTGCAAAAAGGGTGTGGCTATTACAGTATGCAGTATGTTAGGTGGATGAGTTGTACAGGGAGATGGCCACAGGCAGGAATCCAACTTCCTTACACCAGCACTAGCTGTTGGAAATAACCAGGAGTCTTTATAATTCCATTTTGGCCTGGTAGGCTTTTACCTCCTCACCAGCAGACTGAGAACGAAGATGACTCTGTTTAACCTTATATCTGGTTGCCATGCAAAGTAAATAGATATTCCCTCCCCCTGGTTGTGTTACACCAGAGCCATAACTTTAAAGAAATGGAAATGCTAAGCTGTTGGATGCATTAGTGACACAAGCTGATATAGTAATCTATTGAATTCTTTCAGTAGCATGATAGAACTGTGATTTGGTTTGATCCTTAATTGTGATTGTTTGTTCTTATTTGAATGTCTAGAGAAAATCACACATCCATCCATTCAATTCAATTCATTTCAATTTTATTTATATAGCGCCAAATCACAACAAAAGTCGCCTCAAGGCGCTTTATATTGTACAGTAGATCGCACAATAATAAATACAGAGAAAAACCCAACAATCATATCATATGACCCCCTATGAGCAAGCACTTTGGCGACAGTGGGAAGGAAAAACTCCCTTTTAACAGGAAGAAACCTCCGGCAGAACCAGGCTCAGGGAGGGGCGGCCATCTGCTGCGACCGGTTGGGGTGAAAGAAGGAAAACAGGATAAAGACATGCTGTGGAAGAGAGACAGAGATTAATAACAGATATGATTCGATGCAGAGAGGTCTATTAACACATAGTGAGTGAGAAGGTGACTGGAAAGGAAAAACTCAATGCATCATGGGAATCCCCGGCAGCCTACGTCTATTGCAGCATAACTAAGGGAGGATTCAGGGTCACCTGGTCCAGCCCTAACTATATGCTTTAGCAAAAAGGAAAGTTTTAAGCCTAATCTTGAAAGTAGAGATAGTGTCTGTCTCCCGAATCCAAACTGGAAGCTGGTTCCACAGAAGAGGGGCCTGAAAACTGAAGGCTCTCCCTCCCATTCTACTTTTAAATACTCTAGGGACAACAAGTAGGCCTGCAGAACGAGAGCGAAGTGCTCTAATAGGGTGATATGGTACTACAAGGTCATTAAGATAAGATGGGGCCTGATTATTTAAGACCTTGTATGTGAGGAGCAGGATTTTGAATTCAATTCTGGATTTAACAGGAAGCCAATGAAGGGAAGCCAAAACAGGAGAAATATGCTCTCTCTTCCTAGTCCCTGTCAGTACTCTTGCTGCAGCATTTTGGATTAACTGAAGGCTTTACAGGGAGTTTTTAGGACATCCTGATAATAGTGAATTACAGTAGTCCAGCCTGGAAGTAATGAAGGCATGAACTAGTTTTTCAGCATCACTCTGAGACAGGATATTTCTAATTTTAGAGATATTGCGCAAATGGAAGAAAGCAGTCTTACATATTTGTTTAATATGTGCGTTGAAGGACATGTCCTGGTCAAAAATGACTCCAAGGTTCCTCACAGCATTACTGGAGGCCAAGGTAATGTCATCCAGAGTAAGGATCTGGTTAGATACCATATTTCTAAGATTTTCAGGGCCGAGTACAATAACCTCAGTTTTATCTGAATTAAGAAGCAGAAAGTTAGCGGCCATCCAGGTCTTTATGTCTTTAAGACATTCCTGCAGTTTAACTAATTGGTGTGTGTTACCTGGCTTCATGGATAGATAGAGCTGCGTATCATCTGCATAGCAGTGAAAATTTATGCTATGTCTTCTAATGATGCTGCCTAGGGGAAGCATGTATAATGTAAATAGAATTGGTCCTAGCACTGAACCCTGTGGAACACCATAATAGACCTTAGTGTGTGAAGAGGACTCTTCATTTACTTGAACAAATTGGAGTCTATTAGATAGATATGATACAAACCACTGCAGCGCAGTACCTGTAATACCTACAGCATGTTCCAATCGCTCTAATAGGATATTATGATCAACAGTATCGAACGCTGCACTAAGGTCTAGCAGGACAAGCACAGAGATGAGTCCACTGTCAGAGGCCATAAGAAGATCATTTGTAACCTTCACTAAAGCTGTTTCTGTGCTGTGATGAGCTCTGAAACCTGACTGAAACTCTTCAAATAAGCCATTCCTCTGCAGATGATCTGTTAGCTGTTTGACAACTACTCTTTCAAGGATTTTTGATATGAAAGGAAGGTTGGAGATTGGCCTGTAATTAGCTAAGACAGCTGGGTCTAGAGATGGCTTTTTAAGTAAAGGTTTAACTACAGCCAGCTTGAAGGCCTGCGGTACATAGCCAATTATTAGAGATAGGTTGATCATATTTAAGATTGAAGAATTAATTAATGGCAGGACTTCTTTGAGCAGTTTTGTAGGAATGGGGTCTAAAAGGCACGTTGATGGTTTGGAGGAATTAATTATTGAAGTTAACTCAGAACGATCAAGTTAACTCAGAACGACCATTCAACTCATTGCCATAATAAACCTTTAAGAATGGCTTTCTGGATCTTGTCTTTAAATATGCACACCACATCAGACGTTGTGTGAATTAGCACAACCAACATCAGTGTCGTTCCTTCATTGACATCCCCACATAACACAGAGTTAATCTATAAGGTGGCTGGGATAGAGTTGAATTCCTGGCCTGAATTGTTATCTCAGGATATGTTCACTAAAACAGTGGAGTAAGAAGTCTTCTGATTACAAGAACATTAAAAGGTGAACAGACACCACATTGGCATAGATCATCAATAATAACGACATATATTGGCCACGTCCACAGCTGGACTGGTCTTTGGGCATACTGGGCATTTGCCCGGTGTGCCGATGGTGATTTTTCGTTTTTATGGGTCGATGTTGTTGTTGTTGTCTGTAATGGTATAAACAATAAAGGGTGGTGGACTGGTCAATTGGTCATGAACGGCTCTGGGCTGGACCAATTACAGCTGAGGAGGTCGGATGCACCCTCCTCCTTGCTTGGGCAATGGCTCTAAAAGCAGTCTTATCACAGACAAACAGAATAACATGGTAGTGAGGTGAAAAGGGACACGATTTGTCCCGTACTTCAGCTAGAATTTAAAAAAGACACAAGGCTGGAGTTATTCGGCATCTTTACGCTGTGCAGCTGCCTCTTCTTTTCTCATTCTCTCCCCCTCCCTCTCCTGTTGATACTTCAATCATGAAACTGATCAATGATCAGCTGATCGGTTTTTCTGACGCAAGTCCCGTCTGTCTTGTTTGTTTATCTCCCACTTTGCACCAGAAGAGGAAACCAGCAGATTTCACGCTAAACAACAGCAGCACGTTTAAGCCTAATAAGCTGTTGTTAGAATTTATTTTAATATTACTTTCTAGGAACAGCTGATGTTTGCTGGAGCCACAGCTGTAAAGCTGCTGGTCATGATGTCGGTCTGGATATGTGGTGAGAGGGAAACATGCAGATGAAACCAGGAGATGTCCTTACTGAATCATCAGAGCTGAACAGGTGATGGAGAAACAGGTTTACCTTTTAGGTCACATGGATGAGTTGAAGGGAAGTTATGAACTGTTTCTGAGAGACAAATAACACCAGGATCCTTTTCTACGTAGCTGACAGCTGGTAACTGTGCAGGGGCGGCTCTAGCAAAGTTTTGCCAGGAGGCCAGGTAGGGCATTAACTGGAAAAGGGGGGCAAAAAGAAATACTTTTCTTCCTTATTCTCATTTAAAATGTCTAGCTTTTAATAAATAATTAACTGAATCTTTCAACCAAAGTGGTCATCTGATGTAAAATGTATAGAAATCATTCATGTATACCAACAAGACAGTGTACATCACTGTCACAACAGCGTTTGTTTTCATTCAAAGGCTTTATGGCTTTTCCTATAGTACCCGGTGGGCCGGTCTCTAGTCAAAATGCCCGGGCCGATTTTTTGTCCCAGTCCAGCCCTGACTCTGTCTGTTCAGCTGATGTAAACTATCCACCCTACAGTGTAAACATAATGTGTGGCAAAAATAAACCATGCGATTTCTTATAACTCGATTTAAAACGATAGTGAAACTAAATTAGATATGGAACTTCCCTAACAGTCCAAACGCATCTGTTGGTGTGGTTTTTGATAAAGACGCCGTTGTAGGCTCATATAAGCTGCTACCGCTAGTCTTTGTGAACAACTATTTGGGACAACCCACCTAAAAGGAAAAAGCCATAAATTCAGCCCACGCCTATTCTGACTTTAACATAACCTGAAGGAGCTCGTACCGCTCACACACAATCCAGACAAACAAAATGTGCAAGTACAGCTTGTCTGTCCTCTCACCTGCAGGGGAGATGGGGATTCTTAGATTAAACCACTCCAAGAAGCAGCAGAAAACAGTCAGTGACCTGAAGAAGGGAGCGCTGAAGCTGTTTCCCAAGAAAGGTAAGCCTAAAACCCAAAACAGATCAAAAAGAAAAATTACTTCTTGAGTGATCATGTGACTCTATCGTAAGCCTACATTCAAATGTCTTTGTCTATTTTATGAATCTTTTAAATTATATATTTTTAAAAAACGACATGAAGTGTTTAATTTTATTGGTAAAAAATAATATATTTAAGAACGATTTAGTTTGGTGTCATTGTTATGTGAGGTATTTGTGTAGCATAATAATACAACACACCAACTTCAAACACATGTTCAAGTGGACATCTCAGTCTGAGTAAACATGTGAGCTCAAGCCAGCTCAGACAGGCTGTGTTAACAGATATGACCACAATTACAAACACATTTCCTGTGTACTGTGTTGCTGTTTCAGTAAGTCGCACAAACTGTGAGTCCACACTGTTGTTGAGGTTTTGTTTTTGTCTCCAGTTAATATTTTTATTACAGTTGAATTAAATGTTTTTCACACTTAGTTTAGTTTTAGTTAAGCAGTGTACAAAGTCATGTGCTGTCTGAGTGCAACTTAAAAATAACAATCTTCAGTGATGTTCAGGGAACATGATATAATTATTTGTGACATCTTTATATATTTAGTGAGGTTCCTCTCTCTCCTGTGTTGTGTGTGTAGGCTATCTTATGGGTGAAGTCCGGCTGATTGTCTCTGGGAAGCCGCTGGATGATGACTCTGCATCTCTGTCTGAATATGGGATCAAACCCTCGTCTGTGGTGCAGATGGTGGCGAAGGTCCACGGAGGCT
Source organism: Pelmatolapia mariae (assembly GCF_036321145.2). Lineage (NCBI taxonomy): Eukaryota > Metazoa > Chordata > Actinopteri > Cichliformes > Cichlidae > Pelmatolapia > Pelmatolapia mariae. Next base: position 76,622,527 of record NC_086229.1, read on the forward strand.
GACAGACATCATCGTCGATGCACTCGACTGCATCCACAAGACTCACAGCAGGACTTAAATATGAGACCCCAAAGGACAAAATCCGTCATCTTTAACTCTTTTAAGACTTGTCCCATACCTGCTTAGAGTTCAGCACTAATTAATTATCATGAGCTGTAAATGATGAATAATTGGGATGTAATAATGTATTTTGTGTTTATTTTGTGCTTGTGTTTATTTCCCTGCTAAGATGTGTAACTTGCTATTTGTTGGTTTTTCAAAAATAACTTTAAATGTATATAATTTTTCCCAAGAAAGTCATATTGAGATATTTTTCCATCTTATTCAATAATAAAAGTTTTTTTTTCTTTTTTTGCAGTCTGTGTTCTGACAACAAATCTCAATAGTCCTTGTATACTGTAGACAGACTGCTCTAATCCACATACCTGATATACAGAGTAAAAAAAAAAAAAGTAGTAATGACGAAGAGCTGGCTGGTGGCTAAAGGTGAAAATGCAAACCGTGGGGTTATGCTGTCTGCTTGGGATCAGAACAGCATCCAGCTACAGCTCAGGACCGCTTCCTCATCAGTCTGTGCCATGACACCCAGCCACAGTTTCCTTTTGGACTGTTGGGTGCTGCCTTTAGATTGCAGTTGCCGTTAAGCAATATTATTACCACACCAGTTTCTGCTGGTGGCTTATGCAGTATAGCACATCTGCTAATCAGAAGGCTGGTGGTTCAACCCAAAGCAGACATAAATTTCCACTATTACCTACAGTGCATAAAATGAAGCTTTTGAGGCCTCGCGGTCCTCTGATGTGAACATAAATGAAATCTGTGGGAGGATCTTAAACATGTTGATCTTTCTTTAACTGGGCAGACCTCATATCATAGTAAAGCCATTTATCACCAGCACAAATATATATTTTTGCCACTTTGCTGTTGTTTTGATTCTGTTGTCTTCAACACACTTCTCAATGGCTTGGGTCTTCCCCTCGCGGCACCCTGACATTTGTTGCCTTTGTTTCCTTGATTGCGGCATCTACGTTGAATCCTTTTTCATTACTCAGCTGGTGCCGCACTCAGCTGTGTCATTCTGGGACTCTCTTTCCTCACTGAACTCCCAAAACAACCCCTTCTCTCTGCTGTAGCAGATTCTCAGTCGCTCTGTTTCAGCTGTCCTTTCAGTTTTCCCTGAATTATCACCATTCACCTGATATCCTTCTCATGTTTAGAATGACCAGTAAACACTGAAGCTGTTGTCTGCACACACCAGGAAGTGCCCTAGATTGTTTTTTATTTATTCGTTATCACTTTCGGTTTCTCTCCACCAGCTACGAAAACTCATGCAACTGCAGATTAGCAGTCAGGATTATTTTGTACATTTTATTTTATGTAATCAGTGTTAGTTCTGCAGAGAGTCCAGGTTTAATATCTTAGTTTGTGCATTTATGGGTTTTATCGCTCTACTTTTGGAACTTTGCACCATGTAGCCAAAGTTGAGGAAAGTACCTGATTTACCGATCAGCGTCAGTGGCTTATCAACTGGATTTATTCTCTTATTTGGAGAGCTTGAATGGTTTGTTGTGTTACTTTTGCCATTGTGGTGTTATGAATGTGTATCAAACTGGATAAAAAATGATATAATAATAAGATGACTGATGAATCCACTCATACCTACCATTTGGCACAACAACCAGGATGTGAAACAGCAAAAAACCAAACCAAACATTGCTCTGGTTACATAACACACAGTGGTGCGTGTGTATTAGGTAGTTTCCAGTTTTCATCTGAATGACAGCATTTAAATTCATGCCTGATAAAGTGATTCATCTCGAAACTGAGCTAGCAGGCATTATGATGAGCATTGTTCATATGTTTGACAGTTATTTTAATTTTCTGGTTTACACGTCGTCTTCGATTCCATATTTAAATCTTATTGCATATTTTCTGTAATACCCTTGATTCTGCTGAAAACCACAGCAATGCAGGAAATGTTCTTCTTTGTGCCACTTAACCAGCATTTAGGATAAAGGTGGACCTGCGGGGAATTTTATCCAAAACCTATTCATGCCGGGAATACCAGGCTTTAATTATGGCTTTAAATAACTGAAACTAAGTAAAATATACTATCTTATGGAATTAAACTGAAATGAAAGAACATATACATAAAGTACGTATATGCAGGTTCAACCTTATTTCAGATTTATAAATAAATGAAAAATTTCAGACGTGTTATGGTCCTTGTGACTTAAACTAAAAGCAGTATAGGCAAAAAAAATCACATGTGACAGCAAAATATCTCATCAACAAAACCCAATAATGATTGCATATGCCAAATCTGACCTCATGTTATAACCAGAGAAGGACATGAAACACAGCATGGGGAATTACGTTACACCCAAAGAAAACAAAGCTCCAGCAGGCTGCTGTCTTTTTCCATCGTTCCTTCTGCACAACAGGTATGGAGGTCTGTCTGGGGGACCACACACTGGAACATGGTGCAGAAATTTGACTTGTTTTCATGAGTTCAGTCTTCAGGCACACAAAACTTCACCTTACATTGAGGACAGAGAGATTTGCAATGTGTCTAGCTGTGGTCCAACACTAAGAAACAGGTGAGTAAGGCATGGAAGAAGGACATGGACTCCCTTCACAGACTCAAAGGCAGTACTTTTAGAGACTGACTGCAGCAAAGAGGTCTTAAAGAGGTCTTTCTGAGGTCGTGGATGCTTCCCTCAGACACTGCCAGCAGAATTCTGTGTCATTTCTTAACGTATCATCTAATGAAACAGAATATTTATTTGCATGTTTCAGAACTGCACTGCGAGCATGGTACGATGCCTCATACATAAAGTTCCGGGGTTTTAATCCACCAGGGTGGAGTTTGTATGTTCTCCCTATGCTACTCAAAAATCTGGCTTCCTTCCAGAGTCCAAAGACATGCATGATGTAAATAGGTTTTAGGTGTGCCCTGGCCTGTCCAACCCTGTAGATGCCAGCATGACCTGGGACATTTGAGCTTTTAGAGATCTAAAGCCTTCACACAAAACTAAGTAATCACACACGTTCCAAAAAGAAAGATTAAACAATAATGAATGCCAATTTTAAAATTCTGTTCAGTTAATTGCTTTTATATGTAAGAAGGAAAAGCTCCATAGTTCAGCCATCTGTTCCCTTCCACTTATTCAATTCAGGGTCCCCAGCAAAACTGGGGTGAAACGCAGGATAGACATAAACAAAGCACAGCCTGTCGCAGGCCAGCCTGAAGGTGGATTCGGACCAGGACGTTCTTACACCACGCCACCATCTCTCTGTATAAACAACTGTACATTTTCTCCTGTATTGTGGTGAGCATTTGTTACAAAGCGCCTTCCAGCATTTTAAAGTCGTGACTGAGTGATGAGGGTAGAGGATGCTCTCTCTGGTGCGCAGTTTCCTACCGTTAGAAGCGTCCATCATCCAAAATACTAAAACAGTAACCAGGCAGTCCGATCTAACATGCACATCAGTAATGCTGTTATTGGACCATATCGTGTTCTACCTGAGCAGCATAGCTGTGACTGATCCACTTACGATGTGGATAGTATCACAGCGAGACTCGAGCAGCGGTTGTTGAAATGACGTGAAAAGCGGTGAACTGAGAAGACTTTTGTGGGCTGGAGTATATCTACTGAAGCAGTGGAGTACCATATCTTCAAATGCCTGGAAATAAGATTATTATAGGCTAACAAACGCAGTAACAGATACAACATTAAAGGATGGGCAGACGTGACACATGGATAAATAAAATCCTGTAACCGACACTAAGCCGGCTGCTTCAAAGCGAATGTCTGATCGATTGACAGAACAACTGCTGACCACACGGTGAAGATGAATAATCACGTGATTTCTTCTAAATCAAAGACGAGAAACGCCAGACTCCACTGACACACCGACACTCCACAACCTTTCTGATTGCTTCACTGCTATCAGCAGAACAACCGGACTTCCCCGAAATTACTGCTTTATAATTCTGAAAAGACGGTGATATTTTTAAATGTAGATTTACAGGCTTTTTTAATAAAATGGTTTAACACGAACAAGATAAAGAACAGTTTGTTTATATATTTCATATCCACACATGACCCGCAGACTCATTTAAAAACTAACGCTAAACTCTTGGTTTAGGTTTGCTGTGTAAGTCATAAGGAGACCATATGCAGTGTTTTCGATTAAAGCCATTGTGACTCACAGGAGATTATATTGAATTAACCTGTGCAGTGATTTTAAGAAGCCGGTCACGCGATACGATTCAAATTCAAATACAACAACAATAATAATAAAACTTATAAACAGTCGAAACTTTCATTCTTATATTTTTGTTACTTCCTAACAATCTAATCTTTTATTTGTATTTTAGAACCGTGTCAGTAACATCCACATTATTTTATTACCATAAGTAAACAAATAAACAAACGACATGTTTGCATTATGGTTTCTTTCTTAAAGCGAAACAACCCATTTCAGACGCATGTTTCCGGGTCTGCTGCTGTATAAAAAGAAATCGTAACCGCGCATAACATTCAGACGGAGACAGTGAAAGGAGCTCGCAGCTCCCCCCACACGATGTGTCGATATGACGTCGCAATTGTCTCGTCTTCAGGCGGGATGAAAACAGTCAGCTTGTACTCCAAACAGCAGCCCGTGCAACAACCGACGGTGGGCCAGCTGAAGAAGGAAGCGCTCAAAGCGTTTCCCACAGGTAGGCGAACCTGAAATAAGATATTTTAAAAAGAAACAATGTAGCAACCTGTTACACAACAACACAATACATTTAAATTATGCTGCCTATTTTTTAATAATCAAATATCTTAAAATATGATTTGTATGTTTAAAATTATTTTTAGAATTACGATCAGTTCAATTGTCAGTTGTTGAAACATTATAAACGTGAAACGGACGAGGCTGGTCCATAACCTGGAGACTGTCCGGAAGCATAGATAATGAAAGTGTTACTAACTGAACTGCTGTTCTCTGTGATGCGGCTGTAACGGAGGCATTTAAATAAGTCCAGTATTTTAATGCCCACGTTGAATGCGGGGAACATGTAGCCTGTTTGTTTTTTCTAAGGCTTGCGGAGTAACTTTCTGTTTTCCTTTTGTTACATGTGTAGAGAAATATTTGGGTGAAATCCGTCTGGTCGTTGAAGGAAAGCCCCTGGACGACGACTCTGCGTCGCTGTCAGACTGTAAAATCAAGCCCAACTCTGTTGTGCAGATGGTGACCAAGGTTCACGGAGGCTGACTGAGCTCCATCGTCGAGCTCCAACCGTTTAATACGGGACAAGGACAAAAATGCTTTTGTAGGCTGTTAAACCTGTGCAGTTATTTCGAGCTGTTTCTCAGGGTGTAAACAATTCATTAGCTACTTTTTTCTTTTTTCTCTTTTTTTGTTGTTGATAAATTGTGTGAGACACCAATTACAAATCGAAGAGTACAAACACCGGGAAATTAAATGCTCCATCTCATTGGCGTCTGTGCTCAGAGCCAATGAGACAATTATAAATAATAAATCAGTCATGTTAGCAATATCATTAGCATTACAGGACACCAAGAAATGAGAAAATGTAAAGGCACACAGAACAAGATCAAGAAAGTAAATAATGTATTGATTTTTATTATTTGTGCTTTGATGATGTCAATAAAAACAAACATATACCATTGTACTTGTCATGGACTGGATTGCACTTTTAGATTACTTATTTGCAAAAAGTTACGCAAGAAGTAAAATTCCAATTTGCTTTGTTTTAACTTGAATAAACTTTCTCAGAGGAGTCAGACTGTCATGTATATCATGTAAAATGATACATAAAAGCTTGATACTCATGATAAAGGCCCGTCATCAGAGTCAGAGTCAGAGAGACTTTATTCATCCCCAAGGGGCATGTACAGTGATTTGCATTTGAGGACTTTTCGCCCAATTTTCACCAACTATGTAAGCAAATAAAAAATGTTTGAAAATTGTTTAATCTCCATAAAATATCGTTTAAACTATACTGGAATCAAACTGAAACAAACAGAAACCTTAAATTAATTTAAAAAAAAACATTACTAAGATTACTTTCTTATTCAGAACAAAAACTGGTTTTACCGCCTTCCCAGCACAAAATGATAAAGTTTTTGTCTTCAACACAAATATAGGCAAGCTGCTGTACTAGTTGTTAATGTGGTGCTTCTAAGTAAAATGTGGTCACTACACTGGGACCACATTTTTAAAAGTAATATATTATCAAGGTAAACATTTTACATGGCACTTGGCTCTATGCAATGACATGGCAGAAAGAAAAAAAACTTCACTGGCTTATACTAAAAATGTTTTTGCAAACAACATTTTTACAATTTATTTGAATGAGCTGCATGTTTTGCATCTAAAGTTTTGGTTAAATATAACAAGGTTTTGCAAAACAAAAAGAATGTCTGTTTAACCTCATATTTAAAATGTATTTTTGAGATTTTACAAATCAGGCATAATACAGTTGTAAAGTTCACATTTGGTAGGAAATTTCTCATCAACAAACTACAACAACATTTTTTTAGCATTATATGATATGATATATTATTAGAGATAATTAGAGATAAATATTTCATTTAGTTCAGTCTGTTACTGTTATTGTCTTGGAGCAACTGTGACCACATAATTTCCTTAGGGATTATTACAGTATTCTGATTCTGAGTCACTGGTGAATATGTTTATGATCCAGTCATCATGCCAAAATTTTCATTTGTCCAATACTTTGACTTATGTTCAGTTACCTGCAACATTAAAGGCATTCCAATCAGCCTCAACTGCTCTTTGTAATTACACCAAATTATCTAATGCCAGATGAATGCTATGATATATATAATGATAATATAATAATTATCATATATTTTAAAGTGCATCAACTCCACTTTCATGACACTTTCACATCAAAACAAAGTGAAGTTTGTTGGCTTTGTGTTGTTACTATTATTTCTTTTGCCATACAGGTATAGATGTCTGTCTGGGGGCCACTCCACTGGAGCAAGGTGCAGAAATGCCACTTGTTCTGGTGCATTCAGTGAAGATCTTCAGGCACACAAAACAGAACTTCACCTTACATCGAGGACAAACAAGAGATTTACAATGCCTTTTGCTGTGCTCCACCAGTAACCCACAGGTGGGACAGGCACGGACAGTGGGACACCCGTTGACTCCCTTCACTGAATCAAAGATGATATCGGGGCATTCTTTTAGCGTTTTCAGTGACTGGTTGCAGCAGCCACGATTTCCACAGCGGTCTTTCCGAGGCCGTGCACCCTTCCACTCCCTCAAACACTGCCAGCAGAATTCAAAGGGCTGTCCTTTATCTGCTGTGCACACTTTACAGAGGACATTCAAACATGATTCATTCTCTCTCGTCACAGTGGATCCGCATACAGGACACTACATGGAGACAGAAGAATGACGTTTAACACTAATAACAAATTTCCATTTACAGTAAATATAATATGTTAATGAGACACTTACAAATCTGATGATAAGCATCTGCATGGCAGCGTTGGATTCCAGGGTTTTTCTGAAGTACTCAGTTTCTTCAGGGGTCAGAAGAGCCATTTTAACAACCTCTGCCAAAGTCCACTCAGCGCTGCAACCAGACCCACCACACACAAACCTGCTTTCACCCTTTATTGGAATAATGAGATGTAAAAGGATTATTAGATTCGCATGTTCGAAACAAAACACCAAACAACTTGATGAACTGGATTTTTGTTGTTTCAGTTAAACTTACATTATTAAAACAATAAATATCATATTGTGGATAAGAGTTGCTCTGTAATTCATTAACTTATTAGCTAATAAAAGAAATTATATCATAAGCATTTTTTTTTCATGTAGCTAATAACTGCATTGCTAGATATGCAATGGTTTGATAAAACACTGAAAAGGTCACAGCTGGATAAGCACAGGTGTAATTCAACGCTACACTGAAGTCTAAAGATAAAATTTACAGGTTTCAGGTTAAGATTTTTGATACAGGCTTTAACAGCATTCATTAGCTGTTCGTCTAGCTTTTGGTACTTTTTTTCCAAAAACGTGTGACATGCAAAAGAATAAAATGATTTATTTTAAAAGGAAAAAAAGTGGCTTTAAGGTTGTTTAGAAGAGCACGGTTTAAACCCAGGAAAGATCTATCAGTCTCTTGGATGTGTGATTTCTTGAAGTGCCTCACAGGTGCTAGTTCAACACGAGGTGATTATAGGCCCTAAAATGTTGTGTACACACTGTTGAGTGATGTGTCTGCAGACCAAATAAAGAGCGCTTGCAGTGCATTATGTTTAAAATAAGATATGATAATAGATCAGGTATTATTTTCATCACTTACACACGTGTGTACTCGTATGTTGTGGTAGGATTAAAAATATTATCTTGTGTAATTTATTATATAATTTATCCCAAAATCAGAAACCTGGCACCACGCCGGATGCCTTCTGTTATTTATTTAGATATATTTTTATTTATGCTGATTTTATTTGATTTATTTTAACAAAGACAACCTTCAGTGGCCTACCTGGTCCAACAACCTGCGACACCAGTTGGTGAGAGAGGTCGGGGTCACAGCGTGACCACAGGACATCTGAGCTCTGAGAGATTTGAAGCCTTCACACAAAACTGAGAACAATCACACACAAATTCAAGAATAAACGTTTTGTGACATTGGTTTATGTGAGTTGGTTAAAATGATTTTCACCGTTATTATTGTAATTATTCTCATTATTGCTGCACCCAAGTAATACTTACAGTCCAAATCATCCTCTCTATCGACAAATTTAAATGTTAGGTCGAGAGGGTCATAACACTTCTCCTGTTTTGTTATATTTGAGGCCATCAGTCTGCGAAACAATAACAGAAAACTTTCAGTGTCACTTCAAAGAGACAACCCCCCTTGAGCAGTGTGTGTGTGTGTGTGTGTGTATGTGTGTGTGTGTGTGTGTGTGTGTGTGTGTGTGTGTGTGTGTGTGTGTGTGTGTGTGTGTGTGTGTGTGTATTTTCGATTTTATATATTTCGAAACGAACACTTCGAATAAGTTACAGTCGGGGCTGGACTGGGACAAAAAAAACGACAAAAAAAGGCATTGAGTTATTGAAACAGGTTTTAATCAGATTGGTTGTTGCTGGGTTATTTCTCAATTACACTGAAATGCAGCATATCATGATTTAAAGCCACACTTCGGCTTTTAGTGAGATCCTTGAATCTGTCACTTCCTAATGACGTCTCTCCAACTCTTTAAGTTTTCCCTCCTCAACAGCACCCCTGCAGATAATATCTCTGTTCTTTTGACATATTTGGTACATCTATTTTTAGTTCTTTTTTATTTTTCGGTTTCAGTTTCTCAGCTCCATCTTTTCAGAACTTTTTTCCACTCTAAACTCGAGCGCACGAGCGCACAGGGAAGGTAGGGGAGGTCCCGGTTGCGTAAAGAGATTTTATTGGACGACACAGTGTCGGTAATGAAAATGAACGAATGGGCTGCTCACACTTCGGAGGCCCTTGAACTGATCCATCGCCCTGCCGGTGTGCCAAATTACCACCTTAGCCCTGGTAACAGTAAGTTCTGAACTTTCAGTATTTTTATTCACAGGCTTTATGTTTTAGTATCACTGTGACGTCAGACCGTCAGACACTAAATGATCGAAGTAAAGAGCGAACTCTCCGGTCCGCAGTTTCTAACCATAACAAAAAGTCGTTACCAGTGAAATCAGACTATTGAACATGTAACCAAAAGGAACACGCGCATGAGTGAGTGAACCACGCTGAGTGTTACCTGTGCAGGAAACCCGTGAATCCAGCCATCGTCGATCTTGCTGCGGGACACGCACGGTGCAGGCAAAAGACGTGTGGCGCTGCGATGAGCCTAGTAACAGCTGACTCTGAGTGACGTCAACACAAACGTGTGGCCGGATTTGTTTATTATATACAGTTTAATGTGCAAGCTATTACTAAAACATTAAAAGGTGAACAGACAGCAGGTCTATGAATCAACAACAATGACGACAAACTATCAAACCAACAAAGTGAACCTAGCATCACGTTAAAATTAATCATAAAGAAAGAAAGTGATTTCTTTTAACGATAATAATGATAGTGAAACTAAATTAGATATGAAACTTACCTAACAGCGAAGTCCTGAACAAACAAACAAACAAACAATCTTTATTATTTGTCACATACAGTATCATACAGAGTACAATGTGTAGTGAATGTTCTTGTGTCCGTGCTGCGGACAGGCTGCAGACAAAGCCGTGCAGAAGGATCGTTTGGCATGTTTCTCTGATAACGCGTTTGTTATGAGCTGAACAACTATTTAGAGACAGCCCATCTCAGTGACTAATACGCTCTCAACTCACCTGACTTTAACAGAACTCGAAGGAGCTCTTCAGACTCACACACCAGACAAACACAATGTGCAAGTACAGCTTGTCTGTCCGCTCACCTGCAGGTGAGTTGGGGGTTATCAAATTAAATCACTCCAAAAAGCAGCAGAAGACCGTGAAAGACTTGAAGATCAAAGCAGCGCAACTGTTTCCAAAGAAAGGTAAGCCCAACAACTCAAAACAGATCGAAAGAGAAACTATGGACAAGAAATAGTTGACAAGTAGTGAAGCTATGTGTCGAGTGATCGTGTAGCAATCTAATGAAAATGAAGACAATTAAATGACACAGACTCATTCAAATGTCCTCATTTATTTCATGGATCTTTTAAATTATCTTTTTTTTTTTAAACTGTATCAAGTGTTTATTGTCAAAACTCTTTCGGTTCAGTTTGGTTTTCATTATGTTCCGTGTCAGTTTCAGTTTGTTTTATTGTTATGCGAGGTATTTGCGTGGTGCAAGATTCACGAAGCACAATAATACGACACAACTTCAAACACACATTCAAGTGGACATCTCAGTGTTACTGTGTTTTCGTCGCACAAACTGTGAGTGCACACTTTGGTTTATGAAGCGGGTGAAATAAATGTTTTTCACACTTAGTTGAGTTTTAGTTAAGCAATGGCCAAAGTCATGTGCTGTCTGAGTGCAACTTAAAAATAATAATCTTCAGTGGTGTTCAGGGACATGATATAATTATTTGTCACATCTTTATATATTTAGTGAGGTTCTCTCTCTCCTGTGTTGTCTGTGTAGGATATCTTATGGCTGAATTCCGGCTGATTGTCTCTGGGAAGCCGCTGGATGATGACTCTGCATCTCTGTCTGAATATGGGATCAAACCCTCGTCTGTGGTGCAGATGGTGGCGAAGGTCCACGGAGGCTGACAGACATCATCATCGACGCATTCAACTCCATCCAAAAGATTCATCTCAGGACTGAAATATGATACACCAAAGGACGCAATGCATGATCTTTGCTAGCTGGGACTAAACTGTGCCATCTTTGATCTTTGGTTCTCTTCTACACCTTTGGGTTTCCTTTAGATTTTAAGACTTTTATCATACCTATATAGACTTCAGCACTAATTTATTATCACAAGTTGTAAATTATGTACTAATAGGGCATAATAATATTTCTTTCTTTTTTTTTAAATTTCTCTTTTTGTTTCATTAATAGCCTTTGTAACTTACTAGTAGTTGAAATACCAAAAGCTGACAACAAATGTACGGTTACGCAGCAGCCCCATGAATATCAGTGTTCCTAAAAAAAAGTGATACTGAGATCATTGGTTAATATTTACTTATCTTGACTTTCCAGCTGATTCCCATAAATGCTCTGCTTTCATCTTATTTAAAAATAAATTCAATGATTATTGAATTTAACCCATTGTGCTCATTTGTAGCTCTGTATTTTTATTCTTGGACTCTTGTGGAGTAGCCTTGCTTTACTTATCCAAACATACCCTGTGTGAAAAAGTAATTACCCATAAACCCGAAAACCGGATTGCATCAAAAACTGCAATCGAGTGTTTATGATAACTGACAATGAGTCTTTTACATCACTGTGGAGGAATTTTGGCTACATTGCAGGGTTTACAAGCATTAGCATCCTGTTTAAGGTCATGCACCTTAAAGCAACTCAATCTGATTTAAGTCCAGGCTTTGACTCGGACACTCCAAAACATTAATTTGGGGTTTTTTAATCCACTCAGAGGTGGACCTGCTGCTGTCAGCTGATTGTCCTGATGCATAACACAAGTGAACTTTATGGGATGAACTGATGGTTGGACATTCTCATTCAGGATTTTCTCGTAGAGCGCAGAATTCATGGATTCATCAGTTACAGCAGGTCATCCTAAGGCACCAAAGCAGTTCAGACCATTACACTGCTACCAACGCGTATATGTTGGTATGATGTTCTTTTTATGAAATGCCGTGTTACCATTTTCCAGGCAGAAAAATAACAAATGTATTCTATGGTAACATTTAAATAAACCTTTTGTAGCCGGAGGGGCTACTCGCTTTTCCTTTCTCTCTCGCCCCCACTTGCTCTACTGCTCTCTCTCTCTCTCTCTCTCTCTCTCTCTCTCTCTCTCTCTCTCTCCTGTGCTTGCTCCCGTTGCGCGCTTACGTCAACTAGGAGCCCACCTGTATATTGATTACAGGGCGGCGTTTACCTGTATAAAGGGAAGCAAGGGTTTTCTCGTTGGATTATTTCCTCCCGAGCTTCTGGTACGCTATAGCGGTAGACGCTGGCTGTTGGTTAAATTACTGAGGCGATCAAGTCGTGCGATTGCTACAGGTAGGTCTCCCCTTCGATTTCTGATTTCTCCCTAATGTCGGCAATTAGTAGTTATATTTCTGCGGCCCGCTACAGCGCGGCTGTTTTTCTTTCCTTTGCTCCAGCCGTGGTGAGGAGACGCGTGAGTGCATCCGCCGTGCAGTACAGCGCCTCCAAGTTCTGGGGTAAGCCGCTTATTTTATAGCTGCTAGTTTTGTAAATTAAAGAAGACTAAGGTTAGTTTTGCCTTTTTCTTATTTGTAGGGTTTGATTGCTGCCGTGCCCTCTCGGGGACCAACCGCCTGCTTTGGTTACGCAGAGAGTCGGGCACCTGCCCTGCTGCTGTCTTGTCTTGTCTTGTTGACTTTGTTATATTACGGTTAATCTGCGGCGGCCCAGTTTTCCCTTGTAGCTTGCTTTGCCACGCCCTTTTGGACTATTGTTCGCTCCAGCTTTCGTGGCTGGCCGGGGCGATTCTCGGCCGTATATTGGGCCGGTTATATGAACTGGTCCTGCCTTTCCCCTTTCTTCCAGCTGTGGGAAGTTGTGTGAGACCGAGCAGACCAAGGACAATCGGACCCAGCACCAGCTGTGGGCTGGTTCGCCGAGCGAAAGTATTTTTAATCGGTGCTCTGTGGTGTATAACTGGGTGTGTTGTATCACCGACTTTTGTTTTCTTTTAATTGTTTCTTTCTTTTGTTTCGTAGGTTGAGAGCCTGTTGATGTCCCATGTTTTTATTTATTTTAGCGAACTAAGGATCTACCAGCGGCCGTGGGACCTTAGGTGGCGGGTCGTTTTCCACACTTCTTTTGTTGTACAGCACCAGGTGAATAGACTATAGTAGTGTTTTTTTTTTTGTTTTTTGTTTTTTTGTTTTTTGTGTGGTTTTCTTTTGGTCCACCGCTGCTGGTAAGTCCCAGTTGTATTTATTTTTATTGTAATTTGGGACACCGTTTTAGATATTCAGTGCGCTGTTTTGTTTTTCATTTTACATTAATAAATAAAATTGTGTTCATATTTGAGTTGGCCTCAGTGTGCATCCTTGAACCTGTGCGAGCGTTGTTTTAGTTACATTTTATTTTTTATAGTTCATATTTCCTGGGGGCTAGAATTTCCCCCCCCCCAGGTGGCGTTGTCATTTTTATTATTTCTTTTAGAACCCCGCCGACCACTTGGTCACACTTTTGTTGTGTATTGTGCTTTTGATTACCTGCCAAAATCCTATCTCAGTAGTTCACTTACTATGCAGGCTGCATGGTTTTAAAAATCATTCGTCTCTGGCAGCACCTGTGACTGCTCTAATTAACACGCCTCGTGTACAGAGTGAACAGTGCCATCTGTTGGCTGAAGGTGAAAATACAAAAACACGTTTTCTACTTTGATTAAGCATAACAAGGTTTCAAGAAACTAAACATTGATTACTTAAACATTTTAGAAAAAACTAAGCAGTCAACCTTATACGACCTGAGTAGTATAAGTGCTAACTATCATGACGCTAATGCTAAAGAAGCAGCAGACAACATAAAATAACTAAATGTTGAGGAATCTATGATTAACCTTACTTCAAATTTATGACTGAATAACATTTTTCAGGTTCATTGTCGTTATGATTCAGACATAATGCAGCCGTAAAGATCACATTTGGTAGCAAATTTCTCATCAAGAAAACCAACACTGATTATATCTGATAACTGTTCCAACAGAACAGATAATTATAAAAAAAAGTAATTTAAAAAAAAACAACATGGTATATTATTACAGAAAAGGCACTCTCACACCTCACACACTTGAGCTTTGTCTTTTTCATTATTACTTCTCCTATACAGGTACAGATGTCTGTCTGGGAGCTACACCACTGGAACATGGTCTAAAGTAGTCACTGGTTTTAATACATTTAGTATAGCTCTTCAGGCACACAAAACAAAACTTAACCTTACATCGAGGACAAACAACAAATTTACAATGCCTTTTGCTGTGCTCTACCAGGAAGCCACAGGTGGGACAGGCACGGACAGAGGGACACCCACGGACTCCCCTCACAGAATCAAAGGTGATATCTGGGCAGGTTTGTAGTGTTTTTAGTGACTGGTTACAGCAGCCATCATTTTCGCAGTGGTCCTTCCGAGGCCGTGCACCCTTCCATTCCTTCAAACACTGCCAGCAGAATTCAAACGGCCGTCCTTTTACTGCTGTGCACACTTTACAGAGGACGTTCAAGTCTGATCCATTCTCTCTCGTCACAGTGGATCTGCATTCAGGACACTACATGGAGACAAGAGAGTGACAGCATTTAATACATAACAAAATTTCTATAATAAATATAATATGTTAACGAGACACTTACAGCTTTGGTAATAAGCGTCTGCCTGGCAGCGTTGAATGTCAAAGTTCTTCGGAAATCCTCAATTTCTTCAGGGTCCAGAAGAGCCATTTTCCAAACCTCTGCAAAAGTCCACTCAGCACTGCAACCAGACCCGCCACACACAAACCTGCTTTCACCCTTTTTTAAAATAGTAAAAGAGAAATTATTTATTTGACTCATGTTGTAAACAAACCACCAAAGACTATGATGAATTGGAATTAAATCATTTTTACCGGTTAAACTAAAATTATTAAAACTATAAACTCTATATTACAGTGGTATTCTCTAACTTATCAGCTTATGATACATATCATATAATAAACAAAATATTTCTTTCTACATCTCAGAACTGCGTTGCTAAATATTCTGTTGTTTTATTGAAACACTAGTGATTTTTGTGCCGGGGTGAAACTAAAATCTATCATTATGTCATTATGTCCATGTTGTAGCACATAGAAATGTTGAGTTAATATTTGCAGATACATTATCTGTGTAACTATGTCTTCGCTCTAACTTTTGTTGAAAATGTGATTTATGTAATACTGAGCAGATCATTTCAAGTATGTGGCATATTTTACACTGGTAAGCTAGTTGATTAAATCATAAACATATCTTAATTACAGTATAATATAAGTGCAGGTTTAATTGTGGTGCTGTTAGGGATGCTGCTGACATGTAAGTCATTGTGTCTATATCAAGATTTTAGCCTAATGGTAAGGAGAAATATTTGTGTCTTTCTTTAACATTCAGATCCTCAGAGATTATTAGAGATCAACAGGGGCTCATGAGCTAGAACCAAATTAAGGGCTCTAAAACCTGCACAGGAAAAATATCCCATATTTCGCCTGTGATCACACACTTTGGTTTTCCAATGCAGAGGAATGGCCAACAAAAGTAAAGACTTCACTGAGGGGAAAAAGGATGAAGATGCAAGCTGGTGATGATCCAGTGCAGCTGGTCTGAGAACATGAAGAAAAACCCTGTTCAACTACTCCACAGAAACAAGGTGAGTTTCATGTTATGATTTATTTTAGTTTTTCAAGGTACATGTGTTACTTCAATAATAAACTGCTCACGGTCTCTTTTATCCCTACTGCATCTTGTCTCCTTAATGGCAAATAACTGTCCTTGACTTTCTATCACTATTATTGTCATTATTATTTTATAGTATTGTTCTGTTTATTTTTATCCTGCTGCTGAACTAATTTCCCCTTGTGGGACAATAAAGAAATTGAATTGAATTGAATTCATATTACAACTGAATGCTGTTATGTGTACGATGACCAAAACCAAACTATGTTATTGCTTGCTGGATTTCAATAGAAGAGTATACAAATCCATTAAATTTTCATTTGTTTTCAAGTCATTTTCCGCCTCAACTTGCTCAGTATTAAACTTTGTAAAGTATTAAACCAAGTCTTTGTACTTCTTCCAAGCACTTTGTTCTTCAATATGTGCCTTTCTCTTTTTTGTATATATTCCTCTAGTACTCTAGTTTGTATACATTACTCTTGTTTGTATGTAATTCTCCTGTTTGTTATTTATTTCTGCTGTCTTGTTATTATATTTTATACCAGCACATCTCACTATTCATCATTGATTGAAGAAAATAAGAACAACCGTAGGTTTCTCTTCAGCATCATAGCCAGGCTGACAAAAAGTCAGAGCTCTGTTAAGCCAACCATTCCTTTAACGTGAACTAGCAATGAATTCATGAATTTCTTCTCAAATTAGACAAAAAAATACTCATAATCATCTCACAGATGTTACATTATGTAAAGTTACTTTCAGTACCTCTGATATTTATCTAGTCTTTTTCCTCAACTGATCTTTCTGAGTAAAGTTCTGTATTTATTTCCTCCAAACCTTTAACGTGTCTTTTAGACCCCATTCCTACAAAACTGCTCAAAGAAGTCCTGCCATTAATTAATGCTTCAATCTTAAATATGATCAACCTATCTCTAATAATCAGCTATGTAGCTGGCAGTAGTTAAACCATTACTTAAAAAGCCATCTCTTGGCCCAGCTGTCTTAGCTAAAAAATCCTTGAAAGAGTAGTTGTCAAACAGCTAACAGATCATCTGCAGAGGAATAGCTTATTTGAAGAGTTTCAGTCAGGTTTCAGAGCTCATCACAGCACAGAAACAGCTTTAGTGAAGGTTACAAATGATCTTCTTATGGCCTCTGACAGTGGACTCATCTCTGTGCTTGTCCTGCTAGACCTCAGTGCAGCGTTCGATACTGTTGACCATAATATCCTATTAGAGCGATTAGAACATGCTGTAAGTAATACAGGTACTGCACTGCAGTGGTTTGTATCATACTTGTACAACAGATGACACACAACTTTATCTTTCCATGAGGCCAGATAACACAAACCAATTTGTTAAACTGCAGGAATATCTTAAAGACATAAAGACCTGGATGACCTCTAATTTTCAGTTTCTAAATTCAGGTGAGAATTAGAATGTTGTACTGAGATTCTTACTCTGGATGGCATTACCTTGGCCTCCAGTAACACTGTGAGGACCCTTGGAGTAATTTTTGACCAAGACATGTCCTTCAATGCACATATTAAACAAAAATTTAGGACTCCTTTCTTCCATTTGCGCAATAAAATTAGAAATATCCTGTCTCAGAGTGATGCTGAAAAACTAGTTCATGCATTTATTACTTCCAGGCTGGACTACTGTAATTCATTATTATCAGGAAGTCCTAAAAACTCCCTGAAAAGCCTTCAGTTAATCCAAAATGCTGCAGCAAGAGTACTGACAGGGACTAGAAAGAGAGAGCAGATTTCTCCTGTATTGGCTTCCCTTCATTGGCTTCCTGTTAAATCCAGAACTTCATTCAAAAGCCTGCTCGTCGCATACAATTACTTGAATAATCAGATCCCATCTTACCTTAATGACCTTGTAGTACCATATCACCCTATTAGAGCACTTCGCTCTCGCACTGCAGGCCTACTTGTTGTTCCTAGAGTATTAAAAAGTAGAATGGGAGGCAGAAACTTCAGTTTTCAGGCCCCTCTTCTGTGGAACCAGCTTCCAGTTTGGATTCGGGAGACAGACACTATCTCTACTTTTAAGATTAGGCTTAAAACTTTCCTTTTTGGTAAAGCATATAGTTAGGGCTGGACCAGGTGACCCTGAATCCTCCCTTAGTTATACTGCAATAGGTGTAGGCTGCCGGGGGATTCCCATGATGCATTGAGTATTTCTTCTTCATTCACCTTTCTCAGTAACTATGTGTTAATAGACCTCTCTGCATTCAATCATTACTTATTATTAATCTCTGGCTCTCTTCCACAGCATGTTTTCTGTCCTCTCTTCCTCCCCTCATGGCAGATGGCCGCCCCTCCCTGAGCCTGGTTCTGCCGGAGGTTTCTTCCTGTTAAAAGGGAGTTTTTGCTTCCCACTGTCCCCAAAGTGCTTGCTAATAGGGGGTCATGTGATTGTTGGGTTTTTCTCTGTATTGTGTTATTGTAGGGTCTACCTTACAATATAAAGTGCCTTGAGGGGAATGTTGTTGTGATTTTTGCATCAATAAAATTAAACTGAATTGAATTCCTTCTTTTTTTCCTCTGAAGAAATCCTGACCAGGAGGAACAACACAGTTGAGAGCATCTTGAGCACAGCGGAGAAAAAGGTGTGCAGTGAGGATGATTTTTTAACTATTAACTTTAAGTGTTGTTACTGTTAAGGAGTTGTGGACACTGGAGGAGTGTGGACACAGATCCTTATTCACTTAGCCGCTGTTTACAGTTTAAAATGTCTTCATCAAAACAAGCACTTCTGATGGTACTTTGCTCCTCATTGTTTTTGAAAAGCAAGAGCAGGCAAAACAAATCCAGTAAATGCACTTATATCTGTAAGTTTACCACAACCCAACACTTTAAATAACGTTCTGTCGAATACTGCTGATGTGTCACAAATGCACAAAGTGTTCGTGGGTGTCAGAGCCAGGGTGTAACAATGTAATACTGGACATAATACAGAGACATAGTTGTATTCTCTGAGATTAAATATTTGATTAATTTAGAAACTTAGAAACTTGTTTTTGCATTTTGACCACCTGTCTGTGAAACACCTATGTTATAACACTCTGTCTTAATATATTTTTATTTTAATGTTTTAATCTGTGAATTTCATTTTTTAATGTATGAGAGAAAAGTCCTGTCAGCCCTATGCTGAGAGAGCATCCAACCACCCTGTTCTAATGACCACAAATTTCAGGAGCACCTTCCTTAAATCTGTTTAGTTTTATTCAAATAGCCCCACTTAACAGTCAACAATTTTTGTCTTAGGACATTCTAAGGTAATCAAGGACAAATGTTCACTCAGATTCATTCATGAAGTGAAAGCAGTTTTGTAATCAACGCTGAGTTTTGAGCCATGACTGGCTACATATGTATACAATATCACGAGTAGATGGACATGGATGTAAACTGCAACTTAACTGTTTGGCTGACTGCAAGGCAGTGATTCTAGCTTAAAGGTACTCTGGATATAATTAAATATTGTCAGATGTTTGTCAGGTGTCCTGTTGAATGCATGTATATGAAAACATTTACATGAGGACAAACTGATTTCAAGAAAAATTAAAATGCTCACATTTTCGAGTTTGCGAGTTATTTTGTTCATTGCAATGGAAAATATCTATTATTCTCATTTAAAGTATTTAAGTGTTTATGCATATGCTTAGTTGTGACACTGCACAGTGGAAGTTTCTAAAACGAGATGAACTTGTTTCACCCTCAGTAGTTGGAGAAGACAACTCCCTTTGCAGCTGCTGATAACGCCAAGGGCACAAAACAGCTTACCCACTGTTTCGTTAGGTTGCATAGCAAGCTTCATGATGTGTGGTATGATCAGTTTGTGACTTCCTCCCTCTTCCTTGGAATGTATAAAGGAGTGGGAGCACCACTTGTGTTTCAGAACGCTCATGACTGTAGAACTGTGTTGTTTGATGTGTGTTAGCTCTCCTGCATGCAGTAATAAAATAGCTTGACCACAGCTGACTTTGTTGCAGACTTTATTAACAGAAAATTCCACCATATCATCTATTAGCTGTTTAGTCATTTTATGATGAGATGGATGCTGTCATTATATTTTAGTATAGTTTTTGAGTTGAGGAGAATAAAAGAATATTTAACATTAAATGTACCTGTGTTGTTGTGTACTAAGTACAAATTAATTTAAAAAGCTAAAACAAGAAGAATGAATTTTTTACCAAATTGTGTGTGACAGAATTTTTCTTTTTACTGTTAACAGAAAATCCATCTGTGAATGTCTGAATAAAAACAGAAAATGTCCTGGCAGAAAGTTTTCAGGACATTTAAAAAAAAATTGCCAGGCATTCATTACCTGCTCATCTAGTTTTAAGTAGTTTTTTTCCCAAAAACTTGTGAAATGCAAAAGAGTAAAGAGATTTCTCAAAAAACCTTTCATATTGCTGTGGACTTGACACCGAAGAGAGGGGACACAGAAACAAGACCTAAGAACTACTAGAGCTTAGAAATACAGAACCAAAAACTAAAAGACTAGTGATAAATCATGATGAAATCAAAGCACAATAAATAATACAAAAATCAAAATGCCGAGTCACCAACCCAGGATCGTGACAATGAGGCTCTTGGATGTGTAATTTTATGCTGTGTATCACAGGTGCTGATTCAACACGTTATGTTATTCATATCAGTGTTAATTAATATATTAAAAAATGTATGGAGCATGGTAGGAGGACCGAAATGATCAAAAGGTGTAGTTCATAGTCCTGTTCTGCTTACTAAACTATTCTTTGAAGACACATACGTTTGGAAAGCAGCTGATCAGAAACAGCAACCAAACCTTTCTTTATCTGCATCATCTCAGATGATGCACTGAAATGTTGTGTACACACTGATGAGTCATGCGTCTGCAGCATTTGTGTTAAATATTGAGAAACTCCCATTTATGAAACTTTCACTTAACTAAAGCAAGAGTTGCATTATATAAATGCTACAAGTGACAACAACGCAGGCAAAAATCAGAGCTGAAAATTTCTGTCCCATTTTATTAGTTCCTTGAAAGCAGAGGCGGTTTCTATTGAGGTAAGTTAAGTGCACCACTCCCTCTATTGACTTCAGTTAGTGTTGCTCACCCAACAGTCTTTCTCTCGCTCTTTCTCACCTATATGAATATAATCATTCCAATAAAATGGTATTTATTTCATTGCACTTTGGATCTTTTTGTTTAAGTGAATTAATATGTTTTCTGCATTTATCCACATGTGTGCTTATAAAACTGTGGGTGGCAGCATTAAAACTATTAACTTTTATAATTATAAGGCCCAAAGTATTCACTCATTATCTTATTTATCCCAAAATTTACCACGCCTGATTCCTTCTGTTATTTATTTATTTATTTAGGAATTTTCATTTATGTTGCTTTTTTAATTCATTTATTTTAACACAGTCAACCTTTAGTCACCTACCTGGTCCAACAACCTGCGACACCAGTTGGTGAGAGAGGTCGGGGTCACAGCGTGACCACAGGACATCTGAGCTCTGAGAGATTTGAAGCCTTCACACAAAACTGAGAACAATCACACACACACAGGAATAAACGCTAATGTCGACTTTTTTTTACATTGCATAATGTGAATACAAATACTTACAATGATTTTATTTTATTATTTCTAAACAATAATTTAACATCACTGACACCAGTTTGAAAAATGTCCAAGTGATACTTACAGTCCAAATCATCCTCTCTATCAACAAACTTGACTGTTGGGTCATTCGGATTATAACACTTCTCCTGTTTTGTTGTCATATTTGAGGTCATCAGTCTGCGAAACAATAAACAAACCAGAATGTGCACTTTAGTGGTGTGTGTGTGTGTGTGTGTGTGTGTGTGTGTGTGTGTGTGTGTGTGTGTGTGTGTGTGTGTGTGTGTGTGTGTGTGTGTGTGTGTGTCAGACAGAGAGAGCGAACACTCCGGTGTTTCCAACAGTAACGAGAAGTGCGATCATAACAGTCGTTACCAGTGAAATCACACCTTTGAATATCCAACCAAGTGTAACACACATCACTGAGTGAACCACGCTGTGTTACCTGTGCAGGAGAGCCGTGAATGCGGCCAGTGTCGATCTTTTTGCCGGACGCTCTGGATACAGCCTGAAGAGGTTGTGCGCAGTGGCGAACTGAGCAACTGCTAACCAAACGGTAGGAGGAGTCAGCATTTTTTTTATAAGAAAATGATAGTGAAAGTAAATTAGATGCGGAACCTCCCTGGCGGTCCTGAAGCATGTTTTGGTTTGTTTGTGTGATAAAGCTTTTGTTGTGGGCTGCTAATACGCTCTCACCTCATCTGACCTTTCACAGAACCAGAAGTAGCTCTTCAGCCTCACACACGATCCAAGCAAACATAATGTGCAGGTACAACTTTGCTGGTAAGCCCAAATACTCAAAGCTAGAGAGCAAAAGGAACTATGGAGAAGAAATAGTTGTAGTATTAAAGACAATTAAATAAAGCAGACTCTGTTATAAGCATACATTCAAATGTCCTCATTTATTTCAGGAATCTTTATTAAATTAGATAGATAGATAGATAGATAGATAGATAGATAGATAGATAGATAGATAGATAGATAGATAGATAGATAGATAGATAGATAGATAGATAGATAGATAGATAGATAGATAGATAGATAGATAGATAGATAGATAGATAGATAGTGTGAAATGTTTTTCACACTTATTGTAGTTTTAGTTGAGCAGTGGCGAAAGTCATGTGCTTTCTGAGTGCAACAATCTTCAGTGGTGTTTGGGGAACATGATATAATTATTTGTGACATGTTTATATATTTAGTAAGGTTCCTCTCTCTCCTGTGTTGTCTGTGTAGGATATCTTCTGGGTGAAGTCCAGCTGATTGTCGCAGGGAAGCTGCTGGCCAGTGACTCTGCATCTCTGTCTGAATATGGGATCAAACCCTCGTCTGTGGTGCAGATGGTGGCGAAGGTCCACGGAGGCTGACAGATATCATTATCGATGCACAGCAGGACCGAAATGTGATACACCAAAGGAAAAATGCATCATCTTTGCTAGCTGGGACTGAACTGTGTCATCTTTGATCTTTGGTTCTCTTCTACACTTTTGGGTCTTCCTTTAGATTTTAAGACTTTTATCATACCTATTTAGACTTCAGCACTAATTAATTATCACAAGTTGTACATGAAGAATAAATGGGGTGTAAAGATATTTCTTTTTTTGTAGTTTCTCTCTTTGTTTCATTGCTAGCCTGTGTAAATTACTATTAGTTGAAATACCAAAAGCTGACAGCAAATAAACGGTTACACACAGCAGCCCCATTAATATATCAATGTTCCTAAAAAAGTAATACTGAGATCATTGGTTAATAATTAGTTATCTTGACCTTCCAGCTTATTCCCATAAATACTCTGTTTTCATCTTGTTTACAAATAACTTTAATGATTATTGAATTTAACCCGTTGTGCTCATTTGCAGCTCCATACTTTTATTCTTGGACTCTTGTGGAGTAGCCTTGCTTTACTTATCCAAACATACCCCGTCTGAAAAAGTAATTAATTCCCCATAAACCTGAAAACTGGACTGCATCAAAAACGGAAATCAAGTGTTTGTGATAACTGACATGTGAAGGCAACACAGACTCCAGACATAACCAAGTGATGGAGAACAGGCGTGTGTGTCAGCATTGACCTTGACACCACACAATGAACCCACTGCTCCACCCCTCCCCTGCAGCTGAGCTGCAAACCAAAAACCTTTTTTTTTTAATTTAAGTAATTGACAAAACACATATTTAAGATCAGTTTCTACTGGTTTTCTTGGTTTTACTAATAGTTTAGATCATTTAATTACAGGTCGCAAAGCAAAAATACAGATTAGAATAAATGAATGAGCAAAATAAATAACATAAAAACTGACAGATAAAAATAACTGACTTATTACAGAAGAATATTAAGAAAAGATAAAAATGAATGAAAACAGTGCACTTTTAAACACATTGAATAATTCATTCACTACATTAAAAAAATTTTAATACAATAAATATTGTAAAATTTGAAAAATTAAAGTTTATCTGCCTCAGATCTCTGGACCTCACCTTCAGCCACCAGGCGGTACTTTGTTTACTCTGTACATGAGGTCTGCTAAGAGGTGCTCTAATTTTAGGCTGCATGTTTTTAAACACTGTGCAGCCACGATTAGGTGGTGTGGACACATTTCAGTGGGAGTCTTACATGAGAAATTCTGATCTACACACATACTTACATACTAAAAGATTTGACCATTTTAATTTCACCCACTTGAATTTTTTTTTATCTTAAGAAGCACAGACAACAACTCTTTGCTTTGTGAGAATAACATGAACTTGAATTTGTCTGTATTTAAAACCAACTTAAGTTCGGTTAAATGGAACTGAACACCATTATTGCAGATGAGCAGCAAAGGGACGACTAAAGCAAGAGAATGATCGCACCATCTCTTTAATGCCACTACAGGTGCAAAAACACAGGAAAGGGACTGAAGGTATCAGCGAAGGAGCTGCTAAAACCCTTTTTGGATACTTATGAGAGTAAGAGTTGAATGCAGAGATGTTCTCTTTTAATTCAGACCAATCATATGTAACAGATGACAGAAGGTATGCTATACATATTCAAAAGGTTTTCAGAAAACAAGATGACTCACCTTGACCTTGAGTTCGGGGGTCACTGATACCTGAACTGAATTTTCAGTAGATACAGCTACAGTATCAATTTCAAGAGGCTACATCACCTCGTTCACAAGTTATCACATTAACACACTTGGGCATCTGTGCCTTTTATAGCCGAGGAGTAAAAAAACTTGTTGCTTGCATGAAATCAATTATGAGTGAATGTTTTTCAAAATAAACTACAGTTTTCATTTTTAATATTTAATAAGTTGACGTTGTACTGTCATTAGAATAATGATTACGGGTTTAAACTCTCTGTGTTCTGTGTCATTTGCATTTCACTCTGATTGTCAGGTTATTTGGAATAACATGTAAAAAAGAAATAATGAAAAGGTACAGTTGTTTATTTCATTTTTATTTATTTTAAATGCATGCAAAAATTTAATGCAGAAATCTTCTTCAAATGATGTCCGACGCCGGGCGAAACACGTAAGTCAACTGACCTCCTTGTTGAAGGGGGTCCGCTCCGAAACCTCCAATAATAAACACAGCAACTTCTCAGCAAAGCAGAGGTTTATTAAGGAGAAGAAAAAAAAAAGCTGCAACCAACAACATGAAAGGATACACAGCACTGACAAGATATTCCAGGATCAGCCCTGCCCCTCTGGGAGTGACCCTTTCTACGAAGGAGGTGAGAGGTGGCCACGAGTTCATCAGCAAGTTCTGTATGTCCTGGTGAGTCTCCACCTGTTTAACAGGTGCGTGCAGCCTTGTCAATCGAGCACCACACAGACACTTCCTACCTGATCTGAGGACAAAACTAGAGTATGCAGCTAGTCACAGGAGAGTGACATTAACTGTGAGACTGCAAGACACCCTTCCAGAGTTAGGAAGAAGCTAGAGTATTTAAGTGAATATGTAACTGACGAGGAGGATGGTGATCAAGTACTCCCTAACATGGATTACTGTTACAGACTAATGTTTAACATACCTTATGTGTGTAAGGTATGTTGCAAGGTATGTTACCTTACTAATGTGTAACATACCTTATTACAGGCTTCATCTAACTTGAAGAAATGGGTCAGTGCAATGGATGAGGAGATGCAATCACTAAGAGAAAACAACACATTTACCTTAACTACTTTCCCTGAGGGTAAGAAGTGACTGGGATGGGTATACACAGTCAAAAACAATGTTGACAGATCTGAAAAATACAAGGCATGATATGTAGCTAAAGGATACAGTCAGAAGACAGGTGTAGATAATGAAGAAACATTTTCTCCTCCTGCTAACCTAACCAGTATCAGAGTGTTGATGCAAAAGGCAGCACAAGAAAACATGCTTTTACATGAGATGGATGTTAAAGCTGCCTTCATACATGCACCAATAGATTGTGAGATATTCATGGAACAACCAGATAGTTGAAATCTGACACAAATGAAAAATGGGTGTATAAGTTGAAAAAGTCGCTATAGGGGCTAAAACAATGAGACAGAAATTGGAACAAGATGTTACATGACTATCTGAGTGAGAACAACTTTGTGCAGAATCCCGATGACCATTGTGTTTACACAAGGATGACAGAACATAAGAAGGTGATCTTGATAATATGGGTAGATGACTTGATCATTGCTGCCAGTGACAAAAATGCACTAATTGTTTTGAAGAAAATGTTTGCAGAAAATTAAAACTGAACTATTTGGGTAACATTCACAATACATGGAAAAAATACTTGAAAGATTCAACATGCACGATTGCAAAGCTAGAGTGACACCTTGTGAGCAAAAACTGAACTACGCTGATGGTGCTGAAAAGATGAGTGATGTCAAAAGGTACAGAGAGGCAGTGGGTAATCTATTTGTCTACATGCACAAGACCAGACTTGATTTTTATAATAAGTAAACTATCACAGTATTTTAGTGAGCCGACTGAAGACCAACTGTGGACCACGGTAAAACACGTACTGAGATGTCTGAAAGGGGCACCTGAGAAAGAACTGGGTTACAGAAAATGTGATAATGAGGAACTGAGGTTATGGGCATGCAGTGATGCTGACTGGACAGCTGATGTAACAGACAGACATAGTACAACTGGTTATTGTATAAGTCTGGTTGTAAATGGTCCTTTGATTTCATGGAAAACCAAAAGGCAACCTAATGTTGCATCATTTACCTGTGAAGCTGAGTAACATGGCTTTAGCTGCAACCCTACAGGAGTGCCTATACGTAGTGCAACTGTTAGAAGGTATTGATGGACAGAAATATGCTCAGCCTAAGGTTTATATATAATATAATATAATATAATATAATATAATATAATATAATATAATATAATATAATATAATATAATATAATATAATATAATATAATAAATATTTTCATGGAGCCTTTAAACAAGTTAGTCTACTTCGGTTTGATTTGTAGCATGTTTAACAATTTGGAAAAAACATAATGTCTCACACATGACACAGTTTGTAAAAATAATAACTGGAATTTAGAAACATAACAAAAAACTTAACAAAATTGTGCACTTACACACTGTGCAACTAATTAGAATAAAATAAGGGTTGTGTTTGTCACTGAGGTCATATTTGTTAACACAGCCTGGCTCAGGCAAGTTTACTAAGAAGTCTACTTGAATGTCTGTTTCAGGTGGTTGTGTTGTATTATTTATTTATTTTATCCTTCTGTCACTTAAACTTCTTAATAAAACAACTGAAACCAAAACTGAAAATAATGAAAACCAAACTAAATCTGAAAATTTTCAACAATAAAATGTAAATACTTGATATAGTGTTGTGGGTTCTTTTTATCTAGGGTAAAAGAGGGTCTCACTTCCAGGTTTTCACTCAGTTATTGCCTGAAGCAGTTCAAAAATAATTCATGTACATGGATATCCTTCTGGTTAGAAAACCACTGTCTGCTGCAGTTTGCTGTGGCCAACTTCCGTAAGAGAGATGACCTTAAGTTAGCGGTACATGAAGCAGAATGTGCTTCTATCTGATTCGTCAAAAACCATTGAGGAGTGCTGTGGTTTCAACTTTTGCCCCCCTTATTAGCACTCTTCTTCTCCTCCATTGGGTGCAGCTTCACCTAGGGATGGACACACATGCACACACATACACTGGCCTAGTTTCATGTGCCTTAGGTAGCATCGATCTGTGAGAGGTATTGTTTCTTGACTTTGCTCTGGTTCATTCCTGCACTCGGCCGTCCACCAACTGTGCACAAACAACCCTTGATTATGCAAACCTATAACTTTTCTATGTATATTATTTTGAGTGCTCAATAGTGAAATTAACTAGTTCTCACAATATTTTTTCTACTTTATTTAAATGAAAAAATTTATAAGATAAATTAGGACTTTTAAATGTAGATTTAAATGTAGATGTTAATCAGCAATAGTTTCCCTTTTTATTCTGTTTTGAGTGTTTAGATTGACCTTTTTTTGAAAACAGCTGTGTTGGTTTACCAGTTGAGCTCTAAATGCTGATTACTAATGACTGGTATATTTAACTGTGTGCAATCAATCAACAATCTTAATGGTTTAACTGATGTATTAACTATTACAGAAAAAAAACTGATTTGAACATTTATGGAGGATAACATGAGCGGATGCAGAGGGGGAAATGGGATATAGTTAAAAATTGACAAAAAATAACAGAATAACAAAACAAAAAAGAGAAGACAAAATTCAAGGAATGCAAAATAAAACATGAACACGTGCACTGGTACTGACATGTCAAACAAGCTGCTGACTCTCATAGAGTTTGAATTTACTGAATTTCCCGGAGGAACCCACCCGAGTGATTAATAAAGTTCAATATAATCTCTAATCTAGAGAATAGAGCAAAGCTTTAATGTTGGTACTGTAATATCACAGCATCATCATACAACACAGAAAATGATCCTAACTGCAGAGGGAAATATCATTTTCATTCAGAAAGGTTTGAAATATTTGAAGCACTGGCAATTTTTAAAGTTGTGTTATGAAAAACACAATAAACTCCAGAGAAAACACTCAATACAAATGTGTTTGCAGCAGCTGGCTCGTCTGAGTTTGTCTCCTAACATCTGGTTGAATTCAGTTGTGTAAATCCACAAAGAGCAGGAGGTCAGCTGATCACAGCCTGTATACACTATGAAAATCTACTGGAGCTTTCAATAGAAATTATTTTGATTTATGATTCTTTTTTCACACAAAGTACAATTAGAATGAAACAAAGTTAGACTGAAGTTTGTATTCCTGTCTACTGATATTATTTTATAAGACAAGGTTCAGTTAGCTTTGCACAAAAACAGAAACGTCCTCCTCAGGGTTACATTTAACTTTATTACTTTGAGCAGACTCTGTACTTTTTTACATTTACTTGAGTAAGGAAGTTGAATCAGTACTTGTACTGGAGTATTTTGTAACAGCACTGTTTGTACTTCTACTTACGTACAGAATGTCTGTACTTTTGCCTGAAGAAGACCTTTGCAAAAGAAAAATTTTTTATATGTATTTAAAATAAATAAACATGAAAACCACTGCATGTTTTCAGTTGATTATTACATGTGATTTTAAATAACCTGGAAATTAGAGTGTAATGTAAATGAAACAGAATTCAAAAAGTTTAAACCCTAATCATTTTTCTAATGACAGTATAAAATAAACCTATCAAATCAGAAAACTGTTTATTTCAAAAATCATTCACAACAAGTTTTTACCCCTCAGCCATAAAAGGCTAATGGGCTGGCTCGGACACCCAAGTTTCTGAATGTGATAACTTGTGAAGGAGGTGATGTAGGATTTTGAAATTGATAATGTAGGTGTATCTACGGTACTAAAAATCTTGCATGAGTTCAGGTATCAGTGACCTCCGACCTCAAGGTCATTCTCTTGCTTTAGGCGTCCCTTTGCTGCTCATCTGCATGCAAAATTTGCAAACCCCCAGCATGGTGTTCAGTCCCATTTAACCCAACTTAAGTTGGTGTTAAATGCATACATTTAACATTTAGCAGACATTTGTGTTATTCTCACAAAGCAAAGAGTTGTTGTCTATGCTTCTCAAGATCAAAACAATTCAAGTGGTTAAAATTGAAATGTTCACATCTTTTAAGTATGTAAGTATCTGTATAGATCAGAATTTCTCATGTAAGACTCCCACTGAAATGTGTCCACACCGTACCATGAAGGCTGGATGGTGTTTAAAAACATTTGCCAAACTGGAAGCACCTTTCAAAGCTCTAATTCACAGACCTCATGTACAGAGTAAACAAAGTTCCACCTGGTGGCTGAAGGTGAACAGGTCCAGAGATCAGAGGCAGATAAACTTTGACTAATCTAATTTTACAATATTTAATGTATTTAAAGTTTAAAGGGTTTTTTCAATGTAGGGAATGAATTATTCAATGTGTTTCAAAGTGCACCATGTTTTCATTCATTTTTATCTTTTCTTAATATTCTTCTGTAATAATTTAGTAATTTTTTCTGTCAGTTATTGTGCTATTTCCTTTATTCTAATCTGTATTTTAGCTTTACGACCTGTAACTAAATGTTTAAAATTCAGAACAATTTAGAAGATAGAAGACCAATCATCATGTAGCTACCAAAAATAAAAACAAGAAAAAAATGGCTATCTGAGTAGTATAAGTGCTTAATATCATGAAGCTAATGCTAAAGATGCAGCAAATAATGACAGTTTAACATAAAAAAAATAACTAAATCTAAGAATGAGTAACCACAGAATGTATGATTAACTTGTTATCAAATTTATAAATGAATGACATTTTTCAAGTTTATTGTCATTATGATTCAGACATAATGCAGCTATAAAGATCACATTTGGTACCGAACACTGATCATATCTGATAACTATTGCAAAAGAATAGAGAATTTAAAAAACTGAATAAAAAACACAGCATTGTATATCATTAGAGAAAAGGCATTCACACATTAAAAGTGAAACTTGGGAGCTTTGTGTCTTTTTAATTATTTCTTCTTCCATACAGGTATCAATGTCTGTCTGGGAGCTACACCACTGGAGCATGCTGCATAAGGGCCACTTGTTTTCATGCATTCAGTGAAGATCTTCAGGCACACAAAACAGAACTTCACCTTACATCGAGGACAAACAAGCGATTTACAATACTTCTTATTGTGCTCCACTAGGAAGCCACAGGTGAAACAGGCACGTACAGAGGGACACCCGTGGACTTCCTTCACAGAATCAAATGTGATATCTGGGCAGGTTTGTAGTACTTTTAGTGACTGGTTGCAGCAGCCATAATTTTCACAGCGGTCCTTCCGAGGCCGTGCACCCTTCCACTCCCTCAAACACTGCCAGCAGAATTCAAACGGCCGTCCTTTTACTGCTGTGCACACTTTACAAAGGACATTCAAGTCTGATCCATTCTCTCTCATCAAAGTGGATCTGCATCCAGGACACTACATGGATTCAGGAGAGTGACAGTATTTAATATGCAGTAAAATGTTTTATAAGAAATACTTTTCTGTTTTCATGAAATTGTAGTATTTTAGTGAGATACTTACTGCTTTAGTAATAAGTGTCTGCCTGTTAGTGTTGACTGCCAAAGTCTTCTGAAAATGCTCAGTTTCTTCAGGGGTCAGCAGAGCCATTTTACAAACCTCTGAAAAACTCCACTCAGCACTACAACCAGACCCGCCACACACAAATCTGCTTTCACCCTTTGTTGAAATAATCACAGATAATTTATCTCACTCCAAAGAAGTTGATGATACCAGCGAAAACCCCCAGCATCATATCCAGGAGAAGTCAAGGTAGGCTGTCATTTTCCCAAGGAGGCACATGAGAAACTGGGAGGGAGGATGGCCACAAACACTAAAAGATTTGGCTCACCGTTCTGAACCATGCACTTACTAAACTTTTCTTTGAAGACACATTAGTGTAGAATAGCAACTGATCAGCAGATACATTAATAACTTGTGTTTTTGTTTTATTCAGAAGCTGAAGGCCTAAAGTAGAGGTGACTGGGTGCCTTTGGTGGTGGTATCTATTTCCTTATGCCGTAGTTATTTATCCACCCCTGGTTTGAGCTACACTTCAGTGTGAGTGTATGTAGAGGGGAGACATATTTCACATTTCCACATATTGTTTATTTTAACAAAGACAATCCTTAGTTGCCTACCTGGTCCAACAACCTGCGACACCAGTTGGTGAGAGAGGTCGGGGTCACAACGTGACCACAGGACATCTGAGCTCTGAGAGATTTGAAGCCTTCACACAAAACTGAGAACAATCACACACAAGAAAAAAAAAATCAGATTTATGCAAGAATAAATGTTGGTTGATGTGTTTGTTTGGGTTTTACTATTGCTACATTATATTTTGATATGGTTGACATCACTTGGTTGACACTGAAAAGTGCCCACGTGATACTCACAGTCCAAATCATCCTCTTTATCGACAAATTTGAGCGTTGGGTCATGAGGGTCGTAACACTTCTCCTGTTTTGTTGGCACGCTTGGGGGCGTCACACTGCGAAACAACAACAAACAGATCAAAATGAACAAACACTTCCGGTTTCACTTTAAAGAGCAAAATCCCACAGGGGGCAGAACAGTGTGTGTCTGATGCAGTGATGCGCAGACTCTTTCAAACAGTTCGTGTTTCTTCTAAACATCCAGTATAAAGTTTTTAATCAGCGGCTTCAGGTTTCAGTATCACTGTGATGTCAGCCTGTGACACTGAATGATCGGAGTAAAAACAGCGTGTGCTCTCCCGTGCGCAGTTTCCAAACATAAAAAAGTCCAATCATAAGAATTGTTACGGGTGAAATCAGACCAGCGAATGGAACACAGAGGGAGAGAGAGAGAGAGAGAGTGAACCACGCTGAGTATTACCTGTGCAGCAGACCGGTGGATGAGGCCATCGTCGCTCTAGATACAGCCAAAAAACGTCGGCCGCGGTCATGAGCATAGCAACAGCTGACTCTGAGTGACGTGAACATGGAACTTGGCCTAGTGAGCGCTGATAAGGTGAAACCCGCCTCTGCGGACTTTGTTCGTTCCTTTCTTTAGAGACGCTCTTGGTCGTTTATTCCAGTTTTTAGTGGTCTATCTTGAAAACTCAAGTTTAGGCTGGTAGGCTGGTTTTCATTCCAGACTATCTCAGAGCAGTTGTGTACAGTTTTCAGGTTTAGTGGGAGTCACTAAAATAATGAATATATTCAGAGAATTCAGGGAGTATGATGTCTTCGGGTGGAACTGAGTCTTGCGCAGTTAAATGTACATTAAAATGTACAAAAACATTAAAATATGTACAGAAATTACACTTGGATGAATCATTAATAATAAAAACAGATACTGTCCATCAGTGGCGGTCCTAGCCTGTTTGGCGCCCCGGGCGAACACTTCCTCTGGAACGTATATATATATATATATATATATATATATATATATATATATATATATATATATATATATATATATATATATATATGTGTGTATATATATATGTGTATATATGTGTATATTCTCTCTGTTTGTGCACCTCGCAAACGGAGGGCGCCCTTACTCCCAGCAAATGGGCAATAGAAAACCGATCGGTACCTATGCCATTCCCAATATGCGCTGGCATGATGTCGGGGCAGCATGAGTACGAGCAATTTTTTATTTTTTTTTGCCGATGCCCGTGATGCCGCCCCCCACCACGATGTCGCCCCGGGCAACCGCCCGTGTCGCCCGTATCTAAAACCGCTGCTGCTGTCCATGTTCAAGTGGTTGACACAACTATCGAACCACAGTCTAAACACTGTTATGTTAAAATAAATCATAAGATTTCTTTTAACTCGCTTGGGAGAAAATGATAGTGAAACTGTCGAGATATGGAACTTCCCTAAGCCTCCCGGGGCATGTTTTGGTTTGCTTTTCTGACAAAGCCTTGAAAGTGACAGCCCATCTCGTTGACTAAAACGCCATCACCTCATCTGATCCTCTCACAACCTGAAGAAAGTTCTTCCACCTCACACACGATCCAGACAAACACAATGTGCAAGTACAGCTTGTCTGTTCGCTCACCTGGAGGTGAGATGGGGGTTCTTAAATTAAACCACTCCAAAAAGCAGCAGAAGACGGTCAGTGACCTGAAGAAGAGAGCGCTGAAGCTGTTCCAGGATAAAGGTAAGCCTAAAAACTCAAAGCAGATCAAAGAGAGAAACTATGGCAAGACAACAAATGACGTTGACTGTATTGTAAGCCTGCATTCAAGTGTCCTCATATATTTTAAGAATCTTTTAAATGATATATTTTTAAAGACTATATGAAGTTGGTTTTTATTGTTACGAATGTCCAGATTTGGTTTGGCCTTCGTTATTTTCAGTTTCAATTCGTTTTATTGTTACCTGTGTTATTTGTGAAGTGCGAGAATGCAGAAGCACAATAATACAACACAACCACAACAAACATATATTCAATGACAAACACATTTCCCGTGTTCTGTGTCGCTTTTGTTAGGTTTTTTGTTTGTTTGTTTTTTTGGGTTTTTTGCTGGTGTTTTGTTTTGAAACTCCAATTATGTTGTTATTTATTTATTTATTTATTTTATTTTACCGTTAAAATAATTGCTTTTGACACTTGTGCTGTCTGAGTGCAACTTAACAACAAACAAAAACCTCCAGTGATGTTCAGGGAACATGATATAATTATTTGTGACATGTTTATATATTTAGTGAGGTTCCTCTCTCTCCTGTGTTGTGTATGTAGGATATCATCTGGGTGAAGTTCGGCTGGTTGTCGAAGGAAAGCCGCTGGATGACGACTCTGCATCTCTGTCTGAATATGGGATCAAACCCTCGTCCGTGGTGCAGATGGTGGCGAGGGTCCACGGAGGCTGATAAAGACCAATATAACTGTGTGTGAAGTGTATCTTTGGTTCACTTTTACACCTTCGGGTCTTCCTTTACATTTTAAGACTCTCAGCATACCTATTTAGAGTTGAGCACTAATCAGAAAATATAAATGATAAATAATAGATGTAATAGTATTTGTCTTTTTGTAAGGTTTGTTTGTTTTCACTTATAACCTGTGTAACTCATTATTATTTGGAGCACCAAAGAAATGGCAATACATGTACAGTTATACACAGCGCACCCCACAATATAAATATTACAGAAAAAGTAATATTTAAATCATATGTCAATATGTTTATCTTTCACAACTATGATTTAACTGTGTCATCTTTGGTCTTTGGGTCTCTTTGGGACATTTTAAGACTCCTACCTATAAGCTACATATCACAAGCTGTAAATGATGAATAATTAAGGTGTAAATATTCCCAAGAAAGTAATATTGAAGTCATTTGTTTATATTTAGTTATCTTTTTCCCCAGCATATTCACATAAATATTGTGCTTTTATTATGTATAGAAATAAAAGCAATGATCAATGAAATTAAACCTGTTGTTCTCATTCCCAGATCCATATTTTTGTTCTTGCAATATTCTAGAGCATCTTTGCATGACTCACAGTTCAAAACTATCCTTATTCATCATATACTAGGTAGGCCTTAGCTCAGCTCTTCCAAGCTTTTACTCCAATTAACTTTTTTTTTTAATCAGCAATGGTAGATTCTGAAAATGCAAAGAGGAAACAGATTAACCTATGATATTGTTAGCTATTATAATTAATCAGGAACAGTCAAAATGCTGCATGCTTTCTTTACACCATTTCATCCAACATTGTTAAACTGGAGAAATGCATTGGTGCATGTGTTTTTTTCCAGTCAGTCACATGATACAAATCTCATGACCTCATATGGCAAAACGAGCATTCACATTTTTAAAGAGCTTTTTATATACATAGCCATCAACATAGTTTTAGAGCGCATGTTTGAGACTTCTAGCAAATAAAGCATGTTTAGGCTTTACAATTGTGTTAATTATTATCTATATTCTGTTGTATCTCATCTGCTTTTGATTGAAAAAGGAGAAGGAAGGTGGTGGAGTAAAATGAGATTTAATACAAAGTAAATTTGAAATATGTCAGCTATTTGGGGGGGAAATGAAAAAGCTAAATGAGGAACTATACTCAAGGTTTTTGGTTCCTTTTACAGTCTACATGTTTACAGTGAGCATGCACTGTGAACATGTAAATTATCAAATCAAATCAAATCAAATCACTTTTATTGTCACATCACATGCGCAGGTACACTGGTACAGTACATGTGAGTGAAATTCTTGTGTGCGAGCTTCACAAGCAACAGAGTTGTGCAAAATACAATAATGTAAAACAAGCAAAATATAAAAATGGCTAATCTAAAAAGTAATAAATATATGTACAATATGTAAAGGTATATACATTACTGAATGTGTATACTAAATATGTTTTTCTACGTGTGTGTGTTTGAGTGTGTATATAGTATGTATATACATGTTTTACAAATGAAATAAAGTAAACAATAAAATAAGATATATAAAATATACAGAGGTTGGTATGTGGAAAACAGTGGTATTTATATACAGTATGGAGTGCATAATGTTGAAGTTCCAGTAGTGAGGGTGAGGTGTCTATGAAGTGTTCAGCAGTCTGATGGCCTGATGGAAAAAGCTGTCTCTCAGTCTGCTGGTACGGGACCGGATGCTGCAGAACCTCCTTCCTGATGGTAGTAGTCTGAACAGTTTATGGCTGGGGTGACTGGAGTCCTTGATGATCCTCCCCGCTTTCCTCAGGCACCGCTTCCTGTAGATGTCTTGGAGGGAGGGAAGCTCACCTCCAATTATCCGTTCAGCACACCGCACTACTCTCTGGAGAGCTTTGCGGTTGTGAGCGGTGCTGTTGCCGTACCAGGTGGTGATGCATCCAGTGAGGATGCTCTCAATGGCACAGCGATAGAAGGTCCTGAGGATGCGGGGGCTCATGCCGAATCTCTTCAGTCTCCTGAGAAAGAAGAGGCGCTGCTGCGCCTTCTTCACTGTTTTGTTTATGTGTACTGACCACGTAAGATCCTCAGCCAGATGTACACCAAGGAAGCGGAAGCTGCTCACTCTCTCCACAGCGGCGCCATTGATGGTGATGGGGGTGTGTACTCCTCTGCACCTCCGGAAGTCCACTATCAACTCCTTTGTCTTTGCGACGTTGAGGGTGAGATGGTTGTCTTGACACCAGTGGGTCAGGGCGCTGACCTCCTCCCTGTAGGCCGTCTCATCACCGTTGGTAATAAGACCCACCACTGTAGTGTCGTCCGCAAACTTCACAATGATGTTGGAGTTTCTAGTGGCCGTGCAGTCGTAGGTGTAGAGTGAGTACAGGAGAGGGCTCAGTACACACCCCTGTGGAGCACCAGTGTTCAGTGTGATGGGGGATGAGGTGGTGCTGCCCAGTCTGACCACTTGGCGTCTGTCAGACAGGAAGTTAAGGATCCAGCTGCAGAGGGAGCTGCTCAGTCCTAGATCCTGCAGTTTCCTGTCCAGCTTCGAGGGAACGATGGTGTTGAATGCTGAGCTGTAATCTACAAACAGCATTCTCACATACGTGTCTCTCTTCTCCAGGTGTGACAGGGCAGCATGGAGTGTCAGGGCTATGGCATCATCAGTGGACCTGTTGTGGCGGTATGCGAACTGTAGAGGGTCCAGTGAGTCGGGTAGTGCAGAGCAGATGAAGTTCCTGACCAGCTTCTCGAAGCATTTGCTCACGATGGGGGTCAGGGCTAAATTATTCTGTATTGTTAGTGTGGCCTACAAGTGACCCACTTGATGGAGCAGTGACTGTAGGAGTACTTAGTCTGTCACAGTGAGGTTGAAAACATGATGTGTGGTGTTTCAGATTGTACAACAGTTAGAAATAACAACAATAAAAAAAAATTGGAGGTAGAATAATCATAAATGTGTATTTTGTTATGGTATTTTTTTACTGTTATTGCAAAGTATATTAGTCAGTTAATGTATGATTGCCTACCAAATCAAATCTCAGTAGTCCATGTACACACCAAATTCCACAGTGCAAAGTCTCTGACTGTCAGTACCTGTCACCCCTCTAATTCACACACCTGATATACAGAGTAAACAAATAGAAAGTAAATACAAAGATTAGCCACCAGGTGGCTGAAGGTGAAAATACAATTGAGACATCGACTTTGAGAGAACATCTGACAGCGTCAGCTCTGCATCACTTCTATCTCTGCCATGACTGCCAGCCATATTTTCGTTTTCAACTGCTGGGTGTCTCTTTGGGTGGTGAGAAGCATAACTATACTGCTTTCAAGTTTGATTGAAACACATTCATAAAATAC
The DNA here is from genome assembly GCF_036321145.2 of Pelmatolapia mariae. Taxonomy (NCBI): domain Eukaryota; kingdom Metazoa; phylum Chordata; class Actinopteri; order Cichliformes; family Cichlidae; genus Pelmatolapia; species Pelmatolapia mariae. The sequence goes on from NC_086229.1 coordinate 76,660,516, forward strand.
ACATAAATTGTGTTGAGAGTACTTTGTAGCAGTACTTCAGCACAAAGCTTTGATGGATCCCTTTGCTTTGGTTCTCTGTCTTATTGAACTGGTGAACTCTCTCCTCAGTCTCCATCCTCTGGAGTAGTGACTTGTATGTATTTGGATGCATTCCACACTAGTTTCTCTGTCCTTGCTTGTGGAAGCCCACAACACTGTTTTATTGCAGATAAAACAGTGTTGTGGGCTCTGTTCCACTGTGGAGGTAATGGGAAGGGGCAGGTATATTTGTATCCTCCGCTCTCAGGACAAAGATGAATGGATGGATGAACACACCAATTATTGTGTAATTATTTATTATTATTTTGCGTACCAAAATTTACATCAAAAATGTAAAAATTAAATGTAATAAAATAATAAAACAAAATCTATGTTGATTGAAATTCAGCTACACATCATGAAATCATTTGATTTTGTCCCATGATTAATTCCATGGTTTTGACATGGTTCCATTCATAACACTGACCATAACTGTCTGTTTAATATCTGTAAAAATCTTAAAATTTGGCAAAACAGCTTCTATAACAGGCTGGCATTTCTAAATCTATGCATAGTATGTTCTTGTGAGTCTTTCCCCCTCTCCATCAATTTATGTTGAGACTTGTGATTTGTATAGTATTACAATAAAGGCAAAACCAACAATGAAGAGAGCAATCAAAATACAGCTCCTCTTTATGTCCGAACTCTTGCCAGGTTGCAGAGCATCCTCGTGAATTTTCACTTCTCCTGATTTCTTTATGTATTCATCCACTATCCTTTCCTTTGGTTCATCCTTTTTTCCCACTCTTCTCCTGCTCCCCTGTTGTTCTTTCACCTCCTCTGGCTCTCTCTCCAAGGCTTAAAAAAAGACACGTGGTAATAATTCAGCAGTGTTGCATGAATTGTTTAAATGGTTTCTTGATGTTCATTGGTTTTGTGATCTTACCTCTGTACATGAGCAGATATGCGGTTCTGGAACTGTTTAATCATCATTTTGAAGTTAATTTTCACACAGAAGAAAAAAAAATCAGCAACATACAGTAATCATATAACATATTTCAGAATTAGTCACTTCCATATTTATTTAGTACTGTCATTGTTCTGGAGCCTTTCATCAATCACGTGGGTTCAAAGAAGTCATTAAAATGCCCCAAAAGTGGGGCACTTCTTATAAAAGTTTAATAAACTTTACTCAAATAATGAAGTAAACTGCCTGTTGGGTCATCCCATATCAAAACAGAAAATTTTTAATCTTGACCTTTCACTGATTTGCATAAAATGACAACTTTATATCAAATCAAATACTTTACAAGATATTTCCATGTATGTTTTTTAATGGTCCACTGGAATTTTTTTTTCAATTTCAATAGACTCTATAGTATAATCTACTGATATTTTTGTCATATTTGCTAAATCCAGCAAAAAAGTAAAGAGAACCTAAATCTTGTTCATTTTTTGTGACTGAGAATTTGATGTTGGAAAGTGTTGGTACTGTTACAGGTAGTCTTGGTACTATAAACCATTCACAAATCCCCCCTAGCTGTCTTTTGCAATTTGAATTTTTTATTACTGTGTGCTCACATAAGGGACTTTGCTGGAAATTTAAAGCTTTTATCTTTGAATACTGAATATGTGTTGTTGTGGTTGTGTTGTGTTATTGTGCTTCTTCATTCTCGCACCTCACAAATAACACAGGTAACAATAAAATGAATTGAAGCTGAAAATAACAAAGGCCAAACCAAATCTTTTAGTTTTTATCTCTTTGTGATATTTTTGTTCACACATTGCCTTAGATTTCAATGTGTGGGGAAAAAATGCCTGAAAGAGGGTTGACAGACCATTTTTCTTAAAAAACAAAATAACCAAAAAACAAAAGAAACTTTAAAAAGTATTTGATATACGAAGCTAGCATTTCACAGCAATCATTCTACATGTCCCAACCATAAGTTGTTCATGAAAATTATAGATGGTTGAGCAGAAGGCCCGTGTTGATTTGAGATGGATCGACCCTGTTGCGTAAGACTTGGTAAAAAGCAAACTTACTTGTATGCCCTGGTTTCTGCAAACAGCTGCTCTTCAGACTTTACAAATAATTTTTTAAAAAAAGAGAGATTATGATTAAAATGAGCACTGCAATAATAAAAGTTTCTGTAAGTTTTTTAATATGACCCATATTTAATTAATCACCTGTGTCACATGGCTGTCATCGCAGTCATACCAGGTGTGGTCCTCTTTGGACAGCACAGTGGCTGTGTAATGTCCACCTCTTAGACTGCCCATGTGATGCACTATCCCATACACTTTGTACTTCTTGTCCTACAACAAAGCACACCGTCAGATATAAGAATAAATTTGAAGATAAAAAATAAGAACAGGCTTCAAAGTGACTCGTCCTTACCTTTGTTTTTAATTCAGATGGCACAGCAACACAGCAGTCTGATTTAAAATCTGACATGGTGTTGTAGTCAAAGTCAAATCTTTTGAGGAGTAGAATTAAGATGTGAGGAAACTTCACCATCTCACATCCCTAAAAACCAAATGAGAGATGATTAAACACAGCAGAGTTTTACCAACAGACTCTGCTTTAAACAGATCTAAGACATCCCAGTAATCCTAGTTTAAAGTTCAGTAAGGCTACAGCTGGTGTTTGAAACTCACGCTGGTTGCCTCTGTTTTCTTCTCACATTCTTGACAGTACACCATGTTGTCTCCACTGTATGACACAATTTGGAAAACCTTTTCAAATCCTTCTTCCTGTACAAACACAGATGTCCCAATAATGAAAGGAAAAGAAAATCAAGTACATAGAAAATACAAAGTATTCCCAAGTATGAGGGATTTTATTCAGAATCACATACACATATGAAATCAAATCCATTCTCTCAATATTGAAAACCTTGCATACACAGTGAAACAATGCAGATGCACAAAATAAACCCAGTCTTGCAAACTAGTAAAACGCTTTCGCATACACTGAAAAGCGTTCCCACACACACAAATAAAATGTGCTCATGAAAATCTTTAAATTTCCGCTAAAATGGAAATTCATTTAAATGGGTTTTGATCCACTGATATGCTAGGACCTTTTCAAACATACAGTGGGATGCAAAAGTTTGGGCAACCTTGTTAATAGTCATTATTTTCCTGTATAAATCGTTGGTTGTTACAATTAAAAAATGTCAGTTAAATATATCATATAGGAGACACACACAGTGATATTTGAGAAGTAAAATGAAGTTTATTGGATTTACAGAAAGTGTGCAATATTTGTTTAAACAAAATCAGGCAGGTGCATAAATTTGGGCACCACAAAAAAAGAAATGAAATCAATATTTAGTAGATCCGCCTTTTGCAGAAATTACAGCCTCTAAAAGCTTCCTGTAGGTTCCAATGAGAGTCTGGATTGTGGTTGAAGGTATTTTGGACCATTCCTCTTTACAAAACATCTCTAGTTCATTCAGGTTTGATGGCTTCCAAGCATGGACAGCTCTCTTTAACTCACACCACAGATTTTCAATAATATTCAGGTCTGGGGACTGAGATGGCCGTTCCAGAACGTTGTACTTGTTCCTCTGCATGAATGCCTCAGTGGATTTTGAGCAGTGTTTCGGGTCGTTGTCTTGTTGAAAGGTCCAGCCCCAGCGCAGCTTCAGCTTTATCACTGATTCCTGGACATTGGTCTCCAGAATCTGCTGATACTGAGTGGAATCCATGTGTCCCTCAACTTTGACAAGATTCCCAGTCCCTGCACTGGCCACACAGCCCCACTGCATGATGGAACCACCACCATATTTTACTGCAGGTAGCAGGTGTTTTTCTTGGAATGCTGTGTTCTTTTTCCTCCATGCATAACGCCCCTTGTTATGCCCAAATAACTCAATTTTAGTTTCATCAGTCCACAGCACCTTATTCCAGAATGAAGCTGGCTTGTCCAAATATGCTTTAGCAAACCTCAAGCGGCTCTGCTTGTGCTGTGGGCGGAGAAAAGGCTTCCTCTGCATCACTCTCGCATACAGCATCTCCTTGTGTAAAGTGCGCCGAATGGTTGAACGATGCACAGTGACTCCATCTGCTGCAAGATGATGTTGTAGGTCTTTGGTGCTGGTCTTTGGGTCGACTCTGACTGTTCTCACCATTTGTCGCTTCTGTCTATCCGAGATTTTTCTCGGTCTGCCACTTCGACCCTTAACTTGAACTGAGCCTGTGGTCTTCCATTTTCTCAATATGTTCCTAACTGTGGAAACAGACAGCTTAAATCTCTGAGACAGCTTTCTGTATCCTTCCCCTAAACCGTGATGGTGAACAATCTTTGTCTTCAGGTCATTTGAGAGTTGTTTTGAGACCCCCATGTTGCTACTCTTCAGAGAAAATTAAAAGAGGAGGGAAACTTACAATTGACCCCCTTAAATACTCTTTCTCATTATTGGATTCACCTGTGTATGTAGGTCAGGGGTCACTGAGCTTACCAAGCCAATTTGAGTTCCAATAATTAGTTCTAAAGGTTTTGGAATCAATAAAATGACAACAGTGCCCAAATTTTTGCACCTGCCTGATTTTGTTTAAACAATTATTGCTTTCTGTAAATCCAATAAACTTCATTTCACTTCTCAAATATCACTGTGTGTGTCTCCTATATGATATATTTAACTGACAGTTTTTATTGTAACAACCAACGATTTATACAGGAAAATGACTATTAACAAGGCTGCCCAAACCTTTGCATCCCACTGTACACCATAAGGTTTATGTTTGGGGAAAAAAATTAATAAAATTAATAAAATTATGTCTCCATGAATTCAAAAACAATAAGATAAGTAGTGTATAGTCTAGCTGCTGCTCACCACACTGTATGTTTCATCAGGGTTGTCTCTGAGTGACAGTGGAAGAGTCCAGAAAGGATTTGTCTCTTCATTGATGATGTGGCCTTGGGAGCACTCTGTTGTGTACATCAGCTGACCCTCAAAAAGCTTTAACACAGAAATATCAGTTAGAAAACGTTCTGATTTCTCAATGTTATTTGGATGGTAAGATTCTCACCTCAGAGACCCATGGGCTGACCTTACATAAGATCAGATCCAGGCAGTCAGCAGCATCACGCTGTTGAGAAACTGAAAATTACATGTAAATGTTATTCAGCACAGCCACTGTGTGACCTTTTCTTTGCGTTTACCTTTGATATTTATGTTTTGCCAACTGGTCATCTCACCATTATGGATCTCCAAAGTCTTTGTTATCTTCTCTGTTCCACACTTTCCTTTCTTCAGACGTTCAAAGATGTGTCTCAGTTCTTGGTCTATTTTCTGTGATTCTGGATCCAACCTTCAGGAACACAGTCATTTCTCACTTAGTAGTGACTATTTACTGCCCATTCACCATGTTTGTATTATTTTATCTAATTTCAAATCCAGGCTTTTGTGACATGATGATATTTTTTTGGTCATTTGATTTCTTTCCTCTCTGACAGAACTATTCCAAATTAGACACATCGACTTATTTGACTTCTTCTTGAAAACTAAAGGCAGATCTCAGCTTTGAGCCACTATTTCTCAAGTTTAGTTTTTTCTAGTTTACTAACTAATCTTAAGATGATGTTACCTTTGGGGAAGGTGAAGCTTCCATGTCAGTTATATGCTGAATAAACAGTCAATTACCCACATCAGAGGACACACACATTTGACCATTCATTTGCACACCTTTGAAGTTAGGTAGAGTACAGATGGGGAGAACACGTGGCAAGTCCTAAATATCCAGAATCTTTTGAACCATGATCAGAAATGTTGCTGAAACAGGTGAAGTAATATTGAAATGTATTTGTTTCATTTTGTATAGCATTTTTTTCTTCTTTTCTTTGTTAAATGAACTTTGTATGTTGTTTACGTGATCTAAATAAATAAATAACAAACAAACAAACAACAAAACACCTCTGAGCTAATAAAGCTCGGGGCCTGATGAATCAAAATAATTTCTAAGTGGCATGAACTCTTCAATTCAATTTACATAGCACCAGTTCACAACAACAGTCACATAAAGACCGCCTGTTGGGATAGCACTTTGGAACAGTGGGAAAGAAAAAGTCCCTTTTAACAGGAATATCCAGTCTCAACAGAAGACAGCAGAGAGAGACAGGACAGAAGGCAAACTATAGAAGAGAACCTATAGTAGTGCATAAACAAATGGAGAGTGAAAAGAAATGAGCAAACAGGGATAATCAATGCATCATGGGACCCAGTGATTCAGGGTCACCTGATCCAGCCCTAGCTAAATGCTTTATCATAAATTTTAAAAGGCTGTCTGTCTCCTAAATCCAAACTGGGAGCTGGTTCCACAGAAGAGGGGCCTGAAAGCTGAATCGGGTTCTGCCTTCCATTCTACTTGTAAAAATACAAGAAACCTTCAAGTAAACATGAGCTCTGAGAGTAAAGAGCTTTGTTTCAATATTATGGTAATATGAGGTCTGATAGGATTATGATTCTTCAAGACCTTGTATATGAGTAATCGGATTTTAAATCAATTTGTAGATTTAACAGGAAGCCAATGAAGCGAAGCCAATATAGGAGAAATTGGATGTGGCATATGAACGTTTGAAAAAGTGAATTTTCCAAACAAAAGATAGAAAAGCAGCCTGATATCTGACACACTAACACCAGGATTCAGGAACAGACAGAAGACTGTGTTGATTCCGCCGGGAGAACATTAAACAAGAAAAGTTTGTGGTTACAAATCTCCATCGAGACCATGATGAGGTGAATCTGTGACTGCTGTTTTTTTTTTTCATATCTGTTTCCATTGTCAAATGTAAGCATTACCGTATCTCCCACCTGTTATGAATCTCAGGTGTCATGAACAAAACTTGCAGGACACTGTTGAGATAACATGTGGCTCCTTGATTTTTCAGGCCATGAAGTTTCTGCTGCTGGATTACTTAAACAAAAATAAGAAAGAAAGGAAAACACATCAATGCATGGACATAGTCAGCAACAATACTCAGGCAGGCTGTGGTCTTTAAACAATGCTCAGTTGGTACTAAGGGGTTCAAAGTGTCCCAGGAAAATATCTATCACACCATATGTTTTGGAGACGAGATCTTCAACTCACACCTCCGGCAGAGCTTCAACAGCATTCTGAGGGAGACTGGGGACATTGAGTCCGAATAGACCATGTTCAGCACCTCCATTGCCCAAGCCGCTGCACTGAGCTGCGGCCGCAAGGTAGTTGGTGCCTGTCGTGGTGGCCACCAAGCTGAAGAAGGAGTCCTACCGGGCTTGGTTAGCCTGTGGGACTCCGGAGGCAGCTGATAGGTACCGACAGGCCAAGCGGAATGCGTTGCGGGCGGTGGCTAAAGCAAAAACTCGGGTGTGGGAGGAGTTCGGAGAGGCCATGGAAAAAGACTTTCGGACTGCGTCAAAGACATTCTGGCAAACCGTCAGGCAACTCAGGAGGGGAAAGTGGTGCTCTACACGCACTGTGTATAGTGCGGGTGGAGTGCTGCTGACTTCGACTGAGAAAATTGTTGGGCAGTGGAAGGAATACTTCGAGGACCTCCTCAATCCCCCTGGCACGTCTTCCGTGGTGGAAGCAGAGTCTGGGGACAAAGGGGATGACCTGCCAATCTCTGGGGGCGAGGTCACTGAGGCAGTTAAACAACTCCTTGGTGGCAGAGCCCCTGGGGTGGATGAGGTACGGATTGGTGCAGTGATGTGGACGCTGTACGGGTCTGTCGTGGTGAAGAGAGAGCTGAGTGTAAAAGCAAAGCTCTCAATTTACCGGTCGATCTACACCCCTACCCTCACCTATGGTCACGAGCTGTGGGTAGTGACCGAAAGAACGAGATCGCGAATTCAAGTGGCGGAAATGGGCTTCCTCCGAAGGGTGGCTGGCCTCTCTCTTAGAGATAGGGTGAGAAGTTCAGCCATTCAGGAGGAGCTCAGAGTAGAATCGCTGCTCCTCCACATCGAAAGGAGTCAGTCGAGGTGGTTTGGGCATCTGACAAGGATGCCTCCTGGGCGCTTCCTGGGTGAGGTTTTCTGGGCATGTCCCACAGGGAGAAGGCCTCGGGGCAGTCCCAGGACATGCTGCAGAGATTATGTCTCTCGGCTGGCCTGGGAATGCGTTGGTGTTCCCCCGGACAAGCTGGTGGCTGGTGGCTGGAGGTGGCTGGGGAGAGGGAGGTCTGGGCTTCTCTGCTGCTGCCCCCTGCCCGATAAGTGGAAGAAAATGGATGGATGGATGGATGGACCATCACACCACTAGCCCGAACTGCTGATACCAGGCAAACAAATTCACAAGTTCATGGTATTTACCCCAAATTCTGACCCTATTAACTTAATGTTGCAGTAGAATTCAAGAGTCAGACCATGCAACATTTTTCTAATCTTCTATTGTCCAGATTTGGTCAGGCTGTGTGAACTATAGCCTCTATTGCTGCTCTTAGCGCACAGGAGTGGCCCCAGTGTGATCCTCTGCTGCTGTAACCCATCTGCTTCAAGGTTTGACATGCTGTGCATTCAGAGAAGGTCTTCTGCATACCTTGGTTTTAACAAATGATTATTTGAGTTGCTGTTGCCTTTCTTACTGGCTTCTTCAGGCCACATTCAGATTACTTTGTTTGTACCCTTAGGTAGATTTGTTCTGCAGTTGTGAATCATCCATCATCACATGCACACCCTCAATACAACCATAACAGACAACAGTTGAACAGTTGTAGACAAGAAGAAGTAAAAATAGGTTTTTGCCTTTCTCTGTAAACTCTAGAGATGGTTGTACTGGAAAATCCCAACAGATCAGCAGTTTCTAAAATACTCAGATCAGTGGGTATATAAGTCTCATGCTTATATGGTATCATATAGCTCATAGGCTACACATTCATCACTGTAACAGCTGTATAAATTCTGCTGTGTGCCGTACTTTAGTTTTATTTTTTTTTTTCAGCAAGTGTACAGTAAAAGACTTCAACTCACCTGCATCTGTATCTTGCCTTAGTTTTTTCTTCTCTTCCGTTTTCACTTCATCCAGGTTCCGTTTTCTGGAGCTGGTCATCTTGAATGAATTGGATAATTTGTTGGGTTTTTTTGTTTTGTTTTTTAATCTCGGTTTATTTGGGGAAAGATTCTTTTCCTGGGCAGTTCTGTGATACACAATCTGCTATCCCTTGTTGTCCCAACTAATCCATCATAAACACGTATGTGAAAGGGTGCATCAGCTTCAGTGGCGGTCCTTGCCCCCCCCCCCCCCCCCCCCCCCCCCCCCAATACACACACACACACACAGACAGAAAACATTAAAGATTGTACATTAACATAAAACTGTTGTCGGAACCATACTGAATTTCACCAGAGAAACACACACACATATGAAGAGAGAGAGAGAGTATGCATTGTATGCAAACGACTCTCTATATACTGGACTGTATGTAGTGGAGATGACAATAAAGTTTACTTTGACTTCAGCAGCGAGCAGGCGCACCGAGGACTCTCACGCTCACTTTTCGTGTATAGAATTTCGAAAAAACATCGGTGCGAATTGTAAGTCTGTATCATAATGCCTGGTGTTTTCGTGTTTGTTGGCTTGTTTTTATTTTGTTTTATTTTGCGGGTTGGTTATTGGATGCTGCTCCAGCCAGCCAGAGAATCCCCCGCCGCCCCGCCCTCTCCTCCCTGTGCCGCAAGCAGCGGGCGCGCACCTCGCAAACGGAGGGCGCCCTTACTCCCAGCAAATGGGCGATAGATAGTGCCTATGCCATCCCCAGTATGCGCTGGCATGACGTCGGGGCAGCATGAGTGCGAGCAATTTTTGTTTTTTTGTTTTCTTTTTTGCCGATGCCCGTGATGCCGCCCCCACCACGATGCCGCCCCGGGCAACCGCCCGTGTCGCCGTATCAAAAGCCGCTACTGATCAGCTTAATCAAGGTACAACCATACAACTGAAATAATGCTAAAAAAAAAAAAAAAAAAAAAGTCACTAAAACTGTAACACAGCGATGTGATTTGTCAGTTAAAATGATTAAATCTAATGTAGGAACAATATCGACAATACAGACCAACATATCACGGAGGCAGTAGCGGTTTTAGATACGGGCGACACGGGCGGTTGCCCGGGGCGGCATCGTGGTGGGGGGCGGCATCACGGGCATCGGCAAAAAAAAAATTGCTCGTACTCATGCTGCCCCGACATCATGCCAGCGCATATTGGGAATGGCATAGGCACCGATCGGTTTTCTATCGCCCATTTGCTGGGAGTAAGGGCGCCCTCCGTTTGCGAGGTGCGCCTGCTGCTTGCGGCACAGGGAGGAGAGGGCGGGGGATTCTCTGGGTGGCTGGAGCAGCATCTAATAACCAACTTGCAAAATAAAACAAAATAAAAACAAACCAACAAACACGAAACACCAGACATTATGATACAGACTTATAATTTGCACCGATGTTTTTTCGAAATTCTATACCCGAAAAGTGAGCGTGAGAGCCCTCGGTGCGCCTGCTCGCTGCTGAAGTCAAAGTAAACTTTATTGTCATCTCAGCTACATACAGTCCAGTATATAGAGAGACGAGACGACGAGGCTCCAGTTACAGCAGTGCAAGTAAACAAACAATAAATATAAGAAGAGTAAGAAAATAAATATACACTTTAGGACCAGGGGTAAAGGGATCAATAACAATTTAAAATGTATATTTTATATTTTGTTGCTTTAAAGTCTCACACACAACCCGTTTTTAAAGTTTAAAAAAAAGAGAAAAGAAGAGGAGTGTAGCGACTTCCACAGTCGCTAGAGGCCGGGGATGGAGCCTGCCTATTTGCCTGACGCGCTCAACTGTACGCAATAATGCGAGAGGTGGAATTGCTTGCTTGCTTATTAAAGTGCTTGAAAAGTTTACAGAGCAATGCGATCGGCTCGCGATTCAAACTCTTAAAACATCACAGCTCTAATGCAACAAGGGGAAACTCGTTGTGCTGCGGTCAACAAAAACTACGGCTACCCAGCCCTCCTCTCTGTCAAAATCAAACCAGTAAAAGACAGACTGACAACGCCCTCTTAATGTCACCGCTAGCACCCACGTGACTCCTGTTACACATCACCATAGCAACCAAACAAATGAAAACCCAGTGATCATTAAAATTCAATAAATTTAATTATGGCTCCTACAAGGAGAAACGAGCAAAAGATACAGGTAAGCAGATGTGTCATTGGATAATGGCAGGTCATGTATCCTAAAACATTAAGAATCAGAATACTTTCTTAATCCCTAAGGAAATTATGTGGGTTACAGTTCCTCCAAGAAGAAATGGTAAAAATAGTAACAGTAGCAGACTAAACTCCAAACAATATATACAATAATATAATATTAATTAGTCAGTGTCAATTGTTGATTTGTCCTGTTCCCATTGTATGACGAATTATGATGTCTGTTTGGTAGCCGTTTGCATACTATGCATACTCTCTCTCTTCATATGTGTGTGTATGTGTGTGTGCGTGTGTGCGTGCGTGTGTGTGTGTGTGTGGGGGGGGGGGGGGGGGGGGGGGGGGGGGCGCCAGAGGGCGTGTTCGCCCGGGGCGCCAAACAGGCTAGGACCGCCACTGCACGGAGGTCCATTACCCAGCCAATAACCCTTCCGAAATACTTAGACTTATTTAATCGACATCTGTTGAAGTACTTGTTTCTCATTGTGATGTTATTCCCCAGTCAAAAGGGACTTGATCCAGAGGTTGACTTTGCTTCTATAATAGTTATCCTGCCAGACTGTCTTTGAAAGAGTGAATAATATTCAGTGATACGATTAAAAAAAGTAATTGCTTACGTCCTTGTTTGTTTGCTTGTTTGTTTGTTTTCAATGAAACAGCTTTTGATTGAGTAAACTGATTTACAATAAATAAAACAATAAAACTATAAATAAATTGGTTACATTTTTATGACTTGTTTCATTTTTTTTCAACCCGCGATCATTTCGATTTTGACCATCGGCTCACCTTTTTTTCTGTTGGTCTAATCTAGTCTCCTAGTTGGAAACAGACCCGGAATCAAATTCGTGTCGATGTCGCTGTTTCCTAGTTTCCTGGTGCTCTTGAGGACAGTTTGCATACGTGGATTATTTCACATCTTCAAAAGTCGAGACGATATACCAGGCGTAGGTGACTTGAGCTCTTGATTCAGTGGGCAAGCCCAGGGCAAGTGGTGCTTGAAATCCGCACAAAGGGCACAGGGTGCATTGCAAAAAAAAAAAAAAAAAAAAATCCGGTAATAAAATATTGGAAGGCAACCTGTTTTTGCAATAGACACGTTCCTTCGATTTTAAAAACTGGCAAAAACTTTTAATAACACTGTAATATTTAATGCAGCTCACCGCTGTTTCTTCTCTTTGGAAATTAAGTTGCAAAACTGACACACTTCTGTGGAAAATAGGCAGCCCACGCCATTCATCTACATCAAGGTGAATAGAGTGTAGCTCATTTTATGGATATTTTTTTTATTTTATTTTTCTTACAGCATGATGTGTGCGCATCGTTATTTTAATTTTGTAGTTTCTAGGTGTAGAATTTTGTGTTCGTTTATTTAGTGTTTTTATTTCCAGTTCAGCTTAGTTTCAGTTAGTTTCCACGGTTTTTCTCGTTTCCTCTTACTTTTTATTGTTTTGCAATGTTTTGTTTTAGTTTTTGTACGTTTCGGGTTTCTTAACCACTGTAACGTAAAGGGTTTTGTTCAACCACAATATTTCCTAAGTTTGAGGTTTAGAAGTCGTATAGACATCCCAAATCTAAATAACTACAAAACAGATTCATCACGCAGGTTGTGTAGACAAATCTGACCAAAATGACCAAACAAAAGCAATCCCGTTTTATTTAAGCCACTGGCCCCTGTCCTGTCTACTTTGACAGGACCACGATTCAGAAACAGAAACGTCAGTATCTGTTACGCGTCATACCGCGACCACGTGACCAACGTCACTATTTAGACCTAGGAGCAGTTGCGACTTCTAATCGTCGTTGAAAAATAAGATAAGGCGCACCGTTCGGATCTCCATTTGGCAAGTTTTATTTTTTATTATCATTTTTTAGCTTCATTTTTAGCTTCATTTCCTTTTCACATAAACTTAGATATGTTTCTGTTTGATAGATTGTTTCTGATTGTTCTATTAATAAACGTCAGGATGACGCAAAATAGGTTCTCGTGGTAGACAAACATTCCCTTGGTAGAAGGATTTGGCAATTTTGTGATTCTGGCATTCTAGAATTTTGGCATTTCCTCGCTTACCTCAGTTTTCTTTTTTGCATTAAATAATTGGCGAGTTGTTACCTCAGAAACACTTACCTTTGTTTGAATATTATGATTCTTCTGATTCGTCGGCACAACCTTTTGGGGGGATTGTTTCAGGCATGATTTCTCCCCGCTCTCCTACTGCGTTATAATGCATACACCACAGCCATGTGCGCATATGCGCTTCGTAAAGAACCAGATGAATGCGCGTGTGAAGGGTCCTCGTCACCTCTTCCACCAACATCAGTACTCAGAATTAAAGCACCAGTCTGTCGCTTTTTATAGATTGTCCTGCGTGCGCACCAAGACGCACACAGTTGCTAGTTATGTACACATGATGTTAGACAAAGCACCCTCCATAAAGGTGTGTGTGTGTGTGTGTGTGTGTGTGTGTGTGTGTGTGTGTGTGTGTGTGTGTGTGTGTGAGAGAGAGAGAGAGAGAGAGAGAGTGACAGTAATAAGAAATTTTAATCATGTAGAGAAAATTTGGTATGGTGGCAGCCCTGTAGCACTAGCCTAAGTGTCCGATGGAGTTAAAATTCCTTCTTTATTTTTTGCTTTAGTCAGCCCCTGGTCGAGATTTTATGGCAAGTGAAGGCTGTATTAATTAGTTCTTAATAAAAGAGATTTCCAAAAATGAGTCATACAGTTGGATGAAATGTAAAATTTAATAAATATTCTTTGGGGAATACCTGCTTGTTTTGTGCAAATGACCAGAAAACATGATCAGAGTCAGACTGGTCTCAAAAGCTGAGAGCATGCTGACAACTGAAGAAAGAACTCCCTCTCAGGACTCTACAAGCAATCTGACATGTGAGGAGAAGCGTTACAACCCAGAGGACTCTACACTCACATTTGTGGATAGAGATGATGAAATGGATTGTAAGTCTTCACATCATGAACTGTAAGTTTCCTACCGTGCACTGTGTAATTGTAATAGCATTTGTTTTCATGTGTGACTCATAGTCTTATGTGAGGACTTCAAGTCTCTGAGAGCACTGATGTCTTGTGGTCATGCTGTCACTCCCATGTCTCTCACTACCTGGTGTCATCAGTTGCTGGATGAGGTAGGACGTTATATGATTACTTCCAAACCCAAATAAGTAAAAGTCAGGGCTGGAGTGGGACAAAAAATCGGTCCGAGCATTTTGACTAGAGACCGGCCCACCAGGTATTATAGAAAAAGCCATAAAGCCTTTGAATGAAAACAAACGCTGTTGTGACAGTGATGTACACTGTCTTGTTGGTATATGTATGATTTCTATATATTTTACATCAGATGACCACTTTGGTTGTAAGATTCAGATAATTATTTATTAAAGCGAGACATTTTAAATGAGAATAAGAAAGAAAAGTATTTCTTTGTGCCCCCCTTTCTCTGTTAATGCCCTACCTGGCCCCCTGGCAAAACTTTGCTAGACTCGCCCCTGCACAGTTACCAGCTGTCAGCTACTTAGAAAAGGATCCTGGTTTTATTTGTCTCTCAGAAATAGTTCATAACTTCCCTTCAACTCATTCATGTCACCTAAAAGGTAAACCTGTTTCTCCATCACCTGTTCAGCTCTGATGATTCAGTAAGGACATCTCCTGGTTTCATCTGCATGTTTCCCTCTCACCAGATAACCAAACCGACATCATGACCAGCAGCTTTTACAGCTGTGGCTCCAGCAAACATCAGCTGATACTAGAAGTTAATATTTAATAAATTCTAACAACAGCTGATCAAGCTTAAACGTGCTGCTGATGGCCGATGGCCAGTCCACATGTCCTAACGGCGGTGTTTAAACATACTGTATAGCACATGAACACTGAACTGTGTCACAAAATAAGGTACCCATTTACGAGAATATAATGCAGCACTCACAACTCTGTCTGAAATCAAGAAGTTTTGTGTCACATGTTTTGTTATACCTATGGTGCTTTCAAACACAAATTGTAGCTGATGTGTAATCTGTATTTGTAAGGAAGGATGGGAGCGAAGAACTTGTTGATCTTTGGAATTGGTATACGATTAGGATCATTCTATCAGAGCAGTGTATGGCCCAACTCTTTAAAAATAATTATTAGGTACTCAGTCTCTAAATTTTATTGTTTTATTACTGACAGGAATAGTGTGGCTGAAAGTGGAGGGGTGTGGTGCTTTGCTTTCCAAGTTGGAGCAGAAAAGCCTTACATAGGTTTCCTTACTTTAAGCAACAGGTCAGGAGTGTAGGAATGGATTAAGGGTTTGTTTGTTTTTTTAGACCAATAAAGTTCTCAAATGTCATTTCTGGCATGCCCTACTTCAATAGCAAAAATAAACAAATAAAGCATTCAATCCAACTGTATTATTGTTTGAGGTTGCTTTTCCTCTAGTCTTTATGTATTTTTGTATATTCTGTTTCAGGGTGAAAGCAAGTTTGTGTGCGGCCAGACTGGCTGTGATGCTGAGTGGTCCTTTGAGGAGGTTTGTAAAATGGCTCTTCTAACCCCTAAAGAAATCGAGTACTTTGAAAAGAAAATGTTCAGCAATTCTAAGGACGTCTTTGATTTCAAATCAGTAAGTTTGTTTATTGCAGTTTTTTTTTTCTATATCATATTTGTTGAAATGTTGTGTGTTAAATTATCATCTTTTTTCATTAACAGTGTCCTGGCTGCAAGTCTTTTGTGCTGAGAGCTGACTTCAGTAATCTGTGTGTTGAATGTACAGTGTGCAAAGCTGATCTAAATCAGACCTTCATGTTCTGCTGGCAGTGTTTGAAGAAATGAAGAGGTACAGCCCCACGTTTAGACCGATGTCAGAATGATGGCTGTGTCAATAAGTCCTTTGAAATTCTGAGAAACTGTCCAGATATCACCTTCAAGGATATGGTGGGCATCACTGGCTGTCCCTCAATCCGTGCTTGTCCCACATGTGGCATACTTGTGGAACATGACACAACTGCGTGTAAAAACATTACATGTCATCGTTGTAAGGTGCAGTTCTGCTTTAGTTGCCTAAAATTCACCGTTGACTGTTTGGAGACCAGTGGGTGTTACAAACCTTGCTCCAGTGGTGTGGCTCCTAGACAGACTTTATAACAGTTTGTCAGTGGTATGATTACTACATTGTAACAGAAACGTTCTTATTATGTAATTCACAGAGAAAAAAAAAAAAGATCAGTTAGTTGAGAAAGCCTGATTTTAAACTTACCACTGTGCTAAAGTTGTTTCCCACAATCTAATGTGCTGACTTTTTGTTTTCACAGAGCGATAAGTGTGATTAAGACCAGTTATCATCGCCTTAATAGATTATAACTTCCTGTAATTTCTTTTCCCTCTCCCCCTCCCCCTCCTTCCCCAACACACACACACAATAACATTGCTTTATTGTTATACTCAACTTTTATGCTCACTTTGTGGAACAAGACTTTGTTAACCAACTCCAACTGTAATGATAATAAATAAATCATGTACCTTGTTAAAATGATAATTTTGCCCTAAAACGTGGATCAAAATTCATTTTTTGCACATTTTGACAGCAGATTTACTAACAGTCTGCATCAGAGGAGAATCCGCTTTTGGCACTAAAGGGTGTAGAGACCTGTAGTATTGTAGAGCGTTTAACCTCCTAGGACCCAAACTCTTTCATGGCATCCATTTTTAATTTCTCTTTGCTATTTGACTTTATAGTGTTCGATAGAACACTATAAAGTCATAATTGAGTAATGATGTGCAAAACTCTTTATTTGGTGTCTGAACACAGCAGCAGTTTTTCCTGAGTACAAAAA
The DNA here is from genome assembly GCF_036321145.2 of Pelmatolapia mariae. Classification (NCBI taxonomy): domain Eukaryota; kingdom Metazoa; phylum Chordata; class Actinopteri; order Cichliformes; family Cichlidae; genus Pelmatolapia; species Pelmatolapia mariae. Next base: position 76,677,527 of record NC_086229.1, read on the forward strand.
CAAAATGAGAAAAAACAATTTTGCACCTTTGAGCAATATGGCTCAGTTGAAAGAGCAAAATCTAGTATTGTAGTCTATACAACCCAAAATGTGATGTCCCCATATGTGGATGCCAGGTCCTAGGAGGCTAAATGAGGTATGCCTCATTTAAAGGCCTCATTTAAAATTCAGAAAAATGTGAATTTTCTGAGGTTTGCAGCACACTGTTTTCTACAAAGAGAGTAAGAAATATTGCCTGATGTGGTAATGACAGCCGGGGTAGGCTACAGAGCCACATCGTCTGTCAAACATTGTCTACTCAATGATGATGCTTGGATAAATATGGCTGCTAGTGGAACCGCCTTACTAGTGTATGTTGATGATGTGACTGTTGACAGAAGTAGCAGGATGAACTGTGAAGTGTATAGGCTATACTCTCTGCTCAGATTCTGAAAAATGCTTAAAACAAAAAAAGATCAAACAACACTTCACATTGCAAGTGGATAATGACCCAATGCAAACTGCAAAAGCAAAGAAATGGGATAATATTGAATGTCCAAGATAGTCACCTGATTTCATAACCAAAAGGCACCTGCAGTAAAGGCCTGGCAGATTATCTCAAGGGCAGAAATGCAGCATTGATGGAAAATGGACTGGTTCTTATATAGCGCTTTTCTTCTCTTCTGAGCACTCAAAGCGCTTTATACAACTTGTGTATTCACCCATTCACACAAGCACATTTTCTAACTAACATTCACACTCCGATGGATTCCCAGCCCATTGTTCCTTCATCGTCATTATGCAAATCTACTGTTTATAAGATTTGGGGAAACCTGCAGTCAGCTGAGACTGAAGAAGTCACTTGGATGGGTGACGAAACGTTTCTCCCACTGAAAACACTACATCCAGATGAACAGAATCAACTTTTGGAGGCTCCGATGGATGCATCGGAGAGAGGGTTAGTATCTTGCCCAAGGATATGTGGCACGCAGTCTAGGGGAAGCCAGGAATCGAACCACCAACCTTTGAATCAGTAGATGACCTGAGCTACAGCCACTCACATTGATGATGTCCGTGGGTTTGAGACTTCAGGAAATCATTGACCTCAAAGGATTTTCATCCAAGCATTAAAAATAAATCCAAGTATTAAAAATAAATCCTCATATTTAAAATTATGTAAGCCCAACTGCTTTTGAGCCTCTGAAATTAGGGAAATGTTTATAAAAATGTCTGTAACTCCTAAACAGTTAATGAAACGCTTTTGTTAAATTCCTTGAAGTAAAGCTGAAAGTCTGTGCTTGTCACAATCTGCAAGGCACATCACTGGGAGATGAGAAGTGTGGACCCAAGTGCAAGCACTGACAACTGAGTAACTGAATGAGCTTATTTACAGGGGAAGTTGAAGCACAAACAAAGGCAGAGCATGGCATGGAACTATACTAACAAAAGCTAAACTGGGAGCAGCTATAAAACAATAATACAAAGGAACAAAAACCTGTGGCTAGAAACCTGAAACGTGAAAACCTGGAACAGGGGAACCTGGAACATGGAGAAGTCCAACAGGAGACTCACAGGTGATGATAAACAGACAAACCAGCAACAAACAGAAGCAAAAACAATGCTTAAATACCAAGAATATCCCTCTGTGTATTTATGCATGGGAATGAGACACTGAGGGAGAGCACAGCTGAGAGTAATCTGACATGAGGAGACACGGGGAAGCAAAATTAAATACATTGACCTAGGACACAGACTTTCAAAGTAAAACAGGAAACATAACGTGGACTTGATTAGAGGATACAGCTGACAGGGCAGACAGCAACCATGGAACACAGAAACAGAAACCAGAAGACTAGAAATGATAAATGATGACAAAATCAAAATTCAATAATAATACAAAACTCAAAACACAGGGTCATCGACCCAGGACCATGACAGCACTTCAGTCAGATCTATTTTTTTTAATTTAAAATCCATTGTGGGGGTGAACAGAGACAAAGCTACAAAACTGTTATTTTCCTAAATCAGTTAATCTTATGTACCCTCCTGTTTCAAACACAATATCCTGTCAGTATCATAATATCATAAGAATTTCCTCTATAAAAATGGAACTCTTTCTTTTGTGTGCTGCTCGGGCTTTAATTGGTTTTGCCTTTATATGTGTTGGAGTGACCAGGTTCCTGTCTGTTTTGAGCAGTGATGTGTTTCTATAAATATTTTACCAGACAGATTCCTCTGTTGTGATCTGCAGATCGTATCGTTCTTATTGTGTTTCATCAGATTATTATTAAAATTAATAATTGATATTCACTAAACCATTTGTTGCCTAAAACTGCTAAATGTGATGGCTTTAGATGTAATCCCTCAAAAATTAAAATGTGAAATACCTTTTCCAGTTGGGCAAAAATGTGATTTCTTTTATTAATATAAGAAAAAATAAACATCAAAAGGGACAACAATAATTACATAACAATAATGTGATAATGTTGGGCATACAAAATAATAAAGACTTCACAATAAATTGTTTGCTCGGTGTGTTCAGGTTTCTTATTCTGGGTCTTGTCCTCATCGATTTCCTCCACCTGGCAGGATCAGCAGTGCATGGATGATGGACATGTGTTTAATCCCATAAGACACCAGCAGGGCTTTGTCCTCCAGCGGCTTTGTTCTAAACACCAGCCGCATTTCACCAACTGAGCAAAAGGAGAGAGAAGAGTTATAAAGAGCTGGGCTTGCTTCACGCCTCTAAGAGCAGATCAGCAAAGCTAAAATTTGGATCATTTAATGTATGTGATCTAATTATTTAGTCATACTAGCAAAAGGCAATGATTTGTTTTTATTGTGTTTGTGGAGTCCCCCTGTCAATCATTTTAAAATGGACTGTTACTCTAAGCCCCTTTTCATTTTCTGTATGCTACTATAAGTCATGTTTATGGTGTTTGTATGTGTTATCTGAGTGACTGCAGACTAAATAAATTGGAAGCCACACTGCATTTTGTTTCATTTTGGAAATTAAATAGAACATTTTTTAAACAGAATCTGCTGTGCAATAAATATCTGACATTTGCATTTCTACAAATATTTAATAGCAGACTGTAAGAACAGTCATACTTACATATCATCAGCACTTTGGCGATTTTGCTTTTCAGCTCCATCACTTTGACGACCTTCATCTGGTCCATATTGTCACAAATATCGACTATCTTCTCCTCTCCTCTTGGTCCATTTACTTTCAGCTGGATGGACATTTTAGCACTAAGAGCTGGATCTGTTTCCACTTCAATCAGACCTTTATCAAGGCTTTTAACTTCAACTATCTTGTCAACGAGACAAAATCCCAGCAGTCGCCGCCCATTTAGGTATTCAGGTAAACAACTTCCTCCTGTGGAATACTTTGGCACACTGTGAGGGGCGAGTCAGTTCTAACTATGGGCAAGATATGGGCTCAGCAAACAAGGTGTCTCCCAAATCCTAAATAAATGTGAAGAAAAATATTTTATGTTTTAGGAAAAAGGAACACGAATCCAGTTTCTAACATGTGATTGGCATACACAGCACATACCTCAAAGGTTAATTGGTTTAATAATGAAACTAAGTCATCAGCAAATGTCAGAGTCATAGCTCTGGCATCATATCTGTTTTGGACCTGGTCATTCGCCAGTTTTTGGTTGAGATAAGTTTCAGGAATTATCAGTAAACATTAACTTTTAGGGAAAGTACTATGATTCATCTTTTAATTACTTTCTGTTGCTTCCCAGCAGTTACAAGAACGATAGGCTTAATTCTTTTATTTAGGCTATCAGTGTTTCTCACAGATTTATTGCTTTATTTTATTTTTTATTGTACTACCTTTGGATCTTTTTAAAACACAGCTTTGTAAAATTTTGCCCTGCTGACTTTGTAGAATATATATATACTGGAAGTGCTGGGTATACAAGTCTGGCCTAAGTCTTCGGTCAGAAAGACTGCAGCAGTCCAGGAGTTTAGTTCACTGTCTTTAATTAAGCTTCACAGAAGAACTGGTTACAGCAGGCTGCCAGGATAAATCCAACTGTGCTGCAGCCAGATATGAACTTATAACTAGCAGATGCAGTATAGGTGACTATAAGCATGGTTGTCTGAAACAGAAACAGGTAATACTATAATTAGCAGGGTCTAAAATAACTAAGCAACAATCAGAACATATCATCTACTTAGTCACAGCAATATTTTACAATGTCCACAAGGGGTCACCGTAAGACCACAAGTTGGCTAAATAGCACATATATTCCCAGTTGCTAGTACTAAGGCAAGAATGTGGCAAGCTAACAACAGCTTAACTAAGCAATAAACAACAGAAAAATCTTTTAACTGCTGGATGTAATCGTTGGAGGAAATTCTGGCCACTGTTATGAACTTAGTGCAAATTAACTAAATAATTAAATAAACCTACTAACGTGATATCAGTGTACCGAGGCATAACTTTAGCTTGAAACATGCACAAACAACTATGACTATTGTCGTACCAGTTAACAAAGGTCAACTTACAGATTCATTAACGCACACGGAATCACACAAACTGCGTTACAACTGCCATGCTCTGTCGCTGCGCCTTTCGTCTCTCACTCCCACTCTCCCTCTGCGTGATGCACACATGATCAATGATGCGCTCATTTGGGTGCGCTTGATTCTTGCCTCTAGGCATCCTGAGGCCGAGTCAGCAGGGAATTTGCACAGCCGCCCCCAAATTCACTAAGTGAATTTGCAGAACACAAATGTCCCTGCTGGATAATATACACCCCTTCAGTCCTCTGGCAGTTTTGGAAGAGTGATGAGCTTAGTCACGGGGCGGATGTATTTAACTCCTTTTATGTCGACCTCAGCTGTCCGTATCTTACCATCGTCGCTGGGGATTACTTTAGTTACCCGCCCAACTGGCCACAGAGCCCTTGGTAGCTGTGGGTCAATCACCATGACCACTCGATCTACTGTGAGATCGGGGGTACTGATGCGCCACTTTTGACGGAGCTGAAGGTTAGGTAGGTAATTGCGAGTAAACTGAACCCAGAAATGGTCAGCAAGCACTTGGCTGTGTCTCCAGCGCCGGTGTCCCAGTCGGTCACTCTTGCTGTACACTGCTTGTGGTAGGGATGCGTCTCTCCGCCCCATAAGCAGAAGGTTAGGAGTAATGGGATCAGGGTCCGCAATGTCTGATGTTGCATAACCGAGGGGTTTCGAGTTAAGAATGCCCTCCACTTCTACAAGCATAGTCATCAGCACTTCTTCTTGGACAGCTTGGTCTTTCAGGACGACACGCAGGGAAGCTTTGACCGACTTGATTTCCCTCTCCCATGTGCCTCCAAAATGTGGAGCAAGTGGTGGATTGAATTTGAAATTAATGCTCTGTTCAGCGAGCTGTTGCTTCAAAACTGGTTCCATGGCAGCAAAATCTTCTCTAAGTTCCCTCTCTCCTCCTCTGAAGTTGGTGCCACAATCACAGAGAATCTCAAAGGGTTTTCCTCTCCTTGCCACAAAGCGCCGAAGGGCAAGCAAGAATGAATCTGTGTTCATGCTGCACAAGAGGTCCAGATGTACGCACCTGGTGGTCAGACATTTAAAGATAATACCCCACCTTTTCTCATGCCGCCGTCCGATTTTTATGGTGTAAGGACCAAAGCAGTCAACTCCAGTGGACCAGTATGGTGGTTTAGTGACGCGTAATCGTGCAGCTGGTAGGTCTGCCATCTGGGGAGTGACTGGTTTGCTGCGCCATTTACAACATTCCACACAGCTGCGTTGATGTCTCTTGATGATCTGTCGGCCGCGAAGTATCCAGTAGGTCCTCCTCATCTCTGCAAATATACGGTCAGGACCTGCATGTAACAGACGGTTATCATAGTCCTGCACTAACAGCTTTGTGACAGGGTGATCTGGTGCAAGAACTATAGGATGGATGGTGTCCTCTTTCAGATTTTCAGCCCTCCGGAGCCGACCTCCAACCCTGATCAACCCTACAGTATGGTCTAATTCAGGTGAAAGCGACAGCAAGCGACTGTTAGGGCTGATAGTTTTACCCGACTGCAATGCAGCAAGCTCCGCCGGGAAACTCTCACTTTGTGACCTTTTCAGTAGGGCAATTTCTGCCTCCCTACGACTGGAGGCAGTCATGGGTGGAGCGGCCGCCCCGTGGAGGGCGTGATACGTGGCATGTATCAGCTCAGTCCAGGATTTGAACTGGTTCAGATCAGGTGTCAGCGGGCTGCTTGTGGAAATGTTGCCACAGAAGATGATGTCGCGGATCTCTTCCTCCTGCATCGAGCTCACTGTGGGGTGCGTAGGCCAGCTAGCGGGAGGCTGATGGAGAAATGCTGGGCCATCTGTCCAGCGGGTTGGCTTAGTTAAATCCCTTAAGGATTTCCCACGTGTGATGTCATCGGCAGGGTTCTCTTCAGAGGGAACATATCTCCAGCTCTCAGCTCCAACAAGCTCTTGAATCTCTGCTATTCGGGTTCCCACAAACACTTTATACTGCTGGGATTCAGACTGGATCCAGTGAAGGACAGTGGTCGAATCGGTCCACAGAGTAGTCGTCTGTAATGGCAGGGTTAACTCGGTCTGCAGAACTTTGGCTAACTGTGCTCCTGCTAGGGCAGCGCAAAGCTCCAGGCGAGGTATTGAAAGCTGCCTTTTGGGTGCCACACGAGATCGGGCCATCACAAATGCCACTTTAACTTCATTGCTGTCAGTCTCTACTCTCAGGTATGCAACCGCACCATAGGCTCTCTCTGAGGCATCACAGAAGATGTGTAGGTTCACGGGGCTCCCAGCTGAGATACCAGGAGTGTAACACCTTGGCAAGCTGAGGTTTGGCAAGTATGGCAGCTCACTTTCCCATGCCAACCATACGGACAGGAGCTCATCAGCAATCGGCTCATCCCAACCCCTCTCTTTCTTCCAGAGTGCCTGAACCAGAACCTTGGCTCGCGTTGTAAAGGGAATAATATAACCTAATGGGTCATATTGGCTGGCCAGTACTCTGTAAACATATCTCAGGGTTGGTGCAGTACGTGGAATGGCCCGGTGCTTGTATCCCAATGTGTCAGAGCTGCAGCGCCACAGGAGACCAAGTGAAGACTCTTGTGGTTCAGTCTTGTTAGTGGTTAGCCATAACTCACACTCGGTTGATTTGGCTTCTGTTGGTAGGTGAGAAATGACCTCAGGTGTGTTGCTAGCCCACTGCCTTATCTCAAATCCTCCACTGGCAAGGAGGGCTCTCATCTTGTCTATCAGGTCCTTTGCCTGAGTCTGAGATTGTAGAGACTGTAAGCAGTTATCCACATAGAATGCATGGAGCACAGAATACAGTGCCTCTTCATTGTCTTCGCTGTGATCCTTTACATGGCGTTGCAGGGCATATGTAGCACAGCATGGGCTACATGTGGTCCCGAAAGGAAGGACACGCCACTCGTACACGTCTGGGCTGCGCTCCCTCTCCCCATCTCGCCATAAGAAGCGTAGAAGTGGCTGGTCCTCAGGCAGAAGGCGCACCTGATGGAACATGCCGCGAATATCTCCACTGATAGCGACAGCGTACTCTCTAAATCTCAAGAGCACGCCAAGCAGTGTTGACCCGAGAACTGGGCCAGGAAGCAGGTTCTTGTTAAGAGAAGCTTGCCTGTAGTTAAAGGAGCAGTTGAAGACGATTCTGGGCTTGTTGTTGTGGTACACAATGTGGTGCGGGATAAACCATGATTCTGCAGAGCTGCTGGCCTCATTCATGCTGATCTTCACTACATAACCAGCTTTCTCCAACTTGTGAATTTCCTCATTGTAGACAGCAGCTTGATCTGGATTGTTACACAAACGTCGCTCTGTCGCTCTGAGGAGTGCCATCACTGCTGTGGGAGGTGCCCGAAGAACAGGTGCATTCTGTCTTCGCAACAGCGGAGTAGCATAGCGAACCACTCCATCAACGGTGACCCGGACAGTCCCTTGCTCCAGTCGTTCTATGGCTGCTTTATCTTCGCCTGATCGCGTCACCTCCTTGTTGGTGTGGAAGGGTAGGGTGTCCAGCTGCCAGAGTCTCTGGACATGTTGATGCAGCTCATCTGAGGAGGAGAGAGTGGACAAATGCAGACAGCTTCTCTCATCTGTTGGTTGCTGCAAAAAGCTTGCTGGTCCCTGAATCGCCCACCCCAGCATTGTGCACACAGCCACTGGGCCACCAACTGGACCGGTACGCACAGGCTGGGTAGGTATTATCAGGTGAGGGTTATCAGAACCGATAAGTAGCAGGGGCTGGACTTTGTCAAAGGACTGCAGGGATAAGCCTCTCAAGTGTTTGTATCGTTGTGTCAGGAGGTCAGCAGCACGTGATTGCTCTGCCAGAGTTACTTCGGCTGCTGTAAAAGCCTGGTGAATGTCATATTTCACTCTTCGGTTTGTCATACCTGACACCTGAAAGGATACAGTGGCTCCCTTCAGCTGTACGATTTCTTGTCGAATTGTCCTGAGGGACAGAATCTCTTCTGTTCCCACAAGGCCAAGGTGATGGACGGCAGCAGGTAGTATGATTGTTCTTTCGGAGCCATCATCCAGGACAGCATATGTGTCCAGTGTTTTCTCCCCATTTTGCAACCGCACTGGGACAACCTTTAGCATTACCCGCCCTGAATGGCTGACTTGGTCCAAGAAAACCATGCTGGAGGACGTATTCACGGTCAGGACGCTCTCTGCAGCAGCAACATCATGTAGTATGAGCAGATGTTGTTCTCCACATGTTGCACAGGGCTTCTTCAGAGTGCAGTTTTCTGGGGAATGTCCTCTCCCACATTTCCAACATCGTTTTTTCTCTTTTATCCAGGCAGCTCTGGCAGTACAGGTGAGCGTGGCAAAGTCAGCACAGGCATTGAGGTAGTGCTCCTGGTTATTACAATAAGGACAGAAGGGCTTGAAACGATCTCTCTTCTTCAGGGGTGGTACAGTGGCAGGGCTCGGAGAAGGATTAGCGGGCTTCGATCCCTGCTGACTCCCAAGCAGAATAGTAGCAGGTTTGACCCTCTGTTGTCTCACTGCTTTCCGGTCCTTGTACTCAGTCGGTGCTGGTATAGCTGGGAAGGCGCTTGTGATTTGGCGAGACACTTGCAGCGTCTGGGCCTTCCTTTCCAGCCACTCAGCCAGATCAGGGAGAGTGTATGTACGATCACTGCCACTTTGGATAATTCCTCGGTTAAAGCAATGTTCAGCAAATGCATCTCGATAGTTAGTGGGGAGTTTGGTGAGTAGGGTGTCCACATGAGACCCACACTTCAACTCTGACGATGAGGGGCCCTCCATTGTACTGAGCATCCCCACTAGAGTTCCAACTGCGGTAGCAAAGTCCTCAAATGCTTGATAATCTCCGGCCCTGACTGGTGGGGCATTCAGAATGGCCTTCAGTTCCCCCTGCACTAGCTGCCTTGGCTGTCCGTACCTCTGTGTGAGCGCTTGCATGGCACTTGTGTATGGGGTCTGACTGTTGACATACCTCTTTGCCACTTGAAGTGCAGATGGGAATGTGAGATGGTCAAGCAGGATCTGATACTTATAGTCTTCACTTAAATGCTTGTGTGGACCAAGTAAGCTGTCCAGACCCTTTTTGAGCATAAGAAAATCACTCTCTTTCCCTGAGCTGAATACAGTCAGTTTAGGTTTAGGAATGCCAAATGATGAAGCAATCGCCATCTCCATCATACTTGGCTGATGTGAACTGTCTACTGGGTGAGGTGTCGGATAACAGTGCTGACCACGGGGTGATCTAGGATAATGCACAGGTGGATATGGCAGTGGAACAGACTGCCAGGCCCTGGGAAGTGCATCATACTGCGGCTCTGGTGGAACATGCTCAGGCTGTAACGGTGTGGTAGAGGGCACTGGCTGAGGCACATGTGGTTCTGGCGGCGGTGTGATAAGGGACACTGGCGGAGCCATCATTAGAGTAGCAGGAGGTGGTGCGAAGGGCAATGCAGGCTGTGTTAGAGCAGGGGGTACCGGCTGCGTTGCCAACGGCGGCGAGCAGGCTGGAGGAGCCGTGGATGCGGGAGCTGGTACAGACATCGCTTCTGAAGCAGGCTGTGGGTTTGATGCAGCAGTGTCAACCTGCACTTGAGGAGCAGGGGCTTGTGTTGGAGCGTGCAGAACCTGGTGCTGAATGTTAGGTGCAGCTCTTGGACTGGGAGGCCGTACAGGGTAACCCAGTTCTAAATGGGGGAGGCTACTGTAATGTGGCTGAAATGCTGCATAGTGGTATGAAGGGTAAGGCAGATGTGCACTCTGTGGATACGAAGGCAATCTGACCCTGTCCATTTCCACTTCAAGTTCTTTCATCTGCTGACTTATCGTTTGCCAACGTGATTCCAGCCGCTGCCATCTTTCCTCTGGACTTGCCGTACCATAATGACCAGCTGCCGGGTAGTTAGGGGAACTCCCAGGGCTGAGTGGTGCTGCGTAAGTTGTTGTCAGTGGTGATGCTGGTCTTACTGTGGTACTATAAAGACGGTGAGCTGGGTAGGTGAGTTCGAAGTCCTCCAGATGTCCGGGAATGCGTCGCACCCTGCTGGGACGGGTACTCAGTGCAGGCTGGTCGTAGTTAAACTCTCTGGGTGTAGCCATAGCGCAGCTTGTATACATCCGGCTCGAAGGACCACTTGTAGAATATATATATACTGGAAGTGCTGGGTATACAAGTCTGGCCTAAGTCTTCGGTCAGAAAGACTGCAGCAGTCCAGGAGTTTAGTTCACTGTCTTTAATTAAGCTTCACAGAAGAACTGGTTACAGCAGGCTGCCAGGATAAATCCAACTGTGCTGCAGCCAGATATGAACTTATAACTAGCAGATGCAGTATAGGTGACTATAAGCATGGTTGTCTGAAACAGAAACAGGTAATACTATAATTAGCAGGGTCTAAAATAACTAAGCAACAATCAGAACATATCATCTACTTAGTCACAGCAATATTTTACAATGTCCACAAGGGGTCACCGTAAGACCACAAGTTGGCTAAATAGCACATATATTCCCAGTTGCTAGTACTAAGGCAAGAATGTGGCAAGCTAACAACAGCTTAACTAAGCAATAAACAACAGAAAAATCTTTTAACTGCTGGATGTAATCGTTGGAGGAAATTCTGGCCACTGTTATGAACTTAGTGCAAATTAACTAAATAATTAAATAAACCTACTAACGTGATATCAGTGTACCGAGGCATAACTTTAGCTTGAAACATGCACAAACAACTATGACTATTGTCGTACCAGTTAACAAAGGTCAACTTACAGATTCATTAACGCACACGGAATCACACAAACTGCGTTACAACTGCCATGCTCTGTCGCTGCGCCTTTCGTCTCTCACTCCCACTCTCCCTCTGCGTGATGCACACATGATCAATGATGCGCTCATTTGGGTGCGCTTGATTCTTGCCTCTAGCCCTCCTGAGGCCGAGTCAGCAGGGAATTTGCACAGACTTGGCCTCAGGATGTCTCGAGGCAAGAATCAAGCGCACCCAAAGGGAATGAGCGCATCAGTATCAGTGGAGATATTTGCGGCATGTTCCATCAGGTGCGCCTTCTGCCTGAGAACCAGCCACTACTATGCTTTTTATGGTGAGATGGGGAGAGGGAGCGCAGCCCAGACGTGTACAAGTGGCATGTCCTTCCTTTCGGGACCACATGTAGCCCATGCTGTGCTATATATGCATGTAAAGGATCACAGCGAAAACAATGAAGAGGTACTGAACTCTGTGCTCCATGCATTCTATGTGGATAACTGCTTACAGTCTCTACTGTCTCAGACTCAGGCAAAAAAACTGATAGACAAGATGAGAGCCCTCCTTGCCAGTGGAAGATTTGAGATAAGGCAGTGGGCTAGCAACGCACCTGAGGTTATTTCTCACCTACCAACTGTAGCCAAATCCACTGAGTGTGAGTTATGGCTAACCACTAGCAAGACTGATCCACAAGAGTCTTCCCTTGGTCTCCTGTGGCACTGCTGCTCTGACACATTGGGATACAAGCACCGTGCCATTCCACGTACTGCACCGTACTGCACAGCTCGCTGAACAGAGCATTGATTTCAAATTCAATCCACCACTTGCCTCACATTTTGGAGGTACATGGGAGAGGAAAATCAAGTCGGTCAAAGCTTCCCTGCGTGTCGTCCTGAAAGACCAAGCTGTCCCAGAAGAAGTGCTGATGGCTATGCTTGTAGAAGTGGAGGGTATTCTTAACTCGAAACCCCTTGGTTATGCAACATCGGACATTGCGGACCCTGATGCCATTACTCCTAACCTTCTGCTTATGGGGCGGAGAGACGCATCCCTACCACAAGCAGTGTACAGCAAGAGTGACCTACTGGGACACCGCCGCTGGAGACACAGCCAAGTGCTTGATGACCATTTCTGGGTTCAGTTTACTCGCAATTACCTACCTAACCTTCAGCTTCATCAAAAGTGGAGCATCGGTACCTCAGATCTCACAGTAGATTGAGTGGTCATGGTGATTGACCCACAGCTACCAAGGGCCCCGTGGCCAGTTGGGCGGGTAATTAAAGTAATCCCCAGCGATGATGGCAAGATACGCACGGCTGAGATTGACATAAAAGGAGTTAAATATATTCGCCCCATGACTAAACTCATCACTCTTCCAAAAATGCCAGAGGACTGAAGGGGTGCATATTATCCAGCAGGTTCATTTGTGTTCTGCAAATTCACTTAGTGAATTTGGGGGCGGCTGTGCAAATTCCCTGCTGACTTGGCCTCAGGATGCCTAGAGGCAAGAATCAAGCGAACCCAAAGGGAATGAGCGCACATCACGCAGAGGGAGAGTGAGAGACAAAAGGCACAGCGGCAGAGCATGGCAATTGTAATGCAGTTTTGTGTGATTCCGTGTGCGTTAATAAGCCTACAACCATGCTTATAGTCACATATTCTGCATCTGCTACAACTATAAGTTCATATCTGGCTGCATCACATTTGGGTTAAATATGGCAAGCTCTGATGTAACCAATTCTTCTGTGAAGCATAATTAAAGACAGTGAACAAAACTCCTGGACTGCTGCAGTCTTTCTGACCGAAGACTTAGGCCAGACTTGTATACCCAGCACCTCCAATATATATATTCTACAACTATGATTCATCTTTTTATTACTTTCTGTTGCTTCCCAGCAGTTACAAGAACGATAGGCTTAATTCTTTTATTTAGGCTATCAGTGTTTCTCACAGATTTATTGCTTTATTTTATTTTTTATTTTTTATTGTACTACCTTTGGATCTTTATAAAACACAGCTTTGTAAAATGTTGCCCTTTGTAGAGGGATGGTACAGTCAAGGTACTTCTCATCAAGTTCAGCTAAAATAAGACAAATCATTATGGGCTTCGTGGCTCGTGGCTCAGGAGTTGGCAGTTCGTCTTGTAATCGGAAGGTTGCCGGTTCGAGCCCCGGCTCCGCCAGTCTCAGTCGTTGTGTCCTTGGGCAAGACACTTCACCCGTTGCCTACTGGTGGTGGTCAGAGGGCTCGCTGGCGCCAGTGTCCGGCAGCCTCGCCTCTGTCAGTGCGCCCCAGGGCAGCTGTGGCTACAATGTAGCTTACCAGTGTGAATGGGTGGATGACTGATTGTGTAAAGCGCTTTTGGGGTCCTTAGGGACTAAGCGCTATACAAATTAGAGATGGACCGATCCGATATTACGTATCGGTATCGGTCTGATACTGACCTAAATTACTGGATCGGATATCGGGGAGAAATAAAAAATGTAATCCGATCCATTAAATATCAAAAAAGCACCTCACAAAACTTGCCACATGGAGTAACTCTGCTCGTAACCGTAGCATGTCGGAGCAGTATGCCTCACGTGATAGAGCGGCTGTGTGTATTTGGAGCCTCGCTACCAAACCAGCATTTCATCTCCGAGGAAGTTATCCCAGAGAGAAGTAAAGCAAGTGTGTAAGTTAATCTCTGAATGTTTGTAAAGCATTCCCATGTTAAGCTTAACAACCGATATATGGAGCGACTGCCTCTCTCTCTCCCCCTACCTCTCCTGCTGCTACTTCAATCGATGATCAGCTGATCGGCTTTTCTGTCGCGACTCCATCTCTCTTCTTTGTTTTTGGCCCACTTTGCACCAGAAAGAGGAAACCAGCGGCTGAACAACAGCAGCACGTTTAAGCTTGATAAGCTGTTGTTATAATTTATTTAATATTACTTTGTACACCAGGATCTTTTTCTATGTAGCTGACGGCTGGTAACTGTGCAGGGGCGGATCTAGCAAAGCTTAGCCAGGGGGGCCGATAGGGCATTAACAGGGAAAAGGGGGCACAAAGACATACTTTTCTTTCTTATTCTCATTTAAAATATCTAGCTTTTAATAAATAATTATCCGAATCTTATACCCAAAGTTTTAATCTGATGTAAAATGTATAGAAGTCCATTACTGTATATAGTAACTGTTAAGTCTAAGCTATAGTACTTTTTCATTTGGGAAGATACCATCTGTGAATTCTGTTGAAGAAAGATGTTGAATCTATTTAATTATTCTTGAAAAATAATTGATTTCTGTGCATTTTTTTTCACCCTGCATCAAATTAAAGTTGATTACGTCGATTAAGCATCGTGAGGTGGAGGGTGGGGGGTGGTTCCCTATTTTTTTTTGCTGGGAGTTTGCAACCCTATTAGTTAGGTTGCTTAATATTTCTGCTAAGTACTCTTTGAAATACCAGAATAGGGAGGATGGAGTAGGTTTAAGTTAGGCTTTAAGTTAGGTAAGGTTTATTAGATTGATCAGTGTTGCTGAACTATGAAATATTTTGGGCGCAGTGTATTTTTTACATACAGGTATAACAGAATAGCTTTAGTGTTGTTGTTTATTTAAACTTGAGTATGAACTTATACAAAATGCAGCAAGATATTAAAAAAACAGTTTTATTGATTAAAAAACACACTATATCGGATTCATATCGGTATCGTCGGATATCCAAATTTATGATATCGGTATCGGTATCGGACATAAAAAAGTGGTATCGTGCCATCTCTAATACAAATACAGGCCATTTACCAAATACAGCTCGCGATAAAAGAACAGCACATGACATATTACGTAGTGTCATTATTTATTCAACGAAAATTAAAATGTATGTGCAAAAACTAAGTGCACCCCATTATTCTGTAGCTTGTAGAACCACCTTTACCCACAATAACTTGAAGTAATAATTTGTTGTATTACTTCAGTCTCTCACTTCATTGTGGAGAAATTTTGGCAAACTCTTCTTTACACTTTGCAGTCAGTTCAGTGAGGTTTGATTCATTAATTTATGCAGAGCTCTCTTCGGGTCCTGCTATAGCATTTCAGTCGTGATTTGATTCTTTTCTGTTTCAGTCATTCATTCAGTCATTCTGATGCTGTGCAACTGCTTAGGATGATTGCCCTATTACATGACACAATTTTCAGCCAAGCTTTAACTGTTGGACAAATGGCCTCATATTTGACTCTAGAATGATAGTGACTGCAAGGTGCCCAGGTCCTGTGGCTGTGAAACAAGCCCAAATAATCACCCTTCCACCACCGGGCTGACAGTTAGTATGAGGTGTTTGTGCTGATATGCTGTGTTTCACTATCTCGAAACGTGACACTGTGCATTATAGCCAAATGTCTGCACTTTGGCGTCACCTGTTCAAAGGACATTGTTACAGAAGTCTTGTGCTTTATTTTGAGACAAACCTAAGCTAGGCTCCATGTTCTTCTTAGAGGGAAAAGGCTTTCTCCTGCTAACCCTTTGAAACAAGCCAAACTTGTTCATTCTTTTTCTAAGTTTACTGTTGTAAAATTAGCATTTAACATGCTAACTGAAGCCTTTAGAGTCTAAAATGTAGCTCTTGGGTTTTTTGCAGTTTCTCTGAGCACGTTGCAGTCTGACTTTGATTGAATTTCCTGGCACATTCACTCCTGGCAACTTTCTTGAAGGACTTCACATTTTTTGGAAATGCCCTTATAACTCTTCCAAGACTGGTAGGCAGCAACAACTGCTTTTTAAGTTTTTGGAGATCGCTGCTGATATCTTTTTTACTTGGCATTGTGTTAACACACCTGAATGCCCCAGATTAGAATTTGTGCTTTTATAGAGATGCTTACCACACATGCTGCTAAACAGTTAATCAAGTGTATTTCATTAAAGCACCTGGCTGCTACTTATTGTCTTAATTCCTATGGAAGTAGTAAAGGTGTACCTAGTACCTAAGCAGTACACATTACTTCTGCATTGTGGCTAATTTTTGATGAATAAATAATGACATGCTGTCATATGTCATGTTTTGTTGTTTATCTGACCAATCCAAATGTATGCATCCTGATGCATGAAACTTTATAAGTGACAGACGGTGGACTTTCTTTTTACCATGACTACACCACCACCTACTGAAAGACTCTATGAATTAATGCTTTGTTTGTGGAGTGATGGGCCTTACTTGTGTGATTTCATTATTCTGTATTTATACTTAAATGTATGTGTTTTTAAAAATGGTAATAATACCATTAAGACCGTCAAATTACTTTTAAATCAGTTCAACAGGACATGAAAGAACAAGTCACTAGTGACGAGAACAAGTAAAGTTTTTTGGGTGTGCAGTTGGTTATTTTTTAGTTTTGGTTTTCTTTCTATTTTTCTTATGGCTTTTTTAGCCATAAGTTTCATAAGATTTAAAAAAAAAAACACTTTTATTTGTTTCATGTCTTCATCATTACTTCATTATTTTATCATATTACATTCTTAATTTTAGTGCATTTTTTTGGTTGAAGATCAAATTACAGCAACTTTCTGTAAAAGCTTTATGAATAACACTAAGTGATTTTCATTCAGGTTTCAGTTTACTTGTTATGAAAATCCTTCCTCTTCACGTTTCTTCATCTCAGTTTGTTCAGTATATTTTTACAGATGGGTAAAGGGTAAAGGAGCCACAGAAAGTGCTTAGACCATTTCACCTGTTAAAGAAAGGTGTGGTAGATCTATTTGATCATCAGTAACACAAAGTCAAAAGATGTCTCTCACCCATTGCTGTGACGCTTCAAACTGTGATTAGATGTAACCTAGCCCTATGCTTTAGTATTTGTATTATTATTATTTTATTCACTGTTTTCGAACTCCGGGCCTATTATCCTATTATCATACTATACTATCGTACTATTATTATTATTAGTACTAGTAGTAGTAGTAGTAGTAGTATTACAATAAATTTAGCCTTATTTATTTATTAGAAATTTATTCATTTATTCATATGTTTATTGATTGCTTTTTGTTTGTTTGTTTGTTTGTTTTTGTCTTATTTTTCTGAACATCAAGACAATATTTTTTAGTGCTTCATTTTTTGAACTGCTGCTGGATCCTGAAGTCGCTCCAAACTGAACCAAGCCAAAACCATTTAGTAAATTTACTGTGATAATTAAGGCCATGAGTTTTTGTTTTTTGGGGGGTTTTTTGTAATTATGCAAACAAACAGATAAACAAACCTCCTTAGTAGAAATACCGTACATGGTGTTTTTGTATATAAGCGAAGTATGTTGCAGTTCTGTTGCAGAATTGACTCTTCGCGCTTTCCGTAGCAGGTTGTCTGTCATGTCAGTATGGCTGCCATCAGGAGCGGGTTGACTCCGGGCTGCTTAACAAGATGTTTCCTAAGACAGACAGGCAAACCAAGCCGAGGCGGCCATCCTCTCTCAGACATCTGGAACCACGTAGGTCTTCTTCACAGTTTCGTGTTCGGCACTTTGTCTGTGCGTCTGAAGCAAAGACACAAATCGCTTTTTCTCCACGGCAAGCTAGCTAGCCGGCTAGCATCATGTCTCTTGTGTGACTTTGACAGTAACAGGCTCTCCAGCAAAGACAAGAAAGACAAGACTCGCTGCTATTCGGGGTAACTGTAAACCAGCAGGATTTAAACCAGAAAACACAGACAGGTCAGCTAGAAACACTGAAATACGGACTTAGCAGGAGTTTATCTGATGTTATTGAAACTACATGATTCTACATCGGTGTGACTTCCAGTCTGTCAAGAGGCTGCCAGTCTATAAGGAACCACTAGTTTTCTCTTTGAGTTAAAGTCGTGTAGAGGTTTTTATTAAATTAGATTAATGTCATTTAAATTCTGCCTAATTTAAATAGCCCATGTCCTGCAAGAATCACCTCTAGAGGTCAGTATAGGTTTAGCTTGAGCTACATGTGTTTTAGGTCTAAAAGAGTAGATTTGAGTTTTCCAAAAGCTCATACAAATGCAATCATACATACAACTGCAAAGATTTACCAGTTCATTTAAAAATAATCGGATCTGCATTAGTTTATGTGCCAAACAGTTATAGAAGTCAGTTTAATTTGTGCATCATAACACTGCTGAAGTTATTATTGATGCTGCAGTAAATATAAAGAAAATACTTTTTGGTGGAGAAAAATTTATATCCTATGATATTCCATCTTCACCAAAAGTATACTTTAACTGCATTTTATGTTGTGATTATTAAAAGTGCAGCCAAACTAGAAAGCAGCTCTAAAACAATAGTAGCTTATATTATTTTGTGTTGCAGAACTGTTTCCTGAACTGAAAAAACAATTTTCTGTAATTACTGTTCACCAAAACAAAAACCAAAATGAGAAACAGAAATTTCTCCTAAAATTATAAAGGCATCTTCTTGCTTGGTAAATGATGTTAAGGATTAATAAAATCCTTATTTATTTGTTACTTTTCTGGTGCTTCTTCTCTGTGTTGAATAAAGGTTGTTATGCAGTTAGTGTATCAGACCAACAGGTCTTTGTCCTCCTTCTGTCCACACAGCAGTTAATCCAGAGGTCACGTCTCCACACAGTGTTTGAGTGCCGCAGCCCTGCCACCAGGGCTCTGCTGGGCCGCAGACACCATGACAAGTTCCTCTGGGTGAACGCTGTGGCCGTCAGACACAACAGCTCACAGGTGGGTCTCCACACAGGTTATGTAGTCACTATAGTTAGATCATTGCCATTCTTTAACTTCTACATTTTCTACATATTGAAGTGAGTGTGATGAGTTTGACTTATAGATACTTTCTTAAGCTTCTTCTAGCTCCTTGCTTTCTAATATAAACATTAGTTATGACCAGATTTATCTAGTCATAACTCACTTTGTCAAATTTCAGATGTTTTTTTTACTCAGTACTACTTAGTTCATCATTCAGGTGTGATAAAATCTAAAAATCTTAATTAGTTTAAATTTGCCTGATTTCCTCTTTCAGTTTATCTTTTCCACAATACATTTGGTGTATCAGACTCTAACCAGTTACACATTAGGAGCTGTTGTATTTTTAAGTACTTAAGTCAACTGGATCCAGTTTATAGAAACACTGAAATTGAACTCAAGCTCCTGTTAGGTTACAGTATTACATTTCTACTTAACTCATGTGCAGAGTTTATCTTGACATTCACAGATCCCGCCTGATGGTGGATCCATTGCAGCTCCAGTAATAGAAACTTTAAACAGTCCTCCAGTCCTGGAGTCCGTCACACAGACAATCACTGAACAGGTGAGACTGAATCCAGACTCAGTCTTCTGCATCCCTCAGGTACCTGATCACTTCAATCATTTGGTGCTTTTGTCATTTTTAATAATTTTAGATCCATGCTGGGACGGTTTCCAGTGTGTTACCAGCAGCAGAGAGCTCTGCTCTTCCTCTCGTGTCTGCTGACCCCGCTCCTGTTTTAACACAGCCGGTCTTTGAGCAGGTGGCTGATGCTGCACCGACTGCAGTGGAGGTCCTACAGGCCGTTGCTGGAGAGCCTCGTTTAGCAGAGCTTGGACTAGCTGGTCACACGCCAGTGGGGCTGATCCAGAATATGTTAGAGTTCATTCACATGGATCTGGGTTTGCCCTGGTGGGGAGCCATTGTTGTGGGTAAGCATGCCTTAACACTTCTTATCTGTCAGTATAGTGTGGCACTTTAGGCCACCCAAACACAGGCTGGGTTTATATTTTCCTGGAGTTTTCTTTAAGAAGCGCCTTGTTTTTAATTTCCTGTGTCTATTCTCATCCTCTGCTTTCCTTCCTGCAGCGACCGTGTTGGCTCGCTTGGCTGTGTTTCCCGTCATAGTGAAGGGCCAGCGAGAGGCGGCGAAGCTGAACAACGTGCTGCCCGAGATGACCAAACTGACCAACAGGATGAATGAGGCCAAGCAGAGCGGAAACAAATTTGAATGTAAATGTTCTCTCCTCTTCTTCATGGCCTTGTTATCACACTTCAGATGTTCAGCTGATCCTAAACTGCTGCTGCTGTCTCTGTCTGTCACAGTTTCCAAAGCGTACTCTGACCTGAACCTGTTCCAGAAGAAACATGACGTGAATCCTCTTCGTGGCTTCCTGATTCCTTTGGTGCAGGTCAGTTATTCTCAGCTTTCTGTTTTATTGGCATGTTTAAGAATGTTTCAGGCAGACTGATTAAACAAACATTACACTTCAGCTTTGTACTTGCTTATGTGGAGCTCACAGCTATTACAGTATAAGCAAAGGTGGAATTTAGATTTTTAGGTGCATTTATGATTAACAAGAGGTTATTTTTAGTTCATCTGTCTGGATGACCTGATACATCACTGTTGTTCTAGTTTTTATTGAGGAATTCTTATTTTTTGACTGAAAATTGAACTGAAAATGCAGTTTGTAGGTGAGATTTTGGTGTCTAGCTTTTTGCCATGGCAGGTTTTGTTGAAAGTGTTTTATTTAGACATCACAAACACAGCCATGTGTCACCTAACACAACAGCTGAGACAGCTAATGTGCTCAAAGCTATTTTACAGCTCATGTGGAAGATTTGTGATGATCCTGGAGGTCAACAGTGGTTGGAGTGACCACCAAAAGTTTGCCTGTCAAGGCGATATGCTGCACTTTTTCCTGTTACTGAAAGCCAGGAGCTGCCACACTGACATGCAGAGATTGCACCTCTGCACGGCTGTTAAATTAGTGATGAATGTATGTGTGCCTTTGCAGAGATGCTAGTTTTTATCATCGTCTTTGCTTTTTTGTTTCGTCGTGTTGTGATTGTTTTTGCTGGAGCTTTGTTTTTCCCATTTTTCTCTTTGGTCTCACTCATCTCCCTACAACCCTCAGACACCTGTCTTCATCTCCTTCTTCATCGCCCTGAGAAAGATGGCCTATCTACCAGTGCCCAGCATGCAGACAGGAGGCGCGCTGTGGTTTGCAGACCTGACGGCATCAGATCCTTTCTATATTCTGCCTTTGGCGGTCACTGGAACGATGTTCTTCATCCTGGAGGTGAACTCAGATCTCTGATTTCCCAAAAGAAACACAGCAACAAAAAGAGAGTGATGGTAAAAAATTACTGACCCACTTCATCACCATCTTTTTTTCCTCAGCTGGGTGCAGAGTCTGGGATTGACAACCCCAACCTGCGAGCCATGAAGACAGTGTTCAGGATCATGCCTTTAGTCATCTTCCCTCTCACCATCAACTTCCCCACGGTCAGTGAATCATTGGCTCACATCTGTTATTGTTCTCGTAACAAAACATCACTGAAACATCTCTTTATTTTTTTTTTCTTTGTACAAACTTCAGGCAGTCTTTACCTACTGGCTGACCTCAAACTGCTTCTCCCTGTGTCAAGTGGCTCTGCTCAGACACCCCTTAATCAGAAAAAAGTTGAAGATCCCTGAAAGGATCAAGCACCCGGCCTCCGCTCTGCCACAGAGCGACGGATTGATCGAAAGCATGAAAAAGGGTCGGTGTCACGAGCATAAATCTGTAGATAAAGAGAGTAGGACTATAAATCTAGTTGTAGTTTGATTTACTCAACAAACAGCACTTTGTTTCAACTCTGATTGTTTCCGTGTTTGTCCGTGTTGGAACTGGTTTGGTCCGCAGGTTGGAAGAATGCTCAGCTGGCCCACCAGCTGGAAGAGCGTGAGCGAAGAATAAAAAATCATCTGGACCTCGCTGCCAAAGGTCAGTCCCAGTCTTCAGCTCATCCACAGAGACCTTTTGGTCCCTGTCAGAGTTTTTCTCCCCCTCACAGAAAAATGACTCACTTTATGTAGAGGGAGGGAGAAAAAAAAACTTTATTTGAAATGGTTGCTCATTTATATAAACTCTGACCCAAGTACATTTTGTCGTCTTGCCCTCCATCTTACAGACTGACACCAGACACAGTCAGTTTAGCGGAGTAGAATTCACTCGCTTTTATTTTGAAGGTTTATTCACTGCTGACCAGCTTCCTGACCCTTCCTGTCAGTAAGCTGCCCTGTTAGGCGGTCTGCTGTAGTCCTCGTTCTGTTATGGAGCAGGTGGAGAACGGATTCATGTGCTGAAAAGCTGCAGGGTTAGAGCTGATTGTTGTGTGTATTTGTTCCTAAGTAGGCCTCATTGTATTTGTAGGAGAACACGTGTTATTATTTAAAAGCTGTTTAAAAAAAAAAAAGAAAGAAAGAAATGGCCCACCTTTGATGCACCAGGAACATGTGCCCTTAACCTACTGAACAGTGCGACATAGAATTTATTTCTGTGGGAATTGTCCGGGCAGTTATTCAGTGGCTACTTCAGTACTACCTGCTTTATAAGGAATTTACTGCATCTTAAAAGCTTAGCAGAAAGATTTAAGATCCTTAAAAGCGACAGGTTTTAATAAAGGATTGGGAAGTATAAAAAAACGTAATTTTTTTTAACTCTTGTAATCACTAGTGTTAAATAAATTAGCGTTTGAAGAGTTAAATACAGATTTTTGAGTCAGAAACTTGACTTTTGCAGAATTTAAGAGTTCTCTGATCCAGTGAGCACCTTACTGCTGGATGGTATGTAAATTTAGCAGGAAAGTGATATTTCAAGAAATATATTAATAAATACTAATATGGACATTTTATATTCAAAAGATCAGACATTTTTTGGCAAACGTTTTCTGATTTTTAGATTAGATTTTTAGTTCATTTCCTCACCTCCTCTCCTTACATCTTACTTCCTTTCATCAGAGATATGACTGGAGGAGGCGATGAAGAGACATGAAGAAGGTGGAGTGGAGGCAACAATGTAGTGCTTTATTTAATGTTGAGGAAGTGTCCAGGTGAACTTAAGTGTTCATGACAACTTAATAAATGTCAGGAGTCACAATGACAGCAGTGCACGGGAACTATTTTTATTTTCCACACACAGGTGTGAAGGACAGAGGTTGATCATGCAGTTGATCATCATTGTAGCATCCTGTCTCCTGCACACAGCAAGCATAAAAACACTCTAAGGACAGGATACACCTGTGTGTCCGTGTTTACAGCTGTTCCAGCAAACCACCTCTATCCTCCAGATATATTTTAGGAATTGAAACATTCCTCAAGATGGCTACTGAGATTAATTTCTAGGTCACAAGCAGGACGAGACTCCGTACGTGTTTGTCTTTACACCTCCTAAACACTCGGTGGAGCTGTTTGATTTGCTGCTGTTCCGCTGCCGGTCTTTTATCACTTGATGTCACCGTGGTTTATCTAAGAGTAGTCCCATTTCATTTCTCCCTGCAGGTCCACTGAGACAGACTTTTACCCACAATCCTCTTGAGCAGAAGCCTCCCATTGCAGCAGCATCAGCTAAAGACAAGTCTGCTGGAAGCAGGGCGAGACCATGGAAGGACACTATTGGATAACTCCAACCAGCTGTCAGCGTCGCAGTAATGATGAATTGTGTACATATTTATGGATAGAAGAGAGGTTGGGGGTATGAATATGTGTTCTAATAAAAATGTAAACTGCCTCAACACAACCTTATTTTATGTCTGCTTATTTCAACAAAACAAACGAGTGTCTTCATGTTGTCAACGAGTAATTTTATTATAAATACATGTTTGCAGCTACACTTTTTCAAACTGTTTCACACTTGTTTAAAAATAGCCCTTCAGTAGTCTCTGACATTATAAAACTTCATGAACGTTCATCCACCTGAGTGAGTGTGGAGTCACAGTCTCATCTGTTCTGTTTCTGTGTGCAAATGATGATAAAAACACGATCAGCAGCTCTCTCAGTTCCAAAGATGCAGCCTGCTGGCAACAACTGGCCACCTTCAAGTAAAATCAAAAAAGGTTTTGCATTTAGGTCATTTCAAACAAACTACTTGTGTTGACATAATTAAATACAGTCCGAAGTCACGCTTGGCTTCAGGGAAATGCTGCCTATGAGCAGCATCATTAACACATTCTTTAACATCATCACGGGGTGGTGGCTGACGGGTCTGAAAACTGGATCCCGCCTTAAGCCCAAATGTTTGGTCCACTGAGGTCTCGTGACAGCGGCGGCTAGCAAAGATTCAGGCTGAGCTGAGAGTCTGTTGTTTGTGCGTGACCAGCCGCCAGCAGGGCGTTAAAACGAGCCTCTCTACTCGAGCTTGTCGATGTCCATCTCAGTCAGGACAGAGAAGCACACTTTCTGAATCCCCATGCCACATTTAGCTAAAAGAGACAGGAAGGAGGTTAGAACGCAGGATTTAGGTAAAGCATTTACACTTTGATGATCAGAATAATGCAGAAAAACATCTGGATTCTTCCAAATCTTACCGATGAGCCTTCGCAGCCACAGCGGTCTTTTCTGAGCCGGGGTGTAGCAGCAGAGGAAGTAGACAGGCACTCCCGACAGGGCGATGCCGATGCCGATCAGGGAGTTGATGGTGTCACTGTACAGAGGCACCACCACCAGGAAGATGGTGAGGATGCAGAAAACAATGGGGTAGAACAAACTGAGCTGTGGAAGGAAAAGAGAGAGAGAGCTGGGTGAGATGATGGGATGAATTACTGCCTCACAAATTCATTTCGTCAGCGTGATTAAGTGAAACATGCTGGATCATAAAGCCTGTTCCAGTTTATCGACTGCTGTACTCAATACAGGGTCATAAATTACAAAATGCACATGTTGTTCTTAATAGGACTTAAAACAAGCGATAAAGGTTGTAGACCCATCGGGAGAGAGTTTACGGAGGTCATAAATTGAGAGAGAAGAACCACAGGTTTTTAAAAGACATCAATATAATCAGCCCAACCAATGGAGTCGCCCCCTGCTGACCAGTAGAAAGAATGCAGGTTGAAGAACATTCACACCTGCGATGCTTTTCTAACCTGGAGGCTGCCTCCTTTTTGTTATACAGCCTGTGAGTACACAGTGACCAGTCTGAGCATGTATGCAGTTCAAAAATTAAATGATGAGTTCAGGAGTTACTCAGATTCCTGAGTGTTTCACTCCGGCTTTTATTTCCTGAGCTGCAGTGAAGATTTTCTAATAAAAAGTGGAGATTTTATATTTTCACACTGGCTTCACTTTTCTATCTCAGCAGCACCATCAGTATACTATTGTCTGTTTACAGGTAACACTGCACATACATCTGAAACATTTAATTTAAATACCTTTAAAGGCCTCTTTCTGTCCGGCTGCTTCCATCGCAGATATAGTTGCCCCAGGATGGACAAACCAACAAAGAACCAGTAGCTGAAGCTGTAGTAGTTGATCAGCCTGAAGACATCTTCTACACAGAGGTATATGAGAGCCATGACGCCCTGCAGGAAAGTACGGGAATCATGGTGAGTAAGGGTGAGGGCAAAAAAAGCATGGCACTAAAATAAAACAATTAGATAACAAAGAAAAAACAACTGACGTTGAAGAGCAGGGCGGGGACGGGAGTGTAGCGGTTGACGTGGATCATGCACAGGAAGTCGGGCAGGTGGCCCTCCCTGGAGCCCACGAAGAACAGCCTTTTGAGACACAAAATAAAGCGATGATGAGGATCGGTTTATTTTGACTGGTTTTAATGACCTCCCAAAGTAGCCTAAAGAACGATAGCGATACCTGGAGGCAGCCAGGATGGAGGCATTGAGTCCTCCAAAGCAGGAAAGAGCCACAGCCAGAGGAATGGTCCAGTTCATCACACCAAACACCTGATCTGCAAATGTCTGCAGAGGGAAAACTCTTCAACAAAAGCTACATCTCGTACATGTCAAGCCTACATCATTCAGTGTGGATCAGAGGAACTTACCACAGCCACAGCATCACTGTCTAAGATCGCAGGAATTGGGAGGATAGTGTAGTAGGCCACGTTGGTGAGAATATAGATCACAGTCACAATAGGCATGGAAATAGCGATGGCCAGAGGCAGGTTTCTGTAGATCAGAGAGAAACAGCAGAGGGCAGCAAAAGAGATCAGACGGGTTCTTATAGAGAGAAAAGATCCAGAGTTTTGTCAGGAGGATATTAACTGATAAGGAGCAGGAGTTTTTCACTTAATCTGTCTGTGAACTCTGGGAAAGGCTTTTGATCTAATCACGTGTGTGGCCTTGCTTTTATGTGATCAGCGTTTGACTGTGTGAATCAAAGAATAAGCCTGAAACACACACATGAGAATACTTCAGAGCCTCTCCTCCCATTTTCACTCCCTTTGCTTTTCATCTCTGTGTTTTGTTTGGTACTCAGACAAGAGGAAGCCGTAGCAGTCCAAGCTACCTCTACTTTTTGTCATGCACTGATCATTTACTTTAGTTTTATAGCCTTAAACTAGCCATTAAAAGCATTAACTCATGAGTTAAATATTCATAATAAGGTAACAGAGCAGCGAAGCCAAAAGTGTAGTTTTCTCTTTTTTGCAAAAACACATGAGTCGCCCCCTACTGGTCATTAGAGGCTATATCTTTGGGACAAAGTGACACAAATCACTTTGGGGTTCTGTCAAAAAGGCCATTGGGTGTAAAGAGAAAAACCTGTCACATTTGAACCTGTTTGTTAATGTCTCAAGTCTAAAAAGCCCATTACCATCACTGAAACTTATTCAGAAATTTGAGTCCAAAGTCCAAATTTTGAGATAATAACTTCAAATTTTGACTTATGCATGACAAAAAAAATTTTCATTGGCAGAAATGAGATTCCATACTCCGGTGTCTAGGAATGGAATTATACATTTGAAACCAAAGTAATTTAATTCCCATATGATGGGATGATTTAATGCTCATAGTGGCAAATGGTTCATGTGACATCATGCGTATTAACTCACTTCTCTGGGTTCTTGATCTCCTCTGTGACAAAGTTGAGGGTGTCCCATCCAGAGTAGGAGAACAGAGCCGAATACAGAGCCAGAGCGATGGCTCCTGGATCTCGAGATGAGCCATCAAATAGCCCCTCGAAGTTCTGAGTGTGACCTAGAAAGAAGTAACACCATAGCACTGTGTGAGCATCATGTAGTTAACCTAATTAAACTCCTACACTCCACATAACAATCTTATCTGATTGTTCTTTAACAGTTTTATATTAGTTATAACAGCAGATAAGATTTTTATGGACAGGATCAGTAATGAGTACAGCAGATTGACAGCTCAGGTAAAGAGGCGAGGTAGAGATGGTGATGGACAAAGGATGTTAAAGGTGGAGCTGCCAGGCAGGAGGATTGCAGAGTGTTGATGTGACAGAGGAGGATGACAGAGACAGGTTAAATGGAGGCATTGTATCTGCTGTGGAGACCCCTAAAGGGAGCAGACGAAGGAAGAAGAAGAAAAACAAGAAAAAGGAAAAATGTGTGTGAGTTGATGATGTGTTTGAGCACCTTGTCCGATCTTCACCAGGCCGGTGATGATGACGGCGATGAGAGCAATAACTTTGGCGTAGGTGAAGAAGTCCTGGACTCGGGTGCCCCACTTAACATAAGCGCAGTTGACAAAGGTCAGCAAACCTGAAGGCGAGGGAGCAAAACACAAGCATGAACACACACATGTATCATTCAAACACAGACTCGCACAGCAACAGGTCGTAAACATTTGCTCTTTAAACTGTGTGTGTGTGTGTGTGTGTGTGTGTGTGTGTGTGTGTGTGTGTGTGTGTGTGTGTGTGTGTGTGTGTGTGTGTGTGTGTGTGTGTGTGTGTGTGTGTGTGTGCGCGCGCCAGCGTGTTTCCATGTGAGAGAGCGGCTGATTTAAGGAAGCACTGCTGCTGACTCAAGCAGACCGGATAGTTGTTTGTCAGACAAGGAAACAGCTGAGTGCAGCACATAACATGCGCATACTGAAATACACACATGTACGGTCATGGAAGTGAGACCAAGTCTGAAAGCTTGAAAGAAGAAATAATTAAACAAGCACCGATCTGTTCTGATGAGCTCGTATGTTTCGGCCTGAGGTTGGAGATTTGTCACGATTGGCACTTATTGACCTACAAACTCTGATCCTGAAAAATAAAGTGGTCTCTGCTACATTCTTCCCTATTGCCCTCCTTCACCTTGATCAGCATTAATGGTGTTGGAAAACATGTTTTTCTGCTCCTCACTGTCACTTATCTCTCTCCCTCTCTCGCTCTCTCACTCCGGCTCCTTATCAGTAAGGGACCGCCTAGTTCACGGGACATCGTATAAATCACTAACTCCATTGATAGCGTGCAATACTCAGTTTTGCAAAAGCGAATCTTTTTATTAATGAAGGTTAATGAATTGCTGTAGTTCAGTTTAGTGTGTTTACTCGCCACGCTAAACAAGATGTGCAGACAAGAGACCAAAACAGGAATGCATCATCTTCCACCACACTGACAGCTAGAGGATAATAACAGGATGCCTGTTCAAACACAACAGAGCGCAATGCCTCAGATGGAGGCGATCAGGGATGAGTGATGGAGGAGGAGGCTGTGCCGCCCAGAGGTGGAGGTGTGAAGTTAGAGGTTTGAGATCAGGTGTAAGAAACAGGCAGACCAGTGATAAAGAGATACTGAAGACTGCTTAGCTGTTGGCAGACGATGACCTTGAGTACAGGTTGGGTGGACTTTACACCTGAGTTCACTCGGTGTCTGAAACAAGCTGCTTTAACTGCCTTTAAGAAAACGTGCTTCTGATAACCGCCCCTCACAAACAAAATGTTTGAACAGTACGTGGATGTGGACTGAGCTGAGTGTATCTGAAATGACCATATTAAAGATGTCACCTCTCACTTGGACATCACAGAGAACCAAGAATAGATAAAAACTGCACACACAATGGCCTCATAATTCAAAATTTGGACATGTTTTATAGAAGCGTGGCCCATGCATCAGAGGGATTTCATTACAGCAGCTACATTTACATTTACTACACTGCCTTCACTTAAAAGGAAGCAGTGTTGTTTAGGAGCTTCACTCGTGTGTTGAGCTATCAGAGGAGAGGCTTGTCAGGTCAGAGTGTCCCTGCAGCGAGGACTTTACCTCATAGCTACCAGCTCTCTCTGTCGTCCTCTGCTTACTGGTGCGTGGCACAAAAGTGCGTGTGTGTGTGTGTGTGTGTGCGTGCGTGCGTGCGTGCGTGTGTGTGTGTGTGTGCACGCACGCATTCAAGCGTGTGTGTGTTGCACGCCCGCCTTTTAGGTGGGTCGATGGATTTAAAGAGGACATATATTTATTATCGGGGCTTATCTGTAAGATATTAACAAGTTTTCTCTGCGCCTTTGACTCAGTGTGCAGTTGCGTAGTCTTTATCTCGTGGTAGATTTGATCTTTCTACATTTACAGGAAAAAAAAGAAAAAGGAAAAGCTGTGATTCATGTCCACGTGTGATGAGCCCACACCAGGTTTTCCAAAGCCACTGCTCTGAGATTGAGTAAAAAGTGGCTTTTCCTCCCACTTAATCGTCCTAATGGGTGAACAAGATTTTAGGGTGGATCAGTTCCTCTTTAATCAGATGTCAGTGAGTGTTTCTGCTGTAGACCTGCTGACTCTAACTGATTGTCACCATTTTTCACTTCTCTAGTCTCTGCAGCTCACGTGATCTGTCATAGATGTGAAACCACGGCTGTAACACAGACGGCATTATTGACACTGGATATCACTCACGCACTCACGCACTGACTCATCTTCAGTCTCCAGATGTGTACTTACATATGCAAGCAGCAGCCAGCAGCCTGTTGGCCAGGTACGGGGCTATGCAGGTGGGGAAGATGGGCTGCACCATGTAGTTGGAGAACGTGATGGCAATAACGGCCTGGCTGGTTGGCTCGATGATCAGCAGCGAAGTCCACAAGCGGATGAAGGCCATGAAACCCCCGAAGGCCTCCAGGATGTAGGCATAAGAGGCCCCGGACTTGGTGATGGTGGTCCCCAGCTCGGCGTAGCACAGGGCGCCGAACACGGAGAAGATCCCGCCGATGGTCCACACCACCAGGGAGAGACCATAAGAAGCGCTGTGGATGAGGACGCCCTTGGGCGAGACGAAGATCCCCGAGCCGATCATGTTCCCCACGATCAAGCATACTCCGTTCACGAGGGAGATCTCCTTCTTGAGCTTCATGGACTCCTGCGAGTCATCTGACTTCTCTGACGGGGGGCCGCCGTTGGACGGCTCTTCTGTCGGGATGAGGCTGTGAGAAGCCATTGTTCGAGTTTGGTGGTTTTAATTTATTTTAAAAAGAAAAACAGTCACAAAATAAGAGGGTTTGTTTGGCCTTGCTGTATGACGAAGATTGGAAAATTCCTCCTCGAGCTATCTTCGTTTATCTCCCGCCATCTGTGAAGGCAACACACAGGGGTCATATCAGCGATGTTGTCACAACTCAGACACACAGCAAATACTCGCGTCGTCCCGATCCGGTCACACAAAAACACACTCGCATGCCACAGGCACTAATGTCAGAACAAACATGCAGAAAACACAACGCACAACGAGTGTGGACACGGTTGGATTCGAGAGCAGGATTTGGGGATTGGAGGGCCATTAGGCCGCACACCAAATGGCCTTTTAAGGTTGAGTGTATTTACAGAGAGACGGGGAGGGGAGCAAACACGTTGCGTGCCTCAGACACCGGCTTCTCGCTGGTAACCACAAGCGGAGAAAGAATCACTGACTAAGACTCACACTTAGACTCCCAGATCCACCTACGCCGGCATATGCAGAGTTTCAGTGTCAGCACAGCGACCACAGGTCACATGTTTTCCAAAGTTCATTATCGTCAGCATGTGTGCAATTTGATGATGATGCAGACACGTTAGGCAGCAGGTTCAATAATCCAGCTTTACACAATGAGCTGCACAAAGACACCGAGGCAAATTCTCACTTCTCTTTAAATATCATCGTGTAGTTATTTACAGTATTTACACTTTGATCATTCAGGCTTCTGGCTTTTTCATAAAGTCAGCGCATATAAAGAAGTATACGTCAGGTGTAGAGGTACACGGAGAAGCATAAATGCAAGATATCGATCCAAAGATCGTAAACTGGATACAGCTCGTAAGTAATAAGGAACTGAGATACAGGAGAGACTCAAGCATGGAAAGCATGATATGAACACACACAGACACAGACTCACAGAAGTATGAAGCTTTTATGAGGAGAATGTAAGAGCGGCTGTGAAGTTCAGATACCTCGGGGCAGCAGCAGCAGGAGGAGATCAGCAGCACGTGTCTTGATGAAGGAGTCACTGCAAAGAAGGAGGACAGCAGATTGGACGTGAAGCATGCCGGAGACGCTCAGAGGCAAAGCTCTTGCAGACAGAAAGTACAAGGTTCAAAAGCTGCTGATAAGTAGGCCTCTTTTTGAGCTACTTAAGGTCACATCCTGGATACAGAAAGTCCTGTTGTTTACGCAACTGGACACAAGTAACAGTTCAGCTCTTTTTGATTAATGAAGAAGCGATAATAAAGAGTATCATTATGTTTTCAAGGCAGCTGTGGAAACATCTGAAACACATCAGAGGGTTTCTAATTAGTCATTTCTTCCATGAAAAAGATCTCAGATCACTCATTCGTAAAAGCAGCCAGGCATGATAAAACGACTCTCCTGAATTAACACTTCTACTTAAATCATTAGGAAACACAAGCAGCTGTTTGGGGGACACACTCACCCTCTCCAGAGGCTCCTCGGCTCCTCTCTGCTCCTCTCGGGGTCCTCTAAATCACTGCAGCACAGTCTGATCACAAATACTGTATTATTTCAAAATCCACTCTCTGTTCTGTTATTTCATTGTCCTGCCTCCCTGTCACAGTCGTAAATAAACCACTTCATGCGCCTTCCTCGTCTCTCTCTGCTGTGCTGCTGCTCTGTTTCCTCTTGTTCTGCTTTGCTCTGACCCTCCTCGGTTGATGCGTTTGAGGTGTTGTGCACTTCTGGTTCCCAACGACGCTTTTAATCGACCGAGGAAACGAGTTTAAGGCGAGAGTGGGAGGGCTTTAGTTCACCCCAGCATTGTTTTCCTATGAGTGAAACCTACGGGTGTGTGATTCAATTATCTCGCCCATCACACAGGTGTTATCTGCACTATCGTCCGCAGCGGGGCTGCAGCCTTACCTGCTCTTCTCTGATCAGTGTGACAGTGGAAATAAAAGGAGGACAGAGGGTTTTTCCACGATTACTATTTGGCAATTGCAGCTGGAGACAGTTTGATAATATAATACTGTTAGACACTTTAGGGCTCATCCATACAATGGTCGTAATTATCCACTCATGTAAGACTAGCCTGCGTTTTTTTTCCTTCACTTTAAGTACGTACCATTACAGTATTGTGATGTTGTTTATAACACAGGCAATATTGTAATAAAACAGTTATACTGGTTTATAAAACTGAGGGAAATAGCGGAACTTAGCTGATGCTCTGCGTGTCTGTGTGAGGCTTAAATATACATTTAATTAAGAGTAGTGTCAGTGTTGCTGATAGCAACAAGTAATTCATACGTTTCTGTGTTTCTGCTGTTTGATGGCTGACCAAACACAAGCTATGGCGCCCTCTTGTGGATATGAAATAAACTGAATGGTGATAAATTATCAGTTTCTAGTGATCTCGGTTTGATTCTGAATGAAATGAAGATGATTTAAAAGAGAAAGATCCGAGAGAAAAAAAAACATCAAGCGCACGTGAAAACCTTCAACCAGTAGGTCATTTTTACCTTTCTTCCTTTGTTGTTTGCTTTGTTTGCTTAATGGGACAGTTTACTCATGATTCTCCCCAAAGTGTGCGTTGGGTCCACCTGGTGGGCTATGGAGGTACTACAGGTAGGCTGCTACAGGTCAGTTACAAGAAATAAAGTCTCTAAAGTAAAAGGGTTTGCAGTTAACATAAAAATAAATGTATAAGTAAAAACAACATAAATTTTGTGTTTTTATTTTCATTATGCATTTTTGTTTTTTCTATTTTGTCTTTTGTCTGACCCATTTTCTGATCTCTGTTATATCTAATTAACAGGCAAACACTTAACCTGGAGATGTAAGAGCCAGGTCACTGCAGACAAACTGTTAATTAAGAATCAGCCTCAACAATCAAATCACCAGATGCTCAAAATGAACTCACAGAAGATCCAAATACTTCATCTTTGTTCCTGTGTGTCGGTCACAGTTATGATGTAAAACTGTGCGGCTCTGTTTGTGAGGAAATGTCTGATGTGGCCATCAGCGAATACTTACAGAGCGTAACTAGAACATTTTGACCAAAAAAGAGACAAAACAAACAAAACTCCTGTCCCACTAATACAACCTGGGGAACAAAAAATGATTTAAAAAGTTAAAAATACGTGACTCATATCGCAAATTTTTACGGCTATTATTGTCCCGATTCAAAAATCAAATCGCTAATTAATAATCAGCCTTTGTTTTGTTTTGTTTTTAAGGCTTTATCCAAGGATGTTTCGCTTGAATGGCAGCTTTAATTAATCAGATCAAATTAATTACTGGCAACTGTGAAGTAATCAACTTCTTTGTCTTTTAAAACGATGCTAATTCCTCATTGCTCCAAGGCTAAACAGGTTTAAACGCTGACCTTTGACCCCTTGAGAAACTTTTGTCCTTTTTCCCTGGAGATGATTGATGCCCACAGAGGGTTGATTAAAGCTCACTGATGAGTGTGATGAGGCGTGATTAAAGCCTGTAAACACATCCAGCATCACACCTGTTGGATTTTATATTCACTTCTGTCTAAATGGCTTATTTTCTGTCGCTCTCTCTTTTTGTCTTTTTTTTGATTGAGACACGTCCCCTGTCACTCATGAACGCATGTGGACAAACTTCTCACACATGGCTCCTTTCTCTCCCTTTGTCCCGCTCCCTGCCCTGGGCATTCTTTTCATTGGTTACCAGTTGTCATGGTTTCAGGGAGCCCCTGCAGGCTAAAAAAAAAAAACAAAAAAACTAGAGGGATTAAAGGCGGCCATTTTGGGGACAGCTGGACCAGGTTGGTCCCTGTTGCCCCCTGTCCCGCTCCCAGTCACTGTGCGAGGGGGGACGAGGGCCGGCATTGTGTGAGGATTAGAGCTTCCTGTGTGTCAGCTCATTACACGGGGGAGTGTAGGGGTGACGGGGTGAGCAGAAAGAGTGAGGGAGCGAAATGAAAGAGAAAATTTAAAAGAAAAAAAGGAGTGAGTATGAAAGAGAGTATGACACAGAGAAGGGGAGCGAAAGGCAGGAGAGAGGGGGTATAGGGAGGGAGGTGGCAGCCTCTACAGCTGCACCCTCAATCACACTCATACAGGCTCCGATTATCCTTTTCACACACACTCACACACACACACACATGAACAGCGCAGGGGAACTGAAACATATTAAAAGACACCGAGAGCAAAAAAAGAAAAAGAAAAGAAAAAGCAGAATCAGGAGACAGCTAGCCCAGAGTCTCAGACAAAGGACCCCTCCTTCCTCCTCCTCCTCCTCCAATCCAGACACACAGAGAAACTGGAACAAACAAGAGAAAACTGACCAACAGTGTGCACACAGAATAAGAGTCATGCAAGTAGAATACTTAAACAGATAGATGACTTCACAGAGACACAGGATTAAACCCAACCCAGACAAAAATGCCCCCCCTCTCACAAAACGAAACCCACCAGAAGAGCAACAAACAGGTCTCCTCTTCACATTGCCTTTTGTTTTATTTATCTTTTATACATCTCATGGGAACATATTTTTGTCTTTGCTACAAAAAAAAGAGAAAATGGTTTACAAAGGGGGGAGCAAAGCATACAAAAAGCTAAACTGAGCTAAAGCAGGAATGCAGTGAGTGCAGACAGTTGGTGCAGGAGCAGGACACCCTCAAGTGCTCTGAGAGAGACGGGAGGATGAAGGAGGAGGCGGGAGAGCGGTTATAACGGACGGGGCTCATACTTGTTGCGGGTTTCACAATGCAGATAACAGCAACCGTCAATACAGCAACACAAACAGGGCCCTGTGAGGGCCGGGGGAGCTTACAGTTTTAAGTACGGGACTCACACAGTCACCGGCAGCATTATGACCAAACAGCATCACGGATTCAATCATTTCAGCAGGTTTTTCGGCAGCACAAGGCAAAGTGCAGCTCACAGTGTAGCTCGGCACATGCATTCAGCAGCATCACATTAAAAAAAAAAGGAACAAAGTAGGAAACAATAAGAAGTCTTAAAATGTAACCGCAGCTGTATTTACAAACTCTGGCCATTCCTAATCTGGCCTGTTTTGGTATTGAGTTCATTTTGTAAAATTCTGGACACTCTTCTTTTTAAAAAAAAACAAACAAAAAAAACACAAAAATCAGCCATCATACAGTCTGTGCTGAACAAGCACCACGATAACAGAAAAAAGAACAAATAATTCAGGTCATGGTAATGCTGTGAAGTGTGTAAAATAAGGCCTCACCGTGGTCTCCAAAATAGAAAAATACATAGCTAAAACACTACATTCACGAAATCACTGGAATCATACTACAGTATAAACTACAGCAGACCTATCTGCCTAACAAAAAGGTAAATATGAATTAGAATTATTATTATGCTAGGAAACAAATCTTGTTCTATTAAGTAAAAGAAAAATACATTCCCTTGTCAGGACCCTTAAAAACTGACATTCAACAGCACTAACTTTCTACGCGGTGGTGTCCATAGCCTCGTCTGCCGCGTCACAGCCGACGCTGTTCGGCAGAGGATCTGTGCTGTCGCCTTTCTCGGGGGATCTAACCAATCCCTGCTTTTCATCCTGCTGTGCGGCGTTTTTACGATCCTCCGGAAAGTCATTGTCATTGGTTTGAGCCTTGGAGGGGGTACTGGTCAGCAAGCCGGGGTGGGTCTTCATATGACCCTGTTGACAGGACACAAGGATATTTATTTACAGATACAAAATCTCAAATTAAAAACTTTTACATCACACTATCTATTATCTCTTCTCTCACCTTAAGTCCGCTCCGGCTAGCATAAGCCTTTCCACAGTGGGAGCAGCTGTAGGGTTTCTCTGGGCGATGAGGCTGTGAGTGTGGTGTTGGTGCTGGTGTTGGTGCTGATGCTGCTGGGACCGAGGGCTCAGCATCTGCTGAAGGCTTTTCTGGAGTGTCCTTCTCCAGCTCTGTGTCCAACCCAGACAAAGACTCTCTGGGTGTTTCACTTTTCCCTTTACTGTGGGCAGCATCTCGTTCCTGTGACTCATGTGGTGCACTGCCACAGGCCTCATCTGCTTCTGGGATAGCTGTGGGGCTGACGGGAAGGGGGAGTGAAGGTACGGGATTTGCAGCTGGGTTAGAATCAGGAGTTATTGTGGGTTTATCTGTCGAGGACTCTTCATCATGATTAACACCTCTGTGTGGCAGATCATTTTCTACACTAGGCTTTGAAATGCAGAGAGAAAGGGGGACGTCATCACCCTCTGAATCTCCATTTGCCAAAGCTGGGGGTGCTTTGAAAGGGCTGCCCAGGTCAGTGTGGGTCTCCTCCTCAGAGGACATGGAGCCATTCACCAGGCTACCGTCAGCTGGGATGCTGTCCTCTGGCCCTGCTGAAGTGAGGTTATGGGTCAGAGGTGGGCTAACACTGGGCGTGGAGCGCTCTGATTCCTCTGTCTTCACAGATGTGGTGTCATTAGCTGCAGATTGTTTAAAAGTGGACCCTGAGCTTAGAGCATCAATTTGAGACTTGGTGCCTGTTGTTAAGGCCAAAGGAAGGAGCTGTGTTTTAGATTGGGAGCTAATGGAGTCATTCTCACCATTATCAAAGACGCCACTGTCCATTTCTGCAGCATCTTCGGGGGGCACATCTTCATCGGGCGGTATCTGTCCTCCGAGGTGCAAGCGGATGTGGTGCTGAAGAACCAGGGCATTGGTGAACTTGCGTGGGCACAGCGGGCAGGAGTTCAGGGCACGGCTATTGGGCGGCCTCGCACGGTGAGTGGCCAGGTGGGCCCTAAGGCTGCCCTTTGTTGAGAAGGAACGACCACAAAGCTTACAAGGGAACGGGCGCTCTCCCAAATGTGTGGCCTGGTGCAAGCGAAGAGCTCTAGGGCAGCTAAGAACACGCAAACACACACCACACTGATTAGCAGCCTGGACGGCGGGCAGAGATGGGGTAGTTGCCGTAGCGCCCGAACCCTGGCTTTTCTCTGATCCTGCAGCATTAGCACTAGGACTCAGTCCAAGAGCAGCCAACATTTCCCTGCGGTAGGCACTGGAGGTGGTGGTCAGGTCGTGGCCATGGGTGTCTCCGTTGGCTTCAGTAGTGGTGTGTGAGGAAGTGGAGGGCGAAGAGGCAGAAGAAGAGGAGGAGACACCTGTGTGAGGCTGCTTTTCAAGCTTCTGTACTAGCCGCTGCAACTTGGATGTGTCAGAGGTAGAGGTAGTGGGGGAGGATGAGGAGGGGGAGGAGGCAGATGGTTTGGGGAAAGGTGGGAAAGGGAAGGGTAGCTGATGAGGCGAAGTGAGGTGGGAGGTGGATGGGTGTCCCGGTGGTCGGAGA
The DNA here is from genome assembly GCF_036321145.2 of Pelmatolapia mariae. Lineage (NCBI taxonomy): Eukaryota > Metazoa > Chordata > Actinopteri > Cichliformes > Cichlidae > Pelmatolapia > Pelmatolapia mariae. The sequence goes on from NC_086229.1 coordinate 76,715,152, forward strand.
AGCGCGAGGTGGTGAGGGGAGGTACCTCCAGGGAAGAGAATCTTAGGCAGGTGAGCCAGCTGGGAGTACGGTGAGGCTGAATGGAGGCTCGAGTGAGGAGGAGTGTTTTCATCAAAGCGCTGCTGCTTTGCTCCTTTAAACTGGCTGCCCACAGAGGACGAAGATGACGAAGAGGGAGACGGGAGCACACTGCTGGATGCGCTTGCAGCAGCTGCCGCTGAAGCTCTGTTCAGCTGTAGCAGCGAATGGGCTGTGGACAGCAGAGCCATGTCCACAGAGGGGGGCAGAGGTAGGGAGGAAGGCGAGGCCCGAGCCGAGCCACTGGACAGGAATCCTAAAGCCATGCTCTCTGTTATGCCGGGAACGCTTCCTTTCACCCCGTTAAATGTTTCATCATCATCAGCTCGCCGTTTGCGCCTCCTCTGGATGCTCCCTGTGGCCGATCCACCCTGCGTTTGCTCAGACAGCGCTGGGGGCAGCAGGGAGAGCGACAGCTCTGGGTTCTGCTCTCTGTGTCGCAGGAAATGAGCTTTAAGGTTCCCCCTGGTTGTGAAACGGCTCAGGCAGACTGGACACTGGTAGGGCCTTTCCCCTGTGTGGGACCTCAGGTGGATCTGCAGGGACGAGTCGCTGCTCAGCACCTTCCCACAAAAGCGGCAGATGTGCTGAGGGCGTCCTGATGAGGAGGCAGAGGTAAGAGAGGAGCTGGACTGGAGGTCCTGGGGATGGCTGGTGGGAGGAAGTGAAGGAGTTGGGAAGCTGACGCCATTACTGTGACCGAATGAAGAGGTGTTAGACGATTTTTCATGGAGGTAGCGTGGTGGCAGGCCCAGCGACAGGGACAAGGGGTGTAGGGAGGCAACAGAGGAGCTGATAGTGGATGAAATAGATGAGGAAGAAGAAGATGATAATGAGGATGAGGTAGAGGAAGATGCAGCTCTGCTGCTGTTGTTGTGTGAAGTGCCTGACTTGGAGACAGCTGGTTGGGGGAAGAGAGCTGATGGAAGGCCAGTCAAAAGTGACGAGGCTGTGGTTACTGGAGTGGCAGTGGAAGGATGCGTTGGGGATGAAGATGCTGCTCCGTTAGGTTTCAGGTTGCTTTCCGTTCCACTGGCTTGTGCATTGTTGTCCTGGCCAAAGACAGCTCCTCCGAGCCTCAGAACGTGCCTGCAGATCTCTTCCGTTATCTGCATCTGGTGGATTTGGCGCTGCTGTAAAACCCTCAGCTCCTCTAAGAGCACCGCCAGTGTGGGAGGGACCTGGATCTGTCCCTGCTCCCCTGGTGAGCTGGTGGCCTGCTGTTGACCTGGACTTGAGCTTTCACGGTGAGGTGGCACACATTGAGAAGAGGAGGAAGAGGAGGTGGAGGTAGTGGTGGTGGCTGAACTTCCAGTCTGCGGGGAGGTCATGGTGGAGTGAGAGTTCCCTTGGCTGTGGGAACCAGAGGTCTGACCCAGGGGGGGAGGCGAGTGAGTCTGGGAAGACAGCGACGGGTGAGGGAAGTCCGGGGAGAGGGAGGAGTGGGTGTTGGGAAGAGATGTTGTGAAGGGGGCGATGTGGCTGGGCCAGTGGGGAGGAGGCGAGCTCTCGCTGGGTAAGGAGGGCGCGTGGAGCCCTCCAGGGGATGGGCGAGGGGCCAGAGGCGGCTGGCAATCTTGAAGAGATGTGGGGGATGAGGAGGAGGAGGATCCTGATGAGGTCACTTCTGAGCCGAGAGATGTGGATGGTGACTTTAAGCCCAGATGGTCATCTGAGGATTTAGAAAAGAAAGAAGAATGATGAGGGGTTTTTTTTAAAAAACCTGCATGTTTATTTGACAAAGCTCCGATATCAACCCAAATATCCAGCTTTGTGAATTTATCTGAACTCTGTTTGTTCCTTTGCCTCCAGTTATTGTTTATGAATTTAGTTTTAAAAAAAATTGTGTGCATACCAAAAGATACAGTTACAACATCAAAAGAAATTCCTGCTGGGAAGTGGCCTTGAACATGCAAATAAACAAGAAACTCAACCGTCCACGAGTCTTTGTGATATCTTGTCTCAATCTGTGCTCTCCGGAGTAAAACTCCTCAAACATCTTGTGCACACACATACAAAAAAAAAAAGCTCACAGACCACCTTGCTGCTATAGCAACACATTTTAGAGGACAATGGGCATCACCAAGACAACCCATAGGCCCTCTTAACCCACTCCCTACAGCGGTTACGTCTTTCATCTCTCTATTCACCCTCCCCCGCCTTACGTCACAGTGGAGGTCAAGGGTCAGGCCAAGCTAAGGGTTCTGGGCACTGTCCACACACTCTGATTGGTCAACTAATCTGACCTCTGGCGCTCAGGGGTCAAATTCTTTCAGAAATCTTGAGCACAGAGTGAGAAAGAGTAAAAAAGAAAAAGAAATGAGGGGGAGGGTAACAACAATGGAGAGACAAACTAACTACTCCCTCCTGGAGAGACAGTGATGGAATGAAAGACTGTACCTCAAGCGAAACTCCTTCCCTACAAACCTGCAAGCAGATAAGCCTCAAACTAAAACTTCCACTATTAATTGTGAGAGTTTGCCCCGGGGGAGCTGGTGCATGCATCAGAAGCTATATCCCACTAATAATGTGACAAAAACCTCCATATTCTCTGAAATGTTTTCAACCCCCCCTCCTGTGTTAGGAGTATACAGTCAATAGGGCTAAAGGGTGAGAAAGAAGGAGCAAAGAAAGGGGAGGGGGGCTGTATTAAGAAAGGTGGAAAAATGAGGGGGAGAGGGGCACATAAGGAAGAAAAGCATGGATGAAGAGCAAAAGAAGATCAGAACAGAAAGGGTGGAAGATTAATCTTTACCAAAAAAAACCCCCACTGCCCCCCACCCCCACCCTATTGCACCTTATTGTGAAGAAGTAAGAGAGTGCTCCATACTAATCAAAGCCCTCCAGCAGTCAGCGCCGAGCAGCCTGTTGGTCTCCGAGAGGATGAACAGCACACGAAAATGGCCACAGATGTATGTTAGTTAATCCTACCCACAAGAGCAAGTTTATTGGCCACGACCAAAGTGTCCAAGGTCTCATTTATAAGTGGGGTCCATTGCACTAAACAAGTAAGCAGAACTGTGAGGTGGCACTTTTTTCAGTCAGTTAAATCAGGTGCATTTGTCGGAATGCAAATGCAAACATGAACTTGCAAAGGTTAGAGAAAAGGAATGAAAGAAAACCCGCTCGTGTCTTAAATCCTAACTTTTGAGTTGGTAAATGTATTTAAAGATTTAACTTCTTATAGTGAATTTCACAAGCAGCAAGTAGCCTGTGAGCAATGTTGTTTATAACAATCTTATGCAGCTTTGATCTAACAAAAAGAAAGAGAGAAAGAAAGAAACACAAACATCCAAAAATAAAAAGCGCACGAACACTCGTAAACATGTTTTCTCACCGTGCGACTGCAGCCTCGGGCCCCCTGGATCCGCGTTAACGAGATGCTGGGGTCTCTTCTGTTTCCGGCGTGACATGATTCACGGCGAGTCAGACGGAGAGGGGGGCATCCGTCGGTTCAATGGCACAAGGCACGTTTTTTTTCTTGCGCACTTGGACGAGCTTCCGAAAGCATCCAAATTTAAGATGTGTTGCAAGTCCTTGGCTTTAAAAAAAAAAGAAAGAAGAAGAAGAAGAAGAAAGGGGGAGTTTTGAAAGAGCGGGTCTTTCATGGAACAAAGTTCCAAAAAGAAAAAGTGATGTTTGGAAATCCGCCGGGCTGCACCGTGTCACATGAAGCTTGCCGTGTGTGTGGCTGTTTTCTAAAGTCTCTTCTACCCCCCAAAAAAACTTGTCCAATTTGCGCCCCTCCTCTCCCACTGCTGCCCCACTGCATGCACATACAGGGAGCGCACACACAGTCACACATACACACCATATACACACACGCACACAGAACCACTCCTTGTTCTATGATATTTGCATTTGAATGGCGTGCAACACACAGCCTCCCCGGTTCTCTTTTTCTCTCTATCTCGCCCCCCCTCAGCTTTATTTTTCTTAACACTCTCACGCTGCAGCCATAAACTTTCAATAAAAAACCGACAATGGCGTCAAAGCCCGTTGGATGTCTAAAAAACAAATTAAAACGGGCGTAAGATGTGGCCTTTTTGTTCGAGATAAATGTTTTAATCATTGCAGCAAGAGAGAGAGTGCGAGAGAGAGAGAGAGAGAGACGATGATGGGTCTGATTAAGATGCAGTAACACGCGTAAAACTAATCCAACAGGTAACTTAGCAATCAGGTGCCATGCCTCGGTCCTCCCGTGCGCTCTGCACCTATACTTTGATCCTAGTCATAATAATGAAGTCAAGCTGGCAGGTGGTTTCCGTCAGCGTGAGTCAAAAATCTGCCTTCCCAGCATTGAGCTGAGAAGTGTAGATAGGCGAGATGTAGCCTTTGATTTCCTCGGGGCCAATTATCAACAACAGTGCAGCGAGCGGCTAATGTTTGCAAGTGGGGCCACACATCCATTCCACATGCATGCATGTAATTCGTGTGTGTTATCACCGAGCGCATAATACCCACCCCCAGCACCACCACCACCCAAAAAAAGCATCTTACACTGGAGCTCTATTTAAAAGGCAGAGAATAGATGGGAATCTTTGACAATGGCGTGCTGGACACAGTTGAGTGAGCATCTCCCCTCTCTCACTATGAACCCCCGGACCCGCTGCTGCACAACACAATGCCCCTCTTTCACCCCCTGCCTTTACTCCTGTACCACGTGGAGAAATGGATAAAAGCATTAGAGGGGGAGAAAAAAAAGTGGTGGCGGAGGAGGAAAGGGGCCATATTTAAGTAGGTGTCTCACATAAAGCATATAGACTGTCCGCTCAGAGGCTGTGCAGGGGAAAATGGGCAGTATTTGATTTTGAGGAAATGCCTGCCATTCAGAGTTTAACAGTTTAAGCTCACATTGATGGACTTTAGTCAAGCTTTTTCACGTCACTTTGAAATACGGCACTATTTCGAAAAGAAAGAAAAAGAAAGAGAGAAAGAAAAGTTAGGACACTGTAAAATGTAAAACCATTATTATTATTATTATTATTATTATTATTATTATTATTATTATTATTATGCTGAAACAAGCATGTTCCTTCCTGAAATCCAGGATAGCAACAGATGGCACATAATATATCATCTCTGACATTAATGGCTCCCTCACTGATATCCAGATCACATTATCATTATCATTGTTGTTGTTGTTTTATTTATGTCCCTTTTGTAAGGAAGCCTGGAAGCATAAATACTTGTGCCAGAAAAAGCAGCTACAAAAAAAAAAAAAACATGAATTCAAAAAGGCACCTTATACGTTTTCGCCAGTATATGCGCTATGTGGCTTCATAATGTTATACAGTGAAGTATAGTAACTGAAATATTATATTTATTTCCATTACTGCTTTATTACATACAGACACCTGCAAGACGGTATGATACATAATATGTATTATGTGTGTGGAATCTTATGCCTGACAGGTGTGCTCACCTGTCTCAGAAAGAAGAGGTTTTGTACAGTTTCACAGAGAATGGCAGGAATGAGGTATAAATTCTTTGAAGTGTTCTTTACGGCAGACGGATTGAGAAAGTCTGAGTGAGAATGAGTTCTGCTGGCTCAGTACTGTGGAGTGGAGTGGGTGAGATGGGTTCGCCACAATGGAGAGCAGTTTGTTCAGTGAATTTATGTTCTAAAAATAAATACACGAATCCTGCTTGAGATTCACAGTTTGGCCCTAACTTTGTGAGTTATTCTAAAGTTCCGAAGTTGTAGTTAAAAAAATTTGCCATCGTGATTGGTAGAGCTTGAGCTGTATCAGCCAATCAGATTTCAGCAGTGATGTCACTTGCCGGGGTCACCTTCACAGTGAAGAATTAACAGTAGGTTTTGATCTTTGAAATTAGCCATTTTTACCAGTGTTTTAGGGTTGTGTGCCGGTGTGTATAATGTCAAAAGTATATATTTTTTAATAATCTGCTAAAGGAAAAAGGGTTGACATGACACTTTAACGAGCTTGTTATTAGCAAGTGCAGATAGCTTCAGGCTTTCACTAGCTAACCTTCTAGTGCTAGCATCTATTGTCGATAATGGTGCTCAGTTTCGGGTAGCAGAGCTTTTACGTTTTATAGAACAAAACTGTATTTTAACACCTTTCTTTTTTCATAAATATATATTATAAGCCACTAGAAATTAAATAACAAATGGTTTCAGTGTTTACAAATAATAACTTTTGCTTTATTCTATTGAACTGATGTAAAAAGTACATTTATCCAGCGTGGGATCTATAGAGTTATTTTAGCCCACATACAGTTACTGTAGCTTAGCTTTTGAAAAGCTTTCCGCAAATATTCACCTGCAAAAAACTTGATAAAAACAATTTGTGGGAATATGTGAACATAAAACTTTAAACATTTAATAAATAAGCTGCTATAAAGTACCAAAATGTTGTAGGTTAAAGCCAGCTGCAGGTGTATTACTAAAAACTATTGGCCACCTTGTTTTTAATACAAAGGTTTCAGATTAAGGTAAAATGTAGACCTCTAAAATAATGTCTGATTGTGATTAAAATAGCCCATTGGGCCTGGTGTTACAAAATACATTTTATATATAAAACAATATGAAAATAAATATGTAAATTTGATTGTTAATCTTTGCAGATCATGTTTTGCTTTGTAGTTTTTTTCTCTGAATGACTGTTTACTGTCCTTTACAAAGGCATGTCCATCTGCGATGACACCCTCCTGTGTAATTTCCCAAAGTGTCGCGCTAAGCTGAGCGGCTTCGCTTGGGTCACAGCGTGCTCACATGTTTTCTGCGATCAGCACGGATCTGAGAAGTTCGGCCGTTCTCCCGTCATCTGCCCTGCATGCTCGTCTGCACTGTCTGGAAAGCTGGACATTGTGAGGATGGAGCTGTCGCCCTCTGAGGAGTATAAAGCCATGGTGCTGACAGGTCTGCGACCAGACATAGTGCTGGACATCAGTTCCCGTGCTCTGGCCTTCTGGAGCTATCAGGTCAAGTATCTCCATGTGAACAATCAATACAAAATCTGACAAGTGAGAGAAGCTCCCACATCATCCCAGAAAAATCAAATTTTTTATTCGTAAAATAGCATTAGCATATGTAATGATGCCATGCCTATCCGATCAAAACAAGTTACAGAATGTAAGTGGTCTCATTTTTATCTACGTTTGAAAGCAGGATAATTTTCTAGCTGTGATTCCTCCCCTTTTTCTACTATAGTTTTTTTTTAACTCTTGCTAAATGTTAAATTTGAGATTCTGTTTATTTAAAGAATTAAAATTATGAAAAAGGTGATAAACAATCAGCTGATTCTGAGGTGCTCAGCTGGCTGTGTACTTCCTCGTATATAAACCCTGATGGTCCGTTTATGTCAGTCAGATCTTGTAAGTGTTGGTGTGTGCAGGTGCATCAAGAGCGTATCTATCAAGAGTACAGTCTGTCACGGGCCGAATCACAGCTGAAGCAGATGGAGAAGATGCTGACTCAGCAGAACCAGAGCAGAGAACTGGAGCTTACCGCCTTGAAAGGAGAAATCGCCTCCCTGAAGAAAGTAAATGACACAGCTGTCATCACCACACAAGACATTAATGCACTAAACTTAAAATAGCTTCAAAGGCTAAGATGTAAAATAACAGGGAGAACTGTGAATCTTGAAGACATACATAGAGTAAAACTAGATTTCTCTGTATCCTGATGGCCAGATGATGGACGAGTACAAGAGGAATTACAGCGAGGTGTCTGAGAAGCTGATGCAGAGAAACCGGCAGTACCAGAAACTACAGGGGCTGTACGACTCTCTGAGGATGCGTAGCATGGTGGTGGGTGTTGGAGAAAGACATACAGAGCAACAAATGGGACGTCAAGACTACAACGCTGATAATAATGCCGGTAATATCAGCACATTGTTGTTCATTTGTCGTTTTTAAAGGTGCATTGCTGGACAAAGATGAAGGCTTGGCAACTAGTTTATGACAATGGACAAAGACATGACTAGTTATTTTCACTTTTAAAGGTCAAACAATAATATTGTTTTCAAATATGAACAGCAGCATTGATGCTTATTCACAAATGACAGAATTTTAGCCCCCCTATCAGTATTTACCAAGTGCAGGGAATTTTTAACACAGCTTTTCCAACCATGCTAGTTTTATTAAGTCTCACACACATGTCCTGAGCTCTCCCAGCCCGTTCTTCTTTGGCACATCTCAAAAACCTCTCCAGATTTGCTGGTCTTCTGGCATGAACCTCGGTCTTACGCTTTGTGCAGGCAAGTTAGTGACGTTCACTTTGGTTATCTGGGGGTCGTTGACCAGGAGCAAACTATGTTTTGGGTCGTTGTCGTGTTGTAAGACAAATCGACGATACAGATCCAGTTTTGCTGCTGATTGCTTCAGGTTTTCTTTCAAAATCTTCACGTGTCCTTTCTTCATGATTCCTACCACATTGATGAGATTCCCAGTTCCAGACGTACTAAAGCATCCATAAAGCATAATGCTTCCTCCACCGTGTTTCACTGTGTAGACCATGTTCTTTGGCTTAAACGCCTCTTCCTGCTTTCTCCAAACATAAGCAGCATTTCTGTGGCTAAGGGATGCGCTTGCAGTATCAATAATTTTTCTCCAGGTTGTTCTCACTTACTTCATTCTGGCTTGAATGTGTCTCTTCTGCAGAAATTCTGTTTTTTGGTTTCTTGGTCTGCAGCCTTCCAGTCTATTCCTGTGCAGGCACTAAACTAAACAAACAAATTACATTTCTAGACTTAGCAAAGTCATTCCCTTGTGCCTTCAGAGTTGTTCTGAGCTCTTTAGTCACATCTCGTACCAGTTTTCTTTCCAGAGACTTATATTAAACATTTTACTTCCTATCTCTGCCAGGCTTCCTCTGTGTGGCTCTCTTTGAATTTCTTGATGTTTTTCTCACTGTGGTTCGGAAACACTGCAATAGCTTTGTAAAAACTACTAAAATCCATAGTAAAATATTGCTTATGTTCAGAAAACAAAGATAAATAAGGACTCTGTGCTTTCATAAAATCAGCTTTCACATTGTGCTCATGTTGATGAATGAGAAGAGGAAGGAATCAGGGTAAAAAAATAATGCTTAATGGCAACGAAGGAAGACAGGGCTTTTATCAAAAAGACTTTGTCATCAGGAAAGAACAGCAGGAGTAATGAGCTGAATGTCTGTGTAAGGGAATTTTTTAGTGAGAATAACAATGAAAGACATCCATCAACCTCCTGTGTGTGTCACTCAGGGGTGGCTCGGCATGCGACTCCCCAGAGGAGCCCTCCATTCCTGTCCCTCGGCCCTGAAGGGGACAGTCGATTCTTGTCCGCCCTGGAGGCTGATGGAGGAAAGACCTTCTTCCAGTTCAGCTCCCCTGGCAGGGATAAATGCCGGCCCTTCATCAGGAAGCACTGAGAGCAGCACTCTGCAGTTATCCATGTTACTCTCCTCTGTTCTGCTGTACTCACTTTAGCAGGAGACGTTTGCCCTTATTTTGTGCACTGTTTATTTCCTGTTCAAACCATAAATATGTATTTAACAGTATTAACAAATATGGGATTTAATTTTATATTTTGTTATATGTTATTCTTAAGTAAATAATAAAAATCTCAAGCATATTTTCACAGAGTTATGTCTTACACCTAACACTTATCTGTCTCTTAACAAAAAGCTTTCAGGTGGAATCACTTTTTCCTCATTTCTGTATTTAAATATAGGATTATAAAGTAATGAAGAGTTGTCTAAAAAGGGCAAGTGGATTACTGTAAAGCTTTAAAAGAAAAAGTACAAATAGATGATTTCACATTTCTGTGTCATCAGATTCACATAATGAATATTGATGATTTCCAACGATCATTAAGAAACAGTAGGTGGTCGGTCAGAGGCTTTATTAGAGAAAGAGGCACAACACCACTGGATCCTCAAAGTTTCATAGCATCAGAGACAGTGGGAGAAGAAAAACTTTAGGGGAAGAGAGATTTTTAAAATGTTATTTTGGACCAAAGATTTTATGGGATTTTTCAGGTTTATTTATCAGATTCTGCTGTTTTCCACTACATGCAGCATGACCATTTAAATGTATCTATTAATTTACATAATGCTACAAAAGATTTGCTTCTGGAAACACTTTATGCAGTGCTGTGGAAATTTAATAGCAATAATCTGAAGTAATCATTTCCTGTATGACCTTATCAGCCTTTCCTGTTGTAGTAGAGGAATTTTGGCCCACTCTTCTTTATAGCCATGCTTCAGTTTATTGAGGTCTGGACTTTGACTGGGTCACTGCATAATCGTGTAGTCCTGTAGAAAACCTTCATTTTCACATCACTGTATGTATCCTGTTATACAAAGCAGGAAACCTTAAACCTGAGCCGTGATCAGTTCTTTATTGGAATCGAAGATGTGACGTGAATGAGTTTTTCACTGCAAATTCAAAGCAGTACAAGCCAGACCATAAAAACTGGTTTGTGGAGACATGAGTTACAGTGAATAGACAGCATGCTGAAAGTTGATCATCAGGCCATGTCACAACTTTTTTAAACAAACAAACAAACAAAAAAAAAAAAAAAAAGGAAGTACTTGTTATGGGACAACTCAAAATGTCTTTTTTAAGAGCTTTAGTTTTAACATACAAGAAAAAAAATACACTTAAAAAATTAGACATTTTTTTTCTGTCTCCCTCTTTTTTTTTTTTTTTTAACTGAGGTCACAACTGTCACATCACAGGTTCTTTCCTTTACAAATAACCCACGTTCTGCCCCACACCCACTGCGTATAAAAAAGGTTTATAAATACAAAGAAATGTAACACGGTGACCTATTTACAGAACTGCATAAAACTGCTACAACTACTTCAAAATCCAGCAAAAAGAGAGAAAACGAGAAAGCTTGGTCCTTGGGCTTTCAGTCTGCTTCACTCGCTCTGAGGCTTGTAGCTGACGGAGGCAGCGATCTGACTTTTAACGTTCTGCTTCTTGCCATTGACGATGAGCAGCAGAGGAGAGTCCACTCGTATACTTCTAAAATCAAATGACTGGTAGAGAGGACAAGAGAGGGTCACACACTCAGTCAGACATTATTGCTCTGACCGTAAACAGCATTCATTAATGCAACACTTACCTTATCTTTGTGGGTTATACTGTGTCGTTTGACTTGAGGTTCAGGAATGACTACAGAATCTCCTATTAGGACGCCCCAGCTATCTGCTGTGTTGTAAACCATCACCACTATACAAGTCTCCTCACTGTCCACCATGCCAAACGTACTGGAGAAAAAAAAAAAAAAAAGATTGCAAGATTTTACATTACTTCACTTTTACAGCCAGAGTCAAGCTGCACGTGCATTAAAGGACCATTACTGTTAAATAAGATTCTCTTACAAGGCCATGCGACCCTCTGAGGCCAGGCTGAACACCACCTTCCCCAGAGCGGCCAGCCCAGCATTGTGGCCATGTGTCAGGGAGGAAAGTGTCCGAGATTCCAGGCTGCCCACGCGGCCTGTCGGGGAGCGAAACTGAGGGGACGAGCAGGGGCCCAAAGCAGACGTGTTGAGGTTCGACAGCATCGTCCGTAACCGGCGGGCTTTCACCTTCCCCTGAACACACAAGGCAGACTGAAGCTTAAGGGAAAAACTAGAGTCAAGTATGCGCTTTGCTGCCATCATGTGGTAAAAAAAAAAACAAAAAAAAAAAACTGACTTGTACGTCACTCTGATAAGCATTTATAACAGTGGAAGCAAACAGGCTCAAAGGTCATGTGCTACTCATACGCATAACTACGACTATAACAATAAAGACAACATGCGTAATAAAAAGATGATGACATTAAAGAAATGATGTGATCTTAAAATACTTGAATTACGTTAAACCACTTCAGTTAACTCTACATTTCTTTTCTTTTTTTTAAATCCATACTTGACTCAATGACATGATTTCTGTAGCCATTATTTTGTGTCAGGAGTCGAGGCCTACATCGTTCAGATCACCCGTGTCAGCGAGACACATTATAAAGAGTTTTACTCTAGATAGAAATCACTTTGCTGCCACTGATTACACGTCAATCATTAACATTTTGGAGTATCACTGGGTATTTTACAGCATCAACATGTCAGAGCTTACTTAGTCATTGATAATATTAAATCCAATGGTGGCTGATAAACCACCTCGGGGACTCTTAGCACGACCAAACCACAGCATGATTTTCACCGACTTCTTTTCTGTGCGTTTTTGTATAAGGACATGCAAACAGACATAAACAGTATGCCGGTACTTTTGTAAAGAGTCTCCTACCTTGTTCTGTAGGAGTTCGGTCACTTTCTCCAAATATTCCAGCAGCTGCTTCTCTCGCTCTGGTGGCTCCTTCCAGCCGGGGTCGAGCTCGGCTGCTCGACTGTAGCCGGCGAGCGCAGACCCGTACATCTCCTCGTACTGGAACAGCGTGGATCTGTTGAAATGCAGCTCCGGGTAACAAGAGGCAGCTCGATCCACCGTCTCCTGTACAGGGGGAAAACGGGAATAAAATACAGATGGCATGTTGATTATTTATTATTATAATTTTTTAAAATTTTTTAGTTATTTATTGATATTCCCTCTGGTGTGTATCCGTTTAAGTCTGTACTCACAGATTGTGTGTAGGCACTTAGAGCTTGTTGAGATAGCTGTGGATTCTGTCCACAGGTGAAAAACAGCGACACGTAAGCATTTCCCAGGATATCTGTAAAAACAAAGGCAGAACAACATGAATTAATGTTCCAACAGTCTTTAGCATCTCTAACAAAGAGCACCGTCTGTCTTCACTCTACTCACACCAGGACGTCCCATCCTTCACGTCCAGCTGCACGGCCTGCCGGGCCATGTCCACGCTTTCCAGCACCTGCTTGCCGTGAGCGTCGTTGTCAGCCGCGGGCAGCTGCCTCAGCACCATGGACAAGTTACGAAGAGACACTTTGTTCTTGCTCTACAGAGGTGGAGAACAAACCACACATACATGAATGAATCCTAACAGAAAGGATAGGAGATGTTATCTGGATTAATGCTCAGAAACGGCTTTTAAATTCACCAGATATTGTTGCAGATCACTTCAGTGGAAGTACTGACAGGGATTGGAGAAGTGGGGATATTTCTCCCACATTGGCTGTCTGTTAAATCCAGAATTGAATTAAAAAATCCTGCTCCTCACAAACAAAGTCTTGAATAATCAGGCTCTCATTTTAAAGACCTCATAGTACCGTATCGCCCCGTCAGAGCTCTTTGCTCACAGACTGCTGGCTTACTTGTCATTTATTAGCTTATAGTTAAGCATAGCTGGATCAGGTGACCCTGAACAATCCCTTAGTTATGCTGAAATAAGCTTGGGCTTAAACTTCCCATGATTCACTGAGCATTTCTTCTTCAATCCCTGCTTTTCACTCACAATGTGCTTATACACCACTATTGTATCAATCAGTTTTCATTATTAATCTCTGGCTCTCTTCCACTGCGTCACTTTTATCCAGTTTCCCTCCCCTCATCCCCCACAGGTCACAGCAGATGGCTGCTCCTGCCTGAGTCTGGACCTGCCGGGGTTTCTTCCTGTTAAAAGGGAGTTTTTTCTTCCCACTGTCGCCAAGTGCTTGCTCAAAGGAGGAGCATCTGACTGTTGGAGTTTTCTCTGTATTATTGCAGGGTCTTTAATATAAAGCGTCTTGAGTGATTTGGCGCTATATAAATAAAACTGAACTGAATCAACGTGACAGTTTGGCATTTTAAAAACGTGGTAGTTTTGTAATTTGACAATATGGCTACATGTTTTTAAGCACACAGCATTATGTTTTTTACAGTATTAAACAGAACACAAAAGTGAAGTTATTGAATATTTTCTTTGCTTACCAAAGTATGTAAAGGTCTTGTTTTTGTATTACTGATTCTTGTGGTGTGAATGGACGAGTCTGAATAACTTTCCAGCTTTACCAAAGTCAACAACTACCCATCACACACATCCAAAGAGCTGAACATATTGTTCAAATAACTAACTATGGTCGTGTTTAAAGCTTCAGACCAACAACTATGGAGATAATGAGGTAATATAATCAGCCTCTAACAGATCTGTCTGCCTGAGCAGAGATCAGCTGAACACAAACCAATTTGAAGTGGATTTTGGGTTTCCTGGTTTGGGTTCAATGATTAGAAATGTGGAGATTGTTTCACCAGTAACTGGAAACTTGGGTCATATCACATAAACTGAAAATGTATGAATATGTGTATGACAATTATTCATAATAAAGTTTGAATTACAAGAGATTCCCGGGATAAATTGTGGAAAAAAATGAAGTAACCTGGTGAAAGCAGGAGTGTTTGCAGGTATGGAATGTGAGAAGACAATAAATCAAAGAGGACAAACCTTCCTTTCTCCATCATTACCTGCTGTAAGGCACCAGTGAAGCAGTTTTTGGCACCGATCAGGTCTCCTTTTTTCCAGTACTGCTCCCCTAACGTGTTCCAGCCCTCCACCAGGCCAGGCTCCAGCTTCACCGCGCGGGACAGACACTCCTCTGCTGCAGCGCTGAAGTCTGGAGCCACGTTCAGACATCGTCCCTTTTGCAGCAAGAACTCGGCTTTGTGTTTAAAGGCATCTGTTGGAAGTTGTAAACGGAGCAGTTGTGAATGAAAGCCTGCAAATTAACTCACTTTTTTTTTTTTTTTTAATTTAAAGAGACTCTTACCTTCTTTTTCCTCCAGCTTCTTCAACGTCTGTGCCATCTCTTCTGCTACGTCGCTGTGTTTCCGTCCTGCATCCTCCACACTGCGAGTCTCAAAATAACAATCTCTGAATTTATACAGCTCATCCACCAGCTCCTGTCGGGAGAGAAGACATGAAACAGACATAAAAATAGATCAAAAACACATTTCTCTCAACCACATCTGCCTGTAGTACAACACTGAGACACAACAACACATCAACAAATACTGCTGAGGAGCAAAACTACCTGAGTAACTAATCATTTAACTAGTACTAACAGTTTATACTACACTTGGGAATGTTCTGTGCAAAAGTCTTTAGCCACTGCAGATTTCTTTACATTATGTTAGAAAACAGGTGTACAGAGATTTATTAAAAATTAATAAACATACATGGAAATACAGTATACAAAGGCAAAAAAAAAAAAAAAGGAGTCTTTGGGAATAGTTCTTGTGGCTTCTTTAATGACATTCAAAGCTCTTCTTTGGATGTTGGCTGTCTTTTGTTCTGTTCTCTGTGGAGATGATCCTAAACCCCTGAAGAAAAAAAAAATGGAGCCACTGCCCATCAGACGTTTTCCACATGGATCAAAATATGACGGTGTTCAGAATTTCACTAATTTTGACAAGATCTTCAACATCACTGGCTCTCATCAGTACATACTAACAATGATTTGGACCAAAAAACACTGCGATATGTAAAATTTGGGTTCATCACTCCATCAGACCTGTTGCCACTGATTTTCAGTCCAGTTGTTGCGTAAGTGGGCATACTGCATTTTTCCTATTTCTTAAGGACATGACTTTCAGGTACTGTTCCATCTACTGTAGATATTTTTTAAGCCTGTCACTTCTTTTTTTGTCCACCACTTGTTCAGTTTCCTTATTTTTCTTAAGGACACACTGCACACCATGCATAAGATATAGCATAGTTTTACGCTAATATCTCTTTGGGAATCGCCCATTTGTGCAAAAATACCGTTTTCTGTCTGTCAAGCTGTGTTATCTTTTGCATTTTCCATAGATACGACTAAAGAAGTTGGAAGAAATTATGCATTTTTGTGACAAGCTGCTGGTAAAAAAGTCCCTAAAGAGACAATTAAAAATGGGTTCTTTGCCAACATGTCCGTTATGTGTAGACATGACAGCATTTTCAGGCTTGGATGATTCACATTTCACTTTGGAGTAATTTAAACAAACAAACAACAGCATTCCTATGAAAATGGTCAGGTATAAGATCTGGACTGGAAAGGGGTGAAAAAGGAGCCAATGTCAAAAGAAACACTTTGAAAGACCTCCATAAAGCCTGGAAAACTATTGCTCAAGACTACTGAAAATATTAGTACAAGACTTTTGTGCGGCATTGTGTTACAGCGTGTTCACTGTTAGTTTTTTCTCGTTTTCTAAGTTAACCATACTTCACTCCTAAGTGAACTTCTGCTACACAGTACTCCCAGAGTGAAATATTGGTATTGAAAGAGTTCGTTTTTGTAACATTATAAGGCATGAAACATCGAAGGGCCTGCAGAGAACAAATCAGTACAGCTGCACTCCTCATCCTTGGTGCACTAAACCCGAGGCACCCTGACAATGTGGTGACTCAGCAAGAAGCGCACAGATCCAAGCAAAGCGCGAATATCAGCCCGTTATCTGGTGGTTTAAAGCTGTGGTGTGAAACATCTGTGGCCAATCTAGCCACAGAAGGGTAAGTGTGGCACTCCTGCACCTGACATACCAGCAAAACTTAAAGCTAGTACTAAAAAAATCTGTCCTTCGGCGTGACAGCTGCAGCCAGCTGTTGTAGCAACGACTCTTTCTGGAGACTCCCAGGAAGCAACATACCGTCCTCACGGGAAGCCAGCCGGGAACAAAGGCTGGAGACAGTCGGAGCATTTGAATAAATGTGTGATTCCGCTGAGAAGAGTTACCTTCATAATCTGCAGCTCGTCTTTGTTTTCCACAGCCTCACCACTCTTCTCCTCTTCCGCCATCTTTGCGTTAGAGCATGGAGCAGCAGCAAAATCTGACAGCGAGCTGGAACAAAATGCACCAAGTTACTTAATAACTATTAGATATTAGTCTATACGGTATGTCTGCTGCCACAGAAAGGTAATTTCTTTAAGGATGCATCGCGAGTGCAGTCTGTTTCAGCACAGAGGAAACGGGCTTTTAATTTCGGCGACGCCGGAAATTGAAGTAGTCCGTACTGAAAACGAATCCGCCTGGAAAATTAACAGATGAAGTTTAACGTGATGACTGATTTAGTTACCAACATGCCACCTTCGTAGACTGAGATATATATGTATTATATTTAACATCATATACCCTCAATCCTAAAACCACGACAAATCACTACGAAAGGGGAACGTTTAATCCCAATCAAGATGCTACCCGACACACGTTTTTGTGTTGCACCGCACCCGCTTCCCTCCAAGGGTGGACTGGATTCAATTTTTGTTTAGTTTCCCGGACACTCGGTGCTCGGTGAGGCCAGTATTGGTGTTTTTCCTGCAGTTGAGTCCAGCTCGTCATGTCGGACACATGGAGCAACATCCAGGCGCACAAGAAGCAGCTGGACTCTCTGCGGGAGAGGCTGCAGCGACGGCGGAAAGATCCGGCTCAGCTGTCCGCCGGTAGGTTCAGGCCGGGCAGTGCCCAGCTAACGCTGGTATTGATATCAAAGGGGTAGTTCCCCCCATATATTTAACTTTACGTATCTTAACTCAGGTCTGCAGTGCTGTGCAGCCATCTAGACTGTGTAAGCTGCCGTGTTATGGCGATATCGTTTTCCTCTGGTGCTCTAAGCGCCAAATTACAAATAGAAAAGCTTTCTATAAACAAGGAAAGAAGGGGGTAACATCCACTAACCTTGCCGTGAGTGGTTTAATTAAAGAACGTAATATAGTTATTACTATGTCTGAACTACACCTTTCAACCATATCACTGGTGTTACTGACGGTGTGGCAAGATGTAAATAAACATCAGTGGGTCCCCTCTCAGCTGAGATCAAAGTTAGCTCACTGAACACGCCATCCTCTCCATCCTGCCCGCACTCTCTTCTTCAACTCTCTTGTCTTTTGCTTTGGGTGGTGTAAGTTAATCGGTGATTTTAAATCGGATGTGAGTTAGATGAAGCGCTTAATGTGTATAGGATAAAAATAATTGTATTTAGATGTGATTGAAGTGCTCGGGAAATCTTGAAAAGCACAGAAATGCACTCCAGTCCATTCATTTAGTAGCTGATTTAATTGATGCCTTCGCTGACAAAAGGGGAACGGAGTTTTATAAAGTGAAGGTGGGGTTTTACTCGGTTGTTGTTGGAAACTGACAAAATATTTTGTTGATTCTTGTTAAACATAATGCAACAAAATTATTATCTATATTATTGATCAGTCAGGTATTTTGTTACAGATAAACTGTAAATTAGCTCAAAGAGTCCAAGCTGATGTTTAGAGGTTATTGTAGTAATTTGCTATAAAGCTGCCTAAGCTCATTTGCTTTGATGCCATGCTGGGGATGTAGCAGTGTATATCAACAGTACGAGCACTGGAAAGGAAGAGGACATTTACCGATGGCAGTAATTAATATGAGCTGAAAAACTTTAAAGCAGTTCTGCTGTTTCGCTATGAAGATTTCCCTAATTCCTCAAAACAAAAAGGAGTAACAAAGGATAATTCTTGCACCAGTAAATTAAACAACTATTTTTATAATTACTTAACCTTTTTATCTAAAAGTTATGAAACTTTTCAGGACCTCAAAATTGGGAATATTGACAATTTTCTCTGAACTCAATGCTTCATCCTTTGTTGTCCCCTCAGATGGTGGCGGCAGCACAGACGGCTCCACAGTCAGGAGTGACAGCCCTGCCCCGGCAGTTCCGTCCACCTCACAGGAGGAAACAGAAAAACCACCAGACCCCGAACTGGAGAAGAGGCTGCTGGGATATCTGTCTGATCTGAGTCTCACACTGCCGACAGACTCCCTTTCCATCACAAATGAACTCAACAGTGTGAGTTTTTGTCTCCATTGCTCGTGTTACCCTTGAACTCAGTGATGTGGGTTTATTTTTGACATCTCTATTGTGTTTGCTTCTCATCACAGTCAGAAACAGCCGTTAGTCACGGCTGCATCCAGAGCCTGCTGCTTAAATTCTCTGCTCAGGAGCTCATCGAAGTCCGAGAGCCCACCTTGGCTCCTACTTCTTCTTCTTCTACAACTTCCTCCTCCACGTCGACCCCCACAGTGGTCGTAGCTGTGGACCACACAAAACTTTGGGCTATGATTGGATCTGTAGCTGGAGCCCAGAGAACTGGAGTCAAGAGAAAAGCAGAAGACCAAATGCACAGCAAAAGGGCTGCAGGCTTCTCGCCCTCGCTTCAGAGCTCTGCTTCTCCTCCTCACTCGTCAACCACATCGCTGACGCCGGCCTCCTCCTCAGAGCCGGGGCCTTCGGCGTCAGGGAGCGGGACGGAGAAGAAGGGCAGGAGCAGTAAAAGCCAGTCGTCTCATTTGGACATGGAGATCGAAAGCCTCCTGAACCAACAGTCCACCAAGGAGCAGCAGAGCAAGAAGGTAACAGAGGGTTGTTGTTGTTTTTGGTTTTTTTGTAACTGATTAAAAACCGGCATTTCATTGCTATTGCAGCTTTCATGTGACTCTCCTTCATGTCCAGTTAAGCCGAGAGATTCTGGAGCTGCTGAACGCCAGCACAGCCAAGGAGCAGTCCATCGTGGAAAAGTTCAGATCCCGCGGCCGAGCTCAGGTCCAAGAGTTCTGCGATCACGGGACCAAAGAAGAATGTGTTCGTGCTGGAGACACGCCTCAGCCATGCACCAAGTTACACTTTCGGTCTGTATTTGCTTCACAAGGTCTGACACTGTTACAGACAGCCCCACAGATTAAACTGCCACCAACAAAAAAGCATGAAATCAAACACAGCAGACATGATAATAAACTAACAAGACTAAAAGTTTATTTCCATGACAGTCCTGGATTGTCCAGATCATGAGAATACAGGCTGCTGTGCTACAGCTTGAAAAGAGCGTATCATAAATATTACAGATTATATAAATGGGAAATTCTAGCTGACCTGCTAAGTACATTTACCCATTGATCGCTTTCTTTTTTAAGTATAGCAGATGTCCATTAGTGTTTGAGTAATACTCTCTTTGGCCTGCAGGTGGCACTGTGATTATGCTAAATACTCTATATTTGATATAAATATGAGAAACGCCACATTTTGAGAGTGTTCTGCTCATACATGTGTCTAATGTGCTGCACCAGAAGTTTTATTTTGCATCATTTTAAGTTTTCTAATGCATAAAGTTTGGAAAACTGTCCTACATAAAGAGGGATTCTCTGCCCACTTCTAATTATATTCAAGTTTAAATGAAAGAATCTGGAATTTAAAAGGTCATCAAGCATCTCCTTCTTCTTTTACCTCAGTGAGCATTTAACAGCTTGAACCTTGCATTAACCACAGACTCCGAAACACTATTTTTTTTAACTTTGTGATGTTAACTTTATGTTTTGTCATGCAGTCGCATCATCAACAAGCACACAGACGAGAGCCTCGGCGACTGCTCCTTCCTCAACACCTGTTTCCACATGGACACCTGTAAGTACGTCCACTATGAGATCGACAGCCCCCCGGAGACCGAGGGGAACCTGCTGGGGCCCCAGGCGGGGACCACAGAGCTTGGTCTCCACGCAGGGGACACCGACAGCAATGTGGGCAAACTCTTCCCCTCACAGGTGAGGAGGAGGATGGGATGATTTAAAAGAAGCCTATGAGACTGGACACATGCATGTGTCCTGATGTCTTTTAAGATTGTAAAATAGTGTGATTTATGTGCTTTGGTACTCAGTGGATCTGCTGTGATATCCGCTACCTGGACGTGTCCATCCTGGGTAAGTTTGCCGTAGTGATGGCTGACCCTCCATGGGACATCCACATGGAGCTGCCCTACGGTACTCTGACCGATGACGAGATGAGAAAACTGAACATCCCCATCCTGCAGGATGACGGCTTCCTCTTCCTCTGGGTCACTGGCAGGTAACTAAAAAAGTCCAGAAATCTGACTCAGTTAGCAGGACAGCTGACCACTTTATGTCATCATTTAACTCATAGCTGAATGTTTCATTTGATCTACGAAGTAATGCCCCTCAGCCTGTTTAAGTTAAACTTCTAGAGAATAATGGCTGCATTTTTCCCTAGGAAATGTTTTCCCTTAAGATGAGACTTCACCTAGTTTACTACAATTTAAGATAAATGTTTTAAAGTCTAGATTAGGTAAATAGATAGATAGATAGAAGCTTGGGCAACAGACAATCATTGACAGAATGAAAGACTGGGTAAAGAAATGGGGCATGTCGGCATTCGGCAAGGCTCTAAAGAAGTAGACTTTTAGCTGGGAACAAGGTGTTTAAGTGAGCAGTGCATATATGCCCAACATTAACATGTGGCGGTGATGGGGAAAACCTGGTGGCTTAGTTTGCATTGGCTTAGCAAATAAATCTATCGAACAGGGAACTTGCACAATGCTTCTCTGTTCTCATTAATATGACATCGACCGCACGGTGCCAGATCTCTACAGTTTTACATTCACTCGTCATAAATGATGAGAAGCCCGGTCAGTGTTTGCGTACAGCTCTTCACTCAGCTTCAGCACGACAGGAAGCTGGCACCACTTTGTGCTGCTATTCAGGTTAATTATTTACCCAAAGAAGGTCACTACATGTCTGACAACTGATATTTCCCCCAATCCTAAACATTATTCTTAGAAATGGTATTCAGACTCAATGTTCTCTTCCTGTTTCAGGGCTATGGAGCTGGGCAGAGAGTGTCTCAGCCTCTGGGGGTAAGTTTTCCCTTTCTGTCACCATCGTGTCATATTTTCCCCCTTATTTTTTTAATCATTTTTGCCTTTATCCTCCTCTCTCAGTTATGAGCGTGTGGATGAAATCATTTGGGTGAAAACCAACCAGCTCCAGAGAATCATCCGCACCGGCAGGACGGGTCATTGGCTGAACCACGGGAAGGAGCACTGCCTGGTAGGTTTGAACCAATCTCAGTGTTATACTGTGTGGACGGTCCTGGTGGGGTTTGGGCTCGAGGAATTTAACCTTCAGCAACTTTTTGCTTTTGTCGTTCTTAACCGTCCAATAGCTGAACCTGTGTTGCCTCATTCTAAACATGTTTGTCTTCAGGTTGGTGTAAAAGGAAACCCGCAGGGGTTCAACAGGGGTTTGGACTGTGATGTCATCGTGGCAGAGGTAAACAGCTGTAAATCCTCTGTTATACGTGGTGTCATTACCCATAATTCCTTCAGCCTGAGTCATGTCTGTGCGCTCTCAGGTCCGCTCCACGAGTCACAAGCCAGACGAGATCTATGGCATGATAGAAAGACTCTCACCCGGCACCAGGAAGATTGAGCTCTTTGGTCGACCCCACAATGTCCAGCCTAACTGGTAACATACCATCATGCTTTAATTTAGAAACCAGCGAGCTGCTCTACACACCTCACAATGTCTGTGTCGTTTCCTGTCCAGGATAACTCTAGGGAACCAGCTGGACGGCATTCATCTGTTGGATCCCGAGGTCGTGGCTCGGTTTAAGAAACGTTATCCAGACGGCGTCATCTCCAAACCCAAAAACATTCAGTCATCATAACTTCTCACGTGTTTGAAGAAGTTTGTTTTCAAACTGTTTTATTTTTTTTATACCTGTAAACATTTTTTTAATAAATATTGTCCACTAGATGCCCCGTCTCCATCTTGCCTGTGTACTTTTCACGGCTTCTCTGCATGTTACCCATAATGATCACATCGCCGGAGCTCCACACGATACCATATTATTGCGATTTTTAATAAAACATGTATTGCAACTTATCACATTTTTTCAACAACAAATTATGTCCTCAAAGCTAAAAGTTTGTCATCTGTTTTATCCAGTAAGATAAAGTTATCTCACTTTTTTTTTTTTTCCTGCAAAATGAGACTGTCAAGCAGACCTCCACCGTCACTAAAACCTGCCATAAATGTTGCCATAAGAGCGAGCACGTCTAATATCAGTCCACAACTTGGAAGTTATGTGCAATCTGTTTCTGATAACACACCAATTAACTGCGATAAATCATCAAAAATCACATCTGCTGCTGTCTACACAAACAGAAATTCACATTTAACTATTAGATTTGCACTCAGTAAACTTCCTGTTCCATAGTAATATAACCAGAAAACAAACAGCAGGCAGCCAGTCGAGTTGGGCTCATGTGCCTGAGCCACTAGCTTATTCTGAGTTAGGAAGCAGCTTTGTTAAGGTCAGTGTCCAGTGTTGAACCGCGAGTTTGCTTAGGTGATGTTTTTTGCAGATGGTGGTGCACGAGATGAGCCCTCTTGTTTGTAGTATTCCTGGAGTATGTGAATTTAGTTTTTAGAAAATGTCAATATTTGGTATCCTTGTGTCTTTACAATATTGTCAAGCAATATATCCCCCAGCCCTAAAAAACACACCCGAGACATTTTGATACAACTTATTTTATATTTGCTTAGTTTAGAATGAAGATATTTTTGACATACTCTGAATTTGAACAAGTGATCATTAGTCTTTTTTTTTTTGATCAGCATTTAACAGTCATAGCTTTTCAATTTGGGCAAATACAGAAAGGTTTTCTTAAAAAAACAAAACAAAACAAAAGTAAAACGTGCATTTTATAAACACAGCCAGAGCGTCTTTTTTTCTAATTAAAAATATTGATCAGAATCAAGCAAGACTAACGAATTACCTATCAGAAATAAGCTGCTGTGTAGCTCGGCTTATTTCATACGGTGGCCCTGTGGTGCACAACACAACCGGATTTCAGCAAGCCTTTCTGAAGTATCAGGGCCACCGTAGATCTCACAGATGACTATTAACTATTAACAACACTGCTGTTAAACAGACTCAGACCTGGTCAGCAGATGTTACACACAGTCCCACCTCATGCTTTTACAGTTAATGTCTTTTATAAAACAGCAAACCATTTTCTGTTTTATTATCTCACTTTAAGCTAGCAGGGTTCTGTGTCACAGAGCAGGATTAGAAAGTTATTTCACGATGATGCCTTAATGATGAGGTTTAGATAGTCACACACTTCATCACACTGAATGCTATCTTCCTCCTCTTGCTTTGTGAAACAGACCTTATTAACTCCAGCCATGATCTAATCAGCAAATTGATCTTTTTTTCCACAAAGGTAGTCAAAAAAAAAAAAAAGAAATACAAAAGAAACACAGTAAAAAAAACCTTCCAAACAGAAGACAAAGTAATGCACTTATTGGTAGTGAACGCTGTAAACAACTCTCTACATTGTCCTCGCCCTCATCAGTATGCCCGATTGGGCAGCGGATCTACTCGTCTGACTTCTGAGCACCGTCTCATCCCAGTCCTTTTTTCTCTGTCCTTTGAATCTGACGAATCATTAGCAGTTGTGTGCGAGCAGCGAGGAACAAGCAGTTAAAAGACAAACTGTGGTTCTGCAACACTACCGCCCTTCCCATTTAAAGGTGGCATCAAAATGTGTTTGCTCTACTATCAGGCTCCAAGCATAAACTGGCGATGGAAAACTGAGTCCATTTAAGTCCTATGAAGCCCTCAGTCTTCCTCAGTAGGTGGCATCCACTGCATTGATGTTGCTGTCCAGCTGGTGTCTGAAAGAAAGCCGGGCCTTGGTGGAGAAATAGATCTGGGAACCCCGATTGATGCTTCCTGTTCCTTCGCTGTCACTGCCCCAGGATGTTGTAGAGGACAGACGTGGCTTCATCTCCTCCACAGGCACTGTATGGGTGGCAGATAGAGAGTCAAGCGGTTTGTTCTGCATTTGATTTTCTCATACAGTTGGAATATACAGTAGGTGGTGCTCACCTGGAGGGGGCGGGCACTGCCTGCTCTTGCAGCGCTCTTTGCAGCGTCTGTAGAAGGGAAAGCACTGTAACATCTTCACACCCATGACAGAGATGCCTGAGGAGAGAAAGAAGTGAAGAAAGACATAAATATAAGTGAGCTGATTGGAAAGTACGCAAGTCTTCCACGAGCTTTCTCTCAAATATGAAGTAAGCCGAGTTAAACCATCGTGACAACACTTCTTCCACAGCTCGCACTTAAGCCGCCTCATCACAGCCACAGCAGCTCTGCTGACAGTTCATCGTCTCCTCACCAGGTCACCGTTTAATGGAATTATGATGCTGCGCTTCACCAGCGCGACCGCTTAATGTAAGCTGACAGTATCACCGAATGGCACGGCGGCCCAGCAACCAACCACTCAGTCAGTATTTACCACTCCATCACCACCACCCTGCACGCCGTCTAATCCTGGAACAGGACGTCAGTGCACTACAGCAGCCAGGGTGAATGATAAGCTCTCTTTTGACAAGCAAACACATTTTACACAGAGGTCGTCTGATGTAGGCACGTCACAGCTGACGGGCTCATATCTCATATCAGCAAAAACTTCTGTTTCTCAAATTTACCTCTAAATCTGTTGTTTTAACTGATATTGAAGAGCAAAAATCTAACTTTTTTTTTTTTTTTTTAAACAGCTGCTCAACCTCGACCTATCTGCAGAGCTCGACCCAGACATGTCTGTCAAATTCATGATTTCCCTGCGGACTGTCCGCCTATCTGCAGCGGGGAGATAAAGGGTCACACAGAGCTGTAGCTGCTTAGAAAGAAAAAAGGTATTTATTTTAGGCTAATCAGGTTAAGAAATAGGTCAGGTGAAATAGAGCAGAGGGAGCTGATGGACGTTGACAGTTTCTATTGTAGCTGTGCAGAGAAGTGCAAGTGCTCATTCCTCACATGCCAGTCTAATAAATGTTCACATTTAACTGTTACCAGACAAAGTGGAAACTGAGGAGATATTTACTGCACTTTCAGATAAAATACATAAAAGAATAATACCATCTAACCACTTAGCAAGATTTCCTATCAGTAATGATTACAGTAATTCTTTTGAGGTACAATTGAAGGGCAACAGTGAAGTATGGAATGAATAACTGGCATCTGCACTGGTGGATGTTTTACTTCCCTCTGGGATCTTTACAAATTGACAAAAGCAGAAGAAGGGAAAATTGATGCTTAAGGGTTGCACAACTGCAAATATTTGCACACAAAAAAAAAACCACAAAGTGAAGCAAAAAGGATGCAAGATGTGACACAAAGCAGGCACAATTTTCTCCGGGTGTGATGTCTTTGTAGGATCGATGATGGATGGACAGGGAGCTTCAGACTGTCAAGTGTCCAGAGACCTGCAGTATAATTGTTTTGTCACGGTTGGCTAAAGATGAAAAGCTGAATTTATTGATATAATTTTTTAAATGCTGAGCTTTTTTTTTCTTTCTTTTTTTTTACATTAAATATAGTTATATATGATATCTCTTATATGATGTACACCTTTTTAAACAGTCATGCAGGGCTTAAAGTGTACATTGACATCATCATTATGACATGCGTGCCCACCCCCAGCAGTAGTCCACCATTCGTTTAAAGGGATACAGTAATAATCAGCTCCTTATTTGCATTCTTGGACTACATTAAAGTAGCTTTGCATCATTCATTGCTCAAAAACATCCCAGTTCAACCACTGTCTAAATCAGGCTGTTTTACCTCCTCTGCCTTTTGAGCTAATAGTCTTCTGATTGGCTGCCCCTCAGGAAAGAAAGTGTGTGGCTGAGTTGACCATATTAGGCTCACCGTCCATCACTAATATCATGCAGAGCCAGAAATATAAAACACTCTGTCTGGACCTGTGTGTTTACATCAGTGTGAAGCCTGAGTAGATTTGAGCATCTACCACTATAACAGTTGCCTTTATGTATATAACACAAACTAAGAAAACATAAAAACATCATCATTAAAGTCCCCCACAAAAAAAAGAGTCAGCAGTGTCATAAGCTGGAATTCTTTTAAGGGGGGGGGGCGGTTTATTGGAATTAACCCTTCAGCCAGTTACTCACAATATTTATGATCAGAGCAGGTTTGATCCTAATCCTCCCACCTCTGTCTGGAGTAAACCTCATCACTCTGATGGGGAAACCCCTTTTAGTTTGATAATTCACTGAGCCTCACTGTTTATTCATCCCAGAGGCACGTTTAGATATCTGATCGCAAACTGTAAACTGTGATTGCAACATAAAGAAAGGCAATCCTGGGTAAATATACAACCCCCCCAAAACCCCCGCCCCGACAACTATTTACTGCTGACTGGTCGTGCTGCCTGACTCAGTGAGGCAGACGTGACAGCTCGCACATACGCACGGTCTCAGAGCTGCTACACCCCGTCACAGACAAGCCAGTGGGGGAGGTATGTGTCCACTAAGTGTGAAACTCTGACTCTAATTTCACAGCCACCCTGTTTCTTGAGAAATTCTCACAGTACGAGCGTTTTTTCCTCCTCTATTTCCAACCATCCGATACTCCTCCCGTCTGCATTTCAGTCAGGTGTGGCTCTGAAACCTTATGCCATCTACACGCACAGTGACTCCATTATGTTTAGGTCAATTTAGAGGTTCTGGGAACTCACAGTATAGCAAGGGAACAGGGACAGTACAGAGTGTGAGCCAGTTTCATACACACACACACAAACGCACACACAATATGAAGGGCTGGTCAGTAGTGAGGAATTTTGGGCACAGATCTTGGTTGGCTGTGGGGGTCTGGCAGCACACAGTAGGCCTGGGAGCATGAAGAAGAAAAACAACCTCAGATGGCACACACAGACACACACACAAAGAAGGGAGGGGGCAAGAGGAAAAGCACTTAAGGCAAAGGACAAAACAAAGAAGGCTGAGGATGGGATGAGAAAGAGCAGAAAAGGAAGACGATTAAGAAAAACATCATCATAAGTGATTTTAAAAAAAGGCTTACAGTCACAAAATGAGGATAGGAGTGATGAGGAAAAGTGGGAAAAGGGTTTGTCACTGTTAGGATCCCATGCCTCTTTGTCACACCGGAGAGTTCAGCCTGCAGGCAGCTTATGTGGGCAACATGCCGCTCCTGAATAATACAGTTTTACTTGTTCAATTAGCGGTGCTTTGCTGGTGAAGCTGAAGGTTGTGCAATCCCTCCGAGAAACATTAGTGAGCGGCTTCTGGCTCACGATCTATCCCAGTATTGTGTCACATCATTTAAAGCACATGTCTGTGCATGTGTGAGTGAGTGTGTGTCGTTGACGAAACCTAACAGAATAATTATGAAACTTAAGCTAAATTAAATCTGATCCGTTCATATATTTTGTACCCTCCACAAATGCCACTGATCCTCTCTGTCTGCACATATTCATGCAGGAACATGATAACGATCTTCCCACACTTCCACTCAGCTGGGACTGGGACTGACCTTTTCCAGTCAGTCTCAGGAGTTTTATTTAAAAAAAATAAAAATAAAAGTTAAAAAGGCCAGTCTGCCTGCCACAAAGCTCCAAACAGACTTTCCAGACTGGATGACGCACACACTCTGTGCATGTCTACCTGCAGAAGTCTCTGTGTGCATTAGTAGCAGCATGCAGTCAACTTTTATTCATATTCATCAGAGATGGAGGATAAAACAGCTTTTAGAACGTTTTCCCTTGAACATTCAAAGAAAAGACGGATCAGGCAGTGATAGCCCCGCTCATTTTAAACCTCTACTTCTCTCTGTATTCACGAGACAAGTTGTTTTTAACTCCACAGATATCTGTCAGCTATTCAGTTGCTCATAAATCAAACAAAGGAATGTAAAGATGCTCAAATTAATCTCATCCAGATGGATTTGAGCATGGGTGTTACCACTACAGAATATCAATTTGTGAAATTTCTTCCATACTAGATATTCCACAATTAAAAACGTATGTTGTATTTTTGCAAAGTGGAAGTATTTTAGAGCCACAGCAACTCAGCCAGGGAGTGTCAAAGCACGTAAAGTTACAAAGTGAGGTCAACAAACTTCCAAAACTTCCTCTGGCATTAACATCAGCGCTAAACTATCAGCTGGGAGCTTCATGGGTTTCTATGCCCGAGCGGATCCTGTTGTAAAGTGCAGTGGGCCTAGTACTCTATCTAAATGTCATATTTGAACTAATTCTTAAAGACTGCAAAATATATTTTTCATAAAATTAACTTACATGATTACACCAAATAGATGGAAAATCTCATGTCACATCAACATGCTAGCCAGCTAATAACGCAACATGTTTTATTTCAGTGTCTAGATGAGACACCGATGCTACACCTTTACGAAACAAGTCCTCTTTTTGATGTAACATTTATGTAACTGTTGAACTATATTTCAAATAAGAGTTTTTTTCTTACAAAAAAAAAGAAATCTTTGATGATTTTTTTTTAAATTTGTTCTAACATGTTTTATGGTTGTTTGTTTTTGCCACTACAAGAAATAAATAAATAAATAAATAAATAAAATAGCCAAAAGGTTGGATTTTTATCTCAAATTTTTTGACTTAGTAACTCAAACTTCTGAGAAAATAACAAAAAGAATTAAAGAAAATAACTTGAAACTCTAAGTTAAATTGAAATGTGTAACAAATCGAGTGTTGTAAACAATCTTCCACTTACATGCTAGTACTTGTACAATGAGAAACGTCTTTTCATTACTGGTTTATGTTTTTTATGAATCATAAACAACTTTCACAACACTTAACGCTTTCTCATGCCTGAACTTGTTATTTAAAGAAGTTCCCTAACCGGATTGTTAAATCTCCTTGTGCCTATGCTACAGGTACAGAGTGTGTGAGGTGGAGTCCTGTGCGCGCGTACAGGTGGAAGTTTGAATGAAATGCTCGGACTACGCCAGACGGGCTAATCTGAGCTTTCATCTGGAGCACTGTGCGCATCACTCGTGTCTCTGTCTCCTTGAACAACTTTAAGCTGCGCGAAAGGGGCGGTGGCGTTTCCTCCTTGTCTAGGCTATTGAAATGTGTTAAAGTTGGCAGCATGAGGTTAAACATGCTTATAAATCGCATTGGACCATATCTTGCTGCTAATTAACGCAGACGAAAGATGAGAAGAATAATCGGTGACTTATTCACGCGTAAATAATCGAGTGTGACAGGCTGTTGTCAGTAACAGCGTCTTCCATGCGTTGCCAGACAGTGTCATAATCAGGCACCCTCCCACAAACACACACCTCCTCTTCTCACACTTAAGCTGTTTGATAAGAGAAGATCACATACGAGGTTATCTATTTATTCGAACTATAAATCATGTCCTACGTGAAGCTTTAACAGAACATTAAAAAAAACCCCGAGGTGCACTCAAGCAAGTTTTTACAATACAAATTGATACAACCTTTCAGTCATGGTTGAATTGAGCGGTTAGTTTGGTTACTTACCCGATGAAATACTGGATACTGCTGATTTTCTTCTCGCTGTCTATCCGTCTATTCACTCTTTATCTGCGTCCCCTCATTAAAATGTGCTTCACTCTGTGTCCTTGCTGCGCTGCCTCGTCCTGCACGTCCTGAGATCTGCGTCCTTATTGGCACCGTGGAGAGGTTTCAGTGGCGCGCAGTCGCCGCACTTTAAATAGCTAATCCCCGGAGCATGCTGAATGGACACGCCTGCTTTCTCTCACCCTCCCTCCTTTCTCTGCGTTCCTCCTGTACACTCTCCCTCCCGGCTAACCCCTCCTTAATGCACGTACTGTAGGCTTTTGCAGTGCTTCCTGCGTATTTCGCTTTGTTGTGCCTCCATCTGCACGTGTTGATGTGGATAAAGCATAAATAGCCGTTTGTGTAGGAAAAACGAAATAACAGGTGCAAAATGACAAGTGAGTTAAGATGATTTTGACTCTCTCAAACTATGATCATGATGTGATCCTTGATATCGTTTGACATCCGGGAGTCAGGTTTTTCTATTTATTCTACTACTGATCCATAGAGAGAGCATCACCCCTTGTACAGTTTTTGCTGTTTAATGTTCTTTTCTTCCTTTATTTATATTTTGTACGGTTATATTTTGTTTCCGTACCATCACCATACTGTAGCCAACCCATGTTGTTGCACAAAATGACATTTCCTTTAATATTAGGTCTATGTAAACAAGGCATGTACCTGAGATTAGTGGTTCTCTGATTGGGGCTGGGGATCCTAAAAGTCCTGGACTGTTAGTTGACTTCTGTGCATATTTACATTGCCAACAAATGATGTTGATCGCTTGCACCAGCGTTATCTTTGAAAAACTAAAATTTCCAAAAGATAGTGAGAAATCACTTATGTTGGGGTCCTTGTGTAAGGGGTACCTGGCTCCAGAAGGCTTAAGAATCATTGCGAACCATCAAAAAAATTTAAATTCACCTTTAGTCACACTTAGTTTCCTACTCAAGATGAAACTGATTATTTATGCCAAAACAAAACGTCAGCTTCAGCTTCAGAACACATCTTGCTATTGGCTCATTTTTCACACGCCTACAGTCACTTTTTCTTTCTGTACCTTCAGTGCACAGAGTATATAATCTATAATCTAATGGCAGGAATCACGTCTCTTTTTTCATGCCCCCAAAACATTCACAATATATATTGTTAAGGTCTTCCCGAGTGTCTGCACAGTAATAAAGACGGTGGATTTTGCCCTTTAGGTACAGGTAAATAGTGATTTCAGGGAATAAAGGCTTGGCCAGATGTTTATACCTCGTCACCAGTCCAAATGAGTCACGTGGAGTCAGTTGCAGCCAGCTCAGATTTGGTTGCATACATTTAAAGACTGTGCCAGCACAAAGCAGCTAAGATCCGCCCCATGTTAAAAATGATTTTTATATAACTTTGCAAACAGTTTTGTTGTCACTCCTGAACAAGAATGACCAGCTGTATATCAGGTAGGAACAAATGGACAACGCGAATCTCGCTACATGCTTTTTTTCCTGGCTTCTATTTAAAGCTTATCAAAGGCAGTGCTCTGGTTGCAGTGATTTGATCTGGTGGAAATTTACCCAGATGAGTTCTTAGAGTGAGTCTGAGCCCGCTGCCCAGAAATCACCCAGGAAGTAGTTAGTGAAACGAGAGGCATGCTTTCTAAAACTTGTTCTTCCACTGTGAATGAGGAATTACACATAATTCAGCTTTGTTCAGTACAATGCCTTTATAGTTCATTAGAGGACTATAAATTACATTGTTTTTTACTGGAAATCACGCAGTTATTTTGAAGAGCATTTCTATTTTCATATAAACCTTTAGGGTTTATAAAACCAGTCACCTTAATGGGACTTCAACCTTAACATCATCTGCTACATTGAGCTCAAAGCACCAGAGGTTTCTAATGGTTAAGTGGGTGACATTTGCTGATTGATTCTGAGTATCTGATTGTTTTCAACACTTTCCGATTATCTTCTTACTTTTATTTTAGAGCACTGTTTGTCAAAACAGCTCTTAAAGACAAAAACCTGGAATGGATTGGAGACTTAAATGAGCCAAATCTGTATTTTGGACTGACAGTGAAGCTGCTCTTTAACAGTCTGTCTCCATGAGTTAAAGTCCGCGTTGTGGTCTTAATGGCAGCTCTGAAATCGGTGTCGTTTGTGAGGTACTCATACAGTACGTGCAAATGCACACTCACGCTTACAGATTTACACCTGTGGATGTGGGTGAAGGACAGACGTGCCTCAGTGGGACATTCTCTCTAATTTTAAATCTGCTCTGTGAATGATTAACAGCAGGTCAGCAGACCAGAACTATCATGTTAAATCAGACATGCTTAAACAGATGTATCAATCAGGCAAGTATTTGCTCTGATTTGTTGTTCTTAGTGGAGTTAATGACATTTTAATAGCTTAAAAACTCCATTTTCTTTTTTTGTTCAGCAGATTCTAAACTTGCACCGAAGTGATCCCTCTGCAATGTCACCTCTGTGCATTCACACACTCTTTCCTATCCTTGTAAGGTGACAAGTGTCCCTGCCAGTCTGCTGGTGGCCTGAATATGATTATGAGGCAACAGCGTGTCGCTTCCTGTGAGTCCACAAGCAGCTTCAGATGTCAGGAGCTAAACCACACCCACTGTCCCACTGGCCTCAAGTACATTTATGATATCAGGCACTGTCAGCTGGGAGGGGGGTTACCTGAGGAGCAAGGCGAAGCACTGTCGTACTATTGACACAACCAGTGGCTGAAAGGAGGACGTGAATGGAAAGGGCGAAGACAGAAGTGTGCGTAAAAGCCTTCTAATCAGCAAAGGGGAAAGTCCTCACGCTGCAGAGATGCATCCTGTTGTGCAGGCGTCTATGGAAAACAGCACTTCAGCTCTCTTGATGCGCAACATTTTTCCTGGGCTAAATGGGTCATTTCAAGTGTTACTGTATACAACAGGATGTTGATTTTGTAAATGAGAATCTCCTTAGAGTCAAAAAGAAGGATAAATAAGATTATGCCTCACCGTGTGACTGACAAGAAGCTTATTCACAGAAAGAAGTCTCTTTGGTCAATCTAATTTTGCACCCCTGGTGTCTATAAAGCTGTTGTTACTGGAAAACAGTGAGTGTCATTCAATATTTCCTCCAGTTGAGTGAAAATATAAGAAAAACATTCATGCTTGCTTGAATTATACAGTTATGTCCTGATCTTTTTAATCCCTTTTTTTGCCCCAGTGTGTAAAGTCGTGTGAAGACCAAAGTTTTCACATGAATCAATGCAGTTCGGTGAAAAACTAAGTCCATCCTTACTGCTTCCAAAGGAATCAAGACGGTACTTGTGAGCTAGGTGTTGCTATTTATCATCAGGAAGTTTGACTATCTCCATAAAAGCTAAAGTTTGGACAGTTTTCAGTTAGCACAATCTTCCCAAAACTGGAAGTCCCAGCAATTATACCCCAAGGTCAGAGCATGCAGTCCTATGAGAAACTGCAAAAGGACTCTACAGCCCTCAGTTAGCATGTTACATGTTTGTGACAGTGCAATTAGAAAAATACTGAACAACGATGCTTTGTTTGGATACGCTGTCAGAAGAAAACGTCTTCTCTCTTTGTCTGTGAAGCTTTTCAGTCATTCAGGTCATCGTAGTCTAAGGAGCTTGGAAAGAAAGGCGTATGGACTTCTTTAAGTTTCTTGGAGATGTTTCACCTCTTCTCTCTAAAGAAAAACATGGCCGCACAGATTGGGTTTGCAAAGTTAATTCTGAACAAATCACCAGACTGCTGCAGCAATGTCCTTTGGACAGATGGGACCAAAGTGGAGATGATGCACAGCACCATGTTTGGTAAAATCCGAACAGAGGATACCAACTGTGAAGCATGGTGCTGGAGGGGTGAGCATTTGGACTTGATTTTCAGCCACAGGGCTCGGGCAGCTTGCAGTCATTGAGTCGACACTAGAGTCAAACGTGAGGTCGACAGCTAAGGCTTGACCTAAATTGGCTCATGCAACAGGTGAATGATCACAAAGACAACAGAACAGAATGACTGAAAAAGAAAAGAATCGAGGTGCTGCAAGGACATAGTCAAAGTCCAGACTCAAATGCTGCGGTGGGACCTTAAGAGAGCTGTGCATGTATAAATGCTTGATAAGCTCAGTGAACTGAAGCAATGCTGCAAAGAAAAGTGGGCCATTTTCTGTGATAAAGTGACACAGAAAATGATTATTGCAAGTTATGGCTGCTAAAGGTGGTTCAAGCGAAACTACTGAGTCGTATGGTGTACTTAGTTTTTTACAGAACTGCATAGTTTGCAGAGTTTTTCACATAATTGTGCATGACTGGATAAGTATTTAATTTAAAAGGCTTAGAGAGCGTTGTCTTGTCTCAAAGGTACAGCTCAAAGTATCAAATGGAAAAAGGAAAAACTTTAAAATACATGCACATATTTTTTTAATTCCATGATTATAATAGAAGGATCGATAACTATGTCATTAGTCACTGCAATCTATGGACAAGCGCTGCAAATTACCTATAAATGTACTTATACGTCGGTTACTCTTGACCCTCATGCAGAAAAGCCTCACTTCAGGTTGTGTTGTTGATTTGTATTACCCTACTTCTCCTTCTATTATGCTGTTAGAGGAGGTCATGGAGCAGAGAATGGAGGTTTAATAGAGTTGTTGGAGGAGGAGGACAGGCTGTGTGTGTCAGTGTGTGTATAATGAGCGTCTAGGATAATGTCTTTCTGCAGACAAATCCAGGGCAGATAAGATGTGCAAAGCCACTGTGTTTGTTTTCATCACTGATTGTTGTGAGAATTTTGAACACTAACTAAAATGCTGTCATCGCAGGTCTAAACCAGTCTAGTCTTCTTTGAATATTTTCTGCTCCCCTCCCCTTACCCCTCACCCCCTCTTGTTGTCCCCTCCCTCAGACTCACACACACCCACAGTTTAATTTTCTAGTATTTTGGTGTGTGTGTCTGCGGAACCGGTGCTGACTGGCTGAGGTCGCTCGCGGCTGGTTCCTGCCCCCCACCCTCCTCCTATATGCCTGTCCTCTCTGTGGTCTGTACATTGAGTTATTTATCTCCTGCTGTTGTTTCTACGTAAACAAGACGTACACATATTTCACATAGTGAGCTCATTCACGTCGTAAAGGAGGCGTATCCTGCACAGCATGCAAATGAGTAGATAATTCTCCTGCAGCAAATAGCCCATCACAGGGCAAAGAGCACCACGCTGTCTTCTTCAGCCTGTTAGAGAGCGTGAACTTTGACATTAAATAGGTTTAAAAGGTCAGAAAACTGATGATTCCCTGTTAAATATGATTACAAAAGCAAAGGAAGATAGAAAAAAGAAAGCTCAGATTAAACAAAAAAAAATGGGGGCTATTTGGGAAATTGCAGAACAGATAGGGAGGTTCCTCCCAGGGCTGTATGTTCTAGATAAGGGAATTGTTTTATTCCCAGTTTGCCATAAAAACAAAACACATTAAAAGTCAGCTAACATTTACTGCTCCAAACATGTTCCTGGAACTTTCCTTTTTCCTTTTCAACTGGTTTATTTTGATTTTGTACTTTAGCCCATAAGAACCCACGCCCCTTTACACATTGAGAAAAGTTCCTGTTAAAGTTTCAACACTGACTCTCCCATAGTTTTCCTGGCAGTAAAAATGGGTTTGGGCTCTCATGGGTTAGATTCAACACAGATCACAGTTGTTATGTCGTGATCCACGCTCAGTCGTCCAGGCAGTGAAATGCTGGAAGCATTTGTTCAGTCTGGAAGGCTGACAAAACTTTTCTCCCACTGAAAACAAAACGTCCAGTTGAACAGAACCAACTTTATGGGATCACAATTGTTAATTAATTCTGTAGAGCATTTATAATAGATGTGATGAGAGCATACTAAACTGCACCAAATGGGATGAACGGCAACTGAAATGATTTGATGGGTTTTCCAGGCTGATTATTTATCAGCCGACACATTTCATTAACTAAATGAATTGCAGACACTTCATCGAACGGGTCAGTAATGATTTAACACTGTCCCAGCAGTGATGAAGAAATCCAGGAATCAGT
This sequence comes from Pelmatolapia mariae, assembly GCF_036321145.2. Taxonomy (NCBI): domain Eukaryota; kingdom Metazoa; phylum Chordata; class Actinopteri; order Cichliformes; family Cichlidae; genus Pelmatolapia; species Pelmatolapia mariae. The sequence goes on from NC_086229.1 coordinate 76,751,352, forward strand.
GTTCTCACAGCATGCAATAGCATTAAAAAATCTCACTATCTGCTCTCTCTCAAGCCACATGTTACTTATATTTCGTTAGGAAAATGAGAAATAGGTGCAATGATTTATTGAAACAAGAGCAAACAGACATGGGAACACAGTAAATAAGGCAAAACTGAGTTTGTACAATTATAATGAGTTTAAAAGTCAGAGATCACCTTTATTCTCCAACACAGTCTGAACTCAGAGCCAAACATTCGTGTCATTAAGTGTGCCTATGCAATAGCACACTTATTTTTTTATGTAATCTTCAGGAATAGTTCTCCAGGCTTCTTTAAAGACATTCAAATGTTCCCGATTTTTAAGGCTTGCAGTTGCTGTGCATCTGCTGCAGAGCATTTTGAGGCCTACCTCTTCTTCTTTTGTCTTTCACTTCCTTCCTTTTTAGGGTTAAAGCGAACACCATGCAGAGATATGCCAATATTCAGCTAATAACTCTCTGAGAATCACCTCGATGGTGAAAGAAATCCTACTTTATGTCTGTCAAACTGTGTTATCTTTGGTATTTTTCATTGTATTGTGTGTAGACACATGAGTTAAGTGCTTTTTGACTCAAAAGTTAATGTTAAGTGGTTCAAACAAACAAACAAACATTCCTCTGAAAATGGTCTGGTTCAAGGACTGGACTGAAAATGAGTGAAAAAGTAGCCAAAGGAAATCTGTGACAGTCCTTCAGAAACCTGGAGATGTATTGCTCAAGAGCACGTTAAGAATTACAAGAAAGTCTGGCTCCTGGGAAGAAAATATAAAGAAATGAGGGGGCGACTCAACACTTTTGAACTTCACTGTATATTTTCATAAAGCAAAAATGGGATATGTTGAGTGATTAGAGATTTATGAGTCACAGGTAGATTGAAAACAATAATCTGGCACTGAAAGTGTTAATACCACAGCTCCTCCATGCAGAGTGGAGCACAGACTATCAGGTTTGCATTGAAGCAATGGTGCAAACACGCAAAGTGACACTGTGTCTTGTTGCTAATGCACATTATCACATCTCATAATAACACACTTCCCACTAACACGGGTGTCAGCATCTGCAGACACTTTGAAACTAACATGACTCAGGCAAAAAGTCTTCGTGTCTGGATACCTGACGAGTGAGTTTTTATTGTGATTGTTCTTGACAAAGTGAGTTTGCTCTGATTAATAAACAGTTCAAAGTTGGATTTTAAGATCTGTTGATTTTGGAGATGCTGAGCGAGCCGCTGAATGTGCCTCACTGTCTGCTTTGTGGCTCTGCTTCTGCTATTAGTGGTTGCCATAATGACTGGGTGGTGGACAGCGCTGAGTTATCAGGTACGTGCGTCTGAGCTGAAATTTGTGTTTGGCCAGTGGCTGCAGGATGAGTGCTACTTTCAGATTAGGCCGCGGTGTGTGGGTGTGTTGAAGAGCTCTCCACCAAGAAACAAGCGGGAGAAGCAGCAGAGAAGAGTACACAGCTGCACAAACAGCAGGTTAATTCAATGTTTCTGGGAACGGCCAGATCTGCTTCGATGTCCCGTTTCCCTCCTGGCTCAAGCTGAGGCGAACAAAACAAAAGAATTTTATGCTCAAATGACCAGCCTGCCTCTTTTCCCCTCAGAGATGTGTGCACGTACGCCATTAAATGGATCTTTCTTTGCTTCTCTGGATTCTTTCACTGAGGCTCCGATTTGCATGAAAACTGGCAGAGAGCAGGGGCCCCTTCCTCTCTTCTCCCCTTCCCCTCATTCTTTTATCCCAAAATCGGTCACACTTTGTGCGCTGACATTATGCAAGAGAGCAGCACAGCACCGGACACTCAGTCGGCTAAGATTTGGCTCACAGCGTTGGCCAGATCAACGTAACTCCTCCTCCGTGTCCTGGGGGTTTGTGAAGACAAAAACACGTTGAGAATAATTTTGTGCTTGAGTTTTGCAACAAAGGAGCAGAGTCATGATTCAATCTGTGGCACACATGGACCTAAATCTCCCCAGAGATGGAACTAAGAAAAGAGACATCATTAATGAGGAAATCAGGCCACTGAAGCAGTTTAAATTCATTTATCTCTGCTGCCAAAGGGGCTCAGCCTACCTTACAGATACAGCTTTGGGTTATTTGGCATGTCCTAAGAGAGCGTGTCTATATTTACCTGGGTGCAGTCTCACAACAGGCTTTTACCTTGAAAGTTAGGTAACAATTACCACGAAGCTGCTCCAGGCAGCAAAAGATTACGAGCTTAACCTGCACCTACACTAACTGGCACTCCTTCCGCAGACTGTGTACATCTGCAGTGCTCCCAGTGTCCACAGGGGGCGTTCTGACCTTTGGCCTTGTGTCTAATCAAAATAATCTTGTTACAGCTGGCTCTCTCACTACACAGAAACAGGATGAGTAATTTACAGAGTTGCTAACTTTGATGTGTTCAAGTTCTTCTGGATAATCAGAGTTAACTGGTGACACAGTGCAGAGACTTCTGTTATAGCTCTGTGTGTGTGTTTACTGCGCAGTCACATTGTGAGGGCATGACTGAGTTTTTGGAGATAAGAAAGAAGTCTGTAACAAATAGTAGGGTTTAATACTGGGGTAAAATCAGCTGCAGGTTAAGGCCGGGATGTCAGATTCATTTTTCATTATTGGCCACATGCAGCCAAGTTTGATCTTAAGCGGGCCAGACCAGTGAAAATCATCTGTCGGTGTAAAGATTGCTGCTTTGGGCTTAAGCTGTAAGAAATAAATTTGTAAAAAATATAGTAAAAGTCATGTTAGCTCAGAACTCTGACTGTCCTGAAATTAGACAACAGGAAATGTTTGTTAGTTAAAAGGATTTCCTCTTTTTGTTTTTTTATGGGGAACCCTGTAAAAATCATAAATATCTATAGGAGACAGTGAAAAAAAAGGAACTTTCTTCTAAATGTTTATCTGTTAATTTTATTTTGGCGAGGTATGAATGGCCATTGGGGGAAGGTAGAAATGCTGTAAAACCTGTGAAAATACAGTTAAAATGTATCCTTCGTTCACATTTTCCAAAGTTATCCTTTGGACCAGACTTGAATCTTTGGCAGCTGATTCTTATGTTCGACAGAGTCACAGTTCAGCCCTGTAAAGTGAGGGAGATGCCACTGTGTGAGGATGCCACATAACTAATAATCTCCAGTTTTATAAAATAACTACCCTCTGAATTTGACTCTGGAGGGAAAAAAACATATGCACCTTTAACACATTTAAGTTAAATAACTGTTTTGGGGGGTAGGGGTTAGATGCACATTTTAAAAGCCAAAGACATTAAAGAAAACATCTGGCATAAATACATTTCCTTGGACCATTATTCTGACAGCTCATAGTAACATAAGTGCAGAGGATACAGTAGAGACAGGTACAGGCAACAGCTGCTGAACAATAACAACATGTGGTGTTGGACATGCAGGTACAGCAACACTTCCACTGACACTTGTATAAAAAACAAACACACGGTCATGGACACAGAGCTGGAGTCAGATGATGAGTAACAGGTTACAGTGGATCTGTGATCTATATGTGATGCTGCTGTGGATGCTCATTTCACACACAGTGAGGTTGATCCACCTTTTATTCTTCATTTGGATCTGCATGATGTTGTAGATGATGGATGTTACTGATACGGTCATCTCAGGCACAGAATTCACAACCAGCACGTCCAAGGTAACATCTTTATATTACTGTGTGTATATAGATGTTTGCATCCTGAAATATGTGTTAATGCTGCTGTGAGAGCTGTATCTGCTGTAGCAATGCTCCACACAGTGTGTCTGAAGGCTTGTGTTAGTTCTGTGTAATAGCTCATAATTTGGGTGTGGATTATAATCATAGCAGGGAACCATTATTACAGTTCAGATTGGCAACAGCCACCAGATTGGTGATAAATGTAGTACCATAGGCTCGTGCACGAGTTGTTGTTAGACGAAATGTCTGAAAGTCTTTGTAATAGCGATGGCGTGGTTTAAAAGTACTCAACCATGGGGTCTGACACCTTTCTGAAACAATCTCTTGCTGATAATGAGGCTTAGTAAAGCAGCACTCCTCTAGATGAAGTGTTGAGCGCTGCTGCATAATGAAGAGCAAATCCAGCGTAATTTAAAAATATGCTGTCTTTATTTTTTATAGCTTTGATCACATTTTCACATTTACCTGGTATACAGTGTAAATCCACATAAAACAGTTATTTACAATTTATTCATATCCATCCTGCATTGATTCCTCAGCACAGGAATTACTCCTTATTTCATAAATTATTTCAGTTAAAGGAATTAAGTTGGCAGATACAAACAAGAAGATTGCAATTCACAAAATAATGGAGTTCGGTTTTGACACATTCTGGAAAGAGGAAACAAAAGCGAGTCGATGAGCTTCTTCACAGAATCGGCACCAGTGGAGAAAAGTGTGGGGGCCCTTTTGGAGGCCAGTCACAGCAGGATTGTCTTCTTCACCCTTACAGTCCACCGTCATCCTGCAACAGGACAAATGTCACATGTTCAGTTAACATATTGGACAGGACGCCGGCTCTCAAATGACTAACAGGGGTGTTAATAAACTGGAGAACCGTGTTAATATGTATTCATCTGATGATACAGTTCACATGTGAATATGGACGTTCTGGACAAGTTTCCACCGAAGCACATTGCTACATACTTTGGATATAATGTCTAAAGATAAGTAGAAAAACGCAGGTCATCAGTAGATGTTTAACCGTGTGCTAAATGTGAGCTTAATCTTTAGCGTGTGGATTTGTCTTGTCGTTTGTACAGTTCATGTTGGTGTTTATGAATTTTGACCTTTACCATGTTTTCTGTCAAGCTGCTGGTTTACTTATTGTACCTTCATGGAAAGAAATCTGTCACTGCTTTTACATCATGTATTTTTTGAGTAATTCTTTTAGCTGCTGCATCAAGAGGAAGATATTGGAAAATATTATCTGAAATATCTGAGACATGGGAATGTTTTTATGACCTTAAAAGTTTTTGTTTAAACTAACCCTTTATTGTTGAGTTTGGTGTTTTAGCTTTAGATTTCTTTGTGCAAGTTTGGATTTTTATGTTACATGCACTCATTGCACTTTTGGGGAAATGTGCTTATTTGTGAATTTGCACTACAAACACAAACAAGCAGAGGTTTCAGATTGCATAACGACTAAAGACAAACAAGAGATAAAATTAGCTTGGCTCTGCACAAAAGTATGAAGATCCTGTTCACAGCAACTGAAACCTACAAATGACACATTATGTCTCATATCAATCAATCAATCAATCAATCAATCAATTTGTACATCAGCCATAAACTGCTCTGTAAAAAGATACATTGAAAAGGTTACCAGAGAGTTAGACGACCATTTTTGCACTCGAGTTTTGCATTTTGGCTGTTTTTGAAATCATTTGTGATTACATTTGGATGTGAGGATGGTTTAGGTTAGTGAAATAATGCATCGTGCACTACTGTGAAATTAATTTGTTTACTGAACACAGCCCTGAAACAAAGTGTATAATGTGCTCACTCCTTGAAGTATCTTCTAGAACAACATAGCACTAAACAAGCGAGAGGCGGGTGTGACTGAGAACCAGAGGGCCTGTGGTGCCTGCTGTTCCCACATGGCAGCAGCTTGAGCACCTATGTTCTGAAGCAGCGGTGTCAAACCCATCTTACAGTGAAGAAAAAATTCTGTAATCTCATTGTTCAGACTGTCTTGTGATTATAAACCAGAAAGTTTTTGTTAATTTACAATTTTTTTTCTTTCCTGAATATCTGACGCTCATGTTCTGAATCACAACCTGCTTTATCAGCTATTTTACCCTGCACAGGAACGTAATTTATAAAATTAATTATTAATTGAAAAAAAAATAAAACAAGCATAAAAAAGGTGCATTTTCTTTATACAACCAGAGGAGTCGCCCCCTGCTGGATATTAGAGGTATTAAGGGTTAGGGCACATATACACTGGCTTCACCTTTTCTTTTCCTAGAGCTTTTATACAGTCTGCAGTCTAAATTAGTTTAATAATACAAAATATAGATTTTTTTAGACCTTGTTTCCCAAAATGCTTAAAAATTCCTTTAAATTAGTGCTGTTTCCGTCCCCACTGGGAGCCCTTTTCCTGTGCAGAAACGTTCCCAAAACAGCCAAACTCCTCACTTCATTTATCAACACAGGATCCAAACTACAAAACTTGTTTTTGTCATCGCTGACAGGCTGGATGGAAGTCATGAACCGCAATCCAACAGTTCTAAAGAAATTCAGTCTGGAAGTACAAAATAGCCAAAGGCCATAAATGGAGTTGCTGAGAAGAGCTGACTCAGTTCCAGCAACCAAACAAGCTACAGCACATTAGTGAGCCGTCGCTACGACTCTCATGTTTGAATAAACTGTTTACAATTTTACTGCCTCGAACATCTGACCTCTGAGACTCACAAATACACTCAAGTGATTAGAAGGAATTCCTCTACCCTTGCCCAGCTCAGGCAGAGGTTTAGGATTCGTTCACTTACGTCCTTGCTGTCCCGACAGTCCCCGCAGATGCATCCCAAACAGCCGTTGATCGCCTGGAGGCCGCAGAGCACAATCTGCAGCAAGCCCATGGCCAGCAGGATGGAGAACAGAACGATGTTCCACAGCACTATGTTTTTAGGGTGCACACACGTAGTCCACATATCCTGGTTTACAAGGTAGCTCCCATTGCCCCTGTGAAGGAGAGGAGCAGTGGAGCATAAGCAGTGACCAGAGCTCATACTAACAGCATTAATGAAAATATGGATGGGGATGGGGAAGTGAAGAAAAAGCGGTGATGGTGGAAAAGAAGGAGAAAAAAGTGTGAGGTGGAGAAAGAAAGGGAGTTGTAATCAAAAACTTTTCAACCTTACTTATTTACATAAATATTAAAGGATTACTTCTGAGAAATAATATATATTTTCTTTCTTGCTGATATGTGTTCAATCCAGCTCTCACATCCCCTTAAATCAACACAAAGACTGGAAACAGGTTAATCAAGTCCAGACAAGAAAAAACAAGTCTATGCCACGGCTCAAAATCTCACGAACATCTTGTTTGTTTGAAAAATCAAAGATTATATATGATATAATTTGATATTTTAGAACATTATTTCATTATTGCTACAATCATGTGAAAAAAATACTTCACACAGCTCAATAGGACCTGGCTGGATCAACAAATGCAAGCTGCCCAGGTCCAGTGACTGCAAAAGAAGCCAAAACCATCACCCCACCACCGCCGTGCCGACAGCTGGTATGAGGCATTTTTGTTTATATGCTGTGTTTGGTTTTTACCAAATGCAGCACTGTGCATTATGTCCAGACATCGCAAATTTGGTCTCATCTGTCTGAAGGACATTGTTCCAGAAGTCTTGTGGCTCGTTCAGATGCAGCTTTGCAACCCTAAGTAGTGCTGGGATGCTCTTTTTACGGGAAGAGGCTTTGAGCTTAGGTTTTTCACAGGATTGCATTTTGTTACAGGCTCAACAGCGAGGGTTACCAAGAACAGCAGTAAACAGCTGTTCAGTAAACTGAAAATGAGTCACAATGTCCAACTTGCACAGTCTGAACATGCAAAAGTAAGGTTATGTCCCTGATTTCTCTCTTTGTGACCGCTGCTCATGGGGCGAATTTATATTAGTTAAAGTTTTTCAGTGATCAACATCCTGCAGTATCTTTTCTTGAAATTCCCTTTCACGTTAAACACTATCACTGCAGGACAGTGCTTGATCAGCGTTTACTCTGCAGGCAGTAAATATTTATATATGACATCTTCAAACTTTATTTAAAGGCTGTTGAAGGTTAAAGCTTTCCTTTCCTCTAAACGGCATCACAGAAGTACAGAATACATTACAAAACAACAAAGTAAACCAAAATACACTGATACGTAAATGAATCATTTCCCTTTTTGCAATCTAGAATTCTGAAAAATTTGTTTCCTCAATTTGATATCTTATCGCACCCTATTCATAGTGACACAGACAGCAAACACAAAGGCTTCTTTCCCAGCCTCCTTCCTCGCAGCAGATATAGAGCATGTCTTATGATCTGAGAGAATAATCACTTCTTGTTTTTCACATCATCCTCTCAGCACTGTTAGAGATATTAAATAGCAAAATAGTTTGGGCTAAAAATCGACAGTTGACAGAACAGAAACGAGAAAGAGGAACTTAAAGTTTTCTGGAGGAAGGATAAGCCCAGGTCACATGTTAATATCCCACCATGTATTGTGTAATCAGACTTGTTTTTCTTGGTTTGCCCTTTAAACTGCTGTCATCACAGACAAGCCTGAATATTAACAACAAGCTCATATTTATTAACAGTTGTCCCAATTGCATAATGGGCCTTTATCACCTGCTTGTAAAATGACTCGGCGGTGACGATCACTTCGGGTGGATGCTTATGTAACCGTTTTAATTCCATCTGAGTATCGATGAATATTGCAAATGTTTAAAAAGGTCAAGAAACAGGTGATGAGAACAAGTGGCTGAATGTTCTCAACATCAGTTTCCAAACCCAAGCTTAGGACACGTGATGGAACATACTGGCTCGCTGTGCCACCTACTGGACTTTAAGAGTATTGCAGGATAGGGGTGAAAGGGGAAGGTGACGTAGAGAAGGTGGCACTGATAAAAAGACAGGAAGCTGAGCTGTACATTGGAGGGATAGTGGATATAGTGCACAAAGGAAGATGAAGATGCAGCCATCAGGCAGGAGGAAAAGAGGAAGACCTCAGAGGAGGTTCATGGATGTTGTAAAGGAGGACATGTTAGAGGGTTGGTGTGACAGAGCGGGATGTTAGGGATAGGGTGATACTCTGTGCCAAACTCTAACAAAACAGCCAAAGGAAGAAAAATAATATAGTAATGATTATATATTTTGGTGCTTCTCAAAGAAAGCTAAAGCAGTTAAATATAACTTAAGAGAAAAGAAGAATAACTGCCAAAGGAAATGTATATATTTTATCTGCCTCAAGGGTATCAGTCAAGACTATAATTACTGGTTCAATCTGCTGTTTCAGTGCTTATCAAAAAGTACATTTAAAAATATAATGATGAAGGTGGAACACTCACTTGCCCGTGTCTTTAAAGGGGTACTCCCAGTCGCCACTTTCCACCTGGCACTTGGGTCCAACAGCCAACCCAGCTGAGGCGACACTGGTGCAGTAAATCCCTCCAAGAACGCCGACGGCGGAGGATATGACCGAGCTGAACATCTAAAAGAAAGATGATAACATTTAGGTGTTTTTTCACTCATGCAAGAGATTATGAGTTATTGTAATTGTACAAGTGTGTTTGTTCTTTAGAGATTTTTTTAGGTGATCTCTTTCCTGTCATTCATCATTTCTTTCATGCATGACCATCCAGGTAATATGAGCCAAATTTAGAAAAGAAAATAACTTAATTCTTATATATGTGTGTGTGTGTTTAATACAGCTCTCCCCTTTTTTCACTTTTCTGAGACAGCTTCATATTTATTTTACTCAAACTTAATGTGGAAAACAAGTGGAAGGAGCCATGAATCACTGTAGGAAACACAGAGATTTTGTGAAGCATATAACATATATATATAGCTTAAATATTTACTGTAAGGGTTTTGGTTTCCATATTGAGGTTTTTATTAAAGTCCAGGGGCAGGGCGTGAAATAGTGTGAACTTCTGTCACTTAACTTCTATTTCAAAGAGAAAAGTGATTCCCTTTTTGTTTGTTTTTTACCTATTTTTCAAAAAACTTGCAAAAATATAAATAATTATGCCCTAAAACTACAACATTATCAATTCAAGCAGGTGGACTATGAGTCAAACTAAGCACAAACATTTATTTTATTCCCTGTAGAAAAATTATTAGTTCACTAATTAACCAAGATCATATTTTATGGCTTTTATTCAATATATAAAATATAAACAATGCTTAAAAATGTATTAAACTGCAAACCAGTGTAAGGCTTCGGCCACAGTTGTCCTAAATTAACAGTCTTGGTAATAACAAAAAAAAGTTTCTGTTATAGTGCCTGTAACGGGTTAATCCACCGGTACACACAAGCTTTTTAATCAAAATTACATTTTTAATGCTAAAATATAAGTAATTTTGTTATCCAGGAATTTTAAATAGTCAGTTTTACACAAAAATTGATTCCTTGCTAATATAAAAATCTAATGTGTATTTGCCCAATAAATTTAAAAAAACATTTCTAGCTTTAAACATGTTTTTTGTATTAAAAATCAATATTTGTGTTTTCTTGTTTTATGGCAGGTAATCTGATGAATTTACTAACCCCTTTATGTACTGTTGTTGATATCACTGCAAGGTTATCTTCCCAAAATAAAAAGGAATTGCAAAATGTACGTCTGTGATGTGTTACTGACTGTGGATGTCACATGAACAGCACATGCACATAGTGGCTTTCTGCCTATGCTTACTCAAAGTTAGCCATTTATGGTCTCAGTGCGTATAATTAACCCAGAGGGTCGTACTGCCTCCAAAGTTAGCAGCCTTTCACTGAAAACGTAAATTTTTTATTTCACTTTTTCTTTCTAAGTGTTGAAAAACTGCAACCCTAACATACAAAACTGAATTTCGAAGCAGTGCATATTTTTAAAAATTGCTGTCTGGTCATTCAGACTTAATGGCTCCTCACTTCTGTAATTAGCAATGTAGTTCCTAATAATCAAAGAGAAGTGAGGATTTGGAATTCAGATAAAGAGCTGTACTTCTGCAAAACATCTTCAGCAAAACTTTAAATACTTATTGTTAAAGTACAAATGATTCTCTTTGTCAGGCGCACTTCAAACAGAGCATCTAGGCTCATTAATTGTGATCATCTAAGAACATGATCATGCACTAAAGCTTGTCCTTTGGACTTATATATACCTTTTATTACACTTCATTATCAGACACACACACACACAGCAGTATTGTGTAACATGGAAATGCAATAAATCTTTCAAATGATTTCACTCACCCGGCAGCGGTTGCCACAGCAACCTTTTCCACAGCAACCCTTGCCCCCGGCCCTGATAGCTGAACAGCTCGGACACAGCATCTGACAGGTGCAGAGGTGAAACATTACATCTGCTATCAAAAAACTGTTTTTGTTGTTGATGAATTCTCTCAAAAAACGTTTTTTTTTTTCTATTTCTTTGGGTCCACCCACAGGTTACATACTTATTTGTGTGTGCGCATGTGCAAAATTGTGTGTGTGTGTGTGTGTATGTTCGCTTATCTATCAAACCAAATATTTGTAAATCCTGCATCAAGGTTTACCCAGCAGGCAGCGACATCCCAAAGTTAGACGAAAGGGATCAAACTTCCTGGTCTGAACTGAAATGTTATACTGAAGTACAATGGCCAGCTCTCTCTGAGAATCAAAAGATTAAATATTTATGAATTATTTATTGATAGTGATAGCTCATACAATGTCAAGATAGTCCCCTTTTAATAAGGGAAGTGTAATACAATTTAACTACTTTAGCTTCTTTAATAGCATTAAGGAAACTAAAGTAATGAAAGCTGGCAAATTAATGTAAACGCTACAACATTTCTATCTCAATTACAGCAGCATAAATACTTTAGTAATGCATTTAAGTAAATTTATTATTATTTTTATTATTAAAGATCCTTTATATGAGTGGTGTGATTTGGTTACATTCATTATTTATTTTCAGAATGACTTACATTTACATTCTTCTTCAGTGTTTTGGCGTCTAAAGCATGTTCTATGTACACATAAGCTGAGCTAGAATTTAAAATGTTTACTCAGTGAGTCATAACACATCTTTAAAATAATCCTTAACCATTGTTAATGGTGCTGCTTTTACTGGTTTTACATATGACAAGTCAAATAATAACATCACGCTGAACCCCAAACCACTAATAGGCTGATAGAGCCAAAGAGCCGTGTACTATTAATAAAAATAATCGAACAAAACTCTATTCTAATCTAAAAAGGATCATACAGTAGTAATTCTCAATAAAACTCAATAAACGTAAGCAGTTTAACTTTACTAGTTTATACTACGAAACGTAATGGCTGAAAAACCCAATAAAAATGAGCAATAAAACATTTCACCAGACTCTCTGCGTGGAACTGGTTTACTCACAATCAGGCCTCCTCCAAGGAGCCCCCCCATGAGCCAGACCTCGGTGGAGATCTCACTGGTCTTCAGTTGCTTCCCGTCGGGGAAGAAAAGCAGCAGGTTGGAGATGATGCAGATGAAGGCTGAAGGCAGCAGGATCAGGCCCACCAGGCGGGCGCACTTTCCTGTACAACACATGGCTTCAGCTTCTTTTTTTCTTTCACTTGGCTGCTCTGTGGATCTGACTCTCCTCTCAAGAGGAAGTCGGTGAAAAGTGCAGGAAACCAAAAAGAGGAGGTGAACGAGAGAGAAAGAGAGAGCGAAAGAGAGCGAGAGAGAGAAGATCACCTGTGGCGGCTCACGCCACGAAACTCAAATACAAGCAGTGACCGTTACAGCGGGGAACAGAGAGGGAACAAAGGCCAGATGTTGGCGTGGGTGCTACTGATCTATGACGTCAGAGCTGGGCGTCTCCTCACACGTCTTAGATAAAGATGAAAGTCTTGAGGTAGAGACTTATATCTGTAATGTAAAGTTAACCAGAAAAAAAAGTGAACCACTGATAGACTACATGGAACGGGGGGGGGGGGCTGTGTATGTGTGTGTAATTGTGAGAGTAATTGTGTTTGTTTAGATAGCTTTATTGTTCTCTTAAATGCCTGTTGAAGATCTGAGGTCATTACTGCAAAGAGAAAAGGGCTTGGCTTACTGTACATCCTGATGAGTGTGTCTACCAAGCTTAACGAAACTGGTGGAGCACGGTGTCTTTTGCTTCATCTGCCAAATCCAGTGTCTAAATCTGATATTGAATGCAGTCTAGTAAAATTAATATTGTGGATGAATGTTCTCTTGGGATTTTGTGGTGATCTCTCTGAGAGATCGGTGCATTTAGTCTTAACGAGGCTGGGAGAAAACCGCCAGATCACCATTGTTGTATGATTTCACACAGCTCTGAAATGAACAATGTCATGTGAAGCACACTTAAAAACATTATGAAATGTCAGGACTCGAGCTGATTGGTTACCTATAACATTCTGTAAAGATTTTTGTAATGTTTTTAAGCATTGCAGTAAAGATTTAAACCAAACAGCTCAGCACTTGAAACACAACATCCCGCTGCCTTAAGTTTCATCCAACACGAATCATCATTGTTTGCTGACTTGTTTTACTTTAATTTCTGCTCAGTTTTACCTTTTTAAACTATAGAAGGGGTTAATCAGCTCACATTGACTACATTTATAGCATCTATCAATATAACAAATGATAGTGTCATAAAAGCACATTCCACCATCTGCTCATATCAGTCCACCCATGATTGAAGGGTGTGCTGATAACGATTTTTTCCATGCACCTGATGAATCAATCACTCATTCAGTCACTCAGAAAGAGTACTAAATGTCCAGATCCCTTGGGCTCAGAGTCTGGACAGCATATAAAAAAAGAGAGAAGACAAGAATGTGTACTAGAAATGACTGCGTGAACTCACAACTATGAAAGTATCAGCACTCAGGTCAAACTCCATCACCTGTGATGGTACCTAGGGGGTTCACAGGGAAGGATGATGCCAATGCACATTCTGCAAGTACACCAGCCGGGTTTCAAAAAGGCCTGAATCCATCTCAGACCTGCCACCCACCGAAAATATTTTCTGAATTTCAAAATGCAGCAAGTATGACAGAGGAGCCCAGGAACTGCTGACACATTTACAATTCTCTGTCACTCAAGAAAGCACTGAATCACCTCTACGCACTGTGCTGCATGACAGCGATTCACCACACTGATAAACATGTCACTATAAAAAGACTATTTGCCCTCGTAAACATGAAGCAATAATTCTGAATAAAATGCAGCTGACAAATACGAAATCTAAGTTTGATTTATTTTTGAAATAATTAATCATTAATGAAAAGTGCTTGTTGTAAATTGACTGTATAAGTAAATTTCCATTTCATTTAAATCTTTCCATTGTACTTACATAACAAAATTACAGGGACATTTCTTTTACATGTAATCAAATTACTTAACATGGGCATAAATATTTTTGAGTTCATGCCACTTTACAGGAAACGTGTCTCATTCAAAATGAGCAAATAATTTTTCACTAAAAGCAATCTATTCAATTTCAGTTCGGTTTTATTTATATTCCTGTTAAAACTCCCTTTTAACAGGAAGAAACCTCCAGCAGCATTCAGGGTCACCTGATCCAGCAGTAACTAGCTTTATCAAAAAAGTAAGTAGAAAGAGTGTCTGTCTCCCAAATCCAAACTGGAAGCTTTAATATTTAGATATTCATCTAGAGCAGAAGAACTTGTTTTGGAATTTAAAAAATAATAAAACAAATTATAATAATGTGAAGCGTTGAGTACCTGCCAGCAGCTATGACTGCATTAAACCGCCACCACATCTCTTTAGAAAACACTAGACTGCAAAGCGAATGTAATTCGCACAGGAGCAAAGTGTATAAGAGACCCACGGAAGCAGAATCTGTACTTTTAGCAAGTGACTGTGTTCTTTTTAATGAACAAACGTGTGAGCTAGTGCAGCGGTGTGGTTCACTGAACAGCTCTGCACTACAATGAAAGCCTCTGGCACGGAGAGCTTTGAAAACAGAGATGCTTGTTCAAATCATTGTGATGGTTTAACCCACTCATGGAATTTAGGAAAGTTCTTGATGACTTTATTATTAAGTATGTAGGAAACACAGGTGAACAATAGAGGAAACAACAAATCCTTGCCTCTTCTTCCATCTGTTCAGTTTGCATGCCTTAAATATGTCCGAGCACTAAAACTAGTAAACATGCCCCGCTCTGCCTTACACCACAGCAGCTTTATTCACACTTTCTGGTGATGTAGAACCTCCGAGTGTTTTACTGTTTGTCTGTTTAAAAATTTAAGTGATTCTCATCCCACTTTTCTCGCGAGAAACTTGCCAAAAGTCAGGCCTTTGCAGTCCTGACATAACGGTCCCAGTCTGGTCGATGACGCTGCGCCCCTGCCAGCCAATAACGTGAACGGTAAACAGTGCGCGTGCAGCTGTCACAAAGCCTGCCACTCTCGCGACCCCCTGGCAGCCGTCGGCAGACCTGAATTAAAAGCCACTTGCATTACCATAGCTTATATTGTTTATTTCTTTGTCACGGGACAACGTAGTTGGTTAAGGTGACATAATCCAGAAGCGTCTTCAGCTACAATGACAGGCAAGTGCACCCCTCTCAGCCCTCACAGAGTCTCAGCAGCCTCGGGGGTCATTTGTTTAATCACAGCTCACACAGGTTTGTTGCCTGTCATGCGCAGATCAAGTAAAGGAGCTCGTTTCAAAGTGCCTGCAGGCTCGGGACAAGGCTTACTGTCCATACAGCCGCTTCCCTGTCGGTGCGGCCGTGTTGACAGCAGATGGCGCCATAATCACAGGTAATAACAGACAGGGGTGTGTTTCGCAAGCTCATAAATTGCGGGCGTCATAGATACCGTAACATTAAGTAATGGATGAAAGTGCAGTTAAGCAAGCAGGCTACTGTACTTAAGTGCAATTAAAAGGTAATTCTTCTTTAATGGTTGCTTCATTTCGAGGGCCAGTATAGTGCTTTTTATGTGCTTATTAGTCTATCTGCAGATTAAATGTTGTGATAAAACCACAGCACAACAGCAACAGCAGCTATAGTACTCGTATGCTTCTCGTGTACTAATGCACTGGTTTTTATAATCAAGCAACAAAAACCAGAGACAATATTTATATTCATTTCTAAGATCCTGTACTTTTCTTAATTATCACATGTATATAAGCATTTTTCTTATATGCTCACATGTATACAGTTTAGGTTTTGATATTTAGATTTGTTTACTTAGGCTGATTCGATTGCAAGTCAGTGCACTGAAATTTATTTCTAGCGTGCACTCATAGGAGTATGTTCTGAACGACAGTAAATTAACCCAAGTACTCTTCCACCGATACTACTCACTATATAACATTATTCAGTTTCCACTTTTATTTGACTGTTCTTCTAATATGTGAATTTGTGTTTGTCTATAAACTCAGACTCACAATTAATATACATGTTTGTGTATATTGCACTGTAGTAAATGTTATCGTTTGTTTGTTGTGCAGGATTTTGTAGCTCCTCATAATGCCGATGTGCTCATGTGCTGCTGCAGTGAAACTTTAATTTCGTGGAATAAACCTATAAACTTTATCTTATCCAATCCGCTTTAATCTCATCTGGCACTGAGCTGAACTTGGCTGTGAATTTCCCCAATGAGAGACAATAAAGAATAGTTCTATTCTATTCTATTCTATCGTCTGTAACTTGGTTCAGTAATAAAAACGGCATGCAGAAGTTATAATACAATAATGTGATCTCTATAGAAAGTAAATAAAACTGACAGAGGCAATTTCCTATCATAATTCTTTTTATATATTTTAATAGTTTCGGCAGACTTTATTTATAAAACAATTTACAAATCACAGATTTTGACTTACCAAGAGAAGGCAGTAAAACAGTGAGACACGGTGTACAACTCACGAAGTAAAATTGCTTTTAAAAAGTCGGAGATATCAAATATGATTTTACAATGCTCCCAGTAGAGCGCTGTAAAAGAGCCCAGGGTCTAAGTATTGTTAGGATTCCAGGCTGCAATGTGGAGAATGCATCTTACGGACTGACGGTGTGTGCCGAGCGGACTGCCATCCAGAGAGCTGTGGTGGAGGGCCACAGACAGTTCAGCGCCATCGCCGTGACATGGTAAGACACTCAGTCTCAACAAAGCACGTTGCAACATATTCCCGAGCGCTCATCCTCTCCTCTCCTCTATGCAGTGACATCAAAGACCGCTTTGTTGGACCATGCGGAGCGTGCCGACAGGTCCTCATGGAGGTGAGGAGGTGTCTCTAAGGCATTTTTTCCCATCTAGGAAAGTAACCCAGGAATCCAGGAACCCATATTCATCCTTCCCTGTAAAACACATCTACAGTGGGAAGTAGCTGTGTGTCTTCCGGCAGGAGAAGCTGTATTTTACAAGCTTGTTAAACTAGAACAGTAAAGTGTTATAGCTTTGCTACAGTGAAGGGCACTTTGTATCAGCAAAAAAAAGAATATTTTCTCCTCCTAAAATCTTGTCATAAACATTTAAGATTAGATAAGATTTATTATATGTCCTTTCAGAAATTAAAATTGTACCTTTGGGGAACTGGAGACGTCACACTTACAGACATTAAAGACACTAACAACAAGAAAGTGCTGCAGTAAAATTGATGAAGATCAAATATGTACGAATATGTGCGAGTGACACCCATATCATACCACATCATATCATGTGTCACCTGGATTTGTTCAGGAGAGTTATACTGCAAGGTATAAAAGATCTCTGGACACGCGACATTCATAAAGGTGGCACCCTGTAGCTCCAGCCCGATGTTAGTAAGGTGCATTCACCATGATACATCACTGAGCATGTCTCGCCCCTTTCCACCACTTGTGATTCTCAGTGTTGGGTTATACTTTGTTGTTGCTGACCTGCGATCTATCTGCTGATGTTTACGGTGTGATTAGAAGGGATGTTTTCTGTAATCCGATGGTCCATTTTAATCAAAATTAAAAACACAAACCACTCTAAACCTCCTGGTTTACATACATGTAGCTTTTAGAAATATAATCCATGAACTTTATTTTGTTAAAGATGACCCATTATTGTTAGACTCGCCATTTAATCCAGTCCAAAGATATTTTATTCCTGTTGAGTCTTGTCTGAGCTTTGAAATACTTTATGTTAGGAATAAATTATAATTTTGGAAATGACCTATTCTAAACCTTGCTTGCTGATATTTTTATATCTTTTTTGCTCTCTCTCTGTGTTTCACAGTTTGGATCAGACTGGACTGTATACTTGACCAAGCCGGACGGCTCTTACAAAGAAACCAGCCTCAGTGAACTGTTGCCTTTAGCCTTTTCCCCGTCACATCTAGCTAAGAACTGATGAAACCTCAGCGAGATCCTTCTTTGGCTGATCTTACAGTGACATGGCAAAATTAAACAATTAAATAAATAATAAATAAAAATAAAATAAGCTGTAGACTTCTATCATCTTTGAAGTTATTTTACGATAAATAAATGTAAATGTGATACCAAGCTACCCATAAACAATAAAGCTTATTGTTTAAACGTCTGATGTTTTTTTTTTGTTTGTTTGTTTGTTTTGTTACGTAAGCGAGGCGTTACCAGAGAAATCTCACGATGACGTTTATGTGTCTGTCATGTGACCACGCTGGGCGTGTCTTAAATTAGTTTCCGGAAACATGGAGGCTGTACTGAGTGATGTGGTGGCTCCTGAAGACCTTCTAGTAAGTTTTCACGTTATTAAACTTCTTCCTTGCGATTAAAACACACATTTAGCATATGAGCGACTTTTCCTGTCGCCCCACGGTGTCTGTCAGTCGATAAACGTTGGTACTGGGGAGAAACGTGACGTGTCGACACGCACTTTGTCGCGTCACGTAGCTAGCTCGTGCTAATCATCATGTTTATGAGTGAACATCCGGACACTGTGTTATCGTAGTTTCGACTAATAAAATAGTTTATGGCTTATGTAGTTTGGCAGTGATGTTAGACTTTACTTTGTGAACTTACCTGCTCAATAGCTGAACATTGTAATTGTTGCTCGTGGATACACAACAAACAATACTGAGGACGGGTCAGGGCATCTGCTAACATAAACACAATCGAAGTGACTTTTTCTGTAAATGAATAAATAATAATAAAATATGAAACCAGTCATTTTTGCCAATTTTTATAATTCCAGAAATTTGAGAAGAAATATAACAGCGAGCTGGCGAAGGGTGCTGTCACCAAAGAAACAAAGTTTGAGTATGCTTGGTGTTTGATCAGGAGTAAATACTCACAGGATATCAAGAAGGGGATTGTACTTTTGGAGGGTAAGTCCACCCACTGCACCTTATGTACTTATAATGTTATTACTTTTCTGTTGGCTAACAGGATTTTTGCAAGTGCCCCTTGCGGTGTACTGAAAATCCAGATAGCTTAAGTCATCAAAGTAGCTTCCTTTTTACCTCGTTAAATCACCATCGCAACTGATGCTGAACACATAACCTGGGCCCTGTACTACAAATCGAGTTCAACATAGCTAGGATTTCTTTCTGCTATCTGGATTCACATACCCTAACTTTGGGAATCAGGATAAACGGTTACAGGAAGCTGTTTATCAACTCGTAAAATTAACCAGAGCTTTCCCTTGCACCACAAAAGGACTGGTGTTTACAGCAGCTGACCAATCTAAAAAGAGCATTTCATGGATCATGTGACTCTTCTTCCAAAGAAAATGATCCTTGTGAGTGCCACCTACTCCGGTCAGAGTCGATGTTGATGTTTGACACTCGACAAAGCAAACCTAGACCTGCATCATGTTCATATGTGTTTTGTTAAGAAGTCTCTAAAATGTGTTCTTAAAGATTTTTAGGTGCATCGAGAGAGTTTACAGACAGAAATATAAACGTTATAATTATGTTTATATCTTTGGCATTGCTACAAAAAAAAAACCCTAACAAAATATCATACCTAACATTAGTTATAATGTAACTGTGTTAACTAAAATTATAGAAATGTCCTTGGATTGTAGACTTGGTATAGGTTTACTGATGACTCTTTTCCGTTGACCCAGTGCTGGTGCTGTACTTATTCAGTTTGAACTTTTTTGAGAACCAGCCCACAGTTCAACATGAGCATGTATATTGCCACAGTAGTTAATTCCAGCTTCTTTCATTTAAGAAAACTGTCAAAGGGGACACCTGTCCTTTCATCTGGAGACTGTAATAGCTACTTTTATTATGTCTCAGCTGGATTATTGTAATGCTCTTAATATTAGAGTTAGCCATTCTTCCCTGTCGACTCGATATTGGTTCAGAATGCTGCTGTGCTGTGCTGTGGGGACATTACACCTATTCTGGCTGCCTATGCACTCTAGAGCCCAAGTTCTTGTATTTGTTTTTAAATCCTTAAATGGTCTAGGCCTGTCTTTATCCCCACCCTCCTGTCCGAGCTCTCTGGTCATCTGACTTGTTGTTCCTATGTGGATAAATTGCCTTTTCACATTAGACAGTCAGCTACGTGTCCATTTCAAAAACCCATGTTAAAGCACATTTATATTCTCTGACTTTCAACCCAGCATGAGACATGCATCTTGCTTGTTTTTATTGTTTTATACTTGCTTGTTTTTGTTTTTATTTTATTGCAGTTTTTATTGGTACTGTCTTCACTTCATTTTAATTTCATTTTTATGTACAGCACTTTGTGTGTTCTACGACTGTTTTTAAAGTGATTTATGAATAAAGTTGGTACGCTATAGACTGTTTCAAACTAATAGTTTAATCTTTTGTTGGGTTTTTGTCATTGTTTTTGTTTTTCCGTAGTTATTTAACTATATTGTTAATGGACATCGGTATACAAAAAGTGTGAGATGTAAACTGTGATCCCAGGGCAGGTCACTTCAAAACTTTACAGTAAACAAGGACTTGATAAGTTAAAAGTGGGAACAGAGCTGGTTTAGTTTCAGCCGTTGTTTAAGATGAGCCTTAAATGTGTGATAAGTTGAGCGCTCCGTTATTCCCATTCATAGACTCTTCCTGTAATTGGTTAGTATTTTGAGTAGTGACAGCACAGTTTGTCCAAATTTAGTGAACCTATGAATTACTTCACAGTCCCCTCTAGTGGTGGCCCTAGTGCTAAACCCACGGTCTGTGCTTGCACTAATAAATAAAGGAGGTTGGCATGTCCATGTAAAATCTTATACATAAAACAGTCAATTTTCTTTAACATCAAAACTCAGGGATTTGTCATTCAACACAGCAAAAATTCCAATATTCAAATGGGAATAACTTTTTTTAATCAAGAATTTTTGTGGAGGTTTTCTTCCTTTTTTTGTAAATAATGAGTCTATTGATTTGAGTGTTGTTTCAGCTGTTAACGATCAGGTATTGAAACAAAAAGCAATACAAATAAAAGAATTGTACAGTCTAAGCTGCGGCGACCATCAGAGTCTAATTTGCTGCTGGATTGGCCCTGCAGGGGTCCTGGTGCCCGGAACTGGATGAGTGTGAGTGTGTGTGCGTACAGCTCTGTGTGTCTCCATGTTGGGTGAGTGTGTGAGTATTTTCATATGTGTCTTTGAGGGTGGGAATGCATGTTTGTGTCGGGTCTTAGACTCCACCTCTCTCAGAACATCTCCCCCACCATACTCCCTGCCAGTGGCTGGTGCCCCCACCTGCTGGTGCACTGATGGTTCTCGGTGCTCGGGTGTGTACTGGCTCACTCTCGGCTGTTGCGTCTTAACATTTTATGCATTATTAGCACTGTATGCTGCTCAGTAACATTCAATATTTATTATTTACTGTTACTGATGCTCATGTTGGTTGTTGCTGTGGTTTCCCTACTGTCTTTTTGTTAGATTTTTCTTTTTTCTTTTTTTTCTTTTTTTGGTTGTTGTTGTTTTTTCCTCTCTTTTCTTATAAAAAAAATAAATAATAATAATGATAATGATGAGTGTCATCAGTGAGTCATTGCGGCAGCTCCTCCTGCGGTCGCTGAGGTCAGCGTCTCCAACTTTGGAACCAGCAATTTTGTGGTCTTTTTCTTTCTGTATAAATGGGTGGAACTGGTTTTGGATTAGGCACTGGCGCTGCGTCACTGGAAAAGCTCAGCACAGCCAGCTCCATTACCTGCACAGTGATTATTCTTGTAACTTGTGACTTTGTGGCTTCCGTGTGTTTTCAGCTTTCCTGGTTTGAATCAGTGTGTTTGTTTGTTTGTTTGTTTTTCTCATAGAACTGGTTCAGAAAGCATCAAAGGACGACTCCCGGGACTTTTTGTTCTACCTTGCAGTGGCCAACTACAGACTCAAAGTGAGTGGCACTTGTTTCTTCTTCTCAGTTCAGGTTCATGGGAGACAAAATGAAGACACAGACCTGCAGAAATCTCTGCTTTTGTATCACGCTCCTTTTGATCTTCAGATAAGAGAAAGGGCAAAGGTCAAATCTAACAGGCAGAGCAAAATATTTCTCTCTCTGCCTTTACCTCTTACTTCCTGCTCCTCCCTAAAAGCATGTCATCTTACTCATTGGTTCGCATTTACAGAGGGTTTTTCTAATTGGTCTAATCCTAAAATACTGCTGAGGCATGGTTACATACACTACTAGGAAAATGTTTCCTTATCACACCCACTTCTCTGTAAAAGAAATGTCCTCACTTGTATTTCAGTACAATAATGTGCTCCTCTCTGACCTCCCACTCACCGTACTTGGAAGATAACTAATCAGACCTTCAAAGTCTGCAGGTCACAATGACCTCGGTCTCTTCTGTGTTACACTTTGCACAATGAGCGTACATGAATGCCTTTTACCTGACGATCTTCAACACATGATGGGTTTCTTTCATGCTTTCCTGCGTGAATAAAAATGTCATTTTTAATGATGCCATGCCATTTAATGAATCTGTGGAAAAGTTTTGCCACTGAAGCTGGCGGTTACCCTGACCACATTCCCAACAAGCCAATCAACAGCTGAAGCGGTAAACAAACGAACCAATCACAGGCATGCAGTGAGAGCTTCATGACCGTTTGAACTCTGTGGTGGGAGACATAAAAAGACGCAGATAAGCAAACTTAGTGGTATCCTTGGTTTGCCGTATCCATTACATGAATCAGCATTTGTTTCGAGTGCTCTGGAGGGATGACGTCGATCATGCCGGCACATTCAATCGAGGAGCGTTGTGTAACCTGGATGTGGATAGCAGGAGGAGAAAAAAAGTTTTTAGATCCTTTATTATGGAGCAAAGTCACCAAAGTCCCACTGACCACGGCAATTACTGGCATGGCTCTATCTCCCCATTAATTTAGATAATCGCTTGGAGGTGTTACAGGGGTGGCTGTCGAGTGATGAGAGCTGCTTTTGGAAGGACTTCCGTAAACTAGACTTTCTCTTCTCCCTCCAGGAATATGAAAAAGCTCTCAAGTATATCCGCATTCTCCTAAAGAACGAGCCAGGGAACAAGCAGGCTCTGGAGCTGGAGAAGCTGATCGATAAGGCTTTAAAGAAAGGTAAGAATGAGGCACTAAATGGTTTCATAATAAAAGTGCTTGTGTTTTGAAAACTACATCCTGACCTTTTACCTCTTGATATCTAGATGGCCTTGTCGGCATGGCGATCGTCGGGGGAATCGGCCTTGGCGTGGCCGGTTTAGCAGGCCTCATCGGCTTGGCCGTGTCAAAAGGAGCTGCCAAATCCTAACTTGGGTGTGAGAGGGAACATCGACGTTTTGCTGGACTCACACACTGACCAGCCTGCATAAAAATAAAGCTTTTGTACTAAAAGCTTGGAAGACGTAGAATTTTGATTTGAGGGTGAATATAAACTGCATTATTTAAAAGATTTGAATATTGCCAGCTATAACAGGGTTGAAAATCGTCGTACATACATTTGTTGACACACTAATAACCTGTCACTTCCTCATTTGTTGTTTAAACAAACTAGAATAGGCGAGGTGTCGTTTAACCTTATAAAATTTTCATACTGTGCACTTCAGCCCAAATATTTACAGCTTGTAAAAAAAATTGTCCAGATGCATGATTTTGCTTCAGTTGTTGTTTGTTGCACTGATTTTTGAAGTGTTACAGAAAGTGTTACTGATGAAGCGGAAAGTGAAGCCTGTAATCCTGTAATGAGGGAACAGAATCATTTGTTTGGTGGTGACGTCTCGGTGACTCTGCCATACTTCTGCTGCCGCCGCTGAGGAGGCAGTGAGCAGATGTTTGCATTTACTCTGGACACGCAGTTTCTTAAACTTAAAGGGATGCAGCTCTTATAATGGAAATTAAACTGTTTTATGTTGTGTAAAAAGCATTTCCTAACATTAATATTAATGGGTTGTTTTCCATCTCTATTAATAAATTGATTTTCAAATGAGAGATTTGTGTTGTATGTTTTTGATATCTCAGAGTAACGTACACACACACACACACTACAGGGGAGTAAAAACTATCCTTTAAATTCTTTTGCAGCACAAGTAGCACTAATAAGCGTTTGATTACATGGAGTCCTCATTATAATAATAGGATATTAAAACATTGAGCAATGTATTTATATGGATAAATACATTGAAATGAAATTAAGAAAAGTCAAAATCTGAATTTTACATAGTTAGCATAATTGGCCTATGTTGTTTGGAATATTTATTCACAAGTCACATTTTAATTGTACGTTGAAGCCTTTTATTCACCTGACATCCACGAACAGCACACAATCGCCAGGTATCTAACACCTATGTCTGTGGGAAGAAGCTGGATTGCCCTCGCAGAGAAATCCATGCAGAAAGGATCCAAATGGCATTTAGACCAAGAAGCTCAAGCAGTGACTGCACTGCTGTGCTTTAAAAAAGAAAATAATAATAATTGAATCAAATAATTAAATGAATCTACAACAGACTCAAAATTGTTTAAAATCCTTTTATAAAATTAAACGTAACTTTAAAAACGTGTTTTATACTTTTGCAGCTATTTTCATATTTATATTTGAACCTGTTTAATGATACTAAAATATGTATGTATAATCTTTTTATTCGTTTGCTATTTGATAATGAACCGATAATCTGATATAAGCGACATAAAAGTAGAGCCGTCGCGCAATGACGTTCCCATCACTGCCACGCATAACACACATCAGATCAACAGACACGGTGAACACAGCAGCTGTGAGCGCGGTGTCAAAGCTGTGGGTCCCGTCGAGTCACCCTGACGATTCCCGGTCCACCTGACTGGTTTGTTAAAGAGCGGGAGCGCACACGCAAGCTTCCTCACACACCAAATGAACTTTAACGCATTTAGCTCCCGAACTCCTTATTACCACAAGGCATATTTATGTTCACACGTCCCTCAGTACTAACACCTGAAGTCCACAACAGGCTCCGTATCAGATTTTCCTTCCTGCTTCACGTTTGCGCACTTTGGCACAGCAGCCAACAGAATCTACGTAAAGCTCGGTGTTCTTCTGCACCCAAGCTGCTCACGGGGTTATATGAAGGACCTGTTCGTGCTCCATCAAAACTGTCAGGGCTTTATTGGGATGAGAGCAATATGTCATTATATTTTATAGATTTATGGGACTGGTGTTGCATATGTGTCAAAAAATTTTCCATTTTCAAGTGCTCTTTTGTTTAACACAGCAAGAGATTTTCATTACAGCATTTAAGTCACAACACCGTCTTAAATCAACCAAACTCTGATTTGCATTAAAATCAAAATACTGATTGCTGTGAAATTTTAGCTTCACATATTAAATGCTTTTTTTTTATTTACAAATAGTCTATCAACCGATTTTATATTGAAAATATGAAAGAAGACCGGCACTCCTGCAAAGTCCCGTATTCAAGCACACATTAATTAAAAAAAAAAAAAACCTTCAAAGTTGTAAAAGACAACTTGTGACAATTTTTAAATGATAAACAATTGAATTACACAATATTGTAAAATTAGACATGTAGAATACTTTTTAACATTACATTTTTAGCCTTTTATTCACCTTTTTTATTTTCTGCTCTGCTCTTTGCAAAAACCATGTGATGGTCGATAGTTTGAATGTACAGTAGGCTATATAATAATTGCTGTTCATTTTAGCGTCATATATGTATTAAAACTAAAGGCCTGTTTTTTATGACATACCATTTTTATATCGTTTTTCTTGCACATTAAAGTCAAAGGCAGTATTTGAAAATGCTTATTTCAAAAGATAAACTATTAAAGATGAAAGCCTGAAATGTTGAATTTTCTCACCATCAAAATAAAACGGAGTATTTAATGTGGGACACATGCATTAACAATATCTGCGTATTGTCTTAATAAAATATGTAGTCCTGCATATTTGAGCACACAATTTCTGAATAGTAAATAGTTCACTGCACTATAATGCTAAAACAAAAGTAGAATGCTTTTAAACATCGATTTATTAGTCACAAAAATGAATAAAATTCTGGAATTTCTAGACGGTACGCCTGTAAGTACAACTGAGAAAATTTCCTATAATGAAGAGCACCTCCCTTTCTCGAAGGCCCCACCCACGTTCCTGTCATTGTTTCACTGATTTCATAAAAAGTGGGTCCTCGTAACTGATGCAGATACTGTTTTATTTAGGTCCAGCATCACTCCAATACAAGACAGCTTATAATCTAGACATGGTTTAGGATGAAGAAGAACTGAATGGCTTTAAAACACACGGTGTAAAAGTTTCTACAAGGAAACCCAGGAGCCAGGATTCTGTAACACTGTAGCATTTTTCTACCATATCCATAAAGATCAATCGATAAATCAAAGTCCGATATGAAACCCCATTCTTATCAATGTCATTTATTAACTATTAGATTTACAATGAGGGATTTGCTGCACAGCTTGTATTGTGATTATCATCTAACTCTCTGAGAGTTTAACCCACGCACGAGTTCGCTCACTCTCGATCATCCTCATATCTTGACCCTCGGAGAGATTCAAACAGCCAACATCTTTTTACAACGGGGAGGTTTATGGAGGCTATGGTTTATGTGCCGCGTTATCAGCGCGGTGGGATGTTACTTATTAACCCGGGTGAAAGGACCGAAACTCGGATCGGCCTGAGAAAACAATCATTTTCTCTGGTGTAAAATAGATGATCATGTAGGTAAACAATTAGATAAAACCATATCTGAAGAAACAAATATCCAAACAGAGGAGCAGAAAATAGACATAATGTCTAACTGACCCCCGAGCTGTCTCCAGCCTCTTCCCACGCGCAGTTTAAACACACTTAAACATCAATGATTCATCAGAGCTGGTGTAATTCAGCTCAGCTTCAGTGGGTCTGAGGGCCAACGTCCATCAAGTACCCAGCGGGTTTAACACAGATACTAATGTGTAATCACCGCGAAGGAGCACAGTGTAGAGGCTCGCTTACCCCCCGCTGTGCAGGTGTAACTACACTGTAAGTTAAATTTAAATTGTAAATTAAACAGCAGCTGATTGCGGGCAGACACAAGGAGACGCAGTACATTTGACTTTTTGTCTCACTTTTATTGTGCTGTTCACATGTCATATTCATCATAATGTGAAAGTGAGTCTGTCTTTGTATGTGGGGCTGTGTCGTGAAATAGAGGACAGAGGCATCTGCGGGAACAAAGGCTGTTTGTGTCGCAACCGATCACAGAGCGCTCACAAAACTTTACAGGAGAGGAGCAGACATCAAAATGAAGGTCGAGTTCGAAGATTGTGAAGTGTGTCGGAATTATGGAAAAACTCTTAACCCTTGTCCTTTACATTGCATTTTTAATTTCTTTAACTGATGATGTGTACTTGCCGTTTCTTTTTAATCTGGCATTAACATAAAATATTTTCAGACATGGGTGTGTCCGTGAACTCGCTGACACCATGTGGGTGCTGCACGATCACAAGACAAGTTTCTTGTGAGTGTTTTTTAAACCTCTTTTTAAAACTTTTTTCTAAAATTAAAACAACAATAGCACAGGAAATGGACAAACAACACAGAAAAGAGGACGAGTTTAAACAAACAAGATAGAAAGGGGGTCACGTGATACAGGGACGTATGGATGTTATTAACTATATTCTCACCATCATCGTGATGTATATACAGTACTACCTCTGAAAAGTAGTAGTAAAAACATTTCTTATTTTTAGTGTATCTGTCACAATTAGATAATGTTTAAATACAAAATATAGTTTTTAAAGGATTATTTCTTCTATTTGTGGTTTGGGGGAGGGTATCCAAACCTGCATGTACACAAGAACAAAATAAATGCATAAATAAATAAATGTGCAGTTCCATAAATATGCAGTACTAATAAAGAAAAGGAGAGGCTTATTGGTAAACTTTGAAATGGCATAAAAAAAAGACAGACAACAGATATGACCTCTGTTTGTACAGTAGTCAGCAGCCAACTGTACACACCTGGGATCTGGTGACACAGCCATGCTGCACACCTCTTGAGACTACACCAATGCATTCAGACCAAGTTCACGAGGCCATTATTTAAGTGAATAATGAATATGAACAATTAAATATTATTATTATTATAACTCATAGCATCACTTAACTGCAAACAGAAATTATGGCTACAGTGTTAAAATTTATGTATTAATAGTATTATAAGAAAGAGAAGAAGAAATTATATAATAATACAGAAAAAGGCTGTTGGTCAAATATCTTAATGCACATGTACACACACACACGCACACACATATATATATATATATGCACACACAGAAACATATGTGCATGAATGCACACATACACATGTTAACACACATCTCCCATCTGTGTTACCCAACTTTCATTTCCTTATAAGCCTTGTGGATTTTGCACCATCTGCAACGTGGCTTTCGATCTTTTTTCATTATACCTGGATACAAATGATTTAAAATGAAAGATGCCAAAGTTGTAACTTTCTGGAAAGTGAGTGGAAAGTGGAAAATTATAGTGGCTCTTTGAAGCCAAGTTTCGACCTGTTGCTCATCGGGACAATGTTAATGTTTACCCAAGCATACCAACATTTGCTAATTGGCACTAGACCAGGGGTGGGCAATTCCAGGCCCCGAGGGCCGGTGTCCCTGCAGGTTTTAGATGTGTCCTTGAACCAACACAGCTGATTTAAATGGCTAAATTAGCTCCTCAACATGTCCTGAAGTTCTCCAGAGGCCTGGTAACGAACTAATCATGTGATTCAGGTGTGTTGACCCAAGGTGAGATCTAAAACCTGCAGGACACTGGCCCTCAGGGCCTGGAATTGTCCACCCCTGCACTAGACTCTAGTAATAAAATCAAGATTTCTGTAAGGAAATTTCACCTTGTAAGTGTGTTTGTGCGTATCTCTGTGTGTCATAATGGCAAAAGTGGTTCTGAAGACACCTATTGTGGCAGAAAACTAACACAGCGGTGACACTGAATACTTTGGCAGGTGTTTTCTGTCCATGGAGCAGCACTGCAATAGTATAAGATGCGGTCATGACATTTCACAAGTGTTGCTGACACTTTCACAGATGGGTTCAGTCTGTACTTGTGAGATTCCTCAACAAGATGAGTTCAGGTTTTAAAGATACTATGGTGGCACCAAATCCAAATGTATTCTTTGTGTCTTATCTTTACTACATGTTATTACAAGAAAAAAATCATACCAACCCACTTTATGGGCGTGGTCAGACATATTTGACTGTGGCCTGGCAACGTGAGCAACAGTCCAGCAACTATCGTTTTATTTTGATACAAATGTTACTAAATCCTGATTGGTGTAGGAGATGTGAGGTCACCTTTTTTGTTTTGTTTTTTTATTTAAAGTCCACCCCCTACACACACACACACACACACACACACACCTACACACACAAATAATTGTGTATCTTTTAACAATTAGATTCAATGATTATTTACAGACATACTGACGTTTTAAATAAACACGTGGACACAAAAAACTTACTAAGCATTTACCTGCTCGATGTCATCTCTCTAGTTGTGTCCACTCATCACATGCTCATCTCGCCTGCCTTTAATGACCTGTTCTTGGAAAGCACAGGTCATGAAAAACTTATAAGCGTCTTTCCAGGAATTAGTTTATAAATGTCATATAAAGTTTCTTTTAAAAGGCAGAGCCTGGGTGAAAGTTTCAATACAATAGCACAAAGTTATATGTAGCCAAGTGGGAGCAGAAAAAAGAAATTATAATGGCAGATATTTAGTTTGAAATACTTACATTGGTGTATGTACTATGCATGTACTAACAGTATTTATCCTATTGTACATGCTATTCTTAATAGTCAGATGGGATGTAAAAGTTCAAGTATCCAAAAGGGTTCTTTTTAAATGATCACAATTAAGCTATGATTAATATTATATTATTGATTTGCTGTGCTTTTTATATATTTTGAGTTTACATGGCTGTCACTGTGAAAGAGATTGGATCGGTTAAATAAAGGTAAAATAAATAATATTAACTGTCGATATCCTGAAATGCAATATTTGTATTACTACACTGTTTTAATATAACCATATATTTTTTATATTCTGAGGTACAATATCTTTTTTATATGGACCATTAATAATGTGTCAAATTTTCTTTTGTACATAACAAAATCTGAGACATTAATTAAATCACAGGAAAAGAAATATGTGTAAAATGTACTGAAAATGTAAAATGTAATGCTTTAAAAAATGAACTAGTTAAAAGAAGCCATCAGGTAATCATTAAAAAAAATCAGCACAAATATCTGGGTGTCCCTTTCCCAAGAATGTTTTTGCTTCCTGGAAAGTTTGTTGGAGCATTAAATTACTCTGAGTGTTCTGGCTAATCATGCACTCCTATCACTGTGGAGAGATTCAAAAAGCCGTTTGGGATGGAGAAGCATTTTGACAATATCCTCCTCTTCTCAACAGTCAAGTCGGGGGGGGGGGGGGGGGGGGGGGGGGTGTTATCGGCACATTTAAAATAAAAAAAAAGGTTTGAAAACAAATACAGACAAAAATAAGATGAAAAATAAACAAAACAAAATAGAAGTCTCAAAAACTCGTTAATATTTAAAGACGTGTCTTCGAGCTGGTTTTAAACTTGTCAAGTGCTGGTGAGGTCCTAATTTGAAGAGGTAGATTGGTAAAGCTTAGGTGCAACCTCGGCTTTAGTCTGCTTCTATGAACAAACACAAGCATCTGAGGACAACGCCATGTTAAAAGTTCGGAAAGGTTATAGGGTGCTAATCCATTTAGTGACTTTAAAAAACAAACAATAAAATCTTTAAATGAATTGTAAAGCATACTGGAAGCCAGTGTAAAGAAGAAATATGGTCTCGTTTACGTGTGGCTGTCAGGAGTCGAGCTGCCGCCTGCAAAACCTGCATGATTCCAAAATAAAGGCTATTCCAATATTGAAGCCTGGATTAAATTAAAGCATGAATTACTTAATTCTCAGATAGAGGGGGAGGAGGTGGAGGTGGTCAACAAGTACAAGTACCCCGGGCTGTGGGTGGACAACAAATTGGACTGGTCATGCAACACAGAGCACCTGTATAAAAAAGCCCAAAGCCGACTGTACTTCCTCAGGAGGCTGAGGTCTTTTAACATCTGCAGGAAGCTCCTGAGGATGTTTTACCAGTCTGTGGTTGCTGGAGTACTTTTTTATGCTGTAGTGTGCTGGGGGAGCAGCACAGCAAAGAAGGACTCATCCAGGCTAGAGAAACTGATCAGGAAGGCTGGCTCTGTGGTCGGCATGAAGCTGGACACTCTGGTGTCAGTGGCAGAGAAAAGAACACTAAAGAAACTGCTGGACATTATGGACAATGCTGGACATCCTCTGCACACGGCCATAAACAAACAGAAGAGTCTGTTCAGTGACAGGTTGCTTCTCCCAAAGACAAGAACCAACAGACTTAAAAACTCCTTTGTCCCACACGCCATCAGACTGTTTAACTCCTCTCTGGAGGGGAGAGGGAGGGGAAACAGGAGGACAAAGGAGGGGGGGACAACTAAACTGTAGTGCCTCTTCACTTCACTGTGCAATACCTTTTGTGCAATACTTTGTTAATAGTCAACGGTGCAATAGACTACAATACTTGAAATGTGCAATTCACTTGTATTTTCACTTGTATTTTATTTCTATTTCAATTTAACAACAGAATTTATTTATTAAATATAAAACTGCCAGACAAAAAGGTCACCCCTGTTTTGTTTTGTTTTTTTCTTTTTTTGCAAACGGTGTTTTGCAATTTTCCAAATGAAAAAGGTCACCCTTAAAAGAGCAATGTGTGTCAGGAGGTTTGAATAGTACCACCTCTGTTTTTTTGTTAATCCATGTTGGAAAGGTCTATCACTGATCATGGTTTTTTGTCTGCAATACAGTCCAGCAAGGCCTTTAAAATATGTATATATACATATATAGTATTCTTTTTAAGATAAAGTACATTTTTAAATCATCACCATAACATGAAAGTGAAAAGAGTACCGGGCCAAGGATAGATCCTTGAGGGACGCCCCATGTAAGCCACTGAACATGACGTAAAAACAATCGAAGAGGAGTTCCTTTAGTGCTTTAAGATCATTAAAAATGTTTAAATGTACAGTTTCTGTGCTGTGATGTTGTTTCAGTGACGCCATTTATTTCCAGAAAAGTCTGGAGCTGAAGGACAATTTTCTCCACCACAATAGACAAAAAAGGGAGTTTAGAGATTGGTCTAAAATTTGAAAGAACTATTTGATAGAGATTTGCAATTTTTGTTTTTTGAGAAATGGCTGCACTATGACATGTACAAAATCAGCTGGAACAGTCCCAGTCAGAAGACAGGTATTTAAAATACACTAGGCCCAAGAGAGCCAAAGATCTCTTTGAAAGGACCGGTGAGAGTAATGTCTAGGTAACACATAGAGGGCTTCAGATAAGTGACTACTTAAGCCAGTGTGGACAGAGAAACAGGCTCAAAGTGATCAAAACCAGCAAAGGAATTTTGATCATGAGCAGGAAGAGTGATTTGAGACCTGATAGCAGCAACCTCATCACCAAAAACAACCCAGAACATTTTTCACAAATAGCTGGTGACTCTGTAAAGTGTGTGATGGGTGAATTATTAAAGTGTAAATGGTGTTCAATAAAACAGTGACAGTTTCTTCATAAGACTGTTGGAGCTAAGTTGTTCCAAAGTAATGCATCATTATGACAACCTTACATTTGGCAGTACTGTTGCTAAAACCAGTAATCAAATTCCTGCTTAATGGTTCCATTAAGAAAAGAAAAAATATATAAATTTTATGGCAGTTGAGCAACACTTGTTGTCACCTTAGGAACAAGTTGGAAAAGTGGGCTGAAATATTTCAGGTCTGATGGAAATTTGTTTCATGAAAACAGAAAAGTTAAAGTGTTGACTTTTGCCAGTAGCACTTTTAGCTAAGTGCGCACAATGACCACAATGACGATGCTAGTATGCTAATATTTATTAGACAGCCATGTTAACCATGTTCTTCAGCTTGTTCACATTTGCAAAGAACATGAATTACAGTTGCATTTGTGGTGACTAACAAAACACAATAAATTTGAAACAGTAATGATAATAAGTCATTTTCAAAAGGAGTGTTTGAACATTTGTAGGTTTTTTTATCAGCATAAAATGTTTCACGGTCTCCCAGTTCACTTACTTACCTTCAGTTGTTAGATACTGTTTGAGCAGTTTAATAACCTATCTGATGAAACATAAAGAGCATACCCCTCTTTGATTATATCACTGAAAATGTACTCATTATATTTAATCAGTTTATTTAAGCATTTTGTGAGTTTTTAGTTATTAGTTTCTTTGTCATTGCGTAAAATAAATGCAAAACTTTTGAATTTTTGTTACAATTAACAACCTTTGTGTCTTTTTCATTTCCAGAAGTCGAACTTTCCCTTCCAAACACTCGGCTCACCAGCAGCTTGAGTCCGGCTTATTGTTGGTGAACTGGGGCTATTTTTGGAGGCTGACCTTTAAACAAACACATTTGCTGGTTTATAAATCTCCTCACCTCTACCGACTTGACAGCTTGGTGTGAAATGCAGGTTAAGATTTATCTTAAAATTATCAGTGAGGTAAACTCAGAGTGCCCTGGATTTGGCAATGCTGACCTAAAAGCTATCAGGAGGATTATTAATGGCATGAAACAAACTGAGAAACTACGAGATGAACTGGGCAGCGTTAGACCTTGGTCTCTGGTTGGTGTTTGTGACATTAAATTGAACCTGTTAAATATTGATGTTTCCAAAGCACAGGGTGTGACAAAGAAATTGTTACCTTGAGTCTTCTGGCCTTGAGATATGCAAACCGAAACAATAAAACCTATGCGGTGGAGCATAATTTAGAGAAATATATTCGTATATGTTTCGATATGAGTTTTGAAGTGTTATAGTGAATAGTGATTACAAAAAAACTAGTTTTTTTTTAAGCAATGACATCCTTTAAAAGTTATTAAATGACAAATAGTGTGATCATTTATTATGAGAGAATGGGAGAATTTTCCAGTTCTTTTCTGTGTTATATATTTGAATATTTTTCATAAACATAACCAGAAATGCATACAGAGTCACGGCATCATTAAGAGTAGCAGATGACCATTGGACCCTGAAAGTGAACCGATAAACACCTGTTCAGTTTCAGGGGTGTAAAATGCAAAAAAAAAGAGAGAGAGAGAGAGGATAGAGTACGTGTGTGTGTGTGTGTGTGTGTGTGTGTGTGTGTGTGTGTGTGTGTGTGTGTGTGTGTGTGTGTGTGTGTGTGTGTGTGTGTGTGTGTGTGTGAGAGAGAGAGAGAGAGAGAGAGAAAGAGTGTAGGGGGAGGAGAGACTGCAAGTGAGTCATATAACTGATTATACTTATCTGTTGAACTGGACACATCTCTCAGTGGCGGATCAGACACGCATCACACACACACATTCACCCAAATCCGATGTTTTTATCTTCATAAAAAAATAACTTTTATTAAATTCAAAAACTTCAGTCTCTCGTCACTGACAGTTGGGCCGAGGAGAAGTCATGGATCCAATCGTGGAAGTGGTGGCTGTGATTTTGGGGTTCATCGGATGGATAATGGTGGGGGTTGCGCTTCCAAACCGTTACTGGAGGACCTCCACTGTTGACGGAAATGTCATCACCACCTCTACAATCTATGAAAACCTGTGGATGTCCTGCGCGACAGATTCAACCGGGGTCAGTAACTGCAGGGACTTCCCTTCGATGCTCGCTTTGAATGGTATGCTGACAAAAAAATTGACTTCTTAATAATATCATGAGTTTCGGGAAAGTTGGATTCCATCAAATGTTTATGTTACTTTGTCTGGTGGAGGGTTTCTGTCATAAGAAATGTATTAAAAGGATAACTTGAAGAGCTTAGATGTCCTATCTTTAGTTGTACTGTGGGTACACATTAAATCATCAATCCATCTTTGAAAAATCTGTTAAAATTATGTGGTTTTGTGTATCTATGCACTGTTTCCAGGTTACATCCAAGCGTCTCGTGCCTTGATGATTGCCTCGGTAGTGTTTGGCACATTTGGACTGCTGGGCTCGCTGATCGGGATACAGTGCTCTAAAGCAGGAGGAGAAAACTATGTTCTCAAAGGGAGGATCGCAGGCACTGCTGGAGTACTTTTTATGCTTCAAGGTAACAAAAACATAGAAAATACAGTCTGTTCTTCCTGGCTATTCAGATAACAATATTGACCTCCTATTACACTACCCCTTAAAGAAGATAAAGAAACCTCCCCAGTATGCTGATGAATCGTGATAATGCCCTACCGCCCTTTTAGATCAGTCCTACCTATTTTGTTCTTGTTTACTTCAATACTTTGGATCAGAGTTAAACTCTGACCCGTCACTGTTTTATTGCTCACTAAAGACTCCTTGTTGTTGTTGTCTTTTTTTCTATCAAAAGGTTTGTGCACTATGGTTGCAGTGTCCTGGTATGCTTTCAATATCACTCAGAATTTCTTTGACCCCTACTACCCTGGCACAAAGTAAGTTGCTGTTAGTGGTGTGACATAAACAGGCCTAAAGTGCAGTGCTGGCAGCCTATAATTTTGCTATGTGTCACAGGTATGAGATAGGAGAAGGGCTTTACATCGGCTGGTGCTCTGCTGTGCTCGCCATCGCTGGAGGAGCCGTTCTCACCTGCTCCTGCAAATTGGGCACAGAGGAAAAATAGTGAGTTTGATCTCTTTTTGATGTACAGAGCTGGAGGTAATTCTCAGATTCTACAGGTACAATCTGGCCCGGCCATGAAAAATGTTCTGGTTTAATTAAAGAAAACACGAACGTGCTGAGTGTTCTGCTATTAACGTGATACAAAGGGAGACAGATTTCATGGCTCTCTAGCGACTCACTGTGGCAACATGAACTTATCTCAAAGTGTCAATAGTTCCCACCCATCCAGGTGTCTTTGTCTCGACTGTGCTAAGTGGCAGGTTTAAGGGGCTTATAGTAGGTTTATAGTTTATTTGGTAATTACCTGTCTCAGTGGTAAACATAGGCAAAAGAACAAATAAAAATTGTATGACAATTTTTTGACCAGCCTTCATTACAGGGACATCATAAAACACAGCATAGAAAAGATTTTAAATTTGTCTGTGGAGAGATGTCTGTTTGGAGATGGAAGCTCCTGAACAGGTCTCAGACTGCTCAAAGTGAATATCAGAGACGTAGCAATCAAAGATTTGAAAAAGAATTAAAATCTTTGGCAGAAACAGAAACAAAAACTTGAAGAAAAAAAACCCACACACATCTTTATTAAAACCTTATTTTATTAGAAAGTCAGTAAAAATGTAAACTTTTTAAATCAGATTAGTTATTTAGATTTATATCCAGGTAATCATTAGAATTAAAGTTGATCTAAACTGTGCTTTAAAAAGAGACAATGCAAAGAAACCAAGATGGCTGCCTAGTGGCAAGTGCTCATGTCCCTGATTAGAAAATTGGCTCCCCCCAGTGGTCGAAAAAAGTAGTAACTAGATTACTCACTTTACACTGACCATAGCCTTCTTATATTCACTTCTGGTAGGTGCACTGCCACTATAAGGATAACTTATTCTAACACTATTCTAAAACTTTTAATTTCCTTGCTGAGACTCTGAGTATCTGATGTGCAGCATGCTTGGGGTGATTTGTATTTCCACCATCTGATCCTGACGTTTTCTTTCTCTGCAGCCCTCTACCTCATGCAAGGGGAACTGTGTATTCTGGACCAGCACCAACCAGAAGCCTGGCCGCCAGTACTTATGGGAGAAACGCTTACGTCTGAGCAGGATTTGGAAACTGAGCTTTGTGGACTTTTTCATCCCTTCATCTTTGGCTGGTCTAACTAACACATTGTGCCATTTCATCACTGTGGAAACACTTGCAGTGCATCAGATGTTCGATGTTGGGAGTATTTCAGCATCGCTGTATATGTTATATACAAATAACCGCAGTTTCAAAATGTATGTTCTGTAGAAATAACATGGATAAAATGATTGCAAAAAGCTTGACAAAAAACATCAGCCTCACTGCACAAACTCACTGTGCGCTCTGAATGATTAATATTTATATTTCTCTGATATTGTCACTTATCTTCCAATGAATTCAATCACATTTGTAAGGGGAAGGTCAAAAGTGTGATGATTGTTTGGATATGTCGTTTTGTACAGTTTTGTAGGCAACACCTGCAAGAGGCGCTGGAGGGCAGGTTGTCTTTGTTTTGATTGTATTTTGCCTGTTTTTTGTTTGTTTGTTTGTTTGTTTGTTTTTTGGGGGGGGGTGTTTTGGGTTTTTTTTAAGCAAATGTATAAATTTTAATGTTTTACATTGAACCTTCCAGTTTTATTTACCACAGACAAAAACAGTGGTGGTTATATTCTTCCTTTTTTTAATAAAATTAAAATTAAAAACCCATCAGCCAGGTGTATGATTACAGGTCATCAGGACATGATTTGGGTAAAATATTGTGGGAAATCATCAACAACCTGTTCAGTGTCTGTGTTCAGAGTAAAGACTGATTACAAATGTTATATTTTCATCAAATTCCACATTTTTACTATTTAAATTTGGTGCTAAAAGCAGCAAATTCAAATGTCTTTATGTGTCAAATAAAGACTGTATTTTGTACAACTTATTTATGATGTGTCATTAAAGTGGCGGGAAGCAGCACCGTAAATAGTGCGTGATGGCAGCTCACATGATTATTAAATAAAGAAGATAGGGAAGAGTCACTGGGTGATCGCCCTATCCCGTGGTAAATGTATGCAGGTGGAAGTGGTCTCAACCAGGATGACAGTGACTCCATTCAGAGGACACATCAACCACCGAATGATTGAAAATCATGTGACTTGTGTGCCTTTGATAGCACCAGGTCTCAGCTCAGCAACTTCTTGTTCAGTTTGTTAACAAAACACAAGAGGAGAACACATCTTATGTGAGTTGGTGTGTGTGTGTCCACCGGTTCAAGGTGAACTCAAGCTGTTTTGGTGAAACATGGCTGCCCAGCTTCTCATTAAGACTGTTAAAATGCTTGATAGTGCAGTTATCTGCTGAAGCTTAACGTCAGCGTCAGAATGGGGGAAAATTTTGATTTAAGTGACTTTGAGTGCCAGACGGGCTGAAAAATGCTGATCTACTGCAACAGATCACAATTCTTTGTAGGGTTTACAGTGAAACAGTCTGAAAAAGAGAAAATGTCTTGCTGATTTCAGAGGTCAGATTAGAATGTCCAGACTGTTTTCAGATGATAGGAAGGCAACAGTTACTCAAATAACCACTCGTTACAACCAAGCGATGGAGAAGAGCGTCTCTGATTGCCCAACATATCGAGCATTGAAGCAGATGGGCTGCAGCAGCAGAGGACCTTAATGGGTGACACTCATGTCAGCTATGAACAGGATGTTGAGGCTATGCATGGACAACAAAACTTGACAACAGATGATTGTACTGATGAGTCTCAGTTTGCTTCAACTTCTACAATAGTAGGGATTAGGAGTACACAAGATGAAAGCATTGATCCATCCTGCTTTGTATCAGTGGTTTTCCTGCTGCTGGTGATGTAATGGTGTGTGATATTTTTTGGCATGCTTTAGGCCATTTAGA
Organism: Pelmatolapia mariae; assembly: GCF_036321145.2. NCBI lineage: Eukaryota > Metazoa > Chordata > Actinopteri > Cichliformes > Cichlidae > Pelmatolapia > Pelmatolapia mariae. The sequence continues at coordinate 76,790,085 of NC_086229.1, forward strand.
CACCTGAGCTTCATTTGTATGGCACAGGCTACCTGATTATTGTTGCTGACAACAATAGCGTGTCATGTCACACAGCTCAAATCATCTCATCTTAAACATGACAATGAGTTCACTTTACTGAAATGGCCTCCACAGTCACCCCATCTTAAACTAATAGAGCACCTTTGGGATGGGACAGAAGATTCACATCATGGATGTGCAACTGCGTGATGTCATGTTAGTACGAAGCAAAATCTCTTAGGAATGCTTCCTGCGCCTTGTTCAATCTGTACTATGATGAATTAAGGTCGATCTTGTAAAGATGTCCGACCTTGTACCACACGGTATAACTATGAAGTGAGTGAGCCAGTGAGTGTAAATCACTTGAAAAATGAAGATTCGGGATTATTTTAAATTAAGTTATTAAATGACAAAAATTTTATAGGCCTGCAGAGAAATAAGGGAAAGGATGATTTATCATGATCAATTATTATTATTATTGTTATTGTTATCATCATTATTATTATTATTATTACAGGATGATGATTACGGTTTTCGCATTCTTCGCATTTCGCATTCTTTAAGGTAAAAACACAGACTGGGCCTGTTCAGCAGGTTGTTTTACATTGCATAACACGTCGTCATGTGTTACCGCTGTCAATTACATACCCCGTGGTGGCGTTTGGCCGCAGTGTGCAGGCTGCCCGGCCCATGCAGGGACATGGTGGGAGCGTCACTGTTAAAATAGCTTGTCCAATGAGAGCAGCCCACGTTTCTGGACGAACGCGGATGTGCGCCTCGCGGACCAACCACGAAAAAGTAGAGCAGATAGGGCGGGGACGGCGCTGGCAGAGGGGCAAGGTTTCGTTTACAAAGTGTAAGGACGGTCAGCTGCTCGGCTTCAGGAACAGACTAGTCGTTTTAACTTTAAACCGAGTCTAGAAAATAATTAATTCAGGCGGGGTAGTGAATTTAAGCTGCTAGTTCTTTTGAGAGGGGAGGAACCTTTCAGCGACACGACTCATTTCCACACGGAATACTGTCCGATTGGGACCGTAAATACACCGTCGTAGCTGTTCTGTAGAGAGGGGAGACCCATGAGGGTGTAATAAATAATAGGCAGATTTCAATGAAACAGACAGGCGCTTTCAGTCGAAGAGCTGTGAAGTTGGCTGGTTCCGGTGTTAAAGCGTGAATCCGGGAAGAGATGGAGCCGTGTCGGCGGGCCGGACTCAGCGGGGTCCTGTGCTCCTTGTCACTGCTGTGTGTCATCCTGGACATCCAGCTGGACGGTAAGACCCACTTCACGTTAAAAGAAAACAAAAAACAGCCTGCTTACTCACTTGTTTGTCGTCCTTAGCTGCTAAAAGTTCATCAAGCCGGCTTATTACTGACCCCGAAACTGCTCTTAAAATACTAATACAAAAAAAGTCATTACTATATCGTTGCTCTGATTTAAAGATACCGGCAATTAATCTGTAAAAGTTAAACATGAAGGCTTTAAAAGATGTTTCCAAGGGCAGTATCCTTACAGCCAGGGGCATAGTGAGGACTTACAGACCCAGCACCACCTGCTTTTACCTGTGTCAGGCCTCTGCTCTTAGTACTATTTATAGTTCAGTTACATTTATATGTGTGTCAAATCATTATTTTAAAAACACTGATTGTATAAGGTTTTGTCTTGCAGTAATACTCCACTTTCACTTTTCATTACGTCGGGTTTCTTTAGTTTCACCCCTCCCTCGTTCCCCACCAGCGCTAAAATACTTTCAGCTCTACACTTAACTGCGTACTTTACTACTAAAGTTGAGGTTTAATACACAGTAATTGTACTGTATTTAAGTGTTTCTCTATCTTCTGCTTCTATTCCACTATATTTTGGATGCAGATGGAGATTTTAAGACTTTAGTCGGTTATTCATTTGCAGATTAACTGTATTATTATAGCTCAATGCCTATAAGCAATGTAGAAGGATGTAAAACAGTCCTCAACTGCAATGATCCACTAATATAATGTGTATGATTCTGAAAAGTGCCATTCTGTGTAATGAGTACTTTCACTTTAGGTAGTTAAAATATATTTTGATAATATGACTTGTGCAATATTTAGCATAAAAGTGCATAAGAGGTGAATAAGGGAGAGGAGGTGGAGTGGGTGAAGACGAGTGAAAAAGGAAAGCAGGTAAAGTGAAAGAGATGGTTTAGAAGATAGTAGGGAGACCTGCTGAGATGATCGCTCTGGTATAAAGACAGGAGACTGAGGTGAAGATGTTGAGAGTTTCATGGGAGGATGGAAAACAGTGGAAATGAGTACATCAGAGGGAAAGGTCAGGCTGAGCAGTTCGGAGACAAGTTAGGTTGTTGGTCGGGTGCCGCAGCTCGATTGTGCGTTTTGAATCTATTTCTGAGCTTGTGCAGCCTCTGTCATCAGAAGAGAGGTGCAAGTGTGAACAAAAACCTGACAAACACACGAAGAAAACTGGGCTACACTGTGGTTTCCTTCTATATGGGGCGACCGTGGCTCAGGGGGTTGGGAAGCGCATCTGTAACCGGAAGGTCGCCGTTCGATCCCCGGGCTCTCTGTCCTGGTCGTTGTGTCCTTGGGCAAGACACTTTACCCTACCGCCTACTGGTGTTGGCCAGAGGGGCCGATGGTGCGATATGGCAGCCTCGCTTCTGTCAGTCTGCCCCAGGGCAGCTGTGGCTACAACTGTAGCTTGCCTCCACCAGTGTGTGAATGTGAGAGTGAATGAATAGTGGAATTGTAAAGCGCTTTGGGTGCCTTGAAAAGCGCTATATAAATGCAATCCATTATTATAAAGTTGTCCCTCTTCAGGGTTTCCAGCAAGGCTCAAACCCAGTTTTATGTTACAGGCGTCTTTGGGGCAACTCAGGCTGAGATTGAGCACCACTTGGAGATGGGCCGCAAACTTTTGGCAGCTGGTCAGCTGGCCGAAGCTTTGTCCCACTACCACTCTGCTGTGGGTAAGGTTACACACACACAGACATGTTCTTGCCACTGGCTGACATTTTCAGTCTACAGTCAGTGCTTGTCTGTACAGTCGAGAAAGGTGTGTTATTGTGCAGTAAAAGAGTTTAGAGGTTCAAAGCTTGTGTTTGTTGCTTTTGTTAAAATAAAAATGAATAAATTGTGATGATGCATTTTCCAGAGGGTGACTCTAAGAATTACTTGACCTTCTACAAGCGAGCTGCAGTGTTTTTGGCCATGGGAAAATCCAAATCTGCCCTGCCAGATCTGACCAAGGCTATCCAACTCAAGCCCGATTTCTTGGCTGTAGGTCACTCGCTAGCCTTTCTTAATGTCTTCTATCATATTCTATCTCTTCTGCCCTCTTCCGAGTCTTCGTCATCCTATCTTTTCACTGTTTGCATTTTTCAGGCCCGCTTGCAGAGAGGGAACATCCTGTTGAAGCAGGGCAGCACGCAGGAGGCACGGGAGGACTTTGAGGCAGTGGTAGGTTTTATAACGTGCTGCTTTTGCAGTCCTAAATCACTCTCCCACGTATGTTTGCCACAATAATATGTACCTGCTGTTCCAGCTGCAGCGGTCCTCAGACAACGAGGAAGCTCAGAACCAGCTGATGAAGGCGAACGAGCTGGAGGAGCTGCAGGAGGAGGCCCAGGCCGCGTACCACCAAGGGGACTACAGCACAACGATCACTGTGCTGGAGAGAGTTATAGAAGTAGGGATCTTGTTGGTTAATTTTATTTTTCAATTACAATCAATACCAACTGCTTCAAAGTGTGATTTCAAATCTGATTTAAATGCCTCAGCATTTTAGTTATTAAAGGAATCACTATGATCTTTGAGCTGATTGCTCATTTATAAAAAGTTTCCGTCTTCCTCTAGATCTCTCCTTGGGATCCGGAGTCTCGGGAGCTCCGCGCAGAGTGCTACATCCGGATGGGAGATCCACAGAAAGCCATCCTGGATCTCACGCCGACGACGCGGCTTCGCAACGACAACCGCGCCGCCTTTCTGAAGCTCAGCAAGCTGCACTACAGCCTCGGCGACCACCACGAGTCACTCAAGTGAGCGTCGTTCCTGGAATAAACAAATAGGTCTGGCTTGCACAGCCATGCAAATGAAGTCTCACTTTTTCCATCTATTCACACGCAGCAACATCAGAGAGTGTCTGAAACTCGACCAGGACGACAAGGAGTGCTTCAGCCACTACAAGCAGGTGAAGAAGCTCAGCAAGCAGCTGGACTCGGCAGAAGAGCTGATTCAGGAGGGCAGGTGGGTGTTTCTGTTGGGCTGAGGCACTTCGCTTCCACCTGCATGCAAATGAGCCTTTCAGAGGACAGCTATAGTCTCAGCCTCTGAAAGTGTAACGTATACAAATGAGGGCATAATTATTAGCCCAGCTATGAAAATTTTCCCCAAGTGCTTTTTTTTTTAACAGAGCAAGAGATTTCCAACACACATTTTTTTAGAAAAAATACCAGAGTCAGTATTATTAGCCCCCTAAAAAACCACAAACCACTGCTGTGCAAGGATTTGCTTTAACTTGTAATGCTCAGCTTGTAAGTTAAAGTTATCATCCAACTTACACACAGCAAAAAACTTCAGCAAGAGTTTGAGCTGTCAATGAGAAGACAGCTGGCTGAAAACAAAAGAAGACAGTTTAGACTTAAGAAAAAGAATAGCTGATGCTCACAATGCAGGAGGTGATATACAAACATATCACGGCGTTTTCCAAGTGTTAAAAACTGGAGCGAGAAGGATCATTGCAAAATTCAAAGAGAGCCACACTGTGCAGGACAAGCCTGGAAGAGGTAGGAAGAGAAAGTAAACTAATAAGACCCCAGAACAACACAACAACGACCTAAAACGTAGGTCACTCCAGGTCAAGAACAAGCTCCAGAAGACCAAAGTGAATGTCCCTGACTGGCCTGCACAAAAACCCTGACTTCAGATCTCGAGGTGCTGGAGATTACTCAAAGAAAAGTGAGCTGTGACTCCTCAGGACACCCGTGAGAGCCTTATTGAGAACTACAACAAACAGCTGGTTAACAGACTGTTAAAGAGAACACAAAACCAACTATTAGCAGCAGGGGGCTAATAATGTTGATGCAGGTAGTTTTTGTGACATATTTGTGTTTCTATGCTCAAAGTAAAATAATGTAAGTATCCAAAATAAAACTAGCATGTTTGGAAATGCTGTGTTTGAAAGTCCTGGCTGTCTTTAACGGCACTTGGGATTTTTTTTTTTTTTAAGTTTAATTTTCATAGGTGGGATAATAATTAGCTCATCCGTACATTTGCAGCGTGTAAACTGTGAACTGCTTCAGTGCCACAGCAAGTTAAGTTAACTCTGTTTCTCTCTCTCTATTAGGCATCAGGAAGCCATAGAAAAGTATGAATCAGTAATGCAGACGGAGCCTAATGTCCCGTACTACACCAACCTGGCCAAAGAGAGGATCTGCTTCTGTCTTGTGAAGGTGAGAGAGTGACTGCAGCTTTTCTCACTAAGCAATTCTCATTTTTTCTCCTCTCACATCCCCCAGAAGATGTGGAACCTCTAAATAAATCGTCCCCTTGCAAACACACTGTCCTAGTTCTCACTAGAGTTCAGTCTTAGTTTGTAATCATTCACCTTTTGCTTCATATCATTTCCAGATTAAATCAGCGACCGAGGCGATAGACGTGTGTTCGGAGGCTCACCAGAGAGACCCCCGCAACGCCAACGTCCTCAGAGACAGAGCAGAGGCCTATATCCTCAACCAGGACTACGAGAAAGGTGACACAGACTTCTCAATGAATGCAACTCAACTCAACTCATCCCAATTTTATGTCCTGTTATGATGTCATGAGCCTATCGTAACCATAGACACAGCTTCCATCTCAGAACTGCACACACAGCATCAGAAGATTTTTATTGATAATTGATGATTAAAGTAAACCAATATTACATAATTAGCCTCAGATATGTGGTACAAATAATATTTAGGAGTAATCTGTAAATCCCTTGTGTGTCGTGCAGCTGTGGAGGACTACCAGGAGGCGAGAGAGTTCGACGGCGACAGCAACGATATCAAAGAGGGGCTGGAGCGAGCCCAGAGGCTGCTCAAGCAGTCTCGTAAGAGGGACTACTATAAAATCCTCGGTGTCAGCAGGTAACCAGTCCAGCCAGCTTCTACATAAACACTACACGTTTACTTTATTTTTCTGATGCCAAAGTCAACGTCTGTCACTTTTATAAGAGGGCCCGCTAACGCTCAGAAACTTCCTTAGGAGCGCCAACAAGCAGGAGATCACCAAGGCGTACAGGAAGCTGGCACAGCAGTGGCACCCCGACAACTTCCAGTCCGAGGCCGAGAAGAAAGAAGCAGAAAAGAAGTTTATTGACATCGCATCGGCCAAAGAGGTCCTCACTGATCCAGGTCAGAAGCCAGCTTTGTTATTTAGTCTTTTCCCTGATCTCTCTGAAAACAACTATTTACAGCCACATTTCCACACCAGCAATATCTGATTTTAAAGAATTTCCAGGATTTTAGAGATACTTTACTCATCCCAGAGGGAAAGTCACAAATTCCAACAGTCTCCATAAACATTCATCTATTCATTTTCTTCCGCTTATAATAGACTTGAAAAGTCTATTACAGACAGTCTCCGAAAACTCCAATAGCAATGCATGGTGAGCAGCATATATTACAGTCCAGAAGACAAGCATTAAAATTAGTTGGGCTAATTTAGAAAGTTGGGCTTTCTCAGAAATGATGTCTGGTGAAGTTAAGCTGAGCTTTCAGAACATTCATGTGAAACAGGTAGAAACGAGCGGCTTCATTCTTCTTTTCACAAAACAGACCAAAAAATGTTGCTCAGCAGACGTTAAACCTGCAGCTCTGCAGTCAAAGAACAAACATTTACTGACTGTCAGGTTTTGTCTGATGAATAGAAGGATGTCATTTTGGTATTGTGACAGTAGGGGGCAGCACAGTGGTCCAGTGGTTAGCACCTAAGTTCAAGTTCACCATCATCCCAGGTCCTGTAAAAAATTAAATAGAATTGTAAAAGCAGAAGAAAATGGATGTTTGTCAAACCAAGTCCAAACTAGTTGATTGTTTACTAAAATGTTAACGATCCAGTTCTGTATTACTTTTTTTTTTTTTCCTTTTCTAGAAATGAGACAGAAGTTTGATGCAGGCGAGGATCCGCTGGACCCAGAAAACCAGCAAGGTGGAGGCGGAGGTCAGCAGGGCTGGCCTTTTCACTTCAACCCCTTTGAATCTGGAGGCAGCTTCCACTTCAAGTTCCAGTACAACTAGAGAGCAGGACTTGACGAACACACGGGCGGGGAGGGGGGGTAGTGTCGTTTTTAGGTGGATACTTTGGAAAAAACCTTCGGGGGATTTGTGGAGGACGAGTCTTCCTCAAAAGCTCTGCGTCAGCCTTGACGCAGGTTTTCGCAAACTTTTTTTTGTTATTTCGGACTTTTTACCACAAAATCAAAGGACCTACCTGTGGTTACTCATAAATTACGTTGTGCTTGAAGAAAATGAAGTCTACAGATGAGCTCCGTAGGAAATGTGTGACGGCTGGAAGCAGTGTCCGCTCTTATTCTTTCTTTGTGCCATTCTTTGAAGCGCTACTTGGCGCCTCCTTTTTATTTTTAGTGCCGTGACTCTTTGCTCTGACTGAAGAAAATCTTCACGTCTGTCCGTTTGCTTGCAGTATTCTTTAAAGGTCTACTGATCTCAGTCTCTATTTTTTACCATGTCGAGACGTCTCTACACTAGAGAAGCAGAATTTTTATATTTATCATTAGACCTGTGGCTGTTGAACTATATTTATGGTGAAACTCGAGCACCGCTACAGGAAACCTGTGGGTGTAAGAATTTCAATATCCTATGGATCTGAAGTCAGTGTAGGTGCTCTGTGATATATACATGTATATTTTTAAATTTAAATCAGCTCCTCCTGATAGCTAATTGGAATAATTCTGTGTGAATTTTGGTTTGGAGATGTTGATTTATATCCAGGGGCAGACATTATGGATGTAAGTGCACAAAATAAATGAAAAAAAAATGTTTAGAAAAACAGCCGCAAATGACTGCATTGACATTTAGAGTATTTCTGTTCCTTTCCTCCTCCTTTCAAAGAAATGTTTCGAAAGCTTGCACTTTTACTTTGTTCGAAAAGGCCACTTCACTCCTCCTGCACTCCTGAAATGTTACTGTAGGCCTTTGAAAAGCCTTTCACACACTCCCGTGTGTCTTCAGTGGCTATCCGAGAACCTCATTTATAAATAGGTCTTACTGAAGCGTGTCTGAGCTGCTGCTTTATTTTTCCCGAGGTACACCATATCTACTTCACGAGCAGCATGTTTGGATAATATTTATCCAGTGGGTCGCACTGACACACATACGAACTTCATACAGTTTATAAATGAGGCTCTTGCAGCCACACGGGCCACACAGGTGAACCAAGATGATGATGTTTTTTTAAAGACTTTATTTTTTAGCACAAATTAAGTTATTTTGTCTTTAATAACTTGAGGACACACTGACTGTAACCAGCTTCTACTGCTTGATTGTGTGAACAAAATGTGACAGGCTCTCTTTGTATTTAACTCTGAGTGGGACGGTTTTGTTTCTGGGTTTCTTTTGTTGGAGGCTTTTGTTTTTCCTGTTGCCAAACTGAGTCAGCTGACAAGCTCAAGTGTATTAAAATATTGAAACAAACGCATTTTTGCTCATTTTGTTTTACTGTGTTTTAAAGCGAGGCAAGGACGGCAATACAAAGTCTCAAATAGGGTGATTTATTTTAAAACGCACTGTAATAAAGACGGGCACTGCAGACACTGAGACACATACAAGTAAGCTCTCGTTTACTCACACCTCATGCACGCCCACACCATTTCTACACTCGCTGCATTGTGCAGCAGTTGACGCAAACGCACTCTTTCATCAGTCACCGAGGGACTGACTGAATCCACGACATCGACACAGAAGTTCTGCGTCCAAAGAGTCTGAGAGACCGACGTCGTCCGTTCTCCTGGGATCGACCACGGCCTTGAGTCTGGCTCGGCAGGACTCAGTCACATGAATGCTGTCCAAACAGACGGAGCTCCGTCAGTGGTTAGCTCCGAATCCCTGTGTGTCGTCCAGGCTGTCTGCCTCCACCTCGATGGACACCACGTGGTGGCCGGGAATCATGGCCAGGCCCAGGACTCTGGGTTCGCTCTGGGAGAATGTGTCTGAAAAGAAAACGAGACAACAGGTCAGACTACACTCACTGTGTGATACCTAAACAATCGTTATGAACACAACGGTAACTTTAAGCTCACCTGCACGTTAATGTAAATAACAAATCGGCCAATCACATGGCAGCAAATCAGTGCATTTAGACATGTAGATATGTAAACATCAGAATGAGGAAGAATGGTGATTTAAGGGACTCTGCTAGTCTGAATATTTCTGAAATTTTCCCACACGACCATCTGTGTGGTTCATAGAGAAATTTCTGAAAATGTGAAAATATCCAAGCTGATATGAAGGCAACAATAACTCATTACAAGCAAGGTATGCAGAAGAGCATCTTTGAATGAACAGCACATACAGAAAGAACAGCAAAGCTTTGCCCAATAACAACAAAAGAAACATTAAAGCAAGATGTTGTCTGGTCTGATGAGTCGCAATTTCTACTGTGACATTCAGACGGTTGGGACAGAGTTTGGTTTAAAGAGCTACCCTGCCATGTATCACTGGCTACCAACATAGCATAGTCTAAATACCTGCAGCCCAACTGGGGTATGTGACTATGCCCACCCCTTTATGACCCCAGTCTAACCATCATGTCATGAAGCTCAGATCATCTCAAACTGGTTTCTCGAACATGACAATGAACTCATTGTACTCGAATGGCCTCCACAGTAACCAGATCTCATCCAACAGAGCAGCTCTGGGATGTGGTGGAATGTTTCCAGCGCCTAACATCATCTTCTCTTTCACTACAGTTTGTTTTTTAGCAAAACCAATAATCTAGGAACTAAACTACAGATTAATATATGTAAATATGAAATGATTTAAACTGTAACATCAAAACATGATAAAAGTTGCTCCATTTCCATGAGTTTCAAAACAACAGGTCACAGCAAATAAACCACAAAACAGTACAAACAAACAACTTTTACCCATTTCCCTGTGTATTTTTTTGCTAAGTGAATGACAAAAGCATCGTATGAGTTTCCCACAGCTGCTGGTTCTGATCAGTATTATTTTTAGCTTTATTGATAACCTTTAAGATGGTCTGGCATTGAAAGACACTTCAAAGATGCTTTATAAATACAACGCCATAAAAAATGCGAGGTGTGAAAAAGAACAGAACAGCCTTTTTATACGGAGTCAAAGGCATCAGTGGACACTGTGCTCAGGTCGCCTCAAGTCTCTGCGTACCTGTGGATTTAAGGAATTCCTGAGCTGAGCCGAGGATGACGTTGCAGTCCCGGTCAGTGCAGAGGAAAAGGCCCACCAGAGTCCGTCCGTCTGTCATGCGGATCCTCATGTTCTTGTTCAGGAGCCCCTCCAGCTTCTGCCGTGCCTGAGATGATGAGGACACTTCAGACTGCTCCTGGGTGAGGACAATAAAGGAAAGTAAGCAAAATAAGACCTAAGCTGAGGGCTAAATTATTATTTACAGTGGCTTGCAAAAGTATTCAGCCCCTTGAACTTTCCCACATTTTGTCACATTACAGCCACAAACATGAATCAATTTTATTGGAATTCCACGTGAAAGAACAATACAAAGTGGTGTACACGTGAGAAGTGGAACGAAAATCAGACATGATTCCAAACATTTTTTACAAATAAATAACTGCAAAGTGGGGTGTGCGTAATTATTCAGCCCCCTTTGGTCTGAGTGCAGTCAGTTGCCCATAGACATTGCCTGATGAGTGCTAATGACTAAATAGAGTGCACCTGTGTGTAATCTAATGTCAGTACAAATACAGCTGCTCTGTGACGGCCTCAGAGGTTGTCTAAGAGAATATTGGGAGCAACAACACCATGAAGTCCAAAGAACACACCAGACAGGTCAGGGATAAAGTTATTGAGAAATTTAAAGCAGGCTTAGGCTACAAAAAGATTTCCCAAGCCTTGAACATCCCACGGAGCACTGTTCAAGCGATCATTCAGAAATGGAAGGAGTATGGCACAACTGTAAACCTACCAAGACAAGGCCGTCCACCTAAACTCACAGGCCGAACAAGGAGAGCGCTGATCAGAAATGCAGCCAACAGGCCCATAGTGACTCTGGACGAGCTGCAGAGATCTACAGCTCAGGTGGGGGAATCTGTCCATAGGACAACTATTAGTCGTGCACTGCACAAAGTTGGCCTTTATGGAAGAGTGGCAAGAAGAAAGCCATTGTTAACAGAAACCATAAGAAGTCCCGTTTGCAGTTTGCCACAAGCCATGTGGGGGACACAGCAAACATGTGGAAGAAGGTGCTCTGGTCAGATGAGACCAAAATGGAACTTTTTGGCCAAAATGCAAAACGCTACGTGTGGCAGAAAACTAACACTGCACATCACTCTGAACACACCATCCCCACTGTCAAATATGGTGGTGGCGGCATCATGTTCTGGGGGTGCTTCTCTTCAGCAGGGACAGGGAAGCTGGTCAGAGTTGATGGGAAGATGGATGGAGCCAAATACAGGGCAATCTTGGAAGAAAACCTCTTGGAGTCTGCAAAAGACTTGAGACTGGGGCAGAGGTTCACCTTCCAGCAGGACAACGACCCTAAACATAAAGCCAGGGCAACAATGGAATGGTTTAAAACAAAACATATCCATGTGTTAGAATGGCCCAGCCAAAGTCCAGATCTAAATCCAATCGAGAATCTGTGGCAAGATCTGAAAACTGCTGTTCACAAACGCTGTCCATCTAATCTGACTGAGCTGGAGCTGTTTTGCAAAGAAGAATGGGCAAGGATTTCAGTCTCTAGATGTGCAAAGCTGGTAGAGACATACCCTAAAATACTGGCAGCTGTAATTGCAGCAAAAGGTGGTTCTACAAATATTGACTCAGGGGGCTGAATAATTACACACACCCCACTTTTCAGTTATTTATTTGTAAAAAATGTTTGGAATCCTGTATGATTTTCGTTCCACTTCTCACATGTACACCACTTTGTATCGGTCTTTCACGTGGAATTCCAATAAAATTGATTCATGTTTGTGGCTGTAATGTGACAAAATGTGGGAAAGTTCAAGGCGGCCGAATACTTTTGCAAGACACTGTAACTGACTAATTGGCACATTATTAATTCATTATTATTTTATTTGAAAATCCTGAAAGAAGCCCTGTTTAGACACATGTAATGACCGCTGTGAAATTTTAGCTTCATATATCAAACACTTCTTAGTATACATTTTCTTCAAAATTGTCCATTGACCCACTTTCATAATGTTTTTTTCCCTGAATTTTGAAATCTGACAGTGTTTGAATGTGAATATCTCAAAAACTATTAAAGAAAAAAGTGTGAAATTTGCACTGGTGTTTCGTACCATAAAAGTGAATCAGGATCTTTAATTTGGGACACATAGACCAAAAAAAGTATTAGCTAGATAAAATATGAGAAAATAAATTCCATGCAGTCTTGTTAAATCTCATATCTCTTAACACATTCTCAGCTTAACCTAAAGTCTCAAACTCATCCAAAGCAATGCGCATACTTACAAAGTAGGTATCAAAAACACACATATATGTAATAGACTTGTTTGTGAATCATAATTAGAGTACCATCTGAAGACTCCAGGACTTTGTTCTATTTCGACAGGACAATCTACTGATATATTTTTTTTCCTGGTACAACTTGTCATGTTTGTTAAACAAGGAATAAAAGTTGAATAAAAATGACATTTTCTTAATTTTTGTGACCACGAATTTCATGCTTAAAAGCTTTCTACATGTTTTGTGTTACAGTACTGTGAAATGAATCAATATACCATTTAGAAACTGTCACTACTGCATTTTTGCAATGTGATTTTTTTTTTACTGTCCCAAATTACAGTTCCTGATTCAAGAAAGAAAGGCCTGTGGAAATGTAAGGCTTTTACCTTTAATAGTTTTGAGATATAAAAAGGTCTGGAAGTAGGTGGATGGGACTTAAAACATATATATTGAAAAAACTTGATATATGAAGCTAACATTTTAAAACAATCATTATAAATATCCAAACTCTGGACGATAAAATGTTTAGGTAAATCTGAGACGGTCGAGGAAAAAATAATGATTTGAGACAGAATGACCAAACTGCATTTTGGTGAGGAGAACTCAACACATAGTGAATCTCTAGTCTGTCGTTCATATAAACAGTTAAATAAACGCAGGTTACCAGGTCAGATGTACAAGCTAATTTGTTAGCCACCGACTAACGAATTGGCTACAACTGAAGCAATGACAATGTTGAAATACTCTTCAGTTGAACTATTTTTTTAATCTCAGTTTTGACATGTTAAACAGCACCAACAACCCTGAGACAAACTGAAAAATTAAAACGAGAAACACATACGTGAGTCGAAGGACCATTTTCCTCAATCATTGTGGCCATAACCTGCCCCTCTTCTTCTCCTCCGGCATTTGCTTACGGAGCAATTTCACCGATGGACCAGCGAAACCGGAAACGATCCAGTTTTTTTTTCTTCTTAAAGTGGAGGTCCGTTAGGATGCTGCTAGAATTAAAACAAATGTTTACATTATTTAAATTATAAATATTAATAATAATAAGTTAACATTTAAGTCTGTAAATTTATTAATTTTAAGAGGAACTAACAGCTGGCACTGTTCAAAGACTTCATTAGCCTCGTTTTAGCACTATTTGCTAAAGCCTTCTAAAAAGTCATATACCCATACTTTGCAAAAACGAAAACTATCTACGTGTTTAGAGTTTTATTGTCGGGTAAGTCTGGAGAATTTGGAGTGTGGTATTTTAAAGCTCGCCTGTATGTCCCCACTGTCGCCACAGGTGGCCGCTACAGGATCATTTTCCCTTCATTTCCTGACACATCGCCTTAAAAACACTGATAAAATCACTGAGATTTCTATCTGATTTGTACGCGTTGCTTAATCCACGAGCTTCACTGAAAAGATGACTTGTATAACTTACCAAGTGTTACTTAAAAATCCTTTCTAAAGTACCACATTTAAAAACCTGGGGGGAAAACTGCTAAAGTCATTACAGTGGTTATGATTGTCGCAAAAAATATCATTTCCACTGCACTATTATGGCAACACAATAACAATAAAGTCGCAATATCTGCAGAACAAATAAAAGCAGTCAAGTTAATTTGACTCAAAATACAAGTAAAGAGAGAGGCTGTCAGCATAACTACAAATGAAATGAACAGTTACACACACTGTAGAGTGAAAAGGGCAACCGAGGAACCAATAAGCAAAAGATCCACCGTGCCAAACATCCCCTAACAGAACCATGAAACCCAATCACTTACAGGAAAAAGAGGACAGAGAAGCTGCGTGAGAGAAGAAGAAACACTATGATAGTAAACCTCTTTTTCTCAACTGCCAAAAATCTAAATCTAAATGTGTTTTTGGAAAAATAGACCGCATAGATTAAATGCTACACACTGGATAAGACAGATGATGTCAAACTGGAATGTTGGCATGTGAATATAAATATCTGGTTTGCACTTTTCTCTCAAAGTAGAGTTTGGAGGAGGGGCTAATAGTTTCTTTTCTATTCAGCTCCTACGTTATCCTGTGTTTTTTTATTATTGCTGTGAAATATTTTAAAAGACTTTAAAAATAATTTACAGTCAAGATTTATGTGAGTCACTCCCGAGAAAGGAAAGATCAAGTTAAGACACGATATGATAAGATCAGACAAACACTGTTCAGCAAACAACCCGGAACAGATGTAACTACTGATGTTTAAAAAAGCATGATTTTGTAGAAGATATACTCTTGTGCAGCAGCATTTCGTCATATATTCACTATATATCAACGCATCTCTATGTGAATGACTACAGAGTGAAAATAGAGCCTCAGCTAGGTGGTGTGCATAGGTTTGTTTTTTTTTAAATCTGAACTAAACTCATAATCCACAGATCTTCCTGGGTGGTTTTGTAGTGGCAGTGAGTGCTGGCCTTGCTGCTGACTGTGCTGATGGTATCTTAAATCCTTAGAAGACTGGCATCATAGTCCTAACTAAAGGTGAGGAGCATATTCTGATTTGTATCTTCTTTGTCCTTCAAAACTCCACAAATAGCATGCAAAAGAAGGCTATTTTGTGTTTCTGGCCCATCTGCGGAGAAGTGTAGGAGCACCCACATTAAAAAGCTTTTAATATGTAAGGTTAAAGTCATTATCAATGGCATCCCTAACCCTAGTCCTGTGTTTTGGAGAGAACCGTATCCTATCCACCATCTAGCTTCTTCTGCTTATCAGATTCAGCGTTGTAGTTGAAGCCTGTCTCAGCTTCTTGGGAGAACTTTTTTTTTAACTTAAAATGACACATTTTAATAGTTTAGGTTAGAGTGATGATCACAGATGATTACCTATGACTCATGAGTTAAAAGTAAACCTGTGAGGATTTACTTTCTTTTACTGTCCAAAGAAGCCTTAACCCTAAACCTAGATGTGTCACACTTTATCTGGTGGATGCTAAGAGACTCAAACTTTGCTGATTATGTTCTAAACACTCTTGATATAATTGGATAGCTCAGGAGTCTTTCATCATCCTCTCCCTCTTATGTCTCTGATAAAACTTTCCCAGAAATCATCATCTCTAAATGTAGACGGCCACAACTGGAGCCCATTAGCTGGCACAATTAAACCCCAAAAAGCACTGTGTCCCACCTTTACTTTTTAACACTTTATTACAAGTGTTTCACTGGTCAGGGAATACGCTGAGCCAAAACTCAACTGATCAGCACTTCTTCTGCTGCTAATTCAATCCCACACCAGCGTCTGCTGGATTGGCCCCCGCTGCACGCCTGTTATTTAAGCATTATCTGCTCCCCAGGTCGCCTCAGTTCAGACAGCTCAGCTCTGAATGGAGCTCAGGAGCTGGTGTCTTCCTCTGTGTGTCACACTGCATAAAATCTGGGTTAGCTGGAGCGCAGCACCCAGGGGAGGCTTTTCTCTCTCATCCTCGACATGTCTCCCTGCCAAACGGACACGGGGAGTGTTGGTAGTGGCGGGCGGGCGGGGAGGGGGAAGGCGGGTAGTCACAGCAGAGTAGTGCAGTATGTCAGGGCCTACGGCACATGAGAGCCCTGGCTGGTTTCACCCTTTTTTTCTTTTGCAATAGCATAGTGAGAAACATGCACGGTTATGAGTACAGATACCTCACTCACACACTCACACACATAGATAGTGTGGGTTAGGGTATGTAAGCTACACACATACACACACACACAAAGCTTCCGCATCACCAGCCTCTCAATCTGGCAACCGCAGACACCTCAGTGGCCAGAGGCTTAGTGGGTGGGTGGATGGGGGGACTCCAGTCACACACACACACACACACACACACACACACACTGTGATACACTTTCCCTGCACAGACACACAGACATGTCTCCTCTGCCCATGTTGTCTTGCGTTGCGCCGTCTCTCTCTTGGCAGATGTGGCCTTTGGATCAGACACTAACTAAATTCCTCTCCTCTCTTTTGTGGGCGCGGGGCGAGCCGAGCCGGAGCAGCTCGAGCACCTGTTGCAGCAGTAGCAGAGAGAGGAGGAGGAGGAGGAGGAGGAGGAGCGTGCTCAGCAGGCGAGGCGTAACTGAAATGCTTGTTTACATGATACCCGGTTATTGGTGTGGGAGCCACAGCTGACAGAGTGACACACAGCGTAGAGACAGAGCACTGAACTTGGAGACGTGGAGGCTTTACGAGATGTCACAACGGCCCGGCTGCCTGAGCTGTCGGCCGTGTGGTCGGGATGTCTTTCAGCTTCTGACACTTTTATTTAGCGCATATTTCCACATTTTTTCCCCTCCTGCATTCACTTACAGATCTGTTGGGACAACAGGAGGGCTAGAGAAGGTTGTGTCATGGTGGGATTCGGGGAGATTTAGGCGTGCTTGCCCTGCAACATTTCAGTTATCTTCATATAAAACTTCCTTAGGTTACAATGTGAGCAGGACTTTGTTCAACAGTGGATGACACAGCTCTGCATGTAAAAAATGAGTAGTAATACCTGTGTGTACCTACTATTTTACTTACTGTATATAATTTTATAGACATAACTTTAATTTTAGCTGAAGTGGATTTAAAACATACTTTTCTTCCTTTTTTAAGAGATAGCAAGGTGCTATTTGAATATCTCTGTGTGTGTCAATGTGTGTACATGTGGCTTATAGTGTAAACCACAATGTGTGTAAGACTAGAAAGGTGGTTCACTGAGGTAATAGTGAGCCTGGATTCACAATGCTTGCATTTCTTTATTTGCATGTGCTCAGCATGCAAACTGAATGGAGTGTAAAAGACCTTTTGACTTTGGTGTGGCCTGACCCCCCAAGGCCTCCTCAGGTAGCTTAAACTTCAGGTAATACTGGGCGGGTGGCCCTTTAACTGTGGGCTGGTTGAGCAGGTGACCCGTATGCCAAAGGCTGCTGCAGGTGCACAGTCTGAGTCTGCCCCCTGGCCATTTCCTCCACTCTTACCCTGCCTTCTCTCTGTACTATCCTTTCAAAATAAAGGCTGAAAATACAAAAAATAAATGTTACTACATATATAAAACCCTTCCACAGTGTGTCTTTGGTCCTGTCTTCCTCCCCTCACCCCCAAGTGGTCGCAGCAGATGGCTGCCCCTCCCTGAGCCTGGTTATGCCAGAGGCTTCTTCCTGTTAAAAGGGAGTTTTTCCTTCCCACTCTCACCAAGTGCTTACTCATGGGGGTAGTGTGATTGTTGAGGTTTTCTCTGTATTATTGTAGGGCCTTTACCTCATATAAAGATAAAGACCCTTTACCTTTATATTGTCTTTACCTTTATATAAGTCTACTGTTGTTGTGATTTAGCACTTTATAAATAAAATTTCACACTCTTCTCTCTAACGCTGACAAATGTTCAGACACTTTAGGTCCGACTACTTTTGCTGAAGTGAATTAAACAGCAAAGACTTGAGCAGCTTATTGGAACACAGGTGCTGAGATATTAAAGGGACCAAGGGTCTACTACTACTAGATATTGGCTCACTGGGAAACAAGAGATTGCGAGAAATGTGTAATTTGTTCATTATTTATTCAATATCTCTTTCAAATGAAATAGGAATCATGTATTTTATAACATAATGCGCCTTTTAAAAATATATTATGTAAATTCTTTTTTTTTAACACATATTTTAATCTTTAGTGAAGTCACAGTTTCTCCTGCCTGACCCTGATTTTCTATGTGAGGCTTGAATGCGAAAAACAAAAAACAAAAAAAGCAAATCAAAATTCCTTTTGTCAAAACAAAAGTGCCCCCGGGCAGCCACCGAGGGCTGGCCAGGGTCTAGGCATTCCCATGGCCTTACTGCCATCCAGTTGTCACAGCTCGGCGCTAACGAAAGCGCGACTTTACAGCGAGAGCTCGGAAAATCTCTCGTGGCCGTTTTAAACGCCGGTGCAAGAGACGGGGTGCGCACTTGGAGCCGTTTCTCGCGGTGCTTTCTAGAGGTGGAAACGCGGTTTTGCATACCCCGACCTGTTTCCATCCCCACCACAAGTAGTTAATTTTTTAAGCAATACAATCTGATGTAAGTCTGGGCATGGCTGCGGCAGATTTTCCCAACCCCCCTCTCTCACTCCCTCTCTCTCTCTCTGTCCCTCCCCAGCACTCATACACACGCACACGCTCACACACACACATATACAAGCGCGTGCCCAACCCTACTGCTGCTGCTCCAAAATAATTTCTTTTCTTTTTTTTTTTGAAGCACAACGGTGGGGGCTCCGGAGAATATAAGGTGGCCATATTTGATAGATTTGTGTCGGGGTCTGCAATGCAGAAAGCGAGAGTTGTTGCGTGTGATCTGGCAAGTGACAGTGACACCAGGCAAGTCTGTCGGATTCGTGACTGATCCGGACTTGAGGGGGTGGGAGGGTGGGGGGATAGAGAAAGAGAGAGCGAGAGAGAGGGAAAAAAGAGAGGAGGGGAGGTGGGGGGGGGGGGGGTCAGAGAGAAAAGAAACAAACAAGTAACAATGTAACTTACATGCAGTCACACACCCCTTTTTTTTTTTTTTTTTTTTGCTCCTTGTAACAATGTGTACGTTTTTGAGGAGGGAGGGGGCGCGCGGAGGGAGAAAGAGAGAAGGAGAGAGATAGAGAAAGGAGGAGGGGGGTGCGTTCTGAAATAATATAGTCAGCCATTTTTTATGTAAGGGGATTTTTTTTTTCTTATTGGGGGGGTTGTTAAAAAATAAATATAAGAGGGCGGCCATCTTTGTTGCTCTGCCTTGGTGTAAAATATTCCAAAACGCCCCCCACTTTTTCCTGAGCCGATTTGAATATTAAATAAATATCATATAATCGGACAAGAACGCGCTTTTTTCTCCCCCTTTCTTCTTCTTCTCCTTCTTCTTTCTCCCCCCCTTTTTTTTTTTTTTTTTTTTTGAAATACAAGGACGGATCCAATGACAGGGATATAATGTCCTCTCCTCTCCGGTCCTGTGAGGAAGACGAGGGCATGGTGGTTAATTCCGAGGGAGGAGATTTTGATGAAGAAGACGACGACGGGGACCTGGACGAGAACGCAAGCGACATAAACTCGCCGGCGGCGCCTCGGGAAACTGCAACACCAGCCGCGCCAGGTACAGTAAAAAACGGGAAACTGGCGGACAGGTCGGGAGCGCGCACACGAAATAAGAAATACACACACTCACGCGCGCTTTTTTGCTGCTTTTCTTAGAGGCACAAATATAAGATAGAAAAGCGCGTGATGGAAGTGTCCGAAACCCGCAGATCTTCTTTTTTTAACCCCCCCCCCTCCTCCAACACATCCCATCCAGGTCCACATCGGTACAGTAGAAAGCAGCGAGATCTCGAGTGCGCGCAGACAACAGCAACAACAAAAAAGAAAGAAAGAAAGCCTCCTTTAACACTTTTTCCTTCCTCTTAAAAAAAGGCAGCCGCACTCAGGCTGCTGTCCTGTTATGGCAGCTATACGTTGCTGTAGGTGCCATATTTGCAGCTGCGAGAGCGCGCTGTGCAAACACAAGTCCAGTTTGCAACAAAAACGCCACAAACTCACACACACAACCTACTGATGTGTTTCTGCTGTGTTTTGCACTTTGTCCTCACTCCACTTCCTCTTTGCGTCTAGCACATCCCCAGCAAAAGTTTAAACTGAACTTGGCACCGCTGTTGTGGCTTTGCCTCCCCCCCTCACTTCGTCGCAATCTCACTTCACAGCCGTGAAAAGTTGTTGAAAAGAAAAAAATAGTCCCTTGCTTTTTTTTTTATTGGTGGGGTTGTTGGACGTGCAGGACTTGCAAATTGTTTTTAAAAAGCAGAGGTCTGCGGGGGTAATGAGGTCGCCCTGAAGGACTGGCACACACGCTAACATGGACTCTCCTCTTGGCCGGAGGCTATGTATATATCTGATAGCAGTCTGGGGAGACGATGCAGTCATAGAGCCGGGCGAGTGTGTGAAATCGCGGCGAGAGGCACAAACTGCCTGGTTGTCGCTGTGATAGGTCAGGACAGGACAGCACTGCCCCGCACGCCGCTCGTTTTCTTGCAAAAGGTGCCTATACTGCGTTCAGCTCTGGAGGACCTGCTCGCTCGTTACCCGTATCAAACGTCTGTTATCGGGCATGTTTGGCGCCTCGGAGCTGGGTGTTAGTGTGTCTGTGTCTCATTCTGATTCTTAACCGCCCCCTTTCGCAGCAGCAGCAACATACAAATATCGATCGCGTCAGGCGATGATTGACTAAATGACATTCTGGAAGTTTCTGTGGCAGTGAACTTGCACGGGGGGGGCAGTGAAAGTGAAGGGTGCAGAGAGTGGAGGCTGGTTAACCACACTGCAACAGTGGAGATCAGATGCACGGCTGAAAGCTGCCGTCGTGGGCTGTACTGTGAGCTCTGGTTTGGATGTGACTGAAGCACAGAGTTAAAAGTCAGCTCGGAGCTCCGAGTGTTAGGACGGCAGCCTGCACAAATCATCCCACTGCGCTCTTCTTTTTCTTTTTTTTTTTACTTAATTAGCTCGAGGGCTCCGTGGACCTGCTGTCACGCAGTGCCAGACAGATAAATTAGTGTCGAGGCCTCCCGGCGGGAGGACCTTAACCCCATCGCGACCTTGTTTCCAGCAGCGGTCACAGCGGTGGTGGTCGGGGGGCCTGAGCGGGAGAGAAGTCGTTCCAGTTCACCGCTCCGGCGGCCTCTGAATCACCGAGCCCCGCGTGCGTGCCGCTGCCGCCCCCGGCGTGTGTTCGGCGGCTGAACGCTGCACACAGACGCGGGAAGTGGGGTTGGCTGGTGGACGGGGTGGGAGTGAGGAGGAGGTGGTGGTGGTGGTGAGGGGATGGCTGTTGCTGCTGGTGGTGGGGGGAGCGCGCACCAACAAAGGCAGGCAGACAATAAAAACCGACAAATCGCAGCCTGTGAAACGGGACGAGCGGCTGGCGGCGACCGAAGCCCATATTTTGGTTATGCTTCAACTATTTGCTGCTTTCTCCGTGAAGCCCGGGCTGCTATCTGCCCTCGTCTTCCTGTGTTTCTCTTGTCATTTCCAAACCAGGTCGGGCTGCAGGTTAAATTGCTTTCTCCCCCCGTGGCTGCGATGTTTCCCACGGAAAACTGGCCTGACATTTTCAGATCTTATGCCACATAGCATAAGATCAGCTGGTTTCAGTTGCTGCATAGTGGCTCAGACCCCTCTGAGCTATCTGAGGTTTTCAGACTATTTCTTCCCTGAAATAAAAGTTTTATAAATTTAAATCCTCCCTCAACTCCTCAGGATGTATCCATTGATTATCAGCAACAACCCCACCACCACCACCACTTCCTCCCCCAGGGCTCTTTTTTTTCTTTTTAACAAGGGTAATGATCACCCTTTGCATTGCCATAAACCAATTACATCCCCAGGCTGCAGCAACCGGCTGCCAAATCTACTTAGAGCCCTCTGACAAACTATCTAATTTAGCATGTGTCACAATTCAGACAAGGTCAGAGGTCAGCGATGCCACTGTGTGGCTATCGTGCAGCTTTTGTTGTGTGCAATTATGTTCAGCGGGGATTAGCGGGCTTGTCGGGGAGCGTTTTGAGAAGATTAATGTTCAGCTGATTCTGATAGCTGTCTTTTCTTCCACGCTTTCTTAACCCTCTCTCTCTCTCTTCCTCCTCAGAGGAAGAGGCAGAGCTATCAGACAGAGAGGTCCCGCTGAGGAAGAAAGGCCGGCCGAAGAAGAAGAAGGACACAAAAAAGAAGGACAAGGAAGGGAAACCTGTCAAAGCAAAAAAACGCAAGAAGATCGTGAGTTTCCTCGGCCTGTGGATTTTGGAAGTTTGACGACCACATTACAGCGTCTTAACTGCTCTTCTTCCTTTTTTGTTTTTCATCTCTCGCTGCATGCACAGGACAGTGATGTAGAGAGAGACTCGGATAGAGAAAGAGACTACGGCGAGAACTCGGACAGCATTGCCAGCGACTATGGATCTGGTGAGAAAAAGAAAAAGAAGAAACATAAAGAAAGGAAAGAGAAGAAAACCAAGAAAAAGAAAAAAGACGACGGGGATCGAGACAGCAGTCAGGAGGAAACAACGAAGGTAAAGACGTTTTCGCTTGACTCCCAAAAACCCCAACAGTGATCACTGACGAGTCCACCCTTGTTCACGGTCTGATGCTCTGCTTTCTTCTCAGCAACCGTTAGAACAGAAGACCTCGGCCCAGCTGGCGAGGGAGTGGGGCCTGGAGGATGTCGATCACATCTTCACAGAGGAGGACTACAGGGAGCTCACCAACTACAAAGCGTTCAGCCAGTTCATGAGGTACGGCCTTCTCTCTGTTCTCACGTGGGTGGGTGACATCAAGACAGCTAAACCTTCCCCAATAGGCTTCACAGATTAGGTTTGCTGGATGGTTAAATAGGTTCAGACCCCTCACTTCTGATGAGCTGTCGTGAGGTGGAAAAAAGGTGCTCGACATTAGAATTTCTCTCGCTTTTAAGGGTAAAAGACAAGTAAGAGTGCTGACGTCCTGTGGGAACGTTTTTCTGGAAATGTTGTGTCATTATGCCTGTATTCAAAAGACATTAGTTCCCCATGCTCGCTGTGAATTTGCACTGCAGGGATGCAGTTTGGAAATCTTTTGATTCTAACTTCTGTTTGAGTTGCAGAGTTGAGTCAGATCCCCGTTAGCTGATCTGATGGGAGTGGAAGTGCTGCTGCTAACTATGTGGATGTTAACAGAGTGCTTATGGCTTGTTGTTTTTATTCCTTACTCCCCCACAGTGTCTACATCTACTGGTAAGCTTACTGTAACTGCTCAGCTCATGTGACGAGGCTGGTTAGGAGAGTGAGGATTCCTCGGCTTGGCTGGCTAACTTTTAGAGAGTTCAGGTGCTTGAGGGTCTTGATCCCGAGCAGCTGTGGTGATACGGATGCCCACCTGGTCTGTTGTGGTGATGACTGAGCTGAGCCTCTAGGCAAAGTTCTTACCTGGCGTCTAGCTGACAGACAGAAAGGAGCTTTCTGTGAACTATTTCTAAACTCGAGGAGAAGCTTGTTCATCTTGGAGATGCTCTGAGTTAAGGTGCCTCATGGCTTTCGTGGTGAGGCGTATTTTGGGCTTGTTGACCGCAGGCCTGATCCAAGATGTCTTGAAGAGATTGTATCTTATGACTGAAATGCTTCATTATTGTCCCTAATCTGTAGGTGGTGGCAAGAGACAGAGAGAGGGGAGATCTAGTCAACTCTGTTTAGACTTTTGCCCCCTGGGACAAGGACCCAGATAAGCAGTAGAACGGATGGTTTAATACAATAGAAACATCAATAAACCTCCATATATGGTTGATTCTACAACACAAGTGCAAATGAAGCAGTTTCATTGAAAGGAATTGAACCTATTAATACCAAACGAACCTTAATAATAATAATAATGTCAAAACGATTTGATACTTTTTGGTGACACTGCTTCCTCCTTAATGAAGGCGAGCTCCTTCTACTGCGTCTGTTAGCACAGATGCCAGTAGCCTGGGCTGACTACTATTACTTGTTTCTGTCCCCCTGTGGCAGCTGTGTCTTTATCATCCCAGCTTTGTATAAATGAGACAGCAGCCCCCGTGTTACATGTAACACTGTGTCAGCCTCGGTCTCTGGGGCTGACTCATACCTGCTTTGACTCTGATAAGTGATGTGTAATGCCCAGCGCCTGTTTATGTTGGAGAGCTGTTCAGCCAAATTGTCTGCAGCTGGTAGGAAAGCTAATTGACAAATGAACCTGGTGATTGGCGCCCTTGATGGAGGTGAAAGTTTATTAATTTTGGTTATGTGGTTTCACTCTCACAACGTTCTCTCTTAGGCCGATGATCGCCAAGAAGAACCCTAAGATCCCCATGTCAAAGATGATGACCATCCTGGGGGTCAAGTGGAGGGAGTTTAGCTCTAACAACCCCTTCAAGGGCAACGCTGCTGCTGTGGCGGCGGCGGCTGCTGCTGCTGCCATCGCTGTTGCCGAGCAGGTCTCTGCAGCGACCGCCTCACCTGAACCGCCAGCTCAGCCTCCACCTGTTAGAAAAGCCAAGACAAAAGAGGGCAAAGGTCTGTAGTCTTCCCATTCCTGTACTAGGACCAGGACAATGAGATGTTTTAGAGGCACATGATGAACACAGCAGATGTTGACCGATGTTAGTTTTACAGAACTGCGCAAAAATGTTGAGCCACCCCTCATTTCTTTAGATTTTGTTTCCAAGGAGCCAGACTTTTATGTAATTGTTTTTAAGTGATCTAGAGCAATAGTTGTCCAGACTTTCTGAAAGTATTTCAAAATCTTTCTTTGGAAACTCATTTTTACTTCAATCCTAGTTCCTGATCACTTTCAGAGAAATGGTTTTATTTGTTTGTTTAAACACTGAGCTGTGGATCATCAAGCTTAAAAAAGACACCTAACTCGAGTGACACCTAACCAGTGTCGTGTCTACACATAACAGACAAAGAACCAATTTTAAATTTTATCTTTAGGCACTTTTTTTTTTACAAGCATCTTGTCACAAAAAAATTATTTGTCCCCATATCTTTATTTGAATCTACAATAAAGATCACACAGTTGCACAGACATAAAATAGTATTTTTTTCACCAATGAGGAGATTGATAAAGAGGTATTAGCTGAAAACTTAACATATCTCAGCATGGTGTGGAGTCTGTCTTCCATTTGCCCATGAAACTGTACAAATGGATGCCAGAAGGAGAGGTGTCAGGCCAAAATCTACAGCAGATGGACAGTATCTGAAAGTCGGGTCCTTAAGAAACAGGTAAAACAGTCTGGCAAAGACCTGACACAAAGATCTGAGTAACAAATGGTGTCAGTGTCAGCTGTCTGTCAAGAAGCCATTTTTAAGGAAGGGAAGCAGGGAGAAAAGACTGGGGTATGTCAAATTACACAAGAACTGGACTGAAAGTCAGTGAAACAGGTCTAATGGAGTGAGGAATCCAAATTTGAAAATATTGAGTCAAATCATCGTTGATATACAGAGAGGAGGTCAGGAGAGAGGTATACCAGTGAGTGTCTACAGCCATCTTTAAAAACACGGTAGAGGCACTGTCATGGTTTAAAGCTGCATTTCACCCAGTGGTGTCGGAGATCTTGTCAAAATGAGAGGAATTATGAACGTAGATGAACCATTAGATCATGCAATACCTGCAAAGCATCTGATTGGCAGCAGCTTCGTTTTTCAGCATGACAATGATCCAAAGAAGCTGCCAATGCTGTAAAAACATACCTGGATAGAAAAACACACAGTGGAACTCTATCAGCCATGGATTGGCCTCCTCAGAGCTCGGACCTCAACATTATTGAAGCAGTGTTGGATCATTTTGACAGAGAACAGAACAAAAGGCAGAAACATCCAAAGAAGTTTGAATGTCCTTCAAGAAGCCTGGAGCACTATTCCTGACGACTACTTAAAGAAATTACAGGAAAGCTGACTAAGAGAGTTTAAGAATAAAGGTGGTCAAACCAAATATTGACTTTCAAACTGAATAGAAATATATTTCCATGTATGTTCGCATGTTTTAACTAACTGCTGCACCTGTTTCCCATTTTCCTAGCAAAATCTAAGGGTATGAGGGGTGGCTCGAGACTTTTGCACATGTACTGTACATGCTAATGGAGAGCAGTAAACTAATGCCAACATCTCATTTACCTCTATCCCTTTTCTGATACAGCTCACTGATACAGCTTCTTTGTTATGCTATCTATCCAGGTCCGGGTTACAAGAAGCGCAGTAAAAGTCCTCGAGTTCCAGACAAGAAAAAGGCTTCAGCTGTAGCCAAAGCTAAAAAGATGGCACCCATCCGTATTAAATTATCACCTATCAGTGCCAAGAGGAAGAAGAGCTGCTCGGTGAGTCTGAAGTTTAGAGTATTCGTGAAACACTGAATCAGTGGAAGTTAAAAACAGAGTCGCTCCCTTTTGTTTTCCTCTGTTTCTTGTTACCTGTCTTTCCTCCCTTCACTCACTGCCCCCGTGCTTTCTTGTGCTCTGCTAGAGCGAGGATATGGATGAGGACGAGTCTGAGCAGGAGGACTCCAGCGTTCACAGCTCCTCGGTTCGCTCTGACAGCTCTGGCCGAGTGAAGAAGAACAAGCGCGGACGGCCTGCCAAGAAGAAGAAGAAAAGTAAGCGCGGCCTGCTTGTTATACGTACAGCACATAATTATAAATGATGTACAGCCTCCCTGTCCACATCCATCTTACAGCTCCACTGTTAAGTTTACTTTGGCTTATTGGAATCCAAAGGAATAATGCAGCTCAACTCTTCTGGTTCAGACAATAATCTTCTCTCTTTGCTGATAAAAGTGTATTTAAAAGGATGAACCTGAGCTGGGAAACAGTATTAACAGCAGTGGAGCGATCACTGAACTGTGTGAGGGATGAGATAAGCAGAGGATGAATGTGCTTCCATCTGCAGATGAATACAGTTACAGTCTGTATACTCTTGGAGTATATTTTTAGCAGCTATTTAACAAAACATTCATACTACTGGAGCTTGGTTAAAATGGAGACAGCGTGCAGATTTTCACCTTTTATTCAAAGGAGTTGAACAAAAATACTGCACAAAGTGAATAATTAGACTTTTTGTAGTCTCCTATTTATAACACAAAACTGAAGATGCATAAACATAAAACATTAAAAAAAATCAAATGTTGATTTTCAGTAGTCTGGAGTGCATGGACATCCCCAAACAATAGCTTCCTCCTTCCTCCCGGCTTAATGCAGCTGTCTTTAGTTACTTGTTAATGTGTCTCTCTGCCTTCAGTTGCGTGTTCAGGATGAGAAATGCGTGCTCGATCGGGTTGCGATCAGGTGATTGGCTCTGCCATTCCAGATGATTCCACTTGTTAACCTTCAATAAGCTCTGTTCACTTCAGAATTAATGTGGCTGCTTCTGTTTTCTGTCCCATCATCAATAAACAATAGTGCCCAGTGTCACTGGAAGCCGCGGGTAACCATTCATCACACTGCCTTTACCGCGTTTCACAGATTATGTTGATTATGAGCAGAAGGAGCAGCTTTCATAATTCTTTCTTCTGTTATTCTGGGGCAGATTAGTGTGTCCAAAAATGCTGTTCCTGAGCTGCTCGAAAGGGTTTTTTAGACATAATTTGGTCAAATCTAACCTGAGCCTTTGCATATTCTGGAATAGCTTATGTTTTATTGTTTGTTTGTTTGTTTGTTTTTCATTAAATCTGTTCTCAAGTTAAGATATGCTTACTTCCTGATATGTTTTCTCAGTTGGATGTTGTGAACAGACATTTCTTTACCATAGAAAGGATCCTATGATCATCCACAACTGGTGTCTTTCCTGGACGTCCAGGTCTCCTTATGTAGCAGAGCTCATAAGCTCATATTTAGCAGTATTTTACAGTTTACAGTATTAATCCCTCCCATTTAGTAGTTTCTTAAATTGCCAAAATTGACTCTAATCTTGAAGTTGAACTTGTTTCACTTGCGCTGTTCACATGCATCAGCAGCTTACAAATGCAACTATTGGAATAAAGAAAGACCTTTTACATTTTTAAGTAATGAAGAAATAACATAAAAATATAACACATGCCTTTTTCATAGACAGGTGTGTTTTGTGTGTGTGAATTAAACTGAGGCCATGGAAAGAAGGCAGTGTGTATAAAAATGACTTCAGTTTCTCAGTGATGAATGTACTATTTTGTTCAACTCCCCAAATGCAAACTGAGACTCTGCACTTAATTCAAACTCATTACATGTGTATATAATGTGAATGTGTTTTGATATAAAGATAAAATAGCAAAAGTTGCATCCATAGGCTAAATCTGACTGTTGTCACGTCTGATAGCGTGATTTCATTTTGCCAAGAAGGCCAAAACTTGATCATTTGCAAACCTTCTGCGTTACAAGCGTGCAGATGTGCTGCAAATCCGAGCAGCTTCAAGTGTTTCAGTTGTGTTTTTCAGTTTTTCTTTTAGTTCTGAAAAAGTTCAAACATGCAGCACGTACCTAAAACCCCATGTTCTTGAAAACGTCACGTACATCGCTCACGTTTGACTGCACTTGTTTTAAGTTACACATGAAACTGCATGGTTATAGCTGGAAATGAAAAATAAGCAGTTCAGTTATTTGGGGTGAAAAACACAGAAATGACCTTTTGTGACCTTTTGTCGGTGCTTGTGAACTCGCCCTGTGCTTACTATCTCCCTTCCCAGGTGAAGAGGAAGGGGATGGCTACGAGACCGATCACCAGGACTACTGTGAGGTGTGTCAGCAGGGCGGAGAGATCATCCTGTGCGACACCTGTCCTCGAGCGTACCACCTCGTCTGCCTTGAGCCTGAGCTGGACAAGGCCCCCGAGGGCAAGTGGAGCTGTCCCCATTGTGTAAGTACAACTGCGCAGGAGCACATCTGCTCCTGTTTTTTATTTTCCTGTCTCCTTTGCGTCGTTTTTATTCCACAACTTATCTCCGAGCTGTGTGGCTACCTGAGCAGCAAAACACCTGTTATTGTTAGTTAAAGCTTGTTTTCATTTGCTTGGAGGATCAGATGAGTAGAAACCCTTTAAGCTTATCAGAAATCTGAGCGGGGAAGTGGCTACGTGCAGACATCCTGCGTCAACAAAAAACTGTCGCCAAATGTGGGTGTAATCTATTCAGCAATGGCACAAATATTGCTCGGTGCTAATTTCTAGATGCTGTGAAGTCTTGGTATCAGATCTCTGAGATTAGTCAGTTAAGGTGCTGTGAAACAGCTCACTAAATTGCTGATTTAAATCCACTGTGTAGAATTTTATGTGATTGTTTCGACTGGTTTAGCTTTTTAGTTTCTTTATGAGTCACTTGTTTTTATCTGTAGGGATGACCTGGTATTGATATCGAAAGTGTGAACAAAGTGAGCGATACTTATCTTTAAATGTCATTTAGCTAACTGACTGGAGGAGTGGAGAAAAAGAGGGAAAGGGCATGCACTGGTGACAAACAGGAAGCTGAAAAGAAGCTTTTTACCTGCTGTTTATTCAGCGCAAGTCTCAGGTTTATCTGAGTCAGGTATCCCTGAATATCAAGAAGTGGTAGACTGGCATCGAATTTGAAGGAGAGCTGTATCAAAGCAGTATAACTGTCACACTCAAGGTGTTTGTTGATGTGCTAGTGAGATACTTACACTTTGAAAGGGTTGGGGATTTTTTCTGGTCCTTTTTTTTGGAAAGTTTCGACTCCCCTGAGTAGGTGCTATAGCACAGTCAAAATTTCCACTTCATTAATCGTGAACATTTCAACAATCAAAACAAATGCCATGTTGTAAATATGTATGCATTATTCAAAAAGCAATGATTTGTAATGCGGTGTAACCATTCTGCAGTTTGAAAGTCACTGGTTCTTGCAAATAAACAATTTCATATTCTCATTTTATTCTGCACAGCAAGGCGAAAAGCTGCTTGCTTTCCTCTGGAGTGTTAGCTCCCTATATGTCACAAGGCTACATTTACAAATTGGCCAATGACGGTTTTAATATCGTACAGTAGTTGCCAAAGCTGTGTTTTATATAAGATTGGGTCTGTAGTGACTGAGATAGCAGACATTTACTTTAACAGTCAGTGTTGCACAGGGATAGTAGACCCCAAATATGGGTTACATACTGTAGCTGTTACATAAATCAGGTATTTCTTTTTTTAACCTTTATTCACCCAGAATAGGCTCACTTGGAGCAGTGATCTATTTTTCACAAACTCCATCCTTCACAGTCACGGAGGCCTACTTAAAACAGCACCTGAGCAGCTCCAGCAAAGGTCCTTCTCCCTCTTATCTCATGTCTCACGATTACATTCCCACTTAAGGCTAGAAGAGTCAATGGGAGCCAGGACTCTCAGTGCAATGAACAGCTGGCAACATTAGCAGCTTAAATTTTTTCTTTAATCTCTACTGTGAGTCATTAATATGTAACCACAAAATTCTCAATGTGGTTGTTAAAAGCTTCATGTGTTCAGGATGTTCCTCAGTTTAACAGTTTTGTTTTCTCTCGCTTTCTTTCAGGAAAAAGAGGGAATCCAGTGGGAAGCAAAAGACGAAGACTTTGAGGATTTTGAGGAGGACAGCGAGGACAGAGTGATATCAGAGGTCGGCGTGAGGGTCGCCACTGGGGCGGAGGAGGAAGATGACGACCACATGGAGTTCTGTCGGGTGTGTAAAGACGGAGGTGAGCTGTTGTGCTGCGACACCTGTACGTCTTCCTACCACATCCACTGTCTGAACCCGCCGCTGCCGGAGATTCCCAACGGAGAGTGGCTGTGTCCACGATGCACGGTCAGATGATGCTTTTGTCACAGTTTTTTTTAATCTATACCTCACAGATTTCCATGTTCTCGCTTAAATAAACTAATGTGATTTTAAAAATGTGTTTTTGCTCCAGTGTCCGCAAATCAAGGGACGTGTACAAAGGATCCTCCACTGGCGATGGGGTGAGCCTCCACCTCCCATTCCCGTTCCACCTGCTCCTGATGCTCCACCCGACGCCCCACCACCACCACCGATGAAAGGCAGGGCAGAGAGGGAGTTCTTTGTAAAGCTGACTGGACAGTCCTACTGGCACTGTACCTGGATCACTGAGCTGCAGGTGAGTCTGAAGGTCACAACCATAAATAATGGCAAGTCTGTTTTCTAGGGATTCTCCCTCTTCGGTACAAATATTTCTTCTTCTGTTTTTTTTAGCCAAACACATGTGTCAGAGTAATGGACCAGACAGCACACATCTGTCTTTTTAATCAAGCTCCTGCAGCCCAATTTACATCCCTTTGACAAATGGGATGTAAAGCAAAAATATAAATAAAGTAATTAAATTAAATTCACAGTATTGCTCCCTATCAAATAACTGATATTTCTTATACACACACTGGCCATCAGGTATACCAGTACAAAAATATCTAAAAAGTCAAACAAATGGCAGCAACTCTATGCCTTTAGATACGAAGACACGATCGAAACCTGCTGAAGACGACACCAGGCGTCACTCCTGTCAGCTAAGAACATAAAACTGAGGCCTCGGTTTACACAGACTCACCAAAACTGAACAGTAGAAGGTTGAAAAAATGTTGCATGGCCTGACGAGGTCTTGATTTCTGCTGTGACATTCAGATGTTACAGTCAGAATTTGTTCAGCTGGCAAATCTGCGGCAGCTGTGTGATGCTATCATGTCAACATGGACCAAAATCTCTGAGGAATGTTTCCAACACCTTGTTGAATCTGCGCCGTGAAGAGTTAAAGCAATCCTGAAGGCTAAACTGGGTCCAGCCCAGCACTGGCAAGGTGTAACTAATGAAGTAGCCAGCTCAGGTAGTCAGCCTGGTTTGTTGTTGTTATATTTAAACTTACAGAGTTTGAGTTTTACTTGTTAAATGTTCTTCAGAAGTTAAAATGCAGTTGTGTTTTGACTCTAGCCTGGCTCATTAGATAATAACCAAAAAAATAACTTTTGCTTGCCCACCCTGCAGGAGAAGTATGAAAGAGAAAGCCCACACCAGACTCTATTAAACGGCCCTTTTAGGACCTTTTTTCCTTTTAGGCTGACCAACAAAATCCATGTTTGGATTGCTGTTACACTGGAACTATGTAGACACTATATCATGTGTAACTGTTGCTTAATCATCTCTGTGGCTGCAGCTGCTTCTCGCACACTCTTCCCACAACAAGGGACCTACTTCACACACAGGCGTCTTAAAGGGGACAGAATGGGCGCTATCAGGCGTTATCACTCACCCTCAGATTTGAGCTTCCCTCATCAGTGAACCATGAGTGCAGCACATGCGACTATCTGTATAAGCAAATGCTCGACTCCAAGAATCTTAAACTGATCCTTGGAAGCTTTATTCACAGGGCGGTCCTACTGTTTACACATATTTTTTTAGATTATTATTACTTTAAATTTCCATTCTACTTTAAAAACTGCACTCAGCATGTCATTTGCAGTGTTTACTCAGCATTTTTGTATTCACCAGATTTATGGAAAATACACAAAACAGAAAAAAATGCTTTCTACATTTTTTAGATTGTTCTCCCGTGTTGAGTCTCTAATGCTTCAGATTTAAAAGATCTAGCAATGGAAATCAAACTGTGGTTGAAATATAAACAACTGCTCTCCATATTTAGAATACAATTTATGACAAGGGTCACATTTTTCCAAGCCTAAACAATGAAAAAAAAAGTTTTGGAGACCACAAATCTAGGACGTCCTCACCTGAAAAATGATCATCTGACCAACTAATGTCTTTGTCTCATCAGCTGGAGATCTTCCACTCGGTCATGTATAGAAACTACCAGAGGAAGACGGACATGGATGAGCCTCCCAGCTTGGATTACGGCTCGGGGGGAGAGGATGAGAACGGAGTAGGAAAGAGCGAGAAGAGGAGGGCCAAAGACCCCCAGTATGCCATCATGGAGGACAAATACTACAAATATGGCATCAAGCCCGAGTGGATGATGATTCACCGGATCATCAATCACAGGTAAAGAGCCGTGCACACAAGCATGCAGAGGTCAGGTTTGTGAAGGACCACTAACTGTGATGTATGTGTCTCCCTGCTAGTGTGGATAAGAAGGGGATATACCACTACCTGGTCAAGTGGCGAGACCTCGCCTACGACCAGTGTACATGGGAGAGAGACGACATGGATATCCCCGACTTTGCAATTTACAAGGCCAGCTACTGGAAACACAGGTATTTGTTTTTAATGCGGTATTTCTCATTTATTAACCTCCTAGAACCTGGCATCCATATATGTGGACATCACATTTTGGGTTGTCTAGACCACAATACTAAATTTTGCTATACAAGGGCCTGATATCCACTTACGAGGACATTACACTGCCACCTGAAATGTTTCGTGTTTCATGCTCTGAAATCTTTTACTTTTTTGACTTTGTCACAGGCATACGTCTTCCTGCAACTCTTAGCAGCACTTCAAATGAACCATATTGCTCAAAGGGGCACAACTGTTGTTTCTCATTTTGTTTTTGTACTCAGGAAAAATGCTGCTGTGTTCAGACACCAAATAAAGAGTTTTGCACATCATTACTCAGTTGTGACTTTATAATGTTCTATCGAAATTTAAAGCAAATGTCCTCACATGTGGATATAATTTTTCTGAGAAACTACATCAGGTAAAAAGATCATTCTTTGTTTTTACATTCATCAGGTCTCAATCAGCCCAAATAGCAAAGAGAAATTAAAATTTCATGCAATGAAAAAGTTCGGGTCTTAGGAGATTAAAGCAAGTCCGCTGGTGTTTTTTAGCTGCTTCACAGAGACCTGCCCTACGTATACGTGCAGTCTCATCTCCCTTTGATGAATCGGATCTCTGCTAGAGTGAACAGCTTAGTGTCAGCGACGTGGCAATAATTCTGCTGCTGTTTAACAGGGACGCCATAATGAAGGAGGACCCAGACAAACCCAGGAAGATAAGGAACAAGAACTCAGATGAGGGTGAAGATGAGTCTCCAGGCTCACCACTCACTGATGTGAGTAAACTGTGGCTTTGCCCTCAGTATTGTAAAGTCTGCAGCTGCTGTCTGCTGTTAGTCAGTCACTCTTTTTTGTTTTAAAGTTATTAAATGTTTCTTATAAGAACTATCACATACTGTAATTCAGATTTACATTTTTTATATGCTATACTGTAAGGATTTCGAATAATACTATTTAAAGCATCAGTATTCCCTTTATTTTCGTGTTAAATTGTACACATTTAAGGATTTTCATTGTATAAAAGCACACCACTGGTGAATTGACTTTGATCATTTTTTACTAATAGTTTTACTAAAGCTGTCCGATGCACCATGGAAAAAAATCAGCCAGAAACTCCGACCGAGAATCCCGACAGCCAAGAATAACCACACTTTCCAATATTTCTCATTTTGCATATCTAAGCCTCTCTCTTGGTAATATTGCTCAAAACTGTCTTTGAAAATGTAGATTTTTGAACAGTTTCTGATTCATAATCTCATAATTGGTAAGCGTGGAGAGGTTTGTAAATCTGATAACTCAGTAGGTTATATAGGAGTTTAAAATCTGTACCATAAGTTCATCTGCTAAAAATCTCGGACGAGTTCAAATCCCAGTGATTGCCTGGGATTTTTCAAATTTATACCACAGTCACAGGAAACACTAGGAGGAGGCTGAGTGGTAGCATTTTTATCATGTACAATTGTGTGTGCATTAAACCACAATAAGTCAAAATACAAACAAACAGACACAATTTGACCTTTCAGTCAAAAAACGTTACAGAAAATAAACAAAGACTGATGAATGAAATTAGTTTTTTCTTGGTAATCCAGATGTTTTCAGGAAATGTAAAAGAATTTCCATCCATCCATTCGCTTCCGCTTATCCTTTATCAGGGTCACAGGGGGCTGGAGCCTATCCCAGCTGTCTTAGGGCGAGAGGCGGGGTACACGCTGGACAGGTCGCCAGTCTGTTGCAGGGCTAACACATAGACAGAGACAACCATTCACTCCCACATTCACACCTATGGGCAATTTAGAGTTTCCAGTTAACCCAATCGTATCTCCTCACCGTTTTCTCATTTGTTCCCTTCAGCCTACAATAAAATACGAGGAGCAGCCAGACTTTGTCACGTCAACGGGCGGCACGCTACATCTGTACCAACTGGAGGGCCTGAACTGGCTTCGGTTTTCCTGGGCTCAGGGCACTGACACCATCCTGGCGGATGAGATGGGGCTGGGAAAGACCATCCAGACCATCGTCTTCCTCTATTCACTTTTCAAAGAGGTGCTGACCATATCTCTGCTTTTTTTCTCTAACGTTGTTTAAAGTCTCGCTGTGTAACACGGTACCGATTTCCCTCTCTGCTCGCTTCAGGGTCACACTAAGGGTCCATTTCTAGTCAGCGCTCCACTCTCCACCATCATCAACTGGGAGAGGGAGTTTGAGATGTGGGCCCCCGATTTCTACGTGGTGACGTACACGGGAGACAAGGACAGCCGAGCCATCATCAGAGAGAACGAGTTCTCCTTTGATGACACGGCTGTCAAGGGAGGGAAGAAGGCCTTCAAACTGAGGGTAAGGAGGGATCATTAGCAGTAGCAGGAAAGCACGATATCGACAGTGGCGTCCACTCATCCTTCCTCCCTTGTTTGTCCTCCTGCAGCGAGAAGCTCCTATTAAATTCCACGTGCTGCTGACCTCCTACGAGCTGGTGACCATCGACCAAACGGCGCTGAAGTCTATCGACTGGGCCTGTCTGGTGGTGGATGAAGCTCACCGCCTTAAGAACAACCAGTCCAAGGTACAGCAGCTACTGCATATGAGTACACATTAACGCACTTCACCTCTCTCTGGTGGCCAAACTATGCAATGGCAGCACTTTAGTCCCACAGTACTTAACTGCTTTCATAGGTCATTTGTACTTTATCATGAGGGTAATAGATTAAGTATTAGCTGTACTTCTTCAGGAAGTTGGGGTCCATGCCGTAATGACTTAATTACAACTAATTATAAGATCTTACAGTATAAAACACCTTAAAGTGACTATTGTTGTGAGTTGGCACTATAGAAATAAAACTGATGTGAAATTAAGTCAAATATGTTTGTTTTTTTAATGATGTGGAAGTGTTTTGAAAAATCCACTGAGAGTTAAATAATGCTGAGCTTCCTTATTTGTGTTTCCAGTTCTTCAGGCGTCTGAACGACTACAAGATCGACTACAAGCTTCTGCTCACAGGAACTCCGTTACAGAACAACCTGGAGGAGCTGTTTCACCTGCTCAACTTCCTCACACCTAACCGCTTCAAGTAGGACTTCTTTCTTTGTAAAGCACACACCTTCACACTACATGAACACCTTATCGTCTTGCAAATTCGGGTAATTTTAAAAGGGGATTCTACAAGAGTAGCTTTGCATGATTCATCATTAATGAAAAATGAAATTTCCCCTTGTGGGACTAATAAAGGTATATCAATCAATCAATCAATCAATCAATCAAAAATAATTAATCTATTCTAGCTTTTGGTGCAGCCCATTCACTTCATCCCCTGTTAGAAAAAGCTGTTTTGCCTACTCTCTGTTAAGTGTGTCATATTTAATACATGAGTTTTTATGGGCTTTTGAGTATAATACAAGTGTAATACAAATAAAACTCATGTATGCAAATTAATATTTAACTAATTTAAAATTGTCAGGTGCTTGAACAAACACTGATAATTTTCTGGCAATTACTTCATGGTTCAAAGAGTTGAGGCCACACTCTTGAAAGGCCACTTTCTTCTGATTGGCTGCCCCTCGTCTGGCTCCCTCAAGCAAAAGCTTGTAAGCTTTGCGTCCATAGAAGCAAATGAAGCTGATATCTGTTCAGCACAAAAGTAGAAAAGATAGTAACTGAGTGTTTTGAGTAGTCTAAAGCCTAATGCTTAGGTTTACAGGGATTACTATTATGTACACTTATCTCATTACCTGTAAACGGTAATGTGCCCTTTAAACAAAAATGTGCCCAGTACTTGTAGCTCTAGTAATTCATCTGTTCTTATTTCTAGTTGCGGTAGAATTGTCTATGATAGATTTTCTTCTCTCTCTCTCTATGCAGTAACCTCGAGGGCTTCCTAGAAGAGTTCGCCGACATTTCCAAGGAGGACCAGATCAAGAAGCTCCATGACCTGCTGGGGCCTCACATGTTGCGCAGACTGAAGGCCGACGTCTTCAAGAACATGCCCGCCAAGACCGAGCTGATTGTCAGAGTGGAGCTGAGCCCTATGCAGAAGTATGACACTGACAAATGTAGATACATGATGAGCATATATCTACGTTTGTAGCACTTAGACGAGCATCTTCTGTAGCCTAAAACCAAGGTCAGATTCAACTGAAAGGGTGTGTTTGTGTGTACAAGTGCGACAGTTAGTCTATACATCCTTTATTGTTTGTAAGTGTTTGTTGGAGGGGAGAAAAAGGTTTTAAAAAGACTTAATCTTGATCTACACATTATATAAACATTGTATAAACAACAGGAGCCAGGCAATAATCTGGAGTTGGTACCCCTTTGCACTCTCCTGGGACGCTTTTGTACATGTTGGAGCCTGTCTGTGGGATTTTTGTCCGTTAATGCAGAAGAGCATTTGGGAGGTCAGACACTGATGTCAGATTAGACAGGCTGACTCTTTCTAGCTCATCCCAAAGGTGTTCGGTAGAGTTGAGGTCAGGAGTCTGTGCAGGTCGGTCAAGCTCTTCCACACCAAATGGACTTTCTTTATGTTGGCAGAGAAAAGGGCCCCTGCCAAGCTGTTCCCACAAAGCTGGAAATACAGAATTATCAACAAATACTTCCTGAAGAGTTTGTAAACTCTTAGATTTTTCCCATGATTTCCTTTCTTTTGGTTTCTTTTCTTGGAGACCAAAATGTGTCACTACAAACCACATGAGAACATTCAGGCCTCTTATTGGCCAGATGTGTTCAGAGCAGGAGCAACATAAGTAATTATAGAATAGAATAGAATAGAATAGAATAGAATAGAATAGCCTTTATTGTCATTGTACAGGGTACAACGAAATTGGAGTGCCACTCCCTTGGTGCAAAATGCAATAATAAATATAATAAAAAAATAGTAAGATATAAAAGGTACAATAAAACAAACATAAGTACTCAAACAAAAGTAAGTATGATATTTACAGGATAGCAGCATTAATATAATGACAGTATGACAGTATGAATAGCAGCATAATAATAATAGCATAATATAATGGCAGTGACAATATGGTATGGCTAAGCAGGTTCAATTGTTTTTGTGCTTATTTGCAATGGTGATAGCTCTGGGAAAGAAGCTATCCCTGAATCTGTTTGTTCTGGTTTTATGTGACCTGTACCGTCTGCCTGACGGTAATAGTTCAAACAGTTGATTGCTGGGGTGAGAATGGTCCTTGATGATATTGCCAGCTCTGCTGAGGTATCGAGAGTTTGCAATGACCTCCAGGCTGGGCAGAGAGCAGCCAGTGATCTTCTGGGCTGTGTTGATGACCCTCTGCAGTGCTTTCCTGTCTGCAGCTGAGCACCCTGCATACCATGTTGTTATGCTGTACGTTAGGATGCTCTCTATGGTGGCTCTGTAGAATGTCACCAGCAGCCTCTCCTCCAGGTTGTTCCTCCTGAGCACTCTCAGAAAGTGGAGACGCTGCTGGGCCTTTTTTACCACCGCCGTGGTATTTGCAGTCCAGGAGAGATCATCAGAGATCTGCACGCCCAGAAACCTCATGGAGTGTACCCTCTCCACACAGTTCCCGTGAATGTAAAGTGGGGCCGGGTCAGCTCTTCCCTGCCTAAAGTCCAAGATGAGTTCTTTAGTTTTTGTGGTGTTCAGTTGGAGGTTGTTAACTGAACACCACTCAATCAGTCTGTTGACCTCATCTCTGTAGTCTGACTCATCCCCCCTTGAGATGAGTCCAACCACAGTGGTGTCATCCGCAAACTTTATGATGGTGTTTGAGAGATGGGTAGGGGAGCAGTCGGATGTGTAGAGCGTAAACAGGAGGGGACTCAGAACACATCCTTGTGGAGACCCGGTGCTGAGTGTGATGGTGCTGGACAGGTGGGGGCCGAGTCTGACAGACTGAGGTCTGTTTGTCAGGAAGTCCTTGATCCAGAGGCAGATGGGGGTGGAGAGTCCCAGGTGAGACAGTTTCTGGACCAGGATCTCCGGGATGATATGATTGAATGCTGAGCTGAAGTCCAGAAAGAGCATTCTTACATAGCTTCCTCTGTGCTCCAGGTGACTCAGCGCAGTGTGGAGCGCTATGGTGATAGCGTCCTCGGTGGATCGATTAGTCCTGTAGGCAAATTGGTGGGGGTCCAAAGTGGGAGGCAGACTGGCCCTGATGTGCTGACAGATCAGTCTCTCAAAGCACTTCATCACTACAGGCGTCAATTATAAGAAGAAGATGCTTTGTTCTGGACTAGTAAATAACATGGAACAGTTATTCCTAACATTTGTATTCAATATACCTGACTGCAACAAGGCATTTAGCTCAAACTTAGCATACTCCTGGTAGTTGGATCGGCTAGAGTTTGGATCACGTTTTCACCATAAACCAGCTGCTCGAGTCTCGCTCCTCCAATGGTCTTGTTGTTGTTATTTCGGTCCTCACCCATGTGCGATTACTGTGTTCACATCTGCACAAATGAACCACATTAAAGCGAAAAATGAACCACATTAAAGTGAAAAATGAACCAGCTGTGCATCTTAAAACTGAACAGCTGGCTCCTGGAATTCATCCACCAGTGTCAGTGAGACTCAATGAAATGCGAGAATTCAAAGATTTAATAGATCCATATAACGTTACTGACATCGTATTGACACACTCCTAATCATTTCATGATTTTGTGTTTTTCTTGGATTTTCTTAAATGCAGGAAATACTACAAGCTAATTCTGACCAAAAACTTTGAAGCTCTAAACTCGAAAGGCGGAGGAAATCAGGTCTCGCTGCTCAACATCATGATGGACCTAAAGAAGTGCTGCAATCATCCCTACCTCTTCCCCGTTGCCTCAATGGTGAGAAGAAATAAAACAACAGCAAAGGACACTTTTATCTTTGGGGATTCTTGATCCACAGCAAGAGTAGATTTAATGCCACACAAGTGATTTGTCCTTGGTTTCCTGTATTATTTCAGCACTTACTCCAAGATTTGCTTTAAATGAATAGCAAATTGCTTAACAGGGACACCCTGTGGTAATGTGTGGAAGTGCTCCTGTGTCATACTGTATCTTCTTTGTGTTTGTAGGAAGCCCCGAAAACACCCAGCGGTGCTTATGAAGGGTCAGTCCTCACTAAGGCCTCTGGGAAACTGACCCTGTTGCAGAAGATGCTGAGGAAGCTGAAAGAGCAGGGACACCGAGTGCTGGTCTTCTCACAGGTACGTCTTCACACAGACACAAACGAGCGCATCTAATCACACGCGCACATTCACACATGCAAACACCAGATGGGTATCTCCCTGCGCAGATGTTAAATTGGTCTCGTGACATCTCCAGAAGGCTCAGCGGCAGGCTGTGATTCCAGCTGTGCGGCTGCACGGGTAATCAGGTATACATGAAAACACATGTCTCTCTCTCTACCTTTGTGTCTCCTCCACTTTCAGATGACTAAAATGCTCGACTTACTTGAAGATTTTCTGGATTATGAAGGTTACAAGTACGAGCGAATTGATGGAGGCATCACGGGAGCGCTGAGGCAAGAAGCCATCGACCGCTTTAACGGTGAGACACAGGATCAAGTGCGGTAAGCTGTCCGTGACCTCAGCTAAGGATGAGTAGGTGTCACACTGTCTTACAGTAGTCTAGAAAGACTCATTAAATTGCCAGAAATAACAAAATGCTGTGACAGACTTTAACCGAGAAAGTTTGCCGATTAAAATATAATTTTAAATTTTTTTAAAACAATACGAGACAGTGCCGTTATACCCAACTGTAACAAGCATACCTGTGGAAGCTGGGACCACTGCACTCTTAAAGGGAGTGTGCCCTGGGTAGCTTCCTCTTCAGCACTAATGGGGCCATAATGTCCAGTATGAACTTCATATTGTATTCAGAACATTGTGTTGTATTTTTACAGAACCTTTTTACAGTGCAGGCAATATCCTGCATTTTAAAATGATGCAATTTACACATTATTAATAAAACTACTGTTAAGTCAAATTTAATTTAAAGGCAATGTACAAAGCGTGTCATTAAAGTGCTTATTTATTTATTCATCATCAGGATTCAGACGGTTCCTTGCGTGGTTAATTCCCTACATTCAGGTCGAGGGTCATATGATGATGATGATGTTGCTTTGATTGCACAATAACAAGAAATATGGAAAACACTTTCAAAAACATTCTGTTGGTAACGCTCAACTCCTCATCTGACTTTTGGGATTCAATGTTTAAGAAAATGAAGAATCTGAGGGCAAAATTTAGCATGATAATCATAGAAATAATACCTCCCAAATGCGTTAAAGCAAAGAAACAAGTCTGTTTTGAAAATGTAAGGAGTAAAAAGTACAGAAATTTTTTAACGTAGGGAGTCAAAGTAAAAAGTAGTCAGAAAATTGTACTTAAGTACATTAAGGAAGTATTTGTACTTCGTTACCTCTCACTTCTACAAAGCACGTGGATGGAAAGAGTGGATGGAAAGAAGGGGGAAATTAAGCAACAAAGGGCCTGGGGTTAGACTAGAAGCCTTGTGACACCCAATGAGCAAAATTGGCACCTTGTTTTCTTCATGTTTTTCTCTCTGGAAGCACAGTGACAATTTAAATCTCCGAGACTGTGTGGGTTCGGAGGTAGAGACAGCCATGCTTGGGATAAATCTGACAGCTCAGGAGGGGTGCAGGACTTAAGCAGAGCAAGGATAAATTATTGCATCTATCCCACCACATAAACATGAATTGTATGTGTAACAGCTGATCTGAGTGATTTGTAGAAGACAACATTGTTTTACTGTCAGAACCTGATCCATGTATGTAGTAATGAACGGTGGTTAGCACTGTCGCCTCACAGTACAAGGTCCTGAGTTCAATTCCACCATCATGCCGGGGTCTTTCTGTGTGGAGTTTGCATGTTCTCCCCATGTTTGTGTGGGTTCTCTCTGCTTCCCACGGTCCAAAGGCATGCAGGTAGTCATGATAGGTTAATTGGTAACTCTAAATTGCCCATAGGTGTGAAGGCAGGTGCGAATGTGAGTTTTTGTATCTGTGTGTTAGACTTGCGACCTGCCCAATGTGTACCCTGCCTCTCGCCCTAAGACAGCTGGGATAGGCTCCAGCCCCTCCGCGACCCTGAAAAGGATACACGGAAGAGAATGGATGGATGCGCCACATGTGTAAAAGCGCACATTGCTCTTGTTTTGTTTGTTTTTATGACTGCCTCGTGACGCTGCCAGGATTCATCAAAGTCACTGTTATATGCTGTAAGATTGTCCTGCATCAGTGATTCATTTACGGCAGCTGTAGCTCAGGTGGAAGGTTGGTGGATCGATGTCCCCCCCAGTGCATCGGAGTGTGTGCAAAGGTCACAAAGCATTTAAGCATAGATAAAATCGCTGTATTGGAGGAATGAGCTTTCAGCACTCAGTGAATGCTCAGACTTTTTCATTGTGGACCATCTGTGTGTAGAAGCTACAAACCCATCCCTCACTGTAAAAAGAAGCAGCTTCTAGCCTGTAAAACAAGAGATATCCTGTATTTGTTATGCATACAATTTGGAAAATGGGGATTTTCACCTTTCCTCCCTGTAGTCCAGCTAAGTTAGTTGAGTTCTGCTCTGTTTGATGATTATATCAGTGTTATTGAGCAGTAAAACTATGTGGGGCTCAGCTCTAAACATTCAGGCTGAAGAGCTACAGGACAGAGCTAAAGTTTTGGCCCTGTGCTCACAGCTTTGAGCGCATCCACCCGCGCCAATTATGAGCTCATTCTGACAGCATCACCCCCTCTGCTTCCAAACACATGAACACTTCCAGCTACAGCTATCACAGCCACATAAGGTTCAAAATAGAGCCCCTTTTTAAGGTGATAATATCAGTGCAGTCTTTAATAAATTGCCTACTGCGGACTTTAGTAAAGCATGTTTGCGTGATTCTTTTAAACACTCTCCTACCAAAATTTGGTGCTTAGTAAATCTACCACTAGATCAAAACTACAGCTAAACCGATTCCTGAGCGTGATTCGCCTCACACTCACACTCGTCTTCCAGTATTTGATTCTTTGTGCGTTAAGGATGTCGAGTGGATCAGAGGCTATGTTTGCTCTCATGTGGAATCACTGAAATGCTTTAAGCAACTTGTTGCTAATAAATGCCTTTAAATTATATATTATGAGTAACAGCTCAGGGGTGAGGGATGTGTCTCCTGGAGCTGGTGCAAGTACATTTGCTACCTCAGGTAAATGCTGGTGTTAAAAAGTAATGAGACACTACAGAGAAGAGCTAAATAAGAACAGCTAAAAAATGCGGGGGGGGGGGGATGTCATGCAAACCGATTGTGCTTTCAGAAAACTTTAATTCAGACTAAGATTTTTTTTAAACTATGTGATTAAGTATCAGTCAGTTCACTTCGTAACAAATGTTTCTTTGGTGTTTTTCGTGCACAGATGTGGTGAAATTAACAACAGAAAACTTGCAAGTGTTCCTGTTTATTTTCCTCTCACACATACGCTCTCCCCCCTCTCTGTTTCCAGCTCCGGGTGCTTGCCAGTTTTGCTTCTTGCTCTCCACCAGAGCCGGAGGTTTAGGCATCAACCTGGCCACAGCGGACACTGTCATCATCTTCGATTCGGACTGGAATCCTCATAATGACATTCAGGTGCTGTTCGGTCGGCTTTTCGTGTAAGCGAAGTGATCTCTACTTCATAAAACTTTGCCTCTTTAAAGAATTACCTCATCGCTTCCTTCGCAGGCCTTCAGTCGAGCTCACCGCATCGGACAGGCCAACAAGGTCATGATTTATCGTTTCGTAACACGAGCCAGCGTGGAGGAGCGTATCACCCAG
The DNA here is from genome assembly GCF_036321145.2 of Pelmatolapia mariae. Lineage (NCBI taxonomy): Eukaryota > Metazoa > Chordata > Actinopteri > Cichliformes > Cichlidae > Pelmatolapia > Pelmatolapia mariae. The sequence goes on from NC_086229.1 coordinate 76,834,238, forward strand.
GTGGCCAAGAGGAAGATGATGCTGACCCACCTAGTGGTGCGCCCGGGTTTGGGATCCAAGGCAGGCTCCATGACCAAGCAGGAGCTGGACGACATCCTCAAGTTTGGGACGGAAGAGCTCTTCAAGGACGAGGGGGAAGGTGACGGGAGTTGCTGTTGAATCTAAAAATAACACGTCCACGAGCTGAGCTGGATCTGTTAGTCAAATAAAACTAGGATTGTCTGTTAAATGTAATCAAGTAGGGTTTTGGCATGGAGTGGGATAGATTCTAATAGGGCATGTTTTGGCAGGCTTATTCTGCTGAATTCAATTATTTTGTCAAATACACTCAGTTTAATGCCTTTCATTCTGACAGGTTTCGCCACAGGGCATTCTTGGCATGTTCTGGTGTTATTGATTAAAATAATTGGTCGACAAGAGCATTTTTACTTGTTAAATTGTGTTGGACGAACCATAGAAACAATTGCTCGCTTTTTAACTCCACATTTGGCAGGCATGAAGAACAGTTCAGGGGATAAAGTTGAGGACGAGGGCAACGTCATTCACTATGACAGCACCGCCATCGAGAGGCTGCTGGACCGAAGCCAAGACGACACAGACGACTCGGATGTCCAGAACATGAACGAGTACCTCAGCTCCTTCAAAGTGGCCCAGTACATGGTGCGAGAAGAAGATAAGGTGAGGACTTACTTGAATACCCATTTATTGTATCTTTGTTTGCAAAAATGTGCAACTTTTCCAAAGGTCTGGAGCGGAGACTTATTACATAGTTTTCTCCTCATATGGATGAAAAATAGAGATGAAGTGTAGCATTTCTTTGCTCATACATGTTCAAAAATTATGCAAGTCCTGGTTTCCACATAATTTCCCACTAGAGAGAGCATAAAAATAAAACTGCACTGAAAAAAGCAAATCATTTTCATTCCAGAGAACATGTTGAGCAACCCAGATTCAGATTCAACAAGGTGCTGGAAACATTCCTCAGTGATTTTTGGTCCATTTTTACATGACAGTATCTCACAGTTGCAGATTTGTCAGCTTCACATCCTGAGATTTGGTGACTGTTGAGTGAAATCAGTGTCATGTTTGTGACATGGTGTATTATCCTGCTGGAAGCGGCCATCAGAAGGTGGTACCCTATGGTCGTAAATAGGTGGATGTGGTTGGCAGTAATACTCATAATAATACTGGTTCTGGTGTGTAAGGAATGCTTAGTTGGTAACCAATGATGCTTTTATGCCAAATTCTGATCCTACCCCCTGAATGTCACAGGAGAAATAGAAACTCATGAGACCAGGAAACATTTTTCCAGTCTTATTTTGTCCTGATGACGAGCCCTACTGACTTGTTGCCTCACTAGAGTCATGTGGTGTTTTCTTCTGCTGCTTTAGCCCATTTGGTTCGATGTTTAACATGTTGTGCATTCAGAGATGCTCTTCTGCAAATCCCAGTTTTAATGTGTGGTTATCTGAGTTGCCTTCTGTTTGCCAGCATAGTTGAGCACATTTTGCTAATAACCATGAGATCAAATCTGTGCACAGGTTAGCTTGAGATCAACTTATGTAAACAAACCACAATTGCTTTACTTCCTTTCTAACAAACTTAAGTTTATTGCTCTTTCTTAGAGATTACATTTTAACTCTTGAGTCCCACAGACTTCAGTTTTTTCCATGTGTTCTCATATTTAATGCTGCAGATCGAGGAGATTGAGCGGGAGATAATCAAACAGGAGGAGAACGTGGACCCAGATTATTGGGAGAAGCTTTTGCGGCATCACTATGAACAGCAACAAGAGGATCTGGCAAGCAAACTTGGTAAAGGAAAGAGGAACCGCAAGCCTGTCAACTACAATGATGCTGCACAGGAAGACCAAGGTAGGGGGCGTGTCTCATGTAAGATGAAGAAACTCCACATAACAGAATGATGGCTTAGGAGTATGAAGCCCTGCATTTGAACATGGGTCCTCGTTCACGTGGACCTAAGAATGGATGTAAGATTTATTATGTTAATCTGGGGATCTAAGTAGAAAAATAATGAGGTCTCAGATTATGTGTGTGCTTTTTGAGTTATGACTTGCACAGTGGAAGTGAATGGGCCTGGCCTATTGACAGACCACCGTGTGCTGTTTCAGAGTGGCATGCTGACATTTCAGATAACCAGTCCGAGTACTCGGTGGGTTCTGAGGAGGAGGACGAGGACTTTGATGATCGGCCAGAAGGTAAGGAAAAAATCGGAGACATCAGATCGAGCAGAGCTGCTTGTGAAAGTCGAAATATATATTTTGTAGGACACGCTCTCAGGCCTGTGTTGAATTACAGCTTGAATTTGATTTAGTTGTTACAGTTCCCTGGCAGAGCAGAACAAGTTAGCTTGCCAAAAATTCAAACCAAAATGCTTCAGGCTTATCAGAAGTTTTTAACTCTTGGTTGACACGAATAACTGCTGGGTTGCAAAATGTAAAAATAAATAAAGAACATGTTTTATTGAGTGCATCTGTATTTTTTGTAGCAAATATTCTTATGTGCATCATTTTTGTTGCCTAATTTTTTGCACAGGACGACGGCAATCACGTCGGCAGTTGAGGAATGACAAAGATAAACCTCTGCCTCCTCTTCTGGCCAGGGTGGGAGGCAACCTTGAGGTTTGTACAGCTCTGGAACTAGTCTTACTCATTTGTTTTATTTTATATTGTGATATTTCTGAAATCTGTCAGGCTTTTTTAAAGCAAACTAGCATTCACGGTTATTTTTTCAGCGATCTTTAAAAACTGAATTATCCTTTATTGGAGATGGCGGCAAAGCAATTACTTCTTCAACAGCTCTGAACCTTCTAAGCTCATTCATCATCCTGATTTTGGCAGACGTGATAATAATCTCCTGCACTGTTAAAGATTGGACTTAGAGTTTATTTTAGCATTATCAAAGAGTCAGACTTAAACAGAAAAGGCCCGGGGAGGTTTTAAAAACACAAAAATGTCTGCAAGATTATGAAAAAGTTTTTCATTCTGGCATTTTCAATCAAGCTCTAGGATAATAGTAGTTCACATATATAAACTGTATTTAAATGACTGCCCTTGCGGTTCTTTCAATAGGTTCTGGGCTTTAACACACGCCAGCGCAAAGCTTTCCTGAATGCTGTAATGCGCTGGGGGATGCCATCTCAGGATGCTTTCTCTTCTCAGTGGCTTGTAAGAGACCTCAAAGGCAAGACTGAGAAAGAATTCAAGTAAGTATCAGTTTATTATATGGAGGAGCAAAACCCAAATAATTAAAAATAAACAAATTATTACACGTAATTTTGTAGATTCACAAGGAATTAAATGCACGAAATAAATTTTTAGCTGCGCATCTTAAAACACTCTGCAGTGCAAAGAACAATCATATTAGAAACTGACTTTTACTTTCAGCGCTCGCTATCCAATGACAGAGATGTCACGGCTCAGTGGGTGATAATCCAATTCATTCTGTTCCAACATTGCATTATGCCATCAAGCAGTCTGTTTCATTGTGAAACTGCCAGTAATAAAAGAGCAATGAACTGGATTCGAAGTTTCGGGCGAAAAAATCTTAAAAATATTCTTACTTTGTGTACAATTTTGTCTAAATTCTGATTGTTAACATCAGAATTCCCACTAAAAAGTTGTGTAGCTTTCTCTTTAAAGTTGATAATGGCAGTTATGTACCAGGGTTAGGGTTAGGGTTAGTGGGCAACTATAACATCCTGCAGTTACAAAGGGTGTTTTTAAAGAAATTATCCATATGTAATTTGTTGGCTTTGCAGCAGATGGTGAAACAGCTGTGATGGGCTGATAAAGAGAACCAGACATAAACCTGAATGAAAGGATCAGCCCTACCCTTACCATCATTCACAAGTTAGATCCTGGCATGATGCTTGTAATAAATCCACGGCAGACCCGACCACACGTTCATGCTTTGCAGCATACTTTATTAACAGACACTATTTCCACGGTTGCTGTGCGCACTCGGCTGCAGCTCCCCCCCTGCCAGCTGCAAACATAACCAAAAAACAACACACACTCAGGACCCAGTGCTATTTACGCAGGGCGGCCTGATCAGCTGATGCAGCTCCGGTGCGTCGGCTTCTCCTGCAGCCGCGCCACAACCACGCCCGCCACAATGCTGTAAAATGTGTTGCATATTGAGGAGTCGTTATCACTATATTATCTGACTTTCCAAAGTTCTCAGTAACTGAATAGAAATGGCTCCTTGTTCATAGACAGATTTGCAAATGATGCTCTGGAGTAAAGCGCAAAAAGTCATCAAAACTAACTGTTTTCTTAGTCTCGTTTGTAAGAATCTACTGGAGGGGAATTTTTTGTATCATTGCTTTTTTTAGATGTCACAAGAGCAAAACATGAGGCTAAGAACATTGTGTTTATTAATGTCATTTATAAATACCTAAGGAGACAGTATTCTTCCAAACACTGTGGTTATACACATTGCATGCTGCATAAAGGAATTAAACACAAAAGTGAACAGTGCTGTGAAAATAAATAGGAGAAAATACAAAATGTTATTAAGATATAATATATTTATTAATTCAAATATGCTTTTATTTTTTATTATGGTGGTCTTGGTCCTCCGCACTATCAAGATCAAGCTTTTAAACTTCCTCTAAGTCCAGTGTATTCATCTATCTCTGCCTTCTTTCCCAGAGCTTACGTGTCTCTCTTCATGCGCCACTTGTGCGAGCCTGTTGCTGATGGAGCCGAGACGTTCGCCGATGGCGTCCCAAGAGAAGGACTGTGTCGACAGCCAGTTCTCACACGTATTGGCGTCATGTCGCTCCTCAAGAAGAAGGTTAGACGAAACCTGTTGCCTTTCCTAGATGCAGACAGATGAGGTGAATGATGCAAGTTATGACAGCTCTCATCCTCAAGAGTATTCTCTGGGGGATTCACTTTAATAACAAGATGTGTGGTTTAATATTCCAGGAAACACAATTTGGTATGGAAAAAAATACGACTGCTGTGTCTGTTTGGAGTACAATCAAACAAAGTCATGCTCTTTTAAGAAGGCCCCGTCACACAAACCTAAAGATCAGGCGGCAACCATCTGTCAGCCACCAGTCACAAGGGGATAATGTGTATTCCCCAACTGGTTGGCAAGTGTTTGCTGGAGATTCATTTATTGTGACATTCACTGCTAAACCCTAGTCACTCAGGCATAGAGACTGGTTAGTAAGCCCCTCATAACCACCAGCCACTACTGTAAATGTGCAAACTGTGACTGTGATGGCAAACAGGTATACAGTGCTGCAAAGCACCATAAAGCACATAAGACTTTGCATCCTGCAGATTTCCACACAACAGCAGGATAGTCGACATTTGGTTAAATGGCTAAAGAGTTGGAAGTATGCAGCTGCTCCTTCTTATTCTGTTTCACCCTGCAAAATCTTAAATTTGTCAGCAGTAAGATGAGTTTTGGACAGTCAATACTTTAATTTCTGACAAGGGTGTAGAATTTAGTAGAGAAAAAAAGGGGCTTATTATAATATGCAATAACTACTGAACTGTTACTGGAAATAATTTGGATCAAAAATTAAAAATCAGTTTGAAGTAAAGGGAGCAGTTTGCTTTTTTCCTAATCTGAGTATCACCACACTATTGCTAAAAGGATTGGCTTTGCTATTTCTGACTAACTACATGTGCATGTAGGCTGAGATGCCATCTTTATCCTATAAAAAAGTCAAACTGCGTCTCTTGCTGATTCATTAGGTGACAGTTTATATTATGTGTCAGTAGAGAACAGTTCGATAATAAATGGAAGCAGGAGAAACCCAGCAGTTATGTTTGTTGCTCCCTGCTGGCTCTGTGTCAGAGTCTTTCCTTTGAGTTAAATAAATGCTTGGAACATCGAACAGCAGCAGAAACAAAAAGTACTTCTTAAAACTGCATTAGTAGCTTTTATAGCTCGGATAAAGATTCAGAGTTCAAGATGTTTATTGTCACTCTGATTGTGTAAATAGGGTCTTGTGAAATGTGAAAAACATTAAGTGTGCTAACTAAGACTCCAGTGTGTTTTGTACCAGTGCAAGTAAAGATTTATATGAACAACACTACTACTACAACACTACAGAGATGGCATGCACTTTTGCAGTATCCATTGCTCATTTGTTGAGTGTATCTGTTATTTATTTGATAGTTTTACAGTTATAGGTGGAAAAATGTGTTCATTAGTCTGCTGGTGTGTGATATGTGGATCTTGTACCTCTCACCAGAGGGCATTAGAGAGATCAGACTGTTGTGTGCATAAGGGCTTCCTGGATCTCTTCCCTACTTACTGGTCTATATTGGGGCCAGAACATCATCTAGTATTTTTCCATTTACAAAATTTTAGTGTTGTTTATCCAAGTGAAGAGAAGTTTCTTTCTGTCTCTGCAGCTTGCACTTGACCATGCTTGTCAGATTTATGAATATCTCTATCCAAAATATGAAAAACATGATAATCAGAGGTAAATAAACACCTCAGCAAAGAGTTTGCCCTTGCAATTCTTGCCATAACAGAAAATGTCCAGTTTACTCAAGCATATAATGAACTCAGCTCTCATACAGCTGTGGAGAATGAACAGTAATATTGTGAATATCTTGTGCAATAATGTGGTAGTTAAATCCAAAGTGGGAACGCTGGACTGTGCAGGTAACTGCTGAAAACTACTGCACGGAGAGTAAATTACTGAATGTAAATAAGCTGAAAGACTAACGTAGAATAATGCAACTACAAATCGTATTTAAAAAAAAGTTTGAATAAATATAATGATGATAAAGAACATCTGGATTGTTTTGTTTATAGGTGTTTTTGAAGTAGCAGGTCTTAAACAAAAGAAGAAATAGACCTCTTTCATGTGAAACGATCAATCATTACATCTTTAAATACTCTTTGATTTCTTTGCTGCTTCCACTTTCTCAGTTTATCTTAGTTTATCGAAACATCTTCTTTCCAGTTTTCAGTCCAACTTGTTTAAACGTGTACACATCCTGATCTGCTATCTGTGCCAGAGGGATTGTGTGATATACTGCCAGGCAAACAGGGCATGTGGGTGGTGTGTTTAAAGGAGGTGGTATTAGGTAAAGTGCGTGGGTGCCAAGTTTTTTTGTTTTTTTTTTATTGAGTGTTCCATGTTTTGTGTTCAGATCCAGGAGTTTGAGCACATCAACGGTCGGTGGAGTCTTCCAGAGCTCAAGTCTGAGGTTAGCATAGACAAATCCTCCTCCAGGGCCTCTTCTCCTGCGGTGAAAACCGCCACGCCCACCCCAGATGCCAGCTATAACAACACACCGTGCACCTCCAAGCCAGGTAACCCAAAGACAGCCAATAACAGCGTCCAGCAGAGGGCGCTCCACGTAAATAAAAGCATTGTTGATGTGTAATGTGCAAATGATTTTATTTGTATGAACAAATGCAGCGACCCCTGCTCCGGTAGAGAAGATGGAAAAGAACGGGAAGGAGGGAGAAAAGGAGGAGGACAAGGAGGACGTTGAGGCCCTTGTGGAAAAAGAGAAACTGAAGGAGAAGGACAGGGAGAAGGATGAAGGGAAAGAGGTGGATGGCAACAAAACTGCAGACCCTACAGAGGTGGGACGTAGTCCTCAAAATGCAAATCAAAACCTGCCTGCAGTACAGTGTCCTCTCAATTATTCCATTAAACTTAATATTTATGCATATTTCTGTTTTGTCAGTAAAACCTCTGTCTTATTTCACAAATCTCTTATTTGTTGCACATATCCTCCTTTCACTGAAAATTGAAAATTAAATTATATTTTACATGCAGGCATTGCAGTCTTAAAATTATCTATGCAATCAGTTTCACGGTACCAGCAGTTTCATGCAGTATGGTACTGGTAAGCCTAAAAGACAGAAAAACACAAAAGAAATATTCCACCACTCAAATTTTAAGACTATTAAGGCCACAGTGGCAAATGAACAGGTGGTCTGGTTATTACCTTATTATTTCTCGGCTGTAGCATGTTTCCACAACAAATTGTAAATTTTTTTGTATAAATTTATTAAGCTAATTAGAAGATTTATTGTGGCCATCGAAGAGATTTCTCCCTTTTGGACCATAGACTGTATATAAAAGATGGATATAGGACTGAAAAGCAGTTATGGTGCATCTTAACCTGCGTTCTGTTTAACAGCCAGCAGAGGGCGACTCTTCTGGTTGCAAATGTGGAGCTTTCTTACGAGACGTTGTGCAAATATGCTCGAGAGTTGTTGGCCATATGGGATGTGACAAATTCTGGTTGCTAGGGAAACGTATTCCCTGACTGGTTGGGAGTGGTTCCTGGTGACTGCTTTGGTTGCTAGCAGATTGCCATGGTTGTGTGTAGGGACTTTTTCCTTCCAACTGTTAGCAAGTGAGTTGTTTGATTGTTGGGGCTGTCTCTCTGTTAATATAGTGTCCTTCCTTACCTTACAAAATAAAGCACCTTGAGGCAACTGTTGTTCTGATTTAGTGACAAATAAATAAAACTGAATTGAGTTGAGTGTGTCACACTCAATTTCCATTGACAGTTTTTACCACCGTGTTTGGGGAATTCACGTTTCTCCTTAATGACTGGTAGTTGCCAACATGTCTCTAGGCCTGTGTGACTGGGGTCTTGTTTACTTGACTGTTACGATGTCCTGGGCCGCCTGGCTGGTTCTTTTCTGTGTGGAATTTGCATTTTCTCCTCATGTCTGCGTGGTCCCTCTCGAGGTAATCCGGCTTCCTCCAACAGTCCAAAGAACTACAGGTAGTGGGGTTCGGTTTACTGGTGACTGTGAAATTTCCATAGGTTTGGATGTGACTGTGAATAGTCTTGAAACCCCGTCTGTGTTAGCCGTGCAAGAGACTGGCGACCTGTAATCTGTCCATAGTGTGACCCGCTTCTCGCCTTATGGCAGCTAGAATAGGCCGAACCATGACACTGAATTGGATAAGTGGGAGAAAATGGCTAGAAGGATGATCAGCATTAGAGTGAAAAAGATGATAAAGCAGGGTGTGTTTTAGGATTGTCCTGCCTTGTGATTGAGAAGTTGCTACCATCTGAGTGTGCACCACTCAGATTCACTCTCAGACTTTGATGACATCATACTGGCTGTCTTTATATACAGTCTTTGCTTCTGGCGTGAAGATTTTGGCACATGACTGCAAACAAGATTATGTGATATTGCATTGTTTTATTCTCCGCAGCTGTCCTACTCCACAAAAGAAACATCACAACATGTGTCTTCCGTTCAAAAAACTGAAAGCAAAGACGACAGCAACACGAAAGAGGACGAGAAGAAAGACACAACCGATAATCCAGCTGCCTCTACAGAGGAGAAGAAAGTACAGGAGGAGACTAAAGACGAGACTAAACACACATCTAAGCAGGATTCAGAAGTCAAAGAGGAGAAATCAGGTGAAAACAAAAAAAGAGAAAAGGAAACTTGATAAGCCCAAACATTATAAGACTTTTTGTTGTTTTGTGAGTTAAAGTCTGACATGCACAAACACATAAAACAGGTTTATGTGACTCAGGTCCTTTTTGTTTTTGCAGAAGGAGAAAGGGTTGGGGAGGAGAAAGAGAAAGAAAAAGAAAAGCGGGAGGGAACACCTACCACAACGGAAACAACAGATGCCAAGGATAAGACCGAAGTGTCTGATGTGAAGAAAGGTGCGTGTCTGTTCAGTTCCTGGTGGTTAGACGTGTAACGGTATGCTGCAATAACAAACTAATTAACATTTTTACCGCTGTCGTTGATAGCAGAGGAGGTCAAAGGTGAAAAGGATGCTGGAAAAGAAGTCAAAGCAGCGAAGGAGGAGGCGCCGAAGGGTAACGGGAAGCCTCCGACTGAGCGACCTCGCTTCATGTTCAACATCGCAGACGGTGGCTTCACTGGTTAGTTACAGCAGATCTGGAATAGACTCGGATTTTCTACTGAACAGTACAGATCCTGATTCAACCCTCATTTCTTTATTATTATTTTTTTTGCCTCCAGGGAGCCGGAGTTTCTTTAATTTTTTTAAAGTGGTGTTGCGCTATAGTTTTCTGGGCTTTCTGAAGGTGTTTCAAAGTTTATCTTTGGGCATTGGCTGCTTTTTCACTCATTTTCAATCCAGTTTTTCTACCTTGCCATTTTCAGAGGAATGTTTTTTTTTGTTTGGCACTTAAGCTCCTTGACACTGACATATAAGTCATTAGCACAGAGCACAAAAAGGCCCCTAAATCAAGTGATGAACCAATTTTGTGATTCAGAAAACGTAGCACAGAGCCAATTTTAAAGTATGTCTTTGCACACTTTGTCACAAAAACACAGTTTGTTCCCATTTCTTTAGTTGAATCTATAAACACAGTTTGACAGATATAAAAAAGTTTTTTAGCACCAATTAGGTTTATTCCCAGAGCGCTATTAAGAGTCTTTAAGAAATAGGAAAAAATCCAGCAGAGACCTGACACAGGACCTCAGAGATACATCTGGCCCTTCAGTTGACTTGGCTCTATTGTTCACTGAAACTTTATCAGAAATGGTCTCAGTGGAAGGGTGGAAAGAGAAACAGCGAGAAAAAGCAGGGACATGCCAAATTACGCAAGAACTGGACTGAAAAATCAGTGAAACAGGTCTGATGGAGTGAAATGTATAATTTTTGAGCTTTGAATGTCCTTCAAGAAGCCGTACAAACTCTCGTTTTTGCTTTATACACCGTATTTCATGTATATTTGCACGTTTTAACAAACTGCTGCAGGTATTTCCCATTTTCCTAGCAAAATATAAAGAAATGAGGGGGGGTCAAGGCTGTTTCACACTACTGTATATGATGTCATGCATCAACATTTCCTTCATCAGCAGCTTTATTCTCCTGTGTAAATTTCTTTTTTGGAAGCGTTTCAGTGGTAATCAGAAGAAACAATCAAGGGAACATGTGTGAACAAGTGTTCGAGTTCTGCTAAATTTCATAGGAATTTCCATAAAGCTTGTTCTAGCATCATGCTTCCGCTGATATTTGTATGATACTTCTTTTATGAACTTCCTCAAAACTAGAACAAGATATTTTAAAAAAAAATTGTCAGATAATAAGACTTCTCTACATCTGTTGCATTTTGTCCTACGACTATCAGTTCACTTTCTCTGTCTGAATACTGGATTTGTGTTTGAAACACCCCTTGCTAATCAAGTGAAAAAGGTGTGAGGGTGAAAATATCCAGTTTGTCCAAAAAAGTTGCAAAGCAGTCCAAACAACATTAAATGAACGAGCAAAACATTCCCCTTGTGTTCCAGAGCTTCAGTACAAAAGCAGCACTGAGCCAGAATTATCTCCTCCTTGATCGCAGACCCAGAAAAGCTCTGGGTGCGCTGTGTAAACCTGCCTCGTGTTCTTTACCTTGTGCTCGCTTCTCTCCGCAGAGCTGCACACTCTCTGGCAGAACGAGGAGCGGGCCGCCATCTCCTCGGGGAAGATGAACGAGATCTGGCACCGCCGGCACGACTTCTGGCTGCTGGCGGGAATCGTGATGTATCCTTGATGGCAGTTGCCCGGGCGATGACCCTGGTGCGTTTATTTTTCTATCGGCCGGCAGAAGCCCAGCGTAATAAGTCAACAAGCCGGCCAGACCTCAGTAAACAGCAAACTGTGTGTCTGCTGGACGCTGATGTGGAGGGTCATTTAGTTCATGCTGTTCTCTCTATTATGGTCATTAAGGCTGTGGAGTATTCACATTAAACTCAGGTTTCATTATTCTACAAGCTGATGCTGAGGCCTGTGAAATAGAAGTCTGCCTGAAGTCTGCATAGAGGTGAAATTAAAATTAAAAAAAAAAAACCACACTTAGAAGAATAGCTCCATTTTGGAAGAAAACTAGCCTTTGTTTTCATTCTGTGTGAGAGTAAGATTAGAAGATGCTACTTATCTTTGTGCAATGCCATTGTTTTGTGGACTTCTATTTTAAAGCCCGAGTGTGGCATTTGGGCTGTTGCCATGTTGGTTTTGGAGCCAGAAGTGGCCGTACTTGGGCAAGAGGCTCCTGTGCAAAGTCGTCAAATGAGGCTTGCCTGCTTCCAAGTAAGCTGCATCCCAATGGTGGGGTTGCATCACATGGACAGATACCAGCCGATGCATGACGTCTATAGGAATTTAAAGGAATTGACTCACTTTTGGAGTCAGTCCTAAGTGAGATCTGCAGTTTTTAGCACTTCTGCTTTTGCTTCTTTTTTAAGCATCAAGTTTTGCTGCTTGCAGTAAAGGTTAAAAGTGGTCAATTTTTTTCTGTTTGGTGCTGAAGATATTAAGAAAATAATTTACTATTTCTTCTTCATTAACTTTAAACTAACTAAAGTAGAGTAAGGTGGATTTTTTTTATAACTCTAGACAGAGCATGACTTGCTTTTTCTTTGTTTCTGGCCTTCATGCTTTAAAGCTAAACCGATCAGCTGCAGCCATTAAACAACATTATCTGATTTGGGCTTTAAAGGCAATTACGTTAAGCTTCCAAAATGGCAAAGTTAGTGCTTAGCAGGTACTTATATACCACTATGCTTATCTAATTGAGCACTCAAAGCACCTTGTTTAACATTCACACTCCAATGGCGGCATCAGGGAAAAGTTGGGATTGTGCATCATCTGCAAGGATGCTTTGACATGCAAAACACCGACTTTAGAGTTAGCATACAGCCCACTCTACCTCCTGAGCCATAGCCACCGAAAAACATGGTTAGAGATGCCACGAAGCATAGGATAGCTATAAGAAAGCAACACAAATAATCCTATAGCCTCTGAAGTAACTATTGTTGTTTGCAATTACGTTTTTTCTCTTTTTCTAGTTTTTATTTTAAGCCAGGGATGTCAAACTCATTTTACACTGAGGGCCACACACAGCCCTCTTTGATCTTTACCACGCCGGACCAACAAAACTCCACTTTCTGTCATTGTAAAGGCATTTAACTAAACATTTATTCCCTGAGATATCTTAATATAAGAAAAAGAAGTGCAATCTCAACAGTACATGTGATTTTTTGTACATGATAAATGTGTAAATTTACATTAAAAGTTCTGGTAGCTCATCACCCAGACTATCCTGTAATTATAAAAAAGTTTTTGTTAACTCACAGAAAATGTTTTTTGTTTTTATGCTGTGGAAACAATGAAGTTTGTAAAAGAACAGGAGCTTTACTGTCATTGAATTGTTGATCTATTATTTATTTACACTGGTGTAGCATGAATGTCTGAATGCTGCATAACTTATGAGAATATAATTAAAATGATTAAAAAATTAAAATAAATAAATACAAAGATTAATGCCCTCCTTCACATTTTCCAAAGCTGCCTCGTAGGCCGGATAGGAGTCTTTGACGGGTCTATTTTGGCCCCCAGACCTTATGTTTGACACCATTAGTGCGTTCATGATTATAATGCTGGTAATTACGTGCATATTTAACTCCTAGTATGAACGTATCTTTTTAAAATTATGTTGTTAATACTTCTCCCCAGTGCACCAAACTTCTAAAGGTGCTCCTTATTGAGCTTCAGGGTGATGTTGTGTGCTTAGTTGGATACTTTGTATTGTCTTATTCCCAAAGTGTTAACATGACCCTTGACCTCAGTGCCAGTCACGGCTACGCTCGATGGCAGGACATCCAGAATGATCCCCAGTTCGCCATCATCAATGAGCCTTTCAAGTCGCAGGCGAATAAAGGCAACTTCCTGGAAATGAAGAACAAGTTCCTGGCTCGACGCTTCAAGGTAAAACGGGTCTTCATGTTGCGTTCAACATTAGACTCGCACATTTTATAAATGTCAGTTTCCTCCAAGCTCTCAAAGGTCTCACATGATGAATACAAATTTTGCCTATTCATACCACGTATGTGGGAACATGTGTTGGTGTGCCGTGAACACGACAGCGGATGGTTTCAGTCGCTATAAAAAGCCTTGCGGTCCAGTGTCTTCGATCACTTGACTCGGTTGATGGTCGGATGACAGATGCCCCTAGACCCACATATTAGCTGAATGGTATTGCTGACCGCTGCATTTCTGGAAGAGCTCTCATCCTGTTTTTGAGCGGCGCACATGTTTCAGATCCTGCACTCAACATCCTCATTTACTGTATCGCATCGCTTTTTCGGCCTCAGCCTCGTCGTTTCTCATTTATTTTCTCGCTCAGCTATTGTAGGCTTTCACGGGGGGTAAACCTGCCATCAAGAATGCACAGGACAGCAGAAAATAAAATGATTTCTCATCACACTGTCTTAGTTGTAATTGGTTGTGTAACACGACAGCTTTTGCAACACATTTACTACAAATAACTCCCTTTTCCAGGACCCACACACAGATACGCATACACACACATAAAGTACATTTACTCACGAAGCTGGATTACTCATGAGATGCTTTTATTATTAGGGTTGCTATGCCAACTAAGACATTGTTAAAATATAAGAAATTGGTAAGAAAATTGAGAGGATTTGTAGGTGTCAGTATAAATAGAGCAAAGGTCATCTGTTTTGTCGGTTTTCTTATTGGCTAAGTGTGACGTTGGTTTATTAAGTCACTGTTTTTAATTAACCACTGTCTGAATTATTTATTAAGCTGCATTATTAAGAATGTAATAAGGACTTTGTGTCACGTCTTATTATTAGCAGCATTTTTCAATCAGGTGTGTGATTATATACTTACTGTCAAATTACCCCAGTAAGTGTAATGTGCTGATTCATTCAGTGTTTTGAATGCATAAAAGATGTGATATAAAAGCTCTTTGTTTCCTCATCATTATCAGTCTTGATAGACTTTTCTCGTTTGATCTGGACACACTTTGTGTGATTATACATAACTTTTGTTTAAGGATATTTATATCATACCTTTAAAAAAAACACATGGTCTTTTAAATTACAAATAAATGTATTTTTTATGTATTTTTTATGTTTAGAAACATATTTTTTGCCCAGGTGTTGAGTATTGATGGCACATTGTTAATCGCAGCTCCTGATTAAGTTTTCCATTAATAAATTGGTTGATTGGTTTAAAAATGTGAAAAAAGTCCCTCTCAATTACCCATGTGGGACCTTCCTTAGAGCCCGACTGATACAGTTTTTAAGGTCGATATTAGTACCGATATTTGGTGTCTGATATTCCAATATATATCGGCTGATTTTTTTTTTCCTTTTAGAGTTGAAAAATATAAACAGATTTCCCAAATATTTGTCATGTATAGTTACTTATTTACTGATTTACACTCACTGCCAGTTTCTGTTTGGCTCAGTTGCTCATTGATTGCAGCTTAACAGATACATGGGTTGCCAGTAGTGAAGCTGCAAAGTGCTCTCTAAAGGAAAAGCTATGCAACACCAACACTCATAGTTGAAGAGTCTTTGTATCATCTGTTCTCTCCTTTTTAAATTTGCATTCATCTGCCATTATAAATGCCTTTTATAATGGCAGATAATATCAGCCTGCTGATAAACTGGTCGAGCTCCGATCTCGACAATGCCAGTTTGACCCAGCAACAGTCCAACCCTCAAAATTACTTACATTAAATTAAGATTGTGATATATAATAATGGAAGCAAATCTTTACATTTTTTTTAGACACAAACAAAAACTTAAACAAGCAGTTTTTCCTCAGGTACTAGATCTGTTTCAGCCGTACTTTTACAGCCTGTTGTGTTGATTTTATAACCAAACTTTAGATTTTAAAAACTTTTTATATAATTTTGTTCAAAGATCTTTATTTCTAAATTATTTATAGCTCCATTTAAGATAAACATACGATAAATGTAATAAAATGCACATATGAAGCAAGAGTATAAAAGTTACTAACTTTAACTGTATACAGTGACGGTATCTAAATTGTAGCTGTGGTACATTATTAATATCCAGACTGGGAGTGGAACTATTGTGTAAGTTACGCAACGAGAGAGCCCTCGAGGCATTGCAGACCAACTGAAGTGGCAAATTTTAGCACTCTGTAATATTTTTGTAACTTGATATCTGTGTTGAAGTGCACTTCATCACAGCGCTGTCATTTTGGAGCCCGGAGTGTGCAGGAAGGCCCAGAATACAGTGCAAACCACAATCAGTACAACTCTTAAGTCACTTTTTTTTTAAATTACATGGGTTTTTTTAGTCATAGTAAAGCACACATACATGTTGTGGTTTCAGTGACCTCGGACTCATAAACAATCCTTTCTCTGCTCTTTCTCCATTGACCTCCTCCTGATCCGTCATCCTCCAGCTGTTGGAGCAGGCGCTGGTGATAGAGGAGCAGTTGCGGCGGGCAGCTTACCTAAACATGACCCAGGACCCCAGCCACCCGGCCATGGCGCTCAATGCACGCTTTGCAGAGGTGGAGTGCCTGGCGGAGTCACACCAGCACCTCAGCAAGGAGTCCCTGGCGGGAAACAAGCCAGCCAACGCTGTCCTGCACAAAGGTCAGGAGCGATCGGATGAAAGGCACCGAGAGTTGCGAGGAAATTGTTTCGTGTTGTTCAGCGAACAAAATCTAACACAAACATTTGTGTCAGGGAAGCAGATCTGTGCAGAGGCACGTAGACAGATTCAGAGAAAGCAGGAAAGATTGTCAGGCAGATAATCAGAGGGGGATAAAAGATACTCATCGGCGTATCTCGCAGCAGCTGTTGTGCAATCTTTTCCTGCTGAGTTGACCGTATCGCTCTGCCTGGAGCTGACTTCAAAAAAACAGCAGGCAGATAAGCTTACATAATGATAAGTGATAGCTCCAAACATTTCCTCGCTGGCTCCTTAGCAAGCCCGTCCATGTTTATATCGCACTGTCGACAGAATAACACGCTCAGCACACTGCTGGTCTTGTTCTCGTCTCGTACGTCTTAACAGACCCCAACGTAATGAAGGCGAAATTTTTTTTTTTTTTTATCAGCAGCCCTGCGGACGGTGATTAATTACTTGTTAGGGTGCGATGACAGAGAGGGCAGATACTGGAGGATGGGAACTGTAATCTCTTACAAAAACAGCATCAACAATGTGCTATTTAAACATTTATTCTCAGCATTTGAAGAAAGAAAAGCAACAGCTTGTTGAAATAAAGCTGCTTAAGCAGACTATTTATAGTCTTGACCTTTATAGCACAGAAGCAGCCTCGGATGTGAAACACCTGTACTGCCACCTTCCAAAAAAAGCACATTTCTTCATATTAATTGAAGATTTTGAGCAAACTATCCCGTAATAAATAAAAAGGAGAAGCTGAAGCACCTGGTCGGTGGCTCTTCTTATTGTGGTCTTCTTATTGTTGTTGTCATTGCAGTGTTGAACCAGTTGGAGGAGCTGCTGAGCGACATGAAGGCCGACGTGACTCGGCTACCGGCCACGCTGTCCAGAGTCCCACCCATCGCCGCCCGCCTGCAGATGTCAGAGAGGAGCATCCTCAGCCGACTGGCCAGCAAGGGCACAGAGACGCACACACCCCCGGTCAGCACATCAGGCTGCCTCTAAATACAGCACACACACACACAAACGCTCACAGGTTGAAACCTGCTCGAGCTTTGCCAGCCCTCAGTGGAAAAATAATAGATGGAAGACATCCAATGAAAACATAGAGCCCATTATCCTCACCCACCTGTACTTTATAACTCCACAGCTGCTTACTCAGCACTTTTTTTTTTTTTGGTCACCTTGCACGACTCAAAAGGGGGTTCATTTTCTTTTTTTATTTTCTTAAAATCACCACGTGCAGAATTTCTAAAGAAAACCTTTTTTTGTCTTTCCCACGGTCTCTCTCCACAGCCCATACCTCCAGGACCCTACGCAACCCCTCAGAACTACGGAGCCCCCTTCACACCCGCACCCCCGAGCGCCCTACACATGGGAGGGGCCAATTACAGTCAGATGCCACCCGGATCATTCATATCAGGTCAGTGTTTGAGGCGCCGCTGACACTGTCAGCTGTAAAGCACCAAAGTGTGTACTTAATATGACAGTAAGGAAAAAAAAGCTTTGTCAGCGGAAAATGCAGTTTGTGGACGTATGAGAGACAAACAGGTGAGTTACTGAGTAATAATCGAACATCTCGAGGCATTAGGGCTTCAGTAATTATAGCACAGAAGAAGAAGCTTGTTTGATCTGTCTGACACTTGGCAAGCTGATGACTTTTACTCAGATTTATGCTTCTCTGCGGAGGTGTTGTTGCTGTGTCAGTGCAGCTCTGCCTCTGGCTCAGGAACTGATTCTTATCACAGCACATGATTTAAGGATGTTTAAGGATAAAGCAGCGCCGCAGCGTCAGTTTAAGGGTTCTTTAGAGTCATTTTGTGCATTAAATCTGTATCTGAAGCGGTCGTAGTTGTGTTTGTTTTTGTTTGTCTTTAACGTGCTGATAATGGACAGCGGTGGAGATGGTTTTGCTGGCTCAGGCGCAATATTCAGTTTGTCTTAGTAATTTCCCATCGATTTTTTCACATAAAAATTCAGTCTGCTCATCGGGAGGAGCTCTCATCAACCTGTGGGAAGCCGTGGTGCTGTTTTTAAATTTTTTATTTCTGGGTCTGGATCCAGTCTGAGAAAATTACTCTGGTGATGTCAAAGGGATCATTGTGGTCGGGGTTGTGCAAATTCACACTTCACGCAGGTTTAAAATGAGCTCGGAGTTTATGGTCACAGGTAACTCAATGCTGTTGAGCTTCTCTGAGTTTATCATTTTCAGTCAAATCTCTTCCTGCTGCTCCGAGTCATTGTCTGAATGAATGACTGCAAATGCTGCTTTACAGTCACAGACAGTTATCTTTTGAAAGCCAAGAAAAACAACCACCATGCAGTTTTTTCCACGTCCCATAAAGCAGAACTCAAAACAAATCTGTTAACTAGTGTCATTTGTAAACAGATCTGTTCGCTCTGTTGGCTCTGTTTGTTTGTTTTTACCTTACTTACTCATAATTTTCTTGTTATCAGCAGTCACACGCTGATATTTCTCAAGACTCCACCTTGGTTTCAAATTCTAAATTCTGTTCACGATGCGGCCAAAGTTCTGATTTTGTTTCAGGCTCAGAGCAGGCACCGTTTGCAAAATCTACAGATTCGTAAAAACGTGCCAACGAGCTGTATTGCGCGCACACACTTTACGGCATCTAGTTACTCAGTCATACCAAACATTCACTGAAAACTTTAGTGCACTTTTATACACCAGCTGCTCTTGGCCTGAGGAGAGCTAATTTAATGCCAGGCTCAGACTACATGATATCGCCTCGATCGTGGGCCGATCCTGACGATGTGGGCCGTCTGTTCGCCTACGGACTAAAAATGGGGCTCCATGCCTGACAGCCTCCTGTAGTGTCTCACTAGCATGTTAAAAATGTGTTGGTGTCATCCACGACGGTTCCCTTCGGTTCAGATTGCTTTTTCCAGCTGTCGAGATAGTTTTTCTACCGCTGAGCTCTGTACAGCTGTAATCATGACAATGCAAAAGAGGAATTATGTTGCCGGTGTGGTCAGAACTCAATATTATAATGACTGCTTCAGCTGCCATCTTCTGTTCCTTTTCCTTTCCTTGCTATCCTGGAAATTACAAGCTAGCACCTCTTTACACACATGTTTTGATGGATGACAAGCGTGACTCAGCGGGTGCAGTCTGTCATGTCTGTCAGTCATAAAGAGGCAAGATTTTATGCCTCTGTGTAATCTGACACAGCGATCAGCGTGACAGACAACTATCATTTAGTCTCAGCTCGCTTCAAAATAGAAAGCAAAGAGAAAGTGCTTTCAAGAGTTCTTGAAAGCTATAGTAATTAACCAGGCATGAAGGGTATAATGAAAAGATGGTACTGTGTTGCATTATGGGAAATGCTTCACCCATGCTACTAATTACTAGTGGGAAATCTCAGAATCTGCTGCAACAGATTTTAGCATTCTTATTTTTGCTAAACTGCATCACTAACTGGGTTTAGTCCTTACGCTACAGTCACACTGAGGCAAACAGTGGTTGGAGAATGAATGATTGTAATTACTTTCAGTCTTGTTGCCTTTCAAATAGCTGCTTCAAAGATGGGGACCTGGGCTTTTGCTACTTGCAGTCAGTTGCTATCCTCAGAGAAACTTCAGTGAGTCAGGCAGCAATAAAACAGAAAGAAAACCAAATCAGTTTGCATTGGTTTGTGATTAAATTGGATTAAGTTGACAGTTACATTCAACCTGTTTGTGATAATATGATCATTAACGGTGAAAACAGTGAACATTGCAAATCTGTTGCAGTCTGCATACTCAGAAATTCACATCAACTACTGACATCCAAAGAGAAATTCAGACATTTCTCCACAGATAGTGACATAGTTACTGCAGAACAGCAGTTTAACTGTAAAATATCACAGGTGCTCAGAAAGGCTTTCTTTTATATAGGAATATAAGTACTATGCAGATGCGTTGAGTCAAGTCCCCTATTGCAAAGAGATGCATTGCACACGAGTTGCACTTATCAGTGCAGACTGACTCAGGTTGGCAAACCTCCAATCTGTCTGAGTCAGACTGCAATTGTTTGGAGACAGGTTGCCTCCAACCAGGCATCCTGTGCAATCGCCTTGCAATTGAAAGTTGTTGCCCTGAGGTTAGTCTGTTGGTAGTTACTTCTAACGAGTTTCCAGATGTGAAAAAAAATTAAATCCAATCACCGGGCAACCGCTGACTTTTCCTAGGCTCAAGGAGGTTGCTGTCATATTTTTTTCTCTAGCATGACTGAGCCATTAATTTTCACTGTTTAATGTCCTCCTTGTTTTTATACCATCTGCTCTGGCAACAGAAACCTGTGAGAAAACAGAAGCAGACAAATCCCACCGGTCACACTTTTTATAGTTTCATATTTGAAAGGGTGCGCGCCAACTCCAGCCTCCGAGACACCCCGACGGAGAAGCGCAGATCTGGCCGCGGAGATCAGAACTTGATTACTTGGCAACGTGCGCCGTTGATGGACAAAACCGGTCCAAAGTGCTGCTCCTATTTTTAAAGATGTCATTTGAGGAATTCCAGCTATATATGGTTATGTTGTTGTGGAAAAAGATTAGGCAAAAGAAAATGGAAAAATATTGCAGAGGCCTCGCTGAAATGAGCGTGCCTGGGGAATCGGGTATTTCAGGATGTCTTTGCATTACGCGTAGATTTCGGATCATTGCTCGAGTCTTGGGTTTCATTTTAATGCCGTGTCGTGTGACTGAAAGAGCTACCTGATGGCTTCTAAAGCAGCGCCCTTTTAGGCACTCTGAACAGTCACTTTATCTCCCCCCCCACCCCTAAGCAGCTTTAGTTGTGAAACCTTAAAAATCCAGAAAGGAGTCCGTATCGGAAAAAAACCATCTGCAGCAGAGCTTTCTGATGTAGCTGCCAGATAGACACCTGAAATAGACATTACCCAAATCAAACACGAGCGTGCTGCGCTGCTATATTAAGGCGTTCTCATCTCTTAACATGTCCGGCCTCGAAACCTCAATACTCAGCTCAGCACTTACGGGATCTAATGACACATTGTGCAACGATAAAGCACACCCGGAGCGCTATCAAACCTGCCCCAAGGAGCCTGTTTATTTTCTCTTGTTGGGTCCTGCTGTGGCTCTTATTACTTATTGAGTTAAGGGCTTAAGAATTAAAAAAGCAGAGAAAAAGAAAAATCTATTTTATTTTGACTTCTTGTCCGGCTCTCCTCGTCTGCAGTCTGTCAGGGCTCGCTGGCAGTTTTTCCAGCATGTATTTTCTCGTAATTAGTTTGGTAACAGCATGTGCTCTCCAGACGCACTCTCTGCTCTGCATGTGCATTCGTGTTTGGAGATGTTTAGATAGCGGCGATGTGGCAGAGATAACTGGTAAAACCTGATATTCCCCAATAGCTTTAGCTCTAAAAACCGCAATAGCCAGCTTTCTCTCTCTCTCTCTCCAAGTGCTTCTCCTGTCCCTCTCGCTCGGTGTATCTTGATTTTTTTTTTTTTTGTAATTGCAGACTGAGACATCTGTCAAAAGCATTGCTTTTTCGAGAGCCAGGGCCTATCTCTGAAAATGTCATTATGCTCAGGCTGTCTGGGTTCGGGCCGTGCCAAGAAAACATTCGGACTTTGTACCAAGGTATTTTGAGAGGGACCAAAGCCGCACGAGTTTGGTTGTTTAAACCTCGTGTTGTGACTTGTGAACTGGCAGAGGGCTGGGCCGAGCACCGGCTGTTTCAGAAATAGTCACACGCGTGCTGTGTTGCTTCGTGGGTTTTTTTTTTTTTTTTTTTTGCTCACCGGGGGCCTTTTCATGGCGAGACTGCAGCTGAAGCTGAGCGTGGGCCTGGGGGCTGCAGTCTCGAGCACCGCAGCGGGGCACAAGCATGCAGCAAATGAGACCACATTTACGGTCTTGATTGGGGTTGCGCTGCGTCGTGACCTTTTTAGATTGAGCCCAAAAGGGGGTGGGGGGAGGGAAAAAAGTGAGCTGGAGGAATGGACAGAGTTAAAATAACAATTCTCTGATTCTGCGACCCCCCCCCCCTCCATTAGCAGCGCACTTCCCCAAGAGAAGCTCCCACACTTGAGTACACAAAACATGTCCAAAAATACTCGGGCTGTGGCGCTTTAAGTGCACATCTACTACTTTAGCTGCACTCTGTGAACCGCGCAACAAAATGTAACAATGCTCTGATGAAGGATTGTTTGGTGCTGTCTCACACGTGGCAGTCTGTCAGCATTTGCACAATAACTCGAGTTGCATTCTGGAGAGCCTGTTTCTGCCATCAGGACGCTACACATCTGTGCTAGAAGGAGTCCCACACATTAGACCAAACTTCATCCTTTAGAGGCGTAAACATTAAACAGATGGAGTGGAGCGCGCGTGTCTGCAAGTACCCATCCTGCTAAAGTGTCCTTGAGCAGGACACTGAACCTCAGCTCCCCCCACCCCTCCACCACTCCAGCTTCGGTAGCTCTCCCCTGACCTCCGACCTCCCCCCCAACAGAGAGGAGGGAGGCAAACTAAAAGAGCAAATCCCTACAGGGACCAGTTAAGTGTCACATTATCCTTCTCCCCTCACCGAGCCTCCACTACAGTCTGCCGCTTGTCTGCCCCCACAGAAGCCGCCGCCGCTGCTGGGGCCACCGGGGGAGCCGCTGGTGGAGCCACTGGAGGGCCAACCGCTGCCAGCGTTTGCCAGAAGACCAAGGAGCACGATGTGGTGCAGCGGCAGCGTGTGGTGGACCTTTGGAAGGACGGAAAGTCAGAGGGGGCCATCGGGCAGGAGCTGAGGATGCCTAAATCCACGGTGCACAGCATCATCGTCAAGTACCGCCTCAGCAACACAGTGGAGAACCTGCCGCGCAACGGGCGACCAAAGAAACCCTGAGGGGCAAAAGCGGGGAGGTGAACACTAAAACAATAAAAACAGAGCGACGTTTGGATGGAAAAACAATCGTGGAATGTAACAAAAATGAGACGAGAACCCGAACGCATGAGAGCGTTTCCAAAAAGGATCCAAGGAGAGAGCACTTTGACACAGCTGGAATGTGAGGGATATAAAGGGAGAATACAAGCTCGCTGGATGGATTGAATAAGGATGGGAGGCAGAAAGGAAAAAAAACAAAACAAGCGGACATGAAATGTGAAAAGAAAAGTAGCGGCGGCACTTTGATCCACTAAAGAAAACAAGCAATCAACTGCATAAGGAGTGAGTCCAAAATAAAAAGGGAGAGGTGAAAATCTGGCCTTGAGATCAAGCACTAATGATGCCCGGGGGGTGGTGGGGGGGCAGAGACAAAAAGAGAGAGTACTTATCTGGAACAAACGAACCTTACTTTGAAGGCCTTGGCCAAAAAGAAGGGGGGTGGGATTGGGAC
This sequence comes from Pelmatolapia mariae, assembly GCF_036321145.2. Classification (NCBI taxonomy): domain Eukaryota; kingdom Metazoa; phylum Chordata; class Actinopteri; order Cichliformes; family Cichlidae; genus Pelmatolapia; species Pelmatolapia mariae. The sequence goes on from NC_086229.1 coordinate 76,858,023, forward strand.
AGCTGCTTAATGCAATCACAGGATTTCAAAAACTCTAAATTAGACGCCAAATAAAAAAAAAAACAATGCAACAAAAGAGGATCTTTTTTTCTTTTAATTCCTCCTTATACAGACTTCTTTAGCTCTTCTATTTCTCCCTCTGAGACAAAAAAAGATTTCCCTCCGGATCAATTTTTCATCCGCCGGCTGACTGAACAAGGCTGTCCCCTCGATCTGACCCCGTACTCCCTCATTCCTCCGCAGTCTTCAACTCCTCCGTCTCTCTTTCTCAGTCGAACACGCTCAGATATGCATATATATTACACGCTCTGGAACTCGCACACAACCTGTAAAACCTGCAAACAAGTGAATTTATCTGCTGAGTATAGGCAGATGAAACCCAAACTCAAAATAGAGCGAGGGAGATAAAGTGGACCGAGATTATCTTGCAAAGAAAAAACAACAAAAACGAGGGGGGAAAGTTTAAAAAAAGAAGAAGAAAAAAGTTTTCTAAGTATAAAACACGACTTCCCATGGACTCTCTTGCCCTCTCTCGCATTCCTGAGTCCAAACAAGAAGCATAGATGTAAAAACTGAGACGATGCCTTTGTCCAGCGGTTGGCAGCTCTAACCCAATCTGATGGACAGCAAAGACATGTACTGTATTAGAAAGCATATTTACTGTTGCACCCGTTTTCTTTGGGGGGGTCACTTGAAGGGGAATATCACTCTAATGAAGTACTTACATTTCCTGTTTTTAAGCTTAATCACTGAAAAATACAAAAAATCATAATTTATGAGCGGCTCTTCCCAAAAGATGAAGACTGTAATCTGTCATCGAAGGAAAAAGGGAGACTCTCTTTGAAGGCGTTTTTTTCTTTTTTTGTTCTTTGAGTTTCCTCGCTGTGACAGCGTGATGGATTCCACGCTGGAAAATGTCCCCTGAACCCCGAGAAAATAAAACACTCTGGACCGTGTCATCGTTTTTCCAGCTTGGTGTGCGCGCTGTGTGGCGTCCTAGAGATGAACCATTCTGCCTCGTATCTAAAGGGAAAAAGCAATGGATTTGGATTGCTTTCAGCTAAAACTGAGTGATATTTCCCTTTGAGTTTAAAGGACTTAATGACCGGAGAAGTGTGGTAGCAGTGCGGCCTGCAATGAGAATGTCGTGCATGTCTGTAGGTTAAGAAATGAGTGTGAATGTGTGTGATTTGTGCCAACTGTTTGACATGGCTGTTTGATGTCAGTACGACTTTGGATACCTTACTAGAAATATTAAAGTATTTTGTTCAAATATGTTTTTCTCCTCTTAGAAAATAAGCTAAACATCTTAGATCAGTCAGTATTTACCTTAAAGTCTGTTATCCTGATTGCAATTCAGTCTAAAATAAGCAAGACTATGACTTGAAGCTCTCATTGGTATTTTCTATCTAAAGAAAAGATGGCATTAATATGTTGTACGTGTGAAGTGCACACATATCGTCCGGCTCAGCAGTCGGGAGTATTTTAGCACCTTTCGGTTTAGCTCTGTTTTGGTTCAGTGACTGCTCTCAAGACTGTTTCCAGCTGCAGGCAGCTGTTTTCAGAGAAAATAAATACAATATATGCATCCTGCCCATCCCCGGGAGCAGCGAGTGATCGTGGTGGAGCACCAAAACAGAGCTAAAATGACAGAATAGTGCACTCACAGTGTCTTCACCGCTGAGGGACATTTTCCATAATTTCACAACTTGTAGCTCAAGACTTCATGTTTACAGGAGTGGATGCATTTTAAAGCTAATAAAAAAGCTAAGCTATCATTAGTCATGAGCTGATTTTTATGAGACTGCATTTTAGGAAACATGTTCCTCCGGTTGCCTGACCGATATATAGGATCGACACCGATACTAATGTCTGTGATGTAAAAATCCGATATATCGGCTGATATATATATATTTTTTTCCAGACACACGAAACATGAACAGGTTTCACTCACACTAGTTATTCATTTACGCTCTGCTCGAAGTCTGCTCAGATCTGCTGGTTGTTGTTTGTAGCGTTCTGAAAACCTATTGCCAAAAGGGATGTTGCAGAAGGGCCTCTGGTGGGAAAACTATGCAACGTCAATGATGGTTAAAGGGTGTTTCTTCCATTTCTTTTTTTAAATTTATCAGCCGTTATAAATGCCGATATCGTTCGATTGTCAATTAGCTAATATCGGCTGATAATATCTTAACACAGATTGCGCCCGTGAGCAGCTGAAGCCTGCTCACATGTGGTTAATGATTAAAATCTGGACAAGCAAACTACAAATGAAGGCCAGAAAGCTTCCTGTATCAAATATCTTCTACCTTGGAAAGAATCTACATCTTAAAACAAATACGTGTTTGGAGACATTAGGCTGCTGTCTGTATTAATAGTCAGATAACATGGCAGTCACATTCATTTGAATGGACTGATTCTTATATAGCACTTTCCTGCTCTACTTGTATTCACACAACCTCTATTTTGTACATCTAAGCGCTTTGTAGCCGACATACTTACACTCTGATGAATACATCAGGAGCAACTTGAGGTTCAGTATTTTGCCCGAGGAATCGAAACAACAGCTTTCCCATTAGTAGATGACCTGCTCTACCTCCTTGTCACAGCCACCTCAGGTTTAGAAATTATTTGTCAGGCTTCAGGTATTAGTAAGACTGGGAATAGAAAAAGATTCAGGGTCACGAAGGGTATGCAAAGAATAATTTACCAATATGTTTTTTGGGGAATAATCTTTATTTCCTGACAGTTTTCTGGAGTGGGGATGTCCTTTCTCTAGCCTATAAATAAAACCACTCACAGTTTCAGTGCTCGATTTTACGATTTGTACCTCCAGCTGAAGCATATTCTTCATTCTCAGTTGATTGTGAACCTCCTGCTACATGCACGTCTTTCTTTTCGTCTCTTTCTCTCTCTTAGTTGGACGGGCTCTATAGATTTCTAAAAAACAAGCCCGTGTTTTTGTGTTTGTTTTGTTTTTCTTCTTTTTTTACTTCCTGAAAAGTTGACAGTTTAGAGACACAAGGTTGTTCTTGGTGAGAGGTTTTTGCATTGATGCACTCACGCATAGCTTTTCAGCGAGGGGAAAAAAATGCTGCTTTTCTTGCCAAGATGGCAGCATTCACTTCTATCAAAGAGTAGGCAGGACCTACAGGGGAGAGACACAGACTGGCATGTTGGCCAGGAATCATTTTTACTGCCTTTTAGATTTCAGATGCTCCATCCAGCTCAGTCCAGAGTTTCAGGCCGAGGAGAAGATGGCTTTTCTCCTGGGCCGGGTGAAAGTTTAGAAATCCTTGCTCTCATGCTTTCACTCTAATCAGTGGCAGCTTAATTTGAAATTAAGCTACCTAACAATGCCTGCTGCTATTGTAAAGCTACAGCGTTGTGTGCATGAGAGCATGCACACAATGGTGGGGAGGCTGGGAAGGGGAGGAGCTTGAGTAGATAGAGGTGAAGTATTGCAGAGTTACTTTGGCAGCAGAAAGACATGTACACTGTTGCAGACATCGCGGAGGGAATCTTTATCTGGTATAGTACAAGTGCTTCATTGAATTTCTCCTCCTGTTTTATCTCCACTCCTTCTTTACCTTGAATGCCTTTTTTGGGCCCTGCTGAAGAGGTGCTGTGGGTTTGTGAGGGTTCAGAGCCAGGGTCCTTAATCTTTAGAACTGAGTCCCATTTTTCAGCAGGTGAAACCTGAAATGTTGTTGTTGGGTAGACCTTTTTTTCAAATTAAATATTCAGATGTCAAGCATTTAATTACCTTTAATGGTTGTATTTAATGACTTTTCCTACCTTTTTTTGGCTTTTTTGGCAGCATTGTCTCACGGTGATTATTTTCACAATTATAAAATCTGACATAAATTCCACCAGTGCGACCAGGCACAGCTTTCAGCATTTATCAGCAAAGCTCAAAATCAAAAACAACAACAACAAAAAAAAGGACTTTGGGACATCCACGTGTTTTGGGTTTATGTGACTAATTAATAGTAAAGATTTCCCTGCTTTTTTGCCATGGGAGTGCTTTTAATGTGAAAGAGCGCCAGCAGGAAGCGAAGAGTAAACAGCCAGCAGTGAGGCTATTCTCACCGAGATAAAATCAGAAACAACAAGCATTGGTCCATTCCTGTGAGTCTCTAGTGTCCAAACATGGCGCAACTCTACCACGAGGTGCACTCATTAAGTACCGATTTCTAAAAAAAACAATAACCAGAGTTACAACCGTCAGAGGCGATTCTGATTTGATGACTCCCTCATTAAAGATTATGAATTGAAGATTTTTAAGGCGTACTGTGATTTGCTGTAAGAACATTAAAGAGAGAGTGTTTTCTCATTATTTTAACAGTGTTCTGTCTTCTGCAGCTTTTCTTTTTTTTATGCAACTTCTCATTTCTCCTGCTCTTTCACCCAGTCTTTACCTCGATTTGTTTTGGTTCTTATCAGATTTTGCTTGCCCCACACACTAACTCTCTACTGGCCCATTCTCTTGATCTCCTCTGTTGGCCTCCACTGGCGAAATGCCATACGTTTCCCCATAAGTGGTCCCCCCCTCTGGTTTCAGACAGACGCACACGGCTTCACCCCCCGCCTCCACCCCCACCAAACGTCTTCACTTCAATACACTTCGTATGACATCTTTGATCTGCACAGGGGTGTTATGACACTTCATCTTTCCCTGTGGCGCGAGTCAGACCTCTTTTGGTCCATTCTTGGCCTTGTTTCGAAAGGAGCGCTAAACTCCCCGTTGTACTCCCTGAGCAGATTCATGATGGCGCGCAAATGTGGGAAGCACAGATCCTTTTGCTGGCCAGCTGTGCAAAGAACTTAATTTTTATGCGTGTGTGTGTGTGTGTGTGTGCATCTGTGTCCTTGTGTGACCGTGTGCCTGCTTGTGGATAAAGTGTGTGTTTACTCATTGCTGGCCTCACTCTCTCCAGGTTAATAATTATGCATTCTGAGGTTTGGTCAATATTGTAAACAAACTTGATACTGGATATGTAATATGATATATTGATGTACTGTATTATGCAAGTTTTCTCATTAAAAGTATTAAAAATCACACTTGGATGGGACTTATTCACCAAAAAATAGAATGAAAATTGCTGTTTGTAAGATTTTGAATTGCACTATATTGCAAAATATTGACTTATACACACTCACCACACATCATTAGGTACAGCTTACCTAATGGGTTGGACCCCCTTTAGCCTTCGGAGCTGCTTTAATTCTTTGTGGCACAGTTTCAACAAGGTGCTGGAAACATCCCTCAGAGATTTTGGTCCAGATTTTGGTGTTTAAATGATTCTCAGTTGGTACTACGGGGCCGATCTGGACTGCTGATTCAAGGCGGGATGGATGCATGCTTTCATGTTGTTTACACCAAACTCTGACCCTGTCATCTGAATGTTGCAGCAGAAATTGAGACTCAGTTTCCTGTTCTTAGTAGAGAGGAGTTGCATTAGATGTGTCCTTCTCTGTACCTTCATTGTATCAAGTGGTCATTTGAGTTAGGTTGCCTTCCTATCAGCTCAAAGCAGTCTGGCCATTCTCCTCTGAACTCTGACATCAACAAGATATTTTCAACCAGAGAACTATAGAAAGCACCTACCTGGGGGTTTTCTCTGTATTATTGCAGGGTCTTTAGCTTACCTTAAAAAGACTTGTACGAGTTATAAAAACCTAAACCAACTTCACAGTTGGCATAAAGAGGGAACCATCCATAGAGAGCAAAACTGTGGATTGCATTGCACTGTGCCAGTCCCAAAACATCCTTTATAATGGTGTTGAGTTTGTCCGTGAAAGTCCAGGAACTGCAGTTTTTGGCACTTTGGTGTTGGCGTTGCACGCTTTGTTTATAATGTGGAAGTTTCTCCCTTGGCTCGGAGGCACCCACCACAACTCCCCTCTTAATGATTTGGAAGAGCAGTGCCCTCTTACTGTTTTTGTGTCGAAAAGACATATTGCTCTCTTTCTCCAACAGCCCTGCATCCAGAATGCACTTTTAACCCAAATCACAGTGATTTATTGAAGGTAAAACCTGTCGACACTTTCAACAACACAAGAATCTGCTTTTCTTTTTCTGCTTCGAGTTAGGAACGAGCACAAGGCTTCAAGTCAGATATAGCCATCACAGAAAAGACTTTTCATGCCGAATTGCTTAAACTGAACTCGTGTCTCTTTCTCCCCCCACCGTCACCATCCGGCAGTGCTGAACGGGCCTCCCATGTCTGTAAAGAAGGAGCGGGAAGCAGAGCTGTTAGTCAACCGGCGGGAGCAGCGCAGCGGAGAGGTCATCTGTATCGACGACTAAACCACACAGACACGCATACACGCTCATACTCACACACTGAAACCCGTCTGCTGCAAAGATACCTTTGATTTCTCTCCTAGAAAGTTCTGGCGGTGAAACCAGCGTCGCTGAGCTCCACATCACAAAGTAATTGACTGACTGAGGGTGAACTTGTTGACCCGCTAGTGATTGTAGTTCCTTTCTTTGACACATACGCACGCATACATGCAGAAGTCCTCGAAAATGTTACTCTGCTGGCTGGTACTCCCTAAAAAGCTAAAGTCACACACAGACACACACACGCAGAGGACATTAGCACTCACGCACATGTGCACTTACTGTCCATGGACACACACCGACAGTACACGCAGTCCAACTTGTCTCAAAAAACTTCCTGTGACCTTTTCTTGTCTGCCTCAAACCATTATACTCCTCATAAACGGCCTCCTCGCAGCGGCCTCCTCCTCCTCCTTTAGGGATGCTTCTAACCTCACACAAATGCAAGCATAAACACACACACACACGCACGCAAACACAACGCTAAACCCACCTCAATCCTAGAAACCTTTTTAGATTTCTCAAATAGACCATGTAACCTTCTTCTTCCTCCTCCTCCCCTTCTGCTCCTATAACCCTCGACAGGAAGCTGCATGTGAAACTAAACTCATTTCTGCCATTGCACTCCATCTGCCCCCCCACCCCCCTCCCGAAGCATGCTCTAATCACAATAATGCTGTCTCGTGAGAAAGGAAGAAAAATATATATATACGTCAAGCTGTGCCTACAGTCGTTTTAATACTGTTTCTAACTCTCAGAGAAAGGCTGAATCTCCGATGTCTCAGTCCAAGCAGCTCCAAGCACAGCTCCGGCTTCTTCTTCTTTCATTTTTTGTTTTGTTTTTTTTAACCTTCACTTTGTCTCGATGGTACATGTTCCGATAAAACACACGCAGAAAGGTATGATGCATATATTCAGGACTCGTCTGACCACAAAGTATTTCCCGACACGCCATCCCGCTTCCCCTCGTTCCTAGTTTATGTACAGAGCTTTGAGGTATTTGGGGGGTTTGTTCCAGAAAAAGGTTTTTCAGAAACCTCCTATGAATGTTTATAACCTTTCATAAGCAAGTCAGTGTTATTAAATCCTATCGACCACCCTCAGCACTCCTCCCTCCTTTCCTTCCCTCCCCGTGCCCCCTTCAATCAACCCTTTTTTTTCTGTATTTTTTTCATTTCCAAGTTTCTTTTTTCTTTCTACAAAATCCTGTGATATACAGTAATTTACATATTTAAACAGCTCATTCGTGTTCTCTTGTGTTTTTACTCTCGCAATTATGAGTATTGTTGTTGTCGATGTTGCTGTTGTTCTCGCCGTTGCTATTTGAGAAAGAGCTTCTACCAAAAGACATTTTTTGTAACAAGAAACTATGAAAAACAACACAGTATGTGCGACACACGGTGCACCTCTTCGCCATGTTTGTCCGATGATTACGAAAGACTGTAAACGAAGAAGTTGAGCTAACTTCAGAAGTAGATATATTACATGAAAACTTTTTTTTTCCTCCCCCCTCGCTTCCATTTTAGATTTGGGGCTTGCAAATGACGTACATGTATAGAAAACGGGACATGTGTAACCCTAAATGCTTCTATGAGCAAAATGAAAATGCATACTATCTAACTCTAGGAAAAATACAGTCATCCTGAAAAATTCCACTTAATATGCCGCATCATTTAATAAAAAGCCTTAATAAAGAAATGTAAAGTCATTAAAATGAATTAAGAACCTGATGTCAACCTGTTAATCCTACAACATCTTCTCTTTTACGTTAAAAAGCCAAAAAACAAACAAAAAAAATCATGGTAGCTAGGAGTTCATTTATCCCATACATTTAACTCTTCCCAGGAAGTAGTCAGAGTCCATTTTACAAATGTTTTGCAACCCCTGAACTAAAATGTTACATCAAATCAAGCACTTAGTTCATTTTTTCTGTTTTTACTTTGTCCTCTTTCCAAAACTTTGTGTTGATTTCTCGGTATTTTGTGTCACTGTGTATGTAGTTGGTGCCGATTAAATGATGAATGGCAGTGAAAACATTTCAATGATGACGCATCTCCTCGTTTTTTTTTCTTTCTTTCTTTCTTTTTTTGTTTTGTTTGTAATAAAACTGAATGAAATGATTAAAAAATTTTCTCTGTGGATTTCATTGAGAAAAAAGCGCTTTGAGGCAACTGTTGTTGTGATTTGGCTCAATAGGAATAAAACTGAATTGAATTGAAAGGATGATTAAACACAACACATGCATTTAGAGTTCTGTGAAAAACTAAGGAACTAAGCGAGTACATAGCAGCCAGGTGTTGATAATTAAATGCAGTTGAATAGTTGTGATATAAAAGCTGAAGTTTTGACAGTTTACTGGTCTGAAACATTCAGCCGTGTCAAAAAAATCAATAAATAAATGCCACGGTCTTACAGGAGTGACCATCCCAGTAAGTTCACCTTAACCTCCTAAGACCCGAACTATTCTACGGCATGCATTTTTAATTTCTCTTTGATATTTGGTCACATTGGGGCCCCGATGAATGTAAAAACAAAGAATTACCAGATTTTTATTTTACCTTATTTTTGTTTTTAAGAAAAATAAGAGCCACATATGAGGATATTCGTTTAAAATTTTAATAGAACAGTAGCAGTATAATGTCCTCGTAAGTGGATATCAGGCCCTTGTAGAGCAAAATTCAGTATTTTGGTCTAAATAACCCAAAATGTGACGTCCACATATGTCCTAGGAGGTTAAGCTCAGACAGTGCAGTGCACAGAGAAACTGTAAAAACAACTCAGGAGCTCCATCTCAGACTCTACAGGCCTCAGTTAGCATGTGAAATGTTAAGATTCAAGACAACACAATTAGGAAAACACTGAACAGTTATGGCTTGTTTGAAGGACTTTCAGGAGAAAGCCTCTTCAAAAAAAGAACATATCAGCAGAGCTTATGTTTGTAAAGTACGACAGAGTATTAGGGCCATTTTAACTAAAACAAATGAGAAAAAAGCCAAAATGTGGAGATTACAGTTGTCGTTTCAAGCCAAACAACTACCACGGCTCCTATACCCTCTACAACAGCGGTCCCCAACCTTTTTTGAGCCACGGACCGGTTTATGTCCGACAATATTTTCACAGACCGGCCTTTAAGGTGTCGCGGATAAATACAACAAAATAAAACCTGTACCGGTACTAAAAAAAAATAAAGATTTATTTATAACACACGGGAAAAGACCCAGGAAAACCGAGTTAAAGATAAAAATGATTAAAAAATAACGCTAAAAACCCTGAAAACCATGAATTTCACACCTGAGCCTCAACTCTCGCGGCCCGGCACCAAACGACTCATGGACCGGTACCAGTGCGTGGCTTAGGGGTTGGGGCCCGCTCTACAAAATGCTTTGTTTAGATAAATTAGTGAAACAAATGATCATCTGTCGTATGGTGTCTTGTGATTCATCATCCTCTTTATTGCACAAGGGTGTAACCATCAGTATCCTTGCATCTGTACACTGCCGGATATTTCATTTTGTACAAATCCGGCCAACCCTTTCAAGTTTGGGGGGGGGGTGTTCTGACCAGATGCAGCTTTCTGCACCATGTTTTCAACCTGTTTTCAACCTCAATGTCTCTTTCTTGAAATTTTCATTTTATTCTGAAAACGATCTTCTTCTTTTTTTGCTAAATGTGGCCCTAATACTCATTCGTAATAAAGTTACATCTGAACTTCTGGAACAATGTGAACAATGAACAGACAAGACCAAAGTGCAGATGTTTGGCTTAATGCACAGTGCTTGGAGAAAATCAAACACAGCATAGCAGCACAAAGCAACTGTCAGCACAGTGGTAGAGAGGTGACAGTCTGGCCTTTCTCTGCAGACACAGTCCCTGGGCACCTTGCAATCACCGAGTCAATCATGAACTCCTCTGGAGACCAAAGTATATGTGAGGACATGTAAACCTATCTGACTGACAGCTAAAACTTGGCAGAAACTGGTTGTGCAACAGCACATCAACAAATCTACAACAGAATGGCTGGGAAAAAAAGAATAAAGGTGTTGCAATGGTCCTGTCCCATCTTGTGTTTCAGATCAGTGTTTTGGTCCTCTTAATACAATTCAGCCTCTCCAGTGGTCCTCTACTCTCATGGGCAAACTCAGATTATTGCTGTCTCATAAGTGTCCTCTTTGTTCTGCCCTGTGGTATCAGTGAGCTTTGAGTACTATTATGTGGACCAGTACCAGTTTCCGCAATGCTACTTTTGACTGGAGTGGCTTCCATCTCACAGAAATTATTTCAAAAAGCAGAATAAAGACTTTTGCTGTCTGCAGTCTAAGATGATGAAGTTGGCTTCTTTCTGCTAGACTACAAACTCCATGGCACTCCAACAGGGGCCTAGCTTGATAGTGCAGTAAGCCATTTATCTACAGTATTCAGCCTCACGGAGCTGTAAACCTTCAGTCTTTTCACACAGCAAGCAAAACTATTTTAGTCAAAATAATTGGCTTTATTACATTGGTATATTTTAGAGAAAGAGAGATACTAATATATGAAATAGCATCACAATATTTTCGTTAATGCAGTATTTTGAATGGAATCAGTGAAAAAAATCACTGAGTCTTATTTTTTCATCGAGTAGAAAAAATAAAAGAGGAGTCAGTATCTAAATGTGCAAACATTAGCTATATTAAGTTTCATGTGGAAGGCAGTGAAGTGAGCAAGTTGCATTTTAAAGCTCATAAATGTACACGTGGTTGTTATTTCTTCTCAGTTTTTAAATACCACAGTCATGATCACTTAATTTGTGTGAATACCACCTAACACCCAATCATCTTAGTCGCTCTGCTCTGATGGTGGATGCTGCAAGAGTCGGGAAGCTCTGTGGACGCCACGCTGATTCAGTGTCTCCCCTTCGCAGGCCCCTCTGCCTCCCACACGCACACATGCACAGCAACCTTGAGGAGCAGATGACTGGTGATTCACAATGACTAAAAGGTGAAGAGTCACCCTGCTCTGCTATTCAGAACAGACTGCTGCCGCTCACAGACGAGCGCTTACTGTTATAGGAGCTTTGTACTCCCTAATAGGAGAGTCTGGAGATGATTTCAGCTCCCATGAGGTACACACTGGGAAGCCCTCTGCAGATAGCTCTACATCTCAGGTGAATACTCTTCTGTACTGTTCGTGTATTTTTGCATTTATATCTTGGGCTTGTAGATGTTTTTGTTTTTTAATGCTCATCAGTGTGGTCAATCATGTGGTCAGAACCCATCTTTTTACATTTGATTTGAATTACCTATGTCGATGTACTGATGTCTAACGTATTTAGTTTTCTTCTGTAAATCACTTTGTAATCAGTATCTTGAAAGCCCAAAATGTATTAATATATTTATTAATTGCCCAAATAATTTAATATTTGCTTTCCTGCTATTAACAATTGGTTATTTGTTTCCATTAATATAAATATGACATATGCAACAAAAGTGAAAGTATACCTATGCCACAATATAATATCACATCTACACAATAATAATAAACAATAAAATGAGACATACTGGTGAAATACAAACTTCTAATAAAAATTAATCCTGAGCTGAACTACTCACAGATAATGCCAGCAACAAGCTCACTTACTTTATATGACAAGGTGTCCATAAGCAAAAAGACTGACATATTTTACTATTTATTGGTGAGGTGCAACAAACTGTAAAAACTGCTGGTCCCATCAAGAAGACAAGGAGTAACAAAAGAATTTTTGAAAACTTGTTTCAAAGCTGAGCCAGAAGGTCAAACTTTACTGGTCAATTTACATTTACCGTTATGAGCTTTGAGAAAGTGACCAAAGAGGCAAAGTCATGGATACGCAACCATCCTATATTTTTTTTCAGGCATCTGGGGTAGATCCACAATATATATCATCTTGAGTGTCTTTGGACCCCCCCAGGAGGAACTACAAAAACACTGCTAAGGAAAAGGATGACTGGTATTCTGTGCCTAGCTTGTTACCACTGTGACTCAACTTCAGATAAACAAAAGAGCATGGCTGGATGGACAGAAGTATGGATGGGGTCTTGCTCTAGGACGTTTGCGAGTACAGCCAGTACTTTGTCATGGCACCACTTGTATCTGCCTTGGTTAAGAGCAGACATGTACCCTAATAAGATATGTGCCAGGGTTCCTGTAGAACTTGCACATTAGGTCATCTCTCATGCCCCTGCTGTGCAGATTTGGATGGCTCCAGCCTCCATAAGTCAACCCAAGTGTCAAAGAGCCCAAATGCAGACTCAGAAAAGGACAATGGGGATCAACCTTAACTGGACTTTATTTACTAAACACAAGTGAAAACAGTAAACACAGGAATTGTGGGTGGCGCGTGGAACTCGAACGAGGGTCAGGAATCGTGTGCGGCATGGAACTTGAACAAGGGTCTTTTGCTAGCAAGTGGAGGGTGCCTAGGAAAAAGCAATACTGGGTGGGTGAGTGTCCAGACAGATGAGAGTGAGTCCAGAATCCAACCTGAATGGTCCAGTAAAGGGGAATCCAGTGGCAGGAGGGCAGGCAAGTAAGGAAAGGTGATCCCGTGATTATGAACCAGCGGTTAGCGTTTCCAGAGATGACCAGCGTCCAGGTGAGTGAAAAGAAGTGCGAATGAGAAGTATGGTGACTCCGAGAAGCTACTAGAAACCAAGGAGAATAGGATAAGTTAGCATGAACAAGAGAAATCACAAGATGCAAAGGAGGCCTAATACTAACGTAGATTATGGGACGAGCTGGTGAAGAAAAGTTGCATGCGCTGGTCTTAAATACTGTTGGCTGATTATCCCTGATCACAGACAGATGAGCACGACAGGCGTGTGGATGAGGGCTCTGCCCAGAGGAGGAACTCAGTGGAAACGTGAAAAAAACACAGCCACTACTCCTGGACCATAACACCAAGTCACCTTCCTCTTGGGGTTGATCGACCCATGTTGCCCCTGAGCCCTGGGAGGTAAGCTTGACTGCTCTTGACTTCCTCTGGTACTCCTCCATGTTTCTCATTTCTGCCTGGATCATGGTTTTCCTCTTTGTTAAGTTAAACTTTTCCAGACTTTTGGAAGCATGTGATGCCCAGACTTTGTCATCCTGCACAGGGTGCTCGAATAAAGTTGGATTTTAAAGATTCCTTTTTCTTGGACCAGTGATTTAGAGTCCTTCCACTCTTGTCCTGATGTAGTTTTTAACCTACTTCTCTGACCTTGTTGTCTCTTGCAACCCTGCATTTGTCACTTTGAACTCTGCAATGAGAGATGACAGAGTAGTTGTAGTTGCCCAGATGTAGAGCCCAACTGGAGTAAAACTTGGAGCCAGCTTCTTAGGTGCTCAATGATCTTTTGTTCCACTCCTTCCACTGCTGTAAGCTGGACTTTATACACTATCAGAAACCACATCAACCTTGGAAGCAAGCGTTGTTGATACAGCCATATCTGAAACTTCCCCAGGAGCCCAGATTTATCAGTAGTCTTCAACCACCCCTATGCTTTCTCTTCAGTATTGCGGATGTTGCTGCTGTCCCTTAGTCATCATAGTCTGTGTTGCCACCTCATCAAGCTTGGTTAGGACCAATTTTGCCTGCACATGGGAAGATGTTGTGATTATAAGGTCATCCACGAAGTCCTTTATCGCTGGTTATCAGATGCTTCAGTTCTTCGCCGAGTCTCTGGTTACATTTTCCGCTGCTGTCATTATGAGGTTCATACCAGGATGATAAGATGGGGGAGACTGCATAAGCAGTGACAATCGTTTTCTCATGGTGCTGCCACTGGGTGATGTAGTTTGTGGTCTTGAAGCGGAGCTTGATCCCTCGCAGGTAGCTGCAGATCATTCCCTTGATGTGGTCTGGGACGTGGTAATACTTTATGGCTATTCTGACGAGATTGTGAGGAATGTCTACAAAGTCCAGCCAAGTCCAGCCAGACTACTGTCAGATTGCTTTTCTTTGACCTGGCTTCATGTGTCATCTGGCCTAGGACTCCTCTGTGTTCCAGGCATCCCGTGAAGCATGGAATCCCTCTCTTTTGGATCAAGGTGTTCACATATCTATTTTCCATCATGTATGGAGTCATTCTCCTCTCCAATATTCAAGACTGAGCAGGATAAAGGTTCTAAATTGGCTTATGCTTTGTTAGCTGTTTTATGCTTCCAATTAACCTATTTTTGAGTCTGTTTCTTTAAAAAAAATTGAGCTTTTCAAAAACAGTAAGGGAGGTTTATTTCAAAGTGTGAACAGAGTGTGTGGAAACTTAACAATGTTTAGACAATGCATACATCATCATTTTACAGAGAACGTCTTCATAACATTACAGAATTTTCCGAGATGGCAATAAACTTTGACATTTAGAGAAAAAGGAATTGGGGCAGGGAAGTGTTCATGTGTGTGTGTTGTGTGTGTGTTTGTGGTGGCGGGGGTGGGACGAGGCATGTTTTTCCTCAAAGACTTTAAGCTGTGTGGTTCAGGTTCAGATTCAGGAAGTGAAAATTTAGAGGGTTGTTGGTGTGTGTGTGTGGGTGTGTGTGTGTAGTCTGATTGGTGCTGACAGGGAAGTATGAGTTGCACAGGGATGTGGAGGGGGGGATGACTGAGACATAAAGAGGAAAGAGGAAAATGATGAGGAAATCAAACAGGATATATCGTCTGCACTGCAGAATCGGACGTTTTTTTCCATTTGAAAACATAAATGTTTGGTTCCAATTAAAAACGCTGCGATCGCTGCAGTAAAGTGCTGAGGAGAAACCAATGTGGTCCATCCACAAAAACTACTTATAAACAAGAGTGGGAGTGCAGAAACCCACGGCTAGAAATACACACTGTTTGCATTGTAGCAAGGAATATTACGGAAACCAGCAGCGTATGAGAGAATGGAAGGAGTTATATTTCCAGAAGGATATAAAAGTAAAACAAACCCAATACTAAAAGCTTTTAGATATTAAACTGAACTCTTAAATGTAACTGTCAGTATGACACCATTCACCTCTCTTTTGCAGTCAGACACCAAATAACCAGAACTTTCTTTTTTTCCCTTTTTTTTCCGAGGTTAACCTGGAACGACTCCCTTGAAAATTGATGTTGGATCTTTTCCATGTTTCTGCAGAGTTCTGCTTTTGGTGTCACACAACTGATTTAATATCTGGCTTTTATAAATTCACTGTAATAAAAATGAAGCCACAAAAGGGTAAAAGGACAGACTACAGCAATGACTCTCAGTCGTTTTTGTCAGACCCATGCATACCCACAGTGCCCAGATGAGCTCTGGTAACCCTTTCACTGATTGCCTTTGTTATAAATAATTTTATACAATAAAGGCTCAGTTTTTAGGGCCAGTTTTTTAAATTCTGACCCTGATACTACAATATTAACGCATACTGTGGGTGATGAAGTCATTTATCCATTGCATAAATGGATAAATGACATTAATTTCCTTTTCTTAATTTATACTTAATTTTAGCTATTTAACACTCACAGCTAATATAGCCCATTGGTATTTACCCTCTACTGTTAATCCATAACTTTCAATTCACTATTTCTTACTTTTAGGTATCTGTTTTAACCATTTACTAACTGGTTAAAATACATAACTGATAAATGTGAAGTAACATATGTGGTTGCTTTTGTTCATATTTTTGCTGTCGTGGGTCCTTTAGCTTAGCCCTTAGCAGCAGCCTCATCGCTGCTCTTTCATGTTTTAACTTTGTCCCAGTGCTTCTTTCCTTTTCATATAAACTTTCATTGGCTCTTCGTTTCAGTACCAACTAACTTTTTGAACCTATTAGCGTTTAACTTATGTATTAGATTAGTTAGGGCTTGCATGGTGGTGCAGAGGTTAGCACTGTTACCTTACAACAAGAAGCGTCTGGGTTTGAATCTGCCAGGAGACTGGGGTGACTGATATCCCTGTGTTGGTGTTCTCACTGCATTATCATAATGATGTCAGTCCAGTATCAAAATTGCAACTGACCAAGCACGTTGTTGTGATCGCATAACTTTAAAATATGGAGAAAAAAAGTAAAACCATACCTTTGTTAAAATAAACCTCTCTTCTAGAACAAATGGTCAGCATTTCAAGTGTTTTCTTTGTTCATTTATGAAATATAACAAACATATTATCAGGTTAGTTTTGCTGTTAGCCAAATTTAGTTTATTTGTCTTGGTTTGCTAACTTAGCTAACTTTTTGGCTAATGCTAACTGAATGCTAACTAACTCAGACAACGTCACTGGTCGGGTGCAATTCTGATCCTGGGCCAGCGTTATTATGAAGATGTAGGAACAACACCAACACGAGGATATCAGACTGTGCCTGGGGCTTTTCTGTGTAGAGAGAGGTGTCCAAGGTGTACATGTCCTCTCACAGCGCTGCTACAATGCCAAACTTGGTAAGAAAATGGCTTTCTGTTACCTCTCTGAAACTGCAGAGTTATATCCTGGTGTACAAGAATCTCTGGTTGGGCGTCACTGGTCTGCAATCAGCAGCGCTAATGTTGCACACTGTTTACCGCATTAAGAGGGCTGATTAGCAGAAGGGTTTAATAATCTATTTTGTAACTTGGAGATGACTTTGTGAAGCTCCGTGTGTTCAGGTGCAGGGTAGCATCATCAATAAAAGTAGAAAATGTTTTGCTAACATGAGCAGGTTCATTTGAGAGGTGTGAATATCCATGACAGAGGCATGAAAGTATTTGGATCTCCTTCTAAGAGGTTTCAGTCAGATTTAAAGGAAATCACTAAGTGTAATAAGATCATCTGTTGATAATTTGGGTTTTAGTCACGCAAATACAGTTTCTTTGTTAGTTTTTTCGGGGCCACTTATCTCACCCCTCGCCCTATGGTACTGGGATTAGCTCCAGCAGTGCTGTGACCCTGAATTGGATTAATGAAAGCTTTTCAAATGGTCACAAAGAATAGAAAATGCATAGATTTCTGCCAAATAAGATAGCACAGAGTTTGCTGTACGTGAACCGATCGTGCCTACATGCGCAGTCGACCATTAAAGACCCATCATCAGCCACAACAATGAGTGCAAAACAAAAACATCCAGCTCAGGCTGACAGGAAACGGCTGTTTTTATATGAATTCGCTCTGGGGTGCATGAAAGCGTGTACCAATTTCATGGCAGTGCATTTCATTTTTGTGATTTTCTTTCTGTTAGTTGTTTTCGAATAACTTACATACGCATCTATACTTTGCCAATGTGATGAAAAAAAAACTAAAATGTATTAACTTCATTTATAATACAGCTTTATCTGTATTTTGGCTGAATAATTAACAGTTTTATCAGGTTATTTCTTGAAAAATGGTCATCAATCAGGTGAAGAAGAGGGAGTAAGGACAAGCTATATTTAAAGCTCTATGCTTGGTTGGTACAACTTGCACAACAAAGTATACAAACAATCATTATAACCTTACAAAAGATAACAAATTCACATCCATGGTATTTAAAACACCTTGATAAAATGTAAAATGTGTGTAAAATATATCCAAAGTATTTAAAGAAAATGCTTGCATTGATAATATAAAATCAGTATAAACAGAAAAAAATTGATTTGTAAGATTTCATACACACTGACGCTACATTGTATAAAATATATGACAACTCGTGTAGGCCGCTTGCAGATGTGTTCTCAGCTGTGGAAGTGGAAGGTGCATGCACAGCTTTACTCATAGTCTTATAAAGAGTTTAAGCACAATTTATAGCGTAATACACAGGCTAAGATGAACATCCAAGGAATTTTCTTCTGCTTCTTCTTTTTTATATGAAGCCCTTTATCTACAGAACAGCTCCCATCACATCTGTTCCCTCGGCAGACATTCACTGCGGGCCTTGGTTTTATTCCAAAAATCTGCGTTCCAAAACAGCTCTGCAGTCCAGAGGAAAAAAAAAATCCACAACAGCTTCCCCAAATGTCAGGGTTTGTCTTTCAAATTAACGTCTTTGGGAAGAAGCCGTAGCATTAAGCGATGCCTCGACCGCTTATGAGAGTTTCACCATTTAGAAAACAATCTTGTCCACACAAAAACAAGTTAGTTCTCTGATGAGTCTGTTTACTCGTTAAAAAAAACCAAACAGAAACAAAACGTTTCCACAGTGCGCTTCAGTTAACTTTAAAGATGCTAAAGACGTGAGGCGAGGCGGAGGGATTGCCTACGCTGTGGAGTCTGAAGGACGGGCCCGTAATGGCCTGCAGCTCCGTGCCTTTGTCCAGTCGCAGGAGGCCGGACACCTGGCAGGGCTTCAGGAAGTGGAAAGGGTGCGGCCCGGCAGAGGGGGTTGTCCCGTAGCCTTCCATGCATTGCAGCTTCTGAGCCCTCGAGCCGAGGGTTACCACGTCCAGCTTCACGTACTGAGACTGCTGCTCGTTGAACAACACCTGAATGGACAGAGAAGATGATCTCTCATGAACAGGTCAGCAGAGGGAGAACTTGTTTCTGGAGTATTCATGTGAAACTCAAGCACACTGTCTCGGGATTTCATGACTTTTTCTTTCTCTTTTTTTCTCCTTTTGCTTAGATTTTCTCCAGACTTCTGTCAGCCTGACAAGGAGGAAGGCCTGGATACTTGAGATTACCCAAAACCTGATACCCAGCTCTCCAAAAACATGATTCATACGTCTACACTATGACTGCTAGAGCTAAATAAAGCTTGCTTCTAGCTTTGCATGCAGACTTTTTTAATTCACCATACTATCCAACCATCCATGCATTTTCTTCCACCTATCCAATTCAGAGTCACAGGGGGGCTGGAGCCTAATTCACCAGACTAAAAGTAAGAAATGTATTTTTATAGGTGTGATGCTTTAACCTTGATCTCTGTTTTATTTAAGATGTTTTCAGCTGGATTCATCTTTCTCAGAATCGTCAGTGTTTGAACTTTGTCTTAACCATCCCATGAACCCGTTTCAGTTTACTTTAATTTCACTTTAAATTATTACCCAACCATAGTCTGAAATTGTTTTTTGAAATTAAGTTGGCAGGATAAAAATATAGAATTTTGTGAAATAATATAAAGATACCTAATCAACTTTCCTGCGATTTAAAGCTGCATTTATACCTTTGGGACAAAACATTTTCATTTTGACTCTGTTTTGGTCTTTTCCATAGACTGTATATAAAAGATGGATGTGCCCATCGCAAACACAAAGTATGACACAGTATGTGGTTTCAGAAGAAGAAGTCAGGTTAAAGGGAAGTCATATAATGAATTACTTCATTATATGACTTTGTAAAAAAAAAAAAAAGTTAAAAAAAAGATGAATTTATGTCATCAGTCACCAGCAGATGACAAAGACTTTGATTTTTTTGATTTCTTTCCTGTAAGAGTGTACTCCTCTTACTGCGAATGTGGGTTTCTTAATCATTTTGTTATAAAAGGAATTCAACAGAGCTGCCCGTTCCAGGAAATATTCACTTTCAGTGACAACCAAATTCCCTAAAAATACATTACACAATGTCGACTTTGTATTTGGTTATAATTTAAAATTTTGCTGCATTACATACTGGTTAATGTGTAACTGTAAACAGTACAAAGCCTCAGGGTTTAAAGAGTGAAGCCAATGTAGAAGTAACTTAGCCTGTATTCTTTTTAATAGTCACCAGGGGGCGATACAGGTACAAAAAAACTTCCAATCCTATATACATTTAAGGGAAAATGTCTCTTTCTTGACCTCTTTAAACACTTTCCTGTTGAGTTTATGGACTCAGTCACTCATTTGAATTAAAAACTTAAGTAAACATTTGTCATAGCAAGTTCCAGAAAGGAGAATTAGCCAAGGTGTGCTTGCTGACTAACAACTTGTGAGCTATAATTCATTAGCCAGTGATTTTTGTTTTGTAACATTACTGCAAAAATATTGTTTTACAGTAGCATTATGAATTTTAAAACCTTAAGCAGAGGACATTAATACTGTGCAACCAAATTTTCTTTGAAGGGTTTATATTAAAAGTGAACAGTGGGCATACCTTGCTAACTAAGCTAGCTAGCGCGAGCGGATCGGCTCCAGTCCAATTATGGTCTTCAGCAACCAGTGCAAATTTTGATTTAATTTTAGTCATAAGTCTAAAGTCATAGTCAGTTTTAATCGAATAAATCTCATAAAATTATAATAAATATTAAATCTAAAAGGTGATTCAGTTGATTAAAATATGAAGCGTAAAAGTGTGGCGTAGTTTGGTGTCCTACTTTTATTGCCATCAAATGTGAAATGTGCCTATATGTCTGCTCTTGTCTTTGTCCAAAGCACTAACATTTTGTCACATTTTAATGAGAAACAGGGAGATTTCTGAGTTCTGTTTCCAAAAAAAGCTGTACCGTTGCCCGAGGGCTGATCGATTGTTAGCATCTAACCACTGGATCGCTGCCAAACACGTTCTGCCTTTCTACAACTTAATTAGTTGTCTTTGGATCTCATCTCTCCAGAATATTTTCATCTCGTTCCTATTCGCAGACGTAAGCGTCAGTAAAATAATTTCTCTTGATGAAAAAGGTCATTGAGAGAAATTACTTGACAATGAAAATTAACACTGGTGGAAAATTGAACTTTTTTCAAAAAAGATGTGGGCATCTTTTATTTACAGTCTACCAGAACCTGAGGGAAATATCTGGATCTTTACTTCATCTTTGCTTGCGTATCACTGTGTACATCAGCTAGCTGCCAACTGGGAGCCATTTTGATTTTGTACAGTTTATCACACACAAACAGGCAGAACTAACCTGGTGTTTTTTTCTTTTGTGTAAAGAGAAAACATGCTAACTCCACTCAGAGGCACTCTGTCTAGGTTCAAAGCACACCACTGAGCTGCCTTTAATACTGCCCGCATTCATTTGAGACATTATTAATGGAAAAGTTGTGACTGGTTCAGCTTTAAGGTAGAGGTGCGGCTGCCAGACAGTCCCAGACTAATGCTGGGTTAGCTTAGATAAGCCCAGACTCCTTGTTTAATAGCCACACCTTGTATGCAGAGTTTGCAGCTCAAAATAAACTATAGCTCCCAGCAGAAACTCACCTGGCAAAACAGGAAGTAGACGCCTGCTTTCTCCACGGTGAAGGTGCCCTGCTCCTTGTTGTACCTCACCGCTTTACTCATATTCAGCGTCCTCTCTTCCCAGCCCTTGATCACCCCACCTTCTCCCACTGTTAGACACATGAACACACATCCCAGGTCATTCCTCTCAGAGACAAAAGATCCACAGATTAACCTCTGTCCTTCACTTTTACGACTCTTACCTTGCTGAGAGGAGACTTTGGTTACTGACGGAAAGCAAAAGCGATGTTGAAAGAAAAGGAAAAGGGAAAGTCAATTAAGATTTTATGAGTGCAATCGTATAGGGGTATATGATTGAAAACACTTCAGCAGATGCTACACGAGACAGCTACGAGAGATCTGCCAAGCCACTTACTCTCAAAATGAGACGCCGCTTTCCTTCCATTTCCACTCCTCCCTGCTTTCGACGTCCTCTCTGTGAAAGGGAGGCAGGACAGGAGACTGAATGCACATAAAAATGACGTCTGTGGGTTTTTTTTTTTAACAATTTATTTGGACAAAGCAATCATCCCCATCTCTATCTGTCTAATAATATGACACGTTAATTTGGTGCCATTCAGATCCAGACCTGGCTGGCTCTAACAGGGTTAGCAGATGGGCAAAGGATTTCCTTTCACGTGCTTCAATAATATTTCCTCAAACTATTATTTTCGGTCAGAAGCGCGTGCCTCCCCACCACCACACGCACACACACTTGTAGCAGCTAATCTTGGAGCCAGTTGGTCGCAGTCATGTAGAAAATACTGAATACAGAGATTGGATGGAAGGAAGGAGGCTGGAGAGATCTGATTGGAAGGAAGGGTAAAAAAAAAATTAGAAAACCAATAAAACCCCCAAGATGGACAGGGGGAAAGTGACTGGTAAAGCAGAAAAGGACAGGCATTAAAAGGCAAAGCTGACGAACTAAAAGGCTAAGCAAGAAAAATGAAGTGCAGGAACAGGAGAGTCAAAGAGGGTCTTTGGCTGCAGCGTGACCCAGAAGAGTCGATTAAGAACAGAGTGAGGCAACAGCCAGCTTCATCCGAGAACAGGCTCAGATAACTGCAATAAATAAAGCACAGCGCTGATGACCGCCTGCTCTTATTCCCCACTAAAGGTTTTTTTTAGGGGTTTTTTTGCCTTGCAATCCAGCTGATTTCAAACACTGATACAACTCTGTGTATGAACTGTGAATTACACACTTTATGTTTCAGGATGAGACGGGCCAAACGCCCCCCACCGCCATCATTCGGGAATATTGAGCCCCTGTGAAAATAACTCACATGTGGGTGACCCTGTGGACTTTGGATTTGCTATGGCCGAGCGTAAAGCCCTCAGGCTGGCCAGATTTTCTCGACTTAAGCTGTTGGTCTTTTCAGAGGAGAACATAACAGCAGTGTCCTGCTGAAAGGAAAGACTGGAAAAAGCTGTTTGCTCTTCTTATTCCCTCGTTTTTCTTCTTTTTTTCCATTGACAGCCATGAGTTTCTGACAGTTTAATGAGATATTAGTTACTAAAACCAATAAGCTAGCACTTAGAGAATATCAATACAGATACACTGGTGAAATCTAGACACTAATCCCCTTTAAAAAGCCCTTGTGTGGGTTCACTCTCGGGCAAAACGTGGACAATCAAGCAGTCCCGTGATGGTGACGCAAGCAGAGGCTATAAATACAGCAATGATAGGTCATCAAATATCACCGCTTTCACAACAAATCATAGCTGTGTCAGTCGTGTGTTCTGGCGGTGGGGAAAAAAATCAATTTCATTGCCCGAAAGCGTGCAACAAGGCCCCCAGCGCCCGCGCCAGCTGCTTTTTTTCTGGGACTCGAGGCCGCTCTGGTCAGACCTGTAATTTCTGAAACAGTCTTCCAGCTGCCTACTTTTTCCTGTGTCAACTTTTAGCAGCGGGTAGTGCCTGCGGCCCGCGAGACCTGACCAAAGTGGCATGTGGGGCCAAGACTGGCCAGCGCTCTGCGTTAAATGTTCTTCCTAAAAAAACAACAGTTGGTAAGGAGACTGTGTCTGTGGCAATCTGGAGAGCTGAAAGGACAGGACGTCTTATACATGCCGGTGGTGCTGCAGTGCAAGAAAAATGTCAGGCTTTGGCAGGCTTTTCAGACGCAGTACCATCTAGATGTGGGCGGACTGGGCCAAATATCGATAGTATCGATACGAATGCTGGTATTGGCGCGATAGGATCGATGTTTGGTTTTAATGTCCTACTAAGTTCAGTGTGTAGCCAACTGAATTGTGTTAAATTATTTTATTGGAAAAGGAAAAATATCAAACATCTACTGTGAAAAATGGCCTAACGTCTGTTTTATTTACAGACTTCAGCGCATTTAAACAACAGAAGTTAATGTGCTTTAGAGATGGACACATTTAGACTCCAGGTCTACAAAAAAAGCACTTTCAAAATACATAAAAAGATGAAAGGTGTTTTTTCTCTTAGTAACTACTCATCACTAACCATTAAAATGTGTTAGGAATTAGCAAATTGATGATTCATCTCATAAACCGTGACAAACTGCTCTCCGCTACATAAGCTGCCTTTAGAGGTTAAAAGTATTGCTGAAACACTGGCCATGAATTTACTTGGTAGGGGATCGATACCAAATTAGCAGTATATCACAGCACTAGTACCATCTCTCTTCACTCGATGCCCCACCAGCAGCTCTCTCTTCTCCAGGATCAGCTGAACAATGGCCTTCCTCTGTGTGTTGACCTGTTGAAACACACAGAAAAAAAACAAGCTATTAACAAACAGCCAGTTAGTTTTCTCATAACTTTTTTTTTCTGGCACAGAACCCACTCACGGCCACAGACAGCCTTTATTTCCTGCCAGCCACATAAGCAGCAGACTGGTCTCTGGCAGTATCCTGCCCCCTTTGCTGCCATTCTAGCTGTAAATCTACCACTTCCTCAGCGACTGGTTGCGACACCTAATGCATGTTTTCAGCACTTCGAATTCATTGTCATTTTTTTCTGCAAGAAAGAAATTGATTTTGTCAAGCCAGACAGGATTTAAACCCTCAACTGGAAGGTGGGTGGGGGGGAGACTCCACTGGGTCACCGAAGGAGGCCTAAATCGAGTAAGAGGAGAAGCTGCTCCAGAGGAGGGGGGAAGAAGTATGTTTAAATTTACTGCTACTGTGGAAAAGCAGGCCGAGAGAGCTGCACTGCACCCTCCAGACATTCACTCACTGGCTCTCATCAGAAGTTGGCTAACGGTCAAATGGACAGAACAGGGGCCCCCTTGGGGAGGGCTCCAGCAACACTCCACGTGTCCAATTTTAGGGGGTATTTGTGTTATGTGCAGGTTTCTTGCCCCCCCCCCCCCCTCCTCTCCCCCCCTTCTCTTTCTCCTGATATAAAATCCATTGCAATCTGGTTTTGTGAAATACACTGAACTCAAAAAAAAAGAAAAAAAAACAAGAAGAATTTCCATTCTGGCTCTTTTTGGAAATTTATTTGTCTTGTGATGCAATCTCGTGTCGGATATTTGCTGCAAGTGCAAAACAGAAAAAGAAGGAGAGTGGAAAAAAGTTTAGGAAAGCTGCACTTTGCAGGAGATTTAGAAGCGTTTGCTTGTGCGGGCTGAAAATGATTTACACTTGCCACGCTTTATCGTGCAGCCCGTTTCACGCCTCGAGTCCCCGGTAGACTCGAGGCAGTGGGGTGAGCGGGCATACGCTAAATAGCTGAGGCTTTCCAGTAAATTTAGGTTTTAAAAAAATGGAGCACAACTGGCACCAGAGTAATTAATCATGACCCCCCACCCGGGGAGAATGGGGGTGGAGGTGGTTAACAGGGGGAGGTGGACACAAAAATAAGCAACAACTCGGCACAATTTGACTGCGCTTATTGGCGAGTAATAAAAGTGCCAAGCAGAGAAATGGTGCGAGAGAATAAGTAGTCTACGTGCGAGGGGCGAGAGAAAAGGGGGAGGGTGAAGTGTGGATTTGTCCATATGCCCCCAGCCAAGATTCCCGTAACCGCAGCCACAAAAGAAGTTACATAAGAAACACTTGATGGTCTTTCCAAAAAAAAAAAAAAAAGTTGCAGGAGAGTAAATATTATTGTTGGTGCAAAAACGGAGAGGGGCTGTCTGCACGCTCGAATTATTAAGATCTTTTTCTAAAGTATGACACAAACCTGCTCGAGTCGGTCCTGCAGGATCTTGAAGGACTGAGACAGGTCCCGCGTCTGTCGCAAAGTCCACGCCGTAAACAGCGCGCTGCATGCGGCCAGAGACAGAGCCACCAGGGCCAGAGAAGCCCAGACGACCCGCAGCCTGCGCACTCGTCTCCTCTGCAGAATCCGATGCATGTTGGTGCAGACTGCGCTGCTAATCACCGCCGCAGACCATCCGAAATCCCCCGCTTCAACTCCATTCCAGCAGAGCATGAAGTCCCTCCAAATGCATTTCAGTCCAAATGTCCAGTCTGGCAATAAGAGGACAGGCTGTGACCGCTCTGTAGGATCTGCTCTTTAACTTTTAGCTTTATCTGGCAGATGAGTTTGAAAGCAAAGCAGCAAAAACATCTGATCAAATCACAGCCACCATCCTCCGTGTGTGCAGGCCGTCTCCAAATACAAGAAAACTGTGCAACTGGCGCACATCAACTGTTGCATCCTTCTCCTTGTGATTCGTTGACTCAGCTCTCTTGTCTTCCCTTTAAACGGCGTGCTGGGGGGTCAGTCTATTAGACAGACAGACCGAGCACACATGAATGTACACACACGCGCTGAGAGAGACGCACACACACGCAGCCACACAATCTCTGCTGGAGGTGAACTTTGCGTGTGCCCTGAATTTTTGATACCAGCTGGCAGCCGCCGTGAAATTCGACGAGGGGAGCGCACGGAAAGCTTTACGCGAGGCGCACCGGAGCTTCCGCTGCTTGTCAAATCACTCTCATCAACTCCAAATATGTGCCATTCATGTCCGCGACAGTGCCGTGTGTAACCACACGGTGGCTGTATAGACTCACGATCTGCACGCTGCACGTTTGGTTTCCACTGTGCCATCAACAGGTGAGCCAGAGAGCAAAGTTTTCATTCATAATTGAATTTATAAAAAGAAAAGAAAAAAAGATAAACCGTTCCAGGGAACAAAAGGCCAGTGGGTTCAAACAGGAGTACCAGCTCCTTCTATACAAAGCACAGAGGTTCTTATCTTCAGAGAATTTCACGTGGTGGCACTGTGTCCTGACCACTAGATCTCTGCAACTCCTAAAATGTTTTCTGGAGAGCGCGTTGAATCATTTTAAACAAGCACACTGCTGAAGCCACATTTACAAAATGACGCTGTTCATTAAAATAGCATGGGTATGAGGCGTTTTTCAGAGCTCTAGTGCATTTTTTACGAGGCCCCACACAGCAGGCACCATATCAAACAGTAAATTAAAATCAAACTTGAATTTAAAAGTAGCCCGAGGAGTCATGCTGATGCTTTTCTTAAAGAAGAACAAACCTTTCATTGCTCACATACTGTCTTCTTCTTCTTTCCAGCCTTTGTTGGACAGCACTGCTGGCACCTCACCTGCCGATCTGAACGCCTAACGCACGCATACATATGTGAGAATGAGCATCCTTGTGCACATTTGTGTGAAAATGAAGGGTTAGGGTTAAAATAACTTCCTGCCCAAAAAGATTAGAATAAATCTACAGTTTTCCAGTGAACATATAGGTGAACACAGAGACTTTTGGAAAACATGCTCTGGGCAGCCCAATGAAAGACAGAGCTGTTTGGCCACAGGAGCAGTAGACTTGTTTGGACCCAATGTGGCTTTTCAGGAGAAGAACCATCTGTAAAGCATAGCGGTGGAAATGTTTTCATTTGGGGTTTCTTGCTTCATAGCTTTGGTGAGTTTGCAGACATTGATTCAAGTCATCATATCCGAGTGAATGATGATCAGGAGCACGCAGCAAATCCGCAAAGGCCCACTTGCAGGAATGGAAGAAAACCCTTAAATCCTAGTATATCACGTTTATTTGCAGGCACTGTATCGAAGAAGATGAAATGTTGAATATGATTCAAAAACATGGAATGTCTCCATTTCACAAGTGTATGTATCAGAGTCATGTGATGAACTGTCCAGAGCGTACCCCGCCTTTCACCTTATGACAGCTACTGTGGATGGGATGCGTGGGAGAGTCACGAAACAGGGACTGAGAAATACCCCTGCTTAGCAATACTCATGGTTAAAACTCCACAGAAATGTGACTCGTCCTCACATGGCGAATAGGACAATGTGAGCTGCAGCGCCTTGAGGCAGTTGAATTGAATAACTAGCAGTGGGCTTTTATGTTTTGGCTTTTCATGGCTTATTAGCAGCAGGTACTTGTACTTTGATCTGTGCATGTCCTGTTAAATATAGCAGAGGTTTGTATATTTATGTGGAGGCTAAAGTATTCAAAACTGTGTAAAAGGTCTTATACAAAAACAGAGTTTGTACACTTGCAGCGATCTTGAAAGTCAACATTTGTTACAACATCTTTATTCTTCAACACAGTCTGAACTCTCCTAGTCAAGCTTTTTTAAAATTTCACCAAGTCATCTTCAGGAATAGTTCTCCAGACTTCTTGAAGGACATTCAAAGCTCTTCTTTGGATGTTTCTGCCTTTTGTTCTGTTCTCTGTCAAGATGATCCCACACTGCTTCTATGATGTTGATGTCTGGCTCTGGAGAGGCCAATCCATGGCTGATAGTCTTCCACTGTGTGTTTTATTGCATTGGCAGTATGTTTGGGTCATGCTGAAAAATGAAGCCACTGCCAATCAGATGCTTTCCAGTATTGCATGGTGGATAAAAATTTAAATGTACCTCATAACTGTATCTTTTTCATGAGCTGTTTTTTAAAGCCACACTGCACACCATGCAGAGATGTGCTAAGTTTTTGGCTAATGGCTCTTTGGAAATCGGCTTGTTATTTTTTGTCTGTCAAACTTTGTTATCCTTGATATTTTTCATAGATTCATCTAAAGAAATGGGAACAAAGTATGTGTTTTTGTGCCTAAAAGTACAATTTAAAATTGGTTCTTTGCTAAGTTGTCTGTTTTGTGTTGACACAGCAGTGGTTCATCCCTTCAGTCCCTGAGTTAAAGGGCCTTTTTTTAGTCTTGACTGATTTATATGTTTGTCTTGTGGCTTAACAAACAAACCAAACATTCCTCCGATGATGACCAAATACAAGGACTGTACTGAAAATGAGTGAAAAAGCAGCCAGTGTCCAAAGAAGAACTTTGAAAGAGCTTCAGAAAGCCTGGAGAACTATTCCTCAAGAGCACTTCAAAGAATGTCTGCAAAGCCTGGCTGCTTGGAAGTAAAACACAAAGAAATGAGGACTAAATCAAGACTTTTGCACAGTATGTATTGAGCATAGTTGGAGAAAAAATGACACCAAACTGGGATTTTAAAAAATGGGTGATGTCAGTACGCCCCCTATTGGCCAAATTGAACTGCATTAAAGTTTTCTCATCTACTCATCAACTCATCTACTCTGTAGTAATATTAAATCTATATGTCTGATGTTAATAAAAGAAAGACAAACAGACTAAAGAAGAAATGCGCAGCTACACATTCATGTCACCTTGAATTCGGACAGATTTTATAACTCTAATCAATGAACCAACAAACAGGTGGACAGTTTCTGGTTTTCAAGACAGTCACAACATGAAACCACCGACTCTCATACATGTTGAGTGTTTTATTCATTGTTTGTTTTTACACACAGCAAATGACCCAAAATTCAAGCATCTACCTTTTGTGGCAATTTCATGGCTTCAAATATCAGGTGAAAAACTTATGGATCCATTTTTGGTGATTTTCTTTTCAGTGTTTTGACTTCAGCTGAGGAATTTACTGCTCCTCTGTGAGCCGAGGGAATTTATGCACCTCATGAAGCTCTTTTTTAAAAACTCAGCGGATGAAGTCGAAAATGCCCCGAAAAGCCTTCCACACAACTTTTATTTTCGGTAATTTCACAGACGACATCGGAAATATGAGGACATTAAAGACACCGACCTCACCGGGAACACTGAATACGAGCTCTTATGGTACACTGGATAACACGGCCGCACAGCTGTGGAAATGAGAATGCGTCATGGTTGCCCCTCTGCTATTACACAGTGTTGTACTCACACACACATTCAACACACTAAAAACTGAGGAAACATCTTAAAAAATATTAAACTGGTGAGTCGCTGCTCTCTGTTTTATGCACAAAGCGTCTCTTCTGAGATTTACTGCAGTCGTGACTGACAGGAACAAGGGCTGAACTTTGATTTTGAAGTGCTTTGGGAAATCCATGTTGGGAAAACAGTTCGAGACTGAATAATTTATAGCGCTTGGTCTGAAATTCTGATGGGAAGCTGCAGATAAGACATAATGATCCCCTCGTGATCCCTTGGACTCGGCGTGGATTTTTGTGGAAATGCACTTTGTAGCAGCACAAAGATTTACTTTGCAAAACTGAGCTAGGCTGCAGATTTTGCACATTAGACATGCAATATTTCGATGTCCCAAAGATGGATAGCTAACTAAATAAATAAAATAAAATACCGTGCATTCCAGAGTGAATTACTTTGTAAATGCAAATTGCAAAAAGTAACAAAGAATGGTCAGCGGTTTCTACTTGTTTAGAAAGAAAGAAAACAAACCAAATATAACCCCCAGCTCAGCCTGTTTTCATTAAACTGCTGGAAAGAAGCCCTCTCTGAGAAAAAAAAATTGAGACTGAATATAAAACAGAAGTGCAGACCAGAATTACGCCGCTTTCATTTTAGCGAGACAGGTTCAAAGACGTGCACTGAGCCCAGTCCAAGATTTTCTCTTAGTTTTCAAATTCGACCAGATGGATTGTTTTTGTTTGACTCGAGGCTTCGTCCAGGTCTTTGAAACCAGTCCCACACGTCTGGCTGCAAAGATGGAGGTTTTAGTCTGAGTCCAGCTGATTCCTTTAGCGCACACTCTCATCACAAGACCTCAATACACATAAACAGCTAGAAAAAAAGAAGAAAACAGTGCAAATACCAACGCTGTGCTTCACAACAGCAGCGCTCCTCATCTGGAAGACGAGAGGCAGAGGTGACTGACTCTTTGGTTGCTGTCGTTAGAGTAAATTTAAAGGGATAAGATACAAAAAACTTTTAAAACAGTCGTACACTGAACATATCTCTTAGTGTTGCAATGCATAAGATTTTTGAGGATCTTTGTGCAAAAAAACCCCAACAAAATTCAGATCACATCTTATACCTTAGGTCACAAGTTGTCTAAAAATGTCACTACATACACATGTATCACACCCTGTTGTCTAAATGTTTCATCATTTATCACAGAATTCTTAACACGTCACACGAGGAAAACACAAAACAGCTTCAGTGTCTCTGCATTGTACTTTTTAAATGTATTGCACACATTTCTTCCCCATTCCAACACTTGACACTGCATATTCTTTTCAACATAAAAGTAAATGACCATTTGCAAAATCCCTGCCCGGCATAGTGATTGTCCAGTTTCTCCACAGTGCAGAGACAGAGTTGTTCCAGTGCTCATCAACAGGTACCGGAGAAGATCAGAGAGCCTCACATTTCACAAGTTTATAGTGAAATTCAGGCATCGTGTCATTATTCTATTATTATTGTTCTATTATTCTATTTGATCCCCTGCTGAATTGTAAGTTTGCTCCCTTCCAAAGAAATTAATAGTCTCTTTGATGGTAGTTTCATTTTAATGGAGAGAGACAAAATATCACCCAAACATCCAGCAGATTAAATATTTATAAATGTATTTGCATGTCACTGAGTGAAATAAGTGGTAAGATGTTTCTTGTAGTTGGTCACCAGGTTTGCCCACATCTCAGGAGAGATTTTGGCCCACTCCTCTCCACGGAAACTCTCTAAATGCTTTTCTTATCTGCTGCTTGAAAATTGTCTAGGCCGGTGTTTCCCAACCACTGTGCCGCGGCACATAGGTATGCGTGCCGTGGAAAATTATCTGGTTCCACCTGATTAGTACTCTAAGCAATCAGCCTGAGTAACAGGCAGAACAATTACATTCTCTTCCACTAGAGGGCAGTACAACTACCTGCTCTAATTAAATGGGTTGCCAACTGCCAGTAAAACAGAAGAAGACGAAGAAGAAATTACGTAATAGTCATGCTGTGAGACCACGCAGTGCACAATAGCAATAGATAAATATCTGAAAAGAAAAAGTAGTCAATTTGATCTGGGTCCTGGAGAAGATTCCGACCCAGATGAAGGCCCTTGCAGTGGTCAAAAGAAAAAAAGAGGTATACTGGGGACAAACAAGCCAATTCCACTATACTTGGTGCACAGGGGAAAATGATCAATATGCTCTTTGTGACATTTTTGTTTGGTGGTGTTCCGTGTGCTTTTTCTAATGTGAAATATGTGCTGTGGCTCCAAAAGGTTGGGAAACACTGGTCGAGGTCACTCCTTTTTATCTTGGTGGGTTTTTTGTGTTTTTTGCTGGAAGACCCATCCATGACTCATTTCAGTGTTCTGACTCAGGGAACAAAGTTCTTGTCCAAGATTTCATGGCCCCTCAGTACAGTGAAGTGGTCCTGTACCTTTAGCTGTAGCATGTTTCCACCTCCGTGCTTGACTGTGGGGATGGTGGTGTTTGGGTCATACTCAACATTTCTCTTCCTCCAAACATGGCAGGTTGAGTTGATGCCAAAGATACAAATTTGGTTTCACTGAATCATTCAGCTGACAAACTTAAGTCAGGCCTTCTTGAGCAGAAGAACCTTACAAGTGTTGCAAGATTTCAATCAATTAGAGAGTAGTGTGTTAGCAATGGTGTTTTTGGTGACTGTGGTCCCAACTGCCTTCAGATCTTTAATAGTGCACTGGTCTACCACCTGTCTCATGATTATCCTCACCTCATGAGGCAAGACCTTGCATGGAGATCCAGGCTGAGGCTGACTGATGGCTCTTTTATACTGTATTTCTTGTATTTGTGATGGTCCTGTAGCCCATCCCATTCCTGTGCAAGTCTACAATCTTGTTCCTGACATCCTTTGACAGATCTTTGTTCTTGTCCATGGTGGTGGAGAGACTGAAATGTGGAATCATTGATTCATTGGTTGACTGTAATCCGTGTGCCACATAGTCAAACAGCCAATCTGTGGGAGCCAGAATTCTGACTGGGTTGTAGGGGATCAGATACTTATTTCAGTCAATGAAAATATGCAACTCAGTTTAGAACTTTTATGTCATATGTATTCTGTCTCTCTCCATTAAAACGACAGGTATTTTAAAAGTTATATCTCTTAAATATTATACTGTGGTAGGGGTGTGTTTCTACCAACTTTAAGTGATCCGTAAAGTAAAGGCTAGTTACCAACATGTAGGTGACATTTGCTGCATAAAAATGGTGATAAATGTCATAGTTGATATGCAACACATTGCTAAATGGCTTTAAAGTTAGAATGTTGTAGTTAAGGAAGGCAGGGATTAGCAAACAGTCAATAAAAATCAGCTTGTCAAGTTTTGGAAAGAGCCATTGAGTGGTGCTCCATCCCTGCAGTGTGTGGGCTGACCTCATGGCTGCAAAGGTCACGAAAGGTCATGAGGGTTGGGTTAAGGTTGAGCCAGGTGCTCCAGTGCCTCCCCCTCGCAGCGCATGCAGTGGTAGCCCATGGTGTCAGTGATATCGAAGCAGCCCTGGCTGAGGTAAAAGTCCATCGATGGTTTGTTCCAGTCCAGGACGGTGAAGTTGAGCTGGTGGCAACCAGCAGCCAGAGCCAGCTACAGGAGAGCAAAAACAAGAAGGAAGACAGGAATGACTGCTGTAGATGTAGCATGGAAGCTGTTTCTGTATGCTGCCTCTGAGACACTGTTCAGCATATTTTCCTGCAAATATTGAAAACAGGAAAATGCTCAAGGTTTATCTTCTACATTATTCATGTTTCACTCACCTGTGCCACCTTGCTCATTAGTGCTTTACCAACACCTTTCCCTGAAAAACAGATCATGTGCATTACTTGAGATTTCCTGCCAATATAGGGACACAGTGATGATGAGACATCTTCTCAGAGTCTGTACCTCTGAACTCAGGCATCACATACAAGTCCTCCATATAAATGGCTCTGCCTGACCAGGAGCTGTAGGAATAGAAGTAAAGTGCATAGCCGATCTTTGTGTGCCCTGAAAGAAGAAAACAGTTTGAGCACGTAAAAATAACCGTTATTTAGAAGAAGCTAAAATCAGTATTCATGAAATTTGTGTATTCGTTTTGATGCTCCTTCCCACTGAGTGAATGACTCTGAACATTTAGCACAATGATTATTAACAGCATAATGCTTTACTTTACACTGTAAACACATAAATATGTATAACTTCCCTCACATTAGTGAAAAAAGTGATATGAGTTGTGGTGCTGCTCACAGTTAATGTGCAACAATCTTTATAAATGAAACCTCACATTTCCCAGTGGTGAGGCTGGTTAGGTCATTTTAACCACTATTACTTCTCTTTTTTGTTTTTGGTTCCTTAGAGGCAGCAGAACATCTGGAGTCATGTTTCTAATGACTCGATGAATCTGATGATACTGAGTCCAAAACTGTTTGGCTGCTAATGTCTCTGCTGATTGGCTCTGGACAGTTCATGGATTTATTGAGTTTTTTCAGCAGCTCAAAGCAGCACTGATGAGAGCGGAGCACAACTTTAATGAGGCCCGAGACATAAGTAGTTACTTCTCAGTATAGCCTCTGATAGTTGAAGCCTTCAGATAGTTGACAGCGGTGACTGTGTGGAAAAAGACCCGTGTCATGGAAGGAAAAAGCACAGCTGGGCAGCAGAGCGTATATTAATGGTCTAATTACTGCATTCTTAGGAAAAGCACTTCAACTTTGTTATGTAAGAAGTGTTTAAGGAGGGAGGGTACATGTGCTGTGTGCTGTTACATTAGGTAACATAAGTAATAAATATGCAGGATGATGTAAATGGACGCTATATAGCAATTAGTGTTTGTGTTAAGTGTAGCTACCGTTTTCCAGTTAGTGCGACACAAGTAATTATACAAAAATATATAAAATGTTAAATTTGTTTAGCTTTTTGTATCTTATAGTGCTGAAGTCTTGCTATTGAGTCTACAGTTAGCTTAGTTTTTGACCTTTTGGTTTTACTTGATATACCTCTACAGTTTAGTCCTGAGTTTTCCTTTTGTTTCTCCTGCTCGCTCTCTCCGTTGGTAAGTTTCTGTTACTGTTAGAGGTTTGTCACCCATCAGTTTTAAGTTTGTGTCAGTAACCGGGTTACAGCTGTTAGACAGTAGATCACAACAGTGTGTGTGAAAACTGGGCGTAACATGATCACCTTCTTTGGTTTTGTGCTGTTCTGGCACCTCAGCGATGATCCCATGAAAGAACGGGTTCTTGGAAAAGCCATCCTGCTCCAAGTCTGAAAAGAAATTATAGATACTGTTACACGGTGTTTTCACAAGGGGAAATTCAGTTTACATTTAACAGTTTGAGGCTTTTTATCAAAATGTAATCTTAGCAAAGAGAGAGCTTTAAAACCAGTTCTTGACCTTTTGTTGGAAAAAACAGTGCAATG
This sequence comes from Pelmatolapia mariae, assembly GCF_036321145.2. NCBI lineage: Eukaryota > Metazoa > Chordata > Actinopteri > Cichliformes > Cichlidae > Pelmatolapia > Pelmatolapia mariae. The sequence continues at coordinate 76,892,994 of NC_086229.1, forward strand.
GTTTTTCTCAAAGGTCCATAAATTCCTAATTTTAGAATGAAGCTTCCTGGGAAAAACTGTTGCCTGGTGGTAGAAACAAACGGCTCACAGACAAATACTTTATTATAATGTGATAAAATCTACTAGGCTTACATAAATATAACTGAACACCAAACTATATTTGATACAGAAACTTTATTTTTTGGTTAGAAGAGTTTTTCATCTGGACGTGCACTCCCATCAGCTCCTGACAGAAACTCCAGCTGTGGATAAAATCCACATTACATACTCTGTGTATTTATTCTCATTGCACTTCCTTTAGTAGTTTTCACATCCACAACTGAGTTCCCCTGAAGCAGCTGAAATATGCATTAATCAAAATGTTTTTTTTGTTGGCTTTTTTGTTACACTGTTTACTTTACAGCTGCAGAAGGAGATTTACTATTTTTTAAATAAATAATATCATTGATTTTATCAAACTGTTATGCTGTGCGATATATCCAACTAACTTTTATAAGGTCAAGAATAAACTTTGAACCTCTATTTGAAGAGAGCGAGAAATGAGAGTCAAAGTTTGTAACCAATCGGAGAGAGTTGAGAGATTTGATTAACCAATCAATTAACCAAAAAAGCAGGAATGGTTTGACAGCTGGAGACCACTGATATTTTTCCCTCCTCATGTTTTCCTGACTATTTTTTCACTAGTTTTTGGTTTGGGTCAGTGTCACTACAGGTAGCATGAGGCGATACCTGATCCCTACAAAGGTGGCACAAGTAGTCCCAACTCCTCCGGGGTGGCACATTAATATATGCCATTGCCAGAAGGTTTGCTGTGTCTCCCAACACAGTCTCAAGAGCATGGACTCCAAGAGACAGGCAGTTATTCTAGCAGAGCTAAAGAGGGCCATAGAAGGCCCTTAACCCATCAGTAGGACCGGGAACTGCTCCTTTGTGCAGAATGGAACAGGATGCCAGAGCAGCACAATGACCTTTAGCAGGTCACCGATGTGAATGTTTCTCACCAAACAATCAGAAACAGACTTCACAAGGAAGGCTTGAGGGTTCGACCGCCTCTATTTGGCATTTGCCATAGAATACCAGGTCCACCACTCGCACCTTGTGCTTTTCACAGATGAGAGCAGGTTCACCCTGAGCACATGTGACAGATGTGAAAGAGTCTGGTGAAGCTGAGGAGAATGTTATTCTGCCTGTAACATTGTTCAGTGTGACTGGTTTGGTTTGGTTGTGATCAGTGCTCATCTCGGGGGCTATAGCCAAGGGAGAACACAGACCTCTACAGGCTCGGCAGCTGACAACTTATGTATTTAATTCAGGACTGACTAAAGATAGCTAACTGACAACAACTAACTGCAAACGAGAGGAAAGTTGAACCCAAGGAATGAACAGAAGTAATTCTAAAAGACAGAAGACATTTTCCTGCATTCTCAAATTATGTCATATGTTGCTGTGTAGCTGGCAAGATTAGGACTCAATAATGCAGGACTCAGAAGTGACACTGAACTCAACATTTAGGTTTATTGCTGGATTTACAGGGATCAAAAATACAAAAGAACTTAAACTAAGCAGATACTAGGATGCTAGTTTACTAACTAGGAAACTACACAGAAGACATTGAACGTACAGGACATACAGCAAGAGGGAATGAGGGACAAGGTGACAAAGGGCAGAGTGATGGAGTGGATACACCTGTGGAACACAGCTGCACAGAATCCATCTAAAGAACCAAAGGAAGTGAAACTGAACATAACGCACACAGGATCAGAGACTGACAAAATAAGACAGGAAACATAAACACAGAGACAGAAACCCAGACTCAAGGCATAATAACTTGCCGCAGGAAAAGCAAACAAACACAGAGACATAACCGACTAAGGAGACAAGACTCATTTGAGGCAACTAACAGGGAGACTAGAAAACCGCAGAGACGGCGCACAAACATAGTGTAGACAGACATCGAGACATGACTGGAGAACAGACAGGGACCACAAATGATGATAACTCAATAATGCAAAGCCCAGAAGACAACTAAAATATAAACAAACTACAAAGGATATAATGAAATACTCAAGGAAGACTACTAATCACAGTAATGTACAAAAGGAGCCAGACTAAATACAGACACAAAAACCTTTAGAGGAACACAAAGCCCTGAGCCCATGGCCCGGAGACTCTGACACATTAATATGATGGATACTTTGTTTATGGTGTTTAAACTTGTTTGTGATGCTCTGTGATATATTCACTATTGCTTTGTGATAACCTTATTGATGTTGGTTTTAAATGAAAAGAAGCTTCAATATATTTAGTTTAAAATACCCTGTGGCTCTCGCTTCTCAGTAAGTCTCTTTCTCTCTTCTACAATCTCAGACTGTGGTCCAACTTACATTTTGCTGTTCTGCAAATATTAAATGAGCAATGTTGGTAAATGGACTGGTTCTTACTTCTATTCTAACTGAACACTCAAAGCGCTTTTTTACAACTTGCCTCATTCACCCATTCATACAAGCAGTGCTTTCTGCAACATTCACACTGCATCAGAGAGCAACTGATTGGCATGCAGACTGGAGCAGATGGGGATTGAACCACCAACCTTACGATTAGTAGGTGACCTACTCTGCTTCTTGAGCCACAGTCACCCCATTTTTGAATAAAAAGTTGTTTTGACTTTTTGTGTTGTAAAGTTCCCAAAGACTGAGTCTTGAAGTTCCCCTTTTCAGGCATTTATAAATCCTTTGTAAAGTATAGATGGTCCTCACAATAGATGTGGTGACACAAAATACTGAACTAGTAACAACTAACTGCCTGAATTAAACATGAATTAAAATTTGACATAAGTAGTTATAAAAGCTCAATTAACACACTCACAAACAACTGGCGCATGTCATAATCTGTATGTGTATAAAGCTGCTTTTAAAAACTTTAATTAATTATTTACCCAGACTTTCTAAATGATACCAAAACAAACAACATGGTTTTATTTGATGTAATAATTTATTTGTGATTAAAAATGTTATATATGTGCCTATAAAGCAAGACTAAACATTTATATCCAAGTTTATAAAGGAGCGATTAATAGTATGTGGTTATTATAAAGTGTTAATAATAATAGTAACGGATAAAATCAAGGCAGAAACTTGAGACATCGCTACATACATTACCTTTCTGGGTCACTTTCACATGCTCTGCCAGTTTCTCATACTCTGCCAGTTCCTGGACATAAACAAAAATAGCATCAGCTGCCATCATTTATTAGGACATCCCAGACATCAGTGTTGCTCAGCTGGCAGTAAACATGTCATTTACAGGCAGTTTATTAGCCTGTTTGCACTGAAACTAACGAGCAGGACAAGCACAGTTCATCCGATAATATCTCACTAATCTAATAATAACAGCAACACCGTGTTTATGAAAAGCCCTGCTGACGTAAGCCACTACAGGCTACTTAATGTCTTCCGAGTCATACACACAGCTGGACCGCACGCGCGCACGTGCACGTGTCCGCTCACCATGATCATCCGCGCGATGTCCTTGCAGTCGTCCAGGTTGGCCGCGCGGATGGAGAAGTCCATGTCGAGTGGATGTGATGCGGTGATGCTCACAGTGCTGCTCCGGCCTGTCGGAGCACGGATGATGAGCACTTGGAGAAGTACCCAGCTCTTCGTCTAGCCTGGACCAGCACGCCACAGCCTCTCCACGGAGGATGGAAACTGAATAAAGAGCGCCCTCCTCCAGGTAGGAGGTGACAGGGGGGTGAGTCAGCTCCTCTTGCGGACTGGAAAGTGCACCCGAGGATTAGAGGACGTCCATTAACAGGCTTTAGCTGCAGTCGTTTAAGAGATTGCTTCCGGATGCTTTCAAGAGCAGCATCCTTTTCGCTTTATTGGTGTTCCTCTGCCTCCTGCAGGGGCCAGAGTGATCCTCTAGGGGGCCCCAGCGTAAAAAGCATACACCGGTTCCCCTTGAAGTGTTTTGCCGTATTTAAACTGTTGTAAATGACTTTCGGACCTATAATCTGTGAAACGTGTCAATCATATCAAATCATTTTGAGCCACAAACAACACAATAGCTCCAATCATGTTTATTTATTCAGCTAAAAAGTCTTATCGATATTAAAAGTGTCTTTTTATAAAGAGATCTTCCAAGAAGGCAGGTAAATACAGATGGTTTAAGTGGCCAAAAAGCACTGGGTTGATTATAATGTAGGAACAATATTTATTTTTATTTTTTATTGAACCTTACAGGTACAGGTAGTTCCTTTGAGACTCAATGTCTCATTTACTGTGCTTTGACTGTTCTTCCTATCCTACGCAAGGCCACCTGGGTTGGCTGGAAGACTGTTTACTTAGCCTGGCAGGGCGAAGGACACTGTCTCAGCTGAACTCTGGACACACACACACACACACACACACATATACACATATACACATGCAGACATACACTCATTCTCCCCCCCCCTCCAAATGCCTTCGACGCTTATTCCCCTCCGATGCTGACGGTGGATCAAGGAGACCAGCGCATAGGCTGCAGGCCCGGATGTACTGTCTACATTGGCTGTCTCTCACCCTTTACTCATCCCTGTTGCTTGTCATGTGTTTCTTTGGTGTATTAAGAGTTTTTTCATGTGCTATGTGCAGAGGTGGTTTTTTTTTTTCTGTTCTCAAACTGATCTCCCTGTTGGAGCTCAGTCTGGGGGGAGTTATTTTTTTCTCCTTATCTTTCCTCATGTTGTGCATTTTCCATTGTTATACCCCTCTGACTTGTCTTCCCCATGTGATGTTTGTGTAATGTATGTATGGTCGGATGGGTAAGACGGCGCTGGCACGGCTGGCAGCCTTAACCCAATTTCCCTCGGGATGAATAAAGTATAATCAATCAATCAATCAATCAAAGCTGAAAATATAGATTTAAAAAAGGTAATTGCTGCAAAGTAAACATTGATCCTGGGGGAGCTCAGAGAGTTTTGGGCTCCAGGACAATTACCTGTTTTCCTTGGCTGCTAACCCAGCCTTTCCTCTACAACGAATCAAGGCAAAAACTTTCAACTTATCAAAGTTTACATGTTCAGGGTCATTAGGACCAACAGGATAATTTTAGCTCCATCTCGAACAACGGAAATATCAGCAAGTAAATTTTTTTCTGTTTAGCCTCTAGGGGGCAAAACGAGGCTTTGGAGTTTGGCTTGTAGCTCCATCTCTGTGGGTGCTGCTCTTCTCAGTGCAGTCACAGTGACTCCTCTAGTTTCACAGAATCAAACTAAAGTACACTAAATTCATCCACAGACGCATTAAAGCAGCAGGCAGCGAGTCTGCGTGGTTCAACACCCACTGCTGATACATAACAGCGGCCTCTGCGTGGGTGACAGCGTGTGGATGGAGGGTTCGTTTTATTTTTTTAAATCATAGTCTACAAAACTTATGAGATTTTTATTTTTTAAAAATCAGCTAAAAAAAATTCACAGAAGCGGGCAGACGGCGTTAAATTAGGCTCAGATGTGATGATGCAGAGTGCGGACATGTAATCAAACTGTGAACTACAGCTCCAGAAATAATGATGATCTCATGACTTTATGCTGGTTCTCACAGGATGAAGGTTGAGAAACAGCATAAAGTTCCCTACAAAAAAGAGAGAGAGCAGAGTTAGAGGAACTGAAAACGCCTTCGACATGTCAGTGGAAGTGTTATGAAAGTCTGGAGTAGATTAAGGATCGTCATGCTGCAATTAAGACAATAATTGGTTTAAGAGTTGCTTCCTGAAAAGTAAAAAGTACAAAGAGAGGCGAGTCTTCAGCTGTCAGGCTCCTCTCCTGTGTTACCGGCTCTCAGGTTGAATTGAGCTTACAGACACCTTCTGTTGTTTAAGATTTGGCTTAAAACTTTTATTTTGATAACAGTTAGGGCTTTGCATTTTTATGCCTCTGCTGCATGTTATTAACGTTTGTCTACTCTCTCCTGTGTGTGCTTCATGGTCTCTCTATGCTACTTCCCCCCCCCCCCTTCCCTTTCCCTTCAATCACCAATCAGATGGCTGCCCCCCTCCCTGAGCATGGCTCCTCTGGAGGTTTCTTCCTGTTAAATGTTCTTCCTTCCCACTTTCACCAAGTGCGTTCTCACAGGGGACCATTTCATTGTTATGTTCTTTCTCTGCTTTTGTACTGACTTTGTTTCACTACACGAAATGAATGTTTTTGTTAAATGCTGACAGAATTGAATCAGAGCTCCCTGTGGAAAGCTGTGAAATGCATTTCCCCCCGATTCAAGCATCCCCCTTCGTCAAACTCACAATGGCATTCGCTCATAAAAACAGAAGTGGTTCAGGGAAAATACCACATGGGTTAGATCACTCTCTGACACCAGCTGCTAAACGATGAGTTTCAGCAGCCATGTCAGCAAATGCATACCCACAGCCAGTGGGCAAAGTCTGCTGAAGCCCCTCTGAGTGATATTTTACTGGAATTTAACAGCCTTATTATTCACAGTGATACAAACACTAAGTATGTGCATTTATTATACTTCAGAGCTGCAATTAATAGCAGTTTCAGTGTAGTTGTACTTGACAGTTGAGTATTGAGCACTCAATTGCTGTTTTCTACTGCTCTATGGGAGCTCAAAGGAAGATACATTTTTGTATTTCACAGCTTTAGTTTAGTAGTGGATTTGGACATTTTGACACAGTAAAATAGGTGGTTACTTTTACATGCTGGCAACAAGTATTTGTACGTACTGTTACTGCTATTCATATAAGGATTGGAGTCTATCTTCCATTAATCATATGTTTTCCACGGGAGCTGGTTGCGTTCCCGTGGAAAACATATGATTGTGTAATGATGGTCGATGTCAGGAGAGGCTTTTAACTCACCCACAAGCAAACAACACCTAATTATTCTGTTTGATTTACACTCCACAACATGCCGTGAGGCTCTTATTTTGAAGGCTGTGGTCACGTCAAGTTTCTCCTGCTCACAGATCAGCAAAGCCTTTTATTTTTTTCATGTTCATTCATAAGGTGTCACTTAAACCAGAAGCCAAAACGGATGAAATGGCGGAAGAGTGTATTAACGGCTCTTTTACTTTGCATCTGACATTTACCGAAATAAAACACAAACACAGGTGGGCGGTGGCTTTTCTCTCAGCCGGTTGCGACACAGGGAAAAAGCTGCCAGTCCTGTTTTAACTTCATACTGGGTGGGCAGCCTCCTGCAGGCGTGTAAAGTCACCCACTTCCACATTTTGAAACACCCAAAGCTCTGAAGCAACCAAACCCCTTCCCTCCTGAGAGTCCACACGCTAGCTTGTTGCTTGTGAAAATCCCACCCATTATCTGCTCTAATAAAATTATGGTTGCTATATATTAAAGCAAGGGAGAGGAGGAGATGCCAGCATGTGACCTCAAACCAACAACCTTCATATCATTGATCTGCCTCCCCAACCTTTGACCTACTGGACCCAGACAGTCACCAGTTCTGCAGCCCCATCCTGATACAGCGGGCTAAAACCACCTGTCATAAAGATACCCCACTACAGTAGTGTCACACTTATCCATGATAATAGTTGCCTAATTAATTGCCAATCATCATTTGTGAATGCCTCTGTAATGAGTGACAAAACAACAGCTAAAACATCCCTTTTAAGCTTATCTTCCCTGTGTTTCACACAGACTACACAAAAACTACAGCTGGCTTAGTCATGTGTGAAATCTGGTTTGAGCTAATAATTAATGAATGATTCAGCGGTCATCTCAGCGAGGGCTGCTGTATAATCTCACATTAAGGCTTTCTGAGCCTATATGTTAACTCTTTGCATGCATTACAGTATAAATAAAAGCGACTGTGGTTTGCTTGAGGGCTAAAAATAAATTTTGTTAGCGATTTGTCACAGTACACGGCTCTATGCGGAGTAGAGGGTGGGGAGGAAATGAGCATAGAAAGGGGGATTTTGTTGGGCTGGCTTCAAATTTTTTCTCCCGGAAAAAAAAAAGGCAGCCTATGTGTCTATTAATAGCTGCAGCAAGACTGTGTGGCTCTTTAAGGCTGACTAACGGCTCCTTTCATACGACGCAGGCAGAAAAGCGGAGCGCTGCCAGCGTTTTCATCAGCGGCCTCTCTGGAGCTGCTGATGACGTGCTTCAGACGCCACTGACCGTTTTTACAGACGCACTTGAGGACTCACAGGCAGTCAGAAGCAATAACACTGCATTAGTCAGTGCAATGTGAGTGGGAAAGAGGCCACTGATTGGGCTCTACGCCGCTGACAAATGCTACAAAAACCCTGAAAAAAGCATTGGTGGTGCGCAACAGCACAACTCTCATGTCATACTTATTTAGCTGTAGGTTACTAGCGGTGTAGAGAAAGTAATTATACAAAAGCAGTATGCAGTGTCTTTACTTCACAGCATTTTTTTTAGCTTGGTCCCTGCAGCTTTGGCCAGGAGCTACTTATCTTAGGAGAGATTTGTATACTTTCAGCCTCTGTCTAAAGGCAACAATATTTATCTATTACAACATCTAAAGCTAATTTAAATTACATGTTTGCTTGCTAGTCAGGCCAATATCCTTTTATGGGCAAGTCTTGAAACTTGGTAGACAATTTGGATTAGATTTAGGCAGTCATATGAAACTATAATGTTTAATTTCTGAGGTCACTGGGACACAAATGCATGGAAGTTTCAGTCAACTTATCAAGGCATGATTTGAACATGATTGTTTAACTGGTTCCTTTTTCGCTCTTGGATTGGCTCTTTGGGGACGGAAGCAGTACAACTGCCGTCTTTATCACTGGAGATTTCTTTCTTATCAGGTTTCTTCCAGTGTCACGTCTCATAACGTGCCTTTATACCATCTCTGGTCAAGCTAGCTGTTTACCTTATCGTCATTTGTTATGCTAAGCTAAGCTAACTGGCTAGAGAGATAAACACAATCTTCTTCTCAAATAGTTCATGAAAAAAAGCAAAAAAACCAAACAATTTTTCCCAAAATCTCAATCTATATCTTTGAAAATATTATAGTTGAACATGAGTTAATTCTTGAAGTGTCTTCATAAGGCCTTAGATACACCCACCCACAGGCCTAGAGACCAGTTAACGACTACTGGTTATGAGAGAAACACATGTATTCTGCAGTTAGTCGCTACAGTTTTCTGGCTGTCACCAAGAGAAATTGATCAGAAAGAGCATACCACCAAAAATCTTCTTGTAAATGTTTTGGTTGCTAGCAGACTGCCACAGCCGACCTGACTAGCCTGCAAAAAACTCTCCATTTGCTCACTGAGCTGTAGTGAAACTTGAAAAAGTCTTTAGTCTTTATTTACGGTTCATATCGCACTTTTCACAGTGTCAGTACTGCTTACTGAATAGTTTGTGAACATTTGGACACCAATCGGTGTATTTCATGTAAGCTACATGTGGCTGTGGCAATCTGCCACCAAAGCAGATTGCGGCAGCACCTCCTTGCAACTAATTTCATGGAGGCAACAGCAAACAGTTGTGAAATATACACTTTTTCCTAGTGACCAGCGTTTAGTCGGGGCTCCCTGACCACCTGTAGGCCTGTTGACTGAGGCTTTAGCAATGTATAGCACACAAACGCTTGCTAACTGCAAGGAGGATGCTAGATGGTTGCTGTCTGGTCTCTAGGCCTGAGTGACATCTCTTAAACTCCACTGGTGGCATGAACACCATTTTTCCAAAAACAAATCCCCTCATTAGGTTTACATAACAGTGACTCACAGCTTGTCCTGCTCATTAAACCATTTAACTCTTTGTCGTCCTTGAAGAGGCTGCTCACATCGAAATGACGTTTGTCATCATAAGACAAGGATGATCACTCAGACCAACTGTATGTGGTAACGTGCTTCCCTGTAAGGAGATAAGTGAAAACAATCTGCTAAAAGTACCACCCCACCCCACAGCATAACACAGTCACAAGATACCCTCGCTGCAGGAGTCAGGCTGTTTTTTTTAATTTGTAGCTGTCAATGCAGACATTTGAAACATTTTCCATTTTCACTTCACCTCCTTCAAGCTCAAAGTCAAGCAAATCTAAATATGATGTCATACAATAACTATAACAAAGGTCAATCAAAAAAAAGGAACAAAAAGAGGAACATTTTTGGTTATGACCAGTGAATGACCAGTAAAAAAAACAAAACAAAAAAACAGGGGCTGCACAGAATTTCATAACTGATCTGCTGATGGATCATCAAAGGGATGTAATGCACTAATACACAATGAGCACTCACTGAAAGCTCCTTCCTCTTCAACGAAATCCTTCTACTGACATATTACTGCCATATTGTGTTACATTGTGCCACATTATGCCAAACAGTCCTTTCCAAACAATGACATAAGTAGAGATGGTTGCATTGATTTTGCAGATATTTTTAGATAAAGTGTCAAAGACATATTTCCGGGAAGTTGTTTAATTTGGGCGATATCCAGAACATGTCTATCATAATAGCTGGCGCCAAGCTACAATAAGGGTTTGATCTCTTATGACCTCATTTTAAACAAGTGATGCTGAGGTACAATTTCATATGGGAACAATGTAATTATTATATTGGTTTATGCTAAAATTTGAATAAAATGTATCCATTTGTTTTCCACTTTATTGATTTATACATTATAGCTATTCTTTAACATCTTCGTGTGTTGGGGGTAAAACTATTTATGCATTCACTCATGATAATCCTAAACTGAACCTAACTTTATATATGTTGTTTAAGAAAACAAAGTAAATAGGCTTTGATGTCTGTAAGAATCATTATTTTCTTTGATGCCAGATTGGCAGGACGTGGAGGAATCACTTAAAAACTAGTATTACAAACTCTGATTGCACAGGGTAGAGTTGGTATCATCATCAATGATGACTTTGACCTCACAGAACTAATCTGGAGGTCTTGTTGAAGCTATTTTTATTGTCTGTCTACAGAAAAGAAACAAGGGAAGGTAAGTATTTAACAGCAGTTATAGTGCATCCAGCATCCGTCTGGCCACTCTACCATACAGGGTTGATTGTTGGAGTGCTGCAGACATGGTTGTCCTTCTGGAAGGTTCTCCTATCTCCACAGAGCAACGCTGGCGCTCTGTCAGAGTGACCACTGGGTTCTTAGTCACCTCTCTGACTAAGAGCCTTCTACCTCGATGCTCAGATTGGCTGAGTGGTGGTTCCAAACATCTTCCACCGAGGCCACGGTGCTAATTGGCCACCTTCAGTGCTGCAGAAACGTTTCTCTACACTTCCACAGATCTGTGCCTCAATACAATCCTGTCTTGGAGATCCACAGACAATCCCTTGGACTTCATGGCTCGACTTCATGTGCTCTAACATTCACTGTCAGCTATGAGACCTTGTATAGACAGATGTTTGCCTTTTTAAATCATTTCCAAACATTAGAATTTATTACAGGTTGACTCTAATCAAGATGTAGAAACATCTGACAGATGATGAGGGGAAACAGGAAGCCCCTGAGCTCACTTCTGTGTGCCATGCCAAAGGCTGTGGATACTTATGTACATGTTATATCTTGTTTTATACTTTTAATACATTTACAAGAATATTATGCCAACTTTTATCACATTATGGGGTATTGTGTGTAAAATTCTGAGGTGAAAAATTTATTTAATCCATTGTTGAATAAGTCTGTAACAAGTGAATGCTATACTATACTTTCCTGATGCGCTGTATCTACTTCTCCAAGGTGATTACTGTGGAAAAGTACCACCTTTTATGGCAAATACACCTTTTGAGAAAGTTAAAAACGGTCATTCTTTTTAACTGGTAAAATTGTACCATTTTTAATAGGGACATGATGCAAAGTGATGGTGTTAACCGTCACTCGCTGTCATCCAGCAGTCGCAAGCACTAGAAGAACCCAAGGTCTTCTGTTTAGAATAATGAATAGAAGACGTCTTACATAACACTGACATTATTCACACCCCTGAATAAAAAGAAAATTGATGGCATTTTTATGCCAACTTCAGAAGGTCAATATGGAAAAAGCTTTACAGTCAAGTTCTGTTAGCGTCATTACACAACCGTTTTAAGAGGAAGGGAAGCATTAAAAATGGTTTCTAATGGGGCATTAAATATGTTGTAAGTTGTTTAAAGATGTCATGAACTCAGACAGTATCCTGTTCAGGGTGTAACAACACCTTTCAGTGATAGTAGCCAGGACAGGCTACAGCTACAAATCTAGAAGCAGGTGGGTTTTGACAGAAACTATTCTTGGCTTTGAGGTAAGCGACTGAAGCAATGAGGGTGCAGGATACAGGAGGGTTATTGACATATGACATGGTAGTACTTTGCTAGGGTTACCTAGGCAACTGGAACTTGCATATCTGCTAGTGTCCAGCCATCAGCTTTAAAGATAAACGCAACAAATGAATCGTTCGCTGTGTAGATGTGTCTTTAAGGGCAAAAGTATGTTAAGGCAGTGTGTGATAATCCCATCTTCATTCTCACCAGATTCATCCCTGTCTTACTGATATTTTGAGAAATCAGACTGTGACTCGTGAGGTTCAATTATTTTAGCGCACTGCTTCTGCATTTTGGTTTAGCTTTGGTTAAATTCTGTCACGTTTTGTTCCTCTGACTTTATATTGACCTAATTTCAGGATCAGACGATTTTTTTTAAATAAAACCTTATAACTGAAGGAGGTTGTACTTTCTTTTTTCCATGACTGTATACGTATAAGGCTTTAAGCCTCAACGAGTTGTGATAAACATGGTAACTTTTTAAAAACATCATCGGTCTTATGGTCTAGAATTCAAAACGGTTATCACAAAGATAGCTGGATGTGTTTTTCTATAAATGTGTTCATATTTTGTTTCCTGTTTCCGGTGACCGATGACTTCATTGCTCACTCATGTGGTTTGGATGGGTGGATCTTGAGAAAAGGGCAAAGAGTTCTTCCTGCATAAGAGAAAATTTTGGTCAGGCCCAATCTCTCTCACACACACACACACACACACACACACACACACACACACACACGCACACACACACACACACACGCACACAGGCCTTATGAACTAAACATCATGATTGCCTGTCAATACTAGCTGTTTCCCCCGTCCTCCCCCATCTTCATATCTGGGACTTCAGATCTGGAATTGATCTTTTAATCCAGCTCTAAGGAAGGAAGTGAAGCTCGTTCAAAAATGTTTACTTTAACAGTTCAAACGTGGGTCTTAACCATGTGACCTGGATTACTTTTGATTTAATTTAGCCATTGTTTCAAACAGTAAGACAAACAATAGCTTGATGAAATCAAATTGTCCCAGTACACTGGAATTCAGTTACAGTCCACTCACAAATAACGGTAGCCAGCACAGGAAGCCACCTCCTCTTCCTGTTTAGTCTAAATTCTGATTGGTCCCTGAGTTTAAGAGCATTTCCATAACAAAGCAGTCAACACCATATTCATCAAGTTCTAAAAAAGAGAAAAATAAGCAACGGACGCGGCTGAAATAAAGACAAAACAAAAGAGGAACCAGAGATTAAACCTGCCTCCTTCAGCTTCCATAAACTCCATTTTTGGACTTTTTGTGTGTGTGTTTTCAAAATAAGTGCCCTCAATAATAAGCTCATGAGAAGGAAAGCAAAGCCCAGTTCAGGGAAGGTACTGTGATAAAACCTATTCAAGTGGCTCTGTGTCTTTGTGGTGCTTATCATGAATAGGTCACTGAGAAGTGTCTAAAAAGACTCAAGTTTTATTTTTTCTGGGATGTTACATAACTGGCTAATCTCTCTTTTTGGTATAAAGTTTCATGGTGGACCAAAATGCACAAGAAAGTCTTGAAAATACACCTCATGATATGAGGAATTCCCCCAGACAAACCCATCTTCCTGTCTGACCTAGGGGAGTTAAGCTTAATCTGCATGAGTTTTTTCAGACTGAGCAGGGAAGAAAAAGGAAATGACATCATCAGCAGACTGATGTAACCCTCATGTAAAAGATTACTAGGTGAGTAAAAAGCAGACATGGTGTCATTTCTTCTGCTCCACACGGGCCCATTAAAATGCCTTATTAGGACATCTGTGTCGGAGCGGTCAGCTGGCAGATGTTGGTTTTTGTTGTCACTTGTTTTTTTTCGGTCTGCCTATCTTTCATAACATCCCTCACACAGCCCTGAGTCATGTGATTCCTGTGAAGGTCAGGCCACTTGGCTACTTTCTCGCCGTGGGACTCAGGCCTAGTGGGATGTTCGGTAGAAGATTAAACAATAGCCCTGCAGGTTCATTTTCGGGAAATGATAAATAGACAACTAGCTTTCCTGTAAATCAGAGAAAGAAAGGGATTTATTACTCTGGCATGCCTCCATGCCGCTGTCCAGGTACAGTAAGATGCAATTATAGCTCCGGGTTTCACATGGTAAGCTGCTGGCAAACCCTAAATCTGTGCTGTTAGTCTGGGATAAATTACAGCTTTCAGTCCCAACACAAACAACTAAGTGTTATTTATAGACCTGAGTCTCATATGTCTAGTCCAGTGATAACTCTCCTTTAAACCTCCCAGCTTCCCTTTCTGATTCCAGGTCTGTCAAGAGGTACATTTCCTCTCACCCTTTCAGCCTTAATTAAAGGTCAAAACCGAGGTCAACAGAGTTTACAGTCAGCAGCAGCATACGTATAAATGTGTTGCTAATGTAAACATGCTTCAAGTATTGAGACTATTCCAACTGGCCCTGCTGTCAAAATGTTAAGCAGTCTCTCATGTTTGCACACAAAGGTAAACCTGATAAGACTTTGAAACAACAAACTCTCAGAATTTGTTTGTTGTTGCTAATTTATGCAGCTTTTACAGTGCACTAAAAATGCCCACGAATACAAATATAACACGCCACAGCATTTGAACCACTTGCCTGAAATTGTGTAAGCCCCTGCCTCTTTTTTTTAAAGGCTTGATGCTTTTTTAAGACGTTTACACAGGACTCCCAGGTCTAACATTTAAAATTAGCATGTCATGTTAGCATTTGTCTCAAAGCACTACTGTGTTTTCAGGTGAGAGTGTAGCCCTACATATAGGCACAGTTCTCACAATGAAAGAGTTAAGATACTGATATTTAGCAATAATGTTTACCGTTTCTAACTATCTTAGTTATGTTTGTTAGCATGCTAACATTTGCTAAATAGCACAAGTGCTACATCACAGAGTAGCATGTAGTGGAATAAGATGATTTTGGAGCTTGGATTTAATAATGAAACGGCTAGATTTAATGGTTTTGAAGCATCTGTACATCTTTATTATCAATGACTATGTGAGATATATGACTTGGTTATTGGATAAACAAGCTGCAGTAAGTTAATAAATTTCAATCTGGCTTTTATAGAGCTCACTGCAATGAACCAGCTCTTCTTATAGTCTCCAATCAGCTCTGCTGATATTAGACTGGACCCCAGCATTTGATACTGTTGATCATTAAACTGTGCTCAATTGGCTGACGTACTGGGTGTATGAGGGTCAGCTTTTGAGTGGTTCTAATCATATCTGTCTCACAATTTTTTCCTGTAGCTGCTCCTAAGTTCTCTTCCACTTCTCTTGTCTATGGTGTGCCACAAGCTTCTGTTTTGGGGCTTCTACTCTCTCTGTTACATCTGCTCCTTCTTCAGCATATTTGGAGCGCTTTTAAAGACATTTTTTATCACTGCTGTGCAGATGACATTCGATTGTATATCTTTTTTAAGTCCCCAGATGTGCTTAGACTCTATTACAAGTTATAACTATCTCCTGCTTAATAAAGAGAAAACAGAAGTCATTGTTTGTGATCCCAAATGAATTATGCCTTAATCTTGTTCTCCTTGCTACATTTGCTAAATCTTCTTTAAGAAATTTGGGATAACCACTATTGCTTGAGTTCTATTGTATCTTGCTCTGAAATGGAAAAACTGTTATTCGTGCCTTTATTTTGCCATTCTTCATATTGTAATTTATTGCTCACCTGTCTTAACAAAGCTTCCTTGGAATGTCTGCAGGTTATAAAAGTCCTTTTAGAAACAAGTTTTGCCACATTGGTAGCCATCTTGGTAATGTCTTTATGTTATTTGGGCAGCTCTTTTTAATTCTTATTTAAATTTCATTGGTTAGTAGGACAGGGAACAACTTGTAGAGACTGACCAGTCAAATCTGACCCATACATTGCTGGCACTGTCCCAAAATAAGATTTTAAGAAGACCTTTCCTCCTGGGTGTTATAATGCCATGTGAGTCTTTAGAAATTTCTCTGATGTTATGCTACATAAAAACTATATTTAATTGCATTGTGGCATTAACCTAGCAAACACCCTGCTATTTTCACAGACTACAAACAGTAAAAATCAGCTCCATAAACATCCTGCATTTCCATTAAAGCTTGCATGAGGCATATCTTAACTACAAACACACTGACTTACATAAGCTAAGTAACATCCTGAGGACATTACCTCTCCCTTAAAACCTAGAGTATGGGTGTTCGCTTCAGGCCACAAAAAAAAAGGAAGAACTAAACAAAGAAAAAGGATTTGTGTGAGATTAAATAGATTTTCAACTGGCTATACAACAAATATACAGTATTTTAGCCTCCTCAGACTATACATTTGTGGTGTCTCAATCCTTGTCATATGCTGAAACACCCCATTTCTTCTCTTCCTTCTTCTTAAACCATTTCCTTTAGTTTTGGTTAAATAACAGTAAAACCTGACTGTGAAGCCAGACTGTAAAACAAAGCCCCACCAGTAACTTCTTTTGAAATACAGAGCCACTTCCTTCTGAAACCAGAGGCCTGTTTCACTTGTCCAGGAAGGTGTGACCTGAAGCAGATAAAGGATTTGTACCTCTTGATTAAATCACTCTGAGTGAAAGAGCGCCTCTCGTCATTTGATTTTGTCAAACCCATAAAAGTATGTAAATAACTGTTGGACTAATTTCTTCACTTTTATTGCGCCACAGAAATGCTGTGTTATTTATATTTTTCATGAGTAAAGTTAGGCCATATTACTGATACTAATTACCTTTCCAAATATGTGATCACTGTAGTTTTGTAATAAAAAAATGTATTTAATATTTGTATTGAATTTATGGTTTTGTTTTTGTTGTCGTTATTGCATTAGGACGTTGTGACCTACATAGGTTTTAGGTTTGTATCTTTTACGTTATATTAATCTTTTATGGTTTAATTTTATACCAACCAGGACTTCTGACTCAGGCTCTTTTCATAATTTTGTTTCAGTAGCAAAACATAAGGGGACAACTGGTCGTGCTGTTTATGTATTAGCCTATCAAAGCACATGTCCGAGCTAACAGTACATTTACACATATAATAATGTAAAAGAACGGTGTGTGTGACGGTGTGCATGAAGAAATCTGAAATAATCACGGTTATTTACAAATGTCGTCTTATCAGTGTCTACAAATTGCTGATCATGTCTTAACGTGCCAGTATTAATGTCTAGTCATGCTTGTTGCAGTCAGTTCTCACCAAATGAGCAAAGGTTAGAACCAACACCTCACCTTTCCATACCTAGCTTTAGTTTTGTTATTGTTTGCTTTTAGAAAAATATGTTTTATTGTTATTGGCTCCATGTACAGAAAGTACGAGATAATTGAAATTCAGCTTCTCTCTCACCTTAATATAAAAAGAAGACTGAAGAAAAAATAAATGACGCTTAAGGGAATATATAAAAATCAAACCTATGTACAATAGTGTCAGTAGTGCAAGTGCAGTAGCAGACATGTGCATGGACAGTAGTGGAAACGACCAACAGCAGCAGGAATGGCAGTGATGCAAATGGTTGCAGTAAAGTGCCAAAGACAGTCGGCAGCGTTAAAAGATTTGAATGTGTTGATTCCTTATGGAGTCCATAATGTACAAGCATACTCGCTATAACCCTCCACTTCACAGGCACATCATTTAGAGCAGCTATTCTAACATCAAAGAATACAAGCTATTGTTTTCTCCGTGCCATGACCCAGCCCATTCTCAAAACAACTCAAGAATGACAAAGTTATGTAAGGCGTCTCTGATGCAATTACAAAACATCACTGTGCCTTACTTGATCACACTCGTCAAACGGGACACTTGTCATACCATACATGGACAAAAAATCTACCCCTATCATGTTGTCTATTGTAGCTGATGTTTCGCAACACAACAGACCGACCCATAAATCTACAGTTACCATTTCTGTTTTCATAACTCCACACCTCAACCAACTTCCCCTTACAGGTGAACTCGTTTATCACTGAACACAGTTTACCAATGCGTGTGCCGCTCGAGTAAGAAAGCGGGCAGAAAAAGGCACTGCTGTCACACTCTGACATGATGCTTGCATTTGGATAAAATGGATTTGGGAGATTTTTTGGAAGCATACAATGCGATTCCTGGTCAAGGACTTAGCAACAAGTTGCAAACGACAAATGTGATACAAAGTAACAGACACAAGATACAATATATTTCCTTAAATGTAAGTATAATGTAAATACAGAAGCTCTAAGTTAAATGTATTAATGCCATTGAAATTTTGTCTTATATAGACTTTTGTAACAACCAAATAAATAAATAAACAAATAATTTGGTAGGCTAATTAAAATTCTCTGCAACCATATTTTGAATTACTCCCCCAGTAAAAAGATGTCAGTGGTACCTTTTGTGCTCTATGCTACTATTGATTGCTTTAGTGAAGTATTTTTAAGAAGACTTAGAGTCTACCACCATAATAATGGCTCTGTGGGCCTTCATAGGAGTATTAAATGCAAATGTTAGCATGTTAACATCCCACCAGTGGCAATACCACTAATATTTTGCATTTACAGAATATATTTTAGAAGTCATACTGAACACATTCATTTTGCAATTACTGAATTAAAAATTCTTCCCTCCTAAATAATCCTCAATCAACTCAAAGTGGTATTACTGCAAACTGGAAGTGTTTACGAACCACAACAACTCAACCAAGTGTCGTTTATGTCAAGGTGAGATGCATAATGCATAAAAGTTGCCAATGCTCTGCTGAGTCAGCACTCCAAACCCGCTCTGGGATTAACATCAGCATTAAAGGTGAGCACCGGGGGATTCTTGTTGTGGGTTTTCATGCCTGAGTAGTTCTTGTATTTGTAATTTGCAGGTGGCCCAGTGATTTTGTCCATATCCTCCACATGAACTTGAAGGTACTAAATAAAAAGCTGTCTTCAGTAAATTTCACAGAAATCTATTCAGCAGCTTTATGGATTTATTAAAGAGAGTTAGAGTATCAAAACTTGGAACACTGAGTCACTGAGCATTATATTTCATATCTCTGGGTCATGTCAGCGCATTATTTTGTTTCAGTATATCTTGTACCTGGAGGGTTTCAGCCTTGACGCCAGACTAACAGGTAGGTTACATCAGGCCAGTGTGATGCTCAGCATCTGACAAGGATCGTTTTAAGGTAAAAGTTCACAGCATTCTTTTTAGCGTTCTTTTTATAGTGCTTGCTGCGATAGAGGCTGGAGGAACCACTATCGCTTCAATGGGACTCACAGATAGCAAACTGGAATGCAGCCTTCATTGTTGACCGCTGCAGATAGGCATCAATAAATGGCATTTGATTTAGAGCACTTGGAAAAAGGAGAACTGGCCATAACACAGCTCTACCATGAATGGATTCAGGTTTACAGTGTAATTTTACTTCCTTAAAAATGTTCTGTTTACCGAGTTTCCAACTACAGAGATGGTCTATCTATCGTCTTTATGAGGCTGCATGACAACCAGGACAGAGGTTACAAACAATCCTGTAAATAAGAGGGCAACTCTCATAACAATTTGTTCCCAGTGACCACAGAAACCTGTTCTTTGGAACGAAGCCTGATTTTGAGTTTCAGGTTCACTGGAACTGGAATGGCCTTCAGGTCTGGGTCACTCATTATCCATTTCTATAGTTTCTTTTTCCCCCCCCTTCTCTGCAACTTGTCTGTCTTGTCTTATTGGAAGTGCAAATTCCTGAATCCTGTCTTGGCTCAGCTGTGAAGAGTGCTGACTTTGACCATTCGAGCAGCTGCTTTGTTAATGAAGTGTTGCAGTATCTTGGACTGCCCGTTCTCCTGAGGATGCCTTTGTTTGCCAACAATGACTTATAATTACCCCTTCAAAGACTCGCTAATTGGTTTCAGTCACAAGTAGGAGTCGGGGGATTTGAAATAAGAGGCGCCAACTGGTTTCTGAATAACTGGGTGTGCCTGTATCCGCCAGAGCCGCTGGTAATCATGTGGCTAATTGTAAAATCTAAAGAATAATTTGTCTTTGACTGCTGGGGATTGTCATGCTTTGTGTGGTGCCCCAGCCTCTCAACTGGAGGACCAAAGAAGCAGTCTCTCCAATGCAACATGGTGCAACATGCCTTTACATGCTCAAGGACTGCAGCTGCACCCCTTCCTACAGGACGTCTTGGATGGATGCTGAGTCTGTTCTCCCGGTGTAACATACGTAGGTGGGTGGGTGCATGTCTGAGATGATCCATTATGTCACCAGAGCCCTAAGAATAGTTTCAGTGTGTCCCGCTAAGGTACTGAGGCAAGTGTGACGTCCAGAACTTAGCTGTTGTTGGGCCAAACCCAGCAGAAACAGAGGCCTACTGTTTCACAGCGTCAGGCACACCCAGCCGCACACACACACAAATGTACGGACACATGGAACCGTTTAAAGTTTTCCTCTGCCACTGTTCGAAATGCCCCCAGAATAAACACCCAGAGCAGATCTGAACCAGCGAGGCCAACGATCCTCATTAGAGAGAGGCTGTGACGCAATGCGATGGTAATGAAAGGTAGTGGGTTTCAGATGTTTGCTCAGTGTGGTATTGCACATGTGGTTAAATAAAGAAATGTGAAACTGCTGGAGGAGCACGGTGACATGAAATATCACAACTTTTTCTTTTTTTAGTTTCACAAGTCCCTATTTTTGGAGTGAGGAAATGACAAGAAATAAAGCAAGTCTTCATCTTCTTCTTCTCCTTGGATCATCTAGCTCCATATCAACCTCTGTCACACCAGCTGTCTGCGTGTCCTCATTCACCTCTTCTAGATTTCAGCAAATGAAAAAAGCAAGACTGACAAAAATAAAATAAAAGTTTTAAAAAAAAACTTGCTAGAACAAGCTGTGTGAAATACCTATTTCAAACTGAATATCTATGCATGTTTGACCTTTACTTGGACAAAATGAGCTCTCTAAAAGTGAGAACCTGGACCAAAAAGGGAAATTTAGATCATCAGATCATTAATTTCCACATTTCGTTACTAAATGTGCAGGATTATGTTTGCATGATAACCAACTGGGTCAGTAGATCAGGTTGCCTGGTTAAATAACGCTGGTTTTGATTAGTCTGTGAACTGTAGAGCTTTTTTATTATTATTGTTTTCACCCATATTCTAAATACTGTGAAAATATTATTATTTCTGGGGAAGCGTGTGTAAAAATGACAATACTTCCCGTTGTGAGAAAATATAAAAGAAAATCCAGGGTACTTGAACGCCCTGATACTACAGTGAAAATGTAAATAAGTCATAAATTAAGACAACAGTTCCAGTAAGTGAAACCGGGTCTATTGTTGCCCGCCCCGTCTTGCCTGTAAATCCCTCTCTCTTATAAATCATCGCTACTGCCCTCTAGCCCAGCACCCCCGCTCTAATGCTCGGACGCAAACGCTCGTCCGCGTGTGACGTGCTCGCGCCTGCGCTGTTTAAAAACGGCCGTCCCACGGGCGCTCGCCTCATCCAACGTTTCAGAGAGCAGAGAAGAGAGGTGTGAGTCAGTCAGCCAGCCAGCCAGTTCTCTAACCGCACAGAGTTCACGCAGAAAGGAGCTTCGGAGTTGCTTTGCGGTTACAGACAGCCGCACAGTTCTGTGCAGGATTGCGGAGTTCCACCTGCCCGAGATCACGGGACGCTACGGTTCACCTGAGCAGCGCCAAAACGTCGTTTGCATGAAACTGAAGCCAGGTAAGTTTCACGTCCTAACAAGTAATTTGGTTGTCTAATAGCGCTCTAAACGATATATAAAAACAACAATTTGATAAGTGTTGAAACTCTGCTGGGAATATCTGCTGAGCAAATATGGGAGGGTTTTCTCACAGCGTTTAGCAAGTTTTTAGCCCAAGTTTGGAGACACGTCGGGTGTAGCCGAACCCCGCTGCAAAATCAGGGCTTTTAGAGTTATTTCGTTTTTCTAATAATATTCGCCTCGCTGGCTAACTTTGAGTTATTTTCAATCATCTTTGTATTTTGGTTGTTAATTCGGCTTGGATGTATTGAGCGAACAACTGAAGCAATTGCTTACTCAGTCTTTTGTACAAAATAAGGAAAAATGCAAGCATCACAAAGCCTACGTGCCCTTTATTTTGAATGGAAAGTTATTCCGGGCATCTATGAACGTGTTCTGCGTGAAATAACCAGGCTCACATGCTCAGGGTAAATGTAAACAAAATGTTCTGTCCACTTCCAGAGATATTTGCATGAGCTATTTTTATATTTGCGTGCACGAGAAAACGACAGTGTATTCTGATGCACATGAAGTGCTACCTGGATGGAAATTTGGGATTACATTTCTCTGATTGTGCGTCAGAGACTTCGGTTAAATGCAAAACTGCCTGTCCTGCCTGTGAGTGTCTCGTGTGTGTGTGTGTGTGTGTGTGTGTGTGTGTGTGTGTGTGTGTGTGTGTGTGTGTGTGTGTTGACCCACACAATTAACTGTACCTGTCCATGTGTGCACTGGTCATATGTAACTGTACCAAAACCTGCAGGTTTGGGCTCTACCCTGGCTGTACTGTAGGCTGAACCTGCAGCTCTTTCATGAGATGACACACTTTCATAAGCATTTCATTGTGTTGCGGGAAAAGTGCTTAGGTGGGGGGGATGCAAAGCTGTTTCCTGCGCAGGGGTTTGAGCAACAATGGCCACCACCTTAGAACAGTCGGCGGTTCTCTGTGCGAGTCACTTCTGAGGAGGGAGCTAGGATGTTGAAAGAATGGCCAAGAAAAGGGAGAGGAAAAAATATAAGAAGCAACACAATGGAGAGCAGGCAGCTCTGTCGGTTTGTAGGATAGGAGAGACAATGGGTGGCCAGATGTGGTTGCATAAGACTTTTTTATTTTTTATTTTTCTGCAAGGTCACAAAAGCCTTTAAGTCCTCCCAGAAGTGGTGAAATTAAGTTTGCAATGCAGAGTTCGTTTTGAACATGGCCCTAGTGTTTGCCTATGTCACTTTAGCTTTTTTACAGTAATCTTCCATTCGTTCTGGCACGTTTCCAGTTCCATCATTGTGTTTGTTTGTTTCTTAAGAGTACAGTGACAGCAAAGCCCAAGGCAAACCTGTCTGTAAATATTTAATGGGTGCTGTCTGTCTGTAGGGACTGAATACTTCACTGACTGTGCAACTTCTGTAACCAAACCTGTTTGGTGACTTTGTCTGTTTCCCATTTGCGAGTTGTGATGACTTGTCTTTTTTTGCATCATAAGTGTAACCTTGTTTTTGTTACTTAATTTATTAGAAAGTACATAGCCTCTCATTTTGCCTGATTTATCCCCTACTCTGCTTATCGGTCGTCTCTGGATCTGCTAACGTCACCGTCTTCGTCTGCCTCATTTCAGATAAAAGCAGTGGATGCAGCCACGCTCCATTTAAAGGAGGGTGGAAGATTGGGAGACGCGCTGACGAGAACCCGATTACGACTAAAAGTTCCAAGCCCAGCCTGAAACGCATCATGTCCCTCAGCACCTTCCACCTCATGCAGACCCTGAAGAACTCCCCCGCCGAGCTGCGGCGCAGATTCCGCCGCGACCGGACGGAGTCCTTGTCCCACGGCGACCCTCTGTTCAAAGTGCACTACCTGGGGACGGAGAAGATCTTTTCTCTGGACCGGGAGCAAGCAGAGGAGGCCATTTCTCACTTGCTGGAGGGTATAGCGAACGGGAAGAAGCTCAGGAAGGATCACGCCCTTGTCGTGCGGCCCAGATACGTCGAGGTCAAGGAGCTGAGCACGGGTCGGCAGCTCACAAAGACCTACCTGCAGGACATTGCGTACTGTGCCGCCGATACCAACCGACCCAACGTCTTCTTGTACATCTGCAAGCACCGCGGGCAGCAGCTGCAGTGTCGGGTATTCTGGTGCAGCCGTGCGGAGCGGGCGCGGGACATGACCGCCTGTCTGGGACTTTCCTTCCAGCGGGCGATGAGCGACTGGCAGCAGACCGGCGTGGCCACAATGCCATCGGGAGAGGTGAAAGGAAAACTTGCAGAAGACTCATCCAATTCTACAGTCAAAGCAAAGAGCTCCACGCTGCCAGCCGGTTTGGGAAAAGGTGAGAATTCAACACTGCCACATAAAGTTGAACCAGGAAGACTTTAAACTCAAGCTAGCCTTATTTGGTGCCAACTTACCCAAACAATCACACAATGTGCTACTCTCAGATAATGACAACCTAGGCCTGTCTAGAGGTTGGCTTTCACTGTTAATAATTCAGCTGCAGTAGCCAAGCCAACATCCCTGACTCTCTCCTTTTCCTTTTCCTTCACAGTTCGCTGGAAGAAGAGAGGCTCTGTATCCCGCAGCCCCATGAGAGCAATCACCAGGAGAGGATCGTCCTCCGACAGTTTGAACTGAAACCTGTTCTTTTTTTACATTTTTTTTGTTTCAAGTCTGTCAGATGTGGGACCACTTTATTAACCCGATGACAACCTCGTTGAAGGGAAGAGACTGAAAAATACAATGAAGACCACAGTGGATGTTAATGAGACATGAGAAAGGTTCATATTTGGATATAAGGACTGGTCATGGGTGGATGCTGCCGTAATCAGTGAGGACCTGGAGATAGAAGATTGTTTTTCTTTTTGACTCGGCAGAGTTGCCTTTGGACTTTTGCAAGTGCAGAGTCCAACACGGCACAAGATACTGAACTGTGACTGGCCGCAAGGCTGTTTGAGGACTAGACTGGGACATACCCAAACTGTCTGTAATGGGTTTTTAATTTTGTTTTTGGGCTTGTTTGAAGTTCTGTTTGATGCTGAAGCCACCAAAGACTTTGATCTGCTGGAAAGAGACAGTTAAACTAACCAAGTACCTGCTCTTGGCTAAACAGTCCACCAGCAAAACTGGAAAAACACCACGAGAATCTGGAAGTCTCTTTTTTTTCTTTTTCAAGATTTATTTATATTTAAGTGACACATGTGACAGAGTCATGAAGTAGTGTTATTTTCTTTTTCAGCCTGTTCCATTAATGAGCTTCTGTTTTTTTTTTTGTTTTTTTTCTACTTTTGTAGTTGGATGAACAAATTTAAGACGACAAAGACAATGCGGGCATGTCATACCAAAGAAAAGTTGCTTTTTTTTTTTTCTTTCTTTCTTTCTTTCCCCCACCAAGTCTGTGATATGCATAATTAGTCTGAGCACATTCTAGTCCTTTTTAAGATGATCTCACTCAGGAAATTGAAGTTTTATTGATATGAGGTCAGTTTTCAGTGTAATGCATGCTGGAGGGAAAATGGACATTATCAGAATAGAGGTGTTAATAATAATAATAATAATAATAATTAAAAAAAAAAAAAGTCTCTGCTTAACCTGCAAAACAAAAAAAGGTCCTAATTGTCTTTAGCAATAAATAATTTGCATTTATGTGAGGGGCGGGGAAGCCTCAGCAGTGACTTGCGGGTTTGTTTGTGTCCCACACTGGGAACACTGTGTTCCTGTGTGAAGCCTGCGTGAGGAATGCCGGGCCATGCACCTGCATTCCAAATGGGGGGGAAACTTGAGATGAGGGGTGGCGGCGCCTTTCTTTCCTAGAAAAACCCCAAATTCTTCTTGTCCATCCGTGACTTTGCATATTGAGCAGCCTTGTCGGTAAACAGCACGGCGTGCTTTTTTTAAATTGCTCCTTCACATTAATAAAAGCCATAAAAGGTGCCAGAGTCCATTTAGAGTGACCGTTCTGGTCACACACGTGTGCCGTGTTGCATAACTTGTGCCATGGTGGTAATTTCTATCTCTAGGTTTACAAACATGAGAGACAGGAGGATAGTTGGTGAAGCCAGAGGTTACTGTTAACTCCATTTTCTGTTTTCTGACCAAAACTAAGCTACAAATGTCTTTTCTTTTTAAATAGGGAAGGTATTATTATTATATTTTTTTTTCCTGACTGATGTGCCACCAGGTTGTTATCAGTTAATTTTAACATGATGTACCTGACTTTTTAACTACAAACGGCACAAGCCTCATCTCAGAAAAGGCGTCGATGTGCCCGCTTTTAAGATGTATTTAACAAGTGTTCTGTTTTTATGTTGTCGTACATATTTAAATATGTATTTTATGGAATATTAAAAGTTTTTATAAAGCATTTGTTTGCCTGTGCATTTTGTACTCGTACTACTCTGACCCTCGATTAATCATTCTGTTTCCAGGCTTCCAGTTTTAAAATGCTATATTTGGTCTGAAGAAAACAGATTTAAGTATGTGGGGGTGGGTGGAGAGGAAGAGATCGAAGGTTTTAGGGGTTACGGGGCAGCACATTTGGAGGTCCTGGGATTTATTTAGAATTTTAGTCATGTGACTCATTTCCCAGGGTTTCTCTATTTCTCTAGTTCTTTCACATTGTTAAAGTCTGACACCTGCAACCAAAGGTGATTAATCTCCATCTGCATGGGTTACTGCAGCGTGTGAGCACTTCATGCCTCACTTTGGGGGGGGGGAAAAGTGAAGAAGTCCATATATTTTGGACTTAACTGTAATGTTTTAAACATTTTCCTAATGATACAGAGCTCCCCGATAGCCTGCTTCTGCTTCCTTCCTATTTTGTACCATGGCATGATTTACAGTTCAAAATTATCCTTATTTCTCTCATACTAGGCTTCGTGCAGCCCCTCAGCTCATCGTCTGTACCAACAAAATACTTTAGCCCCTCCCCCTTTAAGCCATCTTTCTCTTGATTGGCTGCCCCATGCAAACAGAAGCACCAAGCACTTAGAGCACTCTGATTTCTGAGCGTTTGGCTCACAAGGATTACTAGTCCATAAGGTGGTCTCCTCATCTGAAGGATGTTTAGCATGAGCATCCACCAGTGTAACAGTGTCTGTGTAAACATAAGCATCAAAGACTCCCTTTAGACCTATCTGCTGTATTTTTGTTCCTACATTAATAAAAGGCCAGCTAGGGGGATTTTATCTTGATGTAGCTCACAGTGTATACAAACAATCAGAATCACTCTTCTGCAGAAGAGCCGTGCACCGCGGCGCTGCCGGAGCTCTCTCTAAGTCGCTGTAACTCGAGCAGGGAGTGTACATGAAGACGCCTGAGAGGCTTCACCTCTTCCACCACTGAAAGGAAGAAAAAAAAAAAAAACATCATCACGGACACTCAGCAATGCTCTTAAATGATTATGTATCCAAGCTAAGTATGTTAGGAGAAAGGCTTCAGGTTTCATGCCTTTAAAATATAGCTAAACAGCACCACCTGCTGGTATAGTAAACCAAGCGTGATAAAGGTTCGCACCTTTATCATAATGCAACTCGTCCCGGTTGCCGTAAACCACGTACATCTCCAGGAAGTTAAGGAGAGCTCCCGTGACGAGAAAGCGTTCGGCGAGAGGAAGACTTTTGATGTAACGCATGTCCAGGGCGAACGGGTTGGACGGACAGGGAACGGTGCAGAGACACACCAGCTCACTGACAATGTCCCACACACGAATTGCTGACAAAGGACAAAAGAAAGAAAAGTTTTATGTTTTTATTGTAAGATGTCATGCACTGCACATAAACATATATGCATTAACCAAAGCACTAGCAGCCTTTTTCCACGGCCCTAATCCACCGTGAATACTAATCTCCGCGAGGCTCGAGCTGCAGCACAGACACATCTGCATCTGATTTAGCTCATGGAAAATGGTGTAATTATTGAATCAGTGCACTGAAACAATAACTTTCTCCTGTTAGGATTCCACACATTGTTTCCATACCTCGCGTCTGCCAGTCTGCAATGGACTTGAGTTTCATGGGCGTGTCTTTGACCATCGAATCTGTGCCGCCGATGTTGAC
Source organism: Pelmatolapia mariae (assembly GCF_036321145.2). NCBI lineage: Eukaryota > Metazoa > Chordata > Actinopteri > Cichliformes > Cichlidae > Pelmatolapia > Pelmatolapia mariae. The sequence continues at coordinate 76,921,011 of NC_086229.1, forward strand.
TAGGCGCTCGTGATTGGAGCGTATCCACGCGTAGGGGCGTCCGTATTTGACGTAGCCGGCCAATAGAAACAGAGTGCAGTTCACCTCCTGTTAGAGGGGGACAAAGTGTGGGCTGCAAGGCTGAGTGAGCAATTTAAATAACAGAGGCAAGAGAAGAACGCTTATACTGGCTTCTGCACATCGCCTCCTTGCAGGTACTTACGGGTACTGCTATCTCCCTTTCACTGGGAGATGCTGGGAGAAGATGCTCCTCGATGCAGGCCTCCCCCTGACTGCAGAAAGAGCTTGAATGATTTATCAGTTTCATGCAAACTTGGAGAGCCAGTAGGAAGTTCCTACACATACTTCCACATCTAAATCCTCTTACATGTATTATCTTTTACCCAGTTAGGAGGAGATTACTTTCCACAATGCACAATAAAAAATACTGCAATTCTTAAAATGCCTCAAACAACCCAAGCACATACGTGTTACTATCCACACGCACACACAAACTTGCAGTCAATCACCTGGCAGTCTGTGGCTGTGTCTTGGTATGTGACTGGGAGCCTCGTGGGCCCGGAGGCTCCCCGGGCAGGGGGGAGCTGCTACGGCTGGCCAGACTGGGAGAGCTGCTGCTGGGAGAGACATCACTGCTGTTACAGCTGCTGGTAGAGGAGTAGGAGGAGGCTCTGGACACCATAAAGCCTGGGGAACGCCAACCCTGCGAACGAAAATAAAGGGAAGGGGAGAGAAAGCTGCTGTAGAAGTCATAGATGTGCCCTAGATAAGACAGTGAGATTGGGAGGTGTGTGAATGTTTCACTTGGACTGTACTGCCAAAAGTATTTACTCACCCATCCAAACCATTGAATTTTGTAAAAATCGAGCACCTAGACATGCAGACTGCTTCTATAAACATCTGTGAAAGAATGGGTCACTCTCAGATCAGCGAATTCCAGCTTTGTACTGTGATAGGATGTCACCTGTGCAACCAGGCCAATTGTGATATTTCCACACTACTAAATATTCCACAGTCAAGTGTTAGTGGTATTATAACAAAGTGGAAGTGGAAGAGCGGGTTCAACGAGTGACCTCCGCACATAGTCAACAACTTTCTGCAGAGTTAAGATGTGTTCTGTGGAGTGGCGATTCACGCTTCTCCGTCTGGCAATCTGATGGAAGAGTCTGAGGTTGGCGATTGCCAGGAGATGGTACTCGATGGTGTCTGACTGCACTGTGCCAAATGTAAAATTTGGTGTAGGGGATTATGGTGTGGGCTCGGCCCCTTAGTTCCAGTGAAAGGAACTCTTAATGCTTCAGCATACCAAGATATTTTGGACAATTTCATGCTTCCAACTTTGTGGGAACAGTTTGAGGATGGCCCCTTCATGTCCCAACATGACTGCACACCAGTGCATGAAGCAAGGTCCATAAAGACATGGATGAGAGAGTTTGGTGTGGAAGAACTTGACTGGCCTGCACAGAGTCCTGACCTTAACCCGACAGAATACCGTTGGGGTTAATCAGAGCGGAGACTGTGAGCCAGGCCTTTTCCTCCAACATCAGTGTCTGACCTCACAAATGTGCATCAGGAAGAACGGTCAAAAATTCCCATAAACACTCCTGAACCTTGTGGAAAGCCTTCCCAGAAGAGTTGAAGGTGTTATAGCTGCAAAGGGTGGGTTGACATCATTTTAAATGCTAGGGCTTAAGAATGGGATGTCACTCAAGTTCATATGCGTGTGAAGACAGATGAGCAAATACCTTTTGGCAGTATAGTGTATATAATCACCCAGTTTCTCTACAGAAACTCACCAGATCCTCATTAACAACTGTCAGCAGCAACTCCTCTTTCCCCCTGAGCCATGGCTGGAAGTATTTAAAACCCTGCAAAGGAAGCAACGTGATTTTGTGATTTTGCGAGAGATGAGCAGAGCGTGCACGCACATGCTGGTGTGGCCAAACCTGCAAGGATCCGAGCAAAGCAAGGTCACCGAGGAAGTGCTGCAGTTTCCTCTTCTGCTCCCTCTCTCGTTTCTGTTCACACATGCACACAGACAGCACAGCGATCTGAACATAACGATAAAAATGACGGCACCACTCCAGCGGGCATCAGCACCCTCTCCCTGCCTAGTATCATAGCAACACTTGCAACGCCTCCTCCTCATCCTGCAGGAGCACCCTGCACCCCCATCAATAACAGTGACAATAAACCCTCCGTTTGTGAAATGAGTCAAAGCACGGACACACGCTGAGAACAAAGAGTGGCATGCTGATATAAAAATGGATCGGGCTGCTCTAAAATCGCACTGATTCACAAACCCCTCACAGCTCATCATGAGGTAAACGGTACTCACACCGGAGCTGCTCATCTTAGGCCAAACTGCGGGCGTCGTCGTCTCCCTCACAGGCGCGCATGCTGTGTTTCTATAAGCTGCTGCATGTCAGCATTGAGCCGTGTATTCTGCTGCTTAACGCCACTTCGTTTCTGGATGAACGCTTACAGACTCGCACAAAGAGCCTCGGCTTTCAGCGGGTGTTGCCTTTATTGGTCCGTCAGTAGCATCAAGTTGGGGGTAAATGGGGGAACTGAAGCCCCTAGCGGCCGTATCGCCGTACTGCAAGTAAGCTATAACTTTATAGAACTGATGCTTGAAACACAAAAATAAATAAATATGAAGAAAATGTTTTTGACTTAGCTCAGTGGTCAGTTCATTAGGTACACCCTTTCGACTGCTTGTTAATATATATATATAAGTATCTAATTAGCCAATCACATGGCAGCAACAGAATACATTTAGACATGCAGTTATGGTCATGGTGAGCTGCTGAAGTTCAAACTGAGAATCTAAAGGGGATTTAAGTGACTCTAAACATGCCACGGTTGTTGGTCAGAACTGCTGATCTGTAGAGGCCTGAAAAGCACTGGACATTTTCTCTGGAAGGAAATATTTTGTTGATGCCAGAAGTCAGAGGAAAACACACAACAGCAGGCTACAGGACTTAATGTGTGTGCCTATAATGAATGAATGAATTAGAGTATATGATGGGCCTGGGAGGCAAAGAAGTCACCATCAGGTGACTTTATGTAAGAGTGAAGTCAGACATTTGAATCAAAACCATCATTTTATTCCGATTCAACAGGCACAGCAAATTCACATCTGATCAACAAATCAACACATGTGCAAAAAGAGCATTAGTGAACAGTGCAGCAAAGGATAAAGAGGCTTTATATTGTGCTGCTGTGATTTATCTAAAGCTTGGTGATCTTCACAGAAGACAAAGGAAAGCTGAGCCTAAAAGTTCCTGGAGACAAAGTGAACAAAGAAGGTCCTGATCTCTTTGGGGGAGATGGTCACAGTGAAATCATCATCTTGTCTCCGCTGCTGTTTGTTGTCTAAAGGAGAGAGAAAGTAAAAATGGGTAAAGGGATTATTTTTGTTTTGTTTTTCATAAAAACTGAATCAGTTCAGATATAATCTGTGTTTCTCACCTTTTTCCAAGTTATCTGCAGTTTTCCACTTCCACCTCTGCAGACTGGCGATATCCCAGGTCCCTGTCAGAGAACGCTCCTCCACACCCTTCACTTCGCCCATGCCTTGCAGAGCTTCCTGTTCACCATTGTAAAAAAACAAAATAAACAAGAGTCAAAAAAAGAAAAAAGAAAAAAAGGAAAATCCCAACTTTTTCATTTGTCAGTATGAAGTTTTCCTTTTATCTGCACCTTTAAGTTTATGGTGACTGGCTTCGAAAGCTCGGGGTCCTCTCCCTCTTCGAAGAGATGCATAATTCTCAACAGGATCCGATCATAGTCTGGCTGCGAGTGCAAATCTTTACCTGGATGTAGGCCACACGGAAATTAAATCAAACAGTGGAAATCTGTAAAATAGTAAATAAAAACTAGCCCACAGTTTCTCACAGCTGACCTGACTGTATGTGGCTGAGGTGAACGCTGTGATTGGAGCAGTAGTTCCACCCGGGGATGCTGAGGCTGAGCAGGTGGAGGTTGGGCGGCAGAACAACCGAACGCAACGGAGAACCACGCTTGGGCTCCTTCACCTGCCAGGGCTTCTCTGTGTGTACAAGAGTTAGAGAAGTGGTGTGAAAGGTTGAAATTAAGCTGCTTGTATGGACATTTTACTGATGTGACAATGAAAACCACAGATGAGGATGATGACTCGCAGGGTTGTAGTAGTGGTCAGATGTTTATATCCACTCATCATAGGCATGAATGTCATGGTAATTTGGGAATTAGCATGACATTCAGGCCCACCACTGTATGTGGTAAACACTTACGAGGCTGGTCTATGGGCATGACGACAGGTCTGTGCTGCAGCTGCACTGCCTCCCTTTGGTACAGCTTCGAGGTGGCGCTCACAGAGCCCAGCATCATCCACAGCGTGGGCCTCACAACAGAGCTGTCATTTAGAGTCAGGTTGTACCCGAGGTTCCACTGCAAGTTGTTCCAAAGCCGGCGATGGAGCATAACCTGGAGCAGAAGACGAGATGTTAGGTTGCCTTCTGGGTGAAGGGGCTGCACAGCCAGCTTGTTTGCACGTCTTTTTGTTTTCTATACCTCCAGTTGTCCGTCAGTTTGGCTCGACACACCGTGAGCTCTGTCGCTGACGAGCACCAGCCTGCTGAGGTCATCCTCAATGTAAGCCGTGCGCACCATAGGGAAGTAGTTCTGCAAAACGTGTCATATATAGATTATTTGACATGTTGCACTAAAATGTCTCAAGAAAGGCATTCCTGAAAACACCCACTCGTGCTAAAGTGTTGTTTGTGAATTTCCTGTATGTCCTCTTCATCATCTGATAGCCATTGTCGTCCGAGTACAGAGTCCTGTTGTTCTTCACTGAGGTGCTGGTCCTGAGTACAACCTCTGTGTTGAGGCTGAGTGGGCCCAGAGAGTAGGTCTGCTCCAGCCTGTGACACGGTAGCTTGGTCCCAAAGCATTCTGGGACACGAGTGGTAATTGAGTAGGCGTAGTCTTTATCACTCTCCTCTCTAGAACATGGAAGATTTCAAAATGTGAGCATGATCATAACAACTAGTGGTAGTTTTAGCAGTAAGAGAAGAGCAAGATAACTCCCATAACAAAAAATATAACCTAAATGGATGATAAACTACTTGTCACTGCTGCTCACCTGTAGAAGTACTGCCTGATCTCAGTGACAATCTTCCCTGGGATTATCTCCATTTCCACAGCCTTGTAAGCCCGCACAGCTGAACCATTAGCGCTGAAGATATAGTTATCAGAAATTGGCCCTGCTTTTACGTCTCCATTGGCATCATATTCCCAGAAATCCTGTGTGATCATTACTCTCCTTTTCTCCTCACTGCCGTGGATGAAAAGAGTTGCAGAAACGCGTGAAAACAACTTCTGTTCATTGAAGTATGACAGCTGAACAAGAGGAATGGACTGATGGAGGCTTAAACTCTTACAGATAGGTGATGCTGTGCAGTAGATTGGTGTCCTGGTCGAACAGGAGTTCGTAACATTGGCTGAAAACAGGAAGTAGTCGCCTCCCTGCTTTCGCCCGGTCCTTCACACCGCGTCTCTCAAATGAAACGGCTTTAGCTTCATAAGCCTTGGAATTCTCTGGGAATTTAATTAAGTATTTACTGTACTGAAGGCCTCCAAGTTCCACCACGATGAAAAGGTCGTAGGTCGCATTGGAGTGTGCTGACCCCTGGATCTGAAAGAGAGAGGGGAAGAGTTGAGATTAATACGTACAAATGCAGATAAAACTGCTCATTTAGGAAAAATGAATCACTTGACTCTTAGTTGGTCTGATATAATTAAAGAGGACTTGATGGCTAATGCTACCAACTTTAGCTATGTAGATGCTTCTATACTTGCTGATACACTGTGCTTTAGCATTGTTTACTATCAAGATATGGTACTGTACAAAAGTGTTGAGTCATCCCTCTTTTTTTTTTCTTTTTTTTTTTTAAATAGATACATTGTATCTGACAATTTTCACACCAATGCTTGTTTATTAAGCCACTGACCTATAAATCATTTCAGCATAAAAGACATCTAACTTAGCGAATGAAACAGTGTTTCGTCTGCACATAACAGACAATTTAGCACAGAACCAGCAGCCTGTCAGAAAAAACACATAATTTTTTTCCCCATTTTTTTAGCTGAGTCCATGATAAATGCCAAAGATAACACATAAAGTAGTATTTTTGCATCAACAAGATGATCCCAAAGAGATATTAGCAGAAAACCTATCTCAGCATGATATCTCAGTACATCCTTAAAGAACTTGAGGAAACTGAATAAATGCAGGATAAAGGCCTTAAAAGCTATAAGCAGCAGATGAAGAGTATCTGAGAATCATAACCTTAAGAAATATGCAAAACCCCCAGTAAAGACCTTTTAGAGCACCTGAGAGATCAGGACCAGCAGGTACTCCATCTATTATAAAAGTGATGATACTCCCCATCATATACTGCATTTTCATGCATGTTTGCACATTTCTGTAAATCTCTGCATATATTTCCCATTCACCTATCAACATATAAAGAAACCATCAAAACAACAGTACCTGCGCAGGGACGGGCTGTCCATCATCATCAAACACGGCTGCGCTCGGCTGCGTCACGGTTACGTTGACGATTGTGGTGATGTTCCACGCCAAAGGGTTATAAACGATGACATGCTGCTCCAAAGCCTGATCAACATCTGCTACAGAGCAAATCGATGAGCAGTTTACTTCCTTCTTGACTTTTACATGCGAAGACATGCACTGGCTAAAGTGCTCTGTTTAGCTCAGTTAATTATTATAAAAACAATTTTTGTTAAAGTGAAAGCACTGCAGAAATATCAGATTATTGAAACCTTTTGTAGGGTAGCGCTCGCCAAGGATGCTGGGACTCTCGAGGTTGTGGGGCAGCAGAAAGAGAGCAGCTAGGAGCTCCTCTGCTCCCATCATGGCCTGCAGGAGATGCTGCAGGTACATGTCAGCCACTTTGGGAGACTCCGTGCCAGTGATGCCATCATGATGCTGCACCTGGAATACCACACCACTCCAAACTGAATGTTCGAACTTAATTACAGAGAAGTATTTAGCATGATGATTGCTTTGCCTTCTAATCCGTATATATTTATTGGACCTTCAATGTTATGCAGTATTTGTTATTTCACTATTTTTCAGGAGTACCTCAGAAACAGCCCAGCGCAGCGCTCTGAGTTTGTCCAGGGCCCAGTCCTTGGCCACAGGTCCATCTGGGAAGCTGATTCGGTAGCGGGTGAAGAGGGTCTCTGCTGCGTACAGCCTGGAGCTGGCCTGTCGTGCCACGCCTTTGAGGACGTTTCTGGAGGCGTAAAACCCCGTCCACGCCTGGTAGGGCTCTAAAAAGTGCGACACATTTCCAATTTACATGAAGTTTGTACGAGACAGCGTGTCGTGTGTTCAAATACACAGTACTCTATATGAAGAGCACCTCTTCACGGTTTTGTGTTAGGATATCGATTTCTTACCAGTTGAATATGGCAGGAAGTCTTCACTCCCACGCACCTCCCAGGTTAGATTTGATTGGTAGATGGCCTGGAAGTATTCACTCAGAGTGGCGTACTGGACTGTTACCCCAAACTCTTTGCTGTTCTGGTTGATGTACTTCATCAGAGGGTCCATGTTGTTAAACTGTACTGATGAGTTGTAGAACTGCTTGTCACAGCCCTAAAACATAACGGTCGCACATGTGACTGGGCTGTTTCACAAAACTATCACCCAAACCTTAGATACGTTTACCATAGACTGTATATAAAAGATGGACACTTCCACAGTAGAGTCCTACTTTGAAACTTTGTTTTGAAGTTTCCCATTTTTTCTTTGTAACAGATCATTATTTGGAAAAGAGAGTGAAGCGGTAAGTCATCAGCTAACAATTTCTAGCTTGATTAGGGTCATAGTCTCTCTGAACAAATAAAAGATTGCTTCTTTTATGGTTTATTGGTGCAGATACCCACACCAAGCAACATTATTTCTCAGATAACATCTTTAAAAACAACAAAAGAAGTTCTTTAGTTTTGTATTGCAAGCTTTAAATATGCTTCTAATCCAAAGTTTGACATTTCTACAAAGAGGTTTGTAAGAATTTACTCACTTTTTGGAGCTCGCCTTTTTGGGGGTTTTTGGGGAACTGCATTTCATTCATCCCTTAAGGTTGTTACTTGGATTTGATACAAGATGGATGGATGGGTGGATGATTTACAGTTCTTTTTGACTTACCCATGGCCAAAGCACATGATTAGTTCTAAACCACGCTGCTCTCTGCTTGATGTTCTCCACCATGGTCTTGGCGTAAGCATGGACTGTCTCCTTGGTCACAGGTAGGCTCATGTTGGGGTAAATTCCATCTTTAGGTGGGTCCGGAAACAAGGCAACTCCATTCCAATAGAAACCAGACCTGAGACATGAGAGGAAGAACAAGAATAGTTATTAAAGATATACCGTATTAATGACGACCACAAATGTAACATAAAGCAGCAGAGAAGCTAAAAATGAAGCACCGGTTGGAGAATGGCAGGTAGGATGGAGTGCAATAGCTGAACTGGTCCATGGTGTGAGTGAAGATCTCTTGCTGTGATTTCAAAGAGGGAGAGCCTCGCCATACAAACTGCAGTTTCTGTGTTAGAAAACATAAAACTAGATTAGCTATAAATATTTGGACCACAGATTGAGACGACCATGTGACTGTTGTTCTTATGTTGCGCTACCTTGTTTTTCTGCATGGTATCCTTAAGGTCATAGTCAATGCGAGAGATGAGATGTGCATTGAATCCAGCCAGGGCAAACAGTACAGGGGTGGTGGCAGAGGCTCCGAAAGGATCCACATGCCATGAGAACTGAGGACGCACCCCAAAGGTCTCATACAGGAAGCCGTGACCCTCTGAAACATCAGGGAGGTTCTCGGTTACTATATACTGTGGATTTTTCCTTCCCGCTGTCACCAAGCGCTTACTTATATGCTGTCACTTGATCATTGGTTTGTTCACATTTTTAGAACCACTGTAAGTTATTGCTGCAGCTGTGGACTGAAGGAGCAGGAAGTGTGTGGCATTACCCATCATCTGCAAGATGTCATCGTCCAGGTCAGTTACAGCCTCATCGTGCATCACTTGACCTCCGATGATGAACTCAAGACGACCTTCTTTGATAAGCTGTCGTACCTGGAGAGAAAGAGAGATGTGTTTGCACAAAAAAACCCACAGCAGGGTTAATTTGAGAGAAAACAGCTTGGATGTTTAATTTCTGGGGCGTTATCGTGTGCCTTCCATTGTCACGTAGCCGTGAATACATGTCCTCACCTGTTTCTTTTGTGTGACCGAGGCCACGGTGTCCCACCAGAGACGGAAAAACTCCTGCTCCACAGCGATGAACCTGCGCTCTTTAACCTTTGACAGCTCCTCAGTCACACTGCTGTACACATTAGCTGCATAGGCGTGCATACTCTCCTGCACTCACATTTATAAACACATTTACCCAGATTAAAGCCGAATCTGCGCGTTATATGCATCTCAAGTTTTTAGCCGGGTTAAAGACACCTACCTGGATAGTGTACACCCAGCCAACATCCATGTGACTGTGAGGGATCACAAATGTCTGAATCGGCTCTTCTTGCCCTGCCACTCCATGCGAGAACCAGCAGCAAACAGCAAACACGACAGCCGCTACAAATCCCATCTTTGAATCCCATACGAGAGAAGACGGCTTAGATAACTTGGCTGACTTCCTTATTATTGTTGTGCTGCGGCATGTGACTCTGACGACGGAAGCCCAGACACGCCAAACCGCCGACTTGTCGTGTCGCCTTTTTTTAAAGGCACCAGTGACCTTTTCACCGGAAGCAGTCAGTGTAAACAGTGCGCACGTTTGGAGGTGAGAGCGATATTTTTCTACCCAGCAGAGAAAATGTCTAAAAACACGAGAATAATGTTGGTGTTTGGAGGGTTTGTGACGGCGGTTGCTGCCGCGTTTTACCCCATATTTTTTTACCCCCTCACACACAAAGACGAGTACAGTAAGTAGGCTTTCTTTGCTTTCATTTAGTTACACAATTAGTTTAGAAAGCCTGGCCTAATGTCGTTTATAATTCTCCTTAGTTACGGCTGAGCTAAATGTCATTGTACTCCACAAATGATAAGCAGTCCGTGTAGGTTTGTTTAGCTTAGCTAGCATAAAGAGTGCCATTGAGGTAACTCATTTAATCTAACCCATATATTCAGTTAGAGCGCCTGTTAGAGTCAAAGGTGATCATGAACATTATTTGACTTGAATAAATCCAGCTACTACGTTTATTACTACTACATTTCTTCCCTGTTTTAAAAGGAGTTATGTCAGCTAAGACAAACATAGTCCTTATCAGGTACATGGAGAGCTGTCGTCTTGACATACATGGGACATGAAGACAGTACAGACTGGTAATAACCAGCTGTAGTGTTTAAAAAAAAAAAAAAAAAGGAAATTGTTTATATCAATGACTTTAGCTGCAAGTTGGTGGTTTTTTTCCCATACATTTACCTAAATTGCTCTGTTATTCTGTCCTTGCTAGGAGAAGTCCAAAAGGTGAATCGGGCAGGGATCAACCAGGCAGATGTGCAGCCGGCAGGTAAGTGTGCTTTGTAGATTTGATCTGTTATTAGCTTGTTTGTACAGCTTGCATACTGTACATACAAATTCATGAATTACAACATATATCTTAAGGGTAAAGGGGATTGCTATTGTTATATTTGCTCCTCATTTCTTTATATTTTGCAACAAAAATGGGAAATGTCTTCAGTAAGTCATTGTGCAAACGTACATGATAGTACAGTATATAAAGGCAAAAACAAAGTTTGTACAATCCTACTGAGTTCGAAAGTCACTATTTGGTATGACCACCTTTATTCTTCATCAAAGCCTGAACTCTCTTAAGGAATACAGTTTTATTTATATAGCACTAAATCACAACAGCAGTCGCCTCAAGTTAGCTTTCTTGTCATTTCTTTAAGTAGTCTTCAGGAATAGTTCTCCAGGCTTCTTGAAGGACATTTAAAGCTCTTCTTTGGATGTTTCTGCCTTTTGTTCTGTTGTCTGTTAAGATGATCTCACACTGCTTCAGCAATGTTGAGGTCCAGCGTCTGGGGAGGCCAATCCATGACTGATAGACTGATACAGTCTATATATGTGTGTGATTATTATTAATGAGAGCTCTCTGTCTCTGTGTCTCTTTTTTTGTCTGAAGGTATGAAGATATGGTCTGATCCATTCAAGCCTGCGAGCAAATGATGACCACAGTGACCCCTTCACTGAGACGCTGCTGCAGACTCTGAGTACAGAGTGTCTTTTTGATATGTGTTTGGTGTGTGTGAGTGAATGACTGTTGAGTGATAAGTTACCTGTTAAATAAACTATAATCGACTACTTAAGAACCCAAACGTGGATATCTTTTTATTATATTGTGTTTAGACGGAGGACGGCTAGCTACACAGAAGCACAGATACAAAACAATGGCTGTTTTGTTTTTACCCTAAATTCAACCTAGAGCCACCTGCTGGTCTCCTGTTGCCCACATGAGGGCGCACCACTCCTGTGTGTTCCCGCTAAAGGCAGTGGACTGTGTAATGTCTTGTTTGTGCATCTGAGATATTTTGGAAAAACCATTGTATTTCCAAAAAAGCTTTGCTCTGGTATGAAGCCTGTAGGAAATTATAATAAAATGCAGTGGTTTGTTTACCCATCTCATTCACAGGAATCCCTTTTGACATTTTATTTTGATTTAGTTGATGTGAGAGTCATTAAATCGGTTCAGCAGATGAGGGACAATGTCCAGCAATGTGCGGTATCATCTTCCAAAATGGAAACAGTAGAGACAGAGTTATTCCAGGACACATCACACTGTATTATCATTTCCCTGTCACGCAGGCGGGGTTTAACTGTTGCTGTTTAAATGACATGTGACTGGCTATGTTTTGCCCATAGGCTGAAAGGACAGGGCACAGCTCCACGATCGTCTTGTTCAAATCCTACTCGATGTGATCCAGACTGGCTTTACGAGTCAACGGGTGCTGTAAAAGCAGAGAATTCCAAAACTACCATTTTTTTCCCCCTCCTGTACTTTTGTGGTTTCCTGACATTGACCAGCATCCCCCTTTCAGAGTTTGGTCCATCAAAGTCCTTCTGGAAGAAAGATAGATTAAGAAAGAACTAAAGCATGTGTTTATGGTCCTTCAGAGATGGGGCATATTTAAAGTTGCCCTTAAATCTTTCACAGTCCTCGATGTAGCCTGTACTTTCGAGCTTTTAGGGCCATTCGCGAGGCCCGCTGCCAGCAAAACTGACAGCGCAGGCCAGCAACGGCCACTCTCCTTCACAACCCCCAAATCAACAAGCCCCATTGTTTATGAGAGGTTGTTATTGTTGGGCTGCATTCAGAAACAAGAGAAAACTCAAGAGCCCGGCTGTGCAGAGGCGTCCAAAGTAAAGAGAGCGAAAGGAGTGAGGGGGTGGTTAAGGAAAAACGAAAAGCAGAAATTCCTCTCATTCCCCACTGGTGTTTTCCAGATTCCTCAAGCGACAGCTCCTCGGCTGTGCGAGTGAAGTAAGCAGGCAGAGGGGGAAATTGAAGCAAACGGCGAGAGGAAGAGAACCACATTCTTGAGGGGACGCGTCACCTACACGCAGAATAGAAAGACACTCGATCTCTGTTTCTCGCCTGGCAGTGTGTAACAGGTTGTGCAGCATGGCCCTCAGCTCTTTCAGCCTTGCCTTTCCATGAATCAGATTTCATTTCAGTTGCTCCTGAGGTCTCCTTTTTTTTTCTGTAGAGGCCCTCAGAGTCTGTACCAGGCTTTTATGGCTGCTTGTTGTGGAGTCCTCTTTATGCTGCCCTTATCCCATGATAGACACCCTTCTCTATAAAACGTTCAGCAGGGTCACAGCGCACTATTAACCAACATGAACTCAACAATGTCGCCTCTGCAGTGCTTTTACTATCCCGCTATTAACCCATCACACAAATCTCTCTCGGCTATTGAGGGGGTTTAGGAAAGTGGTGGCACGCCGTCGGCCGCTCTGAGCACTTTGTTAAGCCTGAGTTTGAGAGCGACCGATAATTGGCCAAGGTTTCTAACTAACTGCCATGGGAACAAGGGTCGACAGACAGGTCAAGGGGTTGCAGAAGCAGCAGCAGCAGTGTTTGGGAAAGGGTGGAGAAGTATGTAAAATACGAGCAGCGAACACCTCGTACTATATCGAGTGTGGAAAACCGGAGCAAGAACATCAGAAAGCTCTCAGAGCCTTGCGATGGCATATATGACGACACGACTGGTATTTGTTTCTCTTTCAGGAAGTGTGACATTTTGGGAAGACGACTCCTGTTAAATGTTTCTCGGTTAATGCAATACACGAGTAAACAAAGACGCTTACAACTCAGTCGAACCTCCTTGCAACTAGGAAAAATCGATGGTTGCACAGTGATTGCCTGAATTTGTTTAGATTCGGCAAATTGCAAATAGCTGCAGCACCCAACTGACTGCCCAAAGGTTGAGCATGCAACAGCCTCAACCTCTGGATGACCATTTTTGGAAGAGGTCAACTGGTGGGAGGCAACCTGTCTCCAGACAATTGGAGTCCAAGTTGGACTGACTGTTATCACTCTCAGACAGACTGGTAAATGATTGCCAGTAATTGCTTTTTAATTCATAAATACAGATTGCCAACACATTGCGATCAGTCTGAGTTTGTCTGCAACAAGTCTCTCTGCAACAGGGGACTTGACTTGATTAGTTAGCAACTGGTCGTATTCTGATTATATTCCTATATGAAAGCATGTTTGGAGCAACAACTCTCTATCTGAGAAGGAACTGCTTAATGACTGTTTCAGTTCTACGAGGTTCTGGTTGGAATCTGAAGTAGACAACAACAGATTTGTGGTTTTCACCTATTTTCCTCAGTTAATTGTTTTATTATCACAAACAGATTGCATGTAATTGTCAACTTGATCCCATTCAGTCTCACACTGAAGGCAGACCGGCTCCATTTTTATCACCATTTTGACACGGGTCACTTTGAAGATGGCAGCTGACTGCGAGAGGTTGCAGACCTGGTTGGCATCTTCAAAGCAACTATTTCAATGGCAACTCTCAAGTTCATTGCACATGGTCGCAGTAATTTTGGTCGTACCAAGGTGTCCGCTACCTGATTTGCCTAGTATGACTGTAACAAGTTACACATTCTGTGAAACTGTACCATGGATTTCTTTTGAATACCCTTTGATAGCTTTTGCAAACTATGTTCTTATTAATTATTGTGAGCAAATTCTGAGTTGAAGTGCTGCTGTACAGCTCAGGCTGGAATATATCAACTGGTTTCTGTATTAACACAGTAACTAAACTTATGGCAAGTTATTTCTTTCATTTAAGACCCATTCAGTTACAGTCACACCAAGTTAGCATTGCACTCCTTTTGTTGCATTCACAATTTATTGTGAACAAAAACAAAAACCAGCCATGTTGATTAAACAGATGAATGATCTTCACCAGGGTGTGGAGAATTTGGTGACTTTGGTGGTGCTAATGTAGCTTCAAAAACTCAAGCAGGGATGATTAGCAGGCTGCAGAGGTCTGATAAATTTAAAGAAAAAATGCCTTCAGCTGCAGCTGCATTACACAAAGCATTTAATGAGCAGCTAACAAACTTCTCGCTCATATATACAGTTGTACACCCAAACTGGAACATCAGGGATCAAAGAAATAACAATGGCTTGAGGCTGCCTCTGAAAGTAAAGGGTTCTCCGTGGACTTCCATGTTAAATGCCCCAAATTTCTATTAGAAACAAGCGTATTTACAGCCTGGTGGAAATATTGGTTTTGATTCACTAGCTATTTTTGGTTGAGTCCAAAAAATAAAAAAATTAATTTGTTAGCTAAGTTTTAGCAAGCTAGCTTTAGCCACAGTCCTCCATCTTTTCATCCAACACCCACAGGGAATGAGTCCAACCTATTGCCAGCTATGCGGACCAAGCTCTTGAAACAGTTGTATAAGGATCAAATGGGTCATAGCAACAGGCCAGACACCCCATACTCCTACAGAACACTCCAAGTCTACAAAACACATGTAGACTGGTTGGGAAAACTCCCATGGACCCTCAAGTATCCTTCAGAGGGTAAGGAGCTGGTCCAGTGTTCTGTAACTTTAGATACTCCTGTATATGAGGTTTGACTAACGGACAGACTCTCTTTTCCAGCACGGTGGCATAGACTTTCCCAGAGAGGCTTAAGAGTCTGATCCCCCTATAGTTGGAGCACACCTTCCGGTCCCTCTTCTTGAAGACGGGAACCACCACCCCAGTCTGCCAATCCTTACGTGACTGCTATTTCCCATGGCAAACTGGTCCGTCACCCAGGACCAATTTGCCATGGGAGACCCTACCAGGGGGCAAGAAGCTCCCCAACAGCATAGCCCCTGGCACGCATCCTCCCTGGGACACACAATGAAGTTTTCCTTTATTGCCCAAATCCCTCCAGGACAGAAATGTGGCACTTTCCATATGTAGGTAATGGTAGTGTACACTGCACCCAGATCAGTTGAGCAGTTACTAAATTTCACCAAAGATGGCGCCAAATGTGAAAGGACAAGAATCTCCTTGTCAGATTATCACTTAAAAATAAATGTAACACACACTGGTACAAAAATACCCCCACAGTTAGCTTTATCGCACAAAATAAACAGCATCTACATTTCACATACGCCGCTAAGCCTCGTAAAACAATGTACCCGAGTGCTGTCTGCATTCTTGGGTCAGCAGGCGCACGGCTGTGGAAACAGATAGTAAGTCTGAAGCAACGTCTAGGAGAAAAGACGCAGGCCCGGCCCACAGCAGGCCGGCAGAGCAAACTGTCCCATGGACCCCAAGACCTGTGAGCTAGTGTTACGTTTATTGTATGCAGGAGTGTATATGTATGTGTGTGCATGCATCTTTCAAGAAAGAAAGCGAAGAAGTTCAGCTAAGAGGAACCCAGAATCCCCCTGAGACTAAACTGTGGTTGTGGAACTTACTGGAACTCCAAACATCGTGTGTGTGCTTTTGTATTATGTTCTTTTTTGCCCCAAGCAGGACCACAAATAGATAATTATGGTTTGTTTTAGGTTGCATCCCCTTTGCCCAGTCGTGAAGGCATTGCAGTTCATTGCTGCGGTGTGTCAGTTCTTAGTTAAAAGGGGAAGGTGGGGTTGTGCGCAGAGAGCCAATGGTAAAATAGAGATGATGCAAAGATGCATTGTCTTTGCATCATGTGTGCTTCTTGTTTCCTGCTGCAATCTTACAGGAACTGGTTATCAACAGACTGCATGGCCGTTTGGCCACCCAGCAGTGCACGTGTGAAAACATGTTCTGTGGTTTTTGCCACTTGCAGTCTGTTATTAGCCGAACTCATTACAAACATTCATGTAGTAATTAGTAACAGTTACATTTTGTGGCATGGTAATTTTCACATTATTCAGAGTAGTCATTAGCACAATTCATGTTTTCAACTTAAACGGCACTTCAGTCATCCTGAGCTTTTTTTTTTAACATAATGACGAGTTTTAGCCATGTTTAAAAACAGTGTGTGCCTCCAACCTGACCCCTCCTTAGAAAGACACCATTTTTAACTTCAGTATATTTAATGAACCCATGCACAATTTAATCTTTGTATCAGTGACAGCCCTGAAAAGTACATAAGGGTTGGTGGAAATCTGGTGCTTTTGATTTGTCTTATTGTTTCCAGCAGTTTTTGAGGCCCCGTAAAGTGAGTGTTGAGGCATGACATTTTCAGAGCTCACAGTTTCTCAGCTCTGCTACAAACTGCAACCAAATCAATTTTACATCCACTTTAACTGTCACAGTCCAAAGCAAAAAATCTTGTTTGTTTTTTTTTCAGAACTTTTATTTATTTTTCTGTAATCAGCAAGAAGGTCGTGGGTTTGAATCCACTATCTTCACGTGTAATTTCTATGTGGAGTTTGCATATTTTCCCTGTGTTTGTGTGGGTTTTCTCCGGGTACTCCAGCTTCCTCTCACAGTACAGTTAGTAGGGTTAGGTTAATTTGTGATTCTAAATTGCCAATAGGTGTGAATGTGTTGTGTGTTAGTCCTGCAACAGACTGGTGACCTCTCCAGGGTGTACCCCGCTTCTCAGCCCATTGTATAAGTGGAAGAAACTGGCTCGATGGATGGGTGGACCAGCTTTGAGCATCCGTATCATTGGATGAATAACAGTTTCAATGGCAAAACTGCACTAATTCAATATCAGGGATGATCTCTTATCCAATAATTCACCAGTGACAACTTCAAAAAGCATTTTGGAGCAAAGCTTCGAGGGTACATTTCACCATGTGGGGATAGCTGACTTGTCTAAACAACGCTCCCTAGAGTATGAATCTGCATAAACCTGTGATCCATCCACCCATTTATTTTCTTAACTGCTTATGAGATTTAGGGTTCACAAAGAATTTGCAAACATAAACTGACATTACTGTGAATTATCTTCATGCCACTTTTATACCACATGTTACATTAAACAAGCTCATGAAGATGGTAATATGGTGGTAATAAAGGCTGCTTTACTGCTGTAATTTAATGTAACATGGTCAGCAGCGATACTCAGGGAGGCCGCGTTGTTTAAACGCTCAGTTGGCACTAAGAGGTCTAAAGTGTGCCAAGAAAATATCCCCCACACCATCACACTACCAGCAGCCTGAACTGTTGATACAAGGCAGCATGGATCCAAGTTTTCATGTTGTTTATCTGACTCTACCATCTGAATGTTGCGGCAGAAATCGAGACTCATCAGACCAGGCAACGTTTTTCCAATCTTCTGTTGTCCAGTGTTGGTCATCCTGTTTGAACTGTAGCTTTAGTTTCCTGTTCTGAGCTGACAGGACTGGTACCCAGTGTGGTCCTCTGCTTCTGTAGCTCGTCTGCTTCAAGGTTCAATGTGCTGTGCGTTCAGAGATGCTCTTCTGCATACCTTGATTGCAATGAGTGGTTTATTGGGTGGCTGTAGCTCAGGTGGCAGAGCAGGTCAGCCACTAACCAGAAGGTCGGTGGTTCGATCCCAGGCTGCTCCAGGCTGCATGCCAAATAACCTTGGGCAAGATACTAACCCCATGTTTGCCTACTGGTGGTGGTCAGAGGGCCCGGTGGCGCCAGTGTCCGGCAGCCTCGCCTCTGTCAGTGCGCCCCAGGGCAGCTGTGGCTACAATGTAGCTTGCCATCACCAGTGAATGGGTGAATGACTGAATGTAGTGTGAAGCGCTTTGGGGTCCTTAGGGACTGAGTAAAGCGCTATACAAATGCAGGCCATTTACTATTTATTTAGTTACTGCTGCCTTCCTATTCCTAGTCTGTCCATTCTCCTTTGATCAGCATTTTAACTGCCCCGCACTGGATATTTTCTCTTTTTCAGATGATTCTGTGTAAACATGTACATGTGGGAAAATCCCTGCAGATCAGCAGTTTCTGAAATACTTACAGTAACAACCATGCTACGTTTAAATTCACTTAAATTATGCTTCTTCCCCATTCTGATGTTTAGTTTGAACTTCAGCAGGTTTTCTTGACCATGTCTCCCTGCCTGCCCTGAGTTTCTGCCATGTGATTGGCTGATTAGATAGTTGCATAAACAAGCAGTTGAACAGCTGTACTTAATAAAGTGACTGTGAATGTACAGTTTTGTTTTATTGGCTAATATCCCCTGTTGCAAGTGTATGCAAGTCCAGTCGTATACAATTAGCTGATGTTTTGCTTGTTTTTGGATGTGTAAAACTGTAAAAATGACAAAACACGAAAGCCTGCAAAGATTGCTGACTTACTGTGGGTCTCCGGGGGTTAAAGAAACACCAGTTGAACTTCGTAATCCTCATAGTTTAACTCATTTGGGTCTTCTTTCTTCATGGCTCTTCAGACAGGCAGTGGATGTGATTAAGCAACACCTCTGAAATGAGGTAAGTAGGAAATTCTCAAATGCGGCTCGAAGAGTGCCAAAAGCCCGCCGCTTTGGCTCCTGTTAACATATGGATCAGTGGAGGAAATGTTTAAGCAATTAATTATAAGTTTAAGGTTGGAAAAAATAAGCAAATTTCTTTTATAACATCTCTTTTTTTTTCAGAGGAGAGGAAAATCTTTGTTATGGACAGACCTCATCATCGCAGGCCATCTTTTCCTCTTTTGTAGCCCCATGTTCCGTCTGTTGATGTGGAAGCAAAATGCTGAAAACCACAATTACATTTAAATCAGTCAAACTGTCTGATTAACAGAAAACCGCACACACGCACACACCGCTTGAAATGTTACTGTCACCCATCCTAAACACACACCATTACGGCATCGCAGTCTGAGCCCGTGTGAGGCTCGGCCGTCAATCAAAGCATATAGCAGGTTTCCGTCTTCGAGTCCCAAATATGATCTTCAGTATTTCTTATGCAGTAAAGCAGCGGGCCCACTGTTGACTTAGGCAAGGTTACTGACAAAGAGGGCCAGAGCTGTAAGCAATCATGCTGTTCTTCCAAGCCTCTCGGAAAGGTTCGGAAAAGAGAAAAGAGGGAGGGTGATTTATAAGGAACCTCAATATTTGACACACTCGTTTGTGAAAATAAGTCTGCAGCCTATCAAAGCCATCGCTTACATTAAAAAACCCATGGAAAGCTCTTTTGAAACTACTTTGTTTTTTTTTAACTGGGCAGGCCAGTTTTCATTCATATTTCCTGGCACGGCACTTTACTCCCTCTCCATCTGAGGGACTATATCAAAATAAACAGCTTAACCCCGAGACGGCATTTAAAAATTATATTGTGAACAATACAGAAGGTATGCCGTTTCACAGAGCCCGCTTAACAGCATGTAATGCAATAAAGCTCGATTAAAAATGTGTAATATTATGATCTAATATAACACACTGAGTCTTGTTTTAGTTGGAGATGCCGTGCAACGGGACCGAGTGACTCATAGTGCTGAAAATATTCACAATACCCTCTTATTTTTTCTTAATATTCAGCTATAGGAACTGGGTCTTATTATTAGTGGTTTACACACAATGTTAATTAATTCAAGGAGTCAAACTTCTATGCATACGAGTCACTGTATTAAAGTGAATTAAATCGTTTTAATGGATATTAAATAACCGCAGGGGCGTGCGGTGAGTCATATTTGGAGTGTATTTTCATTTTAGTGTAAATGGTGTGTGGGTGAGCAGACAAGATCCTGCCCCTGTGCTCCCCGTGGGTTTTCATTAGGGCCTTGTGGATGACAACAGAATATATGACTTGGCTTCGTATGGGAATCCTGGGAAAGTCATGGAATTTTGGACATCTTGACGGAACACAGGCACTCCGGTCTTGGCCCATTCCCCCGTGGAGATGGAGGAAAGAGGAGGAATCCTTCTGCAGTGTGCGTTTGCGTCCTTGTGCGCATATACGGTGGCCCTTAAGGAGATCCTTATGGAGCTGACCCAGAATAATGACAGGTTTACAGCACAGCACCAAGCAGCAGGCCCACATGTGGCTGATATCAAACAAAGAGCAGGAACGCGCTGACGCAACCAAGTCGATCATCCCGATGATGATTAGAAAGGCCGGTGATCTGTATTACTGCCCAGGTACAGGATCTACTGTGTCTGTTTAATGCATTTATCTTCCTTTAGTCACAAAAATCTGCAAGCCTCGTAAAAAGACAATCTTCCATCTCTAAGGATTCACTCAGTCTCTTAAATTTTGGAACAACCATGATTTAGATTTTTAACTACTTCAATTTTCCAAGTCAAGTCACATTTTATTTATACGGTGCATTTTAAAAGAGTGGTTTACAGGGACACTCATTTGTAAATCAAGGTGACCAAGAACCCAATTACAAATATGGGATTCACATAAAGAGACAACATAATACAAATAACATTTGAAAAGATATAAAAATAAAAACACAGCTAAAGTCTAATAATGATTAGAAAACAGTCAAACCACGAGGGACCTCAGACCTAACTCTTTACCCCTTGAAAGCCTACTAGGAATAACTCTTGAATCTCTGTTCTGACATGAGTGGTTTCTATCATATTTCAGTCCTGCTGTCAGAACAAAGTAAATGTGTTTGCATCACTAGTTAATGAGAGTGGTCTCTGCCCATGCAGCTACACTTGGAAACACCTTGATAGATACTGAGGTGTCAAAACTGTGTAAACCACAGAGGAGATCGCTGAATGCAGTTAGGTCCTTAGAGCTGTTTTAAAGTCGTCAATCCACTGAGTGCGTGTCCTAATTTGTGCCCAGTTGTCATTCTGGCACGCCATGAAATAAGTTTCTAAATGTCATTGTTGCACATTCTGCCATGTGGTGACACGGAAACTTCTGTAGCACCTCCTTTTGCATCTTTCACTTCACAACTAAAAATAAAGTGTGACTTTAAGTTTCACATCTGTGCTTGTAGGGCTTTAGACCTGAAAGTTCATTTGATAAGTCAAACTGAAGTCACAAAACTAAGGACATTTCAGCTGAGTGCTGTGAAAGTCCTTCTATTGTACTTAAAGCCCAAAGGCTGGAGACTATGTCTTGCATTAACATGTCTTTTCCAGGAACTCTATGCCTTAAGAACCAGTGTAGTTTTTTGCCAGGTTTTCAGAGTTATTTGTTACGTATTGATCCCAGTATGATTCTGTGTTATTGGTGAGATATCGTGCGTTATAATCATGATGGGCAGAATCTGTGGGCTGCATCTGCGAATACTCGTCTGTCCCGTCGTAGCCCCTCCCGGAGCCACTGATGTCATCAGTTTCCAGCAAATTTGCGGCGTGTGCTGGCGGTTTGGCATCGGCGTCTTCAGCGGAAAGGCATTTAACAGCTTTCAGGTTCTGCAGCGCTACAGCTTTTCTAGAAAAGAGGAAGATGAGACTCATCTCGGACCCGTCTTTAATTGCGGTGACTTGATGTGAACGCATCTGTCGGGACTTGAAAGCCTTGAAACTCGACTTGAGTGTTGCCATTGCAAGAGCTGCAGCTTGAATGATTTTGTCATCGGGGATTCGCGATGTAAAAGCAGAAAGATTATTGCTAGGTTTGATGCTCGTTTCAAACTCTTCATGAGTAACTTTAGCTTCAGCTCATCCCAAATCGTTTTTAAATTGAATAAGACTTGTTCTTGGCCGCAACCACCTATGACTTGATGCGGTTCATAAGAATTTGAGACTGCAAAGAAGTGATTCATAACATAGATATGACTTGAGGCTTGTCTTGGACAGTCTTGAAGTCAGTCTTCTACTTAAGACTGACTTCACAAAACTAGACACCTCACTTGGACTTATCTCAGATGAGTCCAGACAGTACTTGAAGGCTTTTTTTAATAAAGAGCTCTCTTAGGATGTGCTATTAGAAGAGACCTTCAGAGAGACTCTGCATGTTATGCTTTCCCAATAGTCAAGCCACCAAGGACAGGTTCATAAATTTTAATTCAAGCCTGTGGAAATCCTATTATTGGATCCTTTCAAATCACTTTAAAGCCTTGGAAAGGCTTCACTTTCCACAACTGCCGAAGAACTTCATTATTTCCTTCATTTGTTCGCCTGTACGTGCAACGGAGGGTCAAAAATAAACCATGGTCATGTCATGTGCATAACCCTAAACCCAACCACAAGATTAAATAGCACCCATATGTCCTGATGTCAGTAGGAAATTTGCAAAAACGATTGAATTGCATGTGTAAACCTCATCCTCATATTCTGTCCAAAGGGTATACTTCTGCTATTTAATGCCATCCACAGAAGAAAGCCACCCTGACATGAAAGCAGAATCATATCCCACCTGAGCTACAAATGATCTCTCCCTTTGGGCTATGAGCTTACTTTGTGGTCTCCCATTTCCCTGCTCCCTGTTCTCGTCATCCATCCATGCCTCCGTCTGAGCTCCATTCAGAGAGAGAAGCAAACCACATGTTTCAGGGAGGAATCCTCAACGGGCAGCATCCCAGGCCAAAGTACCTCCAGTTCTCCTGCCCCCTGGCATCACTTAATTCTACCCTGTCATTAAGGACAAGGCTGGATGATTTGTGTTGGAACGCAGCCCTTTATTAGAGCAGGATGGGTGCAGAGAGGGGGAACAGAGGAATGATGTCACCTCAGGTCGGGGCTGGAAGTGGGTCGAGACCTGCGGCGGCAGGATCGGTGTTGTCTTTGGGCTCCATTGCAGGAAAAGATGCCGCATTTGTCTGCGTGGATGGAGATGGAATGATGTGGAATATGGAGAACAAGACTGTGTAATTTGATATGTGTGTATTTGATCTGTATCTGAGTGAATGTGTGTCTTTTTCTGTATTGCGGGCACGCAAGTGTGTGCATGTTGTGTGCGTGTGTGTGTTTTTGCTACTCTGTGTGTGCAAAAGCATGTGGTTGGAAAAGTATAGGCTGTTTTATGTTGCGTTCGTTCTTTGTTTCAGTGTTTCTTTAGTGGGCGGATGGTTGAATGAATCATTTGGACAGAGGCTGAGGTATCAGAAAGTGTGGTTTGGCTCTGGGGGAGAAAGGGGGAGACAAGAGAGAAGGAAAACCAACTTGTACTTGTGGCTTCTGGAGTCCTAATGTGCACTACTGCACAGTGATGTGTGTCTGCCTCCCGCTACCTACTGCATGTCGTGTGGAACGTATCACACAAACCACAGACAGCAAAGACTGAAACTAATTATGCAAAGCATTTCTGTGCAAGTATAATGGTTAGAACTGTTGGCCAATGTTAACTTTATATGAAACTTGTTACGTTAGAGGCAATCTATTGCGTTAGTGCGTTACTGGGAGAAGTACCTCAGTAGAGTACTTTTTTAATTAACAAAAATGAACATCTCCTATCCAGTTAGCCATCATATGTTAGTTACAGTTAAGGCGAAAAGTTTACACCCACCGATCGTGAATGGTAATTTGGGGTTTTTAAAGATTTTTTTTGAATTGTTCTTTTTCCAGGGTGGAATGATTGTACGACATACATCTTTAATGACTTTAAAAAACAAGAATTGAGTGCACAAATTTGAATATATTCTGGATTTTCTCCAATCCACACAAGCTCAAGGATATACATACACCCCCACTAATATTTGTTCCACTTTCGGTAGTCATCGACAAGCTTCAGGAATAATTCTGGCGGGATATTTGACCACTCTTCCTGGCAGAATTGGTAGAGTTCATTTTAATTGGTTGGTTTTCTGGCACAGATCAAGATTATAAGCATAATCCACAATTTCTTTAATAGGTTTTAGGTCGGGGCTTTGGGAAGACCATTCCAGAGGTTTAATAGCCCATTTCTAAAGAACTGCAGATTCAGACCGCAAGCAAGACTCCTCGCCTTCAAAGTAAAAGCTCCGCTTTTTGAAATGTGTTGGTTGCAGCAGTAAGCCAAAACTTTTACTTTGACCTTGAATGTTGTAAGTTTCTGGTTTGCATGACACGTTTTGCTTTTTTCCCCTCAAGTTTGACTATTGCATAGAGATCAAATGCAGAGTGTTTGAAGACAAGTCGGCGCCTTCCATGTAAGCTATGGGTGGCCGCAACAATCTGCTAGCGACTTAAGCGATCACAAGGAGGTTTTTGGTACAGCACCCTCTTTGCCACCAATTTAATCGAGAGTCAGCCAGTGATCACTCACAACGGCTTGGGGAATACACATTTTTCCCTTGTGACCAATGGTGCCATGATGGTTGCTAACCAGGCCTGTGCAGCTAAGGCCTTAATAGAACTAAAATCTAGTCAATTATATTTTCGAGCTGTAGCACTGGCATCAGTCCGCTTCTCAATAGGCATAGCTTCAAAATTTCACCTGACAGACGCTGATGGACACTTAATATTACCCTGGAATGAAAAAGTACAAATGTTTTCAGGCTGACATCTATTCAAACATGAACAACGGGGATGTAAGTTCTTTCTCTATTCTTTTTTTTTTTTTTTACTATTCTACCAAAACTCTTGATATAGTGCTAACACTTAGCCTTGCATATCCACCATTTTTTTTCTCTAGGCGACCTCCAACTCTGAACACAGTCAGTTTTTACTTTTCGATTATAAATTTTGAATTCATCTTTTGCCAAGCCAAGAACTCTGAATTTGATTATTTTAGAGTAAAGTCTGTGGGCCAAAAACAGTTTGAGTCATGCCCCATCCCCCAGGAAAGTGTTTCATTCAAGTGGAATTGCAACATTCATGGATGCAACAGTTCAATCAGCCTCTTTCTGTTAGGTCTGAATCCACGGGCACACTCTTCATACGACTGTAACATATTTACTAGAGTCTGCTCGACATTTAAAAAATGTAAGACCAATACCGTTCAGACTTATGTCTGAAAGCCTTATGTTTATTTATACAATACCAATGGACTTGCACATAGCTAATATTCGTCCACGGCTAAGGTCTACTATCTATACATATAGCACTGTTATTTGTGGTTTTAATTTATCCGCCATTATAAATGCAGATAAATATGGAAGCGTAGTTCCACCACTGGAAAAATAAATCCAAATTTCAAGTTATTTTAAATATTTTTACTCAAAATTTCAAAATATTTCTAAGTAAGCCGAAATTCTCTGTATGTGTGTTTCCTAACTCTTCCTAGACACATTAATCAGTCTTGATGACACTCAGTATATAAACTGCCTAGGGTACAAGGATTATTAACATCTTTGTAGCTTTTAGGCTCTATATTTATATATTTAATGTAGAAACAGATCTGAAAATGGATTTATCTACGTTACATATGCGAACGTTGTTGACATTATTTGTATCATAAGTGTACGTTGTTGACGTGGCGCCTACCTTACATGTATATGTACATTGTGAACGTTACACCTGCGATACGTCTACGTTACGTGCATGTTGTTAACATTACATGTATGTTACGTGTACATTGTTTGTAAATAAGTTTTGCTAAACACGTTAAGCCCCTGCAGGCTAGTTTTTCTGTGAAATAAATCAAATGACTATCCTCTTTTCCCCAGCAGTAGACTTATCTGTTCACCTTTGTTGTTGCTACAGTTGTCAGTTGCTTTTGCAGGGAAACCACGTCATTGCTGCATAAGGATGATGCATCTTTTGACTCTGAGCCATCTTTCAGAGCGAGCAATCAGATTAACCGTAAATGGAGCACAGACAATTTAACGTCAAGGCCAACTTGATGGCTCTTTTAATGGCCTAGAGATGAAACACATCCTTACTGTGAAGCGCACTTTTGTTGGCCAGCTTTACCGGTACTCACAGCCAACTGTGGCTTTTGAACCAGGAACTTCACTTTTACACGAACATTTTTAAGCCGCTCCACTGAGCCAGCGGTTACATATGTACCCCTCTCGTATTAGCACATTCATTTCAAATGTAAACTGCTAAGGAAGTGGACTTGCTGTGCACTCTCAGTGTTATTTCACATATTTATTGCAACTTTTTATTATCTCTGCCTCCAATAATATTTAGATGGAAGGGGACTGATAGGAGCAGAGTTCCAATAACAGAGATTAAGTGCTCTGGGGGTGATTGTGCAGCGTTTTTGAGGAGAGAGCCGTCTGCCTAAGTAAACTCAGCCCAACACTGAGGAACTGCGCTCTGGAACGTGGTGGTGTAACCCGAGCACTGGTTTGGGAATAGCCCAAGGGAACTAGGCTCACTTTTCCAAAAGCCTCTATCTCCTGCGATATGTAGCGTGATTTGAGGAGAAGTGAGCAGTGTGTGTGTGTGCATGCATGTGTAACAGGGGAGGTGGATGGAGGGCTTACGGAACGGCTAAGTCAGGAAAACAAGCCTCAGGAAACCTTATACTGCACTCTGGCACCGACACAGACGTTCTTTCTTTCTCTCTCTCGCTGTCTCACGCTTTCTTTCTGTCTCTCCGTCAGCCTGCCTGTCTTGCTGAACCTCTTCTCTGCCATTTTCTGCACTACAGGAAAGCAGGGTGAGAGCAACAGCAGAGAGACAACAAATATTTGACACTTGGTGCTGTTGAAACCTTTGTCATATGTCAGCTTTTTCTTTTGCCCTTTACTTTTTCTTACATCGATATGGAGTCTTTGGGAAGAAGAAAAATAAAAGTTCAATCAAAACATGAGATAATTCCCAACGTAGCATAAGGTAGAGATCATATGGACACGTGATGGATAAGCAGTCATCCTTCTTATGCTTTATTCAATTTTACTTGAAGAATAGTAGCAGTAGGTGTGCATAGTTGCCAAAAAAAACTGGCATATGGATGTCCAACAAGCCTTGTATTCATGTCTGACAGTGAAATTTTACAAGGAAGTCGAGCATCAGTTCAATTCAACTGAATTTTATCTATATAGCAACAAATCTGAACAGTAGTCGCCTTAAGGTGGTTTAACTTGTAAGGTAAAGACCCTACAACAATACAGCAAAAACCCCAACAATCAGATGACCCCCTACGAGCAAGCGCTTGGCGACAATGCGAAGAAAAAACTCCCTTTTAACAGGAAGAAACCGACTAACCTCATTTTGTGCATTTGTGTCTCCCCATCGGGGACTCTCACATTGACTTTTATCGAACGGAAAAAGTTGACGCTCATCCTCCATCTTCAGTTTGCTAATGTGTTTCTATTAACCTAAATATAGCTCTTTAGCTAGCAAACAGCTAACATGCTATATGCCAGCTGGCCTAACTTCAGTAATCTTTCAGACACTGCTGCTGTTTAGCTCTCCGTCTTCATTTATGTCCAAAGTCATAGCCTAGCTCAACATTTTAGTTTTTTAGAAACTCCTCAGTCAGAATATGGTATCTCGTCTTTCAACAGAAACTAGCAAGCTAACTTCAAGCTCGTAAATCCTTTTTTTCGTGGATAGCATGACGTTAAATTTTATCCTAACAACTGGGATAGCATCCACACCAAACATTTTAACTCCCAGTGATTTGGTTGAGTGTTAAAATAGGAGAAGAAGTTAAACGTGAAAATGACGTCAAACTTAAAAATGTTTTTTTAGGGCTTTTTGTCAGCGTAAAAAAAAAACAGGGCTAAAAGACATTAAAACCTGAAGTTAAGGAGTAGTGCAGGCTTGCTCGATTGATTAATTGGTGTTAAAAAAAATAATAACATTAAAAATTTAAAGAACCTGCAAGTTTTTACAAAGTGTTTCCCTCTGGATCTAATGGGTTTGTTATTTCTGTGCTTATCTTTTCCCAGCCTTTTATCCTTCTCAAATTTCCTGCTTTATCTCTTCCTCTCGCCCTCTTGTCATCTCTCTATTGCCTCAATTAAAAAATACTTTGTATGTTATCAAACCACTAATGTAAACCACATTAGCTACCTCTCTTTCCCTCTTTGTCTCAGTCTGTTGTCCTCTCGGCCTCTCAAGCACACACGCACACTTCTCCCTCCTGTGCTCCTTTATCTTATCCCTTTTCCACTATGCTTAAAGCACTTGTCTGTGTCTGTCACACCCCCCCCCCCCCCCCCACACACACACACACACCCCTTCCTCTTTCCACTGCTTTTCCATTCCTTTCTCTATCTTTTCTCTCTATTCCTCCCCTTTCTCTATCTCTGGAACCCTCACTCCACCTCCCACTACAACAAGCACACCAATGTATAACCCACCCACACCTCCCCTTTCCTTTCTTTCCATGTGTTTGCTGCCATCTTTTTTCCTTACCCCAAACCTTCTCGACACATCATTCTCCCCGTCTTTCTGTTTCCTCCTGTCGTTATCAGCCTCTGTTTTTCTGTGTCTCTCTCCGTCTCCACCTTATCAGCTTGTCCTCTCTCTGCTCTATACAGCTCTTCCCTCCGTTTCCCCCTTTTTTTTTTATCCTTCCCTCTCCAGCTCTCTCACTGTTTTCCTCAGTGTGTCTGTGGGGGCAGCGAGTGGTCAGGCCTGCCCGCAGGCATCAACAGCACAGGGCCACAGCCTCGAGCGATGTGTGTGTGTGTGTGTGTCTGCGAGGATGATTGGCACTCTGCCCAGACCCACCTCCTGTGGTGAAACTCTTTTTCTTTGCAGTCTGGACTGCTGCCCAGATTGACCCTCACAAGCTCACGCACACATACAGACATGCAAACACATTCACAGATAAGCTGAGTGGCACACAGATGTGGGACCTTATTTCACACTGTGACACACACACACACACACATTGACTGTAGAGCAAGAAGCTAAAGGTTTATAGTTTATCACTAAGAAAACCTCAATCAAGATCGCACTGACATTTTTTAACATTTTATATTAAAAACTACAGAATTGCACAAAAGTCTCGCGCTAGCTCACATTTCTTTATATGCTAGGAAAATGTAACAAAAGGTGCAGTGATCTACTGAAAAGCATGTGCAAACATAGACGAAATACAGTATATCAAGGCAAAAACTGAGTTTCTAGAAATCCAAGGAGCTTGAAAGTCAATATTTGGTGTGACCGCCTTTATTCTCCAACACAGCCTGAACTCTGTTAGTCAAGCTTTCTTGTCATTTCTTTAAGCAGTCTTCGGGAATAGTTCTCCAGGAAGGACATTCAAAGATCTTCTTTGGATGTTTCTGCCTTTTGTTCTGTTCTCTGTCAAGATGAGACTCTGCTTTAATAATGTTAAGGTCTGCGATGGCCAATCCATGACTGACAGAGTTACACTGTGTGTTTTTCTATCAGGGTATGTTTTTACTGCACTGATATTCAAGCTAAAACGCAAAAGACACTGTTGCCAATCTAATAATTTCAAGATGGTATTACATAGTGGATCAAAATCTAATGGTACTTTTCTCCATTTATAATTCCATCAGTTTTAACAGAGCCTCCACTATGCTTTGCTGCGACTGATTTTCAGTCCAGTTCTTGTGTGATTTGACATACCCTGTTTCCCTTCCTTGGGAGTGGCTTTTTGACAGCCATGCATACACTGAGACCATTTCTGATGAGGCTTCAGTGAACAGTAGAGTCAACTGAAGGGCCAGATCCTTTTTCCTGTTTCTTAAGGACATGACTTTCGGATACTGTTCATCTGCTGTAAATAGTTTTTAGGCCTGACACTTCTTTTTTACTCCACTTGTCCAGTTTCCTCAAATTTTTTAAGGACACATGGCATATCTCAGCAAGGTGTACAAAATTTTAGCTGAGATATGCCATGCTGATAGTACTTAGGGAATATTTGCAAAAAAATCATTTTATGACTGTCAAACTGTGCTATCTTTGGCAGCGTTCATGAATTCAGCTAAAGAAATGAGAACAAATAATGCAGTTTTGTGAAAGTCTGCTAGTGACAAAGTACCGAAAGATACAAATATGTCTTTGCTAAGTTAGGGAGCCTTTTTGTGCCTGAATGATTCATTTGTTGGTGTTAACTGGCTTAACAGACAAAAAATCATTCCTGTGAAAAAGGTCAGGTACAGGGACTGGACTGGAAATGAGAGAAAAGGAAACTAGTATCCAAACAAAAACTTCGAAAGACCTCCAGAAAAGCAGAACTATTGCTCAAGAGCACTTTAAAATATTACAAGAAAGCCTGGCTCCTTGGAATCAATATCAAAAGAAATGAGCGGTGACTCAAGATTTTTGCACATTACTGTAAAAATGGAGCCTTTGAACAGAGTTTTCCTCAAAGGTAAGAAGTGTGGCTTACTTTACATGTTTACACAGGGTGTGGTTCAACATTTACATTATTCATATGTGCATGTTTGAGAGTTTTCTTGACAGCCAGTGTTTGTTTCCATGCTGCATACAAGGTGCGGCCAAGGTATTGTCAGAAACCAAACTTCATTTAAATTTGGCCACAATCCTCAGCACTCCCTGTGTATTTTGATGCGCACTGGATCCCTGCCACTGCGTCATGTTGTAACTCACACGCGTTTTGTCTTTGTTAAAGATGACCAAGTCAATTCCAGGAGTCAAGTTTAATGAGCAAGGAGGGTGGGAGTGATGATTTTGTTGGTGTGGCCAAAAAAGTCCTGCCTTTTCATTGACACACACATGCACACTGTTTAACTGGTTTGCGGTAAATGTTCTGGCAAAGGTTACAGCAGAAGTCAGCATTTCAAGTCTGGCCCTAGGTGGTTGTTCATGTTCGTGTTTCATGTTGCACAGCCAAGAAGGAAAAAACCCCAACAAGCACACTGCCAGCCTGATGCACCAGAACCTTTTGATTATATCTTTTATAATAATTTTATGGTGTTTGAATTAAATTGCATTGTATCTGCAAAAAAGTGAAAAGCTCTTCTTTATAAGTAAGAATTCCACCCTCAAATAAATACCATTCATCTGAAACCACCAGTGATTTCCCAAGTGTTACTGTCCAGTTAAGGATTCTTCCAAAGATTTCAATTGCTGTTTTCTGAGTGAACGTCTTGGCCTTATTTGTGGTAAAAACTAAGGTTCAAAATGCTTTATGTGCCTTGGAAATTGCTAACTTTAAAAATAATCGCCTACATTTTCCTGAATGCATTTAAAACCCAAAGTGAGAGGGCATAACAAGAGCAAATGTGTTAAAAGCAACTTTCTGGTTTGAAGTTTTCCAGTTATGTTTGCATATTGGATTCTGTTATATTGCCAGTTCTACCAATTCTTAAAAGAAAAAAAAAAACCCTTCCATTTACTATATAGGTGGATAAATGACTAAATATCAAAGATGCCCTCTTTGTATTCATTTAAAACCATCTCATCTGTCTTCATTTGTGTCATCTAAGGATTTAAATATAGCTTACAACATGCAGTCATATAAAAAAGAAAGTACCTTATTTTTTGGATCATAAGGCACACTAAGCGAAACAGAACAGTCAGATAAGTCAAACTTTACTCAACTCATTCTTCTTGCTTCCTCCACTTCTGTACCATTGATTCATTAATGTTGAATTCTCTCGCAGCTGCTCTATTCCCGTGTTGTTGCAGTATATTAATGACTAACCTCGTATTGTGGATGGATTACCTCAGTTGTTCTCCTGACTGAAGTTTGGTCCGTTTACAGCATCCTGCCATGCGATTGCATTTGTCCCTAACCATCAGGAAACCTCACGTTAACTTTTGTCGAGTCGAAAAAAGTTAGCACTCATCCTCCAGCTTCACTGTGTTTATGTTATGCTAACATAGCTGTGTCGCTAGCGATCACGTAGCACATCGTTATATACCAGCTAGGCCAACTTCAGTAACCCTACAAATGTCACTGCTGTTTAGTTTTCTGTCTTCATTTATGTTGGAAGCGATGGCAGAGCTGTACGTTTTAATTTTTTCAGAAATCTCTCAGTCAGAACATGCTATATCAGGTTTAGGTAGAAACTAGCGAGCTAACTTCATGCTAACTTCTAACTCCGTTACAGCCGTAGCCTTAATGCTCCGACAATCCATTAAGCGGTGCAGCTTCGTAGCTTACCAAAGTTGTACTAAAACATTTTTTGCCAGAATTTTGAGCGCCATGTACTACATAAAATCGGTTCGAGGTCAGTAAGCATAACCAGAATTCATTCATAACGTGCACCGGATTATAAGGCACACTGTCGATTTTTGACAAAATTAAAGGATTTTAAGTGTGCCTTATAGTCAGAAAAATACGGTACACCTCTTTCAGTCCTGCATATACAGTGTTGGGAAGGTTACTTTTAAAATGTATTCCATTACAGATTACAGAATACATGCCCCAAAATGTATTCTGTAACGTATTCCGTTACGTTACTCAATGAGAGTAACGTATTCTGAATACTTTGGATTACTTAATATATTATCATGCTTTTTACAACTACATGAATGTACTATTGCTGTGATTTATTACTGTTACTGAAGGTCCACGGCTCCGAACCGTAGTAAAGGGACCTCTGGCTAAAACGTCGGGTTCGTGTCGGGCTCGTAGCTGAAAACGAGCTTTACTTTGTTGTCTGGGTCGACTTTGCTTGCGAGAGACAGAGAGAGGCGTTGAAAGGCTGCTCCAACGGAACTTATTGTTTCGGAGGAAAACACGAACACAGTGTACAGTCGAGTCTTAATAGCTTACTTACAACTGGGCTCGTCAGGCACTCTTCTTGGCTGCAGTGATTATTATTATATTTACATGCTTCCAGCTCCCGTTTTTGCTCGATGACAACTCGTACTTTTCCTTTTTCTCCCTCCTCGCGCTCACAGACACATAACGGGTATGGCAGTCCATTCTCCCTGCAGCACCGACTACACTGCCCATGAGGCTACATTCTGTAGCATTCTTAGCACAACAACAACAACAAAAAGGCGCTCTCTCACCCAGGAAACACGCAGAGAGAGAGCGTCACCCTGTAACCATGGCAACCGTAACGCTGCCGCCTGGAACAACAGAACATAGCTGTCAAACAAACCCAAACAGTCCTGACCCGCGAGAATATGAAACAGGAAAGTACCGCCGTGTAATCCATTTATTTCAACAAAGTAACTGTATTCTGAATACCACCTTTTTAAACGGTAACTGTAACGGAATACAGTTACTCATATTTTGTATTTTAAATACGTAACGGCGGTACATGTATTCCATTACTCCCCAACACTGTGCATATATTACACCATGTCTATACTTATTTAACATGAGCTGAGACAACATGCAGAATCAGTGTGTGGAAAAACTACATACAGCCTTACTGCTACTTACCCTCTTCCAAATAAGTAAGTATAAGTAGCAGCCAGTTGCTGCTAATCAAATTCACTTAATTAACTGATAATCAATAAGTATGCTT
The DNA here is from genome assembly GCF_036321145.2 of Pelmatolapia mariae. NCBI lineage: Eukaryota > Metazoa > Chordata > Actinopteri > Cichliformes > Cichlidae > Pelmatolapia > Pelmatolapia mariae. The sequence goes on from NC_086229.1 coordinate 76,954,643, forward strand.
GCCTGTGTAAATGCAGAGGTTTTGAAAGTTTTCTGGTCTGGAGCATTCGGGTTTGTGTTAACACAAAGACAAGAAGGAAAAACATCAGCAATGATGTTGCAACAGTGTCTGCCCATCAATCCAGGAAGGGCTGTAAGGTCTTTTTCAAACACTTTGAAGTCCATCATTCTGAAGTCGAAAACATTCATGACAGCAGCGAATCTTCTCGGGAGTGGACATCCCAGCAAATTCACGTCAAGGTCAGAGAAACAAAAGCTACATCTGAGACTACAGGCCTCAGTTAGCACGTTAAATATTGAAGTTCATGACAGCACACTTCAAAAAAGCCTGAACAAATATGGCTTTTTGGAAGGGTTTCAGGATAAAACCTCTTCTCTTTAAAAAGAACATGGCAGCACAGACTAGGTTTGCAAACCACAAGACTTCTGGAGCAATGTGCTTTGGTAGACAGGACCAAAGTATAGATGTTTGCACCAGCAAAACACAGCACAAATACCTCATAACAACTGTCAGTGAGGATTTTGGGCTTGTTTTGCACCCACAGGACCTGGGCACCTTTGAGTCGACCATGAATCCTCTGTATACCAAAGTATTCGAAAGGCCTTGGCTGAAAGTGGGTCATGCAACAGGACAATGATCCCAATCAATGACTGAAAAAGGAAAGAACTGAGGTGCTGCAATGGTCCAGTAAATGTCCAGACCTCATCCTGACTGAAATCCTGTTATGGGACCTGAGTTTTATATGCAGTAAAAAATAAAATGTGTCTGCTATCAACCTTCATCACAGTAAGTTCTCTACGGTTTTTCAATATCGACCCCTTAAGTGAAAAAAAAGGTTTTCTGTCAAACATCACACTAACTAAACTTGAAGCATTGCGATGTGATATTGATTTTCTGTGTGTAAACAGGAAATTCACTAAACCGCACTACAATATAAGCGTTACTAAATTCTTCTTAACGTGTCAGAGTCGATTCTTTTTTCTTCAGCATAAAAGTTAACAGAGCAACGCCTCCAAGCAGAAATCATACGAGGAGAAGCTTGTATTTTATCAGTCCTCTGGCACATGTTGCACAGCTGTGTCACTCTTTCCGTGTCACGGTCAGATAGCATGTGGCTGCTGGCCTCCACTCTCCTGTAGCTGCTGCTCGAGGCCTTCGAGGCAGACTCTAAAACGCAAAAAGCAGTTCTGTTTAGTCTTTCTGTCTGCTGCAGCCTTGGCGCTGCTTTCTATTTCGTCCCAGTCGCTCTTTTCGTTGCTCCGTATTCGTTCGCATTAGTTAATACTCGTTACACTTGTTTACACATAGAAAGATGGAGAGATAGACTGAGAGCTCCTGCAACTTATCCCAGATGCTTTCCCCAGCTGTAGTGCAAACGAAGGCCGGCGTCAGGCCACTAGCAACCTCGGCTGCTTGTTCCCTGACACTTGGATGCCAGCTCCTCTGTGGTTTCAGCCAATGAGCTCACCCCTCTTGAAAATAACAACAGTGACATCACCGTTTTGGCTCATCACAGCTCCCACCCAGTGAGGAGTCCAAGGTAACCCACAGCGCAGGGAGCAAGAGACTGAAAATGAATGGAAAGGGAAAAAAAGAGGGGGAAATGTTTTTTTTTATTTAAAGGTAATAAGGTTGGTTTTATAGGCAGAAGAAAGGGAAGGAAAAGGGAGAGGCCAGACTGAGGACAGACAACGGAGATATATAAATAGATACACATTTCTCTGGTGACCTAAAATGATGTTTTGGTTCACTCCTTGTCTGCTTGTATTAACATTACATTTTTCTTGGAGAGGGTTTATTTCCAGATCATCTAGACTTTTACTTGCCTGTCGTTCTGTCTTCTTTCCTCCCTTTTTTTTAAAATTGCTAGCATAATATGCACACAGCAGCTGCTGTTCACGACTCTTTCTGAAGCTGATCTTTTGACCTTTCAACATTGACCTAAGCTGGAGTCCCCATCCCCCCCCCCCCCACACACTTTCATTGTTATAGCAGTAAGCCTCAGTCAGACCACCTGACCCACATTTAAAAGGACACTGATCCGAAGTGTGTAAGCAAAGTTACATTGTGCAATAGAAATGTAAGGATTAAATTGCGAAAGGGTAAAACTGGGCTTCATAAGGGGTTAGACCACACTACACTCCATCTATCAATGACTGTATGTGAGTTGTCAATAAAGGAACCAATAAATGATTTAATATCTGACAAGAAAATCTTACTGGTTTATCATGTGTGCAGATGAGCCATCTAAGGCCCCGCTCACTAAGACCTAGACAGTATGAGTATTTTCCCTAATTAGCTGGCGGCTGCTTGCCGGAAATCAAAGTGAAATCGATCCCTAAAGCCACGGTCATGTAGGCCTAGTGACTGGTCAGTGATTCCCACCCCTACTCCCCAGGCAACCGCAGTTCCCTAGGGTGTAGTCCCCAACTAGTTGGCAAGTGGTTGCTGGAGGTTGCTAGGTAGAATTACTCATACTCAGCAAAGAGGTCAAGGTATCTGAGAGTGAAGTAAGCAAAGCACTAAAAATGAATGGTGCTGCTCTGGTCGCTAGCAGATATCCAGAGTTGCCCCGAGTTTGTACAGAAGATGTTGACTTACCTGCAAACACTTTTCAGCTACTACAAAACGCAGCCTTTCAAAATGTGTTGGTTGCAGTGGTAAAGAGGCAGTTTGCAAAGAAAACGCCAACGTCTCACCAAGCAGTTGCAAAACTGTGAAAAGCGCAACACAAACCGTAAATGGAGCCGGTTAACCTTCAAAGTCAACCTTTTGAAACATTGTGGTTTCCGGTTTAGGCACAACTTTTAGTTTGAAGGTGAACATTCTCGGTTTCTGGTTTACGTTGCAATTTTCCAAGTTTCACCACAGTTCGGTGGTCTGTAATATTTCACGCAAATCGGAATCTTTCATGCAAACACGCTGAGAGAACAAGAAACCACTCGCTGAATGGATGAGTAATGCACATTTTTCCTGTTCAATTTCATATAAATGTAAATTAATTTAAACAGCAACAAATCACAATTAACAGTCATCAGGCTGCCAGGTGTTTGTGAACCAGCGTGTTTCAGGAGTTGTGTCCCTTTGTAGAGGTATTTGCTTACTGGGTGGGTGGGGGGTTCAAACATGCTCCTGTGTAGTCCTCTAAAGTCCCAACTGCTTGATGTTGTTGATGCTGTATCAGTTGAATGCTGCCAAGTTGGCTGGAATACTGAAATAACCTCACAAAGTGGCTGTAGTGGACACTTTTCATTGTTTTTAACACTCGGTTTCACTTCAGCTTTTTGTACATTATAACTTTGGTCTTCTCAGCAGCTTGCTGATGGACCAGTAAGCAAGAGTAACCCACACAGCGGTTGTACCAGATGCTTTTGACACAGCCCCCAACTGACAATATATGCTGTCTGCAAGCAGACGGGCAGTCCAAAGCTACCCACGGAGGAACAGCTTTACAGATTTAGCCTGAGGGATGAATAAGATGCAATATCATAGACCAGTAGAGTGCACAGTGGAAGGAGGTCTGAGCAAATGGATGAATCAACAAAACATTGGACTTTGACACAAGAGACCACTGTTTGTTTCTTGTCTCAAACCAACAGTCAGTGCTCGTTATGAAAACTGAGCACCATACATCGGTGTAACCCTAACATGCTTGTTTAAATACAGGCCAGAATATTTCCCTTTCCCATGTCTTTTTTTTTTTTTTTTTGTGGCTAAACCAGTTTGGACCATAGAAAAATATAAAAGTCTCATCTTTCGACAGCCATTTGCAGTGGTTTTAGAGTTCACGAACAAATGTTGTGGCTATATATACATATATGTATATATAGTGGAGTGTGTAGACAAATTAGGTATATTGTCAAATTTAGCTTAACATCCATCTAAACCAGGAAACTGCAGTGTTACTATCTGAACAAAATATTTAAAGATGCTAATATCAGATGCTTCAATCAGAAAAAGGTTAACTGTTGCCTTTTTTTTAGACTGTGCCTTTTAACGCTAACAGCTACTACATATCAAAACCACATACATCGAAGCATATTCTCCCAGTCCGTTGGCCTCAGCCCATACTTGATTATGTTGCAGGCTTCACAAAGGAAGTCAAGTGGGACCATATTCGATCTTGGTAAAGCTTGAGGATTTCTCCAAGATGCCCGCCAACGTGATTTGAATCACCAACCTTGCAGTCACAACCTCACTTCATTAACCTTGAGAGGGTTAATGTCACCCTCTCCACGCAGTGATGTCATGTTCGGTGATGGGGGCGTGGGTGGCAGGGCGCTCTAGAGGGGATCTGTGTGTGCGTGTGTGTGTTTGAACTTAGTAGTAGAGGAAAGGAGGAGGAGGGGGATCCTATTTGTTTGTTTTGCCCTCCAGACGTGTCCGAGAGCAGATTAAAGGATTTAGCTTTGGGGGGTGGCAGGAGGGTTTTAAACCCCCCACTATCTACATGCATTGGCTGATGAACACTCACACACCCCGAGGAGGTCAAAGAAATCAGGAAGTTTTCTTTTGTTTGAGATAAAAGCATCAGAGGCCGGAGATGGATAGCTGGATAGATGCACGGTTAGGGTAGATGAAAATGGTTAGGAGATGAGGTGCTAGAGTTTCATCGCCATCTGATCTTCTCTTATTTAACCCCAAACCCATCTTTAAGCACCAACAGAATTAGGATCCCAAAGTCTTGTAGTTCTGCACGCTCTCGTATGCGATGGCTTTGTTGGTGAATGGGAACTCCCGTGACAGCAGGTAAATATTGTCTTCTTATTACTTCATATATTTTAATTTTACTTTAGACTGCTGTTTAAAGGACTATAATTTGTTATGCTCGCTCTAAAATGTCTTTCTGAGAGCTGTAGTCACATATAGTCTATTTAGGCCAGCTGATTAATTGACTAATAACTGCCACCACACATATGTTGCAGGCTTTGTCCTTACTGTAAAATGAATGCAAAGCACCTCACCACCACCGCCACCTCCACGCAGCGCCAGCCTGCCACGCGCACATGCAGGCTGTGTATGTAATTTTCTGTGGGCTTCAGAGGAAGGGGGTGTGGTTGGGAAGGGAGAGGCGACGAAGGGGGGGCGCAAAGGGCAAACAAACGAATGAACGCCAAGCTCAAATTCAACCGCAGGTTGGCGAGGCTGAGCCCGGGGACTACCATGGTGTGGCTCTTTTGTAATGTATATCAAGTTCACCAAGGGCCTTTTCATCTGACAGGCCATTGTTAAGGAGCACTAGCCAGCGTTCCACTCCCCTCTTAACCCCACCCACCCGACACGGGAGCAGGTTGGCTTGCAATTGTTTTATGGAAATGCACGCGGGCCTGGCCGGGTGTCTGTCAGGCGAGGACGGCAAGGGTGGGGTGGGGTTTGATTTTGTGTCTGTGGATGTGTGTGTGTGTGTCTGAGTGTGAGTAGGTGGGGGGGTTAGCGAGGGGCAGTGGGGGTGGATGTGACGCCGACCCCAGCGAACGCCCCTGACCCCGAGCAGATGGCGAGGCAGGGTCTCTCCGCTGAGCCAGAATTAATAGCGTGTGCCATGTCACATTGTCTGAGACAGGCCTGACTAAAACTCCACCCCCCCCCCCACTTCCATCCTGATTTTTGCACCCCCTCCACCCCACACACACACACACATATCTGTTTGTATATCTGCTTCACCATTTCTTTCTGCTTGCCCCCCTCCTCTTCCTTAAATGTCCCCTCCACCCTGTTCTCCTTCTGGATCTTTTTTTTAAATTTTTTTTACCTCCAACACATCACTCGTCTCTTCCTCCTCCACCCACCCATCATCCACAATCTTCTCCAGCTTCCCCACAGAGTGCTTACTCTTCCAGGCACTCGTTTGCTCATTCATTCACTCATTCATTTATTCACGTGCGCCTCATTCATCCCTCTTTTTAACAGACACTCATTCACAGGTTTGCCCACTCGCCGAGGCTTTATTGGAGGACAATTAAGGCACCTGCGTTTCTAAAGCTCCCCCACTGAATGCCTGCCACCCCATTTCCTCACCCGTCTGTTCACACTACTACTACTGTTCCCTCGCTCGCTTGTTCTAATATCCGGCCTCGCTCGCTAATGTACAGTGTCGCTGGCTCGGCCCAATCGCTCGCCGTCATTCAGTCACGCCATATAAATGCAGGCAGAGGATCACTTCCATTTATGCTGAGGCCACTGAAAGCTTTTCAAAGATGCATCCCAAAGTGAATACATCTGAAAGTGTTGGTATCAAATTGCCCTGCAGATGGGAGAAGTGGTGATTTATGACTGCCGTGTGATGGATTTATGAGAATCTTGATTTACTGGTGCATAAAAACATTTTCGCAGTGAAAATCTACTTGCAGGTGTTGCACCAAGTGGCCTTCACGGGGCCAAAATGGGGTTTAGCAATTTTATTATGTATTGCAAACACGCACATTGCTCCAAGCGTGAGGCTGTCTTATCAGACCTTATCTACTTTGTTTTGTCATGCTGTACACATAAAAAAGGTTTCACCCCTCTTTTGGTCAAAGGTGTTATCTTGGACCGTTCCCCAGCTGGTTGCTGAGTAGTTGTAAACCCCAGTCACGGCTCGCCAGGCGCAGCATGCTTGTAAAATGTGTATTTACAGTAAACAGTCTTTATTTGATGTTTTTGACTCCAGCCAGACAGCTTCCCAGTTGTCTTCCTTCCGCTCATGTCCTGCCGTCACTGAAATGGGGAAGATCGTGATTACTAAATTCAACACAGCTGCCCTGCCAGCCTTCCCGGCACTGCCCCTCGAGTCCGCTGCACCACCCCTTCCCTGCAGCGGAGTCAAAGACCACACCTCTGCCACAGTAGTGCTGGAAGTTAATGTCTGTCACTTGGTGAAATCTGTCATAAAAAGGGTCCTGCACCAAAAACCTTGTTGCAACAACGACCGTTAATATTTGCCTTGAAAGTAAAAGTTGAGCCTTTTTAAAAATGTCGTTTGCAGCGGTTTTTACTCTGAAGGCAAACGCGCTCTGTTTCCAGTTTGTGTTGTGTTTTTATCAGTTTCACTATTGCTTGGCGAGCAGTTGGTGAGCGTTTGCAGACAAGGCAGCATCTTCCATGCAAACTACTGGTGACCATGGCAACCTGTTAGTGACTAAAGCAATCGTAAGGAGGTTTTTTCCTCTTTGCAATTTAATTTCTCATCAGCGGGTTGCCGAATAATCACTTTTCCATAGAGACCAGTGACTATAAGGGGGTCAGTGACCAGTTTCTATGCCTGCATGATTCGGCCTTAGAAATCAATGAGTACCACCATCTCCAAACCATCATAGCAGGTCTCATTACCTCTAAACCGAAAACAAGACTTAGCACTGAAGTCATCATGTTGACTGTTTATTGTGAAAATGATAACACCCTTTTTGGTTTAGTGTGAGCATGCTAAAATTAGCTCATTCGCACTAAACACAAAGTGCAGCTGGTGCTGCTGGAATTTTAATAGATTTGAAGGCATTGAAGTTGATGCTAGTCCATGCAGCAGTTGTTAAAACAGAGTCTAAAGCTGCTCGACTTACAGACCGACTGACCCGCATTGCCTTCCATGGAGCCGTGCCACTACGTTGGCTAAAATCCACACCCATGCCGTGCTGCCTGTCAGAATGCGGATGTTCACTATCTAGTGTGTGGGTGTGGAACGATCACAAATATTTGCAGGGTCTTTCTCTTTCTCTCTCTTCTCTCCTGGAGCAGCAGGGTGGCTGCCAGGAATTGGACAGAGGGTCAGGGGTATGATCATCCCCCCCTCCGTTCCTAATCACCAGTCCTCTTCCTGCCCCTCAGCTCCTCTCCAACCCCTGCCTCCATTCTCTCTATCGGCCCCCAGACGGATAGCTGGGAGATGGAGGAGGGAGGGAGAAAGGAGCACAGGGTCACGGCCCCAGCGGTGCAGCCACTTGGCCAGAGATTGTTTGTGAGTGTGCGCATTTGGATGCTCCATGTGTGGGCGTGTGTGCAGCTTGCACTGACTGTATCACCTCTTCCTTTTTGTGTGTCAGAGATTTTTTTTTTCCAGCTTAATTTTTGCGGACAAGGCAGGCGCTGCAAAATGTTTTCTGATGTGCGAATACATTTGTGCGAGCGTTCGTGTGGAGACAGAGAAGAAGAGAGAGAGAGTGTGGGCGTCAAGGAGGCAAAGGTCAAGGTTTGAGAGGTTCACTTGGCTGAGGTTTGTTCCCTCCAAAACCCCCACCAGCCAAATATGCTGCAGTTAACAAAGTAAAGCTGTCTGTCTAAACACGATCTACTAAACAATTGCAATACTAGCCCAGACTTTTTTAAGTCATGTAAATATACAATATATCATGTTTTACAAGTTCACGAGTGCACGAGGAAGAGGAAGCTGGGAGCAAACGTACACGGATATTCGTTTAAGAATCACTGGAGCAACTGATATTTTTCGTCTTGCAGAAACAATCCATTTGAGATGTCCTCAACAAACAAAAAATGCACTTCTTTGAGGTTTGGGCTGAGCTGAGCAAGAGTACTTTGTGCCCACTAATAACTGTCTATCAATCTTTTTGTCATGATATAATACCGCCTGTCACTTGCTCTTGTTAAAGAAACATTAACATTGTGTATTGTAACATTATCGGGCTGCTTCTGCTATGAGCCTTCACCACGCTTTGGCCTTAGAAGTCTTAACTGACGAGGGCGGCAGGCCAAGCTAAACGAGTCACGGTCCTAGTTTACTGAATGTGAATATATCCCGGGAGGTTTTTCACAAAGTGGAGAGCCTTACTTTTGTTGGAAGCTTCTATTGTTATGACATTTTTGACCCTGTTCCTGATTAGTCTCTTAAGGGTTTGCATTTTGGAGACGTTTCGGCTCTTTTTCTGGCAAAGAACGTCGCTGGCTTTGGCCTAGCCGACTGTGATACTGGATCCGTAGGCTCAGAAGATGGTGTTTCAACCACATCCTGACAACAAACAAAGTAGCTCGTGTTGAAGTTAGAGTATTTTTGCAGCATATACTCCTTACATCTTCCATAAATCATGCTTTTGATCCACGCGAGGGGGTCAAGAAGAGATTCGTTTCGGGGCTGCACGCATCGATTCAGATTTTCTGAGGTGGAACGCGGCCGTCACTCACATCCATAGAAGCTTTGCATCGCAGCTAAATCGCCAAAGAAGGTGTTGTTTGGATGTTTATGATGAACATCCTGACATTTGAAACAATTAAGTTGAGCTATTTGAGATTTCTGACTCCTATTTTGATTTGTGAGTCATTCATTGAAAGTTTTTATGACTTATTACAACACACACGCTATATTATTACACACACTTTTGGGTTCCTGGCTGTCGTCTCTTTACTTAACAGCTCCTCTTGAGGAACAAGGATTTATGCTTAATAAAACGGCTTATGGGAGTCTCAGCGGTAGTTGTTGAGGGGCTGAATTGCAGTACACATTTACTTTCCTCACTAACAGTCCCTTAGCTAGACTGAGAGCTGGAACCGGCAACCTTTAGGAAGCCTGCTTGGCTGACTTTGTAGGATCTTGTGCTTGTAATCCCTAAAAGAGCAACTAAAATGTCAGCTTACTATCTTTATTTCCAAGAATGATATGATAGGGTAAATATTTATCCCAAAGAGATGGAAATTGGATATGGTTAGCTGAGCTTAGCATGACCAGAAATAGGGGAAACAGCTAGCATGCCATTTTATCCACACAGGACAAGTATATTCCTGTCACTGATTAGCTTTTCCTGCTATAGTTTACCATTTTTCCAGCTTGCTGAATGATAATATATGATGATGTTTCAATCTTCTCAGTAGAGGTGAACCAGTCAGTTAGCTTAGCTTAGCATGAAGACTGGAAAAGGGAGGAGAGGCCAGGTAGACACTCAGTAAATGCAAAGCTTCTCAAGAAATAGTCTGAGGATTAGCAGGATTAGAGGCTTAGTGAGGCAGTTTCAGGTATACCTGTGGGTTTTGTGAAGGTGGTTCACTTCTTATTGGGATACATCAGAATGTAAAAGAAGCCAGGTCAAATATATACTGGGTATGCTGACAATGCGACATTATTACATTTCAGTTCTTGCATAGATTGAACATCCATCCATCCATTTGCTGTGGCCACAGCCGTCTCAGCAGAGACCTTACACCAACCTCTCCCCAGGCACTTTCTCCAACTCTTCCATGGAGTCATCAAGGCACTCCCAAGCCAACCAAGAAATGCAATCTGTCCAGCATATCCTGGGGCTCGTCTGGCACCTCCTCCTAGTAGGACATCCCTAAAACACCTCACCTAGTATGTGCACAGCAAGCATCCTAGTCATATGCCCACACCACCATAAATTATTCATTTGATGGTTCCTAAAAGACCGAGGTCTTTACACTGAGGGCAACTGTGGCTCAGGTGATAGAGTGGGTCTACCAATAAGGAGGCTGATGGATTGATCCCCAGCTCTTCCAGTCCATCTGCCAAAATATCCTTGGGCAAGATACTAGATGCTACTATTCGGGAAAGATCAGGTTTCCTCCAATTTTTCTATCCGATAGAAAGCGTGACTGGGTGAATGAGACATGAGGGGGGCTCACATTGGTGCAGCTTGCAGCCGACAGTGAAGCAGCAGGAATGAGAATTAGCGCCTCGAATCAGTGACAAAAAAGGCAGAATGTCCCCAGAGTGATCTGCCTTAAGTGGAGGAGTTTAAGTATCTTGAAGTCTTGTTCTTGAATGATGATGCGGAAAGTGTAACAATCTGTTGTGGCAAAGACAGAGATGAGAACGACTGCTAAGCTGTATTTAAAATACAGATTAAAAATGTGTTCAATGCTAATTAGACTGGTTGTTATATAGCCACCCTTATTTTTGTACTAAGCTTTTGGTTGATGGACTTTACACTGTTAGAATGAGGTAGACTAGTTATTATCACCATTAACGTTAGCCTTTTAGCTAAATGAAGCTAACTAAATGCTATTTTCAGACAACCGTGTGAGATCGGAACAACTTTCCTTTATTAGTACGCATACTTAGGATCCTTTTATGCTTGAGGAAAACTTTAAAGGTGTGTAAAAGTGAAAAGAACTTGCAGGTGATTGAAAAAACTTTTTTCCCTCCTTAGGCATATGAACAAATAACTCTACATGATGAATGAGCCACATTTTCTGTTGAACGTAGCCTACAGTAGCCTGACCGTTCCCATTATGTCCTATTTAGGCTGCTGCAGAACTCCCTCAGCATTATTCTGAGTAGCAATAATATGTCATTATAAAATGTGTTTCATATACAGAAAAGGGCAAAATATATGTTTGGATGCTTTGATTAAACCCATTGGCATGCATCAATATTCCGAATATTCCCCTCTGACATTGTCACGTTTTCCACCAGACAGTCTTGACTTTCCATAACATAATGCATTCGGCATGTTTTCAGAGCTCACAGTCAGCTCTGCTTTTTTAATCAAAGCACAATACCCCGAGGCAAATGCTGATTTAAAAAGATGGCGACAAGAAACAAAGCCAAGCCGGCCCAGAGCGAGGCTCACATAACTTTTTATGAGAAAGCCTTCCCTCTGGTGAAAACAAGAATGAAATCCGCTGTGCGCGACCCACAACAAGATGATCATCAAAGTGCCATGGCTGCAACGGTGATGTAACTCCTCAGGTAACGGAGCAAATGCGCTATTTTTGCTGATAACCATCACACTAATGGATTTATGGGTCTTTGTGACTGTGTCATGCTTGTGAAAGTCTGTAATCTAGCTCTATTACAGCATGTGCGAGAGGATAATTAATGAATACGCGCTGTGGATTTCTGTGATCGCTCTTCATTATAAATTGGGAATGTGATCAGTTATCAGACAAACAATAGATCATAAAGGCTCTTATTAAACCCATAAGCCCTGGATTGTGTTTCTTAAAGCAGTGGTGTAAGTCAATCATATAACATTTCTTTTCTCCTTTTTTTTCCCTATGTGATATCCAAGCTGTGGGTTAAGGAAGTGTCAGAGCTGCCAGATAGCGTGCCTGTGCAGTTCTCGCCCCACATACGTTTGGCAGCTTGAACTCGCCGTGAACCGTTCAGAGTCCAGGAAAGGGGAAACGTCTCTTTCCTCATGCCTCCCATTCGCCTCTTTCTTTCAGAAGAGCGGGCTTGCAAAACAGGCCCTTCAGCTCCCTTGACAGTCTGCAAACTTATCACCCTGTCGTTCTCTGCAAAAAGCAGTCGGGCACTGCGATGTCTTTGGGACCTAATTGTAATGACAGTCATGTGATAAAAGTGAGGAGGCTTTGAGTGGAAGGGCGAGAGGGGGAGAGAAGGCGCGCCCCTTACTCGGACACATCGTCCTTCCCATTTGTCAAACTGTCTGCCCTCGTCCGCCCCAGGCTTTTCCCATGAGGCCTCGGCAGCGAGACAGATGGACCTGACGGATGGACGAATAGACAGGGAAGCCCTTTTCTTGCTGTGAACTCAGACTCACACGAGCCAGAGTTGATCAGTTTGTAATTTTTATTCTTGCGATAACGCACAGATGAGTTTGTTTACAGCAGTAAGTGGACTTTTCCTGCAACCGAGTCCATCCTTCATGTCCGCATCCATCAGCTCGCGTGTCTTACATCTGACCCAGTGTCTCTCGGCCCACCTTCCTCTGTCTGTCGCTGCTTTGCACTTCTACTGTGCTGTAGCGTGTCAGGAAGTTTCACCACCCCGGCTGTAATGACTAAGTCAAAGAGTTGCTCGTCAGGAAGCTCGATCTGCACTTCCCTAATTGGTTCACTTTCTCTCTCGCGCTTTGTTCGACTCTTCACATCTGCTGATAAAAATCATTTCCCTATTTTATGGCTTCTTCTTTTTTTTTTCTTATAAGTGTTAGTAGGGCTTCAGCTTAGTAGGATAAGCTGGATGTGAAAATTGGCCAAACTCACAGAACAATAACACGTTAATTTTGCAATTTCAGCTCAGTACTCAAAGGAAGGGGAATTATGAGACTTTACTGTCGATTGGTGCAACACCACCCTTCAGCCCAAACCGTTCAGACTGCGGCGCTGATGGGATGATGTACGAGTTAGTGGCGTTTCCGCTGGGGACTAGGATTTCTCTCGCCCTCTATCTCAATCTGTCTTTCATTCTGAGCCACAAGCTTAAAGCAGTCAAGTGCGGGGATTTATAGACCTGAGGCTTACGGCTTAGTCATGATTGCCTGAATTGGCCCTGGCTCTGGTAAAATAAATGGTTTTTCACTCCTAATGAGAGAACGGGACATGGAGGGGAAGGAGGAAATTGAAATGATGAAGAAAAATGATCAAGAATCCGAAGCTTGGAGCAAGAGAGAAACATGTATATGACAGGAAAAAGCCTTAAAATTGTGTTTGCAAGTGGCCTTTTAAATCGAGTTACATTTAAAGAGAACCAGGAAAGGTCAAAGTTCAGACTTCGAAGTTTTGGAATTGCTAATACCACTAAAATGTAAAAGTGAAGTAGCTTCTTCTCTTTTTCTATTTGACTCCTATTTTCTCTGAAAACTGTAGTTGCTCTTTTTTTTTTTTTTCTTTTTTTTTTTTTTAGCTTTTTTTCCTTTTACTGTGTTCAGCTGTAAAACATTTGAGGAAACTTTATGCTTCCCCATTCAGCTCTGAGTGTAACTGGAGGTTCTCGGATGGCTATAAAAAAAAAAAGAAGGAAAGGAAAAATGGTTGAGGGCAGGATGAGGTCCTCGTCTCTGAGGTCTCTGCGTCTTCATAGAGCGGGCTGCAGGCCAGGCACACTCTATGCAACTCTTTAACTCGCCCTCCTTTTTTCTCTTTCTCTCTGGCAGAACAGTGAAGCTCCGTAAAAATGAATTATGCATATGAAAGATATGAAATGGGTAGATTTATACAGTGTACGCTGGGGGATATCACATCTGCTACTTTACACAGAGAATCTGTTTGGTGGTGCTGCGCACTGACACTGATAGGTTATCTGTCACGGACAGAGGTGAGCAAAAACTGCTATTTCATGCGCTCACACTTTGTTGATTTCTTCTTGATTCGTATCATATCTCACAGTGAGCGGAATAGTTTGATATTTTGGAAACTGTTTGCTTTAACAGTTCATTGAAAAGATACCACGCTCATGTTCCTGTGCTGCCTCTGTAGCTGGAGCCAGCAGCCGGTTAGCTTAGCGCAGAATAAAGACTGTCTAAGAGACTCATATAATGCAGGTACTGAGGACTTTATATCGCCAATGTCACCAATTTAGTGTCCTATCAACAACCCGTTTCGTGATGTCACAGTGGCCTTTGACTGACAGACTGTATATAAAAGATGGTGGTAGCCAACACAGCATCACCAACTGACTCTGAAGCCTCAGTTTTAGCATTTGGACATCATAGTGGAGCCAGACAGCCTAGCGTGGTCAGAAGTGTGCATTCACATAAAAAATACAGATATCTGCTAATCAGCAGGCAGAAATAACATATCACTGATATATAAAAGGTCTTGGGTGGTCTTTCAGTAAAATTAAGTGCACAGCAAGATGTATTATTTGTCAGGTAATTACCATAAAAAATACTTCAAAAATCACCACTGCAGAGGTAAAGCCCAGCATGCAGATGCTGTCAGTCTAAGCAAGCGTGCTCCTAGCAATGTCAAGTCTTAATAAAATTTAAAAAGGTGAGCTATAAAGGTAGCGCTGAGATTTGGTGGTTAGCACTGTTGCCCTACAGTGAGATGGTCCTCTCTGTGTGGAGTTTGCATAGTTTTCCTGAACCGTCCTGAGCCAGAAGTACCGGGAGAACTACATCTAATGTGGAGGAGTAGTGGCACTATACCAAGCTCTGCCTCCTGGACTCAAGTGTTAAGCTCTGATTATATTTTTCACACCGTGAACCAATCCACTACTGTCACTTTGGTTTGAGTGATGCAAGGTTCATCATTAAACGCGGAGTGCAATGGTTTGAGTGGAAGTGGATGTCCATGTCTGTGTCAACAATAGAACATAATCAACGTTTTAGCCCTGCAACAGACCGGCGGCCTATCCAGGGTGTATCCCGCCTCTCACTTCATGACTTTTGGTTGCCAGACTCCAGGGGTCTGGCAACCCTGAACTGGATGGAGGACATGGACGGATGAATCCATTCACTTTCTTTCCAAACTGCTTAGACTACCATGACCTGGATGACTGAGAACCTATACAGACATGTTTATGTCTCCTGCAACGTCTGACATCTTAACGTTTAACTAACTCACGTTTGAAGCCTGCCTCAAGTGGCCATTTGAGGAAATGCACTTGTTTGCAATTCTTCATTTCAAAACAACTTAAAAATCCCTCAAAAACTAATGTTAAGTTGATATTTTAATCAATAAAAAACAACTAACTGTAAAAACTCAAATATAAAAAGATGAACATATTTCCCAATATATTAAATTACCCATCTGTCATTACCCATATATTTGAATACCTTAACAAACAATTGCCAGATGGATTATTTACTGACCTTTTTGACAAATAAAAAAAAAATTAAATATTAATTTGGATATATGAGTTTTAATCTGTATCATATTTGCGACATTCAGATTTTTATTTTTTTTTGGGTGGGGTGGGGTGGGGGGGTGTCATACTGACAATTCCAAAAGCCTCAAAAACTGACAAAAAAGTGTATTGAAAGAGATACACTTGACATTACAAGGTTAAGAAAAAGCTTTAAGCTTAAGTTTAAACTAGTTTCCTTAAAAATATTATGTGCATTTACACATAACAGCAAATCTCCCAAATATCCCTTTGGTGTTTGTCTATTTTTTTTCTTCTTTTTGATCTTCTTCATTCACCCAAGAGCCACTTTTTCCACACAAAACAGCCAGAGGCAGATCACTCACACAACATCTAACAACCGAAAGCATTGACTTGCCATCGGTGTGGTCTCAGAAGCCTTCGTTTCCTCTTTGAAGTTGGAAAAATTCCCACCAGAAGTCACTTGTTAGCTGAACAAAGATCCCAAACAGATTTAAATGAAGGCTGTATGGGCACAAACACACATGGGGATGGGGACCTACATGAAGGTTTATGGCTCTTAGACCCCCTCCCAGATAAACAAGAATGGCTTGACCTGTTTGTTGTGGGGATGGTATAACACACAAACTGTTGGAAATGCACTTGAGGGAGGGGTGGAGTAGGGGCAGAGGCAGACAAGAAAAAAAAAAGCGGGGGGGCTAATAAAGCTTATGCCACATTTGCAAGCATGATCATTCTAAATAATAGCCTCCTTTGTATTTTGGGCTGAGGTTTGGTGTGGAGGGTGGTCATGGGACTGCCCAGTGTGATAGCAATGCACTAATCTTCTCTGTATGGCCCATTCGCATGTGTTCACGCAATTGTTTCCACATTCTAAACAGGGACTGTAATGTCACCCAAGGGAATTGTATATTTGGGACGTAGAAACCCTCCATTAATTTCTACTCCCATTTAAAGTCAGGGTACCCTTGCAGGCTCGTCACTTCTCATGTTTGCTGTCTGCAGTCAGCTGGGGAGCATATATGGATGACATTTTGGCTTGTAATTGCACACAGCTGTAAACGCAGAGACTCCACATAGAGACAGGATGCCTACAACAAAATGCGCGTGAGCCTGGGAAAACAAAAATCAAGGCTTTCCTCACCACTAACGTTTTTCCCCCTCTCAAACCAATCGGTGCCGTAATTTATTACCCGGTAAACACGTGGGAATAGTATTTCAGCGCCACAAGATAAACAAGTACTCGATTTCACGCATATCTCGCGATAGGGGACGCTCCCTCTGTGCTCGCCTATTGTGAGAGTTTTCCAATTCTCGCGTGAATTCGGAAGTTTCCCACGCCTGTTGTTGTGGCGTCTGCCCTTTTCGCTCACTCTCTCTCTTTCAGTGAGTGTGTGTGTGTGTGTGTGTGTGTGTGAGAGAGAGAGAGAGAGTGTGTATGTGTTGCTGTTACCCGCCGCCTCCCCTTTTTTTCTCTCCGTCTTCCTCACCCACCCCCTTTTCTCTCCGTCTCCCTCGTCCCTACACCTCCAGTCCTGCTCCTGTTGTCTCGGCGGATTGTTGGGCTGTGGGAGAGAAGGGGATATCGCGAGTATTGGAGTTTTGGTGAGAGTTTGTGGAAGATGGCGCCTGTTGTGACAGGGTGAGTCTGAGATTCGGGGCGGTGGGGAGCGGAGTTGATAAGAATATAACTTATTGCCATGAAATAGCTCACTTTTAACCCACGCGTTGTATCACCGGGCACACTGCACGTCCTCTGGCCGATGGTTTAGTACCCAGAAGCCGTTTCTTTGTGTCAGTGTCTTTGCGTGCGAGTGTTTTCCCCCCTCTTTGACCAGTTACTTGCTTGAGCTGACTGTTGCTGCAGTGTTTTGTGAGCTAGCCCCTCTGCTAAGCGATACTTCACCCCCGGTGGTCCTTTTCTCCCAGACAACGGCGAACTGTTAGCTGCCAGGCTAAACAGCTAGACATGTTTGCGGGAGTAATTTGACGCCGATATTGCCGTTTTGTTTGAACCCCACCGACCGGGCTCACACTGAGAGCTCTCGTTTTAATTCCTCGCCCTGTATTTGTTTTCGAAACGTGCTCAACATCCAGCTAGCCGGGGCAGCACGCTTACGAATCGGGACTCACGACTCAACGCGGCTAGCTGTCCGATAGTGGACGCTAGCTAGCGGTGTTTGACTGAAACACGTTGCGGTTTTTGTGGCCAAACTGTTCGTTTAGCATCGGTTTTTAAAACACCGTTGGCGCCGTGGTTTTCGCTTAATACGGCGTGTTAGCCGTCAATATTGAAGCTACCCCCCACACATACATATACACACACACACACAGTGTATAGCATGTACTTTTATGACTTCAGCTCTCTCCAAGAAGTGTAACACTGTTGTATTTACTACATAAACAGCGACGTGGCTCTTATGAAAACCTAGTTCTCAAATGTGGAGTGCATCTAAGGACAAAATGCACAGCTCATGGCCATGTGTTTTTTAACCCCATCATCGCTGAAAAAAATTGTCTATTTTTCTCCAGTTAACCCGAGTGATCGGTCTAGTTTGTCTTATTTATCATATCTGTGTGACAGCTGCGACTTTTTGCTAATCTGCAACGACAGCCCTAAATATTAGACGCCCATCTTCTTAAAGTCATAAAGCGTTGTGTGTAACAGTCAAATGTAATGTTTTTGTATTTCCACCTTGAAAATTTGTACATTTCCTAGTTTTATAACTGGGTATAGTTGGCGAGGATTGAATAATTGCAGCATCTCCATGCTTTTAATAGGAAATGTGACTTGCTTAACATTTTCAAACATCCATTGATCTGAATGTCGCTGCTTGTTTTGTCATCACTCATCAGCACTGTGTGACCGTGTTAATTCAATGTAAATGGGCTGTAGACCAGGTGGTGCTGTGTATAACTGAGCCGATTGGCTTTTCTACTCTGGTCAGGCTTTAGAATAAATCCTGATTAAAATTATTTGGCTTCACATTAGCTAGACACAACCTTTTTTTTTTGTGGGTCTGGTTGGCTGCTGCACTGTGCAGGCAGTAATCCCCACAGACTAGGCACAGTGGGTGACAGACATTTGCAGGGCTTGCTGGAGGTGTGTGTGTGGTGGTGGTGGGGGGGGGGGGGGGTGCTGCTGCTGTTGCTGTGTATGTTCATTTGGGGTTTTCCAGCAGAAGTGAACTGATTTTAGTTGGGGCGGGGGCAGAGAGGGAGGGGGCAGGCAAGAGGGCAGGCGGGTCAGGTCTGGGTGGCTGGCCACCTGTCCAGATGATATCTCCAGATTCGTGTGTGTGTGTGTTTTTCTGCTAGTGGGAGGGGAGGGAGCCAGTGTGTGCGAGAAGGATGGGGTGGGTGCGTGAGAGGTTCAACAGAAAATTAAAGTGCCATAAGGCCATTTTTTTTCCTTTTTTTTTTTTTTTTCAGCTAGTGGCAGACCTTGTTCATTGTAACGGTCGGAGGGGCACCAGTGAGCCTAAACACACCCTGTTACCCTAGTATATGGTTTGTGTGGTTCTGGTTTTAAACTGGGAGGGGCTCTGTAACCACACAGTTGTTAATAGTATCACAGCTCCTCTGCTGTGTTGTACAAAGGCTGCAGACAAAGATTTCTTTGACTTTGCTATTGTAGTCTCTAAAGGTGGATGCTGAGTTGTTAGGGGGCGGGCTGAATGTATGTGCCAGAAAACAAGCATCTGTGTTGGGCTTTCAGTGCATGTCTCATTTAGCTCTGGTGATTATCAGATACATTAGAAAACACATGATAAATTATTCACAATTTATCTATCAGATCTCAGGCAGGCTTGAAAAATGTCCGAGAACAGTTTGTAATTTCCTCCTAGACAAAGATGAGGAGCTGCGGTCAGCTTGAATTCGTGTCATTTACAGCCTATTCGATTCCTGATAATAAAGAGGTCCATTGATGAAGTTCCCTGCAACATGTCCTTTACCTTAGTTCCCCTTGATCTGCTTTCTAAGCTAAACATGCAGCATTAAAACATTATGAATAGTTTGTGGAGCACCTTGATGGGGTTTTCTTTATATGTTAATGCACGTTAACTACACATTAACTAGGTTATACATCGATTTGCTAAGCTAATGGTTGTTTTCATTGTTGACTAATTTGTTGATTAAATCAATCAATACTTCAGTTCATCATTTTGTCTGTGAACATGGTTTTTCCTGTGCATGTAAGAAAAAAAAATTGGCACCCTTGAAGGTTTTTGTTTTTTTGGCCTTCCACCAAAGAAAAATCGTGGGCTTTTTTGTTTGTTTGTTTGTGAGGTTTAATTTGCTGAAGGTTTTTATTTATGGTCAGAATTGCC
Source organism: Pelmatolapia mariae (assembly GCF_036321145.2). NCBI lineage: Eukaryota > Metazoa > Chordata > Actinopteri > Cichliformes > Cichlidae > Pelmatolapia > Pelmatolapia mariae. The sequence continues at coordinate 76,974,428 of NC_086229.1, forward strand.
ACAAAAATGCGCAGACTTCTACACTCACAGAAAACACAGACCATCAGCCTTGACTGTATATGCTGACTTGTGTCATCAGTGCCCCCAAAGCCCATTTTGAGCTAACAAAAAAGCCCCATATGATGTAAATTTATAACTAAATATGTAAAATAAGGCCAAATGAAAATGCCTTAAGTTGTTCTGCCTTTTGTGTTTATGAATAGAGATTTAAGCAGCAACTTTTAACAGTGCACACAATCTTCTCCCCTGGTTTAACACACTCATATATTGCAACCACAACACAAATTGGCTGAAAAAAAAAACAAAACTCTTGAGCCTTCCTTTTTATGTATTAGAAGAGAAAAAAACCCACAGCCATGGTCATATATGGCGTTGCTTTCGTAATCCCCCCCCCCCCCGCCACAGAAACTGATTGTGATGGCTGAAAGAGCAGCACTGTTCACCTGGGATGATAAAAGCATGAATCACTTATTTCAACACTGCTCTGCCTTTGCTGTGTGCCCCAGGGGGACGAGATTCCATTTAGCTCACCCCCCCCACTCCTCGTCTGTCCCCCTGCCAAAAAAAAAAAAGAAAAAAAGAGAGGAGTCTTTCAGGCCAAAAGCCAAGCGTCTCTGTGCTGGTGTAATGATAGTACTGAGCCTGTCTTTGAGGCGCAAACTTGTGTTCTTGTATTTGTTTGGATGAGCGTGTGCTTTGAGCTCCGGGGCTGCGTTCATCCAGTTTAATGTGCACGTTTGAAGGGTGTACCTAGACATTAAAGTTGATCTGTGTGTGTGCATGTGCATCCACTCCCCAGGGTCCTCTCCTCTTCCCTGCTTCCTTTCATAAAAGGACAGATTCAGAGAGAGCAGCAGATGTCGAAGCGCTGACCTTTATGGTGGCAAAGGCTCGGGCTAGAGTTAAAAGACATGCCGAATCACCCCCCCTCCCTGCTCCACACTTCTACCCCACACTCACGCACACACCCCTCAAAGCAGCAGCAGCCCCATGTCCACCTGCGTGTGCACACACACTCAAAGGCAGAGCGCTCCTAGATAGGTTAACACTGGAGAGGATACTGGAGAGAGCTACCTGATCTGTAAGCCACCTCAGGATCCTGCAGCCTCCGCAGCTGCCTCCTATCCACCCAGAGCTGTGAAAATCTTCAAAGTGTGTGGCATTTGGGGGTTACGAGCCAGGGGAGGGGGGCGTGAAGCTTCACAGAAGTCACAAGCAAAAGCACCAAAGCAAATGTGCCACAGCCAGGCATCTTTAGGGGAGGATTTATTTCTTGTGCACAGTAGCCTATTGTTTTGGAAGTTCATACATATCCATTACTTCACATGATTGAAATATTCCCCGAAGCCTATAGTTTCTTTGAGAGTTCAGATTTGGCTTGTTTGTTTCGAAGGACCGCGGGTTGCTTAAAAGCCCCACACGCCCTGCTTGACTCAGTGTCTTCATTCTCTTGTTTCCCTATTCAGGCTGTTTGTGTGCGTCTGTCTCGGGGGAGCAACCACAGGAGACACCCAGGGGGATAGAAATGCACATTTTTTCGTAATTTGGCCTGGATCGCTGCCAAGTCAGCCGTCCTCCTTCTTGGTCTTCAGCCACGAGCATAAGTGTGCACAAACTAGATATGCCAGCATAACACCCCCTCCACTTCCTTTCTGCTTATTCTAAGTGGCTGTATGTGTTTTAATGACCTTTTTTAACATGGGTGCATGGCTGGAAGGGAAAAAAAAGCCTGATAACAGAGTTGGCTGCTTCATGCAAAACCACAGCACGAGGGGGATTTATTTACTTGTAGAAGGCGTGCATTAGTCTGAGCTTTTTTTTTTTTTTTTTTTTTTTAAATCTCTGGCATTTCCCAAAAATCTCGCTGCTGTTTGGTTCAGCAAGGATGAGACAGATCGTTCTGATGTAAGTTTTGAAAAGATCCCTGCCCTCATATTTGATAGAGGCCCAGCTCTTCTTGGTAGTGTTGTTGTTGTTCTTGGCCTCTGCTTCATGTCTTAGCTAAGACTAGCAAGAGAACCAAAAAGCTAAGACGAGGCGAACGCGACAAGCGGCGGTACATACTCCTCTGCCGATTCTGGTTTTGGAGCGCTTCTTTCTCACTTCCAGGAGAGTTTCCTCAGACCCGGAGTTTGCCTTTCCCTGCCCCTTGTTCCTTTGCTGTTTGTTGTGATTACACCCATGCCAAGGGAATGGTGGTTTCTACTGTGTCAGCACTTTTTGCCCCCGCTGTCCGTCCACATTCAGGATGTTTCATTCAGAAAACACGAGCTGATTCCCCCTGTCTGACTCCTGTTTGCTTTCTCTCTGATTCAGTGAGCAAACCATTGCCCACTTTCTAAGCAGGAGCAGCTGAACCCGAGAGGAAAAAATATTAGACTGAAGGCTGTAACGATTGTGTATTTGCTTCTCTCTGCCTTTTTGTTTTTCTTCCATAAAAGGAGATAAAAGCAACAGAGCAGTTGTGATATGCTGCTGTAGATTTCAGGACAATTACTAGAGAGATTTATTTTCTTTATTCTGTTGACTCAGGTAATTGGCCTTTGACTATCATATGTAGTTTGTGGGGCTCAGAAGCATTGTTTTCGGAGCTTTCTGTTCTCAGATGACCGCACTCGGCTGTTTCATCCATTCGGAGGAAGGGTAGAAATATACACAGGATCTCCCGTGTTGGGAAAGCCCCCAGTGAAGCCGCCTCCCACAGCTGTAAGCAACTGCCACTATTTCTGTATTAGATAAGAAGGGAGTGGCAAGCAGTAAGTCAGCCTGTAGTAAACCTTCTACAAACAAATGTTGGTTTATTCTTGGGTTTATGATGCAAGGTCCGCTGATAGCCACACAGCGGTATCTAACTCGTGCCTGTGCTGGATACAAACACTGCTTTTTGGCTTTGATTGATGCTCGCAAGTCTGTTTTGAACAAGCAGTTTAACAGACCAACATCGGTTTATGTTCAGGGATGCATCTGTTTTTGTTTTTGTACTGTCAGTGATGAAGTTTGTATGTACCATGAGCTAATCATGCTTATTGTGCTTATTTTTTGCAAGTCATTTCATTGCATGACTTGCAACACGTGTTTGTTATAGGTTTGTCCGACCGTTCGATGAGATGATTAAATGTTGCTGTCCAATGTGGCAGCAGAATGTAGGTTGGCTCATATAAACACTTGACTGGAGTAATGCGTAACAGGCTGCCAGTGAACACTGTAAATTTGATTGTATGAATTGAATATTGATTAAAAAAAAATTATGACATTTGCATGTGATGAAGAATAAATGTGTGTGTGTGTGTGTGTGTGTTTGGGGGGGGGGGGGGGGGAGAGAAAGGAATAAGCAGCACTACACTACCGGTGGCTCTGTGTCCTCGATAGCGGCACAGAATTTTAACCCAGATTTCCACTTGAAAGGTTAGTAGACCCAACGATGCTGGGGCGTTAACAGAGCTTCATTAGCTCTGTGGTGTAGGCGGAGGTGCGGGTCTCGCTGTGCAAGACTTCTGATATGCCACTCCCAATGTTCGAGCGAGAGAGAGAGGTGTACGATCGAGACTGCTGTAATTGGTGAACATAAGCAACTGAAACAAATCATGTAAAGCCATAACATCTGTGTCATTTGTTTTCTTGCTTGTTTGTTTTTTTTGTTTTTATTTTGTCGTTCTTGGTTCTTTTACATGTGTGAATAGGTTACAGTAAGCTGACTGCATGCATGAGCTAGGTTAGTGATTGTAGTTTGTCTGAAAAGACAAATCTCTGATGCTTGGATATGATGTGGGTGTAATGGGTTTGATTTGGTGTGGGGTTTATTTGGCTGGAAAGGGTCTGCAACATTGCTACAATAGTCTATAGCCTCGTCCTTAGCTTTGCTCTGTTTCAGTTTGTTTTCCATTACATTTGAGTACCACCTTGATGTGGGTCAAGACGTTATAGCAAGGCAGCCTGAAAGTCTGTGACGTCATTTGTACACGACACAAACGCAGCACATGAACAGATGACATGGAGGTGATGGTATACCTGCTAATTGGTCTATAGCTTTTTGTCAGACTGTTTACAAAAAAAAAAAAGGGTGGCTAAAAGAAGAGAGCCAGTGATGCTAGCTGTGGGATGTGTAGCCATGTCCCTCATTGCTGGGTTTGAGTTGTGTGAAGGAGTCGAAGTCATGACCCATCCAGTGACATCACTCCCTACCACCTAATGGAAAGCCCTAAAAAACGAGTAGTCGAATAGGTGCTAGTGGGAATAAAGCCATATGCAGCTAAGGGAGCTACCTGGATGGCTTAGTTGCTAGCAGTGCTACGAAATATTGGCTACACTGTTTGCACATTGTACGATCCAGCCTCACACCTGCTTTGGACTTGGTGGCTGGAAGGTTTTAGGCTGGCTGATGTCCAATCTGATAGCGATGGGCATTTGTGCTCTCACATGCACATGTATCTGATAAGTCCTAGAAAAGTTCAGGGCTTTGACGCACATGATGAATGTGTTACATTCGACAGATAAATTTGATGTGTGTGTGGAGTGAGATGTATTTTGAAAGTGCCTAATTTCAGCAACATGTAAAAATAAGGTTGGATCACTGAAGCTTGTGATTGTTTCATATGTCTCTTAAAGACACTCAGTATTTATTTATGAACGAAGTTTAACCTCATCCGTTAGACTGTGCTCCACTGTGACTGTTTTCGGGTGTGTTTTCTTACTCTTTCTCTAACAGGCAAGTTTAGAGAAAGTTTTATTTTCTCCATTTTTAATAAATTAGTATATCGATCTCCAGGAGCATCCCTAGTACGTTTTTGTGTTTTTCAACCAGAATATTTCTGCAAACCGGCCTTTAGAGAAACAACCAGGCAAGTGATGGCAGGCCTGGAGAGATGAGCAGTCTGCGCACCCCCCCCCCCCCCCCCCCCCCCCCCTCTGTGAAGGAGAGAGCGAGGGAGCAAACAGTGCAAGTAATCAAGTGTCAGGAAAATAACAGAGACTGGGGATCTGGGATTCCAGGAAAGACAAACTGTTATCTCCAAATGTTTCTTTGCATTGTCCGATTGTTTGACTGAGGCTGCTGGAGAGTTTTACTGAAGAATCTGCCTGGTGGCATTCCTGTGGCTGTTGACGTCAGGAGGTTTTGGCCTTTGCTTGGAATCACAATGAAGTAATGGACATGTGTATCGTATTCTGGATCGGTCTATTGATTGTGGTTTAGGAAACAATGCTTTTTTTTTTTTTTGGTCTGGTTCATGTTGTGGTCGATCATCTTGCACTTGTGGCTGCAGTTTCAAGTCCTCCACCGTTGCCATCATAATGGAAGCACTGCTGAAGAAAGTATGTGAGGTTTCCCATGAGCTCATGGAAGGAAGCTAACTCGTTTTTTGTTTTTTCTTTTAAAATCTACGGATTTATTTAAAAAGTCACCAGCAAAGTTTCCCCAACTTATCACTACTGGATTCTTTGGAATTGAACCTCAATGAGCCCAACCTGAACACCAGTTGCTCTTAAATAAACCAGACTCTGCTTCATCATGAACCACTCTCTACCAGCAACTAATGAATTCCACACTGTTAATATTTTTTTAATCAGAAAGTCGTAAAAGTAAATAATTTTTGTCCAGTGTGTGTTTGTGTGTGCGGCTGGCTTAGATTCTTGTGTCACATGCTTTTAATGACAGCGCTGCCTATTTTGGGAAGATGTCATGTTTTGAAGAGGAACAAGTAGCAGGAACAACGTCCCCTTTCCCCAACACGACAGCAGCAGCGAAACCAGACGGCAGACTGGAGCTGACAAAGTCATTGCTGTACTGCTAACGTACACACAAGCACACTGAGGTTTCTCCGTTTTGTTCAGTTTGCAGCGGATCATCTCACAGCCTGTGAGCTAAAGGTCATGTCTCGCTCTCCCTCGGTCTCTGGTTCTGCCAGGAATTCTATTTTTTCCTCTTGTTGCAGCGCAGTAAAGTCCTTTGGGTGGTTTTTGAGGCAAGGGCAGGGCAAGAAGACAGTGGTTAGTTTGCCTGAGCTGATAAATGCCCAGAAACTGAGCTTAATTTTGGACCGTCCCAATTTAAAAGGCAGACATGTATGCTGAAGACATACAGCCCTGTTTTTGATCACAGATTACTCATTTAAATCAGCTTACAACGAAAACACCAAATAGCTTAAGGTGTTGACTGGACGAAAAAAGACATTTATAGAAAACATGTAGCTTTATAGGAAGCTAACAATGAGAATGATTGAGCAGGTTTGATTTGTAATTCATCTTTTGCCTTAAGAGATGCTAACTGGTCATTTTGTGCCAGTGTTTGAGCTTCATGTTAAATGTTTGCATTACATGCAATGTGTGTGTGCAGTTTAACGCCGCGGTGTTCCTGCACAAAGCCTCGCTGTAGTGCAAGCCAAGCTTGAGATGTTTTTGCAAATGTTTTAGTAACAAGGCCACTCGACCTGTTTTATGGTGAGGCGACAGGGAAAGGGTGCACGCTCAGAGAAAAAAACAAAACAAGTAGCGTTCGAGTCGGCTCCACGTTACGAAACGCCAGGCTCTGTTGGGGGTTTCGTACGCTTCAGGGTGAAATGCAAAAATATTAAAAGTTTGTTCTGTGCGATCGGTGTCTGGTTAAGATGAATGATATTGAAATTATTCAGCACGTAGGTAACAGGCTGCCGTAGTTGTGAAATGGGACACCTGTGACGGCAAGCATCTGCAGAAATCTCCTCTCTAGTTGATGAATGTGCCCTGGGCTTTGTGGAATAAAATAAATAATGCATCCAAAATGAAAATGGAAACATTCGTGATGTTTTCAGGAATTTTTGAAAGATTCAAGAGGTATTCTGAAATATTTTGAAGCATATATTGTCTTGGTTACCTTATTGTTTTGTGTACGTAAAGGTTGATTGTGCCTCCTCCCAGTCTTTGGTGTGTTAGGTGAATGTGTAAACCACTATACCAGGAATGGCAAACTCATTTTAGATCGTGGGCCACATACCTCCCACTTTGATCTTATTGGGGTCTTTATCAATTGGATAAGCTTTAAAACTGATGAGAATACAGTTAAAAGTTCAAAATCTATGCACTTATTTCTGAAGATGTCCAGAAGGTGGCTGGATTGGAGTCTTATCTTTAACGCCGCTACACTACACTACAGAAATAAACATCCAGGTGTATCCTGGTGTAGTAGTTAACACATTTGGCTAATGGTTGAGGTTATTTGCCATCATGTCTTACCTTTAACCTCCTAAGACCCGAACTCTTCCATGGCATGCATTTTTAATTTCTCTTTGATATTTGGGCTGATTGGGACCCGATGAATGTAAAAACAAAGAATTACCAGATTTTTTTTTTTTTTTTTTACCTGATTTTTATTTCTGAGTAAAATTAGAGCCACATATGAGGATATTCGTCTAAAATTTCAATAGAACAGTGGCAGTATAATGTCCTCATAAGTGGATATCATGCCCTTGTAGAACAAAATTTAGTATTTTGGTCTAAACAACCCAAAATGTGATGTCCACATATGTGGACACCAGGTCCTAGGAGGCTAAAATTAAAAGAGCTGAACTTTTAACCTTGAGCATAAGCCGGTTTGTTTGTTCCGTCCAGCTTCAAGCACCAGTGCAAGTACGTGCTTTTTAAAAAAACAAAAGGAGCCGAGTCTCTGACAGTTCACACATATAAACTGCATCAAGTTTCGTTCTCACAGCAGCCAGTGTGGTTAACGTCCTTGACCAGATCAGCTACCTGCACATACATTAGTACTGCTGCAGCTGATCTCCACTCCTCACTATACCTCCTCCCTGGGTTCCCATTCGTTCCAGCAGTGAGTCATCAGCTCAGCAGAGGGGGAGAAGGGAGCGGGAAAGGGTGGTTCATTCAGGGTTCAAGTGTCCCTTGCCTCGTCCCCTCTCTTCTCATTCCTGACAGTCTCCCCGAAGCACATGACCTGTTTCAACCCCAAACCCCAGCCGCTCTTTGTGGTTTCTCTAGGCTGTAGTCACACTTGTCACTTCTGTGGATTTTCTTTCTTTTTCTTTTTTCTTTTTTTTTTGCTATCAATGTCTAATTCTGTGAGATCATTTTCCTCTACATCTTTGCGTTTGGCCTATTTTATTTATTTTTGTTGTTTTTCCTTTTTGATGTGGCTGTGCACATGTATATGTGCTATTTCTATTCTCCACCATTTGTTTAAACCTAAAAACTTGTGTGGTTTAAATGTGACGTGATTGGGTGCTTGCGTTGGCATAAACTTTCCCTTCTATTTTCTTGTGTTTCGAGAAATTGCTTTAATAGCAGCCACACAGACCTGGACAGTGGGGGGGGAAAAGAAAATCATGTCGAAATGATCGCGCTCTTATTAGGATTGTGCAAGAACGTAAGTGTTCATTGTAATCCAAAGATGTTATCTGCTCTTTTGTTTTGCTGCACAGTGACAGCAACATTTTTACTGAGCTGCAGGTGAAGATGCACGGTTAAGTGTTGAATTTCATTCACGCATTGGCCTGACATCTTTTACGCTCTGTTCGACATCTTTGCAGTGCTTCACAGCTTTTGACTTTAGTGTTTCCTGCCCAATCTTTCTTCCTGAATAGAGATCACTGATGACTTTTGGCCTTAAAATGTGCATCAGTTCTCTTTACCTTTACCAGCTACACTCTTGTTCCTACTCCACATCTGCCCTGTGCTCACACTGATCTTAACAAGCAACCTTCAGTTTGCCTCAGTGTCTCAGCTCCTGTCTCGCTCTTTCACACGCTGTTGAAAAGTGTTCCCGCAGAGCTCAGTGAGCTTCATAATTTTAAGATTTTGTGTCTTAATTGGGCCATTTTGTTTTTGTTTGGAAACAGTGGGACAGTGCTCTGTCACATGCCTCATAGATTTAAACGTTTAGTGCAAGGATTTCCATTAAGGCAGTCATCATTGAGGGTAGGACTAGAGATCAGTGCTTATTTGGCACTTTTAAAGATCACACTAATTGCTTAAAATGCCAAAATCTGGCCCTGCTTCTTCGAGCAAGCCTTGAGACTGAACACAGCACTCACACTAGCCAAGTTAGCTGCATTTGAGGGTTCGGATTGGTGCTGGCACAGTATGGATTTCCTAGCTTGTTTTTTAAGAACTGTTAACTAAGTATTAACTAACTGTATTTCTGTACCCTGCTGTTGTTCATTTAAATTTACTTGAAAGGAAGACGGTTTGGTTAACAAGCAAAAAATAAGTCCAATAAAAGACCAATAAAATCAATCAATATCTGTTTTTACCTCAAGTTCTCCTGGAGATGGACGGTAAATTCACTGGTTCTTATGTAGTGATTTTCACTCAGAAACACTTTATACAACATGTCTCAGTCACCCATTCATACAAGACCTCTATGCCTAAGTGTTTTCTATCTAACCTTCACAACTTGGGCTTCAGTATATTTCCCAAGGCATGCAGACGGGAACAAACCTTCTGATTAGTTGATGCCCTGCTCTACTACCTGAACTACTGCTGTTCATTTATGTTTCCTTATAGGCATCACTGTTGTGCATGAAGGTGGTTTCCCATGATTCAGTGCTCATACTCTGGTATAGCTTATATGACTTTGTCATCATGCTGGAAGTGGAATTTTTCTCGCACCCCCTGCAACAGCGTAGCAGGAACTGCACGTACGCTCAGCTGTTTGTCTGTATGTGGTACAATGGATGGATAGGGCTGTGTTGATAGAGTAACAGCCGCCGGGTGGTTGAACAACCTTTCATGCAAAAAATCCTGCTATTTCCTTAATGCACATCTGACCTAAGATATTTAACCTTCTGCTCTGTAGCACTGAGTTTCCTATTGACTTTTGAAACCAAGGCAAATGAATTACTTGTTAGATCCACTGTAACTGGGCAGAAGTGTCCTCAGTTTAGGACGCATGGTTATCTGAGGACTGGGTGAAGGCAGGTGGCAGGCAGTATAGAGGAGACCAAGGAGACTTCACTTAAGATAGAACGAGCTTTAAGGTTTTTTGTAAGTTTGAGTGAGTACTGGTTGGCTCCGCAGCACTCACTGGAAACTTCATTACTTTGTTTTCAGGCCTTTATTATATATGCAATAATGTAATGGAGTATGTATTTTCTCAGTATGTTCCAGCGCGTGTGCCAGATTACCCTCATTAAAGCTGTACAGTTGGTGTGCAAGTAAGTGTACGTCTGGATGTCTTATTGATTGTGTGCCAGGCCAAGAGGAGTTTAAAAAAAAAAAAAGCCTGTCCAGAAAGCTCCATATGGAGCATTGATGTTGGAGAGTGCGGTCAAGAAGGAGAGAGATGGAAGGGAGGGAAAATGAAGGGAGGGAGGAAACGAGAGACACGACGAGAAGGCCTTTTCTTTGGCTTTTCTGCCTCTGTCATTAAGCTCTCCCATGTCAGAGACAGATGGAGCTGGTGCCTTGTGTGTATATGTGCATGCAAGCACTTGCCATTGCAGGCTGATGTGATCCACCCAAATGCACAAACACACACACGCACAAACACACACACTACTGAGCCCTGCCCTTGATTCTGCCCCCAGCGGGGCGTCTCAGGGCAGCTAGCAGACTTCTGCCATCTGCAGTAAGTCAGCCTTGAGGGTCGGACAGCTCATCAGCAGTCAGATAACTTAGTCAGGTCTGCATGCATCTGCTCACGCAACATAAAGGTTTTTCTTTCTTTATTTTTTTGTGGTTTTTGATCACACTTTAATCTTCTTTGTTGATGAAGTAGCAGTTTGAGTAATTTTTACTTTTGGGGGTTTTCCACACAACCTCTATCACCTTCACATTGTGCCAGTCTGTTTAAAGACAATAGATTAGCTGAAGAGTGTGTACAGAATTTGATGAAGCAATGCCTGAGATGCTGTTTTGCACGAGTGTGAAAATGTCTGCTGTCGACAGCAAGGAAAACATTATTTGTGCTGCCTACCCAGCCAGCTCCCTCTCCCAAAACAGATGGAGTATTTCCAGTAGTGAGAATGAGAGTGAAGCAGAATATCTGCTGTGGTGTGTCAGGGAGGGCATCCTTGGACAGTTTTTTATTTATTTATTTGTTTTAAACCAAATCTTCTGGCATTATGTGAAATATGAGTTAAGTGCTTCGTCTCGGCTGCCATCACAGCAACAGTTTTTTGTTGTTGTTTTTTTTGTTTTTTATTCAATGATTGAATATATGCATGTGTGTTATATCCATGTTATGGGCCACAGACAGAATAAAACAGTGTAGTGAAGGCAAAAGACTGATTTTAATGCTTGATTAGTGTTATAACTGTGCAACACTGTTTGTGACATCAACATGCAGGTATTTTTTTTTTAGTAGGCTCCCAGGACTAATGTAGCCGGCAGGTATGAATTTCCACATTTCTCCCTTAACTTTAGTTCCCTCCACACCTCTATACGCATCCACTTGCTTGGTGAGACTTGTTGTTTCCAACCATTTTTCGTCTCTGTCTGGTCTTGAAGTTTTGAAAGCGTGTCGTTTATAGGTAACAAGGAGCACAGTTTCTCAGTCTCAGCCTGTTCTTGTCTTTCAGATGGTGCTGATTTATTTATTTTTGGCTGGGCTTCACTACGTTTACTAACTTCAGAGCATGTTTGAACTCCTCACAAGTCTTTTATAATTCTTTTAGTAGTCTAGCTTGGTAACTGTAGCCCATAATTTTTCTTTAGTTATTGTGTCTGGCATGTGTCAATGCAGTAGTTGGCAGGTGTTGACTAATGCAGGTCTTGGGAAATTAATAAATAAATAATTTGGCATTTCAACTGAAGACCAGTTATGTGCACAAGTAATTATGTGATTACATGAGTTCAACTAAAATCTAATGAGAGAATTGGGATTCAGATTCCAACTCAGTTCTACGTCAGAAGATCCTGATGGATGGTTTTGGCCAGATCGCCCACTCTTATTGCTAGTTTCCCTCTGCCCTCACGCATGAACTCGAACACCTTTTCCACCTCAACGGATGAACGCACGACCTGCTCTGCTAGACTGACACAGGTGTGTGTTCACGACAAAGGCTCCATTCAGTATGACTGATGCTTTACTTTTTTTTTCTTTTGGAAAGTTTTTTGGCACTAATCAGATGAGATCAAATCCAAATCGACCGTGTTTGTGCCTGATTTGTATTGGCAGCACCTTAGATGTCAGAGTCACATGATGGCAGAAGTGTGTGTGGTAAAAAATGTTTCAGTTTGAGTCCCAGAGCAAGTTAAAGAGGAGGCGCGTCACCTGTAACATTTTGGCAATATGCCATGTGGTATCTATCACCTACAGCATGGCGGCAGGGAGTAAACAGCTTATTGTTGACGCTTGACTGTAGCAGTAAGAATAACAGGATTTTTTTCCATGATTCCTTTTTTCAGTCGCATAAATTGAAAATGTGCTGAAATATAAAAATTATTAAACTTTAAAAAAAAAGACATAATGAAAAATGAATCTTATTACCTTTACACCCCTAGTGTACCCCATCAATACTTTGAGTTGTCACAATACTGGTATTTTAAACTTGATACGGACACCCAGGAAAATACTCAATACCATTTTCAATACCACAGGGAAAATTTTAACCCTGGAGATTTAACAAAATAAGTATTTTTAAAATTAGATTTAGAGGTTTCTTTCATTTTATGAATTATTTATTTAATGGCATTACAGATCGTTAAGGTAAAATATGTTATTTAGTAAATGCTAAAATAAAGAAGTTATAAAAATGAAAGAACTGATCACTGCGTGTGTTTTAAAACTGACCTCACAGCTGGCAGAAACAAAATAAGAAACACATTTTAATTAGGGCTGCCACGATTAGTCGACTAGTCACGATTACGTCGACTATCAAAATCGTCGACGACTGATTTAATAGTCGACGCGTCGTTTGAAGCTTTGTATCACAAAAGACGCAGGAATAAGTAGTAGGATTTAAGAGTGTAATAACAGACTGAAACAGAAGATGGCAGCACTGCATGTACAAGGATGCCAGCTGCCGTTAAACCCCGAAGAAGAAGAAGCTGTGTCCCAGAATTCATAGCGCAGCCCAGCTCAGTTGTCAACAATGGCGGCAGCTAGTTAGTTTTAATATTACTGTTATTATTCTTTCTGGGTCACAAAATAAACATTTAACATATTTTCAGGCGAGAATGTAACTGTGTAAACCTCAAATATCTGCTCAGTTTATCAAGACACCACATATTTTCAAAAGCGCTCCGACGTTTTCGGAGACGTCTGTTAACCACTAGCTCGATAGCTAGCCAGGGGAAAGGCTCACTTGAGCCCGTGAGAACACCGGACTCCCAGCAAATCGTTTTCAAACCCACCGCAGTCTTTCGCTACTCAGGTTAAACATACCTAAGTCACTTAGATAACTCAAAAATGTTATTGTTTGGCTTTTTTTAGTATTTTATTTGTTCCTGAGTAAATCGGTTTGGCTGAGATTAAAGTTATAGTTTTTACACAGCTAAATAAATGTCAAGCAGACAACTGGTTATCAGAAGTGTGAGATGCTCGAGAATATACTCCGGTGTCCCGTTATAGTTTAGATAGCAAGGAGTTTATTAAACTTCACCGAAACAATCGGCAAATTTCATTAAAATTTAATAAACTATCATCTTGTCTTTATTTTTAGTTAGCACATACTTTAAACACTTAAAGCTGTAAGCTAATGATAGTTATATAAGAGCAGATGCATGCTGGTGCAATAAGCTGTACGTTTTACGTCCAATGGATGCATGATCTGATTAGTCGACTAATCGCAAAAATAATCGGTGACTAGTCGACTATCAAAATAATCGTTTGTGGCAGCCCTAATTTTAATGAATTATTCTCAAAATAGAAAAGTTAAAGTTTATCATCTTGTCTTTATATCTTTAGCTTTTGCTCTTCAGTCCTGAAACCTGTCTCGTTCGGCTGCTCCGCTCTGGATTTCGCTCTTTATTTTTCTGGATTCATTCTCCGCACTCGGCACTCTCCGCTCAGTTCAGCTATGCTTCTCCTGCTGCTCCGCACAGGCAGCAACCCGCCCGGTTTTCCATGTGTCTATTGGTAAATGTAGCTATTGGGTAATTGCTTATAGTTTGAGGGCTAAAGTTCTCATGTGTGCCAGCTAGGTTAACATTTATGGTGAGTGTTTAATGCTTAAATGTTGTGGAAACTGAAGCTTGAAAGCTTTTGAAATTCCTCCTGAAGTGTTCAGTGTTATGAACGTTACCTACTTCAGCTGTTATTGAGGGGGAGGAAATGTGCGTCTGTCTGGAGGCGGCAAAGAGGGCACCATTTGTATCGATACTGTTGCAAATGCATCTTCATTTAATATTCATTTTAGTCATGATTAATATCGTTCAACCTTTTTTTTTTTTTTCTTTCTTGTTTAGCATGCATTGTGCATTTTTAAACACAATTTTTGAGAGGGGAAAACCCTGAAGACCAGCTACATCTAGTAACACTTTTCAGAGAACAGTTGTATTTTCATTTCATTGAAGTATATAGTATCTTGCTGTATTTCAGGAACAAATATTTAAATCACGTGAATGTTGGAATTGAAGCATCATGAAAAAAATTAAAGAAGTGAAAGTATCTGCAAGCCGTTCACTGAATCTGTTTATAAAACTGCTGATGCCTCTCGTCTTGCTCTTTTTCCATTCCAGCTTTTAGCTTGTGTTTGACCTTTTGTTTTTTTAAAAAAGGTATTAGGACCAACTTTGCACACAAAGACTATTTTTCCCCCCACGTAGGAGCCCTTAAAAATCAGTTAAAATCAGCTTTCTCCAAGCTTATCAGTTGCATCAATGCAGGCATGTTTTTCTGACTGTTGCACATTGCAAAATGATCACGGCAAACTTGTGGCACACCACAGTCACATGCATGCCTTTCTACCACTGTTTCTACAATGTGTTCAGGCTTACATGAGTGTGCAGTTGCACTGATGATGAGAACCTGTGTTGTCCTGCACCGATAATCAAAGCAACAGGAGAATCTACAAAGAATAAATCATGCAAGTGGAATAGGGCTGCAACGATTTGATTAATTTGAATCATTAGATTTATAAAAGATCCTCAACACACATGCTTTGCTTTGATGCAGAGCTGTTTCTATAATCACAGTCAAACCACCTGGTCAGCAACTCTGTCATGAAGAAAAGCGAAGATTGTAGCTACTCCATCCTCCGCCATTTGTTTTATGCAGGGAAAAATCTGCAGTAAGCCTCCAGAGGTTAAATTAAAATATGCAGATGAGCTGTTAACTTGTCTGACAGCTGTTCTGTTTTATATGGAAGATACCTGCAGCAAACAGGGGTGAGTCTAAAGGGGGACATGGGGTCTACTAGACCATATTAATTTCAAGACTTTCATAATATTATTCAGATTTAAAGTGCAAAAATATAAAATATTGTGTTAACTAAACTGCTTCTATATTTAAAAATTAGAAGCTTTTTTTCACAAGCCAGTAAAAATGTACGTGGGCCAGTAAAACTCTGAGGCACTGACCTGAGGGTTGTTAGGTTGGACATTAAATTATTATTAATTAACGCCCACACCATCATAACGTCTCGTTTTCAGCAGCGCGGAAACTTTGCATCAAAGCACAGGGCAAACTTTAGAATGCTGATATGCTTGCTTCTCTTTATTGCAGCCACCACATCCCTCTTTAAAGGCTTACAGACACAAAATCATTTGTTCAGTAGCACACTTAAACATGCAGACACACATGCACAAAAACTCTTAAACATGAACACACACCAAATCTGCCGCATCCAGGAGATAAAACACTGTCAAAACTCATTGTGCCTATTATTGTCAGAAAGCTTTCCAGGAAGACAAAGTAAAGGTAATTTTTTTTCCTCTTTATTTCTCACTAATAAGACAAAAGTATTTCTTAACCGATTAATTGGTGGTATAATCTATAGATTACTGGATTACTAAACTAATCGTTAGCTGCAGCCCTAAAGTGGAATCCATAGTTCTTTTTCTACATAGTCTGTAGACTCATGCTCTGGTTGTTTGCAGATTTCTGCTTAACAAATGTTGTAAGAAAGAGAAAAGGAGTTGCATCCACCTGTGGACCATGTTTTTAGCCTCGTTTCGAGCAGGGTTCATATATTTGGTGTCACTCAGAGGGCCCGTGGCTACAGAGACCAGTGGAAGCTGTGAGGTAGCAAGGTGTTGAAAATGAGGTGTACAGCCACTCCATGGAGTTGTGATATCTGCTATCAGCCCTCAGGCTGGGAAACCAGGCACCTTTTTTATAGGCCTAATCCCTCATCTTATCCCTCCTGTCTCCTTCATGCTACTGTCGGGTGTGCTCTGTGTTCAGCGGCTGAAAGGTGTAAATGCAAGTACATACATAGATTCAGACATGTGGTTTCATATTCACACATGGCCTCTATCAGAGTGTACTCGGCCACAAGTGTGGCAGATGTGTGAAAAGCAGCTTAATTAGGTGCGGATTGAAATGCGCACTTGGTAAGTACAGGGTGACTTAGTCGTAAGAAATTGCTTTTAATGAAATGTCTGGGAAAAAAATTGTGATTGGAACACCTTTTTAATTATGTTGCAGTCTGCAATTAACAGGGGAAGCCTCGTGCTTCTGCTTGGAAAGTAGAGAGCAGTTTGAGGGCAGACCCGTCATTGTTTGGTAGTATAATGTGGATCAGGCCACGTCCACATGCACCAGCGCACCAACACCCTGCCTTCTAGTTGACCCCAGAGGCTACACCTTAACTTTTGACCTCGATCACATGAATGATGGCGTCTGGCGTCTGTATGTTGTGTTTCGGTCCCCGGGGAAGCGAGTGGGTCTACAGAAGGCAGATGTGCGCGCTTGTATCTGTGCATGTTTCTCTCTGAAATGTAGACAAAATATGGAAGTTCTCGACTAGCGATGTCATCATTTCCACAGCATCGGAGCTGAAGTTTAAATGACGCCGGAGTGATTTGTATTGTAAATTTTGGAGATTTTACGAGACATGCTGTGTCTTCATTAGCAGCCGCATAAGCTGGAGCAGCACAGAAACCCCCGTCACTGTTGATTGTTTTTAAAAGGAGCATCTACAGTAAATGCATTCATTTGAAGGGCATATGAGTTGCAGATTGCTAAGGCTTCTTTATAATCTAGCAGTGTCACCTGCACAGTCATTTTATATCTGCTTCTTACTCATCTAACCAGTGACCTTGTGGTAAGGAAATGGAAGAAAATATCCTGCAACTGATGTTGTCGTCGTCAGCGCCGACGCTTTCTGCGCTGTTTTTGTCAACGTTGGTTCAGAAAACAGCAACGGGACCTGTTGTCAGCAGGCTTAACTTTTCAGTAGTGCTGGGTTTCCTTTGAAGGAGAAGGTTTTTTCCTTCGCCACTATGATTTCATGTTGCAATTGCAATTAAGACTGTATATAGTCATTATATTTATAGTTATATGAGCTTCACCTCCTTAAAATGCTACAAAAAAACATGTTGTGAGGCCGGGGAGCTAAATCCACATGTCTCGGGTGATTTGGGTTTTGTTTTATATCTGGTGTGTGTGTGTGTGTGTGTGTGTGTGTGTGTGTGTGTGTGTGTGTGTGTGTGTGTGTGTGTGTGTGTGTTGCAACACTTCTAATCATGTTATCTAGAAAAGCTGCTCTCAGTGCCTTTTCCTGACCGCAGATATCACTCTCCATCAGTATTATGTGAGAAATTTTTAGCTCTCGTGTGTATATAACGTGGCGCTGCTTGGCTTGATAAGATGCACCACCTTCGTCTGGTGTTGCAGTACTTCTCTGCTGAAAGCAGCAACTTCTTCTTCTGCTGAACTTTGTCACTTCCTTCTAGGGATGCTTGAAAACAAGCAGGTCTGAAATGTCAACGAACAGCAAAATATTGGCATAACAGTTTGAGGACTGCAAATATCACTTGTTGAAGGGCATATAGTCTGAAAAATGTCTCCTTTTTAGAATCAGGACTTGAAATTGCTATAAAATGGAGTCTTCTTACTACATGTGTGTTTCCAAGGACTGGAGAAGTTTGAGGAACAGAAAATGCAACTTTCCTCTTGCTTGATTTGTCGTATCAGATACATGCCTGAGCAACAGAGCAAAAAGCATGTGTGTGTTTTTGGATGTGTGTTTTCAATCGAGCACACACCGAGGCCGTGTCGGGGTGTGCATTTCGTGTCTCTTCTGAGCCTTCGGGTGTTGATGTGTTTCTTTTTTTTTCGTTCCTTCCTCAGCACTGTTTGGACTGTCAGTCACAGCTGTCAAACACATCCCCGTCTGAACGGCAGGCGGAGTTCACACTCTCAATCAGCCCCCCGTTGCGTGCGCATGTGTCGATGTGTGTTAACGTGCGCTCGCGTGCTAGCATGCGGAGGCGGGTGGTCGATCCTCTATTCATAGTAACTGCCAACCCTCTCTGTCACCAATACCTCATATGTCATGCTACCTGTCAGAGAAGGATGGGAGACAACCGCCCCGTTTCCCCACCACGCTCCACCCAGAGGTTAATTTTATTCAAGAGGAATTACAGATGTGTTCTTCAGAGTAGTGATTCATCAAGAAAAGCACCCCCCAATTAAAATGTTGATGCCAGCTGCAGACTGGGGGGAGGTTTAATATTTTTTTAGAGAAGCTACAACCAGCAATTATGGTGTTTGATGAATCAATTTAACCTATTGGCTCTAAAGTTGCATTAGAGAGTCATTTAATGGGAGTGGATGAATGGTTTGGCTTCTGTTCTTGTAGCATTTCGATTTGCGTCGAATAAAGTGACTCAAATACTTGATTCAATCAGATTTTTAGGTTTCATGTCTTGATGTCAGCTGTCACTTGTCCATATTTGAGAAACGTGCATGCTTTTGTATTAGCGATGGTTGCTATGACTTGTGTGCATACGTTGTGTGGAGGAGGCCCGAGGGGAGGTTTAGGAGGAGTTTCACTCTGCGTCTTAAGTCGTGTCTGCTGTTGGTTAGAGGTGCTGGGTTTTAATAAGCTACCACAAGAATACGGTCTGCCACCCTGTCTCTGCTCTTGTGTTCACCCTCTGAGAAATTAAAGTGTCAGTCTGGTGTCAGTTTGTGAATATTTGTGGCCATCTGTGTGCACTCTGAGTCAGCCTGAATGACAAAGAGGTGCTTTTGGGAATTAGTGATATAAACAAATGATATTGGCAGTATTGGGGAAAAACCTTTTTGTCCTTTTTTTTTTTTCTTTTTTCCTTCTTCCTTTCGGTACGGTTTTGCTCCAAACACTATTAAGAACAATTCGTTTGGTGAACCTAATCCATCACTGGAAAGGTGAAGCTTGACAGTCTTTGGTTTGCAAAGCTGCATAAGAACGGAAATACCCAAACTATTCTGCTGCGTTCCCTTCAGCATCCCAGATTAATGCATGCGTTGGTTCAGGCAAACAAACAGGTGACATGACAGAAGGGAGCATTCCTCTAACTTTGTGCTCCTCAGATTTTTCTCTGTCAAAAACTTTCAGCCGGTAGCTATCTGCTGTGCTGTCAGGACCCTCATTCTGTCACTCACAAGCCAGTGAAGCCAACAGACGGCGCAAAGCGAGATGCTTCTGGTAGTCTGGTGGTAGTAGAAAATGCAATAGAAAAGAAATGCTGATGTCAGACTCGGTGTATTTTTGATACTGAGAATGTGCGGTTGTATTAAGTCGGCCTTTATCTTGAGAAAAAACCCACAATTGTGGTAAACTACGCAACAACTGTGCATGCAGTTGTAGTTAAAATGTGGCTGTGCATTATTTAATATATACAGAGGGGGTGGGGGTGGGAGGAGAGTGCAGCAAATTAAGAGGAAGAAGTGTGGGGGGGAACCTTTTTGTTTGTGATTTTTCTCCCAGTGACAACACCATAAAATTCAGAATCTGAAAACAAACTGCCCTTAAAACTTGATTACAAAAATCTTTTTTTTCCCTTCTAAAAATATCAATGTCAAGTGTATGCTACAATTTTGAAACCAGGGCTGTGGTTAATATACATCATCTTTGACTCATCTGCCTTTTGTTTCCACTTAGAATGATTTAGACTGTAAGAAATTCTGACAGTATGATGAAGTGTGTTTAGATTGCTCTTTGTTTAAAAAAAAAAAAGTCAGAAAGAGTTTGAGTTAACCAAAAAGAATAAAAAACCCACAAACACCATCAAATTCTCAAGTTTGGAGAACCAAAAATGGGAAGTGATGGGCATTTGCTTTCTTGAAAATTCATTTTTCTCTCAAAAACGTTGGCAAATAAATTACTAGAATTGCTTCACAGACGTGTCACAATACCTGAAATTTAGAAGTCTGTGACAGTAGGGTTGCACACTTCTCAGTACCCACAAAAACCCATTAATTATTCCATGCATGTAATCCTAAATTCATTTTATTTAAAATATTAATTTCATAGTTTTATGAGAAGACGGACTGAAATGTTAGGGTGGTTGCTGTGTAGCCTGCTATCGTTACTATGAGGTATAAAGTTAGTTATATTATGTTTGCTTGAGCATTTGGATAACCTTAGCTACTGCAAAATTTAGCCTATAGAACGTAGCTGATTTCACAAAGTCTGTGCCAGCTGTGCCAAACAAATTGGAAACCACGTTCTTCCTACAATACTAAACTGAAAACCCAAGTCCCATAATATTTTCAGATTTAGTGTCAGTCCTGACTAACTCCATGCCTGCTTAGCATGATTATCCCTCATCCTCTGTCTGTCTTTTCAAAATATGGAATTAAAAACATTCTCTTGTTGTACTTCTCATTAATTGATTATTACTGAATTACATATTACATATACATACAGACCAAGACCCAAAAGGCACCAATAGTACACCTTTGTAAGCTGACAGAGACATCACTCATGCTTTCCATTGGAACTCCAGAGTAAGGGCATAGCCTTGCACTGCACACTTGTAAATAGACTCACTGTCCCTGCTCATATCTATTCACTGCCCTTGGCACACTAACCCATAAGTAACTATGCCAAGGTAAGCTACTAGCAAGTTGGCTTAGCATTTTAATGGGCCTATCAGGTTCCTAATAGGATATGGCCACAATACAAAGGGCCATTACAGGGTTTATAAACACACATGTTAAAAGACTGAAAAAGGGGAGGAAACAGGGAAAATATTGGTGCTTGCAGCAAGTGGGAACCAAATGATTGAGGAAGATAAAAGTTTGGCTTTAACGAGTGTGTTTTAAGACAAATTTAGAAAGGAGAGCCACATCTGGAAGCAAAGGTGACATAACAAAACATGGGTTTGAGTTTGCAGCACATTTAAATGGATTGCAACAGACAAATGATAAAGCCAAACCAGACTTTTTTGCACTATTGCTTTGAAATTCTCTGATTGTCTTGAGGTATGAATCACATGCAGCCCTGTCTCTTACAGAGTTGCACTTTCGTCGCTTCCTAAAAACCCAATTTCAGGGGGGGGGGGGGTTCCTGCTGGAGCAGCAATGACTAAAAGACAGCCCCGGGTCACAAAATCTTTGTTGGTTGGTTGTCAACTTTCCTTCACCATTTTTGCCCTAATAAGCATTTGCTAGTATGACCTCACTCCTTCCTGGCTAACTGTATCTCCTCCACCGCATCCACCTTCAGTGACGGCTTAATGAGGTTTTTTTTTTCTTCTAAGGCTACCAACCTACCTGTCTGCGGCTGGCTATTTAGCAGTAACTCAACTTTCAAATGTCCCATTTAAACTGCTTATGAAACCCTGTGTCTCGTCATATTCATAGGAAAGTGTTAGAGGAGGAGGAAGAAATCAGACAAAATTCTTACTCATTCCTTAGGTCATGAAGTCCAAAGGAAAAGATGAGACATATTTTTATGTTTAGTAGCTTCTTGTCTAGCACCCCGAGGAGATGCAAAGTGCATTAAAATGCAGACGCAAAGTGAGGCAAACCAGCTGAACAGGAATGATGAACGCAGTTAAGCATGCAACATTAATAAGTGAATGAAAACTATTCAAGAAAGGCTCAAGTGTAGCTAAAAATCTAATCTCTGTGCACTCTGAGGATTCGCTTTTGATGGGGTTCAGGTTGCTTTTTGTGCTACCCTTGAGTCACCAAAGCGCGAACTGAACTTTGATGAACTTTGGCACGAAATGAGACATCTGACTGTAGGCAAGCCTACCCGAAAACTGCAGCTGCAACAGTCAGCATGCCTTTCTTTTGCCATTGCAGCTCTACCTTTTGTGGTTTCCTGTGCTAGGTCTTTTCTTGTTGGTGTTTTGTGTCTCGAGTGATTCTGTGGAGGTGAATGGAAATGTGGACTGTGGTTTTTCACAGAACTTGCTAACTCTTTAACAATTGACCGCCTTGATCTCTGTGCTCTACTTTGCAGTAAAATCAGTCTTGCCATCCACAATGTTTGCATATAACCCCAATGAAGAATCAGAATGTGCGAGAATAGAGATCAGTGCGTATTGTAAATTATGTCTATAATAAATTTTGCAGGCTTTACTTTCATTTGATAGTAGTGAATTCAATGCACACACACAAAAAAACTAAGTGCAGACATAGAAAAGAAAGGAAGCAGTCTTTATTTTCTTCTTCCATCCATCCACCTCTAAATCCTTAAATTTGATCTCCTCGCCCTCTTTCCTCTATGCACCATCCTCTCGGTGTTGCTCGCCTCTCCTGTAATCTCCCCTACACTTTCCCCGTATTGTTCCTTCCTCGCTTGGTTCCTGCTTGCAGTGGTTCGGGTTAGGTTTGGAAGCAGGGGGAGAGAACAGAGAGCCGTCTGGAATCCATTAGTTTGTTGAGGCATCAGTGTTTCACTGTGGGAACCTTATTGATTGCCCTCCTTTATAATTATTCCACCTCCACTCGCTCCGTCTGTCTCTGGCACAGATCATGCTTTCAGTTTCTCTCCCGTTCTCCTGCCCTTCATCCCCTCTTCCCCTTGCCTTTTTTTGTTTTGTTTTTTCGTGCTATTTTTATCCATCTCTTTGTGGCATCATGACTACTTTTCTAAAAGTTGCACCCAAGGCTTGCATGCTAAAACCCCTAACCAGTTGAGTGACACAGTATCTCTGTGTTTACTGATGCTATCTACGATGTAGTGACATACTTACAGGCAGCATGCAAAGCTACCACATCCTACACGAGAATAAAAATCCTAATCGCCATTTTTTTTTTTTTTTTTTTTTTCGTAGACACACTGGGCACTTTTATATAACTGCCTTTTAATAACTTAATATGTAGATCTGCAGACATAAGCACTTAAACCCAGACAGTTTTGTGATAGCAGATATGTTTATGTTTGAATGTTTGACCAACCATTTGCCTTTCAGACTCATTCTCATGTGTGTGACGGTGAACCGATTCTTTCTTTTTGGGTTATGGTCCTACAAAATGGGATATTTTAACGATGTGTCCTTGGTCTCTGTGAAATTTAGTTTGCACATTCTGATTCTTGGGGTTTAAATTTAAATAAAACTTCAGCCTTGAGTCAATAAATAGAAAACCGACACTGTTTTCAAGCTCTTATTTCACTGAGCTGTGCACAAAACTCTGATGCTTCCAAACCGCTCTATTACAGTATAACTGTAGCTAACCGGACTCCATTGAGATCACTTGATTCGCTGGTAATTAAGCCACACATTATAAAGAGTATGCAGCGTTTTTCATTTGAGAAACTGTTCAGAGAATATTGAAGCCTTTTGTGTGGAAGAAAACACAAAAAAGTGTAATTTCCTGACCACCAACACCCGCTCTTGTAAAACAGAAGGTGGTCTGAATGTTGGATTCTTACTTAATTGTATTTTTTTACTTTATTTTTTTGCCACCCACTATTTTTTGATTTAGCACTTGTAATTCTGACGATTTCACGCTGCTTCACATCCAGACCCTTATTATGATCGTTTACAGAGGCTCCATCCAACCCGAGTACACAGGATCCGAGTCGTAATGGTCAGTCTCAGACAAATGGCTTTTCTTTGTGCTCCCACTGAGGTTGTAAGGTGTAGGTGCAATCAAGCACACGTATCCATGCCGACTGTTTCTACCGTATTGTGCAAAAGTCTTGGGCCACACACCCCTTTTTTTTTCTTCTTTTTTTTCCCTTTTTTCTAAAGCATGTTTTTGAGCGATACCCCTAGGCTTTCTCTACATCTGTCAAAGTTTTTCTTTGGATCTTGGCTGCTTTTTCACTCATTTTCAGTCCAGTCCTTATAGCTGACCAATTTCAACCAGTAGTGTAATGTTAACATACTTAACTCTGACCTGTTTAATCAGAGTTTAATTAGAGAAGCGCACCGAACTCGACAGACAAACCAGTGTTGTGTCTACAACTTGGCAAAGTTGTCTTGAGATACAGCCTGTCACAAAACCACATCATTTGTTCCCCTTTTTTTACATGTTTTCATTGGTTAGCAGTGACTTATTATCCTAAAGAGATTTTGTTCCTTGCAGATTTAGATTTTTTTTTTTTTTTTTTTTTAGTCCTGAGGAGAATAGTGAAACAGTTTCTCTGTATTGCGTGTAAAAGGCTCGACGTGTTGCTTTACAAGCATAAAAGAAATAAGTTGACCATGAAACCGTCACACTCAGCTGAGATATGTTGTAACTTTACACCCCATCGTCGTACATGTGGTTGTTTGCGGTGGTTTCCTCGCTACATCTATTACTAAGAGTTTGAGTATGACTCAGTGACAGTATATTGATTCATCAGTTTTCCAGCACACTGAATTTGACTTCAAGTCAGCTTTCAACATTTGGGGCAGAAACTTTAGTGACTGGTAGCATGTGACGTCTTCATAATCACGGAAATTTGAGGATTTAAAAGTCGGGTCATGAACCTTAAGCTGAGGGCAAAAAATGGTTACCTGACTGATCCTGTAATCTTCTTCTTTTGTTGCGTTGGGGTTTAAACTGTGCAGAACAGCCCTCTCAGCACAAACTCACGTCACTTTGTTTCGTTTGGGTAGAATAAACGATCTATCCATCTCAGTCATGATTCACCCAACAGTTTGAGTTAAATTCAGGCTTTGTGTCATGACAGATGTTTGCAAAATCACCTCGGCTCGAGAATAAATATACAATTCACAAATTCTTCCTTCTCTGTTCACCATGCTGTCTTCTGTTAATATTCATTGTTTTAAGCGCACACACCTTAAAAGCTTGGACTGTGCCCTTAGTTTATTTATGATGAACTGTATGTGTTTTAATTAGCGAGTTTAGCTGCTGCCTACCAGCCAGCCAGCCCCAGCTGGGTCCTCAAAGCGCCATTTATTTGCTTCTCCTGTTATTCTATCAGAGGACCTGCTGACTGAACTGCAACCACAGCGTCTTACACGGCTGCTACCCACAGCAGGCCCTGTTCTACTTTCAGAGTTTATCCACATAGAACCTGCAACAGGACAGGATAATGGCAATGTGGAGCACAAAAACGTTTTAATAACAAAGGACTGATATGAGTCTTGCTCACTGTCCTAAGACAGAGGTAGATGTAGTAGTTGTAGTAGTAGTAGAGGTTTGATATTCTTTCATGCTTTTGACTCAGAGGGTTAAGCACTTCCTCCATGTTTGTTCTGTTTCTTTTTCTTGTTACGGATGTTTTGAGTTGGTGTGTAATTGAGTGATGACTCCATACATGGAGGGGGGGGAAAAATCATCAATCAATCAACCAAACGAGCCATTTCAAAAACTCGTTCAGTCCAGCTCTTGTTTCATTATGGTCCTTGGCTGACTCACATTAACTAAGCACGTTTACCTTCTCTGCTTATTTTTACCGTTTCCCTGAAGAATCAATGAACCGTCAGTATAACGGAGACCTTTTAACCTGAGGAGTGCCATGCCTCGGAGCGGTCTTTCTTTACAAAATTGCAGGCAGAATGTCGGTGCGTTCAGCTAAAATGCTTTTCAATCTGTATTTTTGCACACTCTGAATACTTTAGAATAATTTGCATTCACAGGAGAAATTAAAAAGATCAGTTTTCTTGTTGAAATTCACGCCTTTTGCTGTTAATTCAGAAATACCAATGAAGTAATTAAATTGGTGCAGTACCTCGTATTTTAAAATGAGAATTTCTGTCCCTGTGGTTTGTAATTTTTAAATCGCTGCAATATGCCTTCAGCACCAGTGGATTGGAGGCACTGCCAAAAAAATTCATCAAGTCAGATGTTCTTGTTCAGGTTTTACAATTCAGATTTGCAAACACAAAGCCAGAGAGCTGCTTTTGTATTATTGTGTGTGTGTGTGTGTGTTGGGTTTTTGTTTCTTTCATTTTTGTTTTTTGTCTTTGGGGTGTGTGTTTTGCTATCAATAGGATCTTCACGACTACATCAATGTGTTATTTTAAGATTATAGCTTATAGTAACACAGATAATAGAGATAAATATGGTTAGGGCTTCTCTGAGCACCATTTAAAATCTCTGTAATCTCAAACCCTTCACGCCTGTTTGTTGAGCGTGTTGGCCATTGAAGAACCGTTGTTTGTTCAGCTGCTGAACTTGAGTTTCTGAAATTCAGTAGTAATACTAAATATACCGATTAGCTGATCTGAACCCAGTGGGTTTTTTCCCCATTGATGTTCAACGTGTTTCAACACGACGGCAATTAGTTTGAACAAAATTCATTTGCTTTAACCTGAAAACACAAAATCGTATTTTCACGGCAAACAAGCGGCGCGACGTTTGGCACGTCCTCTGTTTGAACACACTGCCATTACACGCTGCCAAGGCCACGCTGCTTTTTATGTGCGTTTGTACATGTGCTGGTTTTTTTTTTTTTTTTTTTTTGCAATGCACTGTTTACTCTGCGTGTGTTCGTGGTTGATAACCAACCCACTCATGTTTTCTTCTCACTTTGTGTCTTTGCAGGAAGTTCGGGGAGTGCCCTCAGCCACAGCGCCTAACAAGGTGAGTGTGCACACGCACTCGTGGTCCCTTTAGAGCTTGTTTTGTTGTCATAGTGCTGGGTTTTGTGTGTACCTTTGTTTATGTGTGCCGTTGTGTTCTTGTGAACACCTATTCTAGGGACCCGCCCCTCCCGAAGGTATTTGCTACCTGTTTTTTGTTTGTTTGTTTTCTAGATTTGATTTTGTTTTGATTATTACTATTTTGGACACTTCATTCTCAAAAGAATGAAAGTATAGAGACCCTCTGAAGTATCCCTAATATGTGGCTTACTAATACCACTCTGGGATTACCAATAAAAAAGAAAACTTTGCAATAAAAAACATCAAAAACTACACAATTTTTTCCACCCTGTTGTTTAACTCCATGCCCCTCCCCTTTTTTCTTAAAAAGATAAGCTTAAAGCTACTTCAAATCATTGATGATTACTTATAAACTCAAATGGTGAAGCATAAGAGGCGCACACTTGACACTAAGGTTGGGTGATTTGCTTCACCCAAACCTAGTGTTGGGTGATTACATTAGTGGGTGGATATCAGCTGCAAGGCTCTAAAGTTATTAAGTGATTTATTTCTCTTTTCTTTTTTACTTAGACCGTTAGTTCTGCTTATTCATCCAGTTTTTTTTTCTTTTCATTCTTTAGCCTGTTTTCTCTTGCTAGATCATGATTATGACTGGTCTGTGTAGCCACTACACACACGACACACACACACACACACGACACACGCACATTACCTTCAAAGCGTGCAGAAGTCCAAGCATGAACTTTGTACACGCGCTGGTGCACGCCCATACCCGTCTGTTTTGCAAGTGTTGATTGTACATTGAGGGTACATGTGTAACTGTGGCGTTGCAGAAACAGTTAAAAATGAAACTCATCATGTGACAGTGTCAACTTAATGCATCAGTGGGGATGTTAGTTAAAAAACCTCCTTAGTTGACGAGCTATCACTATTAACACGAACGATTCTCGACATTGTCCACTGGCACATCTCCAACTGACACCATGTGAATAATAAATACCTCGCTTTTCTCTTTAACAGGAACTTTTTTGTTTTTAACTACGATTTCCACCCCTAATTTTTATAAGCGTTTTAATAATTTTATATTCACCAGTAGATTTGCCACATAAAATTTGTTGAGGCAGCAAGGAGCTCATTTCAGGCTGTGATCTCCAGAAGCGGAGACATAGGATTAGAAATGCGTCTCTAACAACCGCTGCTGACGAGCTGCAACGTTGTTGTTTATACAACAATAGCGTACGACATGTGCAGCTTTACTGTGGAGTCCTGCACAGCTGCTTTCTGTTGACCCCAGCTTTGCTGTATTACCTCATTTTTGTTCTGCTATTGATCGCTCATTACTTAGATCTCTGCAGACTCTCCTCCTTTGGGACTGTTTTAATGTGCTTGTGTTGAAATGAACTGTGCTATTTTTGCCGTTGTTTGTGGAGAAACATGCTAGAGAAGCAATAAATAACCCTTTCTGAGGCCTCACGGTCCAAATGTGCGCTCTCTGCGCTGTACTCGTCTTACTGTGTGTAGCTTTTTTGACGAGCCGTACTGCAAGTTTTTGATTATTGTGTTCTTCTTAAGTTTGCTCCAAGTTACTTGGAGTAACATTTGGGTGAATCCAGACCGTTGATGGATGATGTGGGTTGCTTTTTAGGGATTGTGTGTGTGTGCGCACGCACTTGTTTGCTTATTGGTGTTTGCTGTTCTGAATAACAAAGACTGTATGTGTGTGTGTCGCTCGGCTTTTGCGCGTGGCACTCAGCGGGGAAAATGAGGGGGTTGCGTGTTGCCTGGAACAGCATAGCGTGGTTTTGGAAAAAGGGGCCCCTGCACCTTTTGATGTGTCCCCCTCTTTATTCATGTGCTGCCAGTCCGCTGGCTCGCACTGGCCCTTCGATTCGTCTGATGGTTTTTGATGGCCAGAAATATGACCAACACAAAACACTCTTTAACAAACAGCCGAAAGGCACAACAGAGCTCGTTTAGTTCATGTGACTATGGTTATGGTCTTTGTTGGCCTGTCAATCTGCCGTAGAGTCTTCGTGTCCGCAGGTTTTCTTTGGGTGCTGCTCTAAAATTTTGCAGCATCCCGCAGGAGCTTTTTATGGCAGCCAAACCTCCAGGTCCTAGAGGTTCACACTGTCAGGGAGGCTACTCAACTGGAACAAACGCTTCTAGGGTTCAGACACATCCACTTGCACAAATTTACACAAACGGACTCAACATGAGAATACAGGCTGGGTTGCCAAGTTTACTGGCAACTAATTTACTGGTTATTTGAAAATAACAAGCAAAGAAACAGAAAATGGATCACTTTACACATTCAGTCTATAAAGTATAAATTTCCAAATATAAAAATTTGGAAATTAGTCATAAGGGAGTACAGTCTAATGGGCACGTAGAGTTTGACTTAAAGCACTTTAAAAACCAATACTGATTTTGATATTTGGTGATTGTAACAATTCAAGGTATGGGCCAATATGTTTATTTTCTTTCAGACACAAAAACAAAAGCCGTTTCCCTAACATTTTTTGCCATTCATCAGTTGTTATAAAATGCTGATATCAACATATCTGCAGGAACTGTATTGTCAATAGCATAAATGAGCCATTTCAAACTGTTAATCACAGCTACAATTAGAAGAAGAAGCAGGTATTTATTTATTTGACTTCACTGGTCACAGTGGGTTGATCTGCCTGTTTGATTCACCGTATGTTTTAGGATCAGATTATACCTGCCATACCATATGTACCAACACTGAGGGCGCGAGTACCCACTGCAATATTCTCCTGCGTGATCGGTGACGTCACTCAAGCAACGACATCAGCGCTGTTTTAATTCGGATTCTGTTTGCATATTTTAATTTTCTTTAATTTTGTCGTTGATGCAGAAATGTCAAAGCGGAGGATTTACTCTGTTTACCGCGTGGCAAATGACCAGAGCTGAGATGAGTGCAAGCTGTGGCAATATCCCACAGTAGTCAGCAATTTTCCATTTTTGTGTGAGTGTGTTAGAGGCTTACACGGCTCATCCAGGAGGTCAGACATCAAACAGTGAGGGGTGTGTGTGTGAAGGCCACGTCTCCTAGCCTTGTAAAAGGAGGCTAAAGTGGCTGTTTGTTAATGCTTTAACCCAAAGCCCCACACTACAATTGTGTGTAATCTACCTTTTGTGGTGCACAAGGTGCAAACTAATTACTGTCTGATCATCTTAATTGAGCTGTTTCACCGCGCATGTGTGTATTAATGTGCCCCCACCCCTCTGCTCTTCGTGTGCGTGTGTTTGAGTGTGTTCACAGGGGGTCCTGTGACAGTGCTGCTCTGCTGAAGACGCTGTGGCAGATGTACGGGGCAGATGCCTGTCTGCTCTGCTGCATCTGTAGCCTGACTTAACCTCACCCCTTCTCTCTCTCTCTCACTCACACACACACACACACACACACACACACACACACACACCCCATATCGCCTGCTGTTAAAGATACGCCTCTTTTTATAAATCTGTCTGGCACATTTTTGTCTCACCTCTCAAGCGTGTCTTCTTTTGTTTCGTATGTTCCGATTTTTTTTCTTTTGCCCGATCTCCTCCCCTCACGTTTTATTTCTGACCCCTCTCCTTCTTTTCACTCGCTGTCGCCGACTGCCTTTTAGCACATTTTTTGGACCTAAATAAAGCCCGTCAGAAATTAAACCTGCAGCTCAGATGCTGTTACTTTTCTGTGTGAGTGTGTGATGTAGACTCTTATCTGTGGTTATTGGTTTTATTACATGTGGGCGTACTCGGTTTAATTGAAGTGACCCTCGTTTCCTGTCTCTGCATGAATGAAGGGCTGATTTTTTTTTTTTTTTTTTTTTTGTTACCCCCAGTTTTTTTAATCCCTCAAATACAAATGAACACAGTGTAATGTTTTGAAATTTGGTCTTACCTTACTCGTATTTTGATTTGCACAGGAATTTCATGCATCTGCTGCGTGCTAGTCTTGCACAGGAAGTAGAGCTGATTCTGGTCACAGTCTCTCTCACTTCTCCTTCCGTCTCCAGCGCTCAGACGGAGTCTGTGTGGCGTGCGTGCGCTCGTGTTTCACTCTGTATAAGCCACAAATGATTACTCAAGACGGCCCTGTCGTGTTAGGGTGAATGTGTTAGATCAAAGCCACGTCTTTATCGATATCGTTGCGAGACGTACGAGTACGAGTCATTTAAGAGACGGGAATCTCGTTACTCTCCTGCTGCCACCTGCATTTTGTAGCACGAAAAAGATTTTGGAAGCATGTCCCGTTTCCATTGTCTTTATTATTAATACACACATGGGCATAGCTGTTTGTGTATAAAAGAAAAAAAAATATTTCTGGCACCTCTATATGTGACACCTCTGTTTGGAACGAAATGTATGTTAGGCAGTAAATATCATATTGAATTGTCTGTTTTATGCTTCAGTAAGAAGAAAAAAAAAATATTTTATTACACCCGTATTCCTTCAGGGGGGGAAGTCCAAACCTTTTGGGTGGGGTGACAGGAAAAACCCTGTTGACACATTACTGAAGACTGAATAATAATGCACAGGGTAATGGTGCAATATAGAGAACAAATGCACAAATACTGCTTTAATCCATTTTTAGGGGTTTTCCCCTCTGATACACAGCTCCTGCGTAAAGTCCTGATGTTTCTGGTTCACTGCATCGTGATAGTCATCTGTCATCTTTTTTTGATGTCTTTTGCATCATTTTATACTCGTCTCCCCCGAAATCCTTCGAGACATATTTGGTATCTTTATAAAGCTCTTGTTCCCCGCTAGATTTTCATATAAAATTCTGCGGGTTTGAACAAAGCTTGGCTACACAGCACAAGTTTGGATCGATGGACCCAGTGTTGGGGACTTTTGTGTTGTTGTTTTTTTTTTTTCTTTTTTTCCATCTGATCATAGGATATTCAGTTTCACATGATTGCTGCCACATGTGGTGCATCTTTGTTATCTATTCAGTGGTTGTTTGGAGGCGCTCTGAAGTGAAAATCAGCATGCATAAAGAGCCGCTGTGAGTCAAAGCGCGATCGTGTGCCAAAGCATTTGTGTCTTGATGGGGAATGGTCTCTCCCCAACTCAGCCACAGTGGTCTGGAAGGGTTTGGTGAGCGCTGAAACGGTGTCAACCACAAGCCGAGGCTGTCGCACGACACTTAACAAACACTAGCATTACATTTTGTGGTCGTGCAGTAACTACGTGCCATTGTATTTAAATATTTGATCAAACTGCTTCCCTTTTTTATGAGCGTGACCCCAACTCTGAGGCTGGCTGATGTAACGTTTCTTTTTTTTTTATTTGGTGTTTTATTTCCTTTTGTCAGGAGGACAAGAACTGATTCCAAAATGTTGACAACATAAGCTTCAAAATGAGTGACGGAGCCCAAAGATCTCATTAAATATGGCACCGAATGCATGGTCTGAGTGGACCTTTATAGTCGTGCTGCTCTTATCAAACATATAAGGAGGTCAGCACATGCATAGATGATCTTTGTAAACCCAAAGACAAGGATTTGTGTTTTGTTTTCTCTACTCATGACTCTGTATGAGATCAGTGAGAGATGATGTCACTTACATGGTCTTATACATATTGTTTTCTGTTTGCAAGGTGCAGCCAATCAGAAGGAAGCTGGTTTAGCAGGAGGGGGATGGCAGATAAAACTACCTGGGTGTGCACCCAGGCCATTATTAAAGATAAACATAGATTATTTTAAGTGTGACTTATACAAAGCTTCTCCATTAGTGAGTACAAGATTAAAAAAAACAGAGCTGAAAATGGGGATAAAGCATCATTTAAAGATGTTCTCTGATTTATTTAGGTGCTTGAAGCTAACACTGTTGGATGTTTTAAAGGTTATGTAAAACTGATAGGTTTAGTTTAATATCAGAAGCCATTAAAGAGGTTGTGTTCCTGTGTTATAGAAGTTTCTCATGTGTACTTTGCTCAAGGTGTCTGCCATATTGGACACGATGCGTCCTCTGGTCACCGACTGGTTGGGGAGTGGCTCCTGGAGGCTGCTGGCTGTGACTGGGTGAAATGACAAACAGGGTGAATGCACCAAAAATCTTGTTGTGACTGCGTTGGTCCCTCGCAGATCGCCACAGCAGCCT
This sequence comes from Pelmatolapia mariae, assembly GCF_036321145.2. Lineage (NCBI taxonomy): Eukaryota > Metazoa > Chordata > Actinopteri > Cichliformes > Cichlidae > Pelmatolapia > Pelmatolapia mariae. The sequence continues at coordinate 77,007,364 of NC_086229.1, forward strand.
GTAGTTTACATGTAAGCATATGAAGTCGCTGAGCGGTAGTATAAACTAAAAACCTGCAGAAATGTAAAATCCGTCCTCAGAGTAAAAGTTGTATCTTTTGAAATGTACGGACTACAGCAGTAAGGCACAACTACGGCTCTGAGTAGCTGGAAACTACGGCCAGCTGTGGCAGTCTGCTATCAATCAACACAATCGCACGGAGATTTTCACCATCTGGTCTGTGAATACACTCTTCTTCCATCACTGGTGTTTGGCAGACGGTTGCAGAGCAGTCTCTAGGCAGACAAGCTAAGATCCCGCTGTTAGGGGGCCACATGATTGCCAAACTGAAACTGTTCATGCATTTTACTTGTCGCTCCAAATTGTATATCTTTATCTTTTTTTTGTGAATGACTTGATCTAAACGTTTAGGGTCTTTAGGACATGCATAAGATGCAAACCATCTTTTAGAAGCCTCCTCTAAGTCAGGGGTCCCCAATCCCAGTCCGCGAGGGCCGGTGTCCCTGCAGGTTGTAGATCTCACCCTGGGTCAACACACCTGAATCACATGATTAGTTCATTACCAGGCCTCTGGAGAACTTCAAGACATGCTGAGACACCGGCCCTCGTGGACTGGGATTGGGGACCCCTGCTCTAAGTGGTAACTGCCCTAACCCTGTATAAATGGGATGAAATAAATGTGATTCATACTGTGTGTGTGTCATCCTTCCTGTGGGAGCAGTAGGTCACAGGCAGTATCAGAGGTGTGACATGTGCCCTGCAGGGTCTGACATCAGCAGGCCTGGACTGTGTTTTCTCTCCATAATCAATCAGAGCTTTGAGCACAGGAGTCCCCCTCCACTCCACCCGCCGGGGTTAGAGTGTGTGTGTGTGTGAGAGACACCAGTGACGATTTCATTCACTTCCCAGAGAAGGGTTACGTCCTTTAATAACGTAATCACATTCTAAATGCATCCGTGCGGAGAAGTCCAACGTTTTAATGAAACCACTGTTTTCCACAGAGTCGAACTGGAGTCGTACGCACTCCCCCGTCCACCCCGGCTTGATATCATTTTCTCCATGTGGTGTTGAAGTGATGTCAGGCTGCTGCAGATCAGTTAAACGGCCTCATCTGTGTGGAATTCCAGGATCGTACCTCTATTAGTCTCATTTATAGCTGCTGGCGATCAGTAATTTAGAGAAAACAGATTTTTAGTGTTGCAGTGAGACTGAAATAATCAGAAAAATAATTGCCTTATCATGCTTTCTCCTCTTCTTCTGTATCGCCCAATCCCCCAAATGCCCCTGTGTCCCGCACACACACTGAGGAGGCCCCTTGCTTTTCATAACAAAGGGCATGTCTAAGCCGAGTGTGCGGCCTAGTATAACGTGCTAGAGTGAAAAGCCGTGTGTGTGTTTGAATGGGAAGCCCTGTGAGGATCCCCTGGCGTGTCAGGTGTCACTGACATCTGTGCATGTGTAGCGATCGGGTCAAAGTATGTTGCTCTCCATGCGCATGACGTGCTTTAATTGTGCGTCTAAGCCCGATCTTTCACCTCCGCGCCTCTCAGTCGAGCAAGCTTTCGGCTCGCGCCTGTGAAGGGGGGGGGTTGGGGGTGTAGTGGGAGGTGAGAAGTTTTGGCAGAGTTGACAGAAGTAATCGGAGCACGGCCCTTGCAACATTTTTGACACGACATGAGGAATCTTTGGTGATGAGCTCAGCTCTGTTTTTGTTTTTTTGGCTCTGGTGTTTTCTTGCTCCCCCCTTAAACCTCGGATGGACCCAGGGAGAGCACAGCTTCTCTGCTAGCATATTGTGGAGGCTGTGGCTTTTCAGAGGTCGCTGCAAGTGTACTGCATGTGCATGTATACACAAGGAGGGTGGCCTCCTCTTAAGTCTTCTGTGAAGTTGCACTCACGTCACTTCCTCTTTCAGATTAGAAAATAGCTGGTTTAATTTATCTCTCTTCTTTTTTCTCTTCCTGCAGAGAAGCGATGAGGAATTACCTGAAGGAGCGAGGAGACCAAACTGTCATGATCCTACACGCAAAAGTTGCACAGAAATCCTATGGCAATGAGAAAAGGTGAGTTTAATATGAAATGGGAGCTTCTTGTCTAATACACGTTTTTTCAGGTTTTGGGAATCCTTAAAAGATTTTGGTCTTGAATCTTAAAGCAAATCTATTAATGCCGGTCAGTGTTTTTCACCCTCACAGTAACACATCACACAATTTATTCTTTAGCAGCCCCTGCTACATTTTATCCTGGAGTCTGCAGTTGTTTAGACACGTAGGACTTTGTGGGGGAGGATTTTTGTTTTATTTGAATATTTTAGTGGTCTGGCTCCTTGAGAACGTCTCACTAAATAACTGACGATCGCTGGATGGCCCTTCACGTGACCAGAAATGCTCATCATTGTCATCACTGCCATTGTATGGATTTCACCATGCAGTGTATTTGTGATCATCCAGTCTCTCATTGGTTTCTGTTTTTAAGTTGTCAGCTTGGTGGTTTTGTTTGGTTTCAAAGAAGAAAATGACGACTGTAAATCGCTCTGACCAGCCCTTTTTAAAGCTCATCAGTCCGCTGAATGTTTAACCCCTTCTTACAAACATAAAATCATAAACAACACGCTGAGATTGTGTGACACACCACGCAAACAAACAGACTTTTCAAATTTCCAGCTTCACTGTCTGCAGACGTGTCTCAAAAGATGTGAGAAAAATACGCTGGGCACAGCCACACACGCCTGTGGGTGAGATCTGGGTGGTCAGCAGTGTTGGTCAAGTTACTTGAAAATAGTAATTAGTGGATTACTTATCAAAGAAAGTAATTCTGTTACTTTACTGATTACTTATTTTCAAAAGTAATTAGTTTATTACTTAGTTTAAAAAAAAACATGACACACAACCTGAATATGTTATAAAGCAATAGACCTTTCAGCCTGCTGCATGGTCGTACTCTCTGCCGCACTCCATGTTATCCATTGTTGATCTGCACACTTCGATGTCGCACACTCGTACGTCATTGTCGTGAGACACTCTCACAAACAAAATCAGGGTTTAGTAATGCAGTTTGCTTATGGGAAAGTAACAGTAATCTAATTACCTTTTTCCAAAGTAATCCTTTACTTTACTCGATACTTGGAAAAAGTAATCGGATTACAGTTACTTTGTGTGTGTGTGTGTGTGTTTTAACACGTTACTGCCCATCTCCGGTAGCCATCCGGCTAAATTTACTTCCTTAGTGATGCTGGCGGCTTCTCGTCTTCAGCCCGTGGCGATAATGCTGCTTAGATTGCGATCGGTCGACAGTTCTTGTAAACGCAGTGTATTTTTCCTCAGAAGTTTGATTATTTATAAACGTGCTGCAAGCACTTATTTATCTGTTTGCATCACAATAATTCAAAGAACGGACACAGTTTAACATCAAGTTAAAGATTTAGAGAAAAAAAGCAAAAAAAAAAAAAGTTCTTAAATTTTAAAGAGGTTTTTTAAAAAAAATAAAAAAAAAACGAAAAAGAAATTTGGATTTTTTGTTTGTTTGTTTGTTTTTTTAGCCTGTAGCTGAGCCACAGTTTCCAGGCTTTATGTTAAAAAGCTCTTTCTGATTACGTCCCCACTGGTTGAAGACACCTGTGGCCCAGAGGAATTTATACTGTCCTCTAATCTATATTCAACTATTGTGGCAAACACAGGTAGTGTACATTAGTCAAGAGGGGTCGGGCGAAAGAGGGGACAAACAAAAGCACATTCCTCAGCACGGTGCCTCTGTGCTGAGTGGCTGTGTTGACCCCTCTGACCTCCGATATCTGTGAAGGTCAAAAAAGGAAGCGAGAGGCGACCTTTTACACGAGGCCACGTAAAAACCGCAGAGAGCCGGAAGAAGAAGGAGCTGCGACGGAGAGCTACGAGAATAAAAGAGGAAGAGGAGGAGGGGGCGTCTCGCAGCACCGTGAAGCCTTTCGGTGTGGGCTTTCACGGGCGAGCGCACATGTGACAACCTAATGTTGTCATTTTCATGCGGTACCTGATGCTGCTGGTTAAACGCAGGGTGATAGCTCGCCATCGTAACACTTTTTTTTTTTTCCCCATTTTTAGATCTGTTCCTCTTAGCTCATCTTCCTCGGGCCCTTCCTGTAACTATGCACTCACCTTTTTATCTCTCACTTAGAAGCATATTTTTATAGCTCTCCTCCACACCTCATGCGCATTTTGCAACTCTCCTGAGCCCCCCTATCCTCCTCCTCCCCACCACTCGGTTTCTTGGCCAAGGTGCAGCGCTGCTTGCGATCTCATCAGGGCCTATCTCTTGGTAAATCGGCTGTTGCACGCCAACTCCCAGACACCTCTGAGAGTTGGAGCGCAACAGAAGACAGAGCGAGGGAGAGAGATAGGAAAAGAGGTTGAGACGAATTCTTCTGAGGACTTTTTTAGCCATCTCGTCCAGTTAAAGTGACAGCGAAGAGAAACATTCAAACACTTCTGTAACACATTTAATGCTGCTCTTTTGTGCATTGAGGTTGAACTTTTTCAGGTGATAAGCAACTCCCAAAGGCCGTGCTCAGATGTAGCTGCAGGTATTTGTTTAAACATCCTCCTGGCCTGCAAAAGGCTGCGTTCATGTTTTGCGTCAGACCGCTTAATTCCTCCTTTTTTGTGCCTTAAAAAGAGAGAGCGCCCCAGAAAAAAACCCCCAAAAGTGGACGCACTGAGAATGTTAATGTGCCGTCTCCCTCTTTCTAAGCTGCCTCTCTCGCTGTCTGAGCTTTTTATAGGAGGTGAAAGTAGACAAACACCCACAGAGACAGACACTGGTGTTGCGAAATAGGTCGCTTTCCAGTTCCACACTGACGCACATGAATTTATTTGAAGTGTGTGCTCGTTCCGTAATGAGTGGATTTCTCTTTTAACAAAGCTGAACTTGCGAGTTATTTCAAGGGAGTTCTTGTTTTCACAGTAGTAACGTGCGTTTGAAAGGAGAAGAGAAGTAAAATGAGACCTTTTTAAAAATGGGGGAAGGAAAGTTAGGTTTCATTCAAAATGCTGCTTCTCGTTTCTTGACAGATCATTTAAGTTCTGGACCGATCACGGTAACATCTGCAGAATGAAGCGTGACAGCCTTTAGATAGATGTTTTACTGTAGCTGTACACAACAGCTTGTTGACCCGGGAGTTGGACTCCAGCTGGAGCTTGGTGCAAGAGTGCCATCTTCTGGTTCAAATTAGGAAGTGCACATTCAGGTCTTTTCTGTTCTTTCTCTTATCCTCCTCTCTTTTTATTTCCCCACATTTACACCTATCATCTGCTTGTTAAACCACTTAACATCGACCTATGACTCTTTCCAGCCTAAAAACGCCCCTAAATCAAGGAACGAACCAGAGTTTCTGACAACGTGGCAAAGAACTAATTTTAACATTATATCTTCAGACACTTCATTATTAGCAGACTGTCACAAAACGCACCGTTTTTCCATTCCTTTAGTTAGATCTACAAAAAGTTCCAAATATAATTAAATATAATTTTTATACAAGTTCAGGACAAAAGAAGCAACAGATCTAAAAACCACCTACAGCAGATGAACAGTATCTGAAAGTCATGAGATTCAGAAATGGGGGGAAAATCCAGCATTGCCAGAAACAGGACCTGAGAGACGCATGTGGCTCTTCATTAAAGCCTTATCAGAAATGGACTCAGTGGAAGTGTCAAGAAGCCGTTCATAAGGAAGGGAAACGGGATGAAAGGCTGAGGTGTGCCACAATACCCAAGAACTCGACTAAAACTCGGTGACAACACATCTGATTGGATCTTTTTTTTGGTTCCAGTCATCGTGTATATTGTGCAGAGGTCAGGAAAGATGTACAACCGTGAGTGTTTACAGCTGTAAGACACAGTGGAGGCTGTGTCATTGTCTGGGCTGCATTTCAGTCAGTGGTGTTGGAGATCTTGTTAAGATCAGAATTATGAACCGAGAAAAGTACCGTCAGATTTTGATCCACCATGTAAAATCATCTGGAAAGCATCTGATTGGCAGCAGCTTCATTTTTCAGCATGACAGTGATCCCAAACACACTGCCAGTGCAGTAAAAGCATACATGGATAGAAAAATGCAAAGTGAAGCACCTTCAGGCATATTGAGACTTCCCCTGGGCCCAGACCTCAACATTATTGAAGCAGTGTGGGATCATCTTCACAGAGACGAGAATAAAAGACAGAAACATTTAAAGAAGAGCTCTGGTGCTTCTCTCAACAAATCTCTGTCTCAAAAAATCACCACAAAAACAAATTTACTTTGTTTCATCACCTCTAAAGATGTAAATGCTGGCGATTATAGCTGCACGTGTGTCGTGTGTTCCAGGTTCTTCTGCCCTCCTCCCTGTGTGTACCTGATGGGCAGCGGCTGGAAGAAAAAGAAGGACCAGATGGAGCGAGACGGCTGCTCCGACCAGGAGTCGCAGCCTTGTGCCTTCATCGGCATCGGCAACAGCGACCAAGAAATGCAACAGCTCAACTTAGAGGGAAAGGTACAACACGCACCCACCCACACACATACTGTCACTCTGTCACTTACCTTGGCACAGGAACATGAAGTTACTCAGCAGAAGCTGCCATAGCCGCGCGGTATAGCCTCCAGGTACCCTGCAGTAAAGAAACAGGAAATCTGTCACATGCCTCCAGCACATTTGGAGCTTGTTTTTCTGCTGTAGTCTGATTAATATGCTTAATATGCATTAACAGAAATGAATCTGATTGTTTCTTTCTTTTTCTGCCTCCTGATTCAGAATTATTGCACAGCCAAAACCTTGTACATATCCGACTCTGACAAGAGAAAGCACTTCATGTTGTCTGTCAAGATGTTCTACGGCAACAGCGCGGACATCGGCGTCTTCCTCAGCAAGAGGATCAAAGTCATCTCCAAGCCCTCCAAAAAGAAGCAGTCCCTCAAAAATGCTGACTGTGAGTCATTTGTGATAAGTTTACAGAGCTTCGCTGTGAGTGTTTACCTTTTAGATTCACTCTTCGTGTCAAATCAGTGTGTAGCTCAGTCTGCCAGAGCTGTAAATTTAAACCCTGACAACAGCCTTAAACATATTAACATGCGCTTAACACACCATCATGATTTACTGCATAACCAGCTAGAGTGTTTCACGGGTCTCTCTTTTGGTTGGCACGCTCGAGCCGCAAAATCATTCAAGATATTCGGTACAGCGGTACAGACCACGGCCCGGACGTGCCGGCCTCGTACCCTGACATCTGTTTGTAAACTGGCTCTCTCTGTGAGGCTCTCGGCACTTTTGCAGTTTATTTTATGGTTTGTTTTCAGGCCTGTCAGTGTTGTAAGTTAATACTGATGTAAACTGAAAACGTCCCGCTGTTGCTGCTTTACACTCGGAGCAATGCCTTAGGTAACTGGCAGGATGCTTTTACTGTGAAGACTTGATTGCATTTACCACAGAGTCAGCAGAGCTTCATTAGCAGCTCAGGGAAAAGTACTTTGATTCTCACTGCAGCTGGAAAACATTGGATTGGTTGTATCTCATCTAAGATTCACTTACCCTGTAAAAGTATGGATCAGCTGGAGTGAACATGCCTTTACTAACACATGTGTGTAGATGGGATTTTTTGGGGGGGCGGGGGTATGTTTAGACGAAGTAAGAGCGTAAATGAGACCAAAATCTAACCAGAGTCCAGGCAGAAAGACTGCTTTGATACAAAAGACTAGAAGTGAAGACAAGAATAGAGGTTAAAACCTTGGATGAATGTTGAACAGGAGAAGGAGGCACGTAGAAGACATAGTTTTGTTTTTACAGTATTTAAGCACCAATGGGCGTCTCCCCAATTCCTGCACCAAAACATTTGACAGTAAATAAGGTTGGACTTTTTTTCTTCTTTAGGGAGCCAATAAGAAGGCACATGTGGGGGTTTTCTGAGCCATTATGAGGCTATTGAGAAAAAGCTTAAAGCCTTGATTAAAGCTTAAATTAAGCTGCTGATTTGCATTATTTCCATCTTGCACTGAAATGTAAACAATGTTTGAATTTGTGACTTCTAAATTCACTTTTCTACTTGTTTTATTCTTGCATATTTTATAACCTTAGTTTGTTCATTACTTTTAAAAATATGCTTAGATTTTTATGATTTAATGTAATATTTTTGTAAAATAAAGTGTTTTGAGCTAATCGTTTAGTCGATCAATACTATTTCTAACCACCAGAGGGCAGTGTAGTGAAAATGGAGTGTCCAGTAACCCAGTTATGTCACATGTGGCACACCTGTGCCACACACAGGACTTGTCCTGCCAGCTTGCAGAAGTCTTATCTCAGCTGACCTGAGAGCAACATGTTGTTTTTGGGGCATTATGTAACCGGCTGTGTCTCCACGCTTTCGTCTCCGCCCACAGTGTGCATTGCATCGGGGACCAAGGTGGCACTGTTCAACCGACTGCGCTCCCAAACAGTCAGCACGCGGTATCTACACGTGGAGGGTGGCAACTTTCACGCCAGCTCCCAACAGTGGGGCGCTTTCTACATCCACCTGTGTGAGTCTCCATCAGGTTTCATATCTGTTACACAAGCTTCTGATCATTCACGAGAACAGCGATGCAGTTTGACAGCCTGTCACCTTGTCTACATGTCACCCTCTCACTGTTCATTGTAGTCATAGCTTTGTTCTTTGTTGTAGTAATTACACATGTGATTCATCACAGACAAAGAAAGTGACGGGCCGATTGATAGATTGAATGTTGGCTTTAGTGTATAAACCACAGTGAGGCGTGTGGGCAGCTGGTTGCAGCATTGACTGCCTGTTCCTGTGCTTGGTGTTTGCAGTGGACGATGAGGAGTCAGAAGGAGAGGAGTTCACTGTGAGAGACGGTTATATCCACTACGGCCAGACGGTCAAGCTGGTCTGCTCCGTCACCGGCATGGCCCTGCCCAGACTGGTAACAATCACACCGTTTCACAAAAATGACACAATATGAAACTGTAATGCAAGGATGGACGAATCCAGTTTTTTTCTGGTTAACATACTTAAGGTATCGAATCACATGAAAGTGAACTGGACCAACCAACTAGTCTAAAACTAAGAGAAACGCGGAGATAATCGAATAAATGTGAGAGCTGTTTAATAGACCATATCAAAAACTGTCCAAACAACAGTATTTGAAACCATTAATCACATTCTTCAGTGATGAGTCATGTAACACTGCGGCACGTCGCATCGTGCATATTGAAGATGGCACGTTATGCTTCAAACAGACATGAAGAAGAAGAAAAAACACACTTAGAATAAACTGGCTACTACAAAAGATGTTCACTTATTATTAAAATATGACAAATTAAGGGTCACCTCTGTGTTTTAATCTGGACCTCGAGACAGATAGGAGCATTTGTTCAGCAGATTTCCCCGATCTAGAGGGACCTTAAAAACTACTAATGAAATCTTAAAATTGGTTTGCAAACTGACAGCCAATACGTGGTATCACTAGCAAGTGCCAACTAATGACCGTGCTGCAGCGTTTTGGACCAGCTGCTGTTGGCTAAAGCAATGACAGACTGACGTCCGAATACAGAGCGTTACTTTGATCGAGGCGAGATGAAATCGAGGCATGGATAGCTCAGTCTCAAAGTCTCTGAACCAGAGGAAAGGTTTCCCCTTTGCAGGTGACCGGAGATGAAAGAAGCTCGTTCCAACAACATCATTAATTTGTTTATCAAAAGTTAGATTCATGTCAAAGATCACTCCCAAGAGTTTTATAACTCCTTAAAAGGGCCGCGGTCATAGAGGTTAGCAGCACCAAACGCAGTGACCCCTCTTTTCTGTTTAAGTTAATAAAATTTAAACCTACCTTTGTGACGTATCCACAGTAAAACTCGGCAAATGCTGAACGTGAAATAGCAGAAAGCCTTTTTAATACTGAGTTTTTCTGAAAGGAGCAGCCTGATGTTTATTCCATATTACTCATGTTTTGACTGAACCTCTCGTGACATTGTTTTCTTTTCTTCTGTCTTTTCTGCTTGTGTCTTGTCCCCCTCCTCCTTTATCTCCCTGCTCATGCAGTCCTGCATTTCATTCCCCTTTGCTTCCAGATCACTGTAATTTTTTCCTTAATTCAGTTTCTTTCTTGTTTTATGCACTTAATTTTCTCCAACACTCACCCTGCGCTATTCCTTTTTCCCCATTGTTCAGTCGGCTAATCTGTTCCCCTCTCATGTCCTTTCAGATCATCCGGAAGGTGGACAAGCAGACGGCGCTGCTGGACGCCGATGACCCCGTCTCCCAGCTCCACAAGTGTGCCTTCTACCTGAAGGACACAGAGCGCATGTACCTGTGCCTTTCCCAAGAAAGGATCATTCAGTTTCAAGTCAGTGTCACTCTTATATCTCTACGCATCATTTCAGGGTTGCGGTCGTGTCACCCTCAGATTAAGTCAATCATACTATTCACAGATGACTGAGGATGATTGCTGTAGCGTTCTGAAAAAGGCTCCAGGCAGCCTGACTTGACATTGAATTTGAGTTCAGTTCTTCTACTATGCCTGGCTTATTTTCCTGTGGGTAGATGTTTTGGTCAAGTTGTCTTGGGTCTCACCCCCCCCCCTCCACCAGGCCACTCCATGCCCAAAGGAACCAAACAAGGAGATGATCAACGACGGCGCCTCCTGGACAATCATCAGCACAGACAAGGCCGAATACACCTTCTACGAGGGCATGGGCCCCGTCCACTCGCCTGTCACCCCGGTGCCTGTGGTGGAGAGCTTACAGGTATACGGAAGAGACAATTTTGGTTTTTACAATTCCCCCCCCTCTAACAGGACATTTCACCTGCACTACATCCCAGGTTTATTTATCTTGTTTGTCTGCAGCTAAACGGCGGCGGGGATGTCGCCATGCTGGAGCTGACGGGACAGAACTTCACTCCAAATCTGCGGGTCTGGTTCGGAGACGTTGAGGCTGAGACCATGTACAGGTGGGGCTTTGCTGGGATTCACTGGGATGTGCTTTGTGTCTTCCTCACCATTCTGCTGCTTTTTGAACATGTTCTAGGGTGCCAGGTTAAGTGAAGGGGGGGAAAAGAAACCACTGTGGCTAGATTTTTTCTTTTTATCCCAAGATTGTTGTTCATTATGAATAATCTAATACTGTAGTTACTGAGAGTTTTGGTTTGCTAATTTCCACCTTTATTTATGGCGTTCACTAGAGTTGCTTTGCATGATTCAAAGTTTGAAATAATCCTCACTTGTTCTATTCCTGACCGTGGTGCAGCCCCTCATTGTAAAACAAGCCACTGTCCCTCCCTTTAAGCCAGTTGTCTTTTGATTGGCTGCCCCCCGTAAACCACAGCAGGTGGGCGGGACTTTTGTGCTCATAGACAGAGCTGTGCTTCAGGTGGTGGAGCAGGTCACGTACTAATCAGAACATTGGTGGTTCAATCCCCGTCTGCTCCTGTATGCTTCAAAGAGCCTTCCGCAAGATACTAACTCCAAGTTCTTATCAGAAGAAAGCACTTACATAGAAAGTGTGTGAGGGTGAATGAGGCAAGTGTAAAGCCATTTGAGTGCTCGGAGTAGAAAAGAACCAGTCCTCTTACCATTTACCTTTCAGCTGTGTACCTGAGATGGACACATTAGGAGTATCCCATTTCACTGATGTCATACAGAGCCCCTATAGTAGGGAAAAAAACAGCTGAGGTTTTAGAGCAGTCTGATCATCAGAGAGAAAGAGCCATCCATCTCTTTTCCTCTGCTTATTTAATTCAGAGCTGTGGGAACAATGAATTTCTTGTAAATACACTGTCCTCATGTTTTGAGAGTCAGGCTCATATTAAACATGGCCAATGTTTAATATATGAGCATATATGATGGATTCAGTTAAAGAACAAAGTGTTTACTCTCTTGCTCTTAATACTTGTTATTAGTGGCAACTTCAGACTAGTTAATATAATTTGCCCATTTTGTGTTAGCTGTATGTATTTAATAGACAATATACCACACATACCTTGTAAAATCCACCTTTCTTAACTTATCCTGTCATGTTGAGTTTCTCCGAGCGACTGATCTACATGTGTTTATCACTGCCACCCACCAAGCATGACACACTTGCAGTACAGGAACATCAAAGTGACCACCTACCTACCTCAGTGCAGGTCTACCAAGCCTCCGACCCATGCACTCTGTGGATGTGTCTAAACATGTACCGAGGTCCCTGCACTGCTTGGGTATATATTTAGACTTATAGGTGATAAAGTTGGGCAGCAGGGAATTTGTCAGCTGATATATTACTCACTGTACATTATGCCTTGTGTGAGCTGGAGAATCTGTAAACAGCACTGCTTTATGGCAGTAATGGGTTTGTTATGGTTTGGTCATGTTTGCTGAATTAACCAGGAATCCCAAAATGGTTTTATGAGTTGATTTTCAGTGTTATGTTTCTTATATGTAAAAACCCAATTTTCCAAAATCCACAGAGAGCTGATTTCCTGAAGCGTAAGCTCCTTGTGACTCACTGATTTGGTCTAATCCTTATAAAGTCAAAGTAAAAACGAATAGAAGCTCCACCCTAACTCCAGACGGAGTCTTCCCTGCAGTATGACTCCATCATCGTGTCTCCCTGCAGGTGTGCCGAAAGCATGCTGTGCGTGGTGCCCGACATCTCCGCCTTCCGCGAGGGCTGGCGCTGGGTGCGGCAGCCCGTCCAGGTGCCCGTCACGTTGGTGAGGAACGACGGCATCATCTACTCCACCACACTGACCTTCACCTACACGCCGGAGCCGGGACCGAGGCCACACTGCAGCGCCGCCGGCGCGATCCTGCGGGCCAGCAACTCGAGCCTGCTCAGCAACAGCAGCCAGGAGGCCGGCTCCAGCGTCTACGGCTCCAACAGCACTTCCAACGCAGGAGTCACATCTTCTTCCTCCACCGCCGCAGCCGTGGTCTCCTAACGCACACATGGGGGGGGGGCACTCATACAATATGCCTTGAGAGCAAATATACCCTGAGGTATATGAAGACTATAGGAAATAAACAAAACTGACTCACTCTAAAAGTGCTGCGTTCATTTTGGATACAAAGAAGCTGCAAAGGAAAACAAAACAAAAGAATCGGTGGGACAGAGGAGCCCTACGCAGGGGGAAATCTGAAGGAGTGACATCACAACATTGTCAGCTGATGGGAATAAACGTATATAAAGTGCTCCTTGACACGCCTCCCCACCCCAGCCCCCCCACTCTCTTCTCCTGTGGTTACTTTAGGGACCTGCCTGTCCAGTTCTGGTGTTGGGAATGAGTGAATTCCTGCAGGCTCAGAGCACCAGCACCTTTCTACAGCTGTGAGGACGGAAACCACAACAACAGTACATCCACCGTGTGCATCCCACCTCCCCTTTATCCTCCCCGCTCCGTTTTTATTTTTATTTTTTTGTAATTATTCCTTTTAGTTTCTCACATTCACGTCTGAAACCCTTATCAGGGGTGGGGGCGGGGGTGGTTTGGATGTGTTGTTGTTGGAGGGAGTGCAAGGATGCAGAGGGACACACATAAAACGTGACGATAACATAGTTTTTATGGACCAAGGATCTTGTATAAGCTTTAGTAAAGGTACATTTTTCTCCATACCTTTTTTGTATTAAACATATAGTACACTTTTGTTACCAAATAGTTTCTATTCTTCCTCTGAGCTTGGGCTTTGTTTTTATTTTTATTTTTTTCTCCCCTTCGAGGTCCAAAATCCCAACCTGTATGTTATTGTGACCTTACTTCAAACGCCTTTTTTGGGGGGTTTCATTTTGATATACTTGCTTCTTCTTTTTGGGGAAAAGTCTGAAGTCTTGGGTTGGGGTTTTTTTTGTTTTGTTTTTTAGATTTTACATAAGCAAAGGTCGTTTTTTTTTTTTTGTTGTTGTTTTTTTTCTGTTTTTTTGCTTTTGAAAGGGGACAAACCTCAGAGGGCCTATTTTTTATCATTGGTTTTTAATGAAGTCTTTAAGAAAAAAAAAAAAAGAAAAGCTTTAAGCAACGCCTCTGCCTTGCCTGCAATACTCTGTGTGCGCTGTGTCTCCTGGAAAGTATACACATCAGTACATGTCACACGGAGCCATAGCAACATCTGCAGAACATGAAAGCGGTCTTCTGCGAGAGCAAATCCGTCTGCCGCTTTCAAACTAATGTACCGAGCGTAGTCTTCGACTTCAAAGGATAGCCTTAGTACTGTATATTCTTACTGTGTACACAGGTAAGCCAGTCACATATCTGATAATATCCTTTATCTGTCACTGCTAACGTATCCAATAATGTAGTGTCTCAAAACTTGCACCTAGCAAAGGTGTCTTCCAGTCCGTGCTGTAGTTCTGGTGGCATTTATCTCCAAAAAAAGGAAAAAAACAACAGAGGGGGGAAAAAAGACACTTTTCAATTTGATGTGGCCTTACTGAAAACTTCAAATAGAAGAAGAAGAAAAAAACACTTCAGTTTTCTTATATGCTGTTTACTCACCTTGGGAGAACCTGTGCATAGCACAAAAGCAAGCTGACGCCTCGCTTCTCTGCTGTTTGGAGCTCATCGCCGCGGCTCTCCAACCACCTTCCCCGTGCAGAGCAGCCTTCTGAAGGGAGCCTTCATTCCCAGTGTACAAGTACAATAACCCACTTTTTTTTCTTTTTTTTTAAAAACTCCCACGCTGGTGCCCGGCACCTTCTCACTTTTTGGTACAACGTCTCACGAGCGCTGTAAGCTCTTTTTCAGCCTTCTTCTTCTTTTTCTTTAAAAAAAAAAAAAAAAAAGTCCTGTGGTTTAATGTGTTGGCAGAGCAAGCGTGTGTACATTGTGAACTCACTGTCCGAGTAGTTGCACTCATACATGTTCGATGGCGAGACCTGTAGGAGTTATAAAGGCCTTCTAAATGTGTATTACTGAAAATGTGCATTTCCAAAACATAACAGCAATATTGTACAGGTCATCTCATCAGTTTTTGTTTTCGTTTCGGGTTTTGTCCGCCTGAGCACTAGTTCACCAGCCAGCAAATATATATGTGTATGTGTGTGTGTGTCTTTCATATACAGTCGCTGTAATCGGTGTATTGAGTCAGACTCGCTCCACGTCCTCTCCGAGAAAAAGGAAAAAAACAACTTTTATTGGTGTGGGTTTTTTTTTTTTTTTTTTTTTAAATGTCTTCCACCGGGATCTAAACGTCTGATAAATGTGGATAAAAGATTCAAAGGCAATACTTGTGATCGCAGTATTACAGTACAACTGTATACAAAGAACAATACTGTGACTTGAATGTGTGCTTAATGAAGTATTTCAGTTTTTCTTATTTGCGCCCTCGAAACAGGAACACACAGACTCGTTTGGCCCTGCCCACGCTTCCATGTAAAAAAATAAAAATATTAATAAGAGAAAAGTTTAAATTATGCCCCTCCCCCTTCTCCCCCCATTTTGCCGTTCTTGCCCACCTGTGTGTCGTTAATGTTAAATGTTTTATATTGTAATATTGATATTTTTTAAATTATTGGTACAAAGTTTCCCCTTGTCTTATGTCCACACACAAAAAAAGAATTAAAAACGGAAAAAAAAAAACTAGAAAAGTGCATTATTGGCCGTGCTGCCTGAGTCTGGCTGCTTCCTGTTTGTTCTGGAAACGTGGAGGAAGTCGAAGAAGGTGCTGCAGCCGCCGCGTAGCATCAAAACCCAACATTTGGCGCTTCTTCTTCTGCAGCGTGTCGAGCTGCAGGTCGACCCCTCCCCGCCCCAAAGCCCTTTATTCTGCAGGATGGAGGTCACGAAATCTGAACTGTAGATTTGTAACTTCTTTTCTTTGTCTTCGAGCTCTAAATTCAGTGTCAGCATAGCATCGCCTCGCCTCCGCCGCTTTAGGCTAACCGCCCGTCCTCCTCCTTCCTCCCCTTTGGCTACAGAGCAGCTTCGCCACTTTTGTTGTAAACTAACACACACAAAAAAGGGGTGATGCACGCTTTTCTCCGAAAATGTGTCGCCTTGACAATCCGAGCTGGTTTACAGTTTTATTATTTTTTTTCTCTCTCTTAAAACATCTGGAGTTTTAAGGGACAAAGGGAGGATACAGCGTAACCAGATAAGAGGGGTCATTTTAAAAAAAGAAAAATGTTACATGCCTTCTTTAAAGAAAAAACAAAACTTTCGATAAAGCTTTTTCACGAGGAAAAAAAGCAACAAACCACCATCTCATTGTTTGTTTTACAGATCTTTTTCACTTTGTGTTTGTGTATGTGTCTGGTCTTTTTTTTTTTTTTTTTTTACACCTCCAAAAGCAGCTGTTTTTGTTTTGTTTTTTTAATAATGAGCTCTGAACAATGTATGTATCCTCTAATATGCCAAATGTCTTTTATAATGTAGTTTTCATGCACTGCTAAACAAAAACAGGGCAGAGTGAGAGGCAGCTTTAAACAGACTTTTGTTTTTGTGTTTAAGAAAAAAAAGTTTAAAAAAAAGGAGTGTGGAGCCCTTTCTCTGTCGCACTCAGCCTTACTTCTCCTCAAGACTTATTCGGCTGTTTGCACTACAGAGCGCTAACTTTTCTATTTCTCTCACACGTTTCATCCTCACTCACATTTTCCTCGCCTTTATTTTCTTCTTTTCCCGCCTTTTAACACGCAGCCTGTTGTGCTTAGCTTGCAGATCACCTTTTATTTATCATTTCTTCCTCTTCTTCTTCCTCACACCCCTCCACTATCTTCCACTTCTCTCACTGTATCTGTGTATTATTCTAGTAAAAATGGTAAGCAGAGGTGTCATTGTGGTAGTATACTCAGTGCTCAAAGGGTTGCTGATGGTAGAAACCTGTGCCGTTTGTAACATTTAGCAATAACGTCAAAAACAAAGGGGACGGTTCTTTTTTTTGTTTTTTATAACATAACGTTAGTTTGTTTTTTGTACATATTGCAGCTCCAGATCATTGCTCAAATCTGTATGTCATTAAAAGAAGAAAAAAAAATGAGAAAAAAACTTGCAATATTGGCATAAAAATGAGAAATAAAAAAAAGTGATGTAAAATCTCACTTTGTGTGGGTTTTTTATGACGATTCTTTGATTATTTTTAGTTTGAATTATGATTGTAGCTGAAGAGAAGAAATAACCCATTATTGACATTTATTTATTTATTTATTTGGTGTGTAAACAACAGCGTCCGATGATGCTTCAACATCTGGTGGCTGCAAGGTGACGGCAGGTGGGGAGGTTTGGGCATTTACCAAGCCCAAATGGAGCTCTTATCTGATGAACTCCCAGCGGATCGTCTTTCCTTTAAGTCCTCTGTCATTAAAGCTGTTAAAAGCTCTGAGTCGCTTCGCTGAAGTGTGCGCACGCACTGACTTTATATGGTCGATGGATCGCAGATTTGCAGGAGATCACAACATCTTCCACCAAAGCCAAACTCAGGTGTATATTACAAAGCAATAAAAATCACTGGAATCACTTTTGTACATTCAGGTCTGAACCCATTACCTCGATGTTGAACAAAACACACAGCCATTGCACTTTAAAAGTAAGAATTTACAGTGGAACATTAGGGCTATATTTACAGTGAATAAGCTGCTACATCAGTGCTGCTATATTTAACATTTACCTGGAAATTGGTTGGATAATGCCAGGAACTGGCCCTTTTAAGAGGAGCTGCAGGTGTGTTGAGTCCCAGAAAAGATAAGGCCTCTGCGTGCCCGCGAGGTGGGTCAAGGACGGCAGCAGAGCCGTTTGTGTTGGGATTGAGTTATGGCTGATCTGCAGCGTGGGGATCAGACGACACATAAAATGTTGTTTTCAAGCACAAGTTTACACAGCTAGGTGCTTAAAATTCCTAAATATCGATATTATAGCTCATTTCGAGCCTGTTTACACTTGGTTTGAAATGCATCTTGGGCAATCGGGTCACAAGCGGACAGTGTTATATACATGCGTAAACAACCACAGAGATGTGATCACTCAGACCCCTTGCCTTGGTGGTCCGGGACACATTAGGCAACGTGCTTTTTGTAGTGTAATAGTTAATGTTTCCTGGTGTGTGCCCAGCGAGGACGTCATTGATGCAGGATGTGGTGGTAGCAACTGACCTTGTCCTGGCTGATGTCAATTGCCGGAAAACCCCATACAAGCATATTGTTTATTGAAAAACATTTCAATTTCATCCAGACTGGCGCTTGTCTAGTGCTTTGACCTTCTTGAGCAAGGGTGGGCAATTAATTTCCCCAAGGGGCTACATGGTAAACTGAGACTGTTGCGGAGGGCCCAGTTTGTCATGTGGCCCCTTGGGAAAATTAATTGTCCACCCCTGCTCTAGTGGGACTCGTGGAGCTAGTAACAAACTGAACTGAAGTGGTTAGCTGAACACCTTGAAGATGCATAATAGGTGTTAACAGCAACGTGTCTCTGCTATCCACTTGTTTGATTCATTGAAATGCATCTTATAACCAAGTGCAAATAGGGGGTTTGTTTTTTCTCAATGTCTTTTAGAGGTGCTTGTCACAAGCATCGAGCTAAACATCAAGCAAAATGAGCTAAGCATCTTTGCGTTAGCTCATTTAGTAAAACCTAAAACCCGAAATAAGGACCGTAGTTTTCTTCCTGCTGGGCATACTCTCAGAGCTATTGTTTAGTTCTAATGTTACACCCGTGCATTAGAGCTCAGAAACTTTAAACTGCCAACACTTAAACATTAAAGGTTACTCGGTGTCTTTGGCTCAGATTCCGCCTAATAAAGCCGACATGGTAATCACCAGCTCAAAGTAAAATTAATTTTATTGATTGATTAGGTATTCTTGGCTTTGTAAAACTGATTAGATAAGTTTGAAATTCAATCTGTGGTGTAATAGCTAAAGTCTCACTAATAGAGGGAATTTTGGTAGCAAATTAGGAACAAGTAAAAAATTATAAATTTTTCACATCGTTTGAATATGAATACATGTAAATTCCAGTGGGAAGGTACAATTTGTGCAGCTGTAACAATACAGTTGGACTTTAGTGACATTAAGCTTTAAAGGTTACATAAATAAAATACATTCCTTCAGCAGAGAATTTGTCACACTAATGGACTGTAAAAAAAAACATGACGCTCCCAGCCAGTTTTAAATTAAAGCTCTGAACATAACCTGTCCCAGACAAGGTTATAAGTTGTCGTGGAAATATAGTCAGACTAAACAAAAAAAACAAAGAGCATCTTGCTAACTTGTTATACACCCTTCTAATCTTCAAACTATACTTGTAGCTTGAACTTTTTTGTTTATGTATATATAAAATCTGGAGTTGCATGTTAAATTTTTTGTGTCATTTCCCGTAACAGGCTAGCTATACAGAAATCATCGCACTAGAGTTTGCATTGAAATAGCTTAACACAAATAGCATAATTGCAAAACAAACAATAAAATGTTTTTACATTTGTATTTGTACATGTGAATTACATATAAAAGCAGCAAAATATTAGTGACCTTTAGAGCCAATAATAGTAGGATTCTTCGTATTGATAGAGTATCTTTTACCTGCCATTAATAGCTTTATTTTACATTTCCCGCCATTAATAGCATTTTCCCGCCTTTTCCTTCCATTAAAAGCTTTATTCCACTTTCCCGCCCTAAATAGCATTTTTAATGTTCTTCCCACCATTAAGAGCGTTATTTCAGTTTTTCCTGCCATTAATAGCTCTGTTTTACATTTCCCACCAATAGTGTTTTCTAGATTTTCCCGCCATTAATAGCTTTATTTCACTTTTCTTGCCATTAATAACATTGCTAATTGCTAAGCTAGCCACTTTCCAGCTCCAGATGACATCCAGGTTAAATGTTTTCTTTAAGTCGGCGTTTACTTATGTTTAAAAACTTGCTGTTGCACAACAATTTTAACGATATTAATAATACAAAGAATAACACATATTAAAAGCTTTAGAAAGCACATTTGGATACATTACAAAATAACTGGAAATCAGTGGTTGTCATTTATAAATAAAAGCTAAAGCACATTTGTTTAGTTTCTCATTTGTCATTTTATAAAAGATAGATGGGGTTTTATTTATTTATTTATGCTTAAAGGTCATGTTGGCTTAAAAGGTCATTTTTCACCATTGTAATTTATTCAGACTAACATCATTAAATCTTTAGATAAGCTATTTAAAAAAAGGTAAAACTTTATTGAACTATCAGTGCATCAATTAACCCATTTAAAATTATAAAAATTGACCTCTCTTTGGCACTGCGTGTTATTTGAAAAGCTGCCCACCTAGTGCACGTGGATCAAATGAAGCATGTGTAAATACTGTTAGGTTACTGTACAGTTCAGAAGCAGTTTTAAGCGTGTATAAAACAAAAGCAAGTAAAATGAGAACTGATTCTCTGCTTCATCAGAACTTTGCACTTCTTCGACAAGCTTGTGGGCCCTAAAAGCAAGTATGAACAGGCATCAGTCGGCCACTCTGCAAGCTATATAGAAACATTTATGATAAAGTCACAGCTGATTAGCTGTGACTTTACGGACGGCACACCCCATCTGCTCCACAGTCTCTGCCTACTTGTCACATTAAAATAGTGCTCAGTCTCGTAAGCACTGTGACAGCTTTTCACAAAAACAACAAACCACAGCTCTCCATCATATGCTTGCACTTGGGCCAGTACACTAGGTGCACAGACGGATCAATCCGACTTAAGTCAGCTCACTCCAGGCTGATGCACGGATGCCCGTGTAGGTGAAGCGTGTGCTGGTTCCACTTGGTGACGTATGACCATTCTGCTCAGGGCTCTTGGGCCCCTCTCGCGGTCTGCCGGCTTCCCCTTGGGTTAGTCTGCTTCCAGCTGACCTCGTCAAGCCGCTACTGCCTCCGCCACCCCTCCTGAAACACCTGCAGCAGGAGAAGGTGGCCAGCATACCCTGGCGGAAGCGCTTGTTCATGAAACAGTAAATGATGGGATTGACGCAGGCTGAGGTGTAGGAGAGCAGGTGGATGAAGGAGATCGGCGCGCCAGTGAGACGGTAGGCCGAACGCCGGTCGAAAGCTTGCCATGCATTGACCACAAAGACGGGGGTCCAGCACAGGAAGAAGAGACACACAATGACCAGCAGCATTCGGATAACACGTTTCTTAGCCATCAGGTTGGACGTGGAGCTGCCGCTGCCACACACGCGGCCCACCATGGAGCTACCGGTGTTCATCGTCAAACTCTTCTTTTTGGACGGCTGCAGGTAACAGCCATCACTGTCACCTGGCTTAATGCTGCTAGTGCTGGACTGTCTGTCTGCAAGGGAAGATAATTATAAACTGATTTATCACTAGCATAAAAAAGAAGTTCAAAGCCGCCAATTCCATCATTGAGACAGTGAAGCAGTCCCCCCCAAAAACCCCACGTATTCAGAAACTTTAACTAGAGTGCCCCAATGTTAAAGTAAAGAAGATAAAATTCATGTTAATCAGATCTTTGCTTTTAACTGTTAACATTCAAAATAACCACATTTTAAAACCTTTTGTTACTTTCTGTGCTCAGGTATCATACCTCTGCCAACTTTCCTGTTGGACATCTCAAACTTGATGCCCCGGTAGAGCTCTATTGAGATGAGTCCATAGGCTGTCATCATGACGATCCCAGGGATAAGGAAGAGCAGCAACAATAGGGACACATACCTGGAAAGAAAGATATTTTGAGTGGGGTGAGAGAATCCATGAGCTTCACACATACCTCAAATGTTTCTCTTACTGTTTGTGCTTAGTGAATACCAGAACCCCCTCATCAGTCAGTTCTACACTATTTTATATATTTAATTGCTTAATTGTTGAGCGTTTAAATTTTAAATCTTCCTGTGCAGCATTTGTCTTGACTGATTAACAACATTAGCAGCAACTGAAAAATGAAAACTTTTACTTTGAAGAGTCAAATCTGTGTCTCGCATAAAGATCTTCCCAAAAGGTCGTCTCTCGCCAGCAGCACCAAGCTGGGAAAATCAATAAAGTGCCCATCTGAAATTAGCAAAGGGCTATTTTTTGCTACCTCTCAGGCCAAGTACATCCAAGTGTGAAGATGCCTCAGAAGGACAGTTTAGCAGTGCACTTTTTGGGGGTTTTTTTTCAGCTCACCAGGACTGCTGGATGATGTCGTTGGGCCACACCAGGCGGCACATGTGCCCGGTGCTGTTGTTGAGCCGGGTGAAGGGCTTGAGGGTGCTAAAAATGGGGTAGGGCAGCATCAGTATAAAAGACCCCAACCAGGTGGCAGTGATGACCTTGGCAGCGTGGGATTTTGTCTGCCACGCCCTGGAGGTGAGGGGGTTGCAAATGGCACTGTAGCGCTCCAGGGAGATGGCTACCAGGTTAAAGGTGGAGACGCTCACAGAGACACCTGCAGAGGTCAGAAAATCCACACTGCTGAGTTCTGATTGGCTGAAACTTCATTCATTACATCATCATTACAGACTAATGTAGAACACTGCATTTTTTCTAATGTGTTACATTTGTTTATAAACAGGATTATCAGACAAACCAGCAGCAGCTGTGTGACGCTGTCATATCAGCAGCTTGATTAATCTGTGCCGTGAAGAATTAAAGCAACTCTCATATCTGAGCATAAAATATTGAAAGTATGTGTTTGTGTGTTTTACAGAATAGTCATTGGAAATTGTTTGGCTTTACCACCACATATAAAACCACAACAAGTGCATTCACTCTTTAAAACGAAATTACAACCAAAAGACCATTAACCTAGCTTAGCATAAAAAATGAAACATTATAAAAAGAGGACAGCTTTACCCCACGCCCATCTATATTTATTAAATCTGCAAATTTAGAAAATTATATATTTAAAAAATGGCCTCAAAATGACTCATATGATAATTTACACTTTGGTCTTATTATGTTTACATCTCTCTTCACTTTACTTGTCTCCTCTGCCTTGTGTCCGCTTTGCCAGGACACACAGAGGCGAGCAGAGAAAGACCAGATAGTGAAACAGAGAGCAGAGGAGTGTGGCTCCCAAGCGTCTTAGACCTGCACTCTTTTTAGCCAGCAGGGGGCGACTCCTCTGGTTGAACCCAGTTTTGTCAAAATGAAACAAATACATGTGAAGTAAGAACTGAACTTTAGGCATCTGTAATCCTTTGACTGCCAATTCTCACTTCATCCACAGACCTGCTTTGCATTTTTTAGAAAGATGCCGCCGCAGCACTAATCGTCTGTTAATAAGTGTTAATCGTCATCTTCCTCTCCTCCCCCGTGTGCTGCATCTCCCAGAAAAACATCCTCACAACATGTCACTGTGTTTACAGTAATGTTGCTGCACACGTTAATGCTCCACCACATTAAATTTAACTGCTGAGCTGCGACAGAGCACATCCTGCGCTGCCTGTCAGGGCGGCAGTATTGGCGCGCTCAGAAACAACAACAGGATGCACAAACACACTTGAAATAGCTGCTTTGTGCAATCCGAGAGGACACACAAACAGACAAATGATGCAACAATCCTGGGAGAGCTTTGTGATTTTGAGGAAAGAGCTAAATGAAAAATTAAACTCACATTTCCTTGCGGACGTGTAATTGGATGAAAATGAAATATTAGCAGTAGATACAACATCGGTAATGAATGCACCTTATTACAGAGCTCGCAGCGAGAAAATGTGATTCACATGTCTGATGGGACTGACTCATCTCCTTTGAAGCTGTCAGTATGGAAGTTTTCAAATGCCCGAATAAAGATAAATGAAACTCTGAAAGGAAGTGACACAGAAGGACAAACTGAGGCAGCGAGTCTTAAAAAGCAAAAAACTCCAAAGAAAAAAACCCCATTTATGTTGCTTTTTGTTGAAAGTACTTGAAAATATTTTGATTGTGACTTTTGAAAAATGTTTAAATCTTCCATAGATTGTGGCATCTGCTGTTAACTGCATGGAAATGATAAAACTTTGGTGTCTAAACTTTTTGACTGTAAAACAAACAAACAAGAAACAGGAAGCCCCCAAACACTCACTGATGCCATTCGGCACCACAAACCACAGATCTACCTGTGGGGCTTTGCAGTCTGTGCAACGCGCAGCCCTCTCTATCTTTAGACCCTTGTTTCCGGTTTGGGAATCCATCCTCCATAACAGAGACCTCAAGTCTCCATAACAGAGACCTGACGTCTGGTGATGGTGATGAGCTAAATTACTGGAAGCAGATGCATCATGGTCTTCAGCTGTGTAGCCTCAGTGGTATAAATTGAGGCTGTGCAGTCCAGAGGGGGTGGATGAATGTTACATTTGATGTCACTGATCCTTTCAGACTTGTGTTGGCTGGTTGGATGCAAAAAACAAAAAGCCATGTGATTATGCAAGGTTGCAATTGTTTTTTGCACCTCATCATGATTGGTTTAAGAACTCGCAATAGATGTGGGCGGAACGATCCAAATATCGATAGTATCGATACCACCGCTATCAGATCGATACTTTGCATCTTTACTCTAAATTCAGTATGTAGCCCATGAGCTGTGTTGTATAAAACTACACCTCTAACATGCACTGTGGAAAATGTCTGAAGTATAAATGAAAGTCTTTTTAATGGTCATTAAAACGTGTTTAGATTTTGTAAGGTGAGCTGCCTTCCTAGTTTAAAAGTTTCAGTATCGGTGTTGGTATCGCCAATAATGTCCTTGCATTTACTTGATATCTGACCGATACCAAAATTACTGCTCGTTATTGCACAGCCTTAACTATCGATGATATCCCAGAAACCTGCTGGTGCATGCATGAACGCAAATTCCGCCTTCAAATTTCTTTTCTGAATTCATCTTATAATACACCCTGTTTTTATCTATTTTTATATTTATACTGACAAACTCATTAAAAAAAAAAAGCTCCACTCTCATGTTCAGCATGTCTGAACATCTCTGAGCCACGCTGTTTTTAGCTGACTCTCGTTAAAGCTCCGGGAGGATTTGAAAATGCAGGGAAATGAACCGGGCTCTGGACATGCCCTCGGATTACTTTAATTAGCATCGGTATGATTCCATTACCAACACAATTCAAAACACGATAATAACTCACAGAGCTGGGGAACTGTGTCATGTTTGTGTGGCATGTTAGGAAGCCTTGAACTGGAGGCCAGATGTGCACTGGTGTGAAACTTTATTTAGTTCATTTAGACGCATTTTAACATATTTTAACTGATTAAATCAACTAAAATAGTCATGTTTTAACAATAACAACAATAAACAACTTGGGTTGTCGATTAATATGAAGAATCGCGGAGGACACGTACCCATGAAATACATCACCAGCTTGCATATGCCGTTGCCGAAGATGAAGTCCCTCATGAGGTTGGGGATAAGGGTGAAGGGGATGCAGACTAGGGACACCATCAGGTCGCTGACCGCCAGAGACAGCAGGAACAGGTTGGTGACAGTCCTCATACGCCGGTTCCTGACCAGGACGGCGATGATGAGGCTGTTCCCCAGCACGCTGAGGAGGAAGATGAGGCTGTAGAGGGCGATCCGCACTGTCTGGTTGATGTCTGTGGAAGTGGGGCACAGTACGAGTTTACACGCACACAGATACCAGTTTCTACATTTATTTAAATGAATGCACAGCCCGTATGCTAAAATCCCCCATAATGTTTATAAAATAGCCACTCATATGCACTCAGGCTGTAACCACAGAGAGGTTGGAGCCAGAGAGACCTGGAATATCTTCAGGATTTGTATTCAGTTTAGGGGTTTTAGCCTCAACAACGTCGTCACTGATGCGTCTTTGGTCTCTATTTAAGTCCACAAAGTGCACAAAGATAGTTCAGTTCATTTGACATATGCGGACTCAGTGAGCAGTGACAGCATTATGTGTCACTACTCACATACAGCGGACTACATTGGCTTTGAGAAGGACCTGAGCCATATGCGTAATGCGCACTGACGCACGAAAAATGCCCAAAGCAGTCGCTCTTACGGTACAAGCCCGAGTAGAATCAACGCTGTTTGAGCCACTAAATAAATAATAATAAGAAAAAAAAGAAACATCGGACTTTTGAATGGAGTGGTCTAAAATTGCACAAGATGTTCCTCGGCATTTTGCTGCTTTAAAGGCAGATAAAGTCGCTGTACCTTTGGGTTCTGGTAAGACGTCTTGCTCGCTCTCGCACTCGGAAATATTCTTGATCCCAAAACTGCACAAAATCCTGTTGAGGTCCGTTGAGTTTATCAGCATGTCGTGGATTGTAAACGTCTCCATTTCGCAGTTTCTCCTATAGCCTCGAGTAGAAATCAGTCATATGAACATCAACCGGAATGCTCCTTCGAGAAAAGAAAAATGCTCCAGGGTATTTGCACGGAGAAATACTAAGTATCCATAGTGATTTTATTATTATTATTACCTTATTTTAACGAGGCAATAAAAAGTAGAGGGGATGACGATAATAAGAGCAGGACTGCTCTCTACAAGTTCCCGTGCGCTCTCGGCGTGGCGCGCTGCGCTCCTCTGGTGCTCCACATTTCCAACTCCTGACAGCATGTGGAAGGGTCTCGCTCTTGAAAGCTCACCCCGCCTCTGTGGACCCCCCCTCCTCCTTTTCTTTAAATCACCACGTGTCAAACCATGGCACTGATAGAGAGAGAGGGAGAGATAAGACGGGCTGATAGATTATATTCCGGCTAATTTAGAAGAAGGTTGAAGCCAAAACGTCAAAAATTCAAATGCACCGAACTGCAGTCCTTCACCTGCCGTGGGCTATCCATATATCCCACGACCCCCCGCCCGAATTTCACCGTGGAATTGCAAGACTGGAGAAGCTCTTTTACCTTTTACTCTAGTTTGAGTTGTTCTGACGGGTGGAGGAGCAGGCTGTCGTTATCGCCAGCTCCAATATTTAGAAGTCAGTCACACTGACTGTTGTTTCACTCCCTCACACGAGAAGAGCCAAGTCATAATTATAGTCTTGGGAGTTGTTTGATGAAATCCTTAAAAGAGGGAGCGAGAGAGAGAGAGAGAGAGAGAGAGAGAGAGAGAGAGAGAGAGAGAGAGAGAGAGAACCCTCTCGGGAAAAAAGCTGTTCACGGTTCTCAGAAACAGTTGGTGGTGTTTTGGGTGGGTTTCTGCTGTAATCTGTTATTATTTAAAGCCGCTTCGACACAAAGAGGTGTGAGGCCCTTTGTGCCAAAAAGGGCCTCACACCCCGTTTAGTCTGGTTACAGCAGCACCTGCAAAACAAACAAACAAAGGAAATGAAGAGCAGAGAACTAATAGGCTATCTCAGGTGCATCTGGCCAGATGTGAGACCACAGCTAATAACATGAAGATTTTTTTCTATTTCACCTCCAGTTAAACAGATGCAGTTATATCATTTGGGTCATTTCCAGTTATCCTCCAGAATCATGAGCCTCGGCAGTTTATTAATGGAGCGCATTCAAAAACATCACATGCAGAGCAGGTTTGCTTAGTCTGGACAGAGATGCTCGTTTATTACAAACTCAAACACGTGTAAATCATCTGTAATGTGATAGTAATACATGACGTATCACTGTGTGAGAAGCTTTATAATGGCTTTATTTCATGTTTGGTAATCTATAGAAATCCTAACAAGCAACATTTTATTTTATTTTTGTTTTTATTGTTTTTAAGTTTCAGTTTTATTCTCATTATTTTAAAAAGTGTTTGTCTTTTAATTTTTTTTTTAAATTAATTTTAGAAATCTTTTGTCATCAGTGAGATTTCAGAACCTCACGCAGTGTAAACACTTTGCTCACACACAAGGCATAGTTTGTGTGAATTCCTGTTTGGGCCTCAGGGGGGTTTATTGGGGTGGGGCGTATTCCTGTGAAGAACTGCTGACGCGATTCAGTCAAAGTCAGCTAGACAAGTCCTAACCTGAATAAGAAAACATTTTAAACCCATGACGTTTTAATGTTTCTTTTTGTTTTGTTTTGTTTTCCAGACAATTAAATAACCACAAACCAATCACAAAAAGAAGAAGAACCAGTTTTCCACTTCTCAGTAAGGCTATAATAAGTATCCATGCAAAATAGTGCTTCACACTTGATAAACACCTTAGACTTACTCAGTTATGATAACTGTGTATTGATGATACAAGTACCTGGTATACCACAGGTCAATGGCATCCATGATAAAGATGCACAAAGGTCAGCTGCAGAGAGACCCTTCACTGTGTGCAGGAAAGTGTTGGAGATTTTCTATCACTCGGTTGTGGTGAGTGCAGTGTACTTTGCTGCGGTCTGCTGAGGGAACAGCATTAGAGTTGGTGACACGAGCTGATTAAATAAAGTGATCAGGAAGGCTGGCTGTGATTGGCTGCAAACCAGATACTTTTGAAGCAGTAGTGGAGAGGAAGAGGAGGTGACTGGACAAACTGGATACTCCTGACCATCCAGACTCAGCTCCACTGCAACAAGGAAATGTTTATATCTACGTGGCAAAAAATATTCTGCCTCACTATTATTATTATTATTATTATTACATTTAATCATTAGAGTTGCTAAGCTAAGGTTTGTTTGTGTTTACAGGCTCGATATCTGGATAATATCTTACATTTCTCTCTCTATACTTAAATCTATATTTTTGATAGTACAATAAAAAAATAAGTTTCGAGTTATCAAGCCAAAATTTGGAGATATTAACTAGAAATTTTGACATTTGGATGGGAAAAAAGAAGTTTTTCAGAAACAAGCCTCCATAATTTGTTCTAAAAAGGAGAGGTGATATAAAGAAAAAAGAAAGCAAAGGTACCCTCAGAATTATTTTCTGAGGTCGGAACTAAAGTGTGTGGTTCTTGTTTCCCCTGCAGACACGCAGCCCGTCCTCAGTTGCTAAGTAACCTCTGCAGGGGGCGGCTGCTGGATGCTGACAGTTTAGCCGCAGTGAAGCGAGCCGCTCGGCTTCAGACGCATAACTGAACGGGCTTTGACCAGAAGGAGGATGGACGAGGGCATCGAGCTGTCTCTGACCATCGCTCAGATCATCCAGCGGCTCAGAGGAAGCCATTTACACTCTCAGATAGAGAGGCAAGCCAAAGTGAGTGAGCTAGCATGTGGCTAACGACACGGTGCTTCTGCTTCTAGCTCACCTTTAGCTAAAACCACAGCATCCAGGCCACATCATTTCTAAGAATGTGAAGCATTGATTCCCCATGTCCCCATTGTTTTCAGGAGTGTTTACACCAGCCTGACGTAAAACTGGAGTCTCTGAAAGAGGACGTCCGCAGTTTTCTCAAAACATCAGGTAGCAAGCTGCAAGAAATCTCTTCTCACAAAGTCATAATTAAGCTGTTGTCTCTTGTCTGTTTAGTGATAATAATATAACATATAATAACAAATTCCAATGTTTTCCAGGCTGGGAAAGAAAGCTGCAGAATGCAGTGTACAGAGAGCTGCACATGTAAGTGACATTTGGTGTAAAGCTGTCGATGCATGAAGAAGCACTACACACTACACACACACAAACACACACACACACACAAACACACACAGTAGGGTTGAATTTACTCAAGCGTGACAGTCATTGTGTTTGGGCTTTCTCAGCCTCAAAATGATTCAAAGCTAGTTTTGTGTCATGCTTGTGTTTGGTGTCACTCTATAAAAACTCACCATGGCTTCAAGCATTCCATCCATGTGTAACATTCGCACTTAATTTGAATATTTTTTTGTATCGAATTTGAACTTTTTCCCCAGATGAATTTTACCTTTTCTTGTATATAATAAAAAAAACAGAACTATTTTATCGTTTTTTTTTTCTAAATTGGGGATTTCATTTACTTTAGCTTAAAATACATTAAAAAACAAAAAAAAACAAACAAACAAACAAAATGCCTCCAGAAAACAGCAGATGTGTAAGTGTAAAAATCAGATAGAGCGTCCTCCATGCGGGCCAGTCATGCTTATCTGTGTAGTCACCTGTCAAAGGCTCGTTGTGAGCCAGGAAAAATCTCTGCATTCATAAATTAAATAATGTTAGGCTGTCAAAATAAACATTTACATGTACTAATAGCCTCTGCGAGGATCTCTGTGCATTTCAGTTTAGATGGAAACTGAATGCTTACACATTAGGCATGGAAAATTTGTAAACCTCCTCTCATGATTAGTTTATTAGATATAGTGGAAATTTTAATTTGTTTTGTCTCCTAGCAAACTAAAGATGCACGGCTCGATCTGCTGAATCACTGCTGTGTATTGCTGGCTAATATCAGCCTACTGATGGTTGCTGGTAGGCTTCAAAGCGGTTATTGCTTTTTCTATGGAAGATTCATTTTCCTTGACAGAAAAGTAGGAATAAACAAAAATAAAGTTTCCCCAGATTCTATAGTTAAACTTTGGTATCTGCATATGACAGCAAATATGGGACATATGAAAATCTGTCTTCATCATTGTGACAAAGTGGGTGAGAACACCACTTGTCTTTATTCTTAGTTAACATTCTTGTTTGATTTAACCATATTTCACATGTAATCTGCAATAGGCAAACATCTACTATCCCGGGTTTGTTTATGTTTTGCACTTTTACAGATTATATAATATAACATCTTGGTTTACATCAATTGCTACAAGTTTAAGTTAACATGTTCTTTATTTCAACTGTTGATTTGTATTGTTTAGAACTTACCTTACCTACCTGTCTTCTAGCAACAAAAGGAGGAAATGTAGTTTTACTTCCTGTTTTATACCTTCTGGGTTCGTCTGAGGTCACAGGAAGAGACCAAGTGCAGGAGGGGAAGAACGCTTGTAATTTAATAAAGTTGATTTTAGAGTGTTTATGAAGAAATAGATTTATTGTTGTAGTCTGTACTGATTACACCATAGAGTTTATTTTGTTAGTAAAGAGTAGTAGTAGATGTTTGAATATAATTATGTTCATCTTACCTACCTACTGAATGGAATAGTCCAGTGGAGAAATTGTTTGGTTAAGTGGACTATTTAAGCAGAAGAACTCAGGTGTATGGAAGGAAAGGTTCAGGTCAGTGTAGCCGTGTGCAGTTTGACCTTAATTTCTGTTAATTTAAGTTCAGTTATGTTTATTTGAACTGAGTTATTTATAGAGTTGAGTTTTTTTATTTGTTTCTTTGTAAATATTGTTTGGGTCACACAATGGTGAATAAATCACTTGCTACACTGGACAGCATCAGTCTCCTGCACTTCTTTGACCGCTTAAGTCAAGTCCTACCACAATCATCATTATCAGGTACACAGAGGATGCTGTAAAGCACAGGGAGACACATGAATGTAGTCAGGAGTCAGGACACAATCACTCTGTATATCTACAGAGTGAAAAGCCATCAAATACAAATTATTTTATTCATCATGATTGTTAAATTTGATTTATTGACGTCTTTGAGTAAAATTTCTTGTGATGTCTGTGTATATGGCTGCTTGACGAACACCCCACAATGCAGTAGGGCATGTTTCTTTATTCTAGATTATATGATTGATTACGAGTACCTCCAGTGAAGGAGATGTTGGCATTAGGAAACTGCTTCAGAAGAGCTGGGCAACCTAGACCAGAAATCCTGTCTTTGTATCTTTTGGCTTGATGGCGCCAAAAACTATTTCCCTGTTTAAAAATGTAGTATACCGAATATCCCAATATCTTGTAAAGGTGTTGCTAACTTCTAATGGAAAGTACAGTGGTGGTTTAAAGTTAACATCCACTAATCATGGGAATTAATCTCATGGGAATTTTGGGTTTCAATGACCTCTTTGAACTGTTCTTTTCCAGGTTCGTATGATTTTACAGCATACATCTTAGAATACTTTAAAACAAAAAGTGGGTGTACAAGTTTGAATTTATTTTTAATTTGATCTAATCTGCTATGGAAGCCCGTTTCTGGCACACACAAAAAAGTATCCATAACTCGAAATTTCGAGTTATCTTTATCAAAATTTTGACTTATAACTCTAAAATTTCAACTTATTTTCTCAAAATTTTGAGTTAATAAGTCAAAATTTCAAGTTTGCACTGCCAATCAGTAATCTACGTGAATAACGTAATTTCCTTGTTACCTGGAATCTGAAGCCCTCAGCTACAAATGCTGCAGCTAAGCCACCAGTATTACAGCCAGTCATGTATGCACAAATTGCTGATTATTTTCGGCGTGGCTTCACAAATGATGAAATCCTTGTGTTATTAACTGAATCACATGGCGTTACTATCAGCAAACGTACTCTTGAAAGTGCCAATATGTTTGATCTGGTTTTGAGTGTGCATTCCTCTACGCTAGATCCTTCCGGGTAACAAGAAAATGACGTAGATTACTGATTGGCAGCGCTAACTCGAAATTTTGAGTTACTTTTTTTGTTTTTTAATTTTGAGTTAATAAATTGAAATTTCGAGTTAATAAGTCAAAATTTCGAGAAAAGAACTCAAAATTTTGAGTTATGGATACTTTTTCTTTTTTTTACTGGCGAAAACGGGCTTCCATAAATCCACACAGGGTCAAAGTATGCCTGCAGGCTCAAATATATACAAATATATACACGCACTCACTTAATCTTTTAAAAAGTTCTCCTAAAGGTTCTACAGTGTCTTTTAACTTGACAAACCCAAGGCCTATTAACAAATGATCACTGGTTGATCATTGTAGTCAACCAGTGATTGTGATCGACTACAACTCGTCACTTCTCTTGGTAGCATACAAAGGATTTATTTGACACCACTCGATGGATTGAACAATACGCAGAGCACTGGGAAAGTCCAAGGAACTCAGTGAAGATTTGAGGAGGAGAATTGTAGATTTAGACAAGTTGGGAAAGTCTCTTAGAGCTCACCTTCAAGTTCAACTGAAATTAGGAGCTACATGCGTAGACAGGCCACATACTTTCTGGAGAAAAGTTTTTGCCATCAAATCTGTGGACTACGCTTAAAAGCCAAGAAACCAAGAAATTTAAATGAGATCTACCAGTTCTGCCAAGAAGAGCGATCAAATATCAGCCAGAATTATACCTGAAGCTTGTTAATGACTACAAAAAGCATCTGGTCAAGGTGCAAATTGCTAAGACACCAGTGCTGTTCTTTAAACTTCACCTATATTCACAAGTAGACTGAAGTAACAAGTACCTTCATTCACAGTTGATCGGCTCATTCATGTATATGTCAGCTGCTTTGCAATAAAATAAATGCAAAGTGTTTGCAGGGCAGTGATGGCAACCTTCTTTTGTGAAGAGTAGCAAATGTTTTCAAGAATAGTCGGGTAAAGTCTTTGAAGTCTTTGGCAAGTCTTTGAAACACATTAGGGGGATAGAGATGATCTATATAAGACTTAATGTAAACAGAGAGCTGATTATAGAAGGAGACAAGGTTGGATCAAATTAAGGTGAGGCTGACAGTCACAAAGGAAGGATGTCAGGCAGATGAAGACAAAACACCATCGGGGAATCAGAGGGAAGACAAACACAAGAAGTCAAGGCAGAGAAAGACGCACAAGGACAAACAATTACCAAAACACAACAGGAAGCAGTTACAAGAAAAATTAGAGAAATCATGAAAAAAAAGAGAGTCCAAGAGACAGTGGGAAAATGATCAAAATCGAAACAAGTAGGAGACTCAATAAAATCCAGCACCATGACAAGGGTTTGTACAGAAAGTCGCTGCTTTGTCGACTTTTTTTTTTTTTTTAAAGAAAAGGTTTCTAAATAAGTTGGAAATGATGAAAACGTGTGAGTGAGTGGATCCAGGTTTACTTGCAGAAGCAGAGGGAGAACGGGGTCAGGAGCGTGCAGTGACTCACAACAACACGGGCACGGCTTTATGGAAGAGACTGGTTACGTAACCCAACATCAGACTGCGTTAATGTTATAGATTCATATCATTCTACACCTTGTTTACACATAAATACAACACGCACAATATAATAACACAATATAATAAAGCTGGTACACTACTATCTATTTAAAGGTGATGAATGCAGGGTTTTTTTATTTGGTAGAAATGTTGCTCTCTCCTGCACAAGTTTGGCTCATCTGCCTTTCCCTCTTAGTGTTATTGCTTTACCTTTAAAAAATTGTTTGGTTTTTAAACACTGAAATTGTACCTAAAAAGCCATTGTTACCTGAACATTAAAGAGTAACAATCCTTCCAATGCTATCCACATTTATGCACTCTTTTTATCTGAAATCTCCGTTTGGCTGGAGGCCTTTTTGTCTCTTCCGTAAAAAGCTCGGAAACGTGTGCTGCACTCACTTATCTCGAAGAGCACCGGACTGTCTTTGCTCTCCTTAGGCTCAGTCTGAAACAAGGACTTAATACTTTGCTTTTAGAGGGTGACATATAACAGTGACTAATGGCTTCTTCTTCTGGCGCTATGTGCTCTTATAGGTGTTTAGATTGGGGTGAACGTTGTTTAACGCTCTGAGACCTTGAATCATTCGGCATGCCCTGAGCAGGCTTAGCTGGAGTGTGTGTGTGGGTGTGTGTGACAGTTGTGCATTTGGAGATGTCTTCTGACTCATCTGATCTCCATTTGTGGGGCTCTAATGGAGACTGACTGCCTGCTTTTTGTAAAGGGGAAAAAAAAGTAAGATTTCCCTTTTGTTTGACGGTTTCCTCCTTTCAGCTGTGTTTCTTTTCAAAATAAGATGCTCTTTGTGCCATGACCGGCTTCATTTTCCCCAAAGCTGTCAGTGTTTTGTTCAAAACACTGGTGTTATTTGTGTGTCAGTCAGCAACGTTGTCTTACTTGCATTTGCTTATTCCAGCCAGCTGCCCCCGAGGCATCCCCCGGCTCCCCCGGAGCATCTCAAAGAGCCGCTGGCCTACATGCGCAAGGCACAGGTCGGCCCGTCTGCTTTTATTTCCTCACTTTCTCTACTTCTCCCTGACTCCTATCATTTTTCTCTGCCAAATTCACTTTTAAATCACTAAGGTGTGTGCATGTGTGTGTCTCTTACACAGGCCAGCTGGGAGAAGCGTGTCCTCAAAAGCCTGAACAGCATGAGCACAGAGCTTGGAGTGCCTCTGGCTCACATGGTAACTAAAACATTGTCAATCACAGCCAAGTTTATAGATTGTTGGGTTTTTTGTTTTTGTATTGCAACATCTTTTCTAGAGAAAAGCGCTTAACCCCCCAAAAAATATTACAAATTGAAAACCCTGCATCATTTTAACCCTGAGCCGACTGAGCTATGAGCTGCGGCTAAACCCGAGCAGCTTTTTTAACTGACGATATCCAGACTGTGTTGTTTGGAGTCTGTTTATCAGTTTTTTACTGTTTGCTTCTGCACAGGCATGATTGTATTTATGACTTATTATTTCGAAAGCAATACTGATGTGACATTTTTAAGACAGGATGTGCGGCATTTGTTTGTTGAAATCTTGTCTTTCCGCCTGCTCCACAGAGGCCCGCGGCGGAGCAGAAGGAGCTCACCAACAAATGGAACGAGATGGGCACAGATGAACCAGGTCTCAAGACACTACCCAGGAGATTTGGCCTCGAGCAATCTGCCTTTTATGATAGATTAGTGTTGATGCGTCCAGGCGCTGCTGTATTTATCGCCAGCTTAGCGCATCTCAAAACCAGATCTGCCACTTCCATGTTTGCTTCCTAAGCCGTGCTAATGCAGCCAAGGCTTTCTAAGGCACTCGGGCTCTGTAACATCTGCATAGCACACAGTGTAGCTTTTTGCAGAATACACGCTGGAATTGTGCTGCCAAGCCTCCTCATAGAGGACTGAGCCTGTGCTATGAATTAATTTTTGTTGTTTAAGAAGAGTTTTTATTGTTGTCAGAAGATACGTACCACTTTGACTTCAGGCCACCGCGTTTACAAAGAACACCCTAATCTGGTGTCCTAACAGTGCTATCAGTGCTCAGTGGTGTATAATAACATTTAGGATGTGCCGTCTTTCGGCTGTAAACATTTTGGATTGTGAATCTAGAAGCTGTCCAGACTCCTCGTAGGGAGATAACCAGCAGCACCCCTTCCTCTCGTCCAAAGCCTTAATGCGGCCTTGTTCTGAGGATGACACGGCACTGGAATTTACTGCCATGCTATGAAGATGGTGGACAGAAGTTCCACTTAGAGCTGGCCTTTAATGTGCATAGATGTGTGTTTAAGTTGAAGTTGATAAATTAAGTTCGCAAAGAAATGGCTTTTTTGACTCTTGTGTGCGTGTCTCCACTGGTTGCTGTTACATAACGCATTGTAAAGATTGTTTACGTGTTTATATCGCTGCAGATTTGAGTCGCTTCAGGCCTGTCTATGCTCCGAAAGACTTTCTGGAAGTAAGCACATTCCTCGCTGCTCAGGTTTGTTTGTTACTGCTATTATCAGGATTGAACTCCATTATGTTACATAAATGCTGTCTAAACAGGTCCTAATCGGTTTGCGGAACCCCAACCACGATAGCAGCGAGGACATCAGCGCCAGGAGTCACTGGGGACTCATCCAGGTTCCTCTCAATGTCAGGGACATCCCACACCTGGTAGGGATCTGGGTTCTTCCCCACTTCACTTCACATGTTTGTGGGTCATAGGGATTTGGAAAAAGTTGTTCTTCTGAGCGGGATCAGACACCAGCAGCTTATTCAAAGGATAGCTAACATCACTCCAATTCCTAAGTCTCTGGCTGCCAGTTTAAAGGCTTATTAGCTGTTTCTCAACCTGAATATCACTGATATTCTACAGCAGTGTCACCCAGAGAGGCCTCTTAGCTCAGTGGTAGTGGTGCCCAGAGGAAACTCTGAACAAGGGGAAATAGCTTTTTGTCATTACGCAGCAGTGAAACTCCCTGACTGCTGTTCAAGGTCCTGTTAAAATGTATTAATAATGAATTTAAATGTTGCTGTTATTTTTGCACTATTTTATCCATAGACTGTATGTTAAAAGGAATAAAGCCTGTGGGTGTAAAACATGAGGCCACTGCGGACGTATTTTAACCCTAAATTGTTTTTAATGACTAGCAAGGGGCGACTCCTCAGGTTACCAAGCGACCAGACTTTTTTTTTTTTTAAAGCTCTCTTGCGCAATAGTTCTCCAGGCTTTCCGAAGGTGTGTCAAAGTTTCTTTTTGGAAATTGTCTATTTGGAGGGAATAAAGCCATCTGTAAAACACGGTGGAGGCTCTGGCGTCAGTGGTGTTGGAGATCAACATTGGTGAAATTATTATTGCAGAAAGGTGCCATCAGATTTTGAACCACCATGCAGTACCATCTGGAAAGCATCTGATTGGCAATGGCTTCATTTTTCAGCCTGACAATAATCACATGCATAGAAAAACAGGAGCTGGTCATTATCAAGTGTTAACTTCTAGCGCAGCGATGCCCAACCCCCGGACCACGGACTGGTCCGTGAGTCATTTGGTACCAGGCCGTGAGAGTTGAGACTTAGGTTTGAAATTTATGGTTTTCAGTAGGGCTGGGCGATATGGCCTAAAATTCATATCGCGATATAATTTGAAGCATGTGCGATAACGATATATATCACGATATATTCTTTTCTTCTGTATAACGTATTTTCCACACTATAAGGCACACTTAAAATCCTTTAATTTTCTCAAAAATCTAGAGTGTGCCTTATGTATGAATTCTGGTTGTGCTCACTGACCTTGAACCGATTTTGGCGTGTAGAAATCTGTTAAAAATTGTTTTAGTACAACTTTGGTAAGCCTGCTGATGGACTGCTTGATGGATTGTCAGAGCATTACGGCTGCCGTAGTGAGGAGTAATCTGGGTCCAAAACTCCGTCCCTTCAGGTCCCAAAGTCAAACGAACACTGAGAGTTAAAAACAGTCTAAATTCTTTCATCCTTAATTAAATCATCAGCGTTGCTGCTTTATCGGGTGTAACAATTAAGTTTAACATCCATGCATCCATGAAAACAGAATTTATTAAATTTAACGGAGTTGGAAGTTAACAGGAAGTTAGCTCGCTAGTTTATACCTAAACATTTCATACCATGTTCTGACTGAGAGATTTTTGAAACTAATTAAAACGTACAGCTCTGCTACCACTTCCAACATAAATGAAGACAGAAAACTAAACAGCAGTGGCGTTTGCAGGGTTACCGAAGTTGGACTACCTGGTATATAATGTTGTGCTACGCGATTGCTAGCCACACAGCTATGTTAGCATAACATTAGCACAGTGAAGCTGGAGGATGAACGGCAACTTTTTTTCCACTCAATAAAAGTTAACGTGAGGGATTCTGGTGGTTAGGGACACATGCAATCGCATAGCAGGATGCTATACACGGGCCAAACTTCAGTCAGGAGAACATAATTTACTGATGATAATGGTTGTAGCTGCTGTGATACTTTCTACCAAAACAGGCGCAGCTTGATGACATCATCAACATGCGCTATCGCGATAGAGCGATATAGTCAAAATCTCTATCGTTGGCCAAATCTATATCGTTTCTATCGTATATCGTTTATATCGCCCACCCCTAGTTTTCAGGGTTTTTATCGGTTTTATCGTTAACTCGGTTTCCCTGGGTCTTTTCCCGTGTGTTATGAATAAATCTTCTTTTTTTTGGTACTGGTACTGGTTTTATTTTGTTGGGGACCGCTGTTCTAGCGTGTTAGAAATAAACACTGTTCTTGCCTTATAAGCAACATATGAAGAAGTCATGGGTGTCTCAATAATGTCTCTTAATATATTTTTTTCTTTAAAGTTTTGTGTTTAGTAATAAAAACGTCTTGCATTGTGTTGAGGTAGAAGTGTATTCTTTGAACTGAAAGAAGAATAGATTTGACATTTATTCATGCGTTTTGTGTCTGTTGTGTTAAACTCTCAGAGAGAGGCCTACTCAGAGCTGAACCTGACCAGTGGACAGATGGGGATTGATGACCACGCACTCATCCATCCAGGTATTACTCCTTTCTTGGAAGGAGAAGGATGAGAAGACTGATAACAGATACTTAGCTTGGTAGTTATCATGCCCTAAAAGACATGTTCAAACTGTAACGATAACATGCTGGTGGTTGTACAGTAGCTTAAGTTTATGGCACACATATGTGAGAGTGCCATCAATGTTTTCATCTGACCCTCAGGAAAAGAAGCTCCCTGTTACAGCGCTGTGTCAGCCGTTTAGCAGAATCAGAGGCTCATTAGTTTTAAAAACTTTCAGAGGACTTTTTGTCCTATAAAATACATAATTTGTAGGCAAGCTTAGATCTGAATAATTACAATTATCACTCAGCAGCATTTTAATACCAGACTTAAACACATTTCTGGTTGTGATTAAGAAAGAATACTTTAGAATAAATGTGTTTACCTAATGAACAGAGGGCTTTAATGGTGTATATACCACAGGGACTTCATATCAGTCCTTGTTCCTTACTTGTGCCACAAGGGCCGTCTGGGCTTTCTCAAACAACATCTCGGTGAAGGCCACGTATTGACATTGTTACACTTTGGTGTTCAGGCTTGAAATAGAATCCAGCATGTCTGTTTGTAAATCGAGCAGATAGCACCACTGATGGATCTGTTCTTTCTTTCTCGTTCCTGTACAGACTTGTTTGAAAACGAGTATGTGCAAATCGGAAAAAAAGGTCAGTGTTTGGTTCTTGTTTTTATTCCTAATTTTTTTTTGTGGAAATGGTTTGTTGAGTTCTATTTTCTTCATGAGATTTTGTTCATTGTACACTAAATTACCAAAAGTATTTACTCACCCATCCAAAATCACTGTATTCAGGTGTTCTAATGAACACTTCCATGACCACATGTGTATAAAATCAAGCACCTAGGCGCACTATACACCTCACCTAGGTTGAGGTGTACAGTGCGCTGAGGTCGCCCACTTTTGCAGAATCAATAGTGATGGACCAACAAACTTCATGCGGCCTTTGATTAGCTCAAGAACTGTGCATAGAGAGCTTCGTGGAATGGGTTTCCATGGCTCAGCAGCTGCATCCAAGCCTGACGTCACTAAGTGCAATGCAAAGAGTCAGATGAAGTGGTGTAACGTCAGTGTGGAGTGACTGACCCTTATTTGTCTGGCAATGGGATGGACGATTGCCAGACGGGTTTTGGCGGTTGCCAGGAGACCGGTACTTGTCTGAATGCACTCTGCCAAGTGTAAGGTTTGGTGTAGGGGTCATTTTAGACAATTTCACGCTCCCAACTTTGTGTGAACAGTTCGGGGATGGTCCCTTCCAATATGACTGCACACCAGTGCACAAAGCAAGGTCCATAAAGACATGGATGAGTGAGTTTGGTGTGGAACAACTTGACTGGCCTGCACAGAGTCCTGACCTCAACCCAATAGAACACCTTTTTGGATGAATTAGAGTGGAGGCTGTGAGCCAAGCCTCATCCAACATCAGTGTCTGACCTCCAAATGTGCTTCTGGAAGAATGGTCAAAAATTTCCATAAACACTCCTAAACCTTTCGAAATGTTTTCCCAGAAGAGTTGAAGCTGCAGTGGGTGGACCGACATCATATTAAACCACATCGACTAAGAATGGGATGACCCTCAGAGTTCATTTATGCGCGTGAAGGCAGACTAGCGAATACTTTTGGCAATGTAGTGTAAATCCACGTCCTATTGGTCAAGAATGTACTAGTTTGTTTGTCTTTTGGGAAGGGAAGGAAGGAAATACATGTCCTTTCAATGAATATAACATGAAATTTCTCTTAAGAAAACAACAAAAAACAAGGATATTTGCTGTAAATGCCCATTTTTGCCCATACATTCCTCTATGCTAAGTACAAATACGTAGCAGCTTAAGTGTCCTAACAGAGGCAACCAGGAATGTCATTACCTCATCATTTTTTAAGACTTGTAAAGGATAACTCCAAATAAGACACAGAAACTTGATGAGCAGACAGTCTTGTTTCTAATTTTTGTATTTAAGAGCCTTTTTATGGAGATCTTTTCAAAACTAATCTAATTATATCAACTGCGACCCATTTATGGAAGCCCCAAAATAGACACAAGTGTTACAAGCAGAAAGTGTGATGCAGAAAGAGTACTGAGAAGTAGTGCTGTGAGATATTGTATAATTTGGTACTGATCCAATACCAAGAGAAAATACAGGGCTAGTACTGCCACTACTAATATTGATACTTTTAACCTACAACCTGTGCCTGTCTCTAAAGGCTGTCTCTAAAAAATAATTTATTTAACACGTTTCAATGGGCTACATATGGAACATAGAGGAGAGAAATCATGTATCCATCCTATCTCAGTAGTACTGATCCAGTACCAATACCAGCGTTGTATCAACAATATCGATAATTGGATCGATGCGCCCACCTCTAACGGGAAGTATTTGTGTGACTCAGTGAATGACTGCCACCTCTGAGTGGAAGCACGAGCATTCAGATTGGTAACACTTTAACTGTTAGCTCGTTGCTCTGTAACAACACCACCTATATCATGGGCAAAATCAGATATCAGCCAACAAGAGTCTTACAAACACAGGCAGTACTTTATTTACACAACCACGACCCTCGATCTACAGTTCGCCTCTGTGCCTAAGCTGCAACTCGTGGTCCAGACGAAGGAGTAAGTGCACTCGAATAGGAAATTTAGGAAACGAGGAGCGTGTTCGTTTATGTTATGACTGGCCAGCACCTTAAGTCAAGAGCTGTGTGTTTTTGGCTCCTGTCACAACAGAGATTTAGGGCAGAATGGGGAAGTTGAAGAGTTTGTTTCCAGCATGTGCCTGAGTGATTTCTTGGAAAGCTATGCAGGAATTATGGGAATGTCTTTGTTAATATTTTTGATGTTTATACATTTTTTTGAGGGGGAAAACATCCTCCACACTCAGTCTTTTCATTTTTGTGCTACTTGTCGAGGATTCTTGCTGAATTCTCAATAAATGTTGAATATTTTGAATATCTTTGTATACAGTCGTGAGCCACCCTTCATTTATTTGTTTTTGCTAGGACAATAGGAGTTTCTGCCTCACATACAGGGAACTACAGTATCTAAGGTAGAAACAGAGTTTGTAAGACGCTTTATAAAGGTGTTTATTATTATTATACCTTTAATATTACCTTTATTCTTGTTAGTTTTGACCGGATCTCCTGACCTTCTCCGCACATACTGACAATGATTTTTGGATTTATTGCTTCATCAGACCTGTTGTCACTGACTTTCAGTCCAGTTCTTGTGTAATTTAGCATACCTCAGCCTTTTTTCCTATTTCCTTTCCTTATGAATGGCGTCTTGACAGCCAGCCTTCCCCTGAGACCAGTTGATGAGGCTTCAGTGAACAGTAGATGGATCAACTCTTTCACGTCCTGTGTCAGGTCTTTGCTGGATTTCTTCAAGCTCTTTCAGGACATGACTTTCAGATACTTTTCATCTGCTTTAGTTGTTTTTTTTTAGGCCTGCCACTCTTTTCTTCTCTAGTTGTTCATATACATACATGTGTTCTTCCTCCACTCTACTGTTTTACCTTTATATAGCCAATTGAAAAAGAAAGTAGACCCTCTTTTAATTCTAAGGTTTTAGGTATGAGGACTAAAACGTATCTTCTGGTCCTTAGGAGGACTTGAATGAATTTAAATACAGCACAACAGCAGATGTTACACTGTCATTATTTAACAGTAACTAAGCCATTTCCAAATGATCTGAAGTCCATCATTCAGCAGTGAGAAAGATTATTCACAAGTGGAAAACATTCATGACAGCAGCAGATCTTCCCAGGAGTGGACGCCCCAAGGCTGCAAATAACTAGAGAAATCCTCTTCTCTATAAAAAGAACATATCAGCACGGCTTAGGTTTGTAAAGGTGCATCTAAACAAACTTATGGAACAATGTTCTTTGGACAGATGAGACCAACGTGCAGATGTTTGGACAGCATATCGGCTCAATCGCCTCATAACATCTGTCAGCACGGTGGTGGAGTTGTGATCATTTGGGCTTGGCCACAAATAACATTTGTGTATTTACACTGAATGTTAAGACGTACTCTTACAGGAATTACAAATGATCACAAATCCAACTCCTGTGTAGAAGAAGAATACATCATTTGAAATTCTCGCTTCTGGAATATGACTAATTTTTTTATGTAATCCATTATTATCTCTTGTATTCATCTGTCATTTAGTCTGTCAAATGTCAGAAATGTGTCACAGTTAACCAAAGAAAAACACTGACTTCTTAATAATCAAATGTTTTATCATCAGGGTTCAGAAGCAGATTTTTGTGATTTTTTTGTTTTTTTTCACTTCATTAATGTTTTTTTTAACCCTCTTTCTGAATGGGGAATAGCCAGGCGAAGGAAGCCTGGTCCTAAGGTGAATAACAGCTGTGTTATGCACCCATTCTCTCTTTTGTCTTCATCTCTCTTGTGTAGTGGTTATGGAGGAGGATAGTGCAGCAGCACAGCAGTACAGCAGGCAGGGCTGCCCCACCGGGCTCCGGGCAGACCTGTGGGCCCTCATCCTTAACGCCACGAACCAGCCACAGGTATAATACACTGTGCACACTCTCACACACACACACACAGGCGGAGTTGCACTCTGGTGGCCACCGTCAGCTGGCTGTGTTTGCTGTAGAGCAGCCGTGCACACACAGCTGCAGTGATTCCCAGAGGGCATGTTTACTACAAGGTGAAATTTTCAGCTGCGTCCATATTCATGCTTAACGGTTTGGAGCTGAGGGGCCGTTGGGCCTCAGGTGTATTCGTTTCCCTGGAGAACGGCACCAGGATTAAACACTTTGCATCCTTGCACTTATACCGTGCACTAAAAACCAACACATGATGTATAACACCAACTGAACTGCAATTTCTACACTAGACAATCTGTGCATTCACTGGTGTGCTGCTTATCGGCTCGCTGTGACTGTTTGTACAAACGTTAACATAATCAGATGCTGGGGGGTGTAGCACAGTTAGCCCAAACAGCGTGGCTGCCTGTGTGTGTGGCAGAGGTCTGTGTAAACGCTGCAATCCAGAGTCTCATGTTGGTGCCAAGTTGCAAAAACAATGCTTGTGATTAGGAGATTGATTCGTTAGAGAGAGCTATGTGGGCAAACCTGCTGAGGTCTGGAGAGTGTTAGCACGGCTCTGGATACCACAAGGGCAAACACATTAAACAGTCACAGTTGGTTAGTTACAGATAGGATAAATGTGGCTGGTGCAAAATTGTCTGCATTGTGTATATTATGAATTAGAATTATCTTTCAGTAGATCTAATATGAAGACTGTAATCTCTTCAGTCAAATGACTTGTGTGTTGCTTTGATAAATGTTAAATAGTCCCAATCTAATTTTGAAAACAAGTTTGGGACGCGGTATAATTAAACGTGAACTGAATAATGCAAAGTGCAAATCATTTAAATCTTATATGTAACTGAAGAAGAGTACACATTAGCATTGTAAACAGTTGTTAACAAGATCTGTGATGGTGTGGTGGCACATTTAGTGCAAATGGCACACGTTCAAACTGTGGAGGTATCACTGATGCTGAAATATAGACATTTACAGGCCATTTTATTAGGCACACCTGTTCAACTTCTGTAAATCTCGAATCTCTTTAATTTCTGCCAATCATACGGCAACGGCTCAATGCATTTAGGCAGCAGATGTGATCGAGATGACCTGCTGATGTTCAAACCAAGCATCAGAATGAGGAAGAAGGGTGATTTAAGTAATTTTAAATGTTGCATGGTTGTTGGTGCCAGATGAGCTGGTCTGATTATTTCAGAACCTGATGATTTTCTAGGAGTTTCCCCACACAAACATAGCTAGGATTTGGAAGAATTTGTCTGAAAAAGAGAAAATATCAAGTGATTGGCAGTTCTCTGCCTTTGGATGTCAGCGGAGAATGGACAGACTGCTTTGAGCTGACAGGAAGACAAAAGCAACTCTACAGTCACCAGATCTCAGT
Source organism: Pelmatolapia mariae (assembly GCF_036321145.2). NCBI lineage: Eukaryota > Metazoa > Chordata > Actinopteri > Cichliformes > Cichlidae > Pelmatolapia > Pelmatolapia mariae. The sequence goes on from NC_086229.1 coordinate 77,052,077, forward strand.
TTAACAGAGAGCACCTTTGGGATGTGCTGGTGAGCTGTGTGGTGCTGTCATGTTAATACGGACTAAAATCTCTGGGCAATGTTTCCAGCACCTTGTTCTTCCCCTGAAGGGAGGAAGTGTGCAATCAGTTTGTTTGTTTTGTCTGTTTGTTAGCAGTCTAGCTTTCAAAGTTTTCAAGATATAATTTTCAAATTTTGTGTGAGGGTAGATGCCAATAACAGCTCGAGCTGATTTCGTTTTGCTGAAATTCTCTTCAAGGTCAGAGTAAAAACTTTGTATTACCCACAGTGTTTTTTGGATCATCTTCACAACAGTATATTGTGCCTTGGCGGACATGATTACCTAGGTGGGCTAAACATTTGACCAAGGTCAAAGTTGATCTTGAGCGCTAACACTACTCAGCACTATTGAGTAATATATCATATTATGGGGCACAGAGAGAGCTTATTATTTTTTCAATATGACGCTCTACAAGGTGACGCCATAGCAGGCTGACATCATCATAAAAACATCATAAAACATCAAAGTTTGGCATTTATTTACAACAAAACAAACCGGTATACACAACACACTTTGATTCAGCAGCATGTATGATGGATGTTTAAAACAGCAGGACTTTGTAGTAAAAGCCAGGCTGCATCCCTGCTTCTGAATAGGGATCCTCAGCTTCCTGAGTGCTGGTCATAAACATGCTCGTTTTAACACAGTGGGATATTTCTTAATTGTTTTATCCTTTATTTTTAAAGTTTTGTAGAGTGGTGTCCATATCAGAGCTATTTCACTATCCACAAATCTAACCTGTAAAGTGAACTGCTGTGACCCATGTTTCCACTCCATACCAGCAGGATATATAAACTTGAAGTATTTTAGCAGAAGTTGTCTGAGCTGTCTTTTGCTGACGCTGTCCATATTACCGCAGTGTTTTCGGTGTCTTCGCTCAGCTGTCAAAATCACAGAAACGTCTGTTTTTGCTCTCACATCCACACTGCCGATCATTGTGTAGGTGCTCTTTCTTTGGTCCATTTATGATAACCTGTCTCAAACCGGAGGCGCGCTTGATTTTAACCATGCGGTCGGAAACACGTCACCTCTGCGTGAAGCCTCGTTCAAACCTGCTGTAGTCACAGACAGAGAAAGTGCATAAAGTTGACTTAGAGGGATCTGTTAAAGAGAGTGAGGTATATTTTAAATAATAAATGGGGGGGAATATTCCCGTTACGTTTGCGATGCAATTTATGGAATCTGGATGTGAAACCGCCTGAAAGTTGACATTAAACATGTTGGCTCTCTGCTGTTTCAGGATGTGATGCATTATGAACAGTTGAAGGCAGGAGTCATACAGCATAACCTGCTGGTGGACAACCTTATCTATAAGGTAAGTTACATTGTCACTGTGCTCATCAATAATCTGTAACGTTACTTCATTCTGAAATCATTTTAATTTCAAAACGTCCTCTCCGACAGGATGTGAAGCTCACCGCCAGTAATGACGACTACTACTTTGTGTTTGAAGATTTCCTCTATCAGGTAGGCTCTCTTCTCCTCTCCTCTCAGTTTACTTACCACACCAGGAGCTTTTTAAAAAATGTTGTGACCTGAGCTCAAATATTAATGAAGTGCTTGCTTGGAACTTGTTACTGTTTAGCATTTCAGCATAGTTAAAACTTTGTATCTGTTGACATGTTTCTAACTTCTATCAACAAAGTTAAAGGCTTGAAACCTGCTCGTGGCCTCCCTTATCAATTTGTTACACTTATTTTGTTGTACAGTTCAGTTGTTTACACTGTTACAGATTAAACAAAGTCACTGTTGTGTCTTCCATATTCCTGTGAGATAAGAGCTTCTACGTCACCCAGAAACCAATTGGCTCAAACATTAAAACTCGTTTTAGCTTACTGTCACTTAATAGCAACGCTCATCTTTATCTGCCTTACTTGTTCAGCCCAGATGCGGATATGACCTTGTATTAATAGCTTCACTGGCACTCACTGCTCGGTTTCTCTTTAGTGCTCAGCTGATAAACACTTGCATGTACTGGGCAACCGGTTTATTCAGCGACTGTTTGCCCATCATGCTCACTAATGCTAAACCGATGAACACATAGGTGTAACATGAACAAAGCTACAGTATTCCTGTCAATGTTGACTAATGTTAAACTCACTAGGCACTGAAAGAATCCACGTATTGTTACTCTTGAGCAGCTACATAAGCAGAAATTACTTCTTGAGAACACGCAAGTTTAGAGTTTTCCAGAAATGTTATGCCATATTATAAAAAAGCCACACAATGAAACACTGTCAGTCTTGGATTAGTCTCCCCAGAGACTGGAACTGAACATTATTGAAGCAGCGTGGCATCATCTCGACAGAGAACAGAACAAAAGGCAGAAACTTCCAAAAAAGAGCTTTAAATGTCCTTCAAGATGGCTGGAGAGCTATTCCTGTAGACTACTTTGTCACAGTCTGGCAGTGGCAGACTGTATGGATTGACGAAAAGGCTTGCAGACTCCAAGGAACAGGGAACAAAACTTGAATGTTAACAAAAAGCGAGCCGTTTAATGAGGCAGGTAACAAAGGTACAAACAAAGGGCAAGGCAAACTGAAGCAAAACTAACATTAACCTAAACTGGGTGAACTAAAAATAAGCATGAAAAAACCCTCAATATGAAACTCGGCCTGGATGCAACAATACCTGAAACATGACGTGAACAACAGACAACCTGACCCCAAACAAAGGAGGACTTAAGTACACAGAGAGATAACGAAGGGATGGGGAACAGGTGGGAACACAGCTGGGACAAATCAAACCTAACAAAACAAGGGGAAGCAAAACTAGATGCACTGCACATAGGACAGGGACCTTCACAATAAAACAGGAAACAGCATGGAACGCAGACATAGCAACACAAACTTGACAACATACAACACGCAGCATGAAACATAAATGGTGAGGGAAACTTAGATACAGGGGTAGAAAACACAAGGAATCTAATAAACAAATGAACTTAGCTAACCTAATGAACTTAAACATAAACATCAAAATAAACTAAAACTTAAAACGCTGGGTCAACAGACCCAGGAACGTGACATACTTAAAGAAACAACAAGAAAGCTCAGAGTTCAGGCTGTGTTGAAGAATAAAGGTGGTCATACCAAACTCTGTTTTTGCCTTCATATACTGTATTTCCATGTATATTTGGAGGTTCAGTAAATCAGTGCAACTATTTCCCATTTTCATTGTAAGATATAAAGAAGTGAGGGTTGTCTCGAGACATTTGTACAGAACTTTAAATCCACATCAGGTCTTTTGGATAAACATATATTCACGTGACATTGTTAAAGTCATTAAATCAATATTTAATACAAAAATGTAATTGTCTTGATTTGAGTTTGGATGTTTTTTATGCTTCAGTCAAAGACTTTCCACCACAGCACTGTTCTGATCATACAATGTGACTGCATTGATAAGACTGCTTTATTGTCTGTGTGTAGAAATGGTGACGGTATGAAAGCTGATTATATAGAAGTCTCAAAAACTCACAAAACTCATATCATCTAATGTGATAGACGTGGCATTAGAGGGTTAAAAATGGCTAAAATGCATTTGAATTAGACCTGAGAAGTAGTCCCACAGTGACATCCCGTCAAATAATCTCAAAGGTCAAGCAAACCACGATTCGCTGCAGTCCTCATCTGCCTTCAGTCTTAAGTTAATTGTACGAATTTCTGCTGGTTTCATCTTTTCTCTAGAGATTATTTTTCCGCGCTGATGTAATTCAGCTTAAGTGGCTAGAGGAAATGAAATTTGTTCGCAGAAATATACAGAAGTTGGACTGTAATGGAAAGATCTCTCACTCATACGGTCCTTTTGTGAAACAAGCAGCCACTTAAGGCTCGGTAACTGCCTGCTTCAGTACATCCTGAAACCCTGACCCCAGATGTTCTGCTTTAATAGATTTCTTACCCAAGAGGAATCAGGGCCACTCAAGGCCATCACCAGCACAGAGCAGATAAGAGTATTAACTGCTGTCTGTTGTCAGGCGGGGATACTGTTACATATTAGGAACATATCCTATATACATCCCTCATGAAATTTAAGCATTGCAAACCTTAAATCCACTATGTGATACTATCATTTTTAATCAGTTCATGAAAATGTGTCTGACTCCGTGTGCGCAGTGTTTAACTCCACCCCTTTTGTTCTCCCAGGTGTTGTTGTGTTTCTCCCGTGACACGGCTGTCCTGGAGCACTTCAAATACAACAGTGCCACACCTCCCAAGTCATACATCCAAGGTGAGATTATTAGCTAAGGACAAATATACACAGTTACGCATCTCTTCATGGCACGAGGCCAGAGGAATGCCACTTCACACGTATAACATGGGTTCTAATACACCGATGACTTTGCATGTTAGCTGTGTTTATTTCTTTGAACCTGACCTAAGATGAGTGTGGGATGCCGAGGGGTGAGCATGTCTGTATGGTCAGGAGTCTGTATTTTTCAGGTCATTTGAATAATGCCATTATTGAAAAACAAATCAAAACACTGTTAAATGTATTTTCACTAAAATCCTGGTGATTTTATTTTCAAGAAAGTCAAAATCTCTTTGGTAGCTGCTACAATTTTTTATTTCCATGATAAGCCTTGCATGTGGTTAAAATGACTAAAAGATTAGAAGCTAATGTCATTGCTTGTCTGTCTCACAGGGAAAGTGGGAGATGAGGAGTGTGCTGTTGTTTATCCTCCCAATGGTGAGCTTTAATATTATTTCACATGTTCTGGTAGTGTTATTTCTCTGTTCAGCAATATTTTATGTAACAGGCCAAATATCTGTTGAGGGAGTGATTAACTAGAAGAATAAAAAATGAATAACTGAAGACGGGATTTCAACATATACCTGTGGTAAAGATAACAGCGATAATTACAAGTGAAAATATGATATAATGTTACAAAATGTACATGTAATAATATCCTAAACAACCCAGCCATGCCTAAATGTATTTTATTACACTTCTTCCTTTAAGTCACTACCTTATGTAGACTCAGCTCATCTACATGTTAAATTAGAGAAAAGTAAGATGGCTTTGCTAATGGGATTAACTTTCCTGTAGCAGAGTACACAGTTTTACCTAGCAACCAGTGGTTGTCATGGGTCACTGACCAGTCTCTAGGCCTGCATTCGGCCAGTAAAATTGTTTTCACTGCTAGCAGCCACTCACAAATAGCCAATGAAGACACGTTTTTACCTCTTGTCCAGTGGTTGCCACATGGTTGCCAACTGGTCTCTAGCCCCCCCTGTGATTGAGACCTAAGCCGATTATGTTAAGCACTACAACATGGATCCACTATTTCCAGCGTATTCCTCCATGATATTTTGTACAAACTGAGTACAGTGGTCCCTCGTTTATCGCGTGAGTTACGTTCCAAAAATAAACTGCGATAAACATTCTCAAAGTTCAAACCTTCGTAGAAAAATAAGTCTTATATAGAATTAAACCAAAGGCACCCGCGGTTGCCTTTGACGGTGCAAAATGTTTCGTCGACATTGTTGTGTTTGTTGGGGAGAAAACTTACAAACATACAGTACAGCACTTCAGAGTCACACTGCTAGCGATCGAAGATTTATTTAAATTTGACAAGCTGAACGCATTCTGTACTGTACAGGAGACACGGCATGAGATTGATTCACAATGGTCTACAGCCAATCAGGACGCAAAACACAATGCGCTGTACTACAAAAAAAAAGCATGCAAAATTGCACCAAAAATAATCCGCGAAACAGCGAGACTGCGAATGGTGAACCGCGTTATAGCGAGGGGTAGTGTGTTTAGGAATTTACCAGTGATGTGTTCATCAGTTTTTGTGGTTTTTTTACTGTTTGTGTTATTAGGAACTGTAGTGAAATACAAAGTACTTTTGGATGTTTAAACTTCCTTATATACTTTGTCAGTGTTATACATTCTGGCAACGGTGTGTACTCTTATTTAGCATGGCAGCTAGGCTCACATTGCCCTGATCTCTAACCTATAAATCCATGAAAATAAAGATGATTGGCGCCATTTATTTATCAAACCATCTCTATATAGTTTAATATTATCGTCACTGAATGCTTTTCTTTGCGTTTAACCGTAGATTAAAAATCTTATATCATCACAGGCGGAATGGGGACAGAAGCACAGCATTTACACAATTATTCACACATTCAGACAAAAAAAGTTTACCTGGAGTCTAAAGTCAATATCGCTTGTCACGCTGAAAACGTAACTGATGTTTATGTGTAAGAAATGTACTGACTTGCACATCTTTTTTGAACAGGTGTGATTCCTTTTCATGGCTTTTCAATGTATGGTGAGTATGTTCGTGAAAATGAGCGGCACTCTTGCTGCTTTTTCCAGAAGTGAGACAGTATAAGCAGGATGTGACAGGGAGTGTGTATTTGAATTTCTCCCACAGTTGCGCCTTTGTGTTTCTTGTACAATGAGCCTTCCAAACTGTACAACGTATTCAGGGAAATGTACATCCGATACTTCTTCAGACTGCACTCCATTTCCTCCCACCCCTCGGTAAGATTTTGTGTTTGCTAAAAGTCAACATCCAAACGTTCTCTTCTTCTGTCTTCATGCGTGTACTTGATGTGGTTTCTCGTGTGCTCCTGCAGGGTATACTGTCTTTGTGCCTGCAGTTCGAGCGGCTGCTTCAGACCCACCTGCCGCAGCTCTTCTACCACCTGCGACAGATTGGGGTGCAGCCGTGAGTAGCCTTCACACTCCACACTGTGGTCCAGTGTATCTCACCAGGAACATGCGGCTAGCAATGCTATTGAATAATTAGCTTAGAATAACTTCCTGTCCAATCAATCCCCGCTGTATCCAGTCCAAAACCAGTTTAAAAGTGTGCTTGGGATCATTGTCCCATTGGTTAGTTTTAACGATCTAGTGGTTGCCTGTCCTCTTCTTTCATTATGCCATCCACTTTGTGCAATATACCAGTACCGCTAGCAGCGGAACAGCCCCAAAGCATTGTGTTACCACCACCATGCTTGACAGCTGCTGCAGTCTTCTCACCTTTACTCTTTCAAACATACTTCTTGTCAAACATACATCTTGTTGTGGCTAATTGTTTGTGTAGCTCAGGGGGTAGAGCAGATCATCTGCTAGTTGGAATGTCGGTGGTTTGATCCCTGGCTGCTAGTGTCTGCATGCCAAATATCCTTGGGCAATATCCACAAATCATCCATCGGAGTGTGAATGTTAGATGCACTTATGTAGAAAAAGCTTTGAAAAAAGTGCTTGTGTGAATGGGTGAATAAGGCAAGTTTTTTAAAGTGCTTTGAGAAAGAGTAGAAAAGTACTATATAAGAACTAGTCCGTTTACTAAATAGCTCAATCTTTGTCTTGTCTGACCATAATATTTTTCTCCAGAAGGCAATTGACTTGTCCAGCTGCAAATTTCAATCAAGTTTGAAGCTTCTTTTTTATAGCGTTATTTTTGTGCCACTATTCTGAGCGCACGTAAAAAAAATTTGAGCGCACGTAAAAAAAAAAATTTGCAGGTGCAAGTGTTGCATTTTGAGGAGAAATTTATTTTGAGCAAAGAAAAGCTACATTTGAATGAACAAAATTCATTGCTGCGTGCAAAAAATGTATTTCAGTGTTTGCTATTATCCATACACACACACACACAATAGCAGCCCCTCTCGCTCAGGTTTTGCATTTGCGCTCGCTCGCAATGTGTTGCTTGCGCTCTCGACATTTCTGCCCGTGCGCGTTCAACTCTTTCTGCACACCGTTATATTTGTGCCACAAAACCAGCCAATCACAGACTTGGATGCAAAAAAATCTGATTGGCTGTTTTGGTCTCCAATCAGCTCGAAATTACAAAATGCAATATCCCAGAATCCATTTCGTCCAAAACTCAAACGAGGCAGTGGCGGAGGAACACAGAGTGACGGAGTTTGAATTATTACTCTTTCTGGGTCACAAAATAAACTTTTAAGATATTTTCATGCGAGAATGGTGCTGTGTAAACTTCAAATATCTGCTCGATTTATCAAGACATCACATATTTACAGTATTTGCCATACTTTTTTGGTGGGTACCCTCTGAGTCCTTGAGGAGATAAAACTGGCCACACTGTGGACAGGAATGCTGGTGTACCAGCATTTTCCAATTCATGGCAGGCTTGACCTTTGGTGGTTCCTGGGTTGTTCCTGAACATCCTGACCAATTTCTTCATCTGAGGATTACACTTTTGGTCTTCTTCCAGACCCACATCAGAAAAACTTGTACTTGAACTCAGAAAAACTTGTTTGAACTGATGATCTTGGAATCTGCAGTTGTTTAGAAATCCAACAGACTTTCGCAAATTGTGTAAATCTACCATTGTCTTTCTTGGATCTCCATAGAGTTATTGCACTTTCCCAAAGTTCTGAGTATTGGTCAATCCAATAAGTGCTGTCCAATAAATCCTTTTTATATTGCAAAGAGAAACTACCAGTTGTAGTCAGTCAAGATTACTAATGAGAAGTTAACAGACCTTGTCAAGTTAAGATACTCTTGAACCTTAAGCACCACTTATGAAAAGTTAAGTGAGTGTTTGAAGTATATATTTAAGCCAATATCTGTACTATTGACCCTGTGAGAATTAGAGTGCATCCAGTTCTTGTTTTTTTAAAGTCGTTAAAGGTGGAATGATTGTATACTGTACAATCATTCCACCTTGGAAAAGGAATAATTCAAAGAAATCCTTAAAATCCCCAAATTAACATGACATTCATGCCCATAATGATTGTATTTAAACTTCATGCATTCAGTCTTAGTTGCTTTATGAAGCATGACAACTGGCATTAAAAGATGGAGCATCACATTTAATTTTCCCCGCTTAGCCTGAAAAGCTCGGGGTATTGTTGTCACCCTGCCGGCTGGTTGGGTCGGCACTGGGCGATGTGAACATGATAGTATAAGACTGAAACAACATAGGATTTTCAAATGAAGTGGATCTACTAAAAATCTCAGGTAAGTTCAAATGTCTATGACATTGATCTTGAGATCAAGGTCAGAGGTCAAGTTGAATGAAAATCTTGCATGCTGCATGTTTAAGGTATGCAGCTAAAATACTAGTAATGCGTCTTTTCATTTTATGACCACCCAGCAAAAATGGCTTCAAAAAAGGGTTTCATTTACAAACAACCCAGCACTTTAGGATGGAAAAAAGGAGTCTGAGATTTGGTTGTGCTGGCCCACAGAATATCTAATCTGGCGTGCATATTTAAACACAGGATCTAAAAAGCTTTTTAAGGTTTATTATGACAATGTTGGTTTAGTAGATTTAACAAATGGAGGGTGAATGGGTGGATGGATGATTTTCTCTATACATTCAGATAAGGACAAACAGTTACAATTAAGAAACAAACCAAGTCACAGTGCTATCATGCTACTGAAACGTGTGTCACTAATGCATCCACCGCCTTAGCATTTCCATTTCTTTAAAGTTAATACATGGCTCTGGTGTAACACAACCATACATGTGAGTGATGAAATATCTATTTAGACCTCATGGTAATTACATATAAGGTTAAACAGTCTTCTTAATGTAAGGGGTCTTTGTTCTCAGCCTGGTGGTGAGGAGGTAAAAGCCTACCAGGCCAAAGGGGTGGAGTCATAAAGACTCCTGGGTATTTCCAACAGATTGACAGGATATGATGTATACTGGTGTGGGGAAGTTGGAAAGGGGTTTTAACAGTATATGTAATAACTATTCTGATTAGTCACTCCAGGCACTTGGGTTTCAGTGTTATTTCCATGGCAATATAACATAAAAAAAACTATAATTCTTACCATCACAAAAAGTGACAGTGTTTTTAGTGGTTTTTACTTATTATGATTTTAGTATTTATTATTCCTGGTTCTTACGTAGACATTTTCCTTTGAATTGATATAGTAAATAAAGTCACTAAGGCTCATATGCACCTCATTAACCTCTACAGAGACCTGGTAATTGTCTTCTAGAGCTTGTACTTCCATGAGATTTGTGCCATCTACAGATTGTACTGCCAGGAGCTGAGTGGTAGCTCTGGCGGCCACCGGTTTTTTGGTTGTTTTTTTTTTGGTCTAGTATTCTTGTCTGTTCCCGTTTCGGCCATCAACATTCGATGTTTGCCTATTCGTGTGGTATAAAGACTTATAGTTATCAGCTACTCCCATCTAGTGTTGAATTACTGGAATTACAGTCTTAGTACTGATTCAGGGATCCTTTAAAAACCACTTACGATTAGTACGGTACAAGATGCTGGTATTTTACCCTGAGTTGCTTGCTAATATGACACATTTGCACAACTGCAGTCATAAAATCAGTTTACAAACAGATGTTTTTGTCTCCAGGTTGCGTCTAGCCTTTAAGTGGATGGTACGGGCCTTTTCTGGCTACCTTTCCACCGATCAGCTGCTTCTTCTTTGGGATCGAATCCTTGGATATGATTCACTGGAGGTAGTTGCAGGTAAACAACTGTAACATGCTTGTCTTGTCTTTTTTTTTTTAATTGTAATACCCTCCATGCTTGAGTCTGATTAGTTCTTCCTATCCAACTCCCATCCTTCTATTCCAGTTCTAGCAGCTGCTGTGTTTGCCTTCCGGGCCGAGAACCTGATGGAAGTGACGTCGCTGGCTTCAGCCGAGGTACATGTGCCTGTTATACTTGACTTGTACTTGTGTGTGTGCATTTGAAACTTCTGACTTCAGTCCCTCTCCCTGTCCTCCTCACATACTCCTGGAAGGCTGTAAATAGCCTCTGATGATCATTCAGTACCAGTAACCCAGTCATCTGAATGCAGATGTCTGTAAAAACCCCGACACTTAAGAACCCTCACCCTCTTACCCCACCCTGTGCACAGCACACCAACTTCTTCATCCAAATCCCAGCAGCACTTAAAAGGAGATTTTGTCATTAATTTCAGTTACTGCTGGAGGTCTTGTAACAAAAGATCAGCTGCAGAATCATCATCACAGCTTTGAATTAGTCAAATAAACAGCTAAAAGATGAAGAAGTGCAGCCTGCTGTGACTCCTGCACTGTCGCTCGTGTTGCCCCGTTACACTAAATGCAGGTCTTTAGCATGTCTTGATGCATTCTCAATCATCCAGGAAAGTAAATCTCTTAAAGTTGAATCTGTTCATCTGGACGTAGCGTTTTGTGGGAGAAACGTTACTTGGATGAGTGACGAAACGTTTCTCCCACAAAACGCTACGTCCAGATGAACAGATTCAACTTTTGGAGAGGTCTTTAGCATGTTTGTACTGTACGCTCCGTCCGCTCCCGAAACCAGGAGCAGACCATACAGTGACTCCCCTCCCTCCATCCACCCTCCCTCCAAGGGGTGAGGCTGGGGTTAAACTATAATATGATGCATGAGACCGGTACTATTTGCTTGCTCATTTACCACCTGCCCCAGTAGGGACAAGATATCATAACACACTGCTCCTTATATTATATATTTAGAACCTTGGGGCCTGCATTGAAATGGTAAACCTTCTCTCTAAACATGATATGCTCCCTAAATTTAATCTCTCACTGACTCCCAAAAGGACAGGGTGGGGAACGGTGTACTCTTAAGCAAGGATTGTCGGTTCCCAAGGATCCTGCGTCATCATTATTATGCGTGTCGGATCTGTGTGGTTGCATTTTCTTGTCTGTTGAGAAGTGGGGCGGGGGAGAGGGTGTGCTTCACACAGGTGAGATGGGGAATGAGGTCAGAATTCTTATTTGTGTTTTCTTTGACAAACTCACTGCAGGCTGTCCTCGCTGACCTTTCAACTCTGAAGGTCATGCCGCTCATCCAGGTCTTTCTGTTTGCCACCACCATGTGAGGAACGCTGACACGGCAGCACGGGCCGTGTTACGCGCATTCCATCGCCGGGAGGGATAAAATGCCACTTAGCTACTACGCCACACCCGCACCGACATGATTAACGGTCCGATTAACAGATGGTTCAATTCCACACCGCATCTCGCACCGCATCCCAAGGAGAAAGTCGAAGCCACCTTTAGCACATATGCACCGTAAACTGTAAATATCGTGTTATGAGATGCTGTACAGTATATAAGCATAGACTACAAACTAGTAAAAGGCTAAGCTGGCCTCCTTAAGCCATATGCTCTGCAGGGAAGAAGACACACACGCACACACTCGCAGGCAGCAGCGGTTGGATCAGCTCATTAGTAGACGTGTTGCACGAAGCAGCGATTGTATTGCGAGAGAGAATAACAGTAACGTCTCCAAGCTTGGCTAATGAAACGTTAATTAGCGCATGCAATTTATTCCGCTCTGTGGCTCCTGCTTGTTACGACGCTATTAAATAATGCCGATGCAGATGAACGAGGAGACCGGGACGCCCCCAGTCTGCACCAGCATGTTGAAAGAAAGCCACAAACTGAATTACGCTGTTGCTCATATATACAGTAATTAGAAGCTGCTGCGTACGTACATGGTTTATTGTATAAGGAAGGAAATGTCTTCAAGCAACTTAAAGAAGTCCAGACGCTTTTCTTTGCAAACTCCTTTGACTACGATGACCTGGATGACTGAGAACCTTCACAGACAAGGAAGGAAATGCAAATCACTGCACCCTTAAGAGACGTTTAGCGCCTTCAGTGCCAGTATTTAATTTACACCATTGTCTGTGTTTTATTATTGTATTTAAATTTTAAATAATGTATTTAATTCCTGAATGTATTCAATTATTTATGCAGTTTTTTTTTTAATTCAGTCAAATCCATTTTTGTCTGTACTTGGGTCAAAGTATTCTCTGCCAGTCAGTGTCAAGATCGTGTTTTTGGTGTTTTTTCTGCACCAGTTTTCAAATAAAATCTAATTTTGGTGAGTTTCTTCCTCTGTGATCCTGTAAAGTCGTGAATTATGTCGACCTCTGTGGGGTTCCTGCTTCTTTGGGACCAGTTATTTGGACATGCCGTACTGTAATCTGGACTCTCACCATAAGTCATTTGCAGAGAGGGCAGAATGGGAAAGTGACCAGGAAGCAGCACCGAGGGACCCGGTTGCTCTCCCTCCTCCTACATGCGGCATCTGCTCCATTTCTCCTTGGTTGCTGGCTACTCTCCTCCCCTCTCCCTCCCTCCGCGGGCTCGTATCGAATTATGCTGTTCTTCTCTTTCGTCTCCTGCTCTCCTGGCCTCCGCTGCATCTGCCACCTGTTTACTAGGACTCCCACGGCTCACTCTTTTATCAGCCGTTACACCTCCTTTGGCCTCCCGCAAGTCTGTTACTCTTGACGAGCATCACCTGCTGCTGTAGCTCGCTCACGCAGCAGTTCCTCCTGGTGGCTGAAGTGTTTCATTGCAGGGCGGCGTGTCTTGTGTCCGTCAACACTGAGGCTGGCCGCCGCTGAAAGATTTCTTGTTGAGAGCCGTATCAAGTACAGTGGGCTTAATAAGTGTTTGGACAGCAGCATGAATTGGCTCTGTGCTCTTGTTACTGCTGATATGAAATGACTCAACATTTATGGGGTTAGAGTTTTAGGCCATGGCCACTAAAACAGCCTGCCTTACATTCCACTGTGCTAGACCGCTTGGATCACAATTCCATACAATAAAAATCTTATTTATAATCCTGATGGAATGTAAAATGCATGTCACAGTTTTCTGACAACAAAAAGAGGAATGAGCGTAAAATCAACCAGCAATGAAAGAGTATGATATGCAGAAGCATGTCATTCTGAGTAAATGTGGAAATAGTATACTGGGAAAAATAACATGGAATAATAAAGGTCTAATCTTTTGTTACAATCAATCTTTTGCAACAGATAAAGTTTTTTAGGAGTGCTTTTGTTGCGCTCACTTTCACCAGCCAGGTTTTTGGGTGAAAATACTCGTGAATAAGACGGGGTTTTGTTCTCAGCATATCTATACCCATACATCTCCAAAAACGATTGAAGCTCCCCAGGAGTGGCCGGCCAGCCAGAACCCAGAAAGGCATCTAAAGAACTGCAGGCCTCGCTTGCCTCAGTTAAGTTCAGAGTTCATCATTCATCAATAAGAAAGAGACTGGGCAAAAATGGCATCCATGGAAGAGAATCAATCACTGCTGACCACAAAGGCTCATCTCACATTTACCAAAAAACATCTTGATGATCTCAGAGACTTTTGGGTAAATATTCTGTGGACTGATGAGACAAAAGTTAAACTTTTAGAAAGTCTGGGTCCCGTTACATCTAGCATAGAACTAGCGCAGCATTTCATTAAAGAACATAACACCCTAACAGTTAAACATGGTGGTAGTGTGATGGTCTAGACCTGCTTTGTTGCTTCATGTCAGCTTGTAGTTCTTACTGCCAAGTTTAAGGGTAATTACTTTTTCACACAAAGCTGGGTAGGTTTGGATAATTTTCCTTTAATAAATAGGATCATCATCAGGTATTTTCCTTTGTATGATATTAAAATATGTTTGATGATCTGAATCATATAAATGTGACAAATATGAGAAAAAAACAAATACTTTATGCCAGTGCGTTTTCTAAAATTTAACCTTTACTTGTTCATCTTAAACTTTTGCATGGGATTATCAGGGTGCTTTCATATACTCTCTGTGGGAAAAGTACATTAAAAAGCAAATATAAACTCGACTTAAATCAACTTTTGGTTGGTTCACGTTGGTCAATGGAGTGTCTCCAGTCAATAAAGATGAATAAATGAAATGCTTCTGTTACAATATTTAGTTTTGCTTCTGTTACAATATTTAGTTTTGCAGTACATTTTTGTGGATAAATGTACTGATGAATGTAGATAATCGTTAATAAAATGCCCAAAACAGAAGTAGCAGCCACTTTCCTCTTAGTAAAGCACCGAGTTTACTCGTAATAAACCCAGTATAATTCCTTAACATCGCTTTGTTTCCCGCGCTAAACATCCTTAAAAGAGACAAAAAAAAAAGATGCCGTGGGAGGCATCCAATCAGAGTCTGCCATGTTGGGACACCGCAACCAATGAGAGCGCTCAGCACGGAGGAAAACTTGGCTGTGCCTGGAGAACAATGAGGCGGGCATCACCGCGACGAGAAAAACCCCGAAGTTTCTTTGGAGGGCTCCTCCGTGGCCACCCTTAAGCTGCCCGAGGGAGTGAGTGTAACGAGCGGCTACCTCTGCGTGTAACACCGGGGTGGTGCAACCGGGTGGCGGTGCTCGCCTTGGCTCGACAAGCTTCGCTGAATTTCCCTAAAAACAAAAACAAATCCCTCCCGTGGTGACCTGCACGCGGCAGTAGTTGGGGCAAATTAAAACCCCCTCACCCCCCCTCGTTGCTTCCTCTCCCGGCACTCCTCCTCTCTCTCCCTCCTCCTCCTCCGGCTCCTGATGTCAAACCATTTTGCATACCGACTTCCGCCCCGCTCGGCTTCCCTTCCTACTGGTCTGCATCAGCCGGCGAGCAGCTGATATGACAGGAGGGGGATACAGTATCGCGCCGAGCCATGAGAAGCTGACTTAAAAACTTCATTTGGAAAGTAGGCGGATGTCGTGTGCGACAGATACCGGCCGGAGAAGGACTAAGGGACAGGAAACGGAGCAAGAAGAGGCGCATATATATTTATATTTACATCTAATATTTTTACTTGATGCAGTGGGATTTGCTGCTTTCGTGTGAAGAGGCGAACCTACGAGACACTGCGAGTTCAATATGCTGAGGCTGTCCCCGGTGTTTGTGTACTATACGTGGAAGTACAGAGACTATTTTCTTCCAACTCACTGCTCCACGTAAGGATTTAACAGAGCACTTGGTATTAACTGTAGCTCCCGGATATCCTCGGCTGCTACCATTTTTTGAGTCTGGTTTTGTTTTGGATAGGGAATTCCTACACATAGGCTGCATGTGCTTCCCTCTAATACACAACCTGGTCGTGTTTGGTAGCTAACACATATACATACATAAATATATATTTTTGAATGCATAGATTTGGATATGGGGTTCTCATTTGTCCTGCCTCCCAGCAGACACCCCTCTGAAACAGCCAGTAAAGCCATTAGAGGCTATTAAAGTGATTTATTTATTTTTTATTTTTTAGAAGAAGGGCTTCTTTCAGGGTAGTTTGGCGAACAATGAACTATTATTTCGTAGGCTTTTTCCACGCTCCTGTGAGGTTTTGTGCCGGCAGTCAGTGACTGGCTCCTGTTTTTAGCTGTTAGCCGGTAGTCCACTGCAGGTTTATTATTATTATTGTTATCTTTTGAACTTCAGGTGCCTCTTTTTGTCGTGACACCACATATTTAAAAAAGACTAGATTTTTATTTTTACTGGTTTTTTTTAATCGTTGGCAGTGTTCACCAGTCTGTCTTTTTTTTTTTCCTGGGGTATTCCCCCCACCACCACCTGTGATTTAAATCTCCATCTACACTGTCAGTCCCACGGATTACTAGATTTTCACCTCATTTCCACAATGAGTTACATCCACAGGGTAGTGAATGTATTGCTACGTGGACTCGTCATCTATGCGGTACTCGGCTTGGAGTGCTCTTACTCGAATGATCTACCCAGCCGCTCGTCTGATGCTCAAAACGTAGCCACCACAGGTAAGCGCAGTCCATGTCGGACACAAGTATCTCTAATTTATTTACGCATGTACAGTGTTACCCCCCACACTCACCCCTCCCCTCCCTCTGTCTCCCTTTGGGAAAGCCGAGGAATGCCCTGCGCAGCAGCCTAATGGAAGTGATGCATCTTATGTCGACTGTCACCTCTCTGTCTCTTTCTCTGTTTCTCTTTTTTGAATTCCTCTCCTTTTTGTTTATTGCTGAGGAATGCGTGACATGACAGGAATGCAGGCTGCACTCACATCCGTGCCATCAAGGCTGCTGTGATGACATGACAGGTGCCCTTATGGTGTTATAATGCACAGCATACCTCTATAATGCTGTGTGTTTTGAGCCAGGTTGATCATTTCCAGAAGGCCACAGGTGACTAAACCCTCCCCAGCTAAACTGTACTGTTGACATAACCTTATTAGAGCAGGATTTCCATCTATTTGCATCCAGGCAATATTTTGAACCAGGCCCTTTTTTATACACCACACTGTCCTGAACTGACAGCATTATAAAAAAGCCTTGTACTTTTTCCTTCTCTGTTTGTTAGAGTTACCTTGACACAAGGACTGAAAGGGATGCTGAAGCTAATAAGCAGCACCTGGCCCTGTTTTAGGGCCTTTATAGTCGAGTTTAAAACGATACACCGGTTGGTTTGACTGCATACCTCTGTAACGACATAACTCTTTGTGTCTGGAGGCACTTGACATACAGGTAAATATATATGTATATAGGTGTTTGCTAAGCAATCATATGGTTATGTTTGAGCAAATATACATTTCAGTGTTATGTAACCGACCTCACTGAATCTGAAGCCTCGTGTTGGAGAGCAAATTAGTACAGTATAAGCTACAGTAGAAGATATTTAGTGGTGGTTAGTGTTGGATTACTAAGGGGGTGGATCACTTCTTTTATTGTTCTTTGTGTAGTGCTTTCACTGGGGAACCCCTTGGAACCTAATAGTTATGTAAGTGACAATGATCTGAGTGCAGTATTATACTGAAGGCATCTGGTGAATTATACCTGGATACGTTTATATAGATACTTTATTTTGTGGTGTCCTTGCTAATGTATCGGGACATCCCAGCATAGATTTGTTTATGGCTGTGTGCTGAGCCTTGACAGTTTGTGGTAAGTCTCTGTTGACTGAACTGAGCATTTAAAGGAGTATTTCAACATTTTTAGACGCATCCTTTTTCACTCTCTTGAGTGGGACCTGTTGCCAGGCAATCGGTGGAAAGTCGAGGAAGTTACAGTCCGCGGCCAAGAAATAGTTGGGTGCTTTTACAGGCCACTTTTGTACACATTTAATCAAGGAAGATACAATGTGTTAATTGGGCTTTAGAGGTGCTGGTGGATGGATTATGTCACCGTTGGACTGACTCAGTTTGTTTGTTTCCATTATGCAGGCTTCATGTGAAGCTATGAGCTAACAGGCTGCTGGCTGACAGATGAGAGTGGGATAACTGTTTCCTCCTAATTTTCTGCAGAAAAAACACACATGCATTCAGATAAAGGACAAATTTAAGCAGATATTTCTTTATCTGGTTAAGTGAACAAGCTCAGGCATGTATTAATGGTTTGACTAACAATCAACCAAGTCATTCTAGACCAACAAAACAAAATATTTGAATAAAGTATATTTGTTGGGAAACCTCTGGAGCATGTATATGGTCAGGGCAATCAAAGTTAATCGATGTTTTGTCACCTGGACTATCTTCAGACTTCTTAAGCCTGCTCAAATGAGCTTTGTCATCAGAACTCTAACAAGTTTTGCACCCTACCGGTAACACAAAACAGTTCAAATCAAATGCTCTTTACAGGAATTAGCTTTGAAAAGACTGTTTATTCCCATTTCCAGCACTCATGATATGAGTTGACAGTCAATTGGCTGACAAATAGGAATCAACCTTAATCCTAACTCTTGGCAAAAAATATACAGGAATTTCCACAAATGTCCAACTATTCCTTAAACTTAGTCTGGTAACATGAGCGTCCAAAGGCATGAACAACAGATTTGACTGAAAAATAAACTCAGTCATATCTCTCTTGAAGTTTTGCAGTCCTGTCGCTGCTAACTACATGGCATTAACTTGTCCACCACAGTAATTCTACATGCTAAACTATAATTTTGGTATGCATAATTTTGTTATGCTACGGTTCAGCAGTTTGTTTAACTGCTTATAGTAAAAATAGTATAAAAAGGTATAACATTGGCTCACTAACCCAGCAGTAAAATTTTCTTAAAGTTAGCTAAAAGTCATGAACTAGTAATCAGATCAGAGAAGCTAAGGCTACTGAGGTTTTGCAGATATGTGACCATTAACCATGAGATGCAGTCGTACAGGTATAACCTTCTAAAATGAAAATGGGTATTTCCCAACCAGTTGGCACATGGTTGCTTGCAGTCATTATGAAATTGACTTCTAAAGCCTTAGTGGTGCAGCCCTAGAAACTATTTAGTGACCCCTGCCAACCATGGGTTGCTAGGGAAAAATATGTATTGCTCGACTGGTTGGAGAAAACCTCCTTGGGATTGCTTCAGTCCTTAGCAGATTGTTGTAAATTCTAGGATGGAAGATGGTGACATGTCTGCAAACACTTGCTAGCTATTATTTGAGGTCTATTTACAGGGAAATTACAGGATTGTACCATTTCAGAGATGGGGGTTAGGATTCTTGCCCTACATATCTGATAATCCTTATCAGATATGTAGGGCATAATACCAAATACCAAAACTTAAGCATATCATTTTACAGCTAATATTTGATGTTTTGTTACACTTTGTAGCCTTAAACTCCACCCTAGTTTAGTTATATTCCTCACTTGCATCTTCTGACATACCCTCACAGGTAGATTTTAAAGTGGAAAGTTGTCTCTGAGCCAAATATTAGCATTAATTGTTATTACAGTTCTTTAATCGCATGAAGCTTAATTTCAAATGTTAGTTTTTGGGCTTTGTCTTTGACCTTTTGCATTTAGGGACGTTTGCACAAACTCAAAATGAGCTCTGTGCTATGTTAACAGAACACTGCTAGGCGCTTCAATTGAAAACACACAAAAAGCCTCATAAATAAAGGCCAATAGACTAATTTATATCTTTATTTTATCTGGTGCATCCGTGCATGTCTGTAAAACCTGCTGAAGGTAATAAACCTTGCCCCAGACAGCTGTTAAGCATTTGTGACTGTTTACAAGTGTCAAGCTGCTCCTGAAAAATCAACCAGGGGTTTTACAGTATATTGATTAATAAGGCAAAAGCACAGTGGTCCTGTTCCACAACAGCATGACAGTGTAAATATCAGCTCTATCTTCCCATGAACAAGAAAACGAATGAATGTAGAGATGGTGGTGACAGGAAACAAAACCACACTGCTAACCATTTCCCACTCAGTACTGTGGAAAGGTCAGCTTTTCATTGAAAGGTCAGCTTTCCATGAAGGTGGCCTTTCGATAGTCTAAGCTGAGGGAAAGCACATGCTATATAGTATTGCACCTTTTCACCTTACTGGTTCTTCGAAACCATTAATAATGCATTTGTCATTCACCCATTTACACACACTAACGGTGGCAAAGCTACTGTGCAAACTACTTGCCTGCCAGTGGAAATAACTTTAGCTTCAGCCTCTTTCCCAAGAATATCTTAGGATGTGGAGAGGCTTGGGATGAAACTGCTAGGCTGACAATTGGTAGACAACCCGCTGTTTTCCCTGAGGCATGACCTATCTCAGTTTCTATTTGTATGTTTAACAAGTCCCTCAAATGTCTTGTTTTTAATGTATTTTTAATGACTATTTAAAATGCTTAGATGCAAAACAAAGGTGCATCACATTTTATTCTTATGATAGCTTTGCTTGCTAACATATTGTAACATTTGTAGTTTCCATGGAAGATGCCTAGTTGTCTGAAAACACTAACTATTAACTGAGCGGTCGTAAAACTAAAAAGTGCATCTTCCACGCGATCTACTGCAGCAGTCCGTTTGCAGCCAGCAACCACTCACAAGCCAGTTGGGAAATAAACTTTTTCCTCCTAGTGATGTTTGTCAAATGGTCAGCGTCCGCTCTCTAGGGCTGTGTGACTGTGACCAGATTCCCATTTCGAGCCCAGAAGGAGACGTGAGCGACCGCAGTAATCCGGTTGTTTGGGGAATGCTCGTTTTCCCTCATGACGGCTGTTTGCCATCTAGTCACTCGAGCGACGCAGTCTCGTGAGACTGGGGCCAGATTCACTTGACCCGTTGTCACCATGATCGTTACAAATGCAAAATGGAAAAACTGTAGTTTAGCATTAAGGCACTCCAAAAGTTTGTTTAGGGAAGTGACTCATTAAATATATAACCACTTACACTGTACATATTGTCCTAGCATGTTATTACATAAAAAGGTTTTTACTACTTATATTTGTCGAGGCATATATAAAGCCTGTGCCTAAAGCCTTTAGTGTTTTCTATCAGCAGTGGTGAATTGCTTTTTTTGTGTCTTTAATTGAGGATTTAAACAAGTCTGCTATTTTTAAACTGTTCCAGTGTGGAGGTAGGTAGTCCAAAAGGTTCGGGTTTAACTTCTGATGGGCCAGAGATGGGTTCCTTGGAGATTTGTGATTCCCAAAGACAAACCCAGAGGAACTCAGGGAGTAGAAATTGATTTGACAGTGACGGTGGTTAAGTGTGCAGTTTATCATGAGCATATATTTAATAGCTCGTGAGCATATTTGTGTACCAGGAACCAGGTGTTTTCATATTTAGCGCCAGCATCTTTGTTGAAGTTTATAATTACGTGATTTTAAAGTTACTAATGAACTTGTATCAAAAGACAAAAAGAGGAGATGAAACTAGGCCTGAACTAGTAATCACTAACAGTGGTGTTGCAGATAACCAGGGACACACAAATTGAGTTGAAGGTCATAGTGAACAATGGTTTTTGTGACGCATTTGTCTTTAAAATGAGTAAAAGTAGTACAGCGTCCTGCAGTGCTTTGTTTGTAAAACAACACCTTTTTCCTCATTGTTGGCCTTTTCAGCTATGAGGAGAATCTGGTGTGTTATAAATCTATCCAAAATCAGCATGTTTTTCTAACACAGGCCAAATCCACACCAGGTCTAAACAATAGGAGTCATAAATCATCACTGGAAGCAAACTGGGTATAGATTTTTGGAAAGTCAGCAGAAGATGCAGTAAAAATGGAAGAGGTGTTTGCGAGTACACTCTGTAGAGCGGTATAGTGAACGTGGTCTACCCTTGTTTTAATAGTTTTGTGTATTTAGCGTGTTGGTGTTTCACCAAACAAAACCCTTCCTTGTGCCTGCAAGGAACATCCAGTGTTGAAGTAATGTGGCTGCTCGCTGATAGCTGAATCTGATACAGGAATCCCATTTAGTGTAGACTTTTTTCCAACCTACAGATTGAGGTTAATTACTGACTTGGATGTATTGAAGCAATTGTGATTAGATCTCTCTCACGCCCAAAGCTTCGCCAAGTTTGGAGAAAGTTTGCTCCGTATCACTTTGCTTATATGGCTAAATCAGAGGTGACATTGGTTATCTCAGAGCTCAGTGGCTGCATTGTTAAAGAGATTTGTTTGGAAAGGAGGTTCGGCATTTGCCTATCTTGCCAGTGCTGGCTCAAGTGCTGCGGCAAGCATGACAGTTTGCATTTTATACTGCTTCCACCGCTGCCGGCTGGCCCCTGCTCTATCAGACTAACACACACACGCACACTCGAGGAAAGACGGTCGAATTTGGGGGTTGTTCAGGGGGCTGATGACAAAATATCAGCGTGAATGTGAAATAAGTCACAATGTTCCTCTGTGGAGTACAGCTCAACACGCAAAGCCATTTCCATTTTTTGACAAGAACAGACTGTTCTGGAGGGTTTCTCTGGGCCAAAAAAAAAAGAAGTTAAGTAGTACTGTTACCAGCCCACATAGTGCACTGATAGATTTCCACCAAAATGATCCTTTGAACAATTCCCATTTCCGTACTGCACTAATCAAAACTTGTATGATGGAAATGGATCAAATGACTGTGTGTAATGTAAAAGTTGCTCACTCTGAAGTTCCTACAAGTCACCAGCTGGATTTAACTAAGCTAATTAAGACCCTTACATTGGATATTTACTTCAGTCAGTATGTTTCAGCCGGCAACAGGTTATTTAACAGGTTATTTGTCTTAAACAGCCGTGTCAGAAGATACACAGTTGTGTAAAATGTGTTACTCTGAGAAGGGTCAATTTATTGCCTTGCATCAAGCAAAAGAAAACACCATCTTTGAAGAAGAAATATGGCTGATGGTGAGATCATTTAAATGTTTAAAATAAAACAAAAAATAAAAATCAGCAGTATAACTCACTAGACTCAATTTCGGAGCTTTTCCACTCACACACGCAAACTCCAGGGATTTGGACTAAACAGCTGTGAAACCTTAAGAGAACCACTTATCAGTGAGACTAACTGGGAACAAAGGGGCCGGTTTGCCTGATTTTTTTTTCCCAGTATGGTATGGACATATTCCAAGATAAAAATGCAAGGTTTAGTTTGGCTCAGATTGCAAAAGAGTGGTTCAGGAAGCAAGAGAAATCCTTTTCACACATGGATTAGCTACCAAAGAGTCCACACCTTAATCCCACTGGGAATCTTTGGGATGTGCTGGAGAAGCCTGCACGATGGTCCCACCACTAACACAAGAGCTTTGAGATAACACAGTGCAACTCTGGATGGAAATAAATGCTGGGACATTGCAGCAGCAACAAACAAACCAACAAACCTCAATGCGATCAAGTGTGACGTTTTCAGCTCTTAGTTTTGATGCCATGTTGGCACACACCAAACCAGAGAAAGTTAACAACTAGGCGGGCTCTGCAGAGCACAGTGTGTTTACCAATTAGGCATTACTAACTTAGCTTTGTGCCAACGACAAGGCCAATTTGCACCTCTTTAACTGGATCAACAGTGTTGACGAGATATACCGGTTTTGGAGGGAAGGCGCTTGTTTACTCCAGTGAGGCAGTAAGCAGGTATTCTAACAGCAGCACTATGTATGGCATGTTGCCAATACTGTTTTCTGATAGTGCTGAAATACTTATCACTTTAACATCTTATTAAAACATTTTTTTAAGTGTATTACTGTTGTTCACAGCGTTGTATTTTCCCATCTGTGTTGTGTTTACAGCATGTATTTGGTGTGAAATCGCTTTGCCAAAAAAAACAACAACACATGGGTGTGGTCATAGGTAACACCTCATCTCAGTCACAAAGCCACAGTTGCGGCACTGCTCTGACACAAGTTGCTTCTTTGGCTTTTCCCAAAAGTGGGCAACTGCTGCCTGTCTCAGTTGGGGGCTTTAGGGTGGTGATCCAACCTAATGAGGCCTTTCACCAAACAAACAGACCCCTCGAGCGCATTTAAAATTTTATCCACCGTGCTTCCTGTTGTGGCTGTGGCTTTAGAGCGAACCTTTTTTATGATTGTGCCCGTCGCTAGAAGTCTGAGCCGGACGATTTGCTCTAGCGTGCCCGCTGTCACCAGCAGTGGTGGAGAACAGACTGGACTTGAGTGTAGAAACAATCAATGCCCTGATTCACTGGAATCAGGGCATTGTTAAGCTGCTATTTCCTGTCAACTTTACTACCAATTATTGTTTTTTCTTAGATTTCTGTGTCTAAGTCATCATTAAAATTCCTCTTATTGCATATTAATGACCTTCTCTGAATAATCTCTGCTTTTTCATTTCAGTATCCTGTAACGTGGAGATGAGGCTGAAACAAACCTTTGTTTCACAGTCTCGACTCGCTAATGCACACACCAGTACGTTCCAGATAATTCATTCATAAGCAGACAACACTGGTTGACTGTAAGCTGATTCACTTGTGCAGAAAGCGCCTTGGTGGAAGATGTAGGTCACTGTACTCAGCTGTACAGTGTTTCCCGTTGCGAGTGGCCTACAGTAGCAGAACTGTGCCCTCTCCCATCCCACAGGGGGCTATTGTTGTCCCCCGGCACCACACTTCAAGGTGTTGATCCTCTAGCTGGCATTACATGAGCTGTTGGCTGGGTGACCCCTGTGTGACAGATGCAACAGGCATCACTACAAGCCAACAAGCAAAGAAAAAAAAAAGCACAAACACTGATGTGCATAGGCAAACGTGTAGGAAAACAAATTTCTAGGTTCCCCTTTTATATCTCACTTCCTCTGTTTTCTCCTGCTGTTGTCGTGTAGTGAGATTTAGACTGTAGTGAAATGGTTAGAGGCTTTACAGCAAACTCTAAAAAGCATCTGTTTTAACCTCAAAGCCAAACGCTTGCTTGTTCTGATTGACTTTACCTTAAAAATCCTCGTGAAACAACATGAAAGGCAGTTTCACCTCCATGCTTTCGAGAATAAAAGGCTGAGAGCCTCGTTCTATTATGGGACTGTGCTGTGATAATACTTGTCGCCTTAATACAGGAAGAGGTCAATGCTGTGACCTTCACAGATGCCTAAACTTGTCCCTGTAGTTTTCTCACCATTACAAGTTTTGCATGAAAAGTTTTTCATTATTTCATTGAAAAGTTACTGGTGGAAGTTACACACAGTTACTTCCTGTTTAGACCTGAAGAAGTTGGAGCCTTTATGCATTAGCAGCAGAGTTCCCAATAAAAAAAAATCAGTGTAAATGCATCTCTATATATATTTAAGAAGTATTTAAAGTTAGATATTGGACGTCAGAAGCACTCCCCTCTGATTTCAGGGACTTTCCCTCGGTGGAGGGCATGTGATGTGGTGGTGGCTTCGGCGCGAGGGGGCAAAGAGCGGTGTGGATTTCTTTGGTATGCTGCCCCCTCGCAAGTCTGCCTCCACCGACATTCGTGCTCTGACCTGTGCTCATAGCAAAAAATGATTCACAGTTAGAAACCAAGCGTAACGGGTAGACTTAGATGCAAATCTGGAAATCATACGGGTGCCTGCTTGAGCACCTTTCAGCTTTTATTTCTGCCATCTCTTGCTTCCTGTTTTCTCCACTATTACCCTAATCAGCCATAACATCACCTACTGGTGCCTCATGCTGTGTAGGCCCTCTGTCTTGCTGCGTGTTGCATGGATGGATTGTAAAATAGGAAGCACGGTCAAGCACCTCTGCAGCACCCTTTTGCTCTTTGAAGTATTTTAGCATCTTTTAGCTTGTTTTGGATTTTTCCTCCACTCTCACTGCTCTTATCAGCATTGTTTTATTATGCAACTTTATTATGTAAGATCGAAATCAAGTTTCTCCCACAACTCGAATAATAAAAGGTATAGAGTTCAAGCAAGCAGTTGAACTATGTTTTTACCCTTCATTTCTTGGTTGGGTCGTGCTAAGCTGGATGCTAATCTGTCTTGGCCTTACAAACGGCAGCATGTCCGGACTAACAGGTGACTTCTTTGGAGCCTATTTGGATTTCCTTTGATGTGGTCTGCGATGGCCCCAGTTCGTATTACACATCAAAGAGCTTGGTAGGAACTAAATCACTTACATGTGGTGGCTTCTTCTGGATCTACAGTACCAAATGGGTGAGTGGTTAGCTAGGGTGTAGGCCTTCAGTCAGTGTATTATTTGGTCTGAGACTGTTGCCTCTCTCTTTTGTTCTGAGAGGCGTGCAGTTTGTGTCAGACGAAACTGGCAAGCTGAGGCACGTGAGCGAGGAGTAGTAAGTGGTTATGCTGGTGTAACGAAAAACACATGGCTAGCTTCCTTAGTGTGATATCCAAGGTAGCCTTTTAGCCTTATAATTGCTGATGGCCAATATATTTGTTCTGTTGCCAGCCCTAATGCTCTGCAACATGTGTTATAGACGGTGTTTGTACTTAAAACTGAGGAATCGGCTGACAAACCAACTGAAGAAACCATGAAAGTTATTTTTTTTCTGCTTGAGATCACACTTTCCCCCACAGAACTCAAGGCATACAGTTTATATATCTGATAGGCCAGTATCAGGTGACGACTGGCTCTGTTTAGAAGTATATTCCTGCAAGTTAGAAATGCATCATGTAAAACAGCGTCAGGTTTGATGGCTGGCGTTTATCTGATGTGTTCAGTCAAGTCTGAGGACCTTGTGTCTTTGATCCAGTGATTATATTATAGTTTGATTGCTTATTCAGAGATTGGTGAGAGAGCTCAACTCATTTCCAGAGAAAGGAGTACTCCTCTCCTTTCCTGGAACAAGTGGGGTAAAAACAACAACGACTGTCAGTAATCTGCAGAAATTTTATCAGCTCAGAATTTGATAATCGGTACCTCCCCAGTAAATGTCAGATAACACGAAAAGAAATCAAATAGATAAACTCATTTTCACATACACCAAGTCCAGCTATGTGAATCAGATACTGGACCAGTGTCCTATGTTGAATCTATACTTTTAGTTTTGTCTGTGTGTTACACCACATGCAAAAACTCCGGCTCTTTATCCAAACTGGGAACGTGTGCTAAATAACTTTGCTGCTGTCTGCAGTGTCTCACTTATTCTTGGTGTCCGAACTTGCATCTGTATTTAGAAATGCTGAAGAAAGAGAAGAAAAAAAAGAGAGAGAAAAAAAAGTAAAACAATCAGAGTCCTGTCAGACAGGAAGGCAGAGGACATACACAGGATGCTGGCCGAGAGCCAAACCTGATGTCTGCTGTCAGATACAAATCTTCCAGCTGAGACATGGCCGCGCTGCTGCGGTGACAGAAGAGCCCCGCAGCATTAATCTGCCGCTTTTCAGAGTGAAACTAAAAGCGTGCGTGTCATTTTGCATCGTGCGTGCAAACCCTGCAGTTTATCAAAACAAACCAGCATTTAAGGTGGCTGTAAAACTTTTGAACAGGATGTTTCAGTGTTCCTTTCATTCACAATAATGTCACGTAAACTCCGTCTCATCCGAGCGTGTGCAATGGCCAAAGCTAAGTTGCAGGAATGTGAGCTCCGTCGAGATGAGGACGAGTATTGCACAGAGTGTTAAACTGCTGTATGTTACATTCAATTCAATTCAATTTTATTTATATAACGCCAAATCACAACAACAGTCGCCTCAAGGCACTTTATATTGTAAGGTAGACCCCACAATAATACATACAGAGAAAACCCAACAATCATATGACCCCCTATGAGCAAGCACTTTGGCGACAGTGGGAAGGAAAAACTCCCTTTTAATAGGAAGAAACCTCCGGCAGAACCAGGCTCAGGGAGGGGCGGGGCCATCTGCTGCGACCGGTTGGAGTGAGACTCATGCTCTTACATTGATGCCACACCTTTATTGAGCTCATCTTTACAAACAGGTGCTTGAGCTGAGTACATCGTGTTTGAATAAAACCACTAATGAATGCTCGATGTCAGTATTTACTTGTTTGTAGTGAAACATTTTACTCACTTGTGTACACACACCTGAGAATGGCTCGAATTTCCACGAGAAGTAACATGATGAAGGTGTTGGTGGAGCAAGGTTCTGGGGGCTTTCTGTGTGTAGTTTGCATGTTCTCCCTGGGATGGCGTGGGCTTCCTTTGGATACTCCAGCTTCCTGCGGCAGTCGCCCCAAGTCGTCCTTGTTAATTGGTTAATTGGTTATTCTAAATTGGTCGCAGGTGTGGATGTGGAGTTGCCCTGCGTTTTGCTCCGTGACAGCGGGGAAGGACTTCAGCCCACATGACCTTAAAGTTGGATCAGCTGTAAAAAATGGATGTATGTTTTTTTGAAATTAAGAAGACGATTAGGTCAGATCAGATGATTTTTTTTTTAGGTCTGATTATATCTGATTCTATTCTGGTGTGACTTAAAATCGGGTATCTAGATTTTCTCTCTGACTCTTTGTGAGCTCTGTATCTAAATTCCTCAGTTGATCGCTCAGCTTTGATCATCAGATTCTGGTGCTGTTTACTTGTGCAGATCTAGTTCTTTCTTGGTGTTATTTTGTTACATTAATTTTCTTTCTGTGATGAGGTCAGAGAACATGGTGTACCATACCTAAATGAAGTGCTTCTCAAAACTCCACTGGGAAAGTCTTAACCCCCAGTTTTCCATCCCTTAGGCCATGTCACAGACCCAGGAACACTTAATCCCAACTGGGATTATGCGGGATGCATCTTTTGCACGCTGGTGTGCACGACTTGGATCATTGTGATCGTTGTGATTGGTCACCTTATGCACACATTCTATGCTTCATCCGGGCAAACAGTCAACGTTATATCCAGAGGAGCGTGTCTGAAGCCGGGCCAGCTAATTAGGCCAGCGCTCGGCCTTTTGTCTTTTCCGTCTCTCCTTTTTTCTTTTCTTCTTCAGGCCGGCTCCATGTATCACACGTCTCGTGTTTGGGGCTGTTATTCAAACATTCCACGAACGCCGGGGCGCAAGTAGCGTCTCCTTTTCTGGAAGTTTTCCTCTAGTTTTCTTCCCCCCCTTTATCTGTCCTCTTTTTTTTGAGCTGTGACCTAAGCAGAGGATTACTGATGCCCATTAAGGTGGCTCATGTGGGTCCATCCCAAACATAAGTGGAAATGAGGTTCAGAAGGTCAAAGACAAAAGGTCTCCTCATCCATCTTATTGAATCAAAGATAAAAAAGTGAAAGTCTTTCGCAAAACTGAAGTTGCAGAGTGTACAGTGCTGTGCAAAAGTCTAGAGCCATTCCTCATTTCTTTATATATATATTTATATTTATATCTTGTGGAATAGAAGAAGTGTCGGCCTTAAAAAATTACCCACAGGAGATGAAACGTATCTGAAAGTCATGTCCTTGAGAAACAGGAAACAGACATCCAGGACCTGAAAGATGCATCTGGCCCTTCAGTTGATCCACTTACTGTTCATTGAAGCTTCCTCAGAAATTGTCTCAGTGGAAGTGTGGTTGTCAAGAAGCCATCATTAAAGAAAAGAAAACAGGAGAAAAGACGGAGGTAGGCCAAACTACACAAGAACTGCACTGAAAGTCAGTGACAACAGGTTTGATGACCTTCAGGCTGTGCTAAAGAACAAATGTGATCAACCCAAATATTGATTTTCAAGCTAATTAGAATTGCCATATATATTTCCATGTATGACTGCACATGCTTCAAAAAATCGCTGCGCTTATTTCCCATTTTCCAAGCAAAATATAAATAAATGACTTGTGGACGGTACTGTAGTTTTCTTCTGTGTTACTTTCAAACAACACTGGCTCTCGGTAGGCAAACAATGCCGCACAGCAATGCTAGTGACAAAAGAAAACAAAACAGAAGAGCTTTATTGTACCAAAAACAAAAAAATAGACTTTATTTAAAAGATGGATGTGTCCGCTGAGTTTAAAAAGTAAAATCTGCATTATATCTAGTGGCCAAGCTTGATTGCATAGACATCTATATTAATAACAATGGTACTGGTCGCTCGATTTGTGAGAACAGGAAACACTTTCCTGATGAGCTTATGTTCCCTAATGCTAGTTTTAAGTCTTGTTAAATACAACATTATATTAATTTGGCAAATTATCTCATTTAGAGTGAAAAGACAATGAAGTAGGGTTTGCTTCACGGCTGTCTTGTGGGGTTTTTTTTACTCAAATTCACCTTTTTATGATGTTTGAACCATGATGGCGACGACCTAAACTCTCAGCTGGCGTCTTAAGAATGGAGCTCCACAAACCAGTAGGTGATGTCACGATCTCTGTGTCCATCTTTTATGTACAGTCTGCTCAGTCAGTCTGCAGATGTGCATGTTGGAGTTTTGCACTTGCGGCATTGCTTCACTGCACCCATGCTTATCCACCTCCACCTGTGTATTGCACCATCTTTTGTTTCCATTGCTTCGTGCGGGTGGATCGAGCTGCGGTTCAGACATGTTAAACGCCTTTAGCCGGGACAGCGTGGAGCTTAGTGTGAGGTTTTCCAAGAATTCGTCGAGGCTACATGTGTAACTCCTTTTTTGTGTAAGCAGCTCGTGAACAATCCGAGTCATCCTTAAAAAAAAAAGAAAGAAAAAGCTTGTCACTCACTTGTCACTCCGTACCGGGAAACGAGTTAATTATACATTCATGTGTGGCACTTTACTTTGTGTTTGTCTGCCATGCCCAAGGCACCCACAGGAATGTGAAGGCACACCTGTCAACAAAACATCAGCTCAAACATAACAAAAGCCTCAGAGCCTGAGAAATAAATATTGCTCTTACTTTGCCAGGGGAAAAAAAAGTAGTAGAGAGAAAGTCTTGTTTAATTATGGTATCTAGTTTATTGTTTATCCGATTCATTCCCCTCCTGCTGGCCAAATCTCAATTTTAAAGTGCTTGTTGAGTAAGAGAGGTAGGTTTTTAAGTGCATGTCTGCGATGCGTTCATTTTAACAGCTTGTGCAATGAGAGAGTAACACACGAATACTTTCTGTATCTTGTTTCTTCCTCTTAACTAACCTCCTCTCTTCCTCTATCTGGACTAGTGGGTGGCATTTGTAGGCAGCTAATGATATTTGTGTCTTATTAATGGCTGCTGATGAGCTGAAATGGTAGACTCTCCAGAAGCTTTATTTACTTGCCTTTAATACTGACCCGTCAGCTTGACTTATGACACTGCCATATGGGCAGTGGATACAGGGGACATGCCTGGTACACACTGACATCACATTGCTCCTTGCTTTTATACATTTTGAGCTTCTAATAGGTGTGTTTACCTGTGCACAAAAATACATGGTAATAAAAGGGTTCGCAGGGCGGGGTCAGACATAAGGAGGCGCCCCTTGCAAGCAAGCAAAGGCTGCCTGCAGAAGTTCACAGCTGCACAAGACATTAATAAAATAGAGGAACTTATAAGGGTATTCTTAACATGTCATTTATCATCCACATGGTCAAGGCATGCATCGTAAATGTGTGAAAGCTGATAAGAGTTTGGTACGTTGCCAGCGGATCAGCTGAAATTGCCGTAGCAGGTTTCTGTACGGAGGAAGGTGCATGCATGCACTTAACAGAATGGCCAGAGAGCCGAGCGACACCCAAGCAGGAGGTCACCTGAACTCGTTTTGTAACTGGTGTTGTTAACGCTGGAGCAACGGGGTCATGTACATGTAGCGAAATATGAGAGCAGAAAGAAACTGGTTAAGCAAGACTTATGCTGAAGTGTCCACGAGCAAGATGGGTGTCCACGCAGGCTGTGGGGAAGCTGGCTTTCTCCTGGAAATCAAAATTATGAGAGGGTTTTATTTCATTGTTCTCCAGTCTATCTGGGATCTTTTTGGGTCAAAATAACAGAAATATATATTTTTAAAAAAACATGTTTCCTGGGAAAAAAAGTGAAATCCAAACTCCACCAGTTGCCCCATCCTGATATTCTGCTAGCTTATCTACAGAAGCTCCAGTAAATGTTATCTACATCTGAATTTATTGACTCAGTTGCAGAGTGGTGATATCTTGCAGACAAACAAACCTTATGTTTACACTCAGTGTTTCCCATCAAATGTTGTTTGTATTCTTGAAGCCCTACAGACAATTATCCCCCCTGTTTTTCAGTGTCTTACTCTCTCCTTAGTTGCCTTTCTTTGTAAAAGTGTTTGCACTTTATTGAGGTTAAGTTCACATTTATTGAACAGTTTCTATATTTGGAAATTGATCGTAACTTTTGCATCATCGCTGACACACTTGACGATTTTAAATCACGTATATTTAAATGTTCTTCTTAAATTTTCTTTCTTCTTTGGGATTGTTAGTAAATGGTTAAAGGTGCTTTAAAATGAAACAGCAAACTGCAATTTTGGGCATCCAAGTAAAAAAAAATTTGCACTTAATTTAGTGCAGCGTGTAGTACGGGTGGGACCAAATCAATCATTATATTGTGTCGCTTCCTTTTGCACTATATTAAAAATACGCTGGTGGCAACTATCATTATTAAAACATGGAGCTATTTCACTCATCAGAACCACTGTTATTGTCATGGTCCTGAGTCTATGGACTCAGTGGTTTTAGTTTTGATTATTATCTTATGTTTCAGGTTAATTCTTGTTAGGATTTCCTTGTTCTTAGGTTTGGTTTCTGTTTTGTATTCTGAGCTCCTTCTGTTCTGCGTCTCTGTGCCTGCCCTGGTCCCACGTCTCTGTGTTCCTTCCCTGTTGCCATGTCTGATGTCTTGTTTTAAGCTCTTGTCTCTGCATACCTGTTGTATTTCCTGTTTTACTTTGACAGTCCCTGTCCTCTGTGTAGTGTGTCTGGTTTTGCTTCGCTTTGTCTCGTCAGCTCTGATTTCTCCCAGCTGTGTTTCCCACCTGTCTCCCATTCCCTGATTGCTCCTGTGTGTATATAAGCCCCGTGTTTTCTTCTGCTTGTTACTGGTCCGTCTGTGTTACCTCCATGTGTTCCACCCTGTATGTTTTCCTGTGAGTTATGCTTTCAGATTTGTTGGTTAGATTGTCCCAGTTTAGGTTTGTTCTTAGTTTCCACCTGTCCCATCTCTGCTCTGTCTGAATTATCACCTCATGTAAATAAAGCTCACTCATTGCATCGTCAGTGCCTGCGATTGGGTCCTTTTCCCTTTAACCCCACATGACTGCTGCCTGCAGCAGTGACAGTTATATCATTTATAGCCCAACTGATGTAAGACTTTTAACACCAATGCTGATATTTTGGTGATTTTTTTTTTTGGCCAACTGGGAAGTTGTCCCCTGGTGGACAAACGATGCAACATCAACAATCATAACATGGTTGAAGGGTGTTTCTCCTGTCTCTTCTTTACCTTAATCTTTATGTATCGGCCATTATACGTACTGATAAATTGTCATATCGGCCACTGAATCGGGCTCTTTCTATGACTCTTATCAGCAAAATTAACCGAAAGGGGACAAAAGTTTAACTAAGTCACAGCACAGAAGAAATTCACAGGGGGATGATGTGCAACCTGAGAGCTGAGGTATGACCTGGCAGTAATGAAACTGAACAATGATAAAGACACACTGACGTGAATAAATACATCATTAATGCTGTTCTCGTATGTTAATACTATTTAATCTCATGTTACACAGATACTGTGATGTGTCGTAGATGATTGCTGTGTCGTGTTACAGTTATTGTGGGCAGTGCGTCCTGAGATGCTCATATTGTTAGTTACTGCGTGATTCTCATGCTCACAATAAGGTAAGCAGGGAGCTGGACTCGTGCTCTTTTTCAGCTGTGCTTGACACAGCACAAGCTTCACGTGACTGGAGGGCAGGGTGGCTCACTCGGGTATAAAGTGGATGCAGGTTTATGCTAATTCAGATTTTGCCAGGTTATTATCACAGAAGTATCTGCTGTAGTTGTTTAGGGAGTCATATTCTATGACTTATCATTCACCTCTAGTAGTTGCATGCAACGCAAAGTGTTGGCCTTGCAGTAAGGCGCAGTTTAGGCAAACATTTTAACTAAATGTGTCTCAGTTAGGTTTATTAGCGTCTCCTCAGCCTTTGTCATCTGAGTATCTGAGATGACAGGAGGCTGCGACGTGAAGAGGTGCACAAGTGAGCTCGCTCTCGTCTGCTTTAGCACGCGCCATGTTTGCTCTCAAGCCTCCTTCCCCGTTACTTGATTGCGCCATTCAGACACATCGCTGTCTGCTTGAATAAGCCTTGGCCGAGATGTGTGTCTGTACTCCAGAGAGAAAGGGAGGCGTCAGCGTGTGAGCGCAGGACGTGGCTGAGGACGCCGAAAAATCTCAAGCAGTTTGTGGGAAAGAAGAGGCCGCTTCAGCCCCCCTTTGGCTCCCCAGAGTCAAATGTCAGGCCCATCACGTCCTGCTATCTTAATTCCCCATTGCCTCTGCACACACCCAACCAGCTCCCAGATACTCTTACACTGAATCTTGGCTTCCTCATCCAAGACCGGGTTTGACCTGTCTCTCAGGTAGAGATCTCACTCTGGGCTACGAGGTGCTGACGTGACGCACCGCTGGTACTCTGAGCCCACTCCTGTGTAACTGAACTAAAGCCTGTCTGCAGAGATGAGAAGTGTAAGAACTAAATATTGATTGTTATGTATTTCACATGTTTTAAGTGTAATCCTCAAGGGCTTAAAGGGCCATGTTGTGATATGCAGTCTGGTCCGTGTATAAGCAGACACTCTCTATTAGCTCCCCTTCTTTACATCAGCCTCTCGTCCTTATTTATTTGTCAAGAAATCTGCAGCTCTCTGCCAGATCCACATCTTCAGTGAAAACAAATGTGTGTGTTTAGAGCTACGATATCTTAAGACAGCCAGGCGCTTCATTTTTTTTGGCAAACGCTGCTTAAACAGTGGATTTGTGGGTGACTATTTTAAGCTGTGGAATCAAACACACTATGACAGCTGCACAAAGATGTATGTGGGATTGACTCAAATCAAGTGGTGCAGCGCTGTGACTCATTTTTTTTTTTTTTTTTTGTGCAACGATAGAGGTCAATGGGACAGATGAGTAATACTTATAGCCATTATAGCTGAGGCATTATTTGGAACTGCATGTGAGGATGCAAGGTGGTCTGAATTGGACAGATCGGGCGTTGAACAGACGTTTTTCAGACTTTATGTCTGACTGAGCCAGTTTTAAGAATAGATTCTGTACAGGCCGCGTGTCCTGCCTCCTATAGACTCCACCTGGATTTCCAGTATGGGGAAAATGTCTTACACATGAAGTTTTCTGCAGTGAGGATGATTTCAGACCACGCCTGGACCCTTTTCACTCTGATTTAGTCCAAAAGCATCAGGCGAAAACAGCTTTTGTTAAGATTTGCTATTCACACAATGCTCAGTAGGTTATAAAAGTAGCTATCTTGATGGATCGTGTGCATTAATAGAGAACAAACTCCTGCCTCTGCACTGATCTCAGGTGAATAAAAGCATAGGAGAACAGAAAGGCTTGTCAAAGCTCTCATATTAGCACATGAAAAGATTACAGGGGCTTAAAGATCAGCGAGTAAAGCTGTTTTTATTTTTTCTGTAGGAGACATGTTTGTCTAACATTTGAACAGACCACACACCCAGAATTCAGCGGGATGAGGTCGGGCGCATCGATTCGAGCGTTTAAACACAAAAGGCCAAATGTCACAGGGATCGAGTTCAAGGAAGTTCCCACCTCACCCCACAGCTCCCACGGCAAACACATCGAACATCACAATCACACACTCCTCTCTGTCTGCTTCTCCCGCCACTGACTTCACATGTTTTTTTGTCAACATGAAACAACACCCTGTTAATGTCATGCATATAGCGAGCAGGGAAAAAAAGGTGTTGGAAAATCACTTTAAAGCGAGCAGCTGACAGATAAATGCTTTAGCTATCAAGTTCTTTTGAAGTACCCCCCCACACACCCACCCACCCCCACGGTGACAGCTTGCACACATTTTGTGAGTTATATCAAAGCAAATTACTGTACAGCCGCTTTCCTGCTCATCTGTGTTTGTGTGTGCTTAACATCTGTGTGTGTTTGAGCATGGGAGACCTCTGCCATTGTTGAGCGTTTACATCCTGACAGCCGGGAGCCTGATAGGTTAAAAATAACCCAGAGCTTTCCAATTTTGTCATCTTTCGGGACCGCTTGTCCCGGCTGTTTTTAATTTGAATTTTTTTTTAGCAAGCGTCCCCCCGGAACGCTCAGGGGGGTCACCAATGGCCACTTCCCGTCACATGGTTTCTCATTGTAGTGCTAACAACTATCCTCAAACGTACTCAGAAATAGGGAAGAAAAGGCCTGCGCTGTCACATTTCTGGATATCTCAGCAGGTGGGATAGCTTAAATCCTGAGTGTGAATGACAGCTTTTTTAAATTTCTTCTTTTGTTTTATCTTGGAAGCATCTTTTACTTTATGCAGGGGACAGAATTAGGCCAGTAGTACTTATAGAGGGAATGAAAACCAACATCACAGACAGTAAAAGGGTGCTGCTGTCAGTTCCGACATTCCTGTAAAAGAAAGAATTCCGGCTAAACCGCGGCTCGTGTTTTGCTTCTTTCTCTGCATATAAAAGTCAAGTCTTTTTGGGTTCCTTTAAATAACCAAACAGCAAACTAGATGTGCATGCTATGCAAACAGCAGACTATGTAAACTTTTCTGGCAAGCTAAGCAAATGCATTATGTAACTTGTTCTGGAGCATCAGATGGCTTTTGACCGAGCACAGGCGCACAGACGCTGCCGAAACGAGGCTTATCTAAAGCAGCCTCGTTCACACTGATATTACTTCCTGTCACTGACAGATACGCTTCTTCATCTACTGTCTTTGTTATGGGGACGGAAGTGGTTTGGAGTATTTTGTGGTTCTCTTTGTTCCTGTTTTTTTTACACGGCCTTTAGGGGAATCCTAGTAAAGTCCAGTTCCTGATTGGTGCACACCGTGTTGTCAGAAAGAAAGTTGCAAGTGATTTTTCTATTTGGAGCACATCAGTCAAAACAAAAGTTCAGTTCAAGTTTGCCCAGCCCTGTCACTGTATCGTGTTGAGAGGTGGAGATTTTAAAGCCTCTGTGGTTTCACTCCCTCAAACCAGTCCGCTGTATCTGTTTGCACAAGAACAAATGATCACGGTGTTATCTAACCTCTGGCGGCGTATCGCTCCCTTCTGCCAATCGTGAGGCCACTCGCAGCCCTCTGCCAGTGCTGGTTCCTTCGCTCGACACGTTCATCCATACCCAGTGTCCTCTCATCCAAACTTAGCCCCGGGCATGCGTCCAATCAAATGCCTCTCTTTGCTTCTTCTGTAGATTGCCAAGTGGCAGTTCTATAACTAACGTGTCAAGTCTGGCTTTAGTAAACAGATCTGACATCAAAAACCCACAGAAAATATCACATGGCTGCCTGCGAGATGTACATGCTCATCAGGGTGCTTTAAAAAAGTGGAACCTGCAGTTCTAATGGGGCGAGTTCACGCAAACATACACGCCTTTCCTCTGGTCTCGCAAGTGTTTATGAAGCGGCATTAATGTGTTAGTGAGTTATTGTCACAAAGGTGGCTTTCTTTTAACCGGCTTGACTGCGATGGGAACCTGTGCTGAACGCAGCCTGCTCCAGGGCAGGTTATGTAATTAGTCAGAAGCTGCATTTTTCTGTTTCTGTGAACGCGATCCAAGCGCACCACAATTTTTTTTCAGCTGAGAGAAAACATTTTGGATGAAATTCTGCAGAAAGCACATGAATGCGCTCACCAGACACTTTGTTAGGTACATGTTTCTGGTGCAGGATTGGGCCCTTTTTGCCTCCAGAGCTGCTTTAATTCTTTATGGCACAGATTCAAAAAGGTGCTGGAAACATTCCTGAGAGATTTTGCTCCATATTCACATGACAGCGTCACACAGCTGCTGCAGATTTGTCCGTTTCACATCCATGATTCGAATCTTTCGTTCCACCTCGTTCCCTAAGGTGTTCTAGTTGATAGAGATCTGGTGACTGTGGAGGCCATTTGAGTACAGAGTACAGGTACATTGTCATGTTCAACAAAACAGTTTGCGATGAGCTGAGCTTTGTGGCATGGTGTGTTATCCTGCTGGAAGCAGCCATCAAAAGATGGGCACACTGTGGTCATAAAAGGATGGACATGGTCAGCAGCAACACTCAGGCAGGCGAACGTGTTTAAATGATACTCAGTTCACAGCAGAGGACCCAAAGTGTGCCAAGAAATATCCCTCACACCTCCAAGACCAGCCTGAACTGCTGATATGAGGCAAGTTGAATCCATGCTTTCACGTTGTTTACGCCATATTCTGACACTACCACCTGAATGGCCCAGCAGAAGTTGAGACCATGCGAACTGTAGCCTCATGTTACTGGCGTGGTCTTCTGATCCTGTACCCCATCTGCTTCAAGCTTCAATGTGTTGTGCTTTCAGAAGGCTCTTCCGTACTTTGCTTGTAACAAGTGGTTTGTTTTTTTTTTAGTTACTGTTCTCTTCCTGTGTGTGTGTGTGTGTGTGTGTGTGTGTGTGTGTGTGTGTGTGTGTGTGTGTGTGTGTGTGTGTGTGTGTGTGTGTGTGTGTGTGTGTGTGTGAAAATCTCAGTCCAGCCTGCCTAGCACCAACAACCAAAGCCACTTAAATTTCCTTTCTTTGTCATTCTGATGCTTGGTTTGGTCGTCTTGACGATTCCTACATGTCTAGATGAGCTGGTGCCACATGATTGGCTGATTAAATACTTGCGCTAAGGAGCAGCTGAAGAGGAGTACCTAATTGCCAGTGAGGGAATGTAAAGTGAATTAAAAAAGTGAATTAACTTCCGCGTCTCCTGCAGTGTGAGCTCTAAATTTACTTGTTGAGCTTCATGTTTAAATGGATCCAGTTTAGCAGATCTACTGTGCAGCAGCATTAAATGTGCATTTAGTGGTGAAATAAATATTTTAACTCGTGAACTGACAGCATTTTCCCCTCTGGCATTTCTCTCGTCTTTTTGCTGTTAGCATTTTTTGATATTCTCATAACTCTCCGTGAGCCATTCCTCTGATGTAGGCGGGACTCGGTCCGTTCATTTTGTGCAGAACAAGAGTCAAATGATGCATCAAACACCAACACCCTCTTTTGTATGAGCACACAGCCTGAAGGGTTAACTAAAAAAGCTGAAAACCTTGTCATGATACTCATTATCCCCGACTGAGTTTCCAGACTTTGTCAAGCTGTCTGTGTCAAACACTCTTTGCAGTTCGTGCTTTTTAACTATTTGCTGTACACTGATTTAGTTCGAGTTTCCCAGCTGCAGAGATTTCCATCTTCCCTTGGCTATAGTGGAACAAGTTGGCTCCTGTGGCACTCAAAATGCAAGAAGTACGTTTGAAAAGCTCAGCAGCAATTCCTCTTAAGAAATCACGCCCTTGTTAACAATCAGATAAAACTCAGAAACCTCACGGGTGTTTTCACGTACACCAGGTACTATTTTTCTTTCTGCCGAGCTACACCTGCAACCCGCATCGCCTAGCAGAAAGACACGTGCATCTACCCATGACGAGAAGCTCGTGACAGCGTGACGAGACGAGATGTTTGCGTGGGATGTTTTTCTTTTCTTAAACGTGCTGAACATGTAACATCTTTACTGACCGGCTGACACGCTTTCACATGTCGACTGATTCTTGTCCTAGCGTTAAAAATAAAGAAGACTTTTGAACTTGTGCTTCACGCCTTGAGAACATTGCTACAGTTTGTGCATGCGTTTTCCTTTTTTGGTCGTCGGGTAAATGCACGGAGCAATTAAACATTCAAAATGAATCATTTTCGAGGTGTGCGGTTGTCCGAGTTGCCCAGCTGTGCATTCAAAAGCAGCGTGTCCATTGGCTCACAGGGAAGAGCTATTATTAGCCGTATAATGTGATTTCTAACCGCCTCTTGTTTGCATTCTGTGAAGCCGTTGCGGTGGCGGTCGTGTACATGCACTCGGAAACGCCGCCTGTTGCCAAGAACACTTAAAAACCTGATGCATGTGTTTGGGTGTGTGTCTGTCTCGCTGTTGTATTGTTGGCCTTCAGTGCTGTGTAGCTCTATAAACAGCAGGGAGCATCATCATTTGTTAGGCCTTGACTTGGATTCAGTTGTTTTTTTACAATCTAAGTGTTTTAAAAAAATGCTCTGTCTTTGTGGTTTACAGAGGGATGTCTTTGCACTTGTGATGTATGCATTTGTCTTTTTTTTGTGCGCTTGTTCACGAGCCGTGGTTTCTGTGGTTGTACACATCTGCCTCTGTGTGTGTGGTTTTGTGGCTCCATTGAGACAGTTTGGCTCATAGCCAGCTCAAACTGTCCATCGCTAGGAAGGCTGGAAGTAATGGGCTCATTTCCCCCTTTGGGACGGGACAGGGCTGAATAAAAACAAGAGACAGAGGGGGAATGTCTGGGGACGCTGCAGGAATGATAACAGCACGCGACAGAGTCCGGCAGGACCGCCGATTTGCCTGCGTGCTGCTGTGACAAAAACACAGAGACGCTTTGGACATCGTCACCTCAGCGTTTGTAATAATTGAGCTATCGAAGTCTTTAATTAAACAAACACTAATGAGCACGTGGGGGATTCTCCTGTAGTGCGCTTTCACGTCGCGTGTCCATTTCAAACACGAAAGTGGAGCTGATTTTAATAAATGCCTGGAGCGTGGGTGTGGTCGGGACTGTGAGAGCAGGTGACACCATGTAAACACATGCTGTCAGAGACTTTATTATCATAACCCTGCATTAGCATATCACCGCATACCCATCCAGCTACATCTTAAGCTTCTTTGTTTCATAACCAGTCAGCAAATAAAATCTAAATGCTATAAGAACGTCGTTCCTCTCTGAGAATATAAAAATAACCGCCCGGTCTCTGTTCGCTCTTTTTTACTACATGACATCCCGGTGTGCTCTTTGTTTTGTTGGCACTGTAACCTACATTCTGCTGCATGTGCTGTCTCCATGTGCCAAGTATGCAGCGAGTGAGCAACATAGCAGAAATTCCTTGAAAGCCTGGGTAGCGTTTAGTAGAGCTGGTTTTACGAATGCTCGCAGGTGTACCTTTCACCTGTTTATACTCAGACGAGAGTACAGCTTTTGTTAATCTCAAACTTTCCCTTCTCATCTCTATTTTTCTGTTTTGTTTTGTTCTGCAGACCCCTGTCTCATAGTGATGCCGCCGTGCATGGGCGAGGCCGACCGCTTCAGTTTGGAGGCGTTGCGACACATCCACAAACAGCTGGACGATGACAACGACGGGGGGATAGAGGTCAACGAGAGCGTGGAGGTGAGCTCGGGGCATACACTTTTGTGATTCGGGCGGTTACGATGAATCTCAGAAGATGAGTAAGCAGAAAGTGAGCTATGAAGAGGGCGAAGAGTTGAAAGGTGGCAGGTCCAGATGACATACCTGTGGAGGTTTGGAGGTGACGCGGAGAGAGGGCAGTGGACTCGACCAGATCGTTTAACACAGCTGATCTGTACTAACTACAGAGGGATAAGGGTGATGACGTGAAGCTGCAAGGGTGGAGGTAGCGAAGGTGGATGAATTATAATACCTGGGGTAACCCATCCAAAGCAGCGGACAGTTCACTAGACAGGTGGACATGAGAATTCAGAAAGGGTGCAGCAGGTGGAGATGAGTGTCAGGGGTGATTTGTGACAGAGGGTAAGCAGCAGGAGTGAAGGGGAAGGTTTAAAGGGACAGCTCAGGCTGAGGATGTTGGAGACAACGTTGGAGATGTGAGGCTGAGATTGTTTGCACGTGTGCAGTGGTGGGATAGTGGATATATTGGACAAGGGGTGTTAAAGATGGAGGTGTCAGGCAGAAGGTAAAGAGGAAGACCACAGAGGAGATTCATGGATGTAGTGAAGGAGGACATGCAGAGCGTTGGTGCGACAGAGGAGGATGTTAGGGTTTGGCTGAGGTGGAGCCAGATGATCCGCTGTGTCCCATAAGTGTAGGTGAGCTGTTCCACACAGTCATAGTGAAAACATTTGATTTACAACAGGTTGAGTCCTAGTCTCCATCTTCTTTTTATATATTTTGTCCTCAGCACATCTCCTTTACTAAAATAATAAAAAAAATCCAGTTTTCTGATTCAATTACTGCTTTGCTGTAACTTTTGTGACCTCTCTGACTATAAAGTAATATGGCAGGAGCTAGGCTGATAACAATGAAAACACATTTTATAGCACAATAAGCTGCTGCGGTTACACAATTATTATACCTAATTTGCATTTCTGTGAAGAAGATTTCACAAAGTGTATTTTGCCCTCTGAAACACACCCTGTTGTTTAACAGGCCACCCAAATGGTTAAAATTGACCTATTTTTATAAATGCAACTTGCTCCAACTGATTACTGAAAGCTGGCAAATCTGAGTAAATGTTTAGTTTACAAAGCTAAGAGTGAATAAAAGCTTGTGGCATTGGATCAGTCAAAGGCAATAAGTCATCAGAGGAGACGGCCAAGTCAGCATTCCTAACATAGAGACACATCATCAAAGACGCACACGACTCTTTACTTACAGTTTCATACGACTTGTGATGTGATTTATCGTTAAACATGTTAAAACTGTTCATATTTATAGTTTTATCGAGAGTGTGCGATGACTCTTTTTGCTTTTTGAGGTTAAACTAAAAGCGTTTAGAGCTCCAGAAAGTCGTTTGGAAAAGTTTTAC
Source organism: Pelmatolapia mariae (assembly GCF_036321145.2). Classification (NCBI taxonomy): domain Eukaryota; kingdom Metazoa; phylum Chordata; class Actinopteri; order Cichliformes; family Cichlidae; genus Pelmatolapia; species Pelmatolapia mariae. Next base: position 77,094,665 of record NC_086229.1, read on the forward strand.
TTCTGAGTAAATAAGCTGATGCTCCGGATAGTTGAAGAGGTGAAAGTATCACCAGTACTGTAGTGTGTGTTTATGCATGGATGGTGTGTGTGCAGGAGGGTATGGCTGACATCTGAGATCACGCTGACCTGGTGTGCCCTGTGGGTCTCTTGGTAATCAGCCACCTCCTTACATTCAAAAGCAACCACTTGGGACTGCAGTCACATTTTCTGTGCGTGTGTGTGTGCATGTGTGTGTGTGTGTGCATGTGTGTGTGCATGTGTGTTTGCTGGCAGAGACGTTTTTAACTGCCTGAGAAGTGCTGGTGTGAGAAACCGTTTATACCCCACAGCCCTGCGGTGGCGCCTCAGTAAAGGGCCGGATGCTGTGTGAATCCAGTCTAAAGACCTCCGAGGGCTGGAGTGTCGGAACTGGACCTCAGCCCACACGGAGGAGCTGTGTGTCCGTCTGTGTGTGGATTACAGACGCCTGCGTGTACAGTATATGAGTGTGATACTGAATGTCACCATGCTTAGTATCACCTTTTGGCTCAGTAAAGGCAGTGGCTGATCGTTTCTTTCATGTTGTTTTTGGCTGTTTATTTGTTACCTAATATTTTCGAACCTTTCCTCTGGTCTCCTGAGATGTATGGAGCCGGGTTTCAAAGCAGGGCAGATTTTTATTTTATCAAATTAGTGGCTGTCCATCAGTTGGCTCTATGAAAGACGAGCAGGAGACTGTGACTGAAAAAAGTGACTTGTCTTTTTTCGGCCTCATCAAAATCCGGCTCACATCACGTTCTGACCTTTATGACCACAGACGCACTGGACGCGTAAAATATTTTATACATCAAAAATATTTTTCATACAAAGAGCATTTATTTTTTCAAATCGAGCGAGGTTTTTCCAATTTTTCAAATCCAAATCAACAAATCTGACCAATCAGACCACTGCAGAACCAAGTTAGTTGGTGCTTTACAAAGGTAAAACAGTGCAGTAGTGCAGGTAAATGAGAAAATATAGTACTCATTGCAATTCTTATTCTGAGAGCACAAGTCCATTCACACAAACAACTGTGGCTACATGGACTGAATCTTAGGCTACATCTACACTAATCTGAGTTTTTTAAATGGACTAACAATGAGGTGGATTTGTTGCTGCGAGTAACACAAAAGTACAAAGTTGCAAAAGCGAGTGAGAATTAAGGAATTTGAAGAAAAGCTATCTGGAGCATGTACAAACTGTCATTAATCTTTAATAGGGCTGTCAAGATTCAGAGCAAACAAAACAACTGCTGTATAATGCCCTCTTTCATCTTAGTTTAATTGGTCACATGACTGCATCACATGACTAAAATGCATTGCTTTAAAAAGTCTCTGTTTACGCAGTCCACACTGCGCTGCGAAAACGGCATTTTCAAATGTATTCACTTTGGAGAGCATTTTCAAAAAGCTCCATTTTCCTTGACCAAAAACGCCGTCTCAGTGTGGACGGTGTGTGCTTTCAAACGAAAATGTATTAGTGTGGACATGGCCTTATGTAACGCTTTTCTATTCAGTTGAGCACTCCAAGTGTTTTCCTACTACAGGTCTCACTCACACATTCAGAAATCACTTTTATCTATCCCTCAGAGCTTTCCAGCATTTACACACACACTCACGCTTTGATGGAAGCATTGGGGGCAACTTGGCGTTCAGTACCTTGCCCAAGGATACTTGAGTATGTGGACTGTGGGAGTCTGGGATCAATCCACTGATCTTCCAGTTGGCAGACAACACGCTTTACTGTCTGAGCAGCACTAGCTAGTGTACTCATAAGCACCAGAAAGCTGGTTACTCAATGGGAGGGACCACTAAGAAATTTCAGCCACTCATCGGAAGCTGACAGGAGTAGCAGTGTGGTCTTCTGCTGCTCCTGTCAGCTCCTGCTTCAAGATTCAACATGTTGTGGGATCGATGTCTGTAAACCCTACAGGTGACTGTGTGGGAAAAGCCAAGCAGCAGATGAGGAGTTGATGAATTACCCAGACCAGACCACTTGGCGCCAACAACCACTTGCTTAAATAATCTTAATTACTTATTTTGATGCTCAGTTTGAATTACAGCATGTCGTCTTCCCCATGTCTACATGCCTAAATGCACCGAGTTGCAGGAAACCGGCTGATTAGATATAAAAGTGAGCAGGTGTACCTAATAAAGAGTCCAGGGACTGCCGTGTGCTAAATAAATGTGCACCCAGAGAAGGAAGTGAGACACAGTGTTTGTGTTTTTCAAAGTTTGGTCTGGTCCGGCAGATTGCTCTGCAGTGAGTGGGGCCGACAGGGCCGAGCCTTTAACCTCAGCCTACACAAAAACACACTGCAGGATCATAGGCTGCTCTCAGGCTTATATAGGCTTAGTAGGCACGGATGTAGCGCTATTAATGACGCACAATGTTAAGTTGTGACTTGTTTCGTAGGTTATGTATCCACAGCTCCCACAGTGGAAGTTTAATATACATTTATATAAGTGACTGCGCAACAGGACAAAAGAATCTGTAACTTTTAAGGTGGAATTTTTACCTGTGTGTCTCTCAGTGAGTCAACATCATGAGTAATTAAAACGTGAATGACATTCAGCTGGATCATGGTAACTCCATGTTAGTTATTTCCTGAGAAGGACGGCAACCCCACGTGTGCCCCAGTGATCCCACAAAACCTTTAAAATGTAATCTAAAATTCAGATGTGAAATAGTAACTATGTAATAATAATGAAATTCTGTGTGTCTTTTGGATCTTGTTGTTAGTTTTTCTGAAATATTTATGATGAACTGAAGCCTGGTAAGTCTGTATTCATGCAAAAGGGATTAGAAAGAGAGCTCTTAATGTAATAAATGGTAATTAATACAACTGTATTTATGATGTGAAAGTTTGGTTTAGGGGTTTGTGGGCTACGGTTAGCCATTCGATCCCCTTTTGTGGCATGTGGGACGACTGGTCGCATTATACCAGCAGTTTGATTTACAGTCAGGCTCTTTCTAGCAGTGATGAGCTGAAAGGAGTGACACAGTTAAGAGGCAGACTGACGTGTGGGGTCAGCTCACATCTGGCCTTTGGCAATCAAGACCTAATCACACTCTTGCCCCTTTGCCACCTGGCTGACACCCTACACCCTCTGTGGCACTTCCTCCTTTCCCTCTTTCCCGCTACCTTTATCCCAGTAAGTTGACATTTATCATGTCATGACCACGAGCATGATATTTGTTTTTCATGACAAAGATTTCAAGAGAATCTTAAGGTGGAAGTCAAGTTCAAATGAAGTCATCTTTCCACAGAGACGATGATGTATGTGACAGTGACGCAAGTGGCTTAGTGGTCATGTTTTCCTGTGTCTATATATTTTATAGAAAACATGAGAAAACCTGTCTTTAAGGCAGATATGATGGAGGATAGCTTTCCCAAGTGACATCTGTGTTGAGCCCATTTATTTTACACACATAATCCTCTATTCAAGCTCTATTGGCTGTTCGTATATTAACATCGCTCAAACCTTAAGCATGTTTACACGTTGTGTAAATATGATCTTCACATCATTTAGAGAAAGAAATTAATGCTTAACAAGGCAAGGCCGTGACAAGCCTGGAGAACTATTCCCGGAGACTAAAGAAATGACGAGAAAGAAATAAAAGTGGGCAAACTTTCAAGCTCGTTAGTTTGTACAAACTCTGTTTTTGCCTTATATACTGTATTTCCATGCACATGTTTCAGTAAACTGCTGTCCCTCCTATTTCCCATTTCCCGAGCAAAATATAAAGAAATGAAGGGGTCTTTTGCACGCTTTTGCATTTCAGTTGCCCACATTTGAAAAAGCTAAATATTTCCATTACATAGTAAAGCTTTGTTTCACTTCCCTAGCATGATCTGAATGTCATTACAGCGTGATTCTGAAAGTATGAAGGCGATCTTTTCACACAGTTGTCGGTTGCCTGGCAGCACTGAAACATGGACCTGTTTCACCTTTAAAATTCTTCTGTAACTTAACTACAATCACTGTCGCTATGGAAGATGGAAATGAATCCACAGAGACATATTAACACTGACCGCACGTCATATCACCACACAAGTAATAAAACATGCACACGCAAACACACACACGCACACATGCAGATCATACACAGTCTTCGCCTGTATTTGAGTACAGATTGAGCTTTTTTTTCTCATTTTGACCACAATCTCAATGTCTGCCTCACTTAATATCTAGTTTTTAATACATAAGTTACCACCTTAAATGTACTGTCAGCACGCGGTGATAGAGGAGTGAGAGCAAACAAGGAAGTATAGAGGCCAACATATCTCTGTTCCCTTTGCATTGGCAGCGTTCACTTGACGTGTCACGTCACAAAGATATCAACCAGGATGTTGAACAAAAAAAGGCTTGGGCTGCTCTGAAAGTTCACTTTAAGAGAGGAGAGTCATAAATAATTGTCACGACAGGGTGAAAATTTACCAGGATTCAATCCAACTTTATTTATATAGCGCCAAATCTACTGTCGCCTCAAGGTGCTTCATATTGTAAGGTAAAGACTCCACAATAGAGAGAGAATCCCACCAATCAAAGCATTTTTATCATCATCATGTTTGAAGTTGTTTCATATATAATATATTTATAATCTGCACTCCCGTAATGTGGGTCTCAGGTTTTTCTTTCCTCCCTCTCTCGTTATCCTAAATATATACCATTAATATATATATAGAAACCCATAAGTGTCACAGTAATATTTTTTTACAGTCTTCTAAAAGCATTTGAAATTTGACGAGTTAAACATAATCCCGTCTCTTATTACGCCGCGAGTCTGGGTCTTGTCGGGTGGTTTTGAGTGACGTTTCGGAGTCTGTTTCTGAGATCAGTCACCGGGGACGGCAGGTGCACGTCTTCGCCTTCAGGGTGCTGAGCTGCGTGCTGCTCGACTGCCAAGGGGACGTTCGACTGGATCATGTTGCATCACTTGAAATCACATGGACACAACCCAGATCACAGCAAGGGGCGATGAGGTGGTGCTACTGTGTGCGTGCTTTATTAGTTCCTGACAGGCCGTGCATAATAACTTAGCAGCAAAATTAGGCTTGCCTGTGAGAAGCCTATACCAATATAAGCGTACATTATATATTTATTATTTGTGATGAGGCTGCTATGATGAGAAGAAACTTGAGGAGGAGCCTCATGGAACATGGAGGGTATGGTATATCTATAAAAAGAAGCTTCTTGAAGGTTTGTTGACTTGTCTGGGAATGCCTTAGAGGGAACATTCAAATGAGATTTTAGTCACAAGTCCAAGCTTTGAAAGAGGACAGAGTTTGTGCATTAAGGTGTTAGCTGCAGTGCAGCAATTAACATGTACCCCTTCTAATTATCTCTTGGTACTACAACATTGCCAGAAGTGTCAGTACTTGGCAACTGCAAAGTGATTGCACACTCTTTCTTTATATTTGGGCTGGTATATTTATTTTGACCTGAATCAGGCTGGCAGTTTCCCCTTACGTCTGAGAGCTATGCTAAGCAAAGCTAATCAGTGCTGGTTCTAGCTGCGTGTTTAATATGTAAATACAATAAAAGGTAATGTTCGTGCTGATCTCTCTTTAAGCAGTTAAGCATATTTGTTCCTAAGATACTTCTTCTACTTACTTTCCCTAAGATAAGATATCTCCCCTTGCAGGCAAACTCAATTTTAGATCTCCACATGTTAGCTACTGCATTGATGAAGCGCACAGTAACAGCACAATTACCCAAGCATGTTTTTGATGGTGGGACGAATCGCAGAACCAAGACAAAACCATGGAATAAATAGAAAAGATGTACACAGCCACCTAATGTCATTTACTGGTTTCTGTTTCCCAGTCTTCCCCTTTGATGCTAACATTGAGCCTAGCATTAGCTTTTTGGGTGCTGCCGTCTTGGTTTCTTGGTTGTTTAAACTAATGTTACAGAAAACAAGAATATTAATTAAAAGCCTCCAAGGTCAAAATAAGTAAAACCACAAGGAGAAATGTGTCATCTGTGAGGTTAGCAGTGCTAAAACTATGCTAAAACACATTTTTATCAGCTGTTAATGTTACATGTGTTATAGCATTGTTTGATGTTAATAGCTCTCTATGTGTGGTCAGAGGCTCAACAAGTTGTAAATGCTGGCAAATAGCAGTGGCTAGTGAGTCAGTCACGGTTAAATGCTGCATTCACCATTTCCGCCACCTCTCTATTTGAGATAACCCTAACCTGATGATATTCATGCTGTGTAAGCAAACAGTCCACTATATCAAAGTGTAATAATAGGAGTAGACAAATTGAGACAGTGACTTTTTCTGAAAGTTTATTTAAGAAAGGCTCTTGTCACATAGGCCTAGAAATCAATTCACGACTCCATGGCAACCACCAACCGCTGGGGAAAAATGTGTATTTCCTGATCCGGCAGCAGTTCCTAGGTGAAAGGAGGAATATGGTGTTACACCGGAAAACTCTTTCAGGTTGTTTTGGTCGCTAGCAGATTGCTGCAGTTGCCTGAGTGGAAACAAAACTGTGAGTTCAACACAGTCTGGAAACACAGACTTTTTCCTTTAGAGTAAATGCTGCGACTTTTGAAACTTGCTGATTGCAGTGTTAAGGCTCAGGAAGAGGTTGCCGAGCGTTTGCAGACAAGTTGGAGTCTTCCATGCAAACTGTGGGAGACTGTAGAAATGTGCTAGCAACCAACTAGAATCACAGCAATCACAGGGAGCACTCTCTTTGTGACTGAGTTCACATGGTGACAACCAGCAACTTCCAGCAATCGCTCATCAAACGGTCAGGAAATAATCATCTTCCCTTAGTGATGGGAGGTTGCCGGGGGGGTCGCCGACCGGTTTCTAGCCCTGTGTGACACAAGCCTTAATTTTTACCAAAGCAGGTTATGTAGACGCAGAGATGCAAATCCCTCCTGGGCTGCATCAGGAACAGCATCCAGTGTAAAATAAATACATAATAATAAAATCTGCTAACTCAAACTACCTCCTGTGGTGACTCCTTGTGAATACGGATGTTTTAGTCTGGTGATCGATGGAGATATTGCCATTGAGGTTGTTGTGGAAGTTTTTCCCACTTAAATAAAGCCTGCAGACGAGCGGTGAGCGGTAGCTAACATTCTTTAATCCGGACACACAAAGACAACGGACAACCAAGCTTGATGGAGAGCCTGCATGACCACGGGGCAGGGTCAGCAGAGTCTCACTGAGAGTAGTGTGTCTCTCAGTTAAATACTTTCTCCATGAACAAAAGGCAGTACACAGCTGTTTCACACCTTCCCAGAGTCCTTGCAGAGACAAAAGACTCTTCCTGTGAAGTGGTCTGCCTCCCCCAACTTCCTAACTAGACCCCCACCATTTGTCTTACAGTATGGGTGTCAGACATGTTAAAATCCAGTGGCACCAAGGCATTACAATAAAATAATGTGATTAATACATAAGTGAAAGAAATTCCTATACAATCCCACCCTTTGATTCTCAAATCAAGAATCACATTAAAACCAGAATTTCTTTCCCGACATTCTGTATATCACATCAACATTATTTTACACTTAAAGGAGTTTCACACTGTGTATCCTAACTTCACTGGTCTCCCACCACCCTTTGTTCATCTTTAAACTTCCCCCCAATCTAAGCTCTCACATGCTAATGGCAACAACAATGATACAGAGGAAAGGTCTTTTCCAGAGTGTCAAAGTACTTTGCATGGCAAAGTGAAAAAGCATTAGATGGTCATTCTCAGTTCCCGATCATGGCTCCTGGTGTCTGTGCCATTGACAGAGTTGTAATTCCAACGCTGATCTCCCTCTGTGCTGTCACCTTTGGAGCTTGGCATGCTCTCTCCATCCCTCGATTTCTGTTCCAACGCGGCTGTAGATTTAAGGCAGAGCACGTCGTACACCTTAGTTGTCTTCCTCAACGTCAACGTAGAAACTTTTCATTTTATTTTAAGATTTTGCTGTTCAAAGTCTCCTCGTGACAATCTTTTGGAAGCCCAGTGGTGCAGCCCACTGTCGTTTGTCTCCTGTCCTGCAGATGATCCCTGCTTCTCACTGGTCCTGTTGAAGCGTTCTGTCCCGGTCGTGGTCTGTATCTGCGTCAATCCTTCCATATCCCTCATGTCACGGTTTCTGCAATTTAAAAATGAAAGCTTCCACGGAAAACCCTCTTTTGCCCTATGTCAGCTTAGCACAATTAGACATGCACAATGAAGTTGTGCATTGTCTCTTAAAAATTCCCAGGGATTCTCCCCTGAAGTAGCTTCACTCCAGGCCCTGTCGTAAGAAAACATTAGCCAGTGGTGTGTCCTGCTGTAAATCATGTGATTGGATCATATGATTAACCCTTTGCTGTGGAAAAATAGATGTTAGCGCAGCGCATCTGTATGCACACTTTCCCACAGTGACCTCTGCACTGTAAACAATACAAGGTCATGAATAACACACTGCTGGTAAATTCACAAAGGCACAGAAAGTGGCAGTTAAAAGGTTAAGTCAGCACGGCCCAAAGGTCATGCATCCTGTTACTGTCATCTTTCTGCTCCTGTAAAAAGAAACATACATACATCCACCCTTTTGTCAGGTCAAGGTGGAGGTGCAATCTTGCATTCTGGTGTCAAGTCAGTCAAGCTTTTGTCAGTCCAGTCAGTCCCCATTTTTTATTTGCTGACAGTAGAACCCTTCGTGACGCAATAAGTTTCTACTGCCAGCAATGACGTCATTTCAAAAAAGAAAAAAGAATTTAGACTGGATTACCTCGCTGAATCCTTTTTGGCTATTTGGTCTTCATGAGCTTCATTGTCTGTGTTTGTGTTAGTAGGATTAATGCATTTTTCTGTTTGTGTAATTTTGTGTACCTCTCCTCTTTGCGGTGCTCCAGACACTTTTCAATTCTCCACGCAAGGCAGTCATTTTCTTCCCAGTTTCCTAAACCCAAATTTCATTCCCACACTAAAACAGCCATGTTCTCCCTGCTCCTTCCACTGTGGTCTCATCTCTCCCCCTTGCAGCAGTCCAGTGAGAGTCAGTTGTCTTTCAGCTTTGTCCTGTGTTTTCCACTGTCTCATTTTGCCATTTTGCTCCAAAAGTGGCAAATGTCCAACTCCGGCAGTCTTTTCAAAAGTCCATTCACACACAGTGAAGTTGCAGCTCGTTGGAAATGCACATCCATCCATCCAGTCATGATGATGCCATTTTTCTCCTTGCTGTCGCTGTCTTGCACAGCTGTTTGCTGCTGCTGCTGCTGGACCTTTTCTTCACTGCTCAGGGTGCTGCTGTGAGCTCTTGAGATCCATCTCGTTGTTCTGGAACTGCATTTCTTGTCTTCAGGGAGAGATTCTTGGAGCTTGTGTTCTCAGGGTGACAAAGACATGGAAGTTAAGCTGTAAAACAATTCAGCCAGAACTTGGCTTGAGTGTTTCTAATGGTGTTGACCTATAATTTTTCCCGACTGCTGAACGTGGAAAATTGATCCGGGTCTGCTCTTCACCTGCAAGTGACACACTGAGACATTTTGATCATTCTTCTCATTGCTTAAAACAACACGTCTCCCCTCTCTGGTTCTGAAGTCCCCTTTCTTAAAAACCCAGAGAGATTGTAGTTGTTCTACACTGAAAATCACTAAACCCTCTTCCTATTTTTGCTTATTTTCATCAAGTCTGCTAAAAAATAAATTTTTGTGTGTCCATCCTAGGGGAGCTGGTGGTCTGCAGTACCACCCTCTCCCGCTAGTTGGAAACAACTTTTGCACACATTTCTACACTCCTCTCTTTTTTTTTTTTTTTTCTTGTTTTCCCTGTTTTTGTTCCCCATTTTCAACATTTTTTTTAACCCCATTTTCACTGTTTTTACACACACAATCTTTTCCCACACAACCATTCTCTACAATCTTACACACCACACATTTACTCAGTTCTTACCATACAGTCACGCATTGAGTTTTGTCCCTGGCCGCCTGGTGGAAGGCCTGCCGCTCTACTGGATCTAGATCCCATTTTACTACACGAGGCGTCCCCCGTGAGGCCCTTGCCTTCTACGGACCAAGGAACGAACACCGCCACTCCGTGCACTATAGTATGCAGAAATGGACTCCGACAGTGTACCCGAACCGCTGTCCCTGTGACGTACTTGGACCGAACACAGGTCTGGGCCGGCTTCTCCCCAACAGCGCGCTCGAGCCAATGTCCTTGTGATGGACCGTACCCAACACAAGCCTGGGGCCTCAAACCACCAGGATTTTCCTCCCGGAGACTCGAACTCCGGGGGCGGCCAGCGTTCCCCCCCTCGGCCAGACAAAAAACTCCTCATGACTGTATACAAAGTTAGCTACAACTCACCCATCTGCAGGAGTCCCCTCAAAGTTGATGGTCTCGGTGGTGGCTGAAACACGCGGCTCCGTGACTCCTCCATTTCCTTTGCTTCAACAGCTGGTAGGACAAAGGTACCTTTTCCCTCAGGGGTGATCAGCCCATCCCCGGAACCGTTGTTCAGCGACCACACGGACCACCCTGCTCACAGCGCCATTCTGTTGTGGAAGTTTTTCCCACTTAAATAAAGCCTGCAGACGAGCGGTGAGCGGTAGCTAACATTCTTTAATCCGGACACACAAAGACAACGGACAACCAAGCTTGATGGAGAGCCTGCATGACCACGGGGCAGGGTCAGCAGAGTCTCACTGAGAGTAGTGTGTCTCTCAGTTAAATACTTTCTCCATGAACAAAAGGCAGTACACAGCTGTTTCACACCTTCCCAGAGTCCTTGCAGAGACAAAAGACTCTTCCTGTGAAGTGGTCTGCCTCCCCCAACTTCCTAACTAGACCCCCACCATTTGTCTTACAGTATGGGTGTCAGACATGTTAAAATCCAGTGGCACCAAGGCATTACAATAAAATAATGTGATTAATACATAAGTGAAAGAAATTCCTATACAAGGTGCAAATGGTTCTTAAGTTAAGGGCAGTGATGGAAAAAAAATATTGGCAGCATAAAGCAGTATGATGTTGTAGAAAATGTCCTGAGGAGATTGAAGATGCTGGATGGGGGGGGGGTCAGTACACAGAAGGTATGGTTTGTCCTCTTGGTACCGGTGAGGCGAGACAAAAAGCATTGTCTGAATCTCACATAAAGAGAGTTGCAGGAATAGAGGCATTAGCTAATAGAAGCTTGTAAAAGGGCTTCTGATCTCCCAAAGTAAGGTTTTATTTTTGCTGTCGACCTGATGTGAACGGAAAAAAAAACCCTACTGCTAATGACAGAACAGAAAGTTCAGACCTCGGCTGTTCTAAGAATAACTTGATAAAACCCGAAGAGCATGTGACATGATCTCCGAAAACACGTTTTAAAAACTGTCAACCCAGAGTACAATGTAATGCGAAAGGACACCCACTTTGATCTTGAGCGAGGTAACAAGCCTGACTGCACCACTCCCACAAAAAAAGAGATGAAAAAGATTTTTATCATGGGAGCTACAGTTTCACGAAAGTCTGCCCAGCTGTCATGTGAGATAAATCAGGTGTACCTCCTGGTAGTTCACGTTATAATGAATTGCAGCCAAGTGCACCTCACCTTTTGTTCCAAATCTGCGACATATTAATAATAATTAATCAACTTAATTATCCTCCTTTTGCAGACTCACAAACTAATGACTTTCATTAACGCTGAGGTATGCTGTTGATTAAAAATATCATCACTCCGGGTTATGGTGATAGATAAGTGATGGATGTAATAACTTCCAGTAATATTAGATAAGCAGATGAGGACAGATGGATTGATACAGTAGATATTTGGGGGGGTGAATAGAGTCTAGACTGTTTAGAGAAAGCAGAGACTCATGGGAAGTATGTCGCCAACTCCCCCCAATCTGGAATCTGATATAGAAGAAATCTGTCTTTGTTTGCTGTGTGCGTGTTGGCCTCGCTCTGAACATGTGCCACTCTCTGTCTGTGTATGTACACGTGTTGTCGTATTTTCAGGACCGAGGCTGTCTATCCCTGGAAACATAAAGGACGTTTAATCACTTTGCAGAAATTTATTCTGCAAGCTACACACTGTGTCTGTAACTATCACGGCTATCGGGCTATCTTAACTGTTAACCACAGAAGCCACAAAGACCTATCATTGCATTCATGCCTCTTAGCTTACTTTATATGGTCCCATAAAGCAAAGGCAAAGCTGCTTTTCAACATATGCAAAGAGGCCCTGCTAGTCTGCCTGCAATTAGTTTCATGCTGCAGCAGTGCAACCAATTGCTGTTGCTTTTAATATAACACTCGAGCAGCTATTTGTCTTATACAGTTGTTCATTTACCAATGCTAATGTGTTACTTGTAGCATGTGAGTGTTTAGCTGCTTGTTGTTGAGCAAATGTGGCCATCAGGATATCTCTCAAGGTCCGCAACAGAAAGAATGTCTCCTTATTCGCCGTCCTTTGTCTTTTCTTATCTGTGGTGAAATGTCCTTGAAGTTCACATCTTTGCCAGCACCACTTCATATTTTTCTTTTTATAAAGTGAGCATTAAAAGGCTTTTTGAGACACTAATTTAGACTAGCGTTGCACACATTGGGGTCCCTCCAGTGACTCAGCAGGCCGTCAGTTCCTTTAGCTGGTGCCCGGTGTTACGTCAGTAAGAAGACAAATTTGCATTTCTATTGTGAAAGAAGAACATGGCAAACGTTCTCAGAGGATTTTTGTTCTCAACTGATGCAGTGAAACTGCCTTTCAGAAGCAAATTCGAATCCTTTGATACGTGCAGACACAGGCAGCAACACGTGAACTGCCAAGATTTTAGATACAGTGTAAACTGTAGTTTGTAGATTTGTTACTCTTAAAATGAAATTCCACTGATTATAATTTGAATAGTCTGTGCTGTTCCATGATTCTTTCATTAATGAAACCAAATAATTGGACTGGATTCTGAAAGCTTTCCCTCTCTTTTTAGGTCACCCGATAATTCAATTTCTGACCAAATACATGCAGAACTAACGACACATCCATCGGGTGCATCTGCACTTTGTAATAAGTCCAAACACATAGGATGGAAATTTTCCTAAAACTGACTTGTCCTGCTAGACCTCAGTTCAGTGTTTGATTATTATTACAGAGATTATTATTACAGAGAGGATGCTGTAGGTATTAAAGGTACTGCAGTGCAGTGGTTTGAATCATATTTATGTAATAGACTTGATTTTGTTCATGTAATACACTAAGGTTAATTATGGAGTTCCACACGGTTCTATGCTAGGGCCACTTCTGTTTGCATTACACATGCTTCCCTTGTGCAAAATTATTCAAATACCCAGCTTTATCTATTCAAACCAGATGACACACACCAATTAGTTAGTCTGCAGGAATGTCTCAGACATAAAGACCTGAATGACCTCTAAGTTCCTGCTTCTAAAGATAAAACTTAGGTCACTGTTCTCAACCCTAAGTTATTGTATTTAGGAGACAGACAACCTCTCTACTTTTTAAGGCTTAAATCAAGAATCAAGAATCAATCAAGAAAGCTTTATTTGTCACATGCAAGTTGCCCTGCAGCGAAATGGAACAAAAATGGAATAAAACTTTCCTTTTTGATAAAGCTTTTGGTTAGAGCTGGATCGAGTAACCCTGAATCCTCCCTTAGTTATGCTGCTGAGATCTTCCTATGATGCACTCACCTTTTTAATCACTATGTGTTTATATGACAGAGGTGTGGCGACCAGAAGCCACAGAAAGCCAACGACTTCAAATGATAACGAACTATCTGCTGTTGGCGTGAAGCAGTTGGATCCCAATTTCAACTTTCCTCAGCTTCAATTCAAGAAAGCCGCTACCAACGAGAGCAAAGGATGTTGCTGACTGGCATGTGACAGTTTGGTTAAAAACGTGAAGAGTGTTACCTAGTCAACCAGATCCCAGAATGTCCGTCGGTGACCAACTGTCGGCTATAAATCGATATACGACAAAACAAATCTGATCATTTTGAGCATTACAAAAAACGACATTACCGCTAAGCAGTGGTATTTGATTGCATAGTGGTCATCACTGTTCATTTTTAATTTAGTTTTAGTCGTAGACTTTTGAGAAAAACATTTTGTTTTGGTGATAATTAAGCGATCTAAATCTTTTTAGTCTAGTTTTAGTGGCCTAAATCTCATAAAATTGTAGCAGACTAAATCTAAAGTTGATTAATTTGACTAAAATATGTAGTGTAATAGTTTGTCGTAGTTTTCCCAAGAAAAGCGTCTATTTTTCCTTGATTTCACTGGCATATTTTTCATGAGAAATGGGGAGCATAAGAGCTAGTTATACCGTTTCCCAATGGCGCGTCTAGCCTTACTGTACGAGGAGATTTCTTCTGATTGGATCACTTCCAAACCATCAAACCTTTCCACACAACTTAATTAGTTCTGGATCTTGTTTCTCCTGAATATTTTCATCTTGTTTTTATTTGCTGACAAAAGTGTTGATGCATTTCATCACAGTTTTTGTGCTCATTAGCTTTTTTAAGCCCATCAGCGATGGGGTCTTGTCGCGGGCCAGCAGGCACGTGGACACCCAAGTTTGTCAAAGCTATAGCTTGAAAACGAAGCAACACAGGATTTTCAAATTGGTACAATACAGGTGCAGCTACTCCTGGTGACCTCAAGGTCAAGTTCAGATTTCAGCATTTCTGAATATCACATTATCATCTTGTTTTCGTCAGAAAATGAAGGTCATTGATAAAACGTGGTGGCCATGTTCCCCTGCTCAGCTGTAAGAACTACAGCCACGGACCCTGATTCGTGTCTCGATTAATGCGCTGAGTCACACACCAGGTTTGTGTGTGAAGGTCGGATCAAGCTTCTGAATAAACACACCAGTTGACGCACTTTAATCTCACATGTATTGACACAGTCAAACGCAGGAAGAGGCCATAAACATGAAAATTTTATGGCCTCTGTTTCTTTTTTATTTTTTAAATTACAAGTCTACATTAACACCCTCTCTGTATCATGTCTTGTTCCTCTGCTTTTCATGCCAGTTATCCACTGTGTGTTAAGAGATGTATGACTTTGTGTTGACAAAAGAAGCGATTCGGTCACTTTACTCAAGTTAGTGGATTCGAATATATGAGCGCACGCAGACACGAACCGCGCAGAGGGCTTTCAGAAAAGACTTAAAAATGATCTTTCTCCTGTGACAGCGGGAATGCTGGAAACATTTGTAGCAGACAGCCTCTCAACAACAGACAGCTTTTATGTATTCAATGTCAAACTCACAGCGCTCCTTCAGACTCTCTGAGCACGCTACAGAGACGCGTGAAAGTGCCAGTTGATTTTGGCGATGGATTCCCGTGTGCGCCTATACGTCTGTGTCACACGTGCACATCGTTCAAGATGTGTCATTAAATGCTTTTAGGACTTCTTCAAAGGAATGTGCAGTCGAGCGGTAATGACAACAGCTGTCTTGGTGCGAGCACATGATATTTTTTCTAGTTGTTTTAGAGACTGGGTGTGCTGTTTTATCCTTATCAAGTCAGATGTGAAGCTCATTGATCTGTAATTATGATTCATAACTGTGGGAAATGTCAAAACACCCTCAGCTGCTGCTCAAACATTCAGTCCTACATGATTAGAAGTACCATTGTCTGCTGCTGCTGCTGCTGCTGCTGCTGGTGGGGCAGTTTTGTGCTTCTTGCTCCGTCGTCAGAAGGAGGCTCTGAACTTGCGGTACATTTTATTTACCTCAGACATGTACAGACAGTTTTTCTAGAATTGCGAACAGTACATTGAGCTCCCTGCAGATTACACCTAAGCTGAAAACTCAGGAACTTTTAATTCTACAGCTCGGGCATCTTTACCACTAATTGCATGAGCTAAGCTTCTCTTTATCTGTCCCTTAACCGCAGTTAACTGCATCGAGGTGCAGACGTGTCTGTTCCTGCTGTTCTTAATCTAAATTTGATTGCATGCATAAACAAAAAAAATCCTTTAGGTGTTTTTGCTTAACATACCTGCATAAAGTTAGATGCTTCTTTTATTCATTTTTAGATCTGAATTGAGTAATACATTCGTTGTTATAAGCAGACCTTTTCTGTGACCTGTTTCCAACTTTTTTGATGCAAAACAGGCGATACACAAAAGACGGTGGACAAGTGAAGTGCACAGTCCCTGTCTTCCATTACAAGATTTTAGGTTTTAGTCACATACAGATAGCTTGTAAATGTGTTGTTGTGGTTCTTGATATTGCCTTAAATCTATCAAAACAACTCTACACCTTATTCAAATGAGTCTAGGAAACACTCACAGCAATTTATAAACGTCACGTTTGCAGGTAAGCATGATGCAATAGGACCGAGCTTTACTGTGTGATATAAAAGGCTAATTACCTATCAGAAACAACGATGTTTGGGTTAGATAGAAAATCAGGTTTTTCATCAATGCCAAGGCCACACACACATACAAATATTGTTCCAAGATGAGTGCTTTGAGGTGTTTTGTAGTCAGCCATGATCCTTGTTGATGCCACCGGTGTTCTGGCAATTCTTTGTGGGTTTGTTTGCTACGGCTCATACTCCACAGGGGCATTTTTAGTTTTAGTCTACCAAAGGAGGACAGCTGGAAGCTGAAAGCACACACACAGGTGGAAGTGGCGCCTCTGCCATGGGTCTATTTCTCCTTTCAAAGTCCTTAAAAGGAAGAAAGCTGAGCAAAAAGAAAGTGTGTGTCTGTGTGTGTATCTGTGTGTGTGTGTGTGATCCAAATCCAGACTTTTAGGCAAAGCCAACTCTCTGCGGCTCCCTCTGTCAAAACCACACATGGACATACAAAGACAAGCACAGCCATCTGCATCCCCCCTGGAGATCTTAGTGAAAAACACTTGTTTTAAAATGTTCTCTGCAAAAAAGCCTACAAATACATCCATCAGGATGATTCTGAAAATCTGTTGGAACTCACTTGTCTTTCTCTCTCTTTTCCTAGTTCATAATAGAAGATATGAAGCAGCAGCAAACCAACAAACACAGCAACCTGCACCGTGAAGACCAGCACATCACTGTGGAGGAGCTGTGGAGGGGCTGGAAAACCTCTGAAGGTAAAAAGCAAGCAGGTTGACTGAATTAATGTTATTAAAAACAAAAAAATCCGCATAACTGTCCCGCATGAGATGGTTGGTACTTTGACACATGTAGGGAGGCTTGCTATAAATGATACCTGTACTATAATTATAGTGGAGATAACAGGGAGTGAGCAGTTAAACAAGGAAGCACTTAAAAAAATAAACAACCTATTTATCGGGAAGACGATATATACCAGTTTCCTGCAGGGAAACAGGAAGACAATCCCTAAACAAGTGTCTGTTTTTATAGCACTCAACAGTAATCGTGCATGTTCACTCCTGGAGCTTCCTGTTTCAGAAATTAATTCAAATTCAATTCAGTTTAATAATATAGTGCCAAATCACAACAACAGAGAAAACCCTAACAATCACATGACCCCCGCTGGGCAACATTTGGTGACAGTGGGAAGGAAAAACTCCCTTTAACAGGAAGAACTCGCAGCAGAACAAGGATCGGGGAGGGGCGGCCATCTGCTATCGTTGGGGATGAGGGGAGGGGGACAGGATAAAAACCACGTCTATATTTATCCTTTATGTTTCATAAAATCCTTAAGCAAAGATTTTTTAATCTTGAACCGAGTCTTGAAAAAGAAAGAAATTAAAAATATGCTGAAAGTAGAAGACGGTGTACATGGGAAGGAACTGCTCATCCCATAATGCATTGCAAATTGCAGATTCCACAGCAGCTGACTTCCAGCCTTCTTGAATTTGCTCATTCTCATTTTTATGTATTGTATAATAACAGTTTTGAATATATGCTGTAGTTTGTGATGTCTGAAGTTTCAAGCTCACTAAGCAATCTGATGCTTGTGGGTTCAGTCGACAGCGACCTCCACCAAATGGAGAAGTTGCTGTTTCAGTTTAGGAATGTGGGTAGTGTGGTTTTTTCCTCACAATTTCAAGAATAAACCATGTTTTTGTTACAACATACTGTTGTTTCACAGTGTCGTAGCTAATAGTCATAATCAAAACCGCTACGGAGAATGAAATGCTACTTCCACTATAGCAGCGCTGTAGCTTTATATGGTAATATAATAATACCCAGAACCTTCTTCTTTTGAGATGACTGTGCTAACCACTGCAGTCAAAAATGACTTTAAACAACTTTATGATTCTCTGAGAAGTCAGACGGACTTCATCAAAAAGCCAGGACTGAAGGAGCGAGCAAACACTTACTGACATTTACTCAAAGAAAGCAAAGCGTGAGCTTTTACTCACTCTGCAGAATGTGGAGAAAGTGAAATGAGAGTTTAAGTAAACGCACTTCCATTCAAGAAACCCAGCTGAAATTCGGAGTCGTTTCAGTCATCCTGTTTTTGTAATACTGTAATTATCAGGTTCTCAGGGGCAGTAGAAAAAAGTAACGATTTGCCTGTTGAAATGTCCTTGTAAATGGCAAAGTGAAGCTGTGTTTATGCCACTGTGTCTCATCTCCTCTTTAATTCCTTTTTTATAACCCGTGACATATGTGGTTTATCTGCAGCCCCCAATCTGTCTTTCTCAGCTTGTTTGTGCCTGTTTGTTTATCTATTTGTGTATCTGTGCAGCTAACTGGGTTTTAGTACAAGTTCTTTGCGTGCACTCATGCTTGAAGCAAAAAATAAACTTCCTAGATTTTTGTTGTTTAAATGCTTCATGGGTCTTGGTAAAATAAAATGTAGGTAATGCCTGAAGCTTGGTGTCTTATCCTGAATCATTTTTCCCACCGTTGCGTCTCTTCATTTACTCACCACAAACTTAGTGTATGTCCCAACATAACTCTGGGACTGGCTGTGGCCCAGAAAGTAGATCCTCCTCCAGTGTACATTTTGAGGTGTCCCAGGGAAAGGACACCGAACCCTAAAAAATGCTGTAATAGCACTTCGAGTGCTCAATAAGAGTGGAAAGCTGTGCATTATAAATACCAGTGTGTTTACCGTAACAGCAAAATGATGCAACGGCAATTAATCTCAACCTGGTAATGAAACATGTACTCATTTACCCGTCACACAGGGAGGGTTTGTGTGCAACGAGTGCTTTTAACTTTGATACTTAAACCAGACTGAGAGTGCTGTCGCGCTTTGGGGAATTTTGGAGGAATGCAGAGGAGCAGATAACGAGCAGTAAATCATCTTAGTTACTGATCTGTGTGTGTGTGCTTTCAAAGATAACAAAAACATCTTCATTTTTCTGCTCCCCTCTTTGTTTTTATCAGTCCACAACTGGACCATGGAGGACACAGTGTGGTGGCTGAAGGAGTCGGTGGAGCTACCGCAGTATGAGAAGAACTTCCGGGACTTTCGGGTCACGGGGAACACTTTACCTCGGTCAGTACCGCTCACCTCAATCAAACGTATTTTTCTTTTCCTGGAGCAACAACATAATAACACGACATGTGTGGGAATTTGCAGTGTGCCCCTGTTCTGGTTCACATGTAAATTGAATCTTTTCTTTGGCATTTGCTTCTATTGAACACACTGTTTGTGCTACAGCATCTGAAAGCAGCCTTAACTTTCATTAGTCTGTTCAATGCTGCCCACTGCTGGTTGTAAAAGGCAACACAGGCAATAATAGCACAACTTAAGAGCCCTTCTTTTGCTCTTGAATGAGAAAACTTTCCAAGAATTGTAGGTTTTTTCTTTTCAAAGCCAGGTCATGAAGTCAAACATGCAGCAGTACCCAAAAATCTATGAATGCTCTTGAACTTAGAGTGATGTCCCTGACTTCTCACGATCTGCTGTGAACCTAATCGTAGGTCGGTGGCTCAGTCTTTTAAAAGTGCTCCCAGGATATGAAAAATTCCTGCACGCAGCACAGTGAAGATGAAATTTAATGAGCGTCGACATTACAGAAAAATATTCAGATGGACTATGACTCACTGCACTCTGTATTTACGGCATGAGTAGACCGGAGGATGGTGGGTGGCAGGTTATTGAAGAGCTTCATGTTACGCCACAGAGCTTATAGGAGCTGACTCATGAAGTGATGTCACAGCGAGAGGGGTAGGGTTTCATCAGCCTGCCATGTTGTCTGCGCCGATTAAGATGGTGGCGGCGGTGGTGTGAAGAAGGCGTCCTGGGAGACGTCGGTGTAGAGAAGGATTGAAGTCTTTTTCTGTCACCAGGTCGAGTGTGTTTGAGCTGAGAGTGTATCACTAACTCTGTTACACTCACAGGCTGCGTAAGAGATGCACGCAAAGTCACAAACTGGTTTCAGCATTTTGAAGCCTCAGCGTTCGCTACATTTTGGCTGTAGGCATGTTGGTTTTTATGGAGCTAATGCTAGCTAGCTTTCTTAGTAATCTGTGCCCATAAACTAGAAGTAACGACAAATTAAACACACCATTATATAAGTCAGATAAATGCATTAAAGGTTCCACCCAAACAGCTGCCCCCTCTCTGAGCCTGGCTCTGATGGAGGTTTCTTCCTGTTAAAAGGGAGTTTTTCCTTCCCACTGTCGCCAAGTGCTGTATAGGGTATCGACTCATTGTTGGGGGTTTGGTTCTAATATTGTAGGGTCATTACCTTAGTTTAAAGCACCTTTCAGTTCAGTTTAGTTTTTCTTATTTAGCACCACATTCATAACAACAGTTGCCTCAAAGCACTTCATATATTAAAAAGAAATCCAAACAGTCAGATGACTGCTTATGAGCAGCACTTGGCGACAGTGGGAAGGAAAAACTCAATTTTTACAGGAAGAAAACTCTGGTACAACCAGGCTCAGGTAGGGGGAGCCATCTGCTGCCATGGCTTCAAAAAAGAGGTGAGGTGAGGGGCCCAAAGACACACTGTGACAGAGAGAGGCAGGGTTTAATAATTACAAAGACGACCTTTAAGGTAACTGTTGTTGTGAAATGGAACTGAACCCTAACAGCACCAGTAGCACAAACACAGATGGTGATTAGCTACACATGCCCGTGTCAGCCCACCTGTCAGTCGAAGCTATTTCTAACTCCAGTATCCAGATAGATTAAAATAAAAAGTTATAGACATAAAGGGAGGAAGCTATCTATGGAGGTCAAGGCTGTCTTGTTTATCTGGCTGTAAATATGTTTTTTAAAGTTGAGCTTTTTAACATGGGGGTCTTATGGGGGAACGAGCTGGGCTAAAGTGGCCGGCCAGTTTTTTGCTGTTTTCATGTTGTTTCTTTATGCTGTCTCGTCTAGTGTGATGTTACTTAGCTGAGTCGCTGTTAGGAGCTGCTGTGGTAATGGGTAACGTTTGTGTTGTTAGGATGAGGTCATGTGAACTCAGAGTCATTATAGTTTGTATTGATTTTATTTCATTTTTAATGTTTCTCTTCAGTTCAGTGTAGTTTTGCCTGTTCCTGTTGTTTAAAGCTGCTTGTCTAAGGTTTAGTTTTTATGCAGAGTGCGTTTGTGTGATGTTTAAGAACTGCAATGCAAACACAGCTTCTTGCAAAATGCATGAGTCACACTCATGTGAACGCCCCGGTCTCAATAAACATGTGCATCACGTGTCCCTCTGAATGTTTCGTTAATGTTGTGCAGGTAACAAATTGACAAAGACTAAAACAAACAGCAGTTCTTATATTTCCTTGTATGATGTTTAAAATGTGTTGTTTTTTGCCACGTTTGGTTTTAGTTCGCTTTAAAAACTTTGTTTAGCATTCAGTCCTGTTTTTTCTTCTCCCCTGTTTTAGAATAGCGGCAAATGAACCGTCGTTTATGTCGATGCAGCTGAAGATATTAGACCAGCGGCATAAACAAAAACTAAACCTAAAGGCGCTCGATGCAGTGCTGTTCGGCCCCCCGCTACGTAAGTATAAAGCCGCGTGTCATCACATTTCATGAATATCAGTGGAAAATGAGCTTAAAGAAAATGTATGAAACCACCACTCTTTCTCCTGCTCGTCCTTCCCCGCACAGGTCCGCAACATAACTGGATGAAAGACTTCGTCCTGATGGTGTCCATTGTGATCGGTGTCGGGGGTTGCTGGTTTGCTTACGTGCAGAACAAGTCCAGCAAGGTGCACATCTCACAGATGATGAAGGATCTGGAGAGCTTGCAACATGCTGAGCAAAGCTTGTTAGACCTGCAGAGTCGGTAAGAGAGGGACGTGTATTAGACTTAGATGAAATACTGATTTAATGGTCACGTGCTGCCGTTCTCCTTTCACAGAGAACAGCAGCACGGTGGTGCAGCAGTTAGCAGTGACACCTCTGTGGGCTGAGGCATGTTCCTCTCTCTGTCCTGGCTTTGTATCACTTAAAGACTTGTTATCACTTGTTTTCATCATGCAATGACTTCAATACAACAACGATTTCACCTTAGTTGAACACCTTAACTATCGAACTGGTAAGCTGCACTAATTAAAGCCTGAACCATGAAACAATTGTCAGAAAATCAGAGAGAAACATGAGGATGTACTTAATTCTTTGTCATCTAGAGCAGGTGAAATCCAGACTTTGTTTTCAAATCATTTAAAACTTTAACCGCCTACAGCAGCTGTTCCCACAGTCAAGAGTGCTACGGCCCATGGGGATTAGCCAAAATTCACTCTAATCAAAATACAAAAGAAAGTGATGCATTCCCTTCAAAATTTTATTCCAAAAACATAAACAACACAGCCTGTTGGCTATAAATTTCTTATGGTACCAAGTAATAGGCAAAGTGTTTCAAGGTCACCTGCTGCTGGGACACAAACTTCAGTAGAAATCAGTCAATTTAGGTCCGAGTAATGAGTAATTTCACAAACTAACCACCTCCTGTTACCAGTTTTAATCCACTTTTTATATAAATAAATATTTTAAATATAGTGAATTTCTGTTATTACTGTGGCCTACCTGCAGTACCTTTGTGGTCCACCGGGGGGCTCCAGCTCACACTTGGAATTCATTGCCCTACAGTACTTATAAAGTACTTCTAAGCATACAAATACCCCCATTTCTTCTTCTTCTTCAGTGGGCTGTGTTCTTACCCTCCATCCCAACCACATGAACCCTCTGCATCTCCTCCATCACCACATCCATGACTCTCCTCTGTTCTTCTTTCCCTCCTGCACGCAGCTCCACCTTCAGCATCTTTTACTCAGTATATCCACCATCCCTCCTCTGCACATGTCCAAACCATCTCAGCCTTTCTTGATTCCCAATGAAAATCTTCACATCTTCAGCTTAGCCTCCTGTGTTTTTCTGTCACAAATCACTCCTAAAACTCGTCTCCACCCGCTCCACCATGCCAGCACTCTCTCTTTCACCTGTCATGTGCACCATTCATTGCTTTGAATGGTTGGCCCCAGGTGTTTTAAACTCCTCCACTTTCACTACTACCCCTCTTCTCCATCTTCCCACCCGTCTCCCTCGCATTTAAGAAACAGCAGTCTATTCCAGGATGTTTCCGCCTCACTGTGTATCCTTCCCGTCCTCTTCCAGACTCGAAAAGGCTCAAGAAGAGAACCGGACAGTTGCTGTGGAGAAGCAGAACCTCGAACTGAAAATGAGGGATGAGATTGACGGGGCTAAGAAGGAGGCTCACAGGCTCCGAGAGCTGCGAGAGGGCGCCGAATGTGAGCTGAGCCGGCTCAAATATGCCGAGGAGGAGCTTGTACAGGTACGGCTCGTTGCCTCTAACTCCTGCTCGCAAACAGATTTATTGTTAGTCAGAGTGAGGGAAACACAACCATAAACCTGCTACTATTGGCTGTTGGCTACGATGTAATTTCAGTTTCTATGACGCCATAAGGAATATCCAGTGTATTCACATATACAACAGTCACATTTATTATCATTATGTAAATACTGAATTGTATATTCGATTCAGAGCATGAAATAAATGATAGAGGCGAATATCTGGGACATCACAATATACGGATGTAAATGTATTCATTACTGTGGCGCAAACACCTTGAAATGAAAGGATTAATTTCATATTTTCCGCATTAAATTTTCATTTCTTCCATAAAACACCTACTTTGCATATCCTCGAGATTGCCTCATTTCCCCTCACATGAAAATACAGCACCGATATATCTCCCTGTAATGAGTTCTCTCCGTGCAGGCGAGCCAGGATTGGGCTCATTTACACACGGCGAACGCAGGACTTAAACAGTAAATGGAGTTCATTTGAAATTCGCTGAACGCTAACCTTCACTTACTGATGTGTTTGATCGATATCCTGTGGGAAAGGGTGCCTTTTTTTGTTTGTTTGTTTGTTTGTTTGTTTTTTGGCAGCGAATCTGATTGGACTCTTGCGTATCGCGCTCTTCCCCGTGTAGGTACGGAAAGCTCTGAAGCGAGCGGAGAAGGAGATGCAGTCGGAGCGCTCGGTGCCCGAAGCTCTTCAGAAGTGGCTCCAGCTCACGCACGAAGTGGAAGTTCAATACTACAACATCAAGAAGCAGAGCGCCGAAAATCAGCTGTGCGTCGCCAAAGACGAGGTAACCGGCTAATTTTTGATAGGTTACTGCCAAGCCTCCAAAGATTACACGAGAAGGACACGAGGTTCTGGACAGAGAGCAGAAGCTGCTGCTGTGAGGGCTTTATCTGTTTGCATGTAACCACTAAGCTCTCCAAAGGTTACGTGCTGTGATTTGGCATGATTTCATACATCTCATGAAGTGTTAACGTTTGGAAATTACTAAAAGATCAGCACTGGCAGAGATTTTAAAACATTAAAAGAAGGCCTTGCTGCCTGTTTGGATTACTTAAAGGAATGCTGTTGGGGAGAAAAAGACATTTATATTATTGAACTGCAAGTCTGACTGCACAGGACACACTACTACTACTACTAAACTACTACCATTTCACCAGGGGACTTTTGTATATCTCTTTATTGCAGTGGCCCTGAGAGTTCAAACGGAGTCCAACTAAAGAAAGCACCTCCAATCAGAAACAACGCTGAAAAAGCTAAAGAGGAAAAAATCATGAAAGGAAACAAACGTGTTTTTGGGGCGACGATAACCTGACGGACCAGCTGAGGAAGTGACAAGCTAACAGTAAACAGCTAATAGCAAACATGTATCTACAGTATTATATAAATAATGTGATTGAAACGCATACTAGCCCACAGCAACACTAATGAATCCTCTGCTTCTTTTAAGCGTGTCTCAGTGCGATGTGTCACATTCTGGTTCCTGTCAGTTCTACAGCTGGTCCGTCAAGTCACTGTGTCCCCGGAAACGCTTGCTAGCTATTTGCTAGTGGGTTTTTTTGAGCTGCAGTGCGTTTGACCTCTCAGGGCCACCGTACTTCACCTCAAGCGCTCTTACAGAGAAGTCTCATCAGTGCGTTGCATCCTAGCAGGCGCGTAACTACTTTTGCCTGGTAAATAGTGAAGAAATACAACCAAATTATTCAGCACATTTTTCTTTGTCATCTGCATCTGGCAGAACCTCATAATGGACTGGAGCTGAAGATCCTCTCCGTTAGATGCAAATAGACATCAGTGAATGAGTTTACATCAGCTACATTAATCTGGCTTACAGCAGAGAAAGATTTAGTGCAGTGATCAGACGTTTTAGGTAAAGATGCTGTTTTTTGGGTTTTTTTTTGTTTCCACTCAATTTAACAAAAACTTGGGAGGGAGTTTATGTTCTATCATATTAGCTTCTCTTAATCGGCTTCCTGCTCTTTTTTCAGCTGCTTCCTTTAGCTTGTCTCATCTCTGTCTCATCCTATCCCCAACATCCTCCTCTGTCACAGCAACTCTCCTTCATTACATCCAGGAATCTCTTCTGTGGTCCGTTTTGGTCCATTTTATCCACTATCCCTCCGCTGCACATGTCCAAACCATCTCAGCCTTGCTTCTTTAACTTTACCTCCTCCGACTCACTGCTAAGACCAGAATTTGATGTAAATGTCATCTTTTTTCTTTCTCACATGTCTGGGGTGTATATTTACATCACATGGTGTATAAAGTCCTTTGAGATGATGGTTGTTCTGAACTATCAATATTAAAAAGAAAATTTAGCTGATGTGAAGCTGAAATTCCAGCCAAAGTAACTCTCTATTTTTTCCCCATTTCAGGCAGAGAAAATAAAAAAGAAGAGAGGTTCTGTGTTTGGGACTCTTCACGTAGCCCACAGCTCGTCACTGGATGAGGTGGACCACAAGATACTAGAAGCAAAGTAAGAAAGACAGACTCTAATGTGCAGATTACAATAAGAAATATCACCTGATATAGATTTATAAGGAGGCATTTATAACACAGGTGCTGCACGCTTCATGACGTGATCATAAAGGTAATTTAACAGCTAAAAGTAAACACAGGAAGACAGGATTTGTTTCAGCCAGGTGTGATCTGGCAGTCAGGTGTACAGACAGGATGTCAGTGAGGCTTTCCGTGCCTTTTTACACCAACGATGACTTTATCCTTGGCAGCTTTGCTTTGTGTGGGGATTAAATACTTTTGCTTGAGCCATCAGAGCGCTCAATGCATTTAAGAAAAACAGCTCTACAATGTCAAGTTCTTGCCTGCTTGTGTGTTTTTTGCTTGTTTTGTCTTTTTTTACCACATAAAGCTTTTACGTTCATGGGTCAATAAACACAATGAGATGTATTTAATATATTCAGAGCTCTTGGAGAAGCTAGGTAGCGCCACTGAGGTAAACAATTCATCTGTGTTCAAAAGAGGAAGATCACGCATGAGAACAGAGTGAAAGTGTTAGACACAAGTCCAAATCCGTAAACCCTGATGGATCAAAGCAAAGTTGGCATCTTACTGAGTCTGACTGGAGAATGTTGATCAGTAATCTGAAGCAGAATAGGCTCAGTGTTTGCATGCTTTTCTAATTTAACTGAGTCTGACTTATTAATTTGTTCGTCATAACTTTAGGAAAGCCCTGTCGGAGGTAACAGCGTGCCTGAGGGAGCGGCTCCACCGCTGGCAGCAGATCGAGAAGCTCTGCGGCTTCCCTGTTGTCAATAATTCGGGTTTGCCGAGCCTGACCGCCAGCCTTTACTCAGACCACAGCTGGGTGGTGATGCCGCGAGTCTCGGTTCCCCCCTACCCCATCGCGGGAGGAGTGGACGACCTGGACGAGGACACGCCTCCCATCATTCCACAGTTCACAGGTGAGCGAGGCGGCAGAGCGCGCCGACACTTTGTAGCCGCAAAAGTGGCACGGCATAAATATTAACGTCTCCGTTTGCCTCTCCTCGTTCCTCCTCCAGGGACTACGTTGATTCGGCCCGCACTGACACGCAACAGCAGCATGTGCCGTTCCCGCCGGAGCCTGCTGAGCTCCCCGCAGTCCACGCTGATGTCTGCAGACCCAGACCTGCTGTCCATGGCGAGCTCGTCCCTCTCCTATCGCCCCGAGGCGGACGACGACGTTATCATGTTCAACTCTGAGCGAAGGGGGTATGTGTGGCGATGTGTTTGTGTGTGTGTGTGAAGTTTTTAGTTTGCAAAAGGACTCAAAAGAGAAACATTTTACAAACTTTTTTCAGGTTCTTCGTGTCATTTTAGCTCCTAAGAATAGGATTTCATGCGCTAATGTTTCAAACACATACATTTCCTTCTGCTGTTAGTTGCCGTAGCACCTCTTTTCCGACCTCTGTTCAGCACCTCATTAAAATACCCCGGCTGCTCTGATCAGTCAGCGGGTCTAGCAAAATCTAGTTTTGGTTATGTAACAACATCACAGCATTCAGCCCTTTGTTTGAACCACAGACAGACCAAGAGCAAAGGAGCGGCTCGGCCTCGCTGAAGGATTCAGTGGAACTCGAGACATTTTCAGGATCATTTGTCTGTCAGCAAAATAACTCAGAACCTGTCCAGCGGCATTTAGAGAGACTTGATGGTAGAGGCTGAACCTGACTGAAGGAAGAATACTTTACAGGAGTTTTAAACTTCTGTGTCAAATCTACGCCGTAGTTAGGTCTTAACCTAACACCTCTCACGTCCACCTGTTCAGTACTTGAAATTCCTTCTGTGGACTTGTGGCTGCTTTTAACCGGAGCGTTTGAATTTATCAGTGAGAGAATAACAATATTCACATTAATATAAGGAATAACAATCATAGTGTCAAATATAAAGACTCTCATATATTTGCTGAAACTATAAGAATGTACCAAAGAGGTAAACTTGAGGGGCAAGCATGAATGCTGGCAACGGTGTCGGCTACTTCCCTTCAGTTAGCCTCTACAAAGATTCACCACAGTCGAAATGAGCCGTCAAACGTCGGTGGGATACAGAAACGTTTGTTTGAACTGCAGATTATGTCCATAGACCTGGAAATGCTGAAATTGCTCTTTTTTTTGGTTCCAAATAGTGTTTAAAGTCTTAAAAGTTGCTGTTATTGTTTGTTTTGGTTTTTTAATTCAGAGCTCTCCCGTGGATATACAAGCCACATTAGCAGTGCAACATGCGAGCACCAATGATTTTAGTAATGGATTTGGAGGGCAGCCAGAAACACAACATTTGCTCTGTGTTCTCTGAGGCGGATACAGAGTTAGCAGTAGGGGCTCCAAAGAGCAAGTAACTGTGGCAGACTGTGAGGTACCGCCTTGTTTTATTTTATCAGGGTGTGCTACAGTAGCAGCTAGGTGCATGTGTTACATAGTGATGCCGGTAGGTCGCAGGACAAAAGCCTGGAATTCAAAATAAAGTGTTACAGGGAGTTCAAGTTCTATGTTTTCTGTGAGAGAGAATAAATCCCAGATGAGGACTGTGGAATTGTAACATCAAGGAAAGGAAAAAATACACCAACATGTGATATCCCAGCAGACATTTCTACGCTGAATAACCGTCGGCTGGTGGTCTTTCCTCAACATTTAGTTACGGCTGAAAAATGGTTCCAAAAGTTGAACTTGTGTCACAGACGTGGAGTCGAGGTACTTCTTAAACGGTGGCTGGACATCCCAGATAGAGAAGGGTTGTGTTCAGTAAATATTTTCTCTTATCTCTAACTGATAAAAGAATTAATAAAAAATAACAAGAAGGAAAAAAGTCGCAACTCATTAGTGACTTAGTCTGACACTTGTGGGTGCAGCATTTCTGTACAACCTCTTTTCCAGTAACACCAACTCGGCTCACCTGACTTGTCTTTTAGGGGTTTCCATTAGATGGTAGTAGCTGGGAGCCAATAATCTGATTTATATTTCTCACTTTGTCAGAGACAGTTTGTAAGAGACCCGACTTTTACTCTGCACTCAAACAACGTCGACATCCGTCCGTCTGCGGTTCGGTTCTTGGGGTCTGAAACCCCCGACACCACCTGCTAGTTTAGACCAGGAAAATCAAAATGATGGTGGAGTTTCTATCATGTGCTGGGATGTTCACTTTAAATCTGGCAAGAAATATTTGTCATTAGGAAAATGCAAAAATGAAAATAAAAGCGTCTGATCCAGGATCACAGAATGTTCTCAGGAGCGTCTTCTCTCAGATGATTTTAGCATCGCTGGAAGACGAGAGAGTGGATATTTAAGACGATTCAGTGCCGTGTCGTCCAGTCGTAGAGCAGAGACAAAGACAATGAGTCCATCAGGTGATCAGGCAGCAGAGAGGGGAAGTGACTGAACATGCATGCAGGCACATTTAGAGAAAGGCTAACTTTAAAATAGCACATATAGAAGATGTTTTTTCAGTGTTGTTTATCAGTCTGTGACCCACCTTGTCTGCTCTCCTTTATTAGAGAGGCGTCCCAGGAGGGCAGCTCCGACACAGACTCTCTGAGCTCAGTGGGCCGCAAGTCGCTGCACAACCCCTGCTCAGCAGCCTCGGAGATCCCCTACCGCAAGATCTCCCGCGAGGAGCTGCTGTTGTTCACCCAGACCGCAGAGCGCCCTGCATCCACCACCTCCACCACCCACACCAGCAGCAGCAGCAGTCTCAGGGACTCCACGCCTCCTCCTCTGCCACCCACCCCGGTCACCACACCTTCAGGCCCGCCCTCCACCTCGCCTTCCCCGGCCTTGGAGCACCATCAGTTTGCACAAAGAGGCTCGCCCGACCTCACCCGCATCGTACCCGAGTCCCAGAGCGGACCGCAGGGGACCGTGACCTCTCCGACGGGCAAGGGCATGTACAACGGCATCCTGGAGAAGTCCTACAGCTTCGGCCAGCTGCCGGCAAGCATGCTGCCTAATGTGGGGCGTCACCCGTCTCTTACCTCCCTGGACTCAGAGGGCCGGAGTCTGGGAAGGGATTACAAGCTCCAGAGCATGTCCTCCCAGGACTCCTGCGACAACGGAGAGAAAATCAGGCGCGCGTCCTCTAAAATCAAAAACATATTTAAAAAGAAAAAATAAAACTTGAGTGTGTCTGTGTGTGTGTGTGTGAGAGAGAAAATCAAATCTTAAAAAGTTGTTTTAGCCCTAATATTAAAACAATGGACGTCAATGTAAGCTAAAACATGTCATTTTCTCTCTTAAGTTCTTCTTTTCGTCATCAAAGATGGAATGTAGCTCAGTCTGGGTGCCTTTAAACGCCTCCCCAGGCTGATAGCCTTATTTTTCAACAATGCCTTTTTATTTAGTCACTCACAGGGAAACCTGCAAAAGGTCAAGTCAGCGAAAAGGTCAAAGGTCATACTTGTTCACTGTCTTCTCTTAATTTTATCCCGAGTTTGAACCAAAAAGCCACTCATGTCAAAGGATGTAAAAGGTGCAGTCTGTGTATGTTTAGTGTTTCACTGTCGATGTTGAGCACAGAGAGAGAGAGAAGGGAGGGGGGGCCTCGCTGTTCGTACTGGGACGCTCGCTTTCAGTGGCGACAGCGGCACACGAGCAAAGCCCAGAAAAAACAAAAGGTTGTGCAAACCGTACTTTGTCCGATTCCTTTCTCGCACGCCCCAACTTACTTCTTTCCGATCAAATGATGGATTGCATCTTGCAAAGTGTTTGAATCCTAAACATGTGTACTTGACTAATTTCCTTTGATGGGGGGGAAAAAAACAAAAAAAATCCTGCTAAAAGTTTGTTGCACTACTGCTTTCCTGCTGTTCTGGGAAACAGCCGCTGCTCGCGGAGGACATTTGGAAATCGACACACAGAGATGAGAAGAATGCACGGGCAGCTGCACTGAGGATGCAAGCACATAATGCCAGAGCCAAAATTATGTGATCGGTCCCAGTGCCACTGTTTATGCTCGTCTCCGTATATAAATATATATATATATGCGTACTTTGTTTTCACTTTATTATGTTCTTACAAATGTTTTTAAATGGATTAACGGTGGGAATGGCGATGATTTGATCTTAATGAATATGCAGACTTAACTCACACCAGTCACTTTCCCTGTACTCTAGCCTCCCCGTTATTACTTGATTACCTGCTTCCTGTAGCCATAAATAAACGTTAAACGTACATTTCTGTTTCCAAACTTCTAGATTTTTGGTCAGATTGGCTTTAAACATTCATGCTGTATTTAAGGATGCACAAGACAGTCGCTATCAGCGTTCACAGACACTACACAGCGAGGATCATCTGTTTAGGAGAACAAAAACAACGATAAAATAAGAGACTTTCTGATCTGGATCTGATCAGTACACCAATCCCCGCCTCTCTCTCCCCGCTACCCCAACCGCCACCACCACACACTAAGCTCGAAGGTGACCCACGCAATACGGTCCCGCTCCTCACCTCTGGGCCCGCAACCGAGCGCACTGATGTCAAAGAGCTCCTGCTTCACACTGTGATTTCTGGCTTCTTCCCCTTCATCCCGGACCTGGCTGTCACTGCTGCAACTCAACTCGACCGGGCACGTGCCTGGCAAACGTGATGGGGCCGGGGGACGATGCCACGCACGAGGTTGCGTCTCGAGTGTCAGCACGGCACAGTGAAGCGAGTGTTTTTAAATAAATATATGTTTGGAAGCTTGTGGACGACGGAGCACACGATGAAGGAAGACAGGCCTGCGAGAGGAGGAGGACACGAATGTTTACGAGACATTAGGTTTTTTTTGGAGAACATTTTCTGTGTGAATATTTGTATACAGTAGAAGAATTAATAAATAAATTTAAAAAATGGAGGCATCGGAGATGTTTCAGTGTCTTGTTTGCAGCAGCACTTCATGCTTGTTTTGTCTGCGTTTCATAAAAACCCATTAGAGAAGGTGCTATGAGATTATTTGCTCGTTTTCTGTAATTGTGACCAAAAAAAGAGGACAGATCGAACAGAAATATTAAACTGATTTGCAATCCGTAAACGTTACAAATTAAGCTCAGTTCACCTGATATAAAGAGTACTAAATCATTGGGTTTTTTAGCAGGTTTTCTGATATTGCAGACACTTTAATAAATGTATAACCAATAAAAAATAAACAGCTTCTCAAACTTAAGAATGCTGGATATAAAAGCTTATACTAAGACAGATCAGCCACTCTGACACCAGAGCCATTTAATTCCCCATACTGATGCTCAGTTTGACCTTCAGCAGGTCATCCTGATCATATCTGCATGCCTAAGTGCAAGTTGCTGACGTGTGATTGGTTGGATTAGATATTTGCCTTAACGAGTGGTGAATAGCTATGCCTAATAAAGTGGCTGATAGGTGTATGAGTCTGTCTAATGTGTCTTTTGTCCTGTCTCCCCTTACCCCCAATCGGTCGTGGCAGATGGCTGCCCCTCCTTGTGCCTGGTTCTGCTGGAGGTTTCTTCCTGTTAAAAGGGAGTTTTTCTTTCCCACTGTCGCCAAAGTGCTTCCTCGTCTGATTGTAGTTGTTTCTTTCTAATATTATAGGTTTTTTAATCTTACAATATACTGTTTTGAATTGGTGCGATATACATAAAACTTAACTGAATCACACGTCACACAGGACAAAAACCAAAAATCCTACCTATCACTATGAATAATGGAGGTTTCAAGCTTGTTTTAAAAACAAGAGCAGATGGAACAAGCAGGCTGTATCGCTGCTACCTGATCGAAGCACCTGGAGCTCAAAAAGTAAGATATGCTAACTTTCTATAATGATGGATTTTTGAAATCAATTAATACGGATGATGAAGGTCAGGAAGGATGGCATCAGTGTCATTTAGTGCCTGAGAGTGTTTCTCTTGATCAGCTGATGGTTGAAATGATCAATTATCCCCCCCCCCCCCCCCCCCCCCAAAAAAAAAAACCTTTGCTGAACTAAATCGCACCAGCATTTTGAAAGTCTTCAACATAGTTCTAAACCCACCCAGCTGAGCTAAAAGTTTGACTTGTGACTTTCCACAGGAAACAAACCTCCCTGATCCAGCTTTTTTGAAGTCCTACATCCTCCTCACAGCGGTACACAGAAGTGCAGGGTGGGGTGGGGAATATCATTCTGACACCCCCATTTGTCTTGCGAGTCGGGAAACGGTGAAACACAGAAGAAAAGCATGCATGATTGCTTTATCAATATAAAGTGAACGTAATGAAACTTGCGTTGATGGTTCATCAATTTGGCACACCAGGAGAGGAGCGGGGACGTCTGCTGGTGATGAATGTGTTGTTTGGGTGCTACTGTACACAGTAACAAATCCCAGCCTTTCACACAGGCGTGCCTTTTCTTTCTTTCTTATTTTTTAAGCCCCCGCCCGGTGGGATGCAGTTGCTGCTACACCCACATGGTGTCAGCAGAGCACCAGGAGAGAAAACCCTCAGGAGCCACTCCCTAACGGTGAAGTCTGCTGAGTGTCAGTGCAGGCTGGTGAATGCTGTGAAGGACCAGAGTCAGGCTTGTTTCTTTTGTCAGATGGAGCACGCACAGAGAGACACAGAGGAAGCTCCAGACCCTGTGAATGTGTTTTGATCTAACAGCTAATCTGATCATCTTTTAGTTCACTGTAATTTGGTATAGAAGATTGATTCTGCACTCACTCTGCGAAAATTGGCTTCCTATACGGATATAGTGCCAAATTACATTTCTTGTAATAAGTGTAGAAGCTAGATGCAGTTCAGAAGCTTCAAATTGCATGTTTGCAGTAAAGTATTACCCCTGTTCCAAAGGTGCACCGATACTCGACTAGCTGCCCAGCAACAAAACAGGAAAACACCTGGAAACTAACTTCTTATTAATGAGAAGATGAGAGGTGAGCCGATGAATGAGGACAGATACACTGACAACAGTTTCCCAGTAAGATCTCTGTGCTGGTATGTCTCGACCTGGGCAGTTTAGCAGTGCTGCAGAATACACAGGTGTTATGCAAAAGAATGTGCACAACAGCTGTGCATGTGTGAATATGTAATATGTGTACGTGTCCACATACTTTTGAACATGCATGCTTGTGGATGCACGATGCAGAACCAAACCTTTGAGACAAATCTGGAGCGAGATGAGGTCAAAAGTATGTGGACATTATTTTTTAAAGCCATTTTTACTTCTCAAAGATTCACTCCCAAATCGTGGCATTGCTCAAACACAGGAGGCTAGGTCATCTATTCCCGCACCTCCACAATATTTAAAGCGGTGCATGACTCAGCTCGTAGTTTCTTTTCTTTGCTCCTTAAATATTGCTGCATTCAGCTGCTTCTTTGTCCCATATTGTCTTCCTACTTTCCTCCTCTCTGCTTCCTCTGTATCCTCGCAGGAGCACTGCAGGTTGGGGGGGACACATTGCGGATATTTATGGCCCCCCAAGATCGGCACTGCAGTGTTGTAATTGGCCCCACAATGACGCTAATGCTCAGGAAGAGGAGTGTTGTGTATGGGAGCAGAAAGTGATGCAATGCTCTGGCAGAAGATGGCAGATCCTCCCTTTAATGAATGCTGTTAGAAAAGGTAATGAATAGACGGAGGGCTTAAAGGCACACATACGTAAAGGGAATGTGTATCAGCGAGGCTTTTACCCAACCTGCCACTGTGCTATATCTCTCCCTCCTCACTCTACCATTCCTCTCTGCCAAAATCAGCCTCTCTCCTTTCTTTATCCCCATCACTCAACTCTCTCTCCCTCTCTCGTTTGGATCCCATTCCATTGCGGTGTAATGGGTTTATTAGTGTGGTTAATGCACTGTGACCTACTGGGGCTTGCCGTCTACCTTTTTCCATCCACGGAGAGAGGAAAAAAAAAAAGGTTGAATGTTTTTTAAAAGGGAAGCAGAAACAGGAATGAGCTATAAAAGGGGCAGCATTAAAGGAAGGGAGAAAGCCCGTTTTTAGGAACAAACTCACAGTAAAGAATGAAGTAAATGAAGACAAACTAACAGAAATTGTTCATCACTTCGCCAAATCCAGAAAAAAGGAAAACAGAAGCTGTGAATGCCGGGTGCCAGTGCAGCTTTGCGCACACTCTCGACCATTATACTCGACAGCAGCAGAGAGACGTCCTAAACAGCCTGGGATAGTCAAAATTGATGGCTGCCGTGTTTACCCAGACTGAGGCAGACAAAGTCAGCTTTGGAACCAGACGTGCTCACTGCAAATTAATGTTTCTGCTCCAAAACTCTGCGAGAGAGACCTGCAACCAGTTTGTGGTATAATGAAGCCATTTCAGGTGGGACCGTGGTGTTCTTCTGTCACCAAGAGTGGAGCCAAAACAGATTTAGAGAGCGGAAAGGCTTCACCTGCAAGGGGGTTCGGGTTCATACAATTACAGCTATCAGAGCACATTTTCAGGATCTAGAATTTAATTCAGTTCAAATTTAGTTCAATTCCATTATGCCACAATAATACAGAGAAAATCTGAAAAATGAAATAACCTGCTATCAGCAAGCACTTGGCAACAGTGGGAAGGAAAAACTCAATTTTAACAGGAAGAAACCTTTGGCAAAACCAGGTTTAGGGAGGGGCGGCCATCTGCTGTGATGAGTTGGTGATGAGGGCTGGGAGACAGAACAAAAGACACATCGCACACAGAAATATTTTTACCTGGTTCTGCCAGAGGTTTCTTCCTTTTTAAAGTGAGTTTTTCCTTCCCACTATCGCCAAGTGCTTGCTCATAGAGGTAGCCTGATTGTTGGAGGTTCGCCTTATAATAGAAAGCACCCTGTGGTGACTAAAACTGAATTGAATGGAAATAACTATCAAAAAGTGAATTATTATTAACTCGGAAGGTATCATTTGTAGTGACAAACTCTTTAGGGAACTGTTAACCGAATCTGCAGTTTGTACTTTTTTGTCTTTTAGCTCATAGTTTTGGTATCGCCACCTTCAACTTTCCTATTTTGACTGACTCTCTCCAAAGTTAGCACCATTTTTTCCAGCACATAGTCCGCATAAAAACACAGCCATGTCCTAAATCAGCCCACTATTTGTGGACCATTTTGAAGCCAAAAGTTTAGCCCAAGAGGTGGATCTGAATTAAGACTCGGGGACACTTGTAGGCTAACAAAATGACAAATAAGGTGGGCCCATCTAAATTATACCCATGGTTTTAGTCTAATTAGGACCATAACTGTCGAAAAGAACATCCTGCTGAATTAAAAAAGCCTCGAAGCTTCACCCTTATGTTACAGCCACACTAGGAAAAAACAGTGGTTGGAGACCATTGCATGATCCAAATTATGCGACTGTAAGCAATGAACTTGTGGTCTTGCTGCCCTTGAAAGAACCGGTTCAAATCGATGACTATATATGACCACTTGCAGTCAGCTGCAGTTTTCAAAGCATCTGCAATTGAATGAGGTCAAGCCGGCAATTAAATCCAATCTGTTTGTCCTTCCTGGTTTGGTGAGGTTCCTATCTGTTATCGTAGTTGTATTATTATCCAGACCATGGATTTGTTTAGACTGACAAAAGCTCTTGGACGAAAGGTGAAACACCTTCACAACTAAGTCCACTTCCCTTTGTTTCAACCTCTTAAGACTACTATGACCTGTATGACCGAGAATCTATGCAAACAAGGCAGATTAGAAGTGTCCATAAACTGCTGTGTTCAGGGGCCTTGCTCATTTGTTGCCACTGCTGTTCTCCTCTTTACATTAAAAGGGATTTTTTTCTTTCCAAATGCTGCCAAGTGCATGCTCAGAGGGGGTAATCTGATTGTAGGGTTTCTTTCTAATATTGTAGTATTTACCTTACAGAATGAAGCTCCTTGAAATGGAGCTATATAAGTAAACCTGAATTGAATCTTTGTTTCCTCAGACTTCTCTGTTGCTCGTCTGGAGCCAGGACCTTCGAAAACCTTGCCCCCTTATTCCACTACTTTCTATGGCGTTGGTACATCGGCTCCTCCACTTATCAGAAATAAACAGGGAGCAAAATTTGCTCAAGTAGCTTAATCAGTATTCATATCACTGCTCAGAATCACTCAGATACCAAGTCCAAACTCGGATTTGGGTTATTAAATATAAGATCCCTCTCAAATGAGAAATCTGATCACTGAAAAAGAATTAGATTTAATGTTTCTTTGTTGAAGCCTGGCTTAGAGAGGATGGTGCGGCAGTTAGAAATGAAATCTGTCCCCAGATTTGAGTGTTTTTCAAGCTGCAAGACAAGATCAGAAGGTGATAGCGTTGCAATTCTCCACTGAAACCAACTTGTATTCAAAATGATGAACCTTGGTACTTTTAGTTCATTTGAATACTTTGCAGTTGATTTGCAAATTAAACCAAGTGTCCTCATTATCGCAATTTATAGTCCACCAAAGCAAGACACTAATTTCCTTCCACAATTTTCAGGATTAATGGCACTCATTACACATCTCTATGACACAACCCTATTGGATGGAGGTTTTACTATTCATATAAACAACAGCAATGGCCTAAAAGTCAACACCATTTTGAACCCAAATGAAAACTCTGACTTTACGCAGCATGGTATCGAACCTTCTCATAACCTTGGTGAGACACTTGATCTGGTCATTAGCCAAGATCACCAGCGTTTAAGTCTCTGCTGCTGCTGTAGGTGACCATTATGCTGTGTTTTTTGATGCTGTTTTATCTGCAACCAAATATGATAGTTTAGAGTCAAGAAACAAGTCTTTAGATAGCACTTATTAGATATTGATAGCATTTATTAAATATTCATTTGCACGTATGAGTTTTAATTTGTATCAAGTTTTCTACATGAGGCTTTATTTGCAATTAATTGCTTAAAATGTATTGAGCAATTTATTTAGGTTTTTCAGGGGGTTAAAAACTCACAAAACCCATGTATCAGATATGATACACTACACATCGACAGGTTAAATCGTCCCCATGGCTGAAAAATACTGTCTGCAACCTCAAAGGGGTCTGCAGAAGGCTTCTAGTTGTGCTTTTTTCTGTCTCCTCTCAGCAGAGAAGTCCATCGTCTAGCCTATAAAGATTCTGTCTCTTTAGGACAAAGCTACCAGCAAAGCAAGAGGAGAATACCATCCAAAGAACTCACTGTTGACAATGGAAGTATCCCCAGAGTATTGCTCACTACAATCAAACGATTTCTAAATCCATCTACAGATGAGGTACATCAAGACCCCTGATAAATGATAAATGTGAGGAATTTTTTCATCTTTTTTTGAACTATAAGATTTCAGGCATTAGACAAAAAAATGATCTCAAACTCGCAGCATTCTCACAGTTTACCTTGTGAGTAACCACCAATTTTAAGTCATTTTTCTGTGTGCCGTCAGAGGGATAGTGCAAACCTTCCACCTCACTTTTTCTCATTCATTTTCTGAAACACATTCTGTATCTCTGAGCTCGTCACAATCATCGTTAAAGCATCATGTGAGACTTTTAAAACAGCCGTAATTAAACTTTTACACTTACTACTTTTACAGCAATCAAACTTGGACACAAATATATCGAGTAATCACAGACCAATATCAAACCTTCCATTTTTTTTAGTAAAGTATTAGAAAAAGCTGTATTTATGCAAATCAATGATATCCTAAGGTAAAATTACACCCCTGCTAGGTTCCAGTCTGGTGATAGAGCAAATCGCAGGACAGTGAATTCTCTCACCAAGATCGTTAGCAGAGTTATTATAGTTTAGTATTTTCTAATTTTTTTTTCATTTGGACTTTTTGGTTTTAATTCTGTTTAGTTTCAGTTAGTTCCCAGAGTGGATTTTATTATTTCACTTTAGTTTTTGATTAGTTTCAGTGTCACTTTTACTCTTTTTAAATTATTATTTCATAGTATTTGCTACTGTGGTTATGCAGATGATACACGGCTATATGTTTCTGTAGAGGCAGTGATGCTTTGACTAAACTCTATTACTGTATTTAATTGGCAGTAATGTAATATCAAATATTATCTATTCATAAGTTTGAGACATTAGCAATGAGTGTAAAACCACAAGTTAAAAGTTTGGGTCTTTTTATTATTCAGATTTGAGCTTTAAAGCTCATATTAAAGACAGCCTCTTCTATCTCATGAATATTACCAAAATACAACCCGTCCTGACTCATTTTCAGCCATCTTAATTGCTACAGAGCTCTTTTTGCTGGATGATCAGTAGGTTGCTGCTTAACCTGAATTCTGCCTTGGTTAACAACTAAAAGGAATATCAGAGAGCACATCAGTCGAGGTTTAGCAGAGCTACTCTTGCTTCCAGTATCCTGCAGAACTGATCTTAAAATACTCTTACTTGTATATAAAATCTTACACAGTCTCGGACCTTCTCATACTTCTGAAACTCTGCTAACCTCTTACATATCCAGTACTCCCCACAAAGGAAATTTGTGCCATACCCACTAAGCTAAGTCACAATTAATAGTCTGGTAGATTCTTCTTCATGTTTGTCGTCTGCTTCTGTTGCTTCCAAGGTTGTTTCTTTTTTCGTATGTCTGTTTGCGTTTCTGTATGATGTATTTTCATTCAAGGATTATCTGTATGTCTGTGGCTGCGTATGTATATCTGATGGGCTCTGAGTAAGTGACTTTGTTTCTTAATGTGTTTTTATACCTGCGAGGCCCTTTGAACCTCTCGATGTAATATTAGGTTACACAAATAAAATGGGATTGAACTCAATTTTAAATACAGTCTATGTTCGAACAACAGGCTGCAAGTGTCATTATACACTTCCTGCCCCACACTACAAAGCACTGAGTCACCTTAAAAGCTGGATTTCTTTTTTCAGTTGCCTAGCTGGCAGAAAACATGATACACAGTGCTGTGATAAAGTATCCCCCCCGGTTTCTTTTCTTTAAAAAAAAAAAATCAAAGATAACCCAACTAAATACAAAATTCAGTGTTTAAATAATGATTTCATTTAATAAGGGAGGAAATAAATCCAAACCTACCTGGCCCTGTGTGAAAAATTAAGTGAAG
Source organism: Pelmatolapia mariae (assembly GCF_036321145.2). NCBI lineage: Eukaryota > Metazoa > Chordata > Actinopteri > Cichliformes > Cichlidae > Pelmatolapia > Pelmatolapia mariae. The sequence goes on from NC_086229.1 coordinate 77,134,794, forward strand.
TAAGCTAAAAGATCTCAAAAAGCAACACATCATGCCACAATCTAAAGAAACAGCTGGGAAACAAGCTCATTGACATCCATCAGTCAGGGTTACAAAGCCATTTATAATGCTTTGGGAATCACGGTTAGAGTGATTATCCACAAATGAAGAAAACTTGGGGCACCTTCCCAGGCTGAACTTTTTGGAAGCTTTGAGTCTCGTTACATCGGGTGTAAAACGAACAAAGCATCTCATTAAAGTAACTGAAGGAATCATTAATTCTGCTCTCCATCAGAAAAACCTGAAGGAGAATGTCTGTCCATCAGTCGTACCTTGAAGCTCAAAACTCATAGTCTGGATTTCTGACCTAAAGCAGGCTGTTCATGCTGGAAAATCCTCCTATGTGGCTGAATTACAAACAATTCTGCAAAGAAGAGTGATGTGGAAAGCTCATTGCCAGTTATCACAAATGCATGATTGCAGTTTGTGCTTCCAAGGATGGCTCAACCAGTTATCGGGTTTATGGGGCAAATACTTTCTCACACAGGGCCATGCAGGTCTGGATCATTTCTCCTCCTTAATAAAACTAATCATCATTTAACAACTGCATTTCTTGTGTTATCGTTTTAATATTAAAATCTGTTTTACTTTTTCTCAGCACTGTGTAACACAACTGCAGCGTTGCGTTGTCTCTACTGATATGGATTTGATGAAATACAAGTAAAAAATTATTCCACCACAAAGTCGGCTAAATTTGGTTGAACAATCAGACGAGAAGTCTCAATATAAATAACAGTCTTCAGGCTAAATGAGAAAGTTATCAGTTCTGTTCTAGCTACATGTTAAAATTTTAGTAAATTTAACTTAAAACTGAAATAACCCTAATATAACTCAGATTAAACCAACTGAATCATGCTGACTGGGACAGAACAGTGAATAAATAATGCAGAGAAGATCCAGCACCACTAACACTTCTGCTTAGAAGCTGAAAGCTAAGGAAAATATGGCTTAGATAAGGTTGTCATGCTGGAAAAAAAGAAAAGAGAGAGGAAAATCCTCCAAACCAGTATTCCCCATAATACCACGGACATATTTGTTGAACTACAAGAAGGTTCCAGATACTATAAATGTCTCTACACAGTTAGTGTATAAGAAAATCTAATCAAATGAGATATTTCATCAGAGCAGCACATTACACGTGTCGTTCACACACATAGCAGGTAGATCCCAGGGAACAAATATTCAGCTTGAATTTCATCTTTAATTTCTAGCAAAGGTAGGCCTGATTAAAATGCTGCTAAAAATAATCTCGCTACACTTGAGCGCTGCATGCATCTTTTTATTAAGCAATTATAGAGTTTAATTTGTTGGCCCTAAAGCAGCTGAAAGAGATCAAAGACCTCATTAATAAACATGAACAAATTGTAAAAAATGTTTGTTGGAACCGGAGCAGTCTGAATGTCTTTTGACATGAATGACACTGCTCTGATTGATTTGGTGTGATTAAGCAGAGCTTAATCAGATTTGCATAGGCGATCACAGCAGTCGCATCAGCTGCATATTAGTCCTCCACACCTATCAGCTGACACAAATAAGCAGCGTGACTTCATCGTGCAGGATAACCCTGAGAGGCCCAGTGCTCTCTCTCCCCCCGTTATTTCTAATTAACCATGTGCACATGCTTTGGCTCTAAAGTAGTCTGATTTATGCAGCGCTCCAGTTCCTGAAACACTTGTGAGGACAAAGGTGGGTCAGTTTGATCCCAAACTGCTTTCAGGATCAGGAGTTTGTTCCATACTTGATAGAAATTAAGATTCTATACTTATGTTTTCAAAAAACTACACCATTTGGACAATGGGGGGATTGAACTTTAATAAATGAAGAGCAGTGAATCGAATGCACACTATGAGATAAAATATTTCACGGTTGAAGGAAAGATGCATATCTGTGGGTGAAAACCTTGCATTGCATTAGCTTATTGTTGACTAGACAACTTTAAGGATGTGAAGGCCATAAACGAGTCAATCAAACAAAAAAGCAATAGAGACACATTACAATGCAATTTAACCCTGTAAGACCCAACCCACCAAAAAATAGAAAGAAAATTGAGATTTCTTGGAACTGAGATGTTTAGTAACCCCTATAACAAAATCCACACTTTTTCTTGCTATATCATGTTGTGTATGATATATTTCTATTATCTATTTATCATATCTTTTGTGTAGTGCATTTGATACATTGGGCGTTTTTGGAAACTTTTTGTTAATAACAATGTTAATTTTAGACAAACAGAAGAGTTTAGTCCATAATATTTTGAAATTATGGCAAGTATTGATCATGTTGATGAAATAGAGGTCTCAGAAACTCATGTATCAAATATGATACAAAGGGCATTATAGGGTTAAAATGGGAAATAGAGCTTCAAACAGCATTAATGCACTAAACAAGCATTAGAAGTTATTTAGCTCCGGTACTAATTTATTGAAATGCAGTGGCAAATAGCATTTTATCTGTTCATCCATCCCTTTGACATCCATCCAAAATCCATCCATGTGTCCAAGGTGTTACTGAAGTTAGTGTATGTACAGGTCAGCCAAAAGCCCAGGTTTGGCTGGCGATGGAATTCCATCTTGTAGAACTTAACGATGAAGATGGTGGCGGTGCACGTAACCATCAGCAAAACTGTGAAACTTGTAATCTTTACTGTCATCGTCGTGTATCTGTGAGATGCAAAAGACCCACAATAAACAAACAGGAATTGCTTGTGATACATCAGTGACTTGCTAAGCAGCTGCTTTCCTGAATTTTCCAACTACTTCTACTGGAACGCAATCAGCTTGGGGGTTGACTCCGTTCTCTAACATCTGACTTCTGAGGTAAGTAGAATACAGCATAAACCAATGGTTTCTAACATTTTTTCTACTCTTGGCTCTACTGGATACTAAAATACTAATGCTAAAATAGCAACAAATAAAAATAAAACTTACTATTTGACCTAATTTGGTCAATAAAACGAAACAAAACAAAAAGCTAACAAAACTGCCCACCTACTGTTAAAATCTTTTGTTTGCAAGGGGCAACCAATCAAAACAAAGTTGAAGTTAAAGGGCTTATTTCAGTCAGTGGATAAATGGAAGAGCTGCACCAAGGCCCTTAACAAGATAAATAAGGATAATCTTGAACTGTGAACCATGCAAAGCAGCTCAAGTCCAAGAGCTGAAAATAAGCATAACAAGTCTCCTTTAATGCTGTTTCTCATGACTATTTATTGCTTGCTGCTCTGATCCTGTTCCTACGTCCCTCCAGCTAGACCAACTGAAGCATTTCAGCGTTTCAGCTGATGCCTAAATGTAGACTTTTTGCCTGTCACCCTAAATTACATTTGATAGTTACAGTCCAGCTCTTTAAGTGATGCTGCAACTTACAGAGAAAGCCCCAAGCAAGTATCAAAAAGCAGCTACTAGCAAGGAAGTATGGTATTCTAATAGGTGTCAAGATCTTTTCCGGCGCAATTACCTTGTTGTTATCGTCAACACCGTGTCAGACGACATGAAGTCCAAACAGAGTTAGTGTTGAGTCATGGTGAGGTCTAACAGATGTGACATCCAGTACCACAGACTGACTGCAGCACCTATTAGATTAACAAGGCAAATTCCACTTAGAAGCTCAGCATCTCCCAGTGTGGGTTTGAAAAAATGCCAGAGGATGTTTCTTTGACAGGCCGGTCGCTCGCCTGAAAGGAGTTTTATTCTTCACTGCCACTTTGCTTAATTGATATATTCTGGGCACTTAGCGGGACATTTTTCAGGTTGACCTGTGGTTAAAAACAAGCTGAAATGCCCATTACTCAGTTTGAAAAAACGATTCAGGTCCGTTAAGCTCTTTTTGGTGTGCCAAAGCTTAAGCACATATTTTAAATATTAATTTTCTCTGCACTGTTGTCACTTGTATTTCATTAAAAAAGCATTTGGTGCTGGTATAAAGACAAAAAGGGCCCTCTTTTGCATTACGTTTGACAATAAGTAAAGCAACTGATATTTATAGTAATAGAAATGTACTTGTTTCAGTGTGCATTTGTAATGGTGTAATGGTCTGTCAGTTTATGCTGTACATTTCTTCTTCTGTGTTAATAGCTGTAGTATTAAATGCCTAAATGCTTTTGAACAACCAGTGGCTGTACCAATGGGCGACCACACAACGAGTGGTAAAAGGCACAGACACTATAAAAAATGGGCGTAGCCACCATGACATCACCCACTGCTAGGTCGAGTGAAAAATCCAAAAGTTAGTTTCTATGGATGAAATGGTGGAGAGCTAATTTATCAGCTAACGCTAGCTAGCTTAGTTCATAGCTGTATGCAGCTACAGCGACGTCCACCACTGGTTTATGAGGCCTCATTTTGAAGCCTTGAAATGAGCATTTTTACCTTCACCACCTTGGTTGCAAAAATCAATTGTGATGAGTCTGACTGTAAACTCGCATCCTTGCTGTTAGCCAGTTGTTTAGCCAATGATTGTGGAGTTTCATGCAACAGATTCATCTCCATTTGGAAATATAGCTTGAACAAGATTTCCAAAATAGACTTAACTTTTATTCAATATGACCCAAAATAAGTGACTGAACCAAGCAGAGCCATTGTTGTTTGCTAGGTCTCATCCAGTACATTTCTGACTGAAATGATTTTATGGGTTTAGACCTCTATAGGACCGCCATCTAGTGGTCCTTAGATAGAATGCAGGTTTAAGGTACTTCCACATTTGGCTTTATTTTCTGGCTACTTCCATTTCCTATACTATCTCTGGCTTGGTAAGCAAGCTGCTTACATAAACTATATGGGTGCAATGCAGGGATACAAATATTGGATAATTAATGCCTTAATGGTAGAATTTCACTCACCGCAACTGATGCACAGACATCTAGGATGGTATGTGCCACACAAAATGACATAATATTAGTCAATAATCCACTACAAATAATCCTGAAACCACCAGTAGCATATAGTCACCAGTCAGCACATATTCAATACTGTAGGTCCAGTTTAATGAGTCTAAGTACTGGATGAGGCCAAGTAAACACCAATGGCTCTGCTTGGTCCATAGGCTAAAAATTCACAGAGGGTGCCTCCAATTAGCATCCATCACCATTATGTTATAAAATATTCAAACACCAATATTAAAAATGTGTTAACACTCTGGTATTTGGCCCCATCAAAGCCAGTAGAGCTGTACACCACACCCTGCTCTGCTAGCAAAACCCAGAAAATTATGTGATGCTATTGAAGTTACATTATTCGAGGGACTCTCCCCCGACATTTAATGTTAGAATAGCCGAATTTGGTAATTTTGCATTATTTTTCCTATTTTGCGCTCCATTCACCACCATCACAAGAATTATGCGTACAGCTTGCAACAGCTGGAGTCAGGTGGGCTCCCCTTAGGGAGGTCAGGCCTCTCCTACTGTTACTGCAAACACATTGCCACCACTGTATTTGAAAGTCTGTCAGCCCTCACAGGCCCCGAGCAGTCGCCTGCATTGCCTGGTAGCAAGCAGCACATTTGGGCACAACTGTAGATTGCTGTGGCCACACCCCTAACTTAATGATCCAGGATGATGAGTTATCAAAAACAGTCTCTGCTAGTGCTCTGTGATACTGCAACTTATGGTATGATCCAATACCGATATCGCAAGTATCGATCTGATACCAGTACCATTGTTGGTATCGATACTATTCATATTACTTAAATTATCCACAGTTCTAAACATGCTTTTTGATGCTGTAAAGTTGGACATCTTAACCTGTGAAAGCATGGGGATTGACTCCTTTGTGAAGCACCGGAGGCTGCCCTTAGGGCAGAAACAGTTAGGTGGAGTAATCATAACTCATAGAAATGGATTTACATCAGGTAACATCCACTGTTTGTACAACTGCTCTGTCACATTTTAACAACACACTGAATTGTAATCATCTTCTGACCTTTATCAGTAATTATAAAAGAATGACTTTAACAGCTATTCAAGTTTTAATCAACTGAGAGTTGCATTTAAAAAAAACTATTCCGTGTGAGTCCTGATGAGTCTAAATTGCTGTCATGCCTGCATAAACAAATGATAAGAGTGAGTGACCATAAAAAAAAAATTGCATTTGTCCCACAGCGGTTTGGTAGGCAGAGGAAAAAAAATTAACAAGACATAATTTTGAGCCTGACCGCTCTTTTCAAACATTTCCTTGCTCCATCACTGTGAATAACAAATTCCATTTTTTTCTCTGTTTACACTGCGAGAATGCTTCCCTGTGTGAAACGAAACAAGAAGACTTTTTCTTTTAGCGTGCTGTGTGTGGGTGTGGGTGTCAGAATTATAACTTATGTGTTTTATGTTTTTCTTGCTTTGTGTTATGACTGAGAAGCTATAAATAAAATGTTCAAACGAGCATGCTGTGAAAATGTGCCGTGCTTTGCCAGCTCTCGCTGAGAAATAAGGATTCCTTGTTAATACTACTACACTGTCTGTAAGTTGAAGTATCATACATGTTGTTACAGTAACTCCTGAGCTGGAGTTGTGTGGCTTAACCCTCGCGTAGGAGTGAGCTGGAGAACTCAGCGGCACTTTAACTGTGTGACATTGCTACAGTGACCTGGATCCCATTATGAGTCCCTCCTGATACGTGGAGGGAATCTGTGGGGTTTTAGTTTAATTTACTTAAGTTGATGAAACACACTGAAACGAGTCAAAAGATAAAAAGAGAACAAAAATAAATAAATAAATAAATAAAAAAAAGGAAGAGAAAATTTGAGCAGATGAGATAAAGACCTAAAACGTGCTTAATAAAAATTCACTCCTAATGATTTTTAAAATTCCTGCGGGAGCCTCGGCTCGGGTTCATCGGCGCACTCGGTTACAGCGCTGCCCCCAACCTGAAACTAAAACAAATTCAACTTTTTTTTTTTGCAAATCTCATCTGACCTCGGTGTTCGCAACTCAACAAAAAGTATTAGAATTTCTTTGACAGCAGGAGATCTGAGCGGGTGAGAGGAAGGATAGAAAAATGAAATGTGAAAAGGAGAGCGCCATGAGAGAGAAACACACGGGATGAAAGAATCGCAACAAAACAAGAGAACCAGCGGGGTGCCAAGGTCACCTGAATTTGAGAGTGGCTGACTTTTTTTTTTTTTTTTTTTTGTGGAGACAGCACTGGAGTGGCTCGTGTGCAGGACTGAAACAGAAGACAAAACACACATACACGATTTGTATTTTTTTTTTATGGCTAGTAAGTGTTTTCAAAAGAAATCATACATTTGTGAAAACGCGCGCCGCTTTTAAGTCAAAATTCTTACATTATTTAAAACGTAGCTATTTTCATCAACCACCCCTCCCCCTCCTTTTCTCCCCTCTTCATAACTTTTCCCCTCCTTTATTTTTTCTTTATTTAATTTAATTTTATTTTTATAACTCTAAGAAATCCAATCATTTCTATGAGTGTCAAACCCCAAGCTTGATCTCTCAAACAAAGGCGGGCGAATTTGATTTGAGTGAATTCAGGAGCTTTGCGCCGATGAATAAAACATTTCTTCTCCTTGATGTTACCCGGACTTATCAAGTCACAGATTCCCCCTTTGAGCTCTGCGGTGACACAGTATAGGAACCCCTGTGCAGGATGAAACAGAAAAGATGAAGTTTCTTACTGTATATCTTCAGCTCTGGGTACGAGGAGAGATAACCGCACAATGTGAAGATATACAGGTAGGGGCAACGCATGCAGGAGGGTGCCTTTAGATCAGTTTTTTTGATGAATGATGCATTGCACGGAAAAAGAAAAACAGAAAGAAAGAAAGAGAAAGAAAGCCAATCTTAGGTTTCATCTGCCATGTACAACTTTCAATTGTGCAAAAATTGGATGTGTGTAGATTGAGGTGACTGTGTGGGAGTTTTTTACTCCCCTTATAGCCACAGTTCCACAAGCTTTGTGATTAGTGACCGTATGCGTGACATTCATATTTAAGTTTGCTGGAGGCTGCTTTGGAGACGTATTAGTAACCGAAATGAGATTTACTTTTTAAAGTAATCAATCAGAAATGTAGTTAACAGCTTTGGATGCAGGAATTCAAAGTACGCCCACACGCGATTATTCAAACTGATTTTTTTTTTTTATCCTCACTGTAGCACATTTGTCAGCGATGCGGTACTGTAGGTGGTCAAATTGCTGCTAAGTCGTTTAACAACTGATGGAAACTGCAGAGAAATAATATTCTCACTGGATCTCACCCATTTCACACCAATCCTTCCAAAAGTCTTGAAAACTGAAAGGAAGCTGCTTTTATTTTTAAGCTAGATGTGATGCAACAAGTACAAACACTCATTAACACTTCCACTCGCAAAGTGTTAAGGATCAGTGTTTGGAGTGTTTTAATGTGTTCAATATTTTAGTAGTAATTACTGTCTCTTTGTGTTTTTATTTTCAGCAGAGCCACCCAGAGTTCAGTCAGTGCCACCTTTATTTGTCTGCCAGCTGGTCAGTCTCCCACTTCATGCATTTTCATAAAGTCTTGTGCTCCCCAGAGGATTAACGCTACTGGTTTGTACCATCCTTTACCTTTTCCTCTACAATCATAATGTTTGTGATTGCGTGGTTTTCAGCTCTTGCAATTTTTGGCACCAGACACCCACTTTCAGTCTCCGTATCATGCTGCACAAATAAATCTGACGCCTAATAAAAGTGAAGCCTCAAGGCCCTTCTTTCATGAAAAAAATATAAAGGTTACGCAGGCTGTTTCTGGCACACAGTCTACAAACAAAACTCCTTTCATGTATGTTGAGTTTTGCTCCAAGTTACAGTTTTATAATATGATCACAATGAAAACTGAGTTTGTTACGGGCTAGATTAATGAGACTTATTAATAAATAATCTGGGTTGTTGCTTACAGCTGTTTGAAGGAGTCTTTCTTCTGACTTTATTACATACCAACATCTTTCATAGCCTACAGCAGAAGGATCCATATGAGCACAGGCACCTGAGAGTAAAGCTAGAGTTTTGCTATGACACTTTTTTTTTTCATAATCTTTTTTTTTTTTTTTTTTTTTAATTTAAATAATGAACTAGCTCCTGTAATCATGCTGTCCACATTTATGGAGGTATCCTATATTAATGACAAATTTTTCTGATAATTTCTCATGACATGCTTCTGCTGCCTAGTAGGAAGGAACGTGTTGGAACTATCTGAAAAATGATTGTACAGTTGCTGAAATGCCAGACCGATTTGTGAAAGGTTGACTTGGGCTAGCAAAACTTTGATATAATATATTGTATGATCCTTTATAGAGAGAAAGAGTTGTTAGTGAAGGTTTTTCATGCCTACAGATTCAACATTTTTAAAATGTGTACCATTAAACTACTAAAGTATTTCATTTTACTCCACAGAAGTTTAAATGTTTCTGACACAGTGAAAATAGTTTGAGATTGGACAAAGATGCATCAAAATACAATACCAATATGCACAGGCTGAGGTATAAAATACCTCCACTCTTACTTTCAGTAGATGGCAGACTTGCCCTGTGCAGGTTTCCAGACTTGCACTAAACCAGCTCTACCCTGAAATTATTAACAGCTCCCATATCCACTCCAACACTATGTGTGTGTAAGAGAGAGAACACAGAGAAAGAGTTCAACATGTTTTCCTCACACATTGCATTTATTTTTTTATTTTGTCTGGTCAGACACACCAGTAAACACTGCAAGGTTCATAAATCATTGCAGCTTTTAAATTGTCCTTGTCTCAAATTTCTGCCTCGGGAGATCATTAAAACTTCATTTATCCATATTATCTCACAACAGCTCAAGTCTAACAAGTGTCAAAGTGTCAAAACGTGAATATTTGTTCACCTTTATAAAAGGGTTTTCCTGCATTTGTGAATCATCTTTCTGGTTTACACAAAGGAGTATCTACACACCATAGCTAGGTTGTCTAGATAAGGAGAAACACAGACATCAGATTGACTTTGCTGCTCAGTCTTACTGATTAAGACAACATCATCAAATCAAGTCAGGATAGGCGCTTGGCACAAATCAAATCATCCTGGTGATTAGTTGACCGAACTAAGTGCCAGAGGTGCAATGGGGAGCAAACAAAGAAGCTTTGACTGATTCTGTGAGACACATTTTAATTTAAACAGTGCCCCAAAGGTAAAAGGAATGGATAAATCTCAGTAGCATAGACGATGCAGGATACAGTGTTAAGTGGTGGCTCCTGTAGGGACTTCAATACTTGCAACTGCACAACAAAACCTGCATTTAGTTCGGTCAAAAGTTTTATATTTTCATTAGTGGTATTTTATTTTTGGCAGCATGACTCATACCTCCCTGCTCATCCATATGGATAGATGGAAAGCTGAAGACCACCAGCATAGCTCAATGGCAAATGATGCGACACTGAGTTACATCTAAGTCATAAATATAAAAGAACTGGGGTGGAAGTGGGTTGCAAAGCAGCCTGCAGACTCACAGCAAATGCAGGCAACTAAAACAACTTCCAGCAAGCAATCTGAGGAAAATTTTAAGACTCTGCCCTTCTCTGTGTTAAGCTGACCCGGCTAAATAGAAGGCTCTATAGTATCACATTAACAATTACAGATAAAAAAAAAAACTAAAAAAAAATATAGAAGCATGGTGTGACAGCGTAGCTATAGAGATTGACAGACCACATGACTTTCACGCATTGCATGCCGGGAACCCGTGGCAAAACAATCAAAGTACCGCATCAAATGCAAGCATTTGCAGCACCGCAAAACGTTCATTCGCTGGTTTCAATACCTTCTTGCTTTTTCTTTGCCCCCCAAAAGAGGAATGTACAAAACGAAGGAGAATAATGCCGGACCGTACAAAGACAGACTCGACGAAAAGGAAAAGAAAAGATACGAGGAAAGAAAATCAAAGGAGTGAAGGGGTTAGACCTTTACCAGCACACAGAGTGGAGAAAAGACGTCAGCGTGCTGCCCAACTTTCACCTCAGATTTATAATTATACGGTTCTTGGAGTGAGTGCATACACTCATGAAGTTTAGTAACTTCAGGTCACTGCAACAAGCCCAGGTACAGTTTACCGACGGATGGGTACAGGACCTTGAAATGCACCGTGCAGAACGAAAGACCATGGTACGAACAAAGGTAAGTTTACCAGTCTCACAAATCGTCTTCATAAATACACATTCGTTAACCGTTTATTAATAGGAACTTTGAGCTCAACGGTAATTAATTAGTAGTGGAAATAATTTCTGGTAGGCATTACAGAAATGTAGCAGTGACAATAATATTGTATGTTGTAATGGTACTGGGCAATTAGTGATACAAAACAACTGTTTTACCCTGTGAATAAAAGTATATGTTTTTGTCAATGTACCATGGTAATAACAGAAGCGAAACGCAATATTCTGTCAGGACAATTCACTATTTATGCACAATAAACAAAGGAGCATAGCGCGACAATTTCTGTTCAGCGCCAGACTTGCTTGTAACCTATATCACCAATTATGTTGTGAAAAATGACGTATTAACTACTACAAAACACTGACCTTTGTGGGAATGCTTGGAGCATTCTGGAGTGTTCTGGGACGTTATATTTGGTCTTTGAATGGCTGCAATCCAGGCCATCCGTCGGCTCTTTGTTACTTCGGAAACATGGCTCGAACAATTCCTCTTCCACGACGTAATCCGATAACAACCGATCTCTTTACCAGTCGGCTTCCCGTGGCTGTCATGCGACCAGCTATTGCAGTTAATAATACAACAGCTTCTTGCCATTTTTTGTGTTTCTTTTTATCGCTGTGTAACTGATTTCAATTGAAAGCCTGCGTGCGCTAGTACCTCTTGCCACGAGTTCACAGAATCCTTTGCGGTTTTACCCCTGAATGACGTCACATTTTCAATCTCTATTCCTAAGATTTTTGTTCGGCTTAATGTTTTAATATTGATAAATATTTCAACCTTGTTTCTACAAAGCTTATCTTTTGTCAGTTACTTATTTGCATAGCTCAAAATACTGTACTATAATGCAGTGGCATTCTCTCAGGGCAAGCAAGGTAAGCACTGCTTGCCCTGTGAAATCTAAAACTAGACGTCAATTCAAGCATACCAAAGTGAATGTTGAGCAAACATCAAACACTCGATCATCTTGTGGCCACAGTTGACTTTTGTCTCCAGAAGCTAGCTGTAGTGCAAGCCACCAGAATCTATAGTTTCTATAATTTGCATAGGTGCATGGATTTGTCAGTGTCCTGTTAACAAAGGCTTAGATGTAGCAAACTAAGATGTCAGTAGTGTTTTCTGGTAGTTTGCTCGTGCGTTATAGATAAACCTTTTTTCTTTAATGGGAAATTGATGGCAGTTTCCCGTGTGGGAGAACAACTGCGTGGGAGAACAACTGCCCCCGGCTTTGCTTTCACTGCTCAGAGATAAGTTACAATTTGCGTGCATCATACACATGGGCAGATATGTGTGAAAACAGCGACAGCATTGGTAAGTAAACAAGAAAATTAGACTGTGATTTATCAACAGATGAGTTCTCTCATACTTTGGCCAACGTGTGTCATGTAGAGAAGTTATAATGCATTATGAAGAAACTTTTAATAACTCCTTTTAGCACATTTCCAATGAAACCCTTCATAAAGACGCCTCAGATCACAAAAGGGGTCATCGGCTCTTACAGTGCTGGTTTTAAATCATGAATAGGCGACAGCACAGTGTCTATATATATAATACCAACGTTCAGTGTTGACACAGTGGTAAAGCTTTGGAAAGAGCACATTACAAAGTTTGTATAGGCTGAAGTACTCCTACAGACAACTAAACAAAATATGATACATAAATATGATACATATCATACACTGGAAATTCACCTTTAAAGTTAAAAAATACTGCTTGAATAACAACTGTAATTCTACTTCTACGAACAGAAGTGCTTTCCTTTAGCTTTCAAGTGTTTAGTATTCAAAGCTATGTTTTGACCTTACATTTTTTCATATGTATGTGTTTTTGCATGTGCGTATGTGTAGTACACACTGTATTTTTCATGGTGCACACCTGAAAATTATCACTGCTCACACAAATCAGGACTTCTTACTGTAGTGTATGAAGTGAAAAATGTTCTGCCGAAAATGTACCACTCCTGACCAGTCGTTGTGTTTAGCATTTCCTTTGACTGAGCTGGGATTGGATGTTGGTTGCACCAAAAGACTGCACCACACTTGAAGCCTGTGTGAAAAATGGGAAAAGTGTTCTGCTTTTCATGAACTCATGAACTAGTAAGGCAGTCAAGGAATTCATGTTAACATTGGGTCCTATGCTGCTGAATATTTTTGAATAATCCAATGCAAGTAGAAAGCTTTCTGTATAGCTTAACTGGTAAAGCGTGACAGTAAGACTAGTCGGGGTAGTGGTTTGATTCCCCCTGTGGTCGGGCGTGATAAAACTGTACATGTGTATGCATGGCAGCAAGACGTGATAAAAGCAGCTACCAAATGATATGTGAAGTGAATGCTAATCATCACCAAACAGCAGCAATACATCTAAGGGTTCTGCAGTTTGGTATCAATGTCTCTTGACTTGCACAGCAACTGTAGATCAGTGTAGTTATAATACAGCCCTGGCCCTTGTTCAAGGTAAAATATCAGCCTGATTAGTCCTGTCAAAAATACAGCTGCTACATGGTCCATTCATGTACCCTTTGGTGACGACAGAGAATGAGAGGAGGACAAAAGAAGAGAAGAGTGGTTTAAAAGACAAAAAGGAAAAGTGCAAGAGGAGAAAATTTAAAGTGCCGATGAGCTTGAGCGGCTGTGTTTCAGAAAAGTAACGTGTTAAAGAAGAAAAGAAAAAAGTCTGAGTTTTGTGGTATAGGAGAGAAGACGGAAAGAAGGTGTGAATGAATGATGAGAAACAAGATGAACAATGGTCCTTTGAAAAAGTAAGACATTAATGAAAACCATTGTAAATGTCAAATTGCCTTTCTGGAGTTAAGAGCCTATTTCAAAAATTTAAGCTGAAAGAGTATGAAGTGTAAAAGGTGAATAGCGAGGAAGAATAGGCCTAAGATCAGACTGACTGCGAGTTAATGACAGGAAATCGTAACAGGAACAAAGAGGTCGAGAGGCAGTGCTGCCTTATATTGCCTCAAGTATCTCCAAAGAGTCCAGCATACTTATATTTAACAACCCTCTGTGTGAGCAGTCATGTTTGTACCATGCCCTTTCTAACAGGAGCAGAGGGGAAAGCATCAAAGCTGCTCTAGTTGGCATAATGGCACATCTAACCTTACGGGCCAAGGAGATGGTCTACGGCCTCATAGGCTACATAGGCCTAGAAAGTGGCCAGCATCCCTCTGGCAACCGTTGGTCGCTAGGGATAAAATGTAGACCAGACCAGTTGGTTAATGGTTGCTGGCTGTCAGGTACAATCAGTAGAAAAGATAGTGCTACACCAGAATTTTGCACAGATTCACACGGTTGCTCATAATTTGCACAGAAGACGCCAACCTGTCTGCAAAATCTCGCCATTTTCTCTCCAGGCTCCAATGAAACATGAAAGAAATGCCATGCAAACTGGAAACAGAGAACATTCAGCTTGAAGGTAAAAGTTGTGCTCAGAGCAGTTCATGAAATAGTTGTGAAAAATGAAAGTTTCTTGCATCACTGAACAAGAATTTGTAAGTAATGCGTTTCAACAAGAGTCATACATTGTGTAAGAAGCATCTATTCTTTGTTGAAAAAGCAGAGAGCTGTCAACATGGCAACCAGAGTTTACAAAGACATGGCTACTATTGTGTTTTAACCCAAGCCCTAATATTTTTTCTGAAGCTGAGTAGTTTTTCATCTCTAAACCTAACCAAGTAACATATGTGTAGTTACTCCACACATATAAAAAAAATGCAGTGAGCACTGTGTGTATTCAAATAGCTTTTGTGTTGTAGCCATTTAGAAGTTATGCTCTTACATTTTTCTGTGTCTCTGTTTATTTGTCTGGAGCTTGTTACCGTGTGTGCACTGTGTTACCGCACTTGCTCTCCATTATTCCCATAAAGCCAGCCCTTAAATCATTCAGGAAGCCTATTCAATTTCAAAAGTGAGTACCGCTGAGGTAATTTAGGGGCTCGTGTATTGACCGACTGAGGATTTCTACATCCTGCCTCTTCCTGTGATTCACGTCTCCGATCTGATCAGCAGAAGACACTCAGCTGAAGACTTAAAATATAAAAAAAGATCTATCACATACTGTGTTATCAGATCTATTAAAATGAGATTATCTGTCTAATGAGTTGGATTTTCTTTATTTTTAGCAAAGCATATTAAGATGATGTCACAGACTGTATATACTGTTAGAGAATACCGATTTAAATCCTTAAATTGAATGTTTTGGTTATCGCCATTTTATTTTTTGTTTTTTTATAGTTAAATGCGGATAAGGTAGTGCTAGCTTGCCTGGTTAGCAAGGTCATCATTTATTTATTGTGTTTTTATTTGGAAGTTGGAGACTGACAGGAAAGAATGAGTCGCTAATGAACTCTTTCCGCCTCTGAGTACCACAGAGTGCTGAGCAACCCTGACTGAGAGACCCAGTGCTGAATGGCTAATATTTGATAACCAAAGGTTAGCCCTGCTTTATCATTGGTTCTACTCTAAATAACCAAATGAACGCTGTAATGAACACTTAAAACTAGTGACTGAGACCAACAAACTCGTCTGGTCAGTTTTTATAGAGGTCTTAAGTCATGTGACAGCTAACCACCTGACATTATCTCATCCAATATTTAAGATGTGGGACAATATAAGGTTAAATGAAAAAGTTATTGCTCACACTGATCTGCAACCACTGGTCACAGAGAAAAATAAGCATTCCCGACAGTTTTCTGGTGCTAGTGGTTGCTGGAGGTTGTCGGTAGTTGCTGTGCAATCGATTGCTAAAGTACCATTCATGTAGACCAAGTAACCGGTCAGTGACCCCCCCCCGCTAAACACTGGTTGAAAACGTTCTTGCAATTGCTTTTGTTGCAAGCAGGTTGACACCAACTCATATGCAAATACTACTCTACAAACTGAAACTGTGAAAACTGCAACACAAAGGAAAGTAGTGACTCAGCAGTAGTAAAACTTGGCTAGTTTTTAGAGTTCGCAGACAAGTTAGCATCTTCCACGCAAACTACAGGTAATCGTGAAAATGTGCTGCAGGAGGTATTTAGTGCAGCACTATCTTCGTGGTCAATTTCACCAAGCAAAGATAATCAACCTCCAGAAACCACTTGCCAAACATCAGAGACAACTCTTGACCAGTTTGTGAACGACGACCCTGCGAGAAACCTCTTTAAGGCAAGTTTGAGGCACTTCTGCACTCTCTTCACATGTAAAAACTTTGAACACATTTTATATCCATTTGCTAAGAATAATTCACAAACACCACTGAAGTGGCGAGGCTCTTTAAATCCACAGTCAAGCGGATAGTTTCATAACTACCTGAGATCACAGTCTGCAAAGGTGGAGGATGAAAACAGACATCCTATTCAACTAGATGTACTGTTCCACCTCTGTCTGTGCAGCGAATTGTCATTACTGACATCTGAGTTCCTGAGTGTATATGTATCCCACTGGTTTGATGAAAGACAAGTAATGTAACGCCACTCCTCGAGAAGGATGACATCTTCATAAGTTGGACTGCTACAATTGTCAAAGAGCATTTGAAGTCTGAGAACTTTTAGGATGTCACGCCTTTGAATTTTCTACCCAGCAGACATTTTGTTCTGAAGTGCTCCTTCCTGATTTGTACCCTGAACTCTGATGATCACTAATGTCAACTGTGAATTTGAACCTGCTCATGCTCCAGAGTTTCGAGTCCTTCAGTCCTTTGTGGATATTGCTTTGCAGTAACCAGCATTTAGTATTACTCTGGGCATTTGCTGCTGTTCTGTTCATCACAACTCCCCCCTCTCTGGTGGCATCTGCTTGACTCTCAGTTCTCATCATCTTTGCAACTCTTTTCAGCAGCATATTGCACTTTATACAATAATGGCTGAACTGTGGACTGTGATAAAATGTTGTTGTCCATGAAATATTCAACACTGGCATTCAACTCTTCACCCAGTTTGGCAACATTTTTTGGAAATAACATGGGTGAAATTAGTTTTTGGCCTACACACAATCCTTTTCTAAGGCTGTTAGCTCTGGCTAAAAGGAGATCCAAATTCACGACCATCTAACAATCACAGATAAAGTAACACAAAAACACCCCACCACATGTTTATATGCTCATGAATATATGCCAATCGTCTAATTTTAAGTACCTTTTTATTACACGATCTTAAAACAATGAACAATTATTATTCACTCTTCCACTAGAAAACATGTTACCCTGTGTTGTGTTGTGTGTTATTATACAACTTATTATTATATGCCTTTTATTTTTAAAGTACATTTAGAAAACTTGGAATTTTTCTCATTGATCAACATACCAATGAAAGAGAGTATTCTGCTCTAATTAAGCGCTTCTAATGAGTGTGTTTCAACTGGAATTCATCTCCAAATGCCACATAAACAGCTCTACAGTATATAAAAACGCCAGGTTATAAAAGATAAAAAATATATATAAGGTGGATTTACTAGAATGCTAGAACCAGTCTGTACCTTGTGCTGTCATACTTGCTGTGTTCCTTGACTTAAATTAAAATGGTCTCATAGTTTGTACAGAATAATAAAAAATACTTCTATTATCATTATTGTCTACGCTATCTGTTTTTCTCCTGTGGTCCTGTGTTTTTTATGTAGTTTCTTTGCATCCATTTTTTCATTTAAATGCTACAAAAAACTAGTTTTCCCCTCATAACAACTCTGTCTGTGGTAATTTGTTTAATTTATAACTCATCCTTGTGCGTAGCTGAGTTGTGGGTGTGGCAACATTTCCTCGTTTTTCTGATCTCGTCATTTAGGGACGTGTTGGGTGCCCGGAATTGTAATATGTTGACGATTTGTCACCTAGCGTAAAATATTGCGCTTTGTGAGTGAGAACATGTTGTGATAATGTAGTTAGAGTTCATGGCTACTCCATTTAGCAGAGTTCGGAGACTCAGCTATTGTCAATTAGCACTAATTAGCAGGGACAAAGCGTTGGTGTGGTGAACCTCTCCAGTTTATGGATGTAGCCTCCTAACCTAGCATGATAGCGCTAGCTAAAAAGTTGGCGCTTGTCAAAATGTGGTTATGTTCGGCTTCAGAAAGCGAACACGGCAGCAGGAAAATTGCTAATGCTAAGGCTTCAAAGTGCAGTATCTAAAACCAGTGGCTCTGTCCAGCTTTAATATTAAAACTTGAATTTAAGTTTTCCATTTGTTGCTATTCACCTGAACTTGTCTGCTTTTAGTTCCCTGCTCTGATATGTCATATTGAATATCAAGCTAAAAATGAATGCATGTGGTCTATGGGCAGAAATCTGTGAAAACAGAAACTGAATTTGAATAAGTTAAATTTGAATTTGAATTGCTCGGATTGAATCTGAATTGTAACTTGAATAAATGCTTTTAAAAACTGAATTTGAATTAGCCTAATTTGAAATTCAATTTATTGGTTTGAAAATGATCATCACTAAATTGAAATTGAATTTTATATTTTGAAAATGAATTCATTTGCTTTGAAACTGCATTTTATCCTTTAAAAATTTAGTTCTCGAATAATTTCAGATTCACTTCTCACCATTCAATTTCAGTTCCAAAATTCAGTTTTTTGGGACTTACATCCGGTTCCGGTTCAAGAGTAATGAGCGATTAATAGAACTACGTTTTACTAGCGGACCGAAAGTGTTACTGACGGGAATCTACAGCATCTTGAGCTGACTTCAGAAGTCATTCGTCATGTCGAATGACCAGCGGATAAACTCTCAGGTTGGTAATAAATGTATTACATGTATAAGAACAAGCGTCATGTTAACAAATGATAGCCGTACAGTAACTTTTATGCAGCTGTTAGCTAAAAACGAAAATTTAGCGTAGTTTGCCTTGGATTCAGCTTTGACAAACAAATATGATCGACTGTTTCTAGTAGAATTCCAAAGTTGTCATCTTGTACCCTCTCAGAGCCCTGTATGCTTGCAGAGACCCCTACAGTAGGGAAACAGGCAAATCGGTGTCCAAGCCTTTGTATTTGAGCTTTATTTATGTCTTACACAGCATCCCAACTCTTTAGCTAACTTAATAACTTTAGATAAAGTGAATAGTTAGTCTAATTCATTAGTGCAGCATTACTGGATCACCTCTGTTTGAAGTGATATGATATGTGACTATCACTATGTTTAACTACCATAATAATTCTTAGGGTACTGAGTGCATGCTTACTTAGGTTTTTTTTTTTTTTTTTTAACATACTGCTCCATTGCTATGTTTGACAGGCTGAAGTTGTCAGGTTACCTCCTAAATCGACCATCTTTTACAGGTGTTTTGTGCCAGAAATGGAGTGTCCACTGAAGACTGAAGATACTGAATCTCTACGCCTTGCCATTGATCCCTCTTGTGCCTTCATCTAGACAAGAGACATTAACTTAACCACTCTCACATGCTCTGTACCTACACCACCTTCCCTGACAGTTGTAGCTTGGCTCATCTGAGGGTGAAATTATAAGAATGTGTTATTTTGCAAAGTGCTCTCTAGGGTTCCTAAATAAAATATGGCATTGAGGTCATTTCTTTTGAATTAATCCCTTCTTCTGAAATATAAGAACCTCTCCTGGTTTTAATGGCACTTTGGATTTCCTTACTTTCTGTTCCACTTCCAAACCCAAATAGATGCTGACAAGCTGACACAGTAACATGGAAGAGGGAAAGAAGTTGGAAAGGACTACTACAAATAAACCTAATGCCTAACAATGAAAAATGTAAAATAAGAACAACAATAATAATAAAGATAAAAGATGAAGTAACAAGTTTTTAGTTTTTTGTTTATTCTGTGACATGTGATGACAAACACCATAATGGAAGGCCTTTGTCATCACATGCTTAAACTCATCATATATTTTTGCATATGCTGAACAGGCAGTCAGACATGCTGTAACTGTGGGGTAGAAAACTGCATGAACACCAAACGGCAGGGGTCTCAAACTCCAATTCTAGAGGGCAGCTGTCCTGCAACTTTTCCATGTGTCCCTGTTGCAACACATCTAGTAGGTCTTTAGCAAGACTATAGAACTTGACTGCATGCTGAGTTGGCAATTCAGCCATTTGATTCATGTTATAGCAGCTCATGAGTGAATGAACATGGTGCAATAAAAGTATTTTTAGAAGTATATGTTTCCAAATACATATATTTACTTGAGTAGGGTTAGAGGTTGCCACCTCTGAAGTTTCTCTTCTCTTCTGGCAGGACAGGAATGTGGCCTTGTCCTGTGAGACACCGTAAGGATGTACTTAGAGTAGAACTGGACTGTCACCGGCCTCAGGCTCTTCACCTTTTCAAAGACAAAGCAGTCATTTAGATAAAATATTAGATATTGTTTACCTGTAAAATACACAAAGAGAATTTAGAAATGTAATTATTGTCAAGAGTTAACAAGCACTGATAGTGTAATCTACAGCTGTGGCCAAACGTTTAGAGAATGAGAAGTGTTGTTTGTTTATTTACAAAGTTTGCTGTTTCAGTGATAGTTGTATATCATATTATATCACTTCAAACTGAGGCGATCCAGTAATGCTGCACTAATGAATTAGACTAACTATTCACTTTAGCTAAAGTTATTAAGTTAGCTAAAGAGTTGGGATGCTGTGTAAGACATAAATAAAGCTAAAATACAAAGGTTTGGACACCGTTTTGCATGTTTCCCTACTGTAGGGGTCTCTGCAAGCATACAAGGCTCTGAGAGGGTACAAGATGACAACTTTGGAATTCTACTAGAAACAGTCGATCATATTTGTTTGTCAAAGCTGAATCCAGGGCAAACTACGCTAAATTAGCATTTTTAGCTAACAGCTACAATAAGCATAAAAGTTACTGTACGGCTATCATTTGTTAACATGACGCTTGTTCTTATACATGTAATACATTTATTACCAACCTGAGAGTTTATCCGCTGGTCATTCGACATGACGAATGACTTCTGAAGTCAGCTCAAGATGCTGTAGATTCCCGTCAGTAACACTTTCGGTCCGCTAGTAAAACGTAGTTCTATTAATCTGCGCTCATTACTCTTGAACCGGAACCGGATGTAAGTCCCAAAAAACTGAATTTTGGAACTGAAATTGAATTGTAGAACTGAAACTGAATGGTGAGAAGTGAATCTGAAATTATTCGAGAGCTAAATTTTTAAAGGATAAAATGCAGTTTCAAAGCAAATGAATTCATTTTCAAAATATAAAATTCAATTTCAATTTAGTGATGATCATTTTCAAACCAATAAATTGAATTTCAAATTAGGCTAATTCAAATTCAGTTTTTAAAAGCATTTATTCAAGTTACAATTCAGATTCAATCCGAGCAATTCAAATTTAACTTATTCAAATTCAGTTTCTGTTTTCACAGATTTCTGCCCATAGTGGTCACTCTAACCTACAGAACATGAAATCACTGTTTAATCGCAGTTTAACATCTTTTATATATTCATTGGGGGTTCCTTTGACCTTAGGATGGTGTTAACATCCGTACCAGTGTGATGTATATTAGGCACGATTAAATGAAAAATACTCTGATTCTGACATGACAGACAACCCGGTGCTGGCTGAAGGAACATGTCCCGGCCTCGTCTCACCTGCCCTTTTCTCTGCTGTACTGTCAAAATCTCTAATTAAATAGGACGGCATACACACAAACTTGGCCTCAGCTTGACTGTTACCTGAGGAATAATTAAATAAATATGTATGGTTTAATGTAATGACACATCACTATTTTACACATCTAATTATAAAAAAAAAACGAAGCAGTGAATGTGTATCCAAAATGTGTGATTAGAAATCCCCCCAAGTTTTATTTTTTTATACATTATAACTGAATATATTTATCATGTTACACTGGTAATAAGAAAATCATTGTACAAGAACACTTTCAAGAAGACAAGGCGGAGAAAATGACAAAACGCAGGTCGCAGCAGCAGGGTACAGTAGCCATCTAATGGTACAAGACAGGTCAAGACAGATTACACAGAACATGACATGAGATGATCTATTGCACTCTGCTACTTTTTTTTTGAAAAGTGCCTTTCAAGAGGTATGGCCTTGAGAAACTTCTCTCATCTATACTACAACACCGAGATTAGTTACTGAGATGTGTACAAAAAGGGCTTTCTCTTATAGATCGCGGCTCATCAGCGTCATTAATTTTCATGGTGACCGATGGCAAAGACTGATGATGGAGGGTAAACTGGGCCATCTGGAAACAGGTGCTTTCTGTGCTGGTGGATAGCGTCCTGTCGGGTAAAAAAAAAAGCATTCACTCTGAATTCATTCCTCTAGTAACGTTAAAAATAGATAACACTTTTGTTTCAGTCTGCAACGCTGAAATGTGTTCGTGATAAGGAATTATCTTATGCACAAAACCCAGCAGAACAGCAAAATGCCATTGCCGCAAGCTTGTTTTGTGACTTAGAAACGAGCTACTTTATGAGTGAGCCGACCGAGCTAATATCTAATAGCTCTAAATGCTGCCGTTGTCAGAGAGGACATTAATAAGGAGGGGAACTAGATGAAAACACAGATGAGAAAAAATAAATTGGTAAAAAATGTAAGTGGAGGGACCAAGAAGCATGACAAAAAGATGGACTCTCTGGTGGATGGAGAGCAGTGAAAAGACAAAGAACCATGAGACGAAACATATATAAAGGGAGCGTGAAGGGGGCAGTCTGGTGACAGAGAGGGATGGCGGCAGCAGTGGAAGAACAAAGTTTGTACACGAGATAGAGAGAGAAGAAAGGAGGATGTGACAATCAAGAAGCAACTGTGCTCATGCAAGAAATACATACATCATCCTGATAGAAGAGAGAGACACAGATAGGGAACTGTTTAACCCAGCACAATGATGCTTTCCACTCAAGAGGGGTTGACATTTATCAAGCACAATACTGAAAGACCTGAGGACATTAGTGACTGATAATACCGTGTATTTCACCGAACGAGATCCTTTTAAGGACATTTAGGACATTGTCTCGTCAGTCTTTTTAGCTTGGAAAAATCCTGTTGGCATTTGTTCGCCGCGCTGCCGGGTGTGATAATAGAAAGGTTGTGCCATTCTTACAAGCACAAGGACAGCAGACTGTAGCACTTGCGGCCAGATTTAGCCGAAATCACCAGGTTGTTTGTGGTTTTCGGGCCTCAATGAGGCACTTCACCCCCTGGAAACACAGTCGTGTGATAAAACTGGGCTGTCTATATAGTGGAACGATTTTTAATAATAATTTAAAATATTAGTTTTTAAAAGTGTAGTATATGACCAGAGAAAGCAGAGGAAAAGAATTGCTATCACTTAAAAGGGGAAAGTCAACTAAAATGCTTTGCAATCTGTTGTTTTTGAAGCAGCTTCTAGACCAGCGGTCCCCAACCCCCGGACTGGTACCAGGCCGCGAGAGTTGAGGCTCGGGTGTAAAATTGATGGTTTTCAGGGTTTTTATCATTGACTCTGTTTCCCTGTGTCTTTTCCCCTGTTGTAATATTGTCTTATTTTGAAAGAAATATTTACACATTACCATAGCGACCAGGCAGAGAGGAGGATGTTACTCTCAATGTTGTTGGCGCATTTCAGGAGGACACTGCTAATAAAGATATACAATTACACAGTGAATTCGTGTTTATTATTATATTTATAAAATACCACAGTTTTTGTCTTCATTGTGTAGTTTTATTTTGTTGTATTTAACCGCGACACCTTAAAGGCCGGTCCGTGAAATTATTGTCTGACAATAAACCGGTCCGTGGCACAAAAAAGGGTTGGGGACCTCTGCTCTAGACCTTAACTTCTGCTAAGTTTGATCACTGCGTGTGTTGAGGTTGACTGATTAAAAACATGAAAGCACAGGTGATTATTTAAAATAGAAACAAGACTTTAAAATTCTTTAAAATTCCTATTTTGAATGCACAGGAAAAACAGCCGTAAATACACTTTTTTTTAAATGATAAAAGTGTGATGGAAATCAGTGAAGCTGCCCTTGGATTTCCACTCCAAGTAAGTGTCCAACATTTCGTTTCACTCTCACAGGGTTAGAAATTTTTAGATTGTTAACGCGAGTTCCAGTTTAATCTGTGGAAAATGCTTGAGGTTGAAAATGTGGAAAGAAAGCCAACGAGAAGGAAACTGTATGAACGTCAGCTGTTGTCGTATTTGGCCCAAACGGGTCTTGTTTAAGTCAAAGAATAATGATGAGAGCATCAAGAAGGGTAAAACTACACTCAAGTGACCTATTTTGAAATGTATTCATACCACACAGTTTGGAAAGCTGGATTCTGTGAATCTTTATCTTCTTTTCCCCACACAGAACAATTCAATCAGCAGTTTCTACACAGTGTAATCAGTACTTTCTGGGGAGACGGAATGGGTCAACGCATGACCTTTCTGTTGTGGGACGGCCTCCGATGGTCAGGCGGGACTCTTATTAAATGCCGAGACAAAATGTGAGTGGGAAATGCTGAGTTCTGTTTTTCTTTGCGCTTGTTGTTTTCATTGTCTCTCTCACTTCAAACATATGGCCGCAGGGATCTAATTAAGGCAGCCCCAGTGTTTCCTCCGAGTTAAATCTGTAACTTTAAGGTAATCGTCACAGATGCAATCAAATGCGCTGGCTTTAGCTGAACAGCCTTGACTCCCAAATACATTTTCCTCATTATCTGTGTACAGTGAGGTAGACGTCTACACTTGGGTGTTACCTCTACTGGGAACTGGGGTGGTCTGCTCCCCTCATGTTTGTGCTTTCACTTCGAGTTTTCTCTGTAAGTATAAGTTGCCTTCAGTTGCTGCAGGCATACACTAAAAAAATACATAAATTTGCTCTCATAAACACAAAGTAATCATTTTGAGTAAAATGCAACTGAAATACATAAAATAAATCTGGTTTATTTATTAAACTGATTGTATGCCAATCAAGTCAATTTTATTTGACCAGTTTCTTATGAAGTTATGTAACAAGTTAAATGGAAAATGTATTTTTGTGCCACGGACCAGTTTAATGTCAGACAATAATTTCACGGACCGGCCTTTAAGGTGACGCGGATAAATACAACAAAATAAAATGATACAACCAAGACGAAAACTGTGGTATTTTATAAATATAATAATAAATGCGAATTCACTGTGTAATTGTGTGACTTTATTAGCAGCGTCCTCCTGAAATGTGACAACAACATTGAGAGTAACATCCTCCTCTCTGCCCCTTAATGCTCTCTGGTCGCTATGGTAACGCGTAAATATTTCTTTCAAAATAAGACACACACGGGAAAAGACCCAGGGAAACCGAGTAAATGATAAAAACCCTGAAAACCATTAATTTCACACCCGAGCCTCAACTCTCGCGGCCCGGTACCAAACGACTCACGGTCCGGTACCGGTCCATGGCCCATGCGTTGGGGACCGCTGCACTAGGGTCCCAATACGTAAACTTTGTCATCAGTCCGTGTGGACGTCTGCGGACCTACTTGGTTTTTGTGATTCGCCCATAGAGAATTTATATTAAAATGCACCAACTACACTTTCTACCCAGGCGGTGGTCTTTAAGCATACATCAAAATATTTTAACAGGAAGGACTCCTCGACCTTCAGGTTTACAGCTGTCTGTGTATAATTTAGCCTTTAACGCATTAAAATTACAAATCAGTGTTAAAACCTTTGAAAATGTTTTACAAAGAACTAAAGTAGTTTTTCTCCTGCAGCTGGCTAAAGTCTAGTAATTTCACAGACAATCACTTTCTATTTATTGTTCTTTAAAGCCTTAAAATGCACACTTCCATGGCAATATTTCCTGGATGTTATATGTCACTAAATATACAGATAATCATGGTAAATGTCACTGAAGGCTGTGTCTTACTGACATTTCAAATATACTATTAAAGGCTAATGCGCATTTTACATACTTCCAGAACAAAAGCCTTTCAGTGACCTTTGTTGGCGGATCTTCCTCCTTTTTGTCTCTCGCTGGTCTTCATCAGACCCGGTAATCTACGTCCTGGCATAATAATGAATCAGAGCATGTTTGATAGTAACTGACATACACGAGGAGCTTCCCTTTTCTTCGAAGTCTTTTTGACGTGCTGAAGACGTTTTAGCCCTCTTCCTCTCAGGGAAACCTCTGAGACATATTTTGATTATCTCTGACAACATTTTACTTGTAGCTGACTCCGCTAAGAATTTCTATTCATTAGCCCACTTTCTCGTAACAAAAGTACAACTCCGACTGACTCTTCCATTGAAGCTTTGATTATATCCTTGCAAATTATGCTGCCAGCAGTTTAAAAAAAAGTGCTGGATTCAACTTCTATTCTAACAATGTCATAAATCTAATTGCAGTCAACCTTGCAATGCTTAAGTTTTCAACTGTGGTGTGTAGGCTACAAATAATTTTACTAATTTTGGCATGATTTCAGTTTCCTCATCATTTATTAACATCAAATTAGTTTTTACTGTGTTCATTAAAATGCAGCCTTTCTGAGTCTTTAGAAAGTTGCCAATTAGCCCGTGTAGTTCTGCTTCGATAAAGCATTTCAGATTACTTTCATTTGGCTTGTGCAGAGCTTCTGACCTATTTCTTTTTTAAAGAACAGGTGGAAACTGCTAAATTGGTTTAAAATCTTACTTAGTAATCTTTGAACCTGAGGAAATTGAAAATCATTTGCCAGGTAGAAACACGCAGTACAGTATATACAACAATATCACCTTGCCAGACGCTTTTTTATCGCACAGTTAGTTCAAGGCCTAAACATCCCTCTCCTTTTCACATTTATCTCTCAAATGCTCTTTAATCTTCTTCCCTTCATCTGCATCTGTGATTAAAGAGATTCCTGGATTTGGTAGATAAATAAACAGACACTTGGATGCTTCGCTTGGAAATGCGTTTGGTGGATTTTGAAACTAATTCCAACTCTTGTTTTTTTCGTTTTACTCTCCAGCTGCTCTACACAACATCGCAAGTTCAACACAATGGCCCTAATATACTACAGGATAGCAGTTAACACTGTAAGCTCTGAAAGTGAGTTCATTTCGCCAAGTGACATTTCCAAAATCTCCTTTAGAGAGCCCTAATTTTCACACCGATAAGTAGACAACTCTAACCCACCATGTGAGCCCAGTCTTCCTGAGCTGTAATGAGTTTAAGTCCCTTTCTGGCCAACTGTGCTGTCTCATTGTTTGATAGCAGTGTTATCCACACTCACTTACCCTTTCTCTTAGGCACTACAGGGCCTCAGGGACTCAGCTCGTTCTCTGTGTTTACCAATTCCCACAACCTAGCCAGGACTCTTGGGGCGCCTCTTGGAAATTACATTCCATAAGGTCCCCGAGACTATTTGGCTGGGTGGTAATAATTGCAAGGCAGGAAAAATCCTGAAGTGCAACTTCACACACATACACACACACTAAATGAAATGCTAGTGGGTAGATATATGCGATATATACTGGTTTTAACTTCAGCTGGACAGGATGTTGTGTTATTCTGTGGCTCACAAAGAGAACATTGCACTGAAGCAGTGTTTTATATGTGCGTCTGATTTTTGGAAACATGTAACCCCCTTTCACGGTTAATTTAAATGACGACAGAACAAACAAAGCTCATTTCACATTCACAAGTTCATCAAGATCAAGCTAATTAAATACATCTAAAAGGTCTTTTTTCAAACAAGGAAAAGGTGTCCCTATGGAGCTGACATCAAAGTTGTATGATATTTCTTCATAACGTCTTCTGAATATCCAGTGTTGATATCCACAGTAAGAAGCTTTAGGATTGGCAAGCACACAGCTCAACTGACAACAACTTTTAAACTGAAATGATGCAGTAATTAATCACGGGTTGAATTCTTGCACCTGCTTTGCACATGCACATTGAGTGCTCTGTACTCTTAGCCACACAAATCTCATATAATCACACGTCTGTCTAAGGAAGTGGATTTGCAGACATGTGGTCCTATTCCCCTGCAATACAGCAGTGATCTGCATGTCTGCCAGATGCATCAAGTAGCTGTACTAGATGAATTTGGCTATAGATAGATGGATAGCATAAAGAGCTATTAACATTCAATACAAATGTTTAGCCCTGTGACAGACTGGCGAGCTGTCTAGAATTTATCTCACGGTTTGCCTTTTGACAGCTGGGATGAGCTCCTGTCCCCCAGTGATCCTGAAAAGGACAAAAATGGATGGATGGAAGAGTTGTGTTTATGGCCACCGTAGCTATTCTAGTCCAATATTCACTTTCATTTTAGCTTACCCTGCCAACTGACTATAAGTATGAGTAACTCCTTGTTTCCCCAGGCAGAGAATAACTATTATGAGCTGTGCTGTGCTCTATTTTGGTGACTACAAGGTTTTGATGGAAATGTCTGACTCTTTACCTTCACTATATCACTATATCTCAGTTTGAAAACTTCCATTAGTACCCTTCTACCTAAAGAATCAACACAGTTACCGCAAATTTCTTTGGCTACATTTCCATGATGTCAATCTCTTCTTCCCAAGGTGCTCCATTGGATTGAAATCAGGTGAATCTGAAGCCCATTTAAATACAATGAACTTTATGTCATGTTCAAGAATCGAATTTGGGTTTATTTGACCTTATGGCATGGCACAAAAAAAGCAGCCATCAAAAGTTGGCTTCACTATCACCAACAGCATGAATCTTGGCTACAAAGCAGGATTGATTCATGGTTTCATGTGGGGTTTTTTCCCCAGTTTTTTTCTTAGTGAGTCCATGTAAATTGTAGCCTCAGTTTTCTGATCTTAGCTGACGCACCAGGTTTTGAGTATTTAAAAGTAGAATGGGAGACAGAGCCTTCAGGTTTCAGGCCCCTTTTCTGTGGAACCAGCTCCCAGTTTGGATTCGGGAGACAGACACCCTCTGTACCTTTAGGATTAGGCTTAAAACTTTCCTTTTTGATAAAGCATATAGTTAGAGCTGGATCCTTACTTTGTTATGCTGCAATAAACCTTGCAATAACCCCATGATTCACGGAGTGTTACTTTTTCACTCACTATGTGTTAATACACCTCTCTGCATTTCATTTTTACTTATTATTAATCTCTGGCTCTCTTGCACAGCGCGTCTTAGTCCTCAACCGGTCGTGGCAGATGGCCGCTCCTCCCTGAGGGTTCTGGTTCTGCTGGAGGTTACTTCCTGCTAAAAAGAGAGTTTTTCCTTCCCACTGTCGCCAAAGTGCTTGTTCAAAGGGAGTCATATGACTGTTTGGGTTACCTTATAGTATATAGCGCCTTGGGGCAACTGTTGTGATTTGGCTCTATATAAATGAAACTGAAATGAACTGTAGCCCATCTGCTTCGAGGTCTGACATGCTGCACATTCAGAGGTGCTGTTCTGCATACTTTGATTGTAACAAGTGGTTATTTGAGCTACTGTTGCCTTCCTATCAGCACGAAGCACTGTAGTGATTGTCCCCTGAACTCTGACAACAACGAGACTCATTGTGACTACAAGTAGTCACATAGTGTCACATACTGCGAAAGACACTCTCACGTCAGCTTTAATGTGGGATGTATACATAACCATTTACAAAAAACTAGAATTATAGGAAGCACTGATCTGATACCCTGCATTTTTAAGGCTGAATAAGTTTTTCCACTACTGTAGACAGTTTAATGGCTAACTTACTCCACCACATTTCCTCACATGAAATGCCAAATGTCTGTCTTTTTGACCTATCTCCCCGCTCTGAAGAACACAATGACTGACTGACAACACGAGCCAAAAGGTGTCAGGGGCGAGGGGCGGGAGAGGGAGGCTGATAGAGCGAGAGGCCATTATTAGACTCATTCTGCATTTTTGGTGGGGAACGTCTCTGGAAATTGGAATTGTGCGACCTGCCAGTGACCGATAGGAGCCCTTTCAGTGAAATAAATAAACCAAAAATAAATAGATAACTTGGGTTATTTTTAAATTAAAACAATCAATCAAAGAGAGGGTGAGGAAAAAAAAAGAAGAGGAAGGCAGAGTGTGCTGAGACTGCCCATTAAGGCAGCAGTGGGGTTGTTATTTCCGCACCTGTGGAAGGACATAACTCAGGCGTGTGAGCAAAGCTGAATATGAATAAAGCCAGGCACGCTGGACACTGGCCATTATCTGCAGCCGACACATACGCAGGGCGTAAGCCGTTGGGAGTGTTTTAATCTCAATCCTGCGACTGTCTGCTCTCGCTGTAACATGTTACGCTGATGATATACATCATGAATTATGCACAGGCCAGGATGCTTCGTCTCTATCCTTCAGCCAGCTGAACCTAAGTTTCCCGGTCATATTTACTAACGTATATGTTAGAATTTTCCAATGAGCAGCACAACACGGATACTAGAATGAGTTCTGGATTTCGAATGAGGTTTTCTGGGATGCTTTTGTGTTTCCCTCTGTGAGGAATGTGTAATCCAGAACAAGCAAAGGGTGCTGGGATCAGTTTCAGCAGATAAAGCTGCATCTACTTTGCTATAATGGAGTCCCATGTGTGACCTTATCACCTTGTCACACATTCGCCATAACAAGGCGGTTGATTTTATTGTAAACAACTGATATTGTTAGTCCCCTCAGCCTCCTGTCCTCTTCATTCAGCGTGGGCCTAATTAAGGCTGGATTTAGATGGTGGCATTTGGGTTTGTGTGGGCTGAATGATGCTTTCTGGTAAATGACCACATCAGCGTGATGATTCCTCACTCTGTCTTACCCCAGCCCCCTCATCCTCATCCTCCACCTTCCATCTTCCTCATATCTTCCCCTCCCTACAGTCTGTCTCCTTCTATTTCCCACCAAGGCTGTGATTCAGCCGGTGATCCATGCAGATGTGAGGGGCCCACACGCTTCGGCCTGTCTAATTGTTATCATATTTTGTCATCTGCGGCCTGTTATTTTAGCCAGCTGTTAGGACGCATATAAATACCCGCTGACGTTTATTGAATGTCAAAGGCCACTGGGCAGCTGATTGATTCTGACCCCTTTTCGGTGATGTCAGAATGTGATTTGTTGCCACATCATGGCAATCTTAAAAAGCTATTTTCTCCGCCAGTGGAAATACTAACTATCACTCTGAGAGGAAAGCGAGACTCGGATAAGTCCAAAATTAAGATTAATGGGCATTTTAGGAAGCCTGCCAGAAACTATGAAGATATTTCTTGGATACATTTAAAATAGAAAAGAGAATGTCACAGACGGCAATAATTAATAGATTTTGGGTAAAACTTTAGAGAAAGGGCAAGGCCTTTGTATTAGCAAAGCTGTGTGTTCAAGCATGTAATAACAGAGAGCTGGAGTTAACAGCACATAAAATAATGGCCCTGTGGATTAGTATCCAGACTTCTCCTGATTTTTCTATATTTTCTTAACTTTCTTTAATTAACATTTGAATATAAAGTAAAGTAAAAAACAAATGTAAGTAACAATCTGTAGTAAAAAAAAATCAAAAATCAAAAATCGATGTTACATGTAAAACACAGAGTCATGATAAAAACTGTTCTTTAACATTTAGCATGCTTAACTGAGGCCTGCAGAGCCTCAAATATAGCTCAGAGACTTTTTTGCAGTTTCTCTGAGCATTGCACAATCTTGGGGTGAATTTTCCTGGGATGTACACTCCTGGGACGAATGGCAGCTGTCTTCAGTACAGTCAATAATCTTTCACACTTTACTGAATGTTGGACTTCAAATTGTGCCCTAATAACCCTTTCAGATTGATGGGCAACAACAATCCGGTCTTTAAGTCTGACGTCATTAGCCGTGTCTGGGCCCAAACTCCGCTGCAGGTCCCAAAGTCACACGATCATTGCGGCATCACTGAGTTAAAACTGTCTAAATTCTTTCATCTTTAATAAAATGATCAGCTTTGCTGCTCTACCAGGTGTAACAACTAAGTTTAACATCCAGGCATCCATGAAAACTGAATTTATGAAATTTAACGGAGTTAGACGTTAGCAGGAAGTTAGCTCGCTAGTTTCCGTGTAAATATAATATAGCATGTTCTGACTGAGAGATTTCTGAAAAAAATCAAGACGTACAGCTCTGCTATCACTTCCGACATAAATGAAGACAGGAAAGTAAACAGCAGTTGATGTTTGTAGGGTTACTGAAGTTGGACTAGCTGGTACATAATGATGTGCTACCTGATCGCTAGCTACACAGCTATGTTAGCATAACATAAACACTGGAGGATGAACGCTAACTTTTTTCCACTCGATAAAAGTTAATGCGAGGATTCCTGAAGGTTCAGGACAAATGCAATCGCATGGCAGGATGCTGTAAACGGGCCAAACTTCAGTCAGGAGAACAACTGAGATAATCCATCCACAATACAAGGTTAGTTATTAATATACTGCTGCATGGGCTGGGCTGTAGTTGCATCATAAGGTTTTAAAAACTGAGCTTTAACATGAACAGCGGTAATAAAAACCGAGAGAGGCTGACAGTGATCACTGACTGTTTTTAGGGCTTGTTGAGATTAAATAGGACGAGATACAAAGTATTAAAACATGTTAAAAAGACAACAGCCTTATTAAGCGCAGTGTAGTTTGGGCCAGGAAGCAAGGTTCATCACGTCATCACTTAAAGACCGGATAGCTTCTCTAAGATCTTTGCTGGTGTTTTTCCTCCTTGGCATTGTGTTAACACACAACAATATCACCAGACGAATAAAAATTCAATTCAAGTCAATCAACATAATGTGCTTTAGTTAACATGAGGGTATATTTATCTAATTTTTAGACCTTCTAAGGATCAGATGATTTTTATTATGATACATAACAAGTTAGACTTTAAAGAGGATCACATAAACACTGTGCACTCATATTCAGTATTTGAAAAGTAGACTAACAGCATTTATTAGTCATCATTTAGTGAACAATGCACAGTACGGTGTTACAATAGATCGGTAGGCAAGGTCAGCACTGACATCACAATGGGAGACAAGCCTCACTTGTTATGTACCACTCAATCCTAAACAATTATTCCTGAGCAGACACTGTATGGATAAAGCCTATTTTTAACTGCAAACACGTTCGGTTTGAGTGGCGTCACAACACCCAATTAATGGTCTGACCTATGTATGCCTGTTCAAGCAAACTGTTATTTTGTTCTCGTACCAAACTTCTCTCAACAATATCGGATTATTTATGACATCAGTCGGCTTGACTCTGACTTTTTTGGGCAAAGTGGAACTTCACTCAAAATTGAATGCACCAACAAAATATGCTGGTCCTAACCCTTCCTTGTTACCAGCTGAATTGACGAATTATATTTTTTGTAACCATGTTGACTGTGCAGTCAACATCTCTGTACAAAACTGTACAAAGGACAAAATCGGGTTTACTGTAAATACCCATTTTGTGTCCGATCGATCTCTACTTTGTGAGCATGGAAACGGAGAGAGCCAAAGTGAGGTCTGACACGCCGATGATGTTTTTGTTCTAATGGACTGAGTAATAGTTGGGAACTGTCCACTAGATGCTTCAAAGTAACCTTTTGCTGTGATAACAGCCCACTCTCACTTACTCTCAACAAGCTTCATAAAGTAGTCACCTGGAATGCTTTTCCAACAGTGTTGAAGGAGTTTCCTCATATGAGCACAAGGATGCTTTTCTTTTACCTCATCCCAAACCATTTCAAGTGGGTTTAGGTTGAGTGATTGCGGGGGCCAGGCTGTCTGATGCAGCACTCAATCACTCCCCCTTTTTGGTCAGATAGCCCTAACACGGAGGTGACGTTAATTGGCAATTGCTGAGGATGGTAACTGTAACAAACTCATCCTCTGCAGAAGAGAGAACTTTTGGTCTTCCTTTTCCTTTGGTGGTCTCCATGAGAGGCAATTACATCACCATGTTAGATTTAGTTTACGAACTGACTGACCCATAAGTCTTTAAATAATGATGGACTGCTGATTGCTTTATTGGTTTGATGATTGATTGATTTAATTTTTTGCCTTATAACCACAATAACAGAAAAAAGCCATTTGCTGCATAGAAACGGCACAATACGAGTTAAATTTCACCAGCTAACAAGCAAAAGTTAAATGCTAACATTGTACGAGTAGTGCAAACAGTTGATATTTTCAACTGTGATGGATTGGTGACCTGTTTGGGGTTTGCCTCGGCTCTGTCCCCCCTGCCACCCTGAATTGGATAAATAGTTAGAAAAATGGATGGCTGGGCTGATACTGTCTTGTTTTGTGGTTGATACTATAAATTGAAATAAATAAAAAAAAGCTGACAGAAGAGACAGTACCATCCATACACATCAGAGAAAGCAAAACTTGAATATCAATATATCAGATTTGGACAATGCAAAGCTAGTTTAACAAAATCCTAACCAGCATGTTAGATGAAGAGTTTCTAAAGCAATCCATCTAAGCGTTTGGGGTGATTTCACTTATAAAGAACAAAAAACGTCAGTAAAACTGTGGTAGGAGGAGCACAAATAACTTTTTAATTCTCGTCAAGGATATTTTTTTGCCTTTTTTGCTTTACTTTAAATCACTATGTGGACAGGTTTCGACCCCAAAATACTTAAGATTAGGAAAGAACATGTCTGCGACATTAATCACATGTTCAAAAGTCTAATTTTCTGGCCACGAGGAATGTAGTTGCATTTGAAGGCGGCTACAGGAGCCCACATTTTACATACACTCATTTATACAACCGCTGGAGTCCCACAACTTTAAAACACAGCTGTGGGTCATAATAACAGCCTGTACAAACAGCCCATGCAGTCATTTTCTGTGCAGGGACAGTGTCCAAATGGTAGGTGACAAAAAGCAGTGACCACTTTGGCAATTGTTTTTCACTTTCTATGTAGTGCCTGAGCAGTTCAGTTATTAAAGCTTAAATCAATGTGGGTAGGGCATTTATTTTCTGTTTCAGAGGTGATGAAAGGAGGGGAAAAAAGACCTACCTTGGAATTACTGACAGGCACTTTATGGACAGAGTTCTATCAGGACTTTGGACAGCTTTGTTTCTTCAGCTTCTTGCCCTTGAAAATATCATTAAGGCCAATCAATTGTGCAGCTGGTTGGAAAACATAGGACAACACAAACTCGGGCAAGCTATTACCCGCGCATCCACCCATGTTGTATCTTTTATCACTTCTTCCTACTCTGAGCGGCAATAAAAGGGGATGACCAAATGACATTTTAGAATATGGATTAATGAGCACAGGAGTTTCGAAAGGAGTGAAGATGACATGGGGGTCAAGCATGTAATGACTGACTTTAAATTCAGCGGTACCCAGCAGGCAAAACCTTGTGTGTGTTTGAGTGCTTGGTTGACTCTTACTTTAAAAAGCTTTCCAAGTTTATTCAGCACCTGCCATTTTTTTTTAACTTGATAGTGGCTTGTGCCTTAATGTCATGTATAAATGTCTGAGTCAGTATTTTACCATGCCAAACACGACAAATATTAAGCAAAGTCACATTTGCTAATGTGCAATTTTTGTTGAAACAGAAGATAATGCATGTGGGATTTTTCATACAAATGTAGTCAAGAGCTAATTGAGTGGGCCAGTGTGCCAGTAGTAGTGGTTAAACCTTCTTTTTTGCATGGTGCTGATAACATTATGCCTCTGTCCTAGTGACCCCATGGTAACTACTGGTCTAATGCAGGGGTGGGCAACTCCAGGCCTCGGGGGTTGGTGTCCTGCAGGTTTTAGACATGTCCTTGATCCAACACAGGCGATTCAAATGGCTAAATTACCTCCACAACATGTCTTGAAGTTCTCCAGAGGCCTGGTAATGAACTATTCATTTGGTTCAGGTGTGTTGACCCACTAAAGCCTGCAGGACACTGGCCCTCAAGGCCTGCAGTTGCCCACCCATGGTCTAATGAGTGGTTGCTGGAGGTTGCTAGGTAAAATCCGTTGCAAAGAAGTTGTTGCTTTTAAAAATCTGCTTGTGATTTCTTTGTTCACTAGTAGATAACCGCAGTCACCAGTAGTTTGTATTGAAGACACCGGCTTAACGATTTGGGCGGTACCAGCATATATTGAAGTTACAAGGTTTACTTTGAAGGTTGAACAGCATGTGGTTTCTGTTTACGTCTCTCATTGAGACGACTCCTGGTGTCCATGACAATCTGTTAGCAACCAAAGCAATCACAAGGAGGTTTCTGGAGCACCAGTCTCCTTGCAACTCTTTTCACCAAGCAACTACTAGCAATCTCCAGCAACCACTCATAACCACTTGCGGAATATAAATGTTTCCCCACACATAGTTGTCGCCAACCAGCATGTGGGCCTATGTGAAAGGGGTGTAAGATGGGTAAGCGACAGAGTCTCCATCTGCTCACTAGTTTAACTGAAAATGACATGTGCATGTCTTTAAGTTCTGATAGGCAATACCATTGTTATCCCTTCCAAGCTTGTATGGACATCAGCCGTCTTACTTTGAAATGAGTCTTCTTGTGTTTTGTGATTATCTGTGCAGCTGCACAGTTAAGTCAGACCATAATATTCAAACTTTAACGTTCTTCTCCAAACTTGAATCACTGTTTGCTCAGAGAGTCAGCTCTAGAGGCGGGTGCTGCCTTTATAGCACCAGAAAAATGGGCCAATCTTCCAGCTGTACCCAGTGCAGGTACGAGGGAGACGAGAGGCAGCCCAGTTGTGCTCGGGAGTCTGCTCCCTCTTCTAACTGTAAGACAGAAGCTTTTATACTCTGTAGAGTAGGATGAAAATAGACACGTGTTAGACAGGAACACTTTAATCTTTCCCTCTCTCCCTCTTTCCTTACTCCTTCTGCCACTGACACACAGCTGAACAACGTCTTGGGATATAGGAGTCTGGGATTTGAAAACCTATATCTGCTCCACGAGACAGAACTGGATCCCGTTCTTCTTTTGTGTTTTGCTGCAGTCATAAATTTTGCATGTAGGAGCACGGGGAGCGCTGCTTACCGAGCGAGCCTCGGCAGGCTGCGTGCCGCGCCAAGAGAGGGTGGCTGGGGCTGCTATTAAATAGCACCACAGTGGTTCTCAGGCTGCTCGGGGAGAAGAAGGCATTTCTGTGGGAGGCAATTGGTGTGCAGCGAGGAGAGTGACCACATGCAATCTGTTCAGCACAGCGGCGCTGGAGGTGCAAGCCAAAGCCTTGTTTGGTATTCAAAGCAGCGGGCTTTAATGCATTGATCCGTGAAGGGACGGGCTACACAGGCAGAGTCGCACACGAGTATAAATCCACAGCCAGCAAGCTTTTAGGTGGTAATAACACTGACCGAAGAGATGCATATGTCTCCATACAAAAGAACCTGAGCAGCAGAGGATGTGTGTTCTTAACCTTAAACGCAGGGGCAAAAAAGTGCAACCGTCATGCATAAACATGCACCGCTCCATGCGATCCTCGCTGGACACACGTGTGCACACAGAAGAGCCAAAAGGATAAAGGTGTCTCTTGCTTTCATGGTGGAGAGGTCTTATTTGTGCTGCTGGAAAAATTAAATGTTTTCTTTTGTGTGTCTGTGTGTGTTACTGCCTGTGTGTGTGTGTGTGTGTGTGAAAGATTCATCAGGAAAAAACTGCCCTGTGCTGTTTCTCTGCTGGTTGCAACTGACATCCCTCCCACACAATCTCCCTCTTTGCTACTATCTCACACACACTCCCCATAATCAAAGCTTTTCTTCTCTCTCTGTCTCTCTTACATGTGCACACACCCACAAACACACACACACCCACAAACACACCAATGTTTGCTCCCGTCCACCTTTCAAAAGCAGAAGAAAGACGAGTGCGGGAGAGGTGAGAGAAGGAGGTCATAATATTCTGTGTGATCCTGCC
Source organism: Pelmatolapia mariae (assembly GCF_036321145.2). Taxonomy (NCBI): domain Eukaryota; kingdom Metazoa; phylum Chordata; class Actinopteri; order Cichliformes; family Cichlidae; genus Pelmatolapia; species Pelmatolapia mariae. The sequence continues at coordinate 77,172,705 of NC_086229.1, forward strand.
TTCACATCTTTGCCCTGCCTTCTTCCAGCCTCCCACGGGATCATGGGAAATAAATGACGGCCTTTCCCTTCGCAATAGCTTAGCCATGATCGAAGGTGATGTCAACCTGTCTGCTGGTGAGGGGAGAGTTTGGTGGTCCGTGGATTAGTGTGCCTGGCTGGGTGTTTTAGTTTATGAGCAGCTAGGAAAAATGCTCCATTTTTTTTGTCCACAAATTACCTCCTGGCTCTCCTCTCCTCCCACCCATGCCGGCCTGGCTGGATTTATTGCACCCAGCCAGCACCCAACGCTAAGGATTTACTTAGGAGGGCTCAGTTTCTCTCTTTGGCTGAGTTTTAAAGTAAGCGTTTGTTTTGAGAAGGCGACAGAAATGCAGTAGAAATACAAGAAGAGCATGCAAAAGTTGTCAACGGAAACTGCTGGCCTTCAAATTCAAGTGCAGCTATTTGTGTTGGCCAAATAGACACGTGGATGTTTTTACATAACCTTCTACGCCTTCTGTATAGCCAATCATATTCTTTCTATTTGCACGCTGTACTTGTGGTCTTCTTGTATTCCACCTTCTGCCTATATTGAGCTCATTGTTCAAAATGCCGACCAAAGAACGGAGGTGGAGACAACAAAAAATAAACATGGTGGGTTGACATGTCATAAAGACGTGCCTCTCGAAACTTTATCCACTCCATGTAGTTTAGCACCATGTCTGGATCCCATTGTGTTTTGCTGGGCTTTGTTGCTATGGACACCCCTCACTGCTTTAGGTGGAACTTTATTTAAGACACCCCCACAGACTGACACAGACTATTCACTTTGGCTGTGGTAGAAACCACGAGAACATCGAATCAGACAAAATTTTTTTGTTGAAAAGTCACACACTCTAATATTTTGTTGGACGGCCTTTGGCGGTAAAGATGGTGCACATGTTAATTTTTTTCCATCCAAAGCTGCATTAATTTTTCACCAAGATGATGGTAGAGTCGCTGTTAGGGATTGGAATTAATACTAATTTAGCAATTCGGATTCCATTATCAATTCGATTCCTTATCGATTCTCTTATCTATTCTATTTCTATTTTCGAGGAATAATCTGAACAAGGGTACATAAGGAGCCATGAATGTGGAGCCAAGATTAGCCTCTTACAGGAGATGTTGAAAGACAGAAATCCAGAGACGACACCAGAACAGAAGGGAACACAAAAGAGAACAAGCTACATACTGCTTAACCATAACACAGAGACCACAGGGAGATGAAGGAAAGTGATAAACAATACAAACCAAAACAGAATCCTAAACCGTTCACAGAAACTCAAAACTCTGGGTCCATGACATACTTGTGAGTGCAGTTCATTGGTTTTCTTAACAGCAATTCAGAGCTGTGGAAGTGCTAGAGTGCAGTATTTCCCAAAAATCACAACACTTTGAAGGAACAGCATTTTTAATTGGCTGTTTATTTCTATCTGGAGCCTCATAGCATTGTCTTATTGTGTAGATCACACTTTTTGAGGCGTGAATTAACGTGAGACATACCGTCAGACATACATATGCCTGAATACCAGTGACAGCAACTACTAAAGGCTTTCTGGATAAGCTGAACTGAATAAAGTCGACATAAGGATCAACTCGTCAAGGTCACCGTGGCCTCACACATACATTTTTGGTATATCTATCACTATAACAACGTATCACACAAATGCATAATAGTATATAATAAATAATGACGTTTTGATTATTAATTTAGTTGTCTTTGAATTTGACGTATTGTGTGAGTTAAAGTTAGAACCCTAAGAATATGCTAAAAGGTTACCATGCTCCTGAGAGAAAACTAGACTCCTGCACCTCTCGTGGGAAGTATTTTCAGACTTTAGAAAATATAACCCTCGACGGGAGATGTAGGCCTATCATAGGTTTCTTTTTTCAGACCATATATCAGGTGAGTGGTATAAAAAGTCCATAAAGGTTGATACTGGTTAAGCACGGGGCACTCGCTTGGCAGAGTGTGGCTTGAGTCCCACGTGAAGTCCAAATAAAGCACCGACTTATTTTCTACGAAGTACATGCACATACCCACACTCTTCCAGTGGCAGAAAGTTAGGATTGGGAGGGGAGAGCTGCAGGAGAAAAGCCGTGTATTTCCAAATTCTGGAACTCTTAATCTTCACTAGATTTCTACCTACTGCTGTTTTAATGCACAACTTTAAAACCGTTTTCCATTTTATGAGCAATTCTAGCTTTTGCAGGACAACAGGGAGGGAACTCTGCAATGACCTGAGAGCACTGTGTGCAGCAAGACAAAAAGACACGAGGCCTGATCAACAGGTAAACTTTCACGTGCAAACTCAATCTATGTTGCAAAAACTATTTTTGGAGCTTTCGGAGCATGTTTAACATCACTGCGATGTTTTTTTTTTCACTCTTCAAGTATGTTTAATACTAGAAGAAACACTTATCCATGCTGAAGTTGGGGAAGTGCTGACAAATGGATAAAAGTCCTAATGGAAAAGGGAGAAAAATAAGAGCTACGCTATCTTCATTGCTTCCAGTATGTTTATTAAAACTTTTCTTTCACTCTGTGAACGCACTGGGAGTAGAGAAGTCTGCGCGACACAGCTGCAGCTGTCGCTTTCTTTCAGCTCCCGAAACTATGCTGCCTTCAATCAAACAGCACAAAAGCAGACAGTAAAAAGGATAAAGTCAGAGATGGAAATCCATTCTCCATTCACTATGCACAGCCTGTAGACAGGGGAGGTGCTTGACTTCAGTTCAAGGATTCTCTGCAGACAGCTTGTGAGTAGTTGCTCTATTTTTCCATCCATAATTCTCATCTTTCTATTAGGAGTCGAACAATTTATTAAGATTAGATGTAACTTTAATGATCCCTGTCGGGAAAATGGGTCATTGCACTAGCAAAAAATAGTGTGACAAGAGAACCCACTGAATATTATTAAATACTGGAAACAATGAATGGTTGATTGCCGTGTATAGGCTGAAGCTGAACTCAGATTCCATGCAGTGGGTTTTAGCATTATTCTTGATAGTATGTCGTTTTCATCAGTGATGACAATTTTTGTGCAGTTTATATTTCCGATTATTGTAACTGCAACCTTTAAAATGAAAAAAGAAAAGAAAGAGAGCATAAACTATTAAGTACTGACCACTTTTAACGTGCTGCATCCAGTTTTAGTGTTCTTACTCCAAAAACAGCGGTCATCAGCAGGGGCTAAAGGGATTTGGGAAGTAGGGCTGCAGTGTAGGGAAAAGAATCACTTAGAAATAAGTCACATAATTTGCTGTGTGAGCTCTGGTAGCTATGATATGCTGGCCTTTGCTGCTCCTCTCTATGGATTTAGCTTAAGTTAGCTGAGCTAGCATAGCAGATTTCCAACCCATAAAAGTTACTAAGTTTACTGAATCTAATCAGTGTTATCTTTGGTGATTTAGCCTGATGTCATCTCAGACTGACCACAAAGACCGCAGCCGCTCTGCACAAATCCAGCACTCTGTAAACTTGACCACAATGCTGCTAACCAGATTAGCCTACACTAAACTAGCCTATACTAAACTTCCTAGCACAGTGTTTTTCTTAGAATAACCCATAATTACCATACTGGCTAAAACAAAATCTAGTCCTGAGCATAACCTGGTGTAGAACGCTTGCAACACAAGTCATCACATGATTGTTTGATTAGCTGCAATGTGATAAATGAATTTTAGGAACAGTAACGCCTTACATCACATCACATTACAGAGAAATTTGAGGTGATTACAGAAATAATAGTACTTAGAATCAGACTTTATATATTACGCATGCAAGTGACAAACTTTGCTACTAACAATGAAAGATATAGTGTTGAAATTAGTCAGCGTTAATCTTGTTAAAATGACGTGGGACTGCATGGCATCAACGCGTTAGCGTGGTTAGCTCGTTAGCTCGTTAACGCATTTGGACAGTGCAGTTATGACGTTAACGTCATTTTAACGAGATCAACGCTGACAGCACTAGTTGAAATGTGACATTACAGAAACAAACATTATGCCATACCCTGGAAGACTGGAAGATTTAAGTGGTTTAAAGTAATTAAAAATGTAGTTTTATAACAAGACAATAGTTTTATTTTTTAAAAGCTGACTGTTCTTACAGTTGTTAAGCAATTTTCTAGAGAGTCAGGATTTTTTTTTTTTATAGACAGGTGACAAAATACTGTATGAATCTTCAAAAACAAAAATGGAATCACAACAAATCCAGATGCTTCTATGGAGACCAAAAAGGGTCACTGATTGCTATGAAAAGATGCAAATCATTTGCTGTGACCAACGAAACTAAACACCTGCTACACATCAGATTCATCCAGCAGTGAAGGACTAAATGAGGAAGAATTTCCTCCAGTGGAGACTTGTAGAGCTTGTCCAGAGGACGAAAACTGTGCTTGTCAATAACGAAACTGTTTATGCTACTTGATATCTTGTGGTATATCTCATATCTGCAAGCAGTCCTCTTTTTGGACAGTAGTATACGATCCGACAGATGTTATAGCACAACCAATAACGAATTACGAATGACTGATTTCTTTATTTTGCCCTCGAAGGCTTTCCATACATCTGCGGGTCACTGCTAATGAGATGCCTTCTTTTGGCCAATAGTTTAAAGGTCCTAATGTTGAGGAAAGGTTATTTTTTGCCAGTGCTGAGGTTTATATAACATGTGATGCCTTGAGAATTGTTAATTACAAGGCAACACCCAAAAGTACATACTTTTACTGCCATATCTTTCTGTCAATCAGCACCCATCTGTCCCTTCGGCAGCCCTGGCACCCTCCTTTTACAAACCTCTTCAGTGCCAGCTCATCCCTATCACCGCTCCATCAGACGTCTACCACCGCTCCAGCGAGAAGCCACGGAGCCATCCAAGTGAACCTAATCAATTCCTCCTTCAATGGAGCACAATGCGGCCGTTAAAGCCCCTCGCCCTGCCATCCATCCTGCCGCTGCTCACTGCAGCAGCAGCACGTCCGTCTGCACCACACAGATGGGCCTCTGCTCTGCCATGAAATAAGCTTTGCGCGTGTGCTCTTACATGCCGTGTACTGGTCTGTGTGTGTGTGTGTGAGACGCACAGCAGTGGCAGGTGACAGTGATAAAAATGTGTGATATATTCTTGTGGGCTACAAATGAGAGTCACCATAAGACAAAGTATTGCGGTTTTCCATCCCGCTCCATCAAACTGAAGGTCCCTCTGTTTTTTTTTCCGGATGTGTCAGTCACTCACGCTGACATTAAAGGATAACAAGGATAATATTAATGCTTTTGCACGTTGTTGTGCTTTCCAGTTTTCCTTCAAGCAGTCGGCATAGCTGGAGAAATCAGAGTTTATTTTCTTCCCTTCAGCAGAAACTGCTTGATGCTATTTCATGCTGATACAACCACAGCTCTCACATTTCCTGAGCTGCACAATCGTGATAAAAATGAAAGGAAAGCGTGAACAAAAGCAAACTTAAGTCATCGTCGCCAAATTAATTGTTTTCATGGACAGATCTGGAGCACGCTTTTATTAAAATGCACCAACTAGCAACCGAATAAAAAGTTCTACAAACTCGTACAAACATGATTCTTTCGCCAAAGCGACACTTTGTCTTGTTTTTTTTTCCTCACTGAATTGGTTCCCAGTTAGTATCTCAACTGGAGTTTATGGTTTTTCCAATTGTTGGCTTCTGAAGGGTGCAGATTGCAAGGGAACAACTAGCAAGTTGATGTAAGAGTGTTGAGACATAACTAAGAAATGCAAAAAGAGAAAGAAAGCAAACGCTGGCAAAACGCATTACAACTGGCATCCCATCTGAGGTTTGTCCTTTCCGTGGCAGATCTCCTCTCCGCACCTAAATCAGCGATATGCTGTACGTTAACTTCCACAAACTCAGTAGATTCTCCTCTCCAGGAAGGAGGGAGCCCTGTCACAATTTTTCTGAGAAGCGGGGAGTGCTGTGTAGTTATTTCTCTGCCCAGAAACTGATACATATAATTACAGCAGAGAAACGCAGGGTGAAATAGTGGGGTAGCTGACATGCTGATGTTTACTCTGAACAGCTGCTGTCAGAGAGCAGGGAAACAAGGCGTGGTGTAAATAAGCACAGTGGAAATTAGTCGCTGGAATGCACTTTTTGGGTGTCTGGGGACAGAAAACAGAATCTCACAAAAGAAGAGACAAAAACAAGCATTGGGGAAATGTAATAAAAGCCAAAGAAAGATGGATCCAGAAATACTTTTTTTTTGCTTTAAGAATATTAATTTATTCAATAGTTGACAGAGACGGTAGAAAGACCTGGCAACAAAACAATGTTCCTCGAGTCTAGGGATGATTAGATGTCAAAAAAAAATCCAGCCAAAAACAGCCAGAGAGTTTCGATCGACAAAAATACATTTTACATATTTGAAGAGTTGTTTTTTTTTTTCCAAGCCGTGTCTTATTCTCATAATTGATGCCGGTCTGTTGCCAACTTTGCACTTGCCACCTCAGTAGAGATTCGGACTCCAGAAAAAAGCAGGCAGTAGAAAATTGTTTTGGCCAAAGAGGAAAATGACCTGCAAAAAAATATATTTTTAAATTAAAAAAAAGTCCCAACAGTTTTAATGGAGCTCACAATTTAAACTAAGGGAGGAGCAAGTACTTTTATTTATATAGTAAATTTAAAACCAAAGTGCTTCATGATAAAAAATACAACAACCAATCCTCTTTTTATTGTATTACATATATTTTACATTTATCCTCCTGATAAAGAGCTCCCTACCGTCATAAAGTAATAGATAAACTAATAAATGAAAGAAAAGTAGAGTACAGCAAAGTAAATAAAATAATTCAATAGTGCATTTTCTGTGAAGTAAAACTCTTTTTTATTAGGTTTAATTTGCATTAACTACAGAAACATTTCCTTATCATGTAGAAAAACTGAGACATACTGTTGAAATGACACCTTTTTCATTAAGATATCTGGGATTAAGTGTGCAGTTTAATGTCTTTACACTGACAGACAGTGGCTCTATGTGTCCCACAATATAACACCATTTAAGGCTTTAAACCAGGGGTGTCAAACATAAGGCCCGGGGGCTAAAATAGGCCAGGCAACGACTCCAATCTGGACTGCTGGACAGCTTTAGAAAATATAAAGGATTGCATATATTTTGAACTTTGTATTTTACTTTTTTATTTGTATTTATTTTTTACTATTGATAAAGTCCCCCAATTGGCATTCATAGTACTGTACACCACAGCAATTAACAGATAAACAACTAAATGAGAGAAATTTCTTCACTATTACAGTGATTCTGCAGTAATAAAACAAATAAAAATAGGAAATTTTCTGTGAATTAACAACAACTATACTTTTATACTTTTTATAATAACAAGTCAGCAGAACTTTTCTGCAATTTTACACATTTATCATGTAGTTTTGCCGGTCGGGCCCACTTAAGATCAAACTGGGCTGTGTGTGACCTCACAGTGTAAAATTACTTTAACATCTATGCTTTAAACACAAACAGCATACTGGTTTCTGTAACGCAGTCCCAGTCAGTAATCTGTCTGCAACATTACAGACTAATCCAGTATACAGTGCATTATATTAGTCCAGTCTAGATGTAACAAAAGCGTGTAAGACCCCCTGTGAAGGTAAATGCAAGCCCCCTTCAAACATCCTTTAATGTTCTGGATTCAGCAGCACAGTTAGACATTCTTGGAGCACCTTTGCAATCTAACCTGTTACAAATTAGCATCTTAACTCTACTAAAACTTAAATGAAAGGTTGTTTTGTCTGCCTAATTGCCTTTTACTTTCACTTGGACTCGGTCCATGTGGTGCAAATGTCTGCATAATGGAGGTTTTAGTTTGTCGTGAGTCTCTTTCACACGGAGGAGAAAAGTACAAAGTTAGTTTGTGTCAAAGCGATTTAAATACGCTTTAGCGCTAAAACTCTTACAGTACACTTAACTCCACCTCATGTTCTCATTTCACATGAATAATTTGGCAAAATATTCAAGCTTTTTTTTTTTTACACAGAGTCTCGGCACCCAGTTGTTGTGACTTCAGCATTATTAACGAAGCGGTCACTACATGGCCTTACACCATCGCTTCGCATTGTCTGACCTCAGTGTTTCTTTTGTATCCTCGTGTGCCCTCAGATCGAGTCTGTCAGTTACCCGCCTCACTCAAGGCAAAAAGAAATCAGCAGGCAGCAGAGTGTTTTCCAGCCAAGCTCTCCATCTCTGGAATCGACTCCCTCGTGTGATTAGGGAAGCAAATTCTGTGGAAGCCTTAAAATCCAAACTCGCAATTTATCTGATTTCACTTCCTGGCAGGGGGCAGTTTTACAGTTTCTTCTCTTACCTCAGCTTAGACAGCATTTAATGCCTGAACCTGCTGTTGAGAGCCCGGTAAGGGCTGCCTTTTGGATACTACGTCCCCACGCTCTCAGTCTTCTGCAGTTTGCAGCTGAATGTGTTTGTTCAGAGTGAGGTTTCGTGCGTGCATGTTGGCTTGCTTATCTTTTGTCGGCCTCACATAATTGTACTGACAGTGGATATAGATGCTCCTGCTACCGTATCCACAGCTGTATCCAAAGGCCCTCTCTATCCAATCTTCTTTCTATTTTGTGCAAGACAGTATCCAGGTTATTGCTCTTTTTAGGGCTTTAATAGTTCTTCTAACACACGCTGGTGTCCTTGTGATCCTAATTTGAATTAGCTCGCCTTCTTTTGTCTGTCCTAATAAGATTTTTACCCTTTAATCAAGGAACAGAGGTTTGTTTTGACATGCCTTTGCTACTTTTTCTTTCTCGAGTACTTAATGTTCTTGTTGCATAAGCCAGTGCATAATTTCATGTCATTCATGAATGACTGGTTTGATATTATGTAGGCTGGCTCTGTCTTTTTTTTTTTTTTTTTTTAACAACTTGCAAAGTACCTCTCCTCCTTCTACATGATTTCTGTGGAAAGCACATCGCAGATAGTCTGCAAAACTTTGAAGTAGCCTTGAAACATAAAAAAGGCAAGGTGTAGAAAATGAGGTATTCAGCATGGAGAGTATTGTCGGATATTTCTGTTTTGGAAATCTTGGATCTCCCCTGATCTCTTCTCCCAAATACTGCATGTTTGCAAAACACGTTTGAGAGGAAAAGAAATTAGCTTTAGGTTCTTCAACTTTTTTCTGTGTACTGTATGACAGCTGAAGTGAGGAGGCCAGGGATCACGGTGGGTGCAGAAAGGTTAGTGGAAAGATTAAATGAAGTGCAAAATGTAAGTTGCCCACTCATAAAACATGCACTTGTTGCCGGGAGAGGTTGTCGGGAAAACTAATGAAAAATGCTGTTTTGCAGGTTGAGTTTGAAAGTTCGAAAATTGTGTGTTCTAACTTTTTATTCATGTTATCGATATCATGCTAACAAACTTAATCAGAATGCTTAAATCTAATATAAATTAGACACCAATGATTTGCAAGCCTTCGCCAATCTGTCTGAGAGTGATTGCAGTCAGTCTGACTTAGACAGCAATTCTTTGAAAGTTGGCTGCACCTGTGCAATCACCTTGTGATCTAAAGTGGTCACACAGAGGTTAAGAGTGTTGCACGCTCAACCTCTAATTCTCCTGAACTACTTGGAATCGATCGCCAAATGGGAAAATATTCAATCTAATCACCGGGTAACCATTGATTTTTTTCCTAGTCACAAGGAGGTTGCTATCCTATTTTTGCTGTGGTGTGACTGAGCCATTTCATCTCCCAGTTGGTGTGCGGGTGTACCTCCTCTGTGTGACAGTACATTTTATGATAATTTTGAGAAATGACTAAAATCTATTTCCCATGAATCTGAAGTTTAACATTGTTGAGATAAAAACAATAGTATAGTATTTTCTACACAAATCACAAAAGCTTCCAGGTGACAAATAGATTTAATTTCTTCAAACTGAGAAGTACGAATTATTTAATCATACAGTTTCTTAACTGACTTGTCTGATCACAACATGGTTTTATTATCAACAGTGCTGAGTAAAAAAGCCACTCTAAAACCTGCGTGGAAGCTATTCTACTAATAATTTCAGTGAACTAAACAAAGTGCAGTGCAGTGGGAAATGTTATGAAAAATAGTTGTGAGGAACTAATGAATATAGTTATGGGTATTGCTGGCAAGTTTCTGACAGAGCACAAACACTTAAATAAAAAGTCGTTGCCACCTTTGGGTAAATCAGTCGGTTCAAAAACGTATGAGTGGCTCTATAAAGGTTTGTGAAAGCATGCTATTAAAGAACTGAGGAACTCAAAAGCTCATTATTTTATTTAATTAATCACAAAGGCCAGACGAAATTCTGCAGCAGTGTGGAAGTAAACAAACAGTATGATAAAAACCATGTCGTGTAATTTCAATTTAAAGATTAATGGGTGAATATTAGAACAGAGGTAGAATATCTCGGCCTTACTTTATGATCCCCCCGAGCATCCACAATCATTTCTTAATTTATTGTATTGTATAGTTTATTGCACAGATTCTTCTCATTGTTTTAAAAGCTCGACTAAGGACAGGCACAGCAATTTAGACTATAAACGCTGTGATGTGTGTTCATGTAGGTGCATCGCTGCAAAGTCTTGCAGGTCACTGGTCATAGGCGATCAATCGAAAAAATTACAATTTCTAATAACTGGCTAATCTGTTGTACTGCTTTTAAAAGCAATTAAGAAAACTTGTTTCAACTGCTCCCTTATTCTCAACAGGCTGCTACAATGAGTAGCTGTGCATGTTTGACTTAGCAGATTTTGACGCCCGATCCCTTTCATGACACAATCCTAAAGGGTTTTGTGTCTCCCAGAACTGAACTGGGGATCTTTTGCATAGCTCAAGATTCAGAGCAGATCATCTAATAATCAGAAAGTTGGTGGTTCAATCCCTGGCTGCTCCAGTCTGCATGCCAAATGTCCTTGGGCAAGATACTAACCCCAGGTTGCTCTTTGATGTTTCCATCGGAGTGTGAATGTTAGATTAAGAAGAACAGAAGCTTGTATGAATGGGTGAATGAGGCAAGTTGTGTAAAGTTCCCAGGTAGAGTAGAACCAGTAATAAGATCACTTATAGATGACTGTCAGTCAGCTAAGTTAGTCTTGAATTACCTGGATCCATCTCATCATAAAGACCTTATAGGACCGTATCACTGCATTAGATCTCTTCACTCTGCAGGCTTACTTGTGGTTCCTTCAGCTTTCAGGCCCTTCTTCTGTGGAACCAGCTCCCAGTTTGGATTTTGGGAGGCAGACACCCTCTCTACTTTTATGATCAGCCCTAAAACCTGTTTTGGTAAAGCGTACAGTTAGGGCTGGATCAGGTGACCGCGAATCCTCCCTTAGTTTTGCTGTAATTTTGCTAGGCTGCAGGTGGCTTCCCATGATGCATTGAGTGCTTCTTCTTCACTCTCTATGCATCGAAGAAGAAGAAAGAAGAACAGAAATGTCCTTTATTGTCCCTCATTAGGGATATTCAGGTGTTCCGGCAGCAAAGTGATAGGCCGATGGAGCATGCAGGTTCACACTAAAGTACGAAAAATAAGCGACTGCACAGGGGACATTTACAACATGAGGAAAAAAATATTGTATAGTTATAAAAATGGCATATCCAAATTCAAAGAAATGTGCACCTGAGTAGGATCATCTTTTAAAACATGTCTAGAAAATATAGCTCTTTGTGTATATTTATACTCTCTTGCACAGTGTGTCTTTTGTCCGGTCTCCCTCCCCTCACCCCCTGCGTGAGGGGAGGGAGCGGCCGGGGGGTTATGTCCGAGCTGGTTCTTCCGGTTAAAAGGGAGTTTTTCCTTCCCACTGACGCTAAGTGCTTGCTCACAGGAGGTCATCTGATTGCTGGGTTTTTTCTCTATTATTGTGTCTTTACCTTACAGTATAAAGCACCTTAAGATGACTGTTGTTGTAATTTGGTGCTATATAAATAAAACTGAACTGAATTACACCATAGAGCATGAGTGTTTAAAACCCTTCCTTACCAGCGTCAGCAAATGAAGGAGTAAAGCTGTTAGTTTGATCCAGTGACAGTTAACTGGTAACACATCATGAAGAAGTATTGTTGCTATGGTTACCTGCAGTTTCACACACCTTGCACGCTGAGTTAGAACAGTATAAAAAAGTGAGTATTGGGGCTTTCATTATACGAGCTCAATCATAAGCAAATCCGTAAAAATGCTGCGGTATCACAGCATCTGCAGGTGGAGCAAGTTCACACAGACATCTGCAGACACGATGAGTAATCAGTGAAATGGACCAGTTCAGGATGTGCAGTGTTTCAGAGTGGGAAACCCACCTCAGTGGCTGCCACAGACATCCTGAGAAATAGTAGCAAAGATGGTAAAAGAGAGAATTAGGAGGCAAATGGGGAAAAACTGGGTTTAGCAGAGTAAATGCACAGCATAAGACCTTCTTGTCACGGGAACACAAAGCTCTCCCAGCACGACTTATTCCTCCGCATAAAGGTCTGCTTCTTCCTATTGTGCTTCAGGACTGCTGCGTTTTTACTCCTCACCAACGGTAGCTTTTTCACAACGGCTCCTTGGGAGAATGTAAACAGGGAGATATGTGACATTTTCAACGGTATTACTGCATAATTACTTTCAGTTCGGTGCTCAAAGCCGCCGCTGCATCTTTGAGCCGCTGCCATTTTATCTGTGCTTGCTTACATTTTGAAGTCCTGATGCGGTATCCATATCGCAACCTGCATGTTTAGCTGCACGCGGGCAGATAAATGCCTCCCCAGCTCAACGGTGATTTGTCGAAGCAATTTATGTTTTCGGCGGGAGCCTCGTCTTCCTCTTAAGCGAGCTAAAACGCACAAGAGCGAGTCTCCGTTTTAAAGAGGTTCAGTCAAGAACGTGGTACAACAGGTTAAAGAACAAAGTGCCGCTCGGGGTGCTGAACCTCTCCATTAGGCATTTTCCTAACACTTCTTCTCCTGCACGGGGAAATGTGAAAGCACAAAGCAAAAAGCACAACAATAACAGACAAAGGCCCAAAAAAAGAGTGAAAAAAATCACAATGTGGCCTGTCTTTAATTAGCGGGATTCCTTGTGCCGTAGTTAAATTTGAAACCAGCGTACTGTCGAAAGCATGATAACATATAAGAAAGAAATTATGAGTTTAAGACCTGTGACTGCCTGCCATTAATTTCTTCCAGCCCTTGTGTGCTAAAGGTAAGTATTAAAGATAAGTGGCTTAGCGTGATTACCGTTTAATAACTAAAAGGTGTCATAATTAAATTTCCATCAATCACAGTACTCCGCCTCTAACAAATGTCTGAATCATCGGAATCATTATGCAAATTAATAAGTAATATTCTCTGAATAAATTGGGCTATTAACCAGCGGTACATGCTCTATCTGGTTCAGCTCAGTGGCGCCGGCTTGTGTGTGCCGAATACACGTGTGTTTAACACACACCCGTGTGTTTCATGTAATTGCAAACGAGTACTCCTTAATATATTTTTTCTTGCACCCCCCCCTTGAGGAGCAGCTCAAGCCTACGCCGTCGTGCTTCAGGCTTGCTGCACCACTGAGCTGTGAATGTCAAACACGAGGAAAAAGAAATGCAGGCAAAGTAAATAACAGTGAGGAACATGGTCCTCTGCAACCTTTTCATTAGGAAAAACGGCGAGAGGGAAAAAAAAAAGAAGAAAAAATCAACTGAGCAAAACACCTACAGTCATTACAGCTGGGAAGTTAGAACAGTTATTAGAGCGGAGAAACTTTTAACGCCGCTGACTGAGGTTTCAGGAGCATGAAGGAAGGAAGAGGAGAGAGAGAGAAAAAAAATAGGACAAGAAAATATCAATATGAGATATGAACGATGGTGGGTGCTTACCCCCCCCCCCCCTAAAATGCTGGTGGCGGGAGCCACTCAATATTCATCGATTAGAGACGCTGCGTCGGCGGGAGAGAGCTGACGTGCAGGGAGAATGCTCCTCATCGAGTTCCTCTTGTTTTTCTAACCCTGTGAATTAGTTCTTTTGTCTACAAGGCAATTTATTTCGGAGATAAAACAGCCTGTGGTTAATCCAGAACCCGGCAGAGCCTTTCGCTTTTGTTTTTGTTTTGATTTTGTCTTTACTTATGCGCGGGGTTTAAATTAAGGTAGCGGTAAACTTGCAGTCAGCCTGACCCTGATTGGTTCTGCTCTTGAGCCGAGTTGTCTGGTGAAAAAGCGAAGCGTTGAAAGACAAAACGAGAGGTGGGTGTTGGAGCTGCTTCCCGTCTTTTCAGCAGCGTCCCCTTCACACTCGCAGGTGAACGTGGAGCTGCATCTCAGGTGTGCCTCTTGGGTTTGCTCGCGCCGCTCCCTCGCTGCCATTGACTGTATCATAAGTGGCTCTTTAGCCCACTCAAATGATAATATAAAGTGGCTATATTCAAACCACTTCCACAGCTAAACTCTGTGTAGTGACGGGGAGGGAGGAGGGGGTTAGCGGAGGGCAGGCTCTGCCCAGCAGGTAGCTTCTGCAGGAGGGAACGAATTCAGCCTCGTCTTCCTTTGATTATCGCTGGATGTTTGCGCTCTTTCTGTGGCCGCCAGCTATATTAGCAATCTGCTGCGCCCCTTCCTGACAGACACACAAACAGACATAGGAGGCGAGTACAAATGTACCATAAGAAGCGTACAAGAATATGCACGCACGACAACGCGAGCTGCTCTTAACTGTCTGTCACATGACACTTCTCTTTCTGTCTTATCAGTTGCCGCGTTTCAAAGCAGAGAAGCTTTGCTTTCACATGAAAGGAGGAACTTTCACACCTTCCACCTGCTTCTTTCCCTCTCTCCTGCTCACTCATTCAGCATTATCTCTTGACTGCACTCGTGCCATCTGCTAGATTAATTGATCAAAAAGGCTCCGAATGTTCCTCGATGTTTGATTGAATTTGGGACAGCCGGAGCCTTCGTATTTTTTTTTTTTCCACCCCGGCTTCCCGCACCCCTCTGACACTTTTTCACACACTCCTCGTCTGTCTCTTCTTCACTCTCGTTCTGCCTTTTTCATTGTCGCTCCTCTCTTTTATATTCCTCTCCATTTTAACACCTACACGCTTGGTAATAACCCAGATAGTATATCACACAAGAGGAAAAACGACATTTATGTGCAGAGGGAGGGGGGAAAGCTGCCTGGCCAAACAAAAAAGGAAAAAAAAAAGAGTTTAGTGAACTCTAGAAAAGGCTGAAGATTTTTAGCTTGAGTTTTCTGACATCAAACATTTTTTGTTTTCCTATTAAACGAAGTGTCTAAAGTGCTCTGCCACATTTAGAGGCCCCTTGTTCCTTCCAGTGGAGCATGGTGTAGACACAGGGAGCCCTTCTGGTCAATCAAAACGCCAACAGAGGGCCCCAAATCAAGCAAGAGCTGGGACGCCCATGTGTTTGTGTATTGGCATGTGCATTTGAGCGTATGCTGCTTTCTTTCCTTCTTTTTGCAGCATGTCTGCATGTATGCAAGGGTCAACTGTTCAGCTATTGTTTTCCAGCTAGATAACCCTGCTGCGAGCATCCATGTGGCACAGGGCTCTGCTTTCAAACAGCAAGTCTTGCATCAAGCGGATCTTAGCGTGCGCACCATGCTGGGCTGAGCGGCAGGGCGAGCCCGACACACACAGTATTCATTGATAATTTACATTAAATCTTAGAGTTTTAGCTAATCATCATTCAGGAGCTGGAGAGGACTGAGCAGGTGGTGATTCGGAGAGGTGTTCAAAGCAACGCTGAGTGGTTGTCCTTATGAACACGTTACAGCACTTCTGGGTATGACACCAGCCCAAGCTCCTGCTGTTTTCTCTTAATGTCTAACCTTGTCCAGGCTCTCCTGGGAATTGAATTGCATTAGGTCTCAAGTATGAGGCGGACTGCTGTACTAAGGTTTCCTTTGAAAGCGAGAGCGAACTTACACATTCCACATATCAAATCCAGTGAATATATAGCAATGGCTTGCTCTCTTTTCCCACCACTGCCATGCATAGCATTAGATCATTCTTTTAGCAGCACTATGAGCTTTTTTTCTTTTAGTCCCCCCGAAGAGTTTAAATTGAGCTTGAATTTCTGAAATTGCATGCAGCCTGGAAACACATTCTTTCACAATGCTTTCTACTTCTCTAGATGTGTAGACAAGTTCTTAAAGCTACAATCTGCACAATTTGAAGTTGTTTAATAGAAAAAACAGAGCGTTGTACTGATAAATATTGATTAGTGGGTAATTAGCATCTTCCAACAAACTGACGCATTCTCATTAACTTTGAATTAATTCATTAAAAATACATTGGAGCGGCGAATTGTTTGTGTTGTTTGAGACCGGCCACATACATATGTAGCATACCTTATTAGTTACTTTTAATTTAAAGATCACAAATAGCTCTTTTTAAAACAATATATGACCATTTAACATTTGAACATGTATATTATCTCCTTCTCTTCCTCCAGCCCTTGTCTCGCTCTTCTCTCGTTTCCACCTCAGGTTCTTCCTCCTCACCTCAAGCCTCATTGCCTTGAATTTAAGTCAAAGTTCTAATACACAAAAACGTGTATAACATGCTTATTTATTCCCGATATTGTCAAAACTACTTATTGTCAGCAGATTAGGCGTCCGACTCTCCTGTCTCCAGATCGCTGACAAGGAGTTGGCTAAATAGCATCAATAGCTGGTTATATGCTAAGCTAATTTTAATTGCTAAATTCACACATCCCTGGTTTTATTACATTCTCACATCATATGAAATTTTATTCACCAAGTGTCCGAGTCAGTCTACAGTGTTAGAGCCACTTCAAAGAAAGTTTCATTAGCGTCAGCTAAAACCAGCTAGCAACAGCTAGCAGGGTAACAGAAGAAAAAACAGCAGCGCTTATGGACAGAAAAAGTACGTATATGCTCAACAACTCACCTCAATATCACTCTCATCAGACAGAAGTAAGTTTTACTGACTCATCAACTTGTATCCTCGTCATTTCACCAAGTTTTACAGCCTCCTCTAGAGTAAATAGACGTGAACATATATCGATAGCTAGCAGTTAAATTGCTAGCAGTAAGAAAACAGAAGTGACTGTAATCTACTGACATCTAGTGGTGAGATTTTACACACATTCTCCTTTTAAAACTTTAGTCCTTAAAAGTTATTGTTAATTTGGTGACACCCAGTAGTTCAGGCTGGAAATTCAACTCCACTCGAGCCAAATCTCTTAATGCAAACCAACTATGTAGGCGTGCAATTTAAGGCTGTCTCAGAGTTTTTCTACATGAGCATTCAAAAGAATTCACTGTAATGATATTTGATACCTTCTACAGAAAATATGGAAAAAAGTACAAAAGCAGTAATAGTAAAATTCACCTTTAATTTAGCCCATTTCATTTAAATTGCACAAAGTATGAGTGACAGGAAATTGAGAGAGAGAGAGAGTCTGTACCAATAACTCTCCAAAAGCATACAAAAAGAACAATTTGTCATTTATATTTTTGAATGTAGTTTTTTTTATAACACGTCTATCTTCAGTACTAGTATAGTTATATACTAACTCTCCTAAATATGAACACTGGGTTTTGAAAGTGTTCAAAAGGTATGGGTGCACCCAAAAACTCACCAGTCAAAGCACATATGAATGCACACATGCAGACACTGTTCTCACTCTGTATCTTATTATCTGTTTAAAAGGTATAGGCTGTTTGTTTTGTACGTCAAATGTTCAAATGGATGCTTTTGCTTGATGACTGAATATAAATAGCTTTAGTTTTAGCTTGTTTTTTGTTTGTTTTTGCCTGGCCAGGTCCATAACTCGCATTTATTTTTCAGTATTTAGCTACATCTCGGTCTGCATCTTGATCCTCTCCATGTCTCCTCCATCGGCAGGCTATGTGTGTTTTTACACTGTAGTGAGAGCAAGAGCAGTGTACGGTCGAGATGACAGCTTATGCATGGATTCTAGGAGCTCTGTTAACTTGCTCCTTTTTGCTACCACATCAAATTGATGGTTCAAGCTAAAACAGCCCTTAAGTCACTAAGAAATGTCTCGGCGCACCTGAAAAGCAGCCCGCCACTCATGAAACCTGTGGTTACCACAATAACATTAACTGTTTAGTACCAATCAAAAACTTGAGCGGTGAGAAACTCAACACAAGAGCAAACTAGCGTGTCTGCTTATAGCCAAACAGACTTGCTTCTCAATAAAAGCCAGCTTGTGTTTTAGCAGGTAATCGCTTTTAATCAGCAGCTGAAGGTTTCACAAGGTGCATTAGCAATCATTTAACACATATTTAATACTGTGTAAAGAGACTGAACAGTCAACAGAGAGATTTGAAAGAGAAATTCCTCCACAGATAGTGAAATAGTTGCTGCTAGATGGAAAATAAACTGCAAAATGACACAGGGCTCAGCAACCTTACTTTTATATAGGAATGTAACCACAGTCCAACCAGTTGGACACCAGTTTACTTGAGTCCTCTATTGCAAAGGGACATATCCCGTATCAAACTAACTTTGTGTTTATAAATTAGACAGTGATCATTTGCAGACCAGGGGTCCGTTCTTCGTACCTCGCTAAGTAAGTTAGCTGGATTTGATTGTTGACGATTTCGCGTGATCTTGGATCGTTCGGTTCTCCGAAGCTCATCCGGGACTTGCTGTCATAGCAACAGATCCGTAAGCGTAAACCTGCTTGGGAGCAGGCTTACTTTATGTAAACAGGATTAGATCGCGGCCACTCAGGTATGTCCGCTTCATTTATACGAAAGCAACAGCGATATTTCCCCACTGTTTTTCCATAAATAAATATTATCAATGTAACTAAAGATAATGCAGTATTTGATTCTTTTATTGATTTCATACAGATACATACAGGTCATTTCCTAAAAAAAGGGAAATGTACTATTAATCATTCTATTTCATGTATTTGATTATTTCAGATGTAATTCATATTTTAGAGTAGTAATAGTAAATTACTTCGTGTAATCAAGATGAGAGACCACGGCTATAAAAGCGAAGGTGGATTTGGGAAGTCTGTCGCAGCCATGTCCTGTCCGTTTGTACGCGAGCAACCCATTGCGGAAGGTGCAAGACTGACCAACACCACTGATCAGTGGTTTTGGTCAGCGATTGTTGATCAATGGTCATGGTAATTTGCATAATTATGATTAAGGAACTGACCTCACAGCCCATTGTTCCTTCAGTGGGCTGGTTTCAGTCATTATGCAAATGTACTGTTTATAAGGTTTGGGGAAACCTGCAGTCAGCTGAGACTGAAGAAGTCACTTGGATGAGTGACGAAACGTTTCTCCCACAAAACGCTACGTCCAGGTGAACAGAATCAACTTTTGGAGATTTACTTTCCTGGATGATTGAGAATGCATCAAGACGTTTTATTACCATTCTGTAGAATATTCTTATATTTCACTTTTACTTGTTCCCATGTTCTAGTGCACTCTAAGAAATGACACACTGATGTTGGTAGCATTATGTAAATGTTTCATGTTAAAACTAATGCCACCAATTGATTTTTAACTTTAAACACAAGTATGTTGTTTTGAATTTAATTAACAACATAATATTTCAATACAACAAAATGCAGTAAATTAAATCCAACGTAAAAAGTTCATTTAAAATGAAGAGCACTTTAATTTAAAGAGGATTGTCCTAATAGGCTCTCCGTACTTCTGAGTTTGCACATGTGCAGTGTGGAAGTTTGATCATCCGCCATTTTCAACTGAGACTTGCATATGCTTAGCATCCTGGATAGAATCCATCGCCATCCGAGGATTATTTGGTAAGTACAACAATTTAAGGATGACAAATTTGATTAATGTATACTAACTGATAAACATCTGACACTTTCGGGAATACTTTTGCATTTTTTTTAAACAAATGATGCCTGGTAAATTTCTTAACACTCTAGCTTGTATACCTCTCTCACATGTTAGAAGTATGAAAACATTTAACAAATATTGTTGAACCTGCTTCGGTGTAATTTTCCAAAATCTTTTGCGATTCCTGTTAAGGTGAGAATTGCCTACTAAGACCGACAGTTTTAAAATTACTCCCAACATCTACCGCACCTGCTCCCTGACATCAGTAATGACCACCGGGATCGCCAGCGATCCTGTAGTTTGAAGAATGAAATAAATGTGTAGTGTATTTTAGAAATGTGCATCAATTAAGTTGCTACATTGTTTAAAAAAATTTGACTCCATGTTTATTTCTGGTTTAGTGTCAAACGCAGGGATTTAAGCGATTAACACTTTGATTTGTAAAGTATAAGACATGCGTTCATCTGTTGTCATTGAAGTGCAGAATAATGTGTAATACTGTTATATATAATGCATTTAACTCCTTGTATCAGTTTCCATTGGTTATCATCGCTACCGAAGACAGGAAATCATCAAAGACATGCCATTCATTGCAGAGGTCAACAACAGACGGCCTGCCCTGTTTTCAGAGACTGAGGTAATTCTTATTAACTTTGTTATTGCAAGTCATTTTCATAAGAACCTGTATTTGAAGAAGAACAAAGTACTGTAAATTATTAATTTTAAAAGATACAAAATGTTTGACTGAAAGTTGTAACATTCTTGCATGTGGCCTCTAATAAAATTAACAGAGAATATTCTCTAGTTGTAATATTTAATATGTTTCATGTTGTTGCAGAGTTCACCCACATCACCATGGTCCCTTTGTTGTCGACTTTCATGGCCAAGCTGGACCGCTATGCTGACCACCTTCTTAGAGTGTTCAAAAAGAAGGGTGGGACAGCTAAACGCAATATCAACTTAATCATGACAGCCATGGATGGGGTATGTATTTTAGTTGACCTTGATTGAGCTCTGAAATTATTTGAATGCTTCTTAAACTTCTGTCTGTCATTAATCAGAATTTTTTTTCAACTGAATATGTGTGTATTTGAATATTTTGTAGATATGTGTGAATCAGTGACATGCAGTCAAGTGAGGCACCTTAATGAGAAGTAAAATACTAACAAAAGAGAAATTCAATTTGTACACTAGATTTTAAATTTGCTTTCTGTGTGATTTCAATATTTTTATGCTCAAAATTGATAGGTTTATAGGCAAAAATACTATTATGATCTTTTATTGTAACTCTTTTTGTTAAGAAGCTTGGAAAGAAAAGCGTCTGGACTTCTTTAAGTTCCTTGAAGACGTTTCATCTCTCATCCGAGAAGCTTCTTCACTGAAGAAGCTTCACTTTTCTTTCCAAGCTCCTTAGACTACGATGACCTGGATGACCTTCACAGACTTATTGTTATCCACAGAGTGTCATGATAGGATTTTAAGTCCATATTGCCCAGTTCTAATCTTCTATTTAAATTTAATATTTTTAGGGGCACAATTATTAAATATGTTGTTGAACAATCTAGAATTGATTAAAGCAAAAATGAAAGCTTTCACGTAATGTCAAATTTGAAAAGCTTTGAGGAGTCAGTGCCTTACCAATCATGAACCTCACTGCATGTCACTGATGTGAGTTATGAAACATTGCTTAATCACTTATCTGCATTATGTGTTAATATTTTTGACTTTGTTTTGTAAAGAGGTTGAAAGGAACCAGAATAGGAAACTTCTCTCATATTGAGTTCTTATCTCCACCAGAATCCCAGTGTTGATGTTTGACGGGAATGCATTCTGAAAGCTGTCTGTGTCTACTTAAATGAAAAGCCAGATGACCTGTTCAAGGAATTCTTGGACTTCTTGGTAAGTTAAAAAAGGAAAACGATCAGTTATTTTCCTTTTTTTAATTTGGGATTGGAAATGGAAAGTGGACTTACTTATCCATATGTATATGTAAGTAATTAATTTATCTTTTTCTTTTATTTTTATTTAAAGGATGTGGATCTTGGTGCAAGCAGAGAAACGGAGCAGCTGACTTTGGGAGTCTATGTTGTCAGACATGAAGGAGCAAACTCTGCAGATACACCTGAGGACATTGGTGTCATCATAGAAGGATGCACTGTGCTGCAAGCTCTTAGTGATGTGGCAAAGGGTTCTGCCCTCCTGCTTGGACTAATCTACAGTCTAAATCTGAGCTACCCAAAGCACCTGAAATACACATTTGAATTTCTTCAGAAGGTGCTGCTGAAGTTGGATGGGAACAACCTATCCATGAAGGTGCAGGTTCTGAAAAACAAACTGCTTGAGTGAAACAGCCTGCACTGAACTATAGAGGACACTGAACTTTAAGGTTCTCGAACCCTTCTCCTTGCACTTCATAAACTGTTCAGTTTGAATTGCCACAAGAACTTCTGCAAGGCCTTTCACTTTTCTGCATTCTTTATTCTTGAACCTTTACCAACATCCAACTACACTGAAAAAGACTGCTCCTAACTTTGGACTTCAGTTTAAGTTTTGAAGCAAAGGTTATTTTTCTAAATATGGAAAAAAATGACACTAAAGTAAGTTCTACCTGCTGTTTGCAGGGCTGTATTGTAGGCTT
Source organism: Pelmatolapia mariae (assembly GCF_036321145.2). Taxonomy (NCBI): domain Eukaryota; kingdom Metazoa; phylum Chordata; class Actinopteri; order Cichliformes; family Cichlidae; genus Pelmatolapia; species Pelmatolapia mariae. The sequence goes on from NC_086229.1 coordinate 77,195,192, forward strand.
TTCATTGTAGTCCAATCAAGTTTAAATTAAGTCATGTTAATGGTAAAAATGTTGGAACCACAACACTTTCCAGTTTTAATCATTTCAGTTTAACATGACATTCTGTATCTTGTCTTCCTGCACTTAAAATGCACTTGAATATATGTAAAGATTGTTTAGGAAAAGCATTTGAATTGCTCAAAGTTTGCTTCAACAAGTTTTACACAAAGTGTTATTAAAGTTAGGTTAACTGAATAAACTTGTTTGATTTTCTTAATTTACAAACTTAAATAGAGTAAGTTTCAATTCTGTTAAAGTGATTTAATCCTATAGTTTCAGTAGAGCATGTTTTGGGTGAGTAGCTTTGTCAGAATTACTTAAAATTTCTTGTTCAAATTAAATATATCATAAATTTTATATTTCACTAACCCAGTTGTGTGGAACCGGTTGACATAACTGGGTGGAGTAAATACAACATGTTATTTCTCAAAGTAAGTACAGCTTGTTTTGGTTGAGTAGGTTTTATTTAGTCTTCTCAATTTAAATCAACAAGGTTAGTTAGATCAACATTATGATATTCAGCTAATACAACATGATTCTTTTGATTTGCATTTAATTATCCAAATGTTATCAGATGTACTTAAAATTTCTTGTTCAAATTAAATGTATCATACATTTTAGATTTAACTAACCCAGTTGTGTGGAACCGGTTGACATAACTGGGTGGAGTAAATACAACATTTTATTTCTTAGAGTGTGGGTCCTGTTGTGGCTCTAATGTAAAAGAGGATATAATGTAATATAATATAATATGATATAATATAATATAATATGATATAATGTAATATAATATAATAAATTACTTACGAGTTTAATTTGTCAGCAACTTTCTGCCAGCCCTCTCTCCTTGCTTTTGCAGCCTTTGCAGTGTTCCCTTGCGTTTTAATTAAACTCTGAAACTCCTGAAATCCCTCAATCAAGAGTTCTTGCTCTGCTGCCGAAAAATACTGAGCGCGCTCCTTCGACATTTTCGCCGACCAATCAAAGGGTTGCCGATCAATGTTTCTACTATCGATGCGTAGCCCCTTTTAAGCCACCCAGTGATCTCACATTACTTCATCCAGCTGTACTAATCGTCAACAACAGGTGTGTTCGGAGAACCGGAATAGCGAGCTCAAAGTTGGCGCGATGATTTGATCTTGGATGTGTCATTTGATCTTGGATGTAGTAAGCGAGGTACGAAGAACGGACCCCAGACAGTCTGAGATAGACTGCAATTGAAACAAGTTGCTTCCCACCAGCGGAGCTCTCCAATCACCTTGTGATAGAAAGTGGCCGCTGCAGCTACTTGCAATCAGTTGCCAAAAGGAACAAACTTTCAATGCACTGGGCAACCACTGATTTTTCTTAGTTAGTTAATTTGACTTAGAAATTAGTTTTTAGACAGCTGTTCTAAAATATCAAGGTTGCTAAAGTCCATCCATTCGCTTCTGCTTATCCTTGTCAGGGTCGCGGGGGGCGCTGGAGCCTATCCCAGCTGCTTTAGGGCAAGAGGCAGGGTACACCCTGGACAGGTCGCCAGTCTGTAGCAGGGCTAACACATAGACAGAGACAACCATTCATTCACTCCCACATTCACACCTATGGGCAGTTTAGCGTTTCCACTTAACTTATCCCCACTAACTGCCTCTAACTTGCCAAAGTCATCCTGCAAATTGCCAAAGTGTTTATGTTAATTTCAATGTGATCATAGTTTAGAAAATGAACGCAGTGCTGGGTTGACAAAAAAATGCGGTCATAAATCAAAGTAGGAACACTTAATCAAAGACTTGTGTACAATCAGACTTTATTTTATATCCACGGGAGCTGTCTTCTGCTGTCCAATTATGCAGGTTTAAAGCACTTCTGCATTGCCCTCACTGTCTTTTATACCTATAGTATATTAGCAACTCTTCATTGGTGGCACATCTACCAGTATAACCAAAGACCTATTTTTCATCCTAAGAATAATAACAGCAACAACAAAATATTAGTTCTTGAAACTTTTTAAGGGGCGACTGAACCAGCAAGTGTCTCCTTTCATCAGAGGATAGCTTGAAGAAGCCATACTTATAGAGGATAAAAGGGGGAAAGACGTGTTAGAAGTGATGACGTTTCTTCTGTAAAGATCAAATTAAGGAATGTGAACAGTGTTTCCACATTCAGACGCTACGGTTAATGTCTAAACTGTTTTTGTTAGACGAACATAGCCAATCTGATTGTTTCAAATATTCAATTTCAGTGCCTAGGTAGCATGAGTGAATAAGTCCGAAAGACTCAAACAAATGATATTTGTATTATCACAGATATTGACTTCAGTTCAGACTCATGTAATTAGCCAAAGTGTGAAAACACCCTTAAGTGCTACTAATCAGAGATATTGGTTGGTCACAGTTGGAAAGCACTTTAGCAACTGTGGCTTAAGTGCTTTCACAACTTGACAATAATTGGTGTTGGATGAGAAAAGTGCTTTTCAGGCTGTTTTTACAATAAATAGGCAACATTAGAAAACTCAAGTATTTTGTTAGTGTAGCTCCAGGGATGAAAATGTCAGACTATGGCTCTACCAGCCTGGCCCACATTGTAACATGTCAGCTACACGAGTTACCATAACATTTAACTGCAAGCATTTCTTTTCCTTAGAGAAGGAACCCTGAAGCCTCTGATAATTAGTTATTCTCTAACATCATCAACAAGGCGACTTTTTGGTTTCTAAGTAAAATGCTTGACTGATTGTACTGAATGCCAAAAATGACATTATGAAAATCGATGCTCAGAGGATAAAACTGAATAAACTCTTGATCCCATGAAACTTAAGTTAGTGCTATTAGCAGGTCAAAGATCACACCCAATTATTTAGACAGCTCCAAAAATGGATTTGGATGTTTAAAGCATTTCAGCAATGCACCTTAACCACTTTGGTTACACTACTGCTTTTCCACTGGCACCATGAAGCTGTCATTTGTGGTCCACTGTCTTTGGAGTAATTCAGTGAACATATGCAGCTGTCTGAGAACATAACTGCACCGATGTATACAGGATAATAAAACTATATTTTTCTCATCTGTACTGAATTTTTTGCATTCAGTGACCGATTGCAAAGTAAAAATAGGACAACAACTACACAAAGATCAGCTATGGAAAATTAGTGGTTACCTGGTGATTGCTTTGAATGCATTTGGCAATTGGTACAAGTCGTTGTGACTGGTTGCCAAGACCTTCAGTGTACAGTACCCGCAACCTCTATGAATGACCACTTTTGATTGCAGAGCCATTGCACAGGTCGCCTGGTGGAAGGGAACCTGTCTCCAAACAGTTGTGCTCCGGCTTGGACTGACTGCGATCACTCTCAGATAGATTAGCAAAGGTCTCCAAGCAACTGCTGTCAGATTTATAAATGCAAACAGACTGCCCACACATCAGCCGCCACGATGTGCACAGCTGTGCACAGCTGTGCAACTCCCCTCTTTACAGTAAGGGACTCAACTGGTTGCTTTCTGGTTATATTCCTATATAATAGCAAGGTTGCTGAATGCCTACATCACTATTTGTGGCATAATTTCCAAATCTATGAGGCAATCATTTTAAGAGTATTGTTAATTGCACACTATAATTTTCGTCTTCGAGGTCTGAAAGCACTTGAAAGAGGAGTGTAAGAAGCCATCTATGTCCACTGTGAACGACCATCTTTGAACAGAGGTGGAGGCTTACGACACCAACTGTCTGCCATCTATAATCCAGTTTTGAGATCCCTTCCCAGACGCCTTAACGCCCACTCACATCCCGGGTCATTTGACCTCAGGAAGTCGCATGATAGGGTGGGGCTAGGTTTCACAGTGGGTTCACCCGAAACCTTGCCTGATTGTGACCTACACCCGTTTTCACACCTTGGCTCATGTGGAGGACACGCCAATAGGGCTTAAATCTGGGACTCCCCACCATTTGACCTTAGAACTGAAGAAGCTTCTCGGATGAGAGGTGAAACGTCTTCAAGCAACTTAAAGAAGTCCAGACGCTTTTCTTTCCAAGCTCCTTAGACTACGATGACCTGGATGACTGAGAACCTTCACAGACACATCTGATAGCACTGTTGTCACTAGTATGATTTTAGCGTTAGTGAACTAAGAGCATTGTAGTATGAGCAAAGGTTTGCTTCTGTATTTTTAACAACTCTGTTCATTATATTAGTCTCACTCCATAACTAATTATACTCTGGTCCTCCAAGCCCCACCTGCTCTGGTATGTTTTATACTCCCATCTATGCGTAGATGAATGTAGTCCATTTATAGCACACTTCTATTAATGCAGCTGCAGACTGAACATTTGCAGTGTTCCCACAACCACATATTAGAAATGTGCTTGAAATAATTTTGGGTTCAGTGAAAGGTCATGTAAGCGCAGGCCTAAACACAGCCTGACAGAGCTGCTGCTGTCACCTGTTCGACACTCCGCGATGAGCCGACGTTTGACCAAGGCACCTTATTACCGGAGCAGAGTTGCAGTTTGGTGGTGACAACTTGTTTCTTTAGTTTAGCAACTTTCTGTAAAACTTTCTTGCTCTTCTTTCTCTTGCGTTCGACGCGGGGCTGTCTAATGTCATGGGAATAACATATGCAAATTTTGATTTGGTTTCTTGTTTCCTTTCAAGTCGTGCCAATAAAAGTGCCATGTTCCTGACAGAACAAAAGCAAAATATGGGGTGTATCAAAGAAAGCAAAAATGTATGTAGTCGGGGCGTCAATTTGCAAGTGACATTCAATGTGCGGTATTCAAAACTCATTTGTAGACACGGCTGTGAAGACATTCTCTATCAAGCAGCTTTGACGTTGCGGCTGAAGAGGGGGGAAAAATACGGCCTTATCTTCATGAACATGCCAACGCAGCTCGACTGTGATCAGGAGAAACAAAGAAGATTGGAGACGGTGAAGAAAAATAGTCTTGAAATAAGCCTCCAGGTTTGCTACTGATATTGATATAGCAACTGTAGAGAGAGCAAACACGCAGACACACGCACACTGCTTAGAAACAGAGTGAGGATTTGGCCAAAAAATGTAAAAAAGGAAAAGGAAGAGGCCAACTCTCAGAGATCAATAAGAGGTGTGTATTTGTGTGTGACTGCATGCATGAAAAGAAGGCGAGACAGACAGAAGGAGAAGAATGCAATCAGTGTGAGGTTTCTCCAGACTGAGGATTTAGGTCATTTGAAAGAATATGGCTGAATCAGCAACACTGCCGCCACCGCTGAACTTAATCTACTGAATAGTCCTGCAGGCGGAGACCGAGTGAGAAAGAGAGGAAAAGAGGAAATGAGCGAAGGAGAGAGGACGCAAAATGGGAAGAGACGTAGAGCGGGCGAAGGGATGGGAGAGATGTGCGGGGTGGGGGGGATGAAACAAAAGGAGAGGCTTAGGGAGGGAAGGGAGGAGATAAAGCAATAGATACAGGCGAGATGGGAGCGGCCAACAGAGGGAAGAAGAGAGATGGGGAGAGACAGAGGAGGAGAAAAGCAGCGGGGGGGGGAGATTTATCAGAGGAGACGGCAAGAGGGGGGGAGGAGATGGAAAGAGACGAGAGGCAAGGCTAAAGAAAGAGATAGAGGCAGAAGGGGCATAAGTGGGGAGGGAGAGGAGGGAAAGAGATAGGGGAGCCAAACAAGAGGGAGATAGAAAAAGCTCACCCACTGTCTGCAGGCTGCCTGCTGATGCTCACTCGTGGATTGTTCTCCCCGTCAGATTAACGAGAACAGGGGGCTGAGAAGTCTGCACACACCCAATCCCCCCACCTCCCTCATCTCAGGGGTGCTGCGCCGCTTTTTTCTTTCTCTGCTGACATTAACACCCATTTTCCGTGTCTTGCTCACATTCGCTCATGCAGCTTTAACACACACACGCACAATTTCTAATTGATGTGATTTGAATCCAGCAGTCAGATGCGGTGGGGGTAACTCATGTTTGATTCTCTGCATATTCAAGAGTAAATAGAAGATTTTAGAGACACAAGGGCTCAGAATGACTAAACTGTAAGTGCGTAGCCGGCTCTAGATTTGGAAAAATGATTGAACCTGAAACTCGCAGCAGCAGAAATTTGCAGCTGGCTTATGTTAGCCTTTTAATGGAGACCCAGAATATTGAAGCTATTACAAAATAATGTGGAAAACACAACTTAACTACATATAATCCTGCATCCAAAGATCCATTTGTAGGTCGACCGTTTGAAGCAAACAGTAAACATGAGAAGAAAGAGAAGGAATGATTGCCTATGAAAGAAATGGCTTATGGACAATATGTTTAAAAACAAACAAAAAAAAAGATACACATGAGTGCATGATCTAGATCAGTGAAACGTAGCTTTCTCCACTACACGTAACACTGAGCCTCAACATTTCTGATGAACATTGCACTGACTTGTATTCTGTTGTATTTATCCTCTGTGCAGCCTGACATATTTGCTATGTCACAGCATGACCTATGATCCAGCACCAGCAGCCTGCAGGCCATCAACTGAAGCCACTTTCACATGTGCAGCAGAGCCTGAAACTTTTAAAGACACGATTACCCGATTAACTGCCAGAAACAGCGAAAGGTGCAAAATGCAGCTGCATCAGACATTAAGGCCCAGACTTACTAACGCATTATGCCTTTTTGACATAAAAACTAAAAAAAAAATAATAGTTGTATTTACAAATATCGACAATATCGATACAAACACTGGTATCAGTATTGGATCGATACTAGCCCAATAGGATCGATACTTTGTTTCTATTCTTTAAGAATTGTCTTAAATAAATGAAAATGTACTATGAAAAATTTCTGAACCTATTGTTTTGACTGTCACATGTATTTTTTCATAGCCTATATCACATTCAAACAGCAGAAGCAGACCCAAAATCCAAAAAACACAGTTTCAAAATCCATGAAAAGCTGAAATGTGTGTTTCCATGTGTTATCTAAGTATTGTGGAAAGTAAAAATCATAGTGATTGATGAAATTGATGATGATTCATCTCATAAATAAAGCCCCTACACAAACTGCTCATTTGGTATCGGTATTGGTATCGTCAATACTGGCCATGTATATTCTTTGTATCAGTTTGGCACCAAAATGATCGTACAACACTACAACTGATCATGTTGCATATGTGTTTCTGGCAGTTCCTCTGTCATGGCACAAAACAGAGAGGAGAATATTTAAGCCGGGTGCGCTATTAGCATTAGCGTTAATACTGGTAATTGCACCGATATTTAACACTGAAAAAAGCACCACTTATTTTCTGCGCTTGATGTGGAAATGAAGTTGGTTTAGAAAACTGTACAACCTTTGCAAATCACATGTAAAACTAACCACACCTATGAGTGCTATTTAGAGACATACGCTACTTTTCCCTGTTTAGTGGCTGGCTCCCTTGTCCAAAGTCCGGGTGATGTTTTGGATTGCACCAGTGTGAGCCAACGTGTAATTTTTCACTGTCCTGCCTTCTGCACCCTCACAAAAACCCCACACAGAGCTGTTCCAGCAATGATAGAACCTGTCTTAACTGGGCTACTTCGAAATATGTGCGACATGTGATAGTGTGAAACTGGCTCTAAAGGCCTTCTGAACACAAAAAGTCAACACAAGTGCTGCTAATCAGTAAATGGATCTTTTCTCTATTTAAGTGTCCCAGTAAGGCAGAACAGTGTGACAGTGGAAAATAACAAGTCTCTAATAATAGCGAATTTTTGCCATGACTCATTTGATTTGGCCTCGGCCGCTGTCACGTCTAGATGTCTTCCACAAAAAAGACCCATACAGCTACCGCCCACCCTGCCCCCCGTACCCCAAGCTGCAGCACTCAGCACAAATGCGATGCTTTAGCCAAGTTTCATAGTCAAACAAACTAATATTAAAGTCCTGAAATCCGATGGTCATGTTCAGGCAGGTGCTTTTCATAAGCTATCAGAAACAAAAAAAAAACCCCTGAGAAAACAAATGATATTTATTGGAGAATGGCCACAATGTGTATCAGCGGGAGCTGCTACATGCTGAACATAATATCTCCTATATGACAGAGCTTTTATCCTTCCACTCATAAAGCTCTGACTTATGCTAAACGACCCACCCGCTGTGCAACTCAACGGATCTCTGCAGGTACAAAAAAAATTACCAAACGATTGACTTCATGCATGGAAAGTAGCGTGCAGTTTGCTGCTGAGGAAAACAACTGTGCACATGTGGGCTGGACAGTGACATCAGAAAGACTCGGGCTCAGTTCAAGGCAGAGTAATCACAGCCATTAACGGTATTGATTACAAATTGCCAACGTGCTGAAGGTATTTTTTGATATGTGACAGGAAAATTATACTTAATGAACCCCAAGACATCATGAAATGTTTGGGTTTTTTTGTTTTGAAATCCCCATGGTGCCTCTTAATGTCATTAAAATGTCACAGTCGAGAATTAATTTATACTGTTTGCCAGCTTTTTGAGTGTGTGTTGTTTTTTTTTTATTTTGAGAAAATCAGGAAAAACACGTGCGGGGTTGGGGGTTGGGGTACTGCTTTATTGGATCTGTATCCCATTAAAGAATATCTCTTAATAATTGGTAATAAGCAAAACCATGTTGCGCTGCAATATCTTTGAATAGAGGCTGACATGGCAACGGCACGGCTTGGAGCTAGATCCAATCATACCTGTTCAGCTGGAGAAAAAAGAACAACTTGACAAACAAGTATTGTATTCTGCTTTCAACAAATTGGATGGAAATTTGCCATCTAGAAACCAGCTCATGAACACAATCTCCTCTCTCTCCCTCCCTGCATATCTCTGCGTTCACTTCTGCCCGCGCACCACTAGATGGCAGAAACGATATGCCCCAAAAGCGCCATCCGCCCAACGCTCCCCTCTCTCGCTCTCTCCCCTCGGCTGAGGCTAATGGCATGTGGCGGCTGGTGCCTGTGAGTAATGCCGCAGGAAAATGCGTTCCATAACCTATTGTTCTTATTGGAAAAGAGGAGGAAGAGAGGAGAGGGGCACAAACAAAACAAACAAGAAAGAAGTGAGAGACGGAGAGAGGAGAGCGGAGAAGGGGGGGGGAAACAGGTGACACCAGGCGAGCTGGTGTTGGTGAAGCTTGTGCGGTCCAGTCTTCTGACAGGAGGGTGGGGAGGGTTATGGAGATACACGGAGGCAGAAAATGGTCTGCTGATGTAGTTGGGTGTATTTAACACTCTTGGAGACACGGACAGGGACGAAGTGAAGCACAGATATCTGCAGAAAAGCCCTTTAATGCTCACTGTGTGTATTCTGACGCTTAAATGTGCAAATTTACTTGCATTTAAAAAGAAAAGAAGAAGGTTCTGGAAATTGACTCACTGATGGTGGAGCTTCTTTCGGTGCTACAGTGTGTCTAATGAAATTGTTACACTTGGCTCCATTCACAAATCAATTTCCAGGTAAAGATTTTTCCCCACCCCGCTCTACCGCAAGAGCGACTCTTTAAAAAAAAAGGTTCAAACACTAATTCTTTCTAATTAATGTTGTATTAGAGGTGCATTTTAGCGAGAGCTAAGATGCTGAGTAGCACTTTTTTTTCCTCCTTTGCAGAACTGCCTCTCTGCTTTTCCAAATAAAAAGGGAAGTCTCCTGTGAAACTAATGGCGTGCAATTAAGCCCAAGTTAATGACAGAGAGCCACCAAAGTATTTCACGAATAAACTTCAAAAGTACAAATGAACACAAAGGGGGTTGGCCTGAAAAAGTAAATGAAGCAGAATTTGCAATAATTAAGATTCCCGCTGATGAATTCTTCCCATCACTTCTATACTGGACCGGGGCCTACTGGAAGCTAGTGGGTCAATCAACGTGAAGGCTGTTCAGCTAAAATCTCTTACTGGAGTTACACACACACATATAACAGGACTGGTGCTGTGCAATACTTCAAATATTGGTATCGATCACTGTTCACTATTACCGATACCAATACCGATACTTTTGAAGGCAGCTTATGCATAGATATTAATTATGACTAAATCACTGCGATTTTTACTTTTAACAATAATTAGTTTAACAAAACACAACTTTCAGCTCTTTGTGTATTTTGAAACTGGGTTTTCTGAAGATCTTGAATGTAAATGTGCCTACTCAAAAGCTCTTTGGGTCGACTTCTGTTGTTTAAATGTGCCGTAGGCTGTAAGTAAACTAGACATCACAGTCAACACTCAACTTTTTAATTTCTGAAAATTTCAGTGAGCTACATACTGAACATAGAGGATAGATCCTACTAGGCTAGTATCGATCAGATACTCGTACATGCATTGGTATCGATATTATCGATATTTGGATCGATCTCCCCACCTCTAGACAAGACGTGCACTCCTCAGTGGGGATGTGCAGAACATAGTGTGCGCAGTGTGCACGGTGGTGCGGCGTGAACACGGTGTGAAAACTGCAAAGTGACGTTCATGGGAATCGAATCCAAAGCGAAATGCATTAATGGTCGTTTAATCCTCCTTTTTGTTCTTTATTACGTGCAGCCTGGATCTCCTTGTCATCTCCGCATTGGATTATCTTGAAAATCAGATCAAACACGAGCTGAGATTCAGTGTGGTTTTGATCTCGCACACACTTTAAACACAAATATACGCAGCATCAACTTGACGCCCCCAACCCACGCAGACTGCAATCACTATAGCATGTCAGATCTGGGGAGAGGATGGAGGGGGCTTGCTTGTATTTCTTTTTTAACACCTAAGCATATAAAATACCCCGTCCACTTTTTCTCACAATCTATCTCATGACCCCCCATGGTGTTTTACTTACAAATCCTCTCTTCTTCCCTTACTCTCCTTCTGTATTCCCATATGTCGGCTGAGATGAAAAGCAAAACACCTTTGTTTGCTCAAAAAGAAAAAGAAAAAGAGGAGGAAAAAAATACTGGGCGGTGGGCGGGAGATTCGGCTGGTGGTATGACTCACGAGCAAGGCTTGATTTGTAGATTGTATCCTCCCGAGAAGCTTCTGAATACAGCCTGGACAGCGGAGGAAAAGGCAGGAAGCTCGCACACTGGAACTTACTCCTTCATATCCCCACTGCTGGCTGAATAGGGCTTCCCCTTTGAAGTGCTTGTGACCTTTTGGAACAAGAGGGGCAGGGGTTTGATAGGGCTTTTTGGTCAAATTGGTCACACAACTAGCAGCAGCGCAGCGAGGGCCCATTTACTGGCTACAGACGCTGCATGGGAGGCTGCATTGCTTTTTGCTATGAGATGTCAGATAGGGAACACGTGGGTGTTTGTATTTTCACTTTTTATGGACAGATAATAAGAAATATGAGAATTTCAGTGCTATTCGCATGAGTGGCGTTTTTTTAAAGGAGTAATGTGATTTCTTTTTCAGCCTAGAACAAGCCTGACAACAACAACAATGACATGTTACTTTGCAAAGTGGGAAAGGTGATCAGCTCATGTCTCACACATGTCAAGAAGAAGTCCTATATTCCCTCTCTTTGTAGTTTTTTGCTGATGCCAGTGTGAATCAGTGACTAACTAGGGTTTGGCTGTTTGATGATGGTGTTAACACATTTTTGATGGCACCCAGATGTAGCCAACCCTGCTCAGTCGTACATGACACCCCAGTGCTCCCTGTGCAGTTCTTCCTCCTTTAAAACAGTTTGCTCCATCTGTTGGGCTAAGAGTAATTAGACCTATGTAGAAGTGCAGACTTTCAAACAGACTTTATTTAGACTTGATATATATATATATGTATATAATGTGAGCGATACATATATATGCACTGCCTGGCCGTTAGAGCAAATATTTAATCTGCCAAACACATGGCAGCAACTCAATTTAGGCATGTAGGCATGGACAATATGCGCTGCTAATGTTCAAACTGAGCATCATGATGACTTTGAATGTGTCACTGTTGTTGATATTGTGGGATTTTCCCACACAACCATTTTGGGGTTTTATAGAGAAAGAAAAGGAAAAAAATCCAGCGAGTGGCAGTTCTCTGGGAGAAAATGTCTGATACCACAAGCCAGATGAGAATGACGAAACTGCTTCGAGGCAACAGAAACTCAAATAGACACTCGTTACAACAAAGGTGTGCAGAAGAGCATCTCTGAATGCACAACATGTTGAACCTTGAAGCAGGTGGGCTACAGCAGCAGCAGAAGAGCACACCAGTCAGCCACTTCTGTTTCTTGGCGCACTTTGGGCCCCTTAGTACCAACTGAACATCATTTAAGCACGACAGCCTACCTAAGAATTGTCGAACACCTCTTTGTGACCACAGTGTACCCATCTTCTGATGGTCATAAATTTCAAATCGACTCAAACTGGTTCTTTGAACACAAGAATGAGTTCACTGTACTCATGACCTCCACAGTCACCAGATCTCAATTCAGTAGAGCTTTGGCGATGTGGTCGAACAGGGGAATCGCACCATGGATGTGCAGCCGACAAATCTGTGTGATGCTGTCATTTCAATATGGAGCAAAATCTCTGAGGAATGTTTACAGCACCTTGTTGAATCTGTGCCATGAAGAATTAATGCAGTCTTGAAGGCAAAAACATGGGCCCAACCTGATACCAAGGTGTACCTAAAAAAAGAATTTTGGCTTTGCTGCCTGATAATGTGTTGCACATGTTTACTTGTGATTTTTTATTTTTTCCAAGACACAGAATCCAGCCCTGGAAGTGGCTCGCAAACCAGACGCAGAAAGATCAAATATGTCCTAACCAGTTAGGTTAGCAATACTGATACAGATACTAGAGTGAGATACACTGCAAGCTACAAAAATCAGCCTGCTGTAATTGGTTTTTGCTTATCAGCCCCCAGAGGTCTCGCTACAAGAAAGAAATACAAAAAAGTCACAAGTTTTATTGTTATTAAAATCAAGTAAAGAATTACCATACATCAACAGAAGACTGGTGGGGTGGCCAAAATTAACAAAAAGAAGAGAAGCTGCTCATCCAGTCAGACCAGCTCACAAAGCTCCATAAGATTGAGTGTCTTTCCTTCTAACCTAACCCAGTGTGAAAACATAAAGGCTTGGATGGATCAAACAGAAGAGAACAGCAAAACAAAGGCTAAATCAGCACGAACTGCTGCTGTTTTAGGGGCCAGAAGGGAGAGAAGGCAAGGGAGAGAGACAGAGAACCAGCGTCCTGCCTCCTTTTTATTGGCTTTTAGTTCATCGGGCCAGACCAGATACACCTGAGGGCACAACACAGAATCATGACTCACAGGTCATTTGCACATCATAACCTACATCTTTTTCTAGTGTGACCAGAAGAAAGAAGTTTCTTTGTCCTCTTACTAAAGTTGTAAACACCAACACGTGGGCCTTGATTAATCTGCAGACGCTACCTCTTTCAAACTACATGCATTCATTTTTTCATTCTAGAGCTAAAGTTATGATGTCATGCACAAAAAAGGCAATCAGATTATTATTAATTTAACTGAATTTATTACTGACAATTGAATTTTATAGAAAAATGCAGAATTCTCTGCAGTTTCTGAAGAGACTGACGAGCAATCAACAAAGGAAAAAGCGTTTTTTGAGTAATTAAGGGGGTAAAACTGGAAATGTTTTAATAGACACGGAGCTTTAATTACTAAAATAACCAAGAAAACAAAACAAGCAAATTAAAAAATACCCTGAAATAAAAGCTACCAACCGCTGTCACGGCCAGGTTGTCTATTGTGTCTTAAATGTTTTAAAGTACAAAATGACAATGAAAGGAAAAAATGGTACAAATGGCACCTTTCACGCACGTTGTCAAATTGCTGGATTTATTGTCTCTCACTCACTCTGAGTGCTTTAGTTGTTTTAAAAATGGCTTTCTCCATTTGTATGTGCATAATCTTTTGTCATGCTCTTATCATTTTATCCCTCATTCCAAAATCCACTTAAAGCACTTTTTTTTTGTCAAAGGAAATCAAACCGATATATAGGAAAAATTTTACCCATTATGCACCATCCTATTTACTGCCATCAGTTTCTCCTACCGTCTTCTACCCCACATGCACATGCAGGCGATAAGCTTGAACGAGGGGCACATGTACGACACCTTCGTGTAAAACAAGCGAAACCTTTTAACCCTATTTACTGACATCCCCAGACAGATGTGGAGGGTCTCCATAACATCAGCTTTCTCTATGACAATAACGTTGGCTATCGAGAAATAGATGAGGCACCTAAAAGAGGAACTCACTATAAATGCACAATAACCAGAAGGACTTCTGGCTCTGGTGGCCATCTGTCCAGGACTTTGGGTACAGTAGACTGAAGCAAGTGCAAAAAAAAAACCAACAAGAAAAATGAGTCTGAAACAATTTCAGTTTATTCAGTTTCATTTATATAGCAAAGCATTTTATACTTTAAAGTAAGGACTCTACAATAATACAGAGAAAACCTCCAAAATCAGGCAACAAAAAGACCCGGTGTGAAAGAGAGCCAGAGATAAATAATAATTAATTAAATTCAGAGTGGTTGATCGATGGGAAACAAACAGCAAATAAAATATTTAAGAGCTGAAGGGGAAACTACATCAGGTATATGAATGCTGGCAACACAATGAAATGCAAAACATGGAAAAAAGAAAATAAAAACAAAAGAGCCAAATTAAAAGCAAATATAGAAGAATTAAAATAAGTTAAAGATCACTATGAGAAGGTGATAAAATAATTATGAATAGCAACATACTGTAGCAATAACTGAAACTGGAAGCACAGAAAAAGCCTGCTAATAAAAATAGGTATTTAAAAGGGATTTAGAAGATGAAAGTGAACTCACCCATCAGATCTCCTCATGGAGATTATTCCAAAACGCCCGATCACCCTTGGCCGAGATTGTGGGATGACTACCAGGGCCTTGGCTGAGGACCTCACGGCTGTGTCGGGAGATCTGCAACTTATACATAATAAATATACAAAAGTACAACATTTTACAGTAAAAAAGTACACGGTTACTCAGCGTTTGGCTCTGAAACCGTTCTTGTTTGCAGCGCCGATTGACCAACCGACAGATGACATCAGGTAGGCGTCTCTGTGGAATATGATGTTTGCAGACGACACTGTGATGTGCAGTGAGAGGTGGAGGTATGCCCAGGAGAGAATGAAAGTCAATAGAATAAAAATTAATTCACAAGTGTGAATGAGAGGGAGAGAGAGGTGTAACAGTGAAGATTCAAGGAGTAAAGATACGGGACGGTTACCATACATGAGGCCGAGCTGAAGATGCTAAGGTTTTCATCGGGAGTGAGCAGAATAGACAAGAGTAGAAATGAGGACATGAGAGGGACGGCTCAGGCTCAGCAGTTTAGAGACAAAGTTAGAGAGGCAGATTTGGACATGTGCAGAGGAGGGATAGTGGATATACTGGATAAAGGATGTTGAAGAGCTTCATGGATGTAGTGGAGGAGGACATGTAGAGGGTTGGTGTGGCCGAGGAGGATGCTGAGGATAGGGTGGAGGTAGATGATGTTACTGTGGTGACCCCTAAAGAAAGCAGCGGAAAGAAGGCTTTTCTTTCACTGTGGGGTGGGTCGGTTCAGGTGTACACTAGATGCCTGATCTGACTGGAGTCTAGAGAGGTTGGAGCCTGTGTTACTGCTTTGTTTTGTTCCTTGAGCTCTTCTTAAGGAGTCTTTGTGGTGTGGTAGGGTGCATTATGCCGCTGGGCACCCCTCCCTGCCCCTCAGCTTGTCTGTTACAATGTTTGGGTGGTACAAGCTAAAAGTGAATGCAAGCAGGACTCAGGGTTTCTAAGCATTACCTTGCTTTGCAACGAGATGATGGAGGTTATTCAGTTCTCTTCTCAGTGGTTTTATTGTTGTGGCTGATTGGCGTAAATGTTACTGCTCCTGAAGCTCAGTGAAATAAACAGCAGTGCACAATTACAAGAGCGAACCTGCTCTATTGTTATTTTTTGGGTTCTTTTTTTTTGGTGCTCATTTGGCAGCCCTCACAATCAAATAATTAAAACGTTTAAAAAGTTGTTTGAAAACATTTATTGTATGTATTAAGCTGTTGCTTAGTGAAGTCAAAGGATATGAATGACAAATGAATGTAACTCAGATTAAATCACTGTGGCTTTGAAGGTTGCATTATTAATAGCTTTTAATAATTTAGTTTGCTAAAAAAACATATTTTTGTAGCATGCTGCCAAATAAAGGGCAGAAATAATAGAAAAAACTCTGATAATGGAGGCAGTGGAGCGGACGAGGGTTTGGACCGTCACATACACAAACACGCACACATGTGGCTACCTCCAAACAGCCCCAATGTTTGTTTGCATGTTCATGGAAGTGCCAACGATGCTGTGTTTTTCTACCGTCCGCCCTCCACGTCACACCACAGCGTGTGATGATTTGTGGAAGGAAGCGCCGCATTTGTCAGATTCAAGTAAATGTAGCGGATCCATCTATCAGACACAGCCTTTAGATAAGGATGTGAAAAGGAGATAGAAGGACAAAGGAGGTTGAGAAAGTAAAGGGAGGAGAGACTTTAGAGTCTGCAAGCTGTAACTTGGAATATAGGGATAGTGGGGAAAAAGAAAATTCATCCAAGGAGAAAAAAGTCAAACCTGAGGGAGAGGATTTTAAACAGAAAAATATGAAAGATAAAAAGAGAGAAACTTGTAGCATAGAAAAAAAGAGAAAGAAATCCAGGGTGGTAAGGAAAACGTATAATAGTCCAGGCACATGTCTCGCAGCATTTGTATCAAACTTAACCTCCTCCGTGTTTCGGCTGGCATCAGCCAATGTGTCCAGCATAGAAATTCTTCAAGTGTGAAGTGGGGCCCCCTGTCCCTTCCACACTTTCTTGCCTTTCTACCAGTTTCGGTCAGCTCAGTTATTATTCTAATTCATGCAAGAAAGCAAGATGCAAAGGGAGGAAGAACGATGATAGATGATGAAGTTCATCACCCACCCACCATGCCGACGAGAGGGACGCAGCGGCGATACATTCGGGGGGAGAGAACGTGCAAATTTGCCCTCAATTAAAATGCACTTCAGCAGTGCTGACTATTGTTTCGTCCCGTGAACGCGCGCGTGCGTGTAACCTCATCTAGCTGCGGCTTTTAATCAGCAGATCAGTCGACACTGTAGCTGTGACTGTGTTTAATAAATGAAGCGTCATGTCTGTTTCATATGCGCGCGCACACCGCAGGGGCGCACGTGTTAATCTGAAGTGACATTGACTTTAATGGCCACTTTAAATGTCTTTATTATTTTAAAGCACTTTACGACTGCCTCTGGTGTGGAGGAGTACAGTGTGAGCAGTATCAGCACAGCAACAGAAGCTGCTGATGAGTGGCTTACATCCCGCTACCACCGGTTCTTAGGCCACTTTCAGTTCAGTGTCAGTACAGACAGCAAGTTAAAGGATAATCGGGTTTTATTAGAACCTAAATGGGCTCTCCAGGCATTACTGTAAGTATAGCACTTCCATAAAGATGGTGAACTTAAGACAGAAAAAAAGCCCCTCGGTCTTCTAGTAGATGCACCTATGGAGTTATTGCGTTCACAAGATTTTAAGAAAACTTCACCTCTGACCTTGACCCTGAGGTCGAGATTGCTGAGATTCTAACTCATTTTTACAAAATGTTGTGTTCACACATGCACAAGAGCTTTGACTTTCTTGGCATGAGCGGCATGGGAAAACTGAAATGTTCTAGCACAATTGCATCAGAAATTAAGTGATTTTTAACATGCCAGGCTTCTGCTGTGGTACAAAATTGCCATTATGTCCATACTCTGTGTTTGATGCTTAGTAAAGACGCTGGATTCGTGATTCTTTGTAAGCTTTTACTGTGTAGTGTAACTGAGCAGCTTGGTTCTGGGGGGTGGGGAACCGGTCCTGTGTCAGACATTTTTTATACTGGGTGCATGCGGATTGGACTATTAGCTTCAAACAGGTATGGGAAACCCCCATTATTTAACCCTGTTTCATCAAAAGTCAGCTTTCTTCCTGTTAAAAGGGAGTTTTTCCATACCACTGTCACCAAGCGCCTGCTCATATTATTATAGAGGTTTATTTTATTTTCAAACCAGACGTAACAATATATAATCCTGACCCTAGCAAGCCTGGTTAGCAACAACATTCATGGGTGCATTGGCAAGACACCAGCTAATTTTTGCTAACCGATAGGCTAATAAAATGCTAGAATTTCACTCACTGCCCAAACTTGTTATATGTCAGATAATTGGTTTCAAAATGCTTCCAATGGCACCAAGACTGCAAACATGGTTGCGAGATCCAGTTTAAGGACTAAAGTTTAGCAGATAAGGACTGTGAGTTGAGGCTCCCCGGCGGCTCGGCAGGCGGCCAGCGCAGAGGACCACACATCGCGCCAGCCTCTGATGGAAGAGCGGCCGAACAGGACAGCAAGCCGACCTCAGGCTTGACAGGACCCCTGTGGGCAATGACCTCCGTCTCCAGCTTGGCAGGTCCCGCTGGCGCACCAGCCTCGGGTGAGGACGCCGCTCTACCGGGCGGCACTGCAAGTCCCTCTGGTGCCCAGACGTCCGGCTCAGGCCAAGCTGTTTCCCTGCACACCTCATCCTCCAGAGAGCAGACATGTCTATGTCCAGTTTTTATCAAGGCAGAAGATATAGAGAACAAAACTGACATTTTAATATAGGAGTCTATGAGAATGGACTCACTTTTGGCCACATCATGAATTGCATTTTACAGCACATCTGTGGTGGACTCATTTTTCAGTCCCATAAGTTGCCTCTAGATTAAAGCCATAAGTCGGCAAACTTTATTATCAAAAGATGTTTATCTTGTCCTTTCTTACCATATCGTAATGAAGGTGACACTCTAAGTAGCTGTAAATATAATTTAGCCTATCACGTGCAGCAAAATTAAGAGGTTAATTTTCTTATTCGTCTAGTTTTATTGTAAAAGCCACAGGAAGTCACTGGAAATGGGTGAATATGCCAAGGGTTTGAGGCCGCTGCTCTGAAGCGGATTATCTACTGTAGTGTATCTCATATGTGAAAGGAAAAACTCAACACTGTCTTCAGTTCATGTGTTAAAACAGCTATAATATAGCTTCAAAACTGCTTGACACTTAAATTTCCTGCTTGTTAAATATCATTATGTTTAAAAATGACCACACCTCCAGCCTATAAAACAGATCTTAATTTAAAAATATATAAAACAGAATGTAAGGTCTAACCACAGATAATTTTGATGTCTTAATCAATGTTATTTTCTCAGGCCTAATAAAGCTTAGCCACAATCAAGAGATTAGAGTGCTGTTTTTACAGGCTGAGTAGTGCTCCCCTAAAGAAAAGAAAGGCACATTTATATACAGTTATGTGTTTTGAGTGTCCCTTTATGTCTTACCATTAGTAACAACATTGCACTCATTAAGATAACTGTTGGGACCTTGGAGTGCGGTGACATTGCTTAAAAGAAACCCAGCAGGGCAAAACACCGCAAGAGGTCACAGAATCACACAAGCTCGTTTCGCCAAATTTGCGACACACGAGCTGCGACTTGGAACACGAGATAATTTGGTCTTTAAACTCTTTTCCGCACATTTGACTGATCAAAAGAAAGCAGTACTTTTGACGCGCACACAACAAAGCGAAACAAACTTTGTGACTCGCGCATTAATTTACGACGCCTTTCATTTGTGAAGAGGAGCCTGTGAAATGAGTCACAGGTGCAAAAGGGGTAACGAGACTTTTTGAAGATCAAACTAAAGTAAAGGAGTTACCGGCACTGTGAAATCAGGTCATCTACTAACTTTCTGGTTGAACTCTGGATTTGAGAATTGTCATATTCGTGTGTGTGTGTTTCTTCTTTAGCAAATTATTTTAGTCTGGTTATTAACTGTGTGCCCTTCAGACGTGCTGCAGCAGTTTCCACAGTTTTCAGGAGGAACTCTGGTAGAAAAGTAAGAAATATCATCATAGCTGATGATCGACGAAACTATGACAATTAAAGATGCAGTGAAACAAAATTTGTTTAGTCCTTGTAAAATAACTAAATCTGAGTATCTAGTCCTTCTTAATACATATACATTTTTGCTGTTAAATGCCTTCTTTTTTTAGGTACACATGTTCAACTGCTCAGTAACATATATATCAAATCAGCCAATCGCACGGCAGCAACTCAATGCATTCAGCATGTAGACATGGTCAAAACGACCTGCTGAAGTTCAAACTGAGCATCAGAATGGGGTAGATTTAATTCAATCAATACAGTTTTATTTATATAGCGCCAAAGCACAACAACAGTCGCCTCAAGGAGCTTTATATTGTAAGGTAGACCCTACCATAATACATACAGAGAAAAACCCAACAATCATTTGACCCCCTATGAGCAAGCACTTTGGCAACAGTGGGAAGGACCAGCTCCCTTTTAACAGGAAGAAACCTCCAGCAGGACCTGGCTCAGGGAGGGGCGACCATCTGCTGCGACCTTGTTGGGGTGAGAGAAGGAAGACAGGATAAAAGACATGAGACAGGATAAAAGACATGAGACAGGATAAAAGACATGAGACAGGATAAAAGACAGGTAGATGTTATGTGACTTAAGGAGTGTGCCGATGTTGTTGGTGCCAGACAGGCTGGTCTGAGTATTTCAGAAGCTGCTGTTCTTCTGGGATTTTCCTTCACAACCATCTGTAGAGTTTACAGAGACTGGTCTGAAAGAGATTGAGTGAAAGAGTTGTGGGTTGAGTGGGTTAATCGGTGATTCTAAATTGCCCATAGTTGTAAATGGGTGTCTGTCCCTCTGTGTTAGCCCTGTGATAACTGCCCAGGGTGTATTCTGCTTCTCGCCCTATGATAGCGGAGAGGCCGAGGCTCCATCACCCAGTATTGTTGCTGATCATGTCCATCCCTTTATGACCACAGTGTAGTCATGCATCTTCTGACGGCTGCTTCCAGCAGCATAACACACCATGTCACAAAGCTCAAATCAAACTGTTTGCTGAACATGACAACGAGTCATGTTCAGCAAACCAGTAATCAGGTGACCCCCACAGTCACCAGATCTCAATCCCACAGAGTACCTTTGGGATGTGGGAAAATGGAAAATTCACATCTGCAGCAGCTGTGTGATTCTGTCATGTCAACATGGACCAAAATCTCTGAGGAATGTTTCCTGCACCTTGTTGAATCTGTGAAATGGAGAATTAAGGCAGCTCTGAAGACAAAAGAAGGTCCAATCCTGTACCAGAATGGTGTATCTAACAAAAGGGCCATTGAGCTTGACACTGCTGAACATATTCTTTATAGCTCTGCATGCATATGGATTCAAAGGACATCCAGGCAACTGCATGCGCAAAAAACACACAAACAAATGCACCATGCCTGAAAGCTAATTTCCACCTCCATGCACTTTTCCTCACATCTCTCTGGGGGATGTCTTTTCTTCTCTCTCCATTTATCTGCACACGTTTCCAAGACCTTTAAGGTGCCACTCATGAAGATTCATCAGTCAACGTGAAGTGTGTCTACCATGCAAAAGAGACTTGCAATCTTAAGGTAAACACGAGAACTCTAACCTGTTTATGACCTTCCATCTAATCAGTATATTGAATGCGACTCGTGTTTACTTTTAATGCATGACTAAAGAGCTTGTGATAAAACCGTGTTGCTTATTTGAGCAGATTACAGAGTTACAACACGCTCCCCTCCCTCACCCGTCTCCGAAACCGATGTAAGCGAGCCAGTAAAACGCTTCGCAAATCACGAGCTGGTAAAAATGCGAGGACATTTCCTTATCCTGATGGTTCTTTAAAGAAAGCGACTTTTCATTAAAATACAAAAAAAAAGAACAACAACTCATAAATGCCACAATAAATTCACGCGTCTAAACTGAAGACAGAGGAAGATTACTTCCTCTGTGCCACCAGCAAGTGGAGAGAAATCTCATAGACACATCCATACACTTATCAGCTTCGAAATGACACAATGCTGCTACCAGGGGGACTTAAATATTAATTCCCAGTCTGGTGAATATAAAAATAAATCCTTTTGCTAATCGTGCCGGGAGATGCTCGCCGGCAGTAAAAAGGTTTTGTGTAAATTACTAAAAGATTAGTTTCTTCGCTGGTTTATCTGCAGGTCCAAAGCACAGAGGTGCATTCCTCAAGCACCCAAAAATTCCTCTCTAACTTCCCGTCAGAAATATAAGGATTTACTCTGGTGTGTGTGTGTACTGTAAATGTTCCAGCAGCTCCTTTGAAATCCTGCGATTGTCTCTGGTGAAACAAGATAGCGTTGGCGCTTTGAAGGTGTAAAGCTGCGACAGGATGGTATTACCTGCCCGAGATACTACCACACGGGAAGTTTCTGGCCAGTCGGACGCTCGTCACGCATGACAAGGAGATGGGTGTTTTCTCGTGCGATTAGAGCACATTAGCCAAGGTGGGGGCCAGTCAAAACACACCCAGTCCTGTTTGCTTATGTACTTTTTAATCTTTCAGGAGGAAATAAACATTAAAAGTGGGGGTTGGGGATTTAAGCTTCTCTCTCTGTCACGTACCTACATCCCATAAACACTTATTACTGGCCTATTTAGTGGACATTTTACTTTGAACATGGAGATATTAAAGAAAAAGGCATTTTGTATGACACACTCAGCAAAAAACGTTAAAGCACCTTAGCCGATTAGCGCCTGCTCGAGGCCTCCCTTGGATGTGATAATATTCCAAGGGGCAGCACTGAACAATGTGCTTAATAATGAAATAACCTCTTTTCCCTCTAAAGAGCAGGAATTTTACCGCCTACGCCGAGTGACCAGAGCCAGCGCGTTTCGGAGCAAAGAAGTCGTGAAATTTCTCCGCTGTATGTCAGGATTCGCTCCTTGTTTCTCGTAAAAGTTTATAAGTAGCTTTTATGCTTGCTCTCAGCTCTCTGTGTAAAAACCACAAGATTGGCTGCTTGCTAGAGTCGGAGCTGATCAGTTAAAAGCTTATTGATCTGGCGTGGAGGCGTGTGGGGGAGATAGCGGCAGGAATGTGGAAATTACTTTGCCACCTAAAGCTTCCCCCTCCCCCCAACGTTAAATACACATTCAGAATTAATTGTGGATCTATTTACCTCAGAGAGGAGCACCGGGCTTTAGCAGCCGTGCATTATCGTCTACGTTAATGTGCTGACATGTAATACTGTCCAGGTGACAAAGTCATCAAGAAAAAAGAAAAGAAAGAAAGAATGTTTTTAATATCCGGTGGGTCAGAATGAATAAATCTCCCTATTTAAACATTTTCACGGTCAAATCTCCGTGTTGTTTGCCGAGAATTTCCCCCATCAAAGTGCTTTATATCTTCACACGGGCACGCATTGCATACTGTTCTCAACATCTTACAGAGATTTGAGCACAGACATGAAGTGTGTACACTTCTTATAGATCTTTTAGATATGGATAAAGAGCTTAGGCCTACACACCTTTCTTTCAGCCTCTTCCTCTCTTGATTTTTGCCTCCCCCCCCCTGCTTCTCGTCACTTGCTCTCTACTCTCGAGCACACAGTTGCGCACACATCCTTACACATACACACCCCTGGAGCTTAATTTGCAATAGAAGACTACTTCATTTGAATGTCTTTGATGTAGTGTTGCTTTGCTCAAATGAAGTATCTGATCCCAATCCCCTGGACAGATCCATGTGGGCGTATCGGTGTAACCAACCACTAACATCCCCAGCCAGCTCCTTTTCTTTGTGCTTCTCACCTGCACTCCACATCACTCTCCATACCCATCTACCATTTTCACCTTCCCAGTTTTATTAATTTACAGTTTAAACAGCACTCGCCTAAAGTGCTGTGAGAAAGTATTTGCCCCCCGATTTCTTAATCTCCTTTTTTCAAATTTTTCACACGTTTCTCATCAAATAAAGTTTAACGTTAGACAAAGATAACCTGAGTAAATTTATTAAGGGGAAAGAAACCTCCATACCTACCTGGTGCAGAGTGAAAAACTAATTGGCCCCTAAACCTAATAACTAAGTTTGCGCCACCCTTGGCAGCAAGAAGTGCAATCATGCATTTGTGATAGCTGGCAGTTTTTTGGCCATGAAGTCTTGAGCTTAACTGAGGCAAGCCCGCAGTTCTTCAGATGTTGTTCTGGGTTCTTTTGTGACCTCCTGGATGAGTCGTCAAAGCGCTCTTGGATTAATTTTGGTCATTGTTGGGGAGTAATAGATTAAATTAACCAGCGTTACATATTTAAAATACAAAATATGAGTAACTGTATTCTGTTACAGTTACAGTGTAAATAGGTTATAATTAGAATACAGTTACTTTGTTGAAATAAATGGATTGCACAGCGGTCTTTTCCTGTTTCATATGTTAGGCTGGCCCCTCTCTATTGCCGGGAACCCAAACAAAACTCGCAATAAGAGGCTGTGACTGGATATCTGACCGTGCAATGCAAACTCTGTTTGCCAGCAACCACGCTGCTCTAAGTGTCAAAAGACTCCAACCTAAAGAAACATCTGGAAGTTCATTTAAAAAAAAAAATAACGTTAGCCCACTGCGGCTACCTTGTTTTAGTTGTGGTAGCTACCTGGGTTATGCGCCACTTCAGTATCTTTGATGTACTATCGATGTGTGATTTATTACTATTAAAGAAGGCTGCATTACAACCTGCTAGCTGCAAATAATCATGTGCAGTTCTGAAAGCAGACATAAAGAAAATATATACTGATACAGAAATAGTTTTCTACATGAGATCACTGCAAAAAGTGCAGTCTTACCTAATGTCCACCCTACTGTTACTCATTTTATATTAAGATTTAAAAATCTAGTTGGTGTTGCTTTCAGAACTGCACATGATTATTTCCAGCTAGCAGGTTGTTAACGCCCTCAAGTCTAACGGTCTGAGGTCTATGAACTAACCTCAGCTAACGCTAGCTAACAATGTTAGCTCGGTGGCAAGTAGCCTTCAGTAATAGTAATAAATCACACAGCAATAGTACATTCATGTAGTTGTAAAAAGCATTGCAATATATCAAGTAATCCAAAGTATTCGGAATACAAAACTCACATTAAGTAACTTAAACTACATTTTGGGGCATGTATTCTGTAATCTGTAGTGGAATACATTTTTAAAGTAACCTTCCCAACACTGATTTTAGATGTCAGTGAGTTTGTTTCTTTAGATTGTGATATGATGTGTTGCTATTCGAGAGACTTTGTCAGACAGGTTCTATTTACGGGATTTCTTGATTCAATAGGTCTGACAGTTGCTAGTGAAATTGAACTTAGCTTTCCAAAAAACATGGTTAATCATAGTTAATTCATGATTTACAAAGGCAATTATTTTTTCACATAGGATCACGTAGGTTTGGATAGCCTTTAATAAAGAACAGGGACACGGAACTTTTCACAGGACTGTATATTCCGACTATATGTGTTATGTTTACTGTATATGGCCATTATCCAGGTAACCTAATAGAGAAAATGGGCACATGGCTTTGACATAATTGTAAACCTAGTATTAGCCTAAAAAAAGCCAGGCGACACGATTTTTAGTTGCCAACTATGTCAGTCTGCCATTTGGCTGTGCTGATGAAGTTGTGTACATGTGGTTTGGATGTGATTTTTCTTTGTCGCTGATGAAAGCTGCTGAGGATGGGGGAAAAAAAGACACCACAGGGAAACAGGTGACCTAAAATGTGCTGTGAAGCTCGGTGAAACGTGGGAAGCTGCAAATTTGGTTGTTAATTCTCTAAAGACTCAGCGTTACAAGCGATGTTCCCTTTGCAATGTCACATTACAAAAGGAACATCGCTATCAAAATAATATAGAAAATTTTCTCCATGGAAAAATATAGAAAATTGTAACTTTAAAGTCACTGGTTTTTGTAATCTGCAATCTAACTTTTGAAATAAAAGGAAAGTGAAATTTAACTGTAATTTCACACACTGAATGGGCTTTGGAAATAGCGGTAGGTTGATCAGTGGATGACAAAGCATCAGTGGCGCACACACACACACACACACACACACACACACACACACACACACACACACACACACACACACACACACACACTTGCACAGATACAGACATGCTTTTCCAAAATCCAGTTGCTACCTAATAAGGGGATTAGAGCATCCCAAAGCCCAGGTTAGTCATTGACTGTGAACAAAAAGGAAAACAGAAAATGAGGGGCTGAAAATGTGCAGATTTAAAAATAACAGTGTTTTTTAAGGTACTTGAGGTGCATGGATTTCCAGAGTGGCAGCGTGTGAGAGTAAATGTACACACACTACTACATCCAGTCTCACCACCATCTTGTGCCTTATTGGGGCTAATCCTGTGAGTACACCCAGACAGGCTTACAGATGCCCCTGTAGACTGCACCAGCGCCAGTGAGCACAGACAGCATAGCTGAAGTGTTCAGTTCAGAACACGAGGACGCAACAAAAACACGCTGGCAGCCAGCAGCCTCTGAAGTGCTCATTATGATGATGAGGGAGTGGGCAAAAGCTGAGGCATATTACATGGCATGTTGCACAACAATATTAGTTCTCTGCTGTCAAATCATGTGCTAGCCTTACACAGATAAATAACTCTAACTTCAGTTGGTAAGGCTGTGGATATGACCACACAAATTTGAAACACTGCATTTACTATTCCCAGCAAAACAGGACAGGACTTCAAATCATTACCAAAAGTATACGGAGTTTTCTGAATATTGTAGTAATAAATGAAGATACTATTTTGTTCTTTGCTTAGAAATGACTTTCACAGTTTAGTTACTCGTGAACTAGCTTAGGAAAGTGTCTGCTAGCTGTCTGCAGGACACTGCTTTTACAACCTCCTTATAATCGCTTTGGCTGCTTGCAGGTTACTGTAGTTGCCCATACTGGTGTTGACTTCTGTGCGAACATGGGTTAAGTACTCGTACTTGCCAGTCTTAATTTCGCTGACCAACAATTTTATTCATAGTTTCCGTCAACTACCTGTTTATTTCTGATGACGGCAATACGATAACAAAATAAAAACTAAAAGGTGCAGCTTTTACTTTGTAGGTGGGCAGTCTCCATTTCCAGTTTTCAGTTGCACTTTTCACAGGTGCATTAGTCGCTGGTGAGTAGTTAGAGAAAGTTTGCAGGCAAGGCGGTGTCTTCCGTGCAGTCCGCTAGCACCCAAAGCAGACTGCACGCAGGGTTGCTGTCATCCTAATGTTTACTAGTGATGTGCGATACCACTGATTTCCTTTCCGATCCGATACCTAGTAAAATTCAGGGTGGTATCGACAATACTGATCCGATACCGATATTTTATACAAAAACTTAATGTTTTATTGTTTTTCAAATCATAACTTCATAATGATAACAGGACATCAGACTACTTGTTCTTATTGCTTAATAATGCAGAATTATCATATAGAAGTCAAAAACCTGAAGTTGTGCACTATTTGAAGACCTGCCTGCAGCACTAAAGGACTCCGCGAGAGACGTCTTTCTCGCCCTAGCAGCACCTGTCCCTCTCCTCCTCTTCAGTTCGCCTCAACATAAGCTCATCATATTCTGTGATATGATTTACTCTGAGGTGTTTGACGAGGTTAGTAGTGTTGCCACAACACCTCACTGTCTTGCCATGTATCGCAAACCGCGTCTTGGCTGTTTGTGGAGGTAAAATACGTCCATACATCACTCGTGAGTGTGCGTGCCAAGGGGCTGCGACACCTTTATACAGTCATATTTCGCATATGACTAAGAAAGGCAGAAAAGGAAGTAGTTCCTTCCAAGCTAGACGATCTGAACGATATAGTTTCTTTCCATTGTGTTCCTGTTAATGATAAACTACAAATTTACCCCAAATTACTAAAATATCGATATTTTAATATGAGAATCGATTCTAGAACATAAATAACTGGTATCGGAGGAATCGATATTTCAATATCGATCCGCACACCACTAATGTCTGCTTAGTGTTCCAAATTATGTAACACTAGCATGGAAATATTTGACCACAGCCCCTCTTTAATCAACCTTTGAAGAACACTAACATCTACACTGTAAAACTGTTACAGCTGATAATACAATGCAGTTACACCAACTTCAATATTATAACATACGTTTCTAAAGTTGCTTGTATTTACTTTGTTTTAACATTGAATTTAACATTAACATTGCACATAGGCCGTATTGCAGCTGTTGTTAAACCTGGATGTAGCAATGCCTGACAGTAGTCATTTTCTAGACCTCGGGGCTCTGGTAGGAGTGCAGGGCTGTAAACAGTGTGTAATAAAATTTTAGTGAGTATTTGTTTTCTCATCAAAGTCTTGGCAAGAAATCAAATAAGACTTTTTTTTCATTGTACCTGCTTTTAGTTCAAAAAGACTTACTGAATTAGCTTATTGCTTAATGGAAATTACTTTTTTTTCTCTCTCGTGTCGTTTAAAAAGTATATAAAAGATTCGACAGTGTAGCACAGAACAGACTGTCTAAAAGCAGAGACACTATCGAGCGTATCCGTCTAGGC
The DNA here is from genome assembly GCF_036321145.2 of Pelmatolapia mariae. NCBI lineage: Eukaryota > Metazoa > Chordata > Actinopteri > Cichliformes > Cichlidae > Pelmatolapia > Pelmatolapia mariae. Next base: position 77,223,661 of record NC_086229.1, read on the forward strand.
CCATAATCAAAGCTAAAGATTTTGTCCTTGAGACGTCCCGCGTGATTTCCACCTCGGCTGCCACCTGTAAATGAGACAATCTCACCTCAAGTTGTCACTTTCTGCCACAACCTTCTTGACCTTCAAGAGTGAGCGCAATGCCCCCACCAAAGTCTTCATTCAGCCAGTTTGTGTTTCTGAAGTGTGAGGGCAGCATTCGTCGAGGCTAAAGCGAGCCTAAGAGGGTCAGCGTCAAGTGAGCCTTGAAATGAAATGTGATGCGTTTAAGTGTCTTATCATAAACACTCCTTCTGTGGCTTGATTATTCCTTAGAGGGGCTGATATTGAACCTGTCCTTTGACTGGAAATCTAACACGATTTACAGTAAAATCGACTTTACTTATCTCTACTTCTTTGGATCGTGTGTGGAGAATGCTAAATCTTTTCAGAGGATACCACATCTCTTTAAACACACTGACTGCAAACAGCAAAGTGCCGTCGCCATAGCAGCCATTTTATCTACTTTGTTGTTTGCTTCTAAATTACCCTGTTAGCATACCTGATAGAGAAAAGCCGCCCCCCGGCTCTCCATTCGTTATAGGCAGGGATTTCTGGAGTTTAGTTTTGATGTTGTCTGGCCTTAGTTTGCTTGTTTACCTCTGAGGACAAAGGCGAGGCTGATAATGTGGCAGCAGAGTCATGGCCGCTGGCCCTCTTTGATGAGGAGAACGGTCTGTTTGACTAATTACCCTGGTGGTCAGACCGCTTGTTTTTCCAATGCCATATTTTTCCGTCCTCTCTCACACACACTCGGGTTATTTTTCTCCACAGTTTCTGAGCACACGCACTGAGCCGTGACATGTGATGCGAATATTTGCATTTGAATTAGCACTCTTAATCACTGCGTATTGATCACCTTTTCCCACCGAGTTTCACTGTTTGTTCTGAGGCGTTTTACTTACTTTCATTGAGCCATTTCTTATCCGTGGCATTTCCAACTTCTCGGTTTTCCCACTTGGATTTCCAAACTGCAGTCTACCTTTATCACAGGTCACTGAGGAGAGGAATAATGCGCAGAACATTGTTTGACACGAAATCCATAATCTCCAAAGTGGATCAAAGAACTCATAAATGCACAACTCAGCGGGGAATTATTGATTGCTGTTGTACTGGTCCGAAGGGTAGGAGGGAGAAGAAAAAAGACTATATCTAAATGGGAATTGTAGGATCATTCATCAAGAGTTGAGGACTGGGCATTTACTACATATACGCCATGCATGTAATTCAGCAGTTATAGACTAAGGAGCAGTTATGGAGTAAGGAGATAAATATGGGAAATTTGAACGTATTTTACCCTCATAAACAAAACCTCGTGCTTGTGCAAGCATCATAAATAAAAATGATCCACGAGATTTAAAAAAATTATGATATTCATATAAAAAAAACAAAAGAAACAACATCGCCGAAACTCTCAGCAACACATTGTTTCGTCACATATTGGCAAGCCATCTTAGATCTCATGTATTTATCACTTAAGAGTAAATTAGTTTGCGGTTTGTGCCTGAGGCCCATTGTCAGATGTGTGCACATAAAAGGGCTGAGAGAGAGACAGCAGCGTGTGGGGATGCTTCATCTCTCAGCAGACAAAGATGGCCTACAATTCCCCATATTATGCCGTGCCGTATTTCAAATGCACCACATACCAGCACAACAACTCAAAATGCCAACATCACATGACACTGAAGCTTCTCTCTGTACTTTAAACGACTGTGTTATCATGCCCCAAATTGAAATGAGTGTTGCTGCTCTGTGAGCACACAAATCCATTCTGGCTACCGCACGGGCGTTTTCAGGGGTTTCATCTCGTCTCCTGATGAAGAGCTTTGTATGGACCACCTGCGCTCGGGGTCTGGACAAGCAAAAGCTCTGATTGCAAGGTGAATGGAGCGCATACGTATGTGGCGAAGGAAGCGTCACGTCAACACACAAACCTTTCGGAGGGTCTGGCTATCTCCACAGAGTCTGGGTGCAGGAGATTAGCTCTTGAAGGACAAAGAGAAGCAAACAAATCATTGAGAGTCGAGCACAGGGTGGTAGCTAGGATAAAAATGAAGACACTTTTCTTTGTCTCTTTTTGTTTCTCCTTTAAGCAATGTGATTAAGATTTAATTTCTGACCAAAGCAATGCAGGGGCTGCTTGTCTTTGGATAATCGTATGTGTGTTTATGTGTGCTGGGACAGATGGTGTCTGTGGGGGTGGTAAGTGATAAAGTGTATATCAACCCTGTAATGATAGTATTAGCAGGGAGAGCTGCAGGTGGCTCATCATGATGTTTGCCCGCTAAACTGCTGACTTATGTCCCTGGGTTAAAACAGACAATTGTTATTTACTTGTGAGTGGGAGGCACAGTTGTTTTCTCTCTATCCCACATTTTCTGTCATTCTTCCAGTTTCTATAAGCTCAAAAGAGTACTCTGAAGAAGTGGTCTGTTGACTTGTGGATTTGACAAAAAAGTGGACTTTTGACTGATCTGAGCCTCTTCTTTTAGTTCATCTCAGAAATTCCCATTTCTGAGATGAACTAAAAGTTTGGTTGCTGGTTGGGTTTTGGCTAACTTTTAGTTCATCTCAGAAATGGGAATTTCTGAGATGAACTAAAAGTTAGCCAAAACCCAACCAGCAACCAATCATCTGGCTGTCTTGTGTTTGCTTATGAATATTAATAGTTTACATGTGATGGCTGTACTGTACAGTACTGTGCAAAAGTCTAAAACTACCCCATCGACATTTATACTTTGCAAGGAAATGGGCAATAGGTTCAGTGAGTTATTAAAAATGTGCAGAAATACGTGGAAATACTGTAAATAAGAATAATAAAAGAGATTGCACAATTCTAATGAGCTTGAAAGTCAATATTTCGTATAACCATCCTTGTTTTTGATCACAGCCTGAACTCAAGCTTTCTTTAAGTAGTCTTCAGGAATAGTTCTCCAGGCGTCTTGAAGGACATTCAATGCTCTTCTTTGGATTTTCTGCCTTTTTTCTGTTTTCTGTCAAGATGATCTCACACTGCTTTAATAATGTTGAGGTCCGAGCTCTGGGGAGGCCAATCCATGACTGATAGTGTTCCATTGTGTGTTTTTCTATCCAGGTTTGTTTTTACAGCATTGGCAGTGTGTTTGGGATCATCTTCATGAAAATTGAGGCTGTTGCCGATCAGATCATTTTCAGATGGTTTTCCATGACAGATCAAAATGGTACTCTTCTGCATTCATTATTCAATCAATTTTGACAAAGCTCTCCAACAAAACTGGCTTAAACACAGCCCCAAACCATAACAGAGCCTCCACCGTGTACCTTGGCTGTAGACACTCAATTTCTGTTCAGGTGTCTCAATTCAGTTCAATAAAACTTTATTGATCCTGAAGGTTGACCCCGAAGGAAATTGGGTTAAGGCTGCCGACCTTTTGCCAGCGCCATCTTACCCTTCCGACCATACATACATTACACAGCATCACATGGGGAGGGACAGGTCAGAGAGGTATAACAATGGAAAATGCACAACATGAGGAAAGATGAGGAGAAAAAAGAACTCCGGAACAAGAACAAGTCTGGAAGACTCTCTTACGGTTAGAGAATAAGCAAGACTATACAGAGACATGAGAAGCCAAGCAGGAAAGATAAGGGAGAGGGAGAAAGTGCGACCGCCTCCGTCATCAGTATGACGGATGATTTGAACCAAAAACATCAAATTTGAATTCACCACTCCATCAGACGTGTTGCTACTGATTTTCAGTCCAGTTCCTGTGTCATTTGGCACACCTCAGTCTTTTCTCCTTGTTTTCCTTCTTTATGAAAGAAGACCATTTGAGACCATTTCTGATGAGGCGTCAGTAAACAGTGGCTGTGTGTACTAAAGATCCAGATACATCCCTGTCTCTAGCTCCTATTTCTTAAAGATACGACTTTCAGATACTGTTCATCTACCGTAGATATTTTTAGGCCTGCCACTTCTTTTTGTGTCCTTTACTTGTTCAGTTTCTTCATTTTTTTCATTATGTATTTTTATGACAGGCTGCTAGTAACAAAGTGCCAAAAGATACAATTTAAAATTGATTCTTTGTTAAATTGTCCGTTATGTGTAGACACAACACTGGTTTATCCACTGAGTTAAGTGCTGTTTTATGCTTGAATGAGTCATAGGTCAGTGTGACCTATGAAAGTGGCTTAAAAGACTAAAAAAACCATTCCCCTGAAAATGGTCAGGTACAAGGATTCAACTGAAAATCAGTGAAAAAGCAGCCATTGTCCAAAGAAAAACTTTGGACAATGGCTGAAAGTCCTTCAGAAAGCCGAGAGAACTATTTCCCAAATCATTCTTATTAAAAATGACAAGACAGTCTGGCTCCTTGGAAGCAAAATATAAAGCAGTTAGAGCAGAATCAAGACTTTTGTACAGTACTGTGAAAGAGATATAAATTCAATCCAGTTTTCAGACATCTCATTTTTAAAACTGTGCTTTCTTATGAAATGGTTTTACCATTCTGGCCCACTTCTGGTCATTTGGACTGTATGTGGGCCAAATGACTTGGACATCTCTGCTTTATACTTTATCTTTGAAGGTTACCACAAAAAAATACACAGTTGTAAGGACTTAACTATGTACTTTAGTAGTTGTGCAAAATCCAGAGCTTTTTAAGTATGCTAGATTTTCAGACAAATAAAACAGCTGCGGAATCGGAGACTACACTAAGAGTTTCCTGCTTAAATCTGTTGCCCTTCCAGTGGGGACACGTTAAATGTCCATCGCTCAGACGAGTGGCAGTTGACACCTAGCTTCTGGTCTCCACTCTCCCAGAATAATACAGTACACCTTCTTTGTTAAAATACAATAAGTATTAGTTCTTCCAACAAGGTAAAATATTTTCACCTTCATTCCTTTCACTGATACGGGAGTTGACTTCAGGACTGAAGATGAAGGCAGTCAGACTGAAGGCCTTGATGTGGCTACCTGCTGTTACTGTAAATAGGTTGGATCTTCAGTCTGAATGATAAAACATCATCTTTTTGAATCTCAACACCAGTATAGCAGGGAACAGGCAGTGTGGGAGGCACTTTGGGAATATTGAAGCTTTGCTAACTTCTGAGGAGGGAGGGAAAAAAAACCCAACAACAACGATCTCGTGTCAAATCAGACAAAGAACAAAAGTTTTAACTTTAAGTAATAATGCACACGTTTCATCAAAAGAAGTAGGAGGTACTGCGCTCTATACAGTCTGATTACTTAAGAATTTGTGATCTTGTGGCCTTGGGGCATTTGTTGAATGCTTTGCATTCTGGGCCCTTTTATCAAAACTGTTATATAATTAAAGTCCTGTAGTGGTTGTGGCCGTGTGGAAGGGGTTAAAGGTCATCTCAGCACTGCAAAAAGGGTTACTGGAGCATACTCAAACTTCATCTATTTCATGCCAAATAAAAAAAAAGTGAACTTAAAATATTTGTTCAGTTGTTTTTGTGTATTTTTTTGGCATCAACATGAGTTTAAACATATACAAGTGTGGTGTGGTAAGTACAGTGAGCACATCAATGAATTCTTTATATCTACATTACTGTTTTGTGTCTTGCTCGTTCCTTGTGGTCGGAGATTTGAGGACGGATCTGCCTTTCATCCCATACGTGCGGAGTTTCTTCTAAAGAAAAACGTAGATGAATGCTGCACGACTACTGCTCAAAGAATGACAATTACTGTCACTGACCGCAACTAAGTCGACGTGCTTGTTCTCCTCAGATGTGCGTATTCGCTGCGTTTGCAACTGAATGGAAATGGAGTTGCCCTTGTGCTGTCAAATTGCAGCTGATGGCATCAGGTATGCTGAGAAAATGATCTGGTTTGTGTAGGCAATGTGCTTGAGAGTGCATGAGTGGGAGTGCATTAAAGAAAAGTCCAACCAATATTATGAGGGAGAGAGGAGAGGAGTAGAGCCGGGATTGGTCCGTGCGTGAAAACAGATGCCGGGGAAAGGAGATGTTGGAGGATTCCTTTACATAACCCGGGTGGGAAAAAGATACAGCGGTGAGGCAGAAGGGGAAAAGGAGAGTAGAGGTAAGATTAAGTAATTATCCTTTCAAGCCTAATTTGAGGTGCTGTTTGAAATTAACCTATGCAAATGAAGTGACTAAATCACACCGAGGACCGCAGTGACTCAGATTCAGCACAGCATTAGTGTTCACATCTTATCACAACACTATCAAATGCAAACGCTGAACTATAGCGAAACTTTCATGCGTGGTATTGAGGAACAACTCAAATGAAAGGTCACACTGTGTATCAGTATGGTATTCTTTCAATATGTTTAAGGTACAGTAGAGTTATAAAAGGTGATCAAATAAAAGTCAAATAAAAGCTGCGGGTGTGGCTGGAAAACCAAGCAAATATTAGTCATTGTTAAGGATCTACATGGCTTTAATTCTTGACTGATTCTGTTGGAGGTTTCTTCCTGTCAAAAGGGAGTTTTTCCTTCCCACTGTCGCCAACGTGCTTGTTCACAGGAGGTCGTCTGATTGTTGGGGTTTGTCTGTATTATTGTAGGGTCTCTACCTTATAAGATTAAGCGTCTTAAGGCGGCTGTTGTTGTGATTTAGTGCCATATAAATAAAACTGAATTAATTGAACTGAATTCCATTAAACTGTAAGAAGTTTAAGAAGTTAAGAATTTACAGGATTATACTGTTATTATTGTAAAACTATAACAGTGCCTTTATGGTATTATACTGTCAGTTCTTTGGCTTTGGTTGCCTGAATCTGGATCTGGTGATCGAGTACTAGTTGAAGGTTTGCTGTTCTTAGCCAGCCAAAACTGGAACTTATTAACTACTGTATTTTCGGACCATAAGGCGCACCGGATTATAAGGCGCATTAAGCGAAACAAAACAGTCAGATAAGTCAAACTTTACTCAACTCATTCTTCTTGCTTCCTCCACTTCCATACCATTGATTTATTAATGTTGAATTCTCTCGCAGCTGCTCTGTTCCCGTGTTGTTGCAGTATATTAATGACTAACCTCATATTGTGGATGGATTATCTCAGTTGTTCTCCTGACTGAAGTTTGGTCCGTTTTCAGCATCCTGCCATGCGATTGCATTTGTCCCTAACCATCGGGAACCCTCATGTTAACTTTTATCGAGTGGAAAAAAGTTAGTGTTCATCCTCCAGCTTAACTGTGTTTATGTTATGCTAACATAGCTGTAACGCTAGTTATCACGTAGCACATCATTATACACCAGCTATCCAACTTCAGTAACCCTACAAAAGTCACTGCTGTTTAGTTTTCTGTCTTCATTTATGTTGGAAGTAATAGCAGAGCTGTACGTTTTAATTTTTTCAGAAATCTCTCAGTCAGAACATGCTATATCAGGTTTAGGTAGAAACTAGCGAGCTAACTTCATGCTAACTTCTAACTCATTCAAAGCTTTAGCCGTAATGCTCCGACAATCCATCAAGCAGTGCGGCTTCGTAGCTTACCAAAGTCATACTAAAAACTTTTTTGATAGATTTTTGAGTGCCGTGTACCACATAAAATCACTTCGAGGTCAGTAAACACAGCCAGAATTCATACATAAGGCGCACCGGATTATAAGGTGCACTGTCGATTTTTGAGAATATTAAAGGATTTTAAGTGTGCCTTATAGTCCGGAAAATTCAGTAATAAGTTATTAGTTAAGTGGGTATTTGAGCTTGCAAGCACAAAAATTGTCCACGATCCAAGTAATTGCCTCTTTGAATTGTTATAGTAGTTTGCACCAACTTTCTTCAGTCTGTGCTGAGTGTGTGTTAAATGAGGCAGTGAGCCTGATTTTGAGCAGACGGGTTTTGGGTGGATTCAAACAGAGCGAGACCTGAGTTTGTGCAGCAGGTTGTTTTAACCTGCTAACACTCACAATATGTTCAACACGGACTCGTTGTCATGGTAGGCTGTGTGGCAGGCAGGCAGGAGAGGTGGATCCAAAATGCAAGACTCAGACACGGGGAGTTCAACTTAAAGCGCAGCTTTATTGCTGGGACAAAACCTTGAATTAACTAAACTCACCAAAAAGACAACAAAAGACAGAACAGAGGAACTAAGGTCTGAAACACTGGAAAACAAAACTAAACCTGAGCAGATGACTACACGCAAGGAACACTGGAAACAGAACACACACACAGCTAGTTGAGGGTACGACGCGACACTGAGCAGGGGCAAACACAGGGCTAATATACACAGGGAAGTAATCAGGGAATGGACAACAGAAGGGAGACACAGCTGGGAGAAATCAGGACTGACGAGACAGGGGGAACAAAGCTGCACACACTAACATGAGGCACACTCCTTCCTAAAACACGAATAAACAGAAACATGAAACTCTAGATCATCAGCAGCAGCACTACAAAAGAATAGGAAAACAATCCATAATACAAAATAAAACCAAAATATACGAAACTCAAAATGCTGGGTCAACACTGACCCAGAACCGTGACAGTACCCCCCCCTGAAGGGCTGGCTCCAGACAGCCCAACAGGAAAAACAAAAACGCCCCAAAACACAAAACCACCCGACCAGGGCGGGCGGCGGGGGCCCAGGACGGAGGGCTCAGAACAAAACCAAAACGTCCATCACATGAACGCAGAACAGAGTCCAACACAAAACGTCCACGAAAAGCACAGGGGCCCTGGAAATTAGTCAAAACAAAACAGGCGGGCCAAAAACAACCATGGGTTGCAGGGAATGGAGTCCAGAAACATAGTTCAGGGGGCCAACCCTGGTCCCGACAGTACAGGAGCCAAGGGGAAAGCAGTTCAGGTGGCCGACCGTGCGCACGGCAATGGCGGCGACGGGCAAACAGTTCAGGGGGCCGCCCTCGACGGCCATGATGCCGACTCCGAGGCCTGGAAAGCGGCCAACAAAGGCGAGGAGGCGCAGGTCGAGCTGGCTCTGACAGCAGAGTTGCCACTGCAGGACCAGGCGAGGCTGGAACAGATGCTGAGGCCGCAGGCGGCGAGGACGAAGGCTCGGAGGCCGCAGGCGGAGCGGGTGAGGCTGAAGCTGTTACTGGACCAGGCGAAGCTGAGGCCGGACCAGGCAAGGCAGGACCGGGCGGCAGCGTGGCAGCTGCGGAAGCCAATGAAGCTGATGCTGACGCTGCAGGCGCGGATGAAGCTGATGATGATGATGATGCTGGACCAGACGAGGAAGAGGACACGGAGGCTGGACCAGACGAGGATGAAGACTCGGAGGCTGGACCAGACGAGGATGAAGACTCGGAGGCTGGACCAGACGAGGATGAAGACTCGGAGGCTGGACCAGACGAGGATGAAGACTCGGAGGCTGGACCAGACGAGGATGAAGACTCGGAGGCTGGACCAGACGAGGATGAAGACTCGGAGGCTGGACCAGACGAGGATGAAGACTCGGAGGCTGGACCAGACGACGCTGATGAGGCCGCAGGTGACTGCGTGGAAGCCGGACCTGGCGACGCTGATGAGGCCGCAGGTGACGGCGTGGAAGCCGGACCTGGCGACGCTGATGAGGCCGCAGGTGACGGCGTGGAAGCCGGACCTGGCGACGCTGATGAGGCCGCAGGTGACGGCGTGGAAGCCGGACCTGGCGACGCTGATGAGGCCGCAGGTGACGGCGTGGAAGCCGGACCTGGCGACGCTGATGAGGCCGCAGGTGACGGCGTGGAAGCCGGACCTGGCGACGCTGATGAGGCCGCAGGTGACGGCGTGGAAGCCGGACCTGGCGACGCTGATGAGGCCGCAGGTGACGGCGTGGAAGCCGGAGACGAAGAGGCCGCAGGTGACGGCGTGGAAGCCGGAGACGAAGAGGCCGCAGGTGACGGCGTGGAAGCCGGAGACGAAGAGGCCGCAGGTGACGGCGTGGAAGCCGGAGACGAAGGCACTGCAGCTGGCGGCGTGGATGGTGAAGCTGCAGCTGGCGGCGGCGTGGAAGCCGGAGACGGAAGCGCTGCAGCTGGCGGCGGCGTGGAAGCCGGAGACGGAGGCGCTGCAGGCTGGACGGATCCCTTGGACCCTCCAGCGGAGACACGAGGCAAAGGCCGGAGCGGTCCCTCGGACCCTCCAGCGGAGACACGAGGCAAAGGCCGGAGCGGTCCCTCGGACCCTCCAGCGGAGACACGAGGCAAAGGCCGGAGCGGTCCCTCGGACCCTCCAGCGGAGACACGAGGCAAAGGCCGGAGCGGTCCCTCGGACCCTCCAGCGGAGACACGAGGCAAAGGCCGGAGCGGTCCCTCGGACCCTCCAGCGGAGACACGAGGCAAAGGCCGGAGCGGTCCTTCGGACCCTCCAGCGGAGACCAGAGACGAAGGCCGGAGCGGTCCCTCGGACCCTTCAGCGGAGACACGAAACGAAGGCCGGAGCGGTCCCTCGGACCCTCCAGCGGAGACTAGAGACGAAGGCCGGAGCGGTCCCTCGGACCCTCCAGCAGAAGCCATGACCAAGCCAGCAGTCATGGAGGCCACTAGCTGACACAGTGGCGACTGACAATGCACTGAGCACTGGCTCCGCCCAGGCAACGCTGACATGAGGTGGTACTCAGGGGGCTGCTTAAACTGCAGGGGTCCAGAATTAGCTGGGGCCTGACACCTAGCCTCTGGGGAAGCCCTGGAGTGGCAAATTGTACCAACGGCGGCTAAACCCTGAAAAGTACACTGAGAAGACGTGAGACTTCCTCCCTGCGTGGAGTGAACGGGTGAACCTGGTGGTCCTGGGGCCTGAACTACAAGTAACGGTGACACTGGAGGCACTGGGGCCTGAACTACAAGTAACGGTGACACTGGAGGCACTGGGGCCTGGACTACAGGCGGCACTGGGGGCACTGGGGCCTGGACTACAGGCGGCACTGGGGGCACTGGGGCCTGGACTACAGGCGGCACTGGGGGCACTGGGGCCTGGACTACAGGCGGCACTGGGGGCACTGGGGCCTGGACTACAGGCGGCACTGGGGGCACTGGGGCCTGGACTACAGGCGGCACTGGGGGCACTGGGGCCTGGACTACAGGCGGCACTGGGGGCACTGGGGCCTGGACTACAGGCGGCACTGGAGGCACTGGGGCCTGGACTACAGGCGGCACTGGAGGCACTGGGGCCTGGACTACAGGCGGCACTGGAGGCACTGGGGCCTGGACTACAGGCGACACTGGAGGCACTGGGGCCTGGACTACAGGCGACACTGGAGGCACTGGGGCCTGGACTACAGGCGACACTGGAGGCACTGGAGACTGAACTACAGGCGACACTGGAGGCACTGGAGACTGAACTACAGGCGACACTGGAGGCACTGGAGACTGAACTACAGGCGACACTGGAGGCACTGGAGACTGAACTACAGGCGACACTGGAGGCACTGGAGACTGAACTACAGGCGACACTGGAGGCACTGGAGACTGAACTACAGGCGACACTGGAGACTGAACTACAGGCGACACTGGAGGCACTGGAGACTGAACTACAGGCGACACTGGAGGCACTGGAGACTGAACTACAGGCGACACTGGAGGCACTGGAGACTGAACTACAGGCGACACTGGAGGCACTGGAGACTGAACTACAGGCGACACTGGAGGGGACTGAGCCGAGTGTGAGTGAGCGACTGACACTGGAGACTGAGTGGAGAGTGGCTGCGTAGGACAGTGAGGACGCAGTCTCTTACTGACGGGAGGATCGAAGGATTTGGTTAGTCTTGATTGGAAAAGATGCTGACGCTGAGAACACCAGGCTGCGAGGGCGTCCAGAAGGGCCGCGGAATCTTCCTTGCCTGGACCACCCATGCCAAACAGCTCAAAGCAACACCTGGCTCGCAGAGCTGCTATTATTTGAGTTAGTCTTTTAATGTCCAAAAAGCTGGCTGTACAAAGGGTGGAAGACAGAAAGTTGTCAAAAAAAAACAACCTGAATGAGTCTCTTGGGGGTGTTCTCAGCGTGGATAACATCCCGACAATAATTCCACAGCTGCGCGAGGAACAGTGAGTCTGCTGGATCCATTTGGTGGTCGCGTCGTTCTGTCATGGTAGGCTGTGTGGCAGGCAGGCAGGAGAGGTGGATCCAAAATGCAGGACTCAGACACGGGGAGTTCAACTTAAAGCGCAGCTTTATTGCTGGGACAAAACCTTGAATTAACTAAACTCACCAAAAAGACAACAAAAGACAGAACAGAGGAACTAAGGTCTGAAACACTGGAAAACAAAACTAAACCTGAGCAGATGACTACACGCAAGGAACACTGGAAACAGAACACACACACAGCTAGTTGAGGGTACGACACGACACTGAGCAGGGGCAAACACAGGGCTAATATACACAGGGAAGTAATCAGGGAATGGACAACAGAAGGGAGACACAGCTGGGAGAAATCAGGACTGACGAGACAGGGGGAACAAAGCTGCACACACTAACATGAGGCACACTCCTTCCTAAAACACGAATAAACAGAAACATGAAACTCTAGATCATCAGCAGCAGCACTACAAAAGGATAGGAAAACAATCCATAATACAAAATAAAACCAAAATATACGAAACTCAAAATGCTGGGTCAACACTGACCCAGAACCGTGACACTCGTGAACAATCCATGACCCGCATCTGGGTTCATATTGTTTCATCAGCATTTACAGTATTTTACTGTATTCACAAATAACACGGACTTGTCAAAGTTTCCTGTATTAGCAATTTTCTATTTTTTCTTGACTGTTGTTACAGTAAAACTACTTTCAGCTGCTCCTTTATTCACAAGGGGTCACCACAGCAGGTAACTCTGCATGTTTGAGTTGGCAGATTTTTCCACCAGATGCCCTTCCTGCTGCAACTGTCAAAGGGATTTACAGTATGTCTCCTCCCGGGATCAAACTCAGGATCTTTCATTTGTTAAACCACTACACTACAGGGACACTTTCTTCCTGTTGTTAAAGTTCTAAAGCTGAGAAATAAATATTAAAGTGAACATTTTCTGGTAAATTAGACTGTCAGAAAAGAAGAGAGTGATAAAACAGTACTACTTTCATGCAAGAAACAGCACTGAATTGGAACACTGAAAAGGATTTCAGTTTCAATAAAACAAGAATTTACGCTAAAATAATATTTCAGTAATATTTTTGTGTAGCGGTTGTTTCTTGTGGAGTCGGACAAATTGTATGACATTTTAGCGCCACACTGAATAGAGTTTTTACATCGAATCCATGAAAATCAGCTGCAGTGCCAGGCCGCATCAGCCGATGACTCCACTGATATCCTTCTACACATCCAATTGACAGATCTATTATAAGGTGCGTTATTTAAGCTGCTTTGGCCAGCTTACCGCTCATCTACAACCTGCCTCAACCTCCGCGCCTCTTTTATGCTGTGTCAGTTTGATATCTGTTGTCAGTGATGCATGGTCTGTTCTATATAGGGGGTCTTGCTGCTATGCACAGAACAGAGCCCATTTGCCAAATGTAAATGCCTGCAGTTGGAGATAGTAATCCCACTGTGCTGCAGGCACTGACTAAACTATAAATTTATTAAAGAAATAACAGACCCCTGACTCTATACACAGCTAATGCAAGTACTAGTCCCTATCAAGTAACAGTAGATGAGTTAGCTTGCTTTGCTGGCTGTCTAATTTTGTATTAAACCACACAGTACACATATACAACTAAAGAAACCATCAGATTTCAGAAATCTAACGCGTGCTGTCAACCAGCAACACTTCAGGCTGTTCTCCCCATAACATCCTGGCACAATTCATAAACTGGCACGGGTCCATGACTGTGACCTTCTGTAACGACCCACAAAACAGTGCACGATCCCCCAGCGTGCTTCTCTGTGAGTACAAGGAGAAAAGAGGAAGTGAGGCGCATGTGTTTAACTGGCGAAGATGAAATTAAAAGCGGTGATTTCCCTGTTGACTGCTTGCTCTAAGCAGCTGCGCGCTTCTCTTTATGGCGAGCGTGTCACGATCTCTCACCTGTCTGCACACAGCCCGCCTGTCAGCTCTCCGTGTTTGCTCGGTCTTGCGTTAGATATATAAAAACACGAGATATTGTTTTGGTGACATTTACCCGCAAAGGCTTACTCACCGGCTAAGATGCACGTCATAAAGGTACAACAGACCTTTCATTCGGCCCTGGAAGAAACAAGCAATAGACGGAACAAATCAATTGGCATTTATGTACTTACTGCTGTATCAAACTACAGTATGTATCCACCCAGCATGGCGTACCGCATGGCTGCAGCTTTATAAGGGATGAATGGACATTATGAAGAGCTTGCTTGGGATCATCTTGCGATCTAAATGCAAATTCAGGAAGGGTGTTAAAGCACTGAGGAAGTTATTACCTACATGGCTGGCTTTGATGAACAGCTCACAGCGTTTGAGGCAAATACCAAAGTGGAGCATTGCATCCATGAGATTAAGATGATTAATTACTCTTTTAAATGTATTCCTTTTTTTTAACACCTCGTTCAACCTCAAGCAATCATGGGAGGTGTATTCAGAACCCGTGATGCTACTTGTCTGAAACAGTGCTGTGAATTCAAGTGCAGAGCCTATGCAAAAGCCACTTGTAATCACTACAGAAGCTAAACCATGCATTCAGTTATGTCATAGACATATATAGGGACTACCTAGGTAAAGGTAAAGTTCACATACAGGATGACTGTGGATAATGGCTTTGCCAGATCAAGCAGACTCAGATACATTTAGATCATGTCGTACTGCACAAAGTAACACTTAAAACTGTGCAACCCCGGCAGAGGAAAATGTGTACTCATGCCTCTCTTTAAATCTCTCCCCCAAAACTGTTTGAACCAATGCTCATTTATGTAAAAGCCACCAATTTGTGTCACTGCTTTGCTATGATTCCCAAGGACTTTTCCAGAGATAGTCCCAAACATATGCTGATGTGACATCACTCGTGACAAACCTACTTTAAGATAAACTCTTAAAAACACACTTTCAGAAATAAAAGTCACCTTTAGAGGAGGAGAGTGTGTGTGGGGGGGTACAGGCAGAGTGAAATGAAAGCAATTTTTCTCCTTTTGAAATGTAAATGCACCGCGATTTGCTGAATACCTTTGAAGAAATCATGTTATTAAGAATCAGGTGTCGCTATGCAGCCACCATTGATACGGAGTTCATAATCTTAAATGAAATATTTTTCTTCCTCTTGCAATTTCTTCACCCTTTTCACTTCTTTCTAAGTGGAGAGCAGGCTTTGTGTGAAAAGGTCATATGGCTTTCATGGAGCTCACACTCACCTGCTGACAGGCGAATGTCATCACTTTCCTTTAAACTTAGTAATGACTCTTTTTACACGCCTTTATGGCTAAAGCATCGCCATGCGCTGCTCTTTTCAGTATCTTCGCGCAATATGTAAACTATATGCTACACGCGATGAAATGTATAATTATGTTAAAAAGAGTAAATCGTGAGATAGAAATCGAGCTCTTCATTTAGGGATCCAAAGAAACACAGATTTCTTTTTTTTTTTAAGTGCAACAGCTATTGAGATCATGGCTGTAAACACTGCCAACAGGAATATGAGTTATTATTTTTTGTTATTAAAAACATTCTCTGTGCTCTTCAGCCGTGGGAATGTGAAACGGCATACATGAGACATAACAGTGCACACTGAGGGCATCTATTAACATGAATTTCAGGCTAAGAGTATATTCATCTCTCTCCTTTATCTTCTCCTGTCTGTTTTTTTCTAATTAACATTGTCATGGGTATTACTAATTAGGTCAAATTCAGACGTTCAGAACCAATTAAAGTACAAATGAACATGCCAGTAAAACTAAGAAAGATTTAATTACCAAATACACACAATGCAGATGTGTGTATTTGGTCTTGTGTTTTGCACGTTGGTGAAGGTATAAACAATGCAGAAGTCATGCTAGCAACACTTAACCTAGAAATGATATCACTAGCAGCATTAGTATGTTTACAATATTGTAGTATGTTACAATGCTGACATTTGCCGTAGCATTTAAATGTTTCCAAGCAGAGGTTGATGCTACATTTATAAGGTGTGTAAACAAATACTGGAAAAAATGTAGAATATCATGTATTAATGGTCCTTAATAACTCAGGAGATGCTGCATTTCCTGAGAGGAGCATGAATGCCTAAACCAAATCCATCCCATACTTTTTCAGGTTTCAGGCATGGATCACAAAGACCTTACTCTACCATGCCACCACATCCACTTCTGGTTGGAAGATATTACACAAAGAAAAAAAAGTTAAAGTAATTTTTCTCGTTGTATCTCAAACTTCATTCTATGAAAAAAAATCTGTCCTGTTTCCGTCCTTTAAATTACTGCCATCGTGTGTCCACAGTTGGCTGCTGTCTCTGGAAGCAGGATTAATTCTGCTTGACTTTGAGTCATTGGAATCTGTAGTATCTGCTGATTTGATTTGGGTGTCTGTTTCTAATTATATTGGTTACTGGTTGTTTGTGCATGCACATTATGGATAAACCTTTAGTCTTTGTTAGGAGGCTGGTGATAGATTGTCACAGGCTCTGCTTTCACTACTCTGATTTAGGATCTGCACAGTATGTGGAAATAGAGCGACCATTAACAAGTAAACAAGTGTGATGCATCATCTTAACAGATTGGTTTTGCTAACCAACTTGCCCAGCATGTGATCTAGAGGAGTTATATTGTAGTGTGAAGAAGTTTTTAATAACTCTGTTAGAAAGGAAAGACTTGGTGATAGAGAGGGAAACTTCTGTCTTGTCGGGTGTAATTAAGCAAGCAAGTGGAACAGGTTCAAGCTCAGCAAGATGCAAAAGGTTGTCAACGTATATAAAAAAATAAAATTTGAGCAGCACAAAATTATGAAATGGTACCAATTTGTCTTGCTAAACAGTGGAGGAAGTGTTGTGTGAGGTCATCGTCTCTACTTGCCGTTCTATAAAAGTCACTGCGTACCACTGCACTGAATGATGAATGTCTGTACTAAGTTTCAAGGAAAACCATCCGATTTCTTTTTTTTTTTTTTTTTTTAAACCTGTCCCGTTTGGTTCTTTTGCCATCAGAATTATTGTCTAAAGGCGAAGAAAGATGCCCAATGGATTTACTTTACCAAATGGACCATCCCAGCCTTGCCGTAATGGTCCATTTGATTTACCTTACCTCCGATTTCTTGAGATGTCGGTTTGGACCAAAGTGCTGGACCTGTAAACGGATTAGCATTCCCAGCCCCGAAGCCCTGCTCGCAATGAATGTACATTTCCACTGCAAAAAAAAGGACTTTAAAAAGTAGACTTTGTAAAGTGTAACTCAGTAACTCAGTAACTCAGTAACCGGTGTCAGAAATTTCTCCTTCCCAGCCAAACTGTGTTCATGAAGTAGCATTTGTCATAAAAATGACTTATTCTGGCAGCAAAAATAGGTTTCAAAATTCACTTATCTGTGACTCGGGGGTGCTCAAGTGTTTTCTTTTTCTGCTCTGATGAATGAGGATAGCGCAGTGGTTGTTTGTTCTCCATCAGTAACTCTGAAACAGTAACCAAGCTCGTGGCATGAAAGGCAGTTTGGAGGTAGTTTATTTGTCCTGGGATGAGCATGCTGCTCAAGAACGCTCTTTTGTGGCTCTTGTATTAGCTGTTGTAATGCATCTGAGGTGTGAAGTGGATGCCAATATATCGTGTCATTTGCTCTGTAATTAATAATAAGCATCGGCAGGACTGATGGGGAATGCTTATCACATCAGAAGGACTCATCAGTGAATGATCACCAGGAGCAGGATTTAATTGGTGCCTGTTCTTAACTGGTTAGAATTAAAATACTAGTAAGCTCCTACAGAGAGTAGTCACTACTCTTCTAGGTCGATAGCTGACTGGCATTTTCAAAGTGCCTTCAGTATAATAAACATTTTTCATACTCGTATACTGCTTCACACATAATGACTAATCTCTCCTGGCGCGCACTTATATTACAGTTTTGTTTATGTTTTGTATGAGTAATTTATCATGGAGAGGTCATGGAAGATGACTATTATTGTCAACTGGTACTATATAAATGAAACAGGACTGAACAGGATACATGAACAAGCTTATTTAATAACAGGCATTAAATTTTGTGACGCTTCACATATTGGGTAACATGCATTAACTTCCTTTGGAGGGCACAGCTTAATAGTTCCAAAATGTCAATATATCACACTTACATAAATAAAATTAATACAAGAAAAAAACTTGTGCTACAATCACCTGCCACCTGCTCTACAGCGTTTGAGGAATGAAGATATGGAAATTAATTTTATTTCTATTTCTACTGCACATTTCTACTGCACAAGTGCATGATGGTAAAGTGCAAATTGCGTCCACGACTTTTTGGACCCATCTGCACAGACAACACTGCTAACACAATACTAGCCAAGAACCCAGATTGCATGTCAACTCCAACTCAGCAACCAGTCTGATCTTCAACAGGTAACATATGCAGTGATGAGAAGCCAGGCTTGCAGCATTATGGTCTCCATTTCTTCCTGGATATGTTTCTGGAATAGAATCACTGTCACTTTAAAGGCTCTTTGAGCTGCTTTTCAACTTTGCTTTGTGTTCGTACATTAAAACTACAACAAAGCTCCAGTGTGTGTCCTCATTAGGACTGAGGATCTGTGTCGATGTGTGGGACTCAGGTTTACATTGTTAACTGATGATCGCCATTTGATGGAGTAGCGCAAAATTAATTTACTCCAGTGAGTAATAATGTACTGCACTGCTTTTAAGAAAGTAATGAGTAATCTGTAATACGTGATTTTTAGTCAAGTCAATAGTCTGGCACAATATTGAAAAGGCTGTAACTGCAATGTGTTGTTGTGTTGGAGGGGAGGCAGTGATGAGGACCATGCAAAGGTCCACGCAGAAAAGCTCATCAGGTTAAAACCAGGAATCTTCTTACTATGAGGCTACAGTACTACTGCACCATTGTGCCAAACTAGAAATAATTAAAAAAAAAACTTTTAAAAAGCTGATAATATTTTTAGTTCCTTCATCTGAGGGACAGTCATTATCCCTCAAGAGGCAGGGTTTTTCATCCTTCAGCACTGCTCTCTGGCATTTTGGGAAGCAACATGCCCAGAACATTATTGAAAGGTGGGGCTAATGGCAGAATTCTACTCCTTAGCTCTTCTTCAGTGTCCTTTCTAACAGGGGAGGGACATCATCTGTGTAGTGATTTGTCAGGGGAATACACATGGAAGGAAAATAGGCCCTCCTGCTCCATCTCTCTCACTGTGGGAATGGAGAGGTATGAGTGGGCCTGCAGGAAGGGCAGTAAGGAGGTGGGCAGCCAGGCTGCTGCTTCATCTCTCTCAGTCCTGGGTGGCCTGCACAAGCTCAAAATAACTTACATGGGAGACTCCACCTGTGGCCGTATTAGATTAATAGTCTGTTGCTTTTGTTAGTTAATTTGGGTTTTTTGGTCAAAACAACTCGGCTGCTGTGGAAAAAAATAAATTGTTAAATAGTTATTTATACTTTTTTAAAATTTGTATAGGATGCTACCAGTCGCGTCTTAAAATGTCGGCTAACGTGACAAGCACTGTAATGGAGCTGAATCCCCACCGCTAGAACATTTATCCATTTAACGGAAAGTCCATACTCTGAAATGCAAACAACAAAGGAGCCTATACAAAAACTGAGAAGCACACACACACACACACAACAAGGGAAAAGTAATAAATAAGCCGATACACAGGCGGTACAGCTGTGCTGAGGCTGTGAAATTGTATGCAAATTGTACTTCTTTGCACTTGACAATATTTTGCTTTACAGTTATTGTTTGGCTATTTGTAAACCCTTCACTTCTTTGCATTTTTATTAACTGACACAATTAACCCCTAAATTCCCACACGCTTGCAGCTCATCGTGCAGATCACACCTGCTGAACGCGGGGGCATTTTTGCCAACATGTAAAGCATTTTGTCAAAAACATGTTCATCAAGCAAATTAGTTGCAGCTTGAGAACATTTAGTCTCCCAGAAGTTTCAATGCTACTTTTTCCTGGTGAGTTTGAAAGGGTTTGCTACTGACTGAGATTAGCTGTCTTCTCCTTCTTCACAGAAGACATTTTGACATGTCACAGTAGAAAAAGCATAGGTGTAAAGAAATGATGAGTGAAATGAAGGAATTCTTTTTGCGTTTCAAGGTCCACCAGTGCGTGCAGGCTTCACCGTCAGGGTTTACATGGGCACAGAGCTATTGTCAGTGTTATTCACTGAACAACTAAACTTCTACTTTGACTAAGGAGACAGAAAGAAACGCTGATGTAGCCTGAGGTCATACTTCGAAGGACTCAATAAGAATGTAATGTAAAGTGTTTGCACACACACTTAATTATTAATGGTTTATGAACTGTTATATTCAGATTTGTAATTGCTGATTTTGCAAATACCCAACAAAACAGGTTCTAACTGAATGTAACTCTGAGACATAATTCACATCTTTCCTAAAGGCCGACTTCGAAAGTGTTGTGGCTATAATTTAGACTCGTGGCTGCTTAAAAACTCGTCTAGACCGAAGCTCATTGCTTTGCTATGACTGCCATCCCAGCTTTTCTTTCCCGCGCACCCACATGCAATCCATTTTTCATGCCTGCTCTGTATTGTATTTCAGCTCATTTTATTCTGGTCCTCTGGAGAACAGGTGTGTTTTTTTTTTCTTTTTGTATGAAAAAGCAATGTGTGCTGCAGCCTG
This sequence comes from Pelmatolapia mariae, assembly GCF_036321145.2. Lineage (NCBI taxonomy): Eukaryota > Metazoa > Chordata > Actinopteri > Cichliformes > Cichlidae > Pelmatolapia > Pelmatolapia mariae. The sequence goes on from NC_086229.1 coordinate 77,244,379, forward strand.
CTGAGCCCAGGCAGTTGGTTGGGTACATCATGTACTTGCTGGGCACCGATGCCGTCTGTCGTCGATGCCAGTAATCGCTACCAATAGACAATTAACTTCAGCATGTCTTTCAAACTTCTCTGTGACTTATTTTTCCTTTGCAAACTTCTCTTTCTATAAATAATTAAGGCACTGATGGATTAATTTGGTGTCCGTAGTGAAAACAGTGCCTCTACAACTCATTTAACCCCATTTAGGATCATAACAAACTTTCCCTGCAGTATTTTAGTACCTGTAGAGTGGAGTCTTAGGAGCATTCGTGATGTTTGTTCCCGTGGTTGCATCCTGGTGTGAGGCAATGAAATAAAAGCATTTCAGCTCTTAAAAATCAAACATGTGGGCTTTATACCTGCGATTGAACATCAAGCTGAAAGGTATAAGGGAGCGTCGGCTCGCCTTTATCTCTAATGGGCCCCAAACTGCAGCGCTTAGACTGAATATGAATGTTCTGCCGGTGAATTATTAATGTTGTGGTGCGCTTCGTATTCTGCCTGGCACTTCCAGAGGTGATCCACCTCCCACGCGGATTGGAAGCTGTCACCCGTAATTGGAGAAATCACGACAGCACGGAGTTAAGTGCTCCACAGTCCCCGGGTGAAGAATCTGATGGTGCACACTGCAGCACCAAGAGGTGGGAACATTTTCCTATATATTTTTTTATGGTGCTTTTTTTTTTCTCCTCCATACCTCTGAATATTTCTCGTTCTCCATCGCCATCCATCTTTTCAGGATTTCAGAGTGTTTTTCATTCTGCAGTATTAGTTAACTTCTTAAAAAAAATCGTAATTTCCAAGGATGTCATTCTCAGCAAGCGGCAGCGAGGAAATCTCGAGCTGATGCTGAAGTCAGATGGAGTGCTCACGGATCAAGATAAGCTGCAATGACTTTCATCACGACCTTTGACCTTGGCTACAACCTGCGCTTTCCGCTAAACATATTTCCTAAACCGTGTGAGGTGAACCGCATCTGATGAAAAACATTGGCGGCGTCGCACAAGCCACCGCTCGTGACGACTCCGCGGCACATTTTTCTGACAGAGTGACAACTCTGTGCAAAGTGTGTGGATCTCCAGTCCCACGGTGCGCCCAGGGCACCGTCAAACCGACAGCTCACAGCACAAATGGACCCCTGTGGCCCAAAGATGGAGGCAAAGTTGTTGCCACAGCAAAGAGTTTTGGTTGTCCGACTGGTCCCCGCGAACAAAGGGGATCTGTCAGCTTTCATGACAGGGCCAAGATTGCAGTGTTTTATCCCGGATCAAGCATGATCCATGGTCAAATTGTGGCAGATTCATCTCAACCGTGGCTCTTCGAGACCCGTATGTCTGTCAAAAACTTTAGCGATCGGAAGAGATAAAGCTGATGTTGACAGGGGTTTAGGCCAATGCCGGTCATGTGTGAACTGGTGACAAGGTCAAAAGATGAAATGTGTCGCGGGGAGGGGCGAGGTCTCGTCAGGACAGAGGGGAGCGGAGCTCTCGGAGAGATAAGTGAAGCTTGATGTGACAAGGTTTGTCTAAATTTGATAAGAATCCAAAACTGGGGCACGGATTTTGCTCTGCCTCACAGGAACACACACTTTTGTCAAGAGGAATCGTGTGCAGTCTGTTTTTAGCTCCACAATTGGAACTTAATCACTTTAATCCATTCGTTGGATTATGATGCTACTGCTTCATGATAAACCATCTGTGTGAGAAGGTGCCTCTGTGTTAAATTTAAAGTTCACCTATCATCGCTTCCAAATCTGTTTCACTAATTCCGTATTTTCTCCACCGTTTCCTACCACATTTATTCATTTTTCTTATCAATTTCTATTTTAGCCATATGTTTGGATTTAGCTCCATTTCAGCAATAGAAGCTACCCACAATTCCAATTTCAGTATGGACAAAACACCTACTATCCACTCACGTCATGGTGCAAACAATACACTTTATTTCTATTTTTAGGAAAAGAGAAAAACATTCAACACTGGAACAAATCCAAGAGATGATATAGCTTGCTCTCTCCGACATGCAAATTTAATCGGCATGAAAAGGAAATGAGAAGAAAACAAATCATGCGCTGCTGCCAGTCCAGCCAGAAAAACAATGAGATCATATACAACCATAAGGACGGTTTAATGACGCTCTATAAGTCGTTTGGGGGCAATGTTTGCCAAACTATACTGTAAATGACTCCTTACTGTGTGAGTATGCTAAAGCTCTTATGAGGCATGGGAACACTGAAAGTGTTATTACAGCGTAATAACACTTTATATTGAAAACTATATCTTTTTCAATATAAAGTTTTCTTGTATTAAATGCATGTGCAGTCTATAATGTGAGCAGGATAGATCCAATATCCTGAATTTCTTTCTCCAAAAAAATAAATGAAATCCTTTTAACGGTAATGTCAGAGTAATTGCACTGACGAGCTGCTTGCTGTTCAGTTAAGGAGAGTGCTTGGATCTTCTTTTGCTTTACTTTGCTGGAGGTGAACACTTTCAAATTTCACGTCTCTTGCAAACTGGAATAAAAACACAACTTTACTGCAATAAAGGCAAAGTCTATTACCGGTCGGTTTAATATGGCTCACCAGCAGGTTTTTTACACATCTGCAGAATCTATCCACGAGCATCTCCAAACAGAAACAGATGCTCACATTAGCGAGCTACATCCATGTAACTCCTGAGACCTTACCTTTGATAGGTAAGGTCTCAAAGGTAAAAACAAAAGAGCAAGGTCACACAGTTGTTTTCATTTCATTAGTAAAAGTCTAACCCATTTATTAGCATAATTATTTTTAAAGATTTTAATCATTTTTAATGTTCTTTCATTCTGTTTGTATGTCGTAGCCCCAGTGCACTACTACCCTACTGCACCCTTCCAGTAGTATAATTCCTATACTACAATATATACATTAACACACATGTACATGGTGTGTTTTGTCATTTGTTGTTAAACTTCCTGACAGCACAATTAAGACAAGACTGAACAAGCCTATCAGGAGAGAGCCTCTTTAACACAGACATACTTTATTGTCATTCAAATTTACATCTTGTAGTACACAATGAGATTTTGTTGCACTGGCTCCATTTGTGCAAAAAATAAGTAGTATTCAAAAAAATTACAATTATTTGTAATTTTAGGTTTGTAAAGTTGCATCTGAGCAAATCTCAACATAAGGAACAATGTCCTTTGGATGAGACCAAGGTGAAGATGGTTGGTCGTAATGCACAACAGCATGTTTGGACAGAACCAAACAGCATATCAGCACAACCACCTCATACCAATCATCAAGCATGGTTGGAGCTCTGATGATTTGGGCTTCTTTTGCAGCAGTAGGTCTTGAGATCATCCGTCTGACAGCTAAGAGGTGGCTGAGACTGTGTCATGCAACAGAACAATGATGTGAAACAGCAGCACATCTATAACAGATCGGCTGAAAAATGAAAGAATCATGGTGCTGCAATGACCCAGTCGAAGTCCAGATCTCAACCTTGCATGAAAGGCTGTGGTGGGACCTTAAGAGATATGCATAAATGAATTCCTGCAAACCTCAATGAATTGAAGCAATGCTGTAAAAAAGAGTGGACAACAAGCCAAACAGGAAATAAGTTCAAGTTGTTGCTGCTAAAGTTGGTTCTACAAGCTCCTGAATCATGGGGTGTAGTTAGTTTTTCCACATGCTGCTTCTGCACTTTGGCTCAGTTTTTTCTTCAATTAATAATGACACGGTGTAATATTTCATGTGTTGTTCTTCATCTGAGGTCGAATTTCAATAATTTTTACGATCTGACTGGACAATTTTCTTTATTTATAACCCAAGAAATGAAAGAGTGTGTACTTTCTTTTTACCATGCATGTATATATATCACTACAATTCGTGAACATTAACTCCCCCCTTATTTTGTTCTACTTATCAAGTTATTCCTCACAGCCTTAGTAAGATGAACATACAGTAAGACCTTGCAGGCTGTTTTACCTGGGGGTTTCCAGATGATGAGATTCAGAATAATTCATTCATTCATATACTGAATATTTAATAAAATGGCATGGGGCAATATGTGAAAGGCTTATTTCATGTTAAAGTATTTTTTTAAGGCTATCAAATAATGTGTGTCCACATATTGAGGTCAGCGTAGACGGCTATAGCACAAAAAGTCCTTATATATCCATTTTAGTTATGTCTTAGAAGCTAATCTTAAAATTCTTGAGAATATAAGAGAATATCTAATACGCTCTGCAGGATGGCTTAAAAAGGGCCTATTTCCTTCAGAGAACTTCAAATTTTCACAATACAAGCTTTTCACCTGGCAGGAATGATCTGCAGGTGTGTGCTGTGGCTGGCATGTGTGAATTCAAAAGTTTAGGCCATTTATGGGATCCATCTGCCCCAGGACGTACTGCATTTAAAGTGCTTTATGGTACAGTATGGGATCGCCACGTACCTGTGATCGCCCATAACCTATTACATACATCTAAGCCTTTAAATATATAGCGTGGCTTGCACCGTGCCATTGTGTCACATAAATCTATAATTCATCATGATATATCTTGATATATATATCTATGCTGTATTTTTTCTTATGCAGTTGCTGCATATGCAAAGTCTTTTATTGTGAAACTCATCCTATGGTCATGTTTAAGACCAATAAAATGGCTTCGCCGTTCGTTGTTAAGCGACTATAGGGAACCGAAAGCAGGAGTGTGGTCCGCTTGCACCTCATTCTATCCTCTCTTCTTAATAGATTCAAATTAATGCAGTTTTGCCAGGAGCATCTGATGGAGTTAAGTTATTTGTCCTGGGCCTACACCCCTGTTCCACTCATCTCTATACAAATTCAATTTCAGTTAGAAAAGCAGACTCGCTGTTATTGCCCATTTGTCAAAACATCAACATTAGCGTGAATAGTCCGGTGGAGGAGGCGCTGGCTTGTAGCTTAGGACGGTTGCTTCCCTGAAGAAAATCAGATCAAGCATTGTGAGTGTCTCCCACACACCCCTTTGGTTTGTATTAATTCTTTCAAACTGCAGTGACAACGAAAGCCTGGAAACAATAGTCTATATTTATGCCATTCTAGTCTCTTCCGGTGTAGGTGTAGGTCTTCTTGTTTTTGTTTGCTTTTCTTTTGCTAAATGACAGTCACTTCTCCATGCCCTGCATGGTTAACATATGTGAATCTCTCCATAGTTAATTCAGAGCTTGTTTGTTTCTTAATTTGTATTTTTTTCAAGACAAAAGCGGGAAGCTTTAATAATAGGAGCAAAAATATGTTATACAAGCAAAAAGTTAATTTGTTAAAATGCGTTAAGGAAGCATGACGGCAGCAAACACTGATCAATGCAGCAAGCTCGCAGTGTGGGTGGACAAAGCAAAGGCTAGCTGCAGAAACAGAAAGTTTGAAGACGAGACCGTAGCAAAGTAAGAGAATTGGTTGCACAGAGGTTTGGGACCAGGGTGTTCCTCAGCTCCGGGGCACAAGCACTTAAGTTTCGCTCACCTATGGAGAGCAGCTTTGCAAGAGTGTGGGAGAGACAAAGTGTTTAAGAGGGGGTGTAGGGCGGCTGGAGGTTGCTTTTTTCTTCTTCTTCATCTGCCTCTTTTTCTTCTTCTTGGATCGAGTGCAAATAAAGATGCTGGAAGCACCCAGACAACTGTTTGTCAGCATTTTTGGCTTTCTGGCAGCATCAGATGAAGAAAGACTTGATAGAGAAAAAGGAAGGTGAATACATGAAAGTGGGATACTGAAGAGTGAAACATCAGCAGTGGTTTTGATTCACCTATTGATCTTGGCAAACTGACGCTCCCTCTCATCCTTGACAGTCTTTCTCTCCTCCCAACTGAAATCTATTTTTTGCTCCCATCAGCAGAAAGGAAAGAAAACATGGCTTTGGCTTGATGATGAGTCAACTCAACCCCGGGTCACGTGGTCTACTTTGTTGATATGAGGCTGAATAAAGCATGAGGCTGATCAAGAACAGAGTAAGTTTGCTAACCTTTAAAGTTATCTTTTACTAAGTTAAAACTGCTAATGCTTTCAATATAGGCTATGGAAGTTTCTAAGCCAGAAATGGCATGTATTTAATTATGCATTCACTTATTAAGTGTAGTTACTTTTTTGCAAAACTTTACCATTTTAATAAGAGTGGATACAGTGATTTGATGCAGATAGGGATTAGAAAGTCTGTTCACTCCCTGTTGTCATAGTAAAATTGGTTAAATAAGAGTGTTTGTAGAAAAGAACCTTATTTTACTAAGTTTTTAGAAATATAGTATCAATAAATAACAAAATATCAGACCTGAATTGAAACAATACTATTATCTTGTATTTCTGTTACAGGCAGCGTGACCTTCAGAAAAAATACAAAATACTATTTTGTGCTTATGCCAAATATATTTACAGCTCGCTGCTCTCTTCCTGGACGTCTTCACCTTTCTGAACTCCTCCTGGCTGAAGAATTGGAAAATACTATCTACTGTATTGCCAAAATTATTCACTATCCATTTAGCAAACACTATGAAAACACTACACATAAAACTGCATTACTGGAAAGTTGTACATAAAGCATCAAAAGTACAAGTATTTATTCTGTAGATAAATGTTCCCCATCACTGTTGTATGGATCAGTATTACTGCTGCAGATGGTTAAGCTTGAGCTGCTCTGTTCAGTCTGCAGTTATGCATCACATTCTTTTCAATCATTTGAAAACACAGGCCTGCATCTCTTAAAAAAGCAATACTAAAATCAAAACAAACAAACAGCTGAATTAAAGGGGTGTGATATGGTCAGATGTCTATATCTACAGAGAGATATAGGGAAGGTGGTGTGCTGCTGAAACTTAGTACTGGTTTCTCAGATATGCAAAACAGAAAGTGCTGGCTGAGCCTGCACCTATCACCTTGCCTGTTTTATTAAACTGGCTTTTACGTATCCTGTCTGTTGTCAAAGCTCTGCTTGCTAATGTGCTATGTGTGATATTCACTTTGGTGTGTTTAAATTAATGTTTATTTTTAGATTTGACTGAGCTAACACTGCCTGCCTTGAAATACCACAGGTTAAGGGAGCTGATTTTGCCCATAAAACTCTAGCATTCTGGTAATGTATACCACATATTGGTTAACGCCCCAGTCACACAGACCTAGAGACCAGTCAGTGACCAGCAAGTAACCACCGGCTGCTGGGAAAAAATGTGTATTCCCCGACTGGTTTCTGGAGGTTTCTGGCAGACAGTAGGTGAAACTAGGCATAAAGATGTATGCAGTGCTGCACGTCATGGGGCCAAATGTACTTTTGCATTTTACTCTGGTAAAAATTGCTCATTCCACATTGTGCAGCATTTAAGCTAAGCCTGGCTAACTTAGCATATTAGCTAAAAAATAACTGGGCATTTTAAAACCCATGCTGTTTCATTTTCTTGACAAGATTTAGATAAGACAATTAGAATGGACATAATATGGCTAACATGTTGCTGAAATAAGAGCCATATAACTTATAGCTGCATGTTTGTGCATGTGACAATGAACATGTAACAGGTCATTTAATTACGAACAGTACATTGAGGTTTTACAGGACTATCACATGGACAGGATCCTTGATTGTTGCCTTGGTTTACAGGTACTGCTTGGCTTTGGATAGACAGAGCTTATCTGTGGATCAAGCTAAGCTAACTGGTTCAACTTTCAGACAAGAGAGGGATACCAATCGCCTCCTCAAACTTGCAAAAACCTGCAAAAAAAGCTAAAAAATAGCCTTTTGAAAAGGTTTGTAATGTGCCAGTAGATGTTCTGAATGCAAGAACGCCTATCTGGGTTCTTAGTACTGTTATAGTTATAATTTAAACAGAAATTAGTTTCATTGCAGGTACATTGCAGTGAATTCTTTCTGAGACTTTTGACATTTAGATAAAAGATGTTTCCTTCGGGATCACACCGAAGGCAAAAGGGGGACAGTAGAATAGCACAGTATAGTAGAATAGCACAGTACAGTGTAGTATATTAACCTTCAAGGCCCTCCAACTCATTATAATGATGGGTTTAAAAGTAAAACTGAAATAGTTCTGAAAGTTTGTCTGTCATACTAACATTGCTGACAATAATTTAAACATATCTGTGGAACTCTTGGTTTAAGTGATGATCATTTGGTCTTTTTCTACATCTGGATTTATCTCCAAGGTGTCAAATAATTGTTGTCTTAATCTGCCACTGGTGACTATTTCTGTGAAAACACTTATGGAACACTTATGGGAAACCCTAATACATTTAAGGGGTCCCTGGGTGCATTTTAAGTTTGGGTCTGACTCATGACCACGGTTGCCCTACATTCCCTCTGTGCTCGTACGCTCTTCCCCTATCATCCGCGCCTGTCTTCACTTTGTACTCTCTAACAAACAGGCAAACATGGCTTAAAAATAATTTTCTAAATAATACCTTGCAGGCTGATATTTTGATTGTCGCTGCTCCGGCTTGGCTTTCAGCAATGCAGGGCATCAATTTGGAAATTACTGGCCAAAAATAGGAGGCAATTTACCTTCTGCAGCATCAAAATAACGTAATAAAGAATTTGCGTCTGGCAAATAAAATCCATTGATCATCTTTGTCACAGTTTGATGAGTTCAAATAAGAATTTTTATTATATTTTGATGGATAATAATTTCCAAATTGTATGTTTAAGAGTGAACTGTGTGTTATTAGCTGCATGCCAGTTGCAAATGAATGTAACATGTAATAAGAGGGCTTTATGGTAATTCTGAGCCAAAGCATTTTTCAGTAGTCACTTAATACGGGATAACCTGTGCTGTATACTCACTGGCCACTTTCTTAGGTACACCTTGTGGGTTGGGCCCCCTTTTGACTTTAGAAATGTCTTCATTCTTCGTGGCACAGATTCAACAAGGAGCTGGAAACATTACTCAATTTTGGTCCATTTTACATTACAGCATCACACAGTTGTTGTTTGTGCACCCATGATGAGAATCTCCCGTTCTTCCACATCCCAAAGGTGCTCTGTTATATTGACATCTGGTGACTGTGGAGTTCATTTGAGTACAGTGAACTCACAGACATGTTCAAGAAACCAGAAATGAAATGATCTGAACTGTGATATGGTGAGTTATCCTTTGGGAAGCAGCCATCAGAAGATGTGGTCATAAAGGGAAGGACATGGTCAGCAACAATACTCAGGTAAGCGGTGGGATTTAAGTGATGCTCAGTTAGGTCAATGGGGCCCAAAGTGTGCCAAGAAAATATTCCTCACACATTCAATTCAATTCATGTTTATTTATATATCAATGCACTTTATACTAAAAGGTAAAGACCCTCCAATATTTGAGAGAAAACCCCAGCAATCCCCTATGATTAAGTACTTTGTGATGGTGGGAAGGAAAATCTCTCTTTTAACAGGAGGTTTCTCAGACGCTCAGACCAACCTATCTGGCACCAACAACCATAACACGATGAAAGTCACCTTTCTTCCCCATTTTGATGTTTGGTTTCAACTTCAGTAGGTCTTGACCATGTCAAGATGTCTAAATGCACTGAGTTGACTCTATCAGGTGTTTCAAATTGTTACTATGTATGGGGGAGGTTAGAGGACGAGTGCCTGCAGCCATTTATAAAACACGATGAAGGTCATGGTTTGGTGTCAGTGGGTGTTGAAGATTGTGTTAAAACTGATGGGCTTATAAACACAGGGAAGTACTGTTAGATTTTGACCAACCATGCAATGCAATCTAGAAAGCATCTGACTGTCTTCATTTTACACCATGACCATGATCTCAAACACACTGCCAATGCAATAAAAACACACTTGGATAGAAAAACACACAATATAACACTATCAGTCATGGATTGACCTCCACATAGTCCTGACCTCAATGTGATTGAAGCAGTGTGGGATCATCTTGGCAAAGAACAGAAGAAAAGGCAGCCAACATCCAAAGAAGAGACTTTAAATGAGAAGAAGACTGCCTAAGAGAGCTCAGACGGCAATGAAGAATAAAGGTGGTCATACCAACCATTGATTTTCAAGCTCATTGGGATTGTACAAAGTCTGTTTTTATTTTATATACTGTATATCCGTGAACATTGGCATTCCTCGCTGCACTGTACAGCATACACTACGTGCAGTGCAGCGAGGAATGCTCAGACCTCTACATTGGAGAGACCAAACAGGAGCTTCATAAACGCATGGCACAACATGGAAGAGCCACCTCGACGGGACAAGACTCAGCTGTCCATCTGCATCTAAAGGACAAAGTTCAGTCTTTCGAGGATGCCATTTTGGACAGAGAATACAGATGGTTTGAAAGACGAGTGAAAGAAGCCATTTATGTCCACTGTGAACACCCATCTTTGAACAGAGGCGGTGGTTTACGACACCAACTGTGTGCCATCTATAATCCAGTTTTGAGATCCCTTCCCAGATGCCTCAATACCAATGTTCCCTCTAATATTTCATGTGCCTGAGCGAACACACAAACTCCCTGAGCGGTCCCTTGGACCACTGTGAGCAACAGCAGACGTGTGCACTGTGGTCACGCCAGCATCGAATCCATCCAAGTTACATGGTTTATTAAAATAATCAAATTACAGCATTTACATTATGTTAGACTACTTTTAATTAACTGCTTTAGCCCACTTACAATGAAAATTAAAAAAAAAAATTCTTGTTCATGACCTGTGTAGTATGTTAACACTATTGGAAGTAAAAATAACTTGAACTCCAATTTTGAAAACACAACTTTCTTTTTCTTTTTCTTTTTTTTTATAAAGCTCTGACTTGTATTATGAGTGTGAGTCTGTGGTCTGGGAGAGAGTCCTGTAACTCTCTGTCTGCAAAATACAGTATATAATGACCAATGTTGGACAATTAATTATATAGTTACTTCTTCAAAAAAGTAACTGAGTTTTGCAAACAACAAAGTTTTTTGCAGCTATTTACCTAAAAATGCAGCCAAGGCAGTTTTTTAAATAAAGATTTCAAACTATTTACAGAACAATCAGGTGTTCTGCATCAAATTTGATGCCACACAAATTATTTGTGACACTCCAAAAAATAATTTCTGTCCACTATAAAGGAGAACATCACAAGCCTGATACCTGCAGGCCTGACAACAGCAGATGTATCACTCCTGTAACACCTGTAACATTCAGCAGTCGCCTCATTGTTATGACACACACAACAAAACTATTGACTACACTACACACTAACTACACAAGACAACACACTAACTTTAGACTCCAAACACGCTAAACGCCGCAAATCTCTCACATCTCAAAACACCGCCGTCACTCCTAAAACTTCCCCCCTTCCTAAACAACTAAATACCATGTTGCCATATCATTTTTTGATTGGTCGACATGGTACATTTTTCCACCAATAGGAAAGGGTGGGGTTTTTTGGTTTTGTCTTTGCTCACAGGTGGAGAGTGCTTTTGAGCGTTTTCCTTATAAAACGCCGTTTTTACCGTTTCTTCCTGCAGTAAATATAAACAATTATATTTTTATTATATTTATATATTTTTTTCCTGAATACAATTGTATTCAGGAAGAAAACCAAACATTGCATATATTTTTATCATAACTCTGGTTTTACGTGGCCTATCAACACAATTTAAAAACTGGTGTAAAGTCCACACTTTTTCCGTCAGTTGTTCCGTCTGTCCTGCTCACATCTAGCTAAAACACCGGTGTCGGCACATAAGGACGCTGTCATAGGCTGTCAACGACGTTGATTAGCTGCCTATATACGAATGTGAATCGCATTATTGACTGGAGCAGCCAGTCACCGGTCGCTTGCTGACTCACACTGCAAAACAGAATGAATTGTTAACATATTTATTTTAATTGCAATTCAGGTTAGATTTTTTTTTTTGTGCGCAACGCAAATTTTCTGGGTGCAGAGACCGTGTCAGCAGCATGCAATTGCGCACGCGTGCAGCTTAGAGGGAACATTGCTCAACAACCACTCACATCCTGGGCCTTTTGACCTCAGTAAATCACATGATAGGGTGGGGCTATGTTTCACAATGGGTTCACCTGAATCCTTGGCTGATTGTGACCCACACCCGTTTTCACACCTTGGCTCGTGTGATTAGGTAGAGGATCAATAGGGGGTCCATGACCCTCTTGGGGGGACACTCCCACAGAGCTTAAATCTGGGACTCTCCAACAGTTGCTCTTAGAACTGAAGAAGTTTCTCGGATGAGAGGTGACACATCTTCAAGGAACCTAAACAAGTCCAGACGCTTTTCTTTCCAAGCTCCTTAGAATCAGTGATAGACGTTCAAGTATTGCTACAATACTTAATAAATAATGCAGTTTAAATCTTTGGGTTACACGAGCCTTTGGGGAACATTTTAAAGTCTATCTAAAACAAGAGTCATTTGACATTGGTATTGGTGGGTGGCCAATAAATGCAGCCATTTCATCATTCAGACAAGGTCTTTAAAAAAAGTTATTACTTTAATCATGGTAAGAAAAACCTATACACTGCATGACCTCGTTGTCCTCAGCCTCAGTACTGATGATTGACAGATCTAAGGAGCAAACAGCCAGGCTGGCACGAAATTTGTGGCTCACATTCACCCATCTCGTAGGAAGAAACCTATTGATTATGGTGACTGTGCGTCCTTTTCTCTGGTGCTTCCATTAGGCAACTTAACTTTTCAACAAAACACTGATAGCTTTGTTGGCAAGGCATTTGTTGTGTTCCCAGGAGGGAGAGAGGCAAATATTGATGATATTCAAAGTGTCAGCGAGATGCCACACTTGTACCTCACAACTCGTAATATCTTCTGTGTGTGCATTAATGCTCCAAATGGGTTTGATTTTGAAGACCCAATGCTCTTTACTGCACAGCCATGATCATAAGACAGCCTTATGGCCACCCACACCCATTCTGTCATCATTCCAGTACAACATCTGTCTGCGAGGATAATTGCTAACTTGGGAGATTATTAGGACTCTGTGGTCATCTGCTCTTTCTTTGCGTGCAGAGTTTTGACAGTGGGCTGACTTTTAAAGATAATACAACTCCTGGTTCCTGTAATTCATATACACATTATTAATTGTCATCCTCCATAAATTTCCAGAACATCAGCCTACTCTGCACCTTTCAAGAATAAAAGTCTTTACAATAAACCATTTTTTGTATATAAACTACATAAAACTCATCATTTTCACATCTGCATGTCTTGATGGGTCAATATGAAAGTTATGTTTCCTGCCCATGATGACAAGGGCATGCAGCCCGACATTTTAAGCACCGTCCACACAGCAAACAGGCTGACTCCTCGAGCATGTATGTCATGATGTGTCAGCCTGCTTCATTCCCAGTCAAACGCTGCCTTTTTGTCAAGGCAGCTGGCATCTCACAGATACACATATGGTCTCCTTTTGTGTCTGTGCTGTGACATGGTGGGTTGTAGCGAGAGGAGTCTGCCACTCTGAACTGCTTACATATGCATGTTTACAAAGGACCCCTTTGTGTCACATTTAAACATTCTGGGTAAGTGTGGCAGTTTAAATAAAAATGTTTAGCACTAATGATGTAAAAGGAAAAAAAATATAACTTAATCTTCCGGTAACCCTCTACAGGGTACTCATTAAAATACTGGGAAATTCTAAATGAATCTATTACAAGATTATGTCATTATTTCTATTATTCTATTACAAGATCTCCATCAAGGTCAATGAAGTTGCTATACAGATAAGATTAGGTTTAGGGGGATAGATGATCTTTGTTGATTGGCTGGGAGAAATCCATGTAGTTCTATGACCTAAAACAGAGGAGAGGGGCGGTAATTTGGATTGATTGATTGATAATACTTTATTGATCCCAAAGGAAATTGGGTTAAGGCTGCCGGCAACCAGCTCCACCTTAAACGTCCGACCGTACATACAATACCCAAACATCACATGGGGAAGACAGGTCGGAGAGGCAGACCACTAAAGTTAACAAATATCAAATACCGATTCCCACCTGATAAAAGGTTAAACTGAATAAAGTTCCCAAATGGAACACAAACTGCGATAAAACTGCGACCTGCATGTCCAGTCTGCTCATGCAGACATTATCGTTTTTTAATCTCCTAAGACCCGAATTCTTTCATGGCATGCATTTTGAATTTCTCTTTGCTATTTGGGCTGATTGGGACCTGATGAATGTAAAAACAAAAAATTACCTGATATATATATATATTTTTTTTTTTTTACTGATTTTTGTTTCTGAGAAAAATAAGCTCCACATATGAGGACATTCTTTTAAAATTTCAATAGAACAGTGGTAGTATAATGTCCTCGTAATTGGATATCAGGCCCTTGTAGAGCAAAATTGTGTATTTTGGTCTAGACAACCCAAAATGTAATGTCCACATATGTTGACGCCAGGTCCTAGTTGGTTAAAAAAGGGACAGTTATCTTTCACCTTCCAACATTGTTGCTGTTGGCGCATCGAAGCACCAGCGTCCAAGGACACCATGTGCATATTTCTATCACACCAGTGGCAACTCAAAGAACACATATTTACCGTATTCATAAGTTAGCCTTGTCAAGCAGTTGCACATGTAGAATTCATTAATTTATGCATACTGCAAATTTGTAAAAGTGTGTGCAGGTTGACATGTGACTCCAATGACAGGTTCGTCCATAAATCAACCATTTTGATCCCTACTAAAATAAAAAGCACTGAATGGATTTTAAGGGGATTTTGTAGTCCTTTTCCAAGAGGAATATCTTACACGTCGTTCTTTTTTTTTTTGCCACAGCAATGTTGCAATTTTAACTCATAACAAGAGAGATTAGCACCGAATTTTGTGCTTAATGTTGTAATTGGCAGATGATATATCATAATTTCTTTGGTTGCTTTTAATTCACCATGAGAGACACAGGTCTAGTGTGAAAGTAAATTTCCATCCCTCCCCTGTTACATCCCCCAGATGAGCTGTGGTTTTTAATTTATCGTATTTCACCCATAACAATATTTATGCCCCAAATTCTTTAACACAAGTTTGTATGTAAGTACAATTTAATAAATCTGGAAGATAAAAATTCCTCAACATTTATAAATTGAGTTTACGGTATACCAAGCACTTTCTCCTTAATGATAAATTATTTGAACAAATAAACCTTTGATTTTATATATTTCAGCTGCATTTTACTCAGAATGATTGCTTCATGTTTATGAGTCTGTTTTTTACCGCACGTTCATGAAACAAATTCCAGTCAGCCCTGACTTACTTGCCTACTTGCCTTGACTAATAATTACACATTATCCAGCAATATTTGGCTTAAAACACACCAGTTTAAGATGGCGAACATGGTAATTACCTGCTTAACATCATCATATTAGCTTTATTATTGGCAGCTTGTCAGCGCAAAGAGTGCAGAGCTACAATCATGGCTGAAGACCTCTCAGTCTAGTTATGATATTCTGTAACATACTTTAAATTCACCAACATTTCCCAGCGAAACTGCAAATCAAATCCCTGTCAAGTCAACTTGACAGGAATATTTACTCCAAAGTAGCTTTAACCTTTCGGTCTAATCTAACGTCTGCATTTGAGTAGGAAAAGTGAAAAATCAATCAAAAGCATCCTTGACATAAAAATCTGTAAATCACGTCCATGCCAAAACCAAACTGCATTAAATAAACAAATAAGAAACTCTATTTTTTTAATCATTGTCTAAGCATACCACTTATTCCATGATGGAAAACACTGCTTTGTGATTATTTTTCTTTTTAAAGGTGGAACTATAATTTAGCTCCAAGCTGACAAAATAGAACGTTTAAAATATAAAACAGTGCAATTACATTCCTCCCACAATTCAGTTGAAGGACTAACTGGATATCTGCTTTATAGTATTAACTTTATTTATTAATAATTTTGCAATCATGAAGCAATGAAGTGAAGCTTGCTTTTTTTTTTTTGTTGAAACACTGCAAATAGAGCTCTTAAAGTGTTTCTCCTGAGAACTGTTTTAATTAAATGCATGCAAACATCAAACATGTCTTAATATTGTGGGCTTGTATAAAGGGGGAGAGGGCACGGGTAATTCAATTCCAGGATCAATAAGTCATTGGGGTTGTTCTAAAACAGATATGTCCCCCTGGAGGTGTACATTAAGACTGTAAGCTCTGATTTAGTGTTGGGCCCTGTTGTTTGTTTGTTGCACCCACAGTTCCTCTTCTCTCACCTCTCAGCATCGATTGCATTCCACCCCTTTGGATTTTTTTTTCCAAATAAATAACTCCCTCTATGCTTCAAAGGACCTGGATTGCTTCTTTGTTCTCTGTGCATGTGAGTGTGAGAGTTTTCATGTTCTCATCTATGTGTGTCCCTGGGTATATTAGTTGTAAGCAGCAGATAGTCTTAGATCACACTCCGTGTTAATATTCACCTCAGACAAAGTTTTAAAGGCACGTTTTTAATCGAGGGGAAAAAAAAAATAGTTTAACATATCACACAGGCTGATTCATCTGTGAGAATTTATTTGAATTTATTTGTGAGTAAAAGAGAGGAGAGAGAAAAAAAAATCAACAATATTTCCTTCAACAGCTGGTGTAGATTAATCTCCGTCCTCGCAAGACGGGGGAAGGCGTAAAGTTCCAAAATCAAAGTCTTGCAGGTGCAAAATTGAATCTTAAATGTAAATTGATTTGGAGATCAAACATTCTCCAGCCCCTCTATCATTTTAATCAGGCAAAGTCGAGACACTGGTAGAGTAGAGAGGTGCTTGAAATTCTGAATTCACCAAATGCATCTTCCAACCTTGATTAAGGGTGCGAGCGTGCGGGGGAGGGAGGGGGCTCAGCTGCTGGTGTCGCGCTTTTGGGCCAGGTTGAAGAACGCGATAGCTGTGGAGTTGTTCGTGTTTGGTGGCTGTTCTGGTCATCTGAGGTCTGCAAAGTTAAGTGCGGTGTCTCTTGGGTAACTGTTCGAGCAGTGGTCGAGGAATTACACCAACTTTCTAGCGCTCACTTTGTGCAAGTTAATCAAAGAGGCAGTGCAGATTTATAGGAACAAATGACCGGAATAAAGATTAAATCATCCTATATTGAAAAAGAGCACAATTATCCCTTATCTGCAGTAGTAACTCTTTCAGAATAAAAGTTTTGTAAGTCTAGAACAGACACTGAACACAAAATATACATCAAACACAAATATTTCTTACTGATTTTTTTCCCATATGGGTTGCATGCACCGAAATACTTAATTATAAATTTAATCTTTTTGATTGCTTGTTAACGGTTTTGACAGATGTTTTGGATCGGCTGACACACGTTTGGGAAAAGTAATTATTTTTGCACCAAAACTGTGTCTGCAAAGTCTGAAAGCATTTGGCAAAATAGTTACTGAAACTTTTATTTATTAATTTGTATTCATGATTTAAGACCACAGGCTGATATACTTGATCACACCGAGAAAAGCAGAAAAATATCGATGGTAGATGCTAAAAATGGGTAATTTTAACCCACTGCAATATGGCTGCAAGGGAAATTGCTACTATCATAGTATATTATACAGCATAACACAACTTTAGTGGCTATTAATGAGATGCTACTGCCATAAAATTGAATCAGTTGATATAGATGCATAAATGCTAAAAATCTGTATTGTTAGCGTGTTTCTAGGTAGTTGCTAGGCAACATGATGAAGTCATAATTATTGATGACATAAGATGTACACACATGAGAAGTTTGGTTCCTCAACTCCTGATGATATTATAGTAACAAAACTGGAAACGAGGTAACAATTTTGCTCTTTTGGTATGGAAATCTAATCTTTGATGATGATGTAATGTGATAAAAACACTTGCTTTTATCAGAAGTCATAAAATCCAGGATTTAAGTTTCTTCTAGATTCAAGAATCGAGCCAGCCAGGAGTCGAACCTAGAATCTTCTGATCCGTAGTCAGACGCGTTATCCATTGCGCCACTGGCCCACCTGGTAGGGCTCCCTACATTGTCCTTTCTTCACAATCAAAATGTGGTGTCGATTTGTTTAAGAATACATGTATGTATCTTAAATTTGTTTTCCAATGGGAAAACCAGTTTGGCTTTTTATCTAGAAAACCAGGGTGATGCTAACTGTGGATTGGCCAGATGAAAGAGTCACCCATGCAGCACTTGACTCACCCAAATCCCACATATGACTAACATTTTTACAGTTTCTTTATTCGTATGCTTTTTTATTTGACAGCTCCTAGTTTCCTGGTTTCTTGCATGATGAAGAAAATGGAAAAACACGGTGCTGTCATGAAACATGCGTTGCCTTTAAATTATGTTTGCTTCAAAGTCCTGCTAATGGTCACAAAAACCAAGGAAAATTTGGTCCAATTTACATGAAAAAATATATTGATTTTTTTCTAATTTTACTGCTTTCCAGTTTTCATACCTTTAACTCCTCACCAGGATTGCGAGCTACACACAGCCTCTTCCCTCTCTGTTGACATGGAGGTTATATTTAGAATTTGGATTGAGTCTTTCCTGTGTTTTATTTCATACTTTTCTGCTCAGGGCTTGTTTGTTTGGCTACTGTTCTCTTTATTTGAAAGTATTTTACATTCAGAGTTGGAAATATATACGTTTTTTGGGCTTACTAGATAACAGTCTTCCTATATGTGTGTGTGTATGAGCATACTTGTGTATAAGGTAAACAAAAGAAGAAAATCCTCATAGAAAACAACGAAAACAAAGCTCTATGAGGTACTCTGAGATCTCACATTTTGACAGTTAGAAGGCAGAAAAGTTTTGTGTCTGATGTGCTTTGTCCTGATGTTTGAATCTTTGAGAAACACATTTCATTTGTAATAATCATATTCGTATTATAATCCAGCCTGGACTTATATAGGTGGTTCTAAATCCATTCTGTGGAACTGAGACAACAATCCCATAAATCACTTTTAGTTTATACACAATGGAAATTTTAAATGGGTAAATTCAAACTACATGTACTCAGATCCTTTTTTCCTACATTTTAAACAGATAATACAGGAAAATCAGGAGCTGATGAGCTCTGCAACAATGTTTATGATACAGTTCAAGAGTAAAACTATGGTCTAATACGAGGATTTATCTTATCAGAATTGTAACACTGGGGCTCTGATATGGGGATGGACACACAGTTGTTCTTGACAGGCCGCAGAGCTGCTTTGGTCTTCTGAGAATGTCTCATCTTCTGCTGCACCTCTCTCTCCCTTACCCTTGTGCACTCCTGCTTCTTTACATTTCTCCCCCCTTTCTCAACACATCTGCTCCGTTCCTGCTTAACTCATTATATGAGCCCGAATGGAAGAACGGGAGAGGAATACAGCCTCTCATACATGATGCGCCCGGCTAATTACCCTGCGCGGCTGACGTCGCCGTTTTTTTTTTATCTCCCTTACCCAAGAACAGATTAAACACTTGGGATTGACCTGCCCCAGATTTTACGCTACATTGAACTCTTAACAAATGATAGGAGGGTCATCCACGGACAGCTAATTGCAAGAAGCGTATGGTGTATTAAGTCATAATCAAGATTAAATCACACATTTCTAACTTAGATCGCCATTTGGCCTCCATCATGCATTACTTGCATCACTCTAATCTCAATTGCAAATATTGCCTTTTTTGTTCTTTTGTATTAATTTCAGCTTAAATCATAGTGGGGCAGCACGCATAAATACCGAGTATTATGCAATTTAGCTCTTAGACCAATAACAGGCCTCCCAAAGGCTAATGACAATGAGATTGTAATTTCGAAGGAGAAAGGAAATCTATCTAATAAACTGTCATCTGACACCCTTGTCATCTTCCATTTGACAAAACAACAAGGAATGAATTAATCATATGCTTTAAATCTCCTATGATTTCCTCTGCTTTAGCTAATCGTTTCACAAAGATGATTTTTAAAAGAGACTGTTGACAAAATGAATAGATGAGCAATTATGGGTTTCATGGGAATGGCAGATGGAGGCAGAATCAAAGTGAGTGTAAACTGTAAGAGCTCAGCAGAATTTATGAGGGGAAAGAAAAAACAATGCAAATGTGCCAGAACAATGAAGAGTTTCTCTTTCAAGTCTTCTGTTGTACAGAAAATACAATTGAGCCACTGTTTTTTGCACAGAGCAAAAACTTTCTGACTAAAAGTGCACCGAAGCAATTCTGGAAAAAAAAGGCTGGGTTATTTCATTTAACAAGCAAAGCGAAGCACTTGCAGTAAATAAAAATAATTACCTTTTCTGGATAAAATCTTCCAGGCCTTCATGTGAGTCAGGGGTTCAGAAGCACAAACAAAGTTCACAGTCACCAGATAACATCGATTTCCACCCTGCATGAGGTGTATTGGTGGAGCTATCAATAGCGAGAGCAAAGGCCTCACTTCACTGAGCACTGCGTGACCCTTCTGAAACATCCACACTTATCAGTCACACAGTTTTGAGCCTGACCTCTTTTTTGTAAAACACAATGCTGATACTCAAAAGGCGCTGCCATTCACATTGGCCTTTAAATGGCTTTTTACTCCTTTTTTCCCCTCTTTTCTATTTCCTTCAGAGAACAGTCACAAATAGGCTCGACCAAGTGGTGACGATGTACAGATGTGTGTTACCTTGTCTTTTTGCGGCGCCGTGTCTGTACAGAGGTTTTGTGTTGAAGAATCAGATGAGGCGAGGGATGAGTTTGACACTCTAAAGTGAAGCGAGACAAAGGCAAGCCAGAGGATGAACATCCCCTGCCAATAAACCTGACATTTCTCCTCTTTGCACTCCAATATCGCACCAATAACAATTAGCCTGGTAATTGTTTGGCTAATTATGATTAAATATCTGGTGTGGTGCCAGCAAAGCAATCTCTAGTGCAGCTAGCAGTAGTGCAAATGTCAAGGAGTCACTCTGCATTGGTTTAAGGCAATGTAGTGAAGTGAATGCACGGAACTTTACTGTGTTTTCATTCTTGTAAACACAGATAAAGCTTAAATAGGTGCACCCGCAAACACTGCGTTCTCTCTCGTGACCTCAATTTGTAACCACAGCTCTGATTTTTCTTTGCCTGTAGGCTGCTGCTTATCAAAGTCTCCTGAACCAAAAGGGTGAAAGCAAGGGTGGATACAGAGGCAGGGGAAGAGGGGCACTTTAAGTAGCACAAATGCAAATTCCATCAGCAGTTAAAGAGAAAGCCTCCTGGCTTGACACCGTGTCAGGTCCTCACTGAAAAAGACCAGTTGCCACTGACATCTCCTTTAACAAATCTAAGACATTGACAGCAAGTCAAGAGTTTGACTTTCCACTGGAAAAGTCTTTTATCTGATTTTATGGTGATCGTCAGAATTGCTATAGTAGAATAATATAAAACAATTCACACTTCCAGTCCTGAGAAAACAGGTCTACAGGACAATTAACTGCAAATGGCAAATCTGTTTTTTTTTGTCTTTTTGGTTTTGGGCTGTTTGTCAGAAAAAACAAAAGTAGACTTGGAGCTTATGATAGATAGTTCTGCCGTGTAGAATTTAGATGACAAGACAGACACCCACATTGTGACCATAGATAGTATTAAATATGAATGTAGTCACCATGATGTAATCGGTGTGGTCTGTGAAGTCCCCCAAGCCTAGCATTTTTTACCAGTTTCAAACTGGATGTCGTGACCAGTGGATTTGATTGGGCAACCGAGGACACCCCACACTGAGTGTGTTGTCCTCACAATGAGGGCATCCTAGATAATCTCCTCTTTTCTGACTTTTACTTATCCTTTACAAAATGGACTTCGTGTTTTCTTGACCTGAAACTAGCAATTTAACAAACACTCTCATCAGGAAAATGTTTACAATTGCTTGCAACCTGAGGAGTCCCCCCTGTTGACAATTACAAAGAATGATGGCTTAAAGCCCTCCTGCACTAGCCTCACTGTTTAAACCTGGAAATCATATCCATCCTTCATAATGTCCATGATAAGATCTGGTGTTTAGTATCAAACAGTGTGCTCCTGTATTTATGCTTGACTGTTTTTATGGTGTAAATACATTCACCCTGAAAAGTACAGCAACGTAATATGTGCTACAAGTACCCAGATGTTGTCTTATAGTGTTTAAACGGTCAAATAGTGTCTAACTCTGTACAATCCTCACTGCTGATTGTCATCATTTAGTATTAAGGGCCATTCACACAGGAAGTCATTTGCAGCATCATGGTAACCAGTGGCTATAGGGAAGCAATCTTATTGAGTGACTTCAAGTGACAAAATAACCACTGGTGATGCAAAGTGGGCAGATGTTAGCTGTGAGATAAGCAATAAAAGCGACTGCCAATGAGAGTGCAGCATACCAGTGATTGACATGTAAAAGGGTGCTAAATATCTTAGAGGTTTACACTAGAAAATTCATTAGCAACCAAGTGTCAGTGACAAAGCAATGTCCTTTAAAGTGTTGGCAAGTAACACAGTAAAGTAGTAAAGTAATATAGTACGCATTGAAGAAAGTGACACGTTACATTACTTTCACATTACTCTGGAGCGTCACCTGAATTGCACTGACCCATAATTGTTAGCTAACTATATAAACACGAGGCTAAGGCGCCACACAGTCACACAGCACAGATGTACAATCTTTCTCTTTATGTGTGAACACAAAACTGACAACAAAACGCAAAGTTGAAAACCAGCCCATAGAGACAGCAGCTCAATCGCCATATTGATTATACTGTGGAAACACGTACAGGTACCAATGGCAGCTACAAGCTCTCCAACGGCTTTGTGACCTGTTGATGTTGGTTCTCAGCTAGCTTTTGTGTTAGCATGTGGCCTGTGCAAATGCTAGCAAAGAGATGAATTTGTGTTGCAGTATAATGCAGATGTAACTGTAATGAGATTACTAATTTTAGTACACCCAGTTTTACACCCAGCACTGGAAACAAGTGAATTGCTCCTCGTGCGGATATCATCAGTGTACTACATTCAGGTTGTACCACTAGAATTGTTGAAATTGAGCAACAATGTACAAACATACCATGATAACTGACCCGTCTGAAGAAAAACAAACCTGCCTGCCTGGACCTCCACAGCTAACTAAATTGATGCATTTCATTTCGCTTGCTTCAAGTCTCTGCGTTAAAAAACTTTATCTCCCTGAACAACGACTTAATCAATAAAGAAAAGAGGCGATAGCTGCACGTTGAACTTTCTGTAATCATACCTCTAACAAAGTGACTTTAAAGCACTTACCCTCTGATAAAACAGTTACAACCCCAGATAAACTGATTCACATTCATCTTATCACCCCTCTCTGCCTCCACCAGCGATTCAAAAGGGGACAGGTCAGCGTGCTGTTGCTGCTTCACCAGGTCCTAACCCACGGCTCCGGCTGTGACGATATTGCTGCTGTTCCAGTCAGAGTGTTACCTCGTCCCCTCCTCCCCTCCCCTCCATGTCTCCCTTTCGCTCCGGGCCGCTCTTCACTCCGCTCCTGTGGCGGAACCGTCAGGTCCTTGTTGCTAGGCAACTGCTGTCTTAAGATTTTCCCAGTAGAGTTTTGAAGGTAATAAAACAATGCCCCAAGACAAACAGCGACTGGAACCGGAAAGGCCTCAGGGAGAAGGACTGGGAGGACGAGAGAGAAAGAGAGAGCGAGGGATAGTACATAGTTCAACTAAAACTCTCGTTTGGCTTTTAATTAAAAATAATTGTCGCTAAAAGACTCAAACTCTGGTCAGAATCAGTGAATATAAGCAGAAGGAATGTGAGGCATTGAAGAAAGAGCCATGAAATTCATTCTTCTCATTCTGCCATCACACCTTGTAATTGAAATCTTATTGCGCGATGACTGAGCATCCAAGCTGAGAAACAGCTGTCTTTTTCAAGGTTACAGAGTCCCAAGGTTATGCAAACATATGGCAATGTATTACTTCACTCTCCATCCTTTGATACATAACCATGCTCACCCCGATTACAGTTACAAGATGGCAACGCTGGAGTTTTGATTGACACATGCCACTCTGATTTCTTTTGTGCTCCCTAAAGAGAACGGTCAGCCTTTTGTTCAGCGGGTGGGATGGCTCATTTTCCGCAGGTCTGGCTGAGAATACATGTGAGCAAAAGCTTGTCTGCATACACAAATGAACCGATTTGTCAGGCAGATTTGATTGGAAAGAGATGTGTTTTTTTCCTCTCTCTCTCCTCTCTTTCTCTCTATACAAGACACCCTGTGAAATTAATGCAACACAAACAAAGTATTTGGAGACAGCGCGCAGCTCCTCTGGCACACTGAATTATGGCAAGGCATGAGGGAGATGAAAACTTTTGTTTTATTTCATTTGCAGTTTTCCTTTCTCCCCATCCAAGCCCTTGTAGGAGATGGAACATCAAAGAAGAGCTCTTACTAATACAAGCAATAAACGACTCCCACAAGGTTTGGTTTGAATTTAGCAGGTTTTTCCCTATAGCGTGCTTTTTATGAGTGACACAAGACAGCTCAAACAACTGCTCTCCTTCCCCCTATTTAAACCGCCGAACAATACGAGGTGTCACAGATTCCAAACCTCGGGAAAAAAAAGCTGGCTGAAGCTGAAAAGCAGGCGCATAAGAGATTTTTAAGAGTCTCTCTTGACACTAAATGACAGGGAAACACTACTCTAAAGTAATCATCAAACATGGCACCGAAGCACCCCTCCCGTTCGATTCATTATTTAATTGTATCATTTCAATCTGTGCAGTTGCCGTTTGACTGTTGCCAGCTTTGCCGGGTGGAATTGAACACGAGAGAGAGAGAGACGGGAGACGTTGGCCCCCCACTAATCAAAATGCAAATATCTGCGTCCCTGTTGGAGTATTAGTGCATCTTGGAGGTTGAATCTCGTGGCTCTAAATTGAAAGATGATGAATGTGCAGGTTATTTTTTTGATGCTTGTAATGTGAGGCAGCTTTGAAATTAAAAAAAAAAAGTCATAAAAATAAATAAATAAAAATGCAGATGAATTTAGAGAGTAAATAACAAGAGCGGGAGGTGTAGAGTGATAATAGAGGGGATGGCAAGGTGCATAACAAAAGTGTCAAAGGTTTTTGAGACAGCATGCTGCCAGTGACCACAGTGGCACTTCACAGATGCCAGGTAAAGACTTGATTACATGGAACAATTGCAAATGGTCTACGTGACACTTGTTATCTGGCTGTCAATCACAGGAGTCACTCGAAGATTGTGAGAGCCGCGTCCTTTGACCGTCAACTGTGTCCGCCTATCAGGCAGACTGTGCAATGAGTGCATGAACCCTTTGAAACACACCGAGGTATTGTATTCCCTGAATAAATGCAGATGGATATATATAATATTTAATAATATGCTATATATTAAAGTGAGTGGCTAATGCAAAAAAACTATTTGTCTAAATAAATCGGCTCAGACTTCTAAGACTTAATATTTGAAGTTACCCTAGACGCTTCAGCACAGTGGTGCTTTGTCTTAAATAATAACGAGTATACTAACATTGTTTGCAATTATATTGCTGACATACATGTAGGTACTATGTAAACCGTGCTGTTAGATGGCAATTAACAACACAGTCATGTGAAAAAGAAAGTATTTTCACAATACAGTCCTGTTCAAAGCTAAGTGCCACCCATGCTTCAATAGCTTGTAGAACCACCTTGAGCAGCAATAATTTGAAGTAATCATTTTCTTTTTGACTTTATGAGTCTCTGACATTGTTGTGGAGGAATTTTGGCCCCCTCTTCTTTACAGCGTTGTTTCAGTTCATCGAGTTTTGCGGGTATACGATTATGCACAGCTCTCTTAAAGTCCCACACTAGCAAGCCAGTCAGGTTGGGGTCTGGACTTTGACTGGGTCATTCTTGATTCTTTTGTTTTTCAGTCATTCTGTTGCAGATTTGCAGTTTTTCTTGGGATTACTTTTACTTTTATGGAAGAGGCTTGTAAACATTTTAAAGACGTCATACTTGTTCAGCCTTTTTCTAATTGTGCTGTCATGAACTTTAACATTTAACATGCTGACTGAGACCTGTTGAGTCTGATATGTAGCTTGATTGCACAATCTGACCTTGTGTGAATACTAGGGATGGGTATCGTTTAGGTTTTATCCGATACCGGTGCCAAACTGGTACTTTTGAAACGGTGCCGGTGCTTAAGCGGTGCTCGAACCGGTGCTTAAAGAATGGAGAACACAAACTTTGTCCAAAAACCTCTCATGTTTAGCTGTTTTTTTTGTAAAAAGATAACAATGTTAGCCTTTTCTGCAGCTATAGGGCATATATGGTATCACTCTATCAAACAAGAAGACAGCCGCATGTAACTACGACGGTGTTTGCTAGTTCACCTTACGTGCATTAATTTAATAACGTGGTTAGCCTACTCAACGTAAATTACACACGAACGACATTAAGCTACTCACGCAGAGAAGAACGGCTGCTGCTGCCATCATCATCCGTCATCATTTCTGCTACACTGGCAGGGCTAGCGGCCAGGACTCTACTCTTCGGGTTCTTGGGGGATGTTGCTAACTCCGGGTCCGATAACAGGCACCACACCCGCAGTAGATGTGCCGGTGTGAGGTCTTGCAGCAAGCTATCAAATACGGCGCATTTCTCGGCTTTTAAAAAAACACTATGCGTCGCCAGGTGTTTCATCAGATTCGAGGTGTTACCTCCTTTGCACAGTATCACCTTAAAGCACTTGTTGCAGGCTGCTGATTTTGCATCTTTTGCTGTGAAGTACATCCAGACTTTTGACCGCTGCGCCTTGCGCATTTTTAATCTGTAGCTCTGCTCTAAAAGAACGTACGTACCTGGGCCCGCCTACTATCCTTGGAAAGGTAAAATGATTGGCTAGAATCCAAAGTGTATGACATCTCAAGAAAAAAAAAAAGCACCGAAATAAAGCACCGAAATGTGCACTGCTTTGCGGTCTGGTTACTACTGTTTATGTCAGAACCGGTGCCATTATGGCACCAGATACCGGTACCCATCCCTAGTGAATACACGCATGAACGCTCCAGACTGCCAAAACTTCTGCTTTTATAGAGGTTGTCGGACTTCCTGATGATCCGGTAATCAAATGCATCAAATGCATTCAGCACCTGGCTGCTACTTGTACTTTTAATTTCTACAGAGGGGGTACTTCCTTTTTCACAGTACTACATAGATTTGTTTTTAACTTTCTTTTTCACATGACTACACATCCAAATGTTGATGGAAATTTAATTAAAGCTGCAATCAATTGATCACAAAGTTAAAAAAAAATATTATGGTGACACCAAGTAAAAAAGTCAAAGGACCTCAAAAGTTATATTTAATGAGTTGAAGTTGTGCATGAATGTGAGTACCAAATCTCATGACATTCCGATCAATGCTTTTGTCCCATTTTTTATACCAATGAAAACCTTATGCTTAAATGATGCTTAATTGCTGGCTAGATTTTAAGCATTGCACCAGTGAGGTGAACATAATGGGATAAACACATACTCTACCTCACAATGATGGTAGAAAAAGGGCTTCACTAACAATTAAGAGTCATCCTCAGGGGTACATGAATATATATAACTGCATGGCAATCCATGTATAATAGTTGTTTGGACTGAAATTGTGCATGGACCGATTGACAGACTGAGTGATGTCATAAAGCCATGCAGCTTGTGCCTATAAAAAATACTCACTCTAACAAGTCTCACAGCACATGGAGCTACCTGACCCTCGATGCCATCTCTACATTCAGACCAATCCAGTGCAGCTCCTTTGCTGGTGGTGACATTATACCTTATATCATTATCATGCATTGCTCATCTGCAGATTTCAAACATTCACATTTTCCACACGCAGACAGAACAAAACTGGTTCTAGTGGCCATTTGAGAATATTCTATTTTTCTACTTGGTCAGGAAAATGATCCAAAGGCCACAAGGTGGTGCTAGTCCATTGCTCTCCATCTTTTCCCCTCTATTGGAATGAACTTACTTCCTGTTGCTGTCAGACACTGCTTGTCAATACTTGAGCGCTCAGCACAGTCTTTCATACCTGTGTGTCTTTTGTGTGTATGTGACTGGAAATGAATGATTAAACAAAAACGGTGTCAAAGACACTACTCGTTAAAATAATATGTGTATATATCACACAGGAGCACTAGTCATCAGTTTTTGCCTAATTTGATGGTATTTAAACTAAAACCAATCAAACGAATTCTCCTCTGATTCAGTCTGCCTCTCTTCTGTTTTGCATGTGGTCCCCCCCCTCTTTCACATACACACTACATCCACTTGCGTTATCTGAGTCTGGGGCTTCTGATTTCAGGAAGCAACACAGTTCAGTTAATGGAAAAAAAAAACTCAGAGCAAATCACCAGTAAACCTCTTCCGTTGCAGACACTGACGGGATACGTCCTCCTTCAAGATTACATGTGATGCATGAGCAGTTTGAAGAAACAAGCTGCTCGCGAGCTGATACCTGGACAGATATTTGGATGAATGGTGGCGCTCATGTATGATTGTACTTTTGTCATGCTGTGACACTTTAGTTTGTGCAGCGACACCTTTACAAATGCTCTCCCACGAGATACAGCTCCCAGCCATTCTTTAAATTTGAACATCCGGCACGTTAAATCAAATGCAAATGCTTGTGTGGGAACATATATAAAGAGCCCTGCTTGAAAAGAAGGCTTGCACCTAGCGTTGGTAATTTTCCTAGTGGTATTAATCTCTTTATAAGACCCCTTTATCGCTATTCCTTCAGTTTTTCACTGTCTTTTTGGCTGAGATGATCCTATGAAGTGTCGTGACTGAGCTAAAGGAGAAAGCTTCAAAAATCTGGAGTACCAATTAAAGAAATGGCCGTCCTCATCCTTGAGCAGGCCTGAAAGCTGAAAGACAGAGAATCTTCAGATCCTGAAGATCTTTATTCTCTTTCCTTTCTCTGTCTTATCCTTTCAGACCATTTGCTTTGGGCTCTATCTTGACCTTCAATAATGTATCCACACTCAACATCTGAATAGGGGACACAGCAGGGAGTGTCATCACTGAAATTCAACTCTCACAATGAATATTGTCTTAATTTAGGGCTAAGTTCTGGAGTGGAGACGAGGGCCATTGATTATGCCCTGTTAATCAGCACAGTAAAGGCATTTTTATTGAAATTGGAGTTAGAAACATTCACAAACATAGTACATGTCCGTGTGACGAACTCAGGTCTGCGAGCAAAGTTGTCGTAGCACGATTTGGACTACAAAATGCCACATCAAAGACATGCAATGAGCTGGGGTTCTGGCACATTTACAGGTCAGACGGCATCCCCTCTTCTCCTCCTGTCCACTCACTGAGCTACTACAGGAGGGTCATTATAGGCAGAAACATATGCCATTCAGCAGGCATGGTCTGCTGTCCAATTAGTGGCCTGAAAGCACTCATCTGAAGCCAAGCATAGAAAGTGGCAAAACACATGCAGACAAGTCCAAAGTAATCACATTTTGTCCCTTAACATCTATAGTTTACGGTGTAAGTTTCCAGACTTGCATCACAGTTTGAATTTAAAGCAAGGGGGAAAGAGATATTTCTTTACCCTCTACAGGAGTGTAGGCTGCACATACAGGAACACACAACCACTCACTGCGTGTTTCATAAATCTTTTAAACTCCTGTCAAGTCACACCAATATTCCCCTTACAAAGAAACTGTGTCGCCTCTCTGAGACGCATAAAATCTTAGAAGAAAATATCTTTTCCAAGCTATTTATTTACTTCTCTTTTCCCCTCGCCCACACAATCCTGGCAGTTTTCATCTGCTTCATAGGTGCTGATATCCAGGATTCTAGGATGTCTGACTTTTTTATTTGCTGTCAGAGGAGAAGGCAAGGACAAGGGCTTAGCAAGTCACACAGCAATATCCAGTCAATCCTGCGTTTTTCTATATATCACACACAAACAAACCTTTGTACACTACAGCCACAACAGATAAATAAGAAATTCCAACCAAGTGGTATCTCACTGTTCTGTAAGTGGAAGCAACAGGTCAGCTGAGCAAGACCCTGCACCGAAATGCTATCTATATTAAAATATATACAATCCAATGAGGGGAGGAATGAAATAGGATTGTTTGTAGCAAAATTTGGAACAATGTTGGAAAAAAAACAACCTCTCTTCAATTGACATAGCAGGTCCCTGCCAAGGAGTAAAAACAATCTAAAATTTCATGAGCACAGGCCAGCTGAGATAAGATACACTTTATTTATCTAGAAAATTGGGAAGTTATTATATTATAGCAGCTAACTCACAAAAAGCTACTTAGCTCAGAATCAGCTTTACTGACCAAGTGCATGTGCACATACGAGGAATCGGGGTCCAGCTCTTTGCTCTCGGTGTACACTACAGAGTAGACAGCAGACAATAACAACATATATATTCATGGGGCAATGATGCAGAGCGCACAGATGTTTGCATGAAAATTATGGAATAAACAATGGAAGGATAACTAGTTACTATATAGAGAGTATCGTCCCAATCACTCTGCTGGGGGGTCTTTATCCTTCAAGCTCAGGTCCTCTATCAGAGGCCCGGGAGCTTGAGGGTCCTGCAGTAATCTTTGCTGTTCCTAGGACTGCGCTCTTCTGGACAGAGATCTCGGATGTTGTTCCTGGGATCTACTAAAACCTTTCGCCCAGTTTGGGGGTCACTGCACCGAGTGCTCCGATTACCAGTGGGACCACTGTTGCCTTCACCCTCCATGTTATTTTTCAAGCTTCTCGTGTTCCTTTTTCCTGATGTTGCTATTGGTCTGTATCGCTACGCCTATCACTACAGCCATCTTCATCTGCTTGTCCTCCACTATGTCTGGTTGGTTAGCCAACACCAGTTTGTCTGTCTGTATCTGGAAGACACACAGGATCTTAGCTCAGTTATTCTCAACTAGATACTGTAGGGGGACCTCGGTCTGTGTAGTAGAACCACCAGTAGGATCCGCCGGGGAAGATTCTCCAATTCCACGTCATAGGAACACAAAACTTGTCTTGACAAGACTTTCAGAACAAAAAGAAGCCATCTTTTTGCAGATAAAGTTAATGAAAAGAAAAAACAAACAAACAAACAACAGCACTTTTTCTAACAGACTCCAGCAGAAAAAAAGAAACTATAAGATTTCTCCTCTAACCTACATTTTGTTTTGTACATATTGCATACCAACATTTAGTCATTGTTATAATGAACTAACACAATTCATAGAAATATTTGACCGAAATATAGATGTATTTGAAAAGTAGTTCATTGATATATAAAAGCAGAAATATGCCCGAGGCACTCAGGTTGGTTGGAATAATAAAATTATTTAATACAAATAATAAAAATATGAAACAGTTGGAACAATACGGCAAAGAAAAAAACAGCCTACCCGCATCAACCAAAATAGTCTTCATCACATACACTCAGTGAAGAATGAATACCAGCTTAAAAGGACAACCGACAAACAGAGGAGAAGAAAAACTGGAATACATAAGATATATTTAATGGAGAGTTATATTCATTCAAACTATCTGACATAATATATGTCGACACAAATAGAAAAAACCCACAAAAGGCAATAAAATATAACACAGAAGTGACATGATATATAATTTGATCCACCATATAAAGTAATTAACAGCTATATTAATATAAACTATAAATATAAACATGCTTCATTGACCTATTAGCAAGTAAGCACACTTCATCTTTATTACACATGGTCAATGTACTCAGCATCTAGCTACCACTACAGAAGAAGAGCAGTAATAAAGCCAGTAAGGTTTTTTAAGTGACGGGTGATTTCAAATGCACCTTAACAAATATCAGCAAACATACAAATAGTTTCTGTTCTGTTTGGCCCACAGTGTGTCTGCACAGTTGTATTTCCCAGGGACAGAGAGGAATAAAAGGTAATATATGACGCCATCAGAGATGGAGAAAGATGTAAGAAAGCGAGGACAGGAGAGGAAGATGAGAAGTCATTTTCATCGGTGAGAACTGCTCAGCAAGTGACATTTGATACACTGGAAATTTAAATCTTTCTTGCAGTGTCCTAATTCATTTTACACTTGTTTAGTCACATATTGGATCTATACATGATGTAGTGCTGAAGTGATCTGTGTAACATCAAACTGAAGCACTATAATCGCGTGTTATTCATAGGCTGCATGAGGAAATATGAGGCTGTTTGATGAAGACTAAACTGCTTTGTTTGCAGCATTTACTGTATGTTGGACTGCGCCAGAGCAGGCTGTGATGTTTATGGTCAGTGTAAGGTCACATCAAGGTTAGCGAGCATCAGTTTAAGCCGATGGTGCTGATTAGACTCACTGAATTCTTTCTTTTACACTAATTTCTGCTATCAGTCCTTTTAGCTCATGTAACATCTCCTTATACCTATTTGATTTCAGCAGTGACTCTCATAGTAGCACCAGCACAGGTCAGCTGATCATGGCCTGTATCAATGAAGCTTGCAATGCAGATGATGATGACCCTGCTGCACCACTACAACTAATCCCTCTTTAACCCCTGTTCCCATGTAATCAAAAGCATACAGTACAATGTACACTATTTTCTAAGCAGAATTGCATTTTAATTACCAAATAACTAACTTTAAAAAAAAAAGACTTGCTGAAAATTTATGAAAAATTTAGAGTATGTATTTCGATTCCATACATTTCTCCGCCAGCACAGAATGAAATGTTGCCTTTTAATAACTCTTTCAGTAAAATGTAGTTAAAATGATTTGGCTTTGTGAGAAGGAATTAAAAAATGTAATCAATGAGTTCCCTCTTCTGCACATAACTAAAAGATTCAGTGCTGTGGTCCTTGCTCTATCTGTCCCAAACTTTTGGAGTAAAACGATGGGTGAATAAAAACAATATATATATATAAAAAAGGAGGTTCTGTTTGGCAACACTGATGACCTCAGCAGAGCCA
This sequence comes from Pelmatolapia mariae, assembly GCF_036321145.2. Classification (NCBI taxonomy): domain Eukaryota; kingdom Metazoa; phylum Chordata; class Actinopteri; order Cichliformes; family Cichlidae; genus Pelmatolapia; species Pelmatolapia mariae. Next base: position 77,277,297 of record NC_086229.1, read on the forward strand.
AGGACTAGCGGTCCAGTATCCAGAGAAAGATGGATTCCGCTGCCCGAAATGGGCCCGGATTATCTCTCTGGCGCAGGAGCCGGAAGAAAGGGAGCAACTGAACATCTCTGGGCGGTGAAAAATGAGGGAGCGAGATACTATTTCTCCTTTAATTCACAAGGGGTGGCCTGGCTCAGCCTGTGATAAGACACAAGTGATCAACATCCTTTGAGTTGGTGGCTCCCCTCCCTTCTTCCTCGCTGATATGTAGGACGTATTTTGCTTCCGCCAACAGGTACGGTGCAGGTAAAAAAGGAAACGGGAGGGGGGCGGAGAGGAAGCACGGAGCTACCCTATATTGCAGAGCCCAGATCTGGATTTATGATCATGGGCAGTTGAGAGTACTCCATTGGGTCCAGACGGGGAGGAGGGGGCTACGGAGATAGTTTGAGGTCCTTTTTCTCATTTCTTGTCTTGTATCAACATTCTTTGAATTGTTCCTCGCATTTCCTCCAAGGACAAACCATCCCTCTAAACACATCTCCGTCTCAAACCTTTAACTTTCTCCTCCATCCTTATTGAAGTGCTGCAAATAAATAAATTGATCTTCACGCCTGGTCAAATATATGACTGGCTCTACGCGTTCGAGGTGTTTTACACTTGGCCAGCGTCAGTCATTCTTGTGCCATTAGAGCATACCGTCAGCAGTTTTTTTCTTTTTTAAGCATTTGTGAATATTCCAATTAACCCACTGAAAAGATTCCGACTTGCTTCATTTAAGTATTGTTAACACGGCGCACTTACAGTTCAGCGGCTCATTTTGCTTCAGAAAACACAGTATAAAGTAATAGAAGCAATGGAGTGACATTTGATGGAACAATAGACCTCAATTAAATTATTATATTAAATTCACTATTTGCCAACTTCTGCATTATGCAAAAACACTACATGATACGGAACGCTGGACTGCTGAATAAATTACACGTACTCTTTCATTCTTTGAACCGAAAATTCTCATAAATTAAACACTTAAATTCATCCCTTAAAAAAACAGAAGAAAGTTTGATCAAATGAAGCACTAGCTTGTTTGTTTTCGTGACACTGATATGAGCTTCTTTTCACATTTCAGAGTTGTGTTCTGAAGAAGTGTAAACAAAAGTGATTCTATCAAAGACGGAAAGGAAATACACTTTAGAGGCATTAATTAGGGGAAGTGAGATTGTTTACTTCTTGTCATCTTCTTTTTGTTGTTCTTAAAGACGCCTTGTGTTCAGTTTGGTTAAGAAGCATTACAGGTGAGCACGTACCCGGCGAGTTGTGCGGTAGAAAGAAAGCTGTGAAGAAAACACCAAACAGGCTGCTGTTTTCAAATGCTGACATGAAAGTACGAGGGAACCGAAACGATTAAGAGAAAAGATGAAAAAAAAGAACATGAAGCTCTCTTATCCGAAGCTTCTATCTCACAGGTGATACGAGTTGTAATGGAAGTCCCCCTTCCTGTCGTACACTCTCCCCAGAGCCGGTCCAGCCTGGCTTTATCTCACCTTGGACAAACACGTGAGTGATTGCTGTCTAGACTTTTGCAAAGTGCCAACACTGAACCTCAGCTCTACAGCTTCTTATTCCTGTTTTGCTTTGCCAAAACTTCCAGTCCACCGCCCTCCTCCCCCTCCCCTGCAGGTTCACGGTTGTCACAGCCAATGAAAGCCACGGTCTCTTAAACCACCCAAACTGTGATTAAATCTTCACTTCCGAAATGCCAGAGTTTGGGTTTGCATCTATTTGGCATTGGGCTGGTAATTACATTTTTCTAATTTATTCATCTCAAAAGGATAATTGTTCACCTTGACATAATTCAACTATGTGTGATCCATGGGCGCAGAATTGTCTAATTGCTTTTATCGAGTGGGATGGAGGGGAAAAAAGCTAATTTATAAATAAATAAATTAAAAAACTCTTCTAACAACTTGACCAAAATAGAACAATAAAAATACTTTTAAGTGCTTGTACTGACCAGTTTTCTACAATCATATTTGTAATGCTAAGATAATCTACCGTATTTTTCGGACCATAAGGCGCACGCACTGTCGATGAACGGGTCTGTTTTCATACATAAGGCGCATTAAGCAAAACAAAACAGTCAGATAAGTCAAACTGTACTCAACTCATTCTTCTTGCTTCCTCCACTTCTGTATCATTGATTCATTAATGTTGAATTCTCTCGCAGCTGCTCTATTCCCATGTTGTTACAGTATATTAATGACTAACCTCGTATTGTGGATGGATTACCTCAGTTGTTCTCCTGAGTGAAGTTTGGTCCGTTTACAGCATCCTGCTATGCAATTGCATTTGTCCCTAACCATCAGGAACCCTCATGTTAAGTTTTATCGAGTGGAAAAAGTTAGCGTTCATTCTCCAGCTTCACTGCGTTTGTTATGCTAACATAGCTGTCACGTAGCACATCATTATATACCAGCTAGCCCAACTTCAGTAACCCTACAAATGTCACTGCTGTTTAGTTTTCTGTCTTCACTTACGTTGGAAGTGATAGCAGAGCTGTACGTTTTATTTTTTTTCACTAATCTCTCAGTCAGTGGACGGAGTTTTGGACCTAGATTACTCTGTGAGGCTCCTGACTGCGGTAGCCGTAATGCTCCGACAATCCATCAAGCGGTGCGGCTTCGTAGCTTACCAAAGTCGTACTAAAACATCATTTGACAGATTTTTGAGCGCCGTGTTCCACATAAAATCGGTTCGAGGTCAGTAAGACAACCAGAATTCATACATACACTGTCGATTCTTGAGAAAATTACAGGATTTTAAGTGCGCCTTATAGTGCGGAAAATACGGTACATAATATCTAATCATCAACTAAACTAGTTTTGCTTTGAAATGTATGTAAGTTAAATGCATTATTCTTGTTTTATTTATGTAAAATAGGAGTTACTGGTCACTATCAGGTGCTTTGTCAACTTTGTCAGAATAAAGTGGAAAATAACCAGCCACACTCTGCACCAGCACATGGTTGCTAGCATGAAAGAAAACAAGGCTACTTCTACTAGCAATGCTAATGTAGCTAAACCCTGCAAACTAATCTAAAACTATGCGTGTTTGCAATATTATATATGAAAATTTTGGCTACTTCTAAACCACGATTTGATTAACGAGGAGTTTGATTAATGGTTTCATAAAAAAAAAAGTATTTGTTTTGCCAATATTTAAGTTTGTATATTTAATTCTAACTAAGAACCTAGGAAGTTAGCCACCAGGAGTGTCTCTAAACGATTTTGGCCATAATGTAATAATAACGTATACTTTATTGATCCACGTGGGGAAATTCCTCTCTGCATTTAACCCATTCACTCAGTGAGGCAGTGGGCAGCCACTGGGCGCCCGGGGAGCAGTGTGTAGGGACGGTACCTTGCTCAGGGGTACCTCAGGGTAACCATTCAGTGGATTCGAACCCCCGACCTTCCGATCACGGGGCCACCACTCTACCTACTGAGCTATCCCTGCCCCTGTCATAGCTACCATTCATTTATATTGAGGTTATAACTTTAGTTAATTATTTAATCCTTTAAACCGGGGGTCCCCAATCCCAGTCCATGAGGGCCGGTGTCCCTGCAGGTTTTAGATCTCACCCTGGGTCAACACACCTGAATCACATGATTAGTTCATTACCAGGCCTCTGGAGAACTTCAAGACATGTTGAGAAGGTAATTTATCCATTTAAATCAGCTGTGATGGATCAAGGACACATCTAAAACCTGCAGGGACACCGGCCCTCATGAACTGGGATTGGGGACCCCTGCTTTAAATAATTTTTAAACGTAAAACATCACAAATTGTAACGGATTGTTAAAGACGCTTACTGAGTCCTTTTTATGTTAATTTGAGATGGGATGTTCCATGTATTTAGGATTGTTTGCTCCACTAAAAGCATGTGGGAAATAATAATGACAATGATAATAATAACAATCTTCATAGTCCTCAATGATCAACCCATAGCTACATTATGACATTTAAAATCTCACCACAGCAGCTCCTCATACAATGTTAACTTTTTGGAAATTTGTCGATGCATCTCATCTGATTGCTTGGTAATAAAGCTCACTGTTCATTTGATAGACTCCCATTCTCTGGAATTAAAGCGGATCTGTTATGGTGCATTTCCTAATGACATCCCGTCTCCCATAACAGTCCTGACATTTTGGTTGCCTTATTTATTTTTGCACTCTTTGCCTTCTCTTTGAAGGTCACTCCTAAATTACTTTAAAGCATGAAAATCACTATGTCCACAATCCACCTTTAATGCTTGATGAGTTGGACCAAGCTGGGGCTCTCCTGAAAGGTGCAACTAATAAGAATATCATGGCACGACTTCTTTTTCTAAATGCATTTTTGTATTTAGCACTAATTATCTCTCCTCCCATACCCACCCAGCCAATCCCACCTTGCACCTCCTTCTCCACCTACATGGATATTGACTGTCATACTCCACAGGGAGGTCAGGGTTCGGCTGCTAAACAACTTTCCATGTGGTGGCTGTGACATCTTCAACAATGACGCTGGACGTCTGAGCAATTTCTTGTAAGTGGTGCCCTTTAATTTTTCCACTTAAAAGTACTATTTATACAGGGCTTTTATTACGCTTTTATTATCACGTTCTCTGTGATTTGTCATAACCTCAGAGGTCGTCTGTGCTCTTGATCCTGCAATAAGGAAATCCACCACAAATTGCTAGCCACATTTTGCCAAACAGCAGATATCTGATTATATTAAACTTATGTGAAGCCGCATTTCAATAATTTGGGGTTCTGTGTTTATTTTTTCAATGATGCCAAGGGGGGTTGTTTTCATTCTGCTTCCCACCCTCAATATCAAGAATTATGAAAGCTGCAGTAGAAATGATTAATGACAGATTTAATTGATTTTTGGCTTCAAATTCAGGAGATTAGTACAGCAGCTACACAACATTTGGAGAAGGATTGCATTAGAAAGTTAATAATTTTCTGTGAAATACAGACAACACTCGTGTATTTGTGGCTAGATTGATAATGATCTTCAGTGTCTCAGAACTGAAAAGCTCCTCAAACATTTTGGCATCAACATGCTCAGGAAGCAAAAGGGTACACTAGTTATTTTCATCTAAGACAACATGTAATCTTCATTAACAACTCAACATTTGTGTGAGTGCAGTGGTGTGGTCTTTGTGTGGCTACAAGAAAAGGAAAGGATGTGGCTGGGAATAAAGTGAGCCAGACATTCATGAAGGAGAATATAATTTATGATCTGCCAGAGACCTGCAAATGTTTGACAGATATGTTATCTCTATGCATAGACTGTATATAAAAGATTAACATAACCCACTGGTTTGAGGACTGCTATTTTGAAGCCCAGACTGGCAAAACTGTAACCATTTACATTTGCTGCTGTTTTTGTTTTGGCAGCCATATGTAGCCATAGAACAGCTAAGGCTCGACACAGGCTTACATTATTTTATTATTTTGACCAATATACTAGAATTGGTCAAAAATAATAAAATCAAGTAAATTAATTAATTCTAATCATTTTTTCCTCTTAGATATTAAATATTTATTTGAGATCAGCTGCCATGCCTTTTGTTGCAAAAAGCATTTGCTTCACTTCCTGACTGATTTCCACCACTTGAACTTCCTGCTTTAGCATTTTCTGGTAGAGAGCAGAATCCATGATTCCATCAATTACGGCAAATCGTCCAGGTCATGAAGCACCAAAGCAGCCCCACACCATCACAGTGCCACTAGAAATAACTTTGCAACCCTTTCCAGACTGATCAATGACTTTTTTATGAGTTTTTAGATTGTTGCATGATTTGTTGCTTTTTGAGATCTTTTAGGCTACTTTACTTTGCCAGACAGCTTCTATTTACACGAGTTCCTGATTCATCAGATCTAACTGTAATCGTGCCTGGGTGTACATTTACTCAACTTATCAATATTAAAATTTGTTTAATGATCTTAAAGAGGCAAATAGTTTTTCACAGGACCGCAGAGCTAAGTAACAGTTTTTATTTTAACACAGCCAAAGAACCTACATGAACTCCATATTTCTACTGTTGGCCTGCAGCACAAACGATCACGGTGGTCTCATTTTAAATTTGCAAAATCCTTCCTCTGAGTTTATAACTGATTTGTCATCCAAAACATCTTATAAATCATGGAGCTATCATGCTGATTTTTGATAATGGTAATTGTAATACTTTATTATGTTTTCCTGGCTCATATTTAATGATCTCACCAGATTCTGTAGCAATATGTTCCTGTCATTTTTTTGACACACATGGATGTTTTGTTTCTGAACGCGCAGTAATTCCCAAATATGAAATACTCATACTGAGTAGACTACGTATAATCAGCTGTTCGCAGTAACAGTGTATGGAAACATTTCATTCAACATATTTAATTTGTTCCTATTACTCACTTCACAAACGAAACAGCACATATGCCTAAGGAACATATGAGCTCATCTACCACAAGCTAAATAACAGTCTGGGTGAGCGCTGACCCTTCTGGATGTAAAGAGCCTGTCATTGTTTCACATATTCTCCACATCCATCCTTTTAGTAATATGCCTCCTCTCGTCAGCGTATATTTGAATATTTCATTCAAGACAGATGGAATCCTAATCTTAGCTCCAAGCTGTGGCGTTTTGTCACAGATCCATTTTCCAATCAAGCAGTCTCCATCTTCTCTTCCATTTTTCCTCCCTCGCTCCTCTGTTTTGGCCTCCCTCTGGCTCTGCCAGCCATCACTCACTCATTCAACTTTTTTTTCGTCCCCATTCTTTCTCGGTGACATACTTTGCTGAGGTGCTTCAGTTTGAGATGCCTGAATATTTAATTTTCACCATCATATGTAATGTTGAGGCTAATGAGCATTAACTAATTTAATATCTTGACAAAAAATGTAACATGTTCAGAGGGAAGAGTAATGACTCATGTTGCTGAAAAAGGATTACTTTGTTGTTAACATAAGCTTCTAGGGACACATCGTAGTAGAGCTTAAACATTACTACCCTTTATTGCTTATGCTTAAAGCATAAAACACAATAAAAAAATAGGTGATAATTACATTACATGTGATAACCGCTCATCGTGGAGGAGAAAAAATGAATGTTACTACAGTGGGTTTCACATTTGCATGTGTTAATTCTTAGCTAATTTATGGTAAGTCCCCAGTGAATAATGAATGTGAAACGACCCAGACAACCAAGCAGTGCTTTTTAGGCAGTAAGATACATTGCCAGTTTTTCAGGTAGATATTAAGAATCAGTAAATGTAACATTTGTCAACACGTTCAAAATATCTAAACCTGCAATAACTGATTTAATAACGTCTCCATAAAACTTGTGATAGATGCAGAAAGGAAACTAATTCAGTCATTTCTGTAAAGTACTGGAGCATTTTAGACTCATTACAACAAACCATTATGTAATTGTGCTAATTTTCGCTTTTGTATCAATTTATAAAAAGCGTGACTTACATTTAATTGTGAGGAAAATTGTAATTTTTTTTCTAAAAATGGCTTTTGAAAAACTTTACGCCTCTTTAAGAAAAATGAAAACCGCAAAACGTTGATAAAAAATAGTCTCCCATTCTTCACTGTGGCTCCTTCTATGTGTGCATCAAATCAATTAAAAATCAAAGAAGAAAATAACCTTCTTCATTACCACTAAGCTGGGTGGCAATACCTCGGTTTATCCTTGGATATACCAGAAGCAGTAGCTAATAGTTGTTTGTCATTTGAAAACACTTTTTACTTAAAACAGTTTCTACTTAAAGAAACTTTGAGTAAAAACTGATATCAAAGAGAACAAATGATCATCAATATGTTCTACATTAATACGTTATTTCATATTAATGTCAGAAAAGTTACCTTAAGCGCTCTTATTTGCCTTTTTGTGAAAGAAAGATCAAGACAGAGGACAGAATCAGCTTAATTAATATAGACAACAGAAGCACCAAGACAGCCAGGTAAACTTTCACCGATGAGTAAACAACACAATCATTCTGTCATCTGATAAACATAAAATAACGAATGCAATTAAAACTTTATCACGATGACTTGCTGGTATTTTGACCCTGGATTGAGACTGAAATGAAGCTGTGTGGTTTTTTTGTGTGAAAATCAAACTTTTCTCATCATTCCTTAGCCACTCACCCATAATAGATAAGGGTTTGTTTACCTAACACTCTAATGGGTCATCTCCCTGATGAGTGGTTTTACTCACTATAATTAATTATCGCTGCTAAATTTATGGAGGAGAGAAGCATCCAAACAATTACAGCTTTGATTTGTTAATTGAACTTTCGTCCATCTATCTCTCTGCTGGGATGGGTGCTGCTCGATATGAGGTGACCCAATGTGACAGAAAAAAAAGTCAAGATTAAAATCTCAATGACAAACTGAGAAGCTTGGGATATGTCACACAAGTGTGATTTCTGTTATTTAAAACACATGGCTAACACACACACACACACACACACACACACACACACACACACACACACACACACACACACACACACAGGTGAATCAGGAGTGACAGACGGCAAATTTGTGTTTTTTTTTGTTCCAAGTTCTCAAACAATACACTGGTCTAAAGTTCACAGCTGCAGGTCTTTATGTTAGTATGTATGGAATCTATTTGAGTGTTCGTTGTGAGCCTCCATGTGTGTATTTGCGTGTGGGTTGTCACATCCTGTTAATTGCCTCCTTCCCGCTGCTTTAAAAGGTTGTGACTAGCTCACCTCCCAACTGTCACTCTGCTTTCATTATTTACCCATTCAAATGAGAGAAAAATGTTCACGTCGACATTAATGACTCCACGAGAGAGGTAGAAGAAAGACTAAACTAATTAAGGCAACTGACTCACCTCGCACTACTTTTAATTACCGCGCACTAAAAAAAAAAAAGTTTTGGCCACTGCCAACAAACAACAAGCGAAGGATGGGGAGTGGCTGCGGGAGACCAGATTTTTTAGAAGGCCATGCTGTGCTTTGGTGGTTGTTTCTGCGAAACAGACAAAAGAAAGGCATCCGTCGTATACGTCTTATTGATTTACATTTTAAGTACTTGGAGAGATCAACCATTACACAGACACAAAAAACAAAGCAAAAGTAAAACACATTTAAAAAGCGCCATTGTAAACCAATGGTTACAATGTATTTGTAACAGTTAATATACACTCATTGGACACTTCATTGGTTACACTGTGCTAGTTCCACCACATCCCAGTGGTGCTCTATTAAACTGAGATCTGGCAACTGTGGACGTATTGAGTTTTTGGGTATCTGAGTTTATTTTGAACATTTAAAAGAATAAAGTAAAAATGACATATATGGATAGTCAACAAAGCAAAATACCCAATATTACTCACTAGTTCTGTTTGTCTGTTCATAATTAGCTCAAATTCAAAAGGAGTAAGGAGAAAGAGAAATTTACATGATTAAACCACTTCATTTGAGTATTTCTGGAATGGAAAATGGTATATTGTGGTCATAAAGAGGCGGACATGGTCAGCAACAATACTCAGGTAGGCTGTGGGGTTTAAAAGATGATCACTTGGTATTAAAGGTCCCAAAAATGTAGCAAAAACATCCCTCACACTAATACACCACAGCAGCCTCAGCCACTTATATAAGGCAGTATGGATCCATACTTTTATGTTATTCACACCAAATTCTGGCATTCAGATGATAGTAACTTATCAGACTAGGCAACAATTTTCCATTCTTTTATTTTCTGTGTTTAAAGAGCCAATGTGAATTGAGTTTCCTGTTCTTAGCAGACAGGAGTGGCATCCAGTGTGGTTTTCTGCTGCTTTAATGTTCAACATGATGTGCTTCCAGAAATGGTCTTCTGCATACCTCAATTTTTATAAGTGGTTATTTGGAGTTATTGTTACCTTCCTATCAGCTTAAAGCAGTCTAATGTGGTTTTATGGGCAGCCCATAAGTAGAGCTAGGGGGAAAAAAAGTAAAAAAGAGCAATAGATGACATGACAAACATGAATATACCCACAGTGTTTGATTGGGTGAGGAGACACAGGTGGAAACAAATAGAATGTGAGCTTTAGTTTTATTATCATGTAATATGAAGTCCAATTATGTTCATGTTTGGAAGTTAACGATTATCAAACTGATTTGAAATCCATTCATTGGTGAAAAAATAATCAGTGAAACAACGACTTATTAATGAAGCTGTCTTTCCCTTTTATCTGTTAGCAATTCAAGGCCAAATCAGCTGGACCAAAAAGAAACTCACATTAGAGTATTTATAGTATTTTGTTAATGGCACGTGTGTTTAAAATGAATGGCCTGTGAATGACAGATTCCCAAGCTCATGAAAAATGGAGAGGGATTAGATGAAATGGCAATGCAGAACCAGCAAGACTGATCTCCTCTTTGAGCGGAGGTGACTCCAACAGAAGTACCTGCTAAGCAAATTTATTTCACTAGAGTTTAATGCTGCTGGCCTCTCTCTCTCTCCATTGCTCTGTCGCTTTCCTCTCTGTCTTGCTCTGTCAACCACTCTCACTCTCTCACTTCCTCAGAGCCCTTTCACAATACTTCCAAGATGAGCACTTTCTGCCCCTTAAATCATATCCCTTTATTTGCAAACCCAACAGTTTTTAAAGGCAGGCTTTTAAGAAATTAATCTGGATGTTGAAAAACACCATTGCTAATACGTCCACTGACACTGAGAAAGCAAGCCTGGCTATTGAGCGGGCAGTAAATTGCCAATTAGAGGGTAACATTGTACTGCGAAGCCTATATACATTTAAGGGGGTTTCTCTGTTGTAAGACTAGCTGTCAGTCAAACAGCACCTGGGGCAATTTTGTATTTCATTAAGTCATAATTAATGAAGGTAGGCATTATTCCTGTCATGGGGACAAAGAAGCCGGGCTTCCAATGTGAACTATACTTTCTCATTATGAAACCATCTTTCAAAAGGCGTAGTTGGGCAGGTATCTGAAAACACCCTTTGATTAGGAACTCTCTGTTCATGTCACATGTGATGAGCTCGGTGACAAGTGAAAATATGGACTCTATATGCAGGTATATAAGTGGCTTTTTAGTGATACTGTGTATTTCCTTGCAGTGTATGAGTGCTCGATGGGAAATTGATACAATTTAACCCCCGTTTGCTGACTTCTCTCACTTATTTTCCATCCAACAAGTGTCTTCTACTGTGCCTTTTTTGGCTAAAGAAACAGCCCTAGGCAGATTTGGAAAGTCATAACCAGAACAAAGGAGATGGCACCTGTTTTTGTCTGTGCATAATGCCATACGTCAGCGCATCTATGCATCCATGTGTGAGTTTGTTGATGGGTGGTGTAGATGCCTGCCTGCGTCAAAACGTACGCCTGTTTAATTCACACCCTTTAAATTACATGCCTACTGTCACATTCTTTATCTTTGGCTTTAATCAGAAAACACTATAGTGCAACTGGAATTTGTAAAGAAAACATACGCGCGTCTATGTTTGGCAACGCTGCCTGCATATGAAAATCACTTGTAATCTGACTGCAAATTAGAAACATCTGTCCCTGCATGAAAAGGTTACACGGTGATAAGGTAATTGTAAGACAAGATGTCTATGTTTGTCAAAGCGTTATTTTTGTTTGCTGAATTCTATATCGCGGTGACAGACTGCATCGCTAATATAAGCAGCATAATGCACTGTATGGATCATAAGTTTTGATTGTACTCGTAAAAGTAAATAAGAAAGCAACTATAGAAGAGAAATGACATTTACAGTTTTTTCTTTTATAAGGAAGTTTACTGATCATTGACATAAAAGAATAATGGCTTTGTTGAACAGGTTGCCAGTCTGTCATAGGGCTAACACAGGGAGAGACAGGCAACCATTCATGTTCACAGTTTATTTTTTAGAAAAACAACACAAAAAGCAGTCAATTAGTCTCAAAAGTATCTCTTTGAACTGTAGTAGGAAGGAGAGGCACATGAAGAACCTGCAATCCTCAGCCAGTGGATTTGAATCTATGATGTCTTCTGAGGCGACACTGCTAACCACTGCACCCCCCTAAACCACAAGGGAGCCAGTCCCTAAACTTTACGCCACGTCTCCAAATGGGCAATAACTTACATGATAAAGATCATGCTGTATATCCCAAGGGATCATATGCACAGGAAGTAAATTCAGTCCATAGAAAGACATTCAGGAACTTCAGCTGACAGTGGGCGACGTAACCACTGGTGACGCAAACTGGATGGGTCCAGTTTTATTTCCCCAATTTTGAGTTGAGCAATTGGAGCGACTACCAATGACAGAGCAAGATGCTGTTGATTGATATAAGCGAGGGTGATAAATACATTAAGTTACCTAGGCAACCAGATCCTGGAATGTCCATTAGTTACTGTCAGCAATGAAGCGATACCAATGGATGCCATCGCACAAATATTCTGTAAATACTCCTTACCTGGCTTGGTTTAAACTCTTACACACACACACACACACACACACACACACACACACACACACACACACACACACACACACACAAATAGTTTTAAAAACAAGAGGAAAAAGAGCTGAATACCAGACACATAAAATCCATGCAAAAATTTTGTGAGTTAAAAGTATTTTTTGGACTCACCTATTGTTAAACAGCCTTTTCGCACTGATCGTGTAATTTCATTGAACGAATTAAGATGAATTCTTCCAACTTTTCTTCCAGTTTTTTTTTCCAGTTTTCTGGCCAATCACACCACAGCATTTTGCAGCAACTGCGCTTACAGCTCAAAAGTGCACCGATACTGAATACACAACAATATATGAATAGTAAAATAACACTATTTTACTTCAGACACACAGCTAGACGCTGCTCCGGGTCAATCAGCGCTCTGAAATGATTTGCCTCCTCAGATGTGGTCCCAACTCTGCCGACAGGAGCTCAAACTGCCCCGCTGACATCCTGAAATATGTACGAAAGCGGCCGTCATACAGCTTCAGCTCCTGGATCAAACCGTGAAACTCTTCCTGCTGCTGCCTTCTCTGGAGAATTGGACAAACCCAGAATTTCCTCTTCTTCTTTTTCTTTTTTCGGAAACATCAGGACCAGCTCATCATCGCCTGATGTCGACTTCATTTTTTGGGTTTTTTGGTGATGAATTTTTACACTTAAACTGAGATAAGTGAATGAATTTTCTGTAACAATACCCTACGCCTTTAGAAAATAACACCTTTCTACTTTATAGGTCTCACTGAACCAGTCACATACACATTCATACAGCGCTTTTATCTATACCTCAAAGCTTTTTCTAGCATTCACACAATGGATTCATTGGGGTCCAGCATCTTACCCAAGGTACCTTGACATGCCTTGGACCTTCTAACTGTTAGGTGACCCACTCTACCACCAGTTGCCCAACCAAAATGAGCTTGTCCACCCTTTCACTGCTGCGTGAAATTTTTGTGTGATTTTTCCCGCAGTCTTTGCCCACAATATTTAATCCATGCTCAAGTTACAGACAGAAACGCCTCTTGTGAATTCACAGTACTACACAAACATAGACAGCAGCAGGCAAAATAATGTGAAATGCATGAGCTCACACTGGCAGAGGCACACACATACACACAATGCCCCTTTATCTGGACAGCTTAGCAGCTCTGTGGACATTGCATTCACTCTTCAGTGATTAAAGGTTTATTTTATGCTCTCTGCTGCCTGAGTGAAGATATTGGATATAGTATATTCCCACCAATAACATTCTATCAGAGTGACTGTGAATGGACGTGGTACACAGGAGTGCATTTGAAACCCTTTGAAATCATATTCTATTACCTATCTGACAGTATATTAGGAACATTGTAAACTTCCTCATGACATTGGGCAAGATAAAATTTCAATCATGTTCATACTCAGTAACGCTATAGTCACTCTCAGCAGCCTTCTTCTACTCCTCTTTTTCCATTGTTCCCTGCCTCATTCCTCTCCTTCTTCTTCTTCTGAAGTGGCATTTCTTTAAATTATGAAATAAAACAAGATGAAACATACAAGATACAGTGTATAGATGTGCAGCAGCATATTTATGCAGTGAGAGAGAGAGAAGGAAAAAGAAAAAAGAAAGATCTGTACATAGGCACTACACAAGTTAATCAAGATTTGCATGTTTGCCCTCCGGCTCTGTGTCGGCTGCCTCCAAGATTTAAATCTCACACAAAGCCTAATATTTACATGGGGGTAAAATGTTTAGAGCTTCTGTCAAGGTTGCAAGCTTCTTCTCAAAATTTTGAAAGGTGAGACCTGAGGTAATCTTCTCTCGCAAGTGTGATAGAGGAAGACGACGGGAGAGAGAGGAGTGTGTGGGAGCAGTTAAAAAGAAAAGCAGGAGATAAATGCGCATTGTTGTCGCTTGCCAGCAGAAAAGAAAAAAAGGGGGGGGGGGGGGGGGATCTGTGCTGCAGTGGAATTTAGACTGACAAGTCAGATGTCAGCAGCAGCACCGCGGCTCTCGTCCTCGATGTTTACATAAGCAGTTATTCCTAGTTTTGAAAGCGTTATTGTCATTGATTGGATGAAAACAGCAAAGTAAATGTCAAGGTTTCCAGAGGTCTGAAAATGGTGTTTATCAAAGACATTGTGCAAATGAAGATGTTTTAGAAATTGCTTGAATAAGTAAACACACCTTTTAAAATCACACACAAATGTAGATACGGTGAAACTATCCTTCACTCTCTGCATTTTTTTTTTTATTTTTACGTCCTGGCATCTGCTGTTTCGACCATAAAAAGAAAACATCCATAATTGAAAAACAGCTTGTAAAGAAACTGGCTTTTAATGTGTGAATTTATAATATGAAACAACACCTCTCTGGCCAATTCGTCAGAGATAATATACTGTACTGTCTGCATGTGTATTTCCACCTCTGCTTCAGTGATTAGCATTTATTTACCAGGCAGACGCTCAGAAAAGAGAAACAGTATTTTTTGAAAGACTAGTAGAGCCATTCCACCAATTAAAAAAACAAAAATATGTTGAATTAAAATTGTAGATAATTTCTTTAACATATTAAAAAAAATGTTTAAACAATTGGGAACACTACCTAGCAATGCTTTCATGCATTTCAACCTCTGTAAATACTTCTCTGCTAAGTATATGGACTCATTCACTTGTTTTGGGTCATGCTGAATTGAAAAATTTTCTTTGGCGTACTATAAAATGAACGATTATCTATGCCATGGCTATTCAACTAAGAAGTTAGTTGGGCCAGATTTTCAAACCGAGGAATTTATCTGGGCCAGATATTTTTTTGCAGCCAGTAAGCAGCAGATCATGATCAATTTCAAACCCACACAACTGTATTGAAAAACAAGTAATTTTTTTTATTCCTTTTCCCCCTGTAAATCTTGTGACCTCTCACAAATGCACACCAAAAGGTCCATTTAAAAAAAGGGAGCTATAACTAAACTATTTTTTTGCACATTTGAAATAATAATTAAAAAAAAAACCATTTTGATAATTCCCTTTCAAATTAAAATAAATATTTTGCTGACCACTCACTTTTCCTGCCATGGATAGAGCCCCATTCGTCACAAGTATACGGACACGCTTCATATCCAGACCATTTTTCTCAAAAAGAGCTGAAATATTCTCAAACATTATTTCGCCAGCTGTGTGTCCCTCTAACGGCAGTAAGCCGAGCAATTTCCCATTCAAAAAACGGACATATATGCACAACTGTGCATTATCAGTTCTGTCTGTGAACCCATCTCCTGCTATAGACATTACATCAGTTTTCTTCAGGTCATCTAACAGCATTTCAAACTTGTCTGACGCCAGAACTTCAACTCTATGAATATTTGAACTGTCTGACAGGGGTACGTTTTTAATAGCAGATGTCAGACTCACTTTAATTTTTTCGTCACTTATCACCGCATCCACCACGGCCAGCATGCAGTATTTCACTGTTTCAGAATCTGTGAAAGGCCTTTTCTTCTTCGCCGAGAAGCAAACACGAAGGGAAGCTGCTGCAGCTCTCTCTTGGGCTGTACAGGACCCTCACCATGGTAGTACAAATCCGGTTGTAAGATCATTAAACTCGCAATTAAACTGTGCTTTTGCAGCCCTCTCCTGAGATTGCTCTGGAAAGTTTGTGTAGAAAGTCTGGTGTTTGTCATTGTGGTGCCTTTGTAAGTATCGCAACACACTCACTGCAAATGGGGCGATCGTGGCTCAAGAGTTAAGAGTTCGCCTTGTAATCGGAAGGTTGCCGGTTCGAGCCCTGGCTTGGACAGTCTCGGTCGTTGTGTCCTTGGGCAAGACACTTCACCCGTTGCCTACTGGTGGTGGTCAGAGGGACCGGTGGCGCCAGTGTCCGGCAGCCTTGCCTCTGTCAGTGCGCCCCAGGGCGGCTGTGGCTACAACGTAGCTTGCCATCACCAGTGTGTGAATGTGTGTGTGAATGGGTGGATGACTGGATATGTAAAGCGCTTTGGGGTCCTTAGGGACTAGTAAGGCGCTATATAAATACAGGCCATTTAAACACATAGATTTGGATTTGGCGGTAAAATGAATATTTGTCAGTCCAGGCAGGGTTAAACCGACGGTTTTCATTGTCAATTTTACGCTTTTGGACTGAGAAAGACATGCTGTTGTCACATCATATATTACGATGATAGTTTAATATGTTTACATCATGGTGCATTGTGGGTTAAATATTGCTAGGCTACTAGGAGTGTTGCATTCACAGTCTACGCTGTAGGAATTTTTAATTTTTTTATTCTTTAAAATCAATTAATTAATTATTTTTTTGCATTTTCTCTGTGTTTCTGCCAGGACCACAGGCAGGGCCACTCGCAAGTTGCTTCTGGGCCGCATGTGGCCCGTGGGCCGCCATTTGAATAGGCTTGATCTATGCTATGAAACTGTACACTCATTGGCTAACAATGTGTTAATCACAAATCATTGGCCGATAAGCATCCAGTTTCACAGTGAGACCTGCCCCTCCTTGTCACTGTTTTTTTTTTTTTTTTTTTTCTGCAACCAAGATGGCAACCGTGGTTTCAAAGATTAAGGGGTGGAGCCACGATAGCTACGCCCATCTTTTATTTGGTTTATGATTGGTGGAAGTTGCAAGAAGAGACACTGAGCACTAAAGGGGACATCGAGCAGACGTGGATTCTAGGATTTGAAGTTGCAAAGTCACAATGACTTTAAGTAAAAATGCATGTTTTTACAAACTACATATATATGCCACATTCAATAAAATGTAATTAGATCTTAAACTGCTCATAAAAAACAGAAATTACAGAAGCATTTCAGGAACCATGCAAACTATGTGACCTACTGTACTGGCATTAATCACTTCCTGACTGCAAAAGTAACGGCGTATTTCTGCTGTATGCATTTGTCACATGACCTTTGTCTCGTACGATGTGGCAGTCCCTCGAGGGGACATACCATCGTTTGATCTGAGAGGCTGATTCAAATACTGAGAAGTAGTTAATAAATTACTCAGTTAAATACCACGTGAAAGGGGAAAGTAGTTATTACCATGTCATGAAAACAGCATGTAAAATGGCCTCAGAGAAAAAGAGAACACCGCTACAGCTCAAGAGTCAGAGCTATTTTATTTTATTCAGTGAAACTGACAAACCTGAATTTTTGGTTTTTGCTCAGTCATGGTGGGAACCCCCCCCCCCCCAGGACTCATTCAAGTAGGTAACTAGCACCCATGCAGTTCCTCTGTCCAAGATGTTGGGCCTGAGCTGGAGGCGTTCGTGAGACAGCTGTCATGCAGAAAGAGTTCAGTCTGCAGCGCAGTCCAAACACATGTCAGTTATAAACCATGCAATTATACTGAATTACAGTAAGCGATCCTTGACCAACTCTGGTTAAGAGAATTTAGATATTATTTTCCTGCCTTTCTAGAGCAGGATCTCTGAATGTCTGCAGGCTTAAATATGGCCGTGGTACTGTCATGAATGCAATATGACGTGCACACAGGAGCACAGCACAGCGACAGAGGAATCCACCGTGGACTTGTACTCAGGTCGTAGTCTTTATTCCACGAGAACTCGACTTCCAGAAAGAACAGTCAGAAATCTCATCTGTATTACAAACACATTTCTTGGTTCAACACAATCCCACACTTTCCTGTCACATTACATCAGGTCATGTGAAACAAAGCAGTCCAATAAAATGTATCGGTATCTTGCGGGGGCAAACAATATCAAGCCTTTCATGCTGTCAGTTCAGTGTGTGCTGAATCTTTGTCCTGAAGTCAGTCCGTGAGGGTTAGCGCAAATGGAGGTATAAAAGACAGTCCTGAAAGGAGGTAGTCAGACATGTTTTGTTTGTCAGTATAGAGTAACCGGAGGGGTGGAAGTTTGTCAAATATGTATAAAAAAGAAGTATGAAAAGAATGAGAATCAATATTTCATCCTAAACTGCTTGGCCCAGATACAAGGATCTGTTTGGACCAGTATATGTTTGTGTGGCCTGTATAAGTCAGTCAGTATGCATTTTTATTTTTTATTACAACATGGATTTTGTTTTCTTATTCTATTAAAGTTAGAGGGGATTGCTCGGAAAATGGGAAATAGGCGCAACAATTTATTGAAACGTGCAAATATATATGGAATTACACTATATAACGGCAAAAATACAGTTTGCACAATTCTAACAAGCTTGAAAGTCAACATTTGGTGTAACCACCTGTATTTGTCAGCAGAGCCTGAGGCAGCTTTCTTTTTGTTTCTTTAAGTAGTCTTCACGAGTAGTTCTCCAGGCCTTTTGAGGGACATTCAAAGCTCTTCTTTGGATATTTGCTGCTTTTGGTTCTATTCTCTGTAAAGATGATCCCACACTGCTTCAATAATACTGAGTGTTAGGGTTAGGGCTCTTAGGAGGCCAATCCATGACTGTTAGTGTCCCACTGTGTGTTTTTTCTATCCACATATGTTTTTACTGCATTGGCAGTGAGTTTGTGGAACATTGCTACATTTTCTGCAACATTGTTGCATAAAAACCATTGCCAATCGGGCGCTTTCTAGATGTCATTGCATGTTTTACAGATACACACTCACCGTTGTACCTCTTCCCTACCCTCCTCCGTACATATGAACAACAGGGCTGATGGATTCATCACACCATCAGACCTGTTTCACTGATTTTCAGTCCAGTTCTTGTGTAATTTGACATACCTCACACTTTCTTCTTGACAGCCAGCCTTCCACTGAGACCATTTCTGATGAGGCTTCAGCGAACAGTAGATGGATCGACTGAGGGGTCTGGTGCATCTCTCAGGTCCCGTGTCAGGTCTTTGCTGGATTTTCTTTCCTATTTCTTAAGGAAATTACTTTCAGATAGTGGTCATCTGCTTTAGATAGCTCTTTTTTCATTCGCTTGTCCAGTGGAGACGTTGAAAGTCTGGCTGCTGGAAACAAAATCTAAAGAAATGAGGGGTGGCTGAAGACTTTTGCACATGTAATGTATTTCAAGTCCTGGCATATTCAACCTCGCTCACTCCGCCTGTCCTCCTCTGCCTGTTCGATTTAGTTGCCATGACAACGGCCATTACCTCTTGATTGGAGATATAATGTAATCTAAACTACGAGCGGTGCCATTTATCTGCTGTTAACACAGCAGCTGCAGCACTAACAGCAGTCAGAGTCGGACAGCCATGAACAAAGAATGAAACAGAGTCATTACAGTGAGGAATACAGCACACTGTACTGTGCATTCATGACTAAGAAAAACAGCAAGCATGTTTAAGATTGCACCTGCAATGTTAGTGCTAATGTGCGTTTATGTCCACAGCTTGTTTCGCAGAGTGAAACTCTAAATATCACACCTCAGATTCTAGTGCCAGCTACACCTGCAGCACACAGACAAGAAGATAACCTCTCCAGTTCAGTCTCTGCTCTGGCTTCAGATCTTTGCGATGAACTGGGCCGGAGGAACATCAAATCAAATCGAGAGCTTGCTGTAAACCAATGTACTGTGATGTTGAATCATCTGGACTCCAGTCAGCCAGTCAAACCCCAAAAGACGAGCTGCTTTGAACGGCGGCTGCCATTTTGTGGAATTCAGTCAAAGCTGCGTTGTTGCCTTGAGGGGGCAACGCAACACCTTTAGAATTCTTAAGAAGACAACATTGAAAAGTCTCTGTTTTCACTGCTAACAATTTGACGGGCTATGTAAAGCACTTGCTAGGCTACTCCAATTAAGCTGAGGGACAGAATAAAGGGATCGCTGCATAGTACATCACAACCTTTTTCTCATTTCCTCGCGTCTTGTCCCCCCGCCGCCTCCCAAAATATGTCACGGCGAATCAATTCCAGCACCACTATCCTCGATATGCAACAAATAAAAAGTGACTGACATCAAATTATTTCCATGCTGATAGATGTTACACTAGCTTTGTCAGTGTTGTCACCTCTTTGGAGAGATCTTTTCTAGTTTAGAATAATTGAAAGAATAACTGAATTTTCAGACGAGTCAAGAATTGGAGGAAAAGTTGGCACGCGCTCGCTTTCTTTGCTTTCTTTTTCTTCTTTTATCGTCATCATTTCATTCTCTTTCATTCGAGGGGGAAATAATGATATTGGACTGCCACGGGAAATAAATAAATAAATAAATATGAAAAGAAAGGAAATGAGCATTGTGCAACATAAAATATGACTTCAAAGTCATGACACTGACAAGACAACAAAGCCGCACAGATTGAGGTACTACACACCTGAGGTTAGAGTATTCGTCATTAAAGGAGAAAAATGAAAAAAAATGAAAGAGTTAAAAGAAAAAGAACGCGTGGCACCAGAACAGCGACAGTATGAGATGTTGACTATTTTCTGCTATATTGCCCTGGATTCCCCGGAGTCAGCTGCCAAAAGAGTTGTTTTGATAAAAGATATGAGTGATGCTTTTTCAAGGACAGTCCTGTGCATCGAATGCGCCGTCTAGATTGCAGATTTAAAGAGGGAGGACAAAGTTCACGCTGTGAAAAACAAGTACTGTAAGGATTTGATACTACAACAGGAGGCCAGTAGTTGCAAGTCAATTACCTACATATAAAATGAAAACCAATTTATTTAGTCGTTTTACTTTTATTTATTTATTTTTTTACAATAGTAATTCCATGCTGTTGGTAAAACCTTCATTTAAACTATTAAAGGCCAGATGCAGTTTTCTTAACCATGTTATTTTCAGTTGCATAGCACATCACAACCTTTTTCGCATTGATTTTAAAGTTACTTTCTGCCATTGCTCCTTGTTCTATGTGTTGCATATATATCTTTAACTTTGGCTTGTTTTCATGCTTTTTGCACTAATCAGATCTATCTAAATGTACTGAATGACTAATAAGGAATGACTGAAAAGAACTGTAAAATTCAAAGAACTTAAACCATTCACTGTAGTACACACACACACACACACACACACACACACACACACACACACACACTGTGGAGTGGTGTGAAAAATGTAAGCAAGTCTCTAGGGAAATGTGTTTTGGGTTATGTGGCACATTTGAAAAAAAGCAAATCATTCATCCTCTTGAAAATAATTCCCACAGATATGGATAATAGTCAAGGGCATTCGATTAGCAGCGGCAATAATTTATTTATTTGTTTAAAAATCTAATTTACCGTTGGCTTTAGAAACTGTGCTCTACTT
This sequence comes from Pelmatolapia mariae, assembly GCF_036321145.2. Taxonomy (NCBI): domain Eukaryota; kingdom Metazoa; phylum Chordata; class Actinopteri; order Cichliformes; family Cichlidae; genus Pelmatolapia; species Pelmatolapia mariae. Next base: position 77,298,967 of record NC_086229.1, read on the forward strand.
TCCCCACCTTAGCAGAAATAGCTTCCAGTCTCTGACATCAACTGGTCAAGTGGGCTTTTGGGGGCGTTACATTTCCTTGAATGTAACGTCCCGTTTAAATCCTCCCACAACTTTTCAGTGGGATTCAAATGTGGGCTTTGATTTGGCCTCTCCAAACCTTTTTTTTTTGAGGCAATCCTCGGTGGGTTTGCTAGTGTGCTTAAGATTGCTGTCCTGTGAAAGGTCTACATTTGGTTCATCTTCATTTCATTAGAATTCATAGTCTACCACATGAAACCACCATACTTCACAACTGATATGAGATTCTCCTCCTGAAAAGCTGTGCTGGATGCGTGCCAAACACTTCTGCTGTTTACTGGCCAAACAACTTTATCTTTGATTCATCTGTCCAGAGAACAATAGTCCGCTTTGTATTTATTACCAAAACTCTACTTTTGCTCTAATGTTCTTTTTGGACAGAATCTCTCATGCAGGATAAATTTGTGCAGTCACTTTGTGATTATAGTGCGTCTACTGAATGACACTTGGAGACTTATTTTTGCATCGAATATGGGCTCTTTGGTTCAGTTTTCTTTCCTTACAGTAGAACAATTTCTTGTAAAAATATTGGAGTTTTTTTTTTTTTTTTTTTTTTATCCTTTGCCAGACACAGGTGTTATGGTCCCGACAGGCCCTTTTTCTGCTCTCATTTTTCTCCTTCTCCCTCTTTCTGTTTTGCTTTACTCAGGTTGAGTTTCGGGCAGGCACTGCCTACTGCCTACTGAGCCCACCTATCACCCGTGTGGTGTTGATCAGGCTAAGTAACTGGGTACTGTTCCCTTCAGAGTCTTGACTTTGTTCTCTTTCCCTCATTTCTACTAATTTCTTTGATTGTAGTTTTCAAGCTGTTTTCACCTATAAAAGGAAAACTCATCTGGTAATTCCGAGTTGGTCGACTCCCGCAAACTAAAGGACTCGTTCGCTCAACTGAAACACCTTAAACCCACCTGTTTACCCACTCTCCATCATCGTTCATTGGCCTTTGGATATAGCCTGCCTTCCCGTCCAGTGAAGGCACAAGAACAGACTTGATATGCTGGTGAAACACGGCCTGTTCCTCAAAAGGAAACTCCTCCTTGAGTTATATGAGACATAAAATTCAGTATTTTTCACCTAAAATATAGCATTTTTATGGAAAATATTTCCCTTAAAAACACAAATGGAGTTGAAATCAAGCGATAATGAACTGGTCCTGATGTTTCTAAACAAAAAAAAAGTAGAAACTGAGATTCTGGGTTCGTCCATTTCTCAGTAGAAGGCAGCAGCAGGGAGAATTTCATGGTTTGCTCCAGGAGTTGAAACTGTGTTCAATTCAATTCAGTGTGATTTGAACTGAAATGAAGAGAAACCAGTATGGGAGAAGTATGCTCCCTCTTGCTAGTCCCTGTCAGTACTCTTGCTGCAGTTTTATGGATCAATTGAAGGTATTTCAGGATTTCAGGGAGTTTTTAGTACAGCCTCATAATAGTGAACTAGCTTTTCAGCATCAGTCTGAGACAGGATGTTTCTAATTTTGGAGATATTGTGCAAATGGAAGAAAGCAGTCCTACATATTTTTTTAATATGCCCATTGAGAGACATTCTGCTCAAAAATGATTCCAAGATTTCTCATAGCGTTCATCAAGACCAAGGTAATGCCATCCAGAGTACGCAGCCGGTTAGATACCATTTCCAAGATTTTTAGGGCTCAGTACAATAACCTCAGCTTTATCTGATGTTTGAAGCAGGAAATTAGAGGTCATCTTGGTCTTTGTGCTTTTAAGACATTTCTGCAGTTCAGCTAATTGGTGTGTGTTATCTGGCTTTATGGTTAGATAAAGTTGGGTATCATCTGCATGGTGGTGATATGGCTACGGGAAGCATGTATAATGTAAAGAGCAAAGCCTATGTTGGATCAGAAAGCACTGCACATATTATACTGTGCTTTACTACTGCCATATATGAGCTACTGTGTAGAGGTTTGGGGAAACACATACAAAAGTAATACACAAACAATAACTATAATACAGAAAAGGGCCATTAGATTAATAAATAATGTGGGGTACAGGGACCATACAAATGCACTCTTTGTCAAAATGCAAGCTATTAAATTCAAAGACTTGGTGGAGTTTAAAACAGCGCAAATAATGTATAAAGTAAGAAATAAATTGCTTCCAAAAGAAATCTGTAAATTGTTCATAGAAAGAGAAGGTGGGTATAACTTAAGAGGGAAATGGAATTTAAAAATACAAAGTGCTAGAACAACTTTAAGAACTATGTCTCTCTCAATTGCAGGAGTTAAATTATGGAACAGTCTAACAGAAGAAATAAAAGAAAGTAAAAACGTAAGCCAGTTTAAAGTAAAATATAAAAAACAAATTTTAAATAAGTATAAGAATGAAGAAAATGGGGTTAACCCAGGACGGTAATGTGGCTGGTAATGGTATTGTGGTTCTTGGTTGTTGTTTTTTTTGGTTTGTTTGTTTTTCCATAACTTATGAATATGCAAATATACACATTCTGTATTTTTCATATAAAAGAAACTATACTGTGGTGGGGCTTGCTAATTTCTTTTTTTTTATTTATGTATGTTTTGTTTTGTTTTGCTGTACTTTTGTTTCATATGTTGTTTGTTTAATTTAAGACTAAAAGAAAATTAAAAGAATGAGAGGTAAAACTTGAGGGGGTAGGGACAAATAAGTAATTACTTCTGCCTACTCCTTTTCAAACAAATAATGAAATGATATTTGGAAATGATTGTGAAGGCACATGTTTGAAATAAAAATGAACTGAACTGAACTGAACTGAACTAAAGAGAATTGGTCCTAGCACAGAACCCTGTGGAACTCCATAGTTAACCTTAGTGTGCAAAGAGGACTCTTCATTTAAATTAAAAATTATTAGTCTGTTAGATGGATATGATTCAAACCGCTGCGGCACAGTACCTTTAGTACCTACAGTACAGCATGCTCTAATTGCTGTAATAAATTACTGTGGTCAATAGTATTGAACGCTGCGCTGAGTTCTAGCAGGAAGAGCACAGAGATGAGTCCACTGTCAAGGGCCATAAAAAGATCATTTGTAACCTTCACTGAAGCTGTTTCTGTATTGTGATGAGCTCTGAAACCTGACTGAAACTCTTCCTCTGCAGATGATCTGTTAGCTGTTTTACAACTACTCTTTCAAGAATTTTTTAGATAAAAGGAAGGTTGGAGATTGGCTAATTATCTAAGGTTGGATAATTATCTAAGATAGCTGGGTCCAGTGATCTCTTTATAAGTACTCGTTTGACTACAGCTAGCTTGAAAGCTTGATATGTAGTCGATTAATAGAGAATAGAGAACAGGTTGATCATTGTTAAGATTTTGTGCATTTTGTGCTAAATGTTGCCAAATGCATTAATCTGATTGGTCTGTTCTGTTTATTCCTATCCGGTAAATCGAGCTTAGTTCTGTTGTGTAAAGGCTTTAACCCTTTAAGACCTACCATAGAACCAAGTCCGCCAGAGCTTATATTATATTTTTACATGCTGTAGTGCCATTTTTGGGAGCATTTCAAGTTGCTATACATCAATACAACCATTATAGCCCAAATTTTAATAATATGTATGGATTAAGTGCATAGTATTTACATAAATTGCAAAAAAGTGCAATAAACTACAAAAAAATTGAAAATCGTTTTTGTTTTTTTAACATATATTTCTAGTTAGAGAAATATAAGAGGCTTATCCCTCAAAGCTGTAAATACAAAAAAGTTGCACAAAATAGTTTCCCACCACAGGAAATTTATTTTGAGTGTCTTCATAGTTTTATTTTTGAGATACACCAATTTTTATACACTGCAGGAAAAACGAAAATAAAAATTATAGTGCAAATTTGCAAAAAAGCAGCATATGCATCAAAATAAACTATTTCCAGCAGTGCAATATAAGTCCAAAGCATCCCAGAAACGACACAGAAAGTCATAAAGTCAAAGATAACTTTTAAAAACACCAGTACAGGCTCATCGGGGCCTTATGGTAAAAAAAACTACATTTCCGCGAAAATGACGTCACTTCCGGTTTCGGGCAGGTCATGGCGGACATGTGAAAGTTCGCGCTGACGTCTATTCCAACCTAGGAAGTGCTATGAACAGCTGATCGGATCGGCGAAGCGTGTTTCTGGAATATTATGTTTTTGTTTCTGCAAGCGCTTTTTATGCAGTTTTTGCAAAGCTATATGTGGAAGGAAACTGTGACCTAGGACAAGCTGATGGCATGAGATGTAAGTACAACTCCTCCGGTTTCATATATAAAAAAAAATTATTGCGCTAGCTTACGTGGTTGCAGAGCTACCAGGATGTAAAAATAGTTACGCAAAACAGAGCGTGCCCGCTCCGACCGGTTTTAAAGGGTTAAGCCCTGTTGTTCTGGCATCATGACAAAAGGGATTCACAAACAGTTTTTTCTAACTGCTTATAGAGTTCTTTAGACCTTGGTATACCATATCTACACATACTTTACATACTTTTATATCGACGTTAACGACAGACCTTATATGTTGGGTGTTTAAACAAAACCTTTTCCACCTGTTATTCTGAAAGGAGATTCTTATCTAGTGATCTGGATCCCTCATTGCAATTTTATAATGTTTTTAAGGTCTGAAAGGTGGGTGTTTTTACTCTTTCCATGTGACTATTCCACTTTTAAAAAATTAATGAATCAAAATGACTACAAAATGTCAGTTATGTAACATTTTCTTTAGCGAATCATCTGTATCTGTAGACAGTTTCAAAGATTCTCTAGTATTTGCTTGTTCAAATATAACAAAACTGCACAAAGTTTCTATGGGGTGAGCCTAGGTTTCCATACTACGGTGTACAAGCAATCTAAAAATAGTGGTTGTACCTGAAGTGGTGAAGTGGTACACAAAAAGACTAAATTGAAGTGAAGAAGTACTTTCATATGTACTTTTGATTCAGAAGACCAGTGTTTATACTTCAGTTGCCAAGGTTACCAAGGGTCCTTCCAATTATTCAAATACACACCAAAAGTAAGAAGAATACTGATTTTCTGTATTGTTATTAAAATGTCAGTCTGTGTTCTCCTTGCACTACCCATAAACAACTCAACTATAAATAGCCATAAATAGCTATATTCATATGCAAGTAATTAGGCAGAAATAGGAACCTCCGTGTTTCATTGTGGCCAAACTTTCCTTACTCACCACTAGTGGTGCCGAACTCTATTGAGATTTTGCAGGCACATGATCGCTTATCACGTGACATTTATTTGTCGACCATATTGGATGCGTAGCAATCCAAGTGTCTAAAAAACCTACTAAACCTTATGTAGATGCGATAAACTATGTAAAATATGAGAAAACAAACAAGTGCATATATTCTCTCAGAGGAAGTAAAACACTTGCATGACAAGCATCTTGCTTGTTATGTGAAGAAACTGGGGAAGGTGGGGGGCTGAAGATGGATGTTTACTTAGTCCCTCCGAGTGTGTTTACTGATGTTAAGTGCAACCCCGGCACTCTCCCTGACAGCATGCCACACGAGTTACACTGTATCATTATGTTATCAACAACACCTCAAATTACACCGGGCGAGATCTCAAGCCCTGCAAAAGTTTGGATCCTTATTAGTAGTTTGAAGATGGGTACAGACCGCAGTCACTGGACACTGCCTAGAACTGCAGTCACTGGAATAAGTGGACCAAGGTCACTGGTCACTGCTAAGGTAGTTACCTGATTTTTATTACAGCATGATATTGACACTTCTCTGTATATTATCCTTTACATTGTGGAAAAAGCAGCAAGTTCATGTGTGATTGATGAGAGCGTGTCCATGTTTTTCTGTCAACAAACATTACTGTCTTTACTCCTGTTAGCTACTGTTAGCTCCAGTTCGCTGTTATTACTCAAACTTTTTTAAAGTGGATCTAATGTGGACAGACTTGCACTTAGCAAATACACTTTCATGTGACATGAGAATATAGTAAAAGTGTTTATCAGAGGAACAGTACTTAAAGAGAGAAAATTTGCAGGCATAATGTTAGCTTATAATGTTACATTGTTGTTTAGCCGGCTCTTGTCTGCTGTCCGGAGATACGAGGATCTTCATTGGCTCCCTGTTAAATCCAAAATTGAATGCTGCTGGGGGATTCCCGTGATTTATTGAGGATTTCTTTTTCACCTTCCTTACTCACTATGTGTTAATTGACTGCTCTGGATTGAATCGTACTTGCTCTCTTCCACAGCATGTCTTTTATCCTGTCTTCCTTCTCTCACCCCAAACAGCATTGTAGGGTCTACCTTACAATATGAAGCGCCTTAAGGCGACTGTTGTTGTGATTTGGGAATTAAATAAAACTGAATTGAATTAAATCTCCTGATGATAACTAATTGCTACAATATCAAGAATCAATAAAGATGTTCCTGTAGGATTTCTTATTTTAGTGCTCTAACTTCAGTTAAGGAGTGAGGCGGTGAAGAGGCAGAGAAAGACGAGGAGGAGAGAGTAATGGTGGAGGAGACAGATGAGGAAGATAAAAAAGAAAAAACTAGAAAAAAATGAATATATATACATTATACAATATACATGTAAAAATGTTAAATGATAAAATATTGTTTGAAACAGATACTGGTGATGAAATACACTTGATCATCTGCAAATGTGAGCGTCTCTGTAAAAGCCCAAGCTGTGTTCTAGAGCACTTAGGTATGTGTTAACAAAACCCCAAGAAGAAAACATAGTCCATCATTCAAAAGTGAGAAACATTACAAGAGGAAAAGACCGTTGAGAATCTTCACAGGAGTGGATGACCCGCCAAATTCCTTCCAAGGTAAGACCGTGCAACGCTCAGAGAAAGTACAAAAATCCCAAAAGCTACATCTCCGTTAGCATGTTAAATGGTAAACTCTGTTGGTGCAGGGGTGATGATTTGGGCTTCTTTCTAGCCACAGAACCTGGGTACCTTGCAGTCACTGACAGTCATGAACACCTCTGTATACTAAAGTTTTCTAGAGTCAAATGTGAAGCCATCTGTCTGTCAGCTAATATTTGGGCTAAAATGGGTCATCAGCAGGACAATGAACCCAAGCACAGCAGTAAATCTACACCAGAATGGCTGAAAAAAGTGTTACAGAAAATCATTTATTCAAGTTATTCCTGATAAAGGTGGTTCTACAAACTGTTGAATGATGAGGTGTACTTGTTTTTTCAGACACTGCTTCTGCATTTTTCTTAAGTTTAAAAAAACAAACAAAGAAAAACCACCTGCTTACTGTATATACTATAAGCAGGTGTTTTAATGTATTCATTTATTTTTGTTAGTTAGATGATCCATAGTTTTTACACTTACTCCATAGCAGCTGGAGAGGTGGCCCTCTGGGGTACGAGCTAGCTGAGAACACTATCACACTAAACACATTTGCAAATACAGTGTGTTTCTCTCTCTTCTGCGCTTGTAAATAGCACTACACAAACATTTACGCGTGACACACAGAAGTGCTGCAATCCCAACATACCCTCAAACAGATCTGTGACACTGTGCAGTGTGTGTGTGTGTCTTCATTAAGAATGTATCCAATCAGTCACACACAAACGCAGCAGCTCGGCACGTCGCTCTGCAGTTTACTCCCGGCCTATAACCCGTCTGTCAGTCAAACGGCTGGAGTTCATTAGAGACACCGAGAGCTGGTGACAACTCCCCACTGATCTGACCTGTGTATACAAACGCAGGTGATCTGACCCTCTAGGAGGATATCATCACATAAACAAAGATGTTCTGTCGCCTGAGAGGAGGGGGAAAAAAAACTGAGCGAAAACAGTATGACATCCATGAAAACAGCCTGTGGTATCTTCAAGGTCTATGGAGACAGCCGAGAAGTTGGATATTAAAGAGAAAATGCAGCATTTGTTTCTGCTGCAGGTTGCACAGAATTGATACAAAAAAGTTCAATTAAACCTTCCAGCTAACAGAACCAAAATGACCCGAGTATATGTTTTGCTAAAGAGGCATTTAGATCCAAAAAGATTCAGCTTAAAAGAGGCCGAATAACTCTCAAGCTGAAAATATATCATCTGGCATTCAGATGTATTCCACATTGAAGGGCAAGCATAATTTCATACCACTGCACATTGCAGATGACTTGAAATTTTCAGCCAGAGAGAGAGACAGCGCATATTCAGACCTAATAAAGCACATCAATTGGCACTGGCAGCAATGTCCTTTTAATACGAGCACCGTGTGTTCCAATCTTTTCATGGTATCTGATTAAATTCACCAGAGACTGGAATGGAATGGGTTTATCGTGGGTAAACACGAGTTAAGGGAAAATCTGTTGTGTGGCAAAGAAAGTCTTAAGACTCTATCCTGTTAATAAGATTAGGACGTGAAATATTCATTGGAAAGGCTTAATAATAAATGCTGGTTATTAAAAATTGAATTAATTCAAATTCCATCCATGAATTTTTAAAGGTACATTATTAAGAGTGCACCAACAAGCCATTTCATTGATGTAGTGTTGCGCTGCTGAAACTTAAGTCCGACCTACCCATCCATTCACTTCCTCCGCGCTCGACAAAAAGTCTTTAGGAAAGACTAACGGGCCAGTTTGACAGCGAGGTGAAGTAAAGTACCCCAACCATTCCTCCCTCCACACTTCCATTTAGCATTAGCACGAACCACTCCCTGTAAACTGATTGCTGGCAGGAAGCAAAAAAAAAAAAAAAAAAGAAAGTAAGAAAAAAAACAGGGCCAGGGTCAATAATTTAAGGAACTTGAAGCTAATTTTAATCTATTAACCTGCGATGTGCACACAGTGTGTCAAAGGTAAGGTCGGAGAGGAATCTGTCATGTGATTCATGCCCTGCAGAGAGAATTACTTTCATGACACATCATAATTTAATGCATTTTGAGGAACTCGGCGTGAGTTTGCCAGGCTGACGGGGGGAGGGGGAGAGGCGTGTGGAGGGGGTTCGAAGGGAGATGAAGAACGAGAAGGATGTTAAATTATGAAGCACCTTAACAGAGCAATCTGTCTTAGAGAGACATGATTGCCTTACCACTTTGGATTGATGATAATCTGTTTGTAAGGAGCCTTGTAAAGGCTACACGGGTTGTATCAGGTGGTCGGTCAGAGTCGTGGGCTGGAACAAAACAAGCGGATCATCAGTGAGTGCTATATGTTTAACAATAAGCTTCAGTGCCACCTTACCATGAAAGCATACATTATAAAGGGCTTACTGCATAACAGATGTTAACATTAACATATATGTTCGATTAAGGGCTTAATTAACCTTAAAGACATTAATAATAAAAGGCTTCTTACTTTCTTATATACAATATAGGTGAATTACAGAGAGAATCCTTATCACTTATTACTGAAATATGAAGAATTAATAGATGCTAATGTTACGACCATTCATTAAACATTATTGATTTAAGTATTTGACATTTCTAACTGCTTTATTTGTACACGTTGTAGTAAATAAGTAATGTTCAATTAACACTCACTAATGAGTCCATAAAAATCTATTTTCTATGGGTGTAATCTTTTAAAATATAATAAAAGGGTTACTGTGGTTTTAAATAGAATAAATTAACGCATGATTTATTAACATGGAAAAAAAACTGGAAAAAATCAACTTTATGGAAAATGACTTACCAGAATTTAGTAAAAAAAAAAAAAGATACATTTTTAAAGCATGCTAAGTTAATTTTCCTGGCCTTTGTTTTCTGTCTTTCCCGTCTTAAATCCCTGTGTGAGAGTGCAGAGTTTCTAAGCTAAAGTACACTTAAAGGGAGATTCTGGCAGGTAAGGTCAAGCACCCTTTTTTCTTTCCTATTATTTAGCTCACTCTTTCTATTCACTGCAGTCACAGGGCTTTTGTCTCAGTCGTGTCCATGCCTTGCGGCTTGCGCTGGAGTGGGGAATAGTAAACTAGCCTATCACTGCGAAGGCTTACTTCAGAGAGGAGGAAGGCTTTGGCTGTCATAGGTTCTCAGGATCAGAGCCGAGAGCTAGGACACTTCATTTGCCGGTGCTAAGAAGGAGGAAAAAGGTGGAGGAGAAGAGGAAAGGGGTGGGGGGGTCTGTATGTGCCAGGGTCAAGTGGTGTGGAAAAAGCCAGGCAGTTATCCAATAGAGCTTTGCTCTCCTCTCTGCTCTCTGTTAGTGTCTTATGCAACCCACTCTGTCCTGAGGCTTTCTCGGCTTTGCAGGTTGTGTTGTGGCAAGGGCATCCTGGATCAGCATTTGAAAGGCATTATAACTGGAAGAACTGGAGCTGCTCTGTTAAACCTGCAATACATCAGCAATTCATGAGGTTTGAGGGGCTCATCTAAGGAAGCGTAGCATGTGGATCAGATGACTTTATGTGACTTTCTTGTGGAAATGAACAGACATCAGAACTGGAATATTGAGTGACACTGAGTGTGTGTTTGGGGGAAAAAATGGTTATCAATGTGAGAAATGAGAGCATTATAAGAATTTTCTCTGTCACGCGCAACTTGATTGCTTGTGCTCACTCTCCCACGCTTGTTTATTTCAAAAACAGAAGGTAAGGTGCTATGATATTGTGCTGAACAGATGCTGTAAAGCGTATTGGTAAACACAGAAATCTTTTACACGTTCAGGTAATGTGTTAGTGAGCTGTGAAATTGCACACTAGCCACTGTGTGATAACTTGGAAAGAAAACCTTTGTTTGATTCCGCAAGTAAATGTTGAGTGAGTCAGTGAGTGACTGGATTATACATCTCCATATATCCATCCCCAAACGTGGTATGCCAGCCCCTAGTGGAAATGCTGAACACTGCAAAATTGTCCATCAATCAAAAACATACCTCCCTATGAACGGCATATGGGCCTTGAGTTTCTGTTTTAACCAGTAGAACCAATACACACAGACACATACAGATCTGGAAATTGAAATTGGAGATGAAGGAAAAGTATGTGGGAGCTGGATGAAGAGGAGAAAAGAAATCAGCAAGGGAAGAGTTTGTTGAAGAAAGATGAAAAGTATTATCACTGGGAAGGACAGTGGGTCTGGGGCTTGATGAAACAAAGTGTGCTTCATAAACCATCACCTACTGCCAAATGCTGATCAGATTTGATTTTGGTGAAGATATATCAAAGCTGCTTTTCACTTTTGATAAGTCTATTGGGTTTGGCTCGCTGTTTGTCCTTTTAAGCTACTGTATAATCCGAGCATGAGCAAAAACAACAACAAAATGGCTTTGAAACAGCAGGCTTCACAACGCAGTGGGCTTTAAACGTAAAATGTTCTTTTGCCTTTGTGAGTGTTAGACAAATGCTGGTTGAAACACTATTCCCGTGTGGGTCAGTCGATAATTAATTACAGACCGTGCGAGTAAGTTAAAAATGAAATTTTAATCTACTGTCACTGTGCTTATGGTTTAATACAGTACATGACACTGTGTTCAAATGCTTTATGTGTGTGTTTAATATTTAATGTGTTGTCAACAAAAATAAAATTACTAAATGGTACTCTCCTTTAAATGAATTGCCAGCACTGCCTAAGATAAGAAGTCACAATCTTTCATTATTCAGTCATTGATATCTCTCTGTCCAACCCGTTCTCACTCCCAAATCGTAACATTTTACGCTAGGTGACAAATCGTCAACATATTACGTTTTCGGGCACCCAAGGCGTTCCTACGTCACGACATCGGAAAACTGCGGACACATGAGAACCGTTTGGACTCAATCTACACATCTTCGCTTTTTCCCTTAAAATCGCTTTAGAAAACACTATTTCACCTCATTAAAGTGCTGGTTAAGGTTAGGAATAAGGTTATGGTTAGGTTTAGCGATAAGGTTAGGTTTAGGCTTAGGTATACGGTTATGGTTAGGTTTAGGCATAAGGTTATGGTTAGGTTTAGGGATAAGGTTAGGTTTAGGCGTAGGGATACGGTTATGGTTAAGGTTAGGAATAAGGTTATGGTTAGGCATAAGGTTATGGTTAAGGTTAGGCATAAGGTTATGGTTAGGCTTAGTGATAAGGTTAAGTTTAGGGCTGCAGTACAGGGCTGGAAACCGCCGCGTACCATAACAACGTGGAAGGTCACCTTTCGCGTTCCTCAGGAACGCCGCAGGACGTGACAAAACGTCGGGATGTTACGCCTCGGGAGTGAGAACGGGCTCCTCTGTCTGCACACTGTGAGTCAGCAAACATAGCAGCGGCTAGCATGCGCCTCAGAATGCAAGCCTACCCTTTGAAAGATTAATATGTGATAAACTGTTATATTTAGCTAATGGGAAAAAGGAGTAGTGGTTCTACAGGAAGAAAAAACCAGGAGCGACATCAAACCACAAACCCCAACATGCTAGCATTTACTCGATTTTATGCAGCTAGCTATGTTGGGTATTAGCGGCCAGCTAAATTATCAAATCTCTCTCTCTCTCTCTCTCTCACTCTCTTTTATTTATATATATATATGTATATATATGTATATATATATATATATATATATATATATATATATATATCTTGCTAGCAAAGTTGACCCAGACAACAAAGTAAAGCTAGTTTTTGGCTACGAGCCCAACACGGAACCCAACGTATTAGCCAGAGGTCCCTTTACTACGGTTTGGAGCCGCGGACCTGTTTTATCAACACGCGGAATAGTTTCCTATACCTGATCAGCCTTATATATAATGTATTTTGCTATATTGTTTTCAATGGTTTATACACAAAAGACTTCTATATTACTATATATATATATATATATATATATATATATATATATATACGTAACTTCTGTCTTTTGCTCCTGCAAAAGAGGGAAAGTATTTATCACCAGCTCTCTTCCTGTTTAGTTTTTGATTAAATCACTTAAATTTCAAACATGAGATAAAATATGTTTTAACTTTTAAATGTATATTCTAAAACATTTTGATCATATGAAGATCTTCTTTGGATTTGCATGAGTACATCTGCATATTTTAACACCTGTTTGCATGGGCTTAAATAGCTTTTATTCACAATTTTGAAAGAAACTTGAAAAATATCTCTTTAATTTTGAAAGTGAAAACATCTTTTAGAAAAAATCTTACACAAGCCATATCAACAGTTGCCATCACAACTCTTAACAATAGCTAATTCACCTGCACTGCCTCCATAACATCCCGGTGAAGGTCAGAACCTCAATGTCAACTGTGCATCCTGGCGTTTCAAAAGAACAGCCTGCACACCCACAGGAAATCCCTCTTCCTATTCCCAGCCTCCAAAGGCCCACATTCACTGCTCCCCTATCCCCAAAAAGCATTCCAGGAATCTGCTCTCTTTTTAATTAGCTTAGCTTTTTATTTTTTTAATCTGGGATTGTTTTCAGTGAACAATTGTAAACAGCGCAGTTGGGGAAGAAAAGAACGAGACAGAAACTCAATCTGAAATAAACAAAAAGCAGATCAAACAGTACAGTGGATATGATAAATATGCCCAAACTTGGACAACAGATACAGAACTACTGATATACATTTGACAGTAGTTTCTAATTGTAAACCTCCAAAGTTTTCATCAATGGATTTAATACCATTTACAGCTGGGTGCTTTCCCAGCTATAGTAATTAAATGTATTTTGTTTATACATCATTTTCATTAGCATCATGCTGGATTGAAATGCTTTACTTTGCAGGTTTCTTGTGTCTTTAGCACTTACTTCAAGGCTATGGTCAAGAGATTTTACTGAAGCATTCTTCTCTTGTAATTAGACATTTGACACTTAGTACCTTTCAGCAGAGTGGCTTTTTAAATGCTCTCAGAGTCCCCTTGTTTTGCTTCAATTGTTTTTTTGGCATAATTACCGTTAGACATTTTCTTGATTAAAACTCCCTCTCGGAGGGTAAAGCAAGAAAATGAAAACTTGCAATAGCTTAGTTCACTTTTTGGAAACACACAAAAAAAGAAGTGTTCAATAGCTCACTGGCCCCTCTTAAATCAGTGCTAATCTCTGTTCCTTGTGAAATTAAAGTGTATTGTGCCACTGATAAAAAAGTACCATGTGAGTGAATGAGAGTGCACTATTTCAAACTATGTGCACTATGTAGTTAGAAATCAAAATTAACAACAGGAGCAATTGCTTCAGAGCGTTGCCTGGTATGAAAGTGGTGGTTTGAAATGACTTCTGTTATCTTTACACTTTGCAGGTAGATTAAACAGCTCAGGGGAAAAAGCTGTCTCTGTGTTAATGCTGATGGTGTGTAGCTTTTATCACATAAAGAAAATGCCACTGGAGCTTGAAGGAAGATGCAATAGGCAGGGCCAGTAGAAATCAAGCATACAAAGGATGGACAACTGCTGATTTACTGACAGATTATAGTTTTAGATCTTTTTCATATAGTGTTACAGCGCAAAAGCAAAGTATTTTTACCTAATCACTCCTTAAAGCACTGAAACTGAACACCGATAAGAACATCTGCAGGGATCAATATCACGTTAATGCCATATCATTTATATTTGTATTTGTTCTTTATTCTTTTGCAGTCAGCCTTGGCTGTCAAAAACAAAACAAAAAGTTAAAAAAATGAATAAAAATGCAGGGAACAAAACCAAGCAACTGGAATCACGACAAAGGTTTAGGTAGCAGCCTGACTACAGGGTAACAAGGGACAACTTTGGACTAAAAAGCAAGGAAACCAAGGACCTTGTGCTGAAGAAGCTCAACTGTTTGCTGAGTGAAGAAGGAAAGAAGTGCAAATGACCCAAAGCTGGTGTGTTGGCGTAATTAAGGAGGTAGTAGGCCGATGGTTAGTTAACTGAGCAAATGGAGCAGGGAGACAGGTAGCAGACCTCAGTTTAGTCAGCTCAAGGGCAGCGCCAGTCAGTAGGCTAGGAGTAACAGAAGCCAGGGAAGCTCAGTAGGCCTACTATGTTTTTGTGCTCATGGTATATGTAGTGTTGATATCTGATAGTAAATAAAAACTCACAGATGCAGACATACGATATTAGTCAATGGGGAGCAGGTGGCCACAATCAGGCAAGAGAAAATCGATAGAAACAAAAGAAAAATAGGAAGTAAAATCAAGTCAAAATATTGAAGATACAGAAATCATCAAAATATTTCCTATTAGTTGACAATGATGAGTGGTGAAGGAATTCTTTAGAAATATTCCTTAGCAGTGAAAGTATCCGTTAAATACTACAAATAGACCTCACTACTCATGGTACATACAATATCAGAAGTGTAACTATTTTTATTATTTTGCAGAAAAATGTTCCCCAACAGTCATGTGTGATTATTATTATTGCTACAGATATTTAATGTTGAGGCCATTTGAAATACTTTGTATTCTGTTGAATTTACAGTAATACATGCTAATCTATAAAATGATAGCTCTATCTAAATAAACAGCTTTTAATGTGCTAAGAAACACAGAACTACATGTTGATTAAAAAACTATATAAAATACATTTCTAAAATAAAAATATCACAGCTGAATTAAAATGACACGAGGGAGAATGCTTTTTGGGTACAGTTTAATTGATGTCTGTTTTTAGGTTTCACTGGGCAAGCAGTGTCTGCCTTGCTTGCCCTGATTGAATGCCACTGACATGAATATATATCAGAGCGTAAATTAAAACGTAGGACAACAGCAACAACAACATTTACTGAAGTATATCCAACATTAGAGCAACTCAAGTCAGTTTTAGACGGCTCATACTTTAATAGGAACAGTTTGTTAGTTTATACTCCACATTGTGTTTACACTGTTTAGCCAAAAGTTTAAATTGCACTGTTGTCATGTTTCTAACCAAAACAGTGATTATTCCTCTTAATGCTGCTGCTTTTCAGCAAAGTGCTTTAAACACACCAGGTGAAAATGTGCCCTAGTTGTAGACATATGGTGGGCTTCTAATGTGACACAGCAATCCACCCCCCTCATTGTGAGCAAGCGTCAACATCTGGTAGAAGGTATTAGGGAGACTGAGAATTATTGGTCGCACTGTGGGGAAGCGCAGGAGGCAGCCATCTTTACACAGGTTGTCCATTCATTGCTGCAAAAGCTAATGAAATCAGATGTTTGCTTGATTTGGGTTCGATGGCAACTAACACAAACAATCACTGTGGATAATAATCGCTTGTTTTTATGCACTGCGTGTGCTCAATACCTTTAGCTTTAGGGAGGGGGAAAACAACGTGGCCCATGAGTGGAACGCTCATAATAAACACTAGTGAGGCAGAAAGTATAAGAAATATGGTCAAATGATCATGAAGGTACAAACACGAGACTGACTGTTTTTCATGCCTCCTCACTAACAAGCACATCATTTTCAAAAGTGCACAATGGTGTCAAGTCGCTTGGGATGATCCCCCCTTCAACGAGTGCTGGGATTACTGTAAGCTGATTTTCCATAATTTACCCTCACCGAGTGGAAAAGCACAATCCGGATTCGACTTCCTAACTCCCTCTCCTTATCTTGTTCTTCTCATTGTCGTCCTAAGAACAAATATGAGTTATGTCAGCAAGCCTGGCGCTGTAAATAGGTAGTTTTGAAGTTGGCTAATTTGCACTGCAGGTCAAAGCTATTAGAGTTGCAGGTGCTGCTCTAATAGCTTGCAGCTTGTTTTGTCTTTTTGGTACTTTTGTCTTTTTAGGATATCACACTGTAATTGTATGACAGTTCCATAGTTTTACCCCGAGTTTAAACATCTCTAAGAAGGCAGAATATGATCCCCATTATTTTCTTGCTGAGTGGATTCTCCTCTGAATCCACACCCCAACTCACACATGTGCTAATAAGACAGATGACACTGCTGTTTTGGAGGAACTTGTGAGATAAAAATGGAGCAGCACTTCTGTACAATCACAAACAACCTCCTGCAGATAGTTCTGTGCCACAATACACTGTATTTTCTATAAATGCTGAGCTCTACATCATTCCAGCTATTGGCAACATTTTCTCTGAAAGACAATAGCATTGTGTCACTAAAAGAATAAGTTACTTCTGGGTCTACAAGAGCTCTGTTAAGGACACATTAAAGTCCAACTTTGTGATGGTACTCTAAACCTGGTAATACTGCTGATGCACTCTGATTTACATACTGTATACACAAGAGAACACAGTCATAGCATCACATTTGTGTGGACATTAATAAGAGACACTAAATTTTCGATTACAGTCAAATACACATTACTGTAAAATTTGGTCTAAACTAGTGCTGTCAGCATTAACGAATTAAAATGGGCAAATCCGCATTAACGACTTAAGGGGTTACTCTCCGTTAACGCGTTAACGCTGTCATCACAACTAACGCGATTAACAATGAACCCATCTGGAGCACAGACTGGCTCAAAATCCCTGAAATGTCTCTGTCAACGCATTTCGGGCAGTTTGTCCAAAGTTCTTCAATTCTGCATTAAAGATGGGTGGAGTGAGTTAAAAATGTTAATCGCGTTAATCGTGATAACCGCGTTAACAGTGTAAGCCGCGTTAACGTCGGATTAACGCATTACCGCTTAAAGCCCTAGTATATACATTCATTGACAACTTGAGCTTATAATTTTCTCATCTTATAACTAAAACTGGACAACTTGTGATGTACAGCACTGTGCAAAAGACTTCAGCTACCTATCATTTCTTTAGTGTGGTAGGGAAACGAAAATGGGTGTGACAATTTATTGAAACAGTTCAATTTAATATAATTTTATATATAAAATGTCAAATCATAAGAATCAAGTGCCTCAAGGCACTTAGCATTGAAAGGTAAAGAGCCTACATTGATACAGAGAAATCCCCAGCAACCATGTGACCCTCTATGAGCAAGCACTTTGGCAACAGTGGGAAGGAAAAACTCCCTTTTAACGAGAAAAAGCCTCCAGCAGAACCAGGCTCAGGGAGAGGTGGCTATTTGGTCTCCTCAGTGCCCAAATGCTTAGAAAGTGTTGTTAAAGAAGAGGTAATGCAACATGCAGCTGTCTCTGCCATTTTCAAACATGTTGCTGGCACCAAATTTAAATGTATTTTCAAAAAGCAAAAACATTTCTGAACACTCTTTTTAATTTAATTTAATTACAGAGTCAAAATCATTTCATTCTGTCTTTTTTTCCCGCTTTCCATCTTTTCTTGGAATCAGTGTTGGATGACAAAAATGATCACCCGCACTTTCTGTTTTCTTATCTCTGTCTGTTTCAGAAAATCAAACAGCACTCATTGTTTTACAAGTAACCATATTTTCTGCTAACAGAGGACGTGTTAAATCATCAAATTCTGGCAGAAAGTTTGACGTGATATTCTCTCCCAAACACAGACAGAAAAATAAGTTGGCAAGTGGACCGGCCAGGCCCCCGAGCAAATAGTGGAGGTTGGCTGCCAGTGTAGTCTGCACCACCTTCCAGCATGTGTTATTGTTCCTTATTACTGCCCATATTTTTCATCGGTTGTCTCCTAGCTGTCTCTACCCCCACCCCCACCCAGCGTACCGTGTTTGGCATTGTTATGTGAATGCCTGGATCAAGGCAGTTTTGAGTGAATGACAAACTGTATAGATTGCACAGAGGCACTCCTCAGCTTTGGTTAGTTTCCCAGATTGCATAGTTGAAAAGAAGGTGCAGATAAATCAATGTGCTGTTAAATAATGCATGGATGAAAGATATTTTGTAATAAATTTATGAAAGTGCGAGTGCTGAGAAAACATTTCCAGGTGAGTTGGTCAGTACATTCTCAGCATTTTTCAATTTACTTTCATGCACTACTCTATTGACCAGTGAAGCATAGGTAAATGCATCAGCTCACGTACTGGATTTTTCATCCAACATGGCATAATGTTGTCTTCCCTGCACTTTTCAAATCACTGTATTAGCTCAGCTGCTCGAGCTCTGTCAGCTCTACTCCACTGCTCCTTTCCTGCCTCCCATTAATCTGATCTTAACCAATGGAAACATTTCCAGTAGAATTCAATTGAGGCAGCCAATTACACACACACACACACACACACACACACACACACACACACACGTCTTTCGTCATGTGCGGACGCTCTTGGTCCAGTGCAATCTTTACTGACCATAAAGAGAGGGAGATGAAGTGGGGAAATAAGCTGTTACCCATTTGTCGTGCCTGCAGTTATTCTAGCATCAGATCAATCTCAGGATGACTGCATTGTTTCACAGTGAAACAAAAGGATCTTCTTTCATTTTATCCTTTTTAGGGCACATTAAAGAGGCTGGCTACGATCACATTGTAATAGAGAAATGCATTTATATAATTTCATTTGGAAAACCTATATTTGATGGCCATAATAGTGAAAATGGGACAAGTCTTCAGTGTAAATGCTTAAAGAAAACAAAAATAGTTTTTAGAGAATGCTAATTTATCTGGAAGGTGCATGGTATGCAGCTTTTCTTTTTCCGAAAGAGGAGGAGAGCTCAAGCTCTTTTGTGAAAGCAGCTCTGCATATTTTAACGTTTTACTCATGCAACATTTTCTGTTATTCCTCCACTGTGATTTGTTGGGAATTTGAAAAGTCAATTAAAAGGTAAAAGTGTTTTGTTTTAAAATAACTACACCATCATCCAGGATATATTACGTTTAAAGGAGACTTATTAAAGAAGAGACTCTCAGCTGCTCCCTTATTCCCCAAATGGTCACCACAGCAGACTTCACACTCATGCAATCCTCGTATTTATTCGTACTGGCTGTAGATTGGCTGTTGACCCCTCCCTCAGATGGGATTTGTGTCTCCCTCTGGTCACAAGCTTGATATCTTTCACATATAAGAATACCTTCCACTTATCCAATTTTAGGGCACTGGAGCCTTTAAAAGGCAAATCTTTTTCCTTATTTTATGTCATTAACCCATCTAACCATCCATCCATCCATCTTCTACTGCCTAGAAACGAGAAGCCCATACCTCACTCCACAATCACCTTCTTCAGCTCTTCCAGGGGAACACTGAGGCGTTCTCGGGCCAGCTGAATGATGTATTCTCTCCAGCGTGTCCTGGGATTTTTTCCTTGTAGGACATGCCTAGAATGCCTGTCCCATAGGTTGCAATAGTAGGAAGGAAGGACGGTACAATGGCTTGTTTCAGACAGTAGATGAATTGAGGGGCAGAACCAAGTCATGGCGTCAAGTTAATAGGGATTATTTTCAACACGGAATCATGCAAAGCTACCCTGGTACAGCTCACAAGTAAATATATATGGAGGTGGAAATGAGCATAATAGTTCATCTTTAATTATCCTGCCTCTAGCTGTACTGTCCAAGCCTCTAAATATAAGGTCAACGTGACTGTGGCAAGGTTACAAACAACAACAACAGAACAGAGCATACATCAATTAAAGCTATAACAGGACAGCTTTGCTCCAATGCCATTAATTGCCAGTAAAGTCTGGGGGAGAGCATGTAATTGGCATTTAACGCTATTGATGGCAGCATGTGTTGGTATTTAGCTGTCGAGCCACAGAAGGGCCATGTGGAGTCAAAAATTGTCAGGGTGGTGGCGAGCCAAATCCTGCAGGAGCTGAGGCATGGCTCAGTGTGATTAGACAGGGCTCTCGTCTCAGTGCCAAGCGCAGAGGACACCAAGGTCAGACGTGTCGTACCAAGCGAACAGGCTGGGACAGGAGTGCTTCACAAGCACGTGTGTACAGATGTATGTACTAATGTAAATACACTCGGACCCGGACACGGGCTTTGGACTCACGCCGTCAAGTGCGAGCTTGGAAGGTGGATTCTTTCGGCCTCTTACCAAAGTCCAGTTGATTTATTCTCTCCATTAGTTTTTTTTTCTTTTTTTTTTTAAGTTCATTTTTCACCAGCTAGCATAAATTTCTAGCCCTATCTGGCCCGAACCATATGTTAATCAAATTCAGGTAGAGTTTAGAAGTATATGTTATGTTGATTTCATAAGACATCAGCAGTACAGTGCATTCCAACAGAGACGTATGAATAATGTATAAACATGCTAATGTAAGCACCTATTAGCCCTGGACACAATTACTGCCAGGGAGGAGAGAGAGCAAGAGAGAAAGCAGGGACGAAGGCAGGAGGACTGAGAGATGACTGACTCCTCAGAATGACTTTTTGCACCATTGAAATATCTTTTTCCCAATTGGATAAAAATGCTGAATCCAAAATGAAATAAAAGCGAGAGTGCAAAACAGTTTGCTTTTTTTTTGTCTGTAAGTGGCGACACGGCGAAGAAAAGTATATGAGCTTAGAAGTTGATTTGCTGCCAGGGCACTTTTGGGGAAATCAATACAGTAAATGTAAATTACCCATTTCTTTTCTCCCAGACTGCCCATGATTTGAATGTATATTTATGTGAAAGGCATATGTAATTTGATTTCCAAACTCAAATATATTGTACTGTTAAGGTCACATCACAGCTCTTGGCACAAGGGAGATTACAAGTTGAGTGTATTTTTTTTTTATGTGCATACCCAAGTGCTGCAGTGAAGTAAGCAAAACCCAGAAATCATATCAAGAGTGAGAAGCCTGAGCTGTTATTTAGAAACGATGAAAGCAGCAGGTACAGGGGATGTCTTATATCAAGGCCAGGAAAAGAAATAAGACTCAAACTTGAGCATTATGATTTTTGTTCCCCTCTTCTCATCTCATGGGGCTAAGGAGGCAGTTGTCGCACCTTTTGCTACATACAATGTTTCTTTGACTTCATTCCATTTATTTTTCATCTATCTATAAATGGCTCCAGCGTTTCCTGCCCGGATCAAAAACTGTCTGTCCATTTCCTCTGTTACAACACTGAGATTATCATGCCGTGTGCTCCTCGCCTCACAATCTGAGAGGTTCAAGATTTTAAGTGCTTTAGGAACTGATTTAGGCTTTTCAGGAAAGTGTCGTGCTGGCTGCTTCCCAAAAAAACACAGCAGGTAGCTGCAGTCCTGACAGAGCTGGAGCGTTCAGCCCCTTATACACTTTCTTACTTATGCCAATATTAAACTGCCCATGTCACTATTACACCAGGTTTTTAGGTGTTTTTTTTTTTTTTTAAAGAAACCTGTCGGATCTGTAGTAAGTATATAAAAGCTTTGTATGTAATGGTGGAGATACCTGTTGCTAAAATAAAATTGGTTGGAAAGAAGCTGGTGCATCAAAAACTCTCTAGTAGTTGCTTTGGTTGCAGATTGCCACGGTTGATGGAAGCTTTTCTTGTTTGTCTGGAAATGCTCGGTGACTACTAATGAGTGGCAGTGTAATTTAATAAAGTGCTTCAAAAACTGCCTTCAGAGTAAGAGTTGTTGTGCCTTAGAACTTCAACCAACATATTTCAAAGAATGCAAATTTCACATTTTCATTGCAGCTCACAGAGTAGCTGGCCAGTGTTTGCAAACGATCACAGGAGCATGCTAGCGACCAAAGCAGTCAGCATGAGGTTTTTGCCAACCAGCTGAGCAGTGACAGGGTATCACTGTCACATCTGTAGGCCTGTGTGACTGGGACTTCTATGGTGGCCCTGAGAGGTCAAACGGACTGCAACTTAAGAAAACAACAGTAATAAGAAAAACGTTGCAAAAGCACACAAAACACAACGGAAATAGGAAAAATGAAAACAGAACAGATTTCCAAAAGTACAAGGAAAGTGTTTCTGGGGAGACAATAACCCGCCGGACCAGTTACAGGAACCAAATTTATGCTAAGAATTAGGAGACTTTGAACTGAGAGACACTTAAAAGAAGTGGAGGATCTATCGGGTTTTTGAGGAAAGAAAAGATGAGAGGTAGTGTGTTAGCCTAACTTCTAGCCTAAAAATCCTTCATCACTATATATGAATCATGAGATTAAAACACACTTACCTAGCATGTTTTGGTTCCTGCAGCTGGTCCGTCGGGTTATTGTCTCCCCAGAAACACTGGGTAAACTCTTGTGCTTCTGTTCTTTTGTCCTATTCCCGTTTTCGTTTTTCCTAATTCTGTTTTTTTTTCTCCCCCATTTCCGTTGTCGTTTTTCCTATTTCCGTTGTGTTTTGTGTTCTTTTGCACCGTTTTTCTTATTGCTGCCCATATGGAAAAGAAATAGTAAAAACTTATAAAAGACTTGCATAGGATGTGGCCTACTTCATATAGTGAATCATATCAGGCTTATATGATTTACTCATGAAAGTGGCCACTTTCTCATTACTTTCATATATTGTTTTAGTAAGTATCCAAAACATACAAGTTTCATTTATCTAATTTTTCAAGGGATCTTATATGTGTTTTCACTCTTGTATGCTTTTCATACAAGTTTCACACAAGACAGATACAAACTTTATAAGATTTATATATATCTTTTCCATATGGGTGGAGTTTTCTTAAATTTCAGTCCGTTTGGCCTCTCAGGGCCACTGTAGGCTTCAGTCATTTTCCCAGTTACACCTAGTAACCTGAAGAAAGCTCTCGCCACTAGTTGGGGAATACTCACTTTTCCCTCATGACTGGTGGTTACCAGATGGTCTGAGTGACTGATCCAACATTGTCACATGTCCATAATGGTGGACAAGTTAATGTCATGCATGTTTGCAAAAAATCTATATACAAAATTTAGGTAATAAATTTTACTGTGGCTTACAAACCTTATCTCTATAAACAGATACCTGATTATTAAACAAACAGAAGTCTGCAGGCACTGAGCAATATTTTTGGATGGTAAGCTATTTTGAGTTAGACTGAATAATCAAGGATGAGCATGCTTTGTTTCCATCCAAGCAAACAGTCACCGTGGAGACAAAATCAGGGGCTGCATTTACTGTAATGCAGTCGTGAAACTTTTTACCATAGTCAGGGAATTATCAAGCCTTTTGTTAGCCTTTAGCTTTTGGAAATTTACCTGAACAAGAACTCCTGCACCACATCTTCATCATGCATTTTCTGAACATCCCAACTACACAGAAAATCTCAAAAAACCGACTAACCATTGTCCCCAGAAGCTAAGTGAGCAGGCTAGCCAGTGGGTTCCCAGACTCTGCATAGACAGACAGATTCCACTCGGGCGCACAAGAAACCACGATGGCAAGCCCCCTGACAGCTAAAGGAACAGTTCTTTTGTTTATAGTGTTCCACTGTCCACTGGCTGACCACGAATTGGCCCTCAAGGTCTACAACCTCTAGCTGCTCTGTGAGGCTGCCTCAGGCTCTGCTCCATTTTGAACGGATTCCTGACATGTTCACAATTAGCAGACGTTTAGTAAGTATAATCCACATTCAGCATGTTAACGTGCTGACATCTGCTAATTAGAAGTACATGCCAAAAGCCAAAAGGAGTCAACCTGCTGAGTGCTGATTGTGCTAGAGAAACATTTAGAGAAGATCAAAGTCTGTTTTATACAGTACTGTTAATCCTGTGAGGGCCATGAATTTGTGTCTAACAATTCATAGTGAAAATATCAAATAGTTGTTAAGCACTGACACTGACATGCCTAGAGCTAATGCACTTTTATGGTGGAGGGATAGATAAGGAAAAAAACTGGGGTGATAAATCAACTGCTCTTGTCGCAGCTCTTTTGACTTCAGCCTTGCCGCCTTTTTTTCTCTGTTATTTAGCCAATCAAGTGGTTACACTGCTTGTGCTACAAGACACGACTTTATTGCTGCAATCTTTCCCACCAAGGCTATGGAATCTCCAGCTGTTGAGAATGTGTTCGGGTGCTTGAAAAATCTGAAATCAAAGCAGAAGTAATGCCACAGAGATGAAAGAGGAGAGGCAGAGAGCTCTGTCTGATGACTGCGCCGGGTTTCTCTCCTTTGTCTTTTCTTTCCTGTTATTTTCACAGTTCCTGCTTGAATAGAAAAGGGAAATTGTCATGATTTTATTGCCACTTGCCGCTCGGGAAAATGTAAAGTAAAACGTTCCAGTCTTTCCAGCAAATGTACTGTAGAGAGTAAAGCACAGCTAGTACAGAGGCATAATCAAGCACTGGGAAGATGGTGCTTAACTGAAATGAGGCTCCTAACTGCTAGGGTCACTGTTTTACACTTGCCGTGCCCTCCCAAGCATTCGCTCATCACATGAGATCAGCACAAAATACCAACACTGGTTGTACTTTTAGGCAAAATTAGACATTAAGGTATTTACTATGAAATAAAAAACTGCTGATGACCTGAAACACAGGTCACATCGATCCTGGTTTGTCACGACAGTGTCCTCCGCTGCCTTTACCTCCTTAAAACTCCAGATTACTGCTGACTTCTCTTTATTTCTCGAGTTCATCTTCTCAGTGAGGAGCTCTCAACAGGAGGATCTGGGCTCATGAATCCCTCCGTTGCCTTTGTGGGCTGATGGATAGATGCTGAAGTTACACCAAAATGAACAGCTGGATCCATAAAAGGGATGAAATGTTGTCGCTATTAAGGTGCCTAAGCTCAGCAAAACAGAGATGTTACAGGAAAATTGATTCATTTCTTCTTTCCTCTTGTGATGTGAGAGTTTACTTCAGGCTTGTGTGAGTCGCGTTGTGCCTTTGTTTCACTCTTTTTCCTGTCTCGCATTTCGTACCGGCTCCTTGGGATCTGTGTTCGGTACAGTGTGTTCCCCGACTAGTCATGGTTTTAGGTAGGAAACGTAGAGACGCCTTGTCACAGATGGCACATTTGTGCTGATAGCTGCAACCCCTGTGGTCTGCAGTCATGGTTTGCAGTTGCAGGGGAAGTGATTGTGTGGTGTATGAATAAAAGCTCCTCCTAATCTTCCATCCAATCTGCAGAAAATCAAGATCAGAGCCACTGAACCAAATCTTTGTTTTCTCTGCTCCCCTCAGTGCTCCTCAGGAGCGGAGCTGTCAGCGACGAACGGAGAGACGAGGTGAGAAAGAGAAAAGCGAGGCAGGGGGAGGAATACTGAGGGAGAGGCATGCAGTGAGGGAGAGAGGGAGAACGCAGAAGATGGACTTAGAACCACACTGTGAGTGCTGTCTAATGATGTTTGTGAAGCTAGAGAGAGACCAGGGAGGAAGCATTTCGAGAATGGTGAGAGAAACGAGCAGGAGGTGAGCAGGAAGGATAAGAAAGAGAATTAAGGGAATCCTCTACAGCCAGATGGTGCCACTGGGCAGGAAATGGTATCATCTGTGCTCCACTGCATTTTTGCTGTGATTAAAAAAAAAAGAGGCAAAGATGCATATGCAGGCATGATAAACAACGGCGCTAAACAGCAAATCCTCTGCTGCTGCGAGGGCCAAAAAATTAGCTGACGACCAGGAAGTGAAATAAATGAGCCAGGAAAGCAAATTAAATGCTCGTCCTAGATCGAGCAATCCAGCGGAGAGGCAAAATCAAAACTTTTTCTTTTTGCCCAAACATACCATTTTCCCCATCATTCCTGGTTTGCAGTCATTGCAACTCATTGAATTCAGTTCAGTTTTGATTTTATAGCGCCAAATCACAACAACTGTTGCCTCAAAGTTTATATTAAAAGGCAAAGTCCCTAAAATATTAAAGTGAAAACCCGAACAATCAGACGACCCCCTTTGAACAAGCCGTGGGCGACAGTGGTAAGGAAAAACACACTTCCAGGATCAGGGAGGGGCGGCCATCTTTAGGTAATGATTACATGCAGAGTGGTGTATGAAAGCATGGAGAGGTGAGTGAAGAAGAAATGCTCAGTGCATCATGGGAAGCCCCCAGCAGCCTCGTCCCATTGCAGTGTAACTAAGGAAGGATTCAGGGTCACCTGATCCAGCTCCAACTATAGGTTTGTTTTTTTTTAAAGTTTAGAATTAAATATAATAGAATAGCCTTTTATTCTCACTGTACACAGTAGTAAGGAGCGCTATACTGCAGCGGCTTAGCTTTTAAGCCCAGTCTTAAAAGTGGGACAATGTGACAAACTGGTTCCACAGAAGAGGGGCCTGAAAGCTGGAGGCTCCTCAGTGTCACTGTGATAGTCACCAATATGCATTTGATGCTCACACCTCAGCCAATTTCAGAAAAGCAAGGAATTTGACTGGTAATGTAATATTTGTTAGTTATTTTAGTTTCAAAACAAATCGAGTTGATAAACTGGCATACAGTTTACGACATACATGTGACACATATAGCAGACCGTAAAGTTCAAATATACCCTTCATCACTTCATCAAAAAGAAATAAACGAGTAGTTCTCCCGATGAAAACGAGATGCAGATTTTAAGCACAGAATTACAAAGGTGACAAAAAAGGGGAAACTTAAGCTCGCGGGACAATTTCACAGATAAACACAGAGTGAGCGGATACTC
The DNA here is from genome assembly GCF_036321145.2 of Pelmatolapia mariae. Lineage (NCBI taxonomy): Eukaryota > Metazoa > Chordata > Actinopteri > Cichliformes > Cichlidae > Pelmatolapia > Pelmatolapia mariae. The sequence continues at coordinate 77,326,151 of NC_086229.1, forward strand.
TGCTCCCACCTGAAGACGGAAAAGTAATTCCTAAAGTTTGTCACTCGAATCTGCGCCGCTTGCTATTTTCTTTTCCTCTCTGTTTCTCTTAGCCCCAATCATTCCTTCATGAATAGTGACAGCTTCACCGCTAAAGTACTCCTGCTTTCTAAGAGTGGTGTTGCATTTATTTATTTATTTCCACCCGCACTACAGAGCCACTAACTCGATTTTATACCCGTAAACTGGCAGAAACTCAAATGTTTATGCACAGCCACTGCACCTGAGGAGGATAAGCACATGAACCTCGCAAAAGCACATCACAATAATCTTAAAAGGAGAACTACAGCAATGCAACTCGTGTCTCTGGGTGTATTTCTACAATTTTGATAATGCTGTAAGAAACAAAGAAACAAAACAGAATTTTGCATTTGCAGTAGCTGGAAACACTCAGAATGAAACTGGATTTACACTTAAAATACATCACAATATAACTGATCAACTCAACAAGACAAAAACGAGACAGATTTCTTTAGTATATTTTTTAAAAGAAGACAAATTCATTCTGTGGACTAATTTTGTTGGTTGTTGTGAAAGCTCTTGAAAACTATCCTGTGATTAACGATAGGATTTCATGTTTAGAATTGTTATACTAAAAAAGAGATATTTTATATAAATAAATAATGAAAATCTTCCCGCCTTGTCTGTTTTGAATAATTGCCCAGTCATATTGTTTGAAGATTTTCAGGTTTTGTTCTGGAAATTTTGGGTTCCCGCTCCTCCTTTAAAAACAACCATATTACTGTTTTACTGTGGCCAGCAGAGGGCACTGTATCAATAAATGTTTGGGTGGGTGGATGGATGGGTTGGCAAAACATTGGACTTCAATAGGAGTGTGACGGACCGAGTTGACAAAGAAGGAGTCGTCACAGGAATTATTAGAAAAATAGAGTTTTCATTTATTTAACCCCCAAAATTGTATTTGCAAAAGTAATAAATGGTGAGCTCATAAAAGAGGTCAAAGAAACAAAACTAAACTCAGGCGAAGAACTGCAAACTCGTTGTTTTGCGTCCTGATTGGCTGTAGACCATTGTCAATCAATCTCGTGCCGTGTCTCCTGTCCAGTACAGAGTGTGTTCAACTGGTCAAATTTACATAAATCGTTGATCGCTAGCAGTGTGACTCTGTTCTGTTTGTTGGGGAGAAAACTTACAGTACAGCACTTCAATGTCGATGAAACATTTTGAACTGCGGGTGCCTTTGGTTTCATTCTGTAATACTGGACTTATTTCTCTACAAAGGTTTGAACTTTGAGAATGTTTAAACAAGAGTGTATAAAGTGTGTAGTGAGGGGTTTTACAGCCTTAAAACATCTATAATAATTGTAAAAAATAAAGATGGCTACTTTGCGGATTTCAGGTGCGGGTTATTTTTGGAACGTAACTCCCGCGATAAATGAGAGACCACTGTAAGTGCTTTAAACCCTGGCCACCATCTTTTGTCTGGCAACTCCCAGGGATCATGGCAGGTAAGAAACATAAGAGAAACAAAGATTACTCACAAGCTGGTATGAATACATAAGTAAACTAAATGTGCACGCTTACAAATAGAACCAATGTATCCAAACCAATCAATAAACTACTGCAAACTAAAGTGTGTTATATTAAATGAAGAAATAAAGAATACAATACAAGAGTTACTTAGACTTTTAGAGTGTGGCCATGGGTTTGGCCATCACAAGGAGAAACAGGTTTGCTTTCGATAAAGCTCAATTTGGCAAAGAGTTTGGACTTCCCTGTGCCATTTATCCAGGCTTGGTATTGGTACTAGGAGTACGCTGGTTTTTGGCCCCATGGAACTGCCAAGCAAGAAAAGAAAAAGTCCACCGAGGAGGTTCATGGATGTAGTGAAGGAGGACATGCAAAGGGTTGGTGCAATGGTACTGATAGGATCAGATGGAGAGAGATGATCTACCCCTAAATGGAACAGCTTGAAGGAGAAGAAACTGAAAGGCAAAGTTTCTTTAAACTTTTGACCCTTAACTTTGACCCCAATCCTGTCTTGTAACCAAACCCTGATCTTCGTTATGTTGATTAATAGGTGAAAACTCAGAAACTCAGTCATTCATGAAAAAGTAATAGTGTGGGTTTTCAGTGCCCACTCAGGTGGGCATTGGTGATGTAATTGAATTTATTCTGATGGCCAGTGAAGAAACATTTTGCAAGCCTGAGAGACATACTCAGACAAGCATATTAGCATAACTTATCATAATATCAGTACTTTCTGCCTCCTGGTGGTCAAAAATCACTTCACAGAAACTTTGCATATCATAAATCAAGCCCTCTGCACTTGACACTCTTACACGATATCTTTTAATTTTTATTCAGTTTGATCATTTTGCCAGTCCAAGATGAATCATCACATTCTGTGGCACGCACACTTTAAATCAAACTCTATTCATCTCCCCACAATCGCTTCTATCATTTACACAAAGCCTCCTTTATCCAGCTGAGTGCTTAGGAAAGCATGATCTATGAGGAAATGCTTGTGTAAAGTAGCCTCAATAGCCGCCAGGCTTTATTGTACACAGTGGTTACAAACAGAGATCACCCACATTTGTATTTCGTGCATGCTTCCAAACAAGTCCAGAGAATATTTTGCCTTCTGTATGGTCTTATCTGTAACACAGGTGAAGTCAGCACAAAGCTAGGAGAAGACACATTTCAAGCCAAGAGCAACACACACGCAGCTTCACCTGCTGCATTTTATTCTTCTTTGTGTGTGTGTGCGTGCGTGTGTGTGCGCGCACTTGTGTGACCTGGAAATGAGTTAAATGGGTGGTAGAGTGCCAGCAATGTGTGAGTGTGTGTCCTACAGAGAGGTTAAATGGTTCTCGGAAAAACACCAGTGACTGTACACTATGCATGTCTGTGTGTATGTGCGTGTCTGTGTGCGAGCTACTGTTGACAGGGGCGTTTTTCTACTGACAGCAGTGATCAACAGTGAGCACCCCTGGCTTGGCACCAAGCTATTACTTAATTCATTGACATTTTGTGTAATTGCCTCAGGGCGGTTTGCAGAGGTGGTACAGGGTTCTAATGGGATTAGATTAGAGAATACAATTACCATTTCACATATAAAAGGAATACTCTTTGAAACGCTCATCAGCTCAGGGGAGGTGAAAGGAGGTGAGCATTATTTTTATGTATATACATTATAGTGCAAAAGTCTTGAGCCACCCCTCATTTTCTTATATTTTGCTTCCTAGGAGCCAGAATGTCTTTTAATTTTAAAAAGTATGAAAGCAAAAAAAGGCACCTAACTCACAGGATCAACCATTGTTCTGTCTACAGATGTAATGAACAATTTATCAATAAACTAATTTTAAATTGTATTTTTAGGTACTTTGTTACTAGCGGCCTGTTGCAAAAACACATCTTTTATTTCAGTGTCTTTAGTTGAATCTATGAAAACTGCCAAAGATAACATAGATTGACAGGAGTGAAATAGTATTTTTGCTCTAATAAGGTGATTCACAGAGTTATTAGTGGACAACCTGGCATATCTTAGCATGGTGTGCAGTGTGTCATAAAAAAAATTGAGGAAACTGAAAAAATGGAGAACAAAACTTAAAGAAATATCTACAGCAATTGAACGATGTCTAAACCCTGTAAGACCCAACCTATTAAAAAATAGCCAGAAAATCCTGTTTTTTTGGAACTGAGATGTTTGTTAACCCTTATAACAAAATCCACAATTTTTTTTGCTATATCATGTTATGTACGATATATTTTATTATTATATTATTATATATTTTTGTATCATTGGCCATTTCTGGCAACTTTTTGTTAACAACAATGTTAATTTTAGACAATAAAAGAGTTTTGTCCATAACATTTTGAAATTATGGCAAGTATTGATCATGTTGATGAGATGGAGGTCTCAGAAACTCATGTATCAAATATGATAAAAGGGCATTATAGGGTTAAAGTTGTGTCCTTATAAAAAAAACAAAAAACAAATTCCAGGACCTGAGAGATGCATCTTTGCCTTCAGTTGATACTTTTCTGTTCACTGAAGCCTCATCAGAAATGGTCTGAATTTCGATCTTAAGGAAGTGAAACGTAGAATCTGCTACTCCCTGCCATGGAGTGGCCTACCCAGAGCCCAGACTTCAACATCACTGAAGCAGTGTGAAATCATCTTAACAAAGAACAGAAAAAAAAGGCAGCAAACATCCGAAGAAGAGCTTTGAATGTCCTTTAAGAACCCTGGAGAACTATTCCTGAAGACTACTTAAAGAAATGACAATAAAGCCTAAGTTCAGGCTGTGATAATAAACAAAGATGGTAATACTAAAAATTAACTTTCAAGGTTATTCAAGTATAAACTCTGTTTCTGGCTTATATACTGTATTTCCATCTATGCTTGCAATTTGCAATAAATCACCTCAGTTAGTCACTATTTCCCTGCAAAATATATAAAGAAATAAGAGATGACTAAAGACTTTAGCAAAGTTTATATCTGTGCATATGCTTAGAAATAAGTGGAAAGATTTTTTTCCCTCCACGCTATGCGGGCATTATTGTATTCTGAAGGTGAGTAAAAAGTGTATAACTGTAAGTGAACTTAGGAACGTTGCAATGGGTGCCCCCCTCCCCCGCCACCCTCCTTTTCTTTCCAGGGTTTATCAAGGTGGCTCGTCATGGCAGCCTCAGAAATGGCCCTGTCAGGACTCTTGGAAATGTCGATGTGCAGATAATGACATGCTGAAAGCCCTGAACCACCAGCTTGTCACCTGCTGGTAATTGGTTCTTCTACCAGTTTATTGTCTCCAGCTGCACTGCTCATCACTGATATTCCTATTTTAGAAACACAGGAAGAGCGAGGGAGAAAGAGACAGAGATAAATATGAACATATTCATGCGCGCGCGTGTGTGTGCATGTGCACTTATGCATATGTTTTAGACAGGCTGCAGGTGCACATTAGCAAGTATGTGTGTGCTTGCACTTATTAATGATTATTTGGCATGTCCTTTGTTTTGTCCTGCAGTCCACAGTGTAAAAACACATTTAAGTGGTTACAAAAAAAGAAAAGAAAAAAACTTACAGGACACTTCAACTTATCTTGCCAGGAACGTTTCCAACTTTGCAGGTGGTAGGCAAGATAACCCAAGCAATTCTCCAGCTGTTCCAATATTTTAAAGCGCAATCAAACATCATCCAGCACTGAAAAGACTGCAGTGAATTCAATCTTAGCATCAACACCGCTGAAGTTTAATCTGGTGTCAAGGCCGAGAACTCAGGCTTTTTTTTCTCTTTTCCTTTGGACAACAGAGGAATCACACGTTACACAGCAGTTATTGAGCTGGACATTGCTCTTTAGCTGCTACTGCATGGAACATTATGTGCGTTTTGTTACAATGGAAGCTTTCCCTCACCGTGATTTGCAGCATTGGGCATAAAAAGCCTCTAGCACATCTGTGCTGTTTAAAAAAAACCTGTGTTTTGCAGCTTCTGTAGTTTTGCTCTGTCAGCAAGTGTGCAGGACAGCTGTCCTAAACCCTAAACCATCAGAATTGTGCAGGAAAGAAAATATATACTAACAATAGTGGATTTTTAATATATAGTTTATACAGCCAATATACTGTTTCAGCAGTAGAGTCACTTTTTTGCAGCCACAATATGTTGTGAGATTTTTTTTCATTCTTGTGGGTTAAGTGAGTAAAAGAGTACACATTTATACTTTTCTTTAAGGCCCGGTTCAGGAGAGGCCTATTCAGAACCACAACAAGTGGTCGATATTAAATGTCATTATTGAGCGATACACACACCACCTCTGTGCCCTCTTTTTTTCACTGAGAAGTGCTTAAGTTTCCCTCATTCATCTTGACCTTGCAGTCAGCATATGTCTCCATTCAAAGGGCACAGGAGATTATGGCGATTTTGTGATTTTTGTCAAAGGATAGTCCGGGTGATGATTTATCTAGGCAGCCTCTATTAATTTTTCAAATACAAATGATAGTCATGAATCATGCTATATGCTGACCGCCCTCTTCCTGACCAGTGTTGACCTTTGCATACACTTTGAATGGCTAATTTGCTAATGTTTCAAAAGGTGCCTGAAAACTTCACCTTAGTTAATACAGTGACTTTGATTGGTTTTGGGTCCTTTCGGAGTTCCTGGAGTTCATGCTGGAAGTATACGTGGCAGAAAACTTTCCAACCTGGATGAAATAGATTACAGTACACAGTATGGTCAGCTAACCATTACATTTATGTCTATTCCATGTCTGGGCTGCAATTTTGTTCGTCTGACTGGGATGATTGGCCGTTGAGGCTGTCCTTGACCATTTGAAGTAAGGACCATGTCGTTCTTCTTCTTAAACAAGAATCTCTTTGTGGTTTGAGAGAAAAAAGAGGGAAAATTCTTGAAGACTTTACAGCTTCTCCAAATGGTTGTTTGTGCGAGAGAAACCTGTGATAGGATGTGTTAACAGGGTTATGACAGCAGGTAGCAGCTGTATTTCACAGTATTTCATTTGTCATGTTAGGACATCAGTTTAATGGCTTCTGCTCACAGCCAATAATATTTAACCAGTTCTCATTATTAGAATGGTTTCACACTCTGATTTATCTCTTCATTTTGACCACTGGACAATTTTTCTAGCCTCACCAATTTCTTTCACCTGCTGGGGATTGGAAGTGGTGAATCTTGAGTCGTGATCTTGTCAGGTGTTGTGGAAATCCACTTGGCCGTGCAATTCATCAGTATCTACATCCTCTGCACACGTTCCTTCATCTGTCTCTCTGGTATCATAAAAATCAATTGATTTGGCCTGCAGAGTCCCAGCTTTTCCCCTCTTTTTTAAAAATCATGTCTTTTTATGATTAAACTTTAAACTAACATTAAACTAAACTTATATAAACAAGACTTTCTGCTGCTGGTGAGAAGATTATTGTGGTATGTTTGACTATGTGTGACAGTTGTTATCAATGGAAAATAATGCATTTTTATATAGTACTGTGCAAAAGTCTTGAGCCACCCCTGATTTCTTTGTATTTTCTTTTGACATTGCTACTTCTACTGTTCATTTTCAATCCACTGCAGGTGAATAGTATCAGAAAGTAATTTTCTTAAGACATGTAGGAAAAAAATCCAGCAAAGGGCTGACACAGGACTTGAGAGGTGCATCTGACCGTTCAGCTAATCCATTTAGCCTCACTGAAAGGGGGAGAAAGCTGCGGGATGCCAAATTAAAGAAGAACTTGTTTGAAAATCAGAGGCAATGGATTTCATGAAAAGATGAATGAAGATTAAAATGTGAAGTTTTGTGGTTGCGTTTCAGCCAGTGGTATTAGGGATGACAATGATCCCCAAAACATTGCCAATGCAGTAAAACCATAGCTGGATATTCTAACACACAATGGGACACTATGAGTCATGGATAGGCCTCCCCAGAGTTCGGGCCTTAATATTATTGAAGGAGTGGGGATCATCTTGATAGAGAATTAAGCAAAAGGCCACCAACATTCAAAGAAGAGCTCTGACTGTCCTTCAAGAAGCCTGGAGAACTATTCATGAAGACATCTTTAAGAAATAGCAAGAGAGAGTTGAAGAATGCTTGACTATGTTGGCCAGCTAGTTGAAAACTGTGACTATTGGCAATTTGCTACTGGGCGAGTAGTTGATCACAGCTTGCTCAGTGAAAAGTTCTGCTGCTAGATGGAAATAAGGCTAAAATAATAGATGACAATCCTCTGTTACTTCATCTTTTCAATGCCGTTTCATATGCATCAAAAAACTTGCAGCCATTAATTCCATGCAAAGCCAGACAATGACAAATTGGTGTCTGGTGTTAATGTGGGAACAGAGATGCTAGTTTTGCTCCCCAAGTCTGAAAGTCCCGGCAGCTGTGACTTCACTAATTCTTGTGTCTAACTGAAACATTTAATCCCATCTTTGCATGTCAGCTGACACATGAAACACAATGCTAGGTGACACATTCTGTGTGTGTTGCACTTCTAATATCTTCATTTAACAGATTTGCGTTCAAAGCATTAATTTACGACTGAGCTAAAGCTAGTGTACTTAAACTATTCTTACTTTTGATTAACTTGCACACAGGAGCAGCAGCAACAAACAACATCAGTTAGAGAATAATAAAAAAGAAGGATTAAAATATGCCTTAAGGTTCTTTCTTTTATTGTAATTGCCAGTGAAAAGCATGAAAGCTTGTTTACAGCAGCGCAGCTCATTAAAAGCTGCACCAAGTTTGGCGTCACTGTCTGGTTTCTCAAATAGAATGGTCACCTTGCAATTAGGGTATGGTGACATAGGAATCTAAATGCCGTCTAAAGAGAGGCACACTGTCTCAGACTTGTCTAAGTCGATGTTTATTCTTAGCTGAGGACAATTACTGAAATACTGACTCATTAGTTTCCTTCACATCCTTTTCAACACAATGTAATCTATCTCCCTTGTAACCACATCCTGTCTGGGATGTTTTCAATTACTCACTGTGTCCCATTCTCTGCTTCCTCATCTCAGCAAAATTCACCTCCTCCTTTTAGCTGTCTATAGACAGCCTATAGTGTCTGCTTGTCTGTGTACATTATTCCTTTCAGACTGCTTTAGTCTGCAAAGAAACTCTGAATGAGCCAGTAAAACAATATTTTGGTTTATATAAGTGCTGCTGCTCAGATTAAGAGCCTTCCTTCACTGACCGGCCATCTCACACAGTACTAAAAATACAGTGAAAAACTTGAAGATTATAGGAAAAAAGAACCTGTATTTATATATTTTCTGTTGACAGCTTTTTTCTTTTTTTCCATTTCCATAACCTTGGTTATTTTTACTCCCCTTTAGTCATGCATTTTCACAGGATTGGCAGTGTCATTATCTGCCCAACAGCAAAGTCCCTTGTATTTTTTACTAAATGTATGTATTTATGATTGTGGAGCTGCAGGGTGCAATGATATCTGCCACTCTCAGCAGCGCTTGGGGGCTTTTGTGTGGCGCTTCAGAAAGGTGTTGTGTCCCTGGGACTCTACACCTCACCAAGCAAGACGGATTCCCAGCCAGCCTGCCGCCTGATAAGCCTCTGTGAAATCCCAGAGAGTCGGGATTCGATTAAAATAATCAACAAGGAGGTGAGAATATCTCCATATTTGGTGTGGTTTTAGACATTGTGATAGAGGAAGGGCCATTCACCAGCCAAAAAAAAAAAAAAGTGTCCTGCTGAGAGTAAAGAAGTTGCGAGGTAAATGGCAGTAATACCATTTGTGTCTTCAGCGCTTCTTAATCAGTTTTTTTCCTCCCGCGTTAACCTTGTTGCCCTTTTTACCTTTGCAACTGTGTGCGTTCATGCATGCGTTAAGTGTGACACACGCTGATGCTGATCACTTGTTGGAGGAGAGAAAGCGGTGTGCATTGCCAAAACGTCTCATTATCTCATTCACTGTCGACTTTGACAGCTTCCAATGCCCAAGATTTATCCCTGCTACAACTGCCACTTCAAAGCGTGGACTTATTTAAATTTATCCCCGAGTTTGAGGAGACTTTTAACATATTCCTCCTATAACAAGCCCCACGGGCTATAGGGAACAATGGTCACAACTTTGAAGTAAATAACTCCCCTTTACAAATCCCGTTTTAATGTTCTTGTGTGCTTCACCAGCAGCCAAAGAAAAGTGTAAATACATGACGTGACATGGAAATCAATAAGATAATTAGTATTTTATTACAAGGTGTAGCTACTACAGGCAGAGTGCCCTGATTGTAGCTAAATAACACTGACAACATTTAAATTAAGGAAGAAATTAATCACAGAGGAAATGGAAGGTGTGTAATTAAGGCGCAACACGATGACTGGTGCTGCCATAATTCTATAAATATTCCTCTCTGAGTGTGAGAGCGTTAAATGACTTAGTGTTACAAAAAGCAGTGATGTGTTGTGGCAATGCAAAGTGGAAAAACTTGCTGTGACTGAAGACGGATGGGGCTCGAAGGTTAAACTTTCCAGTCCCAGCTCATTTGTGTCAAGCAGATTTACAGTTAAGTTTTTGGACAGCGACACTCTGTTATGTGCAATTTTGCCTCCGTACAGCACCACAGTAAATTTTCATTGAAAAAAAAAAAAAAAAAATCCAGATATGACAGACGTGCAGATTTTCAGCTTTAATTCAAGGTGTTTAAAACAATTGTAGTGAATTAGCTGTTTAGGAATTTGAGACGTTTTTATACACAGTCCCCCATTTTCAGAAGCACAGAAGTGACTGGACAAGCAGTTTCATGGCCAACCTGAGGTCTGTTTCCTCGTTATTCCGTGGCAAATTCAGCAGATGAAAGATCTGGAGTTGATTTCGAGTGTTAAACTTGCAATTGGTAGCTTTTAACTATAAATTTCAACATGAGATCCGAAGAAAACATAATATGACAGAGACGTAAAGTGTTACGAGTCACCAAATAGACAATCTTGTCCAGCATTAAAAAGAATGAATGCACTAGTAACTAATCAACTAAAGTGGATGATCGCAGAATAATTTCAATGGTTAAAAACAACCAGTTTCACAACATCTAACTAAAACAATGAACACTCTCGAGCCCGTAAATGTACCACTATCAGAGACAACCAAGAGAGGCCTTCATACAGAGAGTTTACAACAAGGTCAAAATCACTCAAGAACTAAAAGGCTAATCAATCTAAAAGAGCCTGCACAAGTCTAAAAACTGAAGAAACCAAGATGCAAAGAATTTGACAGCACATATTAAAATCAGTTTCTAAGTTAAAGACTGTGTTGGTTTGTCAAAACACTTTTGAGCTTTTGAAAATGAAGGGTTATGTATGAAAACAGCTGTACAGTGGTCCCTCGTTTATCGCAGGAGTTACCTTCTAAAAATAACCCGCGATAAATAAGTCTTATATTGATTTGAATTGAATTCGTTGCGCTATGCTGCTTTGTTCACTGTGGCTTTGCGGGCTAATGTTTGTTGTGCTTTGTAGGAAAACCAGCCAACAAAATGCTGGAATGCGATCCACACTGGGCACCCTCTATCAACCTGGGTCATACCGAGTTTAAAGCTGCTACCACAGCGAGATTTGATCAGTTAAGAGAGAGAGCGATATCAAAACAGCCACGAAAAGTCCCGCATATATGTGCTCAAGTGTTGTATTGAAGCAATCAAGTGATGAATAACTGTTTTCCAGTATGTTGTTTTGAAATGTTTTGGGGTTTTTTTGAATTGTTGATTTGTTTTTCACTGAAGCAGCTATTAAACCATAATGAAATACATTTTTGCCTCTTTCTTGTAAGACTCTATAATAAAATGAAACAATAATGCCAGTTATAAATAAAGACAATAAATTGAATGAATTATGAAACACTTATTTTGTTTCTATTGGATCTGAAAATGTTGTGTAATACTACAACCTGAAACGACAAATAGATTGCGTTGGCCTGTACAGGAGATAAAGAAAAAAAATGTAACAACAGCTGTGAAATGGAATAGTCCAAATCACCAAAGTAAACTGGACCTGGGTTTGTTGCAGGGATCTGAAGTTACTAAGCATTTTCTGAGTGTATGCACTCACACTTAGGACCATATAATAATAAATATGTGCGTGATGAAAGTTGGGCAGCATGCTAACGTCCTTACTCCACTCTGTATGCTCGTATGGGATTAGCCTGTTCACTCCTTTAATTTTTTCCTCCTACCTTTTTTTTTTTTTTGCCTTTTCGTCAACTCTGTCTTTGTACGGAGCTGCTGTTCTCCGACGTTTTGTACATAACTGTTTTTGGGGCAAATAAAATGCAAGTAGGGATTAAAACTGCAGAATTAATGATTACCAGTGCTGGAAATGCTAGCGCTTGACGCAGTGTTTTGATTTTGTTGCCACTTGTACCCACAATGCAATGCGCGAAAGTCACGTGGTCTGTCAATCTCTATTCCTAAACAAGTAATGCAATACTTGTCACAATTCAATTAAAAGACAGCATTTTAGACAATATTGGTCTTTTTTTTTTTTTTTTTTTACAGTTCTGTGTTTTTCCTTTTCTATATTACATCCAATTAAACACTAATTATTCGTGTATCACAAGACAGTCTATTTTTTTTTATCACAACACATTCTGTGTGGTTATAAGGTTTTTATATCATAATTTTATAGAATGCACAAATGCAGCTTTTTTTGGGTCTATTTTCCTCTTAAATACCACAATCAAACACCTGAACCATTTTCATAAAAAACAACTATCATGGAACCACAACATTGTTGTACCAACTCAAGGAATTCACCGAAAAATTTCAGATGATTCCTGGTATGATTAACACTTTTAAAACCTGTTAAAATTAAACTCCGTAGAGCTACCTGTTCACTGGCACTGAATAGGAAAAAAAGAGATAGACTCTCATACTGGAGCCTGATTTTCAAAATTTCATTTGTAATTAAATTTGTATTTTCATACCTTTGGCCAGTGTTACTCAAAGCAGGATAAATAAAACAATAAAATCTGCCTCTAATTGGAGTGAAAGAAGAATAACGCAAACAGGCTATAATTAATGACAATACAGTAATTACGGGTATAAAATCATTTAATTCAAATACACATCATAAAGGAAAACAAATTTGATCTGATTTGCATATTAAATTTAGCATGTGATCACGGACACCCCGCACAATTATCTAGAAGTTGTTGCTGCGATAAAAGTGTGAGTTAATTAGTGTGAGAAAAGGGTTGGTTTAATAATTCATATGTGAAGTAAGAAGCGCACGCGCTCTAGTTCGTTGTTTTAATATATCACGTACGAGTGATGTGAAGATGCAGCTGTATAAATAGAAAACTTTAAAATATTGCAATTCCCTTTTCAACTTGATAAATGTGAGAAACAGAATGGGAATTGCTAATAAGTTAAGAAATAGCATAAGGTTCATGTCAGGTGAAGCCTGCAGCTTGACAAACTAGACTTTATGCTTTTTCTAAATATAAACCTTGCTCAAATAGACAGGAAGAAATGAAAATCAGTAAACTCATAAGAGAGAGAGAGACAGACACTGCATGGAAGAAAAAACCCAACAGAAAATGTTTTTTTCTTGCTTCAGATAAGAAGATGGATATTTCAGAAGTTAGTAATAAGAGTGTGATAAAGTTTCATTAAAGCACCAAATGAGTGATCAAAACCCCATATTACCTGTTTCATCCCAGACACAGCAGCACATCACGAGAGGTCAAATTAAAATTAAAAATTTAATGAAAGCTTCGACTTTTAAACAGAGCAGCTTTATTAGTCATTTGGAAGCAGCAGTTTCAAAACTGTGTATGGCTATGTTGCAATGAGGCAAAAAAGATCTTTTGTTTCAACTTATTCAGTTCAATTCAGTTTTATTTATACAGCGCCAAATCACAACAACAGTCGCCTCAAGGCGCTTTATATTGTAAGGTAGACCCTAAAATAATATATACAGAGAAAAACCCAACAATCATATGACCCCCTATGAGCAAGCACTTTGGCGACAGTGGGAAGGAAAAACTCCCTTTCCACAGGAAGAAACCTCCAGCAGAACCAGGCTCAGGGAGGGGCGGCCATGTGCTGCGACCAGTTGGGGTGAGAGAAGGAAGACAGGATAAAGACATGCTGTGGAAGAGAGCCATTACTGAGTTTGCTGGTGTCAGGATCTAGTTTCTGCTTTTAGTGGATGTTCTCCTTCTTCATAGATCTTACCTGGAAAACTGTGGAGTCCCCACTCTGGGTAAAGGATCAGTTGCTGGTTCAAGAGGAGTTCAAGTACGAGTGAGGGGACAGTCTGCAGTATTGCGGATGATGTTGCAGTGATTGAAATACACACCATGAAGGAAAATCCAAAAGCAAAGCTGTTGTTCTGCTGGTACACTTAAGCTTCTCCTCTCATCTTTGGCCATGAACTCTGGATAGTGACCAAAAGAAGCGAGATACAGGTGGTGGAAATGTAATAGGTTCAGCATTTTCGTCATTCTGGAGGGGTTCAGAGTATGACCACTGCTCCTCTGTTTCAAATCCACCCAGTTGAGGTGGTTCGGACATTTGAAAAGTAAGCCTCCAAGGCAGATGAAATGTTCAAGGCATGTCCAACCTGCTGAGCATCTGCAGGTTCACCTACAGAAACCTAGATGTTTTACTCCTCATGTCTTTTGTAGTGCTGTCAGCGTTAATCTCGTTAAAATGACCGAGCTAACTGGATCGCCCCACGCACGGGGCGATCCAGTTAGCTTGGTTAGCTTGTTAACGAGTTAACCGCGCTAATGCCTTGATGCCATGCAGCCCCATGCACGGGACGATCCGCGTTAACTCGCTTACGGAGATTTGGCGCATTAATGCGGGTTATGGCGTTAACGTCATTTTAACTAGATTAACACTGACAGCCCTAGTCTTTTGCTTTCTCCATAGATTTTGTTCACCGAATGATCTCCTGTCATTGTCTTAGCTTGAGTGGAACTAAATAGTGAATAAATCTATTTAGACAGAAGGGAAAAAAAAACCCTGGTTAGGCTATGTCTGTTTTTTTCTTTACTGGCTGCAAAAACATCCTTACAGCAGGGACTGCATAGACAAAAAAACAAAACCCAACCAATAAACAAAGGAACTATTTGATTAGCCTATAGGACAGATTCAGTAGAGTCACTAGGTACTATCTTAGGTACACTTTGCTAGGACTAGGTTGGATCAACATTCAACAAGTTCCTGGAAACATTCCTCAGAAATTTTTGTACTTACTGACATGACAGCATCACACAGTTGCTTCAGATTTGTGGGTTGCACATCCGTGATGTAAATTTTTTGTTCCACCGCATGCCAGAGGTCCTCTATTGATGACTGTGGAGGTCATTCATGTACCGTAAACTCAAATGTTCAAGAAACCAGTTTGATATGATTTGAACTTTGTGACTTGATGCTTTATCCTGCTGTAAACAGCCATCAGAAGATGGGCACACTGTGGTCATAAAGAGATGGAAATGGTCATCAACAATACTCTAACTCTGCTAACTGGATCTTTTTCGGACCATTCTCTGTAAATGATGGTAGATGGTCATGTGGGAAATTCCCAGAACATCAGCACTTTCTGAAAAACTGGCACCAATAACCACGCCACTTTGAAAGTAACTTAAATTAACTTTCTTCCCCATTCTGATGCTCAGTTTGAAGTTCTGGAGGTTTTCTTGATCCTAAAAGTTACCATGTTAAGAGCAGATGAGCAGTGCATCCAAAAATACGAGTGCAAGGAGTGAGTGCAAAAATAAATACAAGTGCAAGCAAAGCATCGTATGATGTTATCTTAGCAAAATCATGACAATATGTAAATGACATGATTAGCAAGTGTACTTTACTTGTCACGTTAATTGCAGAGGGAGTGAAGAATCTTAACTAATGACAGAACACAGCTGTTGGTTGACAGCTACATGTGAACTGGTGTACTTTGTTTACGCTGAAGAGCCTGTCTTGAGCTCGGGACAAAACCCTTCTGCCAAAATGGATCATATAGATAAAACAGGACTACAGAACAGTATACAAAGCATTATGGGATATCACTGGAAAGCCTGCGGTGCTTGTGCGATTAAAAAATAAAAGTGGGTGATAGGTAGGTGGGCTGTAACAACAATTCAACATGCAACAATACAAATATGCCTCAGGTGAGAATGCTGCAATCATTTTGCAGCTTAACTCCCACAACTGTGATTGTATGTTCTTCTGAGTTATCTCATCCAAGTTTTAAACAAGTCTTGATTGTCAGAGCTATCAGCACATAACTTTGCCTACACACCATTTCTCAGTGTGGATAATGCTAATAAGTTTGGCAATGTTCCTCTTCTCTTTGTTTGAAAACAAAAAAGAGGGTTTGGCAGCTGAGTCAACTGTTGTGTTGCCAGCCAACGTCACCAATCTAAAAAAAAAGAGAAAGAAAGAAAAAAGAAAAAAATCTATTCATATAATAACACAGGACTCCAGGGACTCTCCAGAAAGTGTTTTTGAAAACCAACGGAGGGCGAAACTGTTGGAAAAGACATTACATTGTTAGTGCATAACTAAATATTCAAACTACACAACTTCTGAGGCACTACAGGGAGGCAGAACCTGGCTTAGCTCTGGCATATCAGAGATACCACCTCTGATACCCGTAATTAAGCAGCGGTGACAACAGTATATGAAGTAGAAAAGATGGAAAGAGACAGGGCAGCAGAAGGAAGAAAGATGGATGACAACGGTGAGATGGATCATTTCTCGCCCAGATGTTTTCACAGAAGCACTGTGCCGATGATGAAACGTGCTCAGCACTCAAGGAGAGCTCCAGTGATCGCCACAGACACAAGGAGGTCAGCCTGCGTCCCGAAGCGGTGCACAGCAAACATTGTTGATAGCCTCTTTTCTTTAGCCAAAATAGTCCACGTAAAAAGTATAAATACCCATGGACTACTACTAGAAAAAAACAAAACGAAAAATACTAAAGCACAGCTACTGAAGCAACTGGATCAGCCGCCCTGCTTTTCATCTTTCGCTGGCGTAATCTGCGCGGGACAATATTTCAGACACCACAGAATATGACTGCCATAAATAAAACAGTATTAATCATCCCAACTCCCATTTGAGACCCTTCTCACATTTATCAGGCTTTTAATATTAACATAGATTAAGGGCATGTCTCACACCTTCACTCACTGTATGTAATCTTGCTCCAGATAGCAGCACAGTTAAAGGCTTCTATTGCACCTCGGATGTACGACATAGCATCTGAGGCTGAATGCAAATATGACCCAGCGAGAGAGCCGGGTGTATATAGGTGAGCAAAATAAATCAAATGAAACAAATAAATAAACATGTATGGTAAATGAAAGAGCTAGTTTTATCAGATAAGGAAAAAACATTGCATTACTCATATGAAATACACTGTAATGCAATTGTAAACACAGACTACGACTATAGTGCACATCTTTAAAATTAATTTATATTTTATCAGGACTGTAACTGAATCTTGTATTCGTTTTTCTTTTACTTATTCTTCTGAAATAGAGGTATATGTTAAAACACCACAGTAAAGTTACTGATCTCCTCTTTCTTCCTCTTTGAAAGATCAAGAATCCAGACTGTGCTTATATTGTGCACAGGACTGAAAAATCCTCTTCCTCCGACCCTTGGTGTGCAAACAAGAAATAAGTCAAGAATAAAATGGAGAGCTAGAAGAATTTGAGGTCAATATAAACATTTATTATCAAAGCCTATATCCAGTATCGCAGTACATGCATAAACTCTAAGGTAAATTCTTAAACCTATCAATGTGCATTACAGTTTAAATCCTGGAATGATCTACAAGCAATTTAAAAATGCAAAAAAACAAACAAGCATTGTTGAGTCCTAACATAGAAAACAAATGAGCATGTGAGACCGTGCATGCTTCACACCATGCATACAGACGTGCGTTGTCGTCATAAAAATATCACCATTTATCAACTGCACTGTAAATATCTGTGTTCTACATTTTTGATCAGGCCTCTTATATTGTATGTATTCTTAATGTTAAAAACAAGGAGTGCTGCTCACTTTTGCTTTACATTTATAAAGGGTCTTGGTAAAAAAAAAAAAAAAAAAAAAAAAAAGCAATAAATGTGGAAATCTTCAGGAAATCTTACTGTCCCTCCCTCCATGGGATTGCACCTTTTTGCATTCTGGGACTTACAGATATACAAATTAAGCACTGAGAAAATAAAAAAATAGATACTATTCTGTGTCTTTCGGCATCATCCATGCAAGTAGCGAGGAGAAAGAAAAGCTATGTGTTTAAACTATTACTAATTTTAGCATAGCCTATGAAAAACTAAAATTTATAACAATAACAAAAAAAAGCATGCTGCTAATACAGCTCCAAAAAGTCGTGTTATACATGGTTATGCATTATTATGGAAAGTTTATAGATTCACTGTATATCAACTTATATCACAACAGCAGTGGTCTCAAGGCACTTTATATTGTAAGGTAAAGGCCCTACAAACCTCTACAGATCTTATGCAAATAAATGATATATGTAAAAATTGGATGCATATATCATGTGCTCAGCATGGTCAAACATGGCCTTGAAACATCAGATCTACTTTTCACTTCTTTAACTTTTTCCTCTTTCTCCATCCAGCATACTTTCTCGTTTCCCCCCTTTTTCTTTTTTCTATCTCTCCCTCCCCCCGTCTGGCTGGAACAGGTTATCCAATCACACACCTATTCCAGTCACAGCTCCATGCGAGTACTTCTTAAAAGTACAGAGGCATGCACATTCACACCACTGCTTAACACTGTGTTCTGATGTAGCTAAAGTGGTTCCATTTTAGATGAAGTCTACATGATAATGAGCAGGTGTTAGGACGTGTTTATGTGTGAATGTCTGTGACTGCCATTGTGCATTTGACAATAGTCTTTGATTAAGGTGATTCAAGTACAAAGGGAGACTGAAGTTTAAGCTGACAAAAGCAGGAAAATGTAGCACATCCAGTTCATGCAGAATACTACTGCTCATGCATCACCCTACCATATAAAAAATATATCAACCCTAAAGCAACCAAGTTAGTTTAGTGACTTAAATACCAGAGTGGGGTCCCTCATTACAGTCCTAATCTTGCCTACCTTACCCAGTAACGAAGTAAACTCGAGTAAACTCGTCTTACATCCATCAGTTGAGCTGGTTTGATAATCACCTTTGACTTTGAGTATGTGGCTCAAGATTTCTGCAGCAGTAGATTTCACATCTGTGGGTCCGTTAGGTAAAGGTCACAACAAAACATTATAACGTACAGCGTGCGCAAATGTATAAGGCCAACATACAATCTAAGCTTCATGCCACAGCTGTCCTAAATCATTTTTAAATTCCTGAAATGTTTAATCAACAGTCTTCACAAGTGCTTTGATTAAATAGATTTTTTTATTGCTAAAATATAATTATTGTCGTTATCCATGAATTTCAAATTTTCCGTTTTACAAAAAAGTATGTTATTATTTTTGAATAAAATGCCAAACGACAGTTTTTTAGTTGCATTCCTGAATAAAAAGAAAATAAAGTTTCGGTGGTTGAATGTAATGCTTGATTAATTTCTGACTTTTTAGAGAAGTCCAGTGTGCTGGCTCAAATTTTGGTATAATAATGTTAAATAAGTTTTGACTAACTAACTAACAATATTAGGCTTTTTTTAAGGCTGTTTTAAACAAGTGTTTGACAGAATTCCAAAATATTTGTGATTTCTTGATTATGACTTGCTCATGGTGGTCCAATAAGTTTGTTGAGTACTGTAGAATTTAAAAATGAAAGATTACAATAAAACCTACAATGATATATATAGGGGGTTATGAACCTACCATGACCCTAACTTTCCACTATACGTATACACACTCCTGTAAAAAAAAAAAAAAAAAGAGATATGTTAGCAAGTTTTATGACATTAGAAAGTTTTCATCCAAAGAAACAAACAAAAGTAAGTATAAACTGGATAATGACTATACAGTCTTGTTAGCTTAGTAATCTGTGAGGCCACAATGCAAAATATTAAAGCTAATGCAGTAGAGGATGCAGAAGGTATTCTGTTCATCAAACTTAATGAGTCTGGACAATGTAACCAGGACGAGTCTGGGTTTGGTGGTTGCTAGGAGATGATACTTGCATTGTGCCAAGTGTTAAGTTTGGTTGAGGGTGGCTCATGGAGTCTGGTTGCTTTTCAGCAGTTGGGCTCTGCCCCTGAGTTCCAGTGAAAGGAACTTAACGCTTCAGCATACCGAGAAATTTTGGGGATGGCCCCTTACTGTTCCAACATGACTGCACACCAGTGCACAAAGCAAGGTCCATAAAGACATGGACGAGTGAGTTTGGTGTGGAAGTACTTGACTGGCCTGCACAGAGTCCTGACCTCAACCTGACAGAACACTTTTGGGGTGAATTAGAGTGGAGACTGTGAGCCAAGCCTTTTCCTCCAACATCAGTGTCTGACGTCACAAATGTGCCCTGGAAGAACAATCAGAAATTCCAATAAACACTCCAAAACCTTGTGGAAAGCCTTCCCAGAAGAGCTGAAGTTTAATAGCTCCGAAGGGTGAAACGTGTGAAGGCAGACCATTGAATACTTTTACCAATGTAGTGTAGGTAGCAAAGCTTAAAATATACTCTGTATATCATGGAAGCACAGTGTTGTGCTTTTCATGTTTCACATCATGACAAAACTTTGCAGTTGCTGTATAATTGGATTTATTATTTCTTGGACACATCAAACAGACTTCGCACTTTTTTTTACAAAAAGTAGACACCTCATCAGTTACTACTTACAGTGGCATTCATTTTCCCAAAACACCAGTGCACTCTTTCCCCATCTATCTGCTGCTGTTAACACTTTGCTTGTTTTTGAAAAAAACATAAAAAAAGAGACCCCATTCATCTGCTTTACGCTTAGCAAGGCAGCTTCTGACTGCCAAACAACATAACAGGAAAAAAAACACGAAGAAGAAAAACAACAATGATAATGGCAATTTTCCTTCAAGTTTTAATTATTTCTCTCTCCTCTATTTTCTAAGTGGATTTTTCTCAGAAACATGCACGCACTCTGAAACGACTCGCACCCACCCACCCCTGAAAAATACTGGCACACACACTCCCTGCTTAACTGTTGTTTTCTGATGTAAATGAAGTGAAAAAGCTATTACCTTGAATTATAAAAACGGGCTTGTTTTGCTTATCTCTACTTCTGGCAAAGACTTTTCAGCTGCAGTGAAGATGTGTTAAAGCAAAATGACCTTCCACTTTATTGCCTCTACGAGATTGTGGATTAAAAAAAAAAATTTAAATTAAGAGAGCATAACAAAACATTTTTTTTTACATCAGCACAAATGTTTTCACTCGTTCTTTAATGTGAGGATAGGCTACTATGCAAACAAATAGAAAGAAGATAATACAATAGTTATGAGTGCAGAATTTCACGTCCTGCGGTAAAGTCGTTGCAAATATATGAGCGGATCTTGCAAAATCAGTCTCATTCAGTATAAAGGTGGGGTGCAAGCGCCATGAATGTTTTCTATGGAAATCAGTAGCAGCAATCTGACTGTTTAAGGTGTCTGTAGTGAGGTTCCTGCGACACCTTGGCTCCCTGTAGGTGCTACATTTCGTTCACAGTGGCCTTTGTACAAAATGCGCTCTGTGCCTCCCTTTGGCTAATGGGGAATTCTCCTAAAGGTCACATTAGGATGGAAAGCCAAACAGAGTGGAAGAGGATAATTCCTGTGTAGCAGTTCAAACTTCCTCTCTTCACAAACAAATCCACGTCAATGCTGAGCAATCACGATGCACACAGCTGCACACCTGTGCACGTCAAACCTGACAAAATGTGGTTGAGTTTGGATGCACAAGACTTAATCCAGCAAAGGTAACAATGGCCACTTTTCACTGACACTGACTGGAAGTTTATAACTTAAACTTTATTATTAGTAGTAGGAGCATTGGAGTTTGTCTATGGATTGTGTTTTCGCCTTTATTAATGTCTTCCTTGTCACATTTGCAAACACAGGAGTCTGGATCTGAGACATTTATATGATTTCACATATTAATATAAACCACTTCAGCACTATACCACCACCACTTACAGTAGAGCATTAATATTAAACAGTGAGTATGCTTAAATGGGAAACTTTGTGATAAGAACGGGAGGAATTACCAGCTTCTTTTTTCTTTTTAAGGGGAAAAACAAAGGCTCACAGGCAGGTTGATAAGCAAAGCAGACAGGCAGGTAACAGGAGCAATCGGGAATTGGGACAGCAGTCAGGAACCAAGACAACAGAAAGAAAAGAGAGTGTGCAAAAAAAAAGAAGCAACGAGGAACAAATGCAATGAGACTGATATTGGGTCGGTGCTTCATTCAGTCATTTGAGTGAAATCAGGAACAGAGCCTTAAAACATCCAGTGGTTCGATGTGATGTGATGCGACACGAAGAAACAGGCAACACAAAACAGAGGTCAGACCGCAAGCATCGTCAACACTTCCGGGCCTCTGGCTGGGAATGCTGCTCGACATGCCCTGAATATTTCTGTAAAAACGAGGGGAAAATAAGAGTAAAACATCTTCTAACAATCTCCAACTTGTGTGTAGTTGTGAAGAAACTCCGGGAGTGGGCAGGGCTGAGCAACATCCTTTAGTATGCAAGCTCCGCAGCCTTCTTTTTGTGTGGACAGCGCGCAGCCTTCTGGCATGGCGAGCAATCAATGCTGCCTCTGCTCGCCTGTCTGTCTCACACAGCAGCAGAAGCAACGAAAGGTTAGGTATAAAGAAAGCTCCTCCCGAATGTCAGGGCCCCTGGATTTTGAAAACCACTGATTTATTGACTGTTAGCTAAGTAAACTCTAAATACTGTGATATCTTCTGCTGCTGCGTTCAGACCACATAGCTTCTGTCTGTACCTGCTTATATTGATTTGCTTCTCATAGCTGGATGTTTTGTCCTTAATTAACTGTATCTGTATATTGGTTTTATTTATTGTGTTCCTTAATGCACATTTTATCCTTCAATGTTTTTTTTATTGTTTGTACTCTTTAATTACATTTTATGCATGCAATAAAACTGTAAATGTTTATAAATAAATTCATTTAAATTCATTCATTCAGTAGGAAACATCATGATGTGTGTTTTTCACCTCTCAGGCACCAGTTTATTGTATTTTAGTCAACATGAACGAAATAGCCGTTTGATTTAATATTATGATTAGAGGTAACCTTTTTAATCTTCCAAAGAAACACTTCTAAGATATTCTGTACACACAAATTCTCAGATTCAGCACAGTGACAGTGAATGTTTCATGAATGAAAACTGAATATGTGATTTTTTTTTCTCATGTTGCCCAAAATGAAATAGAAGGGCAAACTGTCTGAGCGTTGGTGGCACAATTTCAGGAAAATCTGATATTTAAAACAAAATTATTAATGCTAAACTACTTTTAGCTGATCCTTTGTCGCAAGGGGTCACCACAGTTTTAGTTTTATGCTGAGCGCTTTTCCTGAACATTCGTTCACATGTTACAGCAAATAAAAGAGTATTACAACAAAACCTAAGGTTTGAGTATGTTTTAGCATCACTATTGACAATTACATCTTGTGTTTGCAGTAGATCTAAAGTCCAGTGGAAAATTTAGACACTACTGATCTTTAATATACACTCAAACCAAGATGCTGTCAGCATAAACTTTGATAGATGACCCAATGTTGCTGAACCAGACCTGAACTCCTACAAACACCCAGGCTGGCACAGAACCTGGGACACTGACAGTGATTTATTCTTGTAGAATTACATTACATTGTATAGGTATCATTAACTGTGTTTATGTGACCAATGAGTGTATACACACAAAAAAATGTATCTGTGTGTGTCCAAAATGCTCAGTTCAAGCAAATTTGATTTCATGTAAATTTTCAATGCAATTTTGTTACATAAGTACAGTGTAAAATATTAAATTTAGGCAAATCTGATCAATTTAAATTTACTTGCTTGGTATATATTCAGTTCATACCAATAATATTTTCCCTTCGTATTAATTATTTGACTAAATAAACTTTTTAATTTATATATTTCAGCTGCATTTTTAGGATATTGTGTTTTTATGAGATCACTATGGAACAGGAGCCTAACAACCGGCAGGTTTGTCTTACTGTAGCATCCCAGGACTTTTAGATTTTCATTAGTGCATCACTAAAATAAA
Organism: Pelmatolapia mariae; assembly: GCF_036321145.2. Lineage (NCBI taxonomy): Eukaryota > Metazoa > Chordata > Actinopteri > Cichliformes > Cichlidae > Pelmatolapia > Pelmatolapia mariae. The sequence goes on from NC_086229.1 coordinate 77,349,865, forward strand.
GTGTACAAATGCACACAGACAGTGACACACAACTCACCCCAAAGTGATAATGATAAAATGTTAGAATATCTAACTGTGACTAGCTGTAGTTATTGTAGAGAGTCTTCCTGGGGAAATATAAGAGCTGCAGTGTGTTAAGTGAGACTTGGAACACAAAGACCTTTCTGCTAGAGAAAAATAGGGCACCCTTGAGACAGGGGTCCTTGATACATAGTGATGCACTGATCGGCTCTGTGTCCCAGAGGCTCACTTTTTAGTCGTTATTCTCGCAGTAGTCATGGCCCCCTGCCAGAAATTACATAGAAATGTCAGAAGAGACCTATTAGCCTATGGTAATGTCTGCCACTATACAGTATGTCACTTCATACCCATATTCCTGTACCGAGTGATAATGAGACAACTCGGGAGAGAAACACCTCTTGATCTTCAGGTGAGAAAACCACACAGTTGCAACAGTGGTGCAGATGTTAAGCCATTGCACAGAAACTGTATATCAAACAAAGTCACTTTAAAAGTTTTAACAGGCACATGATTGTGAAAATTAGCTGATATATTTCCACATGACACTTGAATTTGCAGGCACCTGTCCCTTGTTTAACAATGATTTATTTCAGGCTTGGAATGGCCTGTGATGTGATAAAACATGCTGTAGATGCTGGTGAAATCTTCCACCAGCCAAAACGAAGATTAAACCAAAGGTATAATTTCTCGCTGTCACTTGGTTGTATTCTTTCATTTTTGCTGAGAGGCTGCGGACAGTAAAAACTGTGGTGAGTTCACAGACATGGCCCTCATAATTGTTGGCAAGAGTGGCAGAGTGATTTCTGTTGCCACTAAACCCTCCTGTGAGATTCACAGCTTGAGCCTTGGGACCACCGCCAAACTAGTTTAAGGTCACCTTGCTGAACAAGCTGGCAGGAAGCAGAAAGCTCCCGTACAGCTGCTCATCCAACATGCTTCTCTCACCGACATTCGGTTTGAAAGGAGGGGGTCGCTGGCAATCATCTGTCTTGCGATGCGACCTAGTCGTCAGCTCCGCTAAAACACTTTTATTTTTCACCTTCCCAGAGTGTAGCTCTGGCCTACTCATTCTGCCCCTTCTCTGAACCTTGCAAACCATTTCCCATCGCTGTTATGTCAAGCCCGTGCTCCACCTAACAAGGTCCTGCTGACCTCGAGCTTGTGTCCTCTTCAGTTCTGGCCTTGGAAGCCGCAGGGTTTGCAAGTTTAATTAACCCCAAACCTGGATCAAGCCAGTTTCGACAGCTTTCTAGCATCTGGATTGCCTGCAAGTGGCGGAGCAATAACGTCTATAGGCACACAGCTGCCTGTCTTTTCTGCACAAAGAGGACAAATTAAGGTTAACAGTTCATCCCTGGATGTCCCTCTTTGTTTAAGGTAGTTGCAAAAGTTACTAAATTACCTAACTTTTTTAGGCAACAGCCAGGTTTTAAGATGCAGCCTGCAGATATATTCTTTATTTCTTCTTCTTCTTTTTCTGATCATTGAAGACCAATTAAAAAAAAAAGATGTAATGTTTACATGTAGTTCAAAACTGCTGAAATATCATGGGCTGGTATAATTTGAACTACAATGGGACTTGGCATGCGAGTGTCTAGTCGACTAGACTTTAAACGTTTGCTAACTGGCACCAGAACCAGTCAACCAGTTAAACATTTCAACACATTATTCTTATTTTAATATAATGCACAATGGCAGTTACAAAGATATTACAATGCAGCCCACAGCCATGACAGCTGCTAACCGGCTAACTAGAGTGCTGAGCCCAGGTGCTAGCATCTGCACTAGGATGCTAGCATGGGAGAAACCAAGACAACTGCTGCTAGCACTGTTAATGTTAGCCAAACTCTACAAACTTGATCTGATATCATGTGTGTTTGCAACGTTTTACATCTGCAAAAAGTGCCAAACATTTCAGTGTCATTTAAAATATTATTTCATTAAGAAGGAGCATGATTAACGTTATCATATAGCTTCCAAAGTAACATGCTTAATATTTGTTTAGCTAACACTGAACGACATTCATTTAAAATGTGCTCACTTTTAATTGTTTCCTTCAGGTTTTCTAGTCTAATATTTTTCTATAAACAACTAGAAAATCATCCCTGAAGTGGACTATAAAAATGAACAAACAGCTTGCCCCAAACCTATTCAGCACATTCATGAACAATCTCTTTATAGACATCGCTCCTTTCATGCATAGTAAACACCACTGTTTAAAAACCCTGTATAAAGTCTAAGTCTCCAAGCGAATGCTGAGATAACCCTAATGACACCATTGTTTTATTCCTTTTTAAACTTTGAAAAGACTCATTTCACAGGCTGAGTGGCACTTAGCATGATAAGTGACCTGACCTTTATTCACCTTTATTGGTGGAGTGCCCTTTAATAGGATAAATTGTCATTTGATGGTACATTTTTAAGAGCTGCTACGTGGACTGATTGGAAAGATGCCTATTTTGAAAAATCCTTTTACTACCTCCAAAGTTTTAAAACTAGCACAGCATTTAATTTGAGTGAATACATTTCAAAACATCATCAAATAGACTCCGAGACTCTCTTGGGCAAACCAGCTGCACTGTCAGAGTTCAGCAGTTAAATGAACATATAAATGAGTGCCTCTTTTATTTTTTTTCTTCCCAGCATGTTTCAAATGGGCCGTCATTTGCATGCATGAGGGTTGAAAGAAAAAACATATCGAAGGAAAATATAACCCCGATCTCTCTTCACAGATATGGGTCAGCTATAATTCAAACATCAGTGAAATTTTCTTATTTCAGTATACGTGCAAGGGCAAACCTTTTGGGGGGGGAAGGAGGCTGGACTGCACGTATTTCTTAGACTGACTGTTTTGCAGCCCGATACCGCATTCAACTCACAGCTCAGAATGGGAGGGAAGCTAATCACCGACAGACATACCCGATACAAAGCTGACTTTGGAAGGAAAATCTAATTAACATAATAACAAATGAAATGGAGCGAGGAAAAAAAAAGGGACCGTTTTCACCTGGTGGTTGTAGAAGATGGGTGATCAGTGCTGAGACAGCGTAGAAGAAAAGAATTATCCCTGTAGTTAAACTGAGGAAGGTCAAAGGTCGTGCAGGTCAAATGACATAGTAGATCTTTTTATTTCGCTAATGAATGTTGACTAATGTCTATAAATATTTGATAGCAGCAGTACGTGACATTGGTAGGTCAGGAATCACAATGTGTTTTGCATTTAATTAGATTAGATTATTATAAATAATGAACTAACGAAAACAGAAGACACTAGCTTCTCACCCTGAACTTTGAGGAGTTCCACTCCAGTTTAAGATGACCCGTATACAATTTCGAGCTTTGCACTCAGATGACAGGCTGAATCTAATTTGTGAGAGCTTTTGCGGAAAAGTAAAACAGGAAGGAAAAAAAAATCAGCAGCTATGTCAGCACTGCTCAGTGAATACCTGGGCAGTGCAGCAGCACCTTGGAGTTTTTGTCACCGCTGTCACGCATCACTGTCTCATGAAATTGGAAACACAGAGAAATACAAATCTTGACATTGCTGGATATCTGTATGACATTGGGCACGTTAAACTAACCGCCGCAGTGTGCCTATGCAAGCACTTACCGGTGAGCATACCAAACAATGGCTTTTTTGTGGAAGTACTGCACGCATTACAGCTGAGACAAAGAAGCAGCTGCAAATGTAAGTTTTTCTTACAATATTATCTAATAATCCAAATCTGGATCTAGTCCTTCTCATCTGTGACTGTTGAGTGCGAGGCCTATGCATTAATTATATCTTCTTTTCAGGTCACTGCTAGGGCCAGAGGACATTGGGAATTATTCATAGTGTCAACGGAGCTGTTGGACCCCAGTGGGTAAGGAGGCCTGTTGATGAGGGCACAGGGCACACAATTTTCTTCCCAAAACAGTCTCTCTTTTTGCCCTCCTTCCCCTCCTACTCACTCTCCTCCTTCTTTCACTCCTGGATGTCAAGGAGTGTGAGGAAGAATGAGCGTGCCTTTCATTCTCTTCTCTCTCAGTGGGAAGCCCTCTTAAGACACAGCAGCATTTCATGATTGTTATTCCCTCCCTCCTCCTCCCCAAGGCCTCTTTTGCAGCTAACTTCTTTCCGAGCTTTTCTCAAGTAAAGTCACCTTACTCCCTAGGTCTAATAGCAACAAAGAAGACACATTTTGGAGAGGACTGAAGCAAATACGGAGGAGGAAAAAAGAGCAAAAGGTGGGAAGAAGCTGGTACACACCAGCTTGCTCAGGCAGCTCTGCCTTAATGAGATCCGTAAGTGAGTTAGCTCCGAAGTTAATTTGCCCCTAACTGCGCCCACACAATACACGTCTCTAAATTTACATTCAAATTAAGAAAATGAGGGAGGAAATTGCAGGTTTGACCAATTTGAAGACTTCTTATAAAGAAGAAAATGGATTTGCAACACCGCCTTGGTTTGATTTAAGCCGAACATTTAGTTAATCTCTAACTGTATCTAATCCTGTGTGTGCTCGGCTGAACAAAAGACCTGAATCAAACGCAGGGAGGCCAGCAGCTCGGTGCAATCAGGGAATTCAGCTAATGACAAAAGTGCCAGGTGTATCGCCAGGTGTGGTTGATTAGAGGGAATGAAACTCACAGTGAAGGTGACAACTAGCACTGTGTTCCAGCTGAGAGTAGAAGGGAATTTTCGAGTCAGTGTGCCGCAGAGGACAAAAATCGGAATCATCTGACAGCCAACAATGACAACAACTTAAAAGAAATACTTTCTTCTTGACTTTGAAGGACTTGTGTCAGATTTTTGTTTGATGACTTGACTTAATGATTGTCCATCTTGACTTATAACAGATGGCAAAATGAGACGAAAATGCCACTGTTTAAGAAAAGTTAACTTTGGATAGTCTCAGACTTGGAAGTGTGAAGACGAACAGGGAGCTGATAGTGCTGATGTTTGAGAGAAGAGCCAGAGTTGATGTATTTTAACCGTGCTGCTCCATATAGATTGTTTAAATGTTTTTAAAGCTGTTGTACTTTTAACTGCTGCAAGTAAGGGATTGTGATAAAAACCCATTGTTGAATAAATTCTATAGATTTATTGTCCCAAAGGTGACAAAGCCAACAAGTTTACTGACAATTGGCTGATAGAAAAAGTTTTCTGGCCCTGTAGAAACTGACAGTTAACCATGTCACCCATTTCAGCATAAATATATTTAAGTTCCTCTTTTTTGTAATCTTATGTTTCTGAGCTCAGCTGTTTATTTCAAGATATGTGGTACTCACAGGATAGCCACTCCATTGTTTTTATAAAATATGATGTTTAGCAGAATATAAAGTCTCCATATAATACTGATGGGGAACATTTTTTTAACCGAAGTAATAGTTCTACTGAAGGAAATTTACAATAATACAACTTTATGTGTATAAGTCGATTTTGTAATGTTGTTCTACGGGGAAAGATTTGAGCTAAGTGTTGTACCAACTCCCTGCAAAATTCACAGGACCATAAGCTTTTAAACCAAATATTTTATTAAGATAAGTGGATTAATTTTGCTGTGCCACTGTCTGGTGTGCCCTGGCCTTGTGATTAGGGCTGACCTGAAATGCAAAATGGCGTTACATTGGGTGAAGGGTGCATAATAACTGATTTAAGACTCAAAACTTTAAGTAAAGGACCTGGACTTGACTTGGGACCTAGCTCTGGACTTCAGTGCCAAAAACACAGCCTGTGCCTTGCAAAACAGTGACCTTGTCCCATCTCTAATGTAAGAATTCCCCAGCTATGGAGTAGACGAAGAGCTCTAAGGGTAAAGGTGAAAATTCAAATTACGCTCTCAGTCCTCACGGCGCTCTTAATATTTGATCACAGTGTATGGTGAAATCTCTAAAAACTGTTGATGAGGACATTTTGTAACCCTAATGTCTGCACTGCATTAATACTAATATCTGCGAAGGCTACTGATCTGTATGTCTAAATCTAGTATTCAGGAACATCGGGAAATAATCTGGATGGTTTGCTGTGTTTTTGAAGGCCAGTTTTTTAGTGTTGCTTTTTTCCCATTAAGTTTGCCACACATCGTGGCCTTCATCAGGAAATTGTTGTTGCAAATTGGATTTATAATCTAATTTGAGCTCAGAAATGTATAAACTTTTAAAAGTCTTAAGCAATTTCTCATTTCTTTATATATTGCTAGGAAGATGGGAGATAGAAATGTGTACAGACAAGCATGGAAACACAGTACATAAGGCAAAAGACAAAAGCTTATAGAATTCTAACAGTTTTGAAGGTCAATATTTGGTTTGACCATCTTTACTGTCACACAGTCTGAACTCTGTTAGCCACATGGGGTACTGTCATCATGCTGCCAGGCAGGTGACATGGAAACCCAAGTTTGTGAATGAGATAACAAAGCAATGGGGGAGTTTCAAATGAATATCATAGGTGTACCTCCTGAAAATCACGTGCAACTTTGAATCTCAGTGACCTCGACTTCAAGGTCAAGGTCAGATGTCCAATTCAAATCTTGTGAATTCGATAACTCGAGAAGGAAGTCGCCTACAAGTGTCAAATTGATACCAGTGTGTATCTACTGAGAAATCTCAGCTAAGTTTAAATCTCAGTGACCTCACGGATCAGGGTCCCTTGTCAAGTTTTCTGAAAATCTTGTGACTTGAGACGAGGGCAACATAGGATTTTGAAATTCATACCACAGGTGCAGCTGCTAGGAGGCTGAGGGGTACAATCTGTATTTTTGTAGGTAGCGATCAGAAGTAGTTCTTAAAGGACAATCAAAGCTCTTCTTTGGATCTGTGCTGCATTTTGTTGTGCTCCCCTTCAAAATGATCTCACACTGCTTCAATAATGTTGAGGTTTGAGTTCTGGGGAGGCCAATCCATGACTGATAGAGTTCCAATGTACATACCATATGTACTGATGATGGTACTGCATGGTGGATCAAAATCTAATGCCAAATTTCTGTCTTAATAATTTCATCAATTTTGCCTCCACGTTTTATAAATGAGAAACCAACTACTGTAATCCTGAACTCCTCCACATACACTAATGATTTAACCAAAGCTTTCTTATTTGGATTCATCAACCTGTAAGACCTTTCGCCGCTGAGTTTTAGTCCAGTTCTTCTGTATTGTGGCATTCCTCAGGCTTTTCTCCCTGCTTTCTTTCCTTTAGAATGACTTCTTGACAGCCACCCTTCCACTGAGACCACTTCGGATGAGGCTTCAGTGAATAGTAGACAGATCAACTCTCAGGTCCTGTGTCAGGTCTTTGCGTTATTTTTACCTGTTCCTTAAGGACATGACTTTCAGCTACTATTCATCTGCTGTAGATAGTTTTAAAGAGTTTTTACATTTTATTTTGAATGATTCATACACAAGTATTAAGTAGCTTAATAAACAGTCAGATAAAGTCAGCCAGTGTTGAAAGAAAAACTCCAAAGAAGAAAACCTGGAGAATTACTGCTCAAGACCACTTTAAATATTATAACAAATCTTAAGAAATATAACAAAAAGAATGGTAGCTCAGTATAATAACGCTGTAGTCAACTGCATTGTTTTCCCCTTATTTAAGGTTCAATTTTCACATTGAACAGAATAATAATAATAATTGGTTATTTTGATGGTAAGACTGAACCAAATGATGTAATACTAACCTTCTTTCACTCCTAATGTAAAATTTAATTTTGCTGAAAAAGTCAAATGTGACTCAAACAATATCTGTGGGCCTATTATTGTTCCTGGCACACTGAGTGGGAAGGGCCTGAGGTGTTTGTATTGCATAAAACAATTCTGATTATCATTGGTTGTACTTAAGTTAGAACACTCCAAACAACGTGAGGGGATAAGTTTTGCTTTCAGAGTAGAACATTTGAACAGCATTTAAAAGGTAATGGTTATTATCACCATTACTGAAAACAGTGTAGGAAATAGTTTTGGAAATGTACGTAAATGTGCACCATCACCCATAAATTACCTCAAAGTCATTACTACACAATTAAGGCAAACTGTTGTTTCCATGTGCAATGTTTGGAGAACATTATGAACTTAATACTACACCGAGCTAAAGTGGGAATCTTTCAGTCATTTGCTAACATTAGTTACCATTCAGCTGAGTCTCCTGCACCTTTTAGACCATTTTTCAGCACCAGAAGCAGGTTATTTTTCTCTACAAAGCTCTTCATGTAGGCAAAGTCACGCATAGAGTTCAATCATGGTGATAATAACATAACCATGGGAAAGCGGCACATTACCATAATTGTTGCATGAGTAAGCGGACACAATTATTTCCACTCTGGTAAGGGCTTGCAAGCATCTTTTAAGTAATTTAATGTACCTACCTTGGGTATAACACAATACACACTAATACAAGATTCAAGATTATTTTAGTTCATATTGTATTCGTAAATTCAGAAGTGGTCTCTTAATGGTACTCAAAAAGTGCAAGAAAAAGTATTAGGTTTTAAAAATAAACCTATTTTCATATCAAAATGTAGGTTTTTTTTTCTACTTGCATGATATTACTGCAGAATGCAAAGCAGGTATTTCTAAAGCTTATCTTTTCTCTTTGCATTTAAACAATTGATAGTGGTGCGTGGTCCTGCCCTGTGTGTGTAAACAAGCTGTAATAACTCACTCAGTTACTTTTAACAATCCCGTTCCATCCATCATTTTGTCAGTCTCACCTGATAATGAATCAAACAAAAACACAAACCTCTTGTTCCAGCAAAAATACTTAAGAGCTGTACACAGACTTTTGGTTGTTATTTGGCAGTTTGCAGGTCTGATGATGCTGAGAGTGGAGGTATACATAGGTGTCTGCCTCAGGCGATGTGCAGTCAAGTACAAGTGGAAATGCACATTTCTCCTGCAGTATCCCCGAGGGCACAAATTTGGTCAACACCACATAATAGAATGAGGATACCTTTTTTTTTCTGACCAGCTTTTCTTCAAATCTAGCAACAGCTCTGTCAAAACTTCAAACTTTTTTTTCCTGACAGCTGTCAGGGGTGATGCAAGGACAGCGAAAGCTGAAAGGAGTCTATGCAAAAATGTGGGAGAAAAACAAGACCCATAAATGTCAGATTCCTAGAGATAGCTGATACATCCTGGCGCTGCAATCTGTTTGCTGTTGCTGCTCTGTCATCCAACAGAAATACTGTAGGTCGGCTTGAATAAAAGGAACGTCAGAGATTGGGAACAGAGACAAAAGAACGTGGATCACTCCTGTGTGCCTGTGTGTTTGCCAAAGAGAAAAGAAAAGGGAAAGCGGTAAAATACTAATGCAGAGATGAGGGAACATTTATAGCTAAATAAAAGAAGTGTGTTTGGATGAAACTATGTAACGCCACAACAACCGCCTTTCACACCGACACCACACTACACTCCAGCTTGACCTTGCTTGACCTACGAGGACTCTGTCAAGGTCACCAATGAGTGCATAATATATGATTCCTTTCTATTAGCTCCTGCAGTAATGCACCTCCCCATCAGTGTGTGAAATATTAAGCAGCAGTGTAATTGGACAGGGCCTTTAAACTGCTTCAAGCAGATGCTCTGTGCTTTTAAGTGCTGAATAATACATTTTGGTTCAATGTCTCTGTCTCCATTAATGATCCAGTTAAACACTGCTCGAATATCACTACTGCATTATTTTTTCCTCATAAACAACACTCACACCCTATTTTGATAAAGATATGGCAGCACTCAGGTTGCATTATGCCCGCTCACACGCACATGGTTGTGTACATTCATGCACGTGTTCATCTGTGCTCATGTCTGTCATTTCTTGATTATGCTTATCGTTGCAGAGCCGGGCATGTGCATACACCCTGACGGACAAAACCACCTGCTGCCTACAAGAACATTAAACTTAATTTTAAGAGTAATGGATCTCATCAGTCAGTGAACCAAAAGCATTATACTTCGACACGCATGAGCGCACGGTCATTTATTTAGGTATAGTGTTACTTTGTCACAAGCACTGACCGCCTGCAATTACAGGGCCCACCACAGGAATTGATATATTTTCATTGTTGTTTAGTTCATTGTAATCACACATAAAGCTAAATTTCCTCTTAGCAGAAGGACTCTGTTGTGCCTGGGTGGTGCAGTGATGCACGCATGATATATTCCTGTGCGGGAAAAAGTTTGTGAGGCCGTACATTAATATGAGGTCCTATTATGCAGTATTTCTTCTTTCATACAGTGAAGTAATAAAAATAAAATAATAAAAGAAAAGAATAATAAAAGAATAACAAAAAATCTAGACATCATTCAGCAACTTGTTAAAGCTAAAAAACAGATATATTTTTATGTATCATGCAAATAAACTGAATTCCTGTTTTACTGGACTTCTTTAAGAAGTCAGAAATTAATCAGGAGTACCATTCAACCGTTAATTTTTCTCTTCAGGAATTCAAATGAATAACTGTTATTTGGCATCTTAATCAAAAAATAAAACTATGAGTTTCTATTTGTTCTGCTTCTTTGTGAAATTTTACATTTGAACATTCATGAACAACAGCTGTAATTATAGTTTAGTATTAAAAACAGCACTTTGATTAAAGATCTTATGCATACTGGTGGGTTAACATAAAATTACATAAATAACATAAAAAAATAACATAAAATTAAACATTTTATTTGGCAATTACCAATAATTACTGTTGATTTAAATACGTTAATTTAGGGAGTAAACCTTACATATAACTTACCTCATGTGTATTTGTATTAAATTTGTTAAGCACTGTGTTTTTGCATCAATACGAGAAAAGAAAAAAATGTGATCTGAAATCTAAACATTTTTAAAAGGAATCGAATTTCGTTAATGAACTAAATGCAGTGTTGCCACAGTTACTTTGAAAAAGTAATATATTACTGACTACTGATTACTCCTTCCAAAAGTAACTTAGTTTTACTGATTACTTTATTGTTAAAGTAACTAAGTTAGATTACTAGTTACTTTATTAGTTACTTTCAGAAGCTGCCAATAACACTCCCCACTGATTCAACATAAAAACATCAACCGGTTTTGCCAGTACTCACTTTATTGGAAGTGTATTTTAACAGTAATGTCAACAATATGTCTCCTGACATTTGGAGTTGAATTTAAAACTTTTTTCCTGACAGAAATACTTGTTTGTATGAAAATAAAGACAGTCTTGTTACTTCACTTAACATAAATACTTTTTATAAAAAAATAAGTCGACTTCATTTAACATAAATACTTTTTATAAAAAAAAAACAAAGAGTCTTTCTTGACTTCCCTTAAGATACTTTTTATACCATCCACATGTAAGCACTATTGTCCACTTTTGTAACTTTGGACTAATCTTATGAAAAAAAAGAGACTGCAGGTCCAACTTAAATAAATTGCTTTACTTCCTTGCAAGTAATTGATTTACGTTAATCAACTTGACAACTTTAATAAGTTTATTAAGTAACTGATAAACTTAATCCAATTACTTGTAAATAGTTATTTAAATTGGATTCCCTATTCTCTTTTTTTCAGTATATGTTGTCATCGCATGTTATGGGGGAAACAGTAGAGTGGAGCGAGTAAACCAGTGGTTGTACCTCATTAACAGAAGCTTCTCAAACCTTTTGTCAGAAAGTCAGTTTCTTTTAGGCGTGAGCACCAAACCTCCCAGACTGAAAAGTCGCTCCACAGGAGCACTTGATGGGGTTGGAGTGTTATACTTTAAAAAATTGTCTTTATGCTTGAAAACATGCAGAATCTGAAGGTTGTAGCCTGACATCAGGTAGTCCATGACTTCTTTTTCTGCAGAATAGGTCTCCTCCTCTGGCTCTGCCTCAAAAGTGAAAAAGTCCATCTCACCTTGGCTGCTAGATGTAGTAGCACTGGGCACACTGGCAGGGTTTTTTGCAACAGGAGCAGTGGTGCAACACTCTGCTGTCAGAAGCTGTTTTGCTCGCTCCCTCCTTCCTGCATCTCTCAGCCATCGGAGTTTGAATTTTGGACAACTGGCAGCTGCGAGAAGGGCATCTTTGTCGTCCAGCACACCGGCGAAACGAGTCTGAATAGCCTAAAAAACATAATCGATATTTTTATGCCTACCATGCAAACCATGCCTAATATGAGATCAATATTATGGATTTAATTTTGTTTTAGGTTACTTATAAACATTTTAATTGTTTTAATCTTATTTTGCATTGATAATTAATATTCTGTTGCATGTTTGTGAATTGTATGAAGCAAAAAATTTGACTAATTTCAAGATGGAGCGTACCTGTACAATGGCATCTGGAAGGCCTGCAGTCATCTTGGAGAGGTCGTCTTTCACAGCCAGGGACTTCTGCATCAGAACTTCAAGTGTTGGTAGTAAAGTTCCATATGGACAGTCGCCTTGTAAAATGTCCAGTGCTGCAGTCAGAGGTTTCATGGCCATGCAGTACTCATGCAGGAACTGGTATTCTTGATCTTTGAAGCACTTCAGTCCTAGCTTTGTGCACAGAGTATTCAGCTCACCCATGGGGATTTCTGCAATTCTCTTTACAGCATCAAAAAAGGAATTCCACCTTTGGATGTTGGTATTAGGAGCTTTCTTTTGCTGATTTCTTCCACTGTTTCTGATGCAAGTGCAGATCTACTCGATTTGGTCCAAAGAGCTGTGCATTTTGCTGTGCTGCTCCTATACACAGCCCAGCTCTCTGCATTGGTTGTTAAATGTTTCTCCACATCACGTGTGCAAATTATGTTGCGGGGGAAGAGACAGCTGACCATCACTTTCATTCTCAGCCGAGAGGATTTCTGACAGATCAGAAAAAGTGACATCATCGTCTTTGGGGGTGGACTCTTCCTCCTCCGTCTCATCATCGGACTCCGTGACAGGATGATAAACTTGAAACACCTTAACAAAGTTGGATCCATTATCAGTAACTGCTGCAACTACTTTGTTGAGTAATCCATAAGAGGAGTGAATGTTTTTAATTTCTGTACCAAGAATTTCTGTACCAATGACATCATACGTGTGTCTACCATGAATTTGATTACATGTTAATGCAACCTTGTGGCGCTCTAATATGGTTCTACTGATCCAGTGGAGCGTTACTCCCATATAGCTTCTGTTGTTAGCAGTCCAAGTATCCGCGGCAGTTGAAACAAAGTCAATCTCATTCAGTGCGGCCTTCAGATTTCTCTCCATTTCTGTAAACTCCTTTTCCAGGTAAGAAGTAAAAGTCGTTCGGTGAGGCAGCTCGGCATTAGCAGAAGTCGGGATCTTTTTTATTATGGCACGAAACGAGGGCGAGTCAACAGTGTTATAGGTAGCATTTCTTCTACAATATACTGCGCGACCAACTTCTTCAATTCTTCATCACTTACTGGTTTTGCACCAACTAACTAAGTCCAACTTTTGTTGTTTGGGTGGTGTAGGACCTTCTGCGGAAGTCACGGCTCTCTGCTTCGGACCACTTGGTGGGACTCTCTCTGTGAGTTTGACTGTGCCATGCTGCGACTCCAAATGTTTCTTTAAGTTTGACGTAGTGTTTTTGAAGGTTTTCAACACTTTTTCACCAACACAGAGTGTACAACGAACCTTAATATTGAAATCTTTAGTTGACAGAAACTCAAAATAGTGACCATATTTCCAGCTAAAGAACGAACATCTCTCTCCCTCCATTGTTGTTTACACTTTTTTATGTCGCTGGCTGCTTGTGAGCGGGAAACATGACCTATCGCTTATGTGATGTTTCACAACACGTATGCGTTTTTCATCCGCCGAGACGAAAAGAAGAAACCAAATCTTTTTGCTTAAAAAAAATAGTAACGCACAGTGCTTTGGACAAGTAACTTTAATCTGACTACTGTTATGGAAATAGTAATGCGTTAGATTAGTCGTTACTGAAAAAGTGGTCATATTCAGAGTAACCCGTTACTTAGTAACGCGTTATTCTGAAGCATCTGGGACAGATGGTTTCATTTTTTTATGGTACCATGAAATCTGAATAACAATAGCAAATTATTAAAGATATTGTCATGACCTGTCCGTGAAGTGATTCTTAAGAAAGTACATGATATAGTAAGATGGCTTTAAGCAGAAGAACATGATGTTAAGGGGAATTGCAATACAAAAAATGTGAGTTCATGTGGTTTTCTCCAAGTTCTTCCTAGACCAGGGGTGGGCAATCTCAGTCCACGAGGGCCGGTGTCCCTGCAGGTTTTAGATGTGTCCTCGAACCGACACAGCTGATTTAAATGGCTAAATTAGCTCCTCAACATGTCCTGAAGTTCTCCAGAAGCCTGTTAACAAACTAATCATGTGATTCAGGTGTGTTGACCCAAGGTGAGATCTAAAACCTGCAGGGACACCGGCCCTCGTGGACTGAGATTGCCCACCCCTGTCCTAGACCATCAGATACTGAGAACCAGACTTGGTCCACAGGCATATCTTAGACGCTGAAAAGTTATTACCTAAATCACTTAATATGATCTCATTATATTGCCTCACAACCACCTAGCACTAGGCTAAAAAGACATTTTTTAGCATTTAGCTGCCTATAACATCTTACTAAAGTACTGAGACTTCTTTTTCATGAGAGTAACATCATTGTGGTGCCTGGCAACCAGAAGGCTTTGGGCTAAAATGAGGTGTTTTTAGCCTTTATGTAAATACATTTTTTTTTCAACCCCTTAGAAATGAAGGCTGATTACGTCACAGCAACGCAATGAAGGCTGTCCAAATCCGTAGACTCCTCCAAATGCAGCCGACAAATGCGTCCTCCTTTCCCCCAGATTTAAAGGATGGGTTGGGTGTATCTGTCATGGCCCAGGCGAGAATGTAGCTGTATAAACTTCAAATATCTGCTCGAGATATCACATATTTGCAAAGGTGCTCCAATGTTTTCGTAGACATCTGTTACTCACCAGTTCGTTAGCTAGCAGGGGCGAGAACAGCGAACTCCAGGCGCATCATTTTCAAACCCCCCACGGTCTTTCGCTACTCAGATTAAACATGATATATATAAATCACTTAGATAACTTAAACATTTTATTGTTTGGCTTTTTTTTAGTGTTTTATTTGTTCATGAGTAAATCGGTTTGGCTGAGATTAAAGTTATAGTTTTCTCACAGTTGAATAAACGTCAAACAGAAAACTGATTAAACAGAAGTGTGAGATGGTCGAGAATTTACGCCAGTGTCCTGTTATATTTCACATAGCAAGGAGCAGACAGCTGAGTTTATTAAACTCCACCGGGACAGCTGGTGACGCAAAACTGAAGGCTAGACCGTCCAATTTCACAGCCGCTCACTTCCGGCCTACCCGGCCTTCGAAGGACCTGGCCCACGAAGACCGCCAAGGCCGCGTCCTCAGGAGGATGCAGCCAATGAATTTGGACACCCCCATAGTTTTGTTTTTGCATAGAAACATCTACCATCTTCCATAACAGCAGCTGATGTGAAGGAACCCACCAACATCGCTGAGTTAAGGAATGAACAAACATTTCTCCAAGTTGATATGTTGCCCTGATTGATAGTTACTACATACATTTAGATGGAGTTTCTGCTGCACATTGGTGTCACTCTATATACTGAAAGCAGCAGTTTACATACTTTTTCCTGTCATAGATATGAAATATTAGTCAGTCAGCCACCAAGACCAAGATTCCTATTTCACTTTGAATTTACTTTTCTACCAACTGTATAAGCTGTTTTAATTACTTGTATTTTATATGTTTTATACAAGAAGTAATATGCAATCATAAAAAAACTTCCTCACAAGGATAGATAATATATATACTTTTTCATATTACTTTATCAGTTGTCATTTCACACTAATCCTCATCTTACAAGCTGAGTGTTTGTTCTCACTGGTCACACTGAGCAAAACCTTTCAGCTTTACCCTCTAAAAACCTTTTGTGAGAACCATTTATCATCTAAGTGGATTGACAGGGGAGGGAACACATCTCCTGAGCCCCACTCATGTAGCTGCCTTACTGTTATTCAATTACAGCACAGCTGGCTTCCTGGAGACTGCAAAGGCCAACAAGACCCTATTCCAGGAAGCTGGGAGGAGATGGTGTGCATTTATGTCAAGGTTCATGAAGATGCTAAAGCTAAGACAGTAACCTTCCCCTCGACGCCTCTAATCCTCCAACAACTGGGTCGATCCTTGGCTTGCAGATCAATCAGGTATTGGCAGACTTAATTGATTTCTGTGGGAAAGGGTTGCGGGCTCATCCAGGTAAAGTCTACTAACCACCAAACACACAAATAAGAAGGTTGAGATATGTCTTTGGCATTCAGTATAGAATGAATGTAGATCAGAAGGCCAAGAGAGACATGAGAAACTAATAGGTGTTCACACTGCTGATCAAAGTACGCAAAAATAGCTAGGCTGACATTTCTACCCTTCCTCATGGAATAAAGATGTAATTCAAGATTAGGCTCAGCATAAATGGTAGAAAATCAAATCCCCAGATATGAGACCTAGAAGTAATTTATAAATGAAGGATCTAATCAGAATTGCCATGGTTGATGTAACGTGAATTATGGTGTCACTCACCTAAAAATGGGCAGGAAAGGCTTCATTTAAAAATGAAAGCAGCTTCAAGAGTTGTCTGAATCATGAACATTTTAATGACACAAATATACATTTTGGGTAAATTGAGTGAAATGGATTTGTTCCTGATGCCAAATGTTAATTTCTTAGTTCAAGTGAAGTGGGCAGGAGAGAGGTGTGGCTGAAGTAACGGCTCAGTGTAAATTTTATTAACTAAATCATATTTATCGATAACTGGGCAGAAAGTTCAAATTTAAAAGCCAAACATGGAGAAGCCCCCACAACTAAATAATTTGTTTTTTGTGTGATTTTATGGCAAGTACAGCTATGTATATAAAAATGTTTAATTTAAATTAGAAAAGACGACAACCTTGCTAATGCTATCTTAGCTAGGTAACCTTTGTTATAAGCTAATGTTAGCGATCCTTTATTGTGGACTGTTAAGTGACTGAGTGATGTAAAAAAATTCAATTGCTCACACTCTGAGTACACAAACACACTCACACACAGACTACTTAGCTAGGTTTAGGGACAATAGTTTGAACAATACCTTTTAAACAAGTTAGGAAATTTGCATTTCCTGCACTTGCTAGGTCATTTAACTTGAAAAATATTATAACAGGAGCTTCCAAAAACAGCCACAGGGGCTGTTTAAGACAGAAATAGCTCCAAACTTCTTACAAAAATAAAAGTTTTTGTACCATTTTTTAGTAGTCGAACTGGTAAACAAATTTTAGTTTCAATAATGATACATTCAGAGATAAGCATAACTTTGAGCCATATAAGACAATTTCAGCAATTTGTAGCCAATTATGGCTCAAACACTGTAATTTCATGTCCTAATTTCTCTTGCGCTTCTTTTTCTTTGATGTAGTTTTCACAAATGGGCCTACCATTTTATGGTATTAATATGAAAATCCTATGCCGCTTCATTCTGAAGTTATCATCTTCACAAAATCTTCAGAAAACTTGGCCCTGAGGTTGAGGCCACCCACATTTTTAGTAGATGCACCTATGGTATCAATTTTCAAGTCCTAAATGACTTCCTTCTTGAGTTATCCCATTCACAAACTTCGGTGTCCATGCTTACCGCTCGCCAGGGTGACGACAATACCCCATCAGCCTTTTTGGCTGAGGGGCTAATATGCTATGCAGTCCCGTTTAAAGCAGTAGATGTGATTACTGTACAGTCAATTCACAATGATAAATGTTAGAGCTTTTCTGACTTTGGTTAGATAGAGAAAACAATTTCTCAACTCTGAAAATTTTCCAGTAAAGTAGCAGGCACAGCGCTCTTTAGGCTCATATTTTTCACTATGAATAAAAACATGAAGATTGGATCAATCAAAATATGGGAACAATTTAATCAAAACTGTGAAACCAATTGTATGCAACAGCATTTAGAGTGTGTGGTGAGAGCAATACGGACAGAGAAGAGACCAACAATGCCACCTGCGGAAACTGCACCCCAGGAAATATTAGTTTAACAAACCATGTAGATTTTAAATTGTTAGCAAAACATGTACACACACTCTCTCTCACACAGTGGTGAAGGAGAGACTTGACAAGTTAATTCAAACTACTACGTGTTGATGCTACAGTACTGTTTGGTCTGTTTGTGCTGTTGGCCACAAAAAAAACAGAAAATAAGTGATATTGGTGCATAAATACAAAAAAAGCCACTGTAGCTCATTGCTAGGCAACATGGCATCATGCTGTCTGCTATAAGAACTTTAAAGGAACTAAGAGGTACTAAGAAGTCAAAGAAAACACATCCACATATTGTGTGTTATAAAGGTTTATTTAACATGAAGTGATAAGCCAAGGACAAGGCTAGAGCTAATAAGGAAAAGTAAACTGGTTACAAAAAATTCAGATAGTGTTACTTTATTAGAACACACACACGCAAAAATCTAAAATCATTACAAAAAGCAACCCGACTTAAAAATTAATGCAACTAGGCGGATTCCGCTTTGGGAGGCAGTCTACGCTCCACTTCAGTGCAAACAATGCCTTTTATACTTGTGTCCCAGTGCCTTCGCTCATATGCATAAGTATGGGGAGGGGACCTCACCAGAGCTACCTAGCCCCCCAGCAAGTCAGCACACCACCTCACCAAGGAGAGAAACTAAATAAAAAACTGAGAGTTATAACTAAGACAAACATGATTAATTTTTCAAGGTAATCAAATGAACAGAGGTATAGCAAAGCAAAGCACTGCAATAAAATGCAAGATAGGTGTACTGCTAACGATACAGCAGATAAAAGACAAAATAAAAATACAATAACAGGCCTAAGGCCAAACAGCAGGGAAATCTATAAAGAAAAACAAATGTTATCTGGGGTCCACCCTACCACAGTCCAAAATACCAAACTTAATTGCTGCAGCCCTTCCCACCCCAGTCGAGCACTACGCAGCAAAACACAAGGTCACCAAGGGATGAGGCGTACTTGGCCCACAAACACCGGGATCAAGCTTGAGTAAGAAGGAAGTCACTAAACAATGAACTTCTGAACAATTAGTCTGTACATGCATACTGATCCACATACCTGCAACCACCAAAGTCAGTGACAATAAGCCATGAGAGGCTGAACAAGGTGCTACAGTGTCCTTTATATGTAATCAAGCTCTGATTATTGAGTTACGTGAGCTACGTTCACCAGTAGATACATACATTTTAATTTTTTTTTCTTTTTTGTTCAGCTTCAAGAGGTGCCACTTCAACTACTCCTAATATGGCTTTCATATGAGCTGAAAGTGATGTCTGAGTAAATGACAAATGTGAAACCATTAGCAATTCAGTTTGATTATCAGCACACTGACAGGATGGCTGTGATGGTTCTGCTAATTCTTTTCCTACCTTTGCATCATTCTTCCTAGACAAAAGTTTCACAATCCAGCTAGATTGAAGTGTGCTAACCAAACTATGTAGTACTTATCAAAAAACAAACAAGCAAAGTTTTGTGAAGAAACACGAGTTAGCAAAATCAAGGTTTTTTTTTCTCTTGTGACTTATTTGTCTAACCCTAAGCCTTATTTAGACTTGGAAACATACATTAGGGTTAGTTGTACACGGTTGTCCATTGTTTTATATGATTTTCGGCATAATTCGATAGCATGCAGATTGATTTCAGTCTTGGCTCTTTAAATCAGTGTTCAAAAAACAGAGCTACTCACTGATCAAGACCCAATTTGTGCAAAATATGATTGAATGTTAAACCCGGTACATTACAGTGATTTCTTGGCACACTCTGCACCCTGGCAGTGCTGGCTTCTTTGATTATCCTTTAAAACTTGAGCACATAAATGGCAGGACATGTTTTGATTGCTTGAGAGTCTGCGCATTCCCTTAAATACCATTCAATTTTTTTTATAGACCAATCAACAGCATTGCACCGCCTAATTAATCTCCTTGAAGTTTTTTTTTTCTTTGAGATTCATCATTTTATTTGATGTCTTTAGCGTTCAATAATATGCTCCAGCCTTGCTTTACACCATCACACAGATGGCAGGAGAGACATATGGTTTTGGACTAATAAAAAAGGGAAAAATGGATTTCAGCTTGAATGAAAATCTGTGCAGCATAGTATGAAAGCAGTTGTGTTAGTCAGCTGAAGTTTCTTAAAAAAAAAAAGAGAGAAATAAACCCAATTAAACTAACCTTTATTTAAAGGGTAACACTGCTGATTCCACATGGACAAATGTGCTTGCAGGTGTGGAAGAGTGCTAGTAAATCAGTTAAAAAATGTAGAACATTTTTAGTGTCCTTCTGAGGGAGCAGTGAATGCGGACGTATTATCATGGACGTTGCTTCCATGCTGGAAAAATGAAGCTAATTAAGAAGTGCCTTAAACCTGAAATGCATCTAAAGGCCATCAGATAGCTGTGGTTGCAAAAGGATTTTTGGTCCTATGGAAATCTTCGGGAAAAAGTCTTCATTGCTTGACCTTTTTAAACACTTTGATACTGAGATAATGGGCTCAGTTACCTACCTGGGACAAATGGAATAAAAAATTATGTCTATATTTTAACTCTTGGTCATACTATGTTTAAAAATTAAAGGTTATCTGTGGTAAACTATTTTTCTAACAACCTTGTCACATACAGCTTTTTGCGATTGAGATGGTGACGGAGAAATTCCCATCTTGAGGCTTCACAGTGAGACTTCACAGATGATGTCACGATACCTCTGTCCATCTCTGACACTTTCTATGACAAAGAAATAACTACTAAGTGCTAACTACTGAATAAATTACCAGTATTTCCTTAAGGAGGTTTAATCTGGTGACCTATAAAAAGATCACCTAGCAATATTGTAGTGAAGGGTAAAATTACCTGTAGAGTAAAATGTTCCTTTATTTGCTTATTTGTATGGTAACTTTGACTCATGTAAAGTCATGTGCACTTTAGTGAGTTGTCTGCCATGATATAACAATGACACCAATGATCATGAGGAAAACATGTATATTCTTCAACTGCTTCTTGGTTTTTGTTGATTGCTGGCTGTCACTAGGCGAAAGAAAAGACGGAAAAGAAACGGAAGAAAAAACTTCCCAATGATTGCTTTGATCACTAGCAGATTGTAATGGTTGCCTGCAGTTTGTGCAGAAGAAGGCTACGTGTTTGCAAACACTTGCAGACACTTGCAAGTACTCACTGAGCAGTGGTGCAGCTTAAAAAACTATAACTATAACTGAAAAAAGAAACATGTTACACTCACTTTTAAAGTAAAACAAATGCCTCAGTTCTTCTGCCAACGCGTTTCAAAAAGGGCAACTTCCACTTTGAAAGTGAACTATGCCAATTTTTGGCTGCACTTTTCCAAGTTTCCCTACTCAAGTCAGCATGTTCCATGCAAACACCTGGTAACTGCTGCAGTCTGCTAGCGATGAAAACAACCGCAAAGACATTTTTGGGTAATACACAGTTGCCAGATGGTCATGGACTTCTCTCCCAGCCTGTGTGCCTGGGACCTTATTTACTTGTTACTACATTTTCACCATAATTATCACATGTCCAAAATGGTGGACAAGTTCATGTCACGTGATTAATGGTCACGTGATTGCAACATCTCAGTTGGGATTTGGAGCTAGCCTCAAGTGGTCACTTCAAGAACTGCAGCTTTTGGTACTTCCTCCTTGGCATTTTTCTTATGCATTATTTATTTATTTAGCTATGGGGGTTGCTGCTTAGCTGGTAATAGGGTAATGAAAAAAATCAGACCAACTTTTGGTGTTTGTGTTGCATTTTGGGTAATTTAAGCAGGAAGGGGAGGGAGAGGGCATGTAGCACAGATTAAATTAAATAACCTCTAATTCTGCTGCATGAGCCACATGTTCCAAAAGCTGTGCTGTGAATGGAAAATACTTAGTGAAGGAGAGAAAATTAAACTGATTAAAAGGCTGTCTGCAGCAGCAGAAAAGAACCTCTCCCAGCAATATGTTAATATTAAATACAGTCAAAATTGAATTAAACATATGCGCTTGAATGCAAAGAAAAGGCTAGGCTTTTATACTTTAAATCTGAGTTTCAGCAGGTGCCTTGAAGAAGTGCTTTTTTAAAAATTGCATTAGGTTTCATGTGCCTCAAACTTAAACTGAATGCTTATGTAAAAAAAGCATGAATAAATCATGTGTCTTATTTTTTGTTATAGAGAAACAGGGGTTAAAAATCATTTAAAAAACAGGATGCTCTGTCACCACCTAAACATGTACCGTTTGACACGCCAAGTCAAAGCCCCCAACTAAATACATGAAAATGTATTTTTCATGTGATTAAATTAGAAAAGTGAAGTTTCAGCATAAATCTTCAGTTATTATGTGATTTAATCTCATTAGTATGAACAGACTGATGGTATTCCACAGTAAATTCGTTGCTTAACATTTACTAATCCGTGCGTGTGTCACCAAACCCCTGACTTTAAAAACTCAGCATAAATAAGACAGAAACTGTGGGAAGTGAATCTCAGTGGAAATGTTTTCTGCCACCCGGTTCATATTTCATGGCACAACTGCTCACATTAATTGCATTCACATAGCCAGATATTCAGATGCAAAATGCTTTTAATACAAATTGCTTCAGACAGCAAGTAATAACTTTTCCCTCTTTCACAACAGTTGCAGTCTCACATCTTTCATATTCAGGGCTCATGAGAATACACCCACGGCCTTCTAATCAGAGCTCGTTCTTCACATCTTTCACTCATACGTGTGTTTTTCCAAATGTCACCCGTCTCAATACAGGTTGAGGTTGGTTAAAGATCAATTACGTTTTCCATCTAAAAGATTATCTGTGAAATTTAAATCAGATCCTTATGAATGCTCTAAAAATATAAATAACAATAATCTAGTATACTGAAAGTCTCAAGACACGTCTGAGATGGTTCATGTCTGTGGTGTCTCTTTGCACCTTTTTTTATTGATCTCCATCAACCTGAAACCCTTTGTAGCGGAGCATCAAGCACCACCTTTCACGGACATGCTCTCTCCCTTTCACCCACAGGTTACACCGTCTGTTTGGTATTCTGGTGGAGTGTGGTTGTGTCCTGGCCTTCCTCACCTGGCTACCCCCTTGTTCTGCTTTTCTAAACTAACAGTCTCTGTTAAGGTCAGTCCAGAGAAGTGGACAGTCTGCGTGATTCACATTCAGCTTTTTCTCATTACTAGATTGGCCCAAAATATTTTGGAAGTGAAACAGCGATTCAGCTTAAAATAAATTATTTTCTATTTGTTACCTAATATGGATTTTAACCATTTCAGAATGTTTTCTAATAGATAACCATCTTGACAATATAAAAGAGTGTTTGAAGGATTCTTTTACCACAAGAGCCATGAGATCAAATATCATAAGTAAAATCTACCTTAAATGAAACTTTCTTCTTTTACTCCGATCACTGTATGAGTGCACACTTGCTAGTACTAATTTGGAAACCAGTTGGCCGTCTGATTCTTTGTGCCATAGATTAAACAAGGTGCAGGAAATATTCCTTTACACATTTTGGTCCATGTTGACATGATAGCCTCACAGTCCAGACCAGTTTTTCCAGTCTCTTATTCTCTTATAGCCTCTGTGAATCGTAGCCTCAGTTCCCTATTCTTAGCTAACAGGAGTGGCAACCAGTGTGGTCTTCTGCTGCTGTAGAGATGCTCTTCTGCATACCTTGGTTGCAATGAGTGGCTTTTTGAGTTATGGCTCTTTTCTATTAGCTCAAAGTAATTTTCCCATTCTCCTCTGACATCTGACCTTGGCATCATCAACAAGACATTTACTATAAAATAACCAATCAATGGATATTTTCGCTTTTCTACCATTCTCTAAAAACCTAGAGATGGTTGCATGGGGAAAATCCAAGCAGTCTCTCAAATAGTTGACCAGCCAACTAGTGGTGTGCAACACTGCATATTTTGGTATCGATCCGATACCAAGTAAATATGGGCCAGTATTGCTGATACTGATACTTTTCAATAAATAAGGTGGATGCGTCATTGAATTGCTAAATCTCAATTAGTTTTCATGACCTTAGGTGTTTTTTTATGATGTTTCCTGTTTTATTATTAAATAGTGAAAACCCAGGACATAATTAGGACAAAGTTTATAATTAAATAGAAAATGCTTATAGGAAATTAATATTATAATTTTTTATTTTAGAAAATCTTAAATAAAAGTGCACGCAAACCAGTAAACCCCCCCAAAGCGTCTAAGTCATGTCACGTGGTGGGGCCTAACCCCAGGCAGGCCATTTACCATCTAAACACAAGAGGGGGGAGGGGGAGCAAAGTGTGCCTGCTCTGTGCTGACACAGGAGCGGCGAGTCCAGCGACCTGGCTGTTTCGTCTTTGCCGAAACCACAGCATTGCAAACAAGAGCGGAACTTAAAGTAAAGAATGGATCTCACCAGGCTACTATCAATCCGATACCGATGCCCACTTGGTATCGGATTGATATTTGGATCGATCCGCCCACCACTACCAACAACCATGTCACATCCAAGTCACTGTGATGCTTGGTTTAAGTCATCTTGACCATGATAACATTAGTAAACTGAGTTGCTGGACTTTGATTGGCTGATTAAATATTTATTTTAAAACTGGAAAAAGTGTAAGTAACATAGTGGCCACTGAGTGTATTGTGAAGAATAAACTTTCACACACTATTAAAAATCTGTGACGTACTGTGCACAGTTGAGAAGTCACAACGAGCATCTTTAAACCCACATTTAGTCCACATGTTCCCCAAAATCAAGCTTACTATGCATTCAGGCAGCTTTGAAATAAATCATTCCGGTCTAATACAATAACAGGGAATTCATAAGATGTGTCATTTATACTGTATGTTTCAGTGTTTCAGTTTTTTTGTACCTTATTTAAGCTGAAGTAGACTTACAAGCTTAAATAACGCTGTGTTTCTTAAATAATTCTAATTAAGCTTAAGAAATTAATCCAAACAACTTTAGCAAAACAGCTTTATTAGTAGTATTTTTTATTGTGGTGTTAAGTCCCTTTAAGAATCTCCTAGTTTTGTGAAATGTCTTACATGAAAGATTATGACACAGCAGGAGGTCCGTTTTCCTGATGGCGGGGAGTGTTTAAGGAGGTAGAGGTCACTGGCAGTGCAGCACCAGCCTTTCCTTCTTAATGACGCCTCAAAGTGAGAGCCCATCATTCCCCCTAATTATTGTTGATTGCATTCATTATGTCATGTCTCGATATCTTGGAGCCGCTGTTGGTGGTTTGGGCTAAATGGCAGCTACGGGTTAGCTTGTTTCTCAAAGCTAATTGGACGTCAGGCAAACAGAGACAGAAGAAAGTGCCTCTCATCAGCAGACTGCCCACTGTCCAATGTATTTTTTATGAGCTGGCAGACCACTTACAGAGCAGACTGAAGCCCAGGGTTGTGATGCTTGTGAGATGTCAAGCACCTCTTCCCAGAAATCCCTCAAGCTCTGTTTTAATGAAATTAACAAGCTTATTAAAAAAATCTGCTGCACTGACATCTGACACAGCACCTCACTGCGTGACTTAAATCAAGTTCGGAAGGAATAGGAGGAAGTTCGTGGCGAGCTTAACAGAAATAAAAAGAGAAACAACGTAACGCTTTTTATACTCCGGACGAACATCTCAATCCATTACCCTTGAACTTAAAAAGAAAATTAAAAAAAATAAAAACAGCCAGTAAACATGTATGAAGCCACCAAAGGGAAATACTCTGACTGCAGGTTACATTTCTCCTGAAAAGAGAACGAGAAAAGATTAGAAAAGCACTCTGGGAGCAATTCTAAATCTCACAGATCAGCAGTGAAGGGACAGCCAAGCTGGCAACAGAGATACGGAGGCACAATGGTGAATCACTCCCACGCGTCCCCCAACAATACAAGGCAGGGCGGGTGACTCAGAAATACTGATTCACCTATATGCCTACTTGTACATACAGTACGTGCACCCACACTCATGCACACACACTGACAGACAAACACCCACCATCCTTATAGTGTTATTACCATATGCATTGCATTGCTTTCTTATGCCAGAGTTTCTAGCCTCCAGATATGGGAAAAAATCAAAAGAGGTGGCCGTCCTTCTCAGGTCGGCAAATACTTACTTTTGTGCTGATGCCTTAATGCAGCCACATTAATGATGCTGTACAAGTCTCTGTCACTGTGTAGCCAAAAGCATAATTTTGCTATGTGCATGTTAATATTACTAATATTTTTAATCCAAAACAAGATGGACTCTTCAACCTAACCATGTAATTTTGGCACCTAAATTGAAAAAAAAAAAAAAAGCACAAACTAACTGCTAGACATGAGTCCCAATCAAGAACAATGCCATTGCCTCCTGATTAATGGTCTTTGGATCCAAATTTCATACGCAGACAATGCTGGTTTTTAAAATTAGACTTTAGGCTTTGCGAGTTTGACGTCAACAATAGCGTCCAGGCTCCCAATCCAAGACATCTAAGGATGCACATATCTGGCAAATGCCAAAGCACGACAAAGCAGCATTATTTGATTCCCTGGGAATCAGATTGGCTGGATTTATAATCTTAAAAAAACGAGTAGGGAAGTGCATTTCACTACTGTTTCTAATAGCCTGTTTAAGACTGTGTTATATTAGGGGAGCAGCCTATGCCTGCATTTACAGAACTCTCTTTCTAAAGGTGAAGCGGAGACATCTTTCCCCATTTTTCTTCCCTGATTTTCCTCATCAGCTTACTTCTCCAATGTCCTCTGTCCTCTTAATGCAGCTTTTTGCTTGTGTCTGCACAAAAAAAAGATCTCAGGGCTCTTCTCTGCATTACAGAGATTGAAGAGAGAGTCAGAGCAAAAGTGAGAGAGAGAGAGGAAGAGGTAAAGGAGCCATTTCTCAGCTGCCTTTCTATCAAAAACTCCACACTGTCCAACACTTATCACGGGTTTACATTCTCATTTACAGAGGAAGCGGTTGGTTGCATGGTTAAATGCCCTTTTAACATACTTTTAATGCCCCAGACTAAATGTGTAGAGTGCATGCAGTCTGGAAGAACTGCATGTATAAACCCTGCTATTAGAATTAGAGCCAGAGCATATAATATTACAGCAAATACGTCTTAGCAATGAAGCTTTAGTTGCCTGTAGTCAATAATACAGCTTAACTGCTAGCAAAACTGCATTATGTGAAATTTTGGCAAATTTTCTTATATTCTTTCCTGAAAGTACAACAGTATGCACTCTCATGTTTGGGAAACTAGGAGGCAGTAACTTTAGCTTAGCATAAGCCTGTGAGTAGCAGAACACAGCTGGTTTAGCTCAGAGCAGAGGCAGATTTAAAGGTGCCTCTGCATATTAGATTTGTTTTATCCATACAGAATATAAATATAAAACTATATATATTTATATACAGACCTGCTCTACATTTACTTCTTGACTACATTTACTTCTTGACCAGTGACCAGATTAAGTCCTAAATCTATTTTTGAGTGCATTTTGGCAGTAATGGCAGACAGACGGTCAGATCCCAGAGGGTGCCATATGCAACGGAAAACTAGTACTGCAAAAAATATAACACTTATTCAGGAAGGTTTCCTCTGACTGTCTTTGGAAACAAGTTTTGTTTAAAAAAAAGGGAAAGAAATTCATAGAGAGCCAGATACTGAATAGTGGCACAAAAATAACACCATAAATATCTGGATTCACTTGTCTTGTGTTTGAATTTTGACAGCATCTGTTGTCAAATCAAGGATACCAGGAAAACAGTAACATATAACCATGACTGTCAAGCATTTGTTGATATTAGCTAGCTAGCGCTGGCACTGAGTTACACCAGGTGTCCTCTTGGTCTTGGTTCTTGAACAGGTGAGAATTTATTGTTCCACACAAACCATTTGACAGTTATAAACCATCCTGAGGGCTGTATTTTAAGACATCATGGGTAAGTGCGCTATTTTGAGCTAGTCAGAGCTAAAATTAGCGCTCCTTTTACCTAGCTAAAACGCTGCGGTAGCTTATGCAGTTGTTTTAAATGTGATATATAGATTAAATTGACTTGACTAAATGGACTTGACTAAATGGTAAGCAGAAGTAAAAAATTATTGCTTTGTAAGTACAGCATTTGTATAACAGGAGGCACAAAGTTGCTTCTGTGAAGAAGTGGGATAAGCAGCGTCGGTGACACAACAACACCAATTAACACTGGCTAACATTAGGCATTGCAAGCATCAGATCAAGCAACATCACTCCACTGATTTAAATTCCCATGTATCTGATTCCTTATCGATTGTGATTTCATCTGAAAACATTCTATATTCATGAAAATTTAAAGACTGTTTTTGCCTTAAATACATCTATTATTGAAGACTGACGAAACATCCACAGCAATGAGCTGAAAATGAAAACGTGGTAGAGAGAATCACACGCTCACTTTCTTCCACATAAAATGAGCAGTTGTTATAGTGCTTGCAAAATTACAATGGCAAGAAAATAAGCGTATTGTGGCGAGAAGGTACATCAGCTTTCCTGCCAGCTTAAAATATAATGCTCCAGAAAGTAAACCTGTGTGAGTCACTCCCGCTAACAGTGGAAATATTGACTGAGCTGCTCAGTGTACTGCAAAACTTGATGGCTCTCCCAAACCTGATCGTTTTTCCCAGGAGGGCAGGAACTGGTTGTACCTCGGGCTCTTTTTCGGATACACATGCACACAACACGGATGGATTATTCATGCACTCGTACGGACAAACATGCTCACTACATTCCAGCACACACCTCATCGCTGACACCTGAGCAGAGAAGGAAATTGCTGCCAAATTTGAGGGACACTTCGAAAACTTTTCATTATTAGAAGACCTGGAGACAAATTCTGCACTGTTCCAGCGCTCTCACAGTATCTCAAGGTGTTATTTATACTTTGCCACCGGACTGTGTGATAGTCCGGGAGGAGGGGATGATGGGGGGGCAGGACTATATGAGGAAGATGGGTGTTGACGATGGCACTTGTCGCCACATGGCACCTGTCAGTGCCTGTGCTGACATGCACGCTCAGATGGAGAGCAAGATTTATGGCAAGCAGCTTTTAAAAATCTGCCACTTGGCAACACTGCATCATTAACAAGCCTTCTGAAGGCCCACACTTGGCCTGCTTCCAGGAGACGAGAGGGAGAGTTCAGCATCTCTTTACCACCTCCCCCTCCCTTTCCCTCTACCTCCATATATCCTCCTCTATCTTTAGAGTACTATGCAAAGTCAGCACTCTTCAGCCATCTACCTTTAACATATCAAATGCATGCCCGCCAGCCTCTTTTTAACACTGAGGAGGAGAAGTGAAGGGCTGGGTGGCAGAGTGTAGCCATTAGAATGGACACCTGGTGACTGATGCTGCTGCTTCTCTCATTGTCCCCCCAAAAACCCTCCACATATTTCAGTCAAACAAACTGAAACACTGAAGTTCAATTGCAGAGTTTGGAACAAGTGGCTTTTCCCCTAAAACAATCCAATTCACAGTAAAACACCAATCAGGTTAAAAAGAAAGAAAAGAAAAAGGGCCAATCCCCTGAGATTAAAAGTAGCACTATTAGAGCAGTAAGTGGTGTCTTTATGAGAATGCAAGCTTAGCAGAGGAAAATAAGTGAAGCGGCTAAGCAAAGGACATCAAAGAGGCTTACCTCGAGGAGTTGCATGAGTGGGCACAAATCACTTATCATAATTATCATTGCTCCCTCCACACCTCAGGCCCTGATTCACAATGGGGGGAAAAATAGAGGCAGACATGATCTAAGTCACATTGAAATGCCACATTCATATATGATTGTAGTTAATTAAGGAGGGTCCACAGCCAAAACAAGGTGTGAGATGATTTTTTTTGTTTTAACTTAAAGGTTAGGTGTGTGACGGTGCGCGTGATCACCAGGGGTAAACTTGTTACTTTAATGAGGTGTAACTAGAGGAGGGACACAAACTTGGAGGAGATATAAAGCATGTGGGGAGGCATCTGATGAACCATAGCCTTTACCCCACAGATTTATTGCATTTTCTTTTCTTTTTTTTTAGACGAGCATCCAGGGAGACGATGTGCTGGGTGGATCTGATGTGTTTTACCAGCCGCTCAGTCGAGAACCATTACAGAAAAGTAACACAGTTATGCATGCAGTCAAAACCTCACATAACTGAAAATCCTGACAGCAGGTAGGCGCTCTTCTCTTAAACCATCGTACAGACCTCATTATTTTCTAGATTTGTCTCTGTTTTTCAAATTAAATGTGAGATTATCTGCTTTGCTTGCATTTAACTCTCTATGTACTATGCATTGCTTTTTTCAGAGTCCTTACAGATTGGTGTGCAGCAAGACTACTGCACAGAACAGACCTTAATAACAACAGACGTGATGCTGATCAAGTTCGACAGGGTAAAAGGAAGACCTGGGGTGGAGGTGGGTTGCAAATTGGCTTGCAGATACGGTGCAGCTGAGCCTTAAATATTGTGGGATGTTATTTAGATCAGTTGGTCTGCCAGAATTACTGCTGCACCTGATATCTAGCCGGAGCTCTTGGTAACATTTCTATCAGAAAGCTGATAGTTGCAGTGGCTGTTCTACATTCTCTTTCCTCTAGACTGCTCTATCAGCACTTCTTTTACACAGACTGCATTGTAGTTGAGAGTATGTATGTTTCTGGGAATTGATACGTCATAAAAGAAAAATGTCAGGCTGAATGAAATGAAAAAAGCGAGTCATTCTCACTATATTTTCAGGTTACACTAAGGCCTGATTTAGACTTTTGCAGGGAATCCTGTAGAGTCTACAGTGAAACCTATGTACGGGACGTTGCCAGTATTTTTGCTTTGCTTGGATTGCTATGTTTTAACTACAGAATTATCCACGTGTTTAATATGCAATGCCAGTTATAATAGAAACAAATAAAATGCTGGGGCTCTTTTTTATGGTCAGGTTTTTTGGGGGCAATCATATTTTTCCATAAAAATCTTCCACTTCTTTGTAGTTCACATCCCCTCTTGTCCATTCTGATCCTTTCAGTATTCTCTCTCCAGGATTTTTCTGAAATTTGTGAGTCCATATATTGATACTATGATTATTAATTCTGATACTGAGACATCCTCACTGACATCTTCAACCTCTCCCTGAGCACTGTCCCAATGTGCCTCAAGGCCACCACAAAGAAGTCCTCAGTGTCCTCAGTCACTACTGTCCCGTTGCACTCACACCCATCATTATGAAGTGCTTCGAGAGGTTCGTCATGAGGCACATTAAGGCCCGACTGCCACCAACACTGGGCCCACTGCAGTTCGCCTATTGCCCAAATCGGTCAACAGATGACGCCATCGCCTCCCCAGGATGAATCCCCAGGAAGCCCTCATTGATTCTCATGCCATGTCTTAACTGTCTTTTTTAAAATTAATTTGCCACTGTTAGAGGTGGACGCACGGCGGTGCAGTGTTTTGTACACAGTCTAAAGATGGGGTTAGCTTAAATGGTGACTCTAAATTCTCCGTAGGTGCAAATGTGAGCATCCGTCTCGATGTGAAAGCCCTGTGACAGGCGATTTTTCTGAGATATACCCCACCTCTCACCCTATGGCAGCTGGGATAGCCTCCAGAGCTTCCTCTGTGATCCTGAATTGAAGAAGTGGAAGAAAACGGATGGATGGGCTATTAGTGGCAACAAAAGTTACTCAATCTCACACATCTCTATGTATGAACATGACTAGATTTAATCCACACATTCTACTGTATAATGTTACGTGACTCAAACATCCCACACATCAGAGATAACGCCCAAATTCAAAATAACCCAAGAAAGAGAAGTATAGAATCACTCAGGCAATCAATAGTTCAGTAAACACACAATCTTTATGAATGATTTTACACAGAGATCATCTTGTTTTATTGATTATTTCCCCCTGTGCTTTCTTGCTATACTCTTAGCCAAACCTGCAGTTGATTAAAGCTCGTGTTTTAATGTTCGAGTGGCTTTCACACAAAATATCATGCAAACATGGATTATGCAAACAATAAATGTGTAGGTAGCGCAGTGGAAATATGACCTTTCTCTTTTAATGCCACGTTAACATCTGACATGAAACTTGAATGCCCGAAAACTAATATTGTTAGTAATGTTGTAATAGTAGCGATGCAAAAACGCATGTATCAGCACATTGAATTACATCACAGTACAGCAGAGACTGCGATGCTATGTAAATATCCCCCATTTATATCAATGAACTGCAGTGCAGTTTCCTGCCTACATGTAAAGCATTGTTAGAAGAGGCCTCTATTCATCATCAAGAATACTAGCAACAAACAGACTTTGATGTTTTTTATATAAATCTTGTCTGTTTCCATCCATAACCAGTCTCAATCCACATTTTTCTGTCTGGTCCAGATGTAAAATTCACTTGTGTCACACCAAGTGACTCTAAACACCCAACGCTGAGAGTGAATGAGAGCCCTTATTACATTTCTCTAGCTCGGTGTTGAAGAATTCTTACGTTTTTGTGCACCCGCCACTGGTGTGAGGGATCTAACAAGGCCGAGTGATGAGGAGCTGAAACAGTGTAACAATCGTCGTACCCCGCGCCAATTATTTCACATTCCTGTGATGGGTAAAATGCCTGAAAGCGCTAACTTCCCACCCGAAAAAAGTTGGTGCTTCACTCCTCCTGCTCCTTGTTTGGCTGCCACGCATGGCTTCTTCTTAGACTATCCGCAGGGACTGATCAGAGTAGCGTGGTCTTGCTAACAGAGCTTTGGCCATGTGTTAAGGCTAACAAGGTGAAAAAAATAATAATGAGCAAACCCAAAGAAGAGGTCTTTAGCTCTTTTCTGACCTCAATGTCAGTATTACCTCAATCCAATTCATCCAGTATGTTGCTCCAGCCGGAAAAGACGAGCATTAAGTGGAAAGTATGAACCTGCACAGCCTGACCCTCCGCTGCAAAGCGCAGATTTGAAGCGAGGGGAAAAAACTTGAAGAAAGCATCTAAGACTTTTGCATGTATCTCTTTAGCAACACGAGCCATCATAAACTGAGAAAAAAGCACAAAAAACAAGAGCAAAAATGGCAGGTGAACTGAACAGTCGCATTCAGTACGGCAGCATATGGTGGCCAGTAGCCACAGTGTTCATGTTCTCTCGTATTTGTTACTTGAAACTCTATGAAGAGCTTTTGGCATGTCAGCAAAAGCTGTTGGAAAAGCAAATAATCATTAACTCCCACCCAGGCAACTTTGAGCAGCTTGTTGCCTAGCATGAGACCGTCTGTTGATGATGTAAGCCTATGCACTTCACAAGCACCTTCAAAAACATATTATTTTATCACTTTATCGCTTGCAGCACTTGATAGCTCATATCCCATGCTCTAAGTTAAAAAACCATATCAGCACAACGCAGTTAGGGCTGCGGAGTTTCCTTGTGCACAAGGACACTCTGCCAGCATAAACAGCAAATAATAAAGCATCTTTGCTCAAGCATGAAAAATTACATTCAGTCTTTTTTTTTTATGTAACAATGAATGAAATCCCATGTCCTGAGCACTCAGTGATTAATTTGGCATATGCTATTCATGAAACAGAGACAGAGGAATACCCACTCACTGCAATACAGGAAACACATTTATGTGTAAGCATTCGACCATCTACCTAAAATCTGTGCTTTTTTTGCACAACAAAAGCATATAAAACGATACTTTACTTAAGATTAACTCCCAACCTTTAGTCTAATAGTAGCGCCGGCAGACAGGAGTCACAACTCTGGCAAAGTGACTCAGATATCACGGGGTAACCGACATTATTAAAATGTGTCAATACACGCCTTGGCATGCTCTAAATAGCGAGTGCATTACGATGAAAAATATGGCTTTTCATTTTTAATGAATTCCCCTTTTCATCTGTAGTTGGAACCACGTATTATTTTGCTTAAATAACAACTTGAAGTCCTTAGAGGTGAGGTTATCCAATATGAAATGAAAACATGAGCACACCCTTATTTCCCCTTGTTTCCTGGAATAACCCTATAGCCCCATAGACTGATAACAAATCGTGTTAGACACAGAGAAAGGATGCTTTAGTTAAGCGTTGACACACATAGTAATTAGTGATAATTTTATTACCATTTATTGATGTTTATGATAAAGAAACAGATGATTCCCAGCAATCAGAGGGGTTTCTATCATAGGGGTTAGAGGTGGGGTACACCCTGGAGAAGCCACCGGTCCATCACAGTGCTAACACTCATGTTCACACCTACAGCCAAATTAAGCATCACCTGCTAACCAAACAAGCATGTCTTTACTGTTTTTGTGTTTTTTACCGACTGCGTGAGGAAGCTGGAGCACCGAGAGGAAACAGAAAGGCCCCAGCTGACAAGCTTTCTTCCTGTGACGCCACATCTCTAACAACTGCATCAACGTGAGCCATCATAGACTGAGAGAAAAGCACAAAGAACAAGAGCAATCATGAACACTATATATATAAATAGAGGCAATTTTCATCAGCACAGGCATTTTATATACATTTTTTGCCACCCTTTACCTAACTCCAAGTGTAAAAATGTAAATATTTCCACAG
Organism: Pelmatolapia mariae; assembly: GCF_036321145.2. NCBI lineage: Eukaryota > Metazoa > Chordata > Actinopteri > Cichliformes > Cichlidae > Pelmatolapia > Pelmatolapia mariae. The sequence continues at coordinate 77,384,462 of NC_086229.1, forward strand.
CTGTGAAAGATAGATCGTTCACTCTTCTGTTATGAAACCTTGTATTTTTTTCCCATTTTTCAGAGTTAAAGTTTGACGTTGCAGAAGAAGCTCAAGGTTTATTCTTTTTTTTTTCTTTTTTTTTCCCCAGCAAACGGCGTCACTGCCCGAGGCTGCGCGAGTGCTGATTTGAACAAAAAACCCCGCAAAACAACACAAAGACCAACAGGCACTATTACTTGCCTTCACTGTAGAGTTTGGGTTATCAAAAAAGTGCATTTTTCCTTTATCCCATTTTCCTTGTCACATCACTGCAGTGTATCAGATTTAACAGATAAGGACAGTTTTAAAGTTGCTGCCATCAGGGAAAACTGGACTGACTGCATTTCAGCTATAGCTTTAATCTCACTAATATCAAAAGCGATTTTTTTAAAAAGATGCTAATAAATTAGGGTTATTAACCAGCATGTTTTAAAAAGGTAAAACTGGGATCCGAGTAGAATGGGATGAGGGATAAACTATATTAGCAAACCAAAAACTCAAGAACTATTTTTTTTTTCCAGTGACTGGAATTATTTATCACGGATCTTGAAGAAACTGGCTCATATCTATTGCATGCCATACACCTCTCCTGTCTGCATTGTCTCTGACATTTGAAGGACTGAAAGTGACAAATATCGACAAGTTTATTCTAAGACAGCATGATGCGCTCCTTGGCAGGGATTTTTTTTTTTTTTGAAAAATAGGTGCTATTCTGGCATGGGCGTATGAGGGGGTGGGATATGACAATCCATGATAGGAAATAGATTTTTTTTTTCTTTAACCCTGGGTTCAATTATTGAGGTTCATGTTTGATGGGACAATAATGATGCCTATCTGCAAATACTGCCCATCCCAGCTCGTGCCATTTTGTTTTCTCTTCCATCAGGTTTGATGGAGCTTTAATTGATTCACTAATTGCCTTTAATTATAAAGTAAATGACTTCTTTCTTCCACGCTAGTTGGGATATCTGTTTCGGTGGCTATCAAAGAACAAGTTAATAACCCGGATGGTAGGGTTAATAATCACAGCCGGTGGTGTAATTGTCATTAGATCTTAGTAAACATATAGAAATGGAATTAGTCCATGAGCACACGATTGTGTTTCGTGTCACATCTTCTGCAATCTTGATGCTATACAACACAACTATAAAACCTAAACTATAAAACCCGAATTCATCATATATGACTCTGATTTCTTGTGTTATTTCTTTAAGAAAACAGGACATTTGCCATTCGTCCCTTTTTCTTTGTGGGTGCTGTGGAAGAGCTTACGCCGGAGCTGCCGCTAAACTGCTCATTGAGGGAAATAAATCACAGGACAGACATTTTCTAGCACATTACTTTGTAAAACTAAAGTTCACCAATCATTGAAGGTTGAAAAAAAAGGGAGTATGCTGAGATTTCTGCTGCTGGTGCGGTTGTTGTTGAGTTAAACACACCGCTTGCTTTGCCACCCCTGATAAATAAAACATAGAAGTGCTTCAGGAGAACGGGGTCTGCCTCCCTGCCTGCATCAGACTTTCCCTGAATACACTGTGGACACTGTGTCTCAACCTGACACCAAAACATTCAGTGCTTTTCACACGTCTGCACTCGCTAGCTCTTTACCATTCCGCATTCACGTACCCCCATATTCATGCCAAAAATATTCATGTTTTTTCTGGAACGCTCGCTTGTGATCTTATCACAGAGTGCCGTAGTCACCGTTCACGTGCATGCTACAGATGGCTAAGCACAGGAAAAACACAGGCACAGAAAGCATGGACAATTCAGTTGTATTAGTCCCTCACTTTAATGTCTAAATTCCTTCAAACTTATTTTTTCTTTTCCTCTGAGTAATATCAATAAATGTCTGGGGTGCACTGAAAAAAAAAACAACTTATGAATAACACAATTCAGTTTAACTTATGCAGCTTCAATTCACAACAATGCTTATCTCTGAGTTTGGAATACTGAAGAGAACACCAGTCATTCAACTAAAGTAAGCAGCAGATGACAGTGGTGTGGAAAAAAACCCTCCTATCTAACAGGAAGAAACCATATCCAGGCTCAGCGAGGGCTGCCATCTGCACTAACTGGTAGGGGTGGGGGAACAAACAGGAGATACTGTGCTACTTCCTAACTCAGGCACAAAAACATCACTATTCCTAAAGTTTGCTGTGAGCGGATGTCTTCATATGAAAGGAAGGAACAAGCTTTTTGTTAATCCAACATCTACTGACCAAGCAGTATGCTTTGGTTGTATGCAGGTAAACAGTTCGTGTGGAGAGCAAACGAGGGATTACGTTCTTTGATGTGCAATCTGGAAAACAATGGTTTTGATCTAATGATGGTAGCTTTTTATTGGCTTTTTAAATCTTTATCTGCACAATGACCAGCACACACAACAGACAGTCTCATAACAGAAAGGAAAACCATGAAGTATTTCCCCTTTTAACTAGAAGCTAAACTAGAGGTGCCACATTTTAGTCAGTTTGTATTTGTCTGTGCAGATGTGCTTGTGTGCAGTTCTTCAGAAAGCCACCAGTTTATAGCCCAATGAAGACACTACCAGTGAATTTTGATTGGTTGAAAAGTTTGCCTGTACAGGAAAGGAAATAATAGCAAAGCTTAGAGTAAAGGGGAGCACAGACAGTGGCTACAGTGAACAGCATGTTTTAAAATCAGTGTTAATGCTTTCATGTAACTACAACATACAAAGACTACTAAAGTCTTTGTATGTTATGATTTTGGTCGTCTCTGCGGCAGGCTGTAGAAGAAACTAGGAATAGCCCACGGACCAGCTGTTGCTCATATTTTAGACACTGCCCTCTGGTGACACTACATAACTACAACATGTTGGCGCAGCTGTGCATAGGTCCCTTTAGTCAGCAGGCTACTTGATGCAAAACACCAATCAAAAAGGTCAGTAACTGTGCCTACAAAAAGCAAAAGCTGCAGCTCAACTGACTACTGAAAAGTAGTCGCTTTGTGCGTTAACACACAACAGCATCACTTAGAATCCTCCTTGAAAGCCCTTTTTGTTACCAATACCTTCACCATCTATGGGGCACAATGGAGCAGCATGGCCAAAAGCTTGTGTAAGAACTTGCTCTCTTGATATGATTTCTATCTGTCTGATCCAAGGTAAGGAATGGATAGTGCACAACCCTGTGAATGTCAAAGATATGAGCAGGTTGCTGGTCACGCTCCTGATACACATGCCTTCTTCATTCTTAAAGACGTTAAATCCTTCCATCGCTATGGTGTCTATTTGGTCTCTTGTGCCGTATTCATGGACTCCACTCATTACCAATAGTGCTCCTCAACCAAAAGGGGGGCCTGTCAGCTGGCACTTAAACACGGTACCGCTTCTGATGCAGGGAACAAATCACAAATGTGCATCTGCAAGTATTAGTAAAAACTCAGGTGACATGAGTCGATTACCAAGAAGGTTAAGTGGAATCCTGAAGTGCTACTGCTGGTCCCTATTGTATACACATGACTGTGCAGCACATGAGTCTTGCAGTAGCATGCTCTCAGACTCCAAAGCTTTCTTTTCATACAAGTGCTTGCTGAGTGCTTTCTGCACAGTCAAACATCATATATTCATAGATAAGAACCACATGCATAATTCAAGCCAAACAGTGAACGGCATGACCTACAAGAATAAAATAATTAAAAAAAATCTTTATCTGGGCACCTTTTTTTCTGCCACAGAAATAAACAAGAATATGAACAAAATAGAGGAACAGAAAAGTGCCATAAAAAATTAAGGGTTGGATGTTATTCAGCTGTTCCTGGTCTAATAGCTGTTGCAAAGTTACACAAAAAGTTTTTATCTTTTGCTTCGGCTGAGGACTGCTTCGTGGCATGTGGGCTGAGACTGACTGACTGAAGGGTTTTCCGCTGCAGAAATTTGCCCGAGACTCAAATTCTGTAATGGTGATGAACTACAGATGTAAGACAGAGAGCAAAAAGTCAACTGTCTGGTGAAATCCGAAAAGAAATATAATTCAGACAGGTCAATGTGAAATAGCCGACATGGGGAAGACGACTATCGCAAAGGTTGTGTTTCAGAGACCTTTTACAGATGCTTATATCACAAACTTTCAGACAGCATTCCAATAAAAATGCATGCGTTTCAAAGTCAGAGTTGCCTTTCTGTGCTTCTTACTCTCCATATTACACTGACACTATCTGAACTGTCAGCCGAACAAATTATTTGCAAATTGCCAGAACTGACACGTATGAAAGCTGAGCTTATCTATCACACACAAAGATAGTCAAACTTTTCCACTGCATTGTGGTTCATGTTTAATTTAAATCTAATAAAAAACACTCTTTGGCGGCTTGGAAGCTACAGCAACAAGCTGTGAACCCAACACTAACATGTTTTAAAGTTAATACTGCACACATGTTTGAAACAGTTGTTGATTCAGCGGTTATCAAACAACATTGTTATTCATTTGAGTCATTTCTAACTGTCTCCACATGCTATTTAATGTTAAACAGGTAGTCTCCAAAAGTTGATTCTGTTGATCTGGACGCAGCGTTTTCAGTGGGAGAAACGCTTCGTCACTCATCCAAGTGACTTCTTCAGTCTCAGGAACGTTTCTCCCACTGAAAACGCTACGTCCAGATCAACAGAATCAACTTTTGGAGATTTACTTACCTGGATGATTGAGCATGCATAAAGACGTTAAACAGGTAGGTTTTCTTCTTGTTTTTTGGTGAAAGCAAGTGGCCAGCTGTGACTACATTTGAGTTGAGGGCTGGGTGGCTAAACAGTGAGTAGAAGCTCACTCTGAATCACCATAAAGCCAACTGATGACTCTCTGTTAGGTCATCAAAAGCACGTTTGGCTATATTAGCTTAGAATCGCTACTTTTAAGAACTGGGTTAGCATAGCTTATCATAAAAACTAGAAAGTAGAGGCACAGCTAACTTGGCTATGTTTAAAGGTAAAATCAGTCTACACCTTAAAAAACTCAACTTGATATGCTAGAAAAAAAAACACAAATACAAGAAAGTGTTGTCTCAGGTTATGTGGAAGACTTATGTGTAGCCATGTATGATAGCCTCTAGCCTTATCTGTTTGCCTTAGGACTGCCTCCACGGCTTAGTTTTTTTTTGCATCTCATTACATGTATAACATGTTAATTAGTAAGCTGTAGATGTGTTGATGTTCAGTTTTTGTTACTTTCGTATTAGCAGTAGCTAGTTATTTCCTTGTTTCCACATTTTACTCTAGGCTAAGCTAACTCGAAAAAAGTCTACTTGACACCGATTTTCTCATCAAAGTAAATAAAGATCTGTCAAAATTATGTTCTTTACTATTGTTGTTGCAAATCTTGTGATTACCAGTGACTCAAACAATAGGTATTAGCTCTCTCATAGTATTAATCTAATAAAAAACAAACTAAATCATAGAAATACACTTTCAGAATTTCAGTTTATCTTTAATGTGCTCTGACAGTATCACTGTACTTCTAGAATATCAGTAAACCTGTATACCTGTGAGAAAATACAAGCAGTTTTTACTGTATAATCCCTCAATATTGGGAACCGCTTGCTTTTTCTTCTTCTGCTGCTGCTTCTGTGAATTCATCCGTCCTCAGTGGCAGGTTGTTTGCAGCTTAAGATGCCTGCCATCTGTTCAGTTAACACTTAGGATATCCTGATCACCAGCATAGCTGACAGGCTATAATGATGAATTACATGATTAGAAAATCCAGCCATGGTAAAAAAGAAAACACACCCTCTGTCAGTTCTGAGATTTTACAGATTAGAAGATAATTAGAAATGATCTAGTACTTACCAAGTCTTAAAATTAGGTAAATGCAACCTAAGATGAGCAACACATGACATATTACACTGTGTTGTTTTTATGTAATAAAAATTACGCTAAAATCTAAAAACAGTGTTTGAAAAACTGAGTAGACCCAATGATTCAGACAGGACACTTGTTTATGTACAGCTCTCCTAAGGTTCAGTTGGGTTGAGGTCTGGACTTTGACTGGTCCAACCTTATCTCTTTTCTTTTTCAGCCATTCTGTTGGAGATTTGCTGCTGCTCTTGGGATCATTATCTTGTTGTATGAAGATGGACTGACATTTGTAACACATGGTCTCACATTTGACTCTAGAATTCTTTGGTATACAGAGGAGTTCATGGTTAACTCAATGACTGCAAGGTGCCCAGGTCCTCTGGTTCCACTACAAGTGCAAATTATAACCCTTCCTCCGCCGTGCTTGAAAGTTGAAATGCTGACATAGTCTGTAATTTTTTCCTCTAAATCTACTCCCGTGCCAAACGTCTCCTCTTTGTTCTCATCTGTCCAGAGGTCTGCAAACCTAAACTGTGCTGCCATGTTTTTTCTAGAGGGAAGAGACTTTCTCCTGGCATCGCTTCCAAAAAAGTAATTTTTCTAATTGTTTTTTATTTTTCTAATTGCACGGTCTGACCTTGGGTTGAATTTGCTCGGACATCCACTCCTGGGAAGACTGGCAACTGTGTGGAGTATTTTAAACTTCATAACTCTCATAACCTTCTCACTGTAGTATGATGGACTTCAGGTTGTTTGGAAATGGCCTTATAAACCTTTCCAGATTGATGGGCAGCAACAATTGCTTCTCTAAGCTCCTTGATGATGTGTTCCCTCCGTATGCTAACACACACCTGAATGCAAAATGTTAGATTTTTATAGAGGTGCTCACACTTACTGGTGATCAATTAATCAACTGTTTTTGATTAGCAGCACCTGGCTGCTACTTAACCTCTTAATTTCTCAGTAAGCAGTTAGGCTGTACTTAACTTTTCGAACACTGCTGCTGCATTTGGCTTAATTTTTAATTTCATTTAAATTAATAATGACATAGTGTGACATGTTGTGTTTTGTAGTTCATCCGAGGTTGAATTGATCTAATTATAAGACTTGCTAAGGATTGAATTCCTCTTATTAAGTCCAGATATGTAAAACCTTACGTCTTTAAAGAGTGAACTTTGTTCTTGCCAACAATGTGTTAAAACCTATTTTAAGCATATTTTCACATTGTTTGGTACATTTCTGACAGTTATTTGCTACTTATCAGTGAAACTGTTGATTATAGCACTGCTCTATGTTTGAATCTTATCACCTCACAACTAAGTAAGTTGGCATTTACAAGTGCGCTAAAAGTTTGCTTATTCATTTCACCATGAAACAATCCACCGCGAGTAATGTGAAAGGTAACAGTTGTTGAAGCCACATCTAATTAGCACCCAAACCTGCAGTTTGCTTCAGCTTTATGGAATATTTTATCATCTTTTAGCTTACTGTTTTGGTAAATATTGGATTTATACCCACTGGGGGACAGAATCCTGACTCCATGTGAATGCCAAACAACTTCACTTCAACACTGTGGTGATACAGTATGTCAGTGTTGTGTTTCTTGCGTGCTGGACCGCCCCTGGCTGGTTCAAAATCAAGTAATGCAGGCAAGTCTAAGTCTAAATGTAAACACAGTACCTAAAAGAACCATAACAAATACTCAAGCAAAACAGTGCAATCCATTATGATCCCATCTATTTTCTAAACTGCTGGTTCTGTTCATGGTTGTGTGGGCTGGAGCCACTCCAGATATCTCGGACACACTGCCTATCAGTCTCATGCCTAAGCCACATACTTATACTTACTGAAAAATAACACTGAAAAGCATCTAACCCCCTTGTCCTTGAACATGCAGGTGAGAACAAGTTATCCCTACTCTTCTCCCCTATTCCTTGTTTTCCATCTTAATATCCGCCGACAGCTTACTAATAAAATTCCTTTCATTAAATGGTTGATTGACTCTGACTTGCTAATAGACATATAATGGAAGCACAGCACTAAACGATTCCCAGAACTGGTTTATTCAGAATAAAAGCACACGGCTATTGAATGCAATGCATGCTAAGCACTAGTGAGGTTGTCTTCAGTTTTACACTACTGTAAAAGATGAAAGCGATGATCCTAAAAGAGTGAGCTAATAGTGAGTTTGTTTGTGTTTACAGGTGCATGCACAGAATAAAGAAAAGTTCACATGACATAATGCAAGAGAGGAAAAAGTTCTCTGAAATCGAGTCAGCTGCCAGAAAGTGCTCTCCGCTCTTATTTTGTATTTCCTGTCTCTACCTTGCTGAGAATTTATTGCGAAGAATAGCATCTAATCCACTGAGAGGATGTCTTGGACTATTCTAGGAGAAAAAAAAGCTGCTTCAGCAAATAGCAAAGTACAGGAGCAATGACAAGGCACCCCCCCTTCCACACTTTACATACAAATAGCTGTCAAAATAAAATTGCCTATTTTGAATAAGGATATTCCTGGGACGAAAACACAAATATATGAAAGGACAAAGCGGCCCACTGGAACAGATAGAGAAAGCATGAAATAAGATATTAATGTGTTCTAAATTGAAAGACACTGCGTTATGACTTTGAAAATAAAGTAAACTCATGTCACTTTCATCAGTTTTTCAATATAAATGTTATTATTTTGATATTCTCATCCTGCATGCCTCCCACCAAGCAGCGTAATGATGTTCTTCATTCAGTGAGTTCACTGCGATGTTTTAATAGAGGTCAATGGGAAGCTGGCCTTTTCAAAAAGCAAGGTAGGCATTATTGAGCATTAGTTTCCACATAAAGGATGTTAGCAATATTTTCCAGTCACAAGATCACCGTGTTTGTTATTATACATGTCCCGCAAAATCTCTATAAAAGTCCGAGGCCTTTATCATGAAAAAAAAAAAAGTATTTTGTATCTGTATCACAAGTGCATCCTATAATTTTTGTCTTCCAGCTTTGCCTTATTTGCTGATTGTGACCTACGAGTGCTCTCCTTTTTCTCTTCTCTTTCTCTTCACCCTCAAACCAGTCACAGCAGGTAGCTGCCCCTCACTGGGCCGGCCTGTGTAGGTTCTCAGTCATCCGGGTCATGGTAATTGAGAGCATTAAGTGCTCTAAATGAAAGAAACTGGATTTCTTTTGGGTTGTGAAGATATTTCACCTCTCATCCAAGAGGCTTCTTCAGTTCTAAAAACTGATGTAGAGTCTGAGGTATTTAACCCCTACTAGGATTATACCCTGATCCTGAGAGTCGACCCACTCTATAATCACTAAATCATGTGACTGAAAACATGCAGCTCAGTGAGTCCTTCATTAAATCAGCGAAACCGCATAGGAAAGAACCTCAATCGTTAATCAGGGAGAAACAGAATGACAACATTGTCAACATTGTTTCTCATTGTCATCCTTTAGGTCTACAGGTTTGTTAGAGAAACTCAGAAAATGTTCTCCAAGCATTACATCACAGCTAAGTTCAGACCCAGTAACACCAGTAAGACAATACCTGGTTCATCAAAAAGACAAAGCACCCAAACAACATAGTGTACGTTGTGCAGTGCAGTGACGAATGCTCAGACTTTTACGTAGGAGAGACCAAGCAATCACTCCACAAACACATGGACAGGAGAGTCACCTCAACAAGAAAACATGACACTCTTTCAAGGATGTGAATGTTGACATTTTGTACCAAGAAGACAGATAGTTTGATGTAGGAGCAAAGGAGGCAATGTTCGACTATCAGAGGTGTTGACCTATGACACTAGCTGTCAGTTACCTACCATACGCAGTCTTGAGTTCCCTTCCCATGTGAGTCACACTTGACCCGTGTGACCTTAACAGCTCACATGATAGTGGGACAATGTCTGTAGGTAATGACACACTGTGATTCCCTTCTGGGCTCATGTGACCCTTAATGACATGATTATGTGGTGGGTCATCTTCAGGGGAATAACCCCTCTTGGAGAACTGAACTGAAGAAGCCTCTTGAATGAGAAGTGAAACATCTTCAAGAACCAAAAATAATGCCGGTTTCCTTTGTTTCAAAGAGTTAAGACTCATTGAGTCATGTTCTTCCAAAGCACGTTTCCTGTTCCTATCATCAAACACTTTCTGACAGGGGATTGTAGGGTCTTCAGTCAGAAAACACTCTGACCATTTGGCCTCTGTGTTGTAGATTTTTATTTTAAGGAGAAAAAAAAAGTAATTTTTGCCCACCAAACTGCACTCAGTAACACATAATGATGAAGTTAAAACATGTATTTAGAAAATTTTTGTAGTATGTTTTTAAAAAAATGAAGAGAAAAACCTTTAATTTTAACCTCCTAAGACCCAAACTCTTCCATGGCATGCATTTTTAATTTCTCTTTGATATTTGGGCATATTGGGACCCGATGAATGTAAAAACAAAGAATTACCAGATTTTTTTTTTTTTTACCTGATTTTTGTTTCTAAGAAAAATGAGAGCCACATTTGAGGATATTCGTTTAAATTTCAATAGTACAGTGGCAGTATAATGTCCTCGTAAGTGGATATCAGGCCCTTGTAGAGCAAAATTGAGTATTTTGGTCTAAATAACCCAAAATGTGATGTCCACATACGTGGACTCCACGTCCTAGGAGGTTAAACCCCTAAATTAGTACTTTGGAGATGCCCCTTTGATTACAGCTTCAAGTCTTTAGATCCTTTCAAGCACCGACAGACTGAATAGAAAGTCTCTCTACAGATGTTGAGTGTGGACCTTGGGTAACTCAAGGACAATCAGACACATGTCTCAAAGCCACACCAGTACTGCTTTGAGCTTTGGGTCATTGACATGCTGAAAAGTGAACCCTTGCCCCCCTTTTAGGTAGCCTAGAGCAGGAACAAGTTTCCTGCAAGGACATTTCTGTATTCGACTGCCTTTATCATTCCCACAACTCTTTTCCTTGAGAATCCCTCATAGGATGATGCTGCCATCATAGGATGATATTAGCCAGTATTAGGCTAAAGGCTATCCCTTTAGGCAAGAAATTCTCTTTCCTTTAAATGATATTTTACAAACAATGAGAAGGCCACAATCTGCCTTTTACTCAAGCACTCAGGTCTAATGGATTCATAATGCTGATTGGGTTATTGCTTTGACATGTTCTCATATTAATGCAAAAGATTTCTGAAGCTCTGCTAGCATGAGCATTGGATCCCTTCCTGAACAATATTTTGGCTGCTTGGTCCCTCATCATGGTTGCCTTTATGGAAAATTCTAGTAATTTTAAATCTCTTCCTTTTCCCAATTATTGAGGCCACAGTGCTCCTGGGAACACTCAAAGCTTTCGAAATGTGCTTATTACCTTTGCTCTGATCTATGCCATGCCACAATTTTATTGTACCAGTTTCCATATAGTTCCTTGGACTTTGTGTCATGGTTTTGGTCCTGACAGTCGGTGTGATTTGTGGGACTCTGTACAGACGCACAGGCTTTCTAAACTATGTCCAGTTAATTCAGTTTGCATTTATGTTAAGCTCCAGACTCATCTTAGTGATAATTACAGTGAACCACAATTTTGAATTCCACAAAATCATTTTTTCACTAAAATTAGAAATACAACATAAATGTGGAATAAGTTGTAAAGAATAACAAATTTATGAATTAGCAGCAATTTAACTGATATTTTCTTGTGTAATTTTCTGTATTTTAAAATGACAAAAACTGATAAAATAATGCAATATTGGTGCTTGGTGTATATGGCTAAGGAACAATATTAACATCACTTATTAAATTCGTGACACAGCACAGGAAAAGCTGGCCAAAGAAGCAGACTGAAAACCATGGCTGTGCACAAAAACAGCCAAGTAATGACACAATCAAGCATAATCAGACTTTCCAATATTTTCAGTGTTTGTTATTTTAACTTCACCGTCTGCAATATCTCTCAAAACTATGTCTGAAAAAAGTTGTTTATCGAACAGAATCTGATGGATAAACTTTAAAAAAAAGAAGCTATTTTGCCGTGGGTCCTTTTCCGGCAAACCTCACGGCTTTGCGGGGACCCTTGGCCAGTCGGCCAGCAAGACATGTCACTGAATTACAGTGATAGTGCAGCTCAATTCAGAACTGAGCAGGAAAAGAATAAAGTGTGATTATTGATCACATTCGTGGCCTTTAGGGCAGGCCTATATCTCAAAGCTGAAATTGATCAGAGCGGAGCTTGTGCTGTCAAAGGTGAAGCTGCAAACACAGCCACTGTAAGCTGTCACTTAGTTTGGAATCTGAAGTGTCATAATCACTGACTATTATTAACTCCATCCAATAATTTAAGATGTATGAGGCAAGAATGGCCATGGCATTATGTTTGTGATATTCATTTTGATTTTAAGCAACAGCCATATAGATAGAATAATCAAGAAAAATGAGACAATTATCCATCAAGAGCATTACATGAGGCAGGAGCCAATTTATCCCTGACAAGAAGCCTCTGAATGAGCTTAATAAATCATCAAGAGAGGGGATATCATTTGGCCTCACAGCGAAAAAACTGTAGCGCAAGCATATTTCAAACCATTAAGGGCTAAAGTTAGCTCTCGCCCCCCTCCCGCCAATCTATCAAAGGGTGTGCAGTCTTCAGTGTGAGTCTAACAGCAGGCTGGGCTGTGTGCCTGTAAAGTGCCCTGAAGAACAAATGTTTCATTTTCATTAGTTACCAGGTAGTGTGTGCCTGGAGGGCCACAGCAGCCTTTCTCAGTGTCTGAGTGCAAATCTCTCCTGGGAAGATAAGGGATGGAGAAAAGTTTTCAACCACTTTTCAGTTTGAACAATGTCACCGGAGAAATCTTAAGAGGATATTCGTCTTATTTTAAGTAGTTTTTGTTCTAAAGTGGCTTCACTTGCCTTTACATTGACTACCAGCCTGCCTCACTGAACGTGTAGATGTAGTCCTCATGATGAAAATAATGGCAAACCACTGATTTAAAGGCACTGTTTTTGCTTTTACTCACCTCTTAAGAAAAAAAAAGCCTCTCAAATTTGTGAAACATGTTAGCAGATAACAGTTTGAAGAGAAAATTCTCCTGGTTTGGTGGAGACTGAACCGAAACATTAAAGGTGAGAAAAGTGAACACTTGAAAACAAATGACTGGCTGTAAAGGCTGTTAAACTGCTGAAACAACTTTTGTTAACACTTAAAACCTAGGTTTGTCTTAAGAGTTGTTCAAAGTTTCTCAGGGTATTGTCAGTTTAGCAAGCTGAAGGTTCACCAAATTCTTCTCATTCAACATATGCAAACCAGCACAACTGGAAAAGCTATTGAATAGAGGAGCCTTTCTGGTCATTAGTTCTTTATTCGTGTTGTTTCAAAGCATGGCATATTTTCATGAAAAAGCAGGCGACATGCACAACAAATACCATTCACACAAGAAAAACATCGCCCCGAGGAGCACACACTATGTAAGTATTTGTTTAGAAAATTGCAGGTTTTGGCTAAACTCAACTATGAGAATGGTTTCTGGTGTCAACCCTGGCCTGTGTCCTTATTGTTGACAAATTACGGTATAGCGAAACTGTTGATTGGGTTTTTAACAAGCAGCTGAACCTGAAATGACAGGTGTGAGGAGACAATTTACAAATCCAAATAAAGTGACAGCTATGTAATCAATCTGCTCTTGACTCGTATGCAGCAATTCAGAGGGCTCCAGTGGTACATGAAATGGGAAAATCGTGAAAAACTCGAATACTATGGGGTTGTGTAATTGCTTCTATAAAGTGACTGATAACTGATATAAACTGACTGCCTCATTGACTTTCAATAATTATTGATTGTCTTTAACTGGACTTTCAGGATCCTCCCCTGATATTGGGAAAGCATAAAGAAATAAACAATGATAAAAAATAAGGTTTTTCACACGCTGATGATGAAATAATCATCATTAGCTGTAGGATGATTTACAGGCATTTGCACAAGTCTAACTGTACAACCGCTGGTGGAAGCATTTTCAGATTTTTCTAATAAGTGATAATGTTCTTTGAAATAAATATTATATACAACGTTATATACAATCACACAACTACATGCACTCACACAGAACCGACTGGCCTCATCTATTTGTTTGGTTGCACCAATGGATGATAATTTTGTGGCAATCTGTTTAGTTCAATCCTATCATTGTTGTTCGTTTTGTATTAAATTTAATCTTCCTTGCCATAGTTACACGTTGGCATCTTCTGCAGATAAAAAGCACTTGCTCACACCTCTGCCCTCTACCAAATTATGGCTGTGAAGTTATTGGTCATTGGCAGTCTCAGTGGGGGATGATGGGATGATCAGAGCATGGAGAAGATCATCAAGCGTAATTACTCGTGTATTGCAGTGTTGGTAATATTGTTGTTGCTGTTTGTCATGTTATTAAGCCCGCAGAGCTATTGGTCCTCAGTTTTAGCATAATGAGAGATTTATTTGATTTGGTTGTAGTAGATACAGGTTTTAGTAACAACGTCCATGAGGCAAACATATAACATACATGCAGCAAAATGCACATCATTTACAAGCAGTTACTAAAATTAATAAATTACCTTAATTTAAGAGTTTGAATGCCACAGATTACCCTAAATTTATTTAGTGTGACCAGTTCATTACGATTTAGTGGATTTGCGGCCTGAAAATGAAGACACTAACCTCCCATACGTTTGAGATGGATTAGATATGTCTCAAAGATAATCAACCCACGAACTAGCCAAGCCAATCAACTGATTTTTTAGACAAACGTTTATGAGCAAATCGTTGCTCTATGGGCAAGCAAAGCTCGTATCTATCTATGTATGATCCATCGTGTCAAAATCTTCAGACAGATCACGAATGTGACATGTAAGTGTAATCTAGCCACATATGTCCAATATATGTGAAGGAAAATTATCAAATTGTTGCAGCCAGTTCATACTGCAGTGGTATAAACACTTGCTTAACAAGCAGAATGTCACTGGTTTGATTCTAGACACCGCTCTGCCAAATCAAACATGCTGAGCTATCTGCTGTGGCAGCCCCATGTGACAAAGGAGCAAACAAAAGTAGTATTTATTTTTTCTGCGATACAACAGGAAGTCAGTTGATTAGTCTAGAGATAATAATAAGATTCAGGTCCAGCACAGGTGGTTTTATTTAGATGGTTCATGTCAATAAATACGAGCATATGCAAAAGACCCATAATGTAAATACATTCTAAATATAATGTAGTCATCGTTTCATCATTAACTCATCCCACCAGCAGCAAATGGCTATACAGAAACATAACTAATATATGTAAATATTCACTACAGTACAGCAATTTGCACAATACAATATTAAAATTGGGATGATGTACTGAAAATCTGTATTAGTCTTTCACTCCAGTTATTTTTTTCTTTAATGATCCCTCTAAAAGCATAACACTTCACTGCAGCAGATGAAAGAGCATATTTCAGAGGTAGAAATTGACTTAATAATAGATACATTTGTATCTATAATATGATCTTTAATATAATTTGAGTGGTCAAGAAACTAGCATGAAGGGACCCCACAGGGCTTGATTGATCTCATGAATATCAATTCCTCCTTCTCTCTCGTTATTATTACTTTAATGTTATGGGTTAAAAGCAAGACCATTTAAGAGTTGTAGAAGAGCAGAGGATGGTATAATGCAGGATTGGGGTGTTTTGTGCAGAAATAAATCACTCTGAAACATAATATCATAGCAATTAAAGCACACTTATGTGGGATTTAATTACACATGCTCGAATCTATTGTACATTCTTGAACGTTATTTTCAACTAATCAAGTGCACTTATAAACAGCAGCACATACGCCTTCACTATTGTATGTGTGTTTGTAACAGTGTGAGATGCAGTGGTCATTTTCACCTTGCTAGGAGCCAACAAGAACAGCTGTCAATGAGTGTCCCAAATGATAGATAGCCTGCTTTGTGGAGCAAGCGAGCCCATTTGAAGACAGGGACATCCACTTAGAAAACCCCCTCAGTTCTCCCGCAGAATTTATATCCTCCATCCTCTCCCAAATCAAAAGCCAACTGTGTTAGTGTCATTTTCACTACAAGCCTATAGCTGGAACCACAAGAGGTGCAGTGCAACTTCTTTCTCAAAAACAAATAAGCAGCACAACACAACACAACCTCCCTATGGGGAAGCCTTGAAATGGATTATCTGTCTTTAAACACCCACACTCCTTCCTCTATTTCTTTCTTCACTTCTCGACATCTCCTGTTCTGTGATCCAAATTATAAATCTCAACTGGAGGGTGGAAGATAAAAGTTCCCACAGGAAAACAGCTTTTATGTAAAGTAATGAACTGAATGTGGTTATAGATACAATATGGAGAGGCACACAAGCTGACTCTAAATACCAAAATAGCATACAGTTTCACACACATGTAGTATGTAGAAATGCAGTTAATTAGTTATGTCTCACCTTTATTGCCATGGCAACTGTGAAAAATGTGCTAAATTGCATTTTTTTTGGTGTGTGTGTTTATCTTTGCAAAGTTGCAAAGATACAGATGCTTCAAGGGACAACAGGGGATGTACAGGTTACCACTTTTGTCATAGTCCTGAGTCTGTGGACTCAGTGGTTTTGGTTTTGATTATTATCTTATGTTTTAGGTTCATTCTTGTTGGGAATTTCTCGTTCTCAGGTTTTGTTTCTGTTTTGTATTTCAAGCTCCTTTTGTTCTGTGTCTCTGTGCCTGCCCTGGTCCCACATCTTTGTCTTGCCTCCCTGTTGCCATGTCTTTTGTTAAGCTCATGTCTGTGCATACCTGTTGTGCTTCCTGTTTTTATTCTGAGGTTTCGGTGTCATGTGAGTGTTCTCAGTTTTACGTCTGTGTCTCGTCAGCCCTGATTTCTCCCAGGTGTGTTCCCCTCCTGTCTCCCATCCTATGATTACTCCTGTGAGTATTTAAGCCCTGTGTGTTCTCCTGCCTGTTGCTGGTTTGTCTGTGATGTCTACCCCGAGTCTCTCTGTGTTTCCTCCGTGGTCCTTCCTGTGTTCATTTGCATGTTACTCCGTCAGTTTTGGTTTCAGTTTCATGCATTTAGGTTTTCCCAGTTTAGTTATTTGTTAGTCCCTGTCCTCACCATCTCCACCTTAAATAAACTTACTCCTCATACCAACCTCTGCTTGCACTTGGGTCCTCACTTCACCTTCACACGGCCTGCCTTGCCTGCCATGACAACTTTCTTAAAAATATTGTGAAACCTTCTATATATCCTGAAGTTTCTAGCCAATAAACAACAATCTGATATCATCAAAATGTCATTAGAACCAAAAATGTTATTCTGGTACACCTCATGATATTTCCCATCTTTAAAATAGTACTCTTCCTGGTGAATAGTGATCCACTTCCAAAATGAGAAGGTTTCTTTACTCATGAAAAATAGTTCTTTCACAAACTCTGAAACCGCACCAACTCCACCTATTATTGGATGCTCCTAATGGTAGCATTTCAGGGGAACATTTCACAACAGGCATACATTGGCTTCCATGGCAACAGGCATAGATTCACATGCACCAAAGTCTGGCCTTGTTAACCTCAACGCTGCACCTGACAAGGAAACACATTGCTACAGCCACATGATCTCCACACTTATGCTTTGCTCACCGCATGACATTTTTTTCTACTGCAAAAGACACTTCCTTTTTTTCTATTACTTGCTTTCACCTGTATTTTTAGCAGCATTGTTGACCATCAAGTGTGAGCTGCCACACTATAACACACAGCATTTAAAAGGAGCATCATGTGTTGAGTATGTATTTTGAGTGTATGCATTTAAAAAGCTGAAGCTAGCAGGTGGCAGTGTGGACTCATGTCCTGTATAAAGCATATAGTGATATCTTGTTAATGTCAGCACAGATTACAGATGATATATTATGGATCAATTGCACTAGAATAAAAACAGGATAGCAACCTCCTTGTGACTTGGAAAAAACTGTGATTCAAAGGAGAGAAACTTCTGAGTGACCACTTTTGATCACAAGGTGATTGCTCAGGTAATGGGAGTCAACCTGTATCCAAACAGTTGTGGTGTAACTCAAACTTCACTCTCAGACAGTTTGGCATAGACTTGCAAAAACTGCCATCTAATTTCTAAATGTAGACAGATTGTGTTACAATCACTCTGGGTCAGTATGTGCCAGTGCCCACAACCCACCTGCAAGGTGTTTCTTTGCAATATGGGACTTGACTCAACTGGTTGCCAGCTGGTTGTATTCTGGTTGTATGTTTACATAGAAGCAAGGCTGCTGAGCTTCTGTTAAATTGCCCCCCTGGAACAACTATGTCACTATTATGGAGGAGTTTCAAACTTGAGTAGTTAATGTGAATTTTTGTTTCATTTTGGATTTCTACATATGTAGAAGGCAACAGACTTGACTTTTTAATCAAAAACATTTTGCATACAATTTCCATCCTGACCCCATTCAGTCATAGATTGAATTGAATTGATTTGTCTTTTTGCCGTGTCATCATCACATTGGTGTCCCAAAGTTGGTTTGATGTGTCCAGATTGTGACTCATTGCAGACCGGGTCCCTGTCTTTGAAGCAGCCGTTTCAAAGGCAACGAGACCGCAAGTTCATTGTATGTGGTTGAAATAATTTTAACTGTCTCCAGCCACACTTTTCGTTAATATGTAACTTGATACTGCTATGAAATAGGCGGCTCTGTCAGTTGTATGAAAGTTGCTTACTGATCCATAGTGTACATGTCTATCCAGGAAGCAGGTAGCAGGATGCATGTGCCTGCTACGTTTGGTCCAAATCAGAAAAAACTCAGTTTTAGTGTTGGACATAGGTATAGCAGCTAAAACCACAATCGTCATGTGATCATTGAAAAGCATTAGGACTGGTCATCAAATTTGGAGTTAGGGTTTGATTGCCTAGTAAGTGAATGTTTCGCCTTCCGGGTCAACTCACTCTTTAACACAAATGTCCACAAAATTACCCTGTTAGTCATGAACTTTTCCTGAACTGAAGTCTTGTATTTGTTTCACATTTTGCTAAGAAAATAGGTCTAGCTGGGAATGGCCACTTCCACAACCTGCAGCTTGCACACCTGCTAGTCATGCCCTCATCATATCAACCGCACCTTCTAGTCCTCACGTCTTCGTCAGAGCTATCTGTCACCCTCAGGGGTAGCTACACACCAAGGCTAATATTCTGGTTTATTTCACTCTTTGTGTTTTCAATGTTCTTAAAGCATAACTCTCTGTGCCAAACCCATCTCCAGCTATGCTTTCACCCCAAATCCTCACCACTCCCCTCACCATTCACCATCTTTACCAAACCTCCGCCTGCCAGCTCACTTTCCACTGCCACTCGGAGGTTTTCACCCCACCTGCTCAGCTTCTGTGTTGCTCTCTCCCTGCTGTTATCCACCTGCTCAAACAGCCTTACCAGCTCACAGGCTCTCCAACCCATCTCTAGCTCAGCATTCACCACCAAAGACTTCAGTTTTTATGATAAAGCAGCCCAAAACTCTTAAACTATGCTTTGAGTTTTGAGTTTTTGTGCTCCTTACAACCTCATGGGTCCTGCAAAAACTGCTTTCTGTCAGCAGCATTTGAAGCTGACTGCAAATCAAGACATGTACACATATATGTCAGTTCCAATTTCCTCCAAGTAAAAAATGCAAGCCAAAAATGCAAAGCAAAAGTTACCGGAATATCTTAGTATCAGAAACTTTTAAGAATGGAGATAAAGCACTTTAGATGATGTTTGTTTGTCCAACCCTCTTATAGCGAATTGCTGATGCAGTTCAGCTTTGGCTAGGAATCCCAGCTGTTTTATTTTTCCTTCATACTGTCACTCCTCAAATTTAAATCTGTTTATGCTTGTTTGTTTCCTTCCTGACCTCTATTAACATTTGGCAACAAGAACACCTTCACTTTTCATAATGCCTCGTTCAGATAGTCACTGACTGCAAGTAGCTAGATGAAATATATGCTCTTGCTTCAGCAGCCAGGTCACATCCTTCCCTGACTTCACATCAGTAAACAAGTGCCAAGAAGCAAAACAGGTTGTAGTAGTGGTATCAAAAATCCTCACAGAGCATGAGTGCATGCAATACTTTCTTTCCTGTAAAACTCCTTTCCTGGCAGAACAGCAGCAGTGTAACAGATGACCTAGCTTAATTGGCTTCGTTGGACAGAGCACAGATTTTTTTTTTTTTTTTTTTTTTTTTTCCCCTCTTTTATTTTTTTCTACACACTTAAACATGAGTGATTTAGTATTTAATTTTTGATCCAAGGGAGCTGGAAACATATTTAATTACAGGACAACCACAGGAATCACTCCATATTGAAACGTGTATTCGAATGCCAAACGGCAGAGCAATTACAAAGTGTCGAGAATATTTTGGAACAGTTCAGGTTGATGCTAAAAATGAAAACATCACATTCTTAGACACGATGTAAGAGATGGGAAAAAACGTCGTCTTGTGCATAATGCATAGGTATACGTACACAGGCTGTGTTTAACACAGATATCACCTTTGACCTTCGTCATAATGGGGTTTCTGCCACTCTAGTTTGGATGCAGTCTGTGGACATAAAGCAATCCAGTGCCATTATATTTATTCTGTGCCAGCATAAAGCTTTCCTCCTCATGGCTTCATAACTCTGTGGGAGTTGATTAATGAAGCAGATTTCGAGCTATCAAGCTGGGTGCAAACTGTTCAATTATGAATCTTGGAATTTCCTTATATCATGTTTTAGTAGCTTTGCTAGCTCAGTGGGGCCAAACTGTGTGGGAGACCCAGCCAGAGACAAGCCACAGTAGCATGAGCTACTGTATTTTTGTCTAAGTGATGACCTCTGCCATTGAGACAAATTAAAGTGGAGTGATTGGTGGAGTACTGTCAGTTTATTCTTTTCATGGGGTCTTTGCTAGGGTTGTTGCAGTAATCCTGGCAGGACTCAATTCACATTCAGAGTTAATCAAAATGCATGACAGGGGCAGGCGAGGAGGCAGCAGGCTCATGCTGTAAACACTAAAGAAGCCTTTTACAACCTGACGCAGGCATCTGTCCTCATCAGGCACAGCTGCTCTGAGACTGCCTTATGATTGTTTGGTTGCTTTTGCAGACACTTGTGCCACTTTCATATTTTATACTGGAGTACGCAATTTGTTATACAGCAGTCTCTTTAGCTGATATAATTCTTGGCAGATAAAAAGCCTTGGGTGCTGTGCTGGTGGGCTTTGAGAAACAAAACATTCTCAACTCAGCAGGTGAAAGTTAAGATTATTGTACTCCTTGTAAACACTAGGATTTCAAACTCTTATTCAATACTGCCAAACAATATTCTCAATTTAAACATCAAAGAAAACAAACATGTGTAGTACAAAATATTGGTTTTTATGTTCTCAGACTTAGATCCTGGTTCTGTCATATGTGATGTTAAAATCTGCTGAGATGAAATGTCATGTTCTTTCTGGCCAAACCGTTACAATAGTAGATTAGAAGTAAAGTTGTATGTCATGAGTGTAAGGAGCATGTCCTCCTGGTGGGACATGCCTGGAACACCTCAACCAGGAGACACCCAGGAGGCATCCTTGTCAGATGCCCAAAACACCTCAACTGGCTCCTTTCGATGTGGAGGAGTAGCTCTAGTGGTTCTGCTGGAGGTGGGAGTTGAAGATCTTGCAGACCAGGGCCCCTGCCAGGCATTCCCACTATATGTTTAGGCGTGCCATCTCTGTCCAGCATCCTCCCTCACCACCTGTTCCAACTCACCACCAGGTGGTGATCAGTTGACAGGTCAGCACCTCTATTCACCTGAGTGTCCAGAACATACAGTCACAGATCTAATGATACAATTTCAAAATCGATCATCAACCTGCGGCCTAGGGTCTCCTGGTGCCACGTGCACATATGGACACCCCTAGGTGACTCCAAGAAGGCTGGGTACTCTAAACTGTTTGGTGCATAAGCACAGATGACAGTCAGGACCAGTTCCCCGACCTGAAGGCGCAGGGAACAAACCCTTACGTCGACAGGGAAGAACTCCAATGTACAGGCAGTATGCCAAGCGGATACTAAGATACCCACCCCAGCCTGCTGCCTCTCACTAAGGGCAATTCCAGACTGAGAGTCCAGCCCCTCTCCAGAAAACTGGTTCCAGAGCCCAAGCCGTGTGCTGAAGTGAGCCCGACTATACTAGCCTCATGCAGTAGCTTAGGCTCCTTCCCCACCAGAGAGGTAACGTTCCATGTCTCGGTAGACTCGCTAGTCTCAGTAAACTCAGGATTGTCTCTGCCTCTGCCCAGCACACACTGCACCTGACCCCTACAGTGCACTGTCGGGGGTCACCTCAGGAAGGTGGGCCCATGTCCTCTCTTTGGGCTGTGACTGGCCTGGCCCCGATGGACTAAGGCCCCGCCACCAGGCACTCGCCCTCGGATACCCTCCACGGGCTTGGCTCCAGGAACCCTATTTCTTGGATTTCACACTCATAGTGGTTTTTGAATCTTTCTTTGTCTGGTCTCTCATCCGGGGTCAATTTGCCATGGAGACCCTATAGCCCCTGGGATCCCAGGGATGCACAAACCCCTCCACCACCATAAGGTATCGATTCACGAAGGGGTGTGGCAGCACCAGTGGAAGTTTTTAATTATTGCTCTTGTTATTACAAAACAGCGTTACATTAGCAATTCTTTTATTTGTGAATATCTCTAATTGTAATATTTGTGGTATTGGTGGCTAAAAGCTTTACTGCCATGATCAGTGTATATTTCTGTACCTACAGAATCAATGGTAATAAATCACAGGCAGACGCTGTCATAAAATCCCATAGAAAATGCACACATGAGTAATTAAAGGCAGGGCTTTGTCAGCTGCTCTGGGCAATGCTAGAGTGGGTTGTCCACTAATCCCAGGGTTGATGCTTTGATCCTCTTTGGGCACGACACTCAACTGAGTTCCTGATGTTAGCAGGCCAGTACCTTACATAGCAGCTCTGCCACCATAGGTGTGTGGTCATGTAATTAGGTAAATGGGTCTATGGGGGGGAAAAAAAACTGACCTGAAAAGGATCCATTGTGTTTTGAAAAGCATAACTGCTGATGTCAGTAAATCAAGTGCGTTTTTTGTTGACTTTTTAAGCAGTGTAGAATTGTGAGTCTTTCTGGGAGACCCTTCAAACAGCGTTCGTCATCGTTGTGTTATAAACTATCTCAAGTCCAACAATCACACAACAGTCCTACAAAACAACAAGTAAAAGAGTGGCTTTTATTGTTTTTATTTGGTTTCCTTAACCAGAATCATCCATGCCACTTGCAGCAGGAGTGAGTGGAGTCAGGTGGAGCAAGCTTAGGGAGGTAATGCCCCCAACAGGCTCCGAGCCCCTAATGTCCTACCTTAGCTTGTCACAGGCAGCTCCTATGTTTATAAGTAGGTCATGAGTACAGAACAGATTAAACAGGTTAAAATTATAGATACTGGAAACATTTTTTGGTTCAAGAGAATAAAATTTAATTGCTATTTAAATTTGAAACCCAGCTAATAAATGTGATAGACAGCGGCAGAAGGAAGGAGATGAGATTCTCTACTGCATTTTCTTTCATTGCCATAGATACTTGTGTTTTGCAAGATAAACATCACTTTTCATACCATGGCATTTCATAAACTCGGTATATCAGTAACTCATGCATTTCAATAAAACATCACATTTCTAATGTTTAGTTTTTGTTGCCGATGTTTTAAAGATGTTGGCTCAACTGAGCGGTCATAGGCAGGCTGTGCTGTGATGCTGTCGGATTACTCTGCTATAATTCTTCTGCGGCGTCTCTTATATTTAGTTTATCCCCAAGATAATGTGGTTTTGACAAGATATGAAGTTACATATGTACACAAGTTTGAATTATAGGCCGTGTGTGTGTGTGCGTGTGCGTGTGCGTGTGCGTGTGCGTGTGCGTGTGCGTGTGGTGCACAACCATATTCTTTTCTTCCTCTCTCTCTGGGCATCTGTGTTTGTGGTTGGTGATGATTCCCACGCGAGTAATGTAACAGGTGGGTGGATGGACAAAGCAAAAGATCAAATCAATAGTTTCAGCCACTGCTTAATTGCACACTGGGAGCCAAAGGTTTTTTATTACCAGCCCTGGTCAAACTTTTAATATACCTTGGGCCTCTAGAGTATGGTGTTCCCACACACCTTGCATTGTCTAAGAAACAAAGGCTTTCTCTCAAGTTTTATATACCCTGTCTTCCAGTCAACCCTAGCAACTTGCAGTTTTCAGGAGAATAGTTTACAAACAGCAGAGAATGTAATGAAGTCACAGTATCTGAATTAAGCTGCTTATGAGATTAGAGTATTCAACCCACCTTCTGTGGTGTGGAAATTATTAGAAAACAAAAGGTTTACCAAGCGAGGAGATTTAAACTGAACTGAAGATTTTCCTCCTCACTTCAAACGTAATGCCATTGAAATGTGTGTGCCGCAAATTAGTAATGCAGTCTCACTTTTAATCAAATGTGAGACTCGGGGAAAAGGAACACACCTCCAAAAATATTCCAGGTTAAGTCTTCTCCCATAAGCTCGATGCTCCAGTGTTACGGTTATATGCGATTTTGAACCTCGGATAATTTGTCAAAAACAATCAATAATGAGGATATAATCGTAAAGTGTTTAGGATGCTTAGTGAGGCAACCCCAATTTCAAAGTGAAGCATTAGAAGTTAATGCGCTCTAAATATGACACCAATAATGCATGATCTATGATCAAAGATTACACCCTGTGAATACACAGCCGCGGCTCAGAGGAATACGGACTCACCCATCAATTTTAATTTTAATCAGGCTTCCTCTGACATATTAATATTCTCCCATTTGCTTAACAAATCAGTCAGAGATGTACCTGTGCTTGGTAACAACATGTCTTTGTGTAGCCATGTGTTCACATGTAAAAAGAGTTACAAATAATTAATAGATATGTGCACAGCGTCGGCGGCGGAACATGTGAATAAGTGCACGGTTTCTGAGAAAGGGGAAAAAAAAAAAACCCCAATAAAACCAGGAACTCTGTCATTTGAGTAAAAACAAGTTTTAATTTCAATTTTGAATCTGAAAACAACACTGCAGGAGTGTTAACCTCGTTTTAGTTTGTGGGACACATTCTGTCCAATCTGACCTCAAGTGGGCCAGATTAGTAAACATGTTGCGATATCAGCTACGACATTAAAATTTAAAATTTTTCATATATTGAGCTGTCAAGTTATAAGTCACATAATGAAGAACTTGAGTAGCCTTTAGAAAATAAACAGTTTCAACAGTATGTTGCATTTTTTTTCCCCACATTTGTTGTCAGAATGGCTCTTTCATGTAACCTTATTTTGTTGTGGCAGGCCATAGATAATGCCCTTATTAAAATTAATATTTCTGACAACCACTATTAACAGCAGTAGCAAAAAAGGGTGAAATTCCCAAATTATGCCCTCATTTTCTGTCATTTATGATCCAGTTGGCTGACTGACTGGGATGGGTCCAACATAATATGGTTAATTTAAATTTTATAAATTTTCCTTTGTTATTATACTGCATATAAAGACACCCCCACACATACAAAACACACATGCAAACAAAGAGAATTAAATTTTTATACATAATTTTCTTTGTCTGTCTTTCTCCTCTTAGAGATTTAAGGAGTAACATTCAATCAACCTCCTCTCTCTCTTTAAAGTGAGCTATGATAGGTAACATTGACTGGTTGATTGTCAGGTGACAGGAACTTCGGAGAAGTCTCAAAGACATTTTAATGAAATGATACAAAGAGATCATTTGAGCACATTTACATATTAGGGGGTGGTTGAGTGTTCCCCCTCCAGGATATGTGATTATGGCTCTGCACTTAAATGTGGAGAAATGTAAAAAGTTCACCCGATGATGGCACTAGAGGAAATAAAAAAAGAATCATCCAAGTAATTCAAGTTTAAGTATGGCAGTCCATTCATTGTTGCAGTGACATTTCACCTAAAATCACTAATGCTAACCTCATGGTGGTGCTAAAAGAGAATGGATATTGTTTAAGCTCTAAAGCTTCATTCTCAGGAGATTGTGAATGTCTATGTCTTGTTTTGTGGCTATCCATCAAGAACACGTGTATATACATGAGTGTATTTGTGAACATTTTAGGCCTGCTGCTGTTAGATGAAAAGTCCACGACCATTAGGATTCAACTTCTGGGCACCATAAATCACTGGACCAAATGTCCTGGCAATCTATCCAAATAGTTGTTGAGCCATTTCATTAAGAACCTATAATGTCAACCTCAAGGCAATACTGGAAAAATAAGCAGAGGATCACAAACATCTGTAGGCTTTATCCACTGGGGGGCTGCGGATGTCTGTACCAAATTTCATGGCAATCCATCCAGAGTTTGAGGTTTTTCATTTTTGGCCAGCACAAGTGCAAAGGGGGGGATTTCATGTCAACACAGGATGAAGCTATAGCTCTAGCATGCAAGAAGATACAGGTTGCTGTTTGTGAAGGAAGCAATCCTGCAGTAATACAGGTCAGAGAAGAAGATGCATACACCATCAGTAAATGGGAGGCAGCATTTGTTGTTCTTCACCTTCTTGTGTTAAAAATGGCTCATTTTTTAGCACCAATTCAATAACATGACACATTGTGTTAAGGCTGATTTACAGTTTTGATAAAGCAGAAATATAAATCTCTGCTTTTTCACACCTCATTCTGACCCGGTGATGAGGATAAGTAGGTCTTATCCACAGTGCTCAGATAATTCATCTTGGCCTTTGATTCATGCATCATTATATTTTCTAATCAACAAAATATGCCAGAGGGCTTATGTGATTAAGATACTGTAATTACAGCACTGTGCTAACATCTCAAGCCACCTATTATTTCTTTAAATTTTGCTATAAATGTGCAATGATTTACTAAAACATTTACAAACATGCATGGAACACTTAAGAGTGAGCATTACGTATGAACGCCTTCATCCTTCAACACAGCCTGAACTCTCTTAGGCTACGTTCACACTGCAGGTCTTAATGCTCAATTCCGATTTTTTGATCAAATCCAATTTTTTTTGTCTGCTTGTTCACACTACAAATAAAATGCGACAGCAAACGCGCTCTAGTGTGAACCCTCAAAGCGGCCCGCATGCGCAAAAGGAGACGTCACACACAACGCGCTCTGTTTGGACCCAGAGCAAACAATATTGTTTGACTGATGGCCCTTAATATAAAGACTTCGGACTTTACGTTTCCCAATTTTTGCTTTAAGTTATTTTGTTATTTACATAATAATGTAAATAACCTAATAATTATCCTTATTGCTGTTTTAGAGGAGCGGTGCTTCAAAGGATAGTTGCAGATTTCTGTCAGAATCTGCAGATTATACAGTACAAATAAAATGTTCACGTTTCTCCAACGTTGTCTTCCCAACAGTTTCACTGGATGGCCAGGAAGCGTTTGCGATGTCTTATCGGGTGCTTCTCCGGCGCTGATAATCGGCGTCTGTCTCGTGTCAGTGACGTAAAAGATGGATTTAATGCGACTTGACCATTCACACAGCAGTCGCTTTCTAAAACATCGGATATGTATCGGATTCAGTACCACATACGAAAGTGACCCAGATCGGATTTGAAAATATCGGATTTGTGCCGTTCACACTGTCATACCATGATCGGATATGGGTCGCATAGGGTCAAAAAAATCGGATTTGATGCGCTTTCGCCTGCAGTGTGAACGTAGTCTCTGTCAAACTTTCTTGTTGTTTTTATACGTATTCTTCAGGAAGTCCTCCGGGCTTCTTCGAGGACATTCAAATTTCTTCTTTGTTCCGTTCTCTGTCAAGATGATCCCACACTGCTTCAATAATGTTGAGGTCCGGGCTCTTGGGAAGGTATTTTGTATTTTCCCATCCAGGTTTGCTTTGACATTGGGAGCGTTGTTGGTACCATTATCAAGCTGACAATAGAAGTTTCCTCCATTTTTTTTTTTTTTTTTTTTTTTTTTTTTTTTTTTCTTAAGGACACACTGCACACCATGCAAAGATGCACCCAGTTAATGGGCACAGGATTTTGGAAATCATCTCTGAAACTGTGTTAGTGTTAGCATTTCATAGGTTTTACCAAATAAATTGGAAAAAATTATGAGCATTTTTCTTGACAAATTGGTGTTAACAAAGTGGCAAAATTTAAAATTGGTTCTGATGAAGGTTTTAAAAAAAACAATGTGTTAAAAAAATATTCAAATTACCTTGAAGAAGCCTGGAGAATTAGCAAGACCACACAAATTACAGGTAGCTTTGATAGATCAATAACAATCATATCATCTAGTGTCAGTACTCCTTTATAATCTTCGTTGAAGAAACTTGAACAGACCTAAAAACAGTGGCTAGCTCCCTGTCATGCACAGTATTAATTCTGTTCTGTATGTGTTGCAAAGGCAAAGTAAGGGGAAAGTAAAATATAACTTTCCCCTTCAGCTTTTCAAGTCTAAACAAGCTCACCTATAACTGCTCTCATCTAGCCCACACACTCTCTCTAAAGGAAAAGATCTTTTTAGTTTAAAAAAAGAGCAGATCTTTTGTTCCATAGCAACTTTACATAACTCCAGTTTGCCGTTTGATTTGGATTTGTTTCATGCCAGCCGCTTTCTGTGTAATGTTAGATTCAGAGGTGCTCACTGTCCAGTCTCTTTCCCCTTCAGCAAACAGATGTGTGGGCAAGGCACAAACAAGCTCCTAAAGCTTTGCTCGGTCCATAAATAACCTGTTTGTCTTAATCCATCAAGTTTGTGGAGTTAGAAACCAGTAGCTTTGTAGCATGAAGGGTTGGGGTGTGGGGGTTATTAGCTGGGTGCCTGCAGTATCATAATATATAAGCTTGTTCTTTACACAAGGGTCTGGTCCACTACAGGGCTATTATGCCAGGCTAGTGCCACCAATCCATCATGCTTAAGCACTGTATAGCCTATTTCACTTGGCAGTGAGCCACCGTCACCCTCTGTTCACCTATTTCCATACTCAAATCTATGGATGTGACTTATTCATAAGGTTGATGTATTAGGAGAAATGGCTAGCAGCTCAACGGGGTGTTAACTTGGCAGTGGAACAATCTATCTTGCATCCATACTGGCATGCAAGGACATCTACATTGATTGAAAAAATACTCAAGCCCTTTAAAGAGCCAATACAAAATTCTTAAAATAACCCTGTGACTAATTATACCGTGAACAGTCACTGCTCTACATCTAAATAGTATACATAACGTCATGTTCCAGGTACACCTCCCGTGGGACTCGAGCGTCTGCCCTTTTGACCTCTTACTGAATAAGTGCTCCTCTGAAAAACAGTTCGCCTGCCTCGCAAATGTGTGACACTGTTGTGAAATCTAAATACAGTGGTCCCTCGATATAACACGGTTCAGCGACCTCGCTGGTTCGCTTTTTTTTTTTTTTTTTTTTTTACAGCCCATTGTGTTCTGCGTCCTGATTGGCTGTAGACCAATGTCAATCAATCTCCTCCGTACCGTGTTTCCTGTACAGTACAGAATGCGTTCAGCTTGTCAAATCTTTGATCGCTAGCAGTGTGATTTTGACTACTGTATGTTTGTAAGTTTTCTCCCCAGCAAAGGCACCTGCTGTAGCACCCAAAAGGCAGAGGAAGATGCTAACTATCGCACAAAAAGTTGGACTTCTGGACATGCTAAAGGAAGATACCGTATTTTTCGGACTATAAGGCGCATTAAGCGAAACAAGTCAAACATTACTCAACTCATTCATCTTGCTTCCTCCACTTCAGTACCGTTGATTCATTAATGTTGAATTCTCTGGCAGCTGCTCTATTCCCGTGTTCTGGACCTGAAAACGGGGTTTGATCTTTGGTTTCATTCTATAATACTGCACATTTTTCTACGAAGGTTTGAACTTTGAAGAGAGAAAAGTGTGAAAATGTTCATGTCTGGCTGAGAAAAGTGTCTAAAGTGTGTAGTGAGGGATTTTACAGCCTTAAAACATCTCTAATAGTTATTAAAAAAATAAAGCTGGCTCCTTCGCAGATTTCAACTATCACCGGTTATTTTTAGAACGTTACTCCCGCGATAAACGATGTACTACTGTACTATTACAGCCAACCAAACATAAGCGAAATCGCTCATTATCAGGTTATAAATAGCTACCTATAATGTACATGTGAACTTTAGGCCCTTTTTTTTCACTACAAAAAGAAGTAAATGATCATCACTCTTTGTATAATTTATCTTGTACAAAATTGCCATAAAACTCATTCAATTATAAATATTTGTTTTATTGCTTATGGGTTTAGTCAAAAATCCTTTTTTTATCATTTAGACTCTTATGAACTCACACAGATGTCAGATAAAAAACAAAGTACACACGCGCAGTCCTGCTGTGTACAAAAAGTGAACCAGGTGTCTGCCACTGTGGGCGCTCGGTGAGAAAAAGCCTTCTATCTGAGTGGATTGTTCACCAGTACAAGCGAAATGAAAGGATACGTCAAAGTTTCTGCACGAGTCCGTGAGCCATGACAGGCAGCATGTCGTGTGTGTGAGTGTGAGTGTGTGTGTGTGTGTGTGAGTCTGAGCTGCTGCAGAGAGATGATGGAGTCAGTTTGTGCGTGATGTCCCATCTAGTTTGGACAATTTTGGCACTGGCTCACTGAAATATTACTAGCATTCACAGAGACAGTACAAATGCACTTTTCTTTTTTTTTTCTTTTTTTTTTTTTACCATAAATATTGTACATCAGTAATGCATATTAACAGCCAGTCACAGCACATTGCCAAGCAAGGAGAAAGGTTAAGAAAACAGGAAGAAAGGGATCTACAGCAGGCAGCTCCAGGTAGCAGCTCTGTTATGTCCCAGATTCAAATATTCAAGGACTTTTTATTAATATATTATTTTTAATATGCATGCATAATAACATTAAGGCAATACTCTTTCACATGCAGCATAAAAATTCAAATTACATAAATATACCGATATAAATGTAAGTTCAAGTTCATGGCATGTGTGGAGTAGTGCTGTGTGAATTTGGAGCTCTATGCTCCGAATTTTGGAGCTTTTAACCTATAACGACAGCCAAAACAATTAGTTAATACATTAAAACACACTTTTCAGCTTTTCGTGTATTTTGAAGCAGGGTTTTTTTGAGACATGAAGTCTAAATGTCTGTTGTTTAAATGTGCTGGGTCGATACTACCGATATTTAGATCGATCCCCTACCTCAAATGTGGAGTAAAACATATAATGTACAGAGAAAGTATTATATAAACTGTGAATATTATTTTTCTCCGAAATGAAATGAAAAACGTAAAAATGCTAAAAAGTACATAAAAGGTTATAAATCCTAAGATTCACAAACAACCTTAACTAAAATCTTTTTGTAATTACTGTTAGTGTCTGCAGTTCCTGCCCTGCATTCAGCTGCCGACTGAGTTTCACTCGTAAACAGGAACACCAGTTACAATTTTGTGGTATTTTTGCTGCCCTAAAACCCTGGATCTAGTGGTATTAGACACCACATGTAACCACAGATGTTACCACCTTTTATCCATGGGCATGTACAAAATACACCCACTCACCCCCACACACAAATAATACAACTACAAATGGCTTCATGCATAACAATAACACACACAAATGAAATTAGAAGACTTCCTATTTAAAGCACTGAGTAGGACAGCGCACAGACACATATTTCAAGTAAAAGTGGCACCAAAGGGAAAAGGGTGCATCTGGTTCCACACAGCACCGCTATTGCTCCAAGGTGTGTTTTTGTGGCCCACTTTGGCAACAGGAACAATAACAGACTGCACGCTGCCCTCGTCTCAAAGCGTCCCCTCAGCAGTCATTTTACACTCTGAGCAGAAGTGTTATTTTTCCACTTTCTAATTATATCCTTTTTATCAGGCCACCCTGTGATTGGTTTTAGGTGATAAGCGGGGAGTCAGAATGAAAAAACAAGCAATCGTAATGTTGAGAATTAGAAGGTGAAAACTGCTTTTTTGTTATCTCACCGGGGGAGTAAAATGGGAAGTCGAAGTCGATTTTAAAAAGTTACGTGCGAGGTGGCAAGGTGTGGCAAAGCAATCAGATGCTGTCTTTGTCTTCTAGGAGCTGGAATTTATTTTTCTTAAACACAGCGAAAAAAAAAGAAAAAGGAAAAAAATATATATTTACAATGTTGAACTTTTTTCAGGCAGAAACGTCGACTTTTTAAAAACTCTGCTCTGAAGTTTGCTCAGTTTTCGTGGCAATCGCCTTCCTGATTACCCTACTGAAAGATCAAGACGAGCAGGCTTCAGAGGGCTGTCTCTGTGTTAGCAGCCACTCCCACGGGGGGGCACATTTATGCAAAACTGCTCTTTTTGTGAAAATTTGGTGGAACTAGGTGGGAGGATGTAAGCACAGGTATATTATTCAAGCGAATCCATTTCACTCAGACTTCACTTGGGGTCACATTAGCATTGCAAATAAGGGATGGTTTAAGAGAGTGTGCAAGCCTTCTAGATCTTAATGATTCAATAGCGAAAGTGTTAAGAAGGCGGTGGGAGAACGATGCCTGCTGTCGTAGTAGTTTTGTGGTGGGTGAGGAAAAAATTACACGGATTATGATTAATATTTCACCGCTATACGTATATACGGTATTTTAGAAATAATAAATGCGTCTCGTAGAATATAAAGTATGATGTATGGAGTGTTATCTCCACACACAGCATGGTGGGAAGAGAGTTATAGAGGAAGAGAGATGCGGCTCTCTCAAAGACCTGCTGAAACTCTGGAGCCCTCATAGTCTTATTTGTTTTTGAATCTCCTCAAAAAGAAACTCCAGATGCTCAGTCTGAGAACAGAATGAAACTAAAAACAGCAGACGCTTGTGTTTTTTTTTTTTTTTTTTTTTTTTTTGTCCCGCTCTGAAATATTGCAAATGACTTTTGGGTGCCAAGGCACATTGTTAGAATGTTGATGAATGCCAACTGCTTTGGAAATTGGCTTGGAAATGGCTAAGACAAACATCTGAAGCTGTCTCTGTAACAGGTCTGTTTGTATTTTCGCGATGCACCATCTAAGTATAATGAGAACCAAATAGACATTAAAATTTAATCCCTCGACTTCTATTCACATAGGTTTGTTGTTGCATGGCGGCTATCCACTTTGTACTGTTTCTGCTTGTTATCCAGCGTTCAGATTCGGAACCTAGTAGAGTGTGGAGAGACGTGCACACTCAGCCAGCAAATTTCCTATATGAAGTCCAATAACTCTGCTTTTTCAGCCAATACCTATCAGGGTACTTCTGTATTCAGCAACCCTAATTTAAAAGAAGATGTATAATCAAATCTAAAGTTTTCTCATAAATACTCCGGCAGTTACTAATCAGCTTGGGTAGTTCTGCACATCGTTGTGTTTCTGAGCTGTATTCATGAGATAAAGATAACAAAAGATCAGAACAGGCACATGGGTCTTATTTCCAGTTTGTGTTATCCACCGTGTCTCTTGGTCTCTGACCAAAATCTTTTGTTTTACTGTGTAAACTCCATCTGTCTTGCTTGCTTGATGTAGCTTAATGTAGCTCGCTTGATGTCGCTGTCTTTGTCAACAGTGTGATCACACAGTCCCTTTTTTTCCTACACAGCAAACACAGTAGAAGCAAATTGAAATTAGTCTGTCTAAACCTCATTCTGAAAGCCTTGAGTTACCGTAGTACTCTTTGTGTGCAATTTGGACTCAGTACTCAGGTGAGGAACAGAGGGTGCTTTGACTCTTGAGTGTCAAAATAGCCTTAAAGGTAGTTTGTTTTTTTATGGATTAATATCTAGGCTGCCTCTTTTTGGCCATGTGTTGGACGGATACGAAGGAAAAAAAATTCTACAGTGAAGTTTGTTCCAAAGATATTGAAGAAAAATCCTGTTCATGGATCTGAATACATTCAAGATGACAGAAAAAGCTTTCACAAATAGGGAAAACTGGCTTCACTAAGTTAATTAAAAACATGTCTGAATTAGCTAATGAAGTGTCCATGACTGATATGTGTAATTACATTATTGTGCTAACTGTTATGTTCTATTATTGGCATTACCCTTTTTCTTACCCATTGTTTGTTCTTTGCATTTCTGCCATATGTTTTTTGCGACGGTGCTTTCAAATCATCACACCTGTGTTGCTCAGGATAACACGCTTGCATGTAGAACAATAACGGCATATGTGGTAGGAGTACGTAAAGGTAGAAATACATTTATGCAAATTGTCCTTACATATTGAAAGTCATACAACTCATAACTGACAAACAAGAAGTGCTAATCAGTGTTTTTTATGCAAGATTATATAGTGACTCAGTGGGGGGGGGTACATTTGCATTACACTTAAAGGATCCCCAGTTTGAGACCCTATGGAGAGCCAAAACCAGCGTCGGGGGCCAGCCACAAGCTAGTGTTCTTTTTGTGCTGGTCCCAAGCACAAATGAAATGGGAGGGTTGTGTTAGAAAGCGTGCCAAATCAAACGTGGATCCATCTGCAGTGGTGACCTCTTGGGAAATAGGGGAGCAGCTGAAAGTAACTAGACCTACATGTAATGTATTATTTGAGGAAGCAACATTTTTCCATTGTAACTGGTAACAACTGGTCATTTTCAGTGTTTCTAACTCTGTCATTGTCAAATGTATGTATAGCAATGATGCAATAGTACAATATTTCACTCTGACGCGTAACACAGCATGAAATGGAAATATTCAACCTATGTACAACTACCTAAAGCTGTACTATTCCACTTCTGAAAGTCTGGAACACTGATATCCTGTGGACAGGGATATTAGATTCCTCTCTGAAGTATTAAAATATGACAGGTCAAGCCTGCTGCCAGTGAGGGTTATTTTTGCTCTTTAATTCACTTTTAGAGATGCACTAAAAGTCCTGATGCAATTGCAGTGATTTGCACACACAGCTACGGTGCTCAGCAATGTTATCAATCAAAAGAAAGTAAGGCCAAAAAAAAAATCTGTGTAGAATCAGTCTTCGTTATTTATTGGTAAGCAGCGATGTTCTTGGAGTGAACATCGGTACAACAAATAGAAAGTTATCAAGCAATCTATTAATGAGACCCCCAGGAATGTTTACTTTCTCCTCGAGATGGATATAAAAGCCGATATTTTTAACCAATAAATCCACACATCAAACCTCACATGGATCCTCGAAGAAAAACTGCCTGCCTTCCACTCATCACTGGCCTATTGTAAAATAAATATGTAGCTCTCCTCCACCGTAATGGTTGTTGTTAGTAAAGCAGCTCTTATGTGTGTAACAAAAGGCCCTTTGAAACACTCACCGCAAGTCTGTTCAGAATTTAATTGTAGAAGACAAACCCAGTGAATGTTTGGAACATTTTACTCGGAAGGGAAAAAAACAGAAACTGAAGGAAAATGAGGGCTATTACAGTAGCACGCAGGATAAAAAAAGACTAGAGTGAATGCCCAAGGACAGGTTATTGTGTCCCTGCTATCTAGCAGATTGATAGCTGGAGCTGTTTACCACAGAAATGTCGTGGGACCTCGTTTACACAAACAAATCTGAAAACAGCATCTGAGAATATACTAATAGCTCATGCTTGCGAGGCCCACACAGGTCAAATCGATGGGATGCTTTGGCTTTGAACATCCTTCTAATGTATTGCCAAGGGTTTTCCCATGTCGCCCAATTTACAAGTTGGGAGATTTGTATACGCCAATAACTCAGAGCTCAAACTTTAGATTTTCTTGCCCTTGCTCGTCCTGAAATGTGCCCTAATAGAACGTCAACAGCAAATAGAGCTTTGAAACATCATTAGCAGCAAATAAACATATGGTTTTGTTTGAGGATCGCTGATCTGTGATGCATTATTGTCTTATATAATGATAGATTCACAGTATTTACAGTAAAATTTGAAACTACAACCACCTACATCTTTTCTCTCTCATCTCCTCTATTGTACATCCATCCATCCAGTTGAGCCAGACGGTCGCCCACAACGAGCCTGGTTCCGTCTGAGGTTTCTCACCGTTAAAATATTTCTTCCACCCGACTGTTGCCAAGTGCTGGCTGAAGGGAAAATCATTAGGTTCATCTGTTTATGTAACCGTGATACTTTCTGTAACCTGTTTTTTTTTTTAAGGTGCTATATAAATATAGAAATTGTTATTATTACTGCTACACAGTTACAAACTGTACATCTGCATATCCAGAACTCTCATTTTTTAATTTTTACTTGTGAATCTAGGTGGAGTGGATTCAAACAGACCTCTTGGGAGGCTTTCTCTGTGTAATTCAGGCGGATTTGGAAAGGGAGCTCTCCTTTGTATCTAGACAGGGAAAAAAATAGGTCAGTCATATAGGGATGGTGCCACTCATCTTCACCTGCGCACTGTCAAAGCTGATCATGTTGCACAGTTATTAAAGTGTGCACAGGTAGAATACGAGAGGTAGAGGAGAATGGTAATGAGAATGATAATAACTGCACAGTGAAAAGGTAATACTGAGTCCTCGGTTCTTATGTGCCTCGTAAAAGATTTTAAACTCACTGGCAATTTTATTAGATAAACCTTGCTAGTAACAAGTTGCGCTCTTTTGCTTTCAGAGTTTGCTTCAATCTTTGCAACATAGATTCAACGTCAGAGATGTTGATCCATATTTCCATGCTAGCATCACACGGTTGCTGCAGATCGGTGATGTGGATCTCCTGGTCCACCACAAATGTGCTATTTGAGTACTGTGTACTCACTGTTGTATTCAAGGAACCAGTTATATGGGCATTTATGGCAAAATCGAAGGCGTTTCTTTACTTATTTGCAGAAGTTATCATTCTCTTATGTGCCATATATGTTTGTTATAAATATATTTAAAAATGTGTTACATGCTTAAATTTACACAAAAGTCAGAAATCTGTAGTCACAAAATCATATATTTTTCACCAAAGATTTAACTCTCATTTTTCATGATTTATGGGACTAATAGCACCTTTATGCCATTTCCAGAGTGTCACAATCGTCAAGCTGTGCTGAAATCTGAAATCCCTGTGGTGCTGATTTAAAAAATGTGCTCTGGCACCAATCGTAGGCATTGGTTGCTACTGACAACAAGAAATAAAGCAGTTTTAAGGGGACATATGGGCTGAACCACCTTCAGGGGGGTAGGGAGACGTTATGCAAAACATCAGAATTTCAGATTTAATATTCAATGTTAATTTTGTGTTAACGCTATTTTATTTTAATAAACAACTAGGGTGGCAAGAGATGATGTTAGTGCCACCCCAGCAGATCCGCCTATGTCAGAGACAATATTTGATACAGGCATTTCAATAAAAACGCACAAGTTTTTAAAAGCAGTCTTTCAGTGACTTATCAGGCAACTTGTAGTAATTTGGTTTTTTTTATTTATTTAACCAAAGTAACAAATATTAAACCTTTCAATTTATTGTAGATAGTTTTCAAAATTCACACAACTGTTTAAGTTAATCACATTTCTTTTCAGTAGTTTAGCTTTTATTTTTATTTTAGTTTACTAAAATGTTTTTTATCTCACATCTAGTTTTAGCCAGTTCTAGTTTTAGTTAATTTTACTAACCTTGTTACTTGGACCAAACAGTCTGGCACCAACCACCAGCATTCAAAGTCATTTAAACCACCTTTTTCCCTCATTCTGATGCTCAGTTTGAACTTTGGCAGGTCGACCAGACCATGTCTACTGAATTGCTGCCATGTGATTGGCTGATTATATATGTTTGTTAAAGAGCAGTTAAAGGGGTGTACCTAATAAAGTGTCTGGTAAGTGTATACTATTTTGTTTAACCAATACACCAAATGCTGCATTTGGTGTCCAGTTGGTGTTAATGTTAATAATGAAATTGCATTAAAAATGGCTGAATAAACTAATCATTTTCAGTATCGATTAATCTTCTGATTATTTCCTCAATCAATCAATGAATTGTCTTATTTGTAGAAAGTGTTAAATAAGTGAGAAATGCCATAAATCCAAGAAGTAAATGTAATTTATTATGTTCTCATGTTGTTTTTTGAAGTTAAATGACACTTAAGAACACCATTAATTTTAGTCATTTGATGTTGCAGTAATTATTTGTTACTGCATATTTGCATATTTTCATTAAGGCTTCAAATTAATACTGATACCTTTAAAGTATAAGTAAGAGCCTATTATGGCTATCTGAGCGGTGCACCCCTGTGCTTTATGCAGGAGATGTTTGTCTCAGTGATGAAAGATTCGCAGAAGTGTTAAGGATTCAACTCGGCAAGTCATTTGCTGTACTTCATTTCAAGTGTGTCTTGAATTTGTAGATGCTTTGAAGTGTGTGTGCTGTCTCTGTTTGTATGTGTTGAGAGACTGACAGAGCGCACACATGCGCGCACGGTACTTGAGGGTCTCTCAGCAGCCCCATTTACTCCTCGGTGTCACTCATTTCCCCTGCTCTACAAGTTTCTCTTCCCTCGTGGACCCTCGAGGATCTAAAAAACCTGTAGTTTATGTACACTTCATATCTCGGCAGCAATCGTCTGAGGGGGACCTGGACCGTTATCCCAGCAGAGAACAACACATCATTTTCTCCTGTCAAGCCTTCTGTTAGGGCTCATCACAGAGAGCAAGCACTCAGGATCCATGATATTATTAGTCTCCCAGGGAAGGTTGTTCATTCAGTTTTCCCCACAGCATTGCACTGTAGCAAGGTCCTTCAGTGTGAAGTGAACAAAAAGTGAAAAATAAGATGGTGCAGAAGCACAGCTTGTGTTAATCTAGTCTCTGCATTGAGAGGTATTTCTTGCAAACAAGGTGATCCAATATCTACCGTCTTTAGAGACAATCTGGGCGAAAGCTATAGAATGTTTTCTCTTTACCCTCATAGCTATGATTTCTGCAGCTTTGCATGCATGACACTCTTGATTTATTTGTTGAGCTGCAGCCATTGTGAGATTGATGGAAATCTCCAGGTTGGGCCTACTACGCCGTGAGAAAGGTCAGGGAGATTCTACAGAGTAATCTACTTGATAGAAACATTTGCACTTGAATATATGCAGGAAATTCAGCAAAACTGGGCTGTTTTTTCTCCCCCCCTTTTCATACACCTCATTCAATCTAAGGCATCTGTAACATTCAGGGGGGGAAAAGGTACTTCTGCTGTATTTTCAGCATTCCTGCACAGTTCAATCCAACTCCTACTCTCAAAGCCCAAGGCTTAATCCCCTCTCTGGTAAAGGCGTTTGTTTGAGGATGGTCCTGACTGCTGGCACCCGCCTCTCTGTCCTTGCCATACCCTTCAAAGTTGTTACTGGCAGATCTTCACTCAGGATTACCCTTAAAAAAACCTCTCTCCCAAGCCTACACTGCCCCTCACCTGAAAATCTAATTTGTTTATCCTCAACACTGCAAGGACCCTCTTCTGTGGAACCAGCTTCCAGTTTAGATTCAGGAGACAGACACTATCTCTACTTTTAAGATTAGGCTTAAAACTTTCCTGTTTGCTAAAGCATATAGTTAGGGCTGGACCAGGTGACCCTGAATCCTCCCTTAGTTATGCTGCAATAGGTGTAGACTGCTTGGGGACTCCCATGATGCATTGAGTTTTTCCTTTTCAGTCACCTTTCGCACTCACTATGTGTTAATAGACCTCTCTGCATTGAATCATTACTTGTTATTAATCTCTGTCTCTCTGCTGGAGGTTTCTTCCTGTTAAAAGGGAGTTTTTCCTTCCCACTGTTTCCAAAGTGCTTGCTCATAGGGGTCATATGAAGAATATAAGGAATGGGATTTTCTTCAACTTTCAGTAAGCATTAGCTCATGAAACAATGTTGGATTTGATCAAAACGATTTACTTTGTTTATACGGTTTTTATTTTTTTAAAAACTGGTATAATAGTTCAACAAATGTTTGCAAGTACATAGTAGCAGAGTACATGGACGTTTTTATGAGTATATCGACGTATCTTAACAAGCGTTTCTAAAAAAAACCCTAACTTTATTGCGGCTTCCTTAATGACAAGGCAACGTTTCATTATCGACTCCATTGCTGGTGAATGAACCCATGTGGGCAGATATAAATCTCATTTGCACTGTCCTCCTATTTCAGCTGGCTGATATGATTGTTATCCTTTGGGAAATTCTCGCGAAGCCTAATAAGGCATTAAAGCTGATTCCGTTGCTTTTGGAAAAGTACGAATGGGCTCAGAAAGCCGAATAATGTCCTCATTCAAATTTGACACACTTGAAGAAAAATGCTGAGCGTTTTGAAGTCGTAAAAGTTGGAAGTGGGTGAGAGAGACATAGTCTTACAAATGATTTTCAGCAGCTTCAGACCATACGGGTATCAGACTGGAGACTTTTCTATTAGATTTTAGTCTAACTTTTCATCAGCCTGCTGAGAGAAATCCCCCAATGGTCTGGAGAATCAAAGAAAATAATTTCAACCCTTGCACCATTTTTCATCACCTTCTACTGCTATCAGAAGGCATGTGCTGCTATTTTTTTCCGAGGCAAGCATATGAGATAATAAACAGTCAAAATGTAAATTAATCTATCAGCATGTAGATCTACCCTCACGACTTTAAAGACACATATTTCAAACTGCAAACACAGCTTCTTAGAAATGCTTCAACTTATTTTTTTTGCCCACTTTTTTCTAGGTGTTTAAAAAGTAAAGCAAAGCAAACATTTCTGTGTCCACAGCCTAGATAATATGAGTTTCTAATTCTTGAAAATCTAGGCTGACTCACACACCATAGGGGATACAGCAGGAAAGGAAGGAGGAGAGCTGCCAGTGATTGATCGCTGAGCTGTTGAGCTGAGCTGTAGAAGGGGGATTGGGAAAGCTCGGATTTGAGAATATGCCAATAACTCATTTCTAAAGAAATAAACATCAATTGCATTTACAGCAAATCAGAGATTCACTTCAGAAGGGGGGAAAAAAGAACCTTTTTTCCCTACAAATTGCCTAACAGCTCAGACGTTGCACAAGGCAATCAAGTCATAAAAATCACTATTTCTGAGCATGAGATAAGCATATGTTTTCAAGTGGATGACAATCATAAATTGTAAGTGACAAATACATCGTTTTCCTCCTGTTATGTAAATGATTTACAAGCA
This sequence comes from Pelmatolapia mariae, assembly GCF_036321145.2. NCBI lineage: Eukaryota > Metazoa > Chordata > Actinopteri > Cichliformes > Cichlidae > Pelmatolapia > Pelmatolapia mariae. Next base: position 77,425,439 of record NC_086229.1, read on the forward strand.
GCATATAATTCCTGTATAATGTGACGCATTAAAGATTAATAAGGTAGGTGTTACAAGAGTGATGTCTACTTGACAGGTTCAGAATGTGACAATAAAAAAGACCCTTGGGGTTTGTAATGTTTATTAATATTCAAGCAAATCTGCTGCAGGTATCTATTTCTCAATCTATCTTTGTATATTTGTGCATTAATGTGTAAATACCTGGACCACATTTCCCCAGGATCAGAGGCTAGTCTATGCCTCAAGGTTTAATGACTGGCTAAATATTTAATAATGAAATAAATCAGTACCCATCATTTTCAAATTGTAAGTGAATTAAGTGAATTATTATTATTGGTTATTATTCATGTTAAATGATTATGATAGTATAATATTTATAATGTCTTCAGTTTATCTAAGATTTGTTTTATTAATTACATATTGCATTATTTGGTGTTTTATAGTTGATGAGAGACAAATACATCTGAACAACATTAACATAGGTAGCATTTGATATATTTTATTACTTGAATATTGGCCAAATGTGCATAATAACCTTTTTATTACTGATCAGTCATTCCCATGATGTCAAATACTGCTGGTTTTTAGAAGTATCCACAAGGGTGTCCTTTGGTTTCAGTGCTGTAACATAACTTTAGAAGCAAAATTTAGACTCCTACTGAACATAATGGTGCTCAGGTGTGATCTGTTTTTAATAAAGTGGGTGTCCAAGCGTCATTTTTGCAAAATATAATTTTATTGTTGCGGTTCCATGTTTTTTTTCTTCAATCAAAACAGTTATCTTTTCCGAACCCTAACCAGGTAGTTTTGTGCCTAAACTGAGCAAAGCTATTGTTATTATTACTAATATTAATCTTTTAATTAAAGCTTTATAAATGATAGCCAAATAGACTTTACTGGAGCATTACAAATTATTTATTAACTGCATACACAGTTTTTATAATAGAGTTACAACTTTACAGTAAGACAATGAAAACTTACTAGCATTGAATTTTAAATAGCAAAAGGTTCATCAGCTATCAATTAACTGTTTATTACTATCTGTATTAGAAAGTGTTACCAAGATGTTATCGTTAAAATATTTTATTATGTTTTAAATTTTTACTGTCTGAGAGAAGGAATCTGACGTCAATTCAACTCTCACACAGATAATGAAATCCTGAATTTAACCTAAAATAAGAAAGTTCTACATTTTCGTATTCGCACAATAAACTCAAAGCTGTAACTAGCAGGAAGCAAAAAAATAAGCCTTACTCTGTTAGAAGAGGAGAGTTTAATATTTTAACAAACACACTTACTTACTTGTTGTCTGAAAATATGATGAAATACTCTGGAAGCAGCACCTGAAGTTCACAAAATACTTTGTGCCAAATTATGTCTTGGCAGTAGGCACTTAGGGAAACAATAAAACAGTTTTGTTTTCAAGCTGTTGTCTGCAGTCCTCGTGGTGAGGTAGGTGTTTACTGTGGATTAATATTTACCCCAGAATGAGAGCGGCAGCAGTATTCTCATCCAGTTATAAATACTCCAACTGGGTTTCTAGGATTAAGATAAAGGATAGATATTGTTTAGGGGAGGAGAGGTCACCTGACGTTTTAACACGTACATATTTTGATTATAGAAGGAACTAGAAAACTGCTTTTTTTGCGATTTCTGCTATCTGGAGCCTTAGCTTACCTCATACATTTTCAAATTTAAAGTGACCACACAACATGTAAGTCAAAACTTTTGAAGTTGTTGTCCCTACTTTTTTCTGTGTGTTCCAGTTACATTCCTCCCTATAGCTCCCTCTTTCTCCCTCTGGTGATCTGACTGATTTCGGGGTTGTTTTTTCTTGCAGCTATGTGAGAATCGGAATGTGCTCAGTGAAGCAGCTCAGTGTCTGCCCAGTATCAACAGTTGCCATGTGGCTCTGAGAAACCCTTTCTCACACAACAACAGTTTTGTTTATGCTTGGGTAGAGTCTTGACACTGCACTGTAAAAGAGGATTATGCAATCATACAGGTAGCAAGGAATGTTTTGCCATCTGCTAACCTCTGCTGCTCTATCAAAGTTTTTGCACAATAAGGAAGAAAAGTTCTAGTTGCTGTTTGGACAAACTGCTGTTTGTTATTAATTGAAGAAATATAACTTTATTCAGGTAAACATTTCGACTGGATTGCTGCAGTATGTCTACAAAGCACGATCACATACCTTGGCCTTGTAAAGGGAAACAGTGAGGCCACAGTGTACCCACAAGCATTAGCACTTGTAAAACACTGCAGGGAGCTGCCACATCTCAGGCTGACAAGACGCTGTTGTTTCAACTTACTATTTTAAGAGCTGCTTTCAAAAAAATCTAGTTAGTTTTTAAAGTGATGCATATTAAAATATGTTCTGAGACTGGATATGAAAAATATGTTTTATTGATATAAAAAATAAATAAAGGCAGAAATTCTTCAAGCACACAGGTGCATGAAAAAATGTTTGCAAACCTTTTGGATTTACAAGGTTTCCTGAACTGATTATTCACAAAATGCGGTCTGATCTTCATCCAAACAATCTGGCCAGGCTACCAACACATTGATGATTCAGAGCCAGTGTAGGGGGAAAAAAAACTCACTATGTGAATCTTTGTGCTAACAACAACAAAATCTACTTGTAGTCTGGTCCACAAATTAATGAGATTGGATTGAAAGTGCAGGCTATAGGGGAGCCCCTCAACCCTCTGTTTTTATAAACTGAGGTACAAAATCTGTACTGATGGACTCTGCTCGGCGTGAAGCATACCTTGATCGGAATAATTTTCCCCGCAGACATTATAGAGATGAGCACAAGGTCCTCAAAGAGGTTAAAAAGAACCCAAGTGTTTCAACAAAACAACTAGAGAAATATCTGTAACTTTATTTGATGTTTACTATAAAAAAGCACTAATAAAAAATGGTGTTACTGGACAGACACCAAGAAGGAAGCATTGAAACACTGCAGCACACTTGCAGAAAAACACCTGGATGTTCGTCAACAGGACTTAGATGTCCTGTGGAAAAAAAACAAAACAAAACAAAAAACACAAGTTAAGGGCTGTGAAAAGAGTACTGCAATGCACCAAAATCTCAACTCAGCTGTGACGGCTGAGGGAGCATGTTTTGCTACCTGGGAGCATGGACACCTTGCAATCAATTCACAATTGTATAAAGAACAGGAGCGTCAGGGCAGCAGTCCATGACCTGAAGCTTAGAAGACAATAAGCCCGCGCATACAAGTAAATAAGCAAACTTAACTCAAGCTGTGTTATAGGATTGTTCCATCGATACACCCCACACATACTGCTGAACAAACTTTTGGGTTTTGTGGGAGGAGTGGTCCAAAAGAACACCTTCCCATGCAAGACTCCAAGAAGCTTTGGGAAACTTCTGATAGAGGTTGCTGCTATCTTCAGTAAAGACATAAAAAGTATGAGTGTTTGTGCATTATTAGTTTAGTCAAATTGAGTTTGTCTAGATTTGCGACTTAGATGACAATCAGATCACATCTTATGAGTAATCAATTCCGAAAGCCTCGTAATTCCAAAGACTTTTCCTTGAAACTGTAATTAAAATTTAATTGAAAAATTAATCTGGAAACTGCAGCCTTTAAATCCCATTTACGTCCTCCAATCCCTCTCGGTAATTTTGCAAACACCACATCTTTATGACGAACCAATATCAGCCGGTATTTATTTTCAAAGTGACTGTATGTGACAGTGGTATTACAGAGCTGACGCTCGGCGATGAGGAAGAGGCAAACTATTTGTGTTTATCTATTTGCAAGAGGTCATATTACAGCAAGCAAATAACGCTGATAATATTTATTACTGCATCCAGAAAGTGCGAGTCATATTTACAGTAACTGTAGATCAAACATCTGCTGCGGCACCGGCATTCGTGTTTGTCTCTCTAAGCGAAAGACCTCTAGTAGAAAAAGGGAGGAAATCTACCGCTGGCAGCAGACGCTAAAGGACATTTGGATGCAAAACAAGAGGAAAATGTAGATATATACATATTACTGCCTCAGAATTCCCTTTCACAACATTTCATATTCAGTAAGAACACGCTGGAGTAATACAATAACACTGGCAGACGGTTGGTTTACACCCTGAATTTCTGCGACTGGAGTGAATTAAATCAAAGTTGAAGTAAATTGTGTTTGACTTGAAAGAAGAAAGTTCGGAACCTCAGTTCTTCAGAGAAAATGAACATGTCTGTTTTATCCATTTCATTTCCCTTCATGGGTCCTTTCCATTTCCCTCTGCCCAAAGAACAAACCTGTCAAATATGATTTCTCGATCACTTCCTTCATTTCATCCTTTAAACCTTCGCAGCTTACATATACATACGCATTTGAGCTGTTAGACTGGGTTATCTAAATTGAAAACATGGTGAGAATTTCCAAATATAAAGATCCTGCGTGTGCAGAACAAGGTAACTTGAGTGTCGGTATTTATGCCTTTAGCAGATGATTGCTCGAGTAATTTCTCTGGCTTTGATTGTGGCTGGAGTTCAGCACAAAGAGCATGGGGTAATAGAAATGTCAGTATCAATGAGCAATGAAGGACAAAGATACAGTATATTTGATTCAGGCCAGTTTACTCAGATGCCTTTGTTACTGTATCTCCTTCACTCCCACACAACGTTGCTGCATAAACCCGATAGTCCTCTGAGTCAGAGTTGATGTAAACAACAAGAGAGCTTCATGTCCAGCCAGAGCCTAGCAGGATAATGGATATCAACCCGGCGACATGTGATTTGCATAGACAGCACAGAGGGATTAGGGTATGATCTGCAGCGTCTCAGAAAAGGCAAAGCAGAAATGTGCCGCTGTAATTTGTGAGCAACCCAAGCCTGCAGATTTGTTTTCATGTGATTCCAACCAGCAAATCCCGATCAGACAGTTATCCTGATAGGAGAAAAACATCCCAGCGTCACATTTAAATATCTGTGCTCCCAACTTTTATCAATGACAGACAGACAACAGTATGTCAAGCGAGCATCATTTGGTATTATGTACTCCTTCGCTCTATATCTGTGCAAAACAAACAAACAACAGGTCTCCTGATTTCTTTTTCATGTGTTTTTGGCCTGTTTTTTTTTTTTTTTTTTTTAATTCAATGTTGTTGCCCTCTGACAGGCCTGCAGGGAACTCATTTTTTTAGAAGCAGGACGTGTCTATCTGAGTGTATTTTTAAAGGCCCAGGCAAGGCATGACATTATACCTGCTCCTGCTGCGCTAGCTGAAGGGGAATCCCCAGTGGCACCTTGTCGAGCGGCCATGTCAATTGTTTGTTTGCATACTGAATAGCTCCGGGCGTTGTGCTGTCGAGCTCACAGAATAAGCAGCTCATCACTTCCCTTGGACAATCAGGAAATCTTTATGCCAACCAGGAAAACTCACAGGGACTGACAATCATGTAACTGTCATTGAATGTAAATAAACACGTATGCTGGAGGACCGAAATGAAGTGGATGAGAAAAGTTCAAATGAAGAAAGAATAGAGAAATATGCAGAGCTGTGCAAAAGTCTCGAGTCGCTGTTTATTTCTTTATATTTAGATTGAGTGTTTAAGGTCAAGACAATTCTAATGAGCTTAAAAGTCAAAGTTTGTTATGACCACCTTTATTCATCAACACAGCGTGAACTGTCTCAGGCAGCTTTCTTGTCATTCGTTTAAGTAGTCTTCAGGAATAGTTCTCCAGGCTTCTTAAAGGACAATCAAAGCTCTTCTTTGGATGTTTCGGCCTTTTGTTCTGTTCTCTGTCAATATGATCCCACACTGTTTAAACAATGTTGCGGTTGTGGCTCTGGGGAGGCCAGTCCATGACTGTTTCCCATTGTGTGCTTTTATATCCAGGTATGTTTTTACTGCATTGGCAGTGTGTTTAGGATCCTTTTTTAAAAAATAAAAATAAAAAAATGAAGCCGTTGACAGTCAAACTCTTCCAGATGGTATCCAATGTTTCAATTTTCACAAAATCCCCAACTCCACTGTCTGAAATGCAGCCCTAAACCATAAGTTCATTGACCCTCAACCCCCTATTTCTTAAGATACTGTTCATCTGCTACAATAGTTTTTTAGTCCTTCTTCTTTAGTCCTCCACTCAATTCGTTTTCTTCAATTGTTTAAGGACAAATTGCACAGACGAGTTTTCGGCAAGTAGCTGTTTCAGGATCACCTTGTTGCTGGAAAAACGCTATTTTATGTAGCTCAAACTGTGTTATTTTTAACATTTTCATAGATTAAATAAAAGAAAATGAAAATTGCTTTTATGTCATGCCTAGTCAAAAAATATTTAAAAAGGTTCCATTGCTAAGTTGTTGACACCAACCTAGTTCATGCCTTGAATTGGGTGGCTTTTTATGCTTGAATGATTCATCAACATGTGAAATCTTAAATGGCATAACAGAAATGAATTAGTTAATTAATCAAAACAAAGATGTTTGTCAGTCAGTTATAGCAACTGTCCAAAGAAAGAGTTTAAAGACCTTCAGAAAACCTATAGAACCATTGGTCGAGACCACTAGAGCCACTTGACAACAAAGATTACAAGAAAGTCAAAATCTTTGGAGGCAAAATATAAATAAATGAGGGGCAACTCAAAAATTCTACACAGTGGTGTCAAGAGTATTGACATGTGGACATGAGTTAGAATGAACTTTAACATTTAATCAAGAGTTTTATCCTCCTGTATCACAGTACACTGCAGGGAAGTTGTTGCTTAGCTTACTTAGCCATATTAGTGTCCTTGATCTCAACAGAAAAAGGTGGTTTCAAAGATGAAAAGCAGCTCGTCACAGAGTTTTTACTTTTCTGTCGCTGCTGATAAGGTCAAAGATTACAAAAGCTTAACATGAAAGTAATTCCTGTTCTTTAATGTGGTAATAAACTATTTTCAATTAGTGTTTACCCTGAGGCCCAAAAGCTGAAACTTTGGCTTGAAAAGAATGATAGATCTGAGTCGCAGACTAAAATTTTTGGATTTAAAAATTAACAATGGGGACCACATTTAAAATCACCAAATCAGTCTTAAATTTTGTCTTTCAGATGTCTAATGAAAAGTGACCTTAAATTTTTGGCAAGTGAAGAAGCCAAACTGTTCAACAGATCTGCCAAATGCTTTCTAGAATTAAACAGTGTTCTGAATTAATACAATGCAATAATGCATTTTAAAGATTTTGATAGAGTACATGACCTGAATCTAAATCATTTTCAACATAGCCATGGCTCATGCTCAGTCAGTGTGGCAAATAAATAACATATGACAAAAAAAAAGAAACATGGAAAATACAAACTTTTACCAAGTACTTTACAAGGAAAGAAAATAAGGCTGATGAAACAGTGGTGATACACAATGAATCTACAATTGAAAAACGAGATAAAGACAATTAGGAATGGCTGGAAAGCCTGAATGCAGGAAGTACAAAATGGAAAATGGGAGGTGAACTGCTGTGGGTGAACCATAAACAACCATAACAAAAACCAGAAAATGCTGCCATTGATCTGGCTGATCAATGGGCTACTAAGATTGCTATTTGGATGACTGAACAAAAAAACTGGCAGGAAAAAAAACCAACAAAGGCACAAAAAAAGGATGCATTAAAATACAGTATGTTAAAAATGCAACAGAAAGTTATGAAGGAAGTATTAACAAAAAAGCAAAATTACGATGCAAACACACATTTGGCTTCTTATTTCCTTTTTCAGTCAATCTATGAGTGAGTACATTTTCACGATGAAAAGTAAAAACTAACTATAACACGACCAATAATAATAAGCTTCAGCGTGTTGACTGAATATACACACGTGCTTACAAACAAGCTGTATAGTGAATTTTGTGAATATCCCACAAAAAATCAGTTACTTTCATAGATCCAGACAAACATGTAAGCTCCCATCAGTTGTGCCATGACCATACATGAGAAGCTATCTTTTCTTTTTTAGCAGCTTGTTGTAAATATACTCTACATATACTGTAAGTAAAATCAATTTATATCTCCTGCGAAGCCAAGCCATTTTTTTTCCACAGCTGCAGTGAGAGAGCTATATGGCTGGCCCACTGGGCTGCCAGCTACCTTCTCTCTGGGGATAAATCCTAGAGCATCTTGTCTCAAAACACTACTTAGAATGGCCCTCTGGGACATGAGCTGCTAAGGGGCCCTGTCTGCAGGAGAAAACACCCACTTTTCTTTTTGCCTGGCGGAGGAGAAACAACAAAGTACTGTTCTTGTAGGATACCTCATTTTTAGCCTATTTTGAAAGATAACAATCATGTAAATTCCTATCTCAACTGACTATCCTATATTTCTTTTGCTACCAAGTGGGAAACTGTGGACATAGAAACATTTGAATTCAACATAAATAGTGAAATTACATTCTTTTAGACCAAATACTGTCTTGACGTGGTCATGCTCTGCTTTTTCTATTAAACAGTTGTCCAAATTGTAAGTGCATGGAGTTTCACCTTTTCTGTCATCTACCAGCATCTGCTGGGCTGGCCCACTGAAGCTGATCACTAACATGATAACAGATAAGTGTGCCCTGTGAGGCTACTATAAAATACCAAGATGAAAACAGGAACGAGCTAAAATGAATTGAAGCCACAGCTGAAACGTATCGGCATACTTTTCCCATTTGCCACTTATCTGTACTTTTTCCCACTTCCTGTACTCTAATTTTAATAACTGCACTGTACTCTGCTTTGGTAACTATTGTCCATGATGTAAATATGTAAAAATTGTGTTTCTGATCTGTGTCCTGTTCTGTTTGTATATGGGGTTTTTTTTGCTGCTGATAAAACACAATTTTTGGTGGACAATTAAAGGATTATTCTATTCTATTCTATTCTATTCTATGTGAAGGCAGAATAATAAGGAAGGAGTGTTAAATGAGTGTTTATGGCATTGCTGGAAAGAAAATAGAAAAATAAGTAATTTTGGAGTTAATTTGGTAATGTATATGCTTTGTACCATGTAATAAACACCATCAGCGCCTTGGTAGATGAATGGTGCTTACAGCTGCAAACACGATTATAGTATGTTAATGCTCAAATCATCACATTGTATCTTTTTTTTTGGTAGTAAGTTTATCTGAGTGTATGTGTTTTTCATCTTCATGCTAATCTAAAAAGCTCCTGACCTACATATTAACGGTACAAACTTTTGTGTGACATTAAGCTTTGTTGCTCAGTGGCAGCATTACCACCTAAAGCCAGGCTTAGTGACCACTTAGCAACTGCCTGGCAACTATCAGTGTCTGGGGAAAAAATGTATATTCCCCAACTAGTCGGGGAGTCCTTGCTGGCTGTCACAAGAGTAAATCAGTGGCAATGAGTTAAAACTCCTTGTGATTGATTTGGTTGCTAATAGCTTGTCACTGTTCACTTGGAAGACGTCAACTTGTCCGGTAACTACTTGCTAAGTAGTCTTGATGCACGCTCAATCATCCAGGTAAGTAAATCCCAAAGGTTGATTCTGTTCATCTGGACGTAGAGTTTTCAATGGGAGAAACGCTTCGTCACTCATCCAAGTGACTTCTTCAGTTGCTGGATTGAAAAAGTCAGACCAAACAAGTCACTTGGATGAGTGACGAAGCGTTTCTCCCATTGAAAACACTCCGTTCAGATGAACAGAATCAACCTTTAATACTTGCTAAGTAAGTAGTGAAACTGTGAAAAGTGCAACGGAGACTCTTCATCTTCAAAGCAAAAGGTGTGTCTTTTGAGAAGTATTCGTTTTACTAAAGCAATTTGTGAGAAACAAAGAAACCAAAGCAATTACAAGGAGGTTTTTTGTTTTTTGTTGCAGCACACTCTTTGGGTCAGATTTCATCAACTGCTAGGTGAGCAATCTATTACCAACCTGTTGGGTAATACAAATTTTTCTTAACCAACCACCATTTACTGAGGCTCTAAGCTTGGGTGACTAAGGCCTAAGTACACATAGGTCCAAGTGTTTGGGCCTTAAGTTACTTCAGCATTATTCACTCCCTTTTTGGTTTCTACCTAAACTGGAGGGAAATACTTTTGTATGTTACGTTTTAGTAGCTAAATGCTACATTACCTTTACAAAATATTCAGATTTTTTTTTCCCCTCTAGATTTTGGTCCTGAACAAATAGTGCTCTTTTAAGTGATTTCTACCCATTGTGGCTGAAAACAGCAATAAATGTGAAAGTAGTCAAGTGTGAACCAAAGTAAAGTGGGCCTTCAAATGAAAGCAATGTCTAGAAAGCTATAAAGCTCCAAAGTGCAGACTTGGCTGGCAATTGTATTTGAGCCCACACATATTCATTTCATCATACTGAAATACTGCTCACAGCTGCTGTGATGCTGTTAATGTTGTTAAGGAGGATAGGAAAGCAGATTAACGAAAAAGGTGTTACTCCTCCCATTTTTATGTATATTTCTTTGTTACCGCCGACAACATCGCTGCAATTATTCATAGCATCAACTCTTTCCCCTTGCCTGCTGATGCTCAGCACTCCTCTCTGCAGCTCAGTTGCTTGATATCTCCCAAGATAATTTGATGGGAAATTTATTTCATTTACACATCATACCACACTGGCAGTAATTAATTGTTCCGCAGGTTGGAGTACAATAGTTCACTGACTCCTTTGTGTGACTTCAGGCTCGTTACTGTTCCATGATATGTGGTGAAAACTGGTAACAGATGTTGCCGTCAGCGAACATGTCCACAATGATGACTGCAAAACAACAAATTCCTGGATTTAATCAACGGAAAGCTTCTTGTAATATATTTCATTCTTTTTTGACAATAAGCTTCTTAGGGAATTACTATTTTCCCTGATTACGTTTGACCTGATGGTGGAAATTATGTTTTAACCCTGCAAGTTTTTGGCAAACATCACTTTAGTGGTAGATATTTGAGCTACAAAACAGTATTGTGTTAAAAGCTTGTTTTAAATAAATGAATTTTATTCTCAAACCTGCTCTTTTTTTATTTTAATATCATCACTTAATATGAACATGAGTAAATCTTCACATACTTCCCTACTCTATGTTAAGTAATGAACATAGTGACTCTCAAAACAGCATATTATTTCTCACAAAACTAGTCAAAGTGAATCAGTCGTTGCTCAAAGCACACCATCTGTACCCTCCGCACTTCCCCGTTTTTTCCATCACTTTACGCCGTCCACGAACATCACAGCCTTGAACTCGATTGCATTTACTTTTCAGATTTTCATGTCAACTAAAATGTTTGTGACTCTCACCGGCTATTTGACAGGCATATTTATCACTGTGCAGTGATTGAGTAGCAATGACACACTGAGGACACGTGGGTAATTGTCAGCTTGGTCTATAAACTTAAACTAAACATGTGAATATTGAAGCTTGCAAATTCTGAGAACGTGTGCACACAATCCTCCAAACCAGTGCAGTTTATATGAGGAACTGTTATATATTCACTGGTTGTTTGGATGATATGAGATTCATATCAGTCGATTCAAATACTGAAGGGGTGTTGTTATACTCTGCATTACCTATGGGCTATGCAGATATTGATCTGGTGAGCCCACATCGCCTTTGCTAGTAGAACCAAGAATGTCCACATGTGCATAGCTTGAGGTATGTAGCAGGTCATGAAAGGGCTACTCGTGTGATTAACAGGAAGCATCAATATCAAAACCTTATATTTAAGGCATTAATATTGATGGTTCATGTATTATATTTATATTTGCTATGACAAGATTTACCATTTTCCACAGCACATTTGTATTGGCACTCGAGACTTAGATTTTACAAAACAGTTTTCACGAGTAACTGAATTACTTTTATCATTTGTCACCTCTTTAATACAATATTACGCACACACAACATGCTAACGCATAGCATAGATGCAAAGAGTGTTTTGAAGCAGTGGAAGCTGTTTGTTTCAAGCTATGCTTAAGTCAGCAGGTAGAGTCTTCACCTTGACTGCAGTATCTAGGAGCAGGCAGCACATCACAATTTGTAGCTATAATGAATCTTAGTCCATTGCCCTTCATACTCTGCAACCCTCTTTAGTCCAGTCTCTTCCTCTTAAACCTAGTAAAGCAGTGCCAGTTTATAGACTGGCACTGCTTTGCCAGAGAAATACATTTCCCCCTGCTGATAAACATTCCAGACAACCATTCGTTTTCTTAATGGAATCGGCTGAAGGATGCTCAATAGCAGGCCCCATAAGCCTTCCTGTCCTTGTTGCATCTGTGCTAGAATCAATGGGACTGTTACCAGCAAAATCCTTTTCCTGTGCACTGCATGTCCTTTGGTTATGGGTGATGTGTTTTGTATTTTGAAAGCAGCAAACTTAAAAAGTTTCAGCTACCTGTTGTGTTTTGGGCATCCATGTGTGGGTGGCATACTTTCATCCTTAGAACAAGATAACAATATGCTTTGATCGACTGAAAGAATTTTGCAATTAAATATGTTTATAAAAGGAAATAATCAACACAGTCAATTATATTCAAGTACATGAAAACATAAAACACCAGGTCAACTGTGTTTTGTTTTTTTTAATACTCCTGCCAATAGACACGTATCTCACATTGTCAAGTCTTTACTATAGACTTCAGATAAGGATGGGTACAGCAAGGTGTGATGTGGCCTACGGATGGACTCGTGGCATATGTTTACCACCCTCTTTGCTATTGGAAGTCAAGAAATTCTAAGTAAGGAGTGCAAAATACTGTGTGTTTATACACCGGTGTGTGCCTTTTGTCCCACCTCCCTCCCATCACTCCCAGCCAGTCAGACCAAATGGCTGCCCTAAGCCCGGTTCTGCCGAAGGTTTCCTCCTGTTTAAAGGGAGTTTTTCCTTCCTGTTGCCAATTGCTTGCTTATAGTGGGTTGTATTGACTTTAAAATATAAAGAGAATATATAGAGAATGCAAACTGTGGTCCTCAAACTGTTAAAACTGTCACGTAGCACCTTGAGGCAACAGTTTTTGCCATTTAGTGCAATTTATGTGATAAAACCGACTTGAATTGAAAGTAGTTTGAGTACTCAAGTATTGCAGAAAAGCACTATACAAGTACCAGTCCATTTACAATCTATGGCTCTTAGTTTATTACTCACAAACATAGTAAAAATACATGTCTGAAGAAAAAAATAAATGTTTAATTGCTAAACTCGAATTCTTGTCACTTGACTCCCCGCAAGTTCATGTCTGGAGAAAAAAGAAAGAACGAATGACAGCCTTCAAATCTTTTAAACCATGCAATAACTTCTAAACAACTACCAACCCAGTTTTTGAAAGGGTTATGCTCACCAAATGAGACCACAATAGTAAAAAAGCATGAGCGACCTGGCTTTCTGAGTAAGAGGTTAAGGTTTTTGAACAGGAATCTATTAAATACATTTTGAAAATATCATTGAGTGGTAACATCGCAACCTTACAAGACAAACCAGTCTGCACATTGTTGTGGGTTAGAAGATCAAAATGTGGATCCCATCAGACTTGGTAAGAACCATCTGAGGAGCTGGGAGAGCTGCACAGTTTGTGTGTACTGTATAAACCCACAGCAGGATGACGGGCTAATTGAAAACTAATTCACCCCAGGTGAAACCGATAAAGGCAGGGCTGATAATTACAACAGAGCTAAGCTTAATAGAGACAGGAAGTAAAAGTGACAACATGGGAAAAATAGACTGGTAATTGCAAAATAAAGCATAAAAAAACCATCAAAGTTTTAGTGTTTCTAAATATATTTCACAGAAGATATTCACAGTCTGTGGCTTCACTTTGATTTTGATGGATTAAATACGATTTTAGATTATTATTATTATTTTTAATTTAGAGGTTGTTGTTGTTGTTTTTTTTTTTTTTTACAGTTGTTACTAAACTGCTTCTAATTAAAAAATGCTAAAAAATACCGCCATGATTTCATACAATATTCACAAATCAAAACAGTAGACTGTCCTTCACCTGTTTAGGTTTAGAAAAAGAGGTTAAAATACACCTATATATATGAGTTCAGTTTGCTCAGTAGGGATATATGAAAAATAAGAGGCAGTCTGTATGATTTGTTAAAAAGCTCTATTAAGGCTGAAAAACATCACAAAGGGAACTAAACATTTTCGAAACTCTGACTTGATATTTAGTTACTTTGTAGCTGAAGTGAAAATGTAAGATTGTTGTTTTTTTTCACGTTACATAAATGATCCTGTGCTATTCTCTCTTGGAGTGCACTTGAGAACCCATCACTGCATTGTGTGGTTTGTCTGAACTTTGAGCACAAGCTGAAGCACTTTTTGGCAGACACATAAAGTGACTTTGTCACTGGCGTTGCTCAGCTGCAGATTCATTGCTCGCTGAAGCAAATCTGACAAAAGGAGTAGAGGTCGAAAGAAAGGCGAGCTGATGTGGGAACGGAACATAATATAAAGTCTGTTAAAAACTTAATATGACTGAAGTGACACAAATTAGTAAGAGGGCCATCTAATCTGCACGTTCCCATGTAGGCATAGTTCACAACAGGGTTTTGGTCCCCTGCCATTACGGACTGTCACTGGAGCAAGGATGACGAGAAGGGACGTCTCTAATTAGCCCTTGTCAGCCAAATGACATTGTAATCACGTGATTCTGGTAATTACTTTGCTTTTACAATCTCGCCTCTCATCTTAGGTTGACACGTTAACACTTGTCACTGAAATGAACCTCTTGTATTTGGAGATTACTGGCTGAAGCCGGGAATGGAGGGAATGTAAAAATGGAAAGAAATACCTGCTTCAATCCTCCACCGTCAAGCCCCGAGGCAACCTAATGTGAAAAAAGTCTTCTCATTTTATCATCTTTAGTGCGTAAAATTGAGAGGTTTTGGTGTATTTACGTGGACTTACACAGTCTTGACACTGGCAAGCCTGTACTTATCTGTTTGCACACCTTTTAGGTAGCTTTGGTTGATCGGCCTGCCTTCCTGAACTTCTACCAACTGAGCTGGTTATATGTGAAATTAAAGAGAGAAATTATTAAACAGCTGGCTGACGCTAAACACGGTTCCTGGACACAGGGCCGGGAGAAGGAATCGTTTTCATCCCATCTTATCCAGTAAAATTGATTCAAGGACCTTTTCCGCATATTTCTGAGAGTCTTCATAGTTGCAGGTAGAGTGGGTTTTATAAAGAGGGGGAAAAAAAGACAAGATCAGCGATACAAAAAAAAGGAATGCACATTTTAAGTCCAATTAAGGCGAGTTATCAAAACGTAGAAGAAATTATTTCCTTTTTTTCCTCCTCCGAGTAGAAGCATGTGTGCTTACCACGTATGAGAAACACTTACTCTGGAGGATATTTCTAGAAATATAACACTTATTCTCATTACAGAGAATATGCTATATGCCTAACTCCATATAAGAACTCACTGAATTTTGAGTCCTGCAGTGGCCCGTGCTGAAAAAGAATTCCCAAGCAATTCTTAAAGCTTCTCTCTGCGGGGGGAAATCATTAGTTGGGACACAGGTGACATCATTTGAAAGCGTGACCCCGCAAGCAGCGTGGAAACCCTGGATCGGGAGACACATCATTGAATAATACCCGCCTCTATTTCTAAGTGAAGCACAGGGGACGGCAAGGGGGGAAGTGGCAGAGCATTATGCTAAAATATGTACCATTTCCATCATGGTCCGCTGGGCTTAGGCGGCTGTTGTTTGTGCTGCGGTGACTGTCTTGGTTTCTTGGTTCACTCCATCTGCAGCCTGGGCCTCATTATGTGTGACAGTGCTCTGAAAAAGCAGGTGGAGGCAGGAATGAAAGGAAGGGAGGGAGGAGGCTTGCTGTACGGAGATAGGCCGTCTCCTTCTCCTGATATCATGGATGAATCAATTGATGCTGCTTTGTGCACTTTTTCCTGCTGACCCAGCGGAATTGGGGGGAACGTATTCGGCCAGTTGCCTGTGGCATGGCAGCTAAAGTTGAGTTTAGCTCACTCTGTCACTATTACCTCCCCTCAAATCTGGGATTCTTGCTACCAAAAAAAACCTCACACTTGAAAATTTGTGCATATACACCCCCCCCACACACATATGAGCCATACCCTTCCTCTAAAATGCATTCCTCGCCTGTGGAGTTATAGCATTAGACTGTCTGCTAGATATTAGGCTTGTGAGGGTAAATCTAGATGATGGATGATCTCTGTTGTACTGTCAAAGCCAGTGCTTGATAAAAGAACAACACAGGACAGACGCACAAGACAAACGGATGGCAGAGGGAAAGTAAAACTCCCATCAATATCTGCTCTTACCCAATTCATAGCACTGAAGCTAATTGAATCGGCGCCTACAGTATACGGCATCGCTTCCACTTATAAGGGGCAGCTTATTTATAATGTCACAGTGTCAGATGCTTTAAAACCAGCCAATACATTAAGCACACTGTTCACAGCAGCACCCACAAGGCAAACATTATTACAGGTCCTCAATCAAATGTTTTCACTTGCATGTTGTGTCAACTCACCAGGCATCTTCAGCCGACTGTGGGCAGAACAAACGCTGTCTTGTCTCTAAGAGGAATAAATATTGATATGCTCCAGTGGCCTAGTATGTTAATTAAATATGTGCTTATTGAAATTCAATGACAGCTGGAATTTCACAGTGAGCGGGGGGATCCAGCTTCTCCCCAAGAGTGTAAAACATAATTGGTTGACAGCAAAAAGTAACACACAATTAGTTTGGGAGGTTTAATTAATATTATTCAGGCAAGGTCCTCGGTTTAGATGCGTCCTGCAGCGCGTTTCCTCTCCGCTGTACAGATGCAGTAGATGCAGGGCTTTAGGCGAGCGGTTGGCATGTGCAACAGGGGTCCGTGTTTGGAATTGTAACCTTCAGTGGAAAGAAAATAAAATCCCCCAGGAATCACAGTGTATATAATCAAAAAACCTGGGCTGCATTTATTAAAGACCTTTTTATGTATTTTTTAAAAAACACTGCCGTTTTAAGAAAGATGCACAGCACCAAGTTAGCAACGAGCTAACTTTTTTTGGGTGGCAAACTTTGCATCTTTAATTAACACCAGTAATGCATTTTGCATGGCTGCAATAGCTGCAGCTGAGTGGAGACATCGCTGTGGATACAGAGCCCAGAGGACGGCATTAACAGAACATACTGATGCTGTCCTTAATTTGCTGAAGGACATCAAAAGCAATCTGAAACCTCCAACCTGAAGAAGTCACAGAATAATCAGTGCACTAAATCTGATTTTTTTTTTAGGTCTCTAGTTCCTTTCCAGAAGTGAAGTAAAGCTTTAATAAACTCTTCATTTCACTAAAGTACATACTCTCAAGCTAATGGCTCTCTGCAGAGTAAAAATACAAAGGCAACCTCCTTGCACCTAGTTAAAATCCACAGCGCATCTCACCTGCAATACCTCTCTTTGCAGTAGGGGACTCATGTCAACTAGTTGCCAACTGCTTGGATTTTGGTCATATTCTTATACAAAAGAAAGATTGCTAAGCAGCTGTGAATTTCCGCAGTTAATTTTCCATCCTGCAGCAACTTTGTCACTGCTTGTAGAGGAATGTCTGTTCAAATCTGTGAGGTTCTGGCTGGACTTTAAATGTGAGAACTTCTATTTAATGTGAACTGTCTGTAGTTGACAATTCAATTCAGTTTTATTCATACAGCACCAAATCGCAACAACAGTCTCCTCAAGGTGCTTAATATTATAAGGTAGACCCTACAATAACACATAAAACAACACATTTGCAGTTTTTGCATATTTGTCACCAGTTTCTGTCATAGTGGCTTCAAAGTGTCATGGCTTATACATTTTTCCAACATGCAAACGATTCCGTGTTCAATCCTGGGAGGAGATACTTTGGACTGACCCTTAGACCCCTTAGATTCCTAACAGGAAGTGTATCCTGTGCTAAAAAAATGAAACATGCCTAATTAAACATGTGGTGTTCCCTGCTGCGCTGACCCCTTGTAATGTAATTGCTGAACTGATTCAATCACAAACTCATAGCAGACTCTGTCTTATTGTCATTTTATAAAATTTTTATTGCCTGTGAGAGAGTGAGGTCAAAGGGCACAAATAACAGTTATTATCTAGGACCATACAAAAAAACAGCAACAATTAGTTTAATACTCACTTGAAATCAATAATACTCAATCATCGTTAAAATGTCCCAGTTTTTGAGCAGTTTTAGACATTGCAAAGTATTCGACTTTGATCATGTGAAATCTTGTACCTGCTGGAGGCACCAAGGCTGAGCTGGATTTATTTTTCTATCCAAACTGCATATCGGAAAGCTTTAAAAATGTTCTCGCTATTTGTAAGTCTGATAGGTAATGCCATACATTATTTCTAAAATGATGAAACCGACTATCCGGCATCTACGCCCACTTCACACCATGACTAGTTAAGAGGAACTGCTCTTTCTAGCTCTGTTTTCAAAATCTGTTAGTGTGTGGCTGAATCTTCCTTGGAAATGCTGTCATTATTGTTTTTAAATGGTGTCGCATCTACCACCTGTGGGAAAGACCTGCGTCTCAGATAAAGTAAATCACACGCTCAGACACGTAGCACCGGCTACACTGATGAGACTGATTAAGGTCTCATTTGACTTTAAACATTTTGTAAAGGTCTCAGTAAAGCTTGTGCCTGAGAACATTTTTATCAGTGCAGCTGCTCCCTGAGCATTTATCCCACAGTAAGCCAATTCAACCTGAAGATCCCAAAACCTATAAACTTAATTCATGCTCACCTTCCCTTGCCCCAACTGTCTGTGCTTTCTTCCCACAGTGTCGCTGACACCTGGAGTCCTTCGTGAGTCATGTATCACACTCACTTAAATGGCCTCACATGGCTTATGGACAACAATCCGCTTTGTTTTGGACTGTTGTACAAAACATTAAAAAGCAATTTGCTGGCAGACCTATTGAGCAGACCTGCAATCAGTCCCCCAACATCACTCCCCTGGTGGATTGTTATTGTCATTGACTGGATGGGGGAGGGGGACCTCTGACAGTAGGCAGTTGGGAAATTACAAGCTTTATTGCGCTGGGCTCCACAAAAGGCAAATGGAAGTGAGTTTAAAGTTGGGACCATTGTGATAACACACGAACGCATAAAACGCAGACAATCAACATTTATTAATCTCCAAATTAGATACCAACACAAACAATGGGAAGAGCTGCCAGATTATCCCAAGTTAAATGGGACTCCTGCTTTGCATTTACCGGCATCCTATCAGGTGCTTGGCTTTAATTGGTCAAACTTGCGAAATCAAGATAATATGGTGGGAATATGGTATGGTTCACAATGCATTATATTACAGTACAGACTGAACAGTTTCATGACTACAGTTCATCCTTCTCCGTCCTCTGTGTTTTGGACTTCTTTTCAGTTCAGTTAAATTAAGTTATATTATATTTATAAAGCACTAAATCAAGAGTTGTGTCAAAAGTTAGCTGTTTTACTTCGAACAGTAAAGACACTGCAGTATTAGAACAAAAAGCTCAACAGTCAAATGGCCTCTTTAGAGCGAGCACCTGGTGACAGCGGGAAGGAAAAAAAAACACTTTTTTAACAGGAAGAAACCTCCAGCAAAACCAGGCTCAGGGAGGAGCAAGCATCTGCTCCGACCTTGTGGCAGGGCGTGGTCTGCGACACAGCTGCGTACCCACTCCTTGGTTGGGAGCGGCTGGTGCCCGGCAGGTGCCTGCACCTGTTCCAGCTCCCCGGAGGAGGGCCACCACCGGCTTACTCTCCTGCCCAGCCAGAGATGGAGGTTGGAGCGCCAGAGGGTCCTGCCCAGCTGAAAATGGAGGTCGAGGAGGCGGCCGCTGGACGCGCAGATGGCCCCCAGACCCACCTCGTCCCCTCTGCCGTTGAATACACGGGCGGCCCACTGAACTAACATCTCCCTATTACTGGGCCAAGGCCTGGTGACGCTAGTGGTCAGGGCTGATTCCCTCTCCCGCCCACAGGTGGGGTGGGGTTGGGGTTTAGTTTCGGCCAGATAGCTCCCAGGCCTCAGGCAGGCAATGGGGGTATGTGGCGAGGTGTGGTCTGTGGCGCAGCTGCCAGGGAGACAGACGCACCTGGTCGGCATCCGCAATCATGCCTCACCGACATAAAGACTCTGTACTGGGTCCTGTCATTGTTATTGTTGTCAGTGTGCGTGGCTGCAAGCTGCAGCCGTTTGTGTGTAGCAGCAACCGTGATAATAAAAGTATGCTGAAAAGCATGAGTACATGGTCGGGTCTGTCGTGGGTTTATTACAGGCCTGTTGGGGGTGATGGAAGGGAGACAGGAAATAAGAGCTTTTTTTTAATCTGGTGATTTCAGTATCTGTCACCAGCTTTTTTACCTACACACTGACTTGCTGATTATGCTTAAGCACTACAAAATGACTTAGTGATGTTCAGGAAAA
The DNA here is from genome assembly GCF_036321145.2 of Pelmatolapia mariae. Lineage (NCBI taxonomy): Eukaryota > Metazoa > Chordata > Actinopteri > Cichliformes > Cichlidae > Pelmatolapia > Pelmatolapia mariae. The sequence continues at coordinate 77,445,825 of NC_086229.1, forward strand.
GATGCTTTTGAAAAAACAAACACTACCCCATTCACATTAGCAACCTTGGACATTGGAAATGATGAACTGGGAGTTGCATATTTGTTTCTGTTTTGAAAAAGGACTTGTAAAGGACTCAAATGTAAAACATAATGTACCTGACTGAAAATTATGATATTGATAATCCAGCTGGGGACTTCTTTTTAAATATATATTTACTACAGTACTGTTTAGCTATGAAGGCTGCATTTAGATTTTCTCCAAAGTGTCCTGGCCATAACAATGGGAGACAAAATATGACACAAGAATTCATCGTACAAACAACTTGGCTGGCACCTTAAAACAAATTATGGAAAGAACCCAAGACCAGACCTTCTTGTTGCTGTTAATCTGACGTACTATATTGCTGCATCAATAAATCATTCACGCTATACACATAGTTACCCTGTATATTATGTGAAGTGATATTTTCAGGAGATAATGTATCAGCTGTACAATACAAATTGTTCCTATCCCATCTAATGCCTTGGATCTTCCTTCTTCTCATGTTCCCAAGGACGAAATGAAATCTCAGTCCAGTGGGAATTCTGTGAATCTTGCTCAGGTTGGCGTCAGAGTCCCAACATACACCAGCTTCTACTTTTGGCTGCCTTGGCCTCTATCAGCACACACATATCTGTTCACTCATTGTTTATTTCCCTGTACAGTAGACATCAAACAAACATGACCAGTCCTGCTTTAATATCGCACCAAACTAGATATTAAAACAAACAAAATATGAAATAGTGGACTGTAAACCACACGTCTCTACAGCAAGTACTCGGCTACACCACACAGCTATTCAAGTAACAAATTAGAGATTAGTGGAACGCTGGATGACTGCTCTGTGCGCATTTGCATTTGTGTTTGAAAGGAATGTGGGTGAAGACGTGCTGAACAGGGGTTGTTTAGATTTAAGCTCTCTCTTCATTAGTCGAGCCTTGTTGCAGATGAATGCTCGCCCCAGGCAAGGCACCACAATCATTCAATGACACTGTTCATTCTTCTGTCCAGGCACTGATAAATGATCAAGAGTTTCTCCAAAGCAGATGAGCTGCAGCACATGAAACAAAAGCAGCATAAGTTTAAAGAGATAGAAAACAGTGATGACAACTGACCATTTGCTGATCCTCTCAACACAGCAGCCTCTCACGCTTTGGGTTTTTGAAGTTGTTGAAGTCATACAGTACTGTGCAGACACTGCTCATTTTGTTATATCTTGATTCCAGATAGATTTCTTTGTAATTTTTCAAATTAGTCTTGAGCAATAGTTCTCCAGGGTGTCTGAAGGGATTTCAGTGTGTTTCTTTTTACATTGACTGACTTTATCTGACTATTTTCAGAAGAATGTGTTTTTTGTGTTTGTCTGTTTTTATAAGACACTTAACACAAACCTATGAATCAAGCATAGAAAGGCACCTAACTTCATGGATGAACTACTGTTGTGTCTACACATAACAGACAACTTAGCACAAAACCAAACCAATTTTAAATTGTGTCTTTAGACACTTTGTTACTGCAGCCTCTCACAAAAACACAAATTTCTTCAATTTTTTTGTTGTCTATGAAAAAGATTACACTATTTGAAGTTAGCAGAAAACCAAGTGGACAAGAAACTAACTGGACAAGAAATGGCCCGCCAAAAAACTGTCTACAGTATCCAAATGTCATGTCATTGAGAAATAGAAAAAGTCCAGCAAAGACCTGACACAGGACCTGAGAGATATCTGGGACACATCTGGACCTTCAGTGGATGGGTGGCTGTCAAGAAGCCATTCTTAAGGACGGTAAACAGGAAGTAAATGCTGAGGGATGCTAAATTATACAAGAATTTGACCGAAGATCGCTGGCAATAAGAATAAGATGTTCATTGTTCGTATTAAAGAATAAAAATGTGGATAAGACCAGTGTGTCTTATGGTGTTATCAAAACTGAAGGTCTCATGGATATGATGTTTACCATCAGTTGTCCACCATGTGATACTGCCATCAATGCACTATGCACAATGGAACTCTATCAGTCATGGATTGGCCTACCCAGAGCTCGGACCTCTACATTATTGAAGCAGTGTGGGATCATCTCGACAGAGAACAAAACAAAAGGCAGAAACATCCAAAGATTAGAAGCTTAGAATGTCCTTCAAGAACCCCGGAGAACTATTCCTGAAGACTACTTAAAGAAATGACAAGAAAGCTGCCAAAGAAAATTGGTCATACCAAGTACTGACTTTCAAGTTTGTTAGACTTGGCCAAACCAGTGATGTGCAGTGACTTTTACAGAACGGCAAGCGCAGATGATGAAATTATCAAAAGTAAAAGTAATTATTCTGCAGAAGAATGTTCCCCATTGGTGTTATATGTATTGACATTACTGCTGAAGATGTTTAAGGCTGATTTCATTTTAAATACTTTATATTCTGTTTAATCTCCAGTAATGCATCCTATTCTATAAAGTCATATCTTTGGACTGGCTGTCCTATGAGGACCACATATCTCTATAAGCGTAGAGCTGTTAATGAGCTCAGAAAATGGCTTGAGAAGTGTGTGATCTGGTTAACTGTCAATATCTACAGGGGGATTAAAAATATTCAAGAAAAATCATTATCAGAAATGCTCTATTAATCTCAAAACAAATTATGTGGACACATTAGGGAATCATGGGAAAAGTAAAGGTGGTGTGCTGGCAAAACAGTTGGTTCAAGACTTTTGCACAGTACTACTGTATATGCATTGGGCTTTTAACAAGAGGCACCTCACTAAGTAAGTAGGATGTGGGTTTTTTTTAAAAATAAAGAAAAAATAGACAATCAAATGTATGAAAACTGAATTGATTTAAATAGTGTGTTTATCTTCTCTGCCATGAGCTCCAGCCATTTAAATTGAAGTTTTGCACAGTTCACTGCTGTAAATGGTATGACTGTCTGCTAATCTGCTAAAAACACTGGTTAGTCCGGTACAGTTTATAAGTCTAACCTTTGCCTTTCCTTTCCCAGTCATCTTTATGGATAACCATCTGCTTGGAGGCTGGCTTGCACACATATCGACCCTATTTGGAAGTAGTGTAGGAGGTGAATGCAGTGGACTAGCAGCTCCAAAATTCGTGCAACTGCACAATCCATCCACATACTGACTTCATACTAAGGAGCTGACAGGTTAAAGACAGGCTTATAACTTTTTACTGCCTCTGTTAGATGATGTCTATAAAACCAAACTAGTTACAAGTGAAAACTGTCAACTGGAAAAGAAAACTGGTAACTTTGCCACTTTTATTTTATTCAAAGTTCCTTATTTTTTTTGTCAGCCTGAGAAGATGGAAAGCTGAACTGGTGAATCCCATGAACCATGTACCCATCCAGTCTATGTATAAGAAACCTGAGGTTTTTAATTTCAAATTTATAAAGATCCTAATAGGAGTTGCTACAATCTTGAAAAGACGAGAGGACTGATACAATGATCTGTAATTACGCGTGATACAAACCATTGAAATCACAAAGATACACTATGTCAGGAGCTCCTCCTAATAAAATACAACCATGTGAGATCTGTGACCAATGATTTGATGTCTCCATATTATGAATAATTTTACATCTGGTCACAGGAGTGATTATATTATTGATGTAGTCAACGCCGATTTGTCATGGAAATAATAGTGCTTCACTGGTTCTTGCCAAATGATTACATTAATAACCATAGAAGGAACAATAGAAACAATAGATTGGTGTTTTCTAAGGCTGCCCAGCAATATGTGTGGTACAATATTCTGCACATACTGCTGCTGTATGTGATTTGACTGATCAAACATCAGTGAGATTAATTGCGTTTGCCTTAAAATGTTTTTGAATAAGCAACCAGTGGGACGGTTTGGTTTATGTGTCAGTCACTTCAGTGAGAACCTTTATATCACATTTATATTCATACCTGATATTACTCAAAACTGATTTGTTTGATTTGTTTTTAAAATGGTGCAGTTAAAGATCATAGTGACAGCTGTTTTCAGCAACTAAAGGACAGGAAATGCTGCCACAGGCAAGTCTAAGGACCCTGCAGCTCAGGGCGCTAATTACCACACATTTCCTCTTGCTTGGCAGTTTATGCCTTGTACAGAGTCATCACATAGCTGGGACAGAAGGAATTAAGAAAAACTTTGAGCCTTGCATTTCCCAGCACAGATGATAATTTTCCAGGCAATTAAGATGAGCTGCGTTTGAGAAGGTGAGGTCACCGCATGCTCATGGGTAGTGTGATAAAACCAGCACAGCACTGTTGTTGGCAATGTAAAATGCTGCTTGTCAGCTGTCCTACAAGCTTGGGTAATTGACCCAGGTTTTAGACAAATTACTAATATCAAAGAGTCATTACATTCTTTAAAATGAGATTCCCTAATGAAAACTTTTCCTAAGTGCTGCTTTCTTAAACAGTGTCCACCGGTTGTGATTTCATCAGTTTCAAAGCCACTCACAGTGTCATGCACGATGTCTTGCTTGACCAAGCCAAATGGTCAATTTATTCCATATTCAGCAAATTGAAACTTTAATGCAAAGTACATTACATTGCTATATATGGTTGCTTTATGTTAAGAGGTGCGACAACTAGCAGAATGGGCTAAAACCGCTGGTCAAGTAAAAGTACTGTCTACTGCAACTTTTAGCCTTTCTTGGTCTTTTGTGTCTAAGCTAGGCCGGGAAGACCCAAGTAACACAGGTCTAGAGACCGACTGAATTATCTGAACTAACTTTTAAATGTTAAATGAAAAAATGTTGCTGGAAGTTGCTTAATCAGTTGCCCTAGAGAATGCTTAGTGACCTCCTGGCAACCATGACTAAGTAGGTAAGTTTTGGTGCAAAGAGTTATTTTTTGCTGCAAAACCTCATAGCAATTATTCGTCAGTTATTGTGGTCATCTGTAGTTTGCATGGAAGATGTCAACTTGTCTGCAAACACTTGCCAACTGCTCACAGAGTGTGAAACAGAGAACACTTGTATTCGATGTAAACAACATTTAGGCAAATGTTCTCTGTCTCCAGTTTGCATGGCACTTTTTAAGAGTTTCACTAGACAAGCAGTTGTGAAGTGTTTGCAGATAAGTTGCCATCTTTCATGCAAACTACAGACGACCATTCCAATCAGCTAGCGGCAAAAGCAATCACAAGGCAGTTTTGGGCGTGACACCCTATTTGTAACCAATTTCCCCTGGTGACAGCCAGCAACCATTGAACAACCAGTTGGGGAATACATATTTTAACTGGAGGTTCCACGGGGTCATTGACCGATCTTGACGGTTCATTTTCGTGAACTACTTACTGGCAGATAGAGATGCAGAACATCTTCCAGTTTGTCAGCCACGTTAGAGTAGACTGAAAAAAAACTATCCAGTGATTGATTTAAAATATTCATGTTACAGTTTGTATGGTCATTTGAATTCTACTGACTTTGACCCCCTTAATCATTCCTCTGCAAAACTATTAAGTTGACATTTGGAATGAAGAAACTGATAGTCATGTCTCCCTCATGAATATGTTTATGATCCAGTCATCATGCCAGAATTTTCATTTGTCTAATACTTTGACTTATGATGAGTTACCTGCAACATTAATGGCATTCCAATCAGCCTCAATTGCTCTTTGTAATTGCATCTAATTAGCAAATGATAGCCAGATAACTATGATGAATGCTCTAGGCTACACTGCCAAGTGAGTATGTGTCACAATGAGCATCTTATCACACTGATGTTAGCTTTTAGCTCCAAGCAACATTTTGTATAACTAGCATAGAAATACAGTGTTGACTGCCGATGAATGCGACAGTATGTCACCATATGTGGAGCCCACTCCTCCTGATGCAAGTGCTGTATGTCTCTCAGGACAAGATATCCACCCACTATTAGCATAGCTTCAGAAAAAATAAACAAAAGCATCAAACTTTAAAAATCAGTCATCGTTTGCACATTTAATGGGATTCTGCTTTTAATTGCATTTCTGATATTTTGCCTCCTACATGTTACTTACAAGCTACAGATTATTTGCAAAAATGAGTTCAGTTGTACAGCTGGAAATTCACACCATCTCACAGTTCAGCACAACTTGTGATTTATGAATTTTAACAAAGCGTACTAAAGGTATGCAATGCTTCAAGTAAAGTTAAATCAAAACTACCCAAAACTGAGTTATATATAATAAAAAAAAACAGGAATAACCTTCTCTACTTTATCAAAAGCTTTCAGTGCGCTCTAACATGAATCCAGCCAGGGCACCTTGGTTTTACTTTGGTTATCAAAGGTGTTCTTCACCAAAACACAAAGCTCATTCATTAAACTCATGCAGGTATTTTAAAATTCTAAACAATCTTTGAAATTGCCCTCTGAGTATTGGCATCTAGAGGACACTGGTAGTGTTAAAAACAGCTGGGTTGAAGATCACCCCCCCCCCCCACCCCCCACCCCTGAAAAAAAAGCTATCAGCACTAATCCTGAAGGTTATCAAGAGTTCAGAAGCTCACAGACATCAGAAACTTTGATGCATCCTTTCTGTGTTCGCGGGAGCATGCTGAGATGTTCCAATTTGATAGTTTCACTTTTGAATGAGACGACAAGGACGGGCTCACGCATATATCGAGCATACCACACAGACTTTTTTTTTAAAGACATAACTTCATTAAGTTAGAAAAAAAAAATCTGTCTCTGAGGGGAGTTTCTGATGTAATAGACTATTGCTTTCTACAGCATCGCTGATCCCAGATGAGAAGAGGCGGCTTTGTTGCCATTATCTTACTAGGTTCCATCTGGGCTTCCTTTTGCTTGTATTCATAACCCAACACACTTCACTCATCTTCCATGTTAAATAATTTAGCAGCACATACCGCATTAATGGGGGCGATGCATCTCTGGGAGATGAGAGGTGGAGAGTGGTTATTTATGTACGATATCAACAGGGGAATTAGGCATTGTGTTTCAAATGAACAGGAGCTGCAAAATATAGGGATTTGAACCGTGGGTTATGCTGAGAATGTGCTAGAAAACAAGCTGTGCGTGAAAAGTTGTGCTGGAAATGTGGTAAATATGCATGTAAAGAAGAAGGAATGGAGAAATCCTGCATGGACATCAGTATGCATGCAAGGAAACTGCACAAAGTAAATAGGAAGAGCACATTTTATGAACATGTAGGGATCTTTAAGTTTTTCTCAGGCTGCTAAGGATTTTTTTTTTCATAGTAAAGTCACTAAAGACAATTTCTGTATGAATTAAGAGATCATAGTAGAGTATTATAGCATTGTTTTCTTTTTCCTATTACATGCATTCAGTTTGCACAGGAAAATGTCAGCTGTGGCCATTCAAAACAAACAAAACAAGTTCATTTCAGTTAAATAAATAGCTCTCAGTACATCCAGTATGCATCAGCAGGCTAACCTCTATCATCCACAGCGCATAATTATTAACTAAGCACATAACACTCAAAAATTCATGACTTTGAGCAGATTGTTCCTGTGCAATATTTTAGCATTGATTAACGACAGTTCACAATTAGTACCAATACAAATACTGCACGAATGGGATGAAAGCTGTACAGCAGCAGAAATTAGCATCCAGAAAATGTCACGATGTTGCCCACATGCAGAGCAATAACACAGCCAGCAGCCTCAGCAGCCTCATAGTTTTCTGATATTGCCTAAGCACACAAACCGGCAAGTGTTTGCAGCTGTTTTACATACATTTACTGCAGTCTGAAAATCAGAAAAAAAGGCTGGGAAGTGGAGTGGAAACTTAAATGGGTTGTCTCGAAGAACAAAGTGCATCGGATATATACATTTAATATGCTATTACGTGTCTTAGAACTGCGATGGGGGGGTTTGTGTTTGTTTTAAATAAACACCAGATACTTCTTGACCCCAGAACTAACTTGCAATTATAATAGAAAACATAAATTCCCAGTGCCAAAGGAATAGTGGTGAATGCAACAACAAATTGTCTGCATATTTTTACTCATGCATTACATGCATTTTGGTTTAGAGATCTTGAAATGTGTAGAAAATGTATTTTCTTTTTAGTTTTGTGGCAGAGCATACAGTAAAAAAGAAACTCCCACCAATGGCCTTAAACAGCATCTTACTCAGTAACTTGAAATAAGCAAATAACAAAAATGAAAAGGGGGGGGTGTACAATGACACAGTACAAAGCCACGTTCGCCTTATAGTCATGTTGGTCCGGGGTTCAAATCCCTTGGTTGGCCGGGGCCTTACTGTGTAGAGTTTGCATGTTCTCCCCTGTGTCTCACTCTAGCTTCCCCCCACAGTTCAAAGACCAGCATATTAGGCTAATTGGTGACTCTTAATTTAAAATTAATACTTAAACCGTAGGTGTAAATGTGAGTGTGAATGGTTGCTTGTCTCTCTGGAGATTAGTTGCTCGACGTGTACCTCCTCTCGTCCACTGACAGCTGGGATCAGCTCCAAACCACTCGTGAGCCCACTCGTGAGCCTGAATTGGATAAGTGGATGGATGGTGAAAATATAAGTATAATATTAAAATCACTTTTCTAATGGAAGACTTTTAGATCGTCCCGTGTACTGTAATTAGTATAATTTAAAAGGCTGGACACACTGATCTTCATAAGTAAATAGGTAAACATATAAATGTTTAATTTCTAGTGGGAATTTCTGTGTACATCAAGAGACACAGCTATGTAAGTTTCAAAAATAAAAAAGACGGAGCCCAACAGTTGCAATGGACCGACTAAGGGATTGGGGCACACTCTGTATGCAACTTGTATCCATGGCTATGCAGCTTTCCCCTCCATGGTTTCGGGTCCAACTCAGAGGATTTAGAGAAACTGAGAAGCAGCAAACTTTCACCAAAAGTTTACATACAGTTTTATTTGAGACAAGCAGAGGGCAAAGCTGTCATGCATCTTTGTCTTCTTCAGGAGCAGACTGCTTTCGTTTAAGCCTATTTAGTGTACCGAGAGCAAACATTTGTACTGCAAGCTGTCTTTGGTCTACTCCCTAACCACTTCTAAGTACATTTACAAGTACACTATAGAGGCACTGAAGAGGCACCCTTATTAAACTCTTCATCAGTAATTAACCTACCATCTATCCTCTCCCTGTGATCATGCTAACGAGCAATCTAATAATCCCTAGTGACTTGTAAAGTGCATGCGTCATGAATCACTCAAAGTAACTCGCTCTGTCCATAGATGGGTCCATGCTGTGTCTATATGTCTGATATATTGTTACATTATTTCCTTTTTTTACATTTCAAAATACCAGTTTACAATTTAAGTAAAACAAATGAAGAAGATTTCCTCTGTTTCTGAGTCCAAGTGTTTGTTTGTGTGCGTTCCCCCCATTACCTTGAATGACATGTGCATTCTCACTTTAACTTTGCCTTCACTTTTAATTAGTGGATACATATTTTAAGTTGACCTAACCCCAATTGCGCACCATTTGTGTGTCCTCTGGCAACAGCAAACAACTTCTTGATTTTTTCTTTTTATTTCAAACAGATGTGGGTATTTTTCAGCCTGTTCTGACAGTATAGCTCCTTTATCATTCAGCAGGCACACACACTTCAGCAGCAGCTGCATTACAGTAATTGATATTTGTATCCTGAGACAGTTAAGTAAAACAACCTCTCTGGCTCAAGGCATGAGGAGTTCCCTGAAATGTAAATGGAGCTTGAAGAAGGCTGGGAGTGATTTAGGAGTCAGTGACATCCACACTCTTTTGTTAAGTCAGTGAAAGTGCTGAGTGCAGGGCGCCAGGTCTGTCGGTTACTCTCTCCCTCTCCTTTTCCTTCTCCCAGTCATCGTCTCGCTTTTTTTTTTTCTATCACACCCTCTCCGTTTCTGTCTTAAGACATTGTTCTGGCTACACAAGCAGGCACATATGTGCACACTGAGCCACATTAGAAATATCAACTCAAAGGGGCACTTACAGGCTCATTATAGGCACAGGAAATATTTTTAAAAATCTCCTATAAGAATGATCCTGTTGTAGCCATTGTCCTAGTTCGTCGACCCAGCATTTTGAATTTATTCTGAAGTTTTGGTTATTAAATTTTATATAACTAATAAGTATATTAGTTAGTCTTGTATCCTTTAGTGCATCTATGCTCGTTATTTCTTTTTCCTGGTTCTTGTTTTGTTATGCTAGTTCCCTTCTGTGTCCAGTCTGTTCTAGCATCTCTAGTCTGCGTGTTTTATTATACTTTCTTTCTCCCTGGTCATGTTCCTGTGTCTGACCGGTGTGCTCTGTCTGGTTTCCTTTTCTTTTCAAGTAAATACGCTTGTAGTTCTACCCCTGCGCTTATCCCTTTCTGTTCCTGTAATCTTCTGTGTCTCATTCAGTTGTCTTCCCAGTCAGTCATGTATCCATGTTTGTTCTCCAGCCCCTGTGCCAAGTTCAACTCAGTCTTGGTCTGTCTATTGCTTCCTGTTTTATTTTGATAGTCTCCTGTCTCATCTATGTGGTGTTCCCAGATGTACAATCTGATTGTTGGTCAGATTCGGTTCCGCTGTTTTCCCAGGTGTTTCCCTTCTACCTAAATACCTGCTGTGTATGTATTGTCCGATCCCTTTGTTCTTCGTCATGTTGTCCCTCATTGATGTACCCTCCCTCGAAATATGTTTTCCTGTTATTTTGAAGGTTTGGTTTTCCTGGTTTTGTTACTCACGTTATTTTGTACTTTGTTTGAATTTAATAAAAGACCACTTTTTAGTTTCTCTCATGTTTCTGAGTTCTGTGTTTGGACACTACTCCTGCTTGCTACACAGCCAGTCTTTACAGTTAATTCTCTCTTGGACCAAGGTGGGACCACAGACTGGCAGCAAACCAAACCAGAGTTAACAGATGTGTATGTGGTTTAACTACACGCCAGTGTAGTAAAGACATGAAGTACAATGACACAAAATATACTGTTGAAAATATGCTGTTAAAAAAAAATTCATTCTTTCAGCTGTGTCTTCAAAACAAAGAAGATATGTTTGCACATGACAGCACACAGTTGAGTCAGCGCCATTGCAGGCAAAAAGAGAATATTGTTCCATCTGAAGTTATTAATAGGGAGGCAGACCTGCACCCAAAGCCCCAGTACACAACAGATCAGACATCAGAAACAACATTGACATTGATGAAGTCAGAAATGGAATGAAAATGAGCTAGGGTGGAGGTGGTTTCCAAAGTAGCTTGCAGAGGGCTGGCATTGACATCAGCTTTAATCAAATGATGTAATACCACCGTGGGCTAAGTTTGACTTTATGGCCTGCCTGAACACCTTACTCTATGTCAAAAATTTATTTCCATCCAGCCATTTTCTGGAGGGTGGAGGATGACAGGTAAGATACACCCTGGATGACTTGCCACTCTGTCACAGTGGTAACACCTAGGCAACCATCCATCCATCCATCCATCCATTTTCTTCTGCTTATCCGGGGTCGGGTCACGGGGGCAGCAGCCCAAGCAGAGAAGCCCAGACCTCCCTCTCCCCAGCCACCTCCTCCAGCTTGTCCGGGGGAATACAAAGGTGTTCCCAGGCCAGCCGAGAGATATAATCTCTCCAGCGTGTCCTGGGTCTTCCCCGGGGCCTCCTCCGTTTGGGACATGCCCGGAAAACTTCACCCAGGAGGCATCCTTGTCAGATGCCCAAACCACCTAAACTGGCTCCTTTCAATGTGGAGGAGCAGCGGCTCTACTCTGAGCCCCTCCCGAATGGCCGAACTTCTCACCCTATCTCTAAGGGAGAGGCCAGCCACCCTTCGGAGGAAGCCTATTTCCGCCGCTTGTATTCGCGATCTCGTTCTTTTCGTCACTACCCACAGCTCGTGACCATACGTGAGGGTAGGGGCGTAGATCGACCAGTAAATTGAGAGCTTCGCTTTTACACTCAGCATTACTGCGGCTGCTGCACGAATCTGTCGATCTCCCACTCCCTTCTTCCATCACTCGTGAACAAGACCCGGAGATACTTAAACTCCTCCACTTGGGGCATTCATACTCATATTCCAGCTTACAGTCAATTTTGATTCACTAACATGGGTGTCCTTGCACTGTGGGGGGAAGCTAGAGTACCCACAGAGAACCCACACAGACATGGGAAGAAGATACAAACTCCATGCAGAAAGACCCCAAACTAGATTCAGTTAGTGTGAGGTAACTTAGAGTGAGAAAGTAGGAATATCTAACCTATAATCGTTAGTTGACCTAACTAATGATTATAGTTAGGTCAACATTATCTTTTCCATCTAATAGAGAGTGTAAAAGATGAATACAGTTGATGTTAGGTCATCCATTTGTTTGTGAATTTCTATTATGAAGCCTTGGGTTGTGTGTTTTACTAAGTGTTTTGAAACTGGACATTGCAATCTACATGAAAGTGCACATTCATTAACAATTCATCACTGAAAAGTCAAGAACCAATGAGTTTAACTTGGATGGTCCCCCTTTCTCTCATAGAATGACCCTAATTTACAAAAGGGTCTATATGTTCTATTTGATACACCCACAAAAAGCATCAGTATAGTGTTCCCAGGTCAACAAACAAGCCAAGGTAAAAGAGCAATGAGAGTTTAGGGCTGTTTTACACTGACTTCTGACAACTGGAAGTCTTTTTGGGAGGCCCTCTAGTGGTCATAAAAGATGTTGCAGGTTTAAGACACCTACGCTTTGGCTTTGCATTTGTGATGCATAAATTTCTCATCAGCTAGAATGGCAAAATATTCACAGAGCATAGTATTTGCATACTGTAAGAAATTCTAATAATTATTGTTGTCAATTGTATTTTACCAGTTACTTGTTATGTATCCAGGACAGAGAGCTCGTGCTGCAGTGAATTTTGGCAGATAGGTAAACCAACTTTACAGTCAAGCTGTGGTCACAGTTGGATTCAAACAAGTTTTCAGCAAAAACAGAGAAAAGTTATTGCTGTTTGGGTACAGAGGTGAACTTTTATTTCTGTAGCTGAGTTCTGTTAAACATTTAGACATTTTTGGAAATAGCTTTATTTGTTTTTTGCTCAGAGCTACGGGAGAAGATTGATGCCAAAAGAAAAAAAGAATAAACCACTAGCCATCTTAGCCCAATTTTCAAAACTATGCCTCTCAGCACCACTAAAATTCCGAAATTATCACGGTGTGTGTCTTCTGTGCCACAGAAAAATGAAAAAAAAAAAAATGAAAAAGTGTTTTATGGAGCTGAAACTCTTTCACTGCTGGGCCAATAGTATTTATCATCCACCTCCTGATCTCACTCCCCTAAAAAAAAAAAAACTTCTGCTTTCAAAATGTAGGTTTTATTAACCTTATTAACCTTCATCCTAACAACAAATATGTAACACATGAGAACTACTAAAAGCATGAAGTAAATACAGCGCCAAATCCCAACAGTCACCTCAAAGCACTTTTATAGTAAACAACAGAAAGAAAACTCCATCAATCAAACAATCTCCTATAAGAGGATTTGGTGACAGTGGAAAGGAAGTACTCCCTTTTAACAGGAAGAGACCTACATCAGAACCAGTATCCAGTATTATGTATCTGTTTGTGGATGTTTGTGTTAGTGTGCATACTAAACATTGTTTATGTCGGTTTGTCGTCCATATGTTTGTTCACATCGACCTTCTTCAATAAACTCACCATTGGAGTGTACATCCTCTTGCACATTTTAACCTCCTAAGACCATGCATGCATTTTTAATTTCTCTTTGCTATTTGGGCTGATTGGGACCTGATGATTGTAAAAACAAAGAATTACATGATTATTATTTATTTTTTTTTTTTTACCAGATTTTTGTTTCTGAGAAAAATAGAATTCACATATGAGGACATTCGCTTTAAATTTCGATAGGACAGTGGCAGTATAATGTCCTCATAAGTGGATATCAGGCCCTTGTAGAGCAAAATTTAGTATTTTGGTCTAGACAACCCAAAATGTGATGTCCACATATATGGACACTAGGTCCTAGGAGGTTAATCGGCTGCACCACAGTGGCTTTTACACATTTCTAACTAGAGAATAAGCCAGCCTCCACAATCACAGAGAGCTGTTTCAGAAACAAGACACAGGTAAAACCACTGGGCCTGGAAAAAAGCCAGAAAGGAAAACCAATAAAAATACATAAAAGAAGGGAGTAGCTCAATAAAAACAGGAAATAACTATAACAGAGACACTGAATGTATGCATAGACCAGACACAGACAAGAAAGTACGAGATAATTCTTCTTTTCCAAGACAAAAACAAAGTACAGCAGAAAAAGAAAAACACTGTCTGCTTATTTGGTATGATTATAGTGAAGGAGAACCTGCCTTCAGGGTTGATAGGCTAAATGCTGTAATCACTCTAAAATTAGTTAAAAGTACACACAAGGCAGTGACTTATTTAATTTCTCAACCCATAATGAATGCTAGATTAAAATGAGTGAAAAGACAGTGTATCCCTGGAATAGGTTAGGGTTCCTTTCTTTACCCACTTCTGCTATAGTCCAGCTCCCAGGGACCCGACTAACCAGTACCGAGCTCCTCCACTAACAAATACCTTTTGTGAAAGTCTTGAAACCCACTTATCTGGTTTTAATCTCTTTCACACACTGTGCTGATACAGTTCTATATAAAATGACTAGAAATGTTATGTCAAACAGCCTATTCAAATTCGCATACAAGGAAAAAAACGCAAATTGCTGGATATGTATGCTAAACGGAGAGTGGGTGCAGCAAACGGGATGCACAACCCCTGGTTAGCATGGATTCTGGGATGCTACAAGTGCAATTCTGCAAATTACAGAAATGCATCTTCCATTTTAAAACTCCTTTAAGTTTACTTCTTGTTTTCAGGGTTTTCAACAGAGCAGACATGCCAATGGGAGATAAATGAGGTGATTTAGCGTGGCAGTCAGATATAATAATGATGTCATTTGGGAAGCACTGCGTTCATATCCATGTATGGTAAGCGAACGTAGTAATGAAAAGGACAAAAATAGACAATGTCTCGAATGTGATGAGGGGAAGATGGCTGGGGAGATGACACTAGCCAACTGCTGTAGAGAGAAACTCAGCTCTTGTTAACCGAAAATATGCTGAATGCTTCATTCTTCAAACAAACTCACTCCTTTGATCATGTCGAGGTCCTTGGATGTACAGAGCAACAACAGTAAACATGCTAATTTATTCCAAAGAAAAGGTTGTAGCATGTATTTACAATTAAATGTGAATTACCACAGGGAATACCACCTTTCGCTAACGCACAATTCCATCCCTCGCTCAGATAAAATTATAATGTCCTCTGTGGCAGTAAAACAAAACTCTGAAAATCTGAAATAAGCTTGTGTTCACATAATGGAACAAACACATAAAGAGCCCCGCTGGTTTGCCTTTGTGGCCTTATCTGACCAAGGCCAGCTCACGGCACGTCATGGGAGACTATGCGTGAGAGAGATCCAGTGTATCACATCTCGGTGACTGTGGGGAGTCAGTATCACACCAGATCTCCAGGTCATTTACCAGGGTGGGTGGTTTCATTAGTCTTCTTTGCAACAATACTCGCTGATTGCCATCTTGCTTCACGGTGATTTATAATTCTAGGCCTCTGGAGTTTGCAGAAATACCTAAAGCAACTGCTCAAATAAGATAAGAAGGGTTCTTTATGTATGGTGTTGTCTGTGGTGTACATCAGACGGGGAGAGGGAGAGAGAGAGAGAGAGAGAGAGAGAGAAGCCTCGGGGAGACACGTTACTTTATTTTTTTGCAAGCATTTACAGTTCTTGCCAGAGATGCAAGAATACAAGAAGAGCTGTTATTTCTAACTTCTGCAACAAACACTGGCTGCAAGTGAATGAGGCAGTTGTCAGGTTCAATTTGGTTAACACGCGGTGTTACGCCACCTTTAGAGGATTGCACAGCATCCGTGAGAATAAAGCCAAACCTTAGACAAAAAGGCTGCAATCATGGTACTTCTGTCATTTCAGAGGGAAAGATTCTGTCTTCATCATTGTACAATTTACATAAAATTGCACAACCTTAAACCTGAACAGATTGAGTGAGGAGGAAAGGGAGGTGGGGAATCGCGCAATGGGCTTCAAAACCAAACAATTAGAGTGAAAATATGAAAAAAGAAACCCATTCAGCGGTGTAATGGTGTTAATTGGATAGCCAAAATTATATTTAATTACTCAAGGAACCCTTTCCTAGGAGGAACCAAGCATTAGCAACCCATTTGTTTTGTCGATGCCGTTGAGCTGTAAGAATTTAACCTACAGGCTCAAAGGTTCAGCCGTTTTTTTTTAAGGTTGTTTTAATGACTTATGTTATATTTGATACGCAGTTAACTTCAAGCTGCTCTACCTTTACACCGAGACAGTCGCTGAGAGCAGAGAGCCATAAATTATGCACAAGAATTTTATTACTGCCGCAAAACAGCTAATGGTCCATGCATTTTCCCAGATTAACACTGGCACTGCTTATTGCTTCTCTATGACTGTACACACATTCAGTTCAGCTTTAGATTGTGGCCCCTTAGTTGTAAAGGTATATACATGTACTGTGCATACACATATAACGGAAAATCGGTGTTTGGTTTCATTTGAATGAGAATATCCATATATGGTTACTTAACTCTTATCTCATCTATTTCCCGTCTTCTACATGTTCTTACCTTTACAGGAAGACAAAATCATGAGATAATCACAAGGCCATGAGGAGCCTCATTATACCCCTTGAATGTGCCTCAGGGGCACCAAATCACTCCCCATTCACTCACTGTCAGAGCTCTTAAAGCAGATGAGGAAGATGCCCATCAATACGGCATCACATGCCGCTCCCACATATATAGGTTTGCGGCAGGGTTACACTGGCTTCCTTATTAAGTTAGTGAGTTAACGTGCCGAGACATGTGGCTATCTACGCGAACGGCTCATTATGGTCATGTAGGGCAACGCATAGCTCAGTCCCTCTTGCTCCCCTACCAATCAGAGGGGACAGGACAGGAATTAGTCTGACCCTCAGCTTTGTGGATGAAAAACATAGCCTGGGGCACGTCTTATAGTCTGACTCGGCCTTTACCGACGACTGAGGAGTGGACCGCTTGTAAAGTGTACTGTAGGAGAATTAGACGCTGCCTTATTTACAATTCGGTATCCTGTATGATTGCACTTTGCCCCCAAGACAGGAAATTATCCTCTGATGAAAAACAACAGTCATCAGCCCAGAGCCCTGAGTGGTTAACAGTAATTGGTGTTTTTCTTATTATGTCACAATTGATCAAATGCATGCTTGAACATGGTTCTAAAATAAAGCTTAGAAGGAAGGGCTGGAACTTGTAATAGACGTAGCATATAGTCTCAGACTAGTCTGCTTAATTACAACAGTCTGAAAGTAAAACTTATTCAACACAAATAAGGCTGATGTGCGAGCAACAGCTAGTTTTTGTAAGCAATCTACGAACCAGCTGAAAATGTACTAAAGAGAACTGAACAGTGTGTCTGACATTGTTATGAATGCATGATGCCGGAGTAATACGCATCTGTAAGTCATCAAAAGACAAGTATAGTGTGAATATGAACACACACTCATGGTTTACATCTGGCAAATATTAAATGCTATTTGCCACCAACAGCACAGAGGCTTAAAAGTAAAGTTAGAAAGCCTGAGAAATGATCATCATTTAAAAACTGCATTTTGCATTTACTCAGGTTAACGTGTAAGTGTGATATTCCAAAATAAGGAAGGGGACAAACATTTCCTACAGCACTATTTATAGAGAGATTTTTTTTAATTAGTTTTTAATTTCAGCATGCTGGCAAGTTTCATTTTTTTAACTGACACCAACGATAACATATAGCTCGGGCTGAAAAGGATTCGGTTATATTTTTTAAAAATGCATTTTTATTTTGTTGAGATTATTCCTCAAAAAGAAGCCAACTTGCTGTATTTGTTTGTTCTCAGCTATTTAATCTAAAATACAAAGGTAGTCAGTAAGTACAGACAGGATGTAGAAAGAGATATCATACACTATTTCTCATATATTCGGTTCTTTTCACAAACTCCATCATATCTTAAAAACTTTACCCCAATATTCCAATAAAGTATTTTGCTTTCAGAGGGCAGCTTTACATTGGGTTTAAAGTTTTTTGGGTTTTTTTGTTTTAAAACAATAATGGGAAAGCCATCTTTAGCTCCTATTCTCCTCTCCAGCATATGCAGTTCCATGATTACAATTTTACTTTTTGAGCTCCACTATCCTCCTTACTGCCAGATGACATCAACCAGGACAAAGGTGAACTGATCTAGGCTTCCTGTTTAACGTGAATTGCCTGGATCACCAAACTACCAATAAGCACTTAAGACAAAAGAAAACTGACTGCGTTACATTAAAAGTCAAACAATTAACAAATTTTATCTCAAGGGTGCACAGAATGTCTAAAGTCTGACAATAGAGGTTCAAACACTTAAAAAGTTGAATGCTCGCTCGGTGGATTTATGCTCTTCGGAAAATCCTGGCGGTACTAGCAGGCATAGCCTTGGAATGTTGTATATAACAACCCTGCATAACAGGTCACTCAGAAACCTCATGCTGACACACAGCTTGCCCACTTCTTTGACGCAGACCGTGATTCATTACTGAGATTCTCTAACTGATGTGCAAGGTCAACTTTATTTTAGAAACCATTTTCCATGCTTTTCTTTTTCAGAATATAAGTTTAAGATTAAAAAAGCTGGAAAAAATGCCATCCCAGTCTGGCTTGAAAAGAATTCAGGAAGAACAAGTGTATGCAGGAGGTGTACTCTCAGCACAGATTAAACATTATATGTGAGACTAACTCTGTAAGAGAAGTACATCGTCCTTGCTTTAACCTCTGCCATTGTCTTATACCACGGTTGAAGTTCATGCATCATTTAGTTATTAAAGAATACTTTACAACGGGCCCACTTCAGATTGGATTTTCAGCTTAAGGGATCCTTTTCGTTCAATCTACCTAAGCTCCTAACTGAACCTGACAGCCATTCGGCAAGAGCGGGAGGATGTGTCCACAGTTTAAGTTTAAAAGAAAACAGCCAACCTTATTTCACTGTACATTAAACCAATTAAAGGGGTGGGGAGGGAGGAAAGGGGGGTGCGATTAAATGTTAGAAAGATTTAGCCGAATGCTTGTCACGGCTGCACGTTTTACGATGGTTCACATGTATTAATTTTTAATTTTTTTTGGGAGCAAAGACCAAATGAATCTGAATGTTACATGCTGATACTAGCGGCCGCCTACAGTTTGGTGCTGGGAAAATTCATTGAAAGAACGCATACAGTTGCAAAAATAATGATGTTCATGAATAATGATAGAGGAGGTCTCAGAGGCTTCACACACACATTTTTAGTGCCAGGCAGCTAGAAACTGGCAGGATGAGGCTTATCGGGCGTGTGCCACCAGATTCTTGGGGGAAAATACTACAAATCCTACTTGGCGGGAAAACAGTTGTGCGTGCGCGTGTTTGTGCGTGCGTCTGAGTGTGGAACATGGGCCTCCCCAACAGCAAGTCCTGAGGGTTTATGGGTACAACGTGTACGCATGAGCTTTGGCATACCAGCAATATACAGTGAGTGGTGAATAAATGAGAGGGAGAGAGAGAGAGGGAGACAGCGGGAGGGGAAGAGGAAAATACAAACTAATCCTCTGGATGATTTGGCATCACAAGTTCGGGGACAATAACAGCCACGGGGTTTTCTGACCCGGGATGCAGGCACCGCAGAAGTCCCACACCAGCACCAGCACCCAGGGCGATACATGGAAAGGGCATCTCTGTACAACATACTAGAGGCCAAGCAAATCAAACACAAACACGAAGAGAGAAAACACAGGAAGAAGGAGAAACACAATAAAAAAGTCAACTCTGTCATATTCCTGGTGGAAATAGTTAATGTCACTCCACCTCTGCTGAATCACTTAGGATGAGAGCATTACGGGAGATTGTGGGCATAGTGACCAGCACGGCGTCAACGGGATCATCACAGCAATGCAAAATCAAACAGCGTCTCGTTTTTTTGTTTTTTCTTGAAAACACATCGGACGAGCGAAGAGCAGCGTCTGCTTGACCTTGATCTGAACCCTGTGTGTTTGACGCAGCATTTGTAACCAATAATGGCTCCACGGACGCACGTTCCTATCTGAACTGGAAAGGCGTTCAAGTTTTATCCCTACTGACTTTACGTGGGAGCTTAGATACACATACAGGAATTTTAAACATATAATGCCCCAGATTTCACAAATCCTGTAAAGAAAAGGCAGCTGAGCAGACACAGGGGATCGTATTTCTTATTCGTCTGTTTTCTTCCTTTCTGTCTCAGGGAGGATTCTGCAGGTTTGAATTATTAATTCTCTCTGCATTCGATTTGTATGGCTTGTCACTTTTATGAAATTATATGTGGAATCTCTCATTTTTCTGAGCACATTTTTTTAAATTCAATACCCACATTTCACCTTGCTAGAAATTCAAAAGCTTCAGCAAGTGCTATATACTGAAGTCGTATTTTGAATTGAAAAATAAATCTAATTTTTAGACACCTATTTCCAAGGGGATGTACAGTTATTTTAAAAATGCACAGGAAAAAAAAATTTTTTCAAAGTCCAACATAATTAGCCAGATCTAAATATTTTTTCACATAATCACTGAGGCACCATTGAGAGTTAAAATTGTCATGTTTTTCAGCTTCAATAAAGTAATGAGTGTAGCTGTTCCTTTAAGTGTTACAATCAAGTGTATTGTCCACAGAAAAAGCAGCTTTATAATATTTAAAAGATACAGTGGGAAAACTTTCACCACTGGATGTCAGTTGATTGGAGTAATCTGAATCATGTTTTATTACCCAAGTGTGTAATCCTAGCTAGGGTGGCCGCTGTAAGACAAACAACTCTGGTCACCCTTCATCTCTAGTGAGTGTAGGTTTTCAAGCTGCTGTTTACCTCAGCTGTCAATATGCTGGGTGTCCACGTCTATTTACTCTGAAGGAAGTTGTAAAACTTTCTGAAAGAAGCCCGATACAAATCCGAGAAACAGTGAAGCTCACTTTTGCCAGATGACAGCGATACTAAAGGGAGTTGTTGAGGAAACTCCTTAACTTTTCTGTCTTTCAGTGCTGCTGTTAGCTAGCCTTAGTGAAGCTTTCCTTGAAGTGGACTTGGATACTTAGCGAATAAACTCTCATGAGAAATAAGAATGTAATCAAACTGTTTGTCGTTGTTTATCCGGTGTGTTTTTAGCTGTCTAGAGATAGCAGTTTCTTTTAAAGAATTAATGATAATACTTGTTTTCAATAAAAGCACAAGGTAAGGGTCAGTCAGTGAGCTTCCTGATAGGGAGAGACAAGTGCCATCGGATGGCAGGATAACTAACATTAGTTGCTGCATGGCTGAACTTACTGAGCTACCAAAAAGTTGTATTTTATATAGTGAAAAATTAATTTTCCTGACAGTGATTCTTTTCTCAAGCATTATTATTAGTGTCACACACAGGACACCATGAGCCTGGGGGCTGAAGTGTACACACTGTCAGTTATCAAAAAATAGCTTCTAGAACTGTGCAACTAAAAAGCTGTAGAGGAATAGAATGGCAACAGAGTCGAGTCAATTTAAAAACAATGGACACAGCGCTGCAGCATATTAAAAAAGATGAGAGTCTTAGTCATGCACTAGAGGCTTGAATTTTTAGAATCAGCATGGAAACTGGCAGGAAACCAACATGAGGACTTAAAAACAGACGTTGGGCCTTGGAGTTCTGGATCAGCTGTAGTTGGTTTATAACATATTTAGGCAGAACCAGATAGCAGATCATTTCAGTAGCCTTCTTGGTATGAAAGAACATATCAGTTTCTCTTTGTCACTAAGGGAGAGAAATGGTGCTGCTCTTGTAATATTTCTGAGGTAATAAAAGTCAAGTTTTGAGACAAACCCACACATAACCCTCAAAGTTCAGGTCTGAGCTCTCTGGCTTTTTGGCCTGAGGTAAGTCCACTGTCCACTCTCGGGATGCTTACGTAAGACATTGTGAGATTAGAAAAAATATATGGTTCTGAAAATATTTCAGCGTGAATGAGTACCTTATTTCTGTGACATCTGAGCTCTGCGGTGCTATAGTGTCGTGTAACATCATCATCTGCTATAGCAAGTTATTAAAGGATTCAGGTGCCAAGATTCTGGGTGTGACTGTGGGGTTTTTGAAATTTTGAGGTTTAATTCTATATTCGTACATAGAATACATAACTAGGGTACATTTTTTTGAAAAAGCATAAAACTCTTGAGATACACAATTAAAATTCATACCAGAAGGGGGAGCTGTGTTGGACGGTTCATGCCTGTTACTTACGGGCATTCAGTCAGACAGGAAGTTGGACTTGATCACCCTGTGGACCAAATCACCTGAGACAGCCAAGCTTGAATGGAGTGAAAGGGTGTATCTGATGAGCTAGAGAGCAGTAGAGCATGTCAGCATTTTAAACAGCAAAGTATATAAGTGCAAGCTTTCTGCAGTATGAAACCAAACCCTCATGTCTTCAGCCAACAGTGGGGATTGATTCAGCGCTAAAAGCCTAGCAGCTCTGAGTCTTCAATGTCCTTTAATAATTGGATAAGGTCACGTTTAAGCAGTTCAAACAGTTGATTTGTGCCATTTGTTCCCAAGCAGAATACAATTTGCTCCAACTTTGGATGGTATAATCTTCGGGATTTTGCTGGCAATTTACTGGACTCTGGCCTCGGAAAACACAACATTTTCTCTGACTTCTTCCTGACATTTCTATGAAATCTCGTATAAAGTCGTATGGCTTAGGAGCTGAGCTGGAACTGGTTTCTATGTCACAGGACAGCAGGGCTGAGGAAATGCAATATGGAGCGGAAGCGGCACAGTAACCGACACCCTGGAATACTTTCACACAGTCTGAGTAACTGCCTAGGGGAAGAAAGGCTTCCTTCTGAGAGTCCACCCAACTGATTACCATGCTGAGGGAAGCTGGAGGCATCCCCTTGGAAGAAAATCCTGCTCATTCCAGATGCTAAATTTGTTGGCTAGCTGGATGTCCGAGGAGGGTGACAGGGAGTCTTTTTTGCTGTACGGACAGCCGTCCATGGTGGAAGTTGCTCCAGGGATCTCCAGACTGTGACACCCCCACACTCGCAAAAGCCAAGTCAGTTAGCAAGTACAACTCCTCACATGTGCACGGTTGCTGCTTAGGTGTATACTCACAGTTGACTTTGTGGACAAGAAGTGAACAGTGAAATAACTTTTTGTTTTGATTTCTTTTGCTCATGACCCATCCTGTTATTACAGTCTACAAAAGATGCCACTGAAGCCTAATCTCTCTTTTTAGTACTCAATCTTTAGCCAGTACCTCCTGAAGACAGTGTACTAATAGTCCTGTCCACCATTAAATCACATCTCATTAATTTAATGATTAGAACTGTTAATAATCACATCGTAATTTGTGCATTTATCTTTGCAACACTCAGCATCTCCACACTACAACAACATTCTGCTGTGCTGGCATCCTACAAGTATTTCCTTTGATCGACGGAGAGACGGTCATCTGTTTTCGATTCAAAACGTCCTTGCTGACTGTGGATATTTGGATAGAGAAAATAAAATCCATTCAGCACTCCTGCTAATGCATCTTTAGCATCGAGGCTCAACAGACAGATTGAGACATTGCTTGCCGGTACTTCAGGTTGTCTTTTTCACAGCGTGTGCTCTCAGTTTTCACCTATTATGAATACTGAAACGGCATTTTTGAATTGCCTTGGTGGCCCCTACCGCCCTCTCATATAGGCTCAAGAGAGGAAGGCATACTTAGAGACCTGAAATACTTTTAGCACTAATGTGCTGTTCAGTGAACCGTCACAGTGCCAAGATTGACACCATTTTTTACGCAGCCCCCCATTAGTGTCACTCAGCCTCCACCGTGGCACATTAAAATAAACTAATGATGTTTCTTCACCAAATGTCTTATGGAGTATTAGTCAAGAGAGTGGCTGCTCTGTACTTACTGCACTTTCCCCATAAAAAGTAGTACAAAAGAAACTCTGTGCTGTGTCAGAAATGTAATGCGGTTACAGTTATGTTACATGCAACATTCTCGCAGCGAGATTATTTTTGGCAGCGAAAGTCAATTGATGCAACTCTCAGAAGTAACACAGAATCATTGAGATGACACAAAGGGAAAACCTCCATTTTCCTTAACCTCTGTTCCCATGGTTGCTTTATTTAGGCTGTGTAGCGATGCAAGGATAGAGGATCAGTGTCAGCGAGGCGAATATGAAGCTTAGTTCCAGCCTCGGGCTATCCCCACTGCTCTGGTGGCCTGCATAGAAAGCATCTCAGGGCCCTTTTGCATGGACACCCTTTTCCCCCCACAAACCTCTCTGGACACCACTCTGGAACTACTGAAGGGGAAACTGAAATATGCTGCCTTTCCGCAAGGTCGGGCTTAGGCAGGACTGACACCTGCTGCTGGCCATGTTTAACCTGGCATCCAGAGCCTGTGTAAGCCCCGTCTTACTACTCTGTTGTGTAAGGAGCCTGCTGTCATTGCAGTTTATTTTGTAGTTAACCCCTATTGATAGCAAAGTCTGATTGGTATCTATTTTCTGCAGGAAATGAGTGACTGTAGCTTATTACACCTACGGATGTACAGGAAATATTTCAGACCTCTACAACAACATCTCTGAAAAATGTTCTGTACTGTACCACCTTTTATCTCACTGTGTACTATCCCTCAGCGTGCACACACGTTCTCACAGAGCAAAATGAAATGAAATCTGTACTAAAACAGATATTTTTTTCCTTTCAGGTCTGCCCTGCCTTATCATTTATTCAAGTTCCTGCGTAACCAGTTTCTCTGTTAGTTAACAAATTAAATGGATGCTCAATGCAGTAAGCCATTACCTTTTTAAGCAGGGGTTACGGCATGAAATGAAAGCATATTACGTCGGGTTTGATGGAAGTTCAAAGCACACCTTGACTCTTTTAATGAGAAAACAAGCTTGAGCTGGTGTACTCGCCAGGGCCCTCCATGTTATGAATAGCTTGGTCGCCTATACATTACAGCAAGAAATTCAACATGTCTGCCAGGGGTACTTGGGGAAATCACATTCCTTGGTGTGTGGGAGTGTTGCTTTTTATTACCTGCCTCAGAGCTTCAAATCCAATTCCATCTCCTCACTTCTCCCTGGGCCTTCCTCTGTCAGTGCTGAGAGAACATTGGATAGGCGATGAAGCAGCCTTATGGATGGAACGGCTATAGCCTGCAGGTGACTTTAAATTAACACCCTTCATTAAGAGCATCCATCACATGGGATCCATAGGGAATCACCACGGAACACCCATGACACATAAGTAAAGAGCTCATAGGAAAAAAAAGCACTAATGCTGAATATTTCCACATCAGTCTTCAATGAAATAATCCACCTGTCTGACAAGAATTTCCAGAAAAGGTTATTCTGGGTACAGTTGGAAGATGTCACGAGTTCTTATTTTTCTAGCTTTGGCTGGTTGTAAAACAAGGCAGACTTTCCAACCAAGGGTTAGGAGAAAGTCTCAACCTTACTGTGACAATTCTGTGCAGGAATGGAGAAGGCCTGAGCATAAATTTACAAAAGCCATTTTTTTTTACAGCACAGCTGCATCCTTTATGAGGTAGAGAATGCCTAACCAGCCATCCACGGCAGAAGACAGGCCAGGCATCCACGGTGACAGCAAAAGGGTGCTTCGTTTACATTCAGGGCGACTTAGACGCTATTCCCTTTGCCAACTTATCCTGCTGAAACAGCGGCCACACTTGGCCGACAGAGCTGTGATTTTTCAGCGGCCTGGAAGCTCCGGGGCTAGTGGAGGCTTTAGCAAGGGGAAGAGGCGAGAAATCTGGGCTGCCGAGCACACCACTGGGCCGAGATCCCTGAGTTGAATTTCTGAAAGGCTCATTATTCTGGATTGGAGAGAAAGTGGCATTGAGGGGTGGAAGGGGTGAACAGGAGCTCAAGGCAAAGTGTCCGTCAGAGCTGCTGTGGTGCGTTTAGACACATCACCGCTGGGACAAATGGGGATCAGGGGTTGGACTGAGATCATATGACTCACCCAATCCAACACCACGGTGTTTCACTGTACAGACGGTGTAAGTCGTATAATTGACGCCCTGTGGACTAGCTCGCGTTTTTCCTCCTTCCTGTCCTGATCAGCCAAACTCAAAATCATAAACAAAAACAAAGTGCTCGTTTGAACGTGCTTAATAAATAAAGACGATTGCCGACGGCGCCGCTGTGACATAATATCAAATCCAAATTAAAACATAAGAGAATGCTCTTTACTCCCTTTTATTTGAGTCCAGTCTCGGTGCAGCAGAATACATTACTATCTCAGCTTAGCACGCTCATAACTGACATCTCACCAATCTACATTCAAGGGCTTCAAAAGGGAATAAAATTATGAGGAAATTACAAGGCAAGTGAGTTTTGGTCCCATATGGGGAATTAAAACTTATTATCTGTGACAACCTGTCAGCCAGTGAGAACTCAAACATGAGCACAAAGCTCCGAGAGCCGCAGAAGGGAGCAGGGAAAAAAAAGAATGATAAAAGAAAAGGGGAAGGAAAAGAGAAAGGGGCAGTTAGAGACATCATTTCTGCGCAGACAAAGCACCTCCCGGTAGGCTGAACAGTAAATGTTTTCGACGACTGTGATTTGACAAGCTTGATCTCAATGTACAGTGTGGTCATATCGGTTTTTTTTAGATCTCACATTTTGTGTTGTATCCTGTGTGGACTGGTCCTGGTTTAAACGATACACTGAGTGCTTAGGTGCGGTTTCTTAAAGCGGACGACTCAATCTAAAGTAGGAGCGTAATAGTTAGACGCTGCAGTTATTCAGGGGAATATGTGCTGGTGATATTGGGGAAGCTAACAATAAAGGATAGGCTAAACAAATCATATATCTCCTGCCATTTAACAAGTTCAAGCATAGCCCTTCACAGTCACTTTAACCAGTTCAAGGGAATTAGAATACTCTCCGGAGTCGGCAGTCAGATGCAATTAGAGGGAATGATGGCAAATTAGACTAAATGATCACGCTGTCTGATTTAATGGGCCCGAATTGGTGCTAGCTTACACTCCCATAGCCATGATGTCATCACCATGAATCCCAAGAGTGCAAGTCAAACATTTTACTTTAATGTTCCCTGAGGAAATCCTCCATTCTTATTTGGTCCACCACCCGACCCTCACATCCCACCTGGGAATGCCGAGAGAGCCGCATGAAAGTAGAGCAAAGCCTCAAATCTTCAGAAGGAAAGAGCTTCTCAGAAGCTGGTCCAAACATCCGAGAGCTACCAAGTTAAGGCAACTTCAGAAAAGGCCTCCAAAACTTGGCAACTACTTGGAGTTTCCTTTTGTTTTTTTCTTGCAGAACATTAAACTGTTTTGCATGCGGTGGCTTTTACGACCAGCTGCGTGCTTTGCCACGGCTCGCCCTGCATATGCGAACAGAATTACGAGTCTACGGTGCGCTCCGGCAGCCACAAGTCTTCCTGTAAAATAATACAGTGGAAGGGTGAGGAGGAGGAGGAGGACGGGGATAGGGAGGAGGGTGGGGGGTGAGGTGGTGGGGATGAGCTGAATTTTGGTTGCTCATTCCTCGGCTTTGTGTCATCCTGCTGACATCTGCTACATTTGCATGGCAGCTGGAGATCCTTGGATTAAGCGCTTACAAGAGTATTGCCATATCTCATTTAACAACATAATCATCTTATGAGGGAAGCGATGTTTCATCCCCGATGCTTTACAAAGCTTGGTGTGCAGCTTCCACTTACTCTCTCTCCCTTTCTGCCTCTCGTCTCCCTCTGTCCCTCCTCTCTTTCCTCGTCTCTGTTTTCCTCCCAGCCCCTTTCCCTCCAAGCTGTCTCTCTTTTGATGCTTGTAACTTGCTGTTTGGGGTAATCTTGCTATACAGGACGTAATGTGTGCGCGGACGAGTGTAGATCACATTACTTACCAGACAAGTCCTTCACTTCTTTTCTTTTTTTTCCCCTCCCCGCCACTCCAAGGCTATCTGGTCCACAAAAGCTCAATCAACATTTCGCCAAGGTCTCTGAAACAACAACAGCAACAAAAAAAGAATGAGCCACATCAAAACACGAGCTCCAAGGGATGTCTGAGCTCTAACGCCACCTCTTGTGGGCAAATGAGAGGTCAGTAAAAAAAAAAAAAAATGTAAACCTGGAAAAACAGTGTCTTTGGAGTCTGTTAGCTTCTACTACTAATGCTAAAATGGACACTAATAACTATTTTATTTTTGATGAATATCTTTTAAAATGCAGTCCATATATTTTTAGGATGCTCCTACAATGTTCAGATAGCCTTTAAACACTTCAGGTTCATCTTAATTTATATTCTTCATTTTACGTGTTGCTCGGTTTTAAAAACTGGGCACGGCTAACGTTTGGTTCATAATCCCCAGTGGAAGAGGATTATTGATTTTGGTAAGGCCCTGAATTTTTCTTAATGCCAACATAAGGTTGACAAAATGAGCGGGTTTTAATCATTGCACAACAAAAAAATAAAAATAACCATAAAGGGAGAAAAATATTTCCATATCATCCCAGAAGCAAAACGTCAACATTAGCTCCTAATAGCCTGATTACTAACAGGAAAAATGACTCTTTTTTTTTTTCCTCCACTCCATTTGTTTCTTGATGTTTTCTTTTTAACAGCATTTAGCAGAAAACCCACCAACAGTTTAATTCAGCTCAATTTTATTTATAGTTCAACAACAGTCATCTCAAGACACTTTGTATTCTAAAGTAAAGACCCTACAATATTAGAAAGAGAATATTACATAGCCATGATAATAATGAGTAGTTCCATGTCCGACAAAAAGCACAGGCTAAAAAAAACAGGTCATGCACCGTGAACGTAACAGGACAGTTTGGGTTAGTGAAGAATTCTTAGTATTGGTGGTTTTGTCTGAAATGTCTAAATCCTGATGAATCCTGAGTGTTTCTTGTTTAGTGTATACTACTACACTGTACACACACATACATATGCAACATTCACAAGTAAGCACTGCCTTAACACAGTAAGGGTTTTGGCCATTCTATAATACAAGGCGCTTTACATGTTAAATTACTCCTTGTGTTGCATCATGTGCCATGTATGGTGCATTATTTACATTCTTGTGAAGAAAACTTCTTTAGAGAAAAGTCACTGATCGGTTTGATAAAGTCTCACTTGGTTGTTCTGATGTCTGTGTTACCCTCGGCTTATTTCAACCATCCTAAACATTTGCAAAGTGGACTGTTCGCTTTTCAGTGGTTAACAGAAGAAAGTAAATAGTCTTATCTGTATATGATGGGTACAAATTTTCTTCTTCTTCCACAGGAGATTTCAGGTGCAGACTTCTCACATCGCCTGGGATAAATTTTAGAAGCAGCAAAGTGAGAGAATAACTCTGTGTGTGCAAGAGGGGCTCTCTAATTGAAAAGTTGCATTTAACAACATACAGCTGTCTCTATTTCACATACATTCAAGTGCAAGATTTGAAGTTTCATGTACATGAATTGTGTAATAAACACAAGTTACAAACTCAGTTGTATTTGCCTGATATCCACAAATTCTCTTTGTTCTCTTCTTCATTTAAAACAGAATCAAATCCCTCCCGTCATAGCAACATAATACCAAACATGCATGGGAGATGAATAGATTGTGAATATCTCGGTAACCTATATGACCGCTGTTTGCAGTGTTCATTTTGTGCATGTAAATATCTGCAGTGAAACTACTACTTAATTATACTCACACATACAGCTAAATACAACCGAGTAAGTGTCAATTATCAATTAGTCAATACACAATTAAACTACATCGAAGTGCTATAAACGGTAAAATAACAGAGCGGGGGGCGGGGGTCATGATTTAATGACCTAACATAAAACATTCAGTTTTATAGTCATGCTATACTTTCAACAACTACATTTTCAGATCATTTAACCAAGTGCTGCAAACATTAATTTAGAAGAAGCGAAGCGATCCACTGGCTGCAGGGCACATGTGTCCCCTTTGTCCTCTGGTTAATCCACCTATAGCTGCATTGATCACAGACCAAAGTCAGCTTATAAGAAGGATTACTTGTTATGGTCTGTCAAATCAAACATACTTGTAATAATAAAGTGTTTTCAGATTGTCACCTGTGAAGTGATGCCATTTGTTTTAATGGAATATCAAAAAGCAGCAGAGAAGTTTGGCCTTTTAAATACAGTAGGAAAGGCCAGAAACAAATTCTGATGCCAGTGGAGGTGATGTTAGTATTGTAAATGAGTATGTTAGTAGTGTTCATGCAGTGCTTTATGTGAAATATATACAAATACAGTTTGCAGCTAAAGAGTGTGACGTCTTTCAGCGAGGATCAAAATGAAGAACGTCCTGTAATCTATAAGAGAAAGCATAAATAAAACAAAAACATAGCAGTTATAGCAAAAGGCACAGAAAAACAAGAAAATGTTCTGGTAAAGGACTTTTTTTTTTTCTAAAGTCAGTTCTTTACCGTGACCTTTCTGAGCTTGAAATTTTGCTCCCTTGCTTCAGACAGGGAGATAAATGGGTCCGTGTCCGCTCAGGTTACCGACACAAGTCCAATTATTTTGTCTTGGTTTTCCAATCTGGTTTGCCTTTTTAGCTTTTCCTTGAGTGTGTGATCAAATCTGTGCCTGTTCCTGAAATCCTGGCCCGCTCGCCTTTTCCACACCATGTTTATTTAATAAAGAAATCTACAATATCAAAATCATCTGATGGGCGCCTGATATGAGATAGCAGCACGGTGCAAAAATGTGCTGATGCTGTCAAGCCCTTTTTCTTCTCTGTAGTTGCTCTAGTAAGCAATTCACATTTTCTTTTTACAGTGCCTGGCAGTCATGATTGTCTCAACAAGGAGGGCAAATATTCTTGAGCGAGATGACCTTGTTATTTCTTCACAGATGGACAATTTTTTAAAGCCATGCATGCAAAAGCATTATTCAAATTCTCGTGGGCAAGACTGTTTCCATGTGCATTGTTGTGCCTTTAGTGGTCATGTACACTACCACTCCCTATGGAAGAAAGTCTTTAACCTTAAAGTGTTGCATATATGGGTACAAACAAAAGTGTGTTTATGTGGAAATAACAGCAGTTATTTTGTTGATAATTTATGCTACACCTACATTAGAAAATCTGCAATTTTTAAAGATATTGCTTTTATAAATGCTCCATTAAAGTGTTATTTTTCTAATTTAAATTGTATTTAGAGGCTTTAACTATGATGTTATGAGGACAAAATATGATCCTACAGAGACAGATCTCTAACAAGGTAACTGGTCCACTAACTCATGTGCATGTTTTGTAGGTGGACTTTAGAAAAATACCTTCATGACTTGAGACTGACGACTGAGACCATAAATGCATCAAAATAATGTTTAATCACGTCCTCGGTCAAGTAAGAAGCAGGGTGGGTTTCTCATAGACTTTACAATTATCCATAACGGACTTTTATTTTGCAGCCAGAAGAGTCTCCCCCTGCTGGCCGTCAGATAGAATGTAGGTTTAAAGCTACAATACAGTCACAGTTTTTATTTTTAAATACGGTTTAAAAAATGTTTTTATTCTTCACACAGTCGGGTTATTTTTGTGGAGATGCGTATAAAAATTTACATCTCACTAGTAATACTTTTGACTTTTTTCTGGTAGAACTGCCTTGATGTGTTGATTTCTAAAAGCTTTGCTTTTAAGCAAATTCATATTTAATCATTATCCTTAAATGAATCTATGCTGGAGGTGTGTTTGGGATCATTGTCCTGGGTAAGTGGAAGTGAGAGGTAAGTGACGGAAGTGACGGACAAGGTAAGCGACTCATGTTGTAACTGACGTCAGACGCCGGAGATTTTGGCGGAAAATTAAGCAAATGGTAGTTTAGATTTGTACAAATTCCTTTAAGCTTCAGTATTACCAAATACACTTATCATTTGTCTTATAACTAACAATATTTGTCTTAATAATCTCCAACACCCTGGAGAACAACGGGGAGAGTTTAGAGGCTCTCCAAGATTACATTGATCAGTGCTTTCAGGATCTCGTGATGAAGAAGGCCCAGAGTGCATCTTCCCCGGCCAAATCTGAGACGCCATCGTCGAAAAGACTTCGCCCGGCAGATTCCCCCGGCACAACATCGCCAGCCGGCAAAGATATTGCCGACATACTGGAGTCAATCGACAAGCGATTGTCCAGCTTCGACGCAAGGCTGTCCTTGGTGGAGATTCTTCACCGGGAATTTAAATGCTTGCGAGAATCCCTGGAGTTCAGCCAGCAGCAGGTGGAAACGCTCGCTGCTGAAAATGCCACGCTAAGGGAGTCGGTGAAATGTCTCACAGAAAATGTTACCCAGCTCAATAGAGAAAATAAAAAAATAAAAGAAACAGTTATTGATCTACAAGCTCGTAGCATGCGTGATAACCTGGTATTTTCTGGTATTCCAGAAGCCGCTGGAGAGGACGCGGAGGCCACGGTAAAAAGCTTCATCAAAAACCACCTGAAGCTGCCGGAGGACACGGTGAAGAACATCGTCTTCGATAGGGTGCATCGCCTCGGCCCCATTCGGGCTACGGCCGGGAGACCACGTCCTATCGTGGCCAAATTCGGCCACTTCAAACAAAAGGAACATGTGAAAAGCCGCGGCAGGGAATTAAAAGGAACGGACTTCAGCGTGAACGACCAGTTCCCCAAAGAGATCCTGGAACGACGCAGGGTCCTCTTCCCAATCCGACGCGGCTTCATCCAGAAGGGCTCCCGCGCTGTCATCGCTGTGGACCGGCTGTACGTGGACGGACAGCTCCACCGCGACCCCGACATCACTCCGTGGCTGTATTAACTTCACACCAGATAAGAATCCGCTACACCCTTTCCCCATCCACTCACACTAACTTGCATTAACATCTGTTTAACTTACCAGTATCAAATCGCATCTTAGGTGTGATATCATAGCAGTATTAACACCATCACTCTCCGTCAATGGTTTGATTAGAATGTTTCCGGTTTTTCTTTTTTTTTTTTTTTTTTTTTTCTCTCTTCTTGTTTTTTCTTCTCTCCTTTTCCCCTCTTGTTTTTATGCTGCTCACCCTTGTCCTTGGTTTCTTTCTTTTTTCTTTCTTTCACTGCTTCGATCACCTGCTTCCACACTCATCCACAAACAACATCCTTTATTTCGACACATACGCACAGCACGATCACGCACAGTCATGCGCTCAACGGCAGCACATTTACATCACTCAGACAGCGCACACAGTTGTATAGGATACACACATTTAACCCAAGCGTACTCATCTTAGTAAATATGCAAACACATAGTCAGACTCAGGGAGCATCTCGCCACACACTTTTTCTCTCTCTCCCTCTCTTTATTTATGAACAAGTGATGTATTCTCTCCACCTGTCTAAGCGACACACACAGCATACACCCCTAGTTATACACAGACATCTATGGGTGCACTGAGATTCGTTACATGGAATGTAAATGGAGCTGGCTCCAGAGAAAAGAGGTTAAAAATATTTAACCAACTCAAAAAACTACAGGCAGATGTTGTCCTTTTACAAGAGACCCACAGACCTCTTAGAGGTTCGAATGAACTTAAAACACCTGAGTTTCCTAATGTGTTCTCAGCTTGTTATAATTCTAGACAAAGGGGAGTAGCAATTTTAATACATAAAAATATTAATTTCACAGTACTCGATACAGTTATAGATCCAGAGGGCAGATTCTTAATCATTAAACTATCTATACTTGATAAAAAGCTATGTATTGTAAGTGTATATGGTCCAAATGTTGATGATCCCTCATTCTTTCACAGTTTTTTCAGTGCACTCTCTGAACACTTAGATGGCACACTTGTTCTTGGAGGCGACCTCAACCTTGGACTAAATGAAGAAATGGATAGGCTCAATACAGCAGGAACTCAGCGTAATTGGCAGTCCACAAATATAATCAAACAGTATATGAGCGACTTTGGTCTTTGCGATGCATGGCGCTCCCTTCACCCCACCAGTAAGGAATATACTTTTTTCTCACATGTTCATCACTCCTACTCTCGTCTGGATTATTTTTTGGTCAGCAGCTCACTGCTGAGTGACATTTCAGACACTGAGATTCACCCTATAGCTGTCAGCGATCATGCTCCTGTATCTTTAACACTAATGCACAAGAATAATACTACGCCAAGTAAAAACTGGAGATTTAATACATCACTGCTTAAAGATGAAGACTTTATTAAATATTTTAAAAAAGAGTGGACTTCATATTTAGACTTTAATGACACTCCCGGAACATCAGCTTCTGTTTTATGGGAAGCAGGGAAAGCCGTGATGAGAGGTAAAATAATTTCTTTCTCATCACATAAAAAGAAAAAAGAAAACAAAAATATTCAGGAATTAGAAAAAACCATCAAATCACTAGAAGAAGCCTACGCGTCCCACCAAGATCAGGAAACATTGAACAAAATACGCAAAACAAAACTAGAATTAAATGAGATAATTGATAAAAAAACAAAATTCTTAGTACAAAGACTACGCTTACAAAATTATGAACATAGTAATAAATCCGGTCAATGTCTAGCAAACCAGCTAAAAATAAATAAAGAAAAAACAACTATATGTGCTGTTCAAGATTCATCTGGGAACACAATATATGAACCGAAACAAATAAACAACATTTTCAGGGATTTCTATAAAACGTTGTATTCACCACAAATAAACCCATCTAAAAAGGAAATTGATCAGTTTTTAGACAACATAACTCTCCCAAAATTATTAGACACTCAAGCAATGGCACTGGATTCGCCACTGACGCCAGGTGAACTCCAGGAAGCCCTGATAAATATGCCCAATAATAAGGCTCCAGGTCCAGACGGCTTTCCTGCAGAATTCTACAAAGAATTCTGGACGATTCTAGCACCAGTTTTTTACAGAACGTTGTTGGAAATCAAAGAAAATGGCAGACTTCCACCAAATATGAATTCTGCAAACATTAATCTCCTGCTAAAACCAGGCAAAGACCCTGTATATCCCTCAAGCTATCGTCCAATATCCCTTATAAATGTAGACCTTAAAATAATTTGCAAAGCTCTCTCAAAGAGACTAGAGAAAATAACCCCCCTCTTAATTCATCCTGACCAAACTGGTTTCATAAAAGGTAGGCACTCATCAACAAATACACGTAGATTACTTAATTTGATAGACTACTCATACAGTAAAAACCTTGAAACTACAATATTTTCTCTAGATGCAGAAAAAGCGTTTGACAGAGTTAACTGGAAATTTCTATTTGCAACTTTACACAAATTTGGTTTTGGATCTTCTTTCATCAACTGGTTAAAAATATTATATAATTCCCCAACAGCTTGTGTCAGAACAAATGACCAGACATCCTCCAGCTTCTGTCTCCTGAGGGGCACCAGGCAGGGATGCCCACTCTCCCCTTCACTGTTTGCAATTTTTATCGAACCACTAGCAGCAGCAATTAGACAGAATTCAGTAATTAAGGGCATAAAATGCAAGAACGTGGAACATAAAATCAGCCTTTATGCGGATGATGTGTTACTCTTTCTCCAAAATTCACAAACCAATATCTCTGGGGTGATTGAACTGATAAACTCTTTTGCAAGAATATCAGATTACTCAATTAACTGGTCAAAATCTACAGTCCTTCCGATTAATTGCTCCTTCCATAATTCCTCTTCTACTCCACTGCAATCGGGAAATATAAAATATTTAGGTATTAATGTTTCTCCCAAGCTTGCAGATCTAACTAAATTAAACCATATCCCACTTTTAAAGAAAGTAGAAGGTGATCTGGCTAGGTGGAAATGTCTACCCATATCACTCATGGGAAGGGTTGCCGCTATAAAAATGATGGTATTACCAAAAATAAATTATTTATTCTCAATGATCCCAACTAAACCGCCGCAAGATTGGTTCAGATCTCTAGATTCATATATGTCCAAATTCCTTTGGAAAAATAAGCCCCCACGTATAAGCTTAAAAACACTACAAAAGACCAAGGATAAAGGAGGATTAGAACTACCTAACTTTCAGCACTACTTCTTGGCCAACAGGCTTCAGTTTATCTCAGGATGGCAAAAACATACCCTCTTAGATGAACCTTGGCTAGATGTAGAACAAGCACTTTGCAATAATCTAGAGATTTCAGATCTACCGTTTATCAGCTCAAACATCCAACGACATGAATGCTTCAAAAGCGTCAACATCAGCTCCTCTCTGACAGCGTGGTGGGAGTTTCTGAAGTTGACAGAGTCTCCATTAATCCCATGCAAACGTACACCTATCTGGAACAACCCTGACATATTACAAAACAATAATATGATAAACTTTTCAGATTGGAGTAGTAAAGGAATCAAATATTTAGAACATATACTAGAAGGAACAGAATTTATTTCATTTGACAGACTAGTTACACAATATGGGATCAACAAGAAAAGATTTTTAGAATATCAACAAATTAAATCCATAGTAAAAAAGAGATTTAAACCGGGTCAAGTTGAACTACAAACACCACCAAGTGTGGTTCAATTTCTTACTCTTAAAACCCCCAAATTACTATCCAAAATATACAGAATGCTTTCTAAAACAGATGAATCAATATCACTTCCTATTGCAAAATGGGAAGCGGATTTATCAGTTAACTTAGACCAAAACTTCTGGTCTCAGATTTGCTTAAAAACCTTTCATTTAATTAGAAATCCCAGTCTTCAATTAATTCAATACAAAATACTACATAGAGTGCACTATACAGGTCATCGGATGTTCAAGATGGGCTTTACGTCTACCAACAACTGCTCACACTGCCAAACCAATTCACCGGACAATTATATCCACGCTCTTTGGTTCTGTCCACCAGTTCAGAAGTTTTGGCGTGAGATATGTGAAGACTTATCAAAGTGTCTGAAATGTAACATTCCAACTTCTCCTTTAGTATGTTTGTTGGGCAGCTTAGATAATGTCACTACGGAAAAGAATATAGCCCATATGGTTTTCACTGCCCTATGCATAGCCAAGAAAACAGTCCTCATGAACTGGAAAAATAAAAATAATCTTAATTCTAACCAATATAGAAATTATCTATTAGATTACATTAGTCTTGATACAGCCTCTGCCACCACATCAGATCAATTGCTCTGGGCTCCTTTGATCAGCTCCATCACCTAGTGGGGGTGGGGGGCCATAGTTTGGTCCCACCTTCACTGTTGTGATTGGTGTGGGGGTAGGGACAGGCTTAGGGCGTCGGGGGGTTCCCCAGGAGCATCTTCCTTGGGGGGCTCAACCCGGGGTAGCGGTCATGGCCAATTAGGGGCTCTGTTGGCTCTTAGGTGACGGTTTCCTCGTGGCTGCGTGCAGCGGGGCTAGGGGAGGGTCTGTGCTGACGGACGTGGGTTACTGACCTGGTAGCCTGGCTGCCCCTGGGTGGGTCCGGGATGGGCGTGAGGTTCTGGGGGCGCTCCGTCTCTGGGCTGGGGCCCTGGCCGGGCCTCAGGGGCTTGGGTCCTGGTTGGTGTGTTGCCGAGGTTGTGGGCGGGTGGGTGTATGGGGGCCCGGCCCTGGCGCGGGGTGCCGCCGGTGCATCGAGCCACCTGGGGGGCTCTTCAACTGGTGGGGGAGGTTGTCACATCTTGCAGGAGCTTTCCTCTCTTCAGGAACTCTCTCTGCAGGAGGGGGAGATACAGGAGTGGTGGAGGAAGATCTCAGCCTGGGCGTCTATTGTCTTGTGTAGTCTGGAAGATGAGTGGATGATGGGGTGGGTGCAGTTTTCTCTGTGGTGGGGTCAGGTGAATTGTCCCGGGCTCTGTGGGGCCGGGGGGCGCTGCTGCACTGGGCCCCGGTCCGGATGGGCCTGGGCCCCCTTTCCCTGGCGGGTTGCACAGCATGGGGGTGCCTACTGGGGTCAGCGGGGGAGCTGGCCCAAGGGAGGGGTCACTTGCCCCTCCCTTCCTTCCCTCCCCATCTCCAGCGGCCTCCCTCTTCCTGCTCCACCACAATCACCCACACATGCAGGGCCTTGGGGTAGGGGTGTGTCACCAGGGTGCAGAGGAGACATCCCCCCCCTCTGTCCCCTTCTGGCTGCCTCTGCCTCAATTTTATCCCACAACTTAGACATTCACATTACTCACACTCTCATTACACATACATATAGGATCTTGGAGGTGGGCACGCTACACGGATTCCAAACTACCATCAGGGTGTACACCTCACCCCTGGCGTCGTTGCCCACCTCTCAATTTTAAATACATGTAGACATTGAGGGCTAGCAGGAGGGGCTATATGCTTACCTGCTGCTCTGGCAGGTGGCTCCATGCCCTCCTGGGTTTTAAATGCACCTTAGAACACACATACATCAACAGTACATATGAGCGGGTGGAGGGAGGTTTGGAGTCTTCCTACACCCCCGTTCTCTGCGGCCTGCTGGAGCAGGGGGGCTAGGAGGAGGAGTTGGCCGTCCGACTGGGGTCTGGTGTATGGGGCCTCCCTGCTGCTGCGGAGTCGGGGCGGTCTGCTTCTCCCCACCGCAGGGAAAAGGGTTACACCACCTGAGTCTGGGTGCAGTTTCCCCCTCCAGGGGCAAGGGTACCTAGACTCGGGGCTTAGAGTACGCTTGGGGAGTGTGATTGTGTGTACAGCGTCTCTCTATGTCTGTCTCCACGTTGGGTGAGTGTTGAGCAATTGTATATGAGAGCATGAGGGTGGGAATAGATGTTTGTATCTGTGTGTGCCTGTTTGTCTGTGTCTATATGTCAGGTTGGGTATCAGACGCCACCTCTCTGAGGACATCTCAGGCCCTCCAAGGTTTGGAGGCCCATCTCCCCCCACCACTTCCCCTGCCGGTGGCGGACGCCCTCAGACATCGGTGCGTTGGTGGTTCTCTGTCTCCGGGGGTGGGCGCCCAGGTACCCACCGGCTCACTCCTTGGCGGCTGCTTATTGGGGCCTGGAGCCTGGGGCTCGCTCGGGCCACCTTGGGGATGGGGTGCCCTCGGCCTCACGGCCCGGGGCTCGGCCACTCAGGCACAGCTGGCTGCCGGCGGAGCTCACGGGCACGTCACTGCAACCCCCCCTGGCTTCTGCTCCGCGGCTGCTGAGTGACCCCTCATCTGGGACTCTCCTCAGCTCTTTCTGGGATAGTGGCGCGGCTGCCCCTCTGTTGGTCTTCCTTGGTCTCTTGTGTTCTGGGGGCCTCTGGATGTCTGGAGTCTTGATCTCCTCCATACCTGCTTCATGCCCTGGAGGTCGGGGCAGTGGCCCCCCACACCCTCTAGCAGATCATTACATGAAGGAACCTTTTAAAAACAAGCGCGTTCATGCTCACAGGTGTACACACGGGTGATCACACACACAAATTACACCCTTTTTGGCTCCTACCTCAAAGCACACTGTGCGCTGTCGATCTCACGTGCTGCACAATAATGTTTAATATTTAGTATTTACTGTCATATTCTCATATATCATTGTGATCTTGTTTATTACTCTCGTTTTCTTCTGCTTGCTTTCTTTTTTCTTTCTCAACAGGTGATCCAGGTGATCGATATATGTATTTTTTGTCTGCTTATTCTGTTGGTTTTTGTTTTTTGCCCTTTTTCCCCGTCCCTCTTCTCAGGTTTTTTTCTTTCCCTCTTTCTTTCTCCACATTCTCTCCTCCAGTCAAGTCTGTCCCGTATTCAGCAAGTGAAAATAAAATAAACAATAAAAAGTTGAATCAAATGGACCATTACGGCAAGGCTGGGATGGTCCATTTGGTAAAGTAAATCCGTTGGGCATCTTTCTTCGCCTTTAGACAATAATTCTGATGGCAAAAGAACCAAACGGGACAGGTTTAAAAAAAAAAAAAAAAAAAAAAAAAAAAAAAAAAAAAAAATGAATCTATGCGTGTGTCAAACACACTTTGGCTGGGATAGAAATCCGTAGTGATCTCGCAGTTTCTACCCTACATCACATCCTAATCATCTTTTTTTTCCTTTGTAGGTCAAAACTTCCCCAGGACACCACAAAGCAACAAAATACAGTAAAAGTACAAGGTGATATTAGCCTTTGAATGAACCGTTTATATAAAAGGACGTTTGCCACAGGGTGTATTTCTTCTACTCTGAGACCTATTTTATGTCTAAATTCATTTGGGGACATTACAGGTCACAGTGTCCATTTGTTTAGTACAGTTTCTGGTCATTGCGAAGCAACCTTAGCCTGTATGTACCATATTATATGCTCTGTAGCGTCTGGGTGTTGTGCACCAGCGTGGCTTCTTCACAACCTAATTTCATCTTTTCTTGTCTGAGTTTAGTTTACTTACTAACTTGCAAAAAGTAAATACTAAGGAAATTTTCCTTATATGTTTATAGTTTACATATATTTATTCTTTATATATAAAAAAATAAAAACAACTAAGCTCAGAAGTCTGGCTGGTGTCAGGCATAGATTGAATGGGCACCTGTGAAGGGGTCCAGGAGCCTGTACCAGAACTGGAGTCAAGTGCGGGATGAAGTGCAGAGGCAGAATAGCTGAGCTAAAGTAGTTTTTATTTACAATGGCTTAGGGAAAATGAGGAGACATAAAACCTAGGAACTTAGCATGGCGTGATATACAATATAGTGCTTGGTGGGGGAACGCTAGTGTGGGGGCAAAACAAAACCTAGAAACTTGGCTTAATACACAATACACTACAAGGCAAAGAATCCTAGCATGGTAGTTGAAGGCAAATTCTCTTAAGCGGAGACTGGTGGTGTGGTACTCGTGGAGCACACTAGAAGGATAGAGAGAGAAAAGGAATTTGTGGGTGGGGCCAGGGGTTACAGTGATTACTGGAATGGAGTGGCAGGAGGGGGCTGAGACTCGGAGGTGGGAGGCAGAGGTCCAAGTGAACCAGCCTCCTAGATCGACATCAACAGATTGATGGTGCTCCTAGGAGTGTGGCTGAGAATCCTGAGAGGGTTTGTGTCCAGAGTCCAGAAGGCAAACCTTAGTAATGATGTCATGGTGTAGCGGGCCAGTAGAGCTCGGAGAGAAGATGACAAGGTAAGCATAGAAGGAACTTGGCTCTTGAGCTAGAGTTTGAGCCTGTTACCAACTTAGGGGGGCTGACAAACTAGCGGTAAGGCAGCAGTGAAGCTGGCCATTAATACTCTCCATTGATTGCCCAGAATTAACTCCAGGTGTGCTGCCCAGGTGAGAGTATGGTAGGCCTGCTCCAAGGTGGGTACAGGAGGCAGGGATTCACATAGGCCACACCCAGCTGCTTACACAGACCATGACAGGCGCCATCTATGTTGTTTTTTTTTTTTAAACAACACCATGCACATCTTAATGAAGTAAATAGTGGTGCAACTGATCCAAAATCTCATGATTCGGATCGGATCACGGTTTTAAGTCACGGATCGGATCAATTTTCGAATCAGCAAAAAAAGACAAAAATTTAACTCGCCATTTACTTATTTAGGTATTTTTTTGCCTATTAAAAAACATTCAACTCAAGACTCATTCCACGCAATTATATAAAAACAAATTAAGGTGCAATATAGGGCAGTACAGGGCTTTGTATCTACCACTCTGCTGTGATATAATGAGCAGTCACGGTCACAAAGCTTCCCGTTGCCCTGGAGGCCCACCCATTTGTAGTTAGGACAACAGAAGATGCCTGGGACAGTTCAGGCATAACTTTAGACTTTTTCTGCTCATACATGCTTGGAACGATCTTGTCACTTAAGTAGACGTGCAACAGGATATCATAGCGTGGCTCAAGCACGTTCATCATAGTTTAAACCCCTTGTTTTGCACAACGGAATACGGCCTCACGTCTGCAGCTAAACACCCCAGTAGCTTTTGTAATAGCTTTAGCCCGGACGGATTGGGCAGCAAATGGCTGCTTAAACGCCACAAACTCCTCTGCTCCTCCACTTGGACCGCTAGCGCTGGCCATAACTATGGCTTGACAGACTGACCACACGCACCATACACATACTTTTTTTCTTCTTTTTCGAATCTTCGGATCACGTGCATGCCCAACCGTGGAGTGGGATCGGCCCAGATTATGGATCAACAGTGATCCGTTGCACCACTAGAAGTAAAGCATCTCATCAGCATACTATCAACGTCCTACTGATACTTGCATTATTTGTCAAACTTTGGAAAAGTTGTGGTGTTCTTTTTATTTTAGTCAAGACAAAAGCACATCTTGTGTCTTTCAGAGGGGAGCGCACTCTTTGCCATGATGCCAGTTTTTTTTTTCCACAATGTTCAATAATATTAAAGCATTTTTCCCCCATTTAATTTGATTAATTTCTAGCCATCGGAAGAGAAACTCTCCATGTATTCACAAAGACTGCACATACTTACATCAGTATTAGTGTCTGTTCAAAGTTCCCCACATTAAAAAAATGTTCTGATTATTAATGGAGATTCTAGTCTTCGTGTAAATTTGTCATGACCAACAAACGTGACAGGATTAAAAGAAAAAAAAAAACAAAACACCAATGCTGTCGTGGAGCATAGCGAAGCTCTGAAGAAGCCCAACCAGAAATCACCCAAAACCATCACAGGAAGCGCAGCCTGTTTTCCCGTTTGATCACTTTAACCATGACTAATGTCTCAGATTAGATATGGATGCAGAGCAAACGACCAAAGCGTTTGGGTTGGAAAAGACAGTATTAATTCACTGCGTTATTTATGAGCGATATGTTTATTTTCTTCAGTAGCTCCAGCTAAACATATGGTGTGGTAAATTGAGGCGGCTGAGAGGAACAGGTGGTCAGTTTTTTACAGGACGGTTTCTGTATATGAAAAAAGG
Organism: Pelmatolapia mariae; assembly: GCF_036321145.2. NCBI lineage: Eukaryota > Metazoa > Chordata > Actinopteri > Cichliformes > Cichlidae > Pelmatolapia > Pelmatolapia mariae. The sequence continues at coordinate 77,488,698 of NC_086229.1, forward strand.
GAGAAATAGAAAAGTGAGAGAAAAATAATCTAGAGGGAGACTGGATGATTTTTTTGAACTACGAAATAAAAACAGAAACAAATGGACCCGTAAACAGAACTTAACTGATCAAACAGTGATCACTATTAGAGTTACAGTTAGTTATAATTAAAGTTAGGTTCATAAGTATAAGTAACTTTTTGCCTTGTTTTATTGCCACAGTGGACTTTAAATCAAATGATCAAACTATGTGATTGAAGTGAACTTTCAGCTTAAATTCAAGGGCCTCAAAATGAATCGCACAATTGACTGACAAGCAGTTTCATGGCCAGGTGAAACCTATTCCCTTGTTATTTCATGACAGAGTAAGCAGATAAAAGATCTGGACTTGATTCCAAGAGTTGAACGTTGCATTTTACAGAACTCTTAATCTGAGGTCCAAAGAGATGTTGGTGCAAGTGAAGGAGACCATCGTTAGACTGAAAAAAACTGGAGATGGGGACGAGGTGGACACGAATGAGAGTTTGAAAGGGAGAATGACGGAGCACTGAGATTCAAACCGCGCAGAGTGAAGACTGAAAGAAGGCGGGCAAGAAGATAGCTGAACTAGTTTAATGATTATAATATTCACTTTAACAGCATAGGAAAGTGGTAGTGAAGTAAAGAGCACACTAGCAGCCAAACACCCAGGAAAGAAGGCAGATGAATGATTACAGACCTCTCTTATTGAACTTACGGATAAGCTTCATTAAAATGGATGCTCACGAATTCTTTCCTTGGATAAGAAAACTCCTTTCACATCATCTAACCAAGTCAAGAACACTCTCAAGCAAATATAGTGGGTTTGCAAGATGCAAACCACTGGTTATACTCGAAGACTAACAAGGCGAGATTAGGCTTTGCCAGAAAACATCTAACAGAGCTCTTAGCTCTGAAAAACAATCTTTGGACAGATGGAACCAAGGTGTACTTTTACCAAAATGATGTGAAGAGAGAAGTATGGTGAAAGAGAGAAACAGCTCTGTTAAATCCCTTGAATTAAACCTGAAAGTGTGCACTTCAGTCCGACCTTGTTTCAATTAGAATCCACTGGAATGGTGTACAGAGGCAAAACTACAAAAGCTCAGCTGTTGGACAAATATTCACGGATCTGCCTCCATGTGTACCCATCATGTATGTGTTCTCATACAGGATGGATAGGGGGAACCCTTTCCATCCTGTATGAGAACACTGGGAATTTCAGAGTTTCTTTTCATGATCTTGTATACTCATTTATTAAGAGTCAATAAATCAGTCGTGTTTACTCTCATTAAAGCCTGCACATAACTATTCTTGGCACCGTCTAATCGGCACACCTGAACAACTCGATCATTTCTTAATTCTCAGTCTGAATTACTGACTTTTGTTGATGGATTTCATGGCACGTTTTTGTGCACCGAGTAGAGGGAGGCCATGGTTCGCTAATAAGTAAACTCGTTACCACGCATGTACAGGATTGTTCCATTGAATAGAGACTTCTCTCTGAGGCATTGGTGTAATGTTTCCTCATGAAGCTGCTTATGGGGTGTTCACACTACCCCATAAACAGTAACCCTCCACTTACCTTACAAGCAGCTATCCTTCAACTCTTTCTTTCTTTATCTCCTGTGAGTAGCCATGGGGATGGGCTGTAGCCCTGGGGCACCCTTTTAAATGAGCAAATATCTTGTGATTACCCGCCAGAATTCTCTCCTCCTTTTTCCCCTTTTTTTTTAACTTCCTACTTCCTTCCTCAAAGATTGAAATACCCTTAAAATAAGATTCTGCGCTCATGTGTTTATGTCAACTTCTTAAATGTGTTGCTTCTGCTTTAATGAGACAAGACTACACTCTTTTGTTTCCTTAAAGCAGCTGAATGATAAACAAAATAACGCTGATAAAATAACGCTTAAAACAACAAGGGTACTACCGGCGCGGCGCGCAGCTTTGTTTTACAAAAACAGCATGTTTCATTACCTCTCACTGTAGATTTTACACAAAGCAACAGTTGGCCGGCACATATGGCAGACAAAAACGTGGGCACTGTTGTGTGGCCCTGCTTCATTGTACACAGATGTTTGGCTAGAGTAGGGGAAAACATAACAGAAAAGGAATTTGGTATTAATTAAAATTTCCAGCTTCCTAGATTGACATCAACAGGAAATGTTGTACAATTGTTTCATCATTCCAGTATAGCATTTGTAGGTTTGTTTTTTTAAATAAAGCATTTTATAACAGTTTTGTGTTTCCCAGGGCGAAAGCTAAAGTTAAGATATGCGATCACTGCTGTTTGTCTGATGTTAGCAAGACTGTGCCAACCCAATATTTTGTGGGGTTTTTTGGAAGGTGGTGTCTCTCCATGGTTCAAACCTCCTGGTCGGCTCAGGACTTCCTGTGCGTCCCTCAGTTTCCCCCCGCAGCCTAAAGACATGCTTGTTATCTAAACTGGTGTTTCTTAACTGGCCTTGTAAATGTGAGAGTGTGTGGTTGTCTGTCTGTGTTATAGCCCTGTGATGAACCGGCGACCTTTACAGGGTGTGCCCCGCCTCTCATCCAGTGTCAGCAGGCATAGGCTTCAGCCATTGGATGGATTGGAATCTCCTTCTTGCTCCCTTCAGGGGTCGGCACGGAGGATCATCTGCCTCCATCTCACCCTGTCCTTTGCATCTTCTTCTGTCACACCAACCCTCTGCATGTCCTCCTTCACTACATCCATGAATCTTCTCTGTGGCCTTGAACACACCTTCCCCTCTTTCCTCCTCCTTTGTCTTCATGCAAGAGCAGATTTGCACCGTTTCCTGCATGGAAATCTCCTCATGAATTGGTTTTTGCATCAAATGCCATTTCTGAGACAACCTTTCCCATTTATCCAGGCTTGAGACTGGCACTAGGAGTACACCGGCTTGTCCTGGCACAGACAACCAGCCCAACTGCCATGTTTGCTTGTGCTGCTGGCTTTAGGCTGCTCAGGAGTGACATTTCCCTAAATGACTACAAACTGGTGCCGGGCATTGTGCTTTACTTCCTGTATAGCTCTAATTTCCTCTGTGTACGGCAAAGCTGAAAGTGCATAAGCTTCCAGCATAATTCACCGACATCACCTCTTCCAAGTGGCAACATTCACAACAAGCCCTCTGAGCAAGCGTTGTAAATAAAACGTGAGAAATTACGAGTGCTGCGCATCAATCACATTGATTCTCCCGGCCTCATCATCCTGTATTAAGTCCTTTAGTATAATGTTGTCAGTGGATTTGGCGCAAGGTGTCTTCACGCTGCCAGTGTCAGTTCATTTAGACGCTCCCCCGGAGCCCTGGCAGCTATCATTGCTCATAACCACCATGTCAGTCAAAAACAGGGGCAGAAACACAGCATCTTGCCCTACGGAGGTGCTATCACGATGAAGGGAAGAAAGACGCCACATCTTGGTGAAAGGGTGTGTTAAATGTTGTTTCTATGAATATCAGATATGTGACTCGGGCAGAGGGAGGCTTTAATGGAAGTAAACTACTTCTGACACTCTTGACTGGCAGTTTGCTTTCATGGTAAAGCACATTCACCGTGACACGAGCACTCCCACCGGCAGCCAGCGAATGCTCGCCCCTGGATCCCTCACTTGTCAAATGTTATTTTTGAGATAAGCACGCATGATTCGTGTTTTGATAGCAGAGTCTCAAATGTCACCTTGCGCTGATCATCAGAACTTAAAGTCCTTCCAATAACAATAGCAAGGACTGAGCATCCGAAAGCTGCTTTTTTTTTACAAAAAGAAAGAAACTGCCCTTGGTGTGGGTCCAGCTCAGCGGGGGAAGCTGCGTACGTTTCATTCCGGAGATCGAAAATGTCCATTTTTAGGCCAAATTCTCCATTCTAAATCTGTTTTTCCATTCGGTTTCCAGGTGCATGCAGTGTGAGACAGCGTTCGCTCTTCCCTCATCCTGCATTCAGGGGATGTATTTATCGACTGACAGTCAGAAAATAGGACACAGGAAAACATGTGCAGCCGGTACATTGGGGTTTCTGGAAAGATACACACATTTCCAGGGTTGTGTTCATCGCCACAGCTATCGTGGAAGAGTCCCGTCTATCTTGATGGACCCGAGGTTACAATTTGCATGTATGGAACTATTTAATAAATGCATTTGATTGATTTGGTAGCAATCTTTTCCCCCATTCTACCTCCCTTCGGATTAGAAATGGAAATAAATCCTACTGCATATGCCATAAACCCATGCGTTTATATACTTCACATTTTTGCTCATGCAGATTGCAAAACCTCCGTCTTCTGCTCTTTGTGGCGTCTGGGGGCGATCGTGGCTCAAGAGTTAAGAGTTCGCCTAGTAATCGGAAGGTTGCCGGTTCGAGCCCTGGCTTGGACAGTCTCGGTCGTTGTGTCCTTGGGCAAGACACTTCACCCGTTGCCTACTGGTGGTGGTCAGAGGGACCGGTGGCGCCAGTGTCCGGCAGCCTCGCCTCTGTCAGTACGCCCCAGGGCGGCTGTGGCTACAACGTAGCTTGCCATCACCAGTGTGTGAATGGGTGGATGACTGGATATGTAAAGCGCTTTGGGGTCCTTAGGGACTAGTAAGGCGCTATATAAATACAGGCCATTTACCATTTCCACTTCCATGTGAAACATCAGCCTCAACATGTGAGCGCTGAAGAAAATGATAGAAATAGCTTTCTTTGTCATATCCATCAGAGATCAATTAGAAATGATTAGAGGTGGTTAATTGTTACGTTTTTTTTTAATCTAGGAAAACAAATAAAGAGGCGTAAATCTAACATTACGCTCACACCTCCCCTTTTATCACAGTGTCTGCAAAAAGGAGATTATAAGCTTTCATCAACAACTGCATTTTTTCTTTTTTTTAACAACTAATTGCCATTTAATTCCCCCAATAAAATGAAGGTGAAAAAGTTTTAACAGCTTTTCCTTTCCATGATCATTTTCTGTGTTCCCTATTCCTCCCCATGTTCCACAACCCAATTAGGGCTGCGCAGAACTGTGCAATGCTTCCGAAAAGCCCTGAGCTGCACGATGGCTCTGAATGCCCAAGGTGTGTTATTATCTTGTATTAGTGCACCACCTGCCTTGCCATAATGATTAGGTAATTGGCTCAGTGCGTGTCTTGAAATAATAAAGAAAGGAGACGTTTTACTCTGATTAAGGAAAGAAAGCGGATCAAGTGAGTGAGAGCGAGGCCACCAAAACCTGCAAAACACATTTGCTGGTGTAAAGTCAGAGTCTATAAAAATTTAAATATAATAAAAATTCACTGCGAAGTTTAAGTCAGTAATTTGGAAGCAATAGATGTATCATTAAATAGCTATCAGGGATGCTGAATGGCTTCAGGAGGAAGGAAAGTGAGCTTGAGACAGAAACTTTATACATAACGAAAAAAATCAAATATCACAAAGAGAAATTAAACCAGCCACTTAACGAGGCAACAGTGCTAACAGTGGTTAGCATTGTTGCCTCACAGCAAGAAGGTCGGTCTTTTCTGTGTGGAGTTTGCATGTTCTCCTGGTGTCTTTGTGGAGGCTTTTCCGCTACTTCGGCTTCCTCCCACAATCCAAAGACATGCAGTTAGTGGGGTTTGGCTGATTGGTGATTCCAAATTGCCCATAGGTCAAATCAAAATCAAATCAAGATTTATTTATATAGCACATTTAAAAACAACAATGTCGATCAAAGTGCTTCACAAATTAGGAAATAAATAAGATAAGACAAATTTACCAAACAGCAACACAAGACAAGACAAACTTAGAAGCCAACCAAATGATAGTCAAACTAACTTAAGTCAGAGCCAGGGTAAAAAGATGAGTCTTTAAGCGAGATTTAAAAGACTGAATAGACTCAGAAGAGTGAATGGCAATAGGGAGATTGTTCCACAGTCTAGGTGCTGTAATAGCAAAGGCACGATCACCTCTGGTTTTCAGCCTAGATTTAGGTTGCATTAAGAGCATCTGGTTTGAAGATCTTAGTGCTTTTTTAGGATTATACAAGTTGAGAAGTTCTGTTAAATAGCTAGGCGCGATATTGTTTAAGATTTTATAAGTGATAGGCGTGAATGTGAGCGTGAATGGTTGTCTGTCTCTCTACGACAGACTGACAATCTGTCCAGGGTGTACCCCCACTCTTGCCCTATGGCTGCAGGATATGCTCCAGCCCCTGCACAACCCTGAATTGGATAGGCAGAAAAAGATGGATGGAAAGATGGAAAATCATCAGCCTAAAAAAGCCAAATGTAAAAACTGTTATTGCAAGAACCTCAAAAGGCATCAGCGAAAAAAAAGTCGTCTGGAGGCTGTATGCCATTGTATTGGTATTAGCATGATCTCAGTCAAAGAGCATTAGGTCTGTTAAAACTGGGTAGACTGCATTTTCACCCTGAATGATGTCCCTCCAATGTGTCTAGACTGGTTATATCCTTGATGATATTCTTGCATTTATTAGACAGATTTACATAAATCATATGAATCTTTTTCACAAGCATGGCCTCTAAATTGCAGACAGAATTTTCAAAGCCAATTACTGGTGGTGGTTGCTGCTGTTTTCCTCTAAAGTTTCACTGCATACAGAGCATGCATTGAAACACTTCATTATATATCAGTTCTTTCCCTGCCTGCACCAGAATTGTTTCCACTTTTGAGGCATATACTTTGCACTGCAGGAAGGAAACGAATACCTGAAGACTGTGTCAAGGTAGACACACAGCCACCCTGCTATGCATTCGCACACAAATTTCCAACGCGAGGCCTTGCTCCTCAGAAAGCAGGACATTTTACTACATTTCCTTGACAATATGTTAGCAATTTGTAGCATGTCGGGATGAGATCACTCCCACTGGGTGACTGATACGAGTAAAACTCTACATTTCAGAGAACTTAAAAGAACGCACACATTTTGCACTGAGAAGGAAAATGGTTACTGCTGCCAAACAGCTGATGTTTGCTTTACATAATACATAACATATTTAATTTAGACAAAGCTTTTACACTCTCAGGGTTGTCCTTTGATTTATCTAGTTCAATGGCATGCACATATTCTTTCTCTGTAACACAGATTTCTTATTTAACTTAATATTATATTAAAATTTGAATATCCACTCTTATTATATTCTTCGTATGATGTACTTTACACCAGCATTGCCCTTTAAAACTATCCCAATAAGTACAGAAGGTGGCTACACAAGAAAGTAAAAATCCTTTGCCCAGTAATGAAAATACTGTAGGTAGTGCTGGATGTTTTACCGGCATTGTTACTTGTGCTCTTACACAGCTAATATGACCTTATTAGATTTTAGACTCTTTCTAATTTTTGTTATTGCCTCGGGGTCAGTACATGTTGGTCTGCAGCTATCACCTTCACAGATTCATCAAAGTTCACCAAAATTAAACTTCAACAATCAAATTCATCGGTGATGTAATGTTATGCTACAGTCACACTGGGGAAAACTGTAGCTGCAATTACTGCAAGCGTGTGCAATGAACTTGTGACCTCATTGCATTTCGAATAGTTGCTTCAAAGACGTGAAGCGGATCTGCAACCACTCGATAAATGGCAATAAGACGGAATCAGTCAAGTTGGCAATTACATGCAATTTGAGTGTGATAAATAAGTGAAAATCACAAGTCTATTGCCATTTGTTGCTGTCAGCACACAGAGAAATCCCCATTATCTACTTGCAGTCTGTCCAGCAATAACCTAATAACATAGATCTGAAGCAGAACTTCAGAAATCCATCAGCAAAGAGTTGCTGCAAGACGGTGATGTGACACAGTCTCGCTGCAGCCTGTTTCTGTATAGTAAAGTCAGCTTAAAACTCTATGCCAACCAAATGAGTTAAATCCTGTTATAAAGAGGTGAGTTGCAGATGAGTTACACAGTAGAGCTGTACACTACTGCCAATTATGGTATCATTCCAATAAAGTAAATACAAGGCCAGTATTGAGAAGATACCAATACTGATTTTTTAACCTTTAAAGAATCATCATCAGTTTGTTAATTCCGAAGACATTTTAAAGACCATTAAATCTCTCTGAGTTATAATTTCCACAATGACTGGTTAACAACAAAACTCACCTTTTGGAAACTGGATTGTTTGAAGACCTTGAATCTAAACTTCTGTTGTTTGAAAGCGCTTTAGCAGAAATGACAGTCAACACAAAAATGTTCACAGATTTTTCATATTCCATATTTCTTATTTTCATTTGACACAATTCAGTGGACTACATACTGAACTTAGAGGATAGAAATAAAGTATCTAACCTACTTTGATAATATCAATCTGATACCAATACTAGCATTGGTATCAATACTATGATGTTTGAATCAAACTCTACGCAGACTGCAACATGTTGACAACCTGTGTTTGTTAATACAGTAGACTTACAAACCCTCTCCAACCAGTCTGAGAGTGATTGCAGTAAATCCAAGTCAGATTTTAGGTGAAAAGCTTGAATCACTTCATGACTGAAAGAGATTGAGGGTGTTACATGTTTGGTATCCAAATGTTTTGTTACTTACAATTTGTTGCTGAAAACAACAACAAAAAAAACCCCAAAACAAAACCAAAACAAAAAGTCTATTTTTTCTCGTCGCAACAGGTTTGCCAGCCTGTTTTTACTATGATGTGTCTGAGTAATTATTCATACAAATCTGATTTAAAAAATATAGTGAATTGCAATATTTTGCTTGGCGTTAACAGATAGAATGACCAAAAGGATGATTTTGTTTATAGGTTTATGTCATAGTGAGTTTATCTTGCAGTCACGCTAATGATCTATTCTCTTTCCACGGGTTAACCTACTCGTGAGTATTGCCATTTAGGATGTGAGCATGGGAGATATTCTGGTGTATTCTTTTGATTGAAAAGAGGAAGAAAATGTAATTTTAAGCAAACTGTGGCCAGAGGGGTAAATGAATGGTAATGGGGTTTTAAAATTACAAGTAAAATTGAACAGATTATTTAGTTAAGTAATAACTTCCTTGCTCACAGACGGCCCAGCTTCTCTCACTGCCAGCAACCAGTATGCAAAGAAATACACATCTCTTGTGTATTAGGTGATGCATCCCATGTGTTTAAAACAGACTGAATTTTCAATTATTTTGTCAAGATGCACTTATTCAGATGTACCTATGTTTTATTCAGTTCCTGCAATTTGCAGCGTTTATCAAATGGTTAACATAAATGGGATGTGCCAATTTTCAGTTTATATTTGCTGTGTTCTGAGGTGATGTGGGAGCAGTGATATGTCCAAGGATTTCATAAGCACCCATCTTAAACAGTGCTGGGGGGGTTGCCTCTCATCCGTTGACTCTCTGGCCATCTCAGCTACAGTATTTGGGCTGGGGTGGTTGTTACTGGGATAAATAGTAAGGGAGAGGTGGCTAATTGTAGAGCTTGCTCTGGGGAGTCCCCAGGCAGAGAAGATAACATGAGTGCTTCATCGGTGCCTTATCAATGAGTAATGACCTTGGCTGTCTTCCTTTGCACATGCACATACACAGAGGAACATGGCTGTGCACAAGCTCCCCGGATATAGAGTGACATCATCTCTAGGTAACCAAATAGATAAGTGGGAGTGGGTTTAGCGGTAAGGGGATTGGTTCCATTTTTAAGGTGCAGTGGGAGCCTAAGGAGAGTGGTGGTTAAATTGTCCATTAGCACAGTTTGAAGATGGACTCCTGGGCTTTGAGAACCTTGCTTCAGCATAGAAAGTGAGATTGCTTGCTCTGTTAAAGTGGAGGAAAATATTTTTCCTAAAAGCCTATTGGATTTTTTTTTCTCTGTCCCTCTGAAAAGAGGGTCACTAACAAAATATCCGTATTACTGGAAATATAATTTTGAGATAAATAATTAATAGATGAATGTGGAGAACCATAAAAAAAGAGAAGCCCTCGGCATAATGTTCAGCACTGAAGCAAATAATGGTGGGGACAATTTACACCATCAGTTTGGTTTTCTCCATTTTGTGTGTAATTATAGTGCAGCAACTGCGTTAGAAACCTCAACAAATAACAGACAGTGCACAGAGCTGCCGATTTGCTGTTTACTCCTGCATTCACTAATGTGTGATATTCTCAACATAGAACTGTTTTTGAACTTTAAAATAGTAAATTAATATAATAAAATTAGCATGATTTTATCTGGAAGAGTCTTTGTGTCATGCAGTTGGAGAAATATTGATGAAAATCACTGTATGATTTGGGGTTTCTATGCATGACCCGGAAATACTTATTTTTTAAATTTTATTTCATTTTTAATTCAAAAATGTTACACTGAATGGAGACTTGTGCCTCTGACTATAAGACCGTTACACATAAGACATAATACACAAACGTAGGTTGATTTACATAGACAATTAAAAAATGATGTAAAAGACAAAATCCTCGCATTAATGTGGAAGGATATCAAGTAGAGAGAGAAAATTAAATTAATAAAGTCACTCTCCATCCTACCAACAATTTTTTTGTAGCATAAACTTAAAACATCTTGGTTTATTGGGTTTGATAGAGTGCCCCTGCATCCTTACATCTTTGGAAGTCACTCTAGACCAAAACAATGATTTTGACTAAAACAACCCCCCCCCATTAATTTTTACGAATGAATTCGTAATGCACTGATGAAATAATCACATATATATTAAATTAAAGTGGTGTCGAACTCCAGGCCTCAAGGGCCGGTGTCCTGCAGGTTTTAGATACTACCCTGGGTCAACACACCTGAATCAAGTTCATTACATTACAGTAGTTCATTACCAGCCTTCGGGAGAACTTCAATACATGTTGAGGAGGTAATTTAGCCATTTAAATCAGCTGTGTTGGATCAAGGACACATCTAAAACCTGCAGGACATTGGCCCTCGAGGCCTGGAGTTTGACACCTGTGAATTAAAGTATTGACACATGTACATAATTATTTATTGATGCATTTATTTATCTAATTTGGTTACTTTTAGCTCTCGATATTTATCTACCGTTGATTTTCATTAATATTTTACTGGTATTTGTGAGTAACTACATTTTACATTTTATTTACAACGTTCAACAGAATGGTTGAAGGAGGTGTTAGAGCCATCTAGCTGCTTCATTTTGGCTAGAGCAACCATAAAGTTGTACATTTTTCTAAGTAAAAACTTGACAATCAAAACATTTTCCAGAAAGCCCTGAATTCTAACTTGCTGATGACACTGTCTTGTCTTTGCCTTGAGGGGGCTGTTGGCATTGTTGAATTGAAGTGAATCGTTATTGTTACCAAGCAAGTTGGGACGATAGTCGTACTGTTAGCTCTAATTCAAAATATGAGCATCTAAGAGCATCTAAAGCTGTTTAAAATACAAACCATACCAAAGCACAGACCAGAGCAGTGATAAATAATAAACATGCATTGGTTTACACATAGATAACCTAAACCGAAGTGGGTGGGGGTGGGGGTAAGAGCTTGGGGTGCTTATACCTTCAGTAGTGTTACAAGTCCGCCTTGGCAGTTTTTCTCCTAACCCAGTTTCAAACAGAGTGTGTTTCACCTTGGAGCAAGCAAAGAGGCACTATTCAAATGGGGATAAAGTAGGCTGACAGTCGCTTTCCCCTGCAGATATGTCCTGCTTCAAAACTGAAACATCTCTCCCTCCTTGCACCCGGAGAATAAATAAAGAAATAAATTGACGACAAGCAGAAAAAGAAGAAATACTAGGCGCTGCTGCATCCTCCGGAGGATAACAAGAATAATGCCTTCATTTGCTGCAGGGCCTCCACTCTGCACCAAGTATAGACGTGGCTTTTATGGCTGTAGTATTTCTGATTGGCATCCTAGGACAGCCATTTGAATTATTTAATAGAGCTCCCATTCCCTTAGTGGAGTGAGAAAAAGAAATATGTTTGTGTTTGTGCGTGTGTGTGTGTGTGTTATTGGGTGTTTCTACGGTGCCTTGCTCTTTATTGTCTTTGCTTTGGCATTCTCTCAGGCTCAACTTAAGTCAAGTGAGGCTATTGTTTTAGCAAACAACTCAAATGTCAGTTTTTTTCTGAAGAAAAGTCACTAAAAAGTAAGTAAAACAAGGCACTGATTCCGCAAAGCACCTAAAAAAAATTCCTTGCAATATTTCTGATGTTTAAATTTAAATGAACAATGACTCAAACGTTGAATGCGTTCATCCTTCTCCCAACAGGTATACAGGGGTTAGTCAGTCAATCCAACATCACAATGTAGAGCACAGGGAGGATATTGAAGGAATCTGGGCCTTGGGCTTTCACAAACCCGATCTATCTCCTGCAAGAGAGCGAGAGAGAGAATGAAAAGAGATGAGTTAGTCTCTGTGGTGTAGTATCTCCCCAGAGCCTTGTGTGGGAAATGTGCAGGTGTTACGAGATCTCCTGCTCTCCTACACATCAACATTCTTCAGCTCACCTTCTCCCTGCCTTTACTGTTTTTTTGTCTCACCCCGACAGACTGCGTTAAAGATTCTGAAAGAGTTGAAATGAAATTTGATAAACCACAGCAAGTCAGCAAATCGTACCTATTCCTGATAAATGGATGCATTGTGACTCAGCTAGACAACACGATAATCTCTTGTGGGGATATTCAGAGCATCAGGCAGGTTGCCTAAATGTGACTCAAATACAAAAGTACTTTGCTGTCTGGAGGACTGTTTAGATATGACCGTCAACAGCTGTACATGACCCGTTTGACCAAGGCCTGCCTCAACCCTGCCACCGTTGCCTCTTACCCCCACCTCCCCAAAACCTCCCGTCTTTATCAGGGCTGATCGCCTCAAGCCTGTCTGACCTTGGCGAGCAGATAAAATAGCAGACAGATAAGGAAGAAGGGGTTGGGGGAATGAGCAGGAGAGACGAGAGCAAAGAGGAGTTGCTCTCGCTCGCTTGCCATCAGATGCATTTTTTCCTAAACTGTGGCTGTTTCAGAACCTCAATTTACATTCCTAGGGAAATCCTCTGGGAAGCTTTATGATAGATGAATAAGACTACTCTACCAGGGGGAGGAGATGAAGTCTGGGATGACCCGCTTTTGCAAATTTGGCCCCAGGGAGAAGGAAGAGGAAGCCAGGAAACTTAAGCTTTTGCAGAGTGGATATCGCTATTCAGACTCTGCAGTGACATTAGAGTGCTAAATTTATCATTGTGTCATGTTTTGGATTATGAATAAGGCTTAATAAATGCAGCATGCCCAGTTGGGGGCTACTCCTTAAATAAACTAGATTATGTAAACTGTTGATGCAGTCTCCACTCCAGAAATATCTGCATATATCAAGATAATATACCAGTGTTATATGTAGTACACACCCTACTACATGCTACCATAACCACATCCATATCATTGATACCCTCCACAATAAGGGTAAGTCACAGACAATCACTGATGAAAAGATTAGCTGTTCATAGGCTTGTGTCACCATACAGACGTCTTCAGGATTGGGGCTACAACTGCTGCATTTCTAATGTCAAGCCAATCCTAAACCAGAGACCATGTCAGATACATTTAAACTGGGCTAAAGAGAAAAAGAACTGGACAGTTGCTCATTGGGCCAAAGTTCTCTTTACCGATGAAAGTAAATGTGGCACTTTATTTAAAAATCAGGATCCTGAAGTCTGGAGGGAGAACTGAGAGGCATTGTACAACTCCACTGTCAACCTTCTGCACTCTATGGTGATTTGCGGTGCCCTGTCATCTGCTGGTGTTGGTGGTGGTTAGGCAACTGTGTTCTAAGCCAGCACAGCATTTACTAGAAGATTTATTTGCTAGCAGGCTCTATGGAGATAGATAAATGCTAAAACTACAACCAAATATTTTGATGATTATGTTATGTTGTACTTGATTCACCAACCAGCTTACTTAACTTCATCAAGGGGAAGAGGAGAAAAACCAGAGACAAACATACAGATGAGCTGAAGGCCTAGCAAAATCATTATACAAGTTTACCTTTTCAAATGAAATTGGACTATAACACCCATTTGCTGAAGCTAAAGTGATAGCTTTAATCAAAAACTAGCCATTGCAGTTTCTGAGCTACCTTATACTGAAATTATAATTGTTGTTTTCTATGTTCTTTTCTATGCTATCCAATAGCTTTACTTACATTTTTCGTCTTTTGAAATAGCAAGTGACGAAAGAAATACAGTACCATATTTAACAGTAACATATTGGTTATTTGTAACTAACTAAAAAAGAAGTTACTAAATCACCTGACTTGCTAAACAAAAGCACTGTATTACAATGAAAACGTACTTTCAGTCCTCTAACACCCTGATCAGTAACTTAACAAAAAAAAAAAAACAGATCCCTCTCATAGTGAATTGTTTTTTGAGACATAAAATTGCACTCAGTTTGTTTCATCCCTATCCGGATATGTGTAATGCTACTTGTTATTGTGACACCGGCAGACAAGCAACTGTGACTTAAAGGAACCAACCTTTGATTATGACCAAGGATTATTAGTGATAGCGCAGTGGCAGTTTGTTCACGGCAGACTCTAATAACAAAACTGTGTGAGCCTCCATGCCCCCTCTTAGACACAGACTAATGAGAAGTGACCCTTAATTGTGTTGTTCTGTTATGGTGGCACGCGGTAAGCGAAGACAGACGGAACGAAGGAGGCGCTTCCCTGCTTATTCACAAAGCCAATCAAAAATAACTAAATAAATCTGCCGCTGGACGCCTATAAACTCAGGGCTATCAAAAAGTGAAAACTCCATTTCCACAGGTGGGATTGTTTACTGTCACAACAGTACAAGTAGTTCTGTCTGTCGTGGAAAAACAGCACTCCATATATATTATATTTAGAAACTAAACACATCAAGACAAGTGGTCAAAGTTTACTTGTCACAGACAACAAGTTTTCTTTATGTACAACCATAAAAGGTTAGCCCAGTGTATGCCAGGGGGCTGAATTAGCTTTAAACAGTCTCACTGAGTTGATGCTGTAATTGCACTGCTCTAGAAAGTGTTGCCCCATGGCGATACCATTCCGCGCCTCCATTTCTTCCAATCATGACAGCTGTATCTCAGTTCTGATTGGGCGGTTGCTTTGAGGAGTTCCTGACCTTTCAGATGGAGCCCATGTGGCCCGATTCAGTTGGCTGGTTTACATTCTGTCAAACATGAGTCTGCGAGGCACAGAAAACTGCATCCCTTCCAGAAAATGTCAAACAGTTGTGGCAGGTCTTTGCTGGCACTGTACTGTGATGTTATTTTGAAGAATCTTGGCAGAGGTTGACACTTGTCTTGCGGTTGACCGTAAGCACTCAGATTTGCATTTGCAAAGCGTTTGTTCAAATAAACAACATTTGATGTGGTTCATGAAGATCAAGTCTTCTAAAGAAGAAAACAGTTGTTCCTTCAGAAATGAAGCAAAAAACATCAGGGCCAGGAAGAGTATGTATATCCGACGCAACGATAAGGCTCGACAAAGGGAATAGATGTCGCACAGGACACTCTCTAAGCCAGCGAGAGCTCCAATTAGTAAGTTAATTACTCTATTATTAATACTTTATTTGTGATTCATGGAGCTGACTGCGGGCCTGACACTTGCATTTCATTATGTTTGATTTGTGGAGATGAGAGTCTTGCCTCAGACTGCCATCATGTAACAGAAACCAGCCGGATAGAAAAGTTTGTGCATTCATTAAACTGAGGTTTGGTAAATGTTTAATGAGCATAAACATTAAACCTGCTATACCTGTAATTATGAGCTTGTTAACAAATTGATGAATACTTTTGGAAAAACAGCTGAATATTTATTAATGCATATGGCAGAATTTTGTAGAATAGTAGCTTATATCTGTGTATCCACATTATACTTATGGTTTTGCATTGCTACTCAAAATGATCTGTCATTAATTTTTTTTTTTACTTTATTTGTTTTATTTACACTCCAAAGAGGCAGATATCCTTATTAAGTGCTTGAGAAATAGTTATTTAGCCTTTCTGAAAGTTTTTCTTTCTTTGGACTTCCTCTCTAGAGATGGATGGATAGATAGATAGATAGATAGATAGATAGATAGATAGATAGATAGATAGATAGATAGATAGATAGATAGATAGATAGATAGATAGATAGATAGATAGATAGATAGATAGATAGATAGATAGATAGATAGAGTTTGTTAGTTAGCACCATTAAACACAATAGAACACGATCAGTCATGGATTGGCCTCCCCAGGGCTCAGACCTCAAGATTATTGGAGCAGTGTGAGATCATCTTCACAGAGGACAGAACAAAAGGCAGCCAACATCCAAAGAAGAGCATTAAATGATCTTTAGGAATGGCCTGCAACACAATTCCTGAAGACTAGTTAAAGAAATGACAAGAAAGCTTGGAGAGTTCTGGCTGTACTAAAGAGTAAAGGTGGTCATACCAGATATTGGTTTTAAACTCTTTAGAACTGTACAAACTCTGCTTTTGCCTGGCATACTGTATTTGCCTGTATATTTGCACCTATTTCACATTTTCATAGGAAAATATGAAGAAACAAGACGCTGCTCAAGACTCTTACACAGTACTTTATGAATTTCACGATATCATAAAGTTTCACCACATCCCATTTAAAAATAAAACAGACAGAAAGGACGAGTTACATAAGCATCCACAGCGCCCATCTTTGCCCCAGCTGCTTGTGTCAATCTTTTACCACATTTTCATTTTTTCTTTCCTGAGATCTGAGGAAGTCTAACCATGTACAGTTGTTATGTTTATACAAAAGAAAGTTTTCAATGAAGAAGCCTGGGTTTCAGCAAAGCATGACTCAGGCCTGCTCATTCTCCCAGCAGATATGTTTTTTAATCTTCTTTCTAATTCAGGTACATGAGCACAAACATGAGAAAAATGTAGTTTGCACCTTGCCCCTTGTGTTGGTAAAAATGAAGTATATCCCGTCTCCTGCCACCCAGTCACCTACTGCATTACAGGAAGCCTGCTCACCATATGAGTCATGCGCTAGCATCTTAGATGCCAAACTGTGTGTGTACTTGAACGGTGTGCGGTTGTCGATGCATTCAGCTGCTAACCTCTGCTGCCCACCTGTGCAGGTATTAAAGCCCATTAACACACACATACTCCGACAAACAAACGCACATCCACAAACACACCCAGGTGCATTGTTCAACGGATTAAAGCACTGGGGATGGCATTCCAAAACCCTGCATGAGCATCCTTCTAACATCTCCCATTGGCCAGCATCCAAAAACGGTTAAACAACAAAAAAATTTTTAATTAAGTGGCATAATTAGCATTCTCCATGTTAAAGTGACATTTCCCATCTCTGCCTGTAGTGCAAGGGTCTGGGCTCCATCTTCCCCTAATGTCAACATTAATAACGCAGCATGATGTCATCTACTTAGCTTATGTCCAGCCGGAGGTGCTTGGCACCCCCTGTGCCCGTTGTTATGGCAATTAATCTACCCTGGGTTGTAATGGAGAGAAGGCGGGCCAGGGTGGAATGAGGGGGGAGCCTGTCTGATAACAGACAAGGTGATAATTACCTTTGTGTTACGGAGGAGAAAGGGCAGGGGCAGTCAAGGGCACCACCACGGCCCACTATGGTAAATCTCTCACCGCACTCTCACCGCACTTATTGCGTGGTAAAGGTGAGCGCTGCAAACACAGTCTGTGTTTGGCTTCTCTGTTTGCTGGGCAGGTGATTGATGGGGTGATCTATGTGTTTTCAGTCTTTGCCCGTGTGCGTCTGTGTCTGCATGCACGGACAGCTTTGCTTGTTTGCGTTCATACAGTATTGGCTCTGCCATGTTATCTTGTGTGCAGGATAAACTAAATGTGTTTTTCTTGTAAACACCATTTCAGCTTTTCTAATTATAGATGCACATCAGTTGACTCAGGGCATCAGTTGTCTGGTGGCCAGAACACATAGTGATACAGGATTTTGATAAGGACTTGTTGATAGCGCTAAAAGTTAGGAACACATCAAGATGCTGAATTTATGTCGTCATTAATCTTCTGCATCAAAGAGTCAAAGACAGATATTTATAAATAATCTTTATCAGTGGATGGAAAATGGACAGGTTTTAATGAACTCTACATTAAATAAGTAATTAATTAAGTAATTTTCTTTTGACTGAAGGATAAAACTTTCAGTAAAAATAAAATATCTAAAGAAAAACGTGACTCCTTGTCAAAAAATAAATGAAACATTAATTTTCACGTGGAATTGCCAATTAAAATAAAATTTTTTACATGAAATTATGTACTGAGAAGTGAGTTTGTGTGCCATTTGTGGCAAAATATTCAAAGGGAAGAATATAACTGTTATTTGTGGGGTTTTGTTATTAAATGGCCTTTTTTTTCTCTTCCTTATTATCTTCCTGAATAACTCAGAGGGCCAGTGAACTGTAGGGGTACTGCTTGGTAGCAATTCTAATCATTACAAGAAAATGTACTTTGTATAATACGTGCTCTGTGAATGGCTTACGGAAGCCAAGGCTAATACATTCAGAGCTTCTTTTTCAGTCACTGTAGCTGTCATTTCCAGTAAGATCCCGTGTCAAAAGAAACCTCAGGGACATATTACACTAGTAGAATTCAACTCAAGAGCCCTTGAGTTTGATGTTAAGAGTGCTTATTCACATTATTTTATTCTTTGTTGGCTGCATGTTTTTATGTACACTCCACACTACTGCTGATAGAGCATGTAGTCAACACTAATCACTTAAACACAATGAAACTAGGTTAGTCAGATAAGAAGACAAGACATGAAGACAAGTTAGATGACAAACACAAGATTCGACATTAATCATCGTTTAATTTCAACACACAAGACAAGTTGATTTAAAGTTGCACATGCTACATACAAATAAATAAAAATTAAACAATAAAGAAAACAATTAGGTGATTTATAAAAGCTTTTTTTCTGTTTTGGGGGGGTTTCTTTGCGGTGTTTTTAGCATCCCTTGGGCTCTGCATCACCTTTATGCCACAGGTACAGCGGTTCAACTGCTAATCAGCCAATCACATCTCAAGATGACCTGCTGAAGTTCAACCTGTGCATCAGAATGGGGAAGAAAGGTGATCTAAGGACCATGGTTGTTGCTGGCAGACAGCCTGGTCTGAGGATTTCAGAAACTGCGGATCTACTGGGATTTTCCCACACAACCGTCTCTAAGGTTTACAGAGAATGGTGAGAAAAAAAGAAAATAACCAGTGATCGGCATTTTTTTTGCAGAAAAAAGCAGAATGGCCACACTGCTTCAAACTGATAACAAGGCAACACTAACTCAAATAAGCACTCACTACTGCCCAGGTAGTGAAGAGCATCTATCATTGCACAGCATGTTGAACCTTGAAGCAGATGGGCTACAATAGCAGAAGACCACACCAGGTGCAAATTCTGTCAGCAAAGAACAGGAAACTGAAGGCGCAATTTGCACAGGATTATAAAAAATGGACAACAGAAGGTTGGAAAAATGTTGCCTCCTCTGGTGAATCTCAATTTCTGTTATGAGATTTGGGTGGGAGTGTCAGTAATGATGTGGGGGTTAATTTATTAGCACACTTTTGGGCCCTTACTACAAACTGAGCATTGTGTAAACCCTACGGCCAGAATTGTTGCTGATGATGTCCATCCCTTTATGACCACAGTGTATCCACCTTCTGATGGCTGCTTCCAACAGGAAAGCACACCATGTCACAAACTTCAGATCATCTCAAACTGTTTCTTTAACATGACGATGTCCTTAAATATTCTACTCAAATGGCGTCCACAGTCACCAGATCTCAGTTAAATAGAGCGCCTTTGGGATGTGGTGGAACGGGAGATTCCCATCATGCATGTGGAGTCAACAAATCTGCAGCCACTGTGTGATACTATCATGTCAACATGAACCAGGATCTCTGAGGAATGTTTTAGTGCCATGAAAAAGGAAAGGAAAAAAGGAAAAGGAAAGGGAAGCTTCATGAGACACTATATGATTAGCAAGGTGTACAATAATAGCATTCTGGTTGGGAGAATATGGCATTTTTATGGTTCTATAGCAAACAAAAAAAATATATAACTGTAATATAATTTTATGCTTTGCATAAATTACACAAGTAAATTGTGGCATGCTACAGTGACAGTGGTGCTTGTAGCTGTTTTTTAACCCACCGAGACAGCCAATTTGCTTTTAGTCTTGATGATGGCTATTAATCTTCTTGTCAAATATTCGCAAAGTAAACATAATAATGCATTTCCCAAAATGTCAAAATGCTGATTTAAATATTCATATCTGAAGGACTTTTCAAACAAACCATTGCTGTTCACAGCTGAAGCCTCCAGGACTGAGGCCCTGATAAATCTCAGTGCCCTGTAGTGAAGTTCTTACTGCTGACATTCAGTTATACAAATGGTAGACAGAATATTGTCTTTATCTAAATTGCTGAAAAAGTCACAAAGAATTGCAGCAGTCATACATGATTGTAACACACTGTATACATTTTGCGCTGTGGGATTTTGTTTAAGTCAAACTACATATGGCGAAACTGAATATGTCATGCATTAACCCATCGAGACAGTATCAGCATACGTGTGAGTCAATAAAAGAAAGTCTTGTTTTGTCAGTCTGTCGCTGACTGTCTCCAGTCAAACATGCCATCTCTGACATTTGCTTTTGTCCAGTTATTTGCCAAGATATGGAGAAGAGGAATGACTTCCTTTGTTCCCCAGTAGGTCAAGCATTATGGGACACAAATATATATTTCTTGCAGCTGTACATTTTCTCTCTGATTTGAATAAAAGACAAAAAACAGCAATGGCTGGCTGTTCACTTTTTTCTTTTTTGGGGGGGTGGGGGGGGGGGGGGGGTATTCTTATTTGGTCATTTTCTTTTTATTGGTGTTCACCGTTGTTGGTACAGTCATGTATTCCAACAAATATCACCACAGAATGCACAAAGCCTCTTATATCAGCACTTACTCTCTGGATAAACACTAGTTCCACTGGCAGCCCATATTATAATACTGACTCTACTAAATGTAACAGGTGATGTGGAACTGTGCCAGCGCTTTTGGCGTTCCTGTCTTTTATTGTGACCAGTAGTTTGCACCTTGTTGTAAAAGCGCTGTTTGTAAATTCACGAAGGTATTGATTGTAACAGTAATACTTAAAATGTCCTTTACTTGACAAGGTGTTTTGAATGGGATTTTCGTAATCAAGTAAAGAATTGCACATTTCTTTGGTGATCTTCCATGGTCATTCATTCATTCCTTCTAAGATAAACCAGATTTTTGATTTGGTCACTTCTGAAGTTTCTCTGATAGGTTTATTTTCTTGTTTTTCAGTCTAATGGTGGCCTACATCACTTGCATCAACACCTCATATTGAGAGTTCCAGTAAACAACAGCCAAGTGCAAATTCAGCACTTGGAATTAAACCCAGATCTGCCTAATTGTTATGAAGTACCAACAGTACAGTCATCACCTGGACGTAGAACTGTTTGTCAGTTAATTCTTCAATTAGTCTTGACCCTATAAAAATCAGGGACTATGTCTAAAAATGGCTGTAATGCAATACTTTAAACCTCTTGAATTAAAGGTATCTGCACTTCAATCGCATCTTGGTTGTTTGATTCAAACTCAAACAAGTAAAATTGTGCCTGGTCATACATGTGGCTCATCCTATTAGAGTGTGTCTGGGTGTGTGCAACTCTTTCCCCCTCCAAGGTGTGCTGGTGTGTGTGAGTTTGCTGCTGTGACAGGTGGAGACGGCTGATTGGCTGGTTTGAGGATGCTGTTGTCTACAGATTGTATCACTGGATGGACACTGGCCTCTTAACCTCCAGCTGACAGCCACCTTGCTCCTCTCGTTTTCTCCTGTGCACCCAGCAAAGAGCTGGTAGGTAGTTTGCTACTGGCACTGAGTGTTTGTGTGAGAAGCCTCATTAAAAACTGTGATGAGATTCTTGGATATATTCCAATATCTCTGTTCTGAGCTTAGAGCCTTGTGTAAATAATCTTTGCAAACACTGCAAATACTTACACACTGTATATATTGGGCACTTTGTTGCAGTTTAGTATGAGTGAGAAGCCTCGTTTGTTGGAACCCTTTTCCCTTTGTTTATTGATTAGGAGGATACTTTAGAGAAGTCCCTTGTTTTCTTTTTACTTTTGGTTAGGGAAAATTAGGGCCCATTAGAAACATGTTGTTTGTTGTCTTGGCATTGCTCACCTCGTTGCAGCTCAGCATCTTAGACTGTTTGGTGTGCTGGCCTTTTCTCTGGAGTGATAGAAGTGTGGAGGCGCGCCTCATGTTATGCCTAGGTTACCCCCAGGCCACTTTCTTGAGTCTTTTCTTTTCCTCAATTAAGTAATGCAACACCATGTGATCAAACTACTCATCTCTAAATGAAATCTGTGTTTGTACAAAGGATATAAATGTGCTTGTTTGTATGTATTGGGAGGAAAAAAGCCTAGTGAGCGAGCAAAAGAGATGAGTTGCTACGCATGTTGGCTCTGTTAGTCAGGAATTGATCGGCTGCATGCATTAGCAGATTGCCTATTGATGAGTTGGGAGATTTATAATGCTCTGATTGATGTTAGCAATCTAGGAGTATAAATAAATGAATATGTGCTTGCCCTGGTTGGTGATGGCAGTAAAGCCTTGATTTGCAAGCTCATCTCCAATCACCAATGTCACATTTAGTATGCCCTCATCACTGGGCATCACTGGCACATAATGTACACAGTGAAATGTGATGTCAGGCATACTGACAGGACAACATGTAACTTGGTGCTCTCATTCTTTCATTCAGTATAAAACCTTTAGAAATAAAGGTTGAATGAAGAAAAAAATTAGCTGAAGTGGGAACTACACTTGTTTGACCATGAGCTAAGTGAAAATGTGACAGGTCTATAAATCACTGGTGTTCAAATCCATTTAAAAAGTAAAGAGAAAAGATTCCTTCAGCTTTTTTTTTTTTTTAAATCTCGGTTTTATACTTACGCTATGCAAAAATTGTAAGTCTCTATAGCTATGCAAATATATAACAAACCTTAGGTGCATTTTGGGCTTATTCAAAAGTAAACTTTGTTTTCATTTGCCAGATGTGTTTTAATATCATTTTACTAGGGCTATAGTTTAATAAGTACATTTATAAACTGTGAATTACGCTTGCATTACCTGTAGTGTTTTGGCATTAAAGTGTTGCTGTGTAATGTGGCAGGGATTGCTGCAATATCACAACAACTGGAGGGTTAAAAAGAGTCAGTCTAAGGAGCTTGGAAAGAAAAGCGTCTGGACTTCTTTAAGGAGTCAGTATTTTCATAAAAAAATAATAACAATTTTAAAGCTACATTATGAAAATGGCTCTGCAAATAGAGAGAATACACCAATTCAAGTACAATATTAGCACAGTTTATTGAAGCCATTTAAGAGCCACAGTGGAGTAAAGCAAGTCTGTGCCGTCACTCCAATACCATTTGGCATCTTCTTCACTGCGTCAGATTGGCAGTCTAGAGTGTATCCCCCCTCTCGCCCTATGGTAGCTGGGATGGGCTCCAGTCTCCCCACAACCTCCATAAGAACAAGCAGAAAGGAATGGATGGATGGATGGATTTTCTTTTCTATGCTTCTGAAGCACATTTTTGGCTTTGCGAGGGACAGACCTACATACCTACTAGATCATCTGGCAGAGTATTCAACCTAACCCCCCAAAGCCAACCCTAAGCATGTGAGTGTGAATCTTCAGAGACTGCTGATGATGCAGAAGTTGGAACCCACTTGCAGCAAAACCTCCAGAGCCTTTTGCCTAAAGGATGGATCGTTTTGTTTAAGCCTCTAAGGAAATTGGTTTGACCATCAGTCTGAAAAATACCAGTGTGATGGGGAAGGATGTCAGGCACCACAAGTAATGATTATTGACAACCATGAAATGTAGGCTGTCCATCAGTTCACTGACATGGACTCCACCATTAGTCAAAATCCATTGGGAAGGCCACAACGGCCGACTCACTACATACATCTGGGAGACAACCAAAGTAACAACCAAGATGATTATCAACCATGCTTGTGTCATCAGCACACCCTTGTATCCAGGATGTACACTTTGCTTAGGCAATGCAGGATGTGCTGGCTTGGTCATGTCTGCCAAGTGGACGATTCTGATAGCAAGAGAACAGCAGGCCACCCAAAGATGTGCTACAGGGACATCTGCAAACTGGACCACGAAGGCCCAAGCGATCAACACTGAGTGCTGTGAAGGCCTCTCAGCCAACGGCCCAAAGTGGTGAATCACATTGAAGATCACCTCAAGTCGGTAGAAAGCAGTGGACGACAAGCATGCCCAAAGAAAGGAATGGTCCTCAGCAGAAGGGCAATGATTACAACTCTTGCATTGATCTCATCAATAATGACACTATAACAACAACAGAACCCGAAATAACTGCGGCAAAGGAAATCAGAGTAAAAGTTGTTTTTGAAAAGCCAACAGAGCAAAGCTTAAGTTGAAATCATGCTTATCTTATTAAGAAATTGAAGATCTCGTGAGTCGATGACACAACTTTGTCAAAATGTGCATACTGTTTTCCTTTAATTCATCCTCATTTTCATTTCTTAATTATACCCAATGTGAAATTCGCTCATTCTGTCAAAAAAATCACTTATAGCGAAGTAACAAATTTAATGTGACCCTTTAGCCGATCTCAAGATGAGTAGAGAGACAGTATATCAGGGTACCCTAATCTCATACAGTTCTGTATCTGAGTTGCAAAGATACTCCATGAATGCCCTAGAATTTAACCTTAACTGTGAAATCATTGACTGTGGGGGAAATCCTGTGATAGTGTGGCTTCTTTGACCTCCACCATCCACACTCACAAACTCTTTCCATCTGCCCCCATTGGCTCTCAACCTTTGACTCTCCCTTCCAGTTATACCAAGGGAGTCTAATCACAGATAGCTGAGATTACCAAACTTGATAGAAAAACACTTCTGCAACTAGTATAAAATTGATATGACTTTATCCACTGACTGCGCATCATGAATACAAACTAGTATCTGAGTACATTATTTATCTGCTTAGAAGGACACCTTTTTCCACTGGCCTCTTAACCCATCTCCAATTTCCTTTTTGATTTTTGATGGGAAGATAGTTACCTGTGGTTAGGTGACTGTTAAGTAGCTTATCGTCTCAACTAGTTTTTATTTTCTTCTTGAATATGTAGTGCAACCAACATAACAGTAAACCTCACAGTGTAACATATTTATTTATACCAATGTAGAGATTAAAATTCTCTCCATATGCCTGCAAAACAAACAGAGCCCAGCACACAAGATAGATTGTTGTATAGAACCATCACTAAAGTCATCTTTGGAAGGTGGAAACGGGCAAGTACTTACAAACAATGCTTTCTAACAAGACCTAATTTTTACCAGTTGGATTAAAAGTCATTTTGAAAACTAGCACACAGTTGATTTTTATTTATACATGTGATGAGTCATGTCAGCTATTGACAAATAAGATGGGCAATTGGTATGTGGATTCATTCATGGTCACACCATCACCTCAAACCAATCGCAGGAGATGGCTGCCCTTCCCTGAACCTGGTTCTGCCAGAGGCTCCGTGTTGTTAAAAGGGAGTTTTGTCTTCCCACTGTCGCCAACTACAAAGATACTATTGTATTATCTTTGCATTATAATATGAAGTGCCTTGGGGCACCTGCTGTCATGCGGAGCTATGTAAAAAAAAAAATGAATTGAATTAAACAGAAATACATACCAACATACTGGCCAGATGGTCAGATGGAGCTGACTAGTCCAGACTGACTATTATGGTTTAAATAGGTTCCATAGGTCAATGTCCAGCAATCACTTGTGATCTCACAAATTTCCCCAGAATCCTGCATTACCATATGGTCAAATGAATATCCTGCCTGCTTGAAGTGCTAACTATACATAAGAATAAATGGTTAATTTTAAAGTATGTGTGTGACTTTTATTCTTTTTATCTTAAATACTTATATTACTTGGTAATATTTTTTGCCACACCCAAATTGCTTTTTTGATGATGCTATATTTCAAAGGCGTAGTGAGTGTGTTTGTGTCTCTGTGTGTGTTTCAATACCATTGAATCACAGATATAAAATAATCAATTGCATTCAGTAAAAATGCTGTAATGTGCAGAGTGGTAACAGAAATCTATTGATTAAACATGCAGACACACATAGAAGCACCAACATGAAACATGCACACCATATATCTCTTGGAGGGACTGGGCCTCCTCCTGGGATCGGGCCTCCTCATGGACAGAATAAATAAATGTATCCACAGCCTGTGGTCTGCATGCTGAGCAGTCCGTCAAGCTCTCCTTTCTGCTTCCATGAAGCAAACAAATGCTTGCGCTGATTCACCTGCCACAGTTGCATATTCCCAGCGCACCCCGAGCTTAGTAAAGTATAGCGGAGAAACATAGGGCCATGTGATCAAAAGCGTGCCAGCCGTGTCTGAACATGCACTGCTTTGCCCCATTTTTATATTTTTTTAGAAACCAGCCCCTGAACTTCTCTTCACTTGGAGCTGCATGCTCATAAATTATTGTATTCTTGAAATGAGATACAAAGTATTGCTCCTCCATATGATCACTTGTTTTTCTCACTTTTAATTGGGTTGGTGATAATTATCTGTGTCCACTTATATAAATAAATTATAGGCATTCCAGCATTGTAATCAATTTTGTTTTAGTGCTCTGCAATGAGCTTTGCATGATTAATTACACAATTAAGCACTTTACATGATTTATGTGGTATCTCCTTTTTTTATTTGCAATATACATTTTTGCTTTAAACACCATAGATCAGCATCACTTGCAGTATCTGGAGTGGCTTCAACTGCTGTTTAGTTGTTTGTCAGTCAAACATGTTTTACTAAGATTTACTATATCTAAAAACATATTCCTGTTCAAAAACCGAAGAGGTGTACAACTTCCTTTTCTACCTTTACAGTCAGGACTTTTGAATTTCTTCTATTTTAAGTGCACCAAATGGACTGGTTCTTATATAGGGCTTTTCTACTCTGCCTGAGCACTCAAAACATGCCTCATTCATCCACTCACACAGGACCTTTTTCCTCTATGCTTTCTATTACCATTTAAACACATCTACACTCTGATGGATGCATCAGAGAGCAACTTGGGTTTGGTATATTGCCCAGTGGATATTTGCAGATGGAAGCAGGCAGGGATTGAACTACCAACCTTACAGGTAGTAGACGACCTGCCTTCTGAGTTACAGCCACCACAAAACCAAAGGCAATTACAGGCCCCAGTCACACAGCGCTAGTGAGCGGTTGGTGACCCCCCAGCAACCATCTCTGTTTACATCCCAACTAATTGCTGAGTTATTGCTGGAAGTTACTTTCAGTAGCTGTGAAGTCGATTGCTAAAGCCTCACTGAGGAAGGCCCAGAGACCTGTCAGAGACATTCTGGGAGCCTCCTATCTC
The DNA here is from genome assembly GCF_036321145.2 of Pelmatolapia mariae. Lineage (NCBI taxonomy): Eukaryota > Metazoa > Chordata > Actinopteri > Cichliformes > Cichlidae > Pelmatolapia > Pelmatolapia mariae. The sequence continues at coordinate 77,516,136 of NC_086229.1, forward strand.
CAAAAGATTGCAACCCACTGCAACTGAGTGGTAGTTGAGAGTAAATGTTTTTTTTAAGCCAAGTCGACATCTTCCAAACTCTGGGTGATTACGGCAATCTGCCAACAACCAAAGCAATTTTCTTTCTGACTGATTTCACCTAATCTCACCAGCTAGCAACCACTCTCAAACCAGTTGTGGAATACACGTTTTTCCCTAGCGACCAGAGGTTGCTAGGCCTGTGTGACTGGGGCCTTAACATCATCAGCAACCTTAAGAGAAAAAGAACATTTACATTTAAAATTAGTCTTTACATATTGCTAATTCATAGTGTCGTGTTCGATAGTATTTTCAAGAAATGGGAAAACAAGTCTTTGCACACCAAATAAAATGAGCTGCTAGCTTAACAAGAAAGATAAACCAGTAGCTATGACAGCATCTTTGTCTGAAAAATAAACTTTAATTATTGTGATTTGCATACTTTCAGATTAACAAAGACAAATCTAGAAATCAATTTAGGTTTATTTGATCAACACAATTCACGATAGTCTAAAAGCTATTTAAAGGCTGTCTAAAGGCTACTTTAAAACTTTAGACGGCCCATCTGAAAGTACTCAAGTTCTAATTATTCACATGTAATTAACATGCCACAGTCAGTAAACATTCCAGTGAGCAGAATCCTTCAAGATTAATTGCACATTGATTAAAGCAAGTTACCAATCACACTTAATATGACACATTTCACTGTTCTCACAGAGTTTGGTAAGGAGGAACAGATGGCTTTAAATTGACTTTGAAAATCGAAAATATACCCGGGAATCTCAAAAAGTGACAATCCTTTATTTCAGCGTGTCAACAGATTTACAGTGTGAATGCAGGATACAATGGCACATACAGGAGTATTCGATACATCTAAAGAAACAAAACAAAATAACTGCAAAGAGAACAGAATGGTGAAAGGGCATGACAACCTCTAGAAGTAAAGGTAATAAAAAAAAATCAATGCGTGACTGTAATTTGGCTGCTGGCAAAATTCACTAGTTGCAATTTGCTTTTGTTTGCACTTCATAGTTTAGTGCTTCGCTTCCCTTTGAGCACCTTCTCCCTTGGCTGCTTTCTCAGGTAGCCTAGCCTTCATTTGAGCTCCAATCCTCTTTAGATAGATATTGACCCATGCATCCATCCATGCCGAAGCCTGGGTGATCCGTCACACCAATCAGACTGTTCAGGAGTCACACAAGTAAGAAAGGGAGGGATGAGGAGGATGGAAGAGAGAATAAATGCAGGCAAAGAGCAAAAGGGAAATCAAGTATGAAAACCTAGAACAAAGGAGGAGACAAATGAATCAATAAGGCTTGTAAACGGTTAATATGACCCTTGCAGCCTATGTGAATATTTTTAGTGCTGCAGGTATTGAGGCAGCACCCTAACTATTGATTGGGTTACACTTAAAGCTGTGGATCAGGGTTCAAATTTAAGGAGAAATGGATGGAGTGGGAGAGAGGCTGATGAACTATGTTGAGGGCTGCTTCTTGGTCACTATGCCATTCAAGGGAGATGATCTATTTCACATAGAGATCATGCCTACTACTCACTGAGAAGAGGAAACTGATTGGTTAACAAATGTTTCCCGTGAGCAAATAGTACTTATTAAAACGAGTGTTTTATCATTTTATTGCCTTCATAATGAGAGGCTATTTTTATCAACTGCTGTGCAGCTCCAGGCTTTTGTTCGTGTCTTTCTGCATTACTTCTTTTAACCTCTGTCTCTACAAGCAATTAGTAGTATTTGACCTAATGAACCAAAGTGTAGTGGTACAGTTCTGCTTGATTCTTGCAATCATATTTTTTAAGACATTCAAAAAATATAGTTAAATATTTTAATAGATAGTCCCAAACATTTGCTAAAAGTTATGGAAAAAAGTCTAATTAGCAAGTTGTACAATGTTCCACAGGAACATCACCTGATGACCTCCAGATGCATGGCAAAAATGAAGACGCAGGGGAAAGCAGCTATTGAACTGGCTCATTAGCCATTAACAACCTTGAAGTGAGAAAATATATTTGGACTGTTTGTTAAACAAAGCACTCACCAGACTTCTGGTCTGGTTCTGCTGGTTAAGTTAGAGGGTGTCGCTAGACAATGAGGGCGTGTGTACATGTGTGTACATTTCCAACTTATTAAAACAATCCACCAAGACCATTTTAAATACTACCTGCAAAGCAAGAAAACTGACTGACCAAACTCTACTGGCACAGCATTGGTAGGATGTAAAATGAGCAGTGTGTATAATCATTTCCACGACAGGCGTGAACTGATGTCTCCAAAGTTGCACTCACCAAGCTGAGCACTGTGTCGAACATTTATACAACTGCCAACTAAGTAAAGTTGCAGTTTCAGTATATTTGTGAAGTCAGCAGTAGAGAATTAAGTTTTATGAGTAACAAATGCTGAAGACGGAGAATCTAGAGAGTGGGAAACAACACTAGCCTCGGTGCTGAAAGTAAGCTTCATTTTGTCACAGTGTGAAGTGCTTGTCTAGCTTACACCGTGCTCCCAGGCTTCTCCTGCTTCTACACAGCAGCCATGACAGCAGCTAGGGCCGATGAGCAAAGATAAAGTGCCTTCACAAGAATGCAAACGGTGTCAATTGTTTGCTCAAGTGCATAAATTGACATACCTTTATGTTTTGCTGACCTGCATTTCTGCAAATATAAATGTTATCAGCAGGTAAGGGAAAAATAACAATGTCATGCCACCAGAAAAACTGCAAAGGAGATAGGCATTGCTGTCTGGACCATGTGGCCTTGTAAAAAAGAAGGTTTTCATAGGACTGTGCAGTCCTCTGTAGAACTAAGTACACCCCTTGATTCAAAAGCTTGTAGAACAACAGTTTTTTTTTTTTATATATGACTTTATCAGTCTCTCAAATTGTTGTGGAGGAAGTCTGGTCCACTCTTCTTTACAGGATTGCTTCAGTTCTTTCATGTCTTAAGATCCCACAACAGTTTTTCAATCAGGTTGAAGTCTGGACTTTGACCTAGCCACACCGTAATTTCTTTTTCAGCCAGTGTGTGTAAATATGCTGCTGTGTTTTGGATCATTGTCTTGTTTCAGACCCCAATTTATGTCAAGCTCTAGCTGTGGACAGAGGGCCTCAAATATGTCTCTAGAATACTTTGGTATACAGAGGAGTTAATGGTCAACTCAATCTCTACATGTTGCTCAGGTCCTGTGGCTGCAAAACAAGCCCAAATCACCATATCTACACCATTGTGCTTGACAGTTAGCATGAGGTGTTTGTGCTGATATACTGTGTCTGGTTTTCACATGGTGCTGTGCATTGTGGCTAAACATCTCCACTTCTCATCTGTTTAAAAGACGCTGTTCAAGAAGTCTGGTGGTTCTATCTTGTGCAGCTTTGCAACCCTAAGTGGTGCTGACATGTACTTTTTAAGGAGAAGACGCTCCTGTCATGAACTCTAATATTTAACATGCTAGCTGAGGTCTGTACAGTCTGGGACTTTAGCTGAACACTGCAAGCTCTGACCATGGGGTTTATTTGCTAGGACATCAATTCCTGGGAAGATTGCAGCGTTGTGTTAACACTGCTCAGTGCTCCAGACATTTGCATTTAGAGAAGTTACACCTGCCTGCTGATGATCAATTAATCAAGTGCATTTGATTAGCAGAACCAATCACAGACTTCTTAATATGGATCTTTTCATATGACAGTACATACCTTGGATATTGTGTCTTATAATAGTCATTAAAAACAAAGACGACCTTTCCCAACATTACACAAGACTTATCTAAATTGGTCAGAATCATCCAGAGGGTAGTATAAAATAGAGCTGAATAATCAAACATGTCTAAGTAGGGGTTTGTGTCTTTAAATTATACTGTTTACCTGTGAAGAAAGTTATAGACTACTTGGTTGTCATCATTTGAATATTATTGCCAGTTTGCTGATGAAGCATCTCAGTCTCACAGCACAGCATTTCTTTTTTACAATAAAAGCTGTAAAATCAGGAGATACTCAAGAGAAATGAATTCACAACTGCAAAGTGGAAATTAAACATTTTTAAACTTATTCATGAACATTCCAATAACTTTTAACTTGCTTTGATGTGATGAAAATTTATCCAAGCACAAAATGTGCCTTGAACCTGTGCAATCACAGTAATTTGTGCCAGTGGTTTGCTGGCCTCAAGCCGTGTTAACAAAATCTGACTTTATATCATTTAGCAAAATTGTTCAAGACTTTTGTGTGTGTGTGTGTGTGTGTCTCAGGCCGCCACCTCGACTGTAGTGCCTCTGCAGTAATGTCCTAGCTGGCACATTTGACCTTCAGCATCGCTGGACCATTGTTTAATTAAATTAAATCTCTCTGATACCTCTCTGAGCTGTGGAAAATTAAAGATAACTGCACTCGGATGTGGGGGGGGGAATCGTGCAAAATCTGTCAAATCATTGGGGTCTTTTGCCTCTGTTCACTGTTCTTTCTTTATCTGTTATCTCCTATTACCCTCTGTGACTTACTGAACATTTATAAAAGGTGGAAAAGAAACCCGCCAAAGTAAATGTTACATAAGGCAGGTCCTGATTTATTGGCATCTGTGAAACCTGAACAAATCAATGAATTATCAAGTTTTACTTTTAAAAAAAAATAGAAGCATCTGACTCATGCTGCATGGCAGTTGTGAAACAGTTTGTGAGCTTTCATCCAGTATGTGCAAAGAAAATGCACAATTTCCCATATCTAGGCGAAATATGGTGTCACGGTGCTACTCACATGTTGAGTTTGTGGCTCGCAGTAGTGCCGGCCTGTGGCAATGCTGCTAAAGCAGTTAATTATTGATGAAGTTGATGATGTAAGTCAATAATGCAAACACGCAGACAACCAGGCAGTGGCTTGTGGCAAACAAACACGTGCGCAAACAGCGACTGAAACGAGCACAGAGCCACACATTTGGTTTGATTTTGCTCTCTTAGCAGCCTCTTTTACGAGTCTCCAGTGTGCAGAGCCATGTTTATTTGTGATTTATTGCAATGGTTGCTTCGGTGGTTTATGGCTGTTTATGTCGGTGCAATCCAAGAATAAGCAATCAATTGTACATTACTGACATTACAATTAAAATTAGGCATCTGAGGGATGTGCGCGCACTCGCACAGACGGAGCGACAGATGCAGATCAGCATCTCGAGTGGCTGGGAAGTGAGTCAGCCACCCTTCATCCACTAAAAAAAAAAACAAGAAATGAGTTTGTTTTCCTTTTATTTGAGCGAGCTGCTAGATGTTAAATTACATTACTGTTCTCATGCCGCAGGACCTCTTAACACTTTGTCCAAATACTTATTTTTTTTATATCATGCCCCTTCAGAGACGCCCAGTCTGCTATGATTGTTGAGCTTGCCTGGCAGAAATAAGTATAGGTGCAGTCCAGCTATAAGCTGTAGTTGAACCACATACCTCTGAACTACAATTAGACAGATACCTAAGAGAGACTCTAACAGAAGTCCCTTTCATGAAGTGGAGTTACTATTATCAAAATTGCTTGCAGTTTGACCATTTACTCCTCCACCAAGGCTCAAGTCTCAGCTCAGCTGTGTTTTCAGTATTATTTGTCTTTCAGGGAAAAAAATACCAACTACCAAGCTGACTTTAATGAAACCATGGTCCAGAGGTCAAGCACAGGCAAATGAAAGCCGGCTGATCATAGGGCGTTATATGGGGCAAATGGCACAGCTGAACACGGTATTCTGTGAGTACCGTGAGTGCATGAAGACTCTTGTGTCGGCGCCTTGAGATCACTGTTTTCGTAAATTGGTGCTTTATAAAAAATACTCGAATAAACTGTGTCTTCTTGCAGCCAACAACAGAGCACTTGTTTGGGAAATTCCAGAGTTAAAGAATCAGCATTTTGAATATATGTGACATAGTGATGTAGATAAGATAACAAAGAACAGCCTAGACTACGCATGATGCATGTGGGCAGTTTGGGAGCAGTACTTTCTGAGGGAGACCCCAGTTTTCTTTGATTCTGCAGATACACAAATGCTATCTAGCATATTTTATAGAAAGGAAAAGCCCCAAAAAGCATAAAGCGTTCACTTTAAATCACTTGCGATGGGCAGCTCATTAAATGAGAAATGGCACTAGTCTCAACCACACGCTCTGAACTGGCATCTGTAAATTAAGCAAATTACAAATGATTGCATGCTCTTTCCTGGCATCCCGCTACTGAGAGTCCAATCAAGTTAACAATTCCCCAACCTTGTCTATATGCCAAAAATCGGAAGGGTGAAACAGTGCTGGTTTCTCATGGAAACACTGTGGCTAGAGGGACAAGCTTACTCGCCAGTGAGTAATGTAGAAAGACATGGCTATGAGTGCAGAGATGAATCTTTCAATGTTTATTTACTGCTGTTTACAGTACGTATTCCTGCCTGCGGCTTTGGATTTATGCCTGTAGTAAAGCCTGCAATGTCAATCAAAGTCAGTTTAACCAGTCAAGGCATTACTGTCGCAGAGGCTTTCCTCCATCTCTCGCACAGCGTCTCTTTGGGTCAAGAACGTTTGCTAATCTAGACATAAAGGAAATAAGGTGCGAGAAAAAAGCACGTGTGACCACAGCACTTTAAGGTAGTGTTACAAACAAAGTGCTGTATCACTATCCCCCCCTATCGCATCATGTCGCCGTTCCCTCGCAACAGCATTTTTTGAGGGGGGACCTGCATGACCACACATGTGAAAGCATTAAATCCCAAACACATTTTTTTTTGTCGCCTTATCACTGGCTGTTTAACTTGTGCACTTTGCTGTTATTTACAGGCTTCCACATTTATCCCCACACAAGCATGCCACGTCCTCAAGCCCCTCCCCTCCCACCCCGCCCCCCGCTGATTTCGCTCCTGTCCCTTCTTATCTAGCTTCTATCCAAAGGCATCGGTTGGGGACAGGATTATATTGAGAGTTGTTATTAACTGCATCTCTTACTTCCTCCTCTTCCACCTCCGCTGTGCCTCTTGCGCTGTCTGCTGGGCGCCTTTCTTGTGAGATTCTGAAAGGAGGCAACAGCTAGCGAGAGCGAGAGAGACATGGGCTCTAATGATGAATAAAAGCAATAAACATTAGAAATCTGTGGTTTTGCAGAACCTCCATGCAGAAGCAGATCGAACATCATCATTTGAAAAGTAAAATTTTTTCTGTTTTAATTGTATTTGATCATATCACCAGTTAATGTTACTGTTTTTTTATTAGGATGAATAAAAGAATAAAAGAATAAAAGATTATGATATGCAAAATAAATAAATAAATAAATCATGCAATGCATTTCCACATGATTAAATTGATTGATTTTAGCATTATGTAATTCTGTTATTCCAACTTATTGCACTTGCATTGCATTGCAACCTAATTAACTAATGATGATTCAGTTTTTTACTATAGTTGCGTGCAATTTAATTTAACAGTGTTTTTAACATATGTTTGGTCTATCTCAATTCAATACGATTGGTCCAGCTAATTTTATAGTAGCACAATTAGATTAGGAGCATGAGTTTATCCAACTCATGCAAATTTAGTCCAACACAATGCGCGTAATCGTAAAATAATTATCTATAAAACTATAAACTATACAGTGCAGTCAAATCAGATATTAATGTTTATTAGACATGAAATAAAGAAGTAATTTTTCCCCCAATTTAACACTATCCTAACAAATTTCATACAGTTGTGACGCCATACTAGAAGATTAAAGAAGCTGTCGTTACAAGTTTTTTTTCTCCTCACAGCTCCTCACAAATAGTTTAAATTAATGGTTAGCAGGCATGTTTATAACATCCTTAAGCATATATGAGATACTTCTAAACATAGCTGCTATATGCAATTATGAACACAGAAAAAAGTCACATTAGAAGAATCTTTAACAACACAATGCAGTCATAAGTGCCTTTAAATGCAAGATAACGTAAAAAAAACAACCGTCACTTTAGCAAACTGTTGTAACAGGTTAAACCATAATAAACAGCAGTAAATGCTTGAATCAGGTAATTTTCTACTTATTTAACTGCTTTGAAGAGCAGACAAACATACGAAAACAAGTGCCAGTTTTGTTTTCTCAGTGTGATACAGAAACTAAACTAAACTAAACATCACTTCCTAGTGCTTCAGAATAGTAATTCTTTCTTTATCGGAGTCAGAAAGGAGGATTATGTGTTGTCATTAGTTAGCAACTTGTCAATCACAAGTATATATCTACAAGTATATCTATAGGCAATGAGGGCACGATGTCCTCAGTTTTACAGTCAGATCCATCATTCATCACATTAAGTTTCAAATCACCGAAAGTGCTCAGTTTGAAGCTTCATAACGAGGCTTCACTAACCTGTGAGTGACATCATGATGACTATATCCATATTTTAGACTGTCTGTAGCTGCCAGTCACGCCAGACTAAGCAAGACTGTAACAGCAAAGCCTCTGAGTGTAACTGAACTGAGCAATGGTGCAATTTACCGACTATGTAAAACTTTATTTAGTTTTACACACTCTAGCTTTCATGGCAGGGATCGACTGTGCTGTTGTCTTCTCAATTACTGCTAGTCAGATGAAGTACACAACACAAGGAACAGAGCTATTAGGTAATGCATAGACGCCAGTAACACCCACTTAATGTAACGTACAGTACAAGGTTAGATATTTTCCACGCTGGTTTTTCCGTGGCTGTCCAGAAATAGGATTTTGTCAAGCGAGAGCATAACAGTTATATTTATATAAAAACCAATCAGTCAAATTTTGACAACAGTGAAGGGGAAGTGTATTTCCTGGTAATATTTCTCTGTGAAGATAGCGGAAATGAAAGGCAGAAGGGAATAAATACAATCAAAAAGCAATAACCTGACCCTCTAATGGAACCTGAGAGGGCACCAAAATAAATACAGACATATGTGTGTTTCCACTGACAGCTAGACAAATTAATATCGCATGATACCAACACTTCGGGTTAACCCTCTCGTTGCGGATTGCACTGCATCAGCGAAGTGCAAGTTTATGAAATACAGTAAAGAAAACAGCCCGCTTTCTATTGATTTGACATTTTCATTTGACTCTATTAGTTTAAGGTATACATCTTTCTAACGTTCCCGGTATGCTGATGGACAAAGTAGGATGTAGCCACTTCGGAAGGCTGATTGTATATTTCTATGCTTTGAATGTTTTTCTCCCACAAATGTTTGTTTTTTTGTTCCACTGCTCTGTGAATATTAAAGAAAAACAGAGCGAAAAAGATAAGAACAAACGTGAAAAATGAGTAAAGTGAGATTTAGATGCTAGAATTGATTCTCTTCGTGAAGCAGCACCACTGTCTTTTCGCTCGCACCTTGTGTGTGAGTCACTGTCTGGAAGCTTTGTCCTAACAGATGGAGAAAGAAGGAGTGAAAGAGAGAGACAGACAGAGAGAGAAGGAGGGAGGGGAAGAAGAGAGGCCTGCTGGGTTAATTCTCCTCAACTGATCCTGTTCCTGTTCTGTCAGAGAGTGCTTCGTCTATCCAAACCTCTCTCCCTGGACCTCACACCTGCTCCTAGGCATGGCAATGAGCCTCCACATACACAGGCAGACACACACACACACACACACGCGTGCACACAGAGGACGACAGAGATGGGACTATGAAAAAAAAGGAAGAGAGAGGGAGAGGTGCGGTCGAGGGAACAAGAGTAAAGAAAAGAATCAGAAGGTGCGGAAAGCCTCCGCAAGTGAGCGTGAGCGTCCAGTGTCAGAAAGGAGGGAACGTGGGAGAAAGACACAGGTAATCAAATGTCGAAAATGAATAGTATTGTGGTGGCGAAATAGGAAAACAGATGTAAAGAAGAGGAAGCAATGATAAGAGACAGCACAAGAGTCAAAGTGAAGAAGATGGATGAAAAAAAGGGGAAAAAACACAGCAAAGAGATTAGGACGAGCTATTTAGCGGCATAATACTCCACATGAATTTTAATAAAGCCATTTATTTCACTTGTGGGTGATTAAGTACAGTCATGCAGATAGAACGAATACCGTTGCTTGCTTTCGCGCTCCTTACTTGCTTAACAGATTATGCATTATTTTAGCCGGCCACCACAGAATAATAATTTTTAGCACAGGGAAGCTAAGCGCGAAGCTTTGGAGACCCAGAAGTTGGCTAACAAAGACACGAGGGTTTCCTGCGACTCATTACATTCTTCTTTATGTAATGCGTAGGCCTTGGCGTTGTCGCTCTGATCCAAACAAAGGCCCCTCACTTTGGCATTTAGAAAGGTCACAAGCTGCTGATATAAAGATGTGTCTGAGCAATACCCACCAGTTCATCTGAAGCACAGGTGTCAATCCCCAAACCAAGTCTAATGTTCCTGCTGAGCACATTGTTTCAAGTGTAATCTCAAAAAGAAAAAAGACCAGAAAAACCCCAAAACAAGTTGGCTGTCAAAGGTGTTGCCTCAGAGGAACAAAGAAATCAAATCTTCAAACAGCCACTGACACCACAGCTCTCACTGATGGATTACATAGCTATAGGTTCAAAATGACAGCGATGTCTGACAACAGTCTGGTTGATGGAGCTTAAATCTGAATGGAAACCAATGAAAAGCCTCCCAAACTGCAAGTTTAATGGGACAATGCAAAAAGACAGCATAGGGCTGATTAAAGCTAAAAAATGATGGACAGCTAGAAAGTTTTGAATGACTTCTGATCAAACTTTGTTGGGGTGTAGCAGCTACAGTGTTGGTAACTTAACTGTTAGCCATTAAGTTAACAATTCCAACTTAATGGCTTATTGGTCAATAATTGATACAAAGCCTTAACTTAAACTATGACTCTTACCAGTGTGGTGTATGTTGTCAACATATAGAAAGCACGCTGATCTTTCCCTCAAGGTCAAGAGATTGAGCTGATAATAATAATAATAATGCTAAATACAGCTAATAATTAAAACTATGTTTCTTGCTGCTGTTGTTTGTGTTGACGACAATGGAAATGAGATGTGGGGATTTTGAATTTCACATCACTTTGGACCTCTGATCTCGTCATCAAGGTCAAATAAGGTCAAACTTTCTAAAATAAGATTTAACTGCCTTTGTACTGGTCACATCTAGGAAATTATACTGGTATGCTCAATTCTGGCATACTGGTTTTTCAAAGTTTTACTTTGTACATTGTTGTCTTTTTCACTTATTTTCACTCCGGTCCTTAAACCTGACCATTTATAGATGGATGTTCTTTTGTTTGTTAAGACACTTAACATCCATTAATCACCAGAAATGCTCCTCAATGAGCAATTATTAAGGAAGGAAACGCAGTGTAGGACTTGGGTGTATTAGATTACACACGATAAGGCTGAAAGTCAGTGGCAACAGGTCTGATGGGGGATGAATCCAGATTCATCAATATGTAGGTCAGGAGAGAGGTACAGCAGTGAGTGTCTACAGCAAAAAAGGAAGTCACAACTATTTACAGAAACATGTTATAGATACCTTTTAGGGGCTATCTCATGGTAGCCTAAATGTATAACAGGTTGTTGAAGTTTGGCTTTAAAATACATTTAAAAAAACTCTACCTTGATGTTTCTGTGAGGTCTGTCCTGAACTAATCCTAAGCGCTGCTTTCAAAGACAAAAACAAAAAGGACAGGTTGCAGCAGGTGGTTTAGAGAAAACGTTCAGCTTGTATTTTCTCCAGACTAAAAATAGACACAAAAGGAATTTTCCAACATTGTTTGCAGGTATGCGGCTTCACCACAATCATTGTGCCTATGGCCATCAGTAGGAGGTCTGGAGGTCTTTTATCTGTCACGTAACACAGCGCGGAGTTAGACCAACAGCATGTGATTTTTTAAAAAACCCCACCACATCCTGTAGATGGTAAACAGTCAACAGTTTAACACCGTCAGAGTTTTGATATCAATTCCATTGCCTGTCCTGTCAACTGGGAGCGCTGCAGGTCAAGAGGCTTGTTCTCATGTGAGTCCTGATGCACTCTGACATCATGCAAAACCTGACTTCTCATACACTCAGAAAAAAAAGAAAAAGAAATCTGCCATCTTTCCATTTAATTCACTTGCTACACCGCTATCCATCTCAGCCCATTAACTTGTGCAGGATTGAATTTGTTAAATAACAGCTCTATTTAAGGACGTGACTGTTAAAAAGCAGCCAGCTGCAAACACAGGAGCAGCAGGGCTTCAAACTGAGTTATCACATCGCAGTGATTCAAAAATCCAACTTAGTCAATTGTTATACTGCCTGAAAAGCACTAAGAGTTACTGGGGATATTGGAATATTGGAATATTAAAAAATCCAGTAGATTTAAATTATTATTAAATCATGCTGAAGTGAAACAATGTGATCTTTTTCTAATGTTAAAATCGACGTTTTAAGAAAAAAAAAGCAGCTTAAGAAACACCCCACATGCTGCACTGTATTTCCCGATTCCCATTAACTGTACCCCATGCATACAACTGCCTACCTGCTGTGACATTAGATATTGAATTCCCAGTGAAAATTGGGGAGAAATGCACGAACAATAACGAGTGTAAAGGACACCACAGCGAGTGCTGGAAGAACTCAGGCATTGTATCAATAATCCAAACCACTCTGCACAATTGGTATACCACACGCACTGTCCTCAGGTTGTACAGTCTCAAAAATATGTTTACTCTTGTTTAGTACTGCAGCTTTAATACAAAATCCTACTTGGCTTCTCATTTCACAACCTATTCTAGTGCTGAATGCACGGCATGGTTTAAAATATGTCTAAAAATAAATATGTAGCACTTTTTTTTTCACCAACTATGAAATAACACCTGCAAAACTGTGAACCCAGTATGGCCAAAAATATTGCTTAAATGGACATTTCTGTATATTTAGACCAACAAATGTCACAATTCATGCTGAAAACAGTCCAACAGCAGGTGCATGTTGTTTACAATGTTAAAAAGAAAATCATGTCCTCAAGTGATTTACACATGTATTATTAATATTGTTCTTTTTTTCTTTAAACTTAAATAAGACATTTTGGAGGGGGGGGTTACAGAAACTTCCTCTTAGCGTCTAAGATTCTGCAGGTTTGGGACACTGCGCGTGTTGACTGACAGGTAAGCCAGCAGGGGGGCAGTGCGAGGGAAGATACAAGCTTGGTGATTTTCAACCTTCCTTCGCAGGTTAAAAACGAATGGCTTTGATTGGCACTTTAGACATTTATTATTCATCTTTGTGGAATGCAATGCTAAGAAACAAAAAAGGCAAATTTGCCTCTGTAAAACGTGTTGCATTTCTTTGTAGAACTGTTGATTTATTCAGATGTGGGAATGTTTATTTAAAGGCATTTCGTACATAGGATACAGAATATTTTCTGTTTTATTTCAGCTTAAAGCAAGACTGCAAACCTGAGAACACTTACCTGCTCAGTTACCTACCACTTCTTTTTATTTAACCGTGCTCTGTAAAGGAACCACTCATCTGCACAAGATCACAAAGTTGCACAAATACTTCTTCTTCTAAAAAAAAACAAACACAAAAACTCTTTAGAGCCTTTAGTTACGCTAGCATCTACGCTAATTAAAACTGTAACTTACGGTTAACAAGCTTAGTAGCTCAACAGATCTGTGGACTGTGTCTCACACACAAACACACACCGGATCCTGAATGGCATCTTATTTGCTACCTGCTCTCCATCTTTACTTCAGATTTATGAACTTGTCAAGGGTTTGTGATATTCATTCCTCTTCCTAACCCCCTTTCTTTAGCTGATTAATCTCTTTCTTTGTATCCGTGTTGGGCTAGTTTAGGAAAGTTATTTTTCCTCCTCCTTGATGGCAACGATGAAGAATGGTTTGGTATTGCCACGCTTGTCACTCACACAGTCAGAAAGGTGTGTGTATGTGTGTGTGTGCACATGTGCTTAGAACTGTGACAAATCAAATAAGCATGGGTTAGCCATTTAGACAGTGACTCTGTGTGTACCTGTATGTGTGCATGTGTGTGCATAGGCATGTTTGTGTGGCTGTGCCTGTGTGTGCGTGAATCAGGTGGTGGCATGAAGCAGAAGGGAGGAGGGTGAAGCCTCGGTATCTCTGACAGATGAAGTTAAAGATTGGAAAGAGGTGAATGTGTTTGTCTGGGGAAAGACAACACTTACTTGGGTGGGTGGGACCAAGAGGAGCATGTAGTTGGTTGTGATGGATGATATTTAATTCATTAGGAACCCATGAAATCTGACAAATAGCCCCGAGCACTGGATGCTGTGGATTCAGAAAATTTATGTTTCTTTCTGAGAATGTTTATGTATCACAATGCAACAAACTGTTATGCAGCAGTGTGTAGCTCCCACATGGTAACTGAGATAGACTATAAAAGATGGACATTGCCACCGTGACATCATCCATTGATTTGAGGGCTACCAAGCACTGTGCAAAAGCATGGAGTCCTTATCAGAAAATGCTCGCTAACCACTCCATAGACTGCCTGTGTGAGCTGGACAGAAATCAATTCCTGCTAATATATATAAATAAAATAACTCTAAAAAGTCACTTGTAGGCACTAGGATGAACATCATTATGAGCCATGTTACTTGTAAGATAAGTAGAATGAATAATTAAGATAATACATCACAAATAACCAACAGGGACAGTCTGGTGACCATCAGAACATCCATCTATTCACTTCCGCTTATCTGCATCAGGGTCGGGGTCGTAACCATTTACACTCATATACATACCTGTAGGCAACGTTAATCACCACTTAGCCTAACTCCAATAACTGCATGTCTTTGGTCTGTGGGAGGATGCCAGAGTACCCGGTGAAAACCCACACAGACACAGGGAGAACATGCAAACTCCACACAGAAAAGTTCCAGGGTGGAGCTAACAACCTCACCACCATACTGCCCACGGCCACCATTCCTGAGGCAAAAAATGTAATCCCCAGCTGGTTGCAATTGGTTGCTGGAGGTTGCTGGCAGTCAATTTGAAATCAGTTGCTAAAGTCCCAGTCACGCAGGCCTAGAGGCTGGTGATTGCCACACTGGTAACCTTTGGTCACTATAGAAAAGAGAACATTCCATGATGGGTCGGCGAGTGCTCGCTGGGGGTTGCTGGCAGTTGTTTTCGTGAATTTGGTCACAAAGAGGTTCAATGGACACCTATTGTTGTCGCTGTAACTTAAATTTCACCATTGGACAGTGACCATTCACATGTTTGCCTAGTATTTGTGAGTGCGTGGACTCATCCACAGAGAATTTACACTATATGCATGCACCAGCTATGTATGCACTAGGCAGCAGACTTCATAGATTTATAACAGGAAATACTACTCGCCCATCAGCTCTAGCTGTCCAGGCTTCAGGGCTCACACCTGTCTGACTGAGGCCTAAGATGAAACCTTTCAGATAGCTAGAGGACACGACTAGCTATCTGACTGCCACTTAAAGTGATCACTCCCCAGATAATGCATAATTTTAAGCTTTAATACAAAACATTAAAAAAAAAACAATAAAATCACACACCATTCAGTTTTTATGTAGAGGCAAATTAGCAATTAATTATAGTTAACATGACCAAAAATTATGAGTTAATGAGTTAAACAACTGTATGTGGCCTAAAAACGTAATGGCTACACTTTCCTTTCACATTTGCAGTGTTTAAAATCACATATCTCGCCTTTGTTTGTCAAAAAAGAGTGCAAAACACTCAAAATAGGATGATGCTGATTTTCAGATTTTTTTCTAATATTATTTTTTTTTTACATTGACATTATACAGTAGCAGCTTGTTCAGCCTGAGAGTTATTATTGATTTTGGGGTCTTGTATTAAGATGACATGGGCTGTAAACTTATTTGCTTCCAGCACAAGTGTCACTGTCAAAGACAAATAAATTGCAGTGAACTCAAATGACTCAAACATTCTGTCCTGCCTTTCAAGATGACAGAGCTGAAACGCGCACCTCTGAGTCTGAAAGCAGGTAATTTGCATTTGAAAAATGACAGCACCAATGTCTACAAGTGCTCATTAGGAACAAGGTGAACACTGGGCTATGACATTGCAGAGATCCCTTCTGTGTAATTTGACACATCACAGGTGTGAACAAACTGGCTTTGCACGTGCTGTATGTAATGTATATAACTGCCTTTTCATTCCTCATCATTAAAAATATAAAACATTTTCCCACATTTCTTTAGGATTATTTTGCGCCCAGCTCGACTTCCAGCCTTTATTTAGGATGTTATACAAACAACGCTGTATCATCTCCCTGGAACCGCACTCTCGTTGACGCCCACCGCCTCGCTAGCACCTCGATCTCAATCACTAACAAGAGGCCCTTCACCCACAGTGCAACTGCACACTGCTCATTCATCCTAATGAAGCAGGATACAAACACAGTCTTGCTTAAAATGAGGCAAAAACCTACTCAGCGTGGTCCATTTTGAATCAGCCTTTCCTCCCCGTTGCATTAGCTAAACCTCGATTCCAAAAAACACTGAAGCAACAAGTCATGTTTTAGACGCTAAAAGACAGCAGGAAGTGAGATTTTAATTACCAAAGTAAACCAAAAGGTACACATCGTTGAAAGCAGCCAGATTTAGCTTATTTTGATCTATTTTCTTGGCTTGAGAACTTGAGAATTCTAGTTAAGGTAGAGAGAAGAGCGTGACTAAAGCCAGTATCTAAGGCAAAACAACTTAACAAAGGTTGATGGTTAAACATACGGCGCAGCATACAAAGATTTAACTTAAATTGATAATATGTAACCAAGCCATCCCCGACTGCTCACTTGTGCAATAATTTCAACTCATGTGATGTCTTCGACACACACAGAGACAAAAAGAAGGCATCTCCTGTTTCTGAGTCGCGCCCGTTTTCTCTCCGACAAGCTGGTAGCCACAATGCCAGATCAAATAGCCGGGCTCATCCTCTGATCACTGACCCAGTGTCGAACGTGTCTCTTTAAAGTGAGAAGATGCAATCAAAAATGATCCTGTGGCAGCCGTCAGATGAGTCATGCCTTCTTTTTGCCCATTTACATTCGTTCTGTCGCTCCCTTTTGTGATGTTTGCCGACAAGGTCCCACCCCACCCTCCACCCCCATCTATACGTCTGCATGTCTTTATATTTCCCTTTTTTCCCCCTTTCGCTGCTGTGGGCGTAGTGTCACAAGCGGTTAGCGTGAGGAGTGAGCGGGGTGGCACAAACTACGAAAATTGGATGACAATTAATGCCTATGTGCGTTTTAAGTGGAGCAGATATGATTGTCTGCACCTAGGCCTCTCTCTCTCTCTTTCTCTCTGCCTCTGTCTCTCTCTCTCTTGCCACCATTAATATTCAGTGATTGAATAGGCACCTGCCACCATATTCTCGCCAGCCTGCAGGCCTTTTTTTTATGTTCCTTTCCGCGCAAAATTGTTAAATAGAGAAGCTGATGAGGTGGAATGTCGAAGCAGATTGCATACGACAGGCCCCAACTTGAGGAGGGAGAAATCATCATTTTCACTGCTTTTCTTCGCCCCTTTTTTTTTTCTTTCTTCTTTTTCCCTTGACCGGTAGAAACTGATGTGACAATCGGATCTGGAATTGCTGCACATTTCCAAGGAAAGAGGGGTTGGGGGGGTGGTCGCGCGGCAAGCAGGAGATGGTGAAAGGAGAATCTATGTTCGAGTCGGCGTGCCTGTCAGTTTTGTGTTTCAGTGTCATTTGAGTGCATGTGGAATGATAGCTGGGATTCATCTCCTGAGTAGCAGATAAAAGGAATGAAGAGATATAGTGTCTTGCAGCCCGGGTGAAGAACAGGATAGAAGATTGGAGCGTGACGGATAGCGTGAAGCACATCGGGCGCAATATCTCGCAATCATCTTCCAGAGGCTGTGTGCTGCCTTCAGATGGAAGTTGCTCGCGGATTTGCGCGCATTGTGTACAGTCATGTAAATTCCTCACGACAGCGTTGCTTTGAGGAGTAAACAAAGTGTCACATTTTAGCCACTTATTTCCAGTAGGACATTCTGCCTTGTCTCGATTTATTTATTTTTTATCGCATTATTCTCTACAGCATGATCTCCCACTCACTCCCTGCGCGCACGCTGCAATCGTCTGCTTTTTTTTTTTTTTTAAACTGCTGTTTTCATTCATCGAACACATACAATCATCCACTTGTTCCCCGTCAGGTTTGCTGTTTCCCTGCATGGTCTCGAATACATCCCCTGAGAAGTGAAACATACCCTCTCTCTCCAGATGACAGTGGGTATTCATATAAAGCTGAGCTAAGCCCCATCCAATTTTCTCCTGCTTTCCTTTTCACCTTTCCTTCTTAAATAACAGGTCTCTGGCCTTTATTGCCGGCTGTGGACATTGTGAGGCCATAAGACAAGACGCTAACCAAAATTAATGGGACCCACCAGCCTGGACTTTCTCCTTGCTGACCGCTTAACGGTCTGCAGAGCACGGGCAGAGAGCAAAAAGACTGCTAATCGGAATTAGACGAGGACAAGCACGCACCCTCCCCTTCAATTATGGACAGTAGGTGGTATTGACAGGTCACTGTGGAGAAACAATGGGAATATTTCCTTATACTGAGCGATACATGGCGCTCTGAAAAGCTTTCGTCGTAACAAACGTGTGGTTTTATCAGCTGAATTCCTCTAATAAACCTCCGCATTTTGCCTGATCGTAACAAACAACAAACCCTGTGCGACATGATGCCCCCACCCCACCCCCACACCTGCTCCAACCTTGGGGTGAAAAGTGGTAAAGTACTTTTCCTTTGTCTTATCTTGCAGCTTCAGTAAAGCCTTATAGGGGGCACCTATATCAGATCCCTCATGCTTGTCATCATCAAGCCTCTCATCAGGCTTTGCACTCTAGTCGGCCGCCTTCTCCCTTCCCTCGTGACAGCATTTTGTTTTCCTGCCGAGAAACACAAAGAGGAACATATTGAAAGGAGGAGAGCGAGACAGAGGCGTCGGTGTACACACATCTCCTGGCT
This sequence comes from Pelmatolapia mariae, assembly GCF_036321145.2. NCBI lineage: Eukaryota > Metazoa > Chordata > Actinopteri > Cichliformes > Cichlidae > Pelmatolapia > Pelmatolapia mariae. Next base: position 77,535,118 of record NC_086229.1, read on the forward strand.
AATAATCCAGCGGAGGAGACAACAGTCATTCATCTGTGTACCGGCACTGGCAGGTTGACTTTTCTTGACTGAAGAAGGGGGAATAATTGCGAGGCTCTCGTAACTGATGAATGCAGCTGAGACTGTAGTGCCGAGAGCGTCCCGACTGCCTTTTTCTTTTTTTAAAAAAAGGAGAAAAAAAGCAGGAGAAGATGAAAAGAGGAAATGCACACAAAGGAGCATTTATGTAACAACACAAGGAGTATGTATCAAATAAGCTGTGTTCCACTTAGCATAGCTCCAAAGCCAGACAAGAGGAATCAATAGGCAGCAGCAATTTTGCCCTCTTGAGGAGAGGAAGCTATGAGCAAACAAATACGCAAGGTTCTTAGTTGCATGTCTCTGCAGATTCAAACATCTTCCTCTAAAATATTTGCCATTCATTTCAGACAGCCGGGGATGATTATTTATTTATTTTGCTTTTCTTTTTTTCTTTTCCTTTGCACATATACACAAGTGAAGCGCAGGGATTGGCGAACTAATCAAAAACTTGTACGGCACAAAAAGCCCCGATACAAAGTAGAACTCTGGCATCAATATTCACCGTCTGTGCACGCTCCTTAAGTTTGATCATGCAACTCTAACAGAAGTTAAAGTAGAAAGGCGAGATTCTCCCCTTTCTCTTTTCGTCTGCACCACCGTCTCCCAGCTCTCGCCGTCTCCTGTCCCTCCCGTTCCTCTCGCAGCCTTCATTCTCTTTCTCTTTGCTCTCCATCTTCTCTCTCATTATTCTCATCCAGCTAACTCCCCCTCCCACCCACCCAAACTTCTGTTGGCTCTTCATTTGCAACACTATCCCCAGGTCAGCGGGGTGGGTGTGGTACAGAATGTGAAGTAATCTCACTTGCTTGATTCTATCAATCCTCTTTTTCACCCGGGTTTTGAACACCTCAATCAAATCTCCCCTCAAGGTCGCCTTTGTTGCATGCTCGGCAGATTAAGTCCCTGTCCATGTGCGGCGTGCGCTTTGAACTGGAGACATCACCCAGAGAAAGATAAAGAAAAAAGAGGGAGAGGAGAGGAGAGGGAAAGAGGGAGGCAGAGAGAAAGGCATGCAGGAGAGTTGGTAGAGGCTTTTTTTCTGCTTTATACTTTGTGAGGGAGATTCAGGCTATAGTTTAGCATTTAGAATGCAAAAAAAAAAAAGCTTTTGAAAGCAATAAACTTAATTTGCTGTTCATTTTATTACAAATGCCCAGAGGCAACCTTTCCGTGCTAAATCGATAAATGGTCAAAATCTGACCATTTCCCAGAAGCTGATTGACTGTCGACCGTCCATCCGTACCCGTGCAACATCATTTTTGTCAGCGCTACAGCAGAGGTTTCACCCCACCCCCCACCCTGCCCCATCCAATGCACTATTGTCAACACTTGAGCGTTTCAAACTGTTCCATTAAACCCCAAGCTTGTCAGCCGAAGACTACACCATGTGATGTCGATGATAGCAGCGGGGGAAAGGGACGACGATATGAATGGTCGGCTGGACGCAATGTTCAATTTCCAGCGGTCTGAGATTTTCATCTATCATCAGCACAATGAAGGAGAGCCAGAGAGTGAGTGAGAGAGAGAGAAAAAGAGAGTAGGAAGAGAGACGAGTGAACCTCCTTCCCTTGTTCTACCTCATGAACTGAATACCAACTGGAGCTCTGCGTGAAGGCAAGAGCGCGAAGGCGAGGGCTGCGAGCGGGCGCGTGCAGACCTATCAGAGTGTCGTGGATGTTTCCACATCTTGCCTGCTTTCTTTCACAGAAGCAGTGTGTCTCACCACTAAGGATGCACACATTTCTTTTTGTTTTTCTTCTTTCAACCACACCTTAATCCTACCTTCCCAACCCCCATCTACATCTCCATCTCTTTCTGGCTCCTGCTCTATTCAAATGTAGCTTGCAAACATACATCACTGGGCATCATTGTTATGCTTGAGGCTCAACAGCATTCATTCTAATATCTGCATGCTATCCAATTTGGAAGAATGAAATAATCTCACCAAGACAAACCAATCATTTATCAAGCTACTCAGCCACGCCACAGTTATTCCACCCACCCCCACACCCCACTTCCTGTGCCTTCTGTCAGCCCACCTAGGTAAAAACAAAAACACAGGCATGACACTCACTGTACCATCTATATCCATCGAAAAAGTTGTGCCCACATACCAAGACACTGATCCATTCCGTATCTTTTGGGTCCCATGGTGCCAGCTTGGTAACTCCTTTGGATTTTATTCCATCTGCACACTTAAATAAATCTTAACTTAGTAACTTCCAGTGTTAGCTTTTATTTCAGCGCTCCTGCTGCTACACATGCATCATCGATATAAGACTATCAGCGACATGTTAGATAGAAAAATGCTGCCAAGACCCCCCCACCCCCAACCAGTATAATTGCATGCACCGAAGATCTGTTGCCTAGAAAAGAGGTTGCCTTAAGCCACAATCCCATTATGAGTTCATTCCCGACCTCTAGTCTATTCTATTGCACGTTTTTCCATCGTTCTCCACAAGGCCTACTTCCCTCCATCTGTAGCCTCTGGCTCTACCCATCTACTGCTATGATTCAATTAATTAGCGTGTGGCTTGTCCAGAGGTTTAAGGCATAATGATACGTTAGCCCCACCACTGTGAATATCTTAAATTGGTCTAATCCCAACAGGCCACATGGGTAACCTCTTGTTTCTCGCAAAAGGGTCACATTATTAGAGAGCAGTGAGGTGTGTGAAGGGGAATAAGGTGATGCAGAATACATGCCGGACTCATGGGACGAGGTGGGTGGGGGGGGGGGGGGGGGGGGGGGTGTAAGAATCAATGAAAGCAATCACCACATACAATTGAATTTGTTGTGAATTGCACAAAGGATGAAAAACAGATGAATTACACAGAGGTCAAGCAACCATATAGTCTTTGTGAATGGAGGAAAGAAAAATCATACTTTGACTGGAGTGGTGTAATATAGCCTAGTAGATTATGGAGTCAACTGCTTTAGATTTAAGGCTAAGTAAAACAACAGGAAAATGTCAGTGTGCATACAAGTATTATTAAAGAGTAAAAGCACACCATGTAGCTCCCTTGCAGTCTATCTAAAATAAACAAAAAAAAACATACATAGTAGAGGGTGGGTGAGTTCAAACATTTCTGTAAATCGTAGGCTTGCCTTTGGGAAAGCTTGAGGTTTTAAGGAAGGAGCAACAGCTTAGAAGACTGGCTGAATATAACCACCAACAGCATGTCTTAAATGCTGGGTAATCTGGTGCGGCAGTAGCAATAAGCAAGTGACCACTTGACAAGTGGCACCCATAGCCAATGTGATGCAAAGAGGAAACACAAACAGAAAGTACAGCTAAAACTTTTTGCTCTCCTGTTTTCCACTAAACATTTATGACTATCCGGTCTTTAAGTCAGACGTCATTAGCCGTTTCCGGGTCCAACCTCCGCTTCAGGTACCAAAGTCAAACCAACACTGTGGCAACACTTAGAGTTAAAAACTGTCTAAATTGTTTAATCTTTTATAAAATGATCAGTGTGGCTGCTCTACCAGGTGAAATAATTAAGTTTAACATCCAGGTATCGATGAAAACAGAATTTATTAAATTTAACAGAGTTAGACGTTAGCAGGGAGTTAGCTTGCTAGTTTCCAGCTAAACATAATATACCATTTTCTGACTGAGGGATTTCTCAAAAAAATTAAAACGTACAGCTCTGCTATCACTTCTAACTTAAATTAAGACAGAAAACTAAATAGTAGTGACGTCTGTAGGGTTACTGAAGTTGGACTAGCTGGTATTTAATGATGTGCTACGTGGTGGCTAGCTACACAGCTATGGTTAGCATAATATAAACACATTAGCACAGTGAAGCTGGAGGATGAACGCTAACTTTTTTTCACTCAATAAAAGTTAACGTGAGGGTTCCTGATGGTCAGAGGTAAATGCAATCGCATGGCAGGATGCTGTAAACGGACCAAACTTCAGTCAGGAGAACAACTGAGATAATCCATCCACAATACGAGGTTAGTCATTAATATACTGCTGCATGGGCTGGGCTGTAGTTACATCATAAGGTTTTAAAAACTGAGCTTTAAAATGAACAGCGGTAATACAAACTGAGAGAGGCTGACAGTGATCTCTGACTGTTTTAGGGGCTTGTTCAGATTAAATAGAACAAGATACAAAGCATTAAAACATGTTAAAAACACAACAGCCTTAATTAATGCAGAGTAGTTTGGACGTGGAAGCAGGGTTTATCGCGTCATCTTTTAAAGACCGGATAGAAACAGAAAGCTGGCATTATGATATCATGTGTTTCTAAGTGACATTGCTCTCTAGCTAACATTATATATTGTGGGACAGATTAGCATCCACTACGACATTTGCTTAGAAGCGATTACAACTGGAAATCATATTATTTTTTAAGAAAGACAAGTAAACAAACAGCTCCCATAATCCACCTCTGAGCCCCTTTTACTCACCTATGAAATCGCCTCCTCTACTGAGCTGATAATGGACATTTTTTACATTTCTTTTTTCAGTGACCATGCTTATGTAGAGGAGACTTTACATCACACATACTATGACGTAAGCCTGTGTTCAATGGATAGAGTCTTGGTACTTGGTGAATGGATTCTTACATAGCACTTTTCTACTCCACTTGAGCATTCAGTGTCTTTATACAATATGCCACCCATTCATATAAGCACTTTTTCTCTGTGCCTGAGTGCTTTCTATCTAACATTCAAACTTTTATGAACACATCAGAAGCAACTCAGGGTTACAAATCTTGGTCGAGGCATGAAATCTGGAGCAGCCAGCAATTGAACCACCAACCTTCGAATTTACTAGAAATTACTATTCGTTAGAAAGGTGCTATATAAGTACTAGTCACTTTACTGTTTGTTATATACACCTGCTATTATTTCACTATATCCATATACTGAGGTTTCTGTTGCTGTAGCAGCTAATTCAGCTATTTCCTATTGATGGCAGAGATCATTGATCAAATTTTGCCCTTTTTGAGATATTCTTCACTTACAGCAGCACGAGCCTCATTCTCCTGATATTCAAGCATGAGCTAACTGCTCAACCTGTCATGTTTTGTTCTTTTGTCTCACACACACATGCACACATACACACTCTGACACATCCCTCATGCATCCATCATTTAGTGAAAAGAAATGATTTGTCCACTAAATGGACAGGCTAATAAATCGATCGCTCAGTTTGAGCTCAAGGTTAATTTCGCATATCTTTTAACAGTTTCTGAAAATGATTGAGCACTTTGACTCGGCCACAGGGAACGTATCCGTGGCCGAACATCTCCCCGTGAGGAAACTCGATGAAGACGAAGCGCTTTGCCCGTTTAAGGCAATCAAGGTGAGTTCACGTCAATATACTTCATTTGGTGTTTCATATGTAGCGCATGCCATCACATCCGACGGAAAATACCATTTGTGAACGACACCAGATTGTACAGCTAATTATATGCAACACCAGCTGCTATATCCAAGCATAACAAAAGACATTCCTGTAATGAATGCAATCATTTGTGCATCCAAATGAACTGGACACAAATACTGGTAAATTGGACCACAAACAACAATTTATTGCCTCTTTCTGTACGCTCCCCCACCTCTCAGGGGCTCAGCTATATAAGCATCCCATCTCAGAGCTGGTTGATGGCTTCTGCCAACAGAAGGTAGGGATCGCTTTTCCTGCGATTAGTTTCATTTACGCAGTTTTTCTTTGCGTGGTAAATTGTTGCTGGTGAATGGGGGCGGAAAGACGCCTGGTTGGCGGAAGCTAATTTTCCACTTGAGGAAACTGTCTGCAAAATAATAATCTACGGTTTGTTATGTGAAAATGATGATCTCCCTCAACCCTGCCGGGAGCTGGGTAATGGCACAGCAATAGGGAGGCTTTCATGCCACAACTGTGCTTTCCCACAACTGGCTTGTTAGCCAGAGAGCCCGAGCCTGTCACCATGCAGGCAGGCAGGATGAGACTGCAGCATCTGCCACAGACTGGCAAGAGAGTGTTTCGAGGGTTGCACAGCATGCTGCAGAAGTTACTTTATCTGCAGAAAAATATACATGTCCTTTTTAATCTAGCCACTTTCGTGAGCATTTTGTAACTAACAGTGTGTATATTCTGTTTTTGTTCATTTTTCAGCTGAAACACGAGCAAAGCACTGTACAATTCAAGGTCCTTGTACCATTCAGCTACTTCATTTCATGCCCCTACATTTGCTTTATGAGTTCCAGAGGCAATATGTACCAGTTTCACAGACATGCAAATATACAACAACGTCATTTTATATGATGTCTGTGTAAGGCCTCAGTCATCCAGGTCATAGTAGTCTTAGAAAAGAAAGCAACTGGTCTTCTTTAAGTTTGTTGAAGATGTTTAATCTCTCATACGAGAGGCTTTTTGAAGTAGCCCCTTGGATGAGAGGTGAAATGTCTCCAGACAACTTAAAGAAGTCCAGTGACCTTATTTTCAAGCTCCTAAAAGGATCTTATATGTATCGTAATATATGAATCCAAAAGTATTTGATTGGAAATCTTGCTAACCAACCATTAATGCAGTAGTAACCACAAGAGCTTTAATTCCACAGATGTTTACCGGTAATGATGCAAACAAGTACTATCAGAAAGAGCAGATGCGTGACTTTCATGCAGTTGCCGTTAGATAGCGTAACATCAGCAGTGGCTGCAATGACTCCAGACATGCTCACAAAAGTGTTCCCACATGTTGGACTACTGTGTGGACATATGCCGAGCATCCGGATGGGGCCACATTGAGCACTGGTGAACATTGTAAGTTATGTATATAAAACGCTATATTCAATCATGTATTTTAAAATTTACTATAATCTTCTATGTCTGTTACCATAAAAAATACAGCCGTTTTAAACTGAGCGATTGTTTTTGAGAGCTAGTTTCTCGTGCTGTGCGATACTGCAGATTTTGGTATCAATCTGATACCAAGTAAATACAGGGCCAGTATTGTCGATACCAGTATCGATACTGATACTCTAACCTATAGAGGAAATTTATGTAGGGGAGTCATGATTTATTTCAATAAGGACAGATCACTTGGAAGAATGCAACATGATTTATTGAGATAAAGAAATGAATGTGTTTGGCGATTAGACTCCAGTGACCCATCATCGGAGTCTGGAATCCCAGTAGTAATAAGATTTAGGACAGGACCTCCCGGAGTCTAGACAGAGGCCGAGGCTTGAATAGAGCTCTGGTTCAGGTGTCGGAGGTGCAGATGAGGAGGAGGTGTGTTGCACGAAAGAGATTCCGAAAGGGAGAATGGTGGAGAGCACAGATTTAAACCATGCAAAATGGAGGCTTATTGGCTCAAAGAAGCCAGGCTAGAAGATGATTGGACTGGAGAAATGATGTCAATACTGAGACTGACAACGTGGGAAAGTGGTAGATATGTAAACAGAAAAGCTGTCGGACACCCAGGAAAACAGGCAGAACTTACGCATAAGCGTTATGATGATGATGATAATGATGACATTTTTATTCTGGCCATATAAAACACACAAACCAATATATAGACATACACATATACTTCATGCATACCCAATGAAATAAAATGACCACACAAGTCCCAAATGGAGTAAGACGTGTGAACATACCTACTAATCCCTACCCCACGCTTCACCATATTAATCATTACCCCCACCTCCCCTCAGCACTTTTATACCCACGTGTTTTTATGAGATGAAAGTCATCAGTTTTCAAATTCTAAAAAACATTTTAATGACCACTAAATCACTGTGACTTTTACTTTCCACAATAATTAGTTAACACAACAAAACACACCTTTCAGCCTTTCATTTATTTTGAAGCTGGGTTTTTTGGAGACCTGGAATCTAAATTCGGCTCTCTGTAAAGCACTTTGGGTCAGCATCTCCGTTATAGGCTATAAATAAAATAGATGTGACAGTCAACACAAAAAGGTTTAGACATTTTGCACAACGCATGTTTGAGGTTTATTTTTTTATGTACAGAAAAGATAATTCACCACAGTTCAGTGAGCTACATGCAGAACTCTGAGGACAGAAACAAAGTATTGATTCTATCGCGCTAGTATCAACCCAAAACTAAGACAGCACTGGTATCCATACTATCGATATTTGGATCGATCCACCCACCTCTCGTAGTTTCTGCCTTCTCTGAAAATATTTAGCTAACTTTTTTATCTGATCTTTACACGTCAAGAAGTATTTTTACACGGTTATAAAATACTTCTTCCACCACTGTCTGTGCCCAAACATGGATACAACTACGGATTTTTGGTCAAGAATGATATCTAAACATCGATTTTACCACTTAACCACAAATGTAAAATGAATCCTGAAAGGGGAGTTGCTCCATTCTGTCAGAAGGAGACAGAAACATGCTCTACTATAAATAAATCTTCAGAGCAGGCTCTGTAAGCCGTGGAACTTATTACACTGTTCAGTCTTTGTCTTTGGCTTGGTGTCGTACCAGTAAAAAATAAAAGGTCATTCTTCACTGAAGAGTTATGCAAGTGGCCTTTAGAGGAGCTTCATTTGGTATGGTGTGTGTTTGTGTGTTCCTATAGGGGAGGTCTGCTTAAAAAAAGAGCACACGGGCTGCCCCGCATGGGCTTCTTGTATTCAGCTCATGTGTGGCGAGCGCAACAATCGACTAATCCTCTTTCCCCCACCACCACCACCACCACCACCCGCCTGAAGTTTGTCTGTTGATTCAAATCCGCTGAGCTGAACTTTAAGCATCCAAGAGGAGATAAGATGGTGAGATACAGAGGTGTGAGGTTCAAAGTCAAGGAACCAAGTTATAGGGGCCTCGCTCTGTTTATTCCCCTAATTTTTGTGGTATATTCCAGCGTTTCCCCTTTGATACACAAAGACACTCAATCGCTTTGCATCTTGATGGAAGATTTCCAATCTAATCACATTTAAGTTTTAACTGTCTGTCTCCTGCTTCTACCCTTTATTCCCTCTCAAGTCTCTCTTATTAGAGTTGATAAATCCACCAGGGCTTCCTCACAGCATGTTTGCGCATTAGCGTGCTGCTAGACAGGCGCACAAATTTACAAACCTCACCGACATGAGGAATAAATTAATCACAACATAAACTGTTTGATACCAGATATGTTTCATCTTGACTGAGTTTTCCCCTCCTATTTGCTGGGGTATCTCTCTATTCATGAGGCCACGCATTATCCAGCATATAATTTTTCCTCATTTAGCATCGAGTCCATGAGTGCCTCCCTTCTGCTGGAAATTAATTACTTGAGCTGACTAAATGTGGAGCCATTGAATAAGACAAAGAGCAGAGGTTTTTTCCACTCACTCCGTTTTTGACTTGATACGAGTCTATAAGTGAATTTACATCAGAAACGACGAGGAGAATGAGCACAAAGAATTGTAATTTAGTCTGATTATCCAATTCAGGATTTAATTACATCATATCAGTGCAATTTTTTTTATTTCTCAGACTATTGATGACCCACTTAAAAACTGTATTGATTCGACTCTGGGGCTTGGTTTTTACCAGCCTTGGTTTTCAGTTTGAAAGCAGGTTAAAGGGTCGTGGCTTTTAAACCTCGGGCTATTAGGTTCGCCCCTATAAACACCCTCGTGCACTTTCGCACTCGCACCCATACACGCGCAAGCTGATCGACTCCTAGTTTTTACGTGAGCGAGGGCCAACTTTATCATTTCCCTGTTCAATAATCCATCAACATTTACATTCCATTAATCATCCCACTGTCTGAGTTGGAGTAGAGCTCCTGGAAGGGCCCCCTGGGCAGTGCACCAGCCCTCCCTCATTAGCCATAAAACACGCATACACACACACACGCTAACTCGCACACACACATACACCCTCACACACTCACGTGATTTACTGCTCGGGACAATATTGACCTCAACAACTCGATCAATGTGCTAAAATGCACCGAATGATGTGCAATAGTGTATTTGTCAGCAAGTGGGGTGTGCTTTAATGTGCGCGTGTGATTCCACACAAAGTCACTGATTCCGAGAGAAGAAAGATAACTGAATGCAAAAACAGGCTGAATGCTGAGAGGAAAATCCCCCCCCCAAAAAAAGGGGGGGGGAGAGAAGTAGTGCTTAAAGGCTTCAATTGAAAGCTGTTTACATGGGACAACCAGCTCAGTAACCATGTCTGCACCACCGCAGGGTGTCGGGCTCACCATCCATCCAGCAGGATCTCGTGTACGTAGACACACACACACATATCATACATCCACATAGGCCCGAAGAGCTGTGAAATCAACATGTCACTAAGCTGCAGTGGCATTGCAGTAGGGGGTGCTAGTTAGCTGGTGAGGTATAATACAACCCCAACTGGGCTCTGTGTGAAGCTTGGTGGGGTTTTACTGTAGCGTCCACAAAACATACACACACCACATGTATTCACACACACACTCAAACTCACACATGGACAAACATCCCCAATCTCATTCCAATCCTCCGCGTGCCCCACTCTCTCTCACACACCACACACATATACACAGAGACAAATTGCATTCCCGTTCTCGTCCGTGTTTGTCCATGGAATGAGACTTGTAAGAGATTAATTCCCAGCTGTATACCAGATGATGTAAAAGTACAATAAAACAGAGCTGTATCTTCAGTGGAAGACAAAGAAATAGATGACAGATCATAAATGCCAGACTTTTGCTGACTCCCCACCTTCGTTGCCATTCAGTTAAAAAAATAAAATCCATAAATTCACCAGCAGCAATATTCTGCTATTGGTCGAGTGTCTGCTGAATTTTTTTTATGCTAATGGAAAAACAGGGGAAAAAAAACACCACAAGGCTGCTAACTTGACAATATGATTTTATTTTATTTATATATATTTTTTTAATGGTGGAACTCATTATCATTCTCTTTTATTTGACCATAGAAACAATTGTAAATACTCTGTAACCTCATTTTTGAAAAAAAAAAATGTAATTCTCTTGAAGAAACTCTTATTATAAAATTCATTTTAGACTGAAAATTTATTTCAAACTCAATAAAAAACACTGAACTTACTGGTGTTTCTAAAAAAAGATCACGTTTCAAAGTCAGAATGAAAGTCTGGCAATAGAAAATTGCACCACAGCCTGTCGAGCACTAACCTCACCAGTGCCTTGAAGTTACAGGTGAAAGTTTGTATCGGTTGTGAGGGAGTGAAACAAGTTTCAGTGGGGACACACTGACTGCAACGCCTGCAGAGAAATTCAGTAAGGCTGTAGTCTACATATCAAACACTCCTTTCCATTAGATGATGAATGACGGGCCTCGCAGCTTGCATATCTATACCACATTAAGGTAAAATATGCAAATGTGGGCATGTGAATATCACATTTCAGGAATTAAAGTCGTAATAGGTACACAGTCACCAGACCTTTGAATACAGAGTTGATTACAGATGAATACCATTAAAAACTGACGACCTGTGTTTCTTGGTGATACAACAGAATACAAGCCAGGTAGGAGTTTGTAAATCTCCAATGATTCCAGTAAGATTCTGATCATATTTTATATTATTGGTTAAAATACTACAATTACTAAAGTAAAAAAGTCAAATAGATGCATTTAAGAGGCATAAACGTCGAAACTTTGACAAAAGAAGCTACCAAATATATTTGATGAGCATAGAAAAAAAGAAAGCATTGAATGACTGAAATAGCCAAATATATCGCACATTCGAGGGAATTTGACCCATTTCAACGAGAAAAAAGTTCATGTTTGAGTATTAGAAGGAAGTACCTCCCTGCATGTATCAGAGCTTTGAATTTCTAAAATTGGAATAACAGGTTCCAGTGATTAAAATCTCTTTTTATGGAGTAACAAGTGGAGCTTTCCCTACTTAAACTCATGGTAGAAATGGTGTGGTGTTTTCTTTTTAAGGTATTTAAAGTACTTAATTTAAAAAATTAAAGAGTGGAGTGCCCACTCTGGGTCAGGGACAAGACCCTGCCCCAAGTGGAGGAGTTTAAGTATCTCGGGGTCTTGTTCATGAGTGATGGGAGAAGGGAGCGGGAGATCGACAGACGGATTGGTGCTGCAGCTGCAGTGATGCGGACGCTGTACCGGTCTGTTGTGGTGAAGAGAGAGCTGAGTGTAAAAGCGAAGCTCTCAATTTACCGGTCGATCTACGCCCCTACCCTCACCTATGGTCACGAGCTGTGGGTAGTGACCGAAAGAACGAGATCGCGAATACAAGTGGCGGAAATGAGCTTTCTCCGAAGGGTAACTGGCCCTTTCCCTTAGAGATAGGGTAAGAAGCTCGGCCATTTGGGAGGGGCTCAGAGTAGAGCCGCTGCTCCTCTACATCAAAAGGAGCCAGTTTAGGTGGTTTGGGCATCTAGAGAGATTATATCTCTCGGCTGGCCTGGGAACGCCTTGGTGTTGCCCCGGATAAGATATTCTCCTAATAACAGTTTTTACTATGAGAAAAGTCATCGACAACTGGCAAAGATTTCAATCTGCTACCGATTTTTCCCCAAAATGGCCACTCCTTAAATCCATGAATAGACCGACGTGTGAGGCAATAAAAAGCATAACAGTTACATCTTTGTGCACTGTATGTTTACACTAATTTGACCTGCATATGAGATAGAACTTAATAACAGTAGATATGTTTGGAGATCAAAAACAGCCTTTTTTTAAATATAGTTTTAGCTGCATGCAGTCTTTACAGTGCTCAGAAAACCTATGTGCGTTTAGAGTACAAAAGAGAGCCAAAAAAGGGATTAAGTCCACAAAACATGAATACATTGGCTAATTTTACCTTCCACAACTGCCACCACCCAAACTAACACACTTATACAATAGCTTGGCAACGGGTCCCAAGACCTAATTAAATTATTTCCGTATTTGCACGCCACAATAGGGAAGAGTAATTAATTTTTTGCTCAAGTGCAATTCATTACCAAAGGCAATATCAAGTTTATTAAATGTGTCACAAATTAGTTTGATTAATTATATTTGCTGGAAGTTGGGAAATTGAAACTTCACCCACTTATAATTATACGAGATGGAGATATTTTCATATTGTAATGTAAAAAAAACTGGAGGGGGGGGGGGGTCATTAACACATATTGAATCATTTTGATAGCGATTTTTTGTTTTTTCCCTTGAAACTGGAAACAAAGTGACAGCGAGAAAGCTGTGGATGAGAGTGAAAGGAGTCACTTCACACATGCACGCACATTGACGCCACACATCCACACGCTCTCAGAGTGGCACAAGTGAGGCAGCAGGAATTCTGCTGTCATTCTTGAACATTTTGTTATCAAAAATTATTTATACTATATTCACACTCTGCTCTCACACCACCTTAGAACCCCAGTAATTAAACAACACCTATTCTATTCTCGTCAAAGAATGTGACGGCTGCCGTGCCTGCTCGCGATCCCCTACGGAGCAATGCTTTTGGCTCGCGCTTCTTATCTTACTTTGTTGTTGAATCTACAGGCAGGACGTCAAATGCTGGCTCTGTGATTTGTGAGCACTGAAAAGTAGTGTTTTTTGAAACTCACTACTGTTTTGATTTCTTCCTCCGTGCGCTTTAATTATGTTCTCGTGCCGCTTTGCTTGTGCACGCCAGCGTTTAAAATGCTCGTATTTTACAGTAAGATTTGTTCATTTAAATGGAGATGCGATTTCTAGTAGATTCACTATCACAGAGTAAATGTTCAAGGACTTTTTTAGTTAGTTAGCTTTGAACTTCATATACATTTCAAACATTTGAAATGAAATGTTTTTGCAGACAACCTGAAAAATTACAGTTTAGAGGTATATATATATATATATATATATATATATATATATTGTATTTTTTTTTTCTAACCACACTACCTTTGCTAAAAATCCAACATATGATACACTGAGAAGTAGTAAAGGTATTACTAAAGGATTCCACACACACAGTAGGTACCACAGGTGTGGAAGAATATTGTGTGTGTTCATAAACATGAACCAGCAGGACAGCTGAGTCTCTAAGGACTTCTGTTTCCCCTAGCATGAAAATAGTGGTTGGAGAAAATGGCACAACTGTGTGCCAAGCATGCGCTAAAAACAGGTGATCCTATTGCGACTACTTACAGGCAGTTGCCGTCTACAGAGCGACTTTGGTGCATGAAGAAAGCAATAAAACAGCAAAAAGATGGAGTCAGCCTCCAATCAGTCTGGGATTGATTGGAGTCAAGTTGGCAGTTAAGTGCAGTCAGTTTAGGATAACAACATTAGGAATTGTGAATAAATCCATTCAAATACACAGAAATTCACAGTGAACAGCCACAACCTCATAGATTTCCAGTGTTGGGTAAGTTACTTTTAAAATGTATTCCACTACAGAATACAGAGTACATGCCCCAAAATGTAATGTATTCTGTTGCGTTACTCAATGAGAGTAACGTATTCTGAATACTTTGGATTACTTAATATATTATCATGCTTTTTACAACTACATGAATGGACTATTGCTGTGTGATTTATTACTATTACTGAAGGGTTACTCGCCATCGCCATATAAAATGAGTAACAGTAGGATGAACATTAGGTAAGGCTGTACTTTTAGCAGCGATTTCATATAGAAAACTATTCCGCGCGTATATAAAACAGGTCCGCGGCTCCGAACTGTAGTAAAGGGGCCTCTGGCTAATACGTCAGGTTCCGGCTCGTAGCCAAAAACTACCTTTACTTTGCTGTCTGGGTCAACTTTGCTAGCAAGAGACAGAGAGAGGCGTTGAAAGGCTGCTCCAACGGAACTTATTGTTTGGGAGGAAAACACAGCGTACAGTCGAGTCTTAATAGCTTACTTACAGCTGGGCTCGTCAGGCACTCTTTTTGGCTGCAGTGGTTATTATTATATTTACATGCTTCCATCTCACATTTCTGGTCAGTGACAATTCAGTGACAATTCTGGTCGGTGACCATGCCTGTAGCACTCTGCCTATTGCCTTCATATTAAATAATTTTTTGAATAATCATTTTAAAAAATATTTCTTCATGTCATTATGCGGGCCGCAAGTAGGGATGACACTGGCCGCGAGATTGAGACACAGGCATTAGAGCCTCTTAATGTGTCTTTTGTTTGGGCCAATGAAAAAAATTGATTTGACATGCTTCGCCCCTAAAACACTATTAGGAATCTCCCTCTCATGTCTAACCAAAAGCTCCTACATGAAAGTTAAGATCTCGACTTTATTTTTTCTCCATTATGCACACTATTTTGGAATTACCAAAAACAGAGAGGGCATAGTCTAAAATATCAAACAGGAAAAGACCGCCGTAGCTTAAAGGACTTTTGTCAGCTACTTTAAAGTGAACCGGGCAACCTGCACAATTGCATGGGATTGAAAACATTCAGCTGTTGCCAGCTGGTTGTCACAACTACTTGCAGTCAGCAGTCAAATGTCGTCAAAAAAAATATTAATTGCATTCAAACAATCAATTTTTCAAGTCACAAGGGGGTTGCTCTAAGTGTGAGCCATTAGAAACTAGCAAAAAGAAAATGATACTGAAGCACTCCAATTAAGTAATCCCATATTTTTAAAGTTTCAGAAGAAGAAACTCCCATTTTGAATTTCTTATAATTCTCATTATGACCTCTTGCACTTGCACTTTTGTGACTTCACTATGGTCTTCAAACCTGCACAGGCAGCAAAGGTCAGCTCCCCTTACAAAATCCCTAACTTTCCTGTAGAGGATAAAGACTGGCGACAAGAGAAGTTCTCCGGCTACGAAGCAGAGATCAAACAGCAGTTTTGAATTGAAAAGTTTCCAAACAAGAGCTGGACTGAGAGCGAGCTTGCCTTATTTTTCCCCCCCCTCTCTTCCTCCCCGAGATTCACAAGGTTGTGCATGTTGAATTCGTCCGTCAGAGCGAGACTCTCAAAGCACAGTTCTACTGTAACAATCTCAGGCATCTAAGGGAAAACATTCAGTAGAAACAGCCGAAACTGGTGCATGCCAAGGTGCCATTGTGTGCCACCACACAGCGCATTGAAAACACTTTTGGCCACAGCAACATAATTATTGCTCACCACCTGCGCCACTCCTCGGATTTGGCTACATGTGAGTTCCTTCAATTCCACAAAATGAAAATCAAGTTTAAGGGTCAATGTTTTGATGCACTGGAGGAGATCCAGCATGCATCGCAGATGCACTCGTGAAATGGGAACGGACTGAACAATTTAAAAATATCACTCACACTGGAAGCCGGAGAAGATAACCTTGAAGGAGTGATCTTTTTATTAACATTTTTTTTAAGTTCTGGGCTGAATCCAAGAACTTTTTGATTATACCTTGTCTTTTAAAGTTTTAAATTATATGAACCCCACTCTTGTGGATGAAACTTCTATGTTTCACTTATATTCATCTGCTTTTGTCCACATGCTTCTAAACTATGACAGTCAGTTGTAATGACAATCTTGGAACAAGACCAAAATCAGCTCGGAGGTTTGCACTGTTGTGAGCTAAAAGTAAGACGGTCCCGGTGCAAGGTTAATCTTGCATGTGTCCCAGACACTCTGGCGTAAAAGACTCAGAGTTTCATTTCCTGGTTTAAAAAAAGAATCAGACTATTGGCATGCCTTAACGTTTTACATTGCAGCGTGTGAATATTTAACTTTTTCTCCAAAACAGACCAGATACTCAACATATGACTGTTAAACCGAAGCATAGTTTGATGTTTGAAAACAGATGGAAGTCATAAGATTTCTTCCAACTTTGTAGCTGTGTATTATTGGAATAATTTAGCCTGCAGAGTGGATCGTGCATTAAATCAGCAATTTATTAGGGCAATTTTATGGCATTATTGTGCCATTTCTGCGCTGTTTGCAGGCTGCTACCCCTGACACTTGGTCACTGCTGCTGTCACCCAACTTTTGCTTCCTTCACACGTAATTTTTCTTGTAAACACTTTCACGCACCCGTTTTCTGTACTCTGTATCAATTACAATTTGAAATGTAGACAAATGCAATACTCAAGATATAAACTGCTGCATTTAAAAATCACATCATCATTAATTCAATCTAGCCATCGTCTGGAGTAACATCATCTGCATATCATCGTCTACTTGGTGTCACCCGCTTCCTTTATCACGTTCTTCCCTTCTCTATTAAAATGTGAATCAAAGAAGGGATGCTGAAGGGAGAAAAAAGCATATGTATCTATCTTCACTATCTTCTATCTCTCAGAAGCTTTTTACTCTCTCCGGTAATCACGCTGCACACCTCTCATTTCAATACAGGGCTGAGTGCGCTGAGTGAACACTGCAATCTGGCCCGTGTAATGAAAACATATATTCCAGCTCCCCTTCCTGAAAGGAGGCCCCATTAGAAGACTCAGTCTCATTGATTGAAATGCTTTTAAACTTGCAAGTGTCCATTAATGCAGGAGGGGAGGCTTTTGAGAGGTATAAGACAATAGTACCATACATAAGCTATTCAATATGAAAGCAGAACTAAGGTTCTGGTTAAAAAATGTGAGCATTGAGGGCCAATGAATATATCCCAGCCTGTAACAGAATTAACAGCACATTGTGATACTCGAAGGCTGGCTGCTACCTATCGTCAATGCAAACATAGTCAAACAGAGACTTGTTTAATTAGAAACCTGACTGGACCTTGAAACAAACTACATTTGATAAACATTGAATTACTCACGGATGCAGACAAGGACGTGAAAGGTGGATCACCGACTGGAATTGGTAATGAGAGCTGCGAAACTCAACGAAATCAAATTTGATGGCTTTAGAAGGAGTGCCAGGTTATGAAGACACATCTCCCCAGCCTATTGCTAAGATGATCCCTGATTATATACGTCTTTGTGCTCCTCTCAACCTGGTGACGGTCACTAGGTAACCGTCACATCCTTGGCTTTAAAGGCATCAGCACGTAGGTCTGCCTGCTAATATGCTTGGAGTTTTCAGGTTTAATGAAGGAAGAAAAAAATTGATTTGACATGCTTCGCCCCTAAAACACTATTAGGAATCTCCCTCTCATGTCTAACCAAAAGCTCCTACATGAAAGTTAAGATCTCGACTTTATTTTTTCTCCATTATGCACACTATCAATTGCATCTAACGCAATCTTCTCCCCGTGAAGGGAAAAATACGACTCAAACACATACAGTAAATGGCCCCCATGCCAAACCTACTAGATTTAATCTCTCCTGTTCCCGACGGAGTTCGCCTTTGTATTTCTCTCGCTCCTTTCTCGAGAGGTTATCGTAGCAGAACAGGGTAAGAGCTGTGCGTTTGATCTGACCCCTCAAATTCAATTATGGCCCAATCAGATCCCCATGAGATTGACCCCTCAAGCTAGTCGAAGTGGTCTTGTCTCATTTGGAAAACAGAGGGACAGATACACTTATGCGTTTGTAAAGAGACGTCTAGGAGCTCTGGAAGGGAGTGTTGGAGATGTTTATCTAATCTAAGGGTAAGGAGAAGAGAGACAGGTAGAAAAGGCAGCAAGACAGATGGACAGAAAGAGTGAACTGCAAATGACAACAATGACAAATCTCTTTATCCCACAAAATAGCACACATTCTCTTGCCGCCCTGGTGTTTTTAAACACATGCTGTCTATGTCTCAATCCAGATTCATGAACTGCTTATGTAGCCAGCAGGTTGCCTCAGATCAGAGTTTTTTTTTTTAAAGATATGCTCTTAGATGTGTGGGTGCACATCAAGCATAGCCTTCTTGGTTTAATTTCCCTGAGTGGAAAGAGAATAAAGTGTGCATTTACTCTAGAAATGCTGCAGGATGCAGACGGATCAATTTTGTTACGGGTGTGGAGAATGCTTTCAGAGAAAAAAAAAAGAGGCTGCCCCTCCCCTCCTGTGACCTGACATGACATGACTGAAAAAAATAGCCAGTAAACAGATTTAAATAACTGCACTCCGATGTTGGTCTTCACAGTTGCCTGTTTAATCCTAAACTAGCTGCACTTTTTAATGCAGCTCAGTAATAATGTAGTAATTGTGGTGTAATAAGGTAGAAGGTAATAGCAAAATGACAAGTTATTACCATATAATTACCCAGTAATAACAATGATAAGTGCTATATCATAAATGGTATGATATGTACTTAAATATTAAGCTAGTACTATGATATTAAAATGCTGCAGTTAAAGCTACCTCATACATCCAACATTCTTCTTTGAGAGTGAAAGTATAAATATTATGTTTAAAGCTGTGGCTTATTGCCTGGAAACACCTGTGGTAGTTTCAGGGTAATTAGGGCTGGAAAATGCAAAACTGCCTTTCTTATCTAATTCCATGTTGGCAACTTCTAATTAACAAGTATAGTTTGCAAGTGATGTGATTACCCAGGAATACGTGTGGTAATTTCTGTGTAATAACCAATAATCGGTGCTGCAGAATGCAAAACTGCACTTTTCTCCTAAATGTCATATTAATATTCCCCATGTTAAATGACCTAGAATAAGACAAAGAAACATCTGTATTTGCTAAAAG
This sequence comes from Pelmatolapia mariae, assembly GCF_036321145.2. NCBI lineage: Eukaryota > Metazoa > Chordata > Actinopteri > Cichliformes > Cichlidae > Pelmatolapia > Pelmatolapia mariae. Next base: position 77,554,666 of record NC_086229.1, read on the forward strand.
CAAATGTCTTAAATAATTGTGAATCTGGCATGGGTATTAAGGTTATTTCATATTACAGCACTGGGAAGTAAATGTGTGCAACTAAATGATGGTCAAACTCTTTAAATCACAATTCACAAAATATTTATTGACAGGAAATTTCAAGGTGGTTGCTCTGTAAACACACTCCAATCCACATCCTACTATTACCATCATGATAATGTAAAACTGTCTTAATGTGGTGAAGTATAGGCTAGTATTACCTTATTATGATGATGTTGCTGACACTATTACAGTTTATTAACCACTTTTCTGCAGATATTACTGTTTAAATTTGGGAATTAAGTGATAACAACTTCCAATCTCCATGTTGTTACCTCCTCATTTCTTCTTTATTACCCCGCCATTACCACATTAATACTCAGCAGTAACAGAAAGTGTGTGCTTTTCAGATGGTTGTTTTGCTTGAAGAACTTAACATTTTGACAGTAAGCTGTTATGGGGACCATCTACTTGACTGGCACCAGTCATCCATGAATTATTCAAAAAACATTCCAAATATCACGTAATATCATTCTAGCAAACAGAGGAGAGAGATATTCATATTTTATCATTTGACTCCTGACCTTTTCACAGGCCTGTTTCTCATTCATTCCCATTGCATCAGTATAAACCAATAAAATCTGACGGACAAAGCCTTGATCAAATAGCAGCGCCAGCGAGGCATCCGGAAAAGAAAAACTGGAGATGAGACTGTCTCGCAGTTGCAAGCACTTGGCAAGTAAAAATAGCTCCAATAGCCTCAGGTAAGTTAACTGCCTGAAAGTCCCCAAACTGATTTTAGGTACAGCAGCGAGTGTGGGTGTGAAAATAGCCCCAAGAGTCGTTAAGCTGCTTTAAAAGAGGCAGCTGAGAGGATGCAGTGATAAAATATGAAACAGCATGATACTTAAACCAAACATTCTCACCTATTTACACCCTTTGCGGGATTTTTTAAAACATTTTTTACGCTTTTATTGTGACAGGGTTGCACATTGCAAATTACAGATTACTTTTAATGGGCTCTTAAGTGGAATACTTAAACAACATATTCAAAGCAAGTAAATAGTGCTTACGCTAAAAGTGATTACATGAATAATAGATAAACTTTTACAGGGTTTTTTTTCCCTTTCCTTTGCAAACATTTGTGTCCAGCATGCATTAGACATTTCTATTAACATAATGAATAAAACACAATACCCGTTGAGTGCAGAATGGAATCGATGACACCTTTCCACTAATTAATTGTTCCTGTTATGCCGACCATCTTGAACCCCTCACAGCATTTTTCAAGTGTTTGTTTTGCAGCCCACTTCATGGTTTTCAAAAGTGAAGTAGAAATGATATTCAATTACAGAAATGAACCAGTCAGATGTTAATGGATTATACCAGTGTCAAAAAAAAGGAATTTATCAAGCCTCTGTCAAAGGGCGCATGGGGAAATGAGCTCTATCACTCTCCGTGAATGCAGCACTAAATACATGTTTTTCTCCTTCACATTTGTGCATGTTTTTAATTTTCTCTTTTGTGTGTGTGTGTGTGTGTGTGTGTGTGTGTGTGTGTGTACTTTGGACACCCCCCTCGCCCATCTGGGAAGTGCCAGCATCTCAGACTGCGATGGTCAGGGTTAGTCAGTATTGTCTGCTGGAATCACGGGGGGACTGCCAGGGCCGAGGCTCCTCGCAGGGGGTCAAGATGTGTGAGGGCTTGCATGATGAGAACAGTGGGAATCTGCAATTTTCTTCTGCTTTCGCACCATGCCGCTCCATGTACTTGGAAGTCTGGGTGGGAGTCAGTAAGTGTGCTAGGGGTGGAGCGAATATATGAGTAAGCGATGAAGTGAACAAGAGATTTGGCTAACGTGCGTGTTCATGGCTGTGTTGGAAAGCAAGTCAACCACGACCCCAGTTTCCCACAGCTACATAACCCAGTGCCATCTCATGCCACAGAGTAAGTTGGTAGCGTAAACCACCTGAAATAAATGAGACATATTTCTTTTATATGTTATCTGAATAAAAAAAACAATTTTGTTCATTTCTACACTAAGGCTACTACATCAAGAGAAACAGAAACTGAAAGAGACAAGGACATGTATTTCTGACGCTCTTTCTGATGCATTGCTTTATTTTCATTGTAAAGCAGGCCGATGGCACAGGATGAAAATTATTAGCCTAATAATTATTAATGATCTGTGTAATTAGGTAGAAATATAATTTTCATAGATATACGGCACACCTATTGTGCACCAGAAAAATGATGGTCAGATTGTCAAAATATATTTAAAATTTCTAAAAAGCCTGTGGAAATGAACAAAGGGGATCACTAAATGCTGTGCTACTCTCTCTCTTTCTCTCTGTCTGTCGCTCTCTCTCCCTCTTTGTTGACTAAAGTACCTTACAGTATACTGGATGCTGGTGTTAGTGGGAAATGAACCCCTAACCCTGTCAGTGTTATAGCCACAAACTGCCAGCTGTGATAAACATCAGTCTTGCAGCCCAGACATGTCTTGTGGGTTGATCACACTGTGAAACACATCTGGCACTTTTCACTGATAGCGGGCTCCGAGTACTGTAACTACACAGCCAGTCAGTTTTTGGCTGATGGAGTATGACAGCAGTGGACATAACAAGAGGACATGAAGAAAAAAACATACTGGAAGTTTAGGACTATAGCTCCTTCATGTGACAAATAGCATTTGTCAGATATTTATCTTATTTGATATGATTTTGATATATAAAAATTATTTGTAGTTCAGGGTTTAAATACACATGAAATCAATTCTACAGTGTCAATGCAGATTTTCAACAGAGAATGGATAGAGCAGTTTATTTCCTTATCTGTTTTGAAGAATGGTTAGCATAGTGACTATTTTAGGTTAGTCCAGGACTAACTTTTAAAGTCAAGTTCAATTAAAATTAATCTATGCAACACAGCTGAGGTCTGAGGTTGGGTATATTGGACTACAAAGTAACATGCTACTATAATCCTATCACATTTCTTTGGTAATGCAGTAATTTACTGTAACTCAACAGTGCACTGAATTGCGTTATCACATTGCAGTTACAGTTAAGTTGTTACTTGTGTTACAAAAGTTCTTCACTTGTCTGCATGATGGGCAGATACGAAGAAAACAAACATCAAACATGTGCGGTAATTATTACTAGATTACTTTAAAAAAAATAGTAACAAATGATACATTATTGTTTTTTTAATAACAACCCAAACACCGGTCACCACTTCCAAAATCTTCGTGTACTATGCAAAATTTCTGTCTGTCTTTGTGTTTGTTTCTTTGTCTGCACACTCCTCCTGAACCATCAGGAACTGAGCAACCAAACTTGGCGCACAGGAACATTTTAGGTATCTGAAGGTTCTTATGTGTACCAGATGCTGTGACATCACCATGTTGCGTAGGAATAGCCTGAAATTACCTTTTGTTTTAGCATCATTAGCATTTAGCATTATCACATTGCCTGGCAGCCAACTTTAAACAGACCAAAATGACTTTAATCATTTCTAACAATGGACTAAAAAGACTCAGTTTTTGCATACAAACAACATCTACCACCACTATTTATTTGTTTTTTGTTTTTTGTACTTCTCTCTATATGCTAACTTTGCTAGCATCATGAACAGGTCAAACAATACAGTAGCATGGGCATGTACTAGCTTAAAACTTTTGTGCATTTCTTGATGTCTGTATTAATGTTAATCACAACCTAAGTTTATGCAGAACAGTGGCAAGTGTTAACTTGAATTATATGGTTTACTAAACTCTTATAGTTAAAGATTTCATTACAAATGCCTTGTCCCTAAATCTTTTCCTTGTCGAATCCTGATGTATCCGGGCTTATTGTTTAACTCCTAGCAACAATCTCCTCTTAAATCATATTCAAGAGTGAATTTAAATGCAACCTCTGTCTCTTTATAACGATTCCTTTGACTGAGCCAAATTAGAACTGTGTTTTAAGATCTTATTTGTGAAATGTAACTAAGAATTATATCCCTCACATATGTAAAATTCCAGCTGCTTTCCTTGTCTCATAACAGTATTCATTACCAACCTTGGGCTACTCCAGAATTAACGGGTCAGCACGAAGCTGCTTTATACCCCTCAGAGAAAAGGGCTCTACATCGTAAAAGCTTTATGCTGTAGCACTGGCAGACATTTGGCATTTACATTTATCGCCAGCCCGGGTTAATTAAACTCGACCTGCCCACCATCTTGATTAAACAATGGTAAATAAAGACACAATATTTCTCTACAGAGGAGAGTGGTGTCAGGATGGAGGGCATGATAAAGAACACTGAAAGGCCTTTGACACATACACAGAACATAAATGTGTATATGCATAAAACATGTCAAGGATCCTTTCTAACAGCAATGCAAACACATCTGCAGGAGGCAGGCTGACGACGATCTTCCTTGCTGCGTGCCTTTTGAATCATACTTACGTACCAATCAAGTTGTGCATAAGCAAAGGACAACAAAATGCCATATTTGTTTGTCTTGCTTTATTTTCTGTGGATGAAGCAGCACTTCTGCAAACATTCTAATTTCCCAGTCAATCCTCTTAACAGCCTTGCAAGGGAAGTGCAGGTAAACAAAGCCTTCCCTAACCCCACCTCTGCGCAAGTGCTGAGCCTTTAAAATTGATCTTAATGACTCATGGCTTGTGCTGGGGCTGTTTGTATGAATGTGGGAGTTACAGTAATTGCCAGGCCATTAGAATGCCCGGGATTGTTTTATTTGAAACTAATTCATTGAGTTTTCATTGGCTCGTCATCTGAATTGGATTTTGGAGCGCAGCTATCAATTTTCACCTGTTGCCATGATTCCTTCCAGGTACATTAAGTTGTTTTCAGTTCACTACGGGTGCAATAAAAAAAAAGTTGGAGTTAAGAAAGGCTTATAAATTTGAGGGGGCATAGGGTTATGCTCATTACTTTATGGATTTTTTCACATCAGGACATATTAACTCATGTTACACCTGTCTTAAAAGATCGCAAGCTAAGGAAATAAAGTCTATTCATTAACAAAAGACAGATTACAAGGTTAGTTCCTGTGTGACTGATGAGAAGAAAAGAGGTTGAGAGGACAAGAACATGATCTGAGGAAGAGGCCACTTAAATAGGCTCAACCTACCTACATAGCTCAATAGATTGAGACAAAGGACAGGTGTTTGTTGTCACTCAACAAAGAGCACCTAGAACTTAAGGTCAGAGATCACCGTTACCTCTCCAGGGGCCATCTGAGGAACCCAAGAAGTGAAGTGTTTCATAGCTGCAACACTGAGGTATTCTCTGGGCATTGCCTGGATTTGTTAAATTTCTAACAATCACAGGAGATAATAAGATGTGAGAGCACTGCCATACCAACTCTCCATGTTGGAATGGGTCATAATCCTGCAATGGAAGAAAAAAAGTCTAACTAGTAATTCGGGGGAAATGGAAAACAAATTGGCCTACTTTTTTTTGTTTTTTACAGCCCTTTACACTAAAATAATCTTTTGTTTAATGATATACAGGAGATGGGTTTAAAAATACAGCACAACAAAACACTGCAAATCTACTGCAAATAAAGTAGTTTGGAAAATTGGCCCCTTAGTTAACGGACGCACATAGAAAGTCAAGATGAGAGCCACGATTCGGTGTTGGGTAATGATGATAACTGCTGTCGAGCATTTAATTTATTATCTTTTCAAAATGTTTCAGACATCTTTAAATGTAGAATGGGCCAGAAGATGACCTGACACTGAAACAAAATTCAGTGCAGTATGGACGCAATCCTCTGAATTTTTGATGTGACAGTTGCTGCAGATTTGTCGGCTGCACATCCAAAATGTGAAACCACCGCACCCAAATGATGCATTATGGGTTTGAGATCTGGTAACAGTGGAGGTCATTTGAGTGCAATTTCATGTTCAAGAAAACAGTTTGAGATTATTTGAGGTTTGTGACATAGTGTGTTATCCTGTGGGAAGCACCCATAAGAAGACTGGAACACTGTGGTCATAAAAGGATGGACACGGTCATCAAAAATGGCCGTAGGGTTTAATGCTAAATGTTGTGGTGGCATATAGCGGTGTTTAAACAATGCTCAGTTGGTACTAAGCGGCCCAAAGACAGGAAGAATCAAAGCTTTCATTTACACCATAATTCTGACCCTACCAACAAAATGCCGCAGCAGACTCATCAGACAAAGCCACGTTTTCCAGTTTTCTGTTTTCCAGGTTTGGTGAGCCTGTGTGATTTATAGCTCCTGCTGCACTGTATCTGCTTCCAGTTTGGCATGCTGTGCATTCGGTTGCATTTGGTTGTATTTGAGTTGCTGTTGCCTTCCTATCAGCTCAAAGCAGTCTGGTCATTCTCCTCAATGATGTCACTTAAATCACATTTTTGTCCTTAATGTAATAACTGAGGTGGAACTCAGTTTTTAGGTCGTCTTAACGACGTCTACATGTCTACATTCATCAAGTTGCTGTGTGCCTAAAGAACTGGCCAGTTTGGCGAAGATGTGATGATAAAATGTGTTTAATATAGTTAAAGAGCATGTTGTAACCCAAACAATGACCTTTCCTTACCCTCACTGAATTGTTTTTGTGCCTGAAGATAACCATGTAATGTTGGTTTAACCCAGGGGTGGGCAACTCCAGGCCTTGAGGGCCGGTGTCCTGCAGGTTTTAGATATGTGCTTGATCCAACACAGCTGATTTAAATGGCTAAATGACCTCCTCAATATGTCCTGAAGTTCTCCAGAGGCCTGGTAATGAACTAATCATGTGATTCATGTGTGTTGACCCAGGGTGATATGTAAAACCTGCAGGACACCGGCCCTCGAGGCCTGGAGTTGCCCACCCCTGGTTTAACCAACAACTGAAAGTTTTAAATTAAAATTATTCCCAGACAAAACTCAAAGTCGAGTCTTTTGTCAAATGTCAAAACAAGGACAATCTCCCTACACCAAAACACTGCTATATGTTGCTTTAGAGCAGCGTTCATTGTTTTAGGCTGTAGGAACAAATCAAAAATCGATATGGTCGTTTAGCCGGAGAACCTTATTGTTAGTTAAAATATAATGCTGCCATCACTTAGATAAAAGATTAAATAAATAGTTAACGTCTTTCCAGAAAGCACTTCTATTTTATCAGATAACAAAAACAAAACAAAACAGTATTTACACATGTATAGAGTATTTAAATCCGCACCATAAACACTCATAAAATACATGCCACAGTGTGTGACATATCACCAGCCAAGCTTTGGCTTACCAACACAGTAAAATCAGTCCTGTGTTATTTGTGTTGCCTGCCACTTGTTGTTATTTCACTCTCATTTACCCACAGCGCTTTTTTTTTTTCTCTCCCCACCAAGCACAGAACATTGTCACTGGACCATCACTGACTGACTGGGCTCAAATGAATTCTGAAATTGCTTTGTTTCCCCTTCCTTGAGCACACATGTCACAGATGTTGTCTGGCGGAGTATGGCGGCATGCCAGAATCAAGCATGACGTGCCATTAGCAATCGAGCTGACTGCGCATCGCTCGGCCCTTCTTCCATTATTCATTTGTGTTGGAGGGCGAGAAATAACGCGGCCCGAGAAAGAAGTGATCTGTGCAGCAGAGTGCATCTGTCCTCTTCTAATCGTGGACGGAGCACGAGCCGCTGTGAGTCATCTTTACCCCGAGATGTTGGATTTTGATGCAAAAACAAACGAGCCTTTAGGCCTTTAATGAATTGGTAACATGTTTGTCATGTGATTGTGTGCAGGAATAGAGGGAAAAAATAATTAAGCAAAGCACCAGAAAGGCTATTAATGGGATTACAGTAACCAATCTGAACTGTCACATTCATTCTGCTTTTCAAATAATTTAGATGAAATAAACGGCGGGTCTGTCTGTGCCGCTCAGAGATCTGGCACGGTATAGTGTCTGTTTTCTCCCTTTCTTCAAGCTGCTCCGAGGTCAACTTCAGATTAACTAACGTGATGTATCCCTGCTGCCACAATGCATTACCACTCACATTGTTCTCCGGGTCGGCTCACAAGGCAGGCATTGCTTTCGATTACACCCTTAACTTTTCTTTTTAATTAAATGTACACGCAGATTAATTACAGGGCAACTTAAATGATGAAAAAATTAGAGGTGTCCTGCAACATTGTGCTCGACGTGAATTTGCCCGGCTACCTCTCCGGCCCCCTCCAGCCCCTTAAGCTGTCACGCCCGCTGTTCAATAAGCAATCTGGCAGGGAGGCGTACAAACGAGTGGAGTTGCGCGGGGCACTTTGTTTCTGTTTGCCAGACAGGTTCGATTCTTTGAGAGACACGGCCCACAAAACCAGACACCCAGGGCTGGAGGCTGGGTAAAAACTAATTATGGTGGTGTTAAAAGGCAAGCTCAATGAGGCAAAGAAAAGACAGCCAGACTCTCAGCACCTCTTGACTTAGGATCTGCAGGCCAGCAGTGAAAGTTGGAAGGGCTCGCACTTTTGATTTGAAGAAACTCACTCCCAAACGAGCTGCCTTCGAGGACGGGACGACGCAGGGGAAAAAAAGGGAAGTTTCCTCACAAACGTAACGGTGGGATCGTGGGTGGAGGAGCATCCACGTGGAAAATACTTCTACATGTACCCTCTAATCAATTTCAGTTTGATTCACGAAATGGGGGAATGAAATATCACGGCTCATTTCATTTGGGACTCGGATCTCTGCGTGAGACCAGAGTAGACAGATATCCATCACACCCATCCAAATGATCATTGTGATAGAGCTGGTCTATATCTGGAAGACACCAGAGGGCCTTTAAAGAGGCAGAACAACGGATATGTGGGTATCAGATGAAGGCATTAGGGAGAGAGTCTGAGTGACACAAACATGTTATGAGAGATGAGCAACATCTGGTGCAATGGATCTTATCCTCTTGTCGCCAGTCATTACTTTGAGTTCATACGCAGACAAACTATTTTCTCTATAATCTTGGCCCTAATTCCCATGTATCCCCTGGCTTAATGGACTCTTTGGAGTATTAGCATGTTTTACTTTTACATGCCGTTCTTAAAGTATACTTTAATGTTTCTCCTTTACACAGTCGCAATGCCTGTACAATTTGCTAATGCTTATTAAGTGCAGAGCAAAAGCTTTCCACTTGCTTTGTTTAAGTGGCATTACGAGGGATTTTCATGAACATCTTGCGTGAATTTAGGCATTGGTTCTAGATGATCAAAACACACACACACACATATACAAAGCAAAGGAATTAGGCGAGATTGTGCATTATTTTGCTGCTTTTTGTTTTACTGCACTTCTGCGCATACTGAAAACATTCTGTTGCCCATATATATATATATATATATATATATATACACATACATTATATTGCTCCCTTTCAAATCCAGTGAAATGTGAGGAAGAAAGGTAGAGAGCAATACGAGGGGCTAGAGAGGTGGTCAAAACTGCCTCCGACAAAATGAGCGTAGCCCCTGAACTAAGCCCAGGGGATTGAAAGTGGATTGAATGCATCTCACTATATATAGACAACCAGTGGCACGGCGGGAACGGCGATAGGAACGGGGGAGAGACACAGAGAAGGGGGGACTTGGAGTGAGTCGACGAGTGCGACGGGGATGAAGAAAAGGAGCACTGGGAGGAGAGAAAAAGAGCAGTGGTGTGTTACCAGCTGACCGCTGGAGCTTTTCAACCCCTCCATTGTAAGATTACCGAGACTGAGGGCCCTGCTTTCATGCAGCCGTAGAGCATTCTGGTACAGAGCCAAGCCCGCTGGCTGCTCTGCTGAGTGTCCCACCACCTCGCTGCACTATCAACACCAGGAAATGGACACAATTGGAGGAGCCAGACTAATTCCTGGATGAAGAGAGTAAAAGGGCATTGGTTTCCCAGGGGTTAAAATGCCTTAATCTTTTTATCCTCTGCTAGAGAGAACTATTCACAGATTTGATACACTCACCCTAAATCCTTAAGTGACACGCCGGGGCAAGGCTGGGGGGGAATACCCCCACAAACAGATGAATCCTGGCGGCCTGCCGAGGACGGTGGAGCAGTAAATGATCAAATATATGGTGCTGGGATTATAGTGCGAATCACAGCAATTTTTGTATCGTCCTGTGAAGTCGGTATATTATTGTGAAAACAATGTCACATTCCATTATTAGCCGATGGAAGTTTGTCTGAACTCCTTTTCAACAAACAAACCTGCCATTTAAGCATTTATATTCTTTCCTCTACTCTCCTCTTTCTTGGTACTCTCCGGCATACTCATGCACATTCTCAGCATCCCCAGTTCCCTAATGAGGCGTGATCACTGTGTTAAACTGCTAATTAAAATCAGATATTAAAGCCTACTACCCATAATCCCTCTTGGCTTGCGCTACAAACACCAGGCTGGCTGTCGCCTGGTATTACGCTCCGACGGATCTCAGGCAGTAGCTCCTCTCACCTTCACAAAGCAGCCAGTGCATCAATCAGCAGCTAATCTTTAAACTCGGTAATGTCGGCCATCACAAGGCGCCATAACCTTTGATGTTTCCATCTCTTTTCTCCTGCGTGACCCACTTGCAGTCACAAGTTGCGAAAAGAGAATGTGCGTAAGCAAACAGATGACAGAAAAGAACTTGTGACGGTGTTCATCTGCATTGTTCTGATTAGACAGAACTTTAAAACCACGTAATGTGTCGCGTGTTTAATGTTGATCATTACTATGCAAGGCTCTACTAGGAAATTTGGCTTGACAAGTAGCACCCACCTAAAGATTGTTAACAACCCCATTCCCCCATCCTTCCACCATCTTAGCACTTCATAACGGCAGCAGCCTTAATCAGCAGACAGTGCCTCCCTACCTGCTTGAGAACAACTTGAGCTCAAGGTGATGCACTGATCTTCAAACTCTCAAGGTCCCGATCAGATCAAATATTTACAGAATGCATCCAAATGTCATCTACAGAGGCTCAAACAGCAACCCACAGGACATGATGGATCCACTGCCATTCCTGCTGTCATACTACCACCGTACACCTCCACCAAAGGCCCTGTATCGCTGAACCCCCCCTCCCAATAGATGTAGTTCCACACTGTTGTGTAAGTTTCATTGTTATGGATGATGAGTGTATTTGAACAAGCGAGGCCCTAATTTGAAAAAAGTGAAAGCGACACGTCAGAAAATGCACTGACTCCGCCATCTATGAGGGATCTGGCTTTCACAGAACAGCTGGCGAGCCATTACGGAGCGCGCTCTAATGAACAGCCATGCAAAATTGATGATTCATTGATCTCCCAATGTTCGCTGGATTTCACATAATGAAATTTGCTCTTAATTCTCAATATGTTAAAAAAGGATGATGAAACAACTCCCTGCCTTTGTTGTTGAACGAAAGGCAAAGATAGCTGATGCTGATGCAGATATTTGTGGTACTTTTTTCCTCCATTAGCGATGCGTGCGCGTTCTTCTTGTAGTAAGCATTTCCAGGCCGTACTCAAACCCCCATTTTACCTCTTGAATCTTTCACAGCATCAGAAGAAAAAAAAATGTTTCACCGTTAAATTCCAATTAATATTCTCTGCTGTAGTACGATCAAGACCTTACTGATCTTCTGTCTCCTCTGCTCAGGGCAACGCAGCACTGAGGGCACTGCTCCAAACAAACTCAGGTCTCCACGGTGGAGAGTAGGGGTGAACTCTGAACCCTACTCTGCTACCTCATTAGCCTGCGTACACACCGGCATCTGTTCTATCATGAACCCTAATACGACCATATGAAACCGGAAAATAACTGCACTCATCGGACCAGGAGAGATTAGACCGAGGAAGGAGGGGGTGGGGTGACCGGACTTCGCCGACCGCACGACAGCTTTCAGCCTTCATTCATTTGGAGAAGAATTGTCTGCTTAATGGTAAAAAAATAACTAAAATGAACCTTTTCAGATGGGATGTGGCTTCTGTAGTCTGCTGATTCTTTTTTTTATTCCTAGTGCCGTTCTGCTCGAAGACAGAAAAGCTGATGAAATAAGGAGAGCAGAGAGAGCGCGGCCAAGAAAGAGGGAGAGGAAATCGACAGACAGAGTGAGAGGGGTCATTGAGCACAACAGGAACACGGGACCCCACTCAGCTGGAGGGACTCTGGCGAGGACGAAGCCACCTATCTTATGGTGACAAGCAGCAAATGGGGGCCCATTACCGTACTGAATGCTAATGCCAAACTTTGGGCCCCAGGGACTGGCCCTGTTCCCCAACCACAAGGAGAGGAGACCTGGCAGGGTGCATGCATGACAGGCTCAATTCACACCCACAAGTGCAAAAGATAATAACCGTATAAATCATAAGAGACTCTTAGACTCTTTCTTTCTCACTCCTTTGCCACTCTCAATCTGTGTTTGGACCGCTTCTAACACTTGGTGTTCCTAATTGTCCCCTCATCTATTTTTCTTGCCCTTTCCTCTCCTTACTCCCAGTCTCCTTTGTTTCCTAACAAATCTTCCACGTTTCTCTTCTACTCGCTGTCGTTCACGCTTTGATTTCCCCGGGAAAAAAAATCCCAAAGATAGCTTCTGAAAACCATTCATATTGATTAAACAATCTGTGTTCATCATATCCGAAAATAGTGCTGCCAGTGTCGATTGTAATGCACATTAATAAACAAGCGAGCAGTAGTTAATAATGGTGAACGTGTAGCATGCTGTGCTTCATAGAAATGAATAGCAAAGAATACTGGGTATAAACGCCCATCATGGGAGAAAAGTGGTTTCATTAAAAGTCTGTTTTCTCTTTCTTGAATATTTTCAGTCGATATATATATTTCTTTTCTGAAGATTTCTCTTGGCAGGAAAGGAATTAATTATTGAAAATAACTATCTAAAATGTGGATATTTGCCCATTGTATTCGTGAAAAAGGGGGAGAAAAGTCAAGGGAAAGATGAAGAGAAGAGACTCATGCAGACTTGTCTCTCTGTTCCCTCAGGCCTGTGGTGTGGGCACTGACTCTATTTGACATCGAGATACAGTGCTGAGAAAGACAGAGTGAGGCACAGACAGAAACACAGAGAGGGAGACATCAGAGCTCTTATGCCTTCAGGGGCTGTGTAAATGTGAGTCATGCCATGATGGGGTGACTTGTTCAGGGTAACATCACCCTTATAACTTTCATTTCGTTTAGGGAGTTCAGACAGTTTCAACTTCCTTGCTCCTACTCTCTTCCGAGTGGCAAAAAGAACTGAGATAAAAATAAAGAAGCGGCAAACTGAGGTTAGCTATTCAAGGGAAACAAGGAGATGTTTAGCCATTCCTGTACACGAATTTCATCTGCCCTGAAAAGCATAAAACGACTGAAACGAGGGGAAACTCAGTAGTACAGTATACAGAAAAACAAGCGCTGCAATGACCAAACCACAGCAGTACAACCGAAACAAAGATTTTAATAATGACAGTTTTAAATGACCAGTAAATCATTTATGTCAATGAGCACATTTTTCTGTCTTTTTTTAAGGTAAAGGTTTAGGAGGTTTATTAGTTTTGCTAAATATTTGCAAACTTAGCTCTGAAAAAGTTCTGATGCTGTGTAAAATGCAAATAAAAACAGAATGCAATGATTTGCAAATCTCATAAAAATGTGTTTTTTTTAAACAACAAAACACAGGAAACATATCAAAAGATTCATTAATAAAATCTGGAGAAACTTCTGTTTCTGTTTTATCCAATATTGCAAGCCCATGCTCTTTGGGCCTGAATCCAACAATCTTAGATGCACTTCAAAGACAATTTCACTAAGGCCAGCTAACAGCAGCAAAAACAGGGGCGTTTACCGACAGAAAAATTCACAATATCCTCAACAATTCACCTCAGTATCACTGTCATCGTTCAGAAGACAGATTTACTCCTTCCATGTCAGACTCCTTTCACAAAGTTTAACAACCTCCTCCAGAGAAAACAGACGTGGACGTTTCTCACCCAACATTGACAACTGAGGTAAACAGTGGACTCACAGCCTACACAGATGGCAAAAAACTCCAAGGTGGATCTGGTCCAGCGTCACTTTGCTATCTGCGTACACTCATTACAGATGGACAGCAGAGGTGACTCAGGGGTAAAAACATAAAATATCACAAAATGTTTACTTGACTCATCCATTTTATATTCCTGACTTATAGCTAACTCTTGATATTATTCAAATATGTTAAAATATATTATAGGCAAAAATGTTTTTTGTATAAACAGTATTAGAAACATGCCAGCTGGCCATGATCGTTATAGGGTACACTCGAAATCTAATGTTTTTGAGCTCTCTTGGCTGACTAAAACATGTTTGTCTTACAGTGGCCACTGTAGTTGGAATTATGCAATTGAATCAGGAGGAGAAAGAAAACAGAATTGAGCTTACTGCAATCTACTGACATCTAGTGGTGACATTTTACACACCGTACCTTTAAAAACAGGAACGGGTTCGTCATGGACATCACTGCATGGCCTCAGGAACACTTGCTGTCCTCGTTGTACAGAAATGGTCCATAGGCCTGAACCCTGTACAGTTTAGCTTCTCTGCTCTGGATTTCACTGTTTATTTGTGCATTAGTATACTCCACAAGCAGGACTGTGGTCAGTTAACCTATGGTTTCACCACTACTCAGCACAGCCAGGAAGCCACCTGGTTCTCCTTGGTCCCAGTCACACACTCTGCCACGACATCCCATCTGGGGCTTTCCGATACGACGAAATATATTAGATGACAATATGAAAACATCTATCGATTCATATTATATTGTTTGTTTCGTGGTGTCGCAAAATACGCTGTTTACGACAATATTTTTTTTCCTTCCACCACCTACGCAAGAATCAAGTGAAAGAGTATGGAGAGAGTTTATGGATGAGAAGCAAAAAAGAGCCGTCAGGTGCTCAAAATAAACCTTTGACTCAAATGCTAGAACAGGCTTTTCCCCGCAGCACGCCATGTAATAAATACTCACAAAGAAAATGGTGGCCATTACAACTTATATCTAAAAATATACAGTTTCATGCTTCGGTCAAAACACTCCACTCCAAGTACATGACGCCCAGCCATAAACTCTTCACCTGAGATTCGCAGAATTTACAGAAAATGCACTATTTTGTGATATATATCATTATCAGGATGAGAAATGTCTTATATCAGGATATGAGATTTTGGTCATATGGCACAGCCCTAATCCCATCCATGACCTGTTAGGCTTTATTCATCTTTTATCCAATGTAGTTATCTATCAATCAGTATAGCTAGCAAAATATGTGTGCTAGGCAACCAGGTATGCTGCAAATGTTGACCACGGCATTTTACACTGATTTCTGTGGGGGTCAGAATGACTCCAGGAATAAGTGGTTTTAATATGTGTTTTTCATTTTATCTTCCACAAATTGACTATCGGACGAATGGACCCATTTAAAGAAAAGTCATGAAACATGAGATGATGGGGTTTTATTTTAGCAGAGTAATATGATATTGAAAACACCAAGAGGTCAAATGACCCCTTTGGCAGTTGTAGTGGTAAAGTAACAAGAAAAACAGTTTTCTGAAGTGTTAGGCCCTGGAAATTATTTTCACAGAATTAGCTAGCTAAATCTTTTAAGCAGCTCTAATCCCTTTTTAGGCACTTTTCAGACGTGGGATACATAACATTGCTGGCTTCATCGGGCTGTTAAAGTGCAGGCATTCTGCCATTCAAACGTAGATCACGCTTACTGAAATGCTCTACACGGCTTCATACATACCCACAACCGAGATGGAAAAAGCCATCGCACCTGCACTTTTTTTGCCTTAAGAGCAAAAGGCTTTTTAAAGCATTGCCATTGTTTTGTACATTTAGCCCTATCTAATCATTCACACTTACACGGGATCTGTGTGCGTGTCCTGCACAGTCCTGCAGCAACTGATATTTACTCAGACCCCTTTGCAATATAAGCTCAGAGATGGAAAGAGATTAGCCTTATGGATGTAGAGAAAATGCATCACAGTCAAATCTTTTAAAGTAATGGCAGCATGCAAGTTTGATGAGTTAAAATATTATTTTGTCCATGTCAAGTCTACATCAAGATTACTTGGTTTCAGGTCGATACCAAGTAAATACAGTATCACACAGTACTAGTGTGTGTGTCAATAAGTGAATGAGAAATACACTGTAAAGTCATAGGTAGAATGGATGAAGGTAAAAGTTGTGCAAACCACTCATCATAAATAAATGCTACAAGGTTTGACCTAAAAAATAAAATAAAAAAGTCTGCTTTCTCAATTTTTATACAGCTGTTGTCCAGACTGCTCATTCAGACATGCAGCTGACTCATACAGATGCCATCAGATTAATGCAGTGTGCTTTGAAAAATAGATGGCAGCAGCACAGTGTGCATAGTTAGAAGTTAATGTGCTAAAACATGCAAAAGCTTGAGTACGGTCTTTAATTAGTTTTTGGCTGCTTTATTCATTCCTGTTTTGTGCTATTAATCATTTTTTGCTAGAACTTTGTAACCCATTTTACAAAAAGGAAAGAGAAATAAACACCACTTTGCTCCTGCAGTGTTTTATACTGATTTCTACCACAACCCTAACCCCGTAATCCTTTCGACTTCAACAGCGAAAAGTGGACCAAATAGGAGACGAGCCCCAGACTGAGATGGGAGTAAAACCTTTGGGTAATGCACTCCACACAATAGCCCTATTTATTGAGGCACCTGAAAGAGAGCTTCATGGTGCAAACCAGCACATTACTGTGTAGGAGGACTGTGTAGGGTTTCAGACCAATCACATCCTTCATGCGGCTAACAATAAACGTGCAGGTTGGAACGCGGATAGTAGCGGTTCTTGGGTGTGCACATGTGTAGGTGTGTATTGACGAAACAATTTTTTCTTATGGATCGACCGGTGTGCGCGTGTAGCTGCTTGAATGTCTGTGTGCACACATTTTTTGATACAGCATCTCTGGGCATAACGTAAACATGAAAATGTATGAGCGTGCTACTTGTCAGGGAAATGGTAAATTCACACTGTGTGTTAAATGGAGGATAATATTTCTTCTTGGAAAGCGAGAAAAATCAGAGAGAAACGTGACAAAAGAAAATGTGAATGCAAAAAGGGAAAACACAGCCCCTGAGCTTTCTAATTGTTCACTTTCTCATATCTGCGGTTTCTTTTTACGGCTCAAAATGTTGTAATCTAAAATGAAGGGAAACTGAGCAGCACGATGGAATACATTTTAAAGTGAGCTACCTAGCTTATTGTGCATATGTGCCTAATTATTTGTATTAGTGTCTGTCCCACCGCTTTGCCCGTCATTGTGCACCGTGGCCATTTGGCCGCACACAGTAAGAAACGGAGTGGTTGGTGTTACAAATCCCATCTGAATTCCCCGGCGAAAGGGATTGAGTGCCCACCTTCTGACCGTGCATTCCAAAAAAGCAGCAGGATGCCCTCTTTGATATCTATCCGAAGAACAAAACACAGCTCCATTGCCTATAAGGTGGCATTTTCTATCAAAGCAAAAGGCCATAATCCAGACTTATACACTAAATCCTATGTACACTGACATAATGCCCTCTAAGCTGCCTAATTCCTTCTAGAGCCCTTATTGTTTTCTCCTCTGTCTCTCTTATTTCTGTCTGTCTTGCTCTTTTTCCCTCTCTCTCTCTTACTCGCAGTGCATCTTTCCTTCATGTCTCCCTTTCCTCTCTATCCCTTTTCACATGCCTGTCAGTTCACCCACTTCACAGTATTGTTCTTGCTTTCTCCTATTTTTTTCCTTTACTTCTTTCTATTCATCTCCCTTGCTAGCCCTTCTTTGTGTCCCCAACACACATTTTTACGCCCCCTCCATTTTCTCTATTTATGTATCTGCACTTGCCTCACAATAACAAACAACGAAAACAACAACAATCTTCCGTGCTACGTACTATGCACAAACAACCACCTGAGTGCTGCCGGTTGCTAGGATACCCCGCGGCCATTATAGCATCTCATTATAGCTGGGATTTGCCATTTAATCCAGGCCATGTAATTGGCCTGCTCTCCAGCGTTCAGGCAGGCTTAACTCCTCAGACAGGCATACATTCAGCCGCGATGCAGTGCTATCAACAAATGCAGCAAACTAATAGAGATAGAAATACTCGACCCCGGCGCTCTCGATTCACTCGCCGAGCGTCGTAAGTGACGATGAAACAGCACAAGCTTTGTTCACCGTCCAGCTTGACAACAGCTGCGGTCGGCCACAGTGTGTCATATGACACCGAAAAAGTCAAGCTACATGCGGTTGAATCGCACGCCTGTGTCGCTGTCCTTGTGTGGGTGTCATGAGTGGGAACTGAGCGGACACAGCACAAACACTCACAGGATTTCAAGGTGGCCTTATTACATCGGACCAAGCAAGTGATCCCTGTTGGCAGATGTGTCACACATATGTGAACAGACAACCACACATACACACACGAGATGACTGTCTCTGTGGAAATGTGGTGATGAGACATATATATATATATACTGTAGAATTGTCATGTGGGAGTATGTGTCATAGAGAGAGCCTTTATATGCTTACCACAAACTCTGTGTGAAAGATGGACTTAGCCGCCATGATGTCATCCATACTGGTTATCAAGCTACATTCATAAACTGCACAGCGCATTTCAGAGACACAAATACCTCCTAATTAGTTCCAGGGACAAACTAAAACAGGCCCTCATCAAAAGTGAAGCACAAATTCTTTGGACAGAGTGCACCAAAAACCTGTGTCAGATAATTCCATTCACAACATTCAATCAGGAACAAAGTCCTGGGTTTGAGTCCAGCCTGGAGCCTTTCTGTGTGGTGTTTAAATTTCCTCCCTGTGTCTGCTTGGGTTCTCTCTCTCCAACCTCCTCCCACAGTCCAAAGATTAATTTGGTTAATTGGTGATTCTAAAATGACCGTAGGTGTGAATATGAGCATGAACAGTTATCTATCTCTAAGTGTTAGCCATGGGACAGATTGCCAACCTGTCCAGACTGTACCTATGGCAGCTGGGGTAGGCTCCAGGCCTCCCATGACCCTGAATTGAATAAGCGGAAGCAGGAAATGGATGGATGCAACCTTCAATTACACCTAAGGCCTGAGACTGCTTGGTGACCATCTGGCAACCAACTGTTAAGAGAGAAAAATGAGTATACCCCAACCCCAAGATCCTAACGGTTTCTGGAGGTTGCTAGCAGCCTCAAGCAAAGAGGTGCAATGGAAATGTACTGTATGATTGTTGTGCTTATTAGCATATTGCTGGAAGATATCAAGTATCTCCAAAACAGTGGAAAAAGTTGTGTCTTTAAAAATAGGGCTGGTTGCAACATCAAAGCACAACTTTTACTCGTGACGCAGCACCCTCTTTGCAACTGATTTCAACGAGCAACAGCCAGAAACCTTCACCAGTCAAGGAAGTTTTCCCTAGCAACCAGAGTTTGCAGAGGGCCATTGACTCATATGTGTGACTGCATAAATGTATTTATGCAGTTTTGTGCCAGTGCCACAAAATCACAATCTAACTTACAAGTAAATGGCTCACTCTTCATGTGCCTATGCTTACCTAATTACCTTCTTGAAAAGCCGCTTGAAGAAACAAATGAAATTTCACTCACTTGAAGTCTAATGCTGTAGTGACAGAGGACAAAATACTACAAACTCCGTTTTCAAAACTCCAGAGTTGAACTATCTTCTTGATAAAACATGACAAGGCAGAAAAATTTGTCATTTTGTAATGTGGGTGAAGTGACCCATTACAATGATCTATTGCAGTGTCTCTCTATAATAAAGCCTCATTTGATGGTTAATCACAAATTTGTCACAGATAAACTTTCAGCTTAGCGTAACCTTTAACCAGCATCACAAAGCTCTAAAAGTTTTTTCAGCACTTTCAGCTATTTCCACATGTGTGTGAGTGTGTGTGTGATGGTGGTGTCTGGTTCTGTGTCCTATCCAAGTAAGACTTGCAGACTGTTTATGCGCTAATGGACTTATGGCTCCCATATGGCAGCCATCATGGTTTCACCACGGGCATGCAAATGCATGAACACAGTGGCAGCTGCTGATTACGACAGGCTCAAGTACAACAAATTTTACGGGGCCTTCCCTTAGGCTGTGATCCGTATAAAACTACCAGAAAGGTATTTGATACCTCAGAAGGTATTTCAATATAAAGTGGAGGAATGTAGAAGGATATATAAAAGTATGCGCAAAAGGCTTCTGCACGTAAAGCAGAAAGGATGCCATCTAAAATAATGGCTTTTGTATTTTTCTTTGAAAAAATTTAAAAACCTCATTTCAGTCAAAGTGCACTGAAAAAAAAATCAATACTTCAAGTTTCTTGGAAGGCAGATGATTAAGAACCTCAAAGAACTTGCCAAGGATCTTCAGCTGCATCTTGTAATCTCAGACTGACTTTTTGGTGCTGTTATCGGGATTCTTTTGAGGACACATTCGTTCTTTGCGCTTCTTCAAATCTCTGTATTCTTTTCATAATTGTGTTTTATGAATGAATTTCATTTAAAGTTTTATTATGTTTACACTGATTATCATTAATTCAAAATATATATAAGATTTTTTTTTAAATTCTACAGATGTCAATTTGAATAAAATATCTATTTTAATATTCCAAAACTGATGGCATAGGAATATTAGATATTGTAGAAAAATGCATTTGTAAGAATGAATAATTAACTAATTAACATATTTCGCTTTTCACAGTGTATTTTTTAAAATCCACTAATAATAAATATGTAAAACATATGCATTTGCGCTTGTGTGTGACAAATTCAGCCCATATAACTTTGATTAATATGCCAGAGAATGAAAATGATGAATCCCAAGTAAGGATTAGCAGATCACAGACATATACTAACCCAGCCAGTCACGCCCATGGCACATTGGTTCTTACCATTCATCTTCATTCGACTGTTTTCACTCCATCACCGCTGAAGGTCAAGCTGAGAGATACATGTGAAAGAAATGGTCCGCTTTTTGCAGTCAATTATATGTTCATGTGCCAAAGACATGATGGAGAGGATGTGAGCATGTTGGATTGTGGAGACCTACATGGCATTCTTCCACTTTAGGGTGGGAGGATCACGCCGGGTGATACGCAGCTTTATCATGTGAGGTGTGCAAGTAGGGAGATAGGAAAATGTATGGCCCCATTAAACAGGTTATCCCGCTTTCTTTCTGTCTCCTCAGTTTCGTGGACGAGATAGTGAGATGTTAGGGGCGCTTGCTTTGTGTGTACAGTGTCAGTGGTGAAGACTTCTTTTTTCTAATTAAGCCGTGTAAAGGCTTCGTTTAACCGAATGATTAAACAATATTATGCTCTCGTCCCAGGGCGTTAAAACCTGCCGTTCTGTCTGATTCTGCTGCTGTCTCAAAAATACACAAAGATGTCTGTTGGCAGTTGATGCACCGACCAGTATTGTTTGCCTTGAGATAATTATCCACATTACATTGGAGGGGTTGCTATGGAGTAAGAACTTTTTCAGCTAGGTTGGGGGAGAGGGGGTTTTGTCGTTTGGGTTAACCGTGCACGTTTAAAAAATATGCTCATCCATAAATAAGGAAAGGATTGGGAGTGATGGACCTGTCTAACTATTGCCATAAAGATGTCACGGATCATGACTGCTATTGGTTATATTTCATGCCCTGGAAATAAGAGCAGGCTGCAGTTCCAAAACTAAAATAGCACCGATATTGATTTACAATTGTTCCGAGGAAAATGCTCTGTGTGATTCTACATTGGTGCATTAGTAAGAGAGAGGTTTTTCTAAATATAATACCTTTCACCACAATAGTACTTGAGGTAACCACTGAGTCACCCCTGAATGGGGGCAACAGATGCTTCAGTCATAAACATACTAATCAAAAAAACACTTCCAAATAAGTATAAGCAATAAGTGTCACATTTGTGCAGATTATCTGTTTTATTTTATTTTAAATTTATTTATTATTATTTTATAAAATTGGTTTAGGTGTGTTGCTGGCAGTAGAAGAAAAAAAAAGCGTATGAGTGCAGATTTCGTCACCTTCAGCAGCAGGTAGGTGTTTTTATTTCTCCAGAATCGGGGTCAGTAACGAACCCGTAACAGCTTGGGGCAACATAATGAACTAAAGAATAGACCACATTACAAGAAGTCAATGAATTTGTAAGAACTGTTTTCAAAATATGTTTCTCTGTAAATCCTATTAAGGCTATATTTCTCCCATGGCTGCTATATCTCCTCCAGGTTATACTCTTTATTGCTAAATCATTTTTAAAAGTAGAGATTCAATTATTCTTTTATCTGAATTGGATAATATGACACATAGGCCAGAGGAGTCTTATATTTATGAAGCAAAATCTATTACAGGTCTATGCCAAATTTTATTTACTATTACTGTCAACATTAGCTTCATTGTCTACTGTTTGGTCGTCGCCGCAGTGTTACCTGCTTGTTTGGAGCTGGAGTGGGAGGACAATCCAGGACAAACTTATATATAGGGGTACTATTTTATTTTGTGACAATAAACAAAGAAAACTACAGAAAAAATGTAATATTTTATAACATGATACTCTATGACCCATTACAGCAAATCTTTAAATCTCCAAATCAATCAATTGATTAAAAGACTGAAATTATTCAGAATATTTTAGAATTCAGAATTTCAGAATTCCACAGTGGCTCCATGGTGTTGTGAGTGGCTCTGTAGGGTAGTGGTTAACAAATTTGCCTAATATGAAAGATCCCTTGTTCAAGAAGGAGGAAGCACAAATCTCTTGGACCAGTTGGGACACAACAGAAGCAGGTTTGAGACATAATTTGTGTCTCAAGTTTCCATAATTTGGAGTAGGAATAATTAGAACTGTTAGAATTAGACCCAATTTTAAATACTCTATGTCTGTATGAGACATTTAGGAGACTGCAGGCAGCTCGACAACTTCTCTCATGTTGTGAACCCCTCACTGCTAGGAAGCTGTTTCTCCTGTTTGGGAGGAAGAAAGAAGTGCCTATTGCTAACTGAGTTGACAGAGAGTCTGCATTTAAAGTAAATCAGGTGAATGAGTCCTCTGATTTAAAGAGCTAATATAATATAAAGCTTGTAACTTACACTCGATATGCCTAATGGAGAGCACTGGTGGAAAGGGCCTAAAGCTGGGAGTTGAAAAATTAGATTGTCTTTTCCTGTTTTGTTTTTTGCTGTGGTGTTAATTAAAAGATAACCTGTTACATTTATATTATTTTGTACTGTGTTCACCTGTTTTTTCATATTACTGTTGTTGGTCGGTTTTTTGTAGGTAACGCCAAAAATACTCTTCTTATAGTAATTTCCCTAAGTCAGTTGAAGAGCATCAGACAGACACTTCCAAAACACTTCCAACAGTAGGCATTGAGGCTTTACTCACACAGCAGGCAACACAGCTCCAAATGGAAGTAGTGTTGATATCAGCCGAAATCTCAGGAACAGATATCTTGGGTAGTGAGGCTACTGCTGTGGCTTAACACCATAAATTGCAGTGTCTGTGGTTTGGCTCTGGCTGGAGACCTGTGTTGCATGTCAGATTGTCAAAAACATTTTTTAAAAAAAGAAGGGAAAAAAACAGAAAACTACTGACCCTACATAAGCACGTGTTTTGGTCCTGGCATGCCAGGGGTTCTCTCCTCTCTTTCTCTCTCTCTCCTTCAGGTGGAGTTGTGGGCCTCCGTTTCCTCGCTGGTCTGCCCGTGAGCAGAGTGTTGCTTTCTTGGACTTTTTCCCCGGGCACCTTTTCTCCATTATCTCACCGTCTCATGGTGTTTAAGGACCAGCTTGTGCCACTACTCTCCACCAGATCGTTGTTGCCATTATGGAGGTAATTAGCCCTCACATGACTCATATCCAATGTTCCCTCTAATTTTTCATGTGTCTGAGCGAACACACAAACTCCCTGAGCGGTCCCTTGTACCACTGTGAGCAACAGCAGACGTGTGCACTGTGGTCACGCCGGCATCGAATCCATCCAAGTTACATGGTTTATTAAAATAATCAAATTACAGCATTTATGTTAGACTACTTTTAATTAACTGCTTTAGCCCACTTACAATGAAAATTTAAAAGAATTCTTGTTCATGACCTGGGTAGTATGTTAACACTATTGGAAGTAAAAATAACTTGATCTCCAATTTTGAAAACACAACTTTCTTTTTCTTTTTTTTGTAAAGCTCTGACTTGTATTATGAGTATGAGTCTGTGGTCTGGGAGAGAGTCCTGTAACTCTCTCTCTGCCAAATACAGTATATAATGACCAATGTTGGGCAATTAATTATATAGTTACTTCTTCAAAAAAGTTACTGAGTTTTGCAAACAACAAAGTTTTTTGCAGCTGTTTACCTAAAAATGCAGCCAAGGCGTTTTTTTAAATAAACATTTCAAACTATTTACAGAACAATCAGCTGTTCTGCATCAAATTTGATGCCACGCAAATTATTTTTGCCACTCCAAAAAATAATTTCTGTCCACTATGAGATAAAGGAGAAAATCACAAGCCTGATACCTGCAGGCCTGACAACAGGAGATGTATCACTCCTGTAACACCTGTAACATTCAGCAGTCGCCTCATTGTTCTGACACACACAGCAAAACTATTGACTACACTACACACTAACTACACAAGATTTGCGCTAAATCTCTCACATCTCAAAACACCACCGTCACTCCTAAAACTTCCCCCTTTCCTAAACAATTAAATGCCATGTTGCCATATAATTTTTTGATTGGTCGACATGGTACATTTTTCCACCAATAGGAAAAGGCGGGGTTTTTTGGTTTTGTCTTTGCTCACAGGTGGAGAGTGCTTTCGAGCGTTTTCCTTATAAAACGCAGTTTTTACCGTTTCTTCCCGCAGTAAATATAAACAACGATAGTATTCAGGAAGAAAACCAAACATTGCATATATTTTTATCATAACTCTGGTTTTACATGGCCTATCAACACAATTTAAAAACTGGTGTAAAGTCCACACTTTTTCCATCAATTGTTCCGTCTGTCCTGCTCACATCTCCAATGGTTGTACACGTTGTCATTAATGTGGCTTCACTCCACATCAGCCACGCCGCTTTGCTAGCTAAAACACCGGTGTCGGCACATAAGGACGCTGTCATAGCCTGTCAATGACGTTGATTAGCTGCGTATATACGAACGTGAATCGCATTATTGGCTGGACTATGGGATAAGGTGGCATCGTTCTAATCCCATACGGGAGCAGCCGGTCACTTACTGACTAACACTGCAAAACAGAATTGTTAAAGTTTTAATTTTAATTTCAATTTTGGTTGTTATTTGGTTTTTTTTGTGCGCAACGCAGATTTTCTGTGCGCAGAGACCGTGCCAGCAGTGCGCAATTGCGCACGAGCGCAGCTTAGGGGGAACATTGCTCATATGTCATATCTGTTCTTGTGCTTTTGGTCCTGTAACCCTGCTTTCCCATTTGCTGTTTGTTTGCCTGCAAGAAACTTCTATTTTACCTCTGTCTTCCCAGATTCCTGTTGCTTTGAATAGTTTAAAGGACACTTCTCAGTTTCCTTACCGGAACCCTCCAGCTGGACGCTGCACCAAAAAAGAGATAACTTACCTCAGTACACCTGCCTGCCCACTCGCTTCCAAATCTCTCTCCACTCCCTGGAATCCCTGCCAGCAGCTACTCTGAATCGCCTGCTCAAGATATCGACAAGTAAGATGACAGACTCTGATTCCAAATATTATAAAATCTCATTAAACTCCCTTTGACTTGTCCTCGCTTCTCTGGAAGAATCTCTAGGCCTGTTCCAGTAGGGAAAAGTCCTTCCTGCACCACTTACCTGCTTCCTGAGAACTGAAAGAAATTCAGTAAAACTGCTGCCTGAGTCTGGCATCTGAGTCCACCTCATGGTTAAACATGACAACTTGCAATTTACAGCATTCACCAACTGTAGAAAAGAGATGGAAAGAAAGTAGTTTTCTGGGACTTTATCAAACATCACGTGGTACACCTTGGCACCGATGTTTCATCACGGGGACACTTTAAAAGGCCTCTTTTTTTAAAAAATCGTAAGGGGAGGGGAGGTGCCGAGTAATTCCCACATTCAAATTCATGCAACCATGTAAGTGTAAAGTTTGGTGACAGGGGGAAAAAAAGAGCTCTAATGCATAGCAAACATTCCCATGATGTCCGGAGGTTACATTAACCAGTACTGCTGTCCGTGCTACTCTCCTCCGCAGCAGTCTCTTCTCAGCAGAGCCCAGTAGAGTTGCCGTTTTCATGTGTCTGACTTGTGTTGTTGTTGTTTTCTCCTGTGGGCTGAGTTTTACACAGTCTGTCAATCTCCTGAGCGTCACACATTAGAAGGACCAGTGGAGTGAGACACCAAGAGTGATCCCTCTGGGGAACAACTCTCCTACCACCTCCCACCCCAACCCCTTTGTGTTTGTCTCTCTTTATCTTACAGCCTTCCTCTTCCTCGCTCCCTCCAGCGCTGTGTTTTTCTCACTGCATGCCCTCCTCTCTTTCTTCGTCCTCTTCTCTTCCTCCGACTCCATCAACAACTCCCCAGACTCCTGGCCAAGTTTGAGCGCGTCAGATCCCCTCTGTTTGGAAAGGCTAAGCTACATCTGTTGACGCGCTCAGTGCTCGAGTGGTCGGCCAAGCCCAGCCAACATCTCCCAGCATGCATCGCAGCGAGTGTGCAGCTAATGAACACAACTAAAGGAATGCGCCCACACCCGTTCCCTTCCTTTCTGTTTGATAAGTTTCACTCTCAATAGGGGTACTGTTTACAATGATTCAGCCCGGAACATAGAGCGGAAATATGGAGTCAGATGACCGTGAAACGTTTGTGGAAACCACTCAGTTGAAACTGGGATCGCCATCCATACCCTCCTCTGACTTCTAAGAAAGAAAGTCAGAGAATCACATGAAGACCTCGAGTGAGACTTCTCCGAGATGCAAACTTTAAAAGAATGAGAGAATCCTGACCCAGTAAAACACATGACGGGCGGAAATCAGAAAAGTCAAATGAAAAACAGCAAGAGTCAAAATGTGGAAATCAACTTTCTTTGCCCTTACTGCTGACTTTACTTGAAGGATTGTGTCTTTGCATTAGTATGGAGATATGGGGATACGCAGGGGTCTGAGAGTTAAGGAAATATGAAAAGGCAGCCCTTTTAACTTGAGCCACTGTCTGAATAGCCCCAGCATTCTTTTGGATTTAATGAAAGCTCCCAAAGTGAGTGAAAGCCTGAAATAGCATTAGCTGGCACACAATAGTAGCCTTAAATGTAGGTATTAAACCTTAACAGCTAAGACCTAATTGGCAGACCAGTGAATAGGCCAATGGGTGGCTGACTCTTAGGCTACAATGTCAGAATGCCTGACTAGCCAACAGCTTGCCCTTGTTTCCTTCAGTCTCCCACAAATGAGAAAAAGTTGGACGTCCTTCTTAACCGAACATCCGTATCGACCTCACATCTCCCCTCACGACCATTCTTTTGTCTACGGGCTTTTCTTCACCGAAGTGTCTGTGATATTCTCTATTGAACGTGAAAGCCTCAGCCTCAGTTTTTTGACTAATGCGATCACTGTATTTCTTTCATTTAGATGTACGTCCAGCGTTAAGACTTTAGGCCTACTCGAAGCGGAGAGTACTCCTTTCCTCATTGCTGCCTGCATTTAACCAGCCTTCATGTGAGGAAACCAACACAAAAACACTCAGATCCATGAGTCCGGTGTTTTCTCCACTTGACTTTTACCACATACGCTGGTTAGGGGGTCCACGGTGCATCCAATCACTGACTCCAATGAAGTGAACTACTCCCTGACCAATAGAGGAACAAGACACGGGGAATGGTGGAGTACAATCATGCAGTGAAGCTCCCATTATCCAGCCAAGTGTGCTAATCAAAACCCTGTGTGCCTGATCAATACCAGTGGACAACAGATTGCACTTGTGGGGAACCGGTGGATGTTAAAGGGGTGTATCAAAGGCCAGGGGAGAGGGGCCAGATAAGAAAGACTGCAGAGGCTGGGGTGGGGTGATGTGGTAACCGGGGACCAGTTGAGTGATTTGAGCGGGTATAAAATGAGACACTGCCTGGCTCACAGAGTGAAAGATCACACAAAGAGAGACAAACACACACGCCCTGGGTAGCTATTTAAAGGGATCATGCCTGGGATCTTTACAACACTACAGTCTTAGTGTGGAAAAATGCTTTACAAAGGCCGTGTGCTCCGCAATGCAGATAAATATTATGAAACACCGATTCTGAATTTTCATGTTAATATGTGTTATCTTTAATCTTGTTGCCTTTTAATGTACTGTGACATTCTATGTTGTAATTTTATGTATTTCTATGCCTGGATTAGATTGTTTTGCACTGTTTGATGGTGTGTTAAATTTCTTATTCATTGTTTTTGTCTGACCTGCCAGGGACTACAGATGAAAAGTAGCCTTTTGGCTAACTCTGGGATATTTACATTGGTATGTTCATTAATATGAACAGGCCATTTTGAATAAACAAATTCACATTTTCAGCATCAGGGTTTGAACTGTTAACTGAGCCGAACATTTAGTATATGTGATAATGCAGTATGTAGATTTCCACTGTCATAGATTTTAAGGTTTTAAATGTTTTTTTCGCATTTTTTGACAAACATTTTCATATCAACCTCTATTTCATTCGTCAGATTATATCATCATATATTATATTATTAGCATGAGTTAGCTGTAACAACCACTTTTTTGCAACCAAGATGGCAACAGTAGAAACGCTCATCTCAAGACTTCAAAACAGGACCAGCGGGTCCTACATCTAGCTACATCCATCTTTTACACTTTCAGTGATAAAGCGCTGCTTAACAGTTCTTAACTCATCTTGTTTCTTCCTCTTAAAAAGGAGGTTTTTTTCCCCACTGTCACCAAGTACTTGCTCATGGGGGGAGGTGGGCGGGTTGGTCTGATTGTCTGACTGTTGGGGTTTTTCTCTGCATTATTGTATGGTCTTTACTTTACAATATACAGCGCCTTGAGGCAACTGTTGTTTTTGTGATTTCGAACCAAATATGATCAAAGTTTCAGACAGTGAGTTTCCCATCTTAGCCAAAGCCTCAGGCTTCAAACTTCTCTATATACTCAGTTTTTCTATATGGTCATCTCAGCCACAGAAAGAGTTGAAGACAAGAACAAAACATTATATTTATTTAATTTACAGTTTGTTTTGGGGACCTCCATTGTGGCAAAAACAAAAAGCAGGGCTCACAAGTACCAGGTCCTATTGACAGAAGCCAGACAAGGGGCTGCCAGTCTGAAGTGAGATTTTGGGAAGGGATACCTTAAGATGAAGGGGATACAATGGCTTATTTAAAACAAAGGATTCACTGAGAAGCTGCATCAAGGACCAGTATAAAACAATTTTTTTTGAAGTGTGAGTCATGCCACTCAAGCTACTCTAGCGGAGTCCCAGAATAAAA
Organism: Pelmatolapia mariae; assembly: GCF_036321145.2. Lineage (NCBI taxonomy): Eukaryota > Metazoa > Chordata > Actinopteri > Cichliformes > Cichlidae > Pelmatolapia > Pelmatolapia mariae. Next base: position 77,584,163 of record NC_086229.1, read on the forward strand.
ACATGGAAACGAGCATAATAGGTCCCCTTGAAACTAAAAGAGGATACACTTTCCTATGCAGGTGGCAAACATTTAGAAAATGATCAGAGAAAAACCCTTTTTGTATTTTGTTCCACAGTTGTTGGTATGTGACTCACAGCACACGTAAGTAGCATATTAAAGGTTATGTTGGGCAACAGTAACAGTAGTAACTCTAGAAGGATTATTGTGATAAAAGGAAGAAGATGGATTTGAGTTTTTTTGATCATTTTATAAGGTCCTGCTATTTTGGAAACAGAGTTCAGGGACTCTTCAAGAGATGGTCAAGTTGTATTAATGCTAAATGGTATGATAGTTGTGCTGACTGTAACCGATGCACAAAGACCTACAGAAATTAACAACGTTCTTTGATCCCGCTGTCGTCTCGGTGTGCTTTCAAAAAGAAATCGTGAAGCGGATTTAAAGCATTAAACTTTTAGTTCTAATCACATCAGTAAAGCCGGGGCCTTTTATCCTCCGAAATGTTTCAAAGACGGGTACCTTTTATCCTGCAGTAGCAGCCTTTTTTCTGACCAAGTGTGGTGTTCTGCTTGTGGATAAACAGGTGTTAAGTGTGAACGTTTGAGATTAATTAAAGCTTGGAAATCAGTGCTTTCAGGGCCATGTCAGAGTGTATGTAAATGAGAAATTCAGGAGGCAGCTTGGATCTGAAGAATTAATCTAGGATAATCTATTGATCAGTCCTGATGATGACATTAATCCCTGCGAATCACTGTCATTGATACAGCCACATAATGGATTACTATCAATGGAGCCAAATATGGCTCCACGGTATAACTGCAGCGCTAAACGAGGATATTTCTGTGGAGATGTGAGCTTAACAATAACTGTGAACGATAGAGAAAAATGAAATTGATAATTAGAGATAATAAGCGAATATCACTAATCAGATTAAACTGAGAAGGTTGTTTTTACATTTATCATGTCCACATTTGTAAAGATGTAGTGGAGTAATGTAGACAGAGATGAACTCATACTACCTCTGTGTGTGTTGAAACCTGAGCTCCTTTTTCTGTGGTTGCCTTTGAGAGTGCATTTGTAAAGAGACTCAGAAACTAACCTCTCACACTTCACATTAAAATGTAGTGTCAGGCGTTCTGCTCCACAAAATCAAACAATTAAAAAAAGAGACAAGGACTTAAACTGTTATTCACTTCATTTGTGTTTATGTGTCGTAAAATTTGGACAGCGTGAGAGTCTCTCCTCTGCTCTCTGTTTCACTGTGTATGTGTCTGTTTAACTGAAAAGAGGACAATATGACGTTACACCGGCCGAAAGTGGCTGGTGACCAGCTGAGTAACCACGATTACTAGGGAAAATTAGTGTTGACCAGCTGGTTGCAAGTAATTGTTAGCAGTTGATGTGAAATGAAAAAGCCCCAGTCACACAGAGGAACCAACCACTGAACACTAAGGTAAAAATACAAATTCCCCCAACCGGTTAGCAAAGAGGTTTCTGGAGGTTGCTTGTTATTATTACATTAAATTGGCCATAAAGGGATTTATGGTCATACACTGAAACTTCTGCTTTGGTTGCTACGGTAGCAAATTAGTGCAGTCACCTGTGTTTTGATTGGAAGGCGCCAACTTGTTTGCAAACATTAACTAACTACTAGTGAAACTTTGACATGCAGTCCAGAAATGGACACTATTGACCTTCAGAGTAAAACATGTTTTTTTTTAAATGTGTTTCTTTCATCAGACAACTTTTACTTTGAAGGCAAACATTTTCCTTTTCCAATCTGTGTTGCACTTTTTCAAGTTTCACTACCGCCTGTAGGTTAGTTGGCAAGTGTTTGCAGACAAGTTGGCATCTTGCAGGCAACTGCAACAACCTGCTAGCAGGCAAAGCAATCACAAGGAAGATTTTGCCTTTGTACTCCCTTTGCAATTGATTTCACCCAGCAACAACTAGTAACCACCCACTGGCGACCACCGGTTGGTTACCAACTCGTCTCTAGGCCTGTGTGACTTTGGAAATAAATCGACAAGTAACACGTTGGTATTGACAACTGTGTGTCATAAAACTCACTACCATAAAGATGATAATAATATGGTCACTACAGTGATTTCTCATGTTGATTTCTCAGTTTTTACTTTAAATGGGGACAGAACTTATATCCTAATCAGTTGCAAAAACAATATCTATATTGGCTGCTTACTTGCATGTGTCTGTTTCATTATGTTTCTTTAAGAGGAGTCCACACTATTTTTTTACTTTACCTGAAATCTTAGGGCAGGGCTGCATGCTGGTTTGGGGTGTTATTCATTGAAAATCAATATTTTCCATTTCTGAGGATGCAGAATGAATTACTACTGAGATGAGCATTGTGGAGAGATTGAAGGCTTAGTCTGAGGCATCACTCATCTGAAGACTTTCACAAGGACATTTACTTCTTTTCCCTTGGAGTTAACTTAGTGAACACGGATCTCTGTTTTTCTCACCACTGTCAGAGCACATATCATCCACTTTGTCCTGAAGACCATGTCGCACAGCAACAGGAGAACCAGATGCACACGTGTCGATACGAGGACAAATAACTTTGAATTCATCAGGTCGTTAACGATGTTAATTTGCTTTCTGGGGCTAGTCCTCTGGGTTAGAGCTACAAGATGTTCTAAAGTTCTTATGTTAGGCCAGTTAGGCAAAGCTGCTCTTTTTAATGAACATGTCCAAAGAATGCCAACCATGTAATTCGGCAATGACCTCAAATCCTTTTTGGAAATGATGAGCTAAACACAGGCACACTCTAATTAATGAGCCACTCACAATAGAAATGAACAAATTATGGAGCCAGTTTGAAATGTCAAGATAACCAATTATCAAATGAAAATGGCCATTAGGTAGTTCCTTCTGGCCACAGGTGATGAAGCCACCTGAAATAATGGGAAAAGCAGAGGCAGAATGGGTTTTATCATTGTCTTAGGCAAAGTATTAGATCAGCCTTAAATGTAAGGTGCCTCGGGGGCCGAATATACCCAGAGAAATTTAGTATCCATAGCATAAAATGAATGATCATTAGCTTCTTAAAGGATAGATGTGCTACATGTAAAATTACATTTTTAATGACAATATAGTTGAACATTTTTCCTGTTTATGTGTCGTGACATTGCAGTGACCCCATACTATCTAAAGCCACTTTGTAATATATACTACATAGAAAAATGTGCGTGGTCATGGGTGTCCACCTATGTTTGTTTCTTTGTTTCCAGGCTTTTAACTCTGGCTCAAAACCACTACCTCAGAAACCACATGATTCTGAAGTAATGGTTTTCATGATTATTATTTTTATTTTGAGGGAATATATTTCTGTTACTGGGCCTTATTAAATTTAAATTTAAATTCTTTGTGTGGTTGGCCAGTGTTGTGCTAAGGGATCTGTGCAGGCCAAATCCTTTTACTGCAACACCGGGCAATGCTAACATCATCCAGAGTTAACCTGAAATTATTATGTACAACTCTCCACTAAGACTCCTGTGGCACAACAGAAACAAACAGCCAGGCTTGAAGATATTCCAGAAACCCCTTCCAGTAGAATGGAGTATGTAACAGCAACGTATTAAATCACAATGAAGAGCATGATGTCTAGGTGTCCGCACGCTTTTGGCCGTTAAGCTTAGTTCTAAATCTCCGCTACGTCGGCTGTTAAATGACCTGAACTCATTAACTTTGTTCACTTTGATTTTATTTGCAATTCCGTCAGCTTACACAGATCATAATCGCTTCTGACAAAGGTACCAAGACCTGCACCATCTCACAGACAGGACCCAGGAGATAGACATCATGTTTTAGTGAAGAATGGACTTCTGAGTGACTGGCAGATACCTCACTGAGACAGAGAGCTCTGGCAGTGTTCCAGCGAGAGGGAAAGAGAGAGACACACACAGAAAGAGAGAAAAGGCAGCATTCAATGGGAGCTCCACTGGAGAGGATGAGATGCCCTTTCTGTGCGCGCTGAAGGATGGACAGAAGGGGGGCAGGGAAGTGGAGGAAGAGAGAACGAGGGAGCAAGAGAGGAAAAAAAACAACGGGGAAGAGGGAGGAAAGGAGGAAACTTTTCAGCCTGTGTTTTCCATTCAAAGACATTTTGACAGGGCAGAGCCCACTCTGTGGCAGGGAGTGGAGCCATTTTGAAGTCTCCTACCGGCAGCTTGAGGGAAGCAGGGAGCCAGAATAGATATATCTCGGGGCTGCCTGGGTTTTTTTCTCTTTTCTCTTTTTTTTTCTTTTCCTTCCACCGCACTTTCTTTCCCGTTTTTTGACAGCCAGCTCCGAATCGCCGAGCAGGTGTCTTCTCATTTTCTGCTGAAACAGTGGGACAGTGCACACAAACACTCCATCGCTGTTCATAAACAGATAAACACATGGGCGGACCAGACAGACAGGCAAACAGACACGCACACGCTTGCACATACATATAAACACAGCGGCGGCACTCAAGAAGTAACTATGCATTGGAAATGACTACCCTTCACACATAATGCTTTCCACACGGCTGCTGAAGTTGAGAGAGGGCGCGAGAGTGTGTGTGTGGGGGGTGTGAGGGGAGGGGGTTGGAGGGACAATCTGTGACTATCTCCACTGACACAAAATGAGTGTCAGAAAACAGAGCGCTATTTTCACTTTAATGCATGCAAATAACAGGCAGCCACTGACACAGGGGCGAGATTTAGTATGCTCTGCAATTTTTAGGTCACAGGAGAAGGAGGGGTAATCCATCCTTATTATCCCCTCACCAGATCCTAATAATGTGGCTACTGTTGCATGCTCCGGCTCATATTTTTCCTCTTTTTTTTTCTTCTTTCGGGAGGGTAGGTCGCGGGGCTGCTGAATTAGAGGAGTTATTGTGCCTAACTTCCCTTTTAAGTGTCAGATTTTCAAGCTTTTTCTCTGTGACAAGTGTCGAGCTCATTGATGTTCGGCGGGTTGAAGGGAGGAGTACGGAGTGTTGACACCGGAATTAGCACAATATAAGTAGCCTCGGACCAAATTTCCTCCAAATCAGCCTATTCATGACAGCCACAGCAACCCTTGTCCCATTGAAAATGAGCCTCTGAATAGATGGTTTAAGAGGTCCTCCTTTTGAAGTCTGAAAAGCAGTGTGTCCCCACTGGTGTCAGTGATTAAGTTGTGACTGGGTGTCTGAGTGTCTGGGTGGGGGTGAACAATGTCTACACAATGTATATGCCCCTTGTACTGACTGTCATGATATGGTGCCAGTGCTTGTAATTGCTCAGTTCTTTGAAGGCTGAGTCAAATATTTAAATATTTTGAAATAAACACATTTTAAAAATTAAATACATGTAATATCTTAAAATTTAAAAGAAAACAATTCTAAAATGGAAGTGGGGAAAGAAGCAGAAAAGACATTTATATTGATTTATATGATGTAACCTCTCTTTAGTACCTGTTTGGGGTTTTTTTCAGTGTTGACAGTGATCTGTATTGTACAGTGCTGTGCAAACGTCTTAAGCTACCCCCATATTTCTTTATATTTTGCTTCCAAGCAGCCAGATTTGGTCTTGAGCAATAGTTTTCTAGGCTTTCTGAAGGCATCTGTTTCACTCATTGTCACTCCAGTTTTTTGTGTCTGGCCATTTTCAGAGGAAAGTTTTTGTTTCTTTGTTTGTCAAGCCACTTAAAAATGACCTATGAATCATTTACGCGTAAAAAACAGAGGACGTGACTCAAAGGATGGCCCAGTGTTACATATACACAACAGAAAACTTAGCAAAGAACTATTTTTAAATCTTTAGGCAGTTTGTTACTAGGAGCCTGTCATAAAAATATGTAATTTTTCCATATTTCTTCAGTTAAATCTGGGGAAAATGCCAAAGATAACAGTTTGGCAGACATAACATAGCATTTTCACACCAAGGTGATTCCAAGAATCAGGTTTTATTAGCTAATAACACTTGGTATATCTCAGTGTGGTGTGCAATGTGTCCTTAAAATATTTGAGGAACTGAATGATTAAAAAATAAGTAAAGATGAAAGAATAAGTGTCAGCCTTAAATAAAACAATCTACAGCAGATGAACAGCATCCAAAAGTCACGTCCCTATGAAATAGTAAAAGAAATCCAGTAAAAACCTGACACAGGACCTGAGAGATGCATGTGGCCCTTCACTTGATCCATCTAGTGTTCACTGACACCTCATCAGAAATGGTCTCAGTGGAAGGCTGGCTGTCAAAAAGCCATTCTTAAGGAAAGGAAACAGGGAGAAAAGACTGAGGTATGCCAAACTACGCAAAATCTGAAATCAGTGAAGCAGGTCTGATGGAGTGATGAATCCGAATATCAAAGTTAGGCTTAAATCGTCATCAGTATGTACAGAAGAGGTCAGGAGAGAGGTACAACAGTGAGCGTCTGCAGCCATCTGTACAACACAGAATTATAAAAACAGAAAAGTACCAGCAGATTTTGATCCACCATTCAATACCAGAACCTAAGCTTGGTATGACAATGATCCCAAACACACTGCCAATGCAGAAACGCATATCTGGATAGAAAAACACACAGTGGAGTACTATCAGTTATGGTTTGGCCTCCCCAGAGCCCGGACATCAACATTGTTGAAGCAGTGTGGGATCATTTTTACAGAGAACTATTCCTAAACACTACTGAAAGAAACTGGAAGAAAGCTGCTTCAGAGAGTTCAGGATGTGTTAAAGAATAAAGCTGGTGAAACCTAATATTGACTTTCAAGCTCGTTAGAATTGTACAAACTGTTGTCTTATATTCTGTATCTCCATGTATTTTTTCACATTTCATTAAATCACTGTACCTATGTCTCATTTTCCAAGCAAAAATACTTTTTTCGACATTAAGCTAAGAGTTGTATGCTCTTTTAATATCAAAGTATTTACCATTTTTGCCTATTTCACACATCCAAATGGAAAAGCCTATGAAACAAGAACTGTATTAAATGCTAACATTTGAATTTTCTGTAAAGGTGTGTGTTTAGCATGTGGTTTAAAAGCAACCTAACCCAAAGAAAGGATGCCAGTGGACCCGGTAGATGTTAAGAAGTTTTTCGATAGAAAAGGTTTTATGATAGAAATTATTGATATTTCTGTATTTGAAACTACTTCTTTGAAATGTAGCATCATTTTAGATGATACGTAATTACCAGTTTACTATCTCAACATAATGAGATCTTATTATTTTTGTTCATGGTCTTTTTCAAAAGTCAGCAGTGACCTAAAAAGAAACAGGAAAGACCTTCCTCAACCTTAGCACACATGACACTAAGGATATCTGCACCTTGTATGCCCATCGACCATCCAAACCAGCACTGCAGCTACATGGGCACCATGAACGCATTGCTTCAATCTCGAAAAAAACAAAACCTTAGTAGCCTTTCTAGGTGATGGAGAGATTGCTTTTTCTATACTCATGTAAATTAAATTAATTCTTTGAATTTATATTTATTCTTTTGCTGGTCCTGTGTGGAGCACCCTTTATATTCTTCATAAGCAGGAGAAATACGACTCCAGTAACCTCCAAATCTTTCTCATTGAAATGCTAGCTGGCGTGCTGACGTTAGCTACTAGTGAGTCTATTGCAGTGGCATAAGATGTGATGTGGGTTTATAATTTTTTGAGTTATGTTACGTTTGCCTGCCAAGTCCTACGGACGGATGTTACTTTTTCAGTTAGAAATAAACTTCTACTAGACATTTGTGGTCTGAATAGGCCGAGCTGTTGTGTACTTTTAAAGGAGGAAACCCTTGAATTGGGAAACAGATGGAGACTGTGTGTGGCATCTGCACAGTGTACATGTTCAAATGATTTAAAAGAAAAGCAGCTGAGCAAGCTTGTGAGTATTAGTATGCAATGTGGCAATAAGAAAATTAAAAATTACTGAAATATAAAACATACTAATAATAAACAGCATGACCAATGGCTGGCTGTTTTATCTGTAATTAGGGGAAGTTTAGGGGCTGAGTGAAGTAAGTGAAGAATATAGAAGAGAAACAAACGCACAAACCCTCATTCACTTATAGTAATAAGAATAATCTAACCTTGTTTATTTTTGTTTAGCTCTGTCTATTTTTGTGTCATTCCCCAAATTTAGTGAAGAGTCCTGGCTTGCTGATATTTTTGACCAATGAAATTAATTCTGAAAGTTTTGAAATGTAACATTTTAGCTGGTCTGAATGAATGTGACAAATGTGCTACTTGAAATTCTAATTACTCTTAAAAAGTCCATGTAAAAATAGTCCAGTGTCCCAAATTAAAATCCTCATTCTATCACTTCTGAAAGCCTTGCGTCTTTGCTATGGCTTTCATTTGCATGACTCAGGTGTGCGAATTCTTTAATATGTCACTGGCTTCAGCCTGTGCTCTGTTAGAGTGAGATTTTTGACGCATTTAATAAAAAACACAAACAAATTCAGAGTATACTGTAAGATACGGTGATTAAAATGCAAACCATCAAGCTGTATCAGTACTGGTGTCAAACCAGCAGCAAATATAACTCCTGAAAGTCACCACTGTTCTGAATGGATGTGTTTAGAAGGAACCGAGAAGTAGGCATGCTGCTTTCTCTTCATATTAAAAGGCACGGCGCCATCCATTTTACCCCCTGTGACTAGCTGAATTATCTGGGCAGTATTGAAACTTTTCTGAACCAATTCTATTGTATTGTGATCTCTTCAACAGTTCTTGCAAAGCCCAGAGGGAGAAGGCAGAACAAGGCGTTGGGAGTCTCAAAATAGCAACTCGCCAGAGGGAGTAAGAGAGAAAAAGACTGTGCTGAGCTACACCGCCATCATGCCGGACTTTTCCTTCTCCGTGCTGTTGAGTCACCGCTTGTTGATGTTTCTCTCTGCGGTTCAAAGCCGAGGATGCCGTGACATATTACCTCTCGGGCAGCATTACAAAGAGTTGCCTAAGAGTGGCCCGGCTGGCTGGCTGCCCGCCATTCTGCAGACTTTTTACACATTCTTGACGAATGGTTGTATTTCTCTCCCGAGGCCACGCCGTCAGAGTACACAGCGAAGGGGCTCGGCACGCGCTCGGCAAGGGACAGTGACTGACACATCCACGTAGCGGCGTATAAGGAAAAACAGGCACATATGCGCAGAAAATATGCCCACACACAAGCAGTGACACATATGGATACGCACGGGAAAGCAGTGAGAAAGATAAGGGCACGCACATACACGGATGCTAAGGGTTAGGCTCATTCCTCTAACAACGGGGAGTGTCGGCACAACGCAGATAAGACACTGAGTGGGTGTGATTTCTGTAAAAAGATAGCCCTGACAGGGGAGACTGTCATTTAAAAGGCACTGTCCACATTTAGACTGGATTGCATCTTTTTGTTTCTACCTCTCAGAGAGTTTTTGTGCTTAAGTGTGCACACAGAAAAGAGGAATTACCTCGCTAATATATAAAGCCTTAATTATATTATTTAATGCCACTGCTTGTATAATGTCTTAAAGGTTCAAAATATATATAATTATGTCATTGTCTCTTAACTGCCACACTTCTTGTCCATAATTAATCAAATGCAAAGACAGGCCAGCTAAGCATCTGCGTTCTTATGTTATTCAAAGCCCAAGAAATTATCCTTCCAACGACGACAAATAGGCTGATTTTTTTCAGACTGTTTAGGGAATGAAGAGTAGAGTTATCCAGCTGTCATGGCATAGCATTAATGGCTGGATGAAAATAACCGCATATGCAAAAGAAAAAAAAATGAAATGGGAAAGCCAATTAAGGAGTTGCATGCATCCTGAATTGTCCAGTTGTTGTTATGCATAGCACATTTTCAAAGAATGAAATAACTAATAACTAACTATGGTATGAAAATGAACTTCTTCTTCTTCTTTTTTTAAAAAACTGTGACAGCTTATCCTGGATTGTAGATGTGATGTTGCTGTTATACTCATTATTTCTAACATTTCTAAACTAACTTTCACACTTTCAAAGCAAACAATTATGATGGTATTCCTGCTTTCCACATGAGATATCTGTGGGAATTATCTGACGTTACAATGGTAAAGTTCCATTATAAACCGTTACGAAGAAAAAACACCGCTTCTTTTGAATCTGTAATTTCGAAGCCGTGCTTGAAATAATGGTGCCAATTTTGCTTGTGACATCTAAACTTTCCACCGTGAGCCGAGAAGAATACCTGAAGTCTTGTTGGAAAATTGCTAGCATTGTGGTATCTACTGCATCACGGATGAATGCCAATTAGCAAGATTTTGGAGCAATAAAGCAGGGCTGGCAATCGTGCAGTTTGAATGTATGAGTTCAGCATTCTGCATTCAGATTGCAAATGCAGTGCCAGTCAGAAAAGTTTTCAAATTTATTTTAGACTTCGAATCAGAGCAAACAGAGCAAAAGCAAAGAAGATGAAAGCTTTGCTTTAAGCCACACTGCTTTATTATTTTCATTCATACATTTTCTTTCTTTCTTTTCTTTTCTTGCTAAATTATATTTTGCGAGGCATGACATGCTTGTATGGCTGTGCTTGGAAAGCCACGGGTCAAACAGGTGGAGTTAGGGTTCTTTTAGGATTTTCAGAGATAAAGCTATTCTTGTATAACAGAATCGAGTCTGAGGCTTTTGCTGTTCCTGAATATGATGCTAAGATTACAATTCAATGCAAAGTCCAATGTAGTGACCAACGTTTTTAGTCCAGATTGCTTACATGTCAACATTTACTTCATAATAAGTGAAAGCAACAAACATGCCTATTTCTACTTTAATTTGACCTAAAGTAAGCTAAAGATCTGCCTCAGTGTTTTGAATGTTAATCTAAGTTTCTTTTTGTTACAAATAACACCTCCAAGTTTTTTACTTTAAGTACTATGAAGTTTGCCTGGTGAAATGCTGCATCATACTATAGTCATACAGCAGCTGGAGACAGGAACCCGGCCTAAACCATTTTGGCTTGTGATATCACTGACTTTGAAATGGTTGCTCTGAAGGTGGGGACCAGGTCTGCGACTGACTTTGGTGCTAGATGGTGATAAAAATGGAAATAAGTTGGAGTCAGTCTTTTGAATGAGGTCAAGTTGGCAGTTAATTGCAGTGTGTTTTTGATAATATGACAACGAACTGTGATAAATGGGCCAAAATCACAAACCTGTTGCTGCCTGCTGCAAATATGTTCCTATCTACATACACAGAAAGCCACATTAAACAGGAATTCATGTTAACTAACATTCATAGATCTGAAACATAACAAACAATGCTGCAAAAAAACATGCTCAACATGCACATCCTTACTTTGATATAGAAATATGACCAGTATACAATCAGCTGGCAACTCGTTAAGTCAAGTCCCTTATTACAAAGAGAAGTGTTGCACACAAGTTGTGCTCATCTCAAAAAAATGAATCAGACTGATTGCAACATCTTGGTAATCTGTCTGTTTATAAATTAGAAGGCAAATATTTACAAACCTTCACCAGTCTGTCTGAGAGTGATTGCAGATTTGTTGGCAGACAGGTTGCCCACCACCAGGCAACCCGTGCAATCGCTTTGTGATCAAAAGTGAGATCCTCAGCTACTTGCAACCAGTCGCTAAATGTGAAAAAATTCAGTGCAGTCACCGCTATTTGTAATTTTACTCTAGTGTCACTAAGCCATAAAGTGGCCAACAGTTTGCAGAGCATCACTTGCCTCTCAGTCTACAAGCTTTTTTACAAAACTGTGTACATATTCTGTATGCGTGAATAAATTTGCACCATGTTGCTCAAAGTCTTCTATTCAAGTGTAAATATTATCCTCTAACAGCACAGAAACAACACTGCAGCTTTGCCTTCATGTCTTCATCTGCACTTTTAGACATTGTTATTCTGTATTTACTAAGTCCGAGTAGCAGACCTTCTGCTGTGAGTTGAAATCTAGCTATTTAGCAACCTTACTTGCAAGTGATCATTTTTATATGCAAGTAATTACTTTGAACTGCAACATTTGTCAGCGCGCAGAGGCTGTGATAAATGTAGAGAAAGGACTTGCCGAGACACTGGAGGAAACAAATGCGAAGAAGATAGATATACTGTATGTGCACTTTTGTTACCTATAAAAAATTAATCTGTAGAACAATTATTACATGGTTAGGATTTAGGTGTCTCTCTCCATTAAAGCCCTATTGGTGAAATGTGTCAAATCAATCCGGCAAACCTATAATAACACTAAGGTGTATTTTTGTGCTTCAGCCATGCAGCCAGTGATTTCAATACTCCCATTCTCTCATCAGTGGACTACAGGAATGTAATTTCATGTTGACAACTAACATAATTGCAATTTTATTGCGCACAGTGTCACAGCACTACAATATGCATTAACCACTGTAATGTGCCAGTAAGGACATAGGCAGCTTGTATAATGTTTATGAAATGAAAAGCATTAATTCGACAGACTGTGCAATCATCTCGGTTTTTCATTTTCTTTTCCCACATTTCGTTAATGCTTCCAGACTGTCCATGGGGAATGAGCAAAAGAAGTAAAAGTGAAGAAATGTGTAAAAAGATGTGTTTCTTTTGAAGCTATGACCATTTGGAAATCAGCCATTACTCAACATTTGATTCAGAAATTCTAACGTGCAAAACATTTAGTCTAAAAAATACTTTTTTCTGTGGCCAAATCATGTGATGCATCATCTCTGATCATACCACATTTTAATCTCGATCAGTCATAGCGTGGGAGTATGAGTCACTTTTTTTGAACATCTCATTTTCAAAACACCTCGCTCTCACTGATGAGGTCTTTGTAACGGCATTGAGTGCTTTCCCTTGCGTCATTTTAGACCACTCATTCACTTCAGAGCCGGAGCAGTGTTACACATAGATATGATAATGATTTTCAGTGATGATGCTGAGCCTTGATCGCTAGGGTTCTGCTGGTAAACATGGTCTCTGAATCACCTACGTGCTCATTTTCACTTAGTAACTGGATATTCTAACAGCCTTGGGGCACAGAGTAACTGCTGTTATTTCTTGCCAATTCTTGTTTGATCAAGTGGAGTCACACTGGTTAATAAAAAGTGAGATTTCAAAGAAGACATCAGTATAAATGTGATTGTGTTTTGTTTATTCTTATCACACAGTCACTGGGTCAAGATTGCGACAGTTTTTCCAGTGCAGCACAGATGCAGTAAATAGGTTAACTTTATGATGTATTTGATATTCCCATGTCCCTGTTGTCATAATAATTATTGTTGATCTAGGTTCAACATTTCAAATGAGCAATCACATTATTATGATGTCATAGTTCTGCAGCGTGAGGAAAAAAAAAACCCTGCCGAAGTCCATTCAAAACCTCCAAAAGAGAAGAGTTAGGATCAGGGTTACAGGGCAATAGTTGAAGCTATGCTCATGGGGTAAGGGTTTGGTATGATGCTGTTTCCAAGCTACAAAACTATGACATCACAACAATGTGATTGGTCACTTGCTATGTTGAACCTGAACCACATTTGTTTTTGATGATCCAGGAACAACACCAACACAATAGTGCTAACATTAGCTGGTGCTCATGGGTGGAATAGTGCTCTCTGTGTTTATGTTGGGCAATCCAATATAATATAACTGATTATTAATACTGTAGGACCTATGGTGGTGCAGTGGTTAGCACTGTTGCTTCTGGATCAGGCCTTTCTGTGTGGCGTTTGAATGTCTTCTATGTGCCTTCATGGGTTTCCTCCAGGTTCTAAGGCTTAGAAAGTTATATAAAGTGTTTTATGTGTCTACTATAACATACTTAAAGTCTGGTTAAATGTGGCTTGTGGTCTTAAGTGCTTTGAGTGGTTGGAAAGACAAGAGAAGCGCTATATAAATGCCAATCAATTTACAAGTCTGTGTGTGGTTGTCTGTCTCTTCGCGTTAGCCCTGTGATGGGCTGGTGACATGTCCAGGGTGTGCCATGCCAAAACAGCTCATCACAGGGTAAAGTAACCCAGTATTGTAATCATCTGACTTAAACAGGACCAGATAACCAACAGACCCATCAATGTTTAGTGCACGGATACATGATGAAGTTAATAATTATCTGTCTCACTAATACAGTCAAAACACTGTGAGTCATACAGAAAGCAGCCCTTATTTCATACATAAGTCAAGAACTGCTGTATGTGTTAGTGTCTGAGTTAGAAAGCTCTTTTTTGATTTTCAGAGAAACTAATCATCTGAATGATCAAGTGCCCGCAGTGCATTTGCACCACGGAGCTCTCTCTGCTATGCTGCTGCCCGAAGTGTTTTGAGCGGGTTTGATTTTAGTTCGACAATAGAGGGCGCAAGTCAGCAAGGATAAACCCACTGCTGGAATTCAGAGAGCCGTGTGCGAAAGATGCAGCTGCTGAGACTGGCTGCCTCTTGTCCTCTCCCCCTCCTTCTTCCCATCCCACTGCCCCTCACTCATTCACTCACTCATTACACTCATCCACTGTATCTATAATTTCACATGCGCACAGCGCCGCAATGCTCCCTTATGATGAAAACGGGGGGGGCGCCCCCCCACCCTCAGTTCAAAGTTGAGGATATCCACACGCACGCGTATTAAAGCACGTTTTTTCTTTGCACCTATCACGACAACGCGTACGTGCTGTAACAGAGACGAATCCACCTTAAGCACCTTAAAAATGTTCTCATTTACGTACCTCGCACCGTGCGTCCGCACAAGGCAATGAAATCATGCTGCTGGAGAGAGCGTCCGCGAGCATGTCAAGGATGTCTCTCAGAAAATGTGCCCTGCACAAGCAGTTAAATGACAACTGTAGTATTCACACACTGCGCGCGTGCGCACACACACACACACACACACACACACACACACTAATCTGACACAGGGAAGTGGGGTTTGCGCAGTGGCCGAAATAACGAAACCGTTTGCTGTGATCGTCTGGATAGCCATGCAGGGCTGATCTATTTATTTTCCTTTTTTTTGGGGGGGGGCGTCTTATTCCCTCTTTATGGAAATGAATTCATAGACACGGTCTCTCACATTCCTGGACCCTGAGCGGACTGAGCAGAACGCAGCCGAAAGACACGGAGCCTGCTGCGCCGGAGAGCACAGCCACTGGAGACCACACGCATTCGTATTAGTAACCACAGGGAAACCACAGCTCTGCGCACACAGGAAGCCCTGTCCCGTCCCTCCTGTCCTGCTGCTGTCGTGTTAAAACCCGAGAACTTACACTGTCTGATTTTTTTGGTTTTCCACGCAAGTTGTAACATGTGTAGGTGACATTAAAACCGATAACTTGTGTCGGTCTGGCAGTGCGTAAAAGTTGCACTCTGGATTTGCGTTCCGGGTAATCTCATGCAGCACAGGATGGAAAATAGTATAAGAGCGGCACGTTATCAAGATTTTCAAATCACAGTTTTGTTTGGTTTTGTTTTGAATCTGATCTCTCGCCATAGCCACAACATAGGATGTTAATGGATTAATACGAAGCATCCGAGAGATCCTCGCAAAGTGCTGAGCCACGTCTCGAGAAAACACCGATGAAAACGAACGTCTGAGTGCATATTCCTCATATGTCTCCCCTTTATTATTATTATTTTTTTCCTAATATTGCCTGCTGGCCTCTAGACCTGGCGATCGAGACTTAAAGTCCGACCCTGTTTACGTGCGCTGCTGGAGTAGGGGGGGGACGAGAACGGAGGAGGGGGTGGAGAGAGGGAGAGAGAGAGAGGGGAAAGAGAGAGACTGCAATATCATTTGTGAATCCCTCTCACAGTGCTGCAGATAGGGGCTGCCAACACACGCGGCGCGTCTGCAGGTGTGGGAACAGGAGGGATATGTTGGACAAAGTGAGAAATTCAACCAACCGCTTCCCAACAACTGCTTCGGATGTACATTCCATCTTTGTTTTGTTTTACTTTGTGTATGTATTTTTTCTATTTTTAATATTACCTTGATTTTTTCCCCAGTAGCTTGCACATTCGTGCAGCAAGCTCGTAAAAAAGAAGCGAAAGAGATAGAGCGAGAGTACTATTCTGTTAGTTGCAAGTGACTTGGAGGAAGACAGCCGGACAGGTAATTTCTGCCTTACGCTCGTATCGCCGAGCTCAAGACAGTTAACGAGCTGTTAACACAGTCGGCCGGGTGATGACTTGTCTGAACTGAGCGGGCATTTAAATGATCCTCTGACATATATGGACATATCACCGGACAGAGGAATACAGAGGAATACTGGAGCCTCACCCAAAAATTAAAAGAGCGGGAGAGAGAGAGGAGCGTCTACAAACTGTGAGTAAAACGGAGCGGCTTGGACTGAATCTACTTTCTGGTTATTTGATGCTCGGACTATAACGTTTTGGCTTTTTTTTTTTTTTTTTACGCGCATGACATTCAGATATTTTGGGAGGAGGGGGCCACTGTCCGGAGCGCACGGAGAATCCGGCTTGTTCTCTACATCACTTTAAAACAAACAAACAGAAAATACTAAAAGAAAGGAAGGTGAGACATTCGAAGGAGGGAAAGCAGAGGAGAGCTTGGTAAGCCCGTGCATTTGCTGATTTTTTTTTCACTGCAGCAGGAGAAAAGTCGTCCGGGAGGATGAAGTCTCACGTATCCCAGAGCAGAGGGCTTCGCTCTGAATGAAAGCGATATTTCCTTCCCATATTCGGACTTTCTATTAGTGATTTTTTTTTTCACTTATTATAAAAGTGGACATTTTTTTTCCTCTCCATCCCCCCTTCCTCCTCTGGGCTGAACAATGAGGACTACTGGTGCAGTGGACTATTTGTACTATTGCATGCTCATCTTGCAGCTTGTGCATCAGCCCGCTGCCAAGCAAGTGCTCCGGTACCGTTTAGCTGAGGAGGGACCAGCAGATGTCAGAGTAGGGAACGTAGCCACCGACCTGGGCATTGTCGCCGGGTCCGGTGAGGTGACGTTCACCCTCGAATCCGGGTCCGATTTTTTCAAGATAGACAACATTACAGGTGAGCTCTCCACCAACGAGAGACGGATAGACCGTGAAAAACTGCAGCAGTGCCAAATGATATTTGATGAAAACGAATGTTTTATTGATTTTGAAGTGTCGGTGATAGGACCAGCCCAGAGCTGGGTCGACCTCTTTGAGGGAAAAGTCATCATATTAGATATAAACGATAACACCCCGTCTTTCCCTTCCCCTGTCCTGACACTTTCTGTGGAGGAAAACAGACCCATCGGAACCCTTTATCTGCTGCCCACAGCCACAGACAGAGATTTTGGCAGAAATGGAATAGAGAGATATGAGCTCATTCAGGACAATGGGGAGAATTCAAGGCGATTGGGGTCTTCTGGGGATTCGTTTTCAGGGAAGAGGAGATTTGAGGAGGGAGCGAGCAGGAGCAGTGTCTTTGAACTGCAAGTTGCTGACACTACTGATGGAGAGAAGCAGCCTCAACTCATCATTAAGGGGGCCCTTGATAGGGAACAGAGAGACTCCTATGAGCTTACACTGCGCGTTAGGGATGGAGGAGATCCCCCTCGCTCCTCTCAGGCCATTCTTAGAGTAATGATAACTGATGTGAATGACAACAGCCCTCGGTTTGAGAAAAGTGTGTATGAGGCTGACCTGCCTGAAAACAGCTCCCCTGGCGCCCCCATACTCCAGCTCAAAGCGGCTGACGCAGATGTGGGGGTTAATGGTCAAATAGAATATGTGTTTGGGGCAGCCACAGAGTCAGTAAGGAGACTGCTGAGGTTGGATGAGAGCACGGGGTGGCTGAGTGTGTTGCACCGCATTGACCGTGAAGAAGTGAGCCAACTGAGGTTTACAGTAATGGCCCGTGACCGAGGCCAGCCACCCAAGATGGACAAGGCCACAGTGGTGCTGAACATCAAGGATGAGAACGACAACGTGCCTGCTATAGAAATCCGGAAAATTGGACGCATTTTCTTAAAAGACGGGATAGCCAATGTGGCTGAGGATGTGGTGGTGGACACACCCATTGCTTTAGTTCAGGTGTCAGATCGTGACCAGGGGGAAAATGGCATAGTGACTTGCACAGTGGTAGGAGATGTGCCCTTTCAGCTCAAACCGGCCAGTGAGATGGAGGGCGAGCAGAATAAAAAGAAATATTTTCTCCACACATCTGCACAATTGGACTTTGAGACAACACAGGAATACAATGTGGTCATAGTGGCCGTGGACTCTGGGAGCCCCAGTCTGGCGAGTAATAACTCTCTTCTCGTCAAAGTGGGCGACACTAATGACAACCCTCCTATCTTCAGCCAGAATGTAGTAGAGGTTTCGTTTCCGGAAAACAATGCACCTGGTGAGAGGGTGACAACAGTGAAAGCCATAGATGCAGATAGTGGGAGGAATGCTGAAATAGCCTATTCCCTAGACTCATCAGTAAATGGGATTTTCTCTATTGATGCAGACAGTGGAGACATCCGAGTAAACACCATTCTGGATAGAGAGCTAACAGAGCGCTACGAATTCAAAGTGATAGCCAAAGATAAGGGCATAAACACCCTTCAGGGTTCTGCAACAGTGGTTGTCCTTGTGGCCGACAAGAATGACAATGAGCCAAAGTTCATGCAGGATGTTTTCACCTTTTATGTCAAAGAGAACCTTGATCCTAACAGCCCAGTTGGCATGGTTACAGTAATCGATGCAGATAAAGACCAAAATGCAGAAATGGGCCTCTTTATTGAGGAAGAGGAGGACATTTTCTCTATCGAGAATGAAACCGGGACTATTTTTTCCACCCTGTCCTTTGACCGAGAACAGAAAGGTACCTACACATTCCGCGTCAAGGCTGTGGATGGAGGTGACCCTCCCAAATCTGCCACCGCCACAGTTTCACTCTTTGTCATGGATGAAAATGACAATGCTCCAACCGTCACTTTCCCAATAAACAGCTCCTACACCCTTCTTCCTCCCTCCACTAACATCAGAACTGTGGTCAGAACCGTCACAGCTAGCGATGCAGATACTGGCATCAATGCGGTCCTGAACTTCAGCATCATTGGGGGTAACCCCTTCAGACTTTTTGAGATTGATGCAGAGAGAGGGGTGATTTCGCTAATGGCAAAGCTGGAGCAGAAGCATCATGGCCTCCACAGACTGGTGGTTCAGGTGAATGACAAGGGGCAGCCTTCGCAGAGCACCACCACACTAGTTCATGTGTATGTTAACGAGACACTTTCCAACTCCTCAGCTGTGGAGTCCCAGGTGGCTAAGAGCCTGAGCACATCTCTGAACACCAACATCGCTGGCGACCCCAACTATGACCTAAGCAAACAGCGGTTAAGCATTGTAATTGGAATAGTTTCAGGCATCATGACAGTCATCCTCATCATTCTTGTTGTTGTCATGGCCCGTTATTGCCGTCCAAAGAACAAGAATGGTTATGAGGCTGGCAAAAAAGACCATGAAGACTTCTTTACGCCACAGCAGCATGACAAATCCAAGAAACCCAAGAAAGATAAGAAGAAACAAAAGTCCAAACAGCCGCTCTACAGCAGCATTGTCACTGTAGAGGCCTCGAAACCCAACGGGCAGCGCTACGACGGCGTCAACGAGAAGCTGTCCGACAGCCCTGGCATGGGTCGCTACCGTTCAGTCAACGGAGGGCCGGGAAGCCCAGATCTGGCCCGGCACTACAAGTCCAGCTCGCCACTGCCCACAGTGCAGCTTCACCCGCAGTCACCGACAGCTGGAAAAAAGCACCAGGCAGTTCAGGACCTGCCCCCTGCCAATACCTTTGTTGGCACCGGAGATAACATTTCCCTTGGATCTGACCACTGCTCTGAATACAGCAGTCAAACTATCAACAAGTACAACAAACAGGTAAGAAGACACATTTTAGTGTTCTTTTGTCTCCCTCCACTACTCTTAAATGTCTTCTGCTTTTTCCTCTTAGTGTTCTCTCTCCCATAATGCTTTCTGACAGGGCTAGTCTCAGTAGTCTTGTTGCCTTTATGGTGCTAATGTGTGTCAAGTTAGCGGTATTGATCTGTTTTGGTTTGGAGTGCCATTCACATGTAATATTGAAAGGAAAAAGAAAGGGTTTAGATTAGCTCAGGAAAGGATACTGTTACAACTTAACCAAATGTCCGACTATTTTGGACTTTTATCTCAGCGCGTTAAGCTGCCTTTTCCGTCATGGGTGTCACAACTCCTAACCTTGGCAATATGTGTTAGAAAACTGTAGACAGCTCACATAAGGATTTTGTTTGCAGTTATTTTATCCCAGAGGGGAGCATGCATGGCAGGGGCTGGCTGCACTCCCCTCTGCCCTGCCCTCTGTCTGTGACAAGGCTACCTTTTCTTCTCATGCAAGGGAGGAAAAAAAATGAACAAAGGCAAAAGAAAAAAGGAAAAGGTAGATGCAACACAAATGTGGCTTTGTAAGGGCTCTGAGTCACTTTGAGAAAATCTACTTGACTAAGAACATCTGGCCCCGAGTCACATTAACATCATAGTGTGCTTCAAGGTCTGCATCAATTCATTGACCTCGCAGTGAAAACTGACACTTTTATATCAACTCCCATGTTGTGCTTCAGCTTCACATACTCCGTCTTTTCTTTTCCTCCATGTTTATAAATGTATGCCGTCTTGTACCTGCTCCTCTTTCTCTTCCACACGTATCCGCCCTCCACTCGTCTTTCCCCTTTCATGTTTCCTTTTTCTTTTGCCTTGCCCCCCCCCCATCTTTAATTCTTTTCTTTCTTTCACAGCAGAGACAGAACTTGTAGGTGACGCTATTAGATTTTTAAAGTTGAGGAAGTGTGCGCTTCTATGGACTCGGTCATTATATTTCTCTGGCTGCTTTTGCACTGTTAGGTGAAGCAACAGCGAGGAATCAAAGATAATACTTAATGAAGCCAGCTTATTTGCGTTTTCGTGAAAAAGAACACCATTGTATTTTTCCTTTTTTTTCCTATGGAAGTCTAATGAATTATTGATCTTTCTTTTACTTTGTGTCAGCACTACTCCTTTTGAAATCGGTAGTGTTGCTCGCTTGCTTGCACTTTTTTATTTCCTGGTTTCCCCCTTTTCCTTTAGATATCTTTGTTCTTGCTTATATTCTTCCCCTTACCCTCAAACTCTTCCTTGGACCTTTGTAGAACTCCCTTGCATGTCTTGCATCCACCTGTGCCGCCTTTTTCCCCCTCTGTAGCTCTTCCTCTCACTCTATTTATTCCAGCCTCATCCACATCCTACCCCGCACAGCCCAACTCATTTTTTCCCCTACAGAGCTTTCTTTTTTAATCTTTACTGTCATCTCTCTATGCCCTTCTCTCCTTCCCCTCTGTATTTCTCCCCTTCAAATCATTTCAGCCCTCTTTTAACTTCTCTTCCTTCTCTTTCCCTGCTCTGTCTCTAACAGCCTCTAATATAGTGCATTCACTGAGCTGCTTCCCAGAGTGTGAGGAGTGCTGTTGTTTTCGGATGTCTCCTGCATAATTAAAAGGGCACTCTATTTGCTGCAGCGGCAGCGGCATGTATTGTGTGTCACTATGCTCCACTTATATAATTATTTATTTACTCTCTACATTAATGCACCGCTAACTTTTATGGACTGTGCATTTCTTACCATCCAGTATCTTGGAGGAGGAAAAACAACAACAATCTGCAGCGCATTTTTAAAATGTATTTCTTTATTTTTTGATTCACAGGTACTTAATTTTGGAACCCAAATGGCATTAAAATAGTACAAAATGTGCTTAGTGCTCTACTGGGCAATAACATCTAAGCTCACTGTGTCATGTAGCTGGTTTATCATTGAATATACAACTGATAGCATGTGTTCAAATTTCCATTTATGCCCTCTGGGCTCAGTAAATACTTACTGTTGATGCATTCAGTTTGGGTCATAAGGACATAATTAAATGGCTACACAAGAGAGCTAATTGAAGAGAAGGTGTGTGCTCATGTGCTCCAATTATGGCATTAAACAGCCACCTCTGTATGAGATTAAGCAGTGAAGCGGTCACGCTCTTGATTTTAAGATCACTGCATCTAAAAATATTCTGTTGTCTGGCGAGTGCTACTGAGGCTAAGGACATAATGAAACACTCTAGGAAACTCGTGTGCCTCGCTTATGGGAACAATTTGTGCACAAAAAAAGGATAAGTGTTAGAAAATGATAACATCAAAGAATGCTGCCTTTTATCATGTTTCATACATTTTTAGACATAAACTCATGTTCCTGAGCTAATTTAAATGTCAGATTGACCCTTTTATCACATTTGGCCACAATTAGTTTCTTATAACTTTCTTTTGGAACATTTGTCACCGTGCACGTGTTTTGTTACACACACACACACACACACACACACACACACACACACACAACCTTTCTTTCTCGCTTTTTTTATCCATCTGTGGGAAGGAATAGAGACGGGTGCAAGAATGACGGCCCTGTTAGCGGTATAGAGAATGGCCCCCACTGTTTCACAAGGGACTTGGGGTTGGGTGGAAAGACAGAGAGAAGGACAGCGAGAGAGGGAGAAAAGTGCTGACCACTGACTGTAATGTCGGAGGTATCGGGTTCCATCTTTCTCCCTTCTTGCTCTCCTAATCTTACAGTAACCGCACAGGCAACCTGCTCGGGCAGGTAACCAGGCAACTGAGGGAGTTTATCAGTGAGGCGAACCTTTCTTTTTAGCACGACAGACATTTAAACAGTCATTAAGTTGAGCTAACTGTGAGGGAGAAGCCAGCGTGTCACCCAGCTGCTGCTGAGTTTGAACAGGAGCAGCAGCAGACCTGACATTTCATCTCTTCCTACCACTCCATTGATTGCAGCTTATGTAATTTGTAGTTTTCTTTATTTTCTTCTTCTTCTTTTTTTTTTGCTATATGTGCACAACATTGTGCGTGGTCTAACTGCTCCTTATATACCCACGGCCAAGCCATTCCATCCAAAGGCTGATGAGAAGCGCATTCACTTAACAGAACACTTAACTTTATTACTTTTGGCAGTAGCTTCTGTTCTGCGCAGCGGCAAAAAAAATAATGCCATCCAACCTTGTGAGGAATGAAATCACTTAGTCACTGAATTAGCACAAGCCATCAGCTTTTGTTTTATCATTACACTTCAAAGCGGCGCTCGTGCCCAGGTGGATCACTTTTAATCAGTAGTGAGCCACAGCAGCTTGTATTCTCTGCTCTTGCAGCGTAGCCCCTCAGGGCAGTCAAAGCCGCCGTCCAACCACTTACACCAGGTTATCTTGCCTCGGGGCTGATGCGGCAAGCATAACCGGACGCTGCCCTTAACCCGGCTTCCCCAGTGCTCGTCTCCTGCACTCTGGCCAGCTGTTCCTCCTGCACCTCTCCTGCACGAGCTGAATATGGCCGCGACGCATCTGATTTGCATAGGGCAAACCCTCGCCCCTCTGTACTTATATAGGACAAACAATATCGCCATGCAAATGGAGGTCACTTGGGTGGTGGTTGTAGCCAAAACATAGGATGCGATTGCCCTTCAGACTCTAAGACGATCAGGAAACCAATATGGAAATGTGGCTTTTTGCCTACGGCATCATTTGTTTTAACTTCAAATGTAGCTGCTTAAACACCTGTAAAAACCCACAAGTGCACCAATTTAAACTGACAAAGGATCAGTTACCCTCTATATTAATGCTTGCATTTAGGATTATGTAATCATGTCTCTGATTTCAGCCCTTTGCATGCGTTTTTTTTTTTTAATTCTAAATACACATACACAGGCATTAAACTCTCAAAAGTAGGAGCTAGTGACTCATTCAGCTCAGTAAGACAATTACTTGCTAAAAGGTTCTGCTGAGTCTGTCAGAACTTTAACAGGTTTAGTCATGCCCCAGTCTCCATCTAATTGTTGATTCAGGTCACTTATTTTGCTTTGTTATAATGTGAGCCAGACAGTTGCAAAATCAGGGAAGCAGATAGCTGGGCATGTGGCTGGTTGATATAATCAGATCAGATTTCGACTGAGCCAGATCATGAAAATTGATTGTTCAGATTTAACTGCGGGATATTATTATTTTAGAATTTGAGATACATTATGAAAACAACCCATAATGCATTTGGGGATTGTGTATTTTTGGTTCTGTCAGATGAGTGTTCTGCTTAATAAAAAGAAAAAAAAGGAAACTGAAGGATTAAATACATTGCTTTATTGCACAGCTCTACGTCCTTTCATTTAAAACCACTTAGAGTCGACCCTCACTGCTGGCTGTTCTACCTGCTGTTCTTTGCTCAGCTAGCATCCCACACTGTGATATGTAATTGCCTTTAGAGTGCTGCTATTCGAGATTTGGTAATCTTGCATCCGTGCACTTCGGTCTAATGCTGCTTTGAAAAACTGGCACAAAACTAAGTTGGTTTTTCTGATCCCGGACACGGGATTTCCAAACGCATATCATTAGGACCCAGATTAAACATTTTTGGCCAACTGGCACCATTATCAAATTAGCAAAACTGGTAATGAAAACATTTCAGCTTCACAGAAATTTCCAACAGAATGCCAAAAATGGGGGGGGGGAAAGAATAATCTTGAAATCTTGTCTTTAGTAAGAAATAAGATAATGTGCAATGAGCTGGTTTGTTTAATGCCTCATTATTATTATTAGTGCTCGTCCTTTGTACTGCTGACTGTGGCTAATTTGATCAAAATTGTTTTGGATCTATTACGGCTTAATTCAATCTACGGCTGCTCGGGCTTTTGTTGTTTATGTTCCTAAAGGAAAATGGAGGGAGTAAGAGAGCTCAGTAATACTCATGAAACTGCAGCGGGCAGCATTTTCTGGTATAATGTGGTTTGGTGATTTGAATGCACTCGCTCTAAGGCAATTACTAATCTAAGGATTAGACTTACCTGATATATGGGCAGAAAATGGTGGCGACTGAGAGAAAAAGGCAGGGAGAGATTGCAACGGCTGGTTGCTACAGTGTCTGCTATATTACTCTGCATAATATTTTAATACTGAGTGTGTTTCTTTTCCTCTCCACACTTTCTTTACTTATAGCACGAAAGCATTTCTTCATTTCTTTCCCCCTTCTTCTTCACCTCCCTCTTTTCTTTGCATATGGCAGCGAGCACATAAAAAAATCGCAGCGCTTGCCATCACGGAGGGCAAAAAAGCTTCGACTCACCTGCAACGTTTGTCACGATAATACGGGGGGAGTGAGGGGAGGTGAGAAAAAAACAAAAAGACGAGAAATTTAAGCCGCGTGCCACCTTGATTGCTCTCCACGCTGCTGATTGTAAGTGGCAGTGTCGAGGATGCCACCTTCTCCTCGCCGCTTCTTTCAATTTGATGTCATCGAAAATGGAATTTCATTTCATACTCGGCAGCGATCACATTAGATAGGGCTTACCAGGATAAAGCCGATTCATATTTGCAGATTTGCTTTTCCTGTGGCACTATCAATCACCGCGCGCTCGCCATATTGCACACTTGTTTTTCACGGCAATTGTTCTGAGGAGTTTGTACAATAAATTGACTTTTACAAGGCTCCCAAGGTTTATGATATGCTATGCTAGCTTCGTTGCTTTCCCCGTTACCGTCCCCTCGTATCGACTCCACAGGCCGGAGCTCAGCTAAATGAGAACATCACTTAGCTCTACTGCTGTGCTGCTCCACCCCGCCCCCCCAGTAAGTTCCATGTTGACAGGTTGGCTCACAACACAGATCAAAAAGTAAGAGGGGCTGTTTGTGAGACTAATAGGCAAAACAATAGCTTACTGTGACATTGTACCTCGTCAAAATTGCAACAGCGTCTGGCAGGTACATAATAATGTGGGGGAAAGAAAGGTCACAGGTCATTTGGTCTCTTGGTGTTGATTCAGTTCATTTTAGTGTATGAACAGGCGCTTCCCTTTGCTCCCACAACCACCTGTCGGGGAGGGGTGGGTGGTGATTTAAAACCATCCAGCATCAGCCATGTTGTCACATGTGGCCTTCATGAAAATGAGAATAAGAGCCGTGAAAGCCAGACACGCCGATCCATAATTTACCCCTAAGTGCCACCCTTTGCCACCGGCAGGCAACTGTAAAGCTCCTCAGTGCAAAAGTGAACTTGTTTATTAAGCTGACAGGTGGAGAAAAAGAGGCTTTAACTGGCATGCGGTCTCCCAGCTGGGCAGAGGAAAGATGCTGGACTTGGTAAGACAATGTGTGTGCGTGCCTGTGTGTGTGTGCGTGTGTATGTACGCCATGGTGTCGACAGGTGGAAAGTTAACAAGTTCAAAGGTGTAATTGGAGCGTATTTAATAGGTACAGCGTTCATTCTGGATTCAGTTTTTTGGGGGGTTTTTGGGTTTTGCACCTGTTCTATCTTTCTTCCCACATTTTTAAAAGTCCTTTTTTTGTATTGAAAATCTGTTGAAATATTAAGATGGACAGAGACCTCCTGACTGCATAAGACAAAGTAAGAATTGTCCGCGATAAATAATGCATCCAAAGGCTTTGTTGTTTTTTTTTTTTTTCCTTTTCTTTTCTTTCCAAAGGATTTGCCTTTTTATTAACAGGCTGCAGTCATGCATATTTACTAAGCAGCAGACTATAATGGATATGACTTGACTTGGGTAGGGGAGGAATAGGACAGCTTGACTGCTTCTATTAGCCCTGTTTTGGTGCGGCTCCCACCATGTGGCCCCCAAATGAGATTATATGTGTATGAAACAGGAGGCAGAGCACTCACCGACCATCCATCAAAGCCTGGGGGGACCTGTGTGAAAGTTTGTGCATGTGTACTCAGTGGGTTCGCTCACTGTGTTGATGCATGTGTGCATTTGTTAGGGTGTGATAAAGTGTGTGGGTGTACAGTATGCACGTGTGTGTGTGTGTGTTTGTGCATCCTGCGAGGACTGGAGAAGAGAGCAAACGGGGGCCTCCACAGTTCAGCCTCTCCATCATCCTGCACGCCAGGCACACGCGTAGCGACATGCCTGAGAGGGTTTCAATATCCTGTGTATGTGTGTTTGTGTGCCTGCGAAGCTGTGTTTACCCAAGGAATGCAGTTCATTATATTTGTATGTGTGTCTGGTTATTACATATACTCTCTACACACATGCGTAAAGAAGCAGATGGAGACTGAAGGCGGGGGCAATACTTTATCTACACCTTTTAAAAATCCACAACAAGCTCCAGCAGTCTGGGTGTTGATAGTGCGCCTTTTTTCGTGGCTCTCAGCAATCACAAGTGCAAGGGACTTGGAACTTCTTCGCCCCGGCTGAGCTAATTATTGCAACGCCAGCGCGTATATATTTACCCTTTTCAGCTTAAACGTTCGCAGTTCCACGTATATTAAGTCCTGCAGATATGCTTGGAGGAAAGAAAAAAAAAGCTGAAATATTCATTAGCAGAGTACTGGCAGGGGCAGCAGAAGCCCCTGTATCGATGGGGCCTTACCTGGCAGAGAGCAGGCTATTAGCCAGGCCCGATAAATCTTGTCAGAGGCTGGAAGAATCTGCCTGCCTGCTGAAGAATGAAGGTCACGGGGCAGCTGGAGTTACGACCGGCCTCGCGAGGTAGCTGCTACCAAATCAGCTGAAATATGAAGTACAGCTAGTCTTCTTTTTTTTTGAAAAAGCAAATTTTTCAATTTGCCTCTTTCTTGGTGTATAGTTCCCTCTGATAGCTTCTTTCTCTGTGCTGCATAGAGCAATAAGTGCTTCCTACGTGCATTTTTAAAAAAAAATCTTGTCTTTGTACTCTTGTTATCATGAAATAGAAGCATTGACAGCAATTTGAGACCAATCCAGTTTTTGTTCTGTGGCATCAGTAGTGTATGATTTCATAATCATTATTTATTTATTTTTTTTTAGAATTGAAGCAATTATTCAGTTGTTATGGACAGAAAATCAAGCATAACAGACAATCACAGTTTCAGTCTCGTGGTAGCGTAGGGTCTCTAACTTACATTATAAAGCACTTTGAGGAGACTGTGGTGATTTGACGCTATATAAATGAAACTGAATTGAGTAGAATCTTGCATGTTCCTGTTAAAAGGGAGTTTTTCCTTCCCACTGTTGCCAAGTGCTTGCTCATAGGGGGTCATATGATTGTTGGGGTTTTCTCTCTATTATTGTAGCATCTTTACCTTACAATATAAAGCACCTCATATACCGACTTTTGTGATTTGGCGCATGTATAAAAAGATGAACTGAACTGAATCTTACGTGTGAACACTAAAAGCATTTTTCTAATAATGCGGATATCTTTTAGTTTTAGAACTTTGTTTGAGAAAAATGAGAAAAATCAGTCTGAAGAAGTTAATTTGGGCTTTTGGGAAATGACTAGGCTTCACTAGATCAATAATAATCAAAATACAATCTGTTGCGCCTTAGTTACCATTGGAGTAATGGGTCTGGAATTCAAATATGTGTTCATAACTTTCGTGATGATACAGCGCTTCTGTGGTAGATTTTGCTGATTAAAAAGAAAAGAAAAAAAAGATGTCTAGACTAAAAAGCAGTTAAAGTTTTTGCACAGCTCTGTATCATCCTTCAAGAATAAACGGCACTGTATATAGTCTGACACCAGCCCTTGTGCGTTGTGTGTATATACTTCCACGACCGGCGCTGTTGGAAACTGCAATATAAAGCAAAGACGACTGGCTTTAGTCAGACAAATTCTACTGTGGATTGAGGAGCTCCAGACATTTAATATGGTTTCATGTATTGATTTGCGGCACCTTGCCCTATAGCCTGTTTATTATCTAGCTTTGGTTTCACCTTTTACTATTTTTCTGACAGAATCTCAGGAGATTGAGTCCTCCCAGTTATTTCTCCTCCGCTCTTACCGGCAACAAAGTTCTTGATAGCGACTACACATTAGTCTCTCTCTCAAACTTTGCACTGGGCAAACAACTGGCCTGCTGTTTAGGTTCGCCGATGAGTGGGCGACCCCAGGTGCTTGAATAATAAGAACGTGTTCTGAGCTGTGGCTTTTGCTCAGTTTTCTTCAATTATGGAGGAGAGACAAACGGGGGGTTGTAATCAAGACTGAAAGACTGGCCTTTGACAAGGTTCATTTACTCTTTGAGTTGCTCCAGTGCAACACTTGGGACGCAAAAGCCAATTTTAAATTACAGAGTGGATTCAGTGGTGAGAAGTGCCTTGAGGGGGAGCCGGTCCACAGAGTCAGGGTGGGGGGAAATAGGGGAATGTTGTTACATTTGTTGCCATTCGGGTCGAGGTTGATGAGGTCTGGGATTGGGGAGAAAAGCAAGGAAATCAATCAAACTGACATGTCCGGGGCGGTGAGATTATTAGAATAATGGTAAACAAAGCAACTTAAACATGACTGGGTTTTTCCTGTTTTTTTTTTTTTTTTACCTCAACTTTATTCCTCACCCAGCATTTGCTTAATAAGCTTCACTTAACGTCAGATTCATCACTTTTAATCTCCCTGTAATGATATATTAATAACAGTCTTCAGTAGAAGGAGGCAAACTGCTGTGAGCGTAAGTGTATAAAGGAAGCCTATCACACAGTGAAGGGCTCTTATGAACTGGTGACGTGAGGGGAGCTCAAAGTGACATCGACAAGCGGCAAAGTGCCTACACGGGTGACATTTACAAGTGCGTCGCGGAGATCCCCAGCTGGACTTAGAGGGAAGATTGTTACTTTCTGTTTAATCACCATCAGAATTCTGCGGATGCTGCATCAAATGTTTGAGTAGCGCAGATTACTCTCCCCCGTGAAGCCAATTGCGGGCAATCGTTTGATGTCTACGCAAATGTGCTTAACATGCATAACCGTTCCTGCCTCCCTTCCCTTCCTCTGCACATTTGAAAGATTTACGTTGGGGTGTGAGCATGTGTGTGTGCGTGTGCCTACACTTTAAAGTCTCTTTGAATAAGCTTTTCTTTGCAGAAGCAGCCTCTTCTTCTCTGTGAATTGGGGACATGACATGACAATTGGAGACCTTGTAATTTATGTTTAAAAATGCCAGCGTTATCCGTGCCAGCGTGATTTTGTTTGAACACGGAGGCACACTGGCTAGGGTCCTCAGTCGCTGTTTAAAACCTTATGCCTCTGTTTGCGCAGGAATCCTTGGTGGGCTATCCATTGTTACTATGGCAATATACCTCCGCCGCACTCTTCCCCCACCCACCGCAACTTCTCCCGTGGCCATATGCCTGGAGTTTTTTAAAAGGTTTTCACTACTCTCTCATCTCGCTTGTACCCGGTAATTCAGACCCATCAGTGCCAAAAGCTGAGCTCAGGGGCAACGTCCTGCTTAAAAAAAAGTCACGGTATTTTAACAGCTTTGGCCCGAAGTTGGATGAGGCGTGGGAACGTCATGTTCCGCTAAACTGTTTTGATAAAGCCATCTGGGCAAGCGGGGAGCATTTCAAAGATGAAGGTCCCTGAACACTAAATTGGCAGCAGTTTGCTTTACTACAGTGGGCTCATCTCTTCTCTGTGTCACATCTCCTTAGGGAACCTTTGGGATTTACTGCCCTTCCCACTTTGAGTTCTTGATTCATGAGATCAAATTAGACAGTGAGAGAACATCAGTGGTTGCACAATGCTTTGCTCTTTAACTCAAGGCCAGTATTTTGGCAAAGCCTCAAATGCGCTCCACTTGCTGGTTAACCATTTCCTACATCTATTTCTGCTCAAAATGTGTGAATCATAATATGAAACCGCTACAGAGAGATTTGAAATACTAGGAGGGACCACTATAGCCAAAAGATGATCGTGAATTCCATCTGCAGTAAATTATACTGGGTGGTATGGCTTTGTTCATGAACTCTGCACATGCAAACTTGCATACTTGGAAAGACCCATCTCACATTTCCATGAGCGTATGTGGAAAGTCAGAACCAGGTAGAGCAGCGGTAAAAACAGAGCAGGTATCAGTGACAACAGATGTGCCATTGATTCATTCAGACGCAGCATTAAGCCTAGATTACACTTATCCGCTAGGGTACGCTTTGGTCCGATTGATGTAAATTTCATCAGGGTCTGTGCGGACATCCTTATGCCTATCTGACTCGTCCATGGTTGCTTTACATTACAGTGAACCGACTGCACATGCACCTCAGGCGAAGGACCTCAAGTGAACTTTGAAGACGTATAACAGGAATAACAGTCTCCAGAGTTTAATCAAGTCTTTAGAGAAAATGAGCAGGGTTGGAGGAGGGTTACAAGGCAGCTTGCAGCTGTGCAGCAATTGTGGGGAAGTTTAAACAACTTAAATAGTTTGCCTTATGTGAGATTGGATAATTTTATGTTTAGAAGGGTAATAGCTGAGGCACCAGGAGATATGGACTGGCACTGGGATCAGCTGACCTACTGGGATTGCCTGAGCTTAATTTTGTGGCTCAGTTATAAGCACTGTTACAAGCCCTTTTGAGCCAGAAGAGAGAAAAAATATGCTTGATGTGGCTAAATAACAGCAGTTCCAGCCCTTTTGAGACAAGAAATGCTTCGCAAGGTCAAGGCTATTATTGATGGGACGTATTGAAATCTTGTGTTTTTTAAACATTCCACACAATCTCGTCATGAATCAAGAGATGAAACAAGTTGTCTGTATTTTATTCCATATCTGAGGAGAATGACGACTGAATAGCAATTAATCCAGTGAATGATGGCTGAATAGCAATGAATTCATTCAGGGAGATTAAAGGAACTGGTGTTAAGGATCAAAAAGAAGGAATGGTGAATGCATACAGTGAATGCCTAAGGACTAGAGCGAATGACTAAGTGTGCGTGTGTGTGTGTCCATGTGGTTGTGTTTGTGTATGTAGAGTGAAAGGCAGTAAATCACCCTATCATAACAAGAGGTACACAGGAAGCTCATCAGCCCACAGCTTAAAACCAGAAGCAAGAATAACAGGAGTGAACTCCAGAAGTTGTGTGTTTGTGCAACTGTGCGTGCATGTCTGTATGTGTGTGTGAGTGTGTGTAAATCTAGCTGGAGAGCATCTCTTCACCGTAATGACTCTCGGCAAGCATGCAGCCTAATGAAGTGGGACTTTGCCTGTGTGACGACATGAATGCGCCTGATTGGGAAGTTGCTGCGAAATTGCCCCCAAAGACTACCTGCAGTGTTTGAACACGTTTGCTCCATGTTTTACGCTTGGTGATGATAAACACTCACCTTTGTTTTGTTAAATCTTGCAGTTCCACTACCATTTCAGGTTATGCACCTAATCCTGTAAGGAGGTGCTGTATTTCAGTTTTTCACTCACTCACTCACTCGATGTTTTAAAAAAACAAAAAAAGAGCGATTTTTAATGGAACATGAAATATTAACCTGGATTATACAGTCTCCATAAGACATTGCTAGAGTGCAGTGGAAACTTGAAGAATTCACTTACAATAATAATATCCCTCCTCCTCGTTCTAGAAAAGCTATAGCTGCCTTTAGGAACACACATTGGCTCCTGTATGATTACTGGCCTCTGCGCCTCTGCAGACTTTGTGTCAAAGCTCATAATGAGCGCTGTGGGCAGTGAGCGCCGGGTTCCTGGGTGCGTGATAAAACGAGGGGCAAAGAAGGTGTCTGTGCATGTTTCTCAGATGTGAGCAACACTAACACAAGCTACCGGCTGCATTTTACCTGTTCCACCTGCAGCAGCGGCCTGATCTGCTTTGCCTGCTTAGCATGTATCTCACTCCAGGCAAGGCTGCGTGAGAGGCTCAGCTGTTTTTATTAACATCCAGGAGGTATAAAAAGGTCAAAGAGGAAGACAACCAGGTAAAAAAAAAAGAAAAAAGAAAAAAAAAAAGAAACGAGCTCCACTTCATAAACTGCAGCTGATGGAACTGACTAGGCAATGTGTACAGTTTCTTATATATTGCCTCAGCCATCGTGGCTTATTTATACCGCTCATATTTTCAGGCGTTTGTGTGATTTTTCAGCTCTGACTCAAATACGCCGCACGGATATTGTGTGCTGTCAAAACGCAAATGGAATGGCGGCGAAAAACCCACCGCACCCCCCCTGAAAAAAACACACGCACCCTGTGTCCCTCCCACAATAAGGTTTGTCACCTTACAGTGTGATCCGAGAGTGATGCATTGTGGGAGGAAATGGACGCCGCCGCTGCTGCCTCACGTGTTTGCCGTGCACAGGCACAATGACAACAACAGTTGCGACAGCACTAGGAGGAGGCCCCTTTTGTGCAGCGCGAGCTGATACACCGAAAGGGAGTGACAGGTTTGAAAAATTGGCAAACAGTGTTTGCTGGAAGGCTTCCTTGGGGCTTGGGTACCTTTTGAAATCATGTGCGAATGCAGAGGAGTGTGAATGAAAAATAGCTGTGTGATCCTGCCATGTTGCTTCTGTCAAGAATGCGTGATTTTCTATCTTTCTTTCCCTCTCTTGCTCCTTCTCCCTCCTTCCCTCCCACAGCTTGCTGTCATCCTCATCTGCCCCTCAAAGCTCACCTTTTTTTCTTCTTCTCCCTTTCCCCTCTCTCTCTCCGTTTCTCATCATCTCTGTTTTAACACTCCCATTCTCTTACCAACATGCCCTCCTCCGTCTCTCCTATGTGTTTTTGCTTTTCTCTCGTTCTCACCCCCCCCCCCCACCAACAATCCCCCCACGCCCCTACCCCCCTCCCTCTGTTCTTCCAGCTTAGCGGACGTGGTTATTTAAGGCTTAGAATCCATAAAACCCGCCTTAGGTGTGTTTGCTTTTGTTACTTTCCCAAAATGGTGCAGTGACTGCCACATTGTTTGCTGTTGATCCTCATTCAGCCACTGCCTGTTAAGAGGAGAGCTTCATGTGGTTTAGCGGTGACTCGCCGCCTTGATGGGGCCCTCCCGTCAGTAGGTTTTAGGTAGCGTACGTTCTACCTGCCCCTGACCCTTTTTTTCTTTGCAGCAGGGCTGTAAATGTAAGTTATGATTACTACCTGTGTGCAATACTGCAAATTTCAGTATCGAGCCGATACCAAGTAAATACTGGGCTAATATTCCCGATATCGATAACAATACTGATACTTTATAAAGGCAGGTTACGTACAGGAGAGAAATGTTTCAGATTTTTCAAGACCTGTCTCTAAGGCCCATAGGGCCAACTTCTGTTTTTTAAATGTGTTATAGGTCATAATTAAAACATTTAACCGTCAACACAATAAGGTTCACACATTTTTCATAGTTCATCTTTGAGGTATATTTTTTAATTTCCAATTCAGTGGGATGAATATATATTAATTGTCTATCTGAACGTAGTCTACATGTACTCTGGGTTAATGTTAAAGTCTGCATGGGAAGAGTGGTATTTGCAAAGACGTGCCTCCTTTCTTGATCAACGGGTTCAGTGTACTGAACTTAGAGGACAGAAACAAACAAAAGTATCCATCTTATCGCGCTAGCATCAATCCGATACCAATACCAGCATTTGTATCGATACTAGCATGATTTGGATCGATCTGCCCAACTTTACTGAAAACCAGAAATACAACTCCGAGACTAGCAGAAGCCCAACCAGTACACCGGTAGAGCATACTCAGCTCCAGACCCATGTGTACGAAACAATTAGTTAATCTCCCCATCTGCAACAGCAAGATTTTTCTTCACCCCCTCCCCTTCGCTGCAACTCAGACCGAAAACAGTCACAGCGTGATTCTTCCTGCACAACATCTGTCCCAGATTGCTCTACCCTTCCTAATTAAACCCTGTTTACCTCAACAGTCTTAAAGCAGACTACTGACTAATTATTAGGCACAAGCTCCTCAAAGCCGTGTTTAAATTTCACAAGCCGATGAGGGTGCTGGTTGTTGGAGCTGGTGAGTGAGCATTAGAAAAAGAGAGAGAGACAG
The DNA here is from genome assembly GCF_036321145.2 of Pelmatolapia mariae. Classification (NCBI taxonomy): domain Eukaryota; kingdom Metazoa; phylum Chordata; class Actinopteri; order Cichliformes; family Cichlidae; genus Pelmatolapia; species Pelmatolapia mariae. The sequence continues at coordinate 77,618,888 of NC_086229.1, forward strand.
GAACAAGAGCCTTTCCCCTTGAGCGTCCCCCTCTTCGTGTCGTCGCCTGGCATCGCTCTTTCACACCAAAAAAACTTTAATTAATGCTCTGAACAGTTGTTAAACATTGTTTTGGTATATTCAATGGACGAGACTATAAAAGAGTAGAGAAAAGGGGATATGGAACTTGCGGCAATTTCCAGTCATACATTTTTAATGTTTATTTCACGGTTTCTTAATTAAGTCCATGCATCAGAAAAGCCCCAGTATCAGAAGGGAGTTCAGGGGTTGGGTTAGCTGACAAATTTATAATGCGTTTATTTTCATGAAAAGGCCCATGAGGGATTTTAATAGATATATATATATTTTTTTAAGTGGAGTTACACATTTGCCCTTTTGGTGGAAGGACCGGTGGCCCTGGTTAGTTTGATTTCTACTCAGGAAACTATGGATACGCCGCAACACATCTTTTCACATGTGAAAATATATTGGATGGTTATCTGAAGCATCAGCACAGAAGGATATATTTTAATGATTTTTCGGCCTGGTTTAACAGACTCTTTAAAAACACCCACAACTCCACAGCTTCTCTATCTTGTGCCTCTCTCTCTCGCTCACACACACACACACACACACACACACACACACACACACACACACACACACACACACACACACACACACACACACACAGAGTTATCCTGGGCGGCAGCCTGATTCAATTAGTAGGAGGTGAGGAGCAGAGAGATGAGGGTCACTCTCGCCTGTTCCAGCCCGAATGGAGATGCTTCCTGGGAGACCCAGTTTGTCTCTAAATTTGGCTGCTCCTGGGTCATTGTTTCATCACAGCCCCAGAATGGTTCCCCGGGCTCCCCGTGACTCTATAAGTCTATCTATACATCTATAATGTATATTTCAATTTAAAAGTGCCTGCTTCCTTGCTGATTTTGTTTTCTTCAAGTGTTCCCTGTGTCACTGGAGTGAAAACCCAACACCCCTCGAAGCTATTGGGAGATGCTTTGTTTGTTTTTCTCCCCATACACTAGCAAAGCAATGAAGCTGGAATTTACATTTACCAGCAGCGTAAGTACATGCGTATTACTACACTGACATTTTATTTCCAGCCCAGGATTTTGCCTGAAGGCTTTCTTTAAAAAAAAAAATTAAAGATGGTGGAAAAAGTAATATAAACAACTTCTATAAAATCACTTATCACCTATCCCTGAAAATATAATGATAACTAGCCATGCTAGTGCTCCTGTGTTATTGAAGATTTTTAAATGAGCATTCATAACAAGAAAGGTATTAGATATAGATTTCCTGTAATGGCAGTTACTGACAACGGCTGGCCCTCCCATCAAGGTGTAATGGACAGAGGGATCAATGGTGAATAAACAGCGGGCCTCAGTATTAGAAAGCTACTCAAACAAGCAGCAGTTCCAATCTCTGATCAGAGTCCCATCAGACCGCTGAGCCAAGAGGTTCAGCGGTCTGACAGGATGCGGAGAAAAAAATAAAAATTCTTCCATGCGAACCAGTCCATTACATGTATAAATAGCACTTCAGTGCAAGCTCACAAAGCATAAAACTCTGTGGCTGCTTGTGTTCACACATTATTGAGGTCTTTTACTTTGCCTTGTTTGTCCACAATGAAAGATTTCTAACCTTTTAGAGCGAAGGCCTCGAAAAGTCTTTCTGGTAGTGTTGATTTTTATGAGAGGCGGTGGATGTAATTAGCGATAAAACAGGCCAGAAACATCTCTCAAGGAGAGCCAGCTGTATGTGTTACCGTAGTTTTACGTGGATTATCTGTGGCTGTAACTCAGCAGGTAGAGCAGGTCATCTATTAATCTGAAAGTTGGTGGTCAGTCCCTGGCTGCTCCAGTCTGCATGCCAAATATCCTTGGGCTAATCCCAAGTTGCTCTCTGATGCATCCATCGGAGTGTGTCTGATATGTGAATGTTAGATAGAAAGCACTTAATGGGTGAATGAGGCATGTATAAAGCTCTTTGATTGCTCAGGTAGAGTGGAACCAGCAAATCAGCGTTAATCAGCATTAAAATGATCTCCTCAATATTATGTAGATTTCCCTCATGTCGCTGACCTATCGAGGCACGGAACCAGGACATGTGGTGGTGTTGCGGAGCGGCCGGTAACAGAGCCTTTGTGTTGGGGATCCAATCCAACACAAAAACCCTGCAGTCTTCAGCGGTGTGGGTGGTACCTGTGGAAGTAGCGCGCAACCGAATACCAGAACCGAAGGTTTCCCAGTTAAACTTTACCTTAAAAAAAGTTAATCCCCTCACCTGCCAGTGATTTTAATGTTGTGACTGATCTGTGTAGCCGCGCTGATACAGTATTCAGAGCGGGGAGATCATCTAAAGACATCAAAGGCACAAAGCAAGAAAGGGAGCTAGCTGCGGGGTGCCTATATTACAGATAATGATGGACAAGGAAGGAAATATTTATGCATCTCGAAAAAAGAGCAGCCTAGAAAATTGCGTTTATTTATAAAAGAAGTGGTGGAAATATAATGTTTTCCCTCCCCTGAGGCTTAATTTGACTTTATTTTTAAATATTCAGTGTATTAAGAAAATGTAATAAAAAAAGAAATCATGTTTTCCTCCTTCAAGCACAGTAATTTTTTTCCCTGCATTTTCAAGACTCCAGCCCTGGGTTGGTGTCACCTCTGCGGAGAGAGTGATATGTATCAAAGCGCAAATACAAAGGCACTTTTGAACGCTTACAGAAGCTATCCAGGTCTTTTTGGTCTGTTCGGGATGAACAAAACGAAACACCAAGGCATCAACAGCACCCGCAGGATTTAATGTCTCATCCTCTCCACAGCCGTGTCTACATGTATCAATAGTAAATCTTACAGGTTTCGAGGATACGGGCGTGAGTCTCCCAGAGTTAACATTGTCTGAAGTCGAGTGAGTTCTGGCACTCGTCTCTGAATCAAATTGTGTGTGAGGCATCTTCCCCTCAGGGGAGAAAGGGAAGATGTGAAGAAGCAAGGAGCTCAACAAAAACAAGTCTTTCTTGTTTTTTTTATTCCACTCAGTGATCGCTAATTACAGACTGACAAGGCTCTTGTTAAAACAGTATAAAAGGTGTGTGTGTGTGTGTGGTGGTGGGGGGATAAAGACATGAAGAAAACATTAAATACCCAGCGTAATTACATTTATTGTGGCACGCCGGATGGAACACACTCCTCTTATTCTCCAGAGACTCCCATGTGCTCATGGAGGGAAATGAATCTGTTTCATTTTAATTAAATAAACACAGATATCTGATAATTTACAGTAGGTGACGGCTTGTGTCAAAGTTAAGAAGGTTTTCTAAGAGTTTTGGAGTGATTTCTACACTCCATTGAATACCTCAAAGGACCACCGTTGAATACCTGGCTCCTTTCCTGTTGACAGAAGTTGTCGCCAAGGCCAACTGTTCCCCTAACTAGTCTAAGCTCTTTGCCAAGTTTTGCTCACATTTCCTTACTTCACTTACACGCAGATCATAAACCTCAACTCACCTGGTTTAACTGAAAAGGAAGCGGGCGACTCAGATCTTAGTATATGCCACTATTCGCACCATAATAGTATTGCAACAACTGTAGTGCAGTTTGGATTAGTAGTAATTCTTAGATGAAAGAGCGCATGGCTTAGAAAAGCCATCTCGTGCCAAGTTTAACATGAAAACATCATTTCTTGTTTATTTTGGCTTGCTTTTGTGTTCCAGTGGGCATGTCCATCCTGTGCTGTCACGTTGGAATGTAACAGTGGCTTCTGCTTGTCATTTACTCTTCAGGCATCCACGTGGTTTGTTCTGGTTTTTCCTGTTCGGTCTCCGTTCGCGTGCATCTCTTTCGCATGCCTCGCTTCCGTCGCTGTGGCACGTAGTTCCAAAAGTGTTTATTTCGTGACTGCAACAAGGTCACAGCACTCTGCAAGGTTATTCCACGTCAGAGCTCCAGTACTTCTAATGTCTTAGGGATCAGCAGAGAGTTGAAAGATGTAGATGTGGAACAGGCAGGCTGCTCATATCATAGTGATTTTTTTTTAATTCAAGACATTTCCTTAGCCTTTGTAAAGATTGCCTCAAAAGCGGTACAGTCAGAGAAGTATGAGTCACAGGTAAATGATGGTGCTGCATATTTTAGGTGAAGGAAGATTAGGCCGAGCAAATCAAAGAGATTTTCCCATTTGGAGGTGCTGATATCTGACCATTACAAAATCAATAAACAACTTAGAGATTTCCACAAAGAAGACTTTAGTATGCTCTTTCTTCAAATTACCACCTTTAGTGTAATAGTTACCTTGCTTTTACTTTTAATACTTTCTATGCACAAGCGCAACAGTACTTCCCTCGCATTTATACTCCAGAAGATTGGAAATGACTTCTGCGATTTCTTTGAGACCACCACGACACCTGCCTACCTGCCTCTTTCTTTCTTTCTTTTTTTTTGCTTTCTGAGATTTATGTGATCCTACAAGGTAATGTTGGATTCTGTGTACAGTAATAATTCATCTCATGTCTCAAGCTCACAGGAGCACTGTCTGTTGCTCACGTTTCAAGCCCCTCTGCATCATTAAAATGCCTCTGGCAACGCACTCCTCGTGTAAGCTGTTTCTTGTCTCACACTTACTATCCAACATCTCATTTTGGCAGAGCGCAGTTGGATCACCTCAGAAAAGTCCAAATAAGGTGTTTTCTTGCAGAAACACCTTTTTTTTTCTCCTCCTTCTCGCTTTCCACTCCCGCTCTTGCGGCCCCTCATTTTTCTAAATCAGCATGCTCTATTAAAACAACGCCAAACAAGGAGCTGTAAGCAAGGAAACAAGCTTAGAAAATTCATTAGTCAGGGCGTTGTTTTTGCAAATTAAACATTAACTTTTCTTTCTTCTTCTTTTTTTCTCTTCTTCTTCTTCTTTTTCCCGGCACCTCGCATGAGACACGGTTGCCTCAGTGTTGTTTGTAGCGGTTTCATTCGCCTGGGATAATGAGAAAATTCTGCATATCAATATTAGCCAAAGAAATCTCATATCCATACTAGGATGAGGCTGGGTAATTTGAATTTATACCAAGGGATTTACAGTCATTCTGTGTTTTCTGAAATAGGAGGTGGAAAAAAAAAGATGTGGTTTACAAACTCTTTTTGCTCTCTGTCAGCCCGTGTCGGTTTGATAAATGAGCGATGTTAAGCTTTTTTTAGTCGATCTCGGAGTGTAAGGAAGGAAGGTGGCGTGTGCCTAATCACGATGTGATGCACAAGGCTTAAAGATTGGGAGAGGGCCCCAGTCTGTCTATCTGTGCGATTAGATAGGTCTCACTGGAGGAAAGCTACTGCCACTGTCCTCAGGTAGCAAGTAGGGTTTTGCAATCTAGCAACTCTTCTTAGTCTGACTGCAGAACCGGGCACGATCATGTAAAGGACAGGGTGAGTTTAAGACCTGATTCAGACTTCAGGCTGATGTCACTGCCAACTTTTACGCTTGTCTCTGGTGCATTATGTCTTAATTCACTTTTATTTTCAGTTTTAATTATATAGTACCAAATCACAACAGCAGTCACCTCAAGGTGCCTTGTATTGTAAGGTATATATGTTCCCCCAGTTCTACAAGCTATTCATTCTTGTTTACATGACCCACCCTCCCTCCCCTTTTTAATTCTTTAACTTCTTCACTTCTATTTAGTACATCATGATCTGCCAGGCCCGAGAGCCGCCACCAGTCCCCATCAAGGCCTTTTTTACAAAAAAAATGTTGCCACTTCTTTGTACATTCCCTGAAATCCATTTCAATAGTTTCCCCCTCCAGAAATTTGCTGAGATTTGTGGGTGCTTATAGTAATACTATTGAGATATTGAGGTGATAATATCACTGATGTACTCAGCAACTGCAGCAAAAAATTAGCCATGCATAGGATGAACATGCACTATCGCAATAGCTGCGGTTTGCGATGACCCGACGTGTAGTTAGATTTCTTTAGCGGTGCACATCAGGTTTCAGGGTTTCAGAGGGGTTTGCGGTCACGACGTAGCAACGCCGTTGATTTCTCACTGAAGCATAAATCCCTGGTCTTGCTAAGAATTGAAGACTGGAAGCCAGAAGACTTCACTGATAATGAAGAATAAAATCAGTAAATATACAAAATAAGTCAGTAACGCACAACAATCAAGTAATGTATAACAAAGCTTGCTGGGTTAACTAGACAATGCAAAGATGTACTTTGATGTGACTGATGTTAACTTTAAATGATTTCTATGGGGCAATTACTACAACATGCAGGATAATTTGCAGATCCTATAATATTCCATTAGACATTAATATAGATTGGCCTTTAAAGAAGAATTTAAAAGATGTGAGACAAACAGCTGTAAATCCTGCATTTATGATGTATTACTGTGCACACTGTACTTAATAGCAAAGTGTGTGGATATATGTCTGCAAACACACATTAAACTTTATCTTTCCCTAATGGTGTTTATATGACCTACAAACCTGGCCAAGTACCATTAGGTCAGAGTGTGCCACCAGCCTGGCTCTTTCTAGCAAACACATAAATTTGAGTACGTCAGTCGGTCGAGTCTCATTTTCACTTCATTACTGGAGGTAACCGAATGCATTAATTTAGCTCTGCATGCGGAAAATGTGTTAGCCTCAGCATTTTCATCCATGGAAGGCCTTTTTAATGAGAGCTGTTTTTATACTACAATGCATTATTCAATTAGAAGGATGAGTAAAGAAAGGCCCGCTGTAAAAGTCTCCGGCACGAAGTACTGGCCAGACAGATCTGGGACCTCATTGAGACGACTGGAAAGAGAAGGCAGAGATGGTGAGATGGAGGAATGAAAAACTGGGAGAAAGAAGGAAAGGAGCTGAATAAATGAAATTCGGGAAACATTCAGTCTCAGTCAGATTATTAACATGAACCCAAATACACACTCACGCTACCATAGCTTTGCTGGTGGTAGCGTCACTAACCCGCAAACGAAAGCAGAATGATAATAAAATATTTTAGCTTGATTGGCGTGGTACATATAGCACTGAGAGCTATTGTTGAGTTGCACATTTCTTCGATGTTCTTGCTTCTTTGGAATATTAGGCCAACTATTTAGCACTTTAGATCAAGTTCTTTGAGAAAATTGGAAACTGAGTCTGTTCAGGATATGTTTTCCGCAGAAAGCAAAGGCACGTCTTGAGCTTGAGGAAAATGGTGCCTTTATGTTTCCATGTGTCCCAAGCCAAGTTTGCCTTGTGTGGTGTCAGGGGCCCATTAAAAAACAAGCAGGTGCACAAACATACTGTAGCTGCGTCGAACAACACTTGTCAATGGTTCCTTCTCACTCAGGCAGTGAGCCCAGTTTCTCAGGGTCCCTGAACAAAATGAGCGCTGATTGAGCCTGATGTTTTCAAAATGCTTCGCTGCTTTTCCCCTTTCTGCGCTCACACCGACACGCATGCCCGCATGTGGGCGCAGGCAAATAGCCGGAGTTGTGTTAAGAGCGACACGCAGCTGAAAACGAGTTGAGATATCGCCTCGAAATAGCAACTGCCAGATGATGTCTGCTCAGAGATTTCTCTTCCAAACAATAACCTGGAATCGGAGAGGCAAAAGCTGGGACACAGTCTCACTCAGCGGCCAAAGCGGGATAAGAATACAAATGCCCGTTTTGTATGTGGGAGAGAAAGCGAGGCAGGCTGGGATTGCACACAAAGTCCCTCAAATCCTCAGAGGCGCTAGGGGCCATCATGTGCCGAGCGGTAAATTGATCGTGACATAGCTCTGTGGAAAAAAAGGAACCGAGAACGTACGAGCATGTCAAAGGCACAAAAGATGAGGCAGTGGATGCAGGGCCAGAGAGAAAGGGAACACACACTGACCGCATCATTTAAACATCTTCGCTGGAAAGCGGCGCTGCGGCATCTTTATGTCGATGTACCTGTGCGCCCGATATAATAGGATGCCACTTTACCCCATGTACAGAGAAAAATCAGTCCTCAGAGATGGTTATGTTGACATTTCGCTTCAACTTACAGTTAAATTTAAGTTTACAGGCTTTGAAAATATAGAAGTTGAGTAAAAAAAAAAGGATGGTTTCAGAGTATATTCAGTGTTAAACAAGCCCTTCCTTTGAAGTGAAATTCTCTGACCCAGAGTGTGCAAGCACTTATGCTCACAACCTTGAAATATTAAAAGCCGCGTGCTGCAAAGATATCTCTGGGAATCCTCTGTTTGCTTTTTCTTGCACTTTTTTTTCTTTTTTGGACCGTCGCACGCAGGACAGTGACCGTCTGGATAAACCTTGCAGGATTTAGTAACATAACCAAATGACCAAAGAAGGTAAATCTAGCAGTGAAGTATTAGGAATGAGGTCAGACGAGTGACTGGCTTAACCCAAACAATCTGGCATTTTTAGAGTGAAGACACAGTAGAAATGTGACTTTCATCTTGTGCGCCTAACGTGAATGGTCCAATGCTTCATATGACAAGCTGTTTTGTTTCGATGAGTGTAAGCTTGGGCCTTGATGACAGCAAGTTTTATGTTAACACTGTTTTTACATGTTAGGTTTAATAGTTTATCCAGCCTTGTCTTGGATAGGGAGGTTGCTTTGCTAGGACCATATTCTGTTTTTTATCACTGAATCTCTGGATTGATTTTGGATTGTGGTCTAAACTGGCCATATAAATAACCCTTGGTTACCATTGGGCTACTTGAATGTCCTCTTTGCTAAGCCATTGTCCGACTTGCTTCCATACAACTGCGCTACCCCCCCTCTTTGAAGTGATGCTTACCCTCAGTCTGCCCTTTGATGTGCTCGCCTTGGCCTCCCTTGAACTCCTAACTCAGTAAATTTCTGCACATGCCATTGGGAGTTTAAGAACAGGCTGAATGAATACGGATAAATGAAGGCCATCCCAATATCGCCGTTTCTCTAAGGGGCAACAAAGCAGTCTTGAGGTTTTTTAAGGAGCCTGTGTCTTTTGTTGCTGGATTTTTGTCTTGCATAAGAGCCTCCTGCTGAGGTTTAGAAGGATTTCCCCAAACAGGTGCCCTTGCACCTAAAAAAAAAAATGAAGAGAGAGAATAACCATTGTGCTTGTGAAGAGTAAGTGCCTCTCCTAGCACATTTTGCTTTTGACCAGAGAATTGTGTCAGAATATTTCTGTCTCTATTCATACGATACCCTGCCCTGTTCCCAGCAAGTGATTTGGTTAACCATTGAGCAGCTAGTGCTGATTCTTTATGACTCACGCCAACATCTTTTTCCCTCATCACAGTAGGGGGTTGACCACTTTGTCTTTTTATACACCCAACAACAATAGAAAATGCTGTTGAGTTTTATTCCTCCTTTGACATCAGTAGCATTTTAGAACTATGCTGTTGAGGCACAGCTTTTCTGCAACCGAGCTGGCCTCTCTCTGCCTGGGGCTACAAATGATGCGTGCAGCATACCTCAGCAGTGCTACACAGCTGAAGAACCTTCGCCCCGGTCCCCTCTTGTCTCCAGTCCCCTTCTTCCCTCACTCTTCCGGCCAATTACCAATTCCCTTTTGAGATACAATGACATTGAGTTTTGACAGCTGAGGGTTTTCTCTTCTTTTTTTTTCTTTTCATTGCCACTGAACTTTTTTTCTACCCCCTCTTCTTCTTTCTTTCACTCTCTCTCTCTCTCTGTCTATTTTTGAGGTCTTTAATCTCGGCTCAAAGGCAGGTGGGGCGGTTTAGCCGAACACTAAATGAAAGCCTGTGGAATTGTAGTTGCCTCTTTGACCTCAGGTTCTCCTTCCTCAAGAGCGGGCCTCGTTACCAGCAGCGGGATGTCACCTCGGCGCGAGCCAGATCAAACGCAGCGAGAAGCGAGTGCTCGCTCGCGTGCGCGCATCAGCCAAAATCCTATTAGAAAACCTGATAATGTCAAAAACTGATGGGGGATCGAGATTAAAAAAAAAAAAAACTTGACATGGACGCATTTTACCCAACTTTTTAGGCATTCAGACTCCTTTGACGGGCTCGAAAGTTTTAGCCGGAGGATCAGATTCAACTCGGCTGTCATTCTGTTTCAGCTCGTCTCTTGATAACCATCTGCGATTTACAACTTAAAGGTCAAAGTCTGCATGAGGAAAACTGAAGCTAATCCATCTGCTGAGGATAACTCTTTTTTGATGACACTTTCTGATGAGTATGGCGACATCCTGGGTTTGGAGAAAATCTAATATTTGCAACATGCTGTGTTATTGAAAATGAGATTTTCCATCGTGGATGGAAAAAGCCTCGGTAGACAGAAAAAAATAAGTTTCAAAACTATTTATAATATTCTCCCCCTGCAGTTGTTGTGTACTTTTGATGCCCGGAGCAGCATCTTTCCCACTATTACACTCTTCTTCTTCTTCTTTTTTTTATTCGTCTCTCCTGTTTGTTTAGTTTTGTCTCCAGTCCCCTCATTCAATCTTTCCTCAATCTGGTGCTTCTGTCTCCAGTGCGGGAACAGGTCAAGGGCAGGAAAATGATAACATTCACTCATTCTCTGGTCAAATTAGGAGCGCGGCAACCTGCAGACTATCAGGCACACACACACACACACGCACAGCACTGATGGATGAAAGGTCTCACACCAAGGATGTAAACATGATTCATGGTTCCTTTGTGGGTATTAGTCCTACACACATCCACGTGAATGCGCGCGCACGCTCTTGACTGCGCTTGTATTTCAGAAATGCACTCTTTTGTCAACACATTTTCTTTATAATGCCAGATGGATTCCACCCCTGGCACTTCACTAGCAACAAAACCTACTACACTGTTTGAATGTCAACAACAAGAAAGAAGCAGGGAGCATTCAACACACTGCCTCCAGTCAGTCACGGCAGGTGGAAGAAGGTTCAAGGAGTGTTTTTATACCCAGACACACTGCCACACACTCAAACACACACCCAAGACACAGATGTCGAATGCCTCTGATAGTATTAGCTTTGTTTATACGTGTAGGCTTACACACATCAGGCGAAGTGACGCAGCAACTCTTTCTTGATGAGTGCACCCCCCCCACTGATCTCTTAAACAGGCATACATTTAGTCTTCAGAAATTCCAAAATGCTGAGTGGGAAGAAAAGAGAAGAAGACACAAAGAAATGAGGAGAGAGGTAAAATATAGGAATGAAATGTGAAGAAAAAAGGGGGTTATGAAGAAGAAAGGAATGAAGGCAAAGACAAGGGTAGAAAAAGATCAAAGAAGAATAAATGGTCTGGGTCTAAAGCATAAAGAGAAAAATATTTCATGCACAAAAATGTGTGCAAGACACACTGAATGCAAGAAATTATTATATTAACAACATGAGGATGCAAGATTAGTAGTCTATAGTCACACTAGCTGCTCTAAATGGCTATAGCTTGACCATAAACTATACAAATTATAAAAGTTGGGGGACTTCACTCATGACTTTGTGAGGTCCTATTTCGGAGCCTTAATTTTGAGCATTATTGCTATCTCACTCCTTTGGAGGTGGAATTGACAATAATCAGAAAAGAAGAAGTTAAATTTTATTAGTAAGGTCCATCCATAACATGTATTGATGCTTTACACTGACACAGATGGCTGCTAATTAGTGCTGAGCACAGACTTCTTGGCCATTCCAATATAGTCTCTGCCACAGTGTCTTTTGTCCTGGCTCCCTCACCTCACAACCAACTACTTGCAGCAGATAGCTGCCCCTCCCTGAACCTGGTTCTACCAGAAGTTTTTTCCTGTGAAAATTGAGTTTTTCCTTCCCTCCGTCACCAAGTGGTTGCTCATAAGGGGTTGTCCGATTTTAGGGGTTTTCTCTTTATTATTGTAGGGTCTCTACATTACAGTATAAAGGGCCTTGAAGGATCTGTTGTTGGCGTTCCCTCTAAACAGGTCTCCATTCTATCGGAGAGCACATACAGAGACACAGACAACCATTCACACCTGTAGCCGGTTTAGACTCACCAGTTAATGTAACCCTGCAGTGCCAAGAGAGAACCCATGCACAAGGAAGAAGATGCAAACCCTACATATGGTGGATCGGAACCAAGGGCCTTCTTATTATAAGGCAACAGTGCACTTTCACACATGGTCCTTTGAACCATCAGCAAGCTAGCACACAAATAGCAAAAGGGAGAATATGTTAAAATGTTAAGAATATTGTTTAACAAGGTTGCTGTCTTAGATTAGCTTTCTCTGCCTATTGACAAAGTAATGTAATATATCAAAAACAAACATGAAGGACAAATCTGAGGTTTGCAGTAAAGAGATCCCTGAGATCAAAACATTTATCCTCCATGAACTTCCATTTCAGTAGCTGTCTAAAAATAAAATATATGAGTTTCATGTTGGTACTAGACCTACATGCATCATGGGATCCCCAAAGTCATTAGGATTCACCAAATGCAGAACATCAGTGTCTGGATTTATTTATAGTAAATGGTAGATGTAGATGTTAAGAAGTCTCTCTGAATGGGTAATAGCACTGACCCACAACACAGTTTCTGGTGGAAAGTAAATAACTAACACGTTTCATGGCAATCCATCAAATAGAATTTGAGATGCTATATTTACGCTATGGACCAAAGTGGTGGACAGCCCGACAACACTATGCGAATCTTCAGCATGTGACCATTTTCTCTTTGACACACAGTAATAATTTAGACATCAGTCTCTGAACTTAAGCTCCTTTTCGCTCATCTTCTTCCATGCCCCCACTTCTTTCGTTTCATCTACTTACAATCTCCTTTATCTTATTCATTTCACCGACTCTCATCTCCTCACTGTATCACTTTTTAAAGTCCCCCCCCTCCCCCACGCATGCACGCTCACACAAAAGTATCATTTTCCCTCTCTTCCACTCATTTTTCTTTGTTCTCTGTTTGGCTTTTTATTCACACACTATAGATGATGTCTGTGCTGGATGCTGAAATCTGACCTATTTTTGCTGGAAGATTTGGAGGCAGCTTTTTTTTTTTCTTTTCAAACCAAGGCCAGTCTAGCAAAGCTAATTGTATAAAATCCTCACCACATCATCTATTGTGAATTCCTCTGAGAGAATTATTTAAGATGCCTGACCAGGTTGATATGGATAAATGTTCCCATTACCACTAAGTGAAACCCGCAGCTCCGCTCCGATTTTAGATGACACTGACAGCAAAGACAGCTATTTCTCAAAAGAAATGTAATTTAATTCTCATGTACTCGAGATTTTTCATCATTTGTCGCCATCAAAATTGAACTCTGCACACTTTGCTATTTCTCTCAAGCTTATTTCCCACAGTCACGTTAGTATGTGACCACGGGTAGGCTCATAGCTCACCCACTGGGTGCTGTCCAACGGATTTGATCCCCTGCTCTGGCCATGGCCATCTGTGTCTGTTGGCGTTGTAATAACGGAAATCCACCCGCTGGTCTCTCCTCCAATACCCAGCCTCGGTCCTTGTGCTTGTGCTGAGCGCTGGACAATAGTAATTTGGTACAGGCCTTTCATATATTAAAACCACGTAGTCGTGTCCCTCTGCTTGCATAACCTTGCGGATGATGAAAACCGGATAAAAGGATAAATATATATTTGGAAATTGAAAATGAGCCAGGCACAAACAAGTACTATTTTGCTGTCTCTCTGCTCAGTTAGGCTAAAGAGATAGGGGAAACATTCTGCTTATCCCTTCAGCTAATCCCTTTAGACAAACGCTGAATCCCTCAGAGCATGGTGCTCATTGCAACACTAGCCAATGTGTTCTATCGTAACTGATGATTGATTACTGTCCTATATTAAAATATTTATTTTTTTGGTCATTTTTCAAATGAATTTTTCTTCGTCTTTGACTCCCCATTTGTGCTTGCAACAGAATTTTGACTTTAAGTTTATGAAATATTAGCAGACGTTATCTTTGAGTGGTTAAAAATACACATACCACAGATAATTCTACAATTTAAAATATAGCATGACCAAGATATTCAAAATAAACGTAATTTCTTATTCAGTATGATACTGAATGAGTGACAGAGCACATAAACGCCGCAAGAAAGTGTAGACAGAAATCAGTTTTCTCATAGACTTCTATAGGACCAAAAATCCTATCACCATCTGGTAGCCTTCAGATAGACTGCAGGTTTTAGGCACTTCCGCATTAGCTTCTTTTTTTTCCAATGTGAAGCTATGTCCATGACTTCTATGATCTAAGTGAAAATGGCGGTTGCTCCTTCCCTCTCCTAAGCTGTCTTTGTGTGAAGCATCATTTTCTGTCCACCTGTCCAGTAATAGATTTGAAAACTCTAGCTATACTACAAAATTAAGAGAATGTTACCTATCAGTCAGTAGGCTTTATTGTGTGAACAAGCAGGCATTCATTTATAGCTTCATATGTTAAGCTACAGACAGTAGATGGCTAGCTTAGCTTACCTTAAAGACTTGAAATGGGAAAACAGGTAGCCTAGCTTTGCCTGAAGATAACAAAATCCATGCACCTGAACCATAAACTCATTAATACACCTTGTTTGAGCTTTATAAAACTCAAAAGTGTTAATACAGCATCTTTGAACCATCAAATAGGGTATGCAGCCGAAGATATGCTAGGAGGTTGCTGACATCGTCAAAGCAAGGCTAGGCTAACCAGCTATAGCTAAGCTACTGGGTAGAGGGTGGGAGGAGCGGTATAGGTCCTTTCATCCAACCTCCAGTAAAGGGAATAAGAGTAGGCTATTCCCAGAAATGTCAAACTATTCTTTTAATAACAAGTGTCAAGAGGGAGAGAAAGTCTTTAAAGTGACTTGTGCATATGAGTGAAAGTGTGTGTGTGTTGGGCTCTAAATCCCATAGTGGGTGCCTCCCCATAATAATGATGCTATTAAACCCTTCTCTTAAGCTGACTTTGCTTTCCTTTTCCCTCGTCCTTTATCACCCCCTTCCCGCCTCCATCTTTCTCTCTTTCTATCTCTCTCTCTCACTCTCTCTTTACACCCCTGGCCCCTCACACTTTCTGAACGCTCAGTTGACCACCCCACTCCAAACGCCCAGTCCCTCCATTTCTCCCCCCCCCCCCCCCTCCCCCCGCTGCATTATTAGTGCGTATGGCTCTCTCCTGGCTCTGCAGAAGCCATTAGCTGAGATTAGCAGCAGAGGAGCCAGGCTCTCTCTCTCTCTCTCTCTCTCTCTCTCTCTCTCTCTTTCTCCCCTCCTTCTCTCCTTCTCTCTCCCTTTCGTTCACTCGCTTTATTTCTTTTTTTTTTTTCATTCAGGCTAGCTGTAGCCGCCACGCTTGCTGAATGATTACCATCCATTATAGGACCTTATTGTGCTGACAGAGGCAACTTCAGACCCCAGCCCTGGTCATAAAGAGAAAGAAAGAGTGAGAGGGGGGAGAGGGAGAGAGAGAGAGACACTCACAATCTTAGGCACATTCCCTGTAAGTGTAATGTGTAAAGTGTAATGTGTGCAGATGCATGTGTAAGGTAGAGAGGCAAAGAGCGAAGGATGGAGGCCCGAAAGGAGAGGAGGGAAAAGATAAGGCAAAAGAGAAGTGGGGTGTCTGCATAAGGGATTTGGAGGCAGGAAGTGGCTGCTATGAATGCGAAACAAGGGGTGGGAATCTGGCAGCGATCGGGGCGGTTATTACCAACTATTCGTCGAGGTCTGATGGATGCTGCGGTACTGCACAGCCGGATGCTCATGCACACTACATGCAGCGATGTTAACCTTCTGAGCGAGGGACGGGGCTCCTGTACCCTCGCTGTGATCCCTCAGGCAGGAGGCATCCAAACTCTCACACGATGCACCTTTTTGCTGTACCAAGAAAATGAAAAAATAAATAAAACACTAAAACTTCAGACAGGGCGACAAATCAAGTGTCATTTTTATTTAGAATAGGGGGGTGGAAGAAAATTTCAACAAAACAAGCTGGGCTCATTTCCTGGCTGCTGGATAGGATTGTTAGAGAGACAGAGAAAGACGCAAGCGAGAGAAAATTCTGTCACTTGACTGAAACAGGACAGGCATGGAATATCAATCATTTCTCTCATTTTCTTCCTCCACCCCCCCTTTTTCCCTTTTGTTACAACTTCTCCCTATATATAAAAGAAAAGGATGCTCTCTGTTGGCAGCATTTTTTTTTCCTCTTTTAGCCCACAAGGCCTGCAGCGAATAATGCGAAGCTCAAGCTCCGATCATAAAAATACATTCTTTTGCCTCCATTTCTTTTTCTCCTAAATGTTGTCTGGAGAGGAAGTGGGCTTTAAAAAGTTGCAAGTATAGTTGGGGAGGAAGGAGGGGCGGGAGGGGTTAAACAGTACAAATCTGTGTGATTTCATGTAACAAACAGGAGGAGGGGGGATTTCTTTCAAGTGTTAACAACTCTCAACAACACCCTCCCTTCCTCCATCTATCAGTCTGCTGCCTCTCTCTCTCGCTCTCTCTATCTCTCTCTCTCTCTCTCTCTCGCAGCTTCTTCTTCAGAGGTTTGCTGAGCTGCATTTCAATGAGTTTGTCCCAAAAATAAAAAAAAAAGCCCCGTCAATTTTCTTGACAGATCTCTAGAGCGTGATACTGTAAAACTAGATAAAAATGACAGGCAGCGGCAGAAATTCACCTGACTTTAAATCTGTATCTGGATTGTTTTTTTCTTTCAAGAAAAGGCATGATGAAGACAGAAGAGTGTGTGTGCGCGTCTGTGTGTGTGTTCCTCTTCCGCATGTGCACAATTTACTCCCTCCATCCGTCAGCTCATGGTCACCACCATGTGTCTGTTGTTGACAGCCCTGGTAGTCTTTACAAGGTCTGGATTAGCATACCGTCAAACCTTGGTCCCACCCCTTTCACCTTTCATAGTTGCTATCTTTAGCCAATACTAATACAGATCCCGACATTTTTATCCTGTAGAGGCAGCTCATGTAGGGCGAAGTAGCGTGATGTGATTTATGAGAGGAATCAACATTAGTTTGCAAATTCTGAACACTAAATTATTGTGATTTTTACTTTCTATAATAATTAATTAACACAAAAAACACACCTTTCAGCTGTTCGTGTACTTTGTGCCTGTCTCTAAAGCACTTTGTCTCTAAATAAGCAGTTGGCTCTAAATAAAATAGAAATGCCATTAAAAAAACAAACACACACACAAAAAGGTTCATACATTTTTCACAGCAGATGTTTGAGTTCTAGTTTTTTAAAAAAACAATTTACTTTGATCCACATGTATCGATCCTATCATACTAGTATCGATCTGATACCAATACCAGCGTTGGTGTCCATGCTATCTATATTTGGATCGATTCGCCCACCTCTACCGAATACCTCTGCTCTTAAGTTTGTGCGTGTATCACTTTCACGTGTCCTCAGATACAAGGTGCAAACCATCTCTGGCACTGGTTAAAGCATCACCTTCCTATATTTCGACCCCATACATTAGCACTTCCTGCAATTGCATCCACTTCGTCTCCACTCTCCTCCATCTCCTCCTGCCCCTCCGTACGCATCACTCTCAATCACATCTATCTTCTCGGATCTCCTCCTCCCATTTTCCCCTTTCTTGAGACCCTTCTTTATTTGTAATCTATTTTCTCTCTTTTAGTGAACCTTCTTTTCCCCCCCTTTGCCAATACCTTGCTATCTCTTCCACTTCTCCCCCTTCTTTTTTTTTACTACTTTCAATCTCACCCCGTTCAGCCATGCTATTCTCTTTTAGTTTTCCATCTCATCTCGCTTACTCTCTCTCTCCCCCCTCTCTCTCTGTCTCTCTTTCTCTCCTGCCTGTTTCTCACCAGTCAATAATGAAAATTGCTTGCTACCTTGAATGGATTATGGGTGTGCGCAGGGGCCCCAGGTAGTTTGTTTGAAGGCGCAGCGGTGTCAAATGAAAAGGCCCGGGCCATTTTCTACCTGCCACGGGCCTTCTGCCTCCATCACCGTTCCCGGGGAAAATAAACAACAACAAACTGGCGCGCACGGCGGGGTGCGGGAGAGACGCACGAACGGCCACATGATGGAAGCAACCGGACGTGAGCGCGCGCACACGTGCATCCATCTCATCGACGACAGCGGATCAGGCGTCGCCACCGCACTCAGGCGCTCTCCTGCACCTTGCGTCTCTCTTCATCTCTCTTTCTCTCTGTCTCTCTCCTCCCCCTTTCTCCCTCCGGTCATGTATTATGAATGTTGCCTAATTACGCAGCCCCAGAAATTCCTCATACGGGCTGGCACATTTATTTGTTTGCTTTGTATCTCTTTGCCTTTCTCTTGTATGCAAAATCCTTCTGTGATAGACTTGTTTATTCTTTGGCTCTGCCTCGCCGAGATCAAACAATGAGCAGATTGAACGGGGACCGGTGCGCGATTGATGGTCAATCCTCGGGGTCGGTACGCACCGATGGGGGCCAGATGAAGTGGAAAACATGCTAAGCAAAGGGTGCATGTCTCTCCAATCCGAAGCACATATGCTTCGACTGTGACGCAAATCTAAAGAGATGCGTTTTGTTTGCCTGCCGTCTTAATTATGCTAACCAGTTTACTGCAAAAACCTGACTTGTGCAAATGTGTGAATGCGTGCGTGTGTGTCTAAGATTCAGCGTATTACCACAGTTTGGTGCTGTGTATGAGTTAATGCTGCTGTCTTTTTTCTTTTTTCTATCATTTTCTCTTCTCTCTGTCTGTCTCTCTTTCTTTCTTACAGCAGTGATTTCTCCTAACGGTGACTCATGACAACTATTAATTAGGCCCACGAGTGGGAGTGTGTTTTGAAATTCGGTCAAGCTCTGACTGACAGCTGCTGCGTTATCGCCATTGAAAACATAATCACATAAAGCTTTGCATATTGCATCGTCCTCCGGCGAGTGTAAAGTAGCTGCATCTGTTTGACAAATATGTTAAGACATCGCTTTTTCAACATTGATGCGGACAGAGAGAGATAGTGTGTGTGTGTGTGTGTGTGTGTGTGTGTGTGTGTGTGTGTGTCCAAACGGGGCTGCCTGTTTTAATGTCACATCCACTTAAACGCCACGTCCGTCCCTTTGCGAGTGCGCAGATGTGAGCTTGCGTTGTTTCGGCACTTGTGTGGGAGTGTGTGTGGGAGTGTGTGTGTTACTGTACTGGTGTGTGCGAATGCACACTTTTATTAATGTATAAAGATTTGTGCATGTGGGCTTCTCTTCTAAAGATCTTCGCTCATATAGTGAGAGGTGGGCTTTTTTTTCTCTTTCTAAGCTGTCCAAACACATTTTTAGGATAATGAGGATCAAATTGAGATGTATATATAAAAGAGCACAGCTGGGGAGTGAGAATGGGAGAAGGACATTAGAGAGGGAAACAGCACTACCTATAAGCATCTTGTACAAGTGAGCAATCTCTATTCACTGACCTTAATCGTGAATTTTAATGTAAAGCAAATGTTGTTTTTTTTTTTTTTTTCCAGCCAGCGACCAAAGTAAACCTGGGTGGAACAAAGACAGGCCTCCTTTGCATCTACAGCAACAGGTTTTGGACATAATAGTGCTTTTGTCCTTCACCCTGCATTTTTACTCCTGTATGAATTTGTGCAGAAATCCAAAAAAAAAAAAAAAAGAAAGAAAGAAAAGAGAAAAAAATCCTCTTACAGAAAACCAATAGTGCTTTCTGACTGAAGTCTGTGAATGCAGAAGGAGCTTTGGGGCTAAGATTTCACAGCCACTAATAAGCATTCAGCCTCATCTCCTCCTCTGCCTTGTGGTGACTTGGCTTCTAATGTGTGACTGACAACCCTCGGCTTCTGTGTTGATTGGGGCCGTTTTGCAGGTTGGATAAGCGCATGGCTTGATGGACAGATCTGGGCTGCACGTGGGATGGGCGTGTCTCCTGTCGTCTGGTGCTGCTCTGGATCATATGTGTCAAAGCTTCGTCTTTTGTTGGCTACGCTTCTGCGAGAAGGTGTGCGTCTCTGCTCTCTTATTGGCTCACGTCGCTGGGGCTTTTGCTGAACACTATAATGCTGAAAAAGTTTTCGGTGGATTTCAGCCATCTCTCTGGGATGGCCTTGGTTGGCTGGCTGCAGCGGGGAGCATTGGTTTTTTTAGTTTGCCAGATTGCTGGGCCTTGCCTCTCTTGTTTGCCTGCTTAAATTAGCCCAGCAGGGACCTGTGGTTGCCAGAGTGATTTTATCTGGTCAAATTTTAACATAAAGTCCGTCCATATCTTCTTTTCACTCCCTCCACATATTCCCTTCCCTAACAATCCGATCGATACGTATTAGCTCCAAGGAGGCTACCAGGCTTAGAAGGTCACAAGGTCACGTGTGTGTGTGTAGTGCACTGCACAGAAAGCAGGTTTGGCGTGGTCACTGCTAATTATTAGTTGTCCCAAATCAGCAGTAGTCCTGACCCACATCAGTGGTCATCAGAGCCACCGAGCATTGTTTAGTGCTCTAGAAAAGCACACTGAGCTCCTCTCTGTGTTTATGCAAACTCCACTTGGTATCTTAAGCAGATAAAGGCTCGGGAATCTTTTTAAATCCTATCCAGAGCCACCGTGCTCGCATCCGAGTGAAAACAACAGCATGTGACTCGCATCGCATATTGGTCCCTGCATTCAAATTGCACAGCAGTGAAGAATGGTGAGGACCTCCTGTACGTTAACACCCCCCTCCTCTTCCTCTTCCTCTTCCCCCTTCCCCACACTATCTTGTTCTGACATTCTGTTTGTTAAGCCTCCCAGCACTGTGAGGTATGGGCGGGGTTAATCAAAGGTCTTGAATGAATGAGGCATTGTTAATCCAGTTCAGATGTTGTATCTAGGGTAAACCCACGGAACCCAGCATGCACCAAAGACCTACACAGCACACAGTTAATGCTCCTAAACAGATGTCTTTTGGTGAGAGCGCACGCCAATGACACGCACACTAATAGCAAGAGCTTGCAAATTTATTGTCAAAACACACAGCCTCGCACGACTATTGTACAAATATTCAGCTGGACTAAGTGGTGTAATTAACCGTCATTTTACAGTCCACTGCGCCTCCAGCAGCCATGGTGGTATCACATTCTTACTTTCCTAAACGAGGAATTTTGTCCCACACCAAAGAGAATCTGTTCTCGAAGCAAATGGCTGCGGTCGCTTCTCATTTAGCTACGCGGCACTTTAAAACCTGAAATCTTCGTTTATTTATGTGGATTCTGGTGGTCTCTTTGCTATATCCGCCTCACTCGCTCCGTCTCTGCCTGTCAGCAGCCCACCCACCCGCTCCTCATCCTCTTCCCATCCTTCTTTTGGTCCTTTCCAACTGCAGCGAGGGCTGAAATTAATTTCAACTTGTTAATTCTGTTTGAAAAAAAAGGGTGGAGAGAAGGGTGAGGAGAAGAAGAAGACAGAGAATTAAAAAAGCACGCCAGGTCGCTGTTTGAGTTTCTAATTGCCGGGGCCCGGAACGTGACCTACAGATGTGAGATTCCACCACTTGATGAAATATTAACTAGATTGTAGGACTCGGCGGAGATCAGCTGTGCCGGGAAGCGCTGCATGGAGAGAAAGGGGGGGGTGACGGTGAAGAATATCAGGGAGACGGTGGCATCTCAACACGATTGAGGTTGATAGGGTCATGTAAAGGAATGTGGGAATGAAATGGAACTCATTAGTGGAGAGGGAGAAGGATGACAGGGACCTTTATTCATATGTGTGTGTGTGTGTGTGTGTGCTTCCTCGTGAGCATTGAGACACCCGAAAGTTCCTCCAAGGTCTTTACATGGCAGACAAAGCGTAATGTGAAACATACCGCTCACCTTATCACTGGATTTACAACCCAACAACCCCATTCGTCTTTCTCCACCTTGTTAGTATTACGCATCAGCCCCAAAGTATTGAGATAAGCCGAGCGCGAGACACGAGAATTAGGGAGTGGAAGTGAGCGTGATGGATGAGATGGCGGGAAATATTCTTGACAGATGGATGAGAAATGAAAAGTTGTTGGTGCTGAAAAAACAAACTCACTAATGGCGATGATCACATCTGGATGGGCTGATACCTAGCAAACGTTGGTTTAAATTAAAAAAAAAAGCTGCTTGACTCCTGCAAAAACACCACGAGCATTGTCTTGTTTTTATGCAGAACACATGTTTCTTTTCCGGCTGCTGTCTTTGCTGTCTTTAGCCATTGCGGCACCATTTCTATACCGTCAAGTACCAAAAGAAAAGGACACTCACCTCAAACCCAACCCTCTTCAAATGCACTCCCTTGGGAATACATGTCAACAGTAAAAATATATATATATTTATATATACTACAAAGGCAGCATGTGCAATTTTCCAGGACTTGAAATAATATTCAAAGACAGATTTGCCTCATGGTGGTAAAGTTGCATTGCATGCTAACCACTAGCAGGGCCACCACTCACGCGTCTTTGTGGTGTATTATTCTGTAATGTATTGAGTTGTCATTTCTGCCTGACCTGCTTTTCTTTCTGGAGTAGAGGAAGAAAAAGAAGTAGAAGAAGAGGAAGACCAGAGGCACAGTGATGGGTGGAGGAAGGGTGGTGGGGGGCAAACTAAGTACATGGGGGATAACAGAGACTGTAGCCTTCTAAATAACTAGCCTTCCAATGCCCCAAATTCATAATAATATAGTCTGCACTGCAGATAAATAAAACACACCCAATTTTCTTGTTAGTGTAGAAATGTGGGCCAGGCAGCTGCCTCTGTGTCTTTTTTTTTTTTTCCAGATCTTTTACGAGATTTGTAGAGAGAGGAAGAGAGAGATTATTGTTGTGTTCTCTATCCAACTCCCCCCATGACCTCTACCTCTCAATTTACGCAGGGGGGTTAAATTAGCCAGCCTGATGAGGGCCGTCATTAGTGCGGTAGGGTGCTGGGCTTTGCTGTGCTACAGCGGTTGGCTCTTGCTTTTGCTTTTGTGAGGCGCTGAATAGGGAGAAAACCTGTTCTGCAATAACTAGGTGCAGCAGAGTGGATGGGGTTTGGAAACAGCCCAGTCTGAGGAAAACCCTGGGCATTGTTCTTAGATCAAAGAAAGAGAAAATGGCAATGTAATACAAGCTCAAATTACATGGATGTTTTGTCTTTTTACGTGACAGCCTCGATTCGTGGGCCTTGAGTCTTGATGTTGGGTTGTGGCTTTATCTTTTTTTTCTTTTTCCCAAGCAGCCCTTTTGTGACTAGGTGGCAGAGGGAGGAAGATATTGAAATAGAGGTGGGAAGGATGGAGGAGGAGGGACACAGAGAATCCACAAGGACGCTGGAAGGCCTATTTATGGCAATCACAAACACACATATGGGTATTGATCTGGCATCACAGACCCATGATGTTGCCACTGCACTTGACGCGTGGCGCTCGTCACTGATAGCCGTCACGCTGGTCTCACTTTAAATCGATACCCAGACTGCCGCACACGATCACTGCCACCTACATCAACTAGTAGTGTAAATACAGGGCCTGTATTGCATCAATCCAATACCAGCGTTGGTATCGATGCTATCGATATTTGGATTGCTCCGGCCACCTCTAACACCAGCTCCTTTGTGGAGCTAGCGAGCAAAAACAGGTGCCGTCACTGCATATTGTGTGTATGCATGTGCGAGCGAGTCTCATATATCACCCCCTCACCATTAGTCCAGGTTACCTCAATGGCAGCCATTGTTTTTCTGCTCCCGCTCGAAACCCCCGGCCTTCTAATTTCTTTCCATGTCTTGATTAAAAAAATTTGGGGGGTGGAGGTGGGGGGCTCCTGCTTCTACATTCCAGTTAGGTGCTTTCACCTGCACCATTATGAGAGGAGGGCTTTCACTTCAACACAGGATCCCTTCCATCTGCACCGCTGACGCTCTCCCACCCACAATATTCCTTCATCCTCCACCGCTGCTGGCTATCTCGCTGAAGAGTCTTTTATTCCTAGGATACCAGCTGCCCGTAAGGTGATAGGTGAAACAGGTGAAACACACATGTAGACACGCACACAAGTGGGCGGGGACCGAAGGCACAAGGGGGCAATGGTACGCTGGCACCGAGCTCCCGCGGGAGCAGACGCAGGTGTCGAGTAATAATGGCTGCTTGACTTCTCGGTACCCTTTGGGTTGGCAATATATATATATATCGGTTCAAATATTTTCTGCATTCTGCCTGATGCCTTAACAAAGAGCTTCATTGTTGGTGGTGTCCTATGTAACCTGACCACTTCTTATTCAGTGAATGGGAACAGCTTGCAGGCTACAGAGGGCAAAAACAGGGCCAAAGTCAGTCAGTTCTGAATGAATGTCTTTTGCACTCCTCCTCCAGTGTTTTCATTTTTTTTCTTCCCTGCGTTACTTTTGACTTATTTAAGGAGAAATACTAGAGGGAACAAACAAGCCGGACTGTTAATTGTGTTTTTCGACACTCCTGTGTTCCCTTAACAAAGTGCCACAAGCAGAGTGCTGGAAAGCTGTGACAGTGGGGACCAAAACAACCTGACGCCATTATCAAATTTCCCATTAGCTTCCCCACTCCCACCAAAAAAAAAAAAAAAAAAAGTCTGCCCAGTCAACAACTGAGTAATGAGATCTAATAGGGCTGGACGAAAATGAGACCTTAAGAGCATGTTGTGGATCTCCCTGGTTTTATCTTTTTCTTCTTTTTCTTCCTTTCACTGGGAATAGTGTCAGAGAGAAGGCAAGATTGAGGAAAGGAGAGCAGAGAGGGGCTGCTTGCTAAGTGCACTCCAAGAAGAGCCTTGGAGGAAAAGGACTATTTTACATGCGGATTAGTGTGCATATCGCCGTCATCAGACAGTGATACGGGGCCTTGATAGACTGTCTGTCTTTGATGCCTTCTGAGGCACAGGAGCTTTATCCCTTTTTGCCTATTTTCCTCAAACACACATAGACTGATTCAGCTCTTTAGAGCAGCTGAGATTCTGCAGATTGGATTGTGAGATGCGTTTGCCACTTTTTGTAAAAGAGATCATGTGCCTTTCAAAGTGCAGGCAAATATCTGAACTGGCCCGTGTTACTATGCAAACGTGCTTTAAATGGCACACACACAGGCACACCTGAGCGAGTCAGGGCGTTTGTCTTACCTTTAAACACCACACATAAGTTTGAGATACTTGCTGTTGAGAGAGACACAGAGACCTACAAAATGTGCACGTTTACCGTTTCCATACAGTCCATCGTTCGCTGCTGAACAGCTGTGTAGTGCACTGCTACGGCTACTTCGTTTTGCATTCCTACGTCAGACAAAATGAACTCTGTCGGCGCCGCCTTTCTTCTTCACCCCCACCCCAAATGCTATTAAAATTTTTGTTATGTTTTCCACTTCACCCCACCCCACCCCCCACCCCCATTGGAAATAACACTTGGGGATTGTCTGGGCAGGAGCCAAACACACATAAATTTCAATATTAATTTGGTCGGCACCTCGGCAGCCTCCCCAGCCTCCTAATCTCCTACTGCATATCTTCATTATCTGAAAGTGTGCTTTCATCTTAATTCCATTTTCATCCATCAAACGTCGGGGAGGTTTGACCTTGCGTGATCTCGACCAAGATAGCGAGTCAGGAAGGGAGCCGCCGAGAGTGACAGAGACGGAGATAGCGGAGCGAGGGAAGGGGGAAGTTGGGAGATAAAGGGGTCCGAGTGGAGATGATGAGCAGGGATGGAAGGATTGTTGTTGAAGCCGTGTTAAAAAAGTCTTTTGAATGCTTTTGGTAATAATCCTTACGTAACGCCGGCTGGAGTGCAACACCGTGACTCCTCGCTCCTCTGTCGACTCCTCTCCTCCTCATTCCTTCCCTCACTCGCCCTGGGCTCTTCCCATCCTCCTTCATACTCCCTTCTCACCGTCAGTTTATTTATCCTGACATTAGGGTTTAATTACTCATTTGTAGTAATTGTTTTCATAATTGTTTGGATCGTAATCGTCCCATGCTTCTGTTGTCAGGAACAGGTGGTGGATGGGACCTGTAAGGGAAGCCTCTGTGTGTCAGTGTGTGTCTGTGTGTGTGTGCACTGTGATCAGGACATACAGTTGGAATTCATTTGATTGAGGCAAAGACACGCCACCTGGTGGTACTGTTTCATTGAAGTGTGGGACGTGTGGGT
The DNA here is from genome assembly GCF_036321145.2 of Pelmatolapia mariae. Taxonomy (NCBI): domain Eukaryota; kingdom Metazoa; phylum Chordata; class Actinopteri; order Cichliformes; family Cichlidae; genus Pelmatolapia; species Pelmatolapia mariae. The sequence continues at coordinate 77,644,925 of NC_086229.1, forward strand.
GTTTCTAAAAGATGACAAGAGGGCGCAGACAACAGACAAGAGCTGCAGACACGCAAGGAGACGCACGCTACTTATCCCACATGAATGATACATGCCCCCATGATCATACTCAAATAGAATGCCTCATTAGTGGATAAGCTGGATATGCTCTCTAACCTCCCTCAATCTATCTCTCTTCTCTCTCTTTTTGCCTGTTTGGATGGCAGCCCTGATCCCCTAAATGCAGGTTATCTGTCATCAGTGACTCAGGATGGTAAATAAAGAATCATTTATCAGCCTTATTAAAGGCTCTACAGTGTCTCTTTCTCTCCTCCTTATCTCTGTCTTTTTCGTTCTTTGTCCCTCCCTCTCCGAAGTCTGTCTATCCCTTTTGATCATATCGCTCCTTTTTTCTTTTTCCTTCCCTCTCCCTCTCTCTGCGGTGGCGTTTCTTTTCTTTAGATATGGCATTTGAAGGCTTTTTACATCTTCCATCTGTGCATGTGTGGGACAGGTAGCGACGCAAGCGAGCTGCCGCCTCTCATATCCTCAGCGGCGAATGCTCGGCTCCTGGCATTTGGCCGCTTTGCGCCGACTCCGGGCTTTGTTGATGCCATGTCATGCTTTCTGCTGACACCCAGACCTGTGTCACAACGAGCTAATGTTAGCGCCAGCCCCAGGCTTGTCACAAACTGACAGGAGTAGGCCGTTGGTCAGACGCGGCGCTGCCAGTGCCTGTGATGGATCCCCACATGCGACACCTAGATACCCGCCCACCCCCCCCTAAATGCCAGAGCTGAGAACCTTAGCTGAGGGGGGTGACATGAGAAATGACATGAAGATGCCAAAGACATGACACATACACATGAATGCTGACACTCAGACAGAAGAGAGGGACACTCGCACACACCTGAATGTGCAGGGAGCGATTTCAACTTGATACGCGCACACACTCAGTGAATGGCACGCCATTCAGCTGTCATCGCATAAACCGAGCACTGAAGTAGAAAAGGAGAGGGGAAAAAAATACAGGAAATGCGATCTCAGGATTTGCAGGCAGACTCTATGTAAGCAACACCAGGGTCAGGGTTTGGTTGACACTCATTCCCCATGTCTGCCAGCACTTGTGTCAGCAGCAGCGGCTCTAACACGACGACACAGGAGAAGGTCCCATCCATTCCTAATGAGAGGATGCAACATAATTCGCAGTTGACGGTAGCGGACGTTGGTGTTGAAACCTGCAAAAAAAGGGGGAAAAAATTACCACCCTATACATGGAAGTACATCGACACTGACAAGCGTCCCTTTTGTGAATTACGAAGCTTTCATTTATGCCTTTGAATGTCCTTTTTTTAGCCTCATGCGGTCTGCTACATGACACTGGGCTTGCCTTCATAGTGTTCTTGGAGTCTAGCATCCAAAAAGCAGCTGAATCCTACAAAGGATGTTATTTGTCAGCCCAAAGCTAATCCACTGCCAGTCAAATCTACCCCAACCCTCCCCCCTTCTCTACTGTCACCACCAACAACAATTCATTTTGCTCCAACACCCCATAAACCAAAAAAAAGGACTTTCTCTTTGGCATTCAGAACAGGTCAGGGGTTGGACTAAGCTTCTGAAGATGTTCAAACCCATCCCCCCAGAATAGTATCTCTGTTACACCAGTGGCCTAATCCGCCACTTGAAGAGCAATTAAAAGTTTAGCCCAGACTTTAAGAAAGTAACCACGTGTGATCTTTTTCTCTTTCTTTTTTTTGCTTCCTCCGGGCCCATCTCTCTGGCTTTGTGCATGGGGTGCATGCTAATAGCAAAGCGCTAGCAGTGGCACTCTTCCAAAGGCATTCCAACCCCACTGAGGAAAGAAAAGACTAAAGTGGACGAAGAAAGGAAATGGATCTCGGGATGGAAGGATCACCAGTTTTTATATCTTTTTTTTTTTCATTTCAATTCTCTAACCTTTCTTTATTCCCTACGCTCCTTTTCACACTCTTTCCAACGTTTGCATCTTTTTTTCCCAACTTCAATGCCCACTTCCTCTTTTTTTTTCTTTCTTTCTCAATCCAAAGTTGTTCCCAAAGCACAAGCTCTGAGAATTGATCCCCGCAGAGTTTCCTGTGCCTAGCAACAACTTTATATGGCACAACCCCAACCATACAACAGTAAGAGGCATCGGAGAGTTCGTGTTTCGGGTTCCCCGCTGTCTTTTTGAATTTCCTTGAATGGTTTTTTTGTCTTGCTGGACCGCATATGTTTATACAACTCTTCCTTATGCCAAAATTGAGGGCAATAAAGGGTCAGTGAGACTCAAGAGAACGTCGGTAGACGAGCACCGGAGGACAGTCAATTGATCGGCGTTCTGTCAGACCATAAAAGCGACCGCATGGTAAAACAGAAGAGTAAAAACTACCCTCACGATTCCAAAGATCGACGGGAGAGTGCTAATGGCATCATCAACGCTTAACGAGACCGTGCGCCGTGCTGCCCGTAATATCTGCACCTCATGTAATAAAACTTTTTTTAAAAGGTGTTTAAAAATGTTATTATCAAGCTTTGCGCCCATGCTTATTAAAGGACCCCACAGCTCACTGACGTAGTTATGAAAAAGAGATTATGTGCACAGTTAGGGCTAGAAGGTGGAAGCTGGATGCCCTTGTAAGCTTGAAAAGAAAGTTAAAATAAAAGAAAAAAAACTTTTCCTGAACTCAGCAGAATAGAAAAAGAAGAAGAGGAGGAAAAGAAACAACACTCTTTGCATCTTTGTTGACTCTGAAGATAACGTTGCAAAAAATAAAACCCTCAACTCGCAGGAGCCTCTTTTATCTCGCCTTTGTTTTTCTTTGGTTTCTCCTGGAGTCTCGGGTGTTCTTTGGAAACGGTACCCCAGTTTGTCTTCTTCCTCCTCCTGTCTCTCTTTTTCTTTCTTTTTTTATGGGAAAGAGTGACCTGGGAGGAATGTGCATGGACTAGTGAATTCTGAAGAAGACGAGGAACGGGAAGAGGAGCGCTGGAGCTTGACAGGGCCAAAGCTATCAGTCAGGCTAGAACCTGATACCTTCGACTCTGCGGGTGGTTGCCCTAAAAGAAAAAAAAAGTTGCAGCCAACTGCGCTGTGAAAATTCCCACAACTTACTCAGCCCTAACCGAATCATTTTAAACCTCCGCCCCCCCACCGGCCAATCACAGGGGGGACCTAACGGGCCGGAGAGACCCTCCACTTTCAGCCTAACGCCGCTTGCTTTTAACTGCTGAGGCTGCAACGCATCAGCATTCTCCTCTGTAACGTGGTACCTGAGTACAACTGAGCTGCACCCGAATAGAACCTGAACCCCTCTTGATCAGATTCCGATTGATTTCCAGTCAGTTCACCTTGAGGACATTTGTCTCGTTTAACGCTTCAACATCAGTGCATCTCATGATCTCTGGAATTTGCGGTACTCGAATCACACCGCGTGCATTTGATCTTTGCCATGCGAGCAGGCGCAATTGGGTTAAGCCAATTTTGGATCTCTGTAAGTATGTTGTTTGGTGTACCCTGGCTATTTGGCACTTTCTTTGTGTCTCAGGTGGCGTATCACAGGTCACTGTCTGGTTGCCATTAAATATGAAACATGGGTTCTTAATTACCGATTGGCACTTTTGGCAATCGCGAATGTTCTCGTGTTTCATTCCTTTCTCTTTACTCTATCCTGGCCTCTTTTTCTCCTTTCTTTTTTTAACCAGGGTCTGTATCTTTCCTTCCATCTCCTTTACTCAAACTTCCTCCTCTGGATCCTTTCTCTTGGTTGACTGCAAAAAGACACTGGTCCTGCAGTTTATGTTTGCTCCCCTCGCCCCACGTCCAACCCAGCCACAATTGCTTCCTGTGGTTCACGGTAGCGGGTCACTGCCATCTGCCAAGGGTATTTACAGCTGAAATTACACACACACACATACACACATACACACTGTGCATTTCAGCCAGACTCACTTTCATCGTTCTTCCATCCTTTTCTTCATTCAGGGGCTCCATTATAAAGCCAAGTCTTCCTATATGAAGAATTTTAACACAGAACACACACATTTAGTGCATGCAGTGTCACATTTGCATTAATGAGTCAGTTTTGCAAAGTTAAACAAAGAAGGTAAGTGGACTTCTAATAATAAAGAGCCCCTTGACCGTACTTGACGTTAAAGTCATTGTATAACCTAGACTGATCTTATCAGCTATTTTCAACCAGGGTTGTTGGTCTGAGGTTTCATGAAAAGCCAGAGCTCTCCACTTTAAGCAGTGGGTTATCGTTCAAGGTTTTCTGAGAGATAAAAGAAGAAGTAAGGCTCACACAAAGTGCCGCTGACAGCGGCTCAGCATTTTGTTTTGGGGGGGAAGAGGAAATGAAAATCAAATCCAAGAGGTCACACATTATTGACACTAGTGGCACGGGTCTGTTTTTATTGGCTCCAGGTTCGTTTGAGTGCAGGCTGCCCATCTGTTTTCCCTTTAGCATCCAGGAAATAGGCCGGACCGAGCTTCTGCCAGAGGTCCCAGTAAACCTGTGGCTTGTTTGCATTGTTCATTTTTTTTGAGGGATGACGGATTTGCTCAATCATCCGTTGCTGTCACAGCTGGATTTAGATTGCAGGCACACCCCTTAAAGGCCCTCTACTGTCAGGACCCTATAAGACTTCCTGGCATCTGGCAAAAATAAAGCAAAGGAGCGTTAACTTGTAATGAAACCCATATATTAAAAGGTTGGCTAGTCTCTGACAGGTCACAGCATGGGGTTTTTACAGCGTACTTTCTCACATATAAAACTAAGGCTTTTTGTACAGTCTCCCTCCCCTCATCCCCAGCGGGTCACAGCAGATGGCTGCCCCTATCTGAGCTGGAAGTTTCTTCCTGTTAAAAGGGATTTTTTCCTTCCCACTGTCGCCAAGTGCTTGCTCACAGGGGGGTTGTTTAATTGTTGGGGGTTTTTCTTTATTATTGTAGAGTCTTTACCCTTGAAAATGAAGCGCCTTGAGGCAACCGTTGTTATGATATGGTGCTAAATAAAAAAACTGAATTGAATTATCTTCAAATGTGCACAAAATATCCATCATATATTGGACAGTCAATAAAGTGAAGTGGCTTAATCACAGCTTAAGTTGTTTTTTTGTTTTTTTTAAATCCTATGGCTGTCCTTTAAAATGCAATTTTCATTACGTGTGTGTATGTGTGTGTACATGTGTGGTAATGTCTCTGGCTCAGTCACTGCTGAAATGACTGGCAGCTGAGTGGAGCAGAAGGGCAGGAGGTCAGGGTAGGAGGTAGAGGGACCAGCATCAAAGGGCATGTACTAAGTCAGGCTTAACAAACACTCCAGGTCTGAAAATGGCCAATATCTAGTGAGAGGAGGTCAACTCTGTGCCATATGACAGCATGGATAGACAGTGAGGAGGGCAGCTTCACTCACTTTTTATTTCTCCGTGTGAAATCTCACTTGCCCGTGCTCATGCATTACATTATCTTTGAGCAAAATCCCATTTGTCAACCCAAGTCCTGTGTGTATGCATGCATGTGTGTGTGTGTGTGTGTGTGTGTGTGCGTATGCAAAGCAGATAATTGTTAAATTTTCCCTGCGGTTTGGACATGTGTCGAGTCCCAAAATGGTCTTCCCTGTGAATGAGAGAGAGAGAAAAATTGGTTGTGACAACCAGAAAGCCATATGTTATTTCACACAGCATGCTGGACAATTATTTATTTATTTATTTTCCTGTGCTGGCAGCTAGTGAAGCACGCACCTAGACGTAGGCACACAAAAAGAAGTCGAGAAAAAAAAGGGAACCACAGAGAAAGAATCACTTTAAGAAAAAAAAAATTCATTTATTTAAAAGACACAGAATGAAGGGAGCGAAGGTTGCTGTGCAGACGGCGGCGGTTGCTGCAGATTCTAATCCAAAGCCTCCGGCGATCTCTGCATGAACTCCATTTCTGGTCTGCAAACAAATTAGGTTTTTTTTTTCTTTTCTATCTTGCTTTCCCTCCAGTGAAAATAAGGGGGGAAATTCAGGTGAATAAAATGCATTTGTTCATTTTCCTTTCTTTCTTTTTTTTCTTCTTTTCTCCCTTCCAGTCAGCTTCTTTCCGCCCCACCCCACAAACTCAGTTTTTCCTCGGCGTGCACCGGCTCGAGTGTTTCTTTTCTTTGCCGTGATCTTGCCTGCTATTCATTAGGCAGCAGTCATTTAATTTGTATCATTAGAAAACCGTGTTTCCCAAGGACTATGGCACTGCACTAAATCTGATCCAGACAAAGTGCTTTTTTTTTTTTTTAGCTCAAATGGACTTGTTAACACACACCTCTCACTAAACAAGTGTTTTGAAGAAATAGAATAAAACCAACCAAACAAACACCCCCCCCCCCCCCCCCCCCCCCCAAAAGAAAAAAAAAACAGGGTTTAATATCTTAACATCTCTTCAAGTGTTATTACACTTATAGAGAGCAGTTCTCCTTCTGGGCTCCGGTTTTAATTATGCAACAAATGTTTGACTATCCAAGTGAAATTTGCATGAATATTTATACCAATTCATTTGTTGAGTGTTGATTGTAATTACATGGAAACATGATTTATTGCCAAGATTGCTGTGTTAGCCAGCCAGCCATAGAAAGACAACCAGGCAGAAATATATAAATATATGTAAATTTGCCCACATACACACACCCGTTCAGCAAAAAAAAAAAAAGAGAAGCTCTTTTTTTCCCAGTGGCTTGTGGGAAATATTCATTATCAGACAGAGAATACGTCACACTGTGTGCCTGGCAGAAGTTTCTTAAACTAAGTTTAAGTGTTTAAATGATGGAGAGGTCCACTTTTTAAAAAAACATGACAGTTCACCTCAAAATCAGGTTTACAGCTTTTGACCGTGACCTGTAGTGCTGCGCTGATTCGGTCTCAGTTTGCATGAAATTGTCTGTAGACATGCTTGGTGTCTCTTGAATATAATGGAAGTGAATTGCACTCACTGTGTTGGAGCCCAAAGCACCAGAACAGTAGATTCTTTCCCTTACTTAAAAAAAAGGGAAAGAAAAGCTGACAAATGAACTTAAGCAATTATATTTGATCTTAAGTGATGTGGTGACCAGAGACTTTTGGCGACTTAAGTCACTATGAGCCAAATAACCTTTGGCGACTGTTGGTCGATCTCAACTTATATGCACACGACTGAAGCGACTACCAATGACAGTACAGGATACCACTGACTGACAAAAGAACTGGTAGTACATAAAATAGTAGATTACCTAGACAACGGGAACCTGGAATGTCTGAAAAGGACTACGAGTCAGTTTCAAAGCAAATTGTTTCCAGGTGAAAGAAAAGATGGATGTAGCTACCGTGAAGTTGCCCATTGTTATTGTGAAGTCTCACTCAGATTCCTCAAGATGAGCGTTGTCAAAAAATGGATGTGTCGAGATGTGGTGGGTCTGACTGTAAAACCACAGGCTCAATTGCTAATGAGTTCTATTGAATAACTTACAAAATATACTTAATTTTTATTCTAAAATCACCCAAAAATGAGTGACTGAGCCCATGAGCGGGAAAGTCTTACAAAGGTCAAATCAGAAAGCCATTTCCTCATAGACAAGTAATCTTTTATGCAACCACAGTTATTGTCATCTGGTGGCCTTTCCCTTTCCTTGTTTTATGCCGCGTTCCAGATACCTCAGAATTCGGGTGCCTGAACTCAAGAGCGACATCACTTGACGTTTAGATGGACCAATCAAAAGAACCAAGCAGCTGGCCAACATTACAGCCAAGCTGATCCTCACATCACTGAGCTAGATGCTTTTTTGGGGGGGGTGGGATACAGTTGGCATTTTTGGCTAAATCAAATGTGTTTTCTTTTCTTTTTTGAGTAATTTGGTCCTGACAGGAGACATTTGTGCTGAGTTTTTTTAAAAAAATTTAAAAAAAAAACAAAGACATTTTTAGAGCTGGTTTCTTCAAAACTAGGCAACTGGTATCGAAATGTTTGACTACAGGTAGCTGTCCCTTTAAGATGGCCTTTCAACACTTTGTTTTTGAGTTAATGGATCTCTGCCACGTGTAAATATCTGCTGACAGAAGAAGTTTGACACGATGCTTTCACATCTGCATCTGAGATTGAGCGACAGTGTTAGATGAGTTACGCATGATGTGCAAATTTCAAAGCGCAGGCAACCGTGGCTGATAATAGATTGTACTTCATCAGGAGACACGAATGGGGAACGAATGGAGGGAGAATGCTTTAAGAAAAGAAAATTTTTGAGTAATGGGCCTCTGTTCCTGTGTAATATTCTTATGATGAAACGAGGGAACAAGGAGAGCAGAAGGAGGAGTGTGTGTCTGTGTGTGTAGAGGTGTGCGTGGGGGGCGTGGGGTAAAATCAGAAGAGATGGAGAACACGAGAAAGTGATGAGGTCCAGTGAGGTGCAAGAGAGAAGATGTGCTGCACCAGAGGCGAGTTCCGACAGTGTTTGCATGTAATTAATTAACGGCATTAGCCATTTGTTATGCCATTTATTCTGGTAATGACCAAGCCTGGTGTTTGGTCCTTCGCCCTGCGCTCATTCTGTCTTTCATTTCTCCTCTCTGCCATTTACCTTTGTACAATGCTAAGACGGGGGATTAGGAGACACGGAGAGTGGAAAAAGAAAATCAGGCTGATACAGTGAGAAAGAGGCCTCGGCTTTAATGACATGCTCTGTTACTGCTTAACACAAGACACTGTTCAATAATGTGTTAGAGCGAGCTACACATATTGACAGCGTGAACCCACAGCTCATCAAGAAAAGCCTTTTGTGCGTGTGCACTTAGTCGCATGCTGTCAAGTGGGTGTGCCTATTTGTGTGCGCCCGTCTTTTGCCTTTTGCGCCTTCGCTCTCTGGCGGCGAATCAGACCTCCCGGAGAGCTGAAAGCTTGTTCACCTTGTCCTCGTTTTAGTGGGAAAGTAAACAAGTGAATGAGGCTGATGCACCACCATTCCCCCACCCCCACTCCCTCTTTCCTTTTTAGCTGTATTTAACACACAAATCTAGCTAGCTACCATGTCTCCTTGGTCCCTTGAGTTCTAAGCGTGCTTGTGAAAGACTCCTTTGTGCAACTTCTTCTGTGTCCTTTTGAAAGTTTTCAGGGTTAGAGAAAGGCAAAGTAGTTCTTTCTTGGCTACTGTGATAGAAGAGATCATAGTTTTATTTTGGAGGGATGCATTAGAGCTAGTTTGGTTGCTAAGGTAGCTGTTAATACCCTTAGCCATGGCCTTCACTGCAGTCTACGTATCCTAGCCTCCCTTGTTTTCCTAACCTGTGTCCCTGCCATCCTGACTTGAATCCCTTCTATTTCCAAAGGACCCCGCTCCCAAGCTGACATCCAATAATAAAAGTTGAAAAAAAAAAAGTAAAGAAGTCCCTTTAATAGTGACCCCCGGCCGTTTGGTTTCTCTTGTAGCCGTTTCGCCGAGTGACCTTCTCGGTGGTGAGCCAGCCCCAGGATCCTCACCAGCAGGGATCGCTGCAGAGCTGCTACGACAGCGGCCTGGATGAGTCGGAGACACCGAGCAGCAAGAGTTCGTCGGGCCCCCGGCTGGGCGCCCTTCCCCTTCCCGAGGACAGCTACGAGAGGACAACGCCGGATGGCAGTGTCGGTGAGGCAGAGCACATGGAAAATGGTAGGGGCAAACACTGAAAGGAGATTTAGAAACCGTTAAGACACAGGAACAACACATGCACATAACTGGCTAGAGAAATCCAAGCGGGACGCTGTAGAAAGCATCACAAGCAAAGTGCAGAAACACACGAGCGTCTCTTTTTCTTTCTTTCGTTCTTTTTTTGTGCTAAAATGCTTCTGTTGTCAGTTCGACATTTCTCTGTGCCAAGGGTATGGATGTGGTGTGGCGCTTGTGATGCAACTATTTTTTACTGAAGCCTAAAGCTCATTCAGTGTACATTGTATGAACAACGAGGTCCGGGATTTATTGTAAAACCAAGGTCTCTGTTTCAGAAACAGAAGGCTTATTTGATCAAAGGGGCTACAAGAGGGAATATGTAACAGACGAATTCTTTTAGATCAACCACCTTTCAGGACCGTCTTTATCCTTCTAGTTTGTTGCTTTGTTGCACCGTTTTACAAATCCCGCTGAATTCCGTTTGCAGGCTAGATCTCAGCTGCAGGGGAGGATAGGTGTTCAGCAAGATCTCGCTCTCTAGCTCGCCTTGCATTCTTTGAGATAAAGTAAAAGAGGTGTAACGGGGAGGGGGCTAATACTCAACCTGAATTGTTTAGAAGCTGTACAGACTGCTGCTGCACTGATTTGTGATTTGTGTTTGGCCTCAAGGCCCTCACGAAGGAGTTCATTTTGCTTCAATTAAGGGATCGAACTGATGATCCATGTGTTGTAGTGCATAAAGACTCCAGCCTAGAGAGAGTGGACGGGAGTGGTGGCAAAGTGAAAAAAAAAATCCTTTTGTAAAAGCAGTCTCCTGATAATGTGAAGCTTCTTCTCTTGCAGAACCTTCTCCTCACAGCTAGCCTGAACTAGTTTCCTACCAAAGCCAAAATATGTATGTATGTGTGTGTCTCTATGTGTGTGTGTGTGTGTATCTGGGTGTGCAGTGAGAGATGAGGGTAATGGTCCCATTCATAGTCTAGGAGTCTGAGGCGATGCTTAACAAGGAGTAGCTGTCTTGAGAGTGCTAAGCCTAAGTGCAGAGGCTTCCCCACTGCAGCTTAGGATAAGGATATTCAAATGGCTTAAAGATTCACATCCTCTCTTTTTTACAATGGAGCTGTTAGGCGGATGATGCCCTTACCTTATTTTAAATCAGTGCGGTCAACACAAGCGCCATTACATCCACAAGGTGGAGCCTGGACAAACGCCTGGTTCTACCTCGAGGGCCGATGTCTAGTTATGGTGTTTGCACTGACTCGAGACAAGCAAACAGAAAGTTAGTCAAATCAGACAGATGGGCACATCAAACAGGCCGTTATACCGGAGTGTCCACAGTGAGCTTTTTCAAATTTCGGCCCCGACACAGATTAAAGGGGATTTGAAACACTTTGATGTGAGCATGTGAGCTGATAAGGCTACCTCGTGGATATTAAAAATCTCAATTTTCCGACAACGGGCGCCCATTAAGTTACCAAATTAGACTATAAATTAAAAGGATCGTTTCATTTTGGTTTCTGTTACAGGAAGGGGGGTGAGTCGATAGCGATCCAGTTAAGGAGCCTGTCGAGTAAAACCACTTTTAGAATAAATACGGCATAAATAGGGAAATGCATTAAACCAAAGACGGAGCGTTTGATACCCAAGGAGCTCTCGTACTGGTCCAAATATGCCCACCAGTTTCACTTCTTAGCTCAATGTTCATGTTTTGCTAATTCCTCAGCTCGGTGAAAAGCATACTGACGCTTCAGAGGAGATTTGCTGGAGAACAGAGTCAAGGTCAATTCATGAATCAGTCTCCATCTAAGAGAAACAACACTCGCCGCTGTTGCTGCTCGCTATCTTTAGTGAGATCGGCTGAACTGGTGTGTATGCGTGTGTCTGTGCGTGTGTGAGAAAGGCAAGGCAACAGCACATGTGTGATTGGAAGAAAAGGGAGCGCTTGTGAACGTTGGCTTGATATTGTTTCCAAATCAGCCTCTACATCTCACATTTCTTTTGCAGCACAGTTATACAAATTGGAGTTCTTACACAGTTTGTACTCCGAGGCTATGAGCTGATATAATCTGGTAGGCAGCGGGGTGGCCTTGTGGTCTGAGAGACTGTAATTGGTCTAGGTCCTGTGATTCAGTCCCAGAGAGAGAGAGCGAGAGAGAGGGAGGAAAAAAAAAAAAAGCATCTCTGTGCTTCCAGTTAAAGCGTCCTTGAGGACGCCGCCGAGTCCCTGCTTGCTCACTTATGGCAGGTCGCTCTGAATGAGGGCATCAGCTAAATACCTAAGTGTAAAGTAAATGCAATCATCTAAGGTTAGGCCAAATATTGGCAAACTGCTTCAGCCTCTGCGGTCATTAGCATCCCTTCTCGTGTTGTGGCAGGAGCTTGCACAGAAAGCATCAGCACCGCATTTACTCAGTGTTAACCCCCCCCCCCCCACACACACACACCCCAAACATGCTTTTTTTCCTTTTTTTTTTTTAGAAAATGAGGGCATTACGAGGAAGAAGGAAAACAAAAGTCAGCAGATGGCTTGCTGCGGCGCTCGATGCCGACAAGGGCATCATTAGCGGCATGTAACTATGTAACTGCAGAAATTTATGTGTGTAATGCAACGGCTATTTTTTGGGAGGGGGGGCGTGCTCTTGTTGTGTCCCATGGAAGGCCCAAATCTCAACCTTGCCCCTGGAAGCATTAGTATCTGTTTGACAACTTTAGAAACTGAGGATTTAAAAGTTGTTGTATTTTTCCCCCCCTTGTTATCGATCCATCATGTTTGATTGCAGTCTCTTTGTGTTAGGGTGAAATGCAGACAAAGGCGAGTGTCCGCTTTTTTCGATTCGGAGCATTTTCCAGCTCTCGGTTGCTTGTTGTCGATCAATGTTCGCACGATGTGCGCGAACAATTGGCCTCCACCGCAGCTGCTAACATTCATGAATGCATGCATGCAAGTAGCCCCCCCCCCCCCCCCCCCCCCCCACACACACACACACACTTCTTGCCAGAGACAAACACACACACCAAAACGCATACACACACTGTGTGCTCACAACACCTCCTGTTCCCCGTCCTTCCTTTCTTTCCACCTTGCACAGATGTGCTGAGGGACCGTGTTTTCTTTTCCTCATCTCCCTTATCAAGGTCATGTTGCAAACTTTATTATGGGTTCCTTCTTTCCGTGGGGAGCGTTAAAAGAAAAACATTTAAAATAACAAAAGCAAAACAAAAAAAAAAAATCAACCTCTCCATCCAAGACAGATTCTTCCCACACTGACTCAGAACAGGGAGTGTTGGGGTTCATCGTGGGAATATGAACACATTGTTGACCTCAAACATACACTGCTTGATCAGCCTGAGAGACAGCCAAAAAGTCCGTGCCAGGAAGCGATAGGAAGTTTTGCTGCACCTCTCCCAACGCCGCTGAACAAAACTGAAATTTCATACTTGCGAGTTACCTGCTCAGGACGCGAAATAATTCAATTTTGCTGCCATTATGCTCGGGCCTCCGTATCTCTCAGCGATGCCACTCGGTACGTCTCAATGAAGTCTTGATCTTTTTTTGATGCTCAGTTGGACCCCCACCCCTCCTCGCACCCATCGCATCCTCACTTATTCATAAGCTTACCCCGGCGCTCATCAGATATTCATAAACATTTGGAGTCAAACAGCCGATTAGGCCGTTATGGATGTCGAACAGCCCTTCCAAATGTACGCCGTTATCGGCGGGTCAAAGACTCGTGCTCTATTATTGATCTCCGCATCGCCAGGGGGGCAGAGGATTTTTCAATTTTTACCGTGTTAGTTCAAGTGCACTTCAAAATAACATGCTTCCACATTGCTCTTTCATGATGAGTTACGTGTCTGAGGTGTGCAAAGTGTTTTTTTTTTCTTTTTTTGTAAAGGCTCTGCATGAATCTGAGCAGCTCCCGGCACTGAAGATGTAATAACATTTTTCAGTAGATCAGTGCAGCTATGCAGTGTGATGTGCTTGTTGCTGTAGGTCACGCTGCCAAGGATGTATCAAATTTGATCCACAACATCACATTATATACATATATTTTTTCTTTACAAAATTGCTAATATATATCCATAACCTTTTACTTTTAAGGTTCACCTTTTGCATTCAAACCTTGTTATGTACACTGAGCTGGCAGTGGCTATGCTGGGGTTAGCAAGGCCTGCTGATACTACTGTATGTGGACATAGCACCAAATCACAACAGCAGTCGCCTCAAAGCGCTTTATGTTGCACGGTAAAGAACCTACAGTAATATAAAGAAACCCCAACAATTCGAAGACCCTCTATGAGCAAGCATTTGGCAACAGTGGGGAGGAAAAACTCTCTTTTAAGAGGAAGAAACCTTTCCCAGATAGGGGCAGCCATCTGGCCTGACCATTTGGGAAAGAGGAGAATGTAGAGGACAGAACAGTGTTAATAGACTTTGTATTTTCTGCCTGAATTTTGTTTTCAAGAAATATACAATGCTCGTGTGATATGCGCAGTATAACTAACGTATAACCTGACTTGTACCTGCAGGAGATCGTTGACTCAAGTTTTTATTTACCTCTGCATCACAGTGCAGATCTCACAGAGGCTGATGCCTGTGCTGAACGCAGAGGCAGAGGAGCGCCGCAAATTTATTGTAGCCTCTAAGAGAGTGATAGCACGTCCTACTGGCTGCTAATGTTAGCATGCCTCCCACGTTTTCTTTTCTGCATTGGCTGGCAGACAATCACCCACCAGCACACACACACACACACACACACACACACACACACACACACACACACACACACACACACACAGACCAAACACTACCTTTCTCCTGTCTGTCCTGCTGAGAAATCTCGGGGTACCACCGCTGGATTACAAACATCATCATTTAGCATTGGCTAGTCGGTTCAATAGAGTAGGACAGACAAGTGGCGCATCACAGCGGTTATCAATCAGGTAGTCAGCGAGAACAAACACCATCTGAGCCTTTGCTAACAAAATCACCAAGTACAAAGCAAACGCCGGACAGACAGACGCTCAAATGCCCACTTTTAGACAAAAATCAGCTCTTTGCCGTCTTACACACACACACACACAGACGCGTGCGCGCACGCACATCCACCCTTCATTCGGCGCAATGAGCCACTGAGTCATTTTCCAGCTCTGTGAAGCACCTCACTAGATCACTTCATTGTTGTTGTTTCTCCATTTCCAAAGCTTTACCCGTTGGAATGCCGCTTTGCCTGGTTAATAATGTGCGTGTGCATGTTTGTGTGTGAGGCTGTTCATTAGGCAGGCCCAATTGTAGGGCCAGATGGCAAAGCGAGTTTGTTTAATTAAAACCATTCATATTTCAAGAGTCGAGCGGCAGTGGCGCTGGTCTTAGGTCTGATTTCCCTCAACTTGGTGGCGAGATGTGTGTGTCTGTGTGTGTTTCTGTAACCGGTAGTGTAAAAAAAATGAAAAAAAAATCACTCAGCAGAAGGGAGCTGTGCTATCAATCAGCATGTTACACAATATATTCACCCCACCGCCTCCCGCTTGTGCATTCCCCAAGGTCACAGCGTAAAAACACCACAGCATTAATCCGAAAATTAAAGTCAGCAAAGGAATGAAAGGGAATGATAATCTGTTACATCTTTAAAAAAGCCTATAAATTATTCGGACGCTTGTGCATTTTGCAGCAGGGTTTGTATTCTGCGCGCGCCTCCAGTCGTGCCGTGTGTCTCTCATTCATTTCCATCTGTCCCTTACCACTCGCCCCTTCTTTTCTTTTTTTTTTGAGAGTGTGTGTGATATCCTCAGGCAAGGGGACAGCATGGGAGATAGAAAGAACAAGAGAACCTGGTGTGATGATGTGAGGAAAAAAAAACACTGGGGGGGGGGCATAAAAAGAGGCATGAGTGGCAAGACGGAGTACATGAGTAACACGCCGCACAGGAGCCTAGAAATGGATGGGAGGTTGGAAATAGACCAGGAGATAGCGAGGAAAAAAAATTAACAGACAACAGAAGAGAGAGAGAGAGAAACAGAAGGAAAACGCCAGGGATGGAGGTTATGGAGTCGCCAGCAGGGAGTGGCGGTTGACAGACAGAGATGATTGATCACTGCTCAGGTTGAGGAGGCAGGTATTCAAATCATACCCTAGTGTCACATCCGTGATCCCATCTTTCTCCTCACACAGGCACATTTGGACTTTGAAGCCCCTTCAGTGCAGCCTTCACTTCAGTGCCACAGCACGCTGACAGAATTAAGCTCGAGGAATACCTGCTCTTAAAAACCAAGTGGAGAAACCCGAGGAAGGAGCGGGAAAAGGCTCATTTATGTTTACGATGAAGGATCGGTTCAAGCAAAGTGCCGAAAACAAAATTTTCTCTCATTTACTTCCGTTGGCATCCACGGAGCCACATAAATCATCTGCTGGTATCATCTTTGACCCACATCTGAATGTTGAGTCTCACTAAGCTCACCTGGGCTTCGATGAACTGTTTAATTCATATTTTCATTTTCTCCCCGCTTTGATCATCGCAGGTCACAGTCTTCATAGTCCGTCTCCAATTGATGCAGAATGCAGCAGGTCACATAACACACCTACTTCTGCTTCCCTTCACTGGCTCCAACTGAAATCCACTTTAAAATCCTGTTATTAACATATAAAGCGCCACATGGGCAGACCCCTCATTATATATATCCAGCTACTGAGAGCTTGTCGCGGCGGCCGGCTACTCAGATCGTCTGATCAAGGTCTCCTGACTGTTTCACCCTTCTTACTAAGGCAGTCATGTTTATAAGGTTGTAGCGCCCAAACTTTGGAAAAGCCTTCCTCAGCCTGTCAGCACAGCCGAGTGTGTGCTTTGTTTTAAATGGCTTCTGAGAACTAATTTCTTTAGGTTAGACTCCCCTTAATCGTTCCCTCAGTTTGTTAAATTGTATGAAAGTGTGTATGTCGGGATGAATGTGTGACTCTGTGGTTGATGACGTGTCTGTGTGTTTGAATGTGTATGCTTACTTTTAATGGTGTGGCTTTTATTCAAACTGTGAAGGACATTGTAACTCTGTGTTTTCAAACGTGCTATACAATTAAAGTCATTATGGAGACTTCACAGTTTATTTGAAGAAAATTTAATGATATACATCGGAGTGTTTTCTTTTTTTTCCCAGCTTACAGCATGGAAAAATGTAGTTTAAGAAAAACATGAAGTTACTTTTCTGTGGACAGAAGCAGCGATTTCAACTCAAAGGGTAAATAATGGGGTCATTTAGTTGGGAGATGATTTAAAGATTTAATTGTGCAAAGTAATTATGTCATTTGTAAGTTTTTGGGGGGGCACAAATTAAATTAAACTCACCTGTCTGCAATTTCTTTAGGGAAGCAGGAGACAATGAAAGGCAAACAGAGGCAAACCAATCCACTAAATCGGGAATGTCAAACTCATTTTACATTGTGGACCAGATGTAGCCCACTTTGATCTTAAGTGAGCCAGACCCGTGACACTCCTCCTTCTGTCAGTGTAAAAAAGTTTAACTACATATTTAATCCCTGAGATATGTTAACATAAAAAAGTAATCTCAACAGGACATTGCAGTTTTTATTACATGATTAAGAAGTGCTACTGTTGTAGATGAAAGAAACCTGTCAGCACCCGTCTTAGTGGTGAAAAAGTTCTGTTAGCTAACTGAATGTCCTATAATTATAAAACTGAAAGTTGTAGTTAGTTAATTGATTTTTACTGAGTATCCATTGTACAAAATATACATTTCTACAGTAGTGAAAAAACAGGAATTTTCAATCATTTAATTTTTTTATCAATAACTTTAGTGTTTGAATAGCCATGTGGGAGGTCTTTAGCAGTAACGATTAAGTTATAAAACCTATGAAAATGCATTAAAAGGACAAATATTTTGCCTTCTTTCATGTTTTCTAAAGGGATTCAATAGGGCCGATATGGAGTCCTTGCCGGGCGACTTTGGCCCCTGAGCCTTATGTTTGACATCCCTGCTCTAAATTGATTAAAATGTGGAAGAAGATACAATTAGGAGAGATTTGTTTTGAGACTTGAAAAAGAAAAGATTTGTTGGTATGGTTCTAATATCACTACCTGCGATGTAACTTACAAAGCAACCTGCCACAAACTGAAAACATACGTCTTGCACACACACACCTACACACACACACACACACACACACACTGTGGCTGTCTGAGTGTGGATAATGGAATTGCTGCTGTGGTGTTTTGTGAAGCCAGGGGCAGACTGACACCCACTCCTGACAGAGATTACAAAAGCCATTCTAGCTGGCTTACAAACACCGATACACAGAGAAGCATTACACAACCACAATGGCCATTTGGGTTAAGAGAGAAAAAAGTGGAGCCATTTTAGATCGACTCTGTATGTATGGTGTACATACATACACACACAGAAAACATGGCAAATGCGTTTTTAAAGTGTCATTGTCAGGGAATTGCAATAAGAGCCCCCCCCCCCACCCGCCCAACTTAGAGAGGCAGCCATATTGTTTTGCCAGGAATGTGGAAGGATACTCGCGCCTCAGAGTTGGCAGTCGCTCGCATTTCTTCGTCGTCTCCTCCGATCCGGATGCACATACTTGATAAAACGGGCGAGTCGGGTCTAGCAGCAGAGAGATTAAAAGAACAGAATGGTTTTTCACGCCGTTCGCTTAGACGCGACCGCCATTTCAATGAGGGCCTACAGTCACGTGCGCCGGCGTGCGCAATTTGTGGTTTTTTAGGTGCAACGAAGCGGCGACGAGCAATTTGGCTCGCCTCCAAACGGCACAGGCAAAAAAAGCCGCTATCTTCGACAGCTGTTAATTTGGTATGCGCCAAAGCTTCACACGTCTCTCACGATATCTTCACTCCTCATCTGCAGGTGTGGAGTTTGAGGGCGACTGGGATGGGGCGGTCTTCAACGAAGACAATTAAACACCTCCAGGACATCCACCTCCACCCAAAAGCTTCCTGCACTCCACTCTCCATTCCACTCCTTCCACCCCCACCACGTTTGTCTTAGGGCGCTCTCGTCTTCTGCTCGGTTTCCCTCCTCACCTCCTGCCCTGATCTTACCCTCCTCTCTAACTCTTCTTCTTGTTTTTTTTTTGTTTTTTTTTAACTTTCCTCTCTCGCGTTCCAACATCCCGTTAAGATTCCGTGCACGGTTTCGTCGAGGTGCAGAAGTTGTGCAGAGCGAGCACTCTGGAACATCAGGTGTGCAGCACTGGGACACAGTGGGTGCCGTGTCTTTCCCAGCGTGAGGTCCACAGCGAGGGAGGAGGATTGCCCGTAAGGCATGCCAATAATCCTAACTCGCCAAGTCTTCATTTATTTATTTGCGCATTTTTGGATTCTCGAACACGCGATGAAGAGACCGTAAGGTCAGAGGAGTGCGTGTGTTGCAGCACGCCAGCTTCACACCTGAAGCAATATCTGAGAGGAATACTGAGAAAGACAAAGCATTAAGGTCCTATTTTTATGTATTTTTGCTTTTCTCACTTCAGGGAGTTCGTCCAAAAAAACCCCCACAAACATACAGGATTCAGGTGTTCGCACGTTCTGCAGGCCGACGCCGAGCCGCGGCTCCTCATGCATTAATTCATGTGTTTGCCAAACATGCTATATTTTATGTGCAAACACCGTCTCTTGCCACACCGCTCCGTCATATCTTGCGGTTAGGAGATGCAGACAGAAATGCAAGCGTAATAGCCCTCCTGTAGGTTTTTTTCCCTTGCTTTCTTGCTCAACATTCCACACATCTGAAAACTTTCAATTTCATTTGCACGCAAGGAATGCCGCACTGATTACAAAAAACCAGGCAGACCTTTTCCCAGAGAAAGAAAAAAAAAAGGTGAACAGGGAACAAATCAAACTGTCCAGAATGGGATGTAACCTACTTGTAGCCGGTACATGAACTGTAAAATGTAGCTCTCATTTTTGGAGAAAGTTTGTCAAAATTGCTGTAAGATATTGTGACTTCGTGTGTGTGTGTGTGTGTGTGAGGCTGTGACGCTGTGAGAGACATAGTTTCAGCCTGAATATAAGCAGTGACACTGTTTTTGACCTTTAAGGTAGAAAATGCAAATTGTGTATTTTTCCCCCTCTCTGTGTTTGTGCACGAGCTGACTCATGCATGTTGTAGCTCTTCCTCTGTTTATCTTACACATTATTTATGTGTGGCACCCAGCCTGCCAGCAGCTTAACCTTTGACCTTATGTCACACTGTGCTTTTTTGGCCACCCGCAGCTCTGCCCCTCATTCACATTTAAAGGAGTGAAAAGCAATACGAAAAAAAAGAAAAGAAATATATTTCCAAACTTTAGTTCTTCTCGTCTCGCTACCTCGTCCGAGTTTACCCACGTGTGTCTATTTACAGAGCAGCTTGCTGTTCCACATCTCCAGTAGACACGGCTGCGGACTGGCATTCCTTCTGGAAAAGGATTTTGTCAGGAAGCTTTGCCAGCAATGTCTGCTGCTACCGCTAATTGATAGCAATTAGGTCGCATTATTTAGGAATTTGACATCGTGTTTGTCTTTAATCGGGCTGGTTTGATGAGTCAGAGGCACGGCTAAATGCTGTAAAACTGTCAAAACACAGGGAAACAAATGCTTGCTTGCTGCAGGCATTGAATAAAAAAAAAAACAACTAATAATAATCAGTGCGTGTTTCTTTGTGATAGGATGGCCTCGGTGTATTGTGTGGAGTGTATGGATGGTATTACCTTAAGATGCATTGTGAAACGTTCCCATGCTAAAGCTATGTATCTTTGTCAGTATTGCCTGGAAATTGCTGATAAGCAAAATAACTGTAAATCTCAAGCATCATTTTCTCGTCGTGACAACTGAGTGAACGTCATTTGACAGTGAAAATGATGAAATGTTCAGGAATAAACCCTGGGCCTTAAAGGGGACTTGCAATGTGCATTTCCACCTTTGCATTTCTATTGTTGGACTCTACTAGAATAGCTTTATGTGTATAATCTGTATTTACTTTTTACTGAGTATTGGTGCAGCCTGTCAAACAAAGCCCAGCAGGTGAGTGGCGCTCCTGCGCTCACAGCCAGAGCTCTATCCGTGACATGACCGTTATATAATATTGCGCAAATGTTTGTTTTTCTACCTAGGGATGCTTTTACTGCATTGTTACTTTCCAGATGGAATTGCACGATGGATCAAAATCTCGTGGTTATTTCTGTGTTCAGTATTTTAACGGTTCTGACAAGATCCCCAACAAAACTGACTGAAATGTAGCAACAGAACAGGACAGAGCCTCCACTGTGTTTTGCCGTTGAGCGTAGACGCTCAGTCCTGGCCTCCATTGTAATAACACTTATCAAACCTATTGTTGCGGATTTTTAGGCAAGTTGCTTTGCAATTTGACATGCTTTCCCTTTTTCCTTTTCTTAATAATTTTCATACACCGAGAGCAGGAAGGACTATGGCAATAATGGCTTCTTCACAGCCACCCTTCCACAGAGACCATTTCTGGTGAGGCTACAGTGATAGTAGTTGCATGAACAGAAAGGCAGATGCGTCTCTCAGGTCCTTCATCTGCTAGCTTTAGGCCTGCCACTTCTTTTGTTCTCCACTTGTTCAGTTTCCTCAAATATTTTAAGGACACAGTGCACACCACGAAGAGAAAGGTGAACTTTTCTGCTAATAGCTCTTTGGAAATCACTTTGTTGTTGCAAAAATACTATTTTATTTCTGTCAAACTGTGTTATCTTTGGCATTTTTCACAGATTCAACTAAAGAAATGGAAACATGCTGTTAGTAGCAAAATGCCTAAAGACACAATTTAAAAGATATAATTTAAAACTGGCTCTTTGCTCAGTTGTCTGTTACATGCAGACATAGCTCTGGTTCAGTCCTGGAGTTACTTTTTTTTTTATCCTTGAATGATTCATAGGTCAGTGTTAAGTGGCTTAACAAACGAAACAAAATAATGCAAGAATAAAAATAAATATTTTCCCTTGGAGGGAAAATATAAAGTGGTGAGGGGGTGGCTCAAGACTTCTGCCAGTGATACGTGGTCTGACTGACACCACCCAGTGGATTTACAGCAGCCTCAATATGGAGCTGTCGTCTCATTATTTGTGGAGACACCTGACTATTTGAAACTTTAGCCATGCGTAATAAAAGCAAACACATTATAATGTCATTTTAAGAGGCTTAATTGGTGCAGAATCACACACCAAAACAGTTATGTTATACTGCATCGTCTATTGAACTCTTACCATACCAGCTATAGATACTTCGATAATTACTTATTATCAGTCATTATAGATAATCATAAATTATCAATTAAGCATTTAAAGAAGTGTTAACAAATGCTTAAGATGGCAGGATAAGAAAGTGGAGAAAATCAGTTCTAACTGCTGTTAGTGCGAGCATGTCTGTGTGTGCATAGATGCACTCGAATCCAAGCAGAGATGCATCATGCTCTCAGCGGTGCAACAAGACTACCTCGGCCCACCAGAACTTATTTTTACTTCCCTCTTTCCCTCTCACCCCTCCGCTCCCCTGCTCTTCGCCTCATAAAAATAGATGAAAGCGTGTAACAATGGAAGAAGGGGGATTATCCTTCCGCTCTCTCTCTCTCTTTCTCGCCTTCTCTCTTTGAGGACACAATTAATGTGTCTCATATGGTGGAAGAGCGAGGGAGGAGGGAGGAAGCAAAGTGAAGCGAGGGAGGGAAGGATGGACTGAAATGAAAAGCTAACACACGGTCTACAGGCTGGGACAGTCCGGCCCGCCTGTGGCACATTTCGTGTTCGAGATCTCCGTGCGGGCCCGCGCTGCCACCTTTGACATCGGTGATGCTGGAGGGCTTCACAACACCGACACACACCGCTCCGAAAAGAGTGACACGGCTGCATACAAAACACTTTGACACACTCACACACACACACGAAAGCGTCACAAGTACCTCTATATACAGCTGTATGCATGGATGTGCACACCTCCATTCACCTGGAGGGACAATATCCTCCTGAGCTGCTGTAACTGAGGAATTTCATTATTTGCTCCCTTCTTATTTCCATTCAGCTGGACTTCTTCTTTTTTTAAATAGGAACTGTGCTCATGGACACAATAACTCTTGGCCATATATGTATCAGCAAAAAGAAAAAAAGAAAAAAATCCTCTCTCAAAGCAGATGTGTGATTTTTTTTCTTCCTCTTTTTTCTATTTCGCAGGGAGGAAGAATGCTCATTATTTTTCTTACCCTGAACAATCCTTCCGCGCTTCTCTCAGAAGTTGCTGAGAATGACTTAATGCATTTTCCAACAGACGTTTTTTTTTTTTTTTCTTTACAAAGGCTCGTCCATTTAGTCCATCAAAGCAGTTTCCCTGGCGAGAAATTCGCAGAACGGTCAGCATTAGCACCATACATGTTTTATGAAGGCCGGGAGCTCACCCTACTTAAGACAAACGGCACGCATTCGCATTCAGCGCATTCACGTGGCTGGGAAAATGGTGTGGTTTGTAGGTGTGTGTGTGTGCAGAACGAGAAAACTGCCTGTGTATAAGTGTGTGTGTTGCCAATATTTGCACTCTGTCTGCTTCTCCTTTGTTAGTGTGACGCTACTTGCTTATGCATTGTTGACCCATTTAAGGGCTTTAGTGCTCTCCTAGCTCACAGTGTAAACACTTTATTCCCTTACATATAGCATATGCAGTCACAAACAACAGCATAAATATATACCAAAAGAATCACTGCATTTGGAGGCTTTAAAAAAAAAAACCCAAGATTTCTAAGCAGGCCGGCCCTTATTTGTTTTCTCTTCATAAATACTCTCTCTCGTTCCCTTCCTTCCTCTATAACCTTGTCTCCCGTCTTGGAATGCGAGGATTCGAAGCTAAAATGAAATGTCGTGAGTCGCAGCAGGCAAAAACATTGCCTGGCTCTGCTGACAGCTTGGGAATTATTTTGGGGCACAATGCACCATTTCCCACCCCCCCCCCCCCCTCCCATCATGCTGGGGGATGAATATGCACCCGGTAATTGAAGTGCGGCGTCAACTCGAGTCCGTGACTTGACAAATTTCACCTGGCCCTGTTTCCATCACTGCACGCCACTCCCTCCTCCGTGTTGTTTGCGACTTGGAACGCACCTGGTCGTGAAAGGCAAGGAAGCATGCTCAGATATTAGATCCCGCCCTTCCTCCAGGTGTGGATGTTATTCTTTCCATTTTGTGTGTGTGTGTGTGTGAATATTTCTTAACCCGAGGTCACAAAACAAGGAGCAAAAAAAAAGAAGAAGGAAGAATTCTCCCCATCCTTTGTGTGCCATTCACCGTGGCAGCTGTCCTTTCAAGCCTCTAAATGCAACGCAATCACCTCACAAAAGCAGGCGGCTCAGTTATGCGCGGGCTCCGATGACTACAGTCCTGAGCGTGCACAACTTCCTGTGAGGGATGATTAGAGTGGCCAAAGTGGCAGTCAAAAGCCTCAGTTTTAAAACCACAAAAGGAAAGAGAGCCCAGGAGCCAAAACACATAGGCAGAGACGCACAGTCAGAGCGACGTAACCCGACACCTTCAGCCAAATAATGAAGGTAAATGTGGTGTGGATTTGACGAGTGATATAGCCTGGTGACTGCCCCTCCCCCCCTCCTTCTGGGGTTTACAAAAAGATTAACTCCTTGAACAAATGCAATGAGGGCACACCTGTTTTTTTTTGTTTGTTTTTTTGTGCACTTGTGGCAAAGTATGTGTTTCTTTGTCTGTTTCCTGCCCTTTTGTTTGCAGTCTCGCCCGCAGACTAATGGCTACCTTGAAGGCTAAAACAATAGCATTTATCTTCTCTGCAGTTCAAACTTAAGCTTCAGGCAATCACTTTAGCCGAGGTTTGTAAGACTAGAAGTGCCTGCACACAGGGCGCAGGGAGGATTGAGTTTAAGTGGTGGAAAACTAGCGAGCAGTGATCTACAGAGAGCCAAAGAGCTGTTTAAGGAACTGCTTTCGAAGTCATTTGTCTTTCCTTTTATTCCTTATTACTTCGTGTTAATTTTTTCCCTGTTATCGCAGGTTCAAACAATCCTTCGACTTTTATCAGGTGTTACGAGCGAGTGAGCAGAAAGAAACAAGAAGATATGATGACAAAAGATCCCCTTGCCACTGATGAAATGACAAAACAAAGCATCCAAATCTAGTTGGCGCATACTGAACAGCACACAAATGTGCATAAAAGCTCATGTTCAGGATGCAAGAAAACTCCCAAAAAATAGATATATATTCAATCTCTTTATACATGGGATCAGCTTTTGGCAACTTCTACAAACATTGCATCGCCTGCAACTCACTGCGAGGTGTTTTGAGCAGTCGTTGGAGAGATGCTGCTGGCGAGATGTCGACCTCAGGCTGTGTACATACGTAAGCAGGAAGGTGCTGTAGGTGTTTAGCCGGCTTTGGAAGTTTTGAACGATTATGAGAAAATGCGCTTGGCTTACTCCGGTGCTTTTTTTTCTTCTTTTTGCTTGCACCGGGCTACAGTATGCACAGTGGTCTGGGGGATCCAGAGTAGCGCTGTTTAGGCTGCCTCCCACACACAAATGCACAGCTCGGATTTGAAAATCTCCTGGAAGTGACAGATTGGGTTCACGCACGCTGCTGGGAAACAAGTTACTGTCATTATCCAGTTACAGCTGCCGCAATGAACTCGTCCTCGAACTGCTCTTAGGGTAGTTGTCTCGTTTCATCTGTTTGCCCTCTCTCAGCACTCTCCAAACAGTAAACATTATTGCTCATTACGGCCTTTAAATATTTAAAGGGTAATTCACATCAAACTCTGTTCGAACCTCTGGGCTGCAAACAAAAAAGTATTTGGATGTTTTCTGGCTCCTGGAGGGAACCGAGTGTAATCTGATGAACTGCTTTCAAGTGATGTCACCTGAGACAAAAGAAGGACTCAGGTGGAAGACTAAAAGTCTGACACTCACAACAAACTTAGGGTTTAGAGTCAGGCACCTTTTTCAGCTGTCATCAGCCCATTAAATGGGCATTATCAGTTATTGTCAGTACGTTATGTGATGCCAAAAGGTAGTTATCACCTCACTGAAATGTGGCCGTTCTGTCTGCTGAACAGGAGGAATGGGTGGTGTCTGTCCGGTCTGAAAATAGCAACAAAAGTCCACATTAGGAGGTAGTAGGGGTGTTGAAGAGTAAATCCATTTAACTTTCAGCAATGATACATGAGTTTGAGATGGGTCGTTTGAACTTTATCTTCTATTTTCTTGGCATAAGCAGCAAAACTTTTAGTTCAGGGTTGGAAAAAGGTCACAGTGTTTGGTTAAAACACACCTTTTTTTTCTCCTTACAATGCGAAGCACATATTGCAGTGCCATAATTTGCTAGCTTGCAGTGGCATTCATCCACAAAGAATTCACACATCCGCAAGGTCTCCTACACAATCTGGCTCGCTCTCTGTTTATCACTGATTAGAATGGATGATAACCACCTTCCTAGCTTGCTAGTAGGTGGAGGAGGGACTGATAACAACTGACAACGGCAGTTTAATGTACTGATAGCATCGAGATCGGATGAGTGAGAAAGAAGGAACAAGAAGAGCGGCCAAACCTCTGTAAACATCCACATCTCTGCTCGAGGCTAGCAGCAAACCGGCGGTCAGATAGCATTGTGGGAAATGCAGATGGCGGCTTTTGACAAGAACGTGTGTGCGATAAAACAAGTGCCTGAATCAACTGCACTGGTTGTGATGCATTTCTTTTTTTGTTTTAAACTGTTCTTTGCGAATCATTTCACAAGAGTGCGACGCTAAGTCTGCGAAGTGCTCTTTTTGTGACACCCAGAATCCTCTTGTTTACGCCGAATGCACTTAGCCTAAATAGCACTGGCGGTAATGAGAATCAACACTTTGTAGATGGTTTAGCTTTAAGAGGAAGAGCTCTACAAGTTAGGTTTTTTTTTTTTTACTGACAACGAGAAGGAAAGAGGGAGACAGATGAATGATGGTTCCATCACCTTGCACATTGTGAATGTGAAGTCACTCCAGGGCAGCATAAATCATCTTAATCCCTGAGTGATTGGAGATGAAGCAAGGACACACACACGCATCCATGCAAACACCTCACCTTGTTCCAGACTCCCAAAATCACTGTTTAAATCGCTCATCCTTATTTTTAAATGAAAAAAAAAATCTCCTGCCCTCTCTTAATAGATCACGGGCCTCTAATCTTAATCAAAAGCAGCTGCAGATTATAACCAAGAACAGATGGTTTGGGAGTGAAAATAGTATTTTGCGGGCATTTCTTGATTGTTTGCGCTTTTTTCCCCCCTCCTTAACCCCTCCTCTGTGTTATTATGATTATTACTATCCCTGCTTTTGGCGATTTCATTTCGGCCTCATACACATTATCAGAGCTTAAGAGTTGCTGACCAATTCCCAAACCCCCCACCCCAAAAAAACCCCACTCCTGTCACGATCTTTCATTAGCGTCAAAGTCTTAATCCACCTCAATACATACATGCGGTAATCCCCCCTCTCCTCTTAAAAAGACCATAGCTGTCAACACTCGTGTTCTTTGGCTGAACTCAGCGTGAGGACAAAGCAATTTGTTTCTAAAACATCAGAGGGGTGAGCGGGGGGGTGGGGGGACGCCAGAGCTGGCTTGCAGAGCGCCGAAAGTGCGAAAGGGATTGCGAGAATAAAGACAACTACCTCCTTTTTGGTGGTTTTTTTTTTTTTTTGGGGGGGGGGGGGGGGTGCTTTGATACGAAGCCTGCAAGGCAAAGTCTTTATCCTCTGGCAAAAAGTAATGATGGAAAAGAGGAAGGAGCAGGAGGCAGAGAGAGGGAGAGACTGTGGGAGTGAAGCAGACGCCATCGGATTCTCTTTCAGGTGTTACGCAACCCGGGGAGAGCAGACTCTTACCCTTCCTCGTGATTAATTGTGTGTCTCGGGCGGGAGATTGTGTCAGTTTAATCTGAAGTGCTGATTGTGTGAATAGGGCAAAAATAAATAAATAAAAATAATAATAAAGAGAAACAAAGAATGCGCATTTAAGAGCCAGAGAGCACTTCCCCTAATGAAATGCAATGTCTGGTTTTTCATTGGTGCGCACCCTCTAAATGAATGCCTACTCTCTTGATTTGTTACAGAAAAAGAATAAAAGTACAAAGGAAATAAATTACATTCGGTCGCTAAATTGTTTCTCATATATTGCGTTCCTGAATGTAACGTACACGTACCGGAGTGGATACAGGGGAGCGATCTGTGTGCATTGTTCTTCCAAAAGAAATTTTTTTTAAAAAAGAATGTTGTTTGGCCTCTACCTGGTGCCAAAACAGAGCAGTGATAAGGTTTTCCAACGTGAAATCACTTGTTTGTGTTGGAGTGAGAATTAGGCCACAGACTAGCCTGAGAAGAGAAAAAAAAGACCCAAAACCACACAAATAATCTACAAGTTGTTTCAAATCAGGCAAAAGGCAAATGTTTACTACCCACTCAGTGACACCAGGGTTTTGATTTAGGAGCTCGATGTGTGTGTGTGTGTGCATTTATGTGTGTGTGTTTGCGTGGACTGTAAAGGTCCACTGGACAGGGCTCTCTTTACTCACCCTGACAGGCAGAAAGCTGTAAAAAATTGCACCATATTTCCTCTCAAGTCTCTTCAGATACTGAGAAGCAATGTTTTCACAGCTGCCTCACTCTCTCTTTTCTCCAGTTTCCCACTGTGTGTGTGTATACTGTACATGTGTGAGCGCCGCTGTGTGTGTGTGTGTGTGCTTGCATACTATTTCTTTCCTCTTTTTATCCCGTGTGAGCAGAAATAAAAAACAAAAACTAGGTGCCAACTATTTGAGGCGCAGAGAGACATGGAAGAGTGGGTCTTTCTTTGTTCCACAAACTTCTCCCCCCTCTCCTTGTTGTCTCAGATCTGTCCACATTTCAGCAAAATACACCCCCCCCCCCCCCCCCCCCCCACCTCCTCGTTTTCCCACTTCTCCGCAAACAAAAAACCCCAATATGATTCACTGACTAATCAGCCTGTCACCTCCCCAAGAAATGTTATTTCTCGTATTTTGGGGCTTATTTAACTGAAAATGTGATTCTCGACATTCGATGGCGACTTGCAGCATGTGAAACATGGATGTGGCCTCCTCTGTATCCAATTAGAAGCCAGTCATCTATGATGACAGCGCCGTGTCGACAGGGAGGGAGGGGGCGGCTGCCGCTGCTGCTGCTAATAATAGACTAATAACTCTGACGGTATCTGTGAGTGGTGTTATGTTGCCACGAGATGTTCAGCAATGTAGGAAAGTTTCATGTTCTTATTGCAAGAGTGTTCGGTTGACATTTGCATATGAGTGAGTGTGTGTGCCTGTCCAAGTCCAAGTGTCTGCTGCTAGGTTGTTGAATTTTTGACCTTCTGCAGTGCTTTGTCCTTTGTTTTTTGACAAGGCGTGAATTCTTAATAAAAGAAACGAAAAAAATAATCATGTCACTCTACTTTCATAGAGCTCTGGGTTAGGTCTCACAGGCTTAGAGACTCACCAGTAACCCTGTAGCAATAATGTATTCCTCGGCTGGTTGCTGGAGGCTGCTGGCTGTAACCAGGTGAAATCAATCACAAAGAGAGTCCGGACCAAAAATCTCCCGGCGATTACTTTGGTCAGTGGCAGATTCCTGCAGTTGACCATAGTCTGCAAACACTCTCCAACTACTCACCAAGCGCTAGCTGACCTTTTAAATGTGCAGTGCAAATTGAAAACAGAGAGTGTTCACCTTAAAATTCAAAATTAACCCTCACCTTTACAACCAAAAAGTTTTGAAAGGTTCAGGTTTTATTTTGAAAGCGGACAGTTTTGATTGCTGCCAGTATACCTCTTTGTGATTATTTTCACCTAGAGAACAGCCACTTGTCAAAAGAACAGGGAGTACTCTTTAACAAGCGACCTGTGGTTGCCAGGAGGTCACTAACGACTGAGCCTAGAGGTTTCTTCCTGTTGAAAGGAGGTTTTTCCTTCCCACGGGTCATCTGATTGTTGGGGTTTTTTCTATATTACTGTAGAGTCTTTATCTTACAATATAAAGCGCCTTGACACAACTATTATTATTGTGATTTGATGCTACATAAATAAGTTAGAAAAGCGTATAGCACTACTGTTGTGCAGTTCATGTGTCAGCTGGCATTAATGACATACTATTAACATTTAACTCTGTTCAATCCTCTTTTTCACCTGTCCTGCATCTACACTGATTACTTTTTAGTGAAACTGAAAGAATTTGGACTTTCTGCTACTCTCAGTGCTGCCTTGGTGTTTGTTTTATTTCAGGAACTAAAAGGTGTTGGGGCTAATAGCTAATTACACCAGATTTAACAAGCAGATAAGCAGGGTGCAGATCCAAGGAAGGCACCAATAACTAACAGCAGGATGTAGATTACACTTTTACCAGTAACACAACAGCAATCTTCATAGAAGACATTTCAAAAAAGACAGAGCTCGTGATTATTTTTCTTTCTCATCCAGAATGACACGCAAACTCAGATGTCGATGTTTTTGCTTCCTACCTTAAAATTATGTGCCCATAAACCCCACATCTCCTGCCAACCTTGACTACACGCTCCCTCTTTTCCTTTAGGAAACAGGTCGAACACAGAGGCTTGTGCTGCTCAGCTCACCCCACGTTCCAGCAGCTTGTACTGGGAGAAGATATCGATCTGGACGTATTGCATGAAACCTTGAGCGTGGAAGGGTTGGTGTTTGTGCTTCACGTTGCTTCACCTAAAGTCCTCGAGCTGACAAACACGAAAAAAAAAGTCATTAATGATGTATCGTCTGCTGCCAGAGCAGACAGATCTAAATAGGTGTAAATATTTGCGAGCTGGTTAATTGCGTGTCCCCCGTGAGAGCGCGAGTGGCGGATTCTGCCAGCAAGACCATCACACCTGCTCTCAGAAGCCGCCACAAATGAAAATCAAAAGGAGTAGCTGGAGAGCCCTTCTATAATAATAGACGTTAAGGTCTGCAAGCAAAGCTGAGTGTTAGAAGAGGTGTTTTCATAATGGGATAGGGAGAGTGTGTCGTGGTGTGCCATTGTGTATATACGTGTGTGTGTTCGACCAATAGACAGCAACAAAGAAAACCCACTCCGTTGTCTCACTGTATTCCTCTCTGTGTGGCACATCTCCCTTCCCCTCCCCACCTATGCATTGTACATAACCTTGGCTTAACTGTCACCCGCACGCCATGGCAAGAGCAGCAGGACACAAAGCCACTGACTGACTGCTGTGAGGCCAAAGGCTTAGGCAACCTTGTAATGTGTTTAAATGTCAACTCTTCTTAAACAATTCTCTAACCTTGGCTGCCATTCAGCCATACTGTGCCCTCATTCACCTTGTGTAAGGTCAACGGGATCACACTGAAGCGTCAGTACTATAGACATGGCAAACAAAGTTACCGTTACTGCCGATCTTTGCGTCCACCTTTAGCTCGATACACGTAAACAGGATGATTAATAGAAATGGATACAAGGTTAAAACTGACTTATGCATAACTACTTACAGTTCGCTTTACTCATAATCATCGAGTCAGGTACAGCTCTTGCCCATTTTTTAAAAAATTGTCTTCTACTCACAGTTTTGGTAGAAGGTAGAGAGGCCCGAAGGTAATGTTCCTGAGAGTAGCTGCTGCGATTTCAGAATGGAGTGTTTGTGAGTGTGTGTGTGTGTGTGCACACTGCTGACAGGAAGATGATATACCGGCTGTGGCAAGTGCTGTCTGACAGTAAATGTCTCTCCCCAACCCCACCCCCCTCCACCCAACCTCCTCCATGTTTACAGTCT
Source organism: Pelmatolapia mariae (assembly GCF_036321145.2). Lineage (NCBI taxonomy): Eukaryota > Metazoa > Chordata > Actinopteri > Cichliformes > Cichlidae > Pelmatolapia > Pelmatolapia mariae. The sequence goes on from NC_086229.1 coordinate 77,676,376, forward strand.
TAAATGGATTATGGTCCATGGGCAGCTCCACATCGGCTTGCGCTCACATCTCCTACCGGGTGTTCACGTGCGATGGGAAAGAGATCCCGTAACCGGCACCTCCACCGGGTGCGAATGTGGCCCCCCCGGTTGAACACTAGCATGTCACTAATCACGTTAGCATCGATCGCACGAGCGCCCCGGCTCTGACCTTGGTGTGCTGCGCTCCCCTCTGAGCTTCGATGGAGGTGCACAGCAGCGTTAGTCAAGCTGCACTTCTTATGGAGCACTTAAGGGCACGAGGCTAACGGTGTCAGTGCATTAAAGAAGCACTAACATGCGGAAACTGTGCAGAAGCTATCACTCAGCAGACTCTTCCCGCTTTCTTTTTTTTGACTGCGGTTGGAACTGTGGGGTTGGGAGAGCTTACCATGTTTTATCCCCTTGTGTCAGTATGATGTGTGAGTGTGTGTGTGTGAGTGTGTGTGTGTGTGGGCTGCCACCGCAGATACCCCCCACCCCACCCCGGCCCCCTCTTGTAATGCGCTAATATGCATTAGAATTAAGCTCGTGCCTCTGAAATGAAAACACCGGAATTAGCCGTCAAAATGAGAGCCACTGTGAAGAGAGCTGGAAAGAATAGGTTGTGGGGGGGTTCAGGGTGGTGGGGTGGGGGGGTAGCAATATTATGAATGTAATGTTTCTTTTCATAAAGTCAGGGATGAGGTCGCCACAAATGATTCCCCTCGACGTAAGTCCGGGAAATGAAGCTTGCTCTTTTCAACGGGGATAATTAGCTGGGCTGACAGTCGATCCCCATTTGTGACACCGATTTTTTTCTTTTTTTTTTTCTTTCCCCTCTCTAGTTTGGGACTATAATCCCTCCTTTGAGGCTGCGCGAGTGACAGAAGTATTTTTGTCCTTCTAGAATATTCCAGCAATTAGAGAGGGGTACAATAATACCCATCATCTCCTTGTAATTAGCGAGCATTTGAGAGGATGCGAGAGAAACTGAGAGCCCTTTTGACCTCAACAAGGGGCTGAGCAGCGGTTTTGTGTGTCTCTGGGTCTCGGCACGCAGAAAAGAGAGTCGAGTTAGGATGAGTAAGCAGTGTGCTTCCCACCAGAGCACGGTGTACCCATCCTTCACTGAAACTGCTGATTCGGCGTTAAAGCCCGTGCACGCACCTTCAAAGAGAGTCGCCGTGTTTGTGTGTGTGTCTGTGTCTGTGTGAGGTTGCGGTTAAAACCCTGGGGGCAGCACCTCTGTGTGTGTCTTTGAAAAGTTCCCTTCACGTCTGTTGTTGTTTTCAGCTGCCAACTTGCTGTTGACTGTCTGTGTCCGGCGATGGTTATCACAGCTGATGATGCCCTTCCCTGTCAGGCCGTGACCCCTCGCTTCCAGTGAATTATCATCCGTCAGAGACAGAGTGAAGAGGAGGGGAGGGGAAGGCGGAGGAAGGATACAGAAGCGCAGGGGACAGAGGGAAGTTTTGGATGAGTGCCTCCGAGGTGTTTAATTGTCTTCATTGGTGACCGCCCCCACCTGCTCGCTTGACACGCGCTTCCCAGCCAAGGCATGTCGTGCATAAACAAATAACTCATGCGCTGAACCATACACCCATATGCATCTGATGTTTTCTAGCAAATTGCAACTTATACCTTTAGGCCACTCCAGCCAATAGGAAAAAGTTTGAACCCATCTGGTTTTTCCACAATATTCACTGCACTGATTGACAGCTACACTTAGAGCGAGCATAGCTTCTTTTTTTATTTTTGTGGTTTTGTGGTTTTTGTTGCTATCTTCAGCCCATCCCTTCCAATATCTCACTCCTGCTCCATGTCTCACTTGAATTACAGCCTCTTTGCAATGACTGAATCAACAAGTGAAGACTAGGGGTCATTAAATTACGGTTACCAGAGATTTATGACATCTCGGGGTCTTCGACCTTGGCCCACTCCTGATTTTATTTCACCAGCGAAAAAAGCTAAGTTGCCTCAAACGAATTAGACAAGTCCTCGTGTCATTAAATTTAATTGCGTGGTACCGGATGAGAAGGGAAAAAAAGAGAAAACAAAACATGAGCTCCAAATAACACTCCACCCTCCTACCCCTGCTTTTGAAGCAACCTAGATTTGAACATAAACACATTGCAATAGTTGGAAATGCAGTGGGATGTTGCTGCAAAAGAACAAGTCAAAACAGTAACCCACTCCTCTTTTTATTTTCCTTCCCTAGAGTTTTGCTCAACTTGGATGGGGAAGAAAAAAAGTATTGAAAAGTTTCAATTAGGAGTTTCAGCCACGGCCGCGTTGCGCTCGATCTCTCCCCTGCACCCCGGCTCCCGCTCTTCATTGCAGACGGTAGTTTGTAAAGGTCAGCGCTGTCTGCCGGCTTTATTTGAGAGTGTCTGAAGACCCATTTAAGACTGGCTTTAACTTCAAATGTGCTGACCTAGACAGCACTGATCTGCTTGAGTCCAGGGTAGCAAGCTGTGATTTCCCTTGCTCTCTCCAGCCATCTTTCTACATTAGCCTCCGTAGTGCTTCATTCATTTAGATCGCTTTCTGAGAGAATGCTGAAAGCCCTTGTAAAATGCTTAAGCAGGCTAAATACCGCATGCAATATTCAAAGAGGACTTTAGTTAAGAAGTGGGCATTTCTTTTGGCAATGCATCCAATAAAAAAAACATAGATTCATATTATTTTACTGTGTGATTTGTATGCTGTGCACATGCGGCACATTGGTGTCAAATTAAAGGGAAAAAACCAACATAAAACTGTTCTTGTAAGGTGTTAGGTAACCACATGTCATTCAGTGAGCTACTATATGCTTTAGCATTGTAGAATCAAGTGGAACTTCACTGGACGGATACAACAGGCATTTTTAAAAGCTCACTCATTTAGGGTTTTGCTGAGGAGGATGGAGACCTAACATATTAATATCAGGTCTAACTGTACTATTAATGTACATAGCACCATGTTATGAAAACAGAGTGCTTCGCTCTCAGACTGTTGCCTTACTTGTGGCTCCTAGGGTATTTAAAAGTAGAATGGGAGACAGAGCGTTCAGCTTTCAGGTTCCTCTTCTGTGGAACAACTCCCAGTTTGGATTCAGGAGATAGACACTCTCTCTGCTGTCAAGATTAGTCTTAAAACTTTCCTTTTTGATAAAGATTATAGTTAGGGCTGGATCAGGTGACCCTAAACCCTCCATAGGTTATTCTTCTTCTTTCAATTACCTCATTTCACTCACTATTTCTTTGTACATCACTTTGCATTTAATCATTAATTATAATAAATCTCTGGCTTTCCTTTGCAACTGATCACAGCAACTGGTTGCCCCTCTCTGTTCCTGGCTCTGCCGGAGGATTCTTCCTTTTAAAAGGGAGATTTTTCTTCCCACTATCAACAAGTGCCTGCTCTTAAGGGGTCGTCTGATTGTTGGGGTTTCTTTCCGATATTGTCTTTACCTTACAATATAAGACACCTTTGGACTGTTGTTGTGAACTGATGCTTTATAAATAAAATCTAAGTAGACTGAATCAAATTATTGGGGTCCTGGTTTTAAAATTTGGTTGTTAACCAAAGTGTTAAACATTTTTTAGTGATTTAATATGACTTTTCTTGCTGCCTCCAAGAAGCTGCCAGTCATTTAATGTCTTTGGACACCCTGTTTTTTACTCCCATAATTGCATCTTACAAGTAGATATTACACTGCCTTTATATAAACATTTTAGGGCACTGAAAACTCCACCTTTTTCCTGTTTCAACCTCATACCCATGAATGACACTAACTGATTCAGACTGAAATGGAAGAACCAAGGGAGGTAAAAGACATGGGGGTGTGGGAGGGGGGTAATGGAAGCAAAAGAGTGAAAGGGAGAGAGCGGGAGAGTCGTAAAATAGCTGGAGGTGATGCTGTCGGCCAGAATGGGCCATTTGTGTGTGTCTGTGTGTGTTTTTGCGTGGCTACGGTAAATAGATGTCAGGCCCTATCATCCTCGCCAGCTTAACGAGGCATGGCACTCTCACTAGGTGAGGCCAGGAGGGCAGGCAGGTTAGTAGTTGTTACAGTAGCAGGCAAACTCACACACACGCGTGCGATACAGCCTCCCTCGCACAAACGCACTGAAGCTTTCTGCCCATGCAGACATGCTGTGGGCTGATATAACATTCCTGTTACATCAGGGGAAAAAAAATACATAAATACATTTGTCAGCAGGCTCAGATGCTAGGTTTCCCTGTTAGAGTGTGGATGCGAATTCCTTTGCAGAAAAGCTCTTCACAAATTTGAAAATGCACAGACAGGAAGTGCAAAAAGTCTCACAACCTACAGGCCCACCGGGTGTGATTAAGGGGAAGTAGGAACATGTCCAGTTTGTGTTAGTGCAAAAAAAATTAAAAATGAATAAATAAAATAAAAATTAGAGGCTCAGAGGCCGCGTGCACATACTCGGGATGAGGATGTGTGTGCTTTTCGTGGAGGACGCTGCAAATGTCCTGCCCCACTTCTCGCGCCCCTCATTTCTCGGTGAGGTAGTGAGGGAGGCTGCTCTTTAAATAGCCCTCCCCTGGGTGGGTGGGGGGGCATGGCTGGACACATGCAAAGTCAGCCTTGCTAACCCGCCGACATTCTGGAGCCCGTTTACCCTTCACAACACGGGCGCATCAGCAGCGTTAAATATCGCCAGTCTGATTCTTCACGGCGCTCAGGCCTGCACTAAAATCAGCACCTGCTCTCCACTTCCACAAAACCATCTGTATGCCACATGTCTCCACCTCCTCACGTATCATCTCGTCTTGTCTCACAACCCTGCTACTTGTCCATCAAATCCTTCCACCACTCGCTCATTCGCTCAGCTTGTCTCTCCCCGACCATTACCACCTCCACCTCCACCACCACCCATTGATGCTCTCTCCCCCCTTTGCCTGCCCCCTCTACTCTATTCAGAGCACATCCAATTTGCTGGGAGTGAGTTAGAGAGAGGTGATATGAATCTTATCTCACCGCTGCTTTAATTATTACATCTTCAAGGTGCGTTCCTTTTAGAGGGGGCTGGGGTTATTAAATAGTGTCCATTTTAATCAAGGCATGCTATAGCCCCAAATTGGGCAAGTAATTAAAGGTGGAATAATGAAATTGAATCGGAGAGTCGACTGCACATTTCTCTGAACTGGATTCGGTTCATTTTGCGGTCGCCAATTGGTCCTTGCTGACAGGCGGCAGACCCCGTGGGACTGAACTGGATTCTTTTCTGAAGAGTTCCTTTCTCAAACATTTAGTAATCTCCCCCTCACCTTCTGTTCCTTAAACTCTAATCCATTCCCCTTTCTGTGTTTTGACACAAATGGGCACAAAATGATACTCCTTCACTGCTTTTTTTTTACCCCCCCCCCCCCCCCCCCTCTTCTGGTCTGTTCTCTTCCTCTCAGTGTCCTCAGTGTCTCTCCAGCACTTTGTAATGAAGCATTACTGCTTCTGTCTCCCAGGCAGGCAGTGATAATTACCAGCAAAGTGAAGCAGACTGCAGTGCGGTGGCTTCATATACCACAAAGACACCTTTTATGGGATTAGAGTGTCCCTTTTATTGTGCTCCTGTCATGTGGAACAAGTGCACATTTGTGCGTACGCGTTCGAGTTTCCTTAGCAACGTGACAAATCGCCGTGTCCGACGGAGTTTTGTTGTTTGTCAATCACGTATCTGCGAGCTACTTTTAGTGAAAGTAAAAGCTTTTAGATGGAGCCTGTTAGCTGATGTTTTCTACCCAAGTACACTATGAGCCAGCACTTCCTCTTTTCCAGCCTCTGATCTCGCAGGAAAATACCGTTTCAGAATAAAAAGAACCACGAAACTTCACCGTAATCCTCCATTTATGTAAATGGCCATTTAATATTGCTATACATTAGGGCTGAACATATACAGTAGTAATATAAACACTGTCCACACATTTTTCCTTCAGGCTGGTGTTCTCAGATGACACTAGACTGACATTTTTCCAACTGTGAGGAATGTTGGTTTTCTTATTCCCATCATTGGTAACTTTGCAAATCAATGAGCAGGATGTTTATTGCAAATTGGATCTTTATACAGATAGATAGATAGATAGATAGATAGATAGATAGATAGATAGATAGATATGTGTAAGTACAATGAACATACTTTACGTGTCTGGCAATGGCTGGCTTACACAGTAAGATTTTTCCAAATCGATTTTCTTGAGAACGTACTACATGCCTACTTTTTTTTTATCAATAGTGCAAATTACAATAACAAATCAAGCAAAATAAGATTTACATGACATCCCTCCCCACTTTCCTACATTCTGTCTGCCGGTACTTTGGTAGCAGTTACTTCCAGAGGTGTACAGTAGATCATGTTGACTGTAAGGCTTTGCAGACTTTGCTGCAGAGCATGGGGAAAACCAGGGATCCAGGAGGTTTCTATCTACACTGGCGTCACCAGAACTTTGGGTACAAAGCCACCACCTTTCCCGCGGATATGCATCGTACCTCCCGACATCTTCAGCGTCCTCCCTTCAAGTGTGCACACATAACCGAGCATCGCAGTCGCTCTCCTCTGCTTTCCCGTTACCTCACATGCCTCTTCCCGTATCCCGTCTTTGTGCCCCAAGGTGCCCGAGTGCCCTATCAACTGCTCTCCAAACAAACAGCCGCTGGATCAGTGAGGCTCCTTGGGATATGCCTCAGGGATAGAGAGAGGAGAGAGAGGGAAATGGAAGTAGGAGGAGAGCAGAAAACAGGAACTAGGAGTGAAGGAGGAGAAGTGAGACGCACAAAGAGGAATCTGAAATGGGGAAGCAACAGAGACGACGACTGGTGAAAACAGAGGAGTGTTGGGGGGTTGAGAGCGTATGTACGATGTGCTTTGGGGATTGGGCTGCAGAGAGAATGAGCTCATTAGTCCTTAGTGTACTGTATATTTCCCTCTTCCAGGTAATTACACTCAACACCAGGGTGTCTCATTCCTCTTGGAGCGATGAATAACAGCCGGGTGCGAGTGAACATACAAGTCCACGCGTGTTGTTCTACTGTATGGATTTGCATATTCAGACTCACATCAGCATGCATACGAGGCTGTTTGTTAGCAGCGCTGATGGGCTTTTGTCTTTTTTGTGTGTGTATGTGTTCTTCGTTGTCTGAAGGGAACAACGAGGAGCGGTTTGCATATATATATATATGTGTGTGTGTGTGTGTGAGAGACAGAGTGTGTCCAGGATGGTAAAGACGTTCTTTGCAAACCCAAGAAGCATGAGCGACTCTCATTCTGTCCCGAGCTCTATTTCTGTTTGTGCCTTGGCAGGCCGGATGCAAAGCCTCTGTAAGCAGGTAATTAATGGGAGTGAACACTGCAGCTATGGAGAGGGGAAGAGGGGAGGGGCCAGTTTAGAGCAAAGCAGGAAGGGGGGAAAAAAGAAATAAAACATTTTGAGCTGTAGAGAGATTCTCCCTCTGTTGAGGGGAAAATAACGTCAGGCTCAACTTCACGTCGAGGTTGTGAAATCAAAATGGCTGCTGTGGAAAAAGGCTTTTATCCTTTGTGAATGTGCTGTTTGCTGAGTCACAGCTTAGCTCTTTAGTAACGCTTTATTACTCATTTCACACACTCGAGTTTTCCATATGTTAAAGGCAGTGGAGGAAAGAAACGGGTCCGGGGGGTGGGGGCCAGACGACGCTGATTGACGTTCGATTGTTGATGCAGGTTATAATGCAGGTGATCGCACCTGACGTGCCTCTCCGTGGTATGGTGCGGCAGGAAGACATTCCCATCCCTAAAAGGACAAGTCATTTAGGCTTAATGATGCGCCACCTGCATAGATTCCAAGTTGGAAACCCAACGGCTCACTTCTGTCCACATGCTGGCATCATTAGCCGGCTTGTGTCCACTTCCCGAGTCAAGGGTCACGATGACAATTCGTCAGTACCATATTTAGGAACATTACCGCCATAACTCACAGCAGTAATGAGGGGAGCAGCAGATGGATGCCATTCTAGAAACTGTTTTTAATGACTGAACAGGGGATTGGGCTCCTGTCCCCGATTGGACCCTGCAGACTCTCGCTCTTAAAGGGCAACTGCCAGATATCCGAGCCAAATGGAGGCAGGAGGGCTCATTTCTACCCGTTTTCCCTTCTTTTTCTTCGTCATTTTTATTTATTTATTTTTTTTCCTTTTTAGCTCTGTCTTGCTCTGGCGATTATTCTCTCCCTTGTGCTTGTGGCGAGTGGAAGCAGTAGATGAGAGGGGGAGCATTATCCTCGGTTTTCTGTTTTTCTTTCTGCGCAGGCTCGGCGAAGCTGGCTTTGGTTTTATCCAGTGTCGGCCATTTGGGAGAGCCTTGTGTTGTTTTTGTCCGCCTCCTAACCCTCCAATTCCTGATTCCTCTACAATCCTCTGTTTTGTAAATGGATGCTTGTGATGGCTAATCAATACTGGCAGATTTAGAATGGGATTTAGCATTACAAAGGTGGTCCCACAACATTGTAATCCCACACCCCCTTTCCACCCTCACACTTTTGTTAGGGAGCAGAAAAACACTGTATAAAAATAGCTTTCATCAACATAGACAAGCTTAAGAGCTCTTTTCCAGCTTTTCCTGTGCTTTTGCCATTCCGCCGCCGCCGCATCGATCAGTAATGCCGACATTTTGCAGACTAATATTTCAGGTTTTAATTGCTACACAGAGACCCTGAGCGCTGGAGAGGATAACAACTTGCTTATTTCCTTCCTACTGACACGCGGTCCTGTGTGTTTTCAGCCAAGCCTCACGACAGCTTGAGATTAAGAAAATAGCTGTTTAGAAAGTTGCTGTAAACCTCCAGGGGGAAGATGGGGAGCAAAAGGTTGCAATCGGGGAGAGACAACAGAGTCAGGGTGCACATCCCAACCCCTCAAGGCTCTCTTGCCATTACCTCATTTCCCCTGTTTGTAATTAGCGGCGTGTATTAGCGGCTAGCCGGCACAGATGAAGGCGTATCAGGACATCAAGGAGGCCACGGGGGGTATACTGCAACAGGATATCAGGCCGTCTTCTCTGGTCCCAGAGGGCAAAGCAGGAAAACAGCTTAAGCAAACAGCCTCCCAGGTAGTGTCCTCATTAGTGCTATCATAGCTATTAACAGCATTAGTGCCAATGTTTTGATTGCTGTCATTATCATTAGCAGCTTGAGCAGCACAGCTACCTACCAGGAAGGGGCTGGCAGTGGGGTATGTGACAGGTGTTTTAACTCAGCCCTTGCTGACAGCCCAAAGCTAACAGGTTGTTGTTTGTAGGCAATCAAGTGATTGCATTCTTGGTGCCAATGTTGTACATTCATCTGAAATGGATCAGAAGTGGGAGGAATTTGAGGTTGGTTTTTTTTTTCTATGTTCAACTTATTTGACCAGTGCAGGTGCTTCAGTAAAAACCTGCCGTTTCAAAAACAAGCCTATTCTGTAACACCACAGCGAGCTTTAAGTGAAACCTCCAGGCTCCGTGTGCTGATTTCTCAACCGTCCTCACCGCTCTTGGCCTTATTGACGTGATTCTCCAGGCCGTTGAGTTTTGCAGCAACAAATTGCTTTCCACCCATAATGCCCCGCCCACAAACTGATAAGCCAAAACTCACGAAAACCATGCTGTTCAAACGCACTCTGATTGGACTTCTGCTAAACATCTCACCAGCTTACCTCTGTCGCCCATTTGTATGTTAGTTTGACATCTTAACTGTGCGTCTCCTAAACAATTAACCTGTCAACAGCCAACAAAGGTTGTACACAAAGAAGGAAAGACCAGTGGAGGTACAGGCGGACAGGATGGAGGCAGTGGTGAGAGGCAATGTGTACAGCTGCACATTTTCTAGCTTGTTGCTGCACTGAAGCACATATTTCTCAGACCATCACGATTGACAGCTTTGGTATCAGCGAGGGAACGCTTGCATGGGGGAACAGGTGTGCATGCACGCAATCACAAGTGTGCTTTCTCCTGTTGAACAGAGAGATACAATAGAAGGAAAAGAAAGACGAGAAGGGGAGAGAGGTGGTGGTGGTGGGGGGAAAATTACATTTGAAATGAGTGAGTAAGCAACACCATAAAGGTGAGATTACTTCAGCAAAGTGCAAACTCTCTTTGTCTCTCTCCTTGCTCTTTCCCTCACGTGGCGTTGTTCAATCGCGGATAATCATATAATACAGGAAATGGAAACAAGGGAGATAAAAGAGGGAATCAAAGATGGCAGCCTTTCTATAGCTTGTCTCTGTCTTTCGCTCTCATTTCAAATGGTCCTTTTGTAACACGCGGTGGCATCTCCCACTCTGGGCCTATGATCAGGTAGTGGTACTAACAAGCATTCGACAGGGGGGAGATTAAACGTGCAACTGTCAGACGGCGCACCCAACGCATTAAATTACAGCTGCTTACATGTGACATTAAGAAACCTGCCAGTGCTAGACACATCAACAAAAGAGATACAGAGAGTGAAAGAGAGGGGATGGGAGATAGGCGCTGGATGTGATGTCAGAAGAAATTAAAGCCTTTCAACTACTTATTGACTGTTCTTCAAGACTTATAGATGGATCTGGAAAAAAAGGGAAAGGAATAGGAAAAAATGCCAGTGACTGCTTCCAAGCTCTTCACTGAAAGTAATTTTTCCTCTCAGCAACTTTGAAGTCTCTGCGTGCTAATGTTATAGTGGCTTAAGTAGTTGCTGACTGCCACCTTTTGTACTGTTCTCCCATCCACTTAGGGAAGCACTTGTTCTATCTATAAATACATTTGCAGCTATGTTTATTTGTCAGTTATATTACTTAACAGCTTAAAGGTACAGGGTGTAAAATCTCACCACTAGATGTAGTAATAGATTGCAGATTGCAGTGAACAGAGTTCTGTTTTATTATACCTCCCAATTGAAGTGCATAATCCTAGCTACAGTCTCCAGTGTTGGACAAAAAAACTCTGGCTGCCATTCATTTGTGAGTGTAGGCTGTCAGCCCACTGATTAATTCAGCTTTCCACATCCATTTACTCTGGAGGACACTATAAAACTTTCTGAAAGGAGTCTGACACGAGTGGTACTGATTCTGAAGTGAGTTGTTGTGTATTTCCTTAACCCAGACCTTCCCAAAGTGTGGGGCCCGCCCCCTAGGGGGGGCGAAGAGCCATTGCAGGGGGGGCGCGGTATGAAAAGCGAAAAAGCAAAACAAACAACGCTTGGACACTGCTAGCACGGGGCGCCCACACAGACGCAAAGCAGGAGATGAAGCATCCCTGAATATGTTTCCAAACCAACTTCATTCTAAGCCAAAGACTAGAAAATATGGTGAAGCATATCTGCCCTTTGGTTTCACCTGCACAAGTGCCAAGGTAGGTCTCCCCTGCATAACTGGTTTTCCCTGCGTCGGGAGCACGCGCTGGGCTCTTCAAATCACGGACAAACAGTACATTTTTGATTTTTAGTTCACAAACACTTGTTTTAATGACTAACTACTCCTGACATTTTGGAGATGTTAGCTCTTTATACAGTAAAGTTACAGTGGGATACAAATAATATCAGGCTGATCCTGCCACAATTTGTTCCCCCTGTCTAAATCACGGACAAACAGTATCCCACAGCTGTTTATGTTTTTAAACCCATTTTGCACAGAGAGGCATTTTTTGAAAAATGTATTGATAGCAATGTTGAATATTATTACACAGGAAAAAAACAACTACACGTAAAATAATTACACCGTGACGCCTCTGCCCTTGTAAATGGAGGGACAGTAACTGCGTGTGTGTATGTAAGCGTGTAAAACCTGCAGATAGTCAGATTAACAGTATTTTGTCTCTATCTGCCATTCTGCAATTCATCTCATGTAAACAATAACGTGGCGCACAGCGTGACGTGAAAAAAGGCACATACCTTTGACGTTGCGTGACGAACTCTGTATCCCTCGTCCACACGTAAACGCAAAAAAGGAGTTTTAAAAAATCTTAGTTTTCGGTGATTCGAAACGCCGTTTACGTGTGGACGAAACAGCTGCGTGTTCAAAAATACCCGTGTAGGTATGGACGTAGCGTAAAAGAGTTAGTGGTTTATTTTATTACTACCTGTAATTTATTGCAGATTACTTGTATTTGATTAATTGTTTACTAAATGTTTGAGGTGTTAAATAAACCGCAATGGAGCAAAATATGGGTGTGTGTGGTTGGAGGCGAGACACACGCGAGAAAGGGGGGGCACGAACATTTTTCTTGTAAAACAAATCGGGGCCCAGCAAAAAAAGTTTGGGAACCACTGCCTTAACCACTGTTAGTCTGTGTTAGCTGCTGTTAGCCAGCATTAATGAAACTTTTTTGAAATGGATCTAACATTATTGGACTCAGACATTTAGTGTTTAAACTCTCAGACAATATAATAATGATAATATAATCAAAGGCCAAGTGTGATTTTTGTTTCAAGCCTAATATTAGCTAGCATAACGTTACGTACAATTGGCTACTATTGTCATTTAGCTTGCTAAAAGGGTCGCATGTTTAATCTGCTGACAATAAGTAACTGCCACAATATCTGGAATAAATAAACCTCTTTATGCACATATTCATGTGTTAGAGCCCTGACTTAAGTTCAGGCTTGACGTGAGAAGGAAGAGGATGACGTTTTATTGGATGCGTTCTCTCTTTCCTTTACATTTTCACTCCTTTGGTGAAAGAGACCCTTTGCTCTGATGATAAAAATGTATCTTGAGTCTGAAGTGTAGACATGAATTAAAATTAGCCTCTACATATGTGTCTGGTCTTTATCCACAAATACAAAACGCAATTAGGCAGAATGGCGATGTTAAACTCACACGCTTCCACAAACCAGCATCACTCCTATGTATAATTTAATGGATTAAGTTTAAGTTTATAAGAATGCATTTCTTGAGCTAATCAAAGTATATTTATAAGTACAACATTGTGCTATTAAATAAACCCCAAAGCAACTGACTATACCTTCAACAATAATAGATCCATAATCCATAATGTGGGGTTTAATGCAAATACTAACATGATTGTGTCTACTTTTTCTGAAGAGCAAACGTTGACATTTGCGCACTGTACACAGAGAGAGTGGGTTTGAAAATAACTATTGGCATCAACCCAGGATACCAACATCTTTACAGTCTAATCCTTCACTGAGGCCATTGCCAAAGCCATGGGGGTGCTATTGATTGTAATCTGAAAAGAGAAATCTATGGTTTTTACACACTCAATGGCTGCCTCCCTGGTGCCTAACATTGGAGATGAATCACGCTCCCCTTAAGGCCCATTATTCACCCATTATTGGCAAGTGCTTGTGCTCACTTAATTGGACAACTTGTCTGCAACTGCCAACCCCCTGGGCTGGCCAAGACAGAGCCTAAGCCAATCAGTCTAATTGATCCCAACAAATGGTATTAGTCACTGTTCGTGGTTGCTGATAGTGGAATCATTTTTTGGAGAGTTTTTGGTGAGCTTAATTTGTGGGAGCTCTGGAAAAAATAAATGAGATTGTTGGAAAAATCTTATGTTTTCATACCAACAGAAATCAACAAAAATTGTTTATTTACTTATTCATTTGGCAGATATTTCCCAAGCAGTCTTGCCAGTTTTTGCCCGTTCTTACGCCAAGATTTGCTCATGAGGGAAAAAAATTAACCTGTAAAATATTGGATAAATTTCAGCACTATAACACATGCAAGCTTCAGTGTCCTATCACCAAACGAGAAAGCTGCACTGGAAAGGTCTCATCTTGTCCTTAATTCCCAAGGGCAATGTAGGCCACCCAGGCTGAAGTGTCCTTTTCTTGGCAAGACACAAGACAAAAGAAGGACTCCTCCTAAGTGATTTAGTGCGGTCTCTGTCAGCAAACATCGTTCCATGTCAGTAGCTTCCAAAGCTAATACGTCTACTTTGTTCAGATGCTCTGCCAAAGATAGAGGCGTTATTTCCAACTCGTTTCACTCCTATGTTGTGAGGAAGAGGTGAGACTCGGGCGTACATAGTCAGAGGGCGGGGTGCAGAAGAAGAGACTTGCCCTGGAGTCAAGCTCAGACTTCCAAGGCCTCGTGTGTTTCTTGCTAAAACGCTCACAGCCAAGAATGATGCACTATTCATGGGTCCTGACGGGGGGAAGAAAGGCTTTGGCCCAAATAGAAATAAATAGCACGAGGAACAAGATGCATTAAGAACGGGAGTATTCACATCAAATGAGCTCATCTTCGCTGTAAGATGTAAATGAGGGAATTGTTGTGCGATAAGACGTTATCTAACAGGTGAGGGGACAGAGGCAAGAGTCTGCAGCAAATGGGTTCAATCAGCTGAACCACAGACCTGATGTTGTGTCTTCTGCATATACAACAGCAACAAAGTCAGAGGAAAGAAAAAGGAGTAGAGACGGGAGGGAAGGGGAGGAGGGGAAGATAGCAGAGCACTCAGCGGGCATTTTAAACACTTTGGTGTTAAGCAGACACATACTGATTCTGCTCCTATCGTTCCAACTGGAGCCAAAGATGCATTTACATTCAGCTGCTGATTAGAAACATAAAGAGGAATGTCAGGAAAAGCTGTGGAGTCTGAGATTTCTAATCACACACTCTGCTTCTTCTTTTTTCCACCCCCCCTCAACTGAAGACGTCTGTGATAGAGTAAAAGAGTACCTTTGAATCTGATGTGCTTTTGATCCAATCTGGCAACTCCCAAATAAATGGGGGTGAGGTTGGAGGTGGGGGGCAAAGAAAGAGGCACGGAAATAAATATATAAATAAATGGGAGAAGAGGAGTCGGGCTTGTGCGCGGACGCCTGCTGTCAGGTCCTTCTGTCAGTGTGAAATATTGCTGATCCCACCACACTTCCAGTGGGGAGGTGCTTGTAATGATTCAGTCCTTGCGGGGTTTCAAAATGTCATCTGTCTCACCTACCTCTGAGTGTACTGGTGTCCTCTAAGTAAAGGCCTCTGCAAAATAGGGATGGCTATTTAAAGTGTAGCGGCGTAGCAATGCATTTAATGGTAGTATTAGCACTGGTCAAGAAGCAAAGCATAGTAAATGCTTTATTTGTTTGTGAAGGCCAATGCTGGATTTTGGTACTGCGCAGAAGTCAACGTTGACTCTCGGATTTTCATCCAAAGAGAAATCGACGTATTTCCCACATTAATTACCGGTGTCAGGGGTTTTGCCGCGATGCTTTCCAGCGGGCCACATTCCAGCTCTTTTTCGCTCGCACGCTTGACCCTTCGAGCAACCCTGCTGCTCCCCCCCCCAAAGCTAATCGATAACCTGCCCTGATGAGCGGAGACTCTATGTCACCGCCTCCTCGGCCGACAGTAATCAATAAAAAAACAACAGCCATCTACATCCATGAACTCGGGGCCCATTTGTTTTTCCTTTTCATCACTTATGGATGCCGCTCTATCGGAACGCCTTCCAACAGCACACAAAGTGTGAGGTTGAGGGGAGAAAAAAATGACTATAAAGAGAAGTGTCATTACTTCAGCAGCTGTTGGGGAATGCACGTTGCACAGATGGCAAAGCTTTTAATGTCTACTAGCATTCAAATGTATTCAACTAGTCAATATTTGTCTTAAAAATGTATCGGCATTAAAGAATAAATCTGCTGCTAGTTTGTCTGCTCGCAGCAGTCGAAACGTCACTTATCGCCAGTTGCGTTCAAATAAAGCTGATCAGCCCATTGACCAACTTCTACATCTGGCAATCTTTAGCAGAGCATGAAGAATTGTTTATGTCTCCTTTTTTATGTTTTTTCAAAGGCCACAGCAATTCTGAACCTCCATACTGTTTAGTTTAACATTCACACACTGGCACCGAGCAGTGTGCATCTCAGTAATATGCTCCCTCGCTTGTTTGTGTCAGTAAATATGCGCTCACTTACAGGAAGATGGCCTAATCCATACTCAGCTGTTAGCGGCTGATATGTTTGTTGTGTATTAAATATTTGGTCGGATTTCCTGCCGTGTTGTGATACGCGCAGCTCAAATCGATTGGTAGAGATTTAGCACCCGGGATGCGTCTGTGTTTGAATTCCAAAACCTGTGCATAGTTGCATAGTGTTGAAGATCGGGCGGCCACATTTGTATGTCATTGCACTCCCACACACGCAAACACACAAACAGCGTTAAAAAAAAAAGCCTTGTGTCAGGCAATTTGAAGGATGACACAATGTGTTCTTTATAGCGTACAGACGGAAATGAAGAAAGAGATAACCGGGCTGGTATTGTATGAACTGTAGCAGTGTGTACATTGCCTCTTTTCTTCCCCTCCCCCCCGTATAGACAGAGGTTTTTCACATGACACAAAAAATAAAAAACATTTGAAAGCACTCTATAGCATATTTATTTATGCTGCACACTAACTCCCCAAAATATAGGACAAAGAGAATCCAAGAATAGATGGCATTTCATAGCCTAAGCTCATTCCTTTGATTCTTTTGAGGCTCCCTTGCTGCTAAATCCAATGAAAATGTGGTTTTAGTCTCCTTTTCCCTATTCTTATTATTTTTTTTCAAAGGCATCATAGTAGGCAGTTTGTCTCCGAGTTTGGCCAGCTTTATAAGCAAGGTATGCAGTTGCATGGAATATTTACTGACGAATAGCTTTGACACATCAAGGACTACACCTACACAGCCCCCGAAACGGCCGGGCTGACCTGCAGAAACAAACCGGAGCGGTCATTATTTCTTCACATTTTATAGATTGTGTTGGTTTCACATTAATTTAATACGCCACAGCTGGCGCTTGCATAGCAGTGCAGCTTCTTCAGATTCGAAGACTAATCTCAGACTTTAGGCAAAGTACAATTAAACGGTATTGAACGGATGAGCCGTGCCATACATCAAGTCCCCATCGTGTGAATGATGGAGCCCACTGTGTGCTGCAGGCCTGAGTGGGAGAGAGAGAGAGAGAGAGAGAGATAAGTGATCTGGGGTGAAAAGGTTATGACTGTGGCCAAAACAAATGAAGCAAAAGTAGGAAACTTGAGAAAGAAAGGGAATATGGTGCATTCATCTGCTGGCAAAGGACTCGTATTTTTCATGTCTCCTCTTAACTAGTGAAACAATGTAAATAGATATAAGCTGCATGCCGGAGCAGTATTCTGGTTTGCGGGTATGAATAAAAGGCAAAGAGAGTGACATATTTGGACTTATTTGGGGTGGCTGTAGCTCAGGAGGTAGAGCAGGTGTCTATCCCTGCAAAAACACACTGATCCCCAAGTCGCTCTCCGATGCATCCATCAGAGAGCGACTGTTAGATAGAAAGCACTTAGATAAAAAGAGCATAGAAAAAAGTGCTTGTATGAATGGGTGTGAATGGGTGAATGACGCATGCTAAGTAAAACGCTCTGAGTGCTCAGTTAGAGTAGAAAAGTGCTGTATTAGATATTAGCTAACCTAACCACTACCATTTATTTGGATAGTAAGTTAAAAAAAAAATGACAGGAGGCCAAGCTGGAGGTTGCAAAGATGTGGAGATTTTCATTGGGAGTGACCAGGATGGAGAAGATTGATGGACAGAAATGAGCATGAGTCAGACGGACCAGTCAGGTTGGGCGGCTTGTGGCTGAGGACATGTGCAGAGGAGGGACAGTGGATATATTGGGCAAAGGATTCTGAAGGTGGAGCTGCCAGGCAGGAGGAAAAGAGGAAGACCGCAGAGGAGATTTATGGATGTAGTGAAGGAGGACATGTGGAGGGTTGGTGTGACTGAGGAGGATGCTTTGGAATAGAGTGAGATGGAGGCAGATGATCTGCTTTGGCGACCCCTAAAGGGAGCAGCTGAAAGAAGATGAAGGAGAAGAAGGTGTTGTGTTGTGCCAAAAAAACACTTTCTGAATGATTAAAAAAGATTTTGCACACTATCCTCTCAAGAGATCAGTTCTAAATCTCAGCATCACTCTTTATTATTGAATGAATTCATTCAAAAAAAGGCAAATTAATTGTATACAGTGATGTTTTTAACAAACTTTGTAAAAGTGCTGAGCTGGCACAATGCTGAGGCCTTCTTCTCTGCACCAAAACTGGCTGCTGGCAGACGAGCATTCGCTGGATTTAAAATCGGACTTATCGGCTGCAAAAGTGGTCTTAGTCTGTTTTCAAGGTCTGACCACAGGTCCAGCAGGTGATTTTCAACTGTTGGCAACCGTGTGCACAGATCCTCCATCATTTTGTTCTTGCTGTCAGTGAGAGGCTGCACACTGTGCCCTGACAAGACAGAGAACATTCATAAAGTCCCTAAAACAGTCTCTGCAACCTTGACAGAACGCTGTGTGCATGTCCCCACCCCTTCCTCCAACACAAAAACCACCCCAAAAAAGTAGCCAAAGAGCACCTGCCACATTCTCTGCGCAAAGACGTCAATAAATCTGGCCACTAATGTACCGCAAAATCTTTTTTCTCTGACTCCCTCGCTTCCTCTGCCTCCAATATTAATGAAAGCCAGCTGAATGCCGCCACGGGCAAAGACAGAAACACGTTCTTTCCACTAAGCTAACATGAAAAAAGGTGATAGCTTCTTCCTTAGCTCCCTTAGTGGAACTGGAAGCCAGCTCACTTGGCCGGCGAGGCTTTGCTGCAGAGCCACGGGTTCGCATTAGCCGAGCGATAGGCAGGAATTGATGACTTTGAGAAAGGATATTGAAAGCCGCACAAATGAACCTCCCGGCAGCAGGAAAATAATTCTCAAGCTAAGTGATTAAAAGTTGCAAAGAAGAAAAATCATCTAATACCGCGAGTGAATAATAATGTGCGGAACCAGTATGGAAAATGTACTTTTCCATCACCAGCACTTCCACCCAGAAAAATAGGATAGAAAGGGTAGGTGGTGGTAGTGGTGATGGTTGTGGTGGGTGGGTTACGGCACGTGATGAAACCTTGGGGCTATTTTTAGAGAGCGCCTTTGCCTGCAACTCAGCAGTTGTAGCAATGAAAGAAACTCTCTATTCTGTATTCTTCTCCTAAAAGAAATTGTGATAATGAGGCTTCACCAGAGACCGTGTGTGCATTAATATTTGATCAATCTGAACACACTCGCATCACACGCCGGGTCTCACAATACTGTACACAACATATGCAATCAAGGAAAATATCAAAATGTGAGACGCTGTTGAATATTTCTGTGTGTGTGTGTGTGTGAGAGAGAGTGTGTGCTGAACTCCCAGCCCACCATCTCGTCGAGAACTAACATCAAATCATCAGGGTGTCTGTGTGGATCTGTGTGTGTGTGTCTTGATATACTTGGCCTATATCCTCTTGTGATAGTCACATGGCTTCTCTCAGACAGCAGCCATTTGTTACTGTCCTTTTAATCATGCTAATGCAACCTCGCTCTCCATCAGAGAAACCGACCAAACTCTGGCACACATAAATTTGTGAGAACACACACTCGCATGTGTGCAGACATTAAAGGCGAAAAGAGAGAGAGAGAGAATGGAGTGCCCAGAGTCCCCAAAGGCGTATGAATATCTTAAGTGGATAGTTCTATAACTCCGTATCTCCACGTGCCTGTGGGCACACTTTTTACATGCGCCCGTACATGGTATTCGCGCAAATTGTCGCGCACATTGGTGCGTGTAAACATAAGAAGAATACAAATCCAAGATGCTACAGTATTGAATCAAATTAAGTGGTAATTTCGTAGCACCGGAATGCTGCCGCTGTCTCCTTTTTCTCAAGTGCTCCACTTTATTAGTATTCTGCTGAGAAGCTACTCCGCTTTCTTCTCCGGCTCTCCTCCTCTCCCTCGCTCTCCTCCTGGGAGTTGAGCCCAGTGCATGTTAAGTGATATGGCTTCAGAGCCTCACCGGCTGGGTTTGTGGGTGCCACATAACTCGTATGTATCCAGGAATCCAGGAAGTGGGGAGAAGAAGGTGGGTGAGGATTGGCGGGGAGAGGGGTTCCCTTTTAGTAAATCCACCCACCCGTGGAAAAATGATCAATCTCATGAATTTGCCAATTGGGAGTCGTTGGCCGATGAGCGGAGACAGAGGCAGATAATGAGAGAAATGAGGGTTGGGTGTGGGGGGCGGGAGTGACTACAGGGACGACGACAAGGGAATATTGAAAGTTATTGAAGGGAAGAAGGGGAAAAAAGGAGGGGAAATTGAGCAAGTGTAAGAGAACGGATTAAGGAAGACAAAAGAGCAGGTGAGCCTTGATAGACAGAGTTGCTTTAAAAAAAATGGGAACATCAACGTCTGCTCAGTTGTGCAGAGGGAGGGAAGGTGGAGGGGGGGGGGGGAGAGAGAGAGAGAGAAATGGGGCATGTTTTTTCTCCCCTTTCACGCTTTGCGTCCCCCTGTCTGAAAGCCAGCAGGCCGTTTTGGCGGCAGTGGAGCAAGGTACATGTTTGGGGTTCTTCTTGTCAAGCGTGAGCAGGTCCCAGTGAGGTAGTGACAAGAGAGCGGATGGGGCTACGGGGTGGTGGTGGTGGTTGGGTAAGGCAACTGCAAAAAAAAAAAAAAAAAAGGGAAAAAGAAGTGCCTGTCCTAAATTTAAGGCCTGGTATAGCCTTAGGGTGATTCCTACACTACTAGACAGTGTGGTATGTAAATGTCACAGGAATCAACAGAGCGAGAGGCTGTCTTTCTCTGTTCGTTTGACAGGACATGACAGGTCATGGAAGGGGTGGGGGTACATTTCTCAGCTGTGCTGGTGTCAACATGAACAGTCTGAGTTTGACATACCTGAGTAGGGTCGCACCTAAAATGCGACTCAAGGAAAGTCTGTGAAAGTCACACTGAGCAGAAATTCTGAAATACTCAATGAAACCACTCAGTTCAGCGCTTATTTGCCTGTAAACATACGCTGGACTTCCAGCATGAAATACCACTTAAGTTCAGGATGAAGTCGGTCTTCCTGGTCAGTGTGCTTTGGATCCCTTTCAGAATAAGGCCATTATTTAGTAAAATGCCATTTAGCCCATAAGCTAATGAGTGAGATCATGGTGGTTGTATCCACTTCTTTTGTTCAGTCTACGACTGTAGGAGACCATGTCAAAAGTATGTGGACACTTTTCACATACTGAGTTACTCAGACGAATTAAACATCTCTTCCCTCTCTGTTCTAAGCCCCTCCCTCCATATTATAAATCATGGATGTCATACCGTTTTTTAACATCAAGATGAGAGTTCCCGCCATCATCATGCATGCAAAAATAATGGCTATAATGAGAAGGGGTGTGCCTGTGAAACCGTACAATCACTGGCTAACAACTTGTGATTGAAATATTAGCCAAAGACTATGCAGATAATCAATTTTCAAACATTGCATGACCAAGATTTAGAAAATAGACTTGATGAGCCTGAGCAGGAGCCGTGTTTAAAGTGGTCAAGACAGAGAGACATTTTTTTCTGTAGGGCTATTGCCACAGCTATTGCCATCTGATGGCCTTCAGATAGATTGCACGTTTAAGGCACATTAGCGTTGGCTTCACTTTTTCCCCCTACCAGTTTTGTCTGTTTTTTAAAATACTTTGTCCTCAGAATGGTCAAACATTTGGGTAGAATTTCTGACTGCAGAATGGCTGTGGTCATTTTTGGCATAAACTGTCAGTGAAGGAAATTAACAGTGAATAAATTATCAGCATAAGTCCAAATGAATGTTACACTGGTATTTATTTAATTGTGTTTTTGAAAAATATCTTTTGTGATCAACAGAATGACCCACCATTAGTGGCTTTTTAAGAAACAAAAAAAAAGAGCGTTGCTAAACAAAACAAAAACCGAGCTTAACAATTAAAATTACACATCAGAGTTTTCCTCTGTATTACACAGAAAGGTTCGAAACACGGATGGGGCGGGTTGGGTCTCTCTTGCATCCACCGCTCAAGTCCACTAACAGTGAACAAAGCTGACTATATTCAGCTGGAGTCAGAATAAGTGTGCAGCATGTGTGACCTTAAAGAAGGGAAGTTTGGAGAATCGCAGCGTAAGGAGTAGAGAGTGAATAATTCTTTAAAGTGTAGCCTGGGGCGCATTAGCATACTGCGCTAGCTGTTGCGGCGACACGTGGCAGTTTCTTTTTTTCTTTCCTTCGTTCGTTCTTTTTTTTTTTTTCCACGGCGCTTTTAGCACACCCCGTTTGTCAGAGGGAGGCATCATCCTTTATCGGCACATTTCATGTTTCCCAGAGGACTCTGTGAAGCGGGTGATATTATTGAGGAGCGCTGAGCCTTATTAAATTCCCAAGCATATTACCAGTCTCTCTCTCTCGCTCTGTCTGTGTGTCTCTCACTCTCTCATACACACTTGCATCTCTCACTCTTTCCCTACCACTCTCTTAATTTGGCTGCACACTCCACTGTAACTCAACAGCCGCCCTCCTATTCCATTCTCAAGAGGAAACAAAGGAAGTAAATACATATTATTACTATTTTTCCCCCTCACTCATCAGGTATTAACACAGCATGCCCGCGTGGCTCCAGAACCTCATATGACTCAGTTGCTTCCTCATTGTATATGCTATAGTGCAGCCTCATCTGCTCGGTCCTAGTCTTAGTGAATTCTTTTCATCGCAGGACAAAGACAATGCTAATCTTTCATCCAGTGAACTGGATAGAAAGCGAATTCTCTGTCAGCTTTGTGAGAATTAAGTTAGGAGTCATCAAAAGGTTTTTTTTCTTCCTTTTCTGATCTATCTGTGTGCATGGAAAGTGATAATTCCAGAGTACTATGAGTTTAATATCGCAGTACAACCACTGCAACTGTAACTTCTTTCTCTTCTGCGTTCTCCATGATAACGCTTTTAATAGAGCCCAAATCGTATCTGGTCTCAACACATGACAGGAGAACATGTGAGCGTGATCTGTTGGGGTTATAATGGGGATGAAGCGAACATACGTCTTCATAGCCTGTGCACAGAGCTGGAACTTCCAGAGCTCTCTATTCCCTCATATATTATTTGCTTAGGCCAAGGTAATGCGTGTGACTGTGCGCCAGGCATATTTATCAAACAAGGCTTTTGCCATTTTTTATGACGCTGACACGGGTGGTGATGCCTCTGTCTACCTTGCTGCAAGCGAAGCCTATTTACATATGACCTTGCGTTCAGCAATTGGTGAAACGGGGATTCGCAGAGTTTTATTTTGCTGAAATGATGTGCTTTTACCTCGGATGTGACAGCAGAATATGAATATGAAAATACAAAAGGAGCAGTTGAGTCAGCACGGGTCGTGATATTCATGAGGATTAGACATAATGTGTTTACTAGCTTGGCTGCTGATGGTACTGTATATTATGTCATTGGACTGTACGGCATGTGTGGGTTTAAGACTGTTTACATTTACATATGTGGCTCATTTCACATGTAGCACACATATTGTTTCCTACGTATGAATTAGAAGCTGTCACTTAATACTAGTACAGGTTCGACAAATGATGTGAAAATAGTAATTTAACCTCACCGGGGAAGAGTGCATGTACTATCGCTATGTGCAAAAGTCTTGAGCAACCTCATCTAATTTCTCTGTTTTGTTTCTTCCCCACAATTGTTGCTTGTAGTAATCTTGTAGCCCCAAGCGATAGTTTTTTGGTCTTTTAAAGTTTCTCTTTAGACATTGGCTGCTTTTTCACTCAATTTAAGTCCCGTGTGACCACGTGACCATTTTCAGAAAATGTCTGTTAAACTACTTCACACTAACCTATGAATAATTCAAGCTTTAAAAAGGCACTTAACTCAAGGGATGAAGCAGTGTTGTGTCTACATATGACTGCAGACAGCTGACTGGTTTAAATTGTATCTTTTAAATTGTGTATTTAGGCACCTTATTACTAACATCCCATTTCTTTAGTTGAATCTGTAAAGAAATCAAAGAATAATACAGTTTGACAGACATGAAATGGTACTTTTTGTACCAACAAAGGGGTCCCAAAGAGATATTCGCTGAAAACTTGGCATATTTTGGCATGGTGTGCAGTCTGTCCTTAAGAAATGTGAGACAACTGGACAAGTGCATGGCAGACCTAGAAAAACTACCTAAAGTAGATGAACAAATCTGAAAGTTGTGTCCTTAAGAAACAGGAAAGACCAGACACAGGAGCTTAGAGATGCATCTGGCTCTTACATTAATCCATCTAATATTCACTAAAGCTTCCTCAGAAATGGTCTCAGTGACACGTGGCTCACGTGGTTGTCAAAGAAGCTGTGCTGGAATTATGAACATAGATACAATCAGATTTTGGTGCACCACATAACCATGTGGTTATGAACAGATGAAGTATGTGATTGGCAAAAACCATGGCATCATTTTTCAACACTGATCCCAAACACACTGCTAAAGCAGTAAAAGCATACCTGGATAGAAAAACATAAAACTACTATCAGTCATGCATTGGCCTCCCCCAGAAACAAGACCTCAGCATTATTGATCACACAGGGATCATCACAGTCATCATCACTTTGGATGTTGTTTAAGAAGCCTGAACACTACTTGAAGAATGGCATGTGTTGAAGAATAAAGATGGTGGAAAAAATATTGACTTTTAAGTTGGTTAGAATAGCACAGACTCTGTTTTTGCCTCATATATTGTCTTTCCATTTACGTGTATTTTTTTCAATAAATCACTCTTTTGTCCAATTTTACTAGCAAAAGACAAGGAAATGAAGGGCAGCTCAAGACATTTGCAAAGTTTTTTATGTGCACATGCAAGAGAGACGATAAACACCAACATAAAGCATGGCTGAAGAAAAGGTAAGAATAAGAATACATGGCATACGGTCGATGAACCATAAAACAATACTTGGTCTGTGTCCCTCAAAGAAAATCAAGAGCGGGAGGGAGAGAGTCACACGCTTTAAGAATTTCATCATTTTGGGAGAGTGTGCGTGTGTGAGACAGGGCTGTCGAGACTGCTTGATGGTATGAAAATTTGATGCAGAAAATATCCTGTTGGCGCTGCATTTTTAATGGAGACCACGCAGATGCAGGAATTATCTTCAGAATGCTCCCTCTGGCCCCCAGTACCACCTCATGCATAGCACCCAAACAATTCTGCACCTTCAGGGCAGACTTGTATGGATTTGCTTCGGGTATTTCAATCATTCTTAGAGAAGTTCTATTTGTCCCTTAAAACATTGTCTCTGACGAGTGACAGCTCACAGGAATCATCGCAGAATCCACAAACACTCCATCACTCGTCAGACGTCTGGTGTTTTGGTGTATATTTTTCTGTTCTCTATTCAGTTGTTGGAAAATGAGTCTGGCCTCTGGGGCTTTATTGCCCTAATCTGCAGTCCAGCCTGCACTTCTCCCACTGGTGATTGATATTTGGAGACATCGGTGGGACAAAAACAGTTTGAGTTCTGACGCTCATGAAAGACCCATCAGCTCTGTCGTCGATCAATGTGAATAAATATTTCCCACAACCCAGAAGCATTAGAATCAAGGACGGGAAAAAAAGACAGACAGAGGGAAGAGGAAAAATCAATTGGTCGAGAGCTTTGCTAAAAAGGGGGTGGGGCGGCATGGTGGTTGGGGAAAAGGGGGTTGAGGGAAAAAAAAAGAAAGAAGAAGAGGCCTGTCAGGCTGGGTGAATAATGAAGCATGTTTTCAGTGCTTCAAAGGCAGAGGAGAAAAGGCATAGTGAAGTCATGTTATGGACTCTGTGTCATTTAATGTCACTTTATTTTTGGCTCATATGATACTCTATTAAAATACAGAATGCTGAGGTGAACACGAGGCTTTTGAACTCTCTGGCATTAATTTGCAGTTCTCAAGTGTCTCTTTAAGGTTCAATCAGTAATATTTGCACAAAGTATCAACAGGAGTTCTCAATAATTGCATATCAGTGTCAAGTTAGTACTCTGCTCCTGCCTTTTTTAGGGGCTTTCAAATCATTTGAGCGTTAACTGGCTCTGTGTATTCACTGAAGTGCTCCCCACCTTTGTCCGTGACCAAATGCCCATTGAACTAGCCACTTATCTTTGCAACATTTGAAAGAGACGCTTTAGACTGTCAGTTGGACACCTGTTAAGTAAAAGCCTTTTAAACGGCTGGTTTAAGCAACATGAGCTATGCTATCAATAGTAGCTAAAAGCCTGTTTTTCCCATGTCCTTAACTAAATGTCAGCTTACAGTTGCATCACATTTACATTTAACATTCATTCTATTTCACTTACAACTCTGTTTCCTAATAAAAAGGGCAGAATTCAAACTTCAAAGTTTTCTGTAGTTACATGAGCTTATGCTAGAGTTGCATTTTATTAGAAGGTATTTTTAAGATATTGCTAAGCTATTAGTGTAGCGTGTTAGCGTGGTGGTTAGCACTAATGCTACACATCAAGAAGACTGTGGGTTCAAATGCAGTTTCAGAGCTTGGGACCTTTCCATGTTCTCCCCGTATCTGTCCGAGTAGTCCGGCTTCTTCTCACAGTCCAAAGACATGGAGTAAGGTTAACTTGTGATTATAAATCTAAATTGCCCACAGTGTGAATGTGAGTACCTCACGATCCTTGACTGGATAACAGCCTTGGATTTGATAGGTTGGAGTGCATGTCAACACCAGCACCTTTGTGCTCGTTCCTGATATTTGTGTGTCACGTTGAGCTTGGTCTTCAACATGCTGGGTGGTATGTAAAGGTAACAATAAACTGTTTCTTTCATGCACTAAATGTGTGACCATTTACTCAGTTCAGCTGAAAAACTGACTTCTTCCCTTCTATAATGTTAGCATTTCTATCCCACATCCAACAACTTAGACGGTAGATGTTCACTAGTGGCTGCCCACCTGTCTGTACTTCATCTGCCTGCAAAATGATTGTCTTTCTTGCTATCTTTCTATCTCACGCACTCTCTTTATTTTGATAGGGTATCCATTTGGTTTAAATTGACTCATTTTGTCAGTGGGAATCGGAGCAGAGAATCTGAAGAGGGAGAAACAGCCAAGGCTGCTTTGATCCCTCTGACAGGCAGCGTGAAAAGTGCATTTCATAAAGGATGTTCGCCTGTGATGAGCCCGCCAGAGTGACAAATTGGGCCCCTGGTGCTTTAAATAATACACTATGTATGGCTCCAGCTGTGGCACTGCGTTTCTATATTGCTAAACTGGCCAGTTAAAAGGGGTGTGCATTGCAAGTTGAAGGCAGGGCATGGGTAGTAACTTAAATCCAGAGCAAGTTTCACTTCCGGTCTGAGCCTTTTCTTGTTCACCAGTGTGAAGCGTCCAAATGTTAACGTGTCACATGCATTCACATCTAGATTTGGAGATGCAGGGACGGAAAGCAACTTTTGAGCGATGACTAAGAAGAACCTTGTTGTGTCCCTGTGGCACTTATTGCTGAAAAGACATGTGGTGATGAAAGTTTAAAATGTGGTGTGCCACTGTTACCGACACTCCCCTCAGCTGGTGACGCAAAAGCACTGGATAGAAATGCCTGGATTGACGCTTTGCTTCTTCCTCCTGAATAATTTGCTCCAACATGCAAAACCTCTAGGGAGAAGACACGGGTACTGCACACACAGCTTTCAAGCTGTGCGTTGCAGTAATATATGTTACATTTCAAATGAGAAAAAAAAGTCACAAAGAAAAATATCACACAGACATATGCTGTGCTGACGACAGGTGTCACTGTGCCTCATTCATCTTAACCAGTGATGTCAAACTCATTTTACATCGTGGGCCACATACAGCCCACTTTTATCTAAAGTGGACCAGAAACTCCCCATCTCTGTCAGTCTAAAGAAGTCTAATTACACATGGAATCCTTGAGATATCTTAATATAAGAAAAAGCAGTGCAGTTTCAGTGTTTTCTACAAGATAACGAAATGTGCTGTACTTAATGAAAGAAATCCGTCAGCTCGACTCCTAAATTGTAAGAAATAAACATGTAAAATTACAAAAAAGTGTATCCATGTGTGCAATGGATAGTGTGCAGTGGTTACACAGTGTTATTTTATTTTTAAATGCTTCACCTAATTACTTTGGTGTAGCATGAATGGGCAAGTCGGAGGTCTTCTTCAGTAAAGATAAGGTGTTAAAAATTTTAAGAATACAGTTAAAAGTCCAAAATTTCCAATAATGCTGTTCAGTGGGGCCCGATTGCTGTCTTTATTGGACCGATTTTGGCCCCCGGGCCTTATGTTTGGCATCTCTGATCAAAACTCTTTGTTCTCCTCTTGTATCATACAGATATTCACATGCAACAGATACAGACTGTCAACCAACCGCACCATCCCTCCTCTTCTCTGGATGCACTCCATAATGGAGGAATCATCAGTGAAAATCTGGAGGTGGTTTGACCCACAGTTGAGTCTGGAGTCAAAAGATAGATTGCAAATAAGGCAGGTGACAGCATGGTGCCTCACTGCAGAAGCAAATCCAATATATTGCTCCAGAAGGGAACAAACTGTGGCCTATCTGTGAGATAGTCTATAATCCAGGACACCTTGGTGTTATCAGGCTGTATCGCTGTGAGCTTCAGCCTGAGCAAGAGTAGCTGGAGAGTGTTTAAGGCACTCAAGAAATCAAAGCTCTCCATTCCCACTGAGCTCTTCTGTTGAAATAAGTGACTTTTTGTCAGTGCACGGTACATCTGGATATGTTTTGTACATATAAGCAGTATGCAGAAGTGGCTTATTAAGACCTTTTCACTAGATGTCTGCCTTAGTCTAGGATGAGGCCTTAATGCTGTCACTGAGGCTTTCACTTTCATTCTTGAACACTCAAACACCGCGGGAGGTTTTGCACAGCAGAGGCACCCTGGTCAGACTCAAGGATACATTAAAGAGGTGCTGGAGAACCTATTTGCTGACTGGCACATCCTTTTAGCACTTTCATCAGGGGCTGCACTCTGCACAGCCATTTGTTGCAGTTTGTTTTTTAACCTTCCCAGTAGGTGTTCTGCCTGTTCTGCAGGGGAAATTCTCCAAAATCTGTCTGATCGGTTGTTTGGTTTCCCAGGTCATTAAAGTGTAAGACTATGTCTTGTAGCATTACTACATTCACATATCTTTTTTAAAAAAAGTCAAACTAAAGGGAAAGGATAAGTAGCCAAAACGACATACAACGAGATCCCATGGGACACAGCAACAGGCGTCCCAACCAATCAGATCATTATCACATCATTTTCTAACCTTTATTATAAAGTAGATTTTGAATCTGCTATTAGTTTAACGTGCACAGTATTCACCTCCCGCTCAAAATTGGACTCGCTAATAGGCTCGGCTTTGCAAAAAAAGGAAAAAAGAAAGAAAGCCAACTTTTAATCCTCCTTAAATCAGCAGAACCTGGTCAGCTCTGTTTCCCCTCAGAGTTTTTTAGGTAGAACACAAAAGTCCATCATGTTTTCAGGACCTGCTGAAACACGGAAAACAAATCCCTCTGGGAAACACAGGCCCCAGATAATTTGCCTTTCCTGCCCCGGAGTGGAGCTCACTTTGCCTGTTTATGAGCCTACATGGTGAAAAACTGAAAGCCTGTCCCTTTAGGTCAGCATAATTACCCCCTCCACATTTCCACCACTAGCTTTCCATTAAGGTGGTGACTCACCATGCCCGGCTCACTCTGGCCTAGAATGTGCTAGCAGCTGAGAGCTAATTACCACACACAGGATGACAAGAATGGTAGATAGTAGGTGTTATTTGGCTGACTCACAAGCTAACTAGCTCGCCTGCTGCTGCTAACTACTTATTACAAGTGGAGCCTTTGTTTTAGACGTTTCGTGCGGAGATTACTTATGTGGGCTTTTTTTTTTCTTTCGGTCTTTTGTTATTTCAAATAGATTGGTTGGGTCGTTTATTTTTTAAATAAAGATGACACAATGCATGAACACAATCTGAGATATGTGGGTCACACCGAATCTTTCCAGCAAACGGGATGAATAATTCTGATGCAGATATGCTGCTGACGTGCACGCGTCCTCGCCACATGGTATGATATTGTACTTTCTCTTAAAGAGTGTGCGCTGAACATGAAATGTGTTCTTTTTAAACCGTATCAGATAATTATATAGATATTTTTTTCTCTCAAATGTGCCCATCTTCTGAGCAGCAGCCTGCTTATAGTTTTTTAGCTCTTTCTCCATGTGGACCTACAGTACATCCATGAAATCCTATGACTTAGATGTTTTCTTTTAATAGTACAGTCACTAAAAAAAAGCACAAATCACAGAGTTTTCTTTTTTCTTCTTCTCTTTTTTTATTTTAGGGAGGATTTAATTGAAATTGTATTTTGACAAATAACCATTTAATGGTGTAAAACAGGCTATTGTGTGAGTGTGTCTGGGAGTGTGCGATAAGAGTAACAGTGGAGGGGAAGCAATGACACTTCTTTTTCTAAAGACTGGAGAGAGAGAGAGAGAGAGAGAGTAGGGGATGGAGTGTGTGTGTGTGTGTGTGTGTGTGTGTGTGTGTGTGTTAGTGAGAGAGAGAGGGGATAATCTAAGGAATAGTAAACAATAAAAAAAACAGAAGGAAAACACACATTTTTAACTGATTTAAACCCTCGCTAACGCTCTCGCAGCTGCCTAGCGAGCTCTTGCCATTTTGTACACCGATGTGCGTTCTTGTGTCCGCCTCGTTAGGTGACATAGCGCGCTCGTCTTCTCATTTTAGGCATAACCCGAAACGCTTCTGTGAAGTTTGCTACGGCGGGAAAGAAATCGCCAGCGCCTGTGTGAGCGCGCCGCCGTGTTGTTGTTTTATCGGTTGCTAGCATGTGCTGCATGTGTTCACCATAGCAGAGCGGCTAATTCTAATCCTCACACGGGGGCTTCCAGAGTGTTCTGTGTGAGCTCAGAGTAGCATGCTGGGGAAAATGGTGGTAATACTTTATTATATATTGTAATTGGGTGTTTTTCAAGCGGAAACAAACTGCGTGTAAGAATGTGTTGAGTTGCAGCTCGTAAAGGTGATTATAACTGCTACAATGTTAATATGAAGCCCGATGAGAAAATCTCCTTGTTGTTAGATTCTAGGTTTGCTGGGCGTAGCTTGGAAGCTTTTTTCAGCTGTTTTAGTAGACTTCAGTGTGTGTGTGTGTGTGTGTGTGTGTGCGTGTGTGTGTGTGTGTGTGTGTAAATGGCAAGAAGCCAGCATCATCAGTCTTATTAGGAGCATGGATGAGTCACTCGCCTCCTCTCCTCGCCACATCATCTTGCAGTCGCTCTCCTTATAGATAGTTGGGTCAGAAGTGCACAGATGACACAGTTTGTTGTGTCTACATTTATGTATGTGGCTTTTACCTGAGAGAGAGCGAATATGCTCCCAGCCAAACATGACAACCACCTGCTGTACAAAGAGGCTTTGCCTGCGCTCGTATGTGCACTTGCACACAAGTCTGCGTGCTCGCAAGATGAATGAGGGAGCGTGACAGGCTGGGACGCTTTATTTATGGGGGTCTTTGGCTTTGAGTGCTGAGAGTTCAAATGGGCCGGGAGAGGCAGACACCCAGGGAGGGAGGACATGTGCAGAGGGTAGGGGGAGAGCGCGAGACTGCATTTGATAATTGGCTGAGAGATCGTCACCAGAATGAAATTATGCTAGTTAATCTCTCCTCAATTAATTACCACAGGAGCAAGCCACAGTACATTCATTATTGCAGAAAGAGTATTGACCCTGCTGAAAGAGAAAAGCAGTCCATATCATACCCATAATGCCTACTTGCGGCGTTATTGTAGTGCTTGTTAGCGTATAGACTGCAGGCTGCAAACATTAAATGGAAATGAAAGCGGTGATATCTTCTACCTGTCTATACGGTGACCCAGAAAAAGATCCTCCCATAAGTTCTCGATGGCTTTGTGTGTATATTTTTTCAAATGTTTACGACATTGTTCACCACAGAGGTTAGGTATCTAGGGAAATGAGGAAAAGGGAGGCCACAGCTCACTGCGAAACCTGATCAGAGCTTTATGCTCATGTCTGAGCGTATGTTTTCTCTCCCTCAGTCTCCCCTCTTACTGTCAGGTTTTCCTCCAGCTTGTCTTGCACCTCTCAAGGCAAGGTTTTGGTGGTGGTGAGGCGGGGGGCGATCCAGAATATTCCTTTAGTTGCCCTTCCCAGGTAGTAAATACTTCAAGAGGCTCAGGGAGGTGCAGAATACACCTGCTGCCACATTCAACAGCGTTCCTCCGACCGGCCTACGAGCAGCACAGCTAAGGCAGAAAGATGTCGGTTATGAAGAAAAAGGGCACATGTGGGTCAAGTAGGCTCAGGAAGAGAGCCTGATTTGCATAAAAGTACTAATAACACTACTAATAACACTAATAGTCATTTGTAGAACGGTAATTACAGGATGGGAAATTTGTTATTTTATGCTCTTTCGATCTAAGCGGCCTCCCACTTGCAAGATTTTAACTGGGGGGTTAGATGCCACTGAGAGGGGCGAGAAAAAAAAACAAAAAGAAGTATCTGCTGTTGATGTTAATGCCGTCAATTAATGCCGCTGCCGCCAGCGGCGCACACCACGTCTCGGGTTCTCAAAGGTCATTACTCCCCAGGACTTCCCTTTTTGTTCTCGTTTTCCCCTGCGCCGCTGCTCATCTTCCATCCCTCCTTAATTGTCTGGCAAACATCTCAGCAAGAGAAAGACAAATATCGCTTTTTCCTGTGGATATTGTTCTGTCTGAACTCGCCGTCGCCGCGTTAATAATTTAGCACCTATTCCTTTTTCTCGCTGCTCGTCTCTCCCAGGAACATTTCCTCCCTCACCTTATTTTCTCCTTTTAGACCCTTCTCCCTCTTTCTTCTCTTTCTTTCTTTCCTTCTTTTTTTTTTGCTCTCCATTTCCTCCCTTTTACCCCCCAACCTCCTCCTCTAACCCACCTTTGGTTGGATTTGTGTGCATATCTGCAGCTAGGGCTGTCTACCCGTCTGTCTTTGATGCTGAGGACCTCTCAGCTTCAAGGCAGTGCCACAGGGGCCCTGCAAAAAAAAAAAAAGTGAGACCGCCAAACACAGAGAGACTCGCTCTGTGCCATAATTAGTCGGCAAGTTTTCAGCTAATTAAATGGGACCCTATTAGAGGCGCGAATGAGTAGAAAGAGGGAAACAAGAAAGACGACTGCTGAGCAACTGTGGGGGGAACGCTAGCTCTCTTTGGTGTTGTTTTTTTTTTTTCTTTTGCTTGATCCCTAACTCGGACTCATTTGTTCCACTTTTTTTTGTCTCCTCGTACCCCTTCACATTTGTCCCCCCTTTTTTTTGCATTTTTTCTCACAGACACCAGAGCGTTTCCAAAAGCTGCTCCAACGACACCCGGCAACATACGTCGTCACTGTGCGCCGTGATTGCAAAAATAGAAAAGTCGATACAGGGAGGGCCTTTCACCAGGGCTGCAGGGCAATCACATGTCCGTTTCTAGGCTAGACTCTGCTCTCACACACAGACACCTTCTTCAAGGCCCTGAAATCTTTCTCTTATCTCTCGTCTTAATCGAGAAATTGAAATCATGTGGACGGGCGTAAATGGCATTTGGGAGGTCACAGCCTTCTTTTTTTTGCCTTCTTAATAAAGGAGAGTGAGACAGAAGCACATTAGATTGAGTTAGAAGAGAGGTGAGTGGCGCCTCGCATCTGGCTGCACACAGGACCTCATTGTTTAGAGGAATAATCTGAAGCTTGAAACGGGCTAAATTAAGGCTTTGGATTGATGAGTTAATGTGCGCTTGCTAGAGCAGACATGGAGTGGCATACTGGGAACTATTTACACTACAGCACATATTCTGTTTTATTCTTCTGGCCTTTCTTTATCCTCCTGCGATCTCCCCCCTTTCCTGTCTTTGCTAATGTCCTCAATTCTTCCTCATCTCCCCCTTGTCTCCCCTACTCTCTTCTCCTCTGAACTGCTCTCTTTGGCAGTGTGTTTGGCCTGTGACGGCCCAGAGGCAGCCATGCTGTCTTCTCCAGTCAGTCTGCTGTTTTTCCTTCTCCCATGCCCCGACCCTGCTATACTCAGCACACACAAACACACACTCTCTATCACTCTCCTTTATTCTCTTTCTGCCTGTCCCTCGCTCTCTACATCATCCCTGTCTGCGTCTTCTCCCTCATGCCCTTCGCCTCCTTTTTC
Source organism: Pelmatolapia mariae (assembly GCF_036321145.2). NCBI lineage: Eukaryota > Metazoa > Chordata > Actinopteri > Cichliformes > Cichlidae > Pelmatolapia > Pelmatolapia mariae. The sequence goes on from NC_086229.1 coordinate 77,710,368, forward strand.
CGCTCCGACCCCTATCTGCTATCCAGCCAAGTGCAATGTCTGTCAAAGACACAGAGTAGACACACATACAAAGAGAAAAAGAAGAAAAAAATGCATGCAGGCGCGTCATCTCTATTTTATTTCCTCTTTTTTCCTCATTTTTCCTCCATCCCTTGCTTTGGCTTTTTGGATTGAATTTGCTGGCCAGAAATGAGAAAGCCTCAGAAAGTGTTGCAGAAAAAAAAGTGACTATCACATGAACTCGCTGACACGTTGTAGTGAAAACACGCAATACACTACTCTGACACAAACAAAACAGAACAAATTTTAATCTGTAAAGTGTGTGCAAATGCCCGGAAGCGTTAACAGTCTGGCGCTCTGTTTTTTTTCTCGTTTTTTCTTTTTTTTTTACTACCACTGCAACATCTTAGCAAGCGCTAAAGACACCGCGTCAAATCGCTACTGTACCCAAGCAGCGTAGGCTCTTTGAAATACCCAAAGTGTAAGCTAGTCAGCTGATAGGGGTGGCTGACTAAAGCCCACTAAGAAAAGCCGTAGCTCGACGATTGGTGCAGCCGCTGGCCCACTTTCAGCCTGCTTCTTTTTTCTTGCACAGCTGAAAGAGGTCTTCTTTTTATACCCCTTAAAAATGTGCGCGCAGCATGGGGCGCTGACATCTCAGAGCGTCGCTTGTACAGAGGCATCTCGGGACTTTTGTTCCTCTTCTGGCTCTTGTCAATCCCCGAGTCATTATCGGCACTCCTCCCTTCATCCTTCAGAAGCCTCCTTTTGAGCTAATGTAAAAGAGGCCTAATGGCTTAAGTCGTGGCCATTATTAGCAGACCAGCCTCCACTCGGCTGAAAGTTCTTGTCTTCCAGCCATGTAGAGAGTGGGCATCCACACTGTGCCACTGTTTTCTAGCTCTGGATCCCCATATAAAAAAACAACAACAATAAAATAAAAGGTCTGAGCCCTAGGGATGTGACCCAGGATGGAGAGGCCTCCTTGTTTGGCTCTCAGTGTCACAGTAGGCTTTTTTAACACGCCAGATCTGACCCACTTGCATTGTGTCGTATGGTGGTCAGCAAGCGTGGGTGCGCAGGATGTTTGCGAATATTGTAACAAAAAGTCAGCGACTCTGCTGTGTGGGCTCAAGGGCTTTTCCTTTGGAGATAGTCTATACGACCTCATTTCTGAATTGGCTCTTGAAAGGGCCCCGTGCATGTGTATGGAAAGCAGCACAGCGCGCCCTCTCCATTGAAACAAACTGGCAATAATTACACTATTTTATTTTTCAGCTTTCATTGTTCAGATTTACATCCTTAAGATTTCGAGTGAGCAGGAATCGAGCGGCCCAGCGTGGGCTCATAAGTGGGAAAATGAAGGAATAATGTTTCTTTCTCTTCTTGCTAAGATAAACAAACAACGTGATGCTAGATTTCATTTAGCACTGCCTCAGCCAGCAGGTGGAGGAACTACTCTCAGCTGAACCCGGCTCCGGCGCACTAAGTGGTTTCATATTGATGGTCCAACCTCTGGGGGAGTTCACGCTCATGAAGGGAGAAAGAGAGAAGAAGAAGGGAAAAAAAGTATTTTTGCTTTGATATAGCAGCCCAATTCATTAGCTCAGTCGGAAATGTCTTCATTTTTAGCAAGCCTGCAGAGTCAGTGGACCGCGGCTAGAGAATCAGCCTCCTTTCAGCGTGCACAACACACTGAGCGCTGGCTAACTACCTCAGCATCTCACTGCGCAGGGCGGCAGAGACGGTGCTGCCGAAGGTTGACTGCTTACCCACGAGAGCTGGAGGTAGCGAGTGGTCTTCCCTGCCCTGCTGTTTTTGTTTTTTTTGTGGAGTAGTTTGCCTGAATGTGAGTGAGGTGAGAATCCAGTTGGATGAGCATTCAGGAGCAGGGCCACGAAACGGGCCCAGAGAGAGCTGCTGTGCATTGTGGGTAGCTTAATGGCTCAATCCTATGTGTAAATGAGCGAGACAATCAGTACTTGTTGTCCGCTTGTCTCCTTGATAGCTGTGAGGCAGGGAAAAGGAAGGAAGGAAGAAAACACGGTGCCGATCTGAAGCAAAGGTTATCATTTACATCGCACATCAGCCGCCATGTTAACTGTGATTGCGCTCGCATCTATTTCACTTTATTTTCCACGCCATTCTTCTAATTTCTTTAGCTGTTTACAAGTCATTAGGCGCAAATACTTGTATTGTGAGCCCTCAGACATGGAAAAAAAACAAAGATTTGTTTTATTTGGTTATTTGAGTTTCTTGTTGCCGAGCGGCGCTTATGCCCCTGAGGCTTTGTCTATATATTGACTAGCATTACACAGTTGACGCCGACATGAAAACAGACCGCAAACAGATTTTTAACAAAGATAAGCTTCCGAGAGCGTAGGAATGGCACTCTTGAAGTCCTATCAGATGCTTTGCTGTGAGGCAAATTTCATAGTGGAACAAGTGATTTGTTTGATGAGCTGAAAACCAAATCAGCAGGACTTTAGAAGACCCCCATTTCTGTGTTATCTGTCTCCCCTTTCTTTGCTGTCCTTGTCTCGGCTGCATTCTGTCCTCAGTCATGTGTCTGCTCTGCATAAAACTTTTTTTGTGCCGCTGTCAGCGTGTCTTTTAGTTACAGTTTGAAGGCTGCTCAAGGTTTCTCTTGCAGTACATATAATATATATATATATATATATAAAATGCGTGACATAAAGGCATAACGATTGATTTCAATTTTTTTTTGTCTTTTACAGGAGAAAAAGAGCATTAAAAGTAAGCCATGGTCCAAACTCTTTTATTTTTCATTTCTGTTGTTGTTTTTCTTAAAGGCAAAGGCATGCTTGGCTTGGTCTGCACTCACCTTCGCTTTTGCTTGATTTTTGGGTTTCCATACTTTCCATCAGGTCATGAATAAAAAGACATTAACACAGCATCTCTATAACACCGGCACTTGTGTTACCTTTGGCACTGTGTAGCGTCTAAGCATTCGGGATCCTCCTTTTCTTCCTTCCTTACGGTTTTGGTCTCATATTGAACCAATTCATTAGCTCTGCTTTGCATTTGGGTTAATATATTTCACAGAGTCTGACAGTAGCTATTGACAGAAGGGTATCTGTCCAACCTGTTGTCCTGATTTAGCACTGTAAGCACATAATTTGCTTTCTACAATAATGCAGTAGACGTGGTTAATCTGAGGCCAGCGCCCTGCTAGGCAATTTGTTAAGACTCCTATTACGGAATTTAAGAGGATATCAGAGTGCTTGAGCCACGCAAAGCTATTAAGCTACTTAGATCAGAGCATGATTGCCGTCTGCCAATCACCAAAATAAGAAAACAGGCTCTTGTCGGTGCTCTCTTCTCCCAAAAATCCTCAGCCGCACGATTATTAGAGACACACACAAGCACACTCCCACACAGAGCAGGCTTAATTGTGTATCTTTAAACACACCAAAAGTGTAAACTGACCTCTTCTCTTCTATCTTCATCGCTGGTCCCCTCTCCTCCCTTCCCCTCTCCTGCCTTCCCCTCTCAGCACAAGCGCGTTTTGAAGCATGACATTATTTCAACTCTGATTCACGCCACAGTTTTCTTTTTTGTTTGGGGCTGTTGTCGTACCAGTGGAGTCTGTTTTTTTGGTTTTACTTTTTTCTGTCATGTGGTATGGGTTCTGCATGAAAACGAGAACAACCTCTCTCCGTAAAAGCCTTATTGGACTCACTAGGGATGAAAAATTGGAACTCAGATTAGCTGTAGAAGTGGGTGCCTGGCAACCATCGTGACCAGTTTCTATTGTTTTCTACCTTCTTCATTAACATTCAGATGCGTTGATGACCTCATTAGGGAAAAGTTACAGATTCACGCATCGAATGAAGGAATTCATGACAGCCCAATCATGTAACACATACCACAAACAAACACTTAGTGGTAGGAGAGTGTGTCATTACCATCGTTAGTTTTATCATTAAATAGCCCACTTTAGCGAAACAAGCAGCGTCACTTACTTTCGGTTTTCTCTTCTGCTTCTTCTAGACTCCCGGCCCTTGCCTGACGTAGCCATGACTGGCAAGTGCACCCGGGAATGTGACGAGTATGGCCACTCGGACTCCTGCTGGATGCCTGTGCGCACGTCGCCCGAGCGACGGCCATCCAAGTCAACCACCACCCCCCAACAACCAAAGCTTTCCACTTTCATGAGCGGCAACGGCAGCGGCAGCAGCAGCGCCGAGCAGCCCGGCAGCCAAGAGACCCTCGCCATGGCCGCCATGGCCAACGGAGACCCCACCGCTGCTCACATGATGGGTGACCGCAATCGCAACCTGCTCAACAAGAAGATGGCCTCCTCCTCCTCCTCCTATGAGGCCTTCGGCTCGCCTCCCTATGGCTCGCCAGGAGCCGGGGAGGAGGTGCTGGGCCACCCCACCGAGGAGATCCCCCTTGCACCTACTGGGGAGTACAAGCCCACAACCTGTGGTACTCTGACGCGACGGGAGGTGTATCTGTGAGCTGGAAGAGCTCCTCATGTGTCACAACGTGTGGCATTCAAACACAACAATAAGCATAGCTGCTTACCCTCCACCATTACAGCTTTAGAAGCTTTTAGCCACCCTTGTTCTGTGCAAGGCAGGACTAAACTTTCTCCAAAGACTTTTTTGCGACAGCTTCTTAATGAAAAATCCCTGTGGATATATAAACATAGTCACTGTTTTTTTAAAGTGCTAATTCTGGCCATTAACTGGACGAAAGGAGGAGGAGGAAGAACTGCTGAGGGCACTGATTCAACTTTCTCTGAGGTTGTTCTACTGGCGAGTCGGGCTCTTAGGGCACAGTCTGCTGCCTGACAGTCAGTCTGTACAGTAATCAGCTCATTTTACATATACAGTGCATGCATGCATTAACCCCTGTTCTCATTAAGGGCCCCATTCCCTGAAGTTGACGCTATACAAAAGAGACCACGTCGGTTTTTTTCTGTTTGTGTTTTTTCTAGAAACAAAGCTGTACATGTAGACTATTTTGACTTTACAGTGTGTCTGGATATGCCCTTTTTTTAAAAAATTTCAAAGAACAGTGTCTGGACATGATGTTTTGTGGCTGAAGTAATATACTGGACAAATTCATGGTCTCATGGTGTAACACGGACCACGGATTCTGTCATCTTTACTGTTTGTGATAAACGTTGCAGACCAAAAGTCAACCGCTTTCGAATCTTATATGGAGGGGAAAGACTAAGCTTTAAATACTCGTTCCTCTCCCGATGTGGGAATTCGTGGATGGAAATGGGAGCCAATGCAGTTTGCTGCAGTAACCCCCATGGTTTGACTACAACCCTACTGATAGACTGACAAACTTTGAATGACTGACTCTAAACTACCAGTGTGCACGCTCTCTACAGGAGTCACTCATTGTACATAAACATCAGCTCATAGCAACAGTGCTAACCGCTCTCATTCCCTTTTGTCTGGCTACCTTTCCTCAGTCTCTCGTTCTTTGTCTTTGATTGGCGAGATTGAGACCCGAACCTTCCTAATAAATGCAAGATCTTACAGCCATCGTCTACAACCGCATTGGCTAGAGCAGCATGTGTGTCCACAATTGTACATTTCGGATCACCTTAGTGGGATGCTAGTATTTATACCAAGTTGTGATACTTACCCTGTTTTTCTCAAACACACACATGCAGACACACACATACAGAAAAGGCAGATTCATTTAACTGAGGCCAGTGGCACTGCTATACTGACTCACTGAAAATCCTGGGTAAGCACAGTGTGTGGCATGAGATTAAAATTGTCAAGGTTCAATGGAAACTGTATGTGTGTACGGGCCAGATATGCAGTATATAGTGTGTTTGTATAGGCCACTGTAGATGTACACCAATAATAGGCTGGGGGGAGGGGGGGAAGCATACACATGGCCTAGTTGGTCCTAAAAACAGCTGCAAGTACAGCTTTTTCTAAAAACTGTTATTTTCTTTTTTGTTGTTGTTGTTGTTGTGTGATAGGACTGAGCAATAAATATCATAATGCACATGTGACCAACAAGCATCAACTTCTCTTTCTCCTCTTCTCAAGCCTTCAAGGTGACATTAACCCACAAGTGGCTGTCTAAGACCTGTTCTACCAGTAGTACATGCCGCTTCCCTTAGTACACGGCGAAGGCTCTTTGGGCATGAATGTAAGAATCAGCTCAGTGGAGAACAATCAAAACGCAACTTCTGAATGAGCAGATTCCTGAAGGGTTTTGGATTACAGGCTGAAAAATTTGGTGCCACAGTTAAAACCAAAAGCTTCGTAAGTAATACGAAGCTTTCCCTTTTTTTCTTTTTTTTATAACACGCAGACACAAAACAGAGAGAACTTTGCTGCAAAAAGAGCTATTCTTTTTTTTTAAAATGAAGGTTTGAGTTTGAATGATAAGAATGTGATGTCTCAACAAAACATCCATTACACCCACAGAGCTGATGCTTTATGACCAGTTAAACAGACACATAACAATGTTGAGATGTTGTGCCTCCCTGTCTCCAGTGACTTTTTTTTTCTTTGCAGCTACAGAGGTGCAAAATCTCATGACTGTAATAAAGCAAAAGATGCAATGGAACTTTTTGTATGTTAGCAAAACCCCTTTGGTTTGACCGGACATGCTTTTTCTTGCATTTCCGGTAATCTATAGTCTGTAAGTACTACTCGTTGTTTGAAAGAAAGTGCTCCTATACTTATCAACTCTATACATAAATACTTACTTTTTACTGCACGTTTAATGGGAACTTACTTCACTTACTGAGAAGGAAGAAGAAAAAAAACTGTAAAACAAAATGTACAAAAAAAATGTTATCCCTGTAAACACAGAAATTCATCGTTTTTGCTTTTGTTATACCTAAAAACACGAGTTAAGTAGGACAACTTAGTACATCAATTTGGACTATGCTGTTGATTTTTTTTACCCCCTCCATACATTTTTCATGCTTAATTTTCATTATAGTGTTCACTCGTGCTACAACAAAAACCCATATCTTTCATATGTTTTCTTTTTCATCAACTTTATACCTTAAGCTTTTGATTGCTTTTTTAAAAAATACTCCTCTTTTACTTGATTTTTTTTAACTCACAGATATTGTTTCACAATAACAGTCAAAAGCCGTGAAAATGATCATCAGTATACTATGTGTTTTTTCTTTATCTGGTGCCACTTTGTATATTTAGAGTGCTTCTGAAAAAAAAGAAAAAAAAGGGAAAAAAAAGAAACATACAAAAAAAAAAAACTAGAGTGAATGCAAATATGCAATTGTGCCTTTTTATACCAATCGGTATGATTAAATGTTGGTTTGGAATGGTGCATAAACAATTACGTTGACATGCAACACAAAAATAGATGGGGTGGCATTTAAGGACTGAAATACATTTGCATATCTTAGATGAAATCCCATGATGTCAAAGGCTTGTTGAAGGACGACCAGTCAAATGTCAGTGAGCCTGTAGGTCTAATAGTCAAACGGCTATTGCTCTTTGGGTTCAATTACCTTGTTGAAATATCCATTCCTAGCTTAGTGCATTACCGAATGAGTGCAGGTACATTCAAAAGTTGCTTGTTGGTAGAAATAATAACGATATAATGGATTTTTTTGTCGTGTTCCACTCATGTACGTGTGTGACATCCGAGGTCAAGTAACCTTCTTTGTGCATGAAACAAGCTCTAGGACTGATTTTAGAAGCTTAGCGGGATAGAGAGCAGGAAAAAGAAATTTTAAAAAAAATGCTTGGAGACATTTGACTGCTCAGAGTTGAGGGAGCCTAGAGATAAAAATGCTAATGTGACGGTTTACTAGGAGTGGAAGTGTGGAGGGAAAAAGCTGCAAGGTAGAGTGGCTGACAGAACACACACCTCAGGATGTGCCATGCAACACAACACTCGAACAGATAGATTTACAGTGTATGCATATCAGCAGATGATGAAACCCTGTCCTACAACTAAGCACGGTACAGGGTTTGCTATGGTGTTGCAAGGTGATGCCTTGCATTTCGAGATCAGATAAAATGAAAACAAAGTCTCTGTAGAGCAAGTGTCTGAAAAAGAAGCAGAAATGAAAGCAGAAGCGCAGTCAACACCATATAATCTTTGGGTGGTGATAGACTGTTTTTATTTGGGGTAGTGGTACAAAACTCTGGACAATAGCAGGTGGGATTTATGCTGAAATTCTCTTTGTTGCTACCTGAGGTATGTGTTCAGTCTGTGCTCTGTTCTATACGTATAGCATTCACAATGTGTAATGAGATTTGTAATATTAACCATTACTATTTGTCCTGCGACTTGGATGTTGATATAGAAATCAAGGAACAAATTTATCATCGTTTAATATGAGTCACTATGCACGCAGCTTAGCTGAACATGGCAAAGTGTATTGAACGCAAGTCCACTTCTATTTATGAGATATTTTACATAATTTAATTTGCTTTTGTACAGGTTTGTGTAAATAAATTGCTTGCCATTTTTGTCTCTGCAGAAATTAAAATATAACATGGTAAAACAACACCTGTCTTTGAAGAGTTTTTAATTCCATTTTTGTTAATGTGTATGTTTAAAAAAATTAAAAACTTTAATCATTTAATTGCTCAAAGAGTTTCACTATAACTACTGCTAATTCTACAATTACTATTTTTTGTCCAATGTTAGATGAATTGTAACCTTGTAAAGGTAGCTATTGCTAATGTGTTAGCAAACTGTTGCACATACATACACAGTAACAGTGGCAGTGTCTAATAATCTGTCTATACTAAATATCTTACAGTTTTGTTTTGCTTTTCTAAACTTACATTTTTAGTTTTGACCATGAGGTAAGCAAATTACTTATCAGAACTTATCTTTTTTAAAACAAAATGTTTATTTATGTATTTATTGTGGCTGAAAAATGAAATTAGTCGACGCGACATCCAAAACATTAACATGACTAACTCCACAGAGCTCAAGTTTATTGCAGAATAAGGTAATGATTCTTTGTTAGTTTGACTCTGTTTGCAACACTTACATTACACATTTGATCCAGTTGTAACAAAATTCATGCAGCTTAAATTTATGAGAACATTTTAAATGGATTACAAAATAGTTTTGAGGATTGCTCTATTAAATATTCTAAACATGATCTTGTAAATTTGCATCCTCCAAAGAAGAATAACATTAATTTGTCGAATTCAGTTTGGAAGCTTTGTCTGTTATTCTTTTCCATATGGTATTAAAAATGCGATTAAGAAAAAGGAAATATAATAAGCTTTGCAACTCTTCTTATTATAATTACACTTTTTATGTTTGATCAATTCGTAATTAATTATACTTTGCTTTATAAAGAACTTTTAAAAGTTCACGTGACTGAATAGGATAAAATTAACATCTTTTCACATCTTTGAAATTGAGTATTTTCACATTGATATTTTTTCTGCACAATAATGTCAGGTCCCTTTTCATTTTTCACAGGTAAAATATTGCTGAATTTCCAGCCATGAAAAACATTTTTGTCCTTGTCTAACAATAGAATCTGCAATCAAAGTGCAATGCAAACAGTTTCAAAGCAATTCAATGAATGTTTCATTTTACATAAGTGTATATATATTTTTATTGTAATGTTTCACATTTTAATTTTTCTCGGTAGCTGTAACTGATTACTGTTACTGATATTTTATAATCCAATTACATAACTTTATCTCATTAACATGAACTAGTCATCACTATGGATAGTAGTATATTCATATATATTTTAGTATAGGTTTCCAATCTTGCCTTTGTGTCTGGGTTGATATATGAGGCGATTACAGTCTAGGTAATTAGAGATCCATTCTAATCCTTTCCCTACGCTCTGATTAACAGCCTGCTGCAGCCTCTCCTACACACTCAAACTGCTAATGGCATCTTCATATAAAACTACAATGCAGTGTTCAATAATGTGGAGAACGTCCCCCCCCCCACATAAGAGAACATACAGTGAAAACATGACTGTAGAGTTGTGTCGTATCATTCCTGAAAATATTGGACAGGAGAAAAACATAGTTCTTCCACAAAGCCGAGGAGTTTTGTTTATGTGCGACAATTATCTTTTTCTCCATGTTTGTCTTCAAAAGATGCCACTTCTAAGAAATACTAGGATTCAGTCATGTTGATATGCAAATTGTCTCACTCATTTTCTTGTTCTCTCTGACAAAAAATAAAAATTTGAATTGCCTTGCATGGGATGAACAGCGGGTAGTATTAATTTTTCTGTTGAGACAGGGGGAAATTAAGACAAATTAGAATGAATCTGAATGTAATTAATGTTTAGGCAATGCATACCAATGAATTGTTTTGAGATTTATTTTTAATGAATAAAACAGTGACTGAATATTATGAATACTATAAATAAGAACAAGAGACATTGTGCAAAAATGCCTGACATCACTGGATGGCAGGAGACAGCAGCAATACTGTCAAATGTGAAACAGATTATCTCATTGTTGGTGTTACATTTGCATATCTATCTATCTATCTATCTATCTATCTATCTATCTATCTATAGTAGAGATGCCTCGGGTCCTATTTTACTTCTACCTTGATCCATGCATGGCTTTTCAGTACACCAACAGATACCAATAGGTAGTTTGAACATGAAAATCTTGGAAATATTACTACTGGGTGTCAGTGCCAAATGGATACTTAATTTACATCAGAAATCCACAAGAAACTGAGATTCGCAACTTTTAGTACTTTTAGTGCTGAAGTCATGCGCTAGAGCTGCTACCTTTGAAATCGTTCTATAAAAGTCTTGATTTGCAAAGCTTTGAAACTAATGGTGCAAACACCATGATGGACCAATACAGAGCAGCAGCCAAATTCTGACATAAAAAGATCTGTCCTAACCTGACCATTATTTGGGTTGGGTGTGACTCAGGAGGGCACATACTAATCTTAAGGGTGGTGGTTTGATCCCTGTCTGCTCCAGTCTGCTTGCCAAATATCCTTGGTTAAGATACCAACCCCACCCAAGTTGCTCTCTGATACATTCATCTAAGTTTGAATGTTAGACAGAAAGCACTTATGTAGAAAAGCTTAGAAAAAATGCTTGTATGAATGGGTGAATGAGGCAAGTTATATAATAGGCTTTGAGTGCTCAGCTGGAATAGAAAAGGACTACATAAGAACCAGCCCGTTTACCATTTACCTCCATTCACTGTTTGAATCAGAAATTAGTACTTGCATTCCATTGTCAAAGCATATTAAAGGGGTAAGTGAATTTCAAGTGTTTGTTTACTTGCTATGCTCATTTTACAAATTTCAAAAATGACATGGCAGAGATGATGGAAAAGATGGACGACATGTAGACAGATCCCTACAAAGCAGGGACAGAATATAGAAGTGTGTCAAAACATTATGTTAAGCATTATACTACAGTAATTTGGGGCCTTTAAAGATTTGTTTAAACTATTCTTTTCCAGGGTGTATATTGTACAACTTCCATTTTTATTGACATTTTATTCTGCTTAATCCAAACAGGGTCAAAAGTATACGTACAGGCCCCCTAATACTTGGTTAAATATCCATTAGGAAGTTGTACATGGGCCACTCAACACTTTTGGTGCCCATCAACAAGATTCTGGCATAATTCTGGCTTGATATTTAACTACTCTTCTTGGCAGAATTGGTAGAGTTCAGTTAAGTTTATTGGTTTCCAGGCACAAAGCCGGCTTTTAAGCATAGTTCATAAATTTTCATGGCCATTCCAGAAGCTTAATGTTAGTCTGATATATCCATTCCAAAACCAGTTTGGATGTATGGATCACTGTCCTGTTGTGTCCAAATTTTTGGACACAGCCGGGTAGTTGTTGATTTCAGGTAAAATTCAAGAAATTGGAGGTAAACCTATTTTATTATTCTATCCACTTAGTGCAATGTACCAGGATCAGAGGCAGCAAAACAACCCCAGATCATGACGCTACCACCACCAGGCTTTGCTGTTGGTACAGTGTTCTTAGGTTTGAAAGCCCCAACTTTACTCTTCTGAAGATAACTTTTGTAATTGTGGCCAAATAGCTCAATCTTGGTCTCATCTAACCATAAAACCTGCCTCCAGAATCGATTAAAACTGGTTTCACTGTATACAATGATACTGGTGTTCCAGCAGTTTACAGTTCATGGCAAGCCTTGAGCCTTCTTGGATCCTGGGATTCCTGAATATGCTAACTAACTTCTTCTCATCTAAGGGTGACCATTTCAGTCTTCTTCCAGACCTTGGCAAAGTGTTGACACATAAAAAAACATGTACTTATGTTGTTTGAGCTGATGATCCTGTGGACTAAGCTTAAAAGCCAGGAATCTGTGTAGATTAGAGAAAATCCAAAATAAAATCCAACTTTTGCATTTGTTTTATTAAGATGTTTGCAGTCTAATCATTCTATCCTGGATATAGGACAGTACCAAGAAATCAAAAATACCATGACTTTCATGCCCATGATGACTGTATTTAATATTTTTATTTCTGTAAAGTTGTACAAAGACACATGGATTTGAACTTCAGTGACCAAAGTTCTGTACTACTTATTCTATTTATTATTGCAGGGTCTTTACCCTGGGCCAAGGACAAGGCCAAAACACAAGATTGAAAATATTGCTCAGATAACAAAAGCACATTAATATTTACTTACTTCAAAACAAAAATCTACAGTCTTTCTAATTGGGATGTACAGTATAGGCTGTCTTTGTGATTATATTACAAAGCAGAGCAGTGCAATAGCTTCACAAGCATCTGATTATTTTTCCGTTGCAACAACAAAACATCCATATGCATACAAATTTGCCAATAAGTCTGGAAATACAGTGACCTCCGTCAGGCTTCACTGGGCGAGCACAAGGCCTCACCAAGCTGCAGGTGAGGCCTCGATAGTAATCGGGCATTTGCCTGAATTGAAGGTCCACACTGCAGCGGTGTCGTGTTCAACCAGCCTATGAGGACAGATAGTGTGGAACCAGCAGGCAGATAAAACTACAGGCACCGGAGGATAAGAAAGGGTACGTCCTTAGCATACTGCAGAGCAAAAGAAAGATAGAGAGAATATATAGTAAAAGACACTATTCCCCACACTCAAATATGTAAAGCTAATTAATGAAATCATTGATCACTTCTCCAACATCAAACATGAGGTATGCCATTTTAATATAAATTTCAATCCCATTTATGCTCGCTGGTGCGAAATAACGACTTAAAAATCACATCAGCGAGGGGAATTCAACCATAAACCTTTGAGGAAGCTATTTGATATCCACAATTTATGACTTTTTTATTGTCTTTAAATTTTATTTTTCCAGGGCAACCACGGGAAATGGCATCTAAGGAATAGCAGTTAGGGCTTTGTTAAAATGATTTCTGTTTCATATTTATTTTATGAATGCACAGAGGGATTGAGGGCAAACTTTTTTTATGTGTTGTGGATGGAACAATAAACAAGTTCATAAGGAAACTCCTGCAATAACTTTGATTTAATTGTGATCACATAAATTCTATTGCTGTTTATTTTGCTAGCGATCATGTCCCTGAGGATGATGTCATTACAGTTAATTTTGTTGCTTTCACAGCAGAGATGGACACACACGCGGTAAGTGCTTCAGCCTGTGAGCACACTTAATCTGCTTGAAGTCAATGTTTTCTGAAAGAAATTTATTAATATAAGTTAATTTGGGGCCAATCACATACATTTCTATAAAGTGGAATGTGGTAGGCTTATTTTTATTGCCTCAAATGTTGTTCAAGCCATAATTCAATTTAATTTTATTTATATAGCGCATCACAACATTTGCCTCTGGGCACTTTATATTGAAGGTAAAGACCCTGCAATAATACATAAAACAATCCCAACAGTCAGACGACACCATTTGAGCAAGCACTTGGTGACAGTGGGATGAAAACACACTCCTTTAGCAGGAAGAAACCTCTAGCAAAACCATGCTCAGGGATGGGAGGCCATCAGAACTGACTAGTTGGAGGTGATGGGAGGCAGACATGACAAAACACACACTGTGGAAGAGAGCCAGAGATTAATAATAACTAATGATTAAATCCAGAGTGTTGCATAAACACATAGTGATTGAGAAGAGGTGAGAGAAGAAGAAACATTCATTGCATCATGGGAAGTTTCTAGCATCCTTGGCCAATTGCAGTGTAACCAAGGAAGGATTCAGGGTCACCTGATCCAGATGTAACTATAAGCATTATCAAAAATGTAAGTTTTAAGCTTAATCTTAAAACCAGAGAGAGTGTCTGTCTTCCGAATCCAAACTGGGAGCTGGTTCCACAGAAGAGGGACCTGAAAGCTGAAGGCTCTGCCTCCCATTCTACTTTTAAATATTGTAGGAACCACAAGTAAGCCTGCAGTGTGAGACCGTGTGTGTGTATGTGTGCCACAATACGTAAAGCCACAATTCACTTCCGTGAAAGATCCTTTTTCAGGTGCCTCAGGGCTTTAGCTGTAGCTGAACTACAGTGCATGTTGACATTTGATTTCAAGGTGCACATTCCTGTGAGTCCTGATGCACTGTATTTAGATCTGGGCACTGTGAGTAATCCTTAACATGATCTCTGGCTCAGTTTGGCACAGAAGTGTATTTGCTTACTGCAGAAGTTTTAAGTCCATGTAAGTGTTTGGATCTGGACTTCCAGGGAGCAATGTCAACAAAACAGCAGAACTTGAAGCACTGTAGAGGTGCAGAGTGAGATGACCTTATTTAGATTTTTATCAGCATCTTGGAAACTCCTTTAACACTTTTACCTCAAACATTAACAGCAAACTTGGAGAAAAACAGATGCTGCAAAGATTGCATTTTCTGTGAAATAATATCTTAACCTAACCACTAATAGAAGTGGTGTTTTAAATCTTGGACTCAAATGTCCATATCCTGGGTTTTGTATGCCCACTGCTATCCCCAATAAACTATAATACCTGCAGTTTATGTGTGATACTGATATACGATGCTCTTGAAAAATGTTACCTGGTAACAGAAGCTCTGGATATCAGAGCATTGAAAAAAAAAAACAGTAAGTAGACTGACAGGGAGGAAGTATGACTGATATAATACCAGTGTGTGGAGGTCTCCAGTTATCATCCGCGAGACAACTCCCTGTGACCTTTGCTGTCACACATTCCGCACAGTGACCTGCAGCCATGAAAGCCATTCACGTGAAGTCCCTCTACAGATATGAGGTATTGATGCAACGCGTTGTGAGGCCAAAAATAAAAAATAAAAATCTGCAGTGGAACAGGCAAATGCACTCACACTCATTAATCACACATCAGTTGTTAGTTGAATGCACACAAATTTATATGTGCTAGATTTATGTGGCAGAAGCAATTTGACAAAAATCCATACAGGTCTTAGTAGTTGGAGCTGCCCAGTGATTAATGAGAACTACTTACATAACAGAAAGTGAGCGGGGAGACAGAGCTGGAGAAGGCAGAGAAATGGCAAATAGATGGAAGTATAGATGGGGGAAAAAGATTGAGAAAAAAAGGCGACTAGTTGATTGAGTATCCAATACCCGAACCCCTCCATCCAGACTTTATGCTCTAAAAATTAGGCCTTGACATATGATGAACACGTTTTATTTTTTTGTTGGTTTTTTATTGCAGCCAAAGTTACTAAGAAGTTGGTGAGATTTTGAAACAACTGCTTTTTAATATATATATATATATATATATATAGATAGATAGATAGATAGATAGATAGATAGATAGATAGATAGATAGATAGATAGATAGATAGATAGATATATTTACATATATACGTATATATTCTGAAGTCAAGTTTACCAGCCACACACAGGCCTGTTTGGCAGACCTGTTGAATAGAACCTGTCTGACCAAGTAAAGTAGACTAGAGGATCTTTAAAAGCAGCACATCATGCCACCATCTAATGGAACTGCTGAGAAACAAGTCACTGATATCTATCAGTCTGGAAAGGGTTACAAAGCCATTTCTAAGGCTTTGGGACTCCAGTGAACCTCAAGCAGCAAACAACATCTAAGGAACTGCAGGGCTCTCTTGCCTCAGGTGAGCTTCAACAATATTCAACAATAACAGAAACAAAAATCACATCTGTGGTTTGGATAGCTTTCCCCCCCTTAATAAATGAAATAATAATAATAATAATAAAACAGCTTTTCATATTTACTCAGGTTATCTTTTTCTAATATTTACATTTGTTTCACAATCTGAAACATGTGAGTGTAACCAATATGCAACCCCCTGCCCAAAAAAACTTAAGAAATCAGGAAGGTTGCAAATACTTTTTCACAGCACTGCTTTCGTTTGGATGAAAAACCAGAACATGAGTTCGACCTTTAGTCAAAGAGCATTAATAATGCAAACAAACAATACTCACACTCTGGGGAAAGGCCACTATGTAGAAATGTTCATTTATGGCAGACTTTGTGACGTGGATCATCTTTGACACATGAATCATGGGGCGATATTATGCAAAATTAGCCTTGATGACAACGCATACTGCTTATACTTTGGCAGCAGGAATCATATCACATGCTTCTTGTCTAGAATTTTCACGCATTGCCATTGCACACAGTGTTGCAGACTCTCAAATTAAAACACTTCACTTCTGCCACCACAGTTAGCCTCTGCTGAACAAAAAAGCAAAGTGCCCCGGAAGATACACTTGAACCTGCCGTCAAACCGGTGACATGAAATCCACAGCTGTTCTTGTTCTTTAACTTTTTGTTTTGATTTCCCTTCTTCTTCCTTTTATTTTTTCCCCAATTCCCTGTCTGCAGGCTTCTTGTGTATTTCCTTCACATGCTCTAGTTTTTGCATTAACAGAAGCCAGAGGGAAGGAATGAGTGAGAAAGAAAAAGGAAGAGGAAAAGAGAGAGAGAGAGGCGTGTGGATGGAGAGCTGGATTTGCTTCTTGTCTCATGCTGTTAGCATGCACATCGCACCAGCCATGAAAATGCAATGGATTTCTTTTTCTAAGAGAATGATCTTAGTGATCTCATTATTTCCCATGTGGACAAATGTATAATGGAGCAGCTGTGTGTGCAGGGACAGAGCGCACACATGTGAGAGTGCCCTGCTTATGTGCTTAAAGAGCCCTCTAGCTCAAGAATGAACCCAGTCTTAAGTGTTTCTGCTGTCTATCTGTCTGTCTGTCTGTCTGTGTGTTTAACTCCTTTGTCTCTCTTAGTCACCCTTTGAGGCCAAATCACGAATATAGCGGTTGACTCAGGAGTGATTGTATTGACCTTACAGTATGAGTGTAGGTGTGTGTATGTCTGTCTGCGTGTGAGTGTGAATGCCTGACTCACCCTGTGGCTCGAGGCCAGAGTGCAGCACAGCTATATTCCATTTTGACACTTTGATAGACACCAAGCCATTTCCATCCCACTGTGCCCTGCTAGCTCTGTCACTCTGCTGCACTTCTCATTACTGTTAAACTAAAAGAAATGACTGGGTAGGTAAAAGGATTGTCAAAATGAGAAGCATAGAAAGAGAGCTGTTTGTAAAAGTCATAAACCACACTGTATGCCTTTTATTGTTATTATTATTAGTTAGCTGTGTGTGAACATCAACAATACACCAAATAACCTTCCAGTAAAAGAAACATGAATCACTCTCCCCATTAGAGCCATTTACTATAGTAACTGTTGTAGAGTTGTCAATTTGAATAGGATCCAGTGACACAGGCATAGAAAAGTGGTTGGCAACCTCCTGGCAACCACTGGTTGCTAGGGAAAATTTGTGCCGCACTGTACATATCTTTGCCACTAATTTCAGCAACTCCTGCAGCAACTGTCTAATTGAGTGGAAGATGCACATTTTAGCAAGTGATTAATTAACGAACCGTATCTGTGAGCAGTTTCATCTAGCAACAGCCAGCAACTTTCCTAGTGACCAGAGTTTGTCAGGGTGTTGCTGACTGGTGACTGATGGAATATTTTGGAGCTGTAATTTATTTATGCAATCAGGAGGTACTTTTGAAAAAGTGTCCAAGCAGCACCTGAACCGGGAGTGGCTGCAGGACAATATACGCGCTTATTTTCACATACACATATCGATTACATTGAGTTGACTTTCCACCTGGTTCCAAGTGGAGGAAGCAATGTATTTAAATGCCTGTTTTTCCTCTTCAGTTGGGGCTTCAGGGACAGATGGAGGAAATAAGTCTTGAGAGTAAAGACAGTAACTTCCCACACTTCTTTCAGTGATCTGAATGATTTTTTTTGTCAACAGTTTGCCTCATTCTACTTAGTTCTCTGAGTAAAACAGAAGCAGACCAAGAATAACACTGTAAATAAAAGCCTTTCACTGAAAGAGAATAATGGACAACAAAATAGACCATCAAATTAGTTCAGGCCAGTAAGGTTTGTAATGAATATGCAGGATAGATGGTGCTCAGTGCATGTAAACATGGCACGTGTATGTGCGATGCTGTATTAAATCCTAAGTCTAGCTGACAAATAGCATTAGGAGTAGAATCAGCACATCACTGCATCATCAGCATAAAGGGGAATCATAACACTTTGGCTGGTATTGAGTTTTAGTTCAAATAGCAGCTGAAAATGTGCAACCTTTTCGTCTCCTTCAATCTTTCTGAGGGAAAGGATCTGTTCTGCCAGATTTCATAATGTGCTAGGTATGAACTAAAGTTAGTAATAATGAATCACACGGATGTACAGATATGAACTTGAACAGGTATAAAGATGTCCACAAATACATTTCTGCATAAACCCAAATATATTTGAGGTACAGGTGTTTTCATTACCCACAGAGGAAAAGTACTGACTAGGAGGAGAGATCGAGCTCAAAGGGATGGTTTGAGTGATTAAGGATATAGATGGAAATTTGCTAACAGGAGAGTGAAGAGAGCATTGAGAAGATAGGAGTACTGTCAGGATCTGATGAATGTAGAAAATGAGAGAGCGAGGGGAGGACGGATGGAGGACAGTTAGGAAAAGAGGAAGACCACAGAGGGTTAATGCGACAGAGGAGAATGGAAGAGATAGGATGAGATAGAGCAAGATGATCTGCTGTGGTGATCCATAAAAGGACCAGCAGCAGCAAAGAAGACAGTACTTAAAAAGAAAAACTGTGCATGTGGTCTTTTCGGAACTTTAATTCTGAAAAGCCAACCTAGTGTTTCTGTGCATCATTTATTTTTAAGTGACTTAGCTCATTAATAAAGAAAGAACTTTTATAACTACAAAGATGCCGGCCTTTAGGTTTTGTTAGAAACATATCAGAAATAGATTCATACCAGTCTGTGCATTTTCAACTCCTGCCTTTCTTTTCTCTTTTCTCCGGTGCACTGAATTCCCACTCACATATGCAGTGTTTGACATGAACATGTGTACATACATTAGCAAATGAATTCACTCCAATCCATTCAACTATTGATCCCTCAGTGATCTCTTAAACCTACTGCTGATCCAACCTGCTGCTATCTATTTACATATCTCTTTTGCATACCAAAGTAACACTGTCCCTGACACTTGCTCATGAATTATTCATTATAGGTATATTTACATAAGGTACAGAGCCAGGCCTCAACCTAAAATCTCCACCACTGGTATGGGAGTGACTTTCGGATGGGTCTTTGCTGTGTGGAAGATTTTTGCATTAAGTATTCTCTCTGCTCACCCCCTCCTCCTTCCCCCTGACGGCACTAATTAATTAGCTACTTTCAGCTTCTGCCAAGATCAATGGATTTGGCTACCCATGCAGACTAATACAATTCACAGAATGAGGGTCGAGTGCAGAAGCATATACATCCGTGGGGCAATTGTCCTGGGAGAGTGGCCTCTTCCTTCCGCCTTTTCACGGATCCTTGCAACTCAACTCTAGCAAGCAAAACACAAAATACTTAATGCAAAGCCTTTCTTGGTCTTAAACCTTGAGTCTTTCTACCAGCAAAAGGCCTCAGGAGACAATAAGTTTGTTTTTTCTTTTCTTTTTTTGTCTTGTTTTGTCTTTCTGTGTCTCATGAGGTCAGTGGTTGGTCAAGTTTGTCATCTTTATACAAAATGCTTCACTGCACCTTCAGTATACTGGAGGGAGACAAGTTTATTTATGAGGCAGTTTCTCATATATTCATTTATTTGTGGCAGTAGCCATATATAAATGAATGTATCCATTTGTATGACACAAATTGATTTTCTATTTTTGGAGCTGCACACCTTGTCCGTACACTGGCCCTCATTCTGTGACATAGCCCACCCAAAGACATGTGGACACACATGCGCTGTGAACCATTCTACCCATTTTTGAATGGTGTCTCTCTGTCTCGGCACTCCCTATGTCTACACTCAAGAGGTGCGGTCCTGCCATCTCCGTTTTAAAACCTTAAACACTTAAAATCTACATGACTTTGTAAAGTACCAACCATCACTTTAAAACTGAGGGATGACACTTCACGGTGCAAAACATCCTCAAACCCAAGGCCTAAAGAAATACTAGAACACCCCTTGGAGTTCTGTATAAAGTTTATGTTTGACAAGGATGGAACTTATTTTTATGGCTTCTTGCATATACATTTATAATGGATGCTTTTGCATAACTAAATAAATTCCAAAGTTCTGAGGGGAAAAAATCTAATCATTCAGGCACTTATGCATGCATACATCTACAAATTTATATAAATATATTGCTAAGAACAAGGCAGCTTTTTTGTTGATGTATTTAGGTTAGAAGCGCTGTATAAAAAAATCTTAGTATCAAAAGACGCTGCTTTGTGACAATTACTGATCAGTTTGTTGTTTTCTGATTGATGTATGGGTTGCGAGACCAGAGATTATTTGAAATATGACGCTGCACATGCTAATTTTATGCGATGTGAACTTAAATTCACCTTTCTGCAAAATTTAATGTCACGTGAGAAAAGCAAAGCACCTCAAACTGATTGTGCATTCTCTTTTTTTCTTCCTGTCTTTTACTTGAAGACACCCACAGCCCGAATGTGAACTGCAGCATCCCTACAGCCACTTTGTTTACTTGCTGCCTCTCTCTGTTTTGCTACACCTAATATGATGAAGAGAGCATTTTGAGGCGTGAGGTGGGGGGATGGGAGTTACAGTGCGTATCCCACGAGAGGCTGTGTGTCTGGACCCTTTGGTAAAACCTCTCCTTGCTGCCTTTTTCCCTTAAGAAGAAAATTGTATTTGTGTGTGTGTGTGTTTGTGTGTGTGTGTGTGTGTGTCACGTGCTAACTACACAACAAACACATAGGCGATGTACATACAAACTTGTTCTCGCATGCATAGTAATGCACACACACACACACACGTGCACACTCCAAATCTACATGGATTTGATGACGCTAAGCAGCAGGAGCCCCTGGGAGCAGGCTGTCTTGACAAAACAAAACAGATGTTTATGTGCACAATGCCATCCTAATGTCAGCAGCCATGCTCTTATCCTCTGTATTAATCACACAGTTTTACTATTTGGGCTTAAATTTCTGTTCTCATTTGATGTTCCCATCTCTGTGCTGTTGAGTCACATGGGATAAAATGTGTGATATAACCACCTGTGTCACCGCTGGGATGTTGAGAATTTATGCTGTCAGGTTTCATCATCTGTTTCAAATGCTTGTTTATATAGCAGCGGGATCTACTTCTCCATTGACAATTACTGACAGTGTGCCCTTGAGCAACACCTTTAACTTCCTTTGCTGTGTGATTGTTGCAAGTGGAAAAAACTCAGCTTGACTAAGTGTCTGCCGTGACTCAAACTGACAATAGCTGTGCTGCAGAATAACTCTTTAAACTCACCTGGATAAATAGCAAGTGTCTTCAGATGCTTTCTAAATGACTGGGGATGTAGCCATGGGTGGCAATACAATCTCACTTGTACATGCAGTAAGTGAGATTACACTTCCTGAATATAGTTGTTGGCACTAAAGTGCCACGGTTGAAAAATATTTAATTCATACATCAGCTTTGCTTGAGCGTGCCCTCTTTGCTCATGCAGTAAGCTATAGTACTGCATGTATTTGGTGGTAAAATTGTGGTCTGCACATTTTTAACACCAAATACCATTTTAAATAATAATGTGCAAAAGTCTTGAGTCACTTATTTCTTCTTATTATTATTTCTTGCTTCCAAGGAGCCATACTTTATTGTAATTTTTGCGGTCTCGAGTAATACTGTAAGTCTACAGACTTTTTTTTTCTGAATTCTTTAGAATTCTTTAGAATTTTTCAATGGACACTGGCTGGTTAGCCACTGGCTTAAGTCATTTAAATTTCTTCCCATTTCTTTAGCTGAATCCACAAACTCTTCCAAAGATAATACAGTCTGACAGGCATAAAATAGTATTTTTTGCATCAATGAAGTGATTCCTGAGGAACTATTAACTGAAAAACTGCATGGTGTGCAGTGTGACCTTAAAAATACTTGAGGAAACTGGATAAGTGATGGACAATAGGAGTGGCAGACCTAAAAAACGGTGTAGAGCAAATTAACATTATTTGAAAGTCATATGCTTATATGCTTGACAGGACCAGAGAGATGCAGCTGGAAATGAAAAAAGAAAAAAAGGCTGACGTATGCCAAATTACACAAGAACTGGACTGAAAGTCTGTGGCAACAGGTGTTTTTTTTTTTAAATCCAAATTTGAAATGTATAGTTTAAACCCTTATTAACAGTCAGTGTCTACAGCTAATTGTAAAGGCTCTGTCATTCCTTGGAGCTGCATTTCAGCCAGTGGTATTGGAGACTTTATCAAAATTGATGGAATTATAAACACAGAAAAGTACCATCAGATTTTGATTCACAATGTAATACCATCTGGAGAGCATCAACAGCTTAATCGAATCACAGTGATCCCAAACACACTGCCAGTGCAGTGAAGGTATATCTATAGATAGAAAAACACACAATAAAAGACTATCAGTCATGGATTGGCCTCCCCAGAGCTCAGACCTCAACATTATTGAAGCAGTGTGAGACCTTTACAGAGAACAGAACGAAAAGGCAGCCAATATCCAAAGAAGAGCTTTGAATTTCCTTCAAGAAGCCTAGAGAACTATTCCTGAAGACTACTTAAAGAAATTACAAGAGAGCTTGACTAAGAGGGTTCGGGCTGTGTTGAAGAATAAAGGATGTTGATCAAATATTGACTTTCAAGCTCATTAGAAGTTCACAGACTCTTGTGAAATGATGAGTCACTCAAGACTTTTGCGCAGAACTGTACACATACGCAGCAGTTATATTTTAGCTTTCATGAATGAAACTCTAGGTATAACACGTTTTTGCTGCAACTCTGCATTCAGGCTTTCAGCTTAAGAGGTACATCATGTCATGTAGTGGCACTGAGTGCCGAAATGTTCAATAACTTGTCCTAGTTTTGCTCAAGACAAAGTGGCCCCTTCACTTTTTGTTGAACTTGTGACTCTCTGGATATTGAACTTGTGACCCTCACTGTCAGACCACTGCCTCCTCTGTGTAAAGGAAGCGCATAAAACTCTCAGTCTACCCCCGGTCGATGTCATTTATTGAGTCTACTGACGTACTGTGGCAGCATTACTTCTGCAACACTTGTTTATCTGTGAAAGTGATAGCAGCCCATGCAATGCCTCCAACCTGGCACATGAGATTAGTGTCTGCTCTCTCTGCTGCCATGCCAATCAGTTCAACAGAGACAGAGGGATGGCAGGCCACCCTCAAACACACATGCAAACATCACGCAGACGCACACAGCATCACCACTCCCCTCTGAAGAGCCAGATGATGGCACAGGACTGGTGTGCTGGTGACAGTTTTTCTTGCGAGTCAACATGAGGAATACAATGGAGCGTGTTTAGCCAGAGGGTTGGGGGGCGGGGGGTTGGGGGTACAGACACAAGGGGAACGAGGGAGTAAGAAGGAGAAAGTTAGAGAGATGTATTGTACACACAGTGCACATTGCAGATGTCTCCTCTATCCATCTGCTGTGCTGTAAGAAAAGCAGAAGTTTGATTTTTTTTCCCTCCCCTCTTGTTACACATCGTCAGTCAGGATGTGTGTGGAGCAGAATTTAGATGACTGATTCAGAGCACTATTAGGCTATAGGAACAGCCCACACATGGTGAACAAGCTGCAGTATGAGCATTGCCTCCAACATACGTATTTCATAATCATTTGCAGTAGACAGTGTACTTTTCTATGTTGTTGATACATCTTGTAGGTTTACATGCTATATTGATTCGGGTGATGGTAATCTCTGTATGTACAGTATCTTTTCATGAAATAAAATTTTAAAAATTCTTACCAAGATTATTTCTTTTCTCAATATAACAGTTAACACGTAACATAGTGCAGTAACGTTCAGTGACCTTTACAGAAAGGCAGGGACTAAGTCAGGTTTGCTTAAAGGTACTATTACAAACCTCTTCAAACTGCACTCTAACTACTCTACATTACACACGCTGGCCAAGCTGATTAGTAAGAGAAAGCTCATCTGGTAAGTTGATAAATAGTGGTCATTTGCTTGCTAATGCTAGCTCTGTTTTGACAAATGCACAGACCATACTCATCTCAAAGCAGTGAAAGCAGAGCCAGAAGCTTCTCCAGTAAATAGATCAGAGGTTTATCCACAATGCACATGCACAACCAACCAAAAAAAGATGCTGTCCTCGCAGCTTCACCAGGCTGCTGTTAAAGGGACACAGACACGCCCGTGACAATCAACAGAAACTCAAGCAGACTTAAGCCTGTGTCCAGAGTCAATAACTGAAAGCAGCCACTAGATGTCAGTAATATAAATGATAGAGGCAAGCAGGTGAGAATGTTTTGAGATGAAAACAATGGTCGCTTTCCCTTTGGTACATTTTAATTGATGCTAGGGCTGAATAATTATGGCCAACATGATTTTATATATTGCAATATATCAACATAGTTCAACATGAATTGCAGCTATAAAACCCACTTTAAATTGCATTTAGTGAATTTTCAGTATCTTAGTCTTTTCAAGCTTATCTTGATTCACATTCACATTATCTTAGATGTAAAACATTTGCAATAAGGTCTGGAGCATCCTTTAACTTACAGTTGGAGTCCATTGTCATACACATCCATTGTATTGAATAATAACATACAGTAAGATACAGGAAATCTTTCAGAGGCAGATAACCAGACAGCTGCCTTACTGTCCACATCAGCCGGATAATAAGAAGTTAGCCTACACATTTTATTTGTAGGTGATAATAAATCCACAGTGTCCAGTGAAGAAAACCTGAGGTCCACAGAGGTCTATCTGCAACAGAAAACTTTGCGTTTCTCTCATCTCCTGCTGTCTACACATTTCAACCTGCTTTCTGCAAATTGCCATGCTTTGGAAATGATCTGCACCACTGCAAAACCTTGTTTTGAAAATAAAAAGCTATTGTCAGAATTGACTGAAGGGACACAGTGAGTTTTTAAAAGGAATCATCCAAACCTGATTTACAAAAGCCTCCTGCAGTCTATATTTTACTAAATTTTACTGCATAGCTTAAAGCTGTAAATGCGGTACCAAAGCTTTAGCTGACTCCTTTAGCTCTTCAGTCCTCACTCTAAATGTTCAGAGTATAGTCCCAACTATCTCCTTAATAATAGTGGCATATTTTTTTCTTTCTGCCTTTATTTTGTACTTCTCTCTGGTATTGGATCATACTAAAACATCTGTCAAAAGGCAGGAATTAATGGGACAGATGTGAAGTGTGTTAGATTAATATCACAAAAATTCTAACATAGTACTGTTCTCCTGCATCTCACTGGTCTGAATTGCATAAAACATACATTTTAATGAATTCTGGTTATTATAGATTATTGATTTATTAAACAGACTATGCCTTTGTTTGTACATTAGCACATCTTCCGTGGCTCACCAGTAAAACTTCCCCTCTTTTAGATGTATTTTTACATTTGCAGCCTCACATAAATATGCACCGCATAGTATCTGGCCCACAGAGTCACACTGGCTAAAATACACCTATATCATCATTGACATCTAGCTAGTGGCAATATGTCAATAACAGTATCATTTACTGTTATTGGGTATCATTTACCCATTATCAGTCATAACCAGAACAACAAAGATGTTCTAAAAATGAGAAATAATTCACAAACCCTGTGTAAAAGCTAAAATAGTTTGTGCTTTCATTTTTCTGTTGCTGTTTTGTTTGGTTTAAGATTTAAGGGAACATGATGGTTTGGGTTGAATTTCACCTTTCATATTAAAATGCTAATTTCTCCCAAACATAATTTCCTAGCATATTTGTGACGGTACCAATCACCATTATGATTACACATCCTCGGTTACCATAGTTATCCATCCTACAAGAGTGATGACACCAGCACTTTTCCCCACAGATGTTGATGGATCCCTGTTGAACGCTACCAGGCAACCCCACCACATCACAATGTGTCAGTATGTGACAACTGGGGAGGTGAGAAAGGGCTGCATTTTCAAGAAAACATTTCTTGGCAAAAACACTAAGATCAGCGAGTCTGGTTAACACAGAGTCTAGAATTTCTTGTTTCTTGATGTTTTTGTGACATTTTTAAAGTAAATCTTCTTACCAATTGTGAAAATGTCAAAAAAACAAAACAAAACTGAAGGTAATCAGTGACATGTGAAGAACTGAGAAGTTGTGTGCATTTGTTTGACGCAGATGCCCCATCTCTCCTCTGTGTCACTGCACGTAAACCCATTACAGCTGCTGTAGATGTATGTGTTTTGAGTCAACTTCATTCAATATGTTTTAGAGTAATTGAGGGAAGATTGGAAAATCTGGGGTCTCTGAATTGCTCACCATCAGCATTCCTGCCCAACTTAGTGGCTTATTTGTCATCCCATTGACACCTCTGATCACAGAGAAAGGTCGGCAGTCTATCATATTACATTATATCTCTCTCCTCCCCTGTATTGACACCGGTGGTTTGGAGAGGGGTGTGCTGGTGTGTTATTTGCTATGCATCTCATAGTGGAGTGCAGCAGAAATATTTGCATTTTTCACTCTGTGCTGGCCGGGCAGACAGTTAGTCACTAGAGACGGGAAGTAATGATAAAACAACAGAGAGAGATGTGATGATGTGCAAAAACAATGAAGTGAGGAGGGATGTGGGTGTGCATCAGTACATTTGTTCTCCTTGCTTTCACTGAAACTGTGACTGAACTGGCCTGATCTTTTTTTTTTTGTCACATGCAAAAAACCCCACACCACACCTATTTGTGCACATAGCTGTCTGTGCAGGTCCCTCTGTGTTCACCTGTCAGCTGGTTTTGCTTAATGTCATTTCCCATGTGCTCCTTCTCTGTATTTACAGCTTTTTCCATTTCCATCACTCTCTTCACTCTCCCGTCTTTAACGCATCAGCTCTCCTCCTCCTTCCTTGTTCCTTTCCCCTCATTTCTCCTTCCTGCCTCATCTCCTCCCCACAGGTCCTTTCTCCTTTCACTCGCCCAACACAGTAAAAAACACAGCGATGATAATGAGCGCTAGTTGGTATTCCCAGCTTGGCAGCTCCTCTACCGTCCTACTATGCTCTGCCTCGCTTCTTCTCTGACATTTATGTTTTCAATTAGGCACTCCACCGACGAGCCCTGTGCCCCTCCACCTTAACCTCTGCATCCCCCCCAAAAAAGAGAAAAAAAATGCATTAAGTAGAACACCTCCTGGGAATTTTTCCAAAACAACTGAGAAACAGCCAGGTGATGCTGGCAGCTGATACTGTGCATTTAAAGCAGTGTGGATCTCTCCTGCTGAAACACATTTTAAATGGCACATCTTCTGCAAAATGACTCTGACATTCGCACCAATTGGGGTAAATGCAGTCCACCAGCTCCCTGTCGATTTTCCATTTGGCAGAAAGTTGTTTTCCTTTTTTCCTTTTTTTTTTTTTTTTGATTGCGTTCAGGCTTCATGTGCTCTGTGCTTCCATCTCTTTATATAAAGCTATGTATTGCAGGGGAAGTGTAAATGTTTGTTTTGGGGCTTGGAAATGGTCAATCCTCTTTCACTGTCAGTTTGAGGGCTAAGAAATATTTCCCCAGGAGTTCTGTAATCTACTCCGAGTCTTGCTGCGTGTGTGACAGACTCCCCTCATTTTCACTCACTTATCCGGCAGCCTGTATGTGTGCGCAAGTGCGCTTTTTCCCTCCGCCACACATGTGCTTCTCTACTTCTCCTCCTCTCCCCCGTTGCACACTGAGCAGAGGTGAAGTGATGATGACTGAAGACAAAAATAAGGAGGGGAGAGAGGCTTGGCTCGCTGTTTGACTTTCCCATCTTGTTCCCATGTGTTCAGGTATTGAGAGTGTGGGTGTAGGGTTGAGCCTGCAATTAAGATTCTGCTCAGCCTGCCTACTCCAACGGCTCAATGGGGCAGGAATGAGCAAGCCCGTTGGTGATAAATGGCCCACATCGCTGTCCATGTCCTTCCAATATAACCTGGGCATTAATTACACCAATTGGTATTGCACTGTCATCAATATCCATCTGTACTGTGGCCCACATGCGCGAGAGTGCATGCGGATATGTGAATTTGTTCGATGTATCACTCTCACCGAGCGAATATTGGAGCGCTTGCACTGAGCACTGGAATGATTTCATCTTAAAAGCAAACTTCAGTCAATAACATGCACTTGGCTTGTTCAAAAAGAGTGAAGTACACACAACCAGATTTCAGTGACCGTTTGCTTTAAAGACAGCGCACTCTCATTTTATGCTTTTTAAGCAGCTGTGTTATTATGGGGTTTTTGCAAACATTTCTGGATTGACCTTTCTTACATTATCATTCACAGGTGTCTTTGCCTGCAAGCTATTTAGTTTTAAACAGTAAAAAGGGAAAAAAAAAGTTTTTTGTTTAATCCATCGGAGAAAGCGTCGAGTGTTTGATCATCTTTGTCAGAGTTACTTCGCACGAGAGCTGGAGAGTCTGGAGCTGTCAATCAAAACACATTGGGAGAGGAAATAAAAGGGAAGGAAAATATGTAACAAAGCAGTCCGGGCTGGTCTTATAACTCTAAGTAACTCTAAGTAACCATGAGACATAATCAGTGGCTTCGGTGTTGGCAGGGTGTTAAGCTTTGATTATCAGCTTAATATTTATGTGTGACACTCGACAAATCAAGTAAATGTTAGCTAATTGAACAGACATGCTGAAAAATAGCTCGGTATCTTGTAAAACGGACGTTATTGGTCCTGTCATGTGACGCATCGCAATAATGAGACAAGCTGCAAGTGACAGCTCTTTTTTGCAAATGTGAAAAAGGGCCTACTGACAGTTGAAAAAGTACACTAGATTTACTGAAGTGCAGTTAAGTGCAATTGTGAGGTATTTGTACTTTGCTACCTTGTTAGTTCCACAAGTTAATCAGAGGTTTTCAGGTTG
This sequence comes from Pelmatolapia mariae, assembly GCF_036321145.2. Lineage (NCBI taxonomy): Eukaryota > Metazoa > Chordata > Actinopteri > Cichliformes > Cichlidae > Pelmatolapia > Pelmatolapia mariae. Next base: position 77,739,714 of record NC_086229.1, read on the forward strand.
TTAAGTTTTAAAAATGTCTCCAAATTTATATATATATTACAAATTAATGTATGCTGTTTTATTTTCTCCTCTGAGCCTTATTATTCAAAATCATTCATATATAAGAGGTCCTTTATGGGAAATACGTTCAGGCAGCTCATCTTTTAAACTACGCATCTGTGTTTAACACAATTACAACTATCCGAATATCACCTTGAAAAATGTGTCTTCAACCTCTGTAAATGTAGCTGACCCAAATAAAGATTCATTGTTTTAAGACATTTAATCCAACAAGAACTGACCTCGTGAAGTTATTGTACTGCTTTGAATTTACTGACCATAATTTGCTGTGTTTGCCAATTCAGCACTAGCAGTACATTATAGGCAGAAGAAGGTGAAAAGAGTGCAACTACCTAAAGTGACTTTGGTTCGAAACTCAGACCATCTGGCCTGTCACTTAACCTGCACCTTTATGTTTGCTCCTTGTCCCTCGAACCTTTACCGTACCAGCTCTGTCATTCTTTCTTAATTAGCAGAGGTACATTTCACGAAGTACATTGTAAGATGGATTTATTGTTGGCGTTGGTGTCAGTGCCAGGTTCAACTGACCAGAAACCTTTGAGAACCATATGGTGAGCATGCCGATGTCATTCTGAAGTCTTTGGGCAGTTAACTTACAGAGGAAGTCGATCTGATGTCTTTAGCATTCTAATTTTGTGCCAGAACTTAACCCTTATGCACTGTTCAGGTCAAATTTGACTCATTTTGACTAACGACAGCAGCGAGAATACCCTAAATGTCAATCTTTTACCTTGAAATTTGATTATAGTTCCTTACACTGTCAGGAGTGTTCCTGCCACATTTGCCCACATTACTACAGAAACAGGCTGAGCTTTGAAACAGCAGATTAGCGACCATGTATGGCACACATAAGAAACAGAGTTCACACAGAGGTCAAAGGGCACCTTGATAGAATGCACACCTGTACATTAACAAAATAATCTAAAAATAAACAAATCAGATTCATTTTTTTCTGATTTAACTGAGATTAAATTAACTCAGAGCTAACTGAGATTAAAACAGAGGTTATAAGAGGGGTTGTAGGGGTCATAAGATTATAACAGCACCTGAGCTGCCATTATGTTACATTATACCCACACTTGCAAGCTTACAATTGGTATTTTTTATGATTTCTGTTCTAAATGTTAATAAATGTTGAAGTTTATAATTTTAGATGGTAGTTACGAGGATTTTATTTATGATACAGCAGTGAATGAAGCATTTAATGGTTTAATGGTTATATAATAATAATTCTCAGCAGTTACAGAATTTTCTTGCCATTTTCACTTCATTTTCACTTCTTCATTTTCACATAAAACATATTATAGCTGATATGCTTTCATGTGTAAGTAAAAAAAGACATGACATTGTGTGATAGTTGACGCTTTTCTCCAAAAATGAGTGTTATAATAGCTGTACACAAACAAACAAACAAAATAAAAAAGTCTTCCGTCACTCTAAAAGCATAAATGAAGAATTATTCATCCATTTAATAATGTCAGACAGGCCATTTAAACAGATTTGTGATTCAAAATAGGGTACAGACACTTATTGTGATGAAAACCTTGGCCCAGGTCAAAATAACTGTGGAGGCACTTTTTAAAAAATATATTAAATGAGTTAAAATATGATTTATTTCAGGTTATGCTGTTTAACTTATTATCTGTTGATATTCATTTCTTTGGTATTTACTGTTGTATAGAGAAAAATTAATTATTTCCAAACCTTTCCCCCCTACTTGACAAATGAAGTTTGTGTGTGAAATCAAATAGAAAATGTCAGCTGCTTTGACCTTTGCACTGCGTGCAGTTACACTCATTTGTGAATACGCATATAAAAAGAAATATATGAGGAAACATTTTTGTCTGAGGTGTTGGGGATACTTCAATTTCATATGTCCTATATACGTTTAGCTAATGAGGAATTCCTTGGTGTTACGGTTAGTTAGCAATTTCAAATTGTGCTTTTCTGGTCATTCGACATTCAGTTTGATCAAAATCAAACGCAGCATGGTATTCGGCTAGCTATGAGGCCACAGAGCTGTGAACAGTGTGTGTACTGCATCATGCATATTATGTTGAGCCAAGAGGCTGTTCGTCAAGATTTATGCATGACAGAAATGCACACAAAAGCACGAGCTCAACAAACTGCTAATCAACCTTAATCAGGTTTTGGAGTTATGACTCGTCAAGTTCAAGGAAAACACAATCCACTGACATCATCAAATTTCCCTGGCTGGGCTGGCTAAAAGAAACTTTGAGAACAGTCATTAAATATTGAAAGTCATGACAAAGGGCAGATTAAATTATTATAACTGATTATCCAAATTTGGTGAAAAATTAACAGCATAACTGATAGAAGCAACAGGCTGTAAGTATGTGGAGTGGAACATATAAGACATGAGTGATTTCTTACAAAAATGTATTTAAAATTTGAACACCAATATCTCAAATATCCTATCTTTTGTTCAGTCTAACATTGTAATATACAGTAGCTATTAAACTAATTCTAATACTGGTGGATCCAAATATAGGCACAAGTGCTGGCACAGTTTTATTACAGAAAGAATGAATGAGCAAAACCTAGGGACGCTCCCCAGTTGACCAGGAAGTGGAGTGTGAGCAGGCAGGTGCTTCTTCCAGGGGGAAACTGCAGCAAGCAGCCATTGACGAGCTTAACATAAGAATCTGACACACTGAGGAGACAGTAGGAAAGGGGACGACAGTACACAAGAGTAAATGGCATGTCCTTTTCTACTCTATTTGAGCACTCGATTAATAATATGGACAATTAGAGTAACCCCAAAGAGTTACTGCTACAAAAACTGTATGATCTGGTGAAAACTGCCAGTGGACCTGGTAAGAGCGGGACTGCCTGGCATTCATGCACACATGAGAAAGAGGAGGAAAAAGAAGAAAAAAGGTGTCCATTCAAAACTTCTGTTTTCAAACAGAAAAGAAGCTGTCTGCAAAAACAGGGGAAGGAGACTGAAACAGTTTGTTTCAGGCAAAACATGAAGTGAAGGGTTGCGTCAGTGACGAGTGTAAGATAACCAGACCAATATGTAACATCTTGATGCTTGCTCATTCATCCAGGCATGTAAAGACTGAAGAAGTCACTTGGATGGGTGATGAAACATTTCTCCGACTAAAAGCGCTCCATCCAGATGAACTGAATCAACAGAATCAACCTTTTGGGAGTCCAATAGTAGTCGATATGTATCTCTGTAAGATACATAAGATTTTTAGTTCACTAGCAGGGACCACATCCTCAATGGTTCTTGATAGAGAATGGCAGAATAAAGACAGGTCTATGCTGAGGCTGGGGTTTGGGGAGCAACTCAGTGAGGACTAGTGGTGACTCCTGGGCTGGGCAGATCCCCAAGTACTAAGGAGAGGGGTGACAACTTAAAACGGGGGAGGATGGGACACGATAACGAGAACGAACAGCCTATTGGAAAGCATATATATATATATAGTCATGGAACAGGAAGGGGAGTGTATGAATTTCAGATAAAATGTCCTCGAGAAGATTATTCCTAAGAATTCTGGTTTTAAATTAAATGCTTATTGGGATTTTTAATGTTTGCAATTGGAAAAAAAATGTTGCAGAGCCACCCAAACCCACGCCAAGTGAGGTTTTCTGACCCACTCGGCTGTGCGACAAGCAGTTGTGGCAGAGTCAAATATTTCTGATGATTCCTGAACAGAAAACCCTGGCTGTGATCTCATGTCATATTTCCTGTGTATCTCCTATTAGACTGTTTTTCAAAGGCATCACTTGGAATGAAAGCAATCACGGCATTCTGCTTCTCAATTCGACCTTTGCAAACAAACAGGAAAACATATAGGCTTCTGTGTTTAATACTCTCGCCCCCTTTCCTCCAGCTATACTACACCACAGAGGTCACCGAAATGGGGCCTATGGACAGAAATATCCCCTTTTGTCTGAGCAGCGGTGGATGGTTTGTCTTCCGAACTATATTTATGAGATCTCATTATTTTCATTTCCCATCCTGTCACTTAGTATTAGGTTTCTTCCGTTCAGTGCACACAGGAATAGCTCCACTCTTGATACGAAGCCAGGGTCCTCTGAAAGAAATGCATTTCAATAACAAAGGGATATATCACTAAGGATTGGCGGTTTAGTACCGTAAAATATCATTGATTTTGCTCAAATGCTTCAATCTTTTTACTGTGCAGGGATGTGCTCAGCTGAGCTGGAATGGAAATCAACATAAAATGGGCTACTTATTACAAGCAGAATGGGTCTCTTCTTTAGTCCCTCCCTAATAATTTTGCAAATGAAATTACAAACTGTTGTGTTCCCCAGCACCATGTAGAAATGGAAATGCACCAGTGTTAATTCATGCATGAAAGCATAGTTGGTGCTGTTGAAAAATTCCACTGATTCCAGACGCCGGAATCCACCGTGGTATTATTCATTAAGACAAGTGAAACGTTGGGAGTCTGCAAGTGTATCTCAAAACAGGGCCGACCATATGTTTAGTGTCAATATGACTTCACGGTTGCCCATGTGGAAAATAGCTCCGGGCCACAGAATGCACACTCGCACAGTGCTGTGTTTAGATAAATAATCTTGAACTGTGAAATGCGAAATAGGAAACGAGAGCCATGTCTAAAAATAATTTCCATGTATTGCTTCTTAATTGCGACAGAGAAGAAACTAAATGGTCGATTATGAAAAAAAAAAAAAAACAACAACTCAGGTCTGTTTTTGGGAATAGGGAAGAGTTGTCTGATTGTTTCCAATGCCCTTGGTGATTCTCCAAGGACTGGCCTGGCATGAAATTGGCAGAAGCATGGACCGGAGCGAGGAGTGAAGAAGAAAGCAAGAAAATAATGTGCAAGCGAGAACAGATATAACTGTGGGTAAAATGTCCAAGAGTAAAGGAATGGTGTGCAAGAGAGCTGAAATGATGAAAAGACCCAGAAAAGGGAGGAGGATAATTTGAGGTCTGCTGGGTTTCCTCCCAGCAATATACACTCCAGAAACTTTGCCGTTAAAAAAAAAGAAATCCTCAAAGTTCAATACAAATGACCAGGAGCCTTTAGCAAGACTCGGACACGGTAAAGCTTCTCATTAACGGGAGGGTTCACACCAAACGCGCCATTACAAATGCATTACATTTGAACATGTTACCCCTCGTTCTTCCGTGGTGTTACCAATAATTAGAAGAGATTTCTGGTTTCATCATGTGTGTCTTGTAGTAATAGAATGAACTCGCCAAATTAAAGAAGAACCACATGTTACCAGTGAAACTCAGTGAACTCGTTAGTCCTTCAAAACCTTGGGAAACTTTAACTTTACGCTATGATGGGAGTGTGAGATACATTTACAGTTTTGCTTGGCTAACCAGTTACATTGGTGATAACACGTCTTTCTCCCAATTACAAGTGTAGCGCTACAGAAGATGTTGCAAACTATAACAAGATAGAAAAAAAAATTAACGGCTTCAGATATTCCTGACTAATCACCAAGTAAAGCAGAAAATTCCCTCCAGCTTCCACCTTCCCTCCAGCTGGAATTTTTCCCAAAGCACTGCAGTGAATTTTGCATTTCAACTCATATTTCTACCTGCATTTGCATTCATCCTATTAAATCTTAAAGTCCCCTGCTTATCTGCACAGTTTTTTCTTCCTGTTAAAAGAACGCTTTGGATCTTTACCTTTTCAATATCAATCAAGAGCATAATCATCAACAATCAATACAGCTGGACCTTTCAGACACAGCCTATTCCCCAAGACAAGGATTGTCCTTTCTTTTATTCCCCACTTCCCGGGAGACCCCTTGCCACTGTGAGCTTGTGTTCCACATGGCCTCTCTCACAGCTCCCTGCTGTTTTTATGGACCCGTTTCATTAGCCACCTAGCTCGAATAGTCCCAGAGGAAAGCCAGAGGGGCTCACTGTTTACTAAATGTACCTTTTACTGCACATCATCCTTGTAAAAGATGCAAAAGCCTCTATTTAGGAAGAGGGAGCTAAACGAGAACGTGCTAATGGGATTGGCATTTCACAAAAGGCAGATTTGACTTCATGCTAATGTGATTGTACTCTCTCTCTCTCTCTCTTTGCAAGGAGACCAGAATGAGGTGGGTGAGAGTTTTCTAGAGGACATATGTGTTCAACCTACTTTTCAAAGCAACCAGGTTTTTGCCTTTTTTTTCTCTTTATGGGTAGTCATTTTCATTTTTTGTTTTATATATGAGGCAGTCAACTGACCTACCAATTGCTTACTTTTGAGGTGTTCAATATATATATATATATATATATATATATATATATATATATATATATATATTTCTGTGTTTTAAGTTATACTGAATGAAAGTGATTGACTTAAGTCACCGTTTTGCAGGCTTTCATAAACTTTGGTTCTTCCCCTGTGCACCTCATCCCCGTCTCTGTTTTTCCCCTCTAAATTTCCACACTGCCCTCCATTGCGATTGGACTAATCAACCTTATCAGCTGTTCGACTGTGGAGCACTACCCAATTACAACCTCAGCGGATCTCAAGACACTGACGAGTGTGGGGGTATTACTGTCCAATCACATATCCAGCTCTGACACTCTGCTACGGGCTCATCGACTCGGCCTCCTAATCCTGTTCCAAGTATCAGCCTGACATGCAGATGGAGTTGATTCTAAGTGTCTCCATTTGTTTTTCTGCAGTGGCTGATGTACAGACTCAGGCACTCTCACTTCTTTCTATCTGCTGATTAAGACCGATCCTCCGGCAGGCTGAGCCAAAGCTAAATTAATCATCCCAGAAATGGGTTACGTGTCAATTTTTTGGTGATAAGTGTTGCGCTGGATAATGGCTGTCATGCTATGTTGGATGAGGGAAAAACAGAACAGGTAAGGAATGACTTTACTCCTGACGCAACCAGTATGGATTTCAGTGATATGGATTATGCTCCGTGTGCTGCTAATGCAACTGAATATGATAAATTTCTTTTTTTGACATTTGACATACAAAATAGCACTTTAGTTGGACAGGTTTTCCAATGAACCAAATAACAACCTACAAAATGAAATGTCTGTTTGGGCTGATTCTTGGCATCTGAAACTAAACCAGAGCGAGAGGGGAAATTTGGGTTTTGCACATAAACAACCCCAAAAGGAAAGTGAGGGCAAGAAAGTTGTTTTCATCTTGTAGTAAACAAAACATTCCCCTGCGGGGTGAAATCTCCTCGAACATCTGGCTCCATTATAGGCCCCTGTCCAGTCTGCACTCGCTGTAGAAGCTAATTAGAAAGAGAGAGCAGATGAGGGGAAAGAGTGAGGGCAGAGAGAGGAAGACCCAAGATAGAGCTCCAGATTTTTCAGGCCAGTAATACACGACCCACATTTTCTTTAAAACCACTTACATCTCAGAGGTTTCTTGAGAGCTACAAGGCAACAGATGAGAAAAAGAAAAACAAAAAAACAAAAAAAAAAAAAAAGGAAATAGACTGGTCCTCATCTGTCATAAAAAAGTGGTTAAGGCATTCACTAAATAGATTGCTGTTTTTGATGTTATCTTTACAAAATTGTGGCACAAGTTCAACTCAAAACAGCCCACACCATCAAGCCCTGTTTGAAAAAATTAAAATACTAAAAAGATGCTAAGGTGGTCGATGCCATTGATGTCACTGCAGCATGAGTTATATTTTAAAAATTACTGAGTGATAGTGTTTGTTCGTCCTAAAAACAGAACATGAGAGGCTACACATCCAAATCCTTTATCCACCTGAGGCCTCAAACAGGCTAACGCTATATGTGAGAAAGTATGCTAGCTTGTGTCGATCCCACGAGAATACTGTTAACTTCAGGTAAATATCCTTCCAAACTGTGTTTGCTTCAATATTAACTGATGCAGATCACGAAGGGTTGATTTCAGACACTGTAAAACGTTTTTTTTCCATGAACTTAAATGTATTTAGCTTGATGATAACAGAAGTGTCAGAGACTGGGGGACTGACCAGCTTAGCCACTCGTCCATTTGGAAACCTGTGAAATTGATTGCTAGAAGGTGCTAGACTGCTGCATTGAACAATTGCATTTTTCAATGTTGGTACAATCTTGTTTATTTTTAAGGGTTTTGCACTAGTAGCTAATACTCTTACAAACTTCAAGCTACTAAACACTGGCAAGTTTGGATAATGAGTTTGGAACGGATTGGGGGACGGGGGACGGTCTTACACATGAAGGTGTGGTCATTAGTGTGGGCACACCTTCTGATGAGCATTGAGCTTGAGTTGACCAAAAAGTGCACACAAACACTCATGGAAGCAGCAGCGCTGTCTTAATTGACAACATCCTGAGAGAAATCTGCCCACTGGGCCTGAACGGCTCCTTTGAAAGGCCCTTTGACAGAACTGCGGGCCATTCACTCTGAGGAGCAGAGGAGCGCATCACCTCGCATTTCCGCCTCATGGCTTGTTGGAAATACTTCAGGAGAGGATGTTAGAAACCAATCTCTCCCCAAAGCCCTCATGACAAGCCGAGATTGCTGACGCATACACTTTGATAGCTGAATGTGACGGGGCCCTCTCCAGCAGAAGCTGTGGGAAAGAGAGCGCACTGTCGAGCAGCTCACCAAATCAGCTTCTCTCTCCTTATACCACTTCTGAAAGCTCAACAATTTACCTTGCAAGCAGAACTGCTGCACTGTGCATGTGTATTCTGCAGAGTCTGCACCACAGAATCATAAAATCCTATAGGCACCAGCCTTTGCCTCTTACATTTCAGGCCGCATTAGGCAGCTCTAGGCTCTGCATTGGCACCGTGCTTATACTGGGAGACCAACCAGGGTGTCAGCTGAGCAGCTGAGTCATGCTGTATGCCAGAATCAATATCTGCATCTCAAGTCAGTGGCAAAAATCTCTGTGTGACTTTTGAGTTTGTTGGAAAAAACTCAATTCAGAATTGGTGCTTTTGCCTAACTTCTGAACTTACTCCAAAATTCAATCTATTACTCTGAAACCAGTCGCCTTTACCCAGCAATTACAGTGAACATCTTCATAAATACATTGGAATTTGTTTTGTGGAGTTTAAGTGGAGTACTTTGTAACATCAGGATTCATCAGGAGTGTTGTTGTAGTAGTAGAAATGGGCAGATTGCATGTGTGGGGGTTAGATGAACTCTGTGCTGGTAAGATGTGTTCCTTTGTAACTGTCCTCTCCTAAAGCCATAAACTGATAAGTGTAAATGTGGCATTTTTATTTCTAATTGTAAAGGTCATAAAATGTTTTTGATTACTTACAGCACAAAAAATATACTTTTAAATGCTGTTTGGTATTTATGCATTAGTATATTTCTATGACTATATATTTTCTGTGATTTATCTTTGTGGCAATTTAAATTTAAGCAATTAGCAACTTACGAATGTAATTTCTTCATATCTATTTTAACTTTATCACACTTTTCAATTTTGTGTTTGAAACGGCTAGTGTGGGAAAACATTCAAATGCTTGAATAATTTTTTTTATGTAAATTTTTTTTTTACATTAAGAATTAGACGGGAAGGGAAGAGAGGCCTGCTGCCATCTGTGCACTGATTTTGCTGTTTGGTCTTATCGTCTAGATAATAAATTCAGCTTTGCAACTTGTTCCTGTTTGTTGACACAGTGCAGTCAACCAGCTGATATCTGCTACATATGCAAGATGTCATGAGTCAACCCTGATGTAGTGTCGTTTTCATCCATGATGACACACTATGAGAGTTAAAGCGATGGTCTGTCATCCAAAACGCCCATTTTCATTCCTGTCCCAAAGCCAAGCCTTATGTCACTGGGTTTGAGCTGATGTTGTGTAGTCTGAATGTGGCATAAGGTGGTCATAAACTAGCATATATTAGATCCAAAGGCCACTGCAATGCTTTAAGAACCCGATATGAAAAGTTTTCAGGTTAGGCTGATTAGTTGGCAGGAGCTTAACTTGCCGACGCTGCCATTCTAATCAGTGGTGGCCAGCGTGGCCAAATTAACTGCTAAAACTTAAGAATATATTTGAGGAATTAACATCACTTGTGCAATGCAATTTTCCAACTTTAATTTATGGAAATAGTCATTAACAAACCTACTCAGGTGAAAACAGTCTTAAAGCTTTCATTACATACAATATTTATGAAGAAGTCATCCAATTAGTAGCGCGCTTCTTAAGTTGAATTCAGGCGGAAGATGAAGCAAAATTCAAACGTGCAAATGCATGCATCAGGATCGGAAGACAAATGAGAGAAAAATGAAGGAATGTTGTTAAACTTCCTGGAAGACTTGTAACACTGACGATAACACTGTAGCAGTTTTTTAGCCACTTGAATATGGATTTAATCAAACGCAAGTTAAGAAGTAAATCCCGAATTTGGCACAGATTATACAAAGCATTGCACGATGCTAATTCATCAGTACTGTCTAAATGAGCTAATGTTTCGAAACCAGCTTTATTTTTATTGGTGAATAAATCTATACAACTTTACTGACCCTTTACTGACCCTCCTCGCACGTGTTCGGAGCCACGCTGTTATCTCTGTTAGCCACATTAATGCACACCGGTGTTGCTGAGTTACATGTATCTCGCTAACCTCCCACTGTAATTCTGTGAGCCGAAACGCCGCTTGGATTAAGCCTGTGGCCCTAACCTTTCCCTCTAGCTGCGGAGAGAGCAATTTGCCTGATTCTGTCGCCGCCGTGGGTGGCTCCCCTCCCGATGACATCTCCTGCTGTGTGCCCAGCGTCGCAGGCCAGCTCGCTCCCTGAGGGGTGATCAAGATGCCAGAAAAAAAGCTCACTAACACCTGCCACCGAGAGCATTGTGCTGATTAAGGGAGAACTTTGACTCTCAGCCGACAAGAGCAGAAGGAGAGGGGGAGTGCGAGAGGAAGACAGTGAGGGACGGGGGAAGCTAACGGGCCCATTGGGGGTCAGGGGCAGCAGTCTTGTTATGCTGACAGGATCGCCAAAGTCACGGCACTTTATTGCTTCGCTCAAGCATTCGATTTGCATGCAACACAAAGATTTATTTCTTACGTCAGTGGATTCAGTCTTTCTAAAGCTCAGAGCTTTTAAAACAAGCGTGCGAAGCACCGAGGTTGAGGAGCGGGCAGAGCGTGCACGAGATGCTCTAGTTCACACTTTGTAAATTGGCCAGTAATCCCGGTGAGAACATGCTTCAGCTGCTTGTACATCCAGACAGTGTATTTTATATGCTTTTAACGGAGTCTCCCACAGATGATATTCGTAATGAGCCTTGCAGGAAGCCCCTGTCATCATTAGAAGGCCCCAGGGGGAAAAATTGGCTCGACTGCTTCCCGTTTGACCCTGCCTTTTTATTCGACAGACAGAGGGGATGAGGTGGGCTCTGCCCAGTGAGGCTGCGGTGTGGGTGGCTCTGCTATTGGAAGTCAAGAAACCCGGCGGTGGCCCTGTTGGTAATGACCAGAGTGACCACATGCAGAGAGAATCCGCTGACCCCAGAACGGCCGTGGGTGATAAAAATAGAACGGGAAAGGATGGAGTATCAGAGGCAACACGGATGGTCAGGCTATCCTTTACACTGATGTTTGTTCTTCCTTATATGTATTGATATTCAGGATGTGCCTGCGAATAGTCACTTAGCTGAGCAATTGCACACAGAAAAAAAAATGTTATTTGTTTGGCACAGTCCCTTTCAAAAAGCAATCTGTATAATTTGAGTATGCCAATTATTCTCAACAACTAAAAAGAGTATTAATGAATATTAAATATTTCTCGTGCTTTTAAGACCAGTGGGAAACCTTTTTGTGTTTTCTTGTTCTTAATTAACCCCTTCCTCTACTGAATCTACTGTTTGAGATCCCCTTTAGTTTACAGGATTACAATTACATCCTAATCACTGTTTGCAGCCTTTTCTGTGTTTGTGTAAGCTTCTAATCACTGTGTTCTGTTTTTTGGGGGGCTCCATGCTGGGTTTCATTAAGGAACAGCACTCCCCCACCTCCAAACTCTGAACCATACGGGCTCTGGGATGCTACTGGGAGATTGCAGGCAAGATCTGTTGATTGTAACTCATTAAGCTGAGGTAATTAGTGCCTGTGAGATAAGTTTAGTAAGATTTGGTGACATTTTTTTTCTTTTTTTGCTGTGAAGGTACCACTGTTTGAAATAACCATTAGCAGTAATTACAGCAAGGCGGAAAAAAGAAAGGGCTATTCTGAGAACATGTTGCACAGCTAGTTTACAGCCAAATAATGTCCCCCCTCAGATTAGCCTGAGGAGCAGCCTCTGTAGTTGGACAGTGTGTGAATTTCTAATGTAGTTCCTTTATTTATTTATTTTTTAATTTTTTGAAGTATCAAAAGAAATTCAATATGTTAGAATTCAAGGATAAGAATCGTGCAGTATATGCAAATGTTAATATTATGTCTTGTTTAACAAAAAGATCTTTTGTATTGGAAGCCTTTAGCGTAAATCCTAATTTCCTTTGACTGAACATCATGTGGGCTTACGTTGCACAAACACTTGAATTAACAGGCTTTATTGTGCAATGCAATCTGTGGAGTCACATTCATTTAAACAAAGATAAACCGTTTGCGCTTGCATAAAAATTCTCTATATGGAATGAAATAAGGTCTCTTTAAATCAGACTTGGTCGTGATTGTATTGCAAAGAAGAATTCTGCAGTTCTGGGGCCATGCATGGTCAGGGGAGGATGCAGGGAAAACATAATTGCAAAAGCTAGTCAAGCCTAACAAAACATTGCTTAGAGCCTGTATTACTATTGCTTCTGAGCGACCCTTTTTTTTTTTTGTCACTCCCATTATTCACAGTCTATGCGAACCAGGCAGGAATTAGTTTATTGTAATTCTAGAGCGGAGTAATTGTGAGGCAATAGCTACAGGAGGAGGAAAAATGACTGAGACAAAGGTATTTGTGTGAACAAAAAAAGCTTAGAATCTGCAGCATCTCATTTACTTGTGTTTCTCCCAATAGGCTGAAAGTTTAACTCATACATATAGAAAGATCGTTGCACATTCTGTATGCCTTGAGCACAAAGCAGCCATCCATGGCACAAAAAAGAAAAGAAGGGAGAAAAAAGAGAGCATGTGGGCGCAGTGGGGCCATAGACCTACTGGAGACAATATACCATTTTAATCAATGCTGCACTTTATGAGAATGACACCTGCTGAGGCACTTTTTCAACTTGAAGAAGTGCCTCAACTTAAATGATTATTTTAATCCATGGTGTGTAATTGTAATTGGCAAAGGTAATATTGGATGGATGTAATTTAGATCTCTATTACCTTTAATGTTCTTCTTTGAACGACTACAGAACAGTTAAGGAGTCCGCGAGGAATCGAGGTACCACCTGGATAGAAAAGGCTGAAGTCCATACGTTCCCATAGCTACATATGTACTTGTATCAGCAGCATTCTCATATGTGACACACACACACACACACGCGCGCGCGCGCACACACAAACTTCGGCTATAATAAGCGCAACACACTCATTGTAATATAATCCAATAGAGGAGGAAAAATCACCACATTATTGGATAGAGGCAGAAATGCCCATCTTGGGTACATGCCATCTGTCTCTGGGAATCAATCAATCGCCTCAACCCTATTACACCATCCAACTGAACGAGGGGAGAGACAGAAGGGAGGCACTGAGGACAACTGTAGTCTCCGTCTGACCAACTTTGCACAGCTTAGGATCTCTGAAATTTATTGTCAGTCAACTTATTGCGGCTTCCTGCAGCTTACGATGAAATGACACACCTGATATCAAAACAAGGTCCAATACAATCCATCAACTACACGCCAATCACACAAATCCACTTTATTGTCTTTCATTTCCTCCACACATCTGGTGCCACTTCTAATCGTCGGTGCAATGCTATAAAACCGGGCCCTTTGAATTCACCATAGCTTACACTTCAAATTCTTAATGGGCAATTTAATGGCTGTTTGGGATCAGGCAAAGAAAACGATTAGCTACAGACACTTGAAGAGCGCACAGTCTGCTAAGGCAGGTGTCACCGTCCCCCCTTCTGTCCTACAGGTGTGAATCTCCCTCTGATAACTCTCTTCTCTGCCTATCAGGTGTACTTACCTGTTTCCAGAAGTGGGTTAGGATGCTACTGATCTTCACTCTCCTCCTCTTCACTCGTTGACAGATTGTTCTTCTACTCTGTGTAGTAGTACAGCTCAGGCCTTGTTAAACCTAGACGAGATTATCAGTTTACCTGTGAACATGCTTGTCTTGATCCTACTTGCAGAAATCTCAGCTGGTGTGCTGTTAGGAAGATTTACCAGACTTATACCTGTCTTAACTAGTGTTTCTCTTCCCCAGTTAGAAATGTACCTGTTCTGGAGCCCTCGGAAGCTGGATGTTTTTCCCTGTGAAAAAAAGTCAATGATGTCGTGTTCGGAGAGTACTTAGCCAAGTTATGGTAAATAGACTGGTTCTTATACAACGCTTTTCTACTCTGCTTAAGCACTCAAAGCACTTTATACATCCACACACATTCACACAAGCACTTTTTTCTTGGCCTAAGTGCTTTCTATCTGTCATTCACACACATGTGAACACATTGGGACCAACTTAGGGCTCAGTATCTTGCCCAAGGATATCGGCATGCAAACTGGAGCAGCCAGAAGTTGAACTAACAACCTTACGATTAATAAATCACCTGCTCCTGATCCACAGCCAGAGAGTTGTAGTTCTGGAAAATCTGGCAGTAAAATAGTGGTATTTTTTTTTTTTATCAATTTATTAAGGCCTGTTAAACTATTTTCCTACTATTGAGCCCTTTAAGGGAAAGCATAACAGACAGTTCCTTGTTTTGCAATATTAAAAGAAAGTTGATATGAATCTACACCGCAATTTGACTGGTTGTTTTCTTCGCTCCACAGCCGAAAATAAGAAAGAGAGCTGTGTCTGTAGTGGGAGGTCAAGACGTCAAGAGCAGTGCTGTCCATACATTTAGATTTTAGGTGTCCTTTTTAAATGTAAAAAAAAAAAAGACAGCAAAGAAGAAGTTGCTAAATCTAGTAACAAAGTTGTTAAGTCGGCAACAGCAGGGATGAACTGAAGAGCGATGATCACTGCTGTAAGTGAGAGTGAGCAGGATGTCAGACACCCAAGCTGAGACAGAAAATATAAACATAAAAAAATTCATAATCTGAAAACTGAGAAGCGTTTTTTAAAGTAATCTTCTTACTCAAATATACATCTAAAGCATAGCAGCACCTCTGAAGCCCACTGATTATCATATTCTAACTTATTTGATTCAACATTTTCTGCTTTTAGTATTTTTACAGATAAATATCAAATGTGTCCACTGTAAATAATCCTAATGCAAAATGGTACCAAAAGTTTACTGCTACATGCAAACCTATCGTTGAGCATCCTTGTATCTGTCAGTAACCATGCAACATTATTACTGGATGTCCAAAATCCCAATTTACTGCTCACAGTTGACAAAACGATTTAGCGCTTATATACAGGGACTTGGGAATGAGTGAGCAAAGGGGGCGATTTTGCACAAAGGCTATTTATTGGCCATGACTAGCACCTTCCTGGCTTCTCTGCTGGTTGCCTGGTAACTGGTTCTCTGACATTTTTTTTCTAATTTAACTCTCTACCAGAAAACAAATAAGCCTATTTCCCAAAACATTTAACTTTTTCTTTATCAATAAGGCAGTGAGTAGCAGTTCACACAAGCAGTCAGGTACACAGAGCGCAAACACACATTAGAGACCTAGAGGTCCGACACCTGAAAGCTGCACTTTATGATTAAATACCCGCTCCGTTGTGTGCAGAGCCTATCGTTTCCTGTTTTTCTAGTACAGTATCGCAGGCATGTTAGCAAAGGTAGTGGAGTTTTATTCATAAACTGCGCTATCTCGAATGCTGATGCTATGGGGTCTCGTACGAGTGAAAAATCATTTGTGAGGTGCCACCACCAAAAAGTCTGAAGTAGATGATAATAATAGACTTTCTTTCTATAGAGCCTTTCTAAACCAAACTTACAGTGTCCTGCACTGAATTCACAAAATAAAAGTAGCACAAGGTGAACCGCTGTCAAGAAAAGCAACGGGCAGCCCTTCACACACAGAGATTCCTTCATTTATTAAGATGCGCTTGACCTCCCTGAAACTCTGGATTTTCAGTATCTGTTGCAATCATATTGGAAAAAGGATCAAAATACAAAATGCTCACGAATGATAACATTGTTTCGCCTCATATTTTACACCATTTATACTATTTTGCAACACCGCCAACCTTCCAAGGTCACACTTTCCTCTGCTTTCAGAACACATTTTGTATTATTTCCTATTTAAAAATAAAAACATAAACTACATTACATTCTTGTTTATTATCGGTACAGATTTTCTGGAAGCTGTATTAGCCAGTGTAATTACTGCTTTGTAGCAATGGTGTGCATGTGTGTGTGTCCCTGTGTTAGCTGTAGAACTTCAACAACTGCAAAGATTTGGTTTAACATCTCCCCGCACTCATATTCCCACCAGGGGTGTAATTTCCACGGGGGTTAGGGGGGGTTATGACCCCCCCTAATAATCAGACCAACCAATATAACGCCCCCAATAAAATTATGAACTATCTTGCATAAATAGGCTGTTGATTTTCTTTACTCATTTCAGGTATTACCAGCAAAATAGTGCCATGTTTAATCATCAGGGAATTTACCCAGATTTATTTATTTATTTAGACAGAGATCTTGACAAGTTTCTGACCACTTCTAAAATGTGTTCAATGTGCTGCCCATTGTGTTGGATTGTCAATGCAACCCTCTTCTCCCACTCTTCACACACTGATAGCAGCACCGCAGGAGAAATGCCAGCACAGGCATCCAGTATCCGTAGTTTCAGGTGCTGCACATCTCGTATCTTCACACCATAGACTATTGCCTTCAGATGACCCCAAAGATAAAAGTCTAAGGGGGTCAGATCGGGAGACCTTGGGGGCCATTCAACTGGCCCACGACGACCAATCCACTTTCCAGGAAACTATTCATCTAGGAATGCTCGGACCTGGCACCCATAATGTGGTAGTGCACCATCTTGCTGGAAAAAACTCAGGGAACATGCCAGCTTCAGTGCATAAAGAGGGAAACACATCATCATGTAGCAATTTCAAATATCCAGTGGCCTTGAGGTTTCCATTGATGAAGAATGGACCCACTATCGTTGTACCCCATATACCACACCAAACCATCACTTTAGTTGTTCCAACAGTCTTGGAGGGATCCATCCAATGTGGGTTAGTGTCAGACCAATAGCGGTGGTTTTGTTTGTTAACTTCACCATTCACATAAAAGTTTGCCTCATCACTGAACAAAATCTTCTGCGTGAACTGAGGATCCTGTTCCAATTTTTGTTTTGCCCATTCTGCAAATTCTGTGCGCCAATCTGGGTCATCCTCGTTGAGATGCTGCAGTAGCTGGAGTTTGTAAGGATGCCATTTGTGAGTAGCTAATATCCGCCGAAGGGATGTTTGACTAATGCCACTCTCCAGTGACATGCGGCGAGTGCTACGCTGTGGGCTCTTGCTGAATGAAGCTAGGACAGCCACTGATATTTCTTCATTAGTGACAGTTTTCTTGCGTCCACATTTTGGCAAATCCAATACTGAACCAGTTTCACGAAACTTAGCAAGCAGTTTGCTGACTGTAGCATGGGAGATGGGTGGTCTCGTAGGGTGTCTTGCATTGAAATCTGCTGCAATGACCCGGTTACTGTGTTCACCAGATATCAACACAATTTCGATCCGCTCCTCACGTGTTAACCTCTTCGACATGTCAATGGCTGTGAACAAAGAGAAACTTGTAAATAACTCATGAAATAACAAAGTTACGTTGAAACCAAGCACACCATTGTTTTTCTTGTGACATTACCAATAAGTTTGATGTGTCACATGGCCCTCTTCCTATTGAAAAAACAAAAGTTGTATCCAAGATGGCCGACTTCTAAATGGTCACCATGGTCACCACCCATCTTGAGGAGTTTGCCCCCTCACATATACTAATGTCCCACAAACAGGACTTTAATATCACCAACCATTCCCATTTTATTACGGTGTATCCATATAGTCCACCCTGTATTTACAGAACAATCAGCTGTTCTTCAATAAGATGCCGCACAAATTATTTGTGCCACTCCAAAAAAATAATTTCTGTCCACTATAAAGGAGAACATCACAGCCTGATACCTGGAGACAGCAGTCACCTCATTGTTCTGACACACAACACAAAACTATCCACAACACTACACACTAACTACACAGGACAATACCTTAACTACACACTCCAAACACGCTAAAACGTCACAAATCTCTCACATCTCAAAACTCGTTCTTTCTCTTTATCTGCTCTCTCTCTCTCTCGCCGTCACGCCTAAAACTTCACCCTCTTCCTAAACAACCAAATGTCATGTTGCCATATCATTTTTGATTGGTCGACATGGTACATTTTTCCACCAACACGAAAGGGCAGGGGTGTTTTTTTTTTTTGCTCATAAGCAGAGAGTGCTTGCTAGCGCTGTCCTTAGACAGTAAACGTGATGAAACTATTCAGGACAAAACACGCGTATATATTGTTTATCATGACTCTGGTTTTACGTGGTCTATCAACACAATTTAAAAACTGGTATAT
The DNA here is from genome assembly GCF_036321145.2 of Pelmatolapia mariae. NCBI lineage: Eukaryota > Metazoa > Chordata > Actinopteri > Cichliformes > Cichlidae > Pelmatolapia > Pelmatolapia mariae. The sequence goes on from NC_086229.1 coordinate 77,758,414, forward strand.
ATCACCTTGTTGCTTTGTCATCTTAAAGTGGCCATGTGATTGGCATACCACGACTACTTTATTCTTCCTCAGTCAAACAGCAGCACTCATGCGATTGTTTTGCCCCTTAGCTCCAGGTGTTGTGCTAGAAAGTGATTTGTCTACCAGAAAGTGATTGCCGCCCACGGGAGCGCGCGCAGCAGCTCAAAGCTGTAGCGCCCAGATTACTTACAGCTACTTCCGTGCAACTGATATAAGATGCGGTAAGCTGAACACAGCTTCAGCCGTCTGTTTGTTGAAAAATAGTAATGCGACTGCACCGCATTTGATTGTTAGTAACGGTAACGGCGTTGTAACGATAGGAATAGTAATTAGTTAGATTACTCTGTACTGAAAAAAGTAACGCCGTTCGTAACGCCGTTACTTGTAACGCCGTTATTCCCATCACTGACTATTACAGAAAGAGAGACTGAGTGCACTGGGCGTCCACTTAGATGGATAAGGCACTCATCAAACCACGAGTGCACTCACACTGAGTTAATTAAAAAAAAAAGAAGAAAAATCTGCCTCAAGCTCAAAAACAGCAACATTAATCGCCATCATTTGGTTCAAAAGTCCCTACTATTCCATTCTCTCTTGTCTCCACACATTTTTATATCTTTTTGGAAAAAAAAAATAATATATATATATAAAAGAGCATTATTTTGCACTCTACTCTCACTGGCTCTGGCCTATAAATAGGACCCTGATGATTTTTCCTCTAGCCAAAAAACCTCCGTGTGAGAAGCAAGAGTTGACATCTGACCACATTTGTTGTCTAAATGTTACAAATAACTGTAATTTACCATGCCACAGCATTGACCTTATTATGCGGTGAACAATAGCACTGCCACTTTTTTGGACTTCCTTTAGGCCAATGCCGAGTCCTTGATGATATATAATACCACTTGGCAGGCAAGTTAATTATAAGCTGGCCCCCAACACTCGATGTTGGTAAAGCCCGCCATCTGAAGGGAATGCGACTGCAGTGGTGGTGTGTGTGTCTTTATGTGTGTGGGCAGTGAGGAAAGCAGGGTAGCACTGTTATCCAAACTGTCAGAGTCACTTTCAAAAGAGTTGGGGAGACAAGACCGGTGTCCACACCTCTTCTGTGTTCACAGCCATTTAGTGTGTACACACTGTACACAAACTGCTGCAGATGCTACAGCAGAAATGTAGTGGAAAAACAGGATGCCCGACACATATTGTAATCTTGGCACATGATAAATGCACATATGGAGTCAACATTGCAAAGTTACACAGTTTGCTCTTGTTGAAATATTTTATGTCACATGTGAAAATTTGTCAACACTTCTTCATTAGCCAAAAAGGCTATATTGTTCTGGCAAACAGCACAGCATGAAACTTATAGCACAAACACAAGTTCTTTAAATTTATCCTACAGCTAAAAAAACAACAAAACAAGGTTTCTGTATTGTGCCAGGAAGTTTTTTTTGCCAAGTGTGATAAGACAAAATGCTGCATTGTTACTCTGTTGGCTGTACAAATGGCTAGAAACCACTCATTTGCCATGCTCTAGCAAAGCATAGAACGTGGCACTGTGAACACACTTGTAACCCTGTCATAAAAGCACAGTTGCGAAAATCATCCTTTTCTGCTGCAAACCAGGTTAGACTGGATCACTGAAACTTGCACTCCTATCCTAAAAAGATGGCTACATTAATCAACTCAACTTTAGTAAGCTAGCTAGCATTAGCAAATTAGCAGTCACTGAGTGCACACAATAAATCTTCCCTGTTGACAACTGACAGCATCAGGGATAAAATATTTAAATTTAATCTTGCCTCCAAGTAACACCATGTATCTGAATTTCCACCATGGCAATTTTTAGCAAGTACTTTCTTTTCTACACTGAATATGCTTACATGGTACCAGCATATGTTAGGAGAGACAACAGATAGCAAACTGAGAATGAGAGTTTGCTCCTGCTGATATCTTTTTGAGAAGGTATTGATGATAGTTTGGTTTGATAAACTGCTGATGTGAGGCTTCCTAAAATATGCTTACACGCTTTATCTGTTTTATCCATTTACAGTTTTCCACAGCGGTGTAATGTTGTCTGAGGATAATGCTCAGTAGTGGAGCAAAGCATAACACTTTCAAGCACATAAAATACTACACAAAAAAGAATCATCCAAATTCAAAAGGCTATATTTTATTTTAAGCAATGGACATAGACACTTTCTCTGTAATTTTACTGTATTTTTTTCTCCATTTACTATACCAGCCTTTTTTTTTATCATGTAGAATAACTGCTGAAATTGGACCTCTCTTTCTTATAGTAAGCTATCTCTTACTAATGTAAAGTTAAACTTCTTTACATTGAGAGAAAAAGGGACTTTCACTGATCTTGCCCACTTAACACAACAGTGGATTGTGTGTAATGTTAAATGACTTTCACATTGCCGATGTAAGATATTAAAACACTGTTTTTTTATGATCTTAAAGTAATAGTATTTGGCTCTCCTGTAAGACTTCCAGATCAGGGTCCAGTATTTCACCAAAAATCACAGAATTAAGAAAAAGCCCAAACCTGAGTTTTTGTGTCGAGCTGTTTCTTTTTTCCAGTAATAATTTCACAACCTCTAATATTTATCTGGTGTCCTGCATATGACATTTACTACAAAGAAGGTCAAATTAGCTCCATCTCAAGCAGCTGTCACACTAACATGCTTCTTATACAAAGTGATGCAATGGTGGTAATAATCTGATAAAATCTAATAAAGGATTTAATTCAAGGGCTCAACTTACATTTACTACTGAGGGATGCTCTTACTTTTGTGCTTTTACTCAAGTATGATGTTTTATAACTGATTATTTTTACACTTGGTACTTTTGGTGATTGATTTGAATACTTTTTTCCACCACAGGTAAAACTTAGACAAACCTAACTTATTAAAAATACATTTTAAACTGGTGACAATATTAATTATTTTTTAAATTTGGGCAATTTAATGTCCTATGCATTTCTGAATAACTGCAGACTAAGCATGGTCTTTTCAAATTAGTAGCTACTGGAAGTTATTTGTTTTAAAAGTGCCCTAATTGCAGATTTTAACTAAAGACCTTGCGTTCAAGTAAAATTAAAAACTGTTGTACGGTTTGTGGTCGAACTCTCAGCATGCTTATGTTCACGTTTTTCAGCCAGCTTCACTTTAAAGCTAACACCATATTTATGTCCTCAGAATTACAGCTAATCTCCCCATCAAACAGGGAAGATTTACAGCAGCTTACAGGCAGAGAATCCAGTTTGGCTTTGCCTGTAACAAGCCGAGCCATCTCCCTCTTGTCTTCCATCAATCTGACAGTCAACATCGCTTCAATAAACCTGGCCCCGTCTAGACTCACTCTTGCAGATTTAATTCAAACAGCTGTTCACTCCTTACTCCAGACGCCCTGAGCACTTCCACTGAGCAATCGGAAGTGGAAGGGGGTGGGGAGGTGGAGTGGAGGGGCTCGTGCCTATCTGGAGAATGCATGCTGGAGGTGTGGGAGGAAGTGACCGCGAGGATAGAAGGATGTCAACTGCTGGTTAGCTACACATTTTGGGTTGTTTTGTTTTCGACTCTCATACAAATTGCTATGACCTGAACAGCTGTTGCCACTGCTTTTAGAGCACAGAAGATATATCCATGTTGCTGTAGCACCGAGTTGTTAATTTGCATGATGCAGATCTGTGCAGAGTCTCTGTGTTATGAAATAAAGATGATCCTGCGCAGTGCCTAAACTTTTGGTGTATAATATACCCTCATATGTGTTTTTCTCAAGACTCTTTTTTTGAGATCATTTCAAAGTGTTCCAAAGTTGCTCACTGCATCTTAGATTGAATATCACGCATAAAAAAATTGCCAAGATTTTGTAATAGTAGGAGAACAATGAGTAAATGCCTTATTTACAATTTCAAATTGTTGCTGAGGTTTCAAATTACAATGTGCAATAAAATATATTTAAAGCACCATTATAAAATAGATACTCATTTAATATATATATTTATAGCAGTGAGCTGAGAAATCTAACAAAGCTCCCACACAGATGTTGTGCTTGCTGTTATACCCCAAACAGATAGGGGGAGCTCTTTATTGAACACTTAAGCTGTACCACAGTGGGCTTTAGAGCAGGGGTGGGCAATCTCAGTCCACGAGGGCCGGTGTCCCTGCAGGTTTTAGATGTGTCCTCGAACCAACACAGCTGATTTAAATGGCTAAATTAGCTCCTCAACATGTCCTGAAGTTCTCCAGAGGCCTGGTAACGAACTAATCATGTGATTCAGGTGTGTTGACCCAAGGTGAGATCTAAAACCTGCAGGACACCGGCCCTCGTGGACTGAGATTGCCCACCCCTGCTTTAGAGCGTCAGTAACTGCACGTCTGAACTCTCTCAGGGTACAACATTATTTCCATCAGCAATAACTGTCGGTGAATTTATACTGCAGCATCAACAAGAACAGTTAAGAGAACAGTTAAACGCCACGTAACAATAAACAATAAAAATCTTATCTAAACTATCTAAACAGCAAGCAACACATATTCCCAAGGCATATTCCCAACACGCCATATATATACATATATACATATATATTGTATATATATTTTACTTCTTAAGATATTAATATGTACATCATACTAATGTTGCTATGATGTACAAAGGTGTAGGAAAGTTAATTAATTTTTCACTTTCTACTTTAATGAGTTTCTCCACAGAGTCCCTAAGCCTTGTCTCATGCTAAGCTTGATGGCGATATCTGAGTAATAAATCTGCAAAGGCTTCAAAAACAATTGCAGTGGTGTGGAAAGTACAATACTTTCTCTATGAAATTCACTAGAGATACACTGCTTATTAGATCACTGATTGAAATGAGATCACCTGTCATAAAAACCAGAAAACATAAACCTGTCAAAAACGTGTTTAAAATAAAAAAGTATAATGAATTATGATAATCAATTCATTATAATTAACAAACTGATTTTATGTTTTTACAAGCAACCAATCTGGTATCTATCTATCTATCTATCTATCTATCTATCTATCTATCTATCTATCTATCGTTCTATCGTTCTATCGTTCTATTGTTCAGTAGGCAAAGTGATATTGCATCCTTATCAAAAAATAATAACTTTGTAAACCTGGAAAATCCATAGATATAACAACAACAGTTGCCTCAAGGCACTTTATATTGTAAGGTAAAACACTACAATAATACAGAGAAAACACCAACAAACATAACCCCCCCCCCCCCCCCCCCCTCCCCCTCCCCATGAAGAAGTGCTTTGGCAACAGAAGGAAGGAAAAACTCCCTTTAAACAGGAAGACACCTCTGGCAGAACCAGGCTCAGGGAGGGGCAGCCAGCTGCGGTGACTGGTTGGAAGACCAGACAAAGACACCCTGTGGAAGAGCATTTAAAAAGGTTGTTCATACTTGTGAAACACACAAAAACAATTTTTGGTAATTACCAGCACCTTTCATTTAGAGCAGCTGCAGGATAAACCTGATGTTGGATGTTGGTACAATAAATCTGTTAGGCATTGCATAAGTGAGCAGAAAAATGAAATACTCAAGTAAGGTACCAAAAAAAACTCTGTCTAAAGGTACAAAGTGTTCGAATGTTAAATCATTTGAACATTTTCAGATATAGTTTAAAAGAGCTATTTGTAATATTAAAAATAAAATAACATCTCAGCCACTGTAGTCAAGATGTCGGGGGCAACATGACAGCCTCCACAAACCCGCTCCTATCTTTAATTTTTTTTATTACAGTAGTTATTTTAACCTGATCTGTTTCAGTGCTTCTGTTCAGTTAATAAAGACATGTAGCCATCCCTTTTTAAAACACAGCCTAAAGGTGTTACAGCTGTCTGGTTGGTGGGTGGTGTTTACTGTGCAGCTGGCCTCTTTTCTGGCAACCTGCTGGTTACTGTTACAATGAACATACAATAAATGATATCCTCATACCTATTTCTTCAACCCAGTTCAATTAATATTTTTCTCAAATAAATTCTATTGTGCAGGCACTACTTTAAAAAAATATATAAAAAAACTCATTTACAATTCTTTCAGACACCCCCTTGCAACTTTAGAAATACCCCTTGAGATAGCCGTACCCGGCTGTCTGGGATTCAGTGGTGTATAAGCACACGAGTGAGTCGAGGCTGCATGTGTGCATGTGTTTGTTGTGCCTCATCAACCATCTTGCCTCAGCTCTGACCAAGCCCCTCAGTGGGTATGGGAGCGCCTTGTTTGTGTATGTGTGTCTGTGTGTCCTCCACAGTCCAACATTCAGACTGGGGCTCACAGAGCAGATTGCCTGGCTGCTAAAGAGGTGCTGAGGCCTACGGTGCTTCCCACCCTCCCCCACCCGCCCAGCGGAGCTCCGCAGATGCCCAGGTACAGTAGGCGCTCTTGTGTGCATAAGCCCCTGCCAGTAGACGGGATGGGTGGAAGGAGAAGTGACAAGCATGGCCCCACGCTGGTCTCCAAGCTGTCCCGCAGATCTGCTCCCTTCGCCGCTCTCTCCCTCTCACAATTCAATTTTTATCCCTCCCTCTCTCGCTCTCTCTTGTCGACACACTAAGTTCTGCTTCACCCAAAACTGAACTGATAAAAAAATGTGGAAGAGAGGAGAAAAAAAAGAGGGACAAATACAAGGGAGGGCGCAAAGAGGAGGGAAGGAGGCCCAGTGTGAAAGAATTGTGTTGACAGTGGGAGAGCCGGAACGGAGCAGTGAATGCCCTTCATTATGAACAGTTGGAGGCCACGCATGGCAGGACACATCTGTCTCACTTTTGTTTGTGTGTTATTTCCTTTTGTCTTTTTCTTCTTTCATCTTCTTCCAGCCTCTATGCAGAAACACCTCTGATACATTGCAGTTTTGTAACCAACTCCTCATTACAATACTCTCAGTGGAAATAACCACTTTTCACCATAGCTTAACTCGTTTATTGTGAATAGTGATTCCTCCCATCCAACCCCTTATTTCTCTAAAACTTATGGAGTGGGGAATGAGTGAATGATGACACTTCCTAATGAAATATAATGGCTTGTGACTGGATTCAAATGGATAGCAGTGACTTCATTACTCATAGCAGTGTTTCAAATGTTCAAAAGTCACATGACGGTGATGTATGAAAATGAAGTTTCAGAAAGCTGTGAAAGCTTTAAGAGAAGGAAATGTCAGGCAACACAACAGAAGTTTAAAAATGGCCACTTTGGCTGTGAATTCCCACCTTTATTTAACATGGCAGTGATCAGGACGTACACTGACAAACCTTGTGAATGGAGATGTCAAAACAGTGTGGTGAAACAGCGCATATGGACCGGATGCTACATTGCACCATGAATCATGATGCATAATTAAAGCTGGCAGATACTGAGCGAGGCTGTAAGGTGTTTTAACCAAAATGACAAAAAAAACAAAGAAAGAAAAAGAAACTGCAGCTATTCCTCGCAGATGTTAAGCTTTTATATACAAATATACTTTGTAGGTCTTGACTTTAGTTCAGGTTTATGCTAACTTATATTTTAAGGTAGTTTGATCAGAAAATAATGAAACCACCCAATGATGTAATTGCTCTTCATTTTTGAATAGGTTTGTTTTTTATATTTTGCTTCCAAGATCTTCTTAGAGTTTTTAATATTGATCTTAAAGGTTATCCAAGCGTTACGATGATTTTCCAAAGTTTTTGGACATTTTCACTTCTTCCCTGTCCCGTTTTTATATCTGACCTTTTTATTTGTTAAATGACTTAACACTGACACTGAATTGTTGAAGCAGAAAAATGCACCTAACCCAAGGGATGAACCAGTGTTGTGTCTACACATAACGGAGAAGTAGCAAAGAATCAGTTTGAGGTTATCTGAAAGTCACATCCATAAAGTGCAAAACAGACCTGACACAGGACCTTAGAGATGCATCTGGTGGCTATCAAGAAGCCATTTTTAAGGAAGAGAAACCAGTAGAAAAATCTGAGGTGTGTCAAACAAGACACGAACCAAACTTAAAATCGGGGGCAACAGGTCTGATGGAGTGATGGATCTAAATGTAAAATTTTGGTTCAGAGGACGTCGGGAGAGAGGAACAGAGTGAGTGTCTACAGTCATGTGTAAAACACGGTGGAGGCTCTGTCATGGTTTGGGGCTAAATTTCAGCCAATGTGTTGGAAGTTCTTGTCGAAACAGAAAAGCAGCACTGTGCAGCAACATCTGGAATGAGTCTGATTGGCACTGAATAATAAAGGTGGTTTCATCAAGCAAAACAGATTTTTGAACATTCCTGTATCCTACATGTTTTGCTTACTATGCTAACAAAGCACTGTGCATGAGTGTTTTGTCACAAAGTAACTCACAGAAAATGCCATTTTATTGCAGAATGTGATTCTGATGTAAAGTCAGTGCATTTACTTCTTTAACAACAAAGAAAGAAAGAAAGAAAGTGGCATGATGCTGGAATAGTTTTGTAAATGTGTTGTGTTACGTGTAACTGGCCACGTGCATTTAATCCCATCCCATCGGATAAAGGGAGGAGGGGGGTATCTTTGTGCAGAACTAACTCCATTAGATGAAAAGTGATCTCTGCATGAGAATGAGTAATACTGTGGAAAGGTGAAGAGTGCTTGGTCCCAATTGACACCGAGTTAAACAATTCAGTCACTGGATTTTTAATAAAAACTGTTCTACTGGAAGGTCAGCAAGCCTTGTATTTTTAATGGACTGTGCACATTTATTGTTGTCATTAATGCAATGAATTGAAATGGTTTTCATTTAACATTCACCGAATAACTGACTGTATCCGCGATGTGCAATTTGTGCTGGTGGACCCACACCATATCTCACAAATTACCAGCAGGTTTTTGCTCTTTTTTTTTTTTTTTTAGCTGATTTATTTATTTATTTTAAAGGAGCACTGAAGGTCATGTACTGGCTGAGAGTCTAGCCTTCTCCATATCCATTTGGCCAGAGGGACAGTAAATAAAGAGGGGATGGAGAATGCTAATGGAGCTCTTCATTTTCTCAATAGCTTAATTGAATCTCCAACTAAAAAGTGTTATGCAGATCATCCTTTTGCTGTGATGACTGCAGACTGGTGAAGAAGATGAAGCGTTCAATACACTATGAAATGACCCCTCCCCCCTCACCCAGACACACACACATAAACACACACACACGATTGACAAACAGGTATGTGCATTCATACCCTGGGGGGCAATTATGTTCTCCTCCTAAACACATGTACGATGTAGGTACAAACAGGACAAATGGACAGATGAACACAGATCGGAACGGACAGGTATACAGAAGGATACCCGCACACATGCTGGGAGCAAGTACTGAGATGCCCCACTGATTTGGCAGCCTCTTGACCCCTCCAGCGGGTACTTAAAAGGCTTGAAGACAATCCTCTCCTCCTTCTTTCTGTTCCTCACTCCCTCCCTCCCTCTCTCTCTCTATCGCTTTCTCTCTTCCACCTTCTGTCCTCGCTTTGGCCTCTGTCCAGACAACCAATCAGAGTGATGGCTTTGTTTTCAACTCTCTCAACCTCCTTTCCTCTACCATCGCATCATTTCCTCCTGCAGTGTGGGTAACATCCAGGAATCCAGGGCTGACGAGCCCAAAGAGATGTTCTGGGATGCAGCCAGCACTGCCAAGCCAAATTGAGACCAAACTCATATTGGCCTTAGCTCAGGAAGGGGGGGGGGGAGGGACGACTTTGTGCAGATAGTGTTACTATTTAATCTGTTAAAGCATTTTGCATTCTAGGTATTTTTTGGTTTTTACGCCTAAATTATTTATCTCAAACGATTTGTACTTTTGGCAGAAAGCTGGTCACTGTGGCCAGTGGGCTAGTGGCCAGTTCCATTCATCAGTCTCTTAATGAGATTCCAGTGTTTACATGTTAGCTCTCAACTCGCTGGAGTCATTTTCAGCTTGTGGAATCTCTTTTTAACTAGTTGCATGGATTTTCTTGAGTGCACCACTACGAAAGTGAAAAAAAGAATGCACTGCATTTTTTTTCTCAGCTACTAACAATTAAAAATATGAATTTTTGTGGAATAAATGTCAGCATATGCACGCTCCACCTGTAGTGGCTCACACTGGAGATGGAGAATTAGTCTTACAGCATGTTGACCTGTTATGCTGGCATGCCTTATTCACTGTCTTCCACTCCTTTGGATAAAGCTTTTCTGGCCATTACCTTCAGCTCCTTATGTTGCAAGTTGATGGCCATCATCAGCGGACAAATTAGCCTTTTTTTTGGCTCTACGTTAATCCTCACAGACACGCTTCTGTTGTTCACTCCATTTAGATTCAGTCATTTGGAGCCAATTTTAGGAAGTATTATGGACAAAAATACTCTGTGCTCTCTTGATATGACTTCCTCCTCTGTTGTGATTGCTCATGCGTGTGCACTTGCATGAACAGCAGCTCTTCAAAACGTGTTTGTGATTCTTTTTTCTTTTTACAAGCCCCAAATATGATCAGGTTTTACTTTGGTCACAAACATATGTTTCAGTTTCAGTTTGAGCAATAGAGGGAAAATATAAAGTAAGCTCCCCCCCCCCCCCCCCCCCCCCCCCCGACACACACACATACACACACCTCGCCTTTTATGATAGAAACATGCAATTTCATTTGGGATTAATGCTCCCTTTATGAGGGAGAATATGCAAATGGAACACTAATGAACTTAAAGTATTCTCTTTGTGAGAACTGATTAACCAAGGCGCTCCTCTGCTGCACATTTACATTTTTCTCAAGTCAAGTCAGGGTTCTCCAGTCACAAATTACAGTGCTTTTCCAGGCCAATTACATTGAACAAGTGCACCATTATCCAGTTCTGAACATCACACATGTATATTTGCCCCCTTCATTTTCTCAAGAGTGCTTCAAGCCAAGGGCTCCTCCAGTGAGAGGGGGTACAAGAGGAAACAGGAGAAGTCGGGGAATGAGGGCGGAGGGAGAAACAGAAGGCAAAATAGAGAGAAAGATTTTTTAAAAAGTGGAGCAGAGAGAAAGATAAATTGGAGGCATATAGGTGGTAGTGCTGTGAAATAATTTTCAGCAGCTTAGCCAATTAAAATTATGAACAGGAACTATTTTCTCTTACAAATGAGACCAGCATTTTTTTTCTTTTAAATTTCAGAGTTAGTGGGCTGACCTTTTTCCTGAGAGCAGTCTTTTTTCAAGTGACATAAACAAAAACAAAAACAAAAAAAAATGAATAGAAACAAGGTCGGCAAAAATCTTGTTTCCAAAGATTTCAGTGGCAAACTAAAACTGCATCAAAGCACGTGAGCAGAATGCTAAACGTCCGCGTGGAACAGGCCAGGACTCTTATTGGCGTGATAATTTGTCAATATGATTGTTGGCTTTTGTGTGTGGCGATTTCCTGTATTAGTGAGGCCAGTCACAATATATCAAAGTGCTGTGACTTGATGTGCCAACAGTCACCACTTGCCTATTTCTGTCCCCGGAGGAACAATAAGGTAGCGTGACTGCACCGCAGCCCCCCACAGAATAGGCTCTAGGATTAGATTGCTTTCGTTCTCTGCTCATGCATGAGGAAGCAAAGGGCAGGAATCACATATTATTGTTGGAATCCCACAGGATACAGAGAAACATTTTTTTTTCCTCCTCCTTCTAAAGCACTGCACCTAGCCACTTACATGTGAAGCTGTGCTGGCATTCAAGCACAGAGTGACACCAGCTTTTTTGCAAAACAACAATAATAAACCAAAATCCAATCTCACAACAGAGAGACAACTCCTGTTGGAGTGACAAATGTTCAGGGGCCATCTCCAGCTAGCTTTCCAACTGTTCTATTCATTACCTTTCCCTCTCTCACTTATTCTCCTCAGCTGCTGCTGCCGTCTCCTCTCCTCTCGGCATGAAATAGACACTCCAGGAAGTACATTTTGTGCAAACTCTCCTCCCGCTGCTACAGCTGATTTCACAAATGATGGTGAAATGGCCAGGAGAGCGAAGGGGTAAATGGAAAAAGATGGCTGTTGCACACTATGACCATATTCCTCCGCTCTCCTTTTTCACAGATAACAGGGGATGATTAGAAAACAGCAGATGGGAGGGCCGGCATTAACCTCCACCAGGGCCGTGGCAAATTTAGTTTGAGGACTCCTCCGCATGGAGTGAATTCTGAGGTCAGGCTTACACGAATACGTGGGGACAAAGGTTTACGCACATACATAAACACACAAAAATTGAGCAGTCCCATTACCACAAATCCTGCCTCGTTTAACACAAGGCTACTCTCCAACTCTGACAGGAAACATCAGTACAGATATTTCAGATGTACAGGCTGTTTCCTAAGTGGTACTATGTGATTATAGTTTGTAGATCCTTTGCCCTTGTTGGCTTGAATGGTTGGTGGCTGGTATTAGTGTGTTTTGGAGCATGTTTGTGAGTCAGCGGCATCTGTCAAAATAGAGCTACAGCTTTTTATTAGTAATGTGAGGAGCTTGGCAACTAATAGGATGCCTCACAAGCTTTTTTTGTGACCCACCCCCGTTTTCACACCTTCGTCGTGTGATTAGGTAGAGGATCAATAGGGTGTCCATGACCCTCTTGCGGACAGTCCCATAGGGCTTAAAATCTGGGACTCCACCAATTGCTCTTAGAACTAAAGAAGCTTCTCGGATGAGAGGTGAAACATCTTCACCTCTTTAAGAAGTTCAAACGCTTTTCTTTCCAAGCTCCTTAGAACATGATGACCTGGATGACTGAGAACATTCACAGACTCACAAGCTTTTTTTTACTCGAGGTCCAAGTCACACCTCAAGTAAGACAAAAACGTGAGTGAAAAAGTCACATTTCTTAGAGGGTAAGTTAAAGTTAGACAGCAATGTTTTGTTGTCCTCAGTGAACATGAACAACAGCACAATGCTCAAAATGTAAATGTCCTGTTGCGAGTGACAATCAGAGTATTTATATCTGCAAGACTGGACCTCAAAACAAGGCTGATGCTGTGTAAAAAGATGACGATGACTTTTCCTCTGGAACATTCTGGCGCTCTGCAATTTATCAAAACAGTTTAGCAAAATCTATAATAATCCACGCACGTATGAAGGGTCAATACAAGTGGGAATTGTTTTTTTTATTGCTATAATAATTGAACCCAAGGACTCTTTTTAATTAAACATATTTTTAATTTTGTACATTGTGTCCAACGTACAGTAAGTGATGTTTACCATCATTATAATGAGGCGTCTTTGGTTGTTAGCTAATTGGCACACAACAACATCATATTTTGATATGATCATTCACAGGGAGAGCCATGCAACTTTTTTCAATTCAATTCAGTTTTATTTACATAGTGCCAAATCACAACAGCAGTTAACACTTCATATTCAATTCAATTCAGAATTTATTTCTATAGCACATTTAAAAGCAACAGAGTTGACCAGTGCTTCACAATCAGCTAAAAACAAGAGAAAACAATAGAGAAACAAATATAGATGAAGTAGAAACAAATACAGATAAATGAGAAGATATTGTATTAACATTAAAAACATAAAACAGGCCTGATGGTACTCATAGTGAACTTGAATTAAAAGCCAAAGTAAAAAAGTAAGTTTTAAGAAGCAATTGTAACATATATAAGTAAAAACCCCACAATGATCCAGAGAAAGCAGAGAAAACCCAATAATCACATGACACCCTATGAGCAAGTGCTTTGGAGACAGTGGGGAGGGAAAACTTCCTCTTAACAGGAAGAAACCCGGCGCAGGGACGTGTGGCTACCTCACCTACTGCCATGACTGGCTGTAGGTGAGGGGAGGGAGACTGCATGGCAAAATTAAATCAATAAAAGAAACATTTTCATATATAACAACAACCGCTTGTTTATATGCTAACAACCTTTTATGGTTGCTTGCTCCCTGCTAGTTGCCCCAATCCTGCTTCAACACACTATCAGATGCACTGCCCTTTCATTTACATGCAGTTACCACTACACTCTCTGTAAGATCACTTTCTAGATTGCCTGTTGAAAGAGATTTTCATCTCAAATTATGTTTCTTCATATCTTTGAGACTACTTTATTATAGAGAAGGACTAACATTCAGCTGGACACCAATCACCGTAGCATCAGTGGATTCCCCCAGTGTACAAACTCCGGCTCTTTAACAAGTTCCTCAGATTGTGAGTGACAGGTTATTTGCTGTTGTGATTCAAAATGGACAAATGGGAATACTGCAACATTTTCCCCTAACCTCACCAGTCTAATCCAGCCAGAGATTGGCTCACTCTCCAAATGCTGTTGTCAATCCACAAAATCTTACACATGCCACATTGTTTTTTATTATTATTTTTATCTTTATCATAAACCATTTAGGAATTTCAAGTTCGGCTGGTTGATAAAACAGAATAAAATATTTCAATTTATTCGTGTGTTACTGAAGTTTGGATGGATGGATGTGGTTTCCCAATATTTTCTTTACACAAAGATAGGAATATGATAAAATCTACAATGTGAAATAAAAAAATGTGTTGTTAGTCTTTGCAGAGCTACAGAAAACAACATATCTTATCTTGAAAACCTAAAAGCAATGCAGATAGATAACACAGGCTCGTGACTTGTCTCTCCTCTTATATGTTTTCTATTTGCTCTGTAGAAATGTAATTTGTCACACATTAATCACACAGTCTGACAAGTCTCTAACTGACACCTGTCTGACTGTAACAAAGACCAATGATGCATAGGGTGACCCAGATTCCTTTAACCAGACCACAAGCTAACCCCTTTAGCGTGGTTTCTTTAATGCAGACATGATTTTTCTGGACCGAAACATCTTTCAAATTAAATTAGAAAATGCACTGTTTGGTTATGCCCAGTAAAATTAGACAAGATGATCTATGCGATCATCAGCAGGTTGCCATTCGGTCATCTCCTTTAAAGCACACTAGCAAATTGAATCAGTCTCATGGTGCGACAGCGCTTTAGCACTTGTGTTTTTACGGAAAATATTGTGTCTTCTTGGGCTAAAGGTACACACTGTGGTAGTGGTTTAGCTTACAATACAAGCTTTTCTTAAGGCTAGGAAAACATGGTTTTGACTGTGTTCGGGATCCTTTGTCACAAATTGTTTGGAACTGCAACGGTGATAGTTACATAATGTTCTTGGGAATGTTTCCTGTTTCCTGTTTAGTTTCCGCAGTGTTAGTGTTGTTCCATGCCCTCCAGCCCCCCCCCCCCCCCCTTATATGGATTATATGATTTTGTTCTCAAACAATGTACTCCCAAAATATTTTCTTAAAATAAATAAATTAATTAATTAATTCACAAGAAAATGCTTAATTGATCAATTCTTTGTTGTTTTGGGGCAGGAATTACTTTATTACTGTGAATATGAAACATTTATTCTATAGATCAGGGATGTCAAACTCATTTTACATGGTGGGCCACATACAGCCCACATCTTAACAGGGCCACGCCAGTGAAACTCCCCTTTATGTCCTTTTAAAGAACTTTAACTACACATTTAATTGCTGAGATATTTTAATATAAGAAAAAGATTAGCAATTTCAACAATATGTTTTAGAATGTCAGCACTACTCTTTGTGCTTAAATTGATAGAAATAAATGTGTAAAATGACACAACTTCTGTTAGTTCATTGTGAAGACTGTCCTGTAAATATGATCATTTTTATTTATTGATTTATTTATTTTACTGTGAACCTATTGTAAGAAATGTGAATACTTATAGTAGATGGTGAAAAAAGTTGTGGTATGAATGGCCATGGTGGAGATCTTTATCAGCAGGAGAAGCTGCAAAACCTATGAAAATACAATTAAAAGTAAAAAAATAAAATACACCCAGTGGCTTTGCCGGGCCTACTCTGGCCCCCGTGCCTCTTTTTTTTTTTATTAATATCAACAGTTTTTCTGGCAGTAGGATTAAATAATAATTATTACTGTACATGCCCATCACTGATTTTTATGACAACAAATAAAAAAGGTGCACTGGTACAATCTACTTCCTGTAAAGCAGTATTATGTTGATGCTGCCTTTTGAAGACTGTCATTATTACCAATCAGAAACTGGGAACACAATGTGTTTTCAGGTTTGTTTGTAATGAAATAACAAGTAATATTTCCTTTTCAGCTAATAAATCACTGCCTTCTATAATTGCGACATTTGGCCTTTACTGTTCTATCAGTTAACATATACATCTCTCCTTTGTTTGCTTCTATTGATGCCCATAATCACTTTCTTTATTTACAATTGGGATGCCGAAGCATTTATACTGCTAGACTAAATCCAGGCTCCCGGATCAGTGCTCAAATTGAATTCTCATTATACTTTCTGTTGATGTATACACAATAAAAGCTCTTCATTTGAGACTGCACCTGTGTCTAAATTTGTTCTGTTGACTGTGAAATACAAGAAAGAATTTGATCTCATCATATCAGCGTCTGTATGCCTCAGTAATGTTCTCTGATGAGACAGTAACAAGCACGGAGCAAAAGCTGTAAATAGTGTAATAGCTAACATTTGTGTTTGTATAGAAAGAATAATAGCCTATCATCGTAATGATGCCTCAATGTAAATGTTGCTAAAACACAGATCGGGATAGTGAGAAGTTATATATCAAATGGAGCCAGAATCATAAGGGTAGAAGCTGCATTTCTCTCAGTGTTTTTAATGAACTGATTCAATGTTACAGCAGCGTGCCATGCATAATGTTCTAGGCGGAGAATAATGGCTGTCGCAGAACTCTGCAGAGTTCAGCATCGTTTAGACAACAATTTGATCCATAGTTGAGCAATTTCAGTTGTTAAATACAATGTTGGTTTGTAGTTGAGCTACATTTAATATGAGATCAAAGTCTGCTGGTAACTCTTTTGCACATTTAACACATATTTTACTCAAATAACTAATATTTCTCCTTAGAAAACAAAAGGATACAGCTGCTTCTTACTAATTTTAGCAGATTATGTTATATCACCTTAGACATTTGCTTTTAATCGGTATACACTGTATTTTACCTTAAAGTCAGATTGTGAACTAGTTGGGGCTTAGTCTCTTAAAAGTGTAAACATGATGTATACAATTTTCAGTGGTTTCTAAAATACTGGTAATATCCACTTTTTGTAACGCATGTCTGTTTCACATCCACCAAAAAGTAATGAAACACATTGAAATATCCACAGGATGTGCCTTGACCACATTTATGGTGCAAACCTTATCCCTGCCTATAGGTTGTGATGCATGTAAAGCATCCACACTGCCCAAATAACATCAAAGAAGGACCATCAGTCTCATTAAGAGGGTTTCTTAAAGTAAGCAGCAGACACAGTCACACAAACTTTGTGAGATTTCCTCTAAATATAATCCAAATTGTTATCTCGGTTAATAAAAACAGCAAAACATTAATGAGACCCGAAGTTGCGTTTGTTGCTTCGAGCTGTTTGCAGGAGTCTTTCTCATTAAATACTTTTACAGGGTCATTGTACATAAGCACAATCCACAGTATCCCCCATAGCAAGAGAGTTGCACACATTTGCACACCTGGCACAACAGCAGTAACTTCATTAAATTTTCATAACTACTAATTATTCCAGTGGGATTTTTGCTCCCTCTGTTTAAGCTTTATGTGTCAATTGAATATAGCAAAAACAACAAAACTATTGCGGAGAAACACGATGACGCTTACAGTAGCTGTTGGTGGGGCGCTGTCCATGGTGCTGAAACAGCTCAGAGCACAATGGATGTACATTAGTTGGGTTTCTTTCCTTGCTTGATTTGTGAGGTTGCTTTGTAGCAACAATCAATACAATGCTGGCATCTCAAACACACACAGCAACATTTTGTATGCTCAATTTAATAAAATGTGACCCCAAAGTATTGTATATTGTATTGTTGGAGCTTTTTATAAATTGGCTAAAGTGCTCTGAATTGAGTCAGCAATAAAGACAAAATGTCCTTTCCAGACATCTGTAGCTCATCTCGGAGCCTATATTTGGCAGAACTTGCATTAGACACCAAAATCTTCAAACAGGTTTGGATCATTTCTGGAAAACTGTCCTAAATACAACAGCATAAAATTATGTTATACAGTAATAAAGAAGTGTTACTTCTTTACATTGTATGTCCCCTGCTTTTACTGTTTTAAGTGCAGAAGAACAGTGAACATGGCGGTCATAGTTGAATTAAGGCTAACTTTGGATACATAACCACATACAGCCATTTTGCTTTGCTTCACCCAGTTGCAACATGGAACATCTGAACTGTGTTCAGTGTTTAGCATGAAAATTATTTCCACATATTACCAAAATGTATCTTAAATCTTAAAAAAAGAGTGCTTAAATACAAGGCAGTTTTGAAAACTAATCTTATTGCTCCCAAATAATTATATTTTTCTTGCAGTAAAATGTATATTAAAAAATATATATTTGGCAGAAAAGAAAGTCACACACAGAGACAAAGAAGAACCCAATGAAATTAATTCAAATAATACAAAAAGTGGATGCCACTAATGATCACAGGCCACAGGATCAGCCACTGCAAGGTCTGCTGCTTAAGTAACCAACGTTAGTTTAGCATTCTGGTTTTCTATAGTTTCCACGGAGATTTTTTGGAGATGCACAAGCAAAAAGTTCAAGGTATGAAGCTAAAGATCCAAGACCCAAATTGATGAACAGCAAAATTGAGCCATACACCTTTTTTTGACTGATAGCCTGCCTAAAGAATATACTGCAACTTGAAACAGAACCAAACTGAAAAATACTGCAAAAGCACACAAACTATAACAGAAGTTGCATATAAAACAATGGAATTGATTTAGGAGGGACAATGATGTGACGGAACAGGTGCTGTAAACATATAATAGCAAACATGTTATTATAACAGGATTACACAAATCATGTGATTAGATAACACAGGACCTTGCATCTTTTTCTCCCTTTCTTCCTCTGCTTCTTTTAAGCGTGTCTTGCTGCACTTCTTATGTTTTGGTTCCTGTCTACTCTGCAGCTGTTCGTTATTTTCTCCCCAAAATCACTTCCACTGAATTTTGTGTGCTTTGCTGCATTTTCTATTTGCTGTTTTCTTCTTAAGCTGCAGCGC
The DNA here is from genome assembly GCF_036321145.2 of Pelmatolapia mariae. Taxonomy (NCBI): domain Eukaryota; kingdom Metazoa; phylum Chordata; class Actinopteri; order Cichliformes; family Cichlidae; genus Pelmatolapia; species Pelmatolapia mariae. Next base: position 77,777,530 of record NC_086229.1, read on the forward strand.
ACCATCATATTTAGCCCTGCTTGAGATAAACTAGCTAAATGTCACGTTAGGCTGATTTGCAAGTTTGAGTTAAAAACATTATGGGCTACTCCATTTATACCCTGGTCTGGTGATGTCTGTTGGTTTGACCATTTTCTAGCCAGAACTGAATGTCCATCTGTGGTGGCTGTTTGTTTTGCATACTGCCACAATACAATAAAGCGTTCAGAAGGTTTTCCACCTTGTTATGGTTTATATGCAGACTACCAGATGATATATATCATAAGCCAACTATTTAATATCTATATAATTGTTTTTCATTAATCAAACATGAGCCTTGTTATTGTATTCAGAGTTGTTATGCCTGCCAGAGTTGCTGGGCCCACTGTAGTAAATGTTTCCTTGCTGGGCTTCAATTTCTTACATCGATTCTCATAAACCCTTAGCTTGCTACGGCTAATATTACTAGAAGAATGAGTGCACGTTTCATATCATATACCCATGGCACCAAATTAGCGGTTGCAATTGTACGTTTGTGGGATAATTATAAATGCATACTGGAAAGTGAAAAGAGCATACCCTTCCAGCAAGATGGTCCCTGTGGTCAGAGTCCACAGAGTAGAAGAAGAGAGAAGTAGCATTGCAAAACCACTATATTTACTGAATCAATACCTACCGGATTAGGTGAAATATCAATCCGCTAAAGGTAATGTGTGTAACTGAAAATTTAAAATGCTTAATGTGGTTTCAAGCAAATATCCACAATTAAAGCCGGAAAAAAAGGGCAGGATACATTAAAATGAACAGAACTGGTTGAAAGCTTTGAAAGATAAACCTGTTTAATATCAATAATAATTTCCCGGAACCAGATAACAATCAAACCTATTTATGAACTTTTAATATACATTACATTGTTTTTAAAAACCGATGATAACTAAAAAGCTATTATGTTTTTATGGGCATTTAAGAACTCAAGTTGAAACTTAGATATGCTGTGTAATTACAACAAGCTTGCGTGGAATTTTCACAGCCAAATTACATTAGCTGAATGTCAACCGGGCTGTTACACTGAAGAGGCTAAACAGCAGCATCCTTACCAAAACACCAAACAAAGTCATCAAAGTCAACATGGTCTTGAGAATGCACACTCCTCCCAGAGATTAAACAGTAGGAGACCATTTAATAAAAACACCAGGCAAATAAAGACTGCGCCTAATAAGCAGACATTAGAACAAATTATTTGTTGAGGCTGATCAATTAATGGGGTACTTGGCCTGTTGGTTCTCAGTACTGCACTGGGAGACTTGGTCAGTAAATCTATTGGCTTCAGTGTTGTTCAGAGATAAACAGTTATTATTTTAAAAAGGGCTTTGGCTATGCACTGTTTAATTAAGGGCTTTTGGGAATTATAATCAACTGCAAAAGAGATGCCATGGTGATGAAGCATAAATCCATAACTGTGCAGCAGACAGCTTGGCCAGTCTAGTGCATCTGCAATATTGTTCACTGGATAAACAACTCTGTGCATGTGTGTGTTTCTTTCTAAAAGCACTCTGAGATTGTCGCAGCAGTCAGAGGTAGGTTTAATCTGTGTGTTTTTAGGTTTGTCTGCTGGTTAATTAAGTGATACCCACAAGAACACTGAACCTTTCGAAATATCCTATGTTTTCATTAGTGTTTTAAACACCTCACGTTGCATCTCTTCTGTTGTTACTGGGCAGCCGTGTCAATTTGTTAATGGCCAATCTGTCAGCAGTTTCAGAAGGAGAGAAGCTGGGGGCTGTTTTGTAAGTTTGTCACAGTTCTGTCCATCTGTTAAATAACTCTGACTTGTGTTATCTATTATTAATTGTGGCAACTGTCAGTTTGAGAGGAAATGGTGTTTGGAGTGTTTTGGTTGGTAATTTGGCTGAATTAGAAAACGGTATAACTTGATGGTGAACTGTAATCAGCTAATAGTCAGTCATAGATTGGACTACTGACTTTTCTATTAGTACCTCCTTGGATCGACTCGGCACAGTTCGCCATGGTTCTCAGGGTTTTCCATCAGGTCATTGTACCTGGTACCAGGTACTTTTTTAGTACACCAAAAAGCACACCAACAAGGGTTAAACCAAACGAATGTCCTTCTAGCTTCTTAGATAACTGATGCTGACTGTACATACCGAGAGTGAAGGTAAACAAGCTAACGGCCTAGAGAGAGAGAAAGCACTCACTTGTGTTATCCTGCAGCAGCACCACAAGCATGCAATTCTTTTGTTGCTGTAGGTGAAGCCTATCTGCAGCTTATTTATTTGTAGAGTTAACTTGAATAAAAATTCACAAACATAACACTTGCATATATTTTCCTGTCCCCTTTCCGTCTCAGCCTAACATCAGTGTGTTGTTGCGAGCACGGTAACACAAGCATTTCAAAACAGTGCTGTGTTAAAGTCTCGCTGAGCTGTTACCAGGACTGTTTACTCTTGTTCATTCGCTGTATGAAGGTTTTGCATAATGAGATGCACTTTGCCTAAGATGAGATTCATTTTTATGTTTACTCTTCAATGTACAGAAAGAGTTTGTCAGACATATAGTAGCATATATGTGTACAGGTCATAGTAATTTAAGTTGAGTTACAAAATATAAAAAATAGCTCTAATACATAACACGAATTAAATGTATATGGTTGAAATTGAGATGCCCCTTTTATCAAACTCTAGAACTTTGTTATTTTCGCATGTACCAATATCATCACTAGTCCATTGCTATTACTTACAGCATTTTTTTCGAATGTGGTACATTTTTAATTAAATCCCAACAGTTAGCCGTCAAATGCCAAAACAACCACCAGGTTTCCAAATCCATGCTGACAGGGAATCCAGTGGTCCAACTAGGGCAAGAGCTGAAGAGTGTGGAACTGTATTTTCTCATTTATTAAATGGAGAATTCAAGTTGATGGGGTGGCAAAACAAAATACAAAGTGACAGGTCTCAGAATTAGACTGCATTCACCCTGATTCCTCAGGAGAGTCAGAAGTTTGTTGAGCCTGCTTAGCTTGCACAATATAGAGGTACATCAGGAGTCATGCAATCACAGAAGTGAAGCTGGACCAAAGTGACGCCTTTTTTAGAGTTGCTGAACCAGCAGCAATTTTCAGCTTTAATGCATGTCTCCAAGGGCTGTGTATTCAGCTAAAATGACATTAAAATGAAAAAGAAAGTCCAAACAAAATAAACAGACTGAATAAGAACATTTATTTATACATACATCTCAAATAGCACACCTACTATACACACTGGTTCTTAAGAACTGCTAAAAACAATATCTTTGGAATGACCTAATGGCATGATCACAATCCCCTTAAAGTTCTTCAGTTATTGTATTCAAACTTTGTCATTTTGTGCTGTATATTTCAAATAGTTGTGTAAAAGGGGTATATTCTTTGCATACTGTTAGTTTCCTTTTAAATGACTAACCACTGTTTTTAAAGCCTCTCAAATGTGCAATTACAAAGTAGGTGCATGAGATATGAATCTCTATGGAATTAACATATAAATGCACTGAGATGCCTAAAAGCTAAAACACCTAAAGAGTAAACATTTTGGAGAGACGTGCTTTCACAAGACAATGAAAGTCCTCTTAGAAATATCAGATTATAAACTACTAAAAGTTCTAAGAGATGATGTCACTTTTTTTTATTAGGGACATAAATTACACATAAGTGTGATGGCATCATTCTGGATTTCCAGGTATAACGAGACACTCTTCCTGTACACTCTTTTAAGAAATTTATGTTTGAACATTGCAACAGAATAAAATAAGTTAGACTTATAGACACATAGGTCACATGTGCTTGCAAATTTGGTGCTAGTATATTTTTCTTGAACGAGGGAACAGTCCCTAACACATTTATAGTGCTAAATAAAAGGACAGCTGAAAAATACAAGACCCATCATGCATATTAACATAATAAATATTAAATAAGGATGTGAAAAGGTGAATATCCAAAAAGACAAAATTAATCCACTTCAGAATACATCCAACAACCTTAAAAATATACTTTTACAAAGTAAGATGGGGAGATATTATCTGTTTCTGCAAAATTACCCTGAAATTTAAAATTAATAAAAAAATAAGTTGAAGTGTGTAAAATGTAAGTGCACTCCTATAGCTTCCATAGAAATTAAGAGATTAAGAAGAAGCCATGTGCTGCCAATCAAATGCGCCTGACTAACTGATGATCAGCAGTTTTAGCATTTTGATTTTGTTAGTTTGGAGCAGGGATGGGGAACTCCAGGCCTCAAGGGCCGGTGTCCTGAAGGTTTCAGATATCACCCTGGGTCAACACACCTGAATCAAATTATTAGTTTATTACCAGACCTTTAGAGAACTTCAACACATGTTGAGGAGGTCATTTAGCCATTTAATTTAAATGTTGGATCAAGGATACATCTAAAACCTGCAGGACACCGGTCCTCGAGGCCTGAAGCTCCCCACTCCCGGTCTGGAGCATTCAGGTGTGTGGTAACACAATGCCAAAGAGGAAAAACATCAGCAATGATCTTAATGGAGCAACAGTTTCTGCCCATCAATTTGGGAAGAGTTATAAGGGCATTTCCAAACATTCTGAAGATCATCATCCTACAGTGAGAATATTATGCACAAGTGGACAACCTTTGCATATTCTTTCAAGACAAGTCTTACCAGGAGTGATAAATTCACTCCAAGGTCAGGCTCTGTCAGGGGTTGGCAACTTTTAGCATCCAAAGAACCATTTTAGCTACTCCTATCAAAAAATAGGAGAAAAACAGCTAGAGACATGGGGACAGATGTATGGATATAATTGTGTGTAAATCCATACCTATAGTAAGTGTATAAATAGGGTTAGGTGTGAACCCTAATCTTAATCTGTGCCCCAAAACATCTCTAATTCGGTCTTGTCTGTCCGAAAGGACTTTGTTCAGATATGAATTTGCAAACGTTGTATCTGTGGCTCGTGAGCTGCAAGCGGTTAGTTTGTACTTACCTAACTGTAAAACCTGGTAACCACTGAGTTTATTATGACTTTATGTAAAAATCTTACAATTGACAGATGTTGTACTTTCTTTTCACTATGACTCTATGTAGCCAAAGAGGTTGACCTTCAAAATAAGCGGGGAGTGCATCAATACGGAAAGAAATTTTTAATGAGATTTGTAATGAAGACTTTCTGTTTTTACTTTGTGCAAAAAGATGTAACTTGATTTGAACAAAGCATGGTCGGAGGTCCTTTTAACAAACCCTTGGTCAAAACTGCACAAAGTGGCCATATAGAAAAAAAAAGACTGCATTTCAAAAGCGCAGAAGGCTTCAGTCAATTCATATCAGATGAACCAGATAACACACTGTGCATTGTATATTATATTGATGTAAGTCGTTCACAAGAATGCTTGTTCATATTGATTGCAGTGCTCCCCACAGTTGTGTTTCTGCTGCCAGTGCTGAAGTGATTACTTTTATCATTCGGCATTGATCAAGGAAACATATTTAATTTCCAAGGGCAATAAATGTAATGTTTGCTGACAGCGTTGTTTATACGAAAAAGAAAGAAAAAAACAATGAAGAAAATAATTAAGGATTGTAAAAGTAAAATATAGTAAATCATTTTCCGGGGCACTTTTATTGTAATCAGAAACATCATTTTCAGTGTATATTACTTTAATATTGCACCGAACACCACCCAGACATAATATTGCCTTTAGCAACAATGATGTTAGAGCAGCTCATGTTTTTCTCTGATGTTTTCAATCAACTCCTTCAGCATATACTCGACACGGCCAGTCATGCACGAATGTGAAGAAAGCAATTATTTGTGGCCACAAAATGGATTTACTAATGAAATGCTACATACGTATACATACCTTCCCTAAGCAACAACTGCAACCAGTGAAACATTATAACGTTGCACTGTTAGAAGGGTTTTCCTTACATCCGCACCACAGGTTGTCTGCAATAATGGCTGTATGAATTGTGCGTTAAATACACAGTAAAACACAAGATGTAATCCTATGCCAATTCTTATTTACACTAACTCAAATAGAAAAATAAATTAGGGATCTCAAGACTGTAATATTAAAATAGTCCATTGTTTTCATATACAATAGCTGTATGTTTCATCATAATTTTAAAAAGGGGAAAAAAGCCTTCTTGTCATATTAAATGCTACTTAGCTAGAGTCCTACCTTGGATTTGATGTCTGACCCGAGGAACCTAAATAAGCAGACGAGAATTGCTTGCTATTACTCTGCCTACTCAGGCAAATCTTTTTCTTTCTTCTTTTTTTTTTTTAACCGGTATTAAATTGGAACATGCTGATTTCAATAGGCAAAATCACTTCCACACTCTGTTATTTATAAACTTGGTTTCTGGCTCTTTCAAAGCCAGAAACCACATGTTTCATCATTGATTTCTTGCTCCCGTACAGCCTAGAGCTGCTGCGATGATGACTACTATCAGGAGAATGAGTACATACAAAGATACTTTGAACTTTACCATCCTGTTGGGTGTTTTATACTATAATGATGTATGAACAGTTACCTCTATGAAATCCAAATCAGCATCACACCATTCCTGCCCGCAACCTTCTCATGTGCAATCCACATGATTGCAGAGTATCTGGTTATGGAAGAGTGCAAATCATTATTTGTATTTGTAGCTATGAGAAAAAGAGCTCTGCATATGCGGGTGCGGAGCTGATACACAGATGCACGCATAAATAAAGAAATGAATATTGACATTTTTTCTTTTCTTTCAAGCGAAAATACAGAGTGGACAAAAATGCTGAGGCACTTGGAACTGGCGTGCCCTCAAATCCGTCTGTGCAACTTCAAGGCAAACCTGCGGTACATTATTTTGTTTACAAATGCCCTTTCCTAATAAATTACAGTGCTATTCTCAGCTTTAGTCTCACAAAAAAGAAAGGAAAAAAAGTCTGTTTTGTTCTCTCTGCAGCAGACATTTTCTCCAGTGCAAGAAATAAGCTGACAGAGCCCAAAATGTTGGAACAAAACCCCCCCCAAAAAAACAGTCTTTACGTTCTGGGAAATGTATTGTTCTCTGCACAGCTGTGAGAAACTGCATAAAAACACACAAAGGGTTGATCGTGGCTTGGGGATTGTTTGTTTTTTTGTCCCCCTTTCAGCTGCACAAAAGCAGTTTTCCAGCTTAAAATTATTTCTCCCATTCCTATACACACATAAAAGGATGAAATTATTTGTCAAAGTGAATGTCATCTCATTTGGGTCAATGTAATCCTGCATGCTGATACAATCTTCTCAGATGGTCTGAGCTTCTGCCGAGATATATTGCTCAGCAGCTTCCCTTTTTAAGATCTCAATCTACATAAAGCGCCTTGCCTTTTTCCACTCTCTTTCCTTCCACTGTATTTTATTACATTGAGGGCATCTGACTAATGCAATGCACTGTTGGCCTGCTGCCACTTGCCAATTTATAATACAGCAGCTTTGGCCACTCCATGCATACCAAGTAATACTGATTTGTTGTACTGGCTATACTGCCTCTCACTCTGCTACTAGATTTTTTTTTAACTCCCTCTCTCCATTACCTCTTTCCAAAATGGTAATAAGTGTGGTAAAACACAGCACTTAGAAATGGCGGCGAGGTGATAAAGTAGATGATGAGTATAAAATACCAAAAAAATACCATAAGCTCAATATGGACGCGTCACTTGAGTAAAAGAGGGGAAAAATCTCATGATGGAAAATACATTTGATCCAATGCGACCAAAAGCCTAAGAAAAAAGCAGGTATGTGTTTACATGTTGTTCCATTAATGTGACTGTTTAGTATTTTTTACACATGTAAACTTGTTGAATACACAGTGCATGCAGGCCTTAAACTTTAGATTGTTTTCGCTTCCTGTTTATTAACCTTAGTGTTGGTTACATGATCTCACTGATGTACTGTATCTTCCTCATAAAGGTGTTATTTTAGGAACAACTATACATCTATCTGAATATAAAATTCGAATCCTTGTTCGCTGTTCTTTTTTCATAGACGCCTGGCTTTTCAAGGCATAGAAAAACCCTGAAAAAGCTCTTGCGAGAAACACAATTGCTTATCATTGCTATTGCTATAATCCTTTTAGTACACACGCTATGAATTTAACCACATGAATGGCAGCTTTACTTTATTTAACCAGGAACTGAAACTCTTGGGATTAAGAATGTGAGAGTGTGCTGGGCCAAGATAGGCGGCATTACCCCAGCGTGTTTTTCAATGAGCACAGACGGAACATGCAAACTCCACACAGAAGGACCCTCTTGCTGTGAGGCAACAGCGCTAACCATCGAGCCGTCGTGCTGCCATTTGATGTCGGAACGGCAAGTGAGAGCTCCTGAAAAGCTGGTAATAGTCCACATTTGCACATGAAAACTAGCAGCCCTTCTGCTAAAACTGAATCTGTTTGTCGACAGCGATGAACGTTTAGAAGAGACAATTTGGCTAACTGTGTCAAAAAGTCTGATGATTTTGACTAACCGCATGTTTTTACAACACACGCCATCGTCTCATTGCTTGCATGCCACTTTGTCTGACCTGCTTTTAGTTTTGCAAAGTGCTTTTTTTTTGCTGGGTTTCTGTGAACCGCACAGAAACCGTAGTTGAAATGAACTGTGAGCTTCCTGATGCTAAATGGAGGTTATGAATTTCAGCAAGTTCTATGAGTACAGGTGGAACCCTCTGACATACAGTAAGGAGCCAGTTAATTAACTCTACACGTGCTTATAGAAGAAAAAGACTCCCAATAACTTTTATTTTTAATGGATTCAAGTCTTATGAGGGTGATAACACACACACACACACACACACACACACACACACACACACACACACACACACACACACAGCAGCTTAATTAACCCTGAACATATGCATCCAAAAACAACTACACTCCACCACTTCTCTCTCTCTCTTTTTTGATAAAAGATCAGTATGAAACATAGGTTTTAAAATGTCAGCCAGTCTTAGCTCGCAACTGCCACAGCTAGGTTCAATGAACGTCAAGCACCTATTTTTACATTGCCTGCTTTTACTCCCTGTGAAAATGTCAGCGGCTCACAATGTGTCTATTTGGAACACAACTGCCTCCTCTGAACAGATGCATTTAAATACTGGTCTATTAGTTAAATGGATCATCCACAAGTGCAGCTGTCATGAGGCAAGAGGCATCTGGACTCAAAGCGAGCCAAGGAAAATTGCTGCATCACCAGGACTTTGTGATGGGAACATCCGCTTGACTGTTTTGCTCACTGAATCCAAAATGGTTTCTAGATAATCTGTAGACGTTGCTACAACGTTCAAAGCTTTGTATGTGAATACATTTATCCATAAAATCCTAAAAAAAACCCAAACAAACAAGCCCTTGAATTTCTTAGAAAAAAAGGCTTGTTAAATTGATAGCACAGAACAGTTTTGACAATTTTAAGACAAACTTTAAGATGAAGTTTATGTCCTTTAGCTCTTGCTGTAACGTAATGATGGAACACTTCCCATTACACGACTGCAGGTGCTGTCATTAAGGTCTTTTAGACCTAGCTAATCATGATACATAGCATGATGAAGGGCTGCTCACTCTTGAAGCTCAGCTTTGGCAGTCATATTTATTGGCCACCTGAAATGAGAATGTGGCCCCTAGAAGGTCAACAACAGGGATTCTGAAGTGAAGAATCTGAATAATTATCACTTCCAATTCCAGACTAGAAAGGATGTGGTGATCCGGAGGCCACTCAGTGACACAGTCACTGAGTGAGAGTAGTTGGATGGAGGCCCAGTAGCAAAAGGTTAGCCCACTATAAATAGGACGGGCAGAGAGTGTTAATGGCAGGAAAAGCTTGAAGAAGACCGTGCAAGTTTTTTGTGGTGTTCAGTCAAACACCCTACAGTCAGAGGCACTGTCAAGACTTCAGCCTTGGTATTGCTTTTGATATTTTATTTGATCACAGTTACATTAAGGGTGATGACCTGATATATTGCAAAGTCAGCTATGCGGGTGTTACTGAATTTGTAATCAGACTCATTATACTGGGCTGGACAATCTAGTACAGGAGTGACACCTTTATGTGTGTTTAAACTGAAATGCTCTAATTGGATTTAGCAGGGCTCATGAGGGTGTCTACCCCTGACTACACCCACTGCTGCCCATCAGGACTATTTACTGCATCGGCCTGCTTGTGTGAACAGCAGTGGGACACGTACACATGCACAAACACACAATGAAAACAGAGGGAGAACTATGAATCAGGAGATCTTGGATACCCTGACTGTAATGAACCTCCTGTAAGGGCTCCTGGGTAATTCAATCTCCATTCAGGAACGGCTCTCCCTGCATAACGCCCATTTCATCTGGCTTGCATCAAGATATGTCTCCATGTCGGCAAATGAAAGAGCTCAGAAAGCGGCAGTAGCATTAGCTATTGCACAGGCACCAGGCCTAAGTGCGCGGATAACCTTTCAGCCATGCTAACACTGGGAATTTAGTGAGAGCATCCTAGCGTTAATTGTATGGTGAAGTAGACCTTATTTCAAAGCATGCCTCCACAGTTTGGTAATTGTTACCATTATGGCTTGACAACACCACTCACTGCACTTTAAGTGATTCCAAGCCCTTGCTCAGTGGCATGAATATTCCACCCCACTGTTCTCACCAAGCTGTCTCCGGAGAGCCAATGCTCATCAGCCCTGAATGGGCGTGTGTGCTCAGCCATTGGAGCCGATGCCCATCATGCTGAAATGTGCTGGAGTTCTCACTTGAAACTAGGAAGGTGTTCACTTTAGGAAAAAAAACTGAAATAGCTGTTGCGGCATAAAAGATACATACCATCAGTATAAAGGGGTGATTCGCATAAATCTTCATGTTTGCCATTTTTATGTTACGTGCTAGTGCACAGCAGCTATGCAGCTAGTGCTACGTGACATCTGTCTATCTCAGTGCATGTGGGGCTATTTAAAAGGTTATTACTGCCACCCAGTAAACACACATATTGACAATAATATAATATTGACAACTTACTGTCAATATTAGTATGTTAAGTTTTTGAGTACAGTGAATGTTATTTGAAGTACAATGTGCAGCTTTATTGTTTTTTAAAGAGTACAATATACCCATCTCTTTAAAGCAGTGGTCCCCAACCCCTGGACAACCGAGTCGTGAGGTGAAAAAATTGTGAAATTTATGGTTTTCAGGGTTTTTATTGGTTTTTATCGTTAACTTGGTTTCCCTGGGTCGTTTCCCGTGTGTTATGAATAAATCTTTTTTTTTGGTACCGGTACTGGTTTTATTTTGTTGTATTTATCCTAACACTTTAAAGATAATAATGATAATATTGTCGGACATAAACCAGTTCGTGGCGCAAAAACGGTTGGGGATGGCTGCTTTAAAGGATACAGAGTTAACAAGCCTTCACAAATGCATTTGAATAATGGAATCAGATTTCAGAAGTGTCTAACAATTTCAATATCCCACTTCTTATTTATTATGGTGCCCCCCCCCCCCCCCCCCCAATCAATTTCCTGAAGGCCAAATGGCCAATTTATCTCACCACAACCCAAATAAAGCTGAATGGGTTTAAAATGAAAAACACATAAAAGGGAGGAATGGCCTTGGTTTGTGTTTCCTCTAATGCAAGAAGGCAAGGACAAAGCAATTTTGCAAAAAAAATGTGCAAATATGCTTTTCATATCTGTCGCTTTTTTAAATGCAACCCCCCCCCCCCCAAAAAAAACAAAACAAAACAGAAAAAACCAAATCAAAACAAAAACACATGAAACATGTTGGAAAGCCAAAATACATCTACCGTGGCAATTAATTAGCTTAAAAGCAAGAAAATAAATGTACATGTTTTCACATAGACATCACTCAAATCTCAACATAATAACAGACATTTCCAAAAAATTTTCTGCGCCACTAACATAATGAAAATATGTCTCTCGAATTTTCATTTCAAGTTCAGCTCTGACAATATTGTGCTAAATTTAAAATAAACACATAATGTAAAACAAAAAACAAAAATGGGATTGCATATGCATTTATGACACGATATGCTATAAGGATTCCTTATGGCACTGCAACATGCTTTCTCCTTAATCTGCATTCCTGTAAGTTGCTGGCATCAACAACAACACCCATCACACATCCTCAATCTGTCAAACAATGTGACAACATGCTTGCAGGCATGAGAAAACATGAAACATGATTCTGATTAAAGAGGTGTAAGTGGACTGGAAGGAAAAAAGCGTCAGAGTAAATGGTTAATGCATCGCCGTTTTACTGTGTATAACTGAGAATCTGTTGCCACGGTCCATTTGTTGACCTTGTGACCAGACATCAAGCTGTTCAGAGGATGCCCCTGCCTGTGGCCCATTTGAACCAGCGCTGATCTCCATCAGCCCTGTACAACATGGAGTGTGTAGCTCATGAATGAAATGAAAGAAAAAACAAGAAAAACAAGGCAGGATTGTTTTTAATTGTGCGGCGTGCCTCATTATTCAATTACTAATTGCCATAGAACTATGTTACACTTGGCTACAAACTCCTTATGTTTAATACTAGTTCATTTTTTTTCAACAGTATACAAGCTGAAGAAAATGACAACCCCGCCTTAAAGATTACTCTTGCTTAAAACCTTGAATCCTGTATAGGAGTATAGCCACATGCAGTGCTGTTTATCATGAGGAATTTGAATTACTGTACGACTGTATGATGTTACATAATATACCATACTGCAAATGAGGCCAAATTAAATTCGACATCAGATCTCCCCAGGAAAATTAGACCTCATCTGGAATTCAGGAGATGCACTTTCTGTCACCTGTGTTAATAACAAGGTTTGATCCATGCTCCCATGTCCACTAATGGCCCATCCATCTGTATCTTGATGCAAGTGCACAAAGAGCACCATTTCCCCTGTTCTCTCTTCTTGTTTCTAGTGCTCTTTCCTCTCTTTACACTGTGAATGATAGCACCCCAGTGGCATTGTGGGTGATAAATAAATCCTGCAGGAAATAGGAACTGGATCTTGAAGGGGAGGGTCCATGCGATGGAAAGAGAGATCAATGCATCTTTTAATTACGAGTGCGGCTAAAGCAGACTCTTGGGTTCAGCTACCTACAGGAACCAGCTCTATTACACTGAACTAACCAATTAGATAATACACTGTTCATCATTTTTAAATGTAATATACATGAAATGTGTTTTTCTGACCTAAAAGCCACAGTTACAGATCTCTTGGAGGCCAACAGATACCTCTGGTTATTTCTGCAACATTGATGGAGCACAATTTTAAATACCTTTACCTTTTTTTCACAATAATGTATCCCTGGTGTTGTACCAAATAAAACAGTACCCTGAGTTTCAAAGCTTCTTATGATATACAGCTTTCTGACTCCATCTAAAACACAGATAGCAGCTGGTACTTCACTCGAATTTTGAAATTGCATTTTTCTTAAAAGAAGAGCACAGTCTGTGGGTGAAATATGTGGGAAACTGTACTATATATTCCAAAGGGGCTAGTACAGCTGTTATCATCGTTGTCTTCTTAAACTACAATGCTGAAAAACACACACGGGCACACAAACAGTATGCATAAACACATACTTATCAGATTGAGAGGATGCAAGGTGGTGCACGAGGATTAGGACAAGGCTGTAGCTTAGCAGCGATGGCTAGCGAGTGAGGGATTCACATGCATCTCACCCTTGACCATTAATCCCTACTGTAACTGAATGAAGCAGATGGCAGCCAGCAAAATCTAGTGACACTGATGGAATCTCAGCTAATGATGCTCCCAATCCGCAAAGCGAGACAAACAGAGGAGAGGATAGTAGGACTACAGGCTTATTTCATCTCTGAGAACAAAAACCTTTCCCTTCACTTAGCGTTCATGTACGCACGGGCCTTTTCTCAAGTCTTTGCACTGCAGCGGGGTTTTTATTTTGGAATGTGGTCTAATACAGCATGGCTTAGTACATTACACTCTCGAGGGGTAGCATAATTGCTTGCTGAAAAGAAACGACCTGATTGATTTAAGTGAGCAACATTTCACTGATCCAGGATCATCTAATCGTCAGTTTTTGTTGTTGTTGTTGTTTTTTAATTAGAGCATGACTTCACGACATGTGACGTCTTCATGAAAGAAAGCAGCTCTCCTTTAGTTTATGCTAACTTAATTATATATATCAAATGCAGATATATTCATTACCGAGTCATTTAAAATCACTCTCCATTAAAAAACACTGGAAGGCCCCAAAATGCTAAAGAAGAAAATTAAAAGTCTTTTTTTTAATTAAAGGTTAAATTGATTGGAAATATTGCAAATTACAATTAATGGTATCATAATGGCTACAGACCCATTTGCCCCAGTGCAACACTGGTCTACAAGTTCATGATGTTAAAAAGTTAACTGACTGCTAAAAACCTCTTACCAAGCATGTTAGCACAGTTGAACATGGTACTCATTAAAAACAAAACAAAACAAAATTGTGTTTGGCCTATAGAGTGTGTGGAGTTTCATATTATGAGGGCTTTTGATTTGGCTCAATATAGTCTGAAAAAGATTTTATTGTCATGAAGCCTGTCAAAATATATTCTTGTTCCAATAAATGAAGGGCATTCATTTAACATTTCATACAATGGTGTGACTACTTCCTTCACAAAATAGAGCAAGCTATGCACCTCTAACCTGATGAAAAGCGAGATGAGAGAGCGAGAGAGTGTTCAAGAGGGCTGCTAATGAAAAACAGGGGGAAAAAAAGATCTCTAACAGGCACCTTCATCACCTACCTGTAAAATCTAAGTCTTCGTATCAACAGTAAAGATGCAGGCAAAACAATAGACTCTGGACAGAGGAATGAAGGGCAACCTTCATGCCTTTTTTTTCTCTTTTTTTCACCACATGTTAAAAAAAGCAACAATTGAGCACTGATAACACATGATGTTACTTGGTGTGTTATTCAGAAACTGGGCCTTTTTGCGGTTTCATTTCTGGAAGAAAAATTCTCTAGACCAGTTTTTTCCCCTCTACCTTAAGATTAATCTAACTTAATCTAAAATCTATGTTAGGTTAACCTAAGATTTTGATTATTGTTTGGCTTTAATGAAAGTTGAATGAAGGTTGTGGAGCTTAATACCATGGTTTACACTTTGTGGCTGAAAGTGGTGCTCTAATCATCACCTCATCAACACCATCCAATGTTCTGCTGACACCACTTAATGAAACCGTTAACTTCATCTTGAACTGAAAAGTTTAAAGATCTGCTCATTGATAAATTCATCAATGAGCATCCATTCATTCTAGGTCCATAAATAACTAGGATGCACTGCAGGCGCACACGTATTTGGACATTTGTTTTTTCTTATATATAGAGTATCTTTGTGCTTTTTCTTATGTCAGACTGCTTTCTTTCCTGTCTTTTTCGCTTTCTCCTCCATCTCTCACTGTCTTGGATCCATGCTTTTCATTTTTTCTCCATTGGTTAGGAATCAGCTCATGTTAAGACCTCACAGATGTGATGAAAAGGGTAATCATCCTGTCACTGTGTGCTGCTAGACGAGCACTTTCAGGTTTTGAGAGTTACAGCTGACACCACTGACAGGCCAGGTCACTGTTCAACTGTAGTCAGAGAAGAGAGAGGGAAGGAGGTAGTGAAGAGAATTGTACAAAAAGGTAAAAAGGAGTGGAGGAACAGGTGGTTTTTTCTCAGTATTGTAGCAGATATCACAATTTGTGTTTGAAGGTTGTCAAAATTAGTCAAAACTATTAAAAATATCTGCCAAATAGGGAAAAGGTATTCAAACAAGTGTCAAAGAATGTAAATGATTCAGTATAGGTGTGTAACAGTTCTGAAAAGAGATCGTTTTCACAGTAGACATTTTGACATGTCAGAGTATCACTCTCCCTCTCTAATGTATGAGTAAACCACATTGGAACTGGAATAAAAGTTAGGTCAGGTCACATAAAATGGCATAGTGAAATAGTAGGAATGCACATAAACATGTTTAGCTTAATAAGCTCAGGGAGGATATATCTTTATTGCTAGCTAACATGTTAGCCATTTAATTGGGTCGACCAGGGGTCATTTGGTAAAAAACCTAAATTTAGGTGGGAATTTAGGTGGGAATCTGTATGATTGGATGAATAACCATACAGATGGAGAAACCAAATGCATGGGTTGAAATTAAAATGCTAATATATCATGTATATTAAATAAAATTTGGCATGATGTTCAGTAAGGTAGTTAGCTGCTTACTTTAGAGGGTCAGAGCTGACAAATTACTCCTTCTGGTGGTAGTAAGGTCAGGAAGTTGAATATGTGGCCAACATTTACCAATTAATTTACTAATTGGTACGTTCAGTTTGGTAGCACGTTACTCATCAGTTATTAACAGTGGGGTAAAATGATCTCGCTAATGAGCCTGTTGGCTGATTACAAACTGTTGGTTAGCGAGATTCGAAGCTTTTCTGCTAATGAAGTGTTTGTTTACATAGTTTATTTAACAGATATCTGCAGCATCTACTCATCCCTCTATGTAAGATGGTCTTGTACAGTTTAAACTCAAGGTAAAATAAGTGTATTTTATCCAAATGTTGCACTCTGATCTCTCAGTGCTTATCAGAAACCACTTAAGTTGAACTCAGCATGCCACACTTGCACACTCATACTCACTTAAACACAAACTGATTTGATGTGTACCTGTGAACAAAGCAACTTGTTGCAACAATGATTGTGAAATTTTAAGATTTTTACTGAACAATTGTCTTTTTTTAATGCTAATTCGACCACACATGGAATAGTAATAATGGTCATTTCATGTACTCCTGTAACATAACATTTCTACAGTTAAAGTTGCATATTATAAGTTGAGCCACACTTCGGCGCAGAATGTAATTAGTAAGTATTCAGAGTTTTCATGCCCAATTTAATGATTTCAAAACACTGCTGTCCTCTGTCTGTTTGTCTTTTGGTGTTAATACGCGGCATGGTTTTTCAGCAGCCAGGGCAGACTGATGTCACATCAGAGTCACCCTCTCTGTCTCCAGGTGACAGAGCAAAAGCGATGGATCACTGGGTTGCACCAGAGGAGAGTGGAGGCAAACAGAGTATAGGACAAAATGCTATCAGCTCTCTCTACCGTACGTTGATGGCATTAGGCATGGATGGGCAAATCTTACACCGTCAAAGGTACACAAGGGACTGTGCTTTTCACCTGTGTGAATATTTGTGAGTGTACGTGTGTGTATGCGTGAAAGTGTGTGTATAGGGGATTGCACAAGGGTTCACCCAGCTGTGGTGCGAGGGCCTACAAGTGATCGACTTTTCTTTCAGACTTTTCGGACATGATGTCGCCTTGTTTCCACCAAACAACTCTGCAGTGAAAGCTAAAATAACAGACTGAAATGAATTTGAGTGCCGTCTGTGTCCTTTATGTTTATATTAGCAAGTTAAGTCTGCTATGTTAGCATGAGCCTGTTTGCTAGTTTGGTTCACAACATTATAAAAACGTTTTCTTATTACTGCTAGATCATACATCACCTCTTAATTTGTGGACTATCACCTTTAAGCCAAGAGTTGGCCATGTTAACTAGTAACTGGTCACTAGGAGTGACTTTAAAAAAAACTGCACAGGTTAGCTAGCATAGCGAGGTAAAGCTGTGATTTAGTGTAGCACCGTATAGAATGCTAACTGTGTCAAACTGACATAAAAAAAACCCCACCTAATTTGAAAAGTTATTATAAAAGTAGTGGTTACTTGTTAATTAAAAGCAAAAATGTTAATTAAATATAAAAAATAATTAAAAACTAATTATCTTCTTGGATTGCCTTACCTGAAGATCTTGAACCAGTAACAGTTATTTTTTATAATCTTTCTAAACCTGTAATCAGGTTTTTATGTAGTTTTAATTCTTACTGTGTGGTTTTTTTAGCTTGTATTTCTTGTTTTTAAAACATTTCCATAATTTTTGTTTCATTTTTCTACTTTTGTCAACTTAGAAAACAGTCTCAATAATAATAATAATAAAGAGATTTAAATTATTATACAAATGTAGTAGCAGCAGAGCTTAGGTCAGTATCAGTATTAGCAGTATATCTGTACTGCTTCCGCACATGTAAATACAAGGACACACTTTCTCTTGCATCAGTACACATATTTCCACGAGCACTAGAGACAATGCGAGAGGGTACACACTACTTCACAGATTATGTGTATTACCCAACTTGGTTTTCACCTCAGTGGCACTGCAGCAAATAAAGGAATGACATTCAATATTGACTAAAGAATGAGCTATTGTGTGCATTCATCTTAGCTTCTCAACTCCCTTCCAACTGTGCTCTTTGTTATTCATTGAGGGGGCAAAGACAATAATGCTAATGAATTCTGAATATGCATATCTCTGAAGAAATGGAAGAAAAATGTAGCCAGATTAGTTTTTCATGTCAAAGCTTTGGGTTAGCACTGATTAAAATGTGTGCAATTCCCAGTGGGTTACACTGCAATTATTTGTTTGTAAGGATAAGTCATAAACTTCAAAAATGAAATCCGCCCTAATGAAGAGAAATTGCTATTGCGGAAGAGAGGCGAGATTAGAGCCGATTTTTCTGCCTAAATTGCACAAGTTATAAGAAATCATTTACACACATGTTGGACGTTGCCTGAGAAATCATTCATTATTTTTTAAAAAGAGAAATTAATAACTTGAGCCCTCAAAGCATTATGCCTATTCTTCACTTAAGAGTTTAACAGTAAGGCTTGAAACAAAGCTTGTTTTGAGCTGAAACATGTATGTCTTATTCAAACTTTAAGAAGCCTTAAGAAGAAAATGTCACTGTATTTTTCTTTCTTTTTACATCCCACAACATGCAGTCCCTTCCAAATTACTCCTACCGCTGCCAAGAAACATCTACCTACGAAAAGTGTGTTCACAGCAATAAATATTCCCTCATCCCTATGTTTCTTTTTTTTTCTTCTTTTCTTGTTTTTTTTCTCCTGCAGCACAGATGTGCTTTTTTGGCAGCGGCACCCGTCATTGCATCTGCCTGTACCTCAGTGCTCAAGGATTAACTGGGACAACTGAGGATAATTAACCATGCAAAAACCCACCCTGACTCTACATCCACCTGTCTAACAGGGTAGATAAATAAATTGATGACCCTGGCTTGCATTAATATTCAAGGCCCTTTCACGAGGCATCTGTAAACACTTTCTCCTTTATTTTCAAAGGATTTCTTCTTGTCGGAAGAACTGCATGCCACTCTCTCTTCCACTCTCACTGCCTCTACAGAATGTGTAGGTGGAAAACTTCAATGAAGGACCTGTGTGCTTGGAAATGGGACCTTCTCTTGCTGTCTCCAAACATGAGCTGGAAGATGAAACAGGCAAATCGCTGAGAGAAGGCCTAATTTGCAGAGCGATGAGAAATCCCGGCTCACTAGCTCTTCTTTCCGTTTCCATCGATCGGCGTTGTATGAAGCAAAAACCGAACCACTGCATACAAATGATTGGATGCAGCCTGTGGAGATCTACTTGATATGGGAACAGGAGGCGAACCACAAAGGATATCGCAAAGTTTTAAAGCTCTGAACTTTATCCCGCATGTGTAATCAATGGAAGGATACGTGCCGAGGAACGTACATCGATTGGCTGAATGCGAGAGATCGGGCTGTGCGTCTCTGCCACGCGGAGAAGACGCCATTAAGAGGATTACATTTAGAGATTTCGCCATATTCATGGTGCAAATGGGATCACTGCAACTACAGTTCACACACATTTGTGGAAGCCAGTGTTATATGGCGCGGTAATAGGATCATGTTAAAGGCATTAGGTGTAATTTAAGTTCACCTCCTTAGCTGTTTATGTATGTGCAAAAAAAAAAAGTACAAGAGAGTTGTGGGGTGGCAGGTGGCGAGAGTGCTCTTTTTCCCTTAACCAAAAGGTCAAGCAATCGATTGGCACAAAGAGAGTGGCCATCCATGACAAAGTGTCCTTGAATAAGACACCTTCTGTAGCTGCTGCAGGAAGGATGCCCAAAATGACTCACTCTTATATAAAACAGCAAATCCATTTATGCATTCCAAAACATTTTTATAGATTGTTATTCTTTAATTAGTATGTCATTCCTTAGAAACCCATTAATTAATAGTTGTTGGGGTTTTTTTTCTAAATAATAAATTGGAGGAAAACAGAATGTGCTGAAAATGCCACCTAAGGGCCCCGGGGAAGGCAGAGCATTAGGTGCTGGTGAGACGGCTCGCCTTATAATGCTATTTTCAAATGACAGAATAATATGCTATGGATCATTTGACTCCTCTCTCATCTTTTTTTTTTCTCCCTCGCTCCACTTGCATCTCCCTGAGACGAAGGCGTGTGCTGCGTACAGGGTGAACAACACTGCCTCCTCTAATGTGGCATCTGGCAACAGTGAAATATCAGAGCGTGTAAGGCAGCCAGAGGGGGAGGGGTGTGGGTCGGGGTCCTGAAGTACGGGAAAGATAAGAACTCACAGTCGGCAAGAGTGACTTTCCACGGGGTATATGCCATTCAGACCCTCCTTTCCCTGAAGCTGGAGGGTCTTTAAAGAGTCATCCCCCCCACGTTTCTGTGGCTGGGAGCTAAAGAAGTGGTGTTAGCTCAAGAGGTTCTGTCACATGATTCAATGGACCATTTTGGGAAAAGGTGCTCAGTGAGTGGAACACACCATCACATGAGGAAATTGCAGACGGGAAGAGTGTGTGTGTGTGTGTGTGTGTGTTGTACACGTGTACAAAAAGGGTGGGCGGGAGGTCTTTCATGAGAATGGGAACAGGTTAGCAGGCAAAAATCATTCTTTGAGTGTGTGCTATGAGCAGGCAATGGGGAAAAGAGAGCATGTGTGAGACTGTGTGGCTTGCTGCTGTTTACCCTGACATTTGCCTGAGGTATTGCTACACTGACCTTTCCATCTAGTTTTTAATTAGTATTTCTGCTCAGATGAAAATAGTATCAGATTTACAGTCGAATAAAAGAAAAAAAATGAAGCATGTGTTTGATGTTCTTTCACTTCATTTATCCTCTCTCTGTTGTAACATTTGGTTTTGACAGGCTTGTGACTGTCTGTCTACACATTTGAAACGCCAAAGAAAGGGAGCGAGGCATAAAAAATTCAGACAGACTGGGCGAGAAAAAAGAAGGGAAAGTGAGAGGTAGAACCGATAATGGTGAGATGGAAAAAAGAGGGAAATTTGCATTGGTAATACAAGTAATGATTATTATCAGAAGTGAGAATAAAATTTACTGTGGCATGAATGGCACCCTGGCATTTCTCTGGGATCTACTGTGCTGTGGATGCCCAGGGCCATGATTACTCATCTCCTCACTGCATTTGAAGTATGTCTATTAGCTGAAATAAATAAAATACAAGCTTGGCATCTTTTTTCTTGTGATTCCATGCTAGCACATAATTGACACATAAACACTTTTCCCCCTCCTTTTCCCCTTCCTTCCCTCCCCTTTATCCCCTTACTTATTTGCTTGCTGGCGTTCCATCAAAATAACAGTAAATACATAAAACACTCAAACTAATTAATGATTTTGGAAGACTGTGGGGTAATGAAAAGTATATAGATGGTGTAGGAGTGCTTAAATCCATTTAATTACATTTAGAGACAGGAATTAATTAGAGGATAGAAACCCAGCCAAAAAGGAGCAGATTTATAAAAGTGGGGAGTTCAGCAAGTCATCCTTCACTCATTAGGGTGTGACAGTTGCCGGGATGTACAGGAAGTCATCCAAAAGCGGGGTTGACACATGCATTTTTCAGGTAGTCTTTGTACAAGTGACCTTGGTGGCCTAAAAGTGTCCATACCACATGAGCATGAAGGTAAGACTTTAGAAATGCTTGTGCTTGTTTTGACTGATTTACTTTTGACTGATGTACTGAGTGCATTTTTGTTTTTCTGCAGTAAACATTCCCTATATTAATGCTCTCAATTTTAGAATTTAATTTCATTTATTCGTTTATTTATTTTGCCTTTGACTGATTAAGTCAGTATCGTAATTTGCTTGGTCAGACATAATCCTACTTTAATCTAGGAAAAGAAGGAAATCTGAAGCTATCAACATTTAGCAATTGACAATGACTGAGTAACTAAAAAAAATCTAACACAAGGGGGTTATTAGGCTATGAATGAGCATAGTGTGTATTATATATAACTTCCAGACTTCTTTTTTTTTTTTTTTTTGCATATTTTGTTTATTCAGTAATTTCAGGTTAATTTCAGTGGTGTGTGTTACAGCTAGGACGTCAGCAGCCTGGTTACCTGGTCTTGCTATCTACCTCTTAGAACTACTACTACAGACAGACACATACAAAACAAAACCAAACAAAAAAATCCCCAAAACACATAAGACATATACTGAATACAGAGAACAATGTGTAATTTGTGTGCTCCAAATACACGTAGCCTATGGGGTATTTAGCATTCAGGCGTTAGCTAACACTCAGCAGGTACTGAAGTACTGAAGTATGTATGGAAAATATGTGATGACAATAACACAGCAGGTGTGGAAATAATGTGGAGAATAGGTACATAGCATTAGCATTTGTAAGTGGCAATGACTTATTGACTTTGATGACATTAACTCAGTTAGCTTACCTTACTAGCTTCTAGTTTGTAAGCTAGGAAACTAGTATGAGAAGCAAGAGGTTTATGACAATGCGAGTGGAGAAGGATGTAAATCTGCATCCTTATGTACCCCACAGTGCAAGAGCACATATAATAGTAAATATACGAATTTCTTACTTTATAACTGTATAATTCTGGCTAAAATCTGCCGAACCCCTTTAAATGGTAGTTTTTTTAGCCCCTAAACCTTGCTATGTACCGGATGTGTACCACTTACACTTGACAAGTGTACGGTTACTTCGAGAGACTTTCTGAAATTTCTCAGCACTTTTGAGACAAGTGCTGAGAGCACTTTTCCATGAGAGTAGTGAAAGTGACACCATTCTTGAAACAGGAGGGTGACAAGAGAAGAGAGAAAATAGGGAAGGGGGAAGAGAGAAAGTAGGATTTTGCGAGGGGTGGGGGTGAAGGAGAACAGATTTGGCGGGGGTTACTTTGCCTTTGCATTTCATCTCCTTAGAGCGCTGACTTCAGCATGGATTAGGCAACGTGTTTGTTCTCAGTGCTCTGTTCTTCTGCTCAGAGGAGGAGACGAGAGAAGCTGTACTTCATGCACTGTCAAGGTCAGCAAATGCCCTCAGATAATCATATTCCACTGTAATTTTACCTGTGTGTTGAAGCCAGCTGTCGGCGTGAATAGATGAGCACCCAAAGTACACTCTAGATCCCAGAACAAATGGTCTGGCTGTGTCGGTGTTTGTAGTTTTGTGCACTAATATCCACCTTTGTGTTAGTTTTTCTGTATAAATTAGACTACTCATTGAGCTGGAGGGCAAATACCAATTTAAAACACTGTGTCGATTTGGCTTATTTCCACTGGTGACTTTGCCTTTAGGATAATGACAAAGAGCCTTGAGAATCTCCCCTGCCATTTGTTAAATGAGCCTAAGGAAGGCACGGCAAGGCAAGGAAATCCCTTTTGAGTGAAAGATACAGGCAGTTGTATCATTGCTATGATAACTTTCCTCTGGTTCACAATGTGCTGGGTAGTGGAGCTCGTGTCTCTATAATGAACCTCATGGGCTTTGCAGAAGACACTGTGAGCTGCCTGAGCTGTGTGCGGTAGCCCTTTCCCATAGCCTCTGGCAACCTAGCACGCTAATGATGCTGTGCTGGTTCAAAGTGTTCCACTGAGCACATTTCTGTGTGAGCAGGATACCCAATGTACTGTTTTGCGTTTGTGTGTGTGAGAGAGAGAGAAAGAGAAAGAGTGCCTTTTCATGTATCTGCAATTGTGTGTTTTTGCTTTCATGTATATGTGTGGTGGAATGTATTGCTGAATGTGGCCTCACAAGATTATTGTGTTTTTTTAAAGCACACTGTGGATTATGTTCTAATTAATGAAAATTAGCTTTGAAGGCCACTAAAATAGCTGACCGGCATTTGAAGGAGGAGCTGACCAAAGTACAAATAAGGAAGTCCAGATGCTGCACTGTCCCATGGCGCTAAGTTATGAAGGATCAACTGTTGGTGCAGTCATTACAGTCTGGGATAATTACCTAGTCCACCTCATGCACTCCTAAGAGGGAGTAATTCCGGACTACCCTGCCAGAAAACACAACATATAGTTAGTCAGCTATTTTTCAGTTACAACACTGGGAAATTTACAGCTTATTCAGTGGAAGACAAGCAGCAACTGCACCCAGTAAAATGGTTGACATAAACTTGTTTTTATTTTAATGTATGTTTTTTTATTGAGTGTTTTTTCCCTGTGGTTTCAAATGGAAACTCGTTATCAACAATTCAGCTATCGCCTAGGTGTCATTGTACCTTGGCAGAAATGTCTAGTTGAAGTCCAGTTTTGTGTTGAATTAAAGATCAGTAGGGGTAAATCACAAGTATAAATTACTTTGCAGGCATAAATAATGTAGGGTATACAGAACATAATGGCTCAGTCTCACTAGAGGAAGAGCTCAAATGCAACCTTGTAAATCAGTGGTTACCTGGTGTTTGTGCTTATTTTGCTGTTGGAGACCAATTACGAGTAATTGTGGTGGCCCAGAGATTGAGTGTGCAACCCTTTCAACTTCTGGGTGGTCGCTTTTGATAACAAGGTGACTGAAAAGGTCAACAGGTGGGAGACAACTTGTCTCCAAACAATTCTGGTGTGACTCAGATTGACTGCAGTCACTCTCAGACAGTGTGGTGACGTTTCGCGAATAGTTACCCTCTAATTTACAATTGCAGACTGCATTACAATTAATTTGAGTAACTCTGTGCTGATGACCCAAAACATGTCTGCAATGTGTTGCTATGCAAAAGGGAACTCAATTGAACTGGTCACCAGCTGGCTGTATTCTGGTTATATTTCTATATAAAAGCAAGGTTGTTGTCATTGTGCAGTTAAATTGCCGCAACTATGTTACTACATTACTCTCTTAGGAATTTCTGAATCTAATCCATGAGGTTCTGGCTAGACTCTGAATGATATAGCTATTTTGTGAACTTCTGTGTACACGGGAAGAGATTGGTGACCAACGGTGACAGAGTTGCAGTTTTCAACGATCACACATAGATTGCATGTGATTGCCAAATTTACTCCCATTCAGCTGCAAACTGACAAAAACACTTGCACCAATAAAATCAAAAATTTAGTGCTCTGACAAACAGCGTCACCAAAATCCTCAGTGAAATAACACAACATGTTGCGCAGCTCTTGATAATGATCCCTATTTTATAATGCATTTACTCCCATATATGTCACTTGGATCCTTTACACTATCAACAGCAGCCATATATAGAAGTAATGCAGTTCTGTAGTACTCGCAGCCAGCTGCTCTCTCACAGTGGGTATCTAACCTTTTTATCTGGTGTGAAAAAGACAGTGTTGGAGCAGCGGAATTATCCCGACCTCTAAGGTCTGAGCTATACACTTCTGCTGACGTGCTCCTCGGCTAAGGTCTTTATACTGTGTCACCTAGCCCCTTCCAATACCAGCAGTTTCAGTTTCCTTAATGTCAAGCCACTTTTGTGCATTCAGCAGCAGCCTGTTCCTCAGAGGAAAAGGTTAAGATGCTGTGTTTCAGGGGCTTGGGCAGGATGCCTCCCGTGCTTTCACCAGAAAGAGTCCCACGGGGAAGGCCACAGCTGAAACTAGCTGACAAGTCCACTTTGCCGGTAGGTCATCGCGTAAATTGGAACCAATTAATTTTAGATGTAAGCAAGTAATTCTTCTGATCTTGATTTTGGACAGTGGTGACGCATATGAACTGCACACATTGTGTGTGTTATGTGCGAGAGCAAAAATGCACTGTGCCAAATGTTGCTGAGCATCTTGCCCTCAGGGCTGCAGGTTCCCAAAGGAAGATCTGCGTATGGGTGACAGTTTGTGACTAACAAGTGGAGCTGCTGGTTTGCGCTGTTTGATCAAGGTCTACGCACCTGATAATGACGTGGATTTTTCCACATTATCCACCACGGATAATTTCTCAAAATGATGGTCTACATTTTGGAATTTCTCTGTGATTTTTAGGAAGTTATATCTCCCAAGGACAGTGAGAAATTTCCCAAATGGCGACTTGGCTGTATTCACAGTACTCTTACCAGCCTCTTCTTTTTCTTCTTTGCTATTTTCTTTTTTTTTTTTTTTTTTTTTTACTATTTTTCAGCAGAATCACAAAGACAATAACTGCAGTAGGAGAATGTCTTCTAATCAGGGAGCGTGACAGAGGATTTACAAGAAGGGAGCAACAAAAGCTCTGTGTGCCACAAACAAACAAAACCATGAACAGTAAATTTGTTTCAATTTACCAAAGGAAAAGAAGCATGAATAATTCATACTTTCTTTAGTTAGATTTTTACAGTAGATGATCCCACATCATCATCCTCCATGGAGAGTTGTGGCTAGAAACAACAACAATAATAAAAAAAAAAACTTTTTTATTAGTAACACTATGTTCTGCCCAAATCAAAATTCATTTTATCTATGCATTTTGTTTGTTTACTTCTACCATCCCGAAAAATGCTGAATTTTTCAGTTTTCATTGTGTGAAATTGCAAGAGCACAAAACGGTAACAGGATAAGCAAAAACATGAGAGAAACCAGCAAAAACAACACAGAAAATGTGGACTGTGTATTGGTAAAGATGTTTTGTCTTACTGACATATTGACAGTTCCCTCATCCAACCACGCATATATATATATATATATATATATATATATACACATACAAATTGAAAAACACAATTCACATATGTATTGCTTTGATTCAGATATGTATCAGCCATTAACATTTATACAGATAATGTATTTTTGTATACATGTGTATACAGAAGCGCCTTGAGGCAACCATTGTTGTGATGTGGTGCCATATAAATAAAACTGAATTGAACTGAATTAAACAAGAGTCCTTACTGTGCTAAATTAAATCTGCTGGGTATCTACTCAACAATTAGTTTCACTTCACCAAGGTCAATGAGCCAAGAGAAGGTGTAGAAGGTACCATCATATAGGGCCTTTGTAAAAACCTTAATGCTAATGTCCAGCCATTGATTTGACTTTTTTAATGTTGTAACCTTTGCTGGAGAAGTGAAATGAAGAACCTTTCAAGGTTGGTTGAATGAAGAACAAAGTCCATATGTATCTTACCCTAGAAAGCATGAGCTTGTTAAAGGGTTTGAGGTGGGAGTGAGAGAGCAGGAAGTCGTCACTGTACCTGTGCAGTGCTTATAGAGGGCCCCTAGCATCCGTTTTCCATATTCCTCACGTTGCTAGAAAGTATATGGCACATTTCTCTGAGGCAAAAATCCCCCAGACTCCTACTGGCAGACCGAACAGAACATTCTGACCTGAAACTATCTCTTTCATAACTAATTAAAGCTGCGTTTAGGCCTAATCTCCCAGTGCGTTTTCTTTTATGCTTTTCTTACTGTAGTTTATCATCACAGTGACAGCAGGGATCTGCCTTCCTCGAATTCAGTGAGCAGCAGCACGCAGCGGGAGGGAATTTTGACAATAAATGGGTATATGACTTAAAATACTAAAAAGCAACATGTGTCATCGCTGTTCAAACAATTGATTGCTATTCAAGGTCTCACTGGTCAAGGATCTGCTGCTGCAGCAGGCTCAGCATGGAGTATGATGCCAGACTGGAAAGATAAAGACAGGAAATCAACAGCCAAACTGACATGATGCCATGGTTAGGGTTACATCAATCTTACACCCTAGCCTTAGCTGACAAAATTTAAGAACAGATATCTTCTCAGTTGTCTGAGTCATTGCTGCACTTGGGCAAATTAATCTCAAGTCCCAAATAGGCTTAGTATCATCATTTGTATATACAGTCGCAGCCAGCTCACATGTGGTCATCAGCTGAGAGTGTAATTCTCGCTGTTTGCCTTGAGCAAAGCTCCAGCTGACCCTCGTCTTTTGTTTAACGAGTAACAAACTGCAAAATGAGGAATCACCACAGCTGCCTCAAATAGAATAGTTTTTTTTTCAAGGGCCTTTGTGAGAAGATAGCGGGGGTTTCAGTCCCCGATTTCCTCTTTGCTACCATTCCTGTCTTTTCAAGTGATCTTTTTAAACGGCACTTTTACAGAGGTGGCAGTGAGTCATAAAGAAAAGATTGGGTGGCTGTCTTATGGGGACATATTTGTTCCATATTTATCCAGTTTAAGCTATAACTGTACTGTAAATGCTCGTGCTCATTCAAGTTGTTGAAGGAAAAATCATTTTTAAATAACAAACAAATAGCGATTTCTCACGCGTCACAGGATGAATGTTTGTAATATGATTCCCGTGCAGTGTACAGGAAACGCATTATTGTTACAAAAGTGCTTCGTGGTTGCATTTTATTACCGATACGCAGCAGTTTGAGTTCATTTGGAATTAAAAGAAGCAGACACTGACATGTGCAGTGTAAGAGGGGAGAAAGACAGGGTTGCTTCTTAAAAAGTAGCATTGGGAGGGGGGAGTACTCTGTCTTTATTTAGGTGTTAAGGCCCCAGTCACACAGGCCTACAGACCAGTCGCTAGGGAAAAATATATATTCCCTGACCAGCTGGGAAGTACTTGGTCTAGGTTCCTGGCTGTCACTTGCTAAAGCCACAGGGAGACACAGACCTTGGCAGGACCTGCAGCAACCTGCTAGAGGCTGCTAGAGAATAAGTGTATTTCCTGACTGATTGCTGGTGGTTGCTAAGTGGAATTGTTCGCTGACATTTCCAGTGCTGCACCAAAAATCTCCTTGCCGTTGCTTTGGTTGCTAGCAGATTGCCATGGCTTGTATTTTGCACCAAGAGTGCTAACTTCTCTACAAACACTCGCCAACTACTTGATAATTGGTGAAACCGTGCCTTTTTCAAATTACTTTGAAGGTGAACAGTCACCATTTATGTTTTACTTTTTCAGTTTGCAGTACTGGGGAGCTTTTTCAGATAAGTCAGTTTCTCCCCTGCAAACTACAGGAAAAAGAAAGGATCACAAAGAAGTTTTTGGTGCAGCTCCACTTACGGATGCCAAATATTTTGGGGAACATATATTCTTCCTTAGCAGCCAGAGGTTGCCAAGGCATCACTGACAGGTTTCTAGACCTGTGTTACAAAGGCCTAAAGTTCTGTTCATGCTGCATATTTACTCATATTTGTTCACCAACTCGTTCACCTTCTGTTGGAATAAACAGTGTTAAGCAGTAAGCCAATAAGTCGTATGAGGCGTCTTTCTCTCAGAGTAGCTCAGCTGTCTCGCGGTCACAAACACAAAAACACACAGACTAATGCACACATCAGGAGAGGTGGGTGAATGTGACCCAACACTTCACATTCACCCGTAAGGAGCAAATGGAACAAAAGGTGAAATATAACATCTCCGGAAAGGAAAAGAAGAGATGCAGAAACCATTTGGAGGCAGCGCTATGGAAGCATTTTCTTTTTCCTTATGTCTTTATTTTTCTTTAATAGTAAATAAACTTCATTTTACATAGCTCTTCCAAGAATCGTTAGATTTTGATCAAGTTGTCTGTGTATCCATAGCCACATTGTAAACAGGGTGCCAACATGTCAAAATTAACATAAAAAGGCTTAAATAAAATAAGGCTTATAAATTATGCCAAAATGAATCCATTGTCCAAATCATGATGTTTGATGGTTTTCAGTCTTGTATCAGGAAAATGGGCAAAATTCATCGCCGTCTTCTCTCCGTTCTTTTACATTTTATTTTGATAACAGCTACACAGATTCCTTTATGAATGCAAATACAATTCATAATATTCATATGGAGAGTGGGGCCACATAAATAAAATACTACTAATACTATGAACAGAAGAGATTACAGTAATTTTCCTGGAGGTCTAGCAGACTAGCTAATGTCGCTATCCATGGTGCTGATTTACAGTCAAGGGCGCAACAAGAAGAGCTCCTAAAATACATAAATCATACAAGAAGTTTTAACTCTTGCAAATTTATATTAAATAAATAAATAAATAAAAACAATACACTATTTAAATCCACATTTATGATGGAGCATTTACCAGGACAAATGTTTACCTGAACCGGTGAAGCAGTAGTCATGAATATTCACAGCGTGATCGGAATGTCTTTGTGTCGTTGGGGGAAATGCCATTTGCTTTTCAAACCTGTGACAAGATCAACTTTTATGAAGTGAGTGTAGGTTGGCTAGGTGGGAGGTCCATCTGGCGCTATGGGATGCCCTTGTCATTGAGGGGGGACACAGCATGGACATGCCCACGGAACAAGGCGACAGATGCCAAAAAAAAAAAAAAGTACAACAAAAAAACAAAAGTACACACGCTGACAGGAGCTGCAGCTGGCACCCGAGGGTGGCATATCCTTGACATGCAATCGCCTTTCCTTGATAAGAAAGTGAAAGACAAGAGGGTGAAAGCAAAGGAGGGTATGATTGAATGTGGGTTTTGCTGTTGTTTTGTGTGTGTGTGCGCGTGTGTGTGTGTGTGGTAGACTTTTCCGCTGCCTCAGCTCCTTGGCGGTGTCTGTCTGTCGCCAAGGGGCCCCAGCCCTGGCCCCGAATCAGCCGGTGAGCTGTGTCCACTCAGCACTTCCCCTTGCCGCTGGTAAATTAGTCCCAGCAATATGCCACACAGCTCCTCACACCCTTCTCACTTGTGTGCTATTGTTCATGCCCTTGAGGGAGGCAAGTATGTGTGTGGACTCTGTGTGTGTGTGTGTGTGTATGCACTGCTGATGCAAATATGTTCATGTTCAAATGTGATTAAGGAAGCTTATACTAGATTTTTATGCATATAAGCCTTATTTCCTATCAGGGACTTTGGTCATAATTCCAGCAGTCACCTTGAGTTCCACAAAGCTAACAAAGACTAGTCTCCTTTAAATCAGCTGATGAATTCAGACGTTTCAGCAATTCAATAACACCATTTCAGTGGTATGTATCTGATGGGCCCTCAGGCTGAATTTTCTTCTTTCAAAAGGTCTCTGCTGAAACCAGAGTGTGTCTGTTCTAAAGAAACACAGAGAGTGCTGTTTGTCACAGGTTGCCACATGATAAGAAGCCACATGATACTATGATGGGCACAGCTTCAATCCTCCTGCATCACATTTGGCAGAATTGCTCTTAATTTTCAGAACAGTGTTATTGGCTTGTGGTTGCAGGGCTGTCGCGCTCAGCTCTCCTTTCCAATTTACAGTTTTGACCAGGCGGAAGTACGTTTTGTTACTTTTTGGTATTTCATGGGGTCATTTTTAGATCTTACTCCATTGAATTTCAGAATTTCAAAAGGTGTTCTGTTTTCAATAGAGGTCAAGGTTGTTCATTTTGGACAGTTGTTGCTGTTGTTACTGAAACAGTTTAGTTTTTTTAATGGGGAAATGTCAAACAATAGCCTAGGGCTTAATGCTAGACATGATGTTTTTTTCTTTCGGCTCACCTCACATAATTTCGAAGAAAACTTTTCTGTTATGGGTGAAAAAAGAAGCAGACATCGACAGATACGACGCATTGCAGTTCTCTGGTCGCATGAAGCACAAGACAGCAGGTGTCTTTGGCACTTTGCGCAGCAGCCGGGACATTAATAAAGCTGAACTGCCTGACTTTGGTCTTGTCGGTGAGCTTCAAAGCTAAGGTTATAAAACCCATGTATCAATATTAAATAAGTGTCGTTTTCAAATTGTATCGCCAGTAATGTGACTGCTTCTCACAACAATGTTTTCATTTTTAAAACAAGATAAGCTGTTCACCTATATAGAGTGCATAAATAAAGATGTGACATTTAAAAGGCCCCACATTCCTGGCTGTAATTCTACACACTCACCCAGTGGGTGGTGGAATTAACGAGGCTACTAGCCACTAAAGCACATGTAGCGGGTGGGGACCCCTGATGGTTGCAGTGCTACTGCCAGGGCTGGACAAACTTTACTATCTTAACCACAAACCAGGTCCAAAGGAGAAAACACATCCTGTGATCTGTCACCCCCCAGTTGTGCATCAGATCAGTGAAGTGGACCCCTAGCTTCAAGCTCCAGGCAGGTCGACAGATGACTGTTCAGACCTCCTTTGTAGGTAGAATCACCTAGGGCCCGTTGCCACTCACAGATCACTACAGAGAATTTGCTTTCTAGTTACAAAATATGCACCCGTGAATATTTAGAACAGCACGGCAAGACAAGATTTAAAGCAAAGATTATTTCTTTGGTATATAAAACCATTATGTTTACCACATTACGCTAATTTCCTACCACGGAGAGATAGACATCGTATATGGCCGTATACGGTTCACTTTGATCTTAAATTAGGCCAGATCAATGAAACTGCCCTTTCTGTCGGTGTAAAGAAGTTTAATCATGCATTGAATCCCTCAGATATTTTCATGTGAGATAAAAGAAGTACAATTTAAACAGTACGTCTCAAATTTCTACATGATAAAGAAATACCGCTGTGATAAATACAGGAGATCTGTTAGCACGACTCTTTGGAACTAAAATGTAAGTAATACATGTATAAAATTACAGTAAAAGTAACTCACTGGCCAGACTGTCTTGTAATGATGAAACAAAGCTGTTTAGCTTTGATTTTTTTATACTGTGGACTAACTATAGAAATGGACATTTCTGTTGTAGATAGTGAACAAAGAAGAAACATTATGCTGTGGTATTGTTTATCTATTATTTAGTTTCTTTGGTGTAGCATCACTGGCCAAGGAAGAGGCCTTTATTGGCGCCTGTTTAGACGATTCTGGTCCCTGGGCCATATGTTTGATACCCCTGGTCTGGGATCTTACTTGCTGTAGTTTTGTATTTTTGTATTAGTTGCATATCTACATGTTCATATGTTATTTTCAACAATATAAATGTAATAAATAGCTGTGTGAAAGACATTATTACAATTAACTGTATTCACTGTATTTAGTTCTGGTAGTTTTACAGGAGTGTAGACTGTGCAGGAAAGTGTGGGCACTGTGGCAAAAGAGACTCAAAATTTCTTGCTACTGCACAGACACTAAAATGCATTTTCTCCAAAGACGTCGATGTACAACTGATACATGTTTTAACACACCGGTGCTTGCATGAAAAATGCACCTTCTTCGTTTTCAAGCACACACACACACAAAACGGAAACGCAGCTTTCATCCGAAGAGTGCTGAGTTTCTTGTTTTTGTGCTATTGATACGAGCCCCGAATCGATGGGTCAATCTGACCTCTCCTTAAATCAGACAAAAGAAGCAAGTGTTTGATGATAACTTTCTATTGACAGGGATCCGGGGGTGTAGGGTGGGGGTGTGGATGGAGACATTTAACATAAAAGTGTGTGTGTGTGTGGGGGGGGGGGGACAGATAAGCTTCCGTGGATTTTTAACATAAGGCAAACCCTTTTTGGGGTTGTATTAGGTTACGTACAGTGCAAAAAACTAAATCCACACCTCATTAATTCACCCACATGGTTAGAGCATAAATATTACTATCCAAACAGAATTCTTAGGAGCTTGTGGTAAAGGTGGAGTGAACATCTTAGCTCTGATTGCCAGTCTGGGGGAAATGTGCTTTTACATTTGTATGCAGGTGGAGCAGCTCCTGGATCCAGCATGTATACCTAAGAGATGAGGTGCTGATGGATTTTGTGGATTTTTCTTTGTTTCATTTTGGTCATATACAATTCCCCGTGCATCCCGGCTCCCTTCACCTTTCCTCTCGATTACTGAATATTGTTGTTTCCTCAAATCTCTTTTATTCATATGCTGGAAAGCACCTGGCCAACTTAACACCATTCATCTGGATCCTTTAGCATATCAAATGCCTTCAGTCAAGGGTCGTTTGCATATCCTCTTGTCTTTCTGAGGAGAATGGTCCCCACTGATAAATGCAGAGCGTATGCTGCAAACTGAAGAAAAGCCAAGAGTTTGCAGGCGTTGTGAACTTGGGCGATCAGTCGGCTCTCTTCTGCCCTTGTTTTTCACGCTTTCTGAACTTGAGCCATAATGCTAGTTGATGAGCAAACGCT
The DNA here is from genome assembly GCF_036321145.2 of Pelmatolapia mariae. Lineage (NCBI taxonomy): Eukaryota > Metazoa > Chordata > Actinopteri > Cichliformes > Cichlidae > Pelmatolapia > Pelmatolapia mariae. Next base: position 77,811,631 of record NC_086229.1, read on the forward strand.
AAGGCATCTGTTTCACTATGATGTACAAAGTTGTTTCCACAGGGGCTCAGGTGGCAGTGACACCTCATTAGTGCAACCTTATGAGTTCAGCTTAACTTTTTCCAATTGTAAGTAGTTGTAATGGCATGTAAAGACGTGCCACTGTTTAGAGGGAAATTTATTTCACCACAAGCTGTACTGACGTCCACTCGCAACCAATTAACTAACATGGTGTAAAAAATGTTGCCATGTTTTACAGATTTATATTTAAATGTGTGGAAATGGTGATGACAGTGGATTGAAGACAGCGAGACGCTGCTGGAGATGCAGCAATGTTTATTACAACCTGATTCTGCATGCGGCACGGCACTTGCTGCCAAGAGAATGGGTGGCTTTCTTCTCTGTCCTATTTTCAGTGTTCGTTTCCTTCAAGTGGCCATTTTGTGCCATAATCCTGTCACTACGGCCGCTCTGTTTGAGTTTGATATTTTAATGTACTCATTGCATGGCTCTATGAAGCTCTAAGCCTTTCCGTGCAGCTCACCTCAGATGAATTGTTGGGAGGGGGTTGGGAGAGAAACAGGGAGCCAAGAAAAAAGGTTTGATGCAAGTGCTGAAAATACCTAAATAAAGTGGATGGTGTATACTGGTGACATATGACTGCAGTGCAGTATTAAAGCACCCTGCCGAGAGTACAGCTGCACGCCCAACTTTCTCTGAGGCCTTCTAAGGTGCAGCAAATACTGTTGAATATAAAATATTCATATGCAGCTTTACCAACAGGATGATAGAACTGCCATGTGACTGCGATCTTGCAGTGGAGGCATAATGTCTGAAATATACATTTGTAGGGTTTGATGAGAGCAATAACAGCGCAGGCAGAACTGCTGGTTCGGCAGGCACACCAGACGCCGCAGATTGCACTGCGCCATATATTTTATTTTTAATCATGCAAAGTCCTGAGTCTAACGACCAAAACAAAATGCTACATCAACGATAATGATAATGGCGCTCATGATTAAGAAAGCAAAGCGCTAGTAAAGTGTAAAGGAGTTTTGCAGTGACAGAAACCACATTTACTGTCCATATGGTAGCCTGTTGAACCACATAACTCATCGAACAAAGCGTGGCGAAGGAGAAACCTGGGAGGAGCACTCAACAGGCAAACGGAATTGGAAAATTAAAAAAAAAAGGCACCCGAATAAGGCTTACAATCACCCTTTTATAAATCAACGAAACAACGTTCATTTCCAATCGTCGTGTAAATCTTACAAGCAATTCCTGGTGCTAAAAGTCGCAGTGCTATCAGGGAGTGATTAGTTCCCTCGCAATTTCAACACTGACACTACTCAGAGACACTAAAATAGTATGTCACAAATTAGAGGTGATGATAATCTCAGTAGAAATGTGCTGAAGAGTGGAAAAGCAGGGCAGATGGCAGGAGCTTCATCACTGGCCTGTTTAGTGACACACCAAGTCGCTTTGCCAGAGCAATATCAGCCCCCATCCCATATGACCAATTATCAGAGTTTCACCTTGGGCTCATGTTGGTAATGGTGCTGATGGTGGGTGGATGGGCAGGGGAGGAGAGGGGAGGGGGAAGGTGGGTAAAGGCATGAGCACCTGTTACTAAAGCAAACTGAATCCTCCGTCGTCAGCTGTCTTGAGGATGCGCCTGCTCTCCGTCTACCTGTTAGTGTCAAACGGCAACCGCAACAAAGGGCAACTGAGCAAGCAGATAAATGCTCTAATAACGTGGGAAGATGGTAGGAGGTTGTTTGTAATGGCTGCGATCAGTAGATGCTCGGCCTTTGATGCCCATGGCTTCAGCCGTCCTCTAAATTTGTCAATTACACCTCCTTTGTGTTCGCCCATTGTTAAGCCTTTGCATGCCACACAAAGCCAATTTCTGGCTGTGCTCAACAGGGAATCCCATCTTCAAAAGGCAGCAGGGAACTGTGTTTATTAGATTTGAGAACCTGGCCGGAGATAAGGTGAATTACCCTGTTGTGTCATCTCCCAGATGAGAAAGGGAGTGTGAAATACAAGTTGTTTGACTAAGGGAAAAGGGAGCAATTCAAGACTACGGATTAGTGTTAAATGGGTAGAATTTGTAAATGCCTCCAGGCTGCCTCCAATATTTATCTCTTTACATCACTCATCATAATCAAATATTACATATGAACACATTTGATCAAGAGCATTTTCACATTTAGTAAACAATTATCAGCAGCTATTATCATGATGTTCAGTTCCAAAGCTTTTATGTTCAACATTTTGCCTGCCCAGCGCCCTGTCAGATGGAGACTGTCGTCATTAGCATCAATGTGCACATTTGAGCTGATGTTTAAGCTTATAGAGCCTAACAGAATCCTAATAGAATGTTCCACATTCTCAAGAATTCTGGAAAAAAAGCAGAAATCTGATGAAAATACTAAACACTTGAATTTAAGTGTTTGTTAAAAAAGTATCAGTTATAAATTAGCTTTAAACTAATGCAACAAATAGCTCTTTTTCTTTTCTTTTCTCATTTGACATCGATACATTTAGATATTTATCAATATACCTTCATCAGTGTGCGTGCCTCCCTTATCTCCACCTCATCCTCTTCCTCCTCGCCCAAAGTACCATTTTCTAAAGTGAAGCCAGGGCTCTAACAAAGGAAAATATGCCTAAACGTGATTATTTATTCCTAAAATTTTACGCAGTTATGTATTATTAGCATGTCACAAATGTGACCCTCCTGTCTCAGGGCAGCTGAGAACGAGGCAGCCTTATGAACAACAGTTGGTTATAAGCTAACATTATGCTAGCTCCTAGCTTTTAGCTAAGTGTCCTAAAAATCGCATTTTCCCCTGATAACACGTTTTAATATGCTCTCACATTGCATAAGAGTATTTGCTAGATGCCTGACAACATTAGATCCACTTCAGTTGGGGATAATTTATTCCAGTCAAACATCTATAAATGGCTACTTGTTCAACACATCCCCGTGTTTCTATTTCTGTGCCCTGCCCTCAACTTTTCTCCGGTTGACAAAATCTGTCAAAGGTATCAGGGGATCTGCCAGACCTGAGAGCTGCCAAAAAATTCAATTCAGTTCAGTTTTGTGTATATAGCACCAAACCACAGAAACAGTCTTCTCAAAGTGCTTTATACTGTAAGATAAAGACCCTGCAATAATAAAGAAAAAACCCCAACAATCAGACTCCTGTGAGCCATTCTTTGATGAGGCCAAGCTTTTTGCTTCTATATCAGTAAATATTTGTTATTCGCATTGCTGGCACTTTGATAGGATAGAAGTGAGCTTCATTGACTCAGTAACTTATATTGGACTTCTTTCATAAAGATTTACAGTCAAAATGTTTATATAGTAGAAATTCAGAGAAACTAAGGCACAGAGGCTTAAGCTAGTGGTGGGCGGATCGATCCAAGTATCGACTGTATCGATACCAAGTCGGCATCGGTATCAGATTGATACTAGCCTGGTTAAGTTCCGCTCTTGTTTGCAATGCTGTGGTTTCGGCAAACACAAAACAGCCAGGTCGCTGGACTCACTGCTCCTGTGTCAGCGCAGAGCAGGCACAGTTTGCTCCCCCTCCCCCCTCTTGTGTTTAGATGTTGCGCTGTCACATGACATAACTTAGGCTACGTTCACACTGCAGGCGAAAGCGCATCAAATCCGACTTTTTTGACCCTATGCGACCCATATCCGATCATGGTATGACAGTGTGAACAGCACAAATCCGATATTTTCAAATCCGATCTGGGTCACTTTTATATGTGGTACTGAATCTGATACATATCTGATGTTTTAGAAAGCGACTGCTGTTTGAATGGTCATGTCGCATTAAATCTGTCTTTTACGTCACTGACACAAGATAGACGCCAATTATCAGCGCCGGAGAAGAGCCCGAAGACATCGTGAACGCTTCCTGGCCATCCAGTGTAGATGTTAGTGAAACTGTTGGGAAGACAACGTTGGAGAAACGTGAACATTTTATTTGTACTGTATAATCTGCAGATTCTGACAGAAATCTGCAACTATCCTTTGAAGCACCGCTCCTCTAAAACAGCAGTAAGGATAATTATTAGGCCATATGTAAGTAACAAACAAACTTTACAACTCAAAGCAAAATTGGGAAACCTAAAGTCCGAAACAAGTCTTTATATTAAGGGCCATCAGTCAAACAATACTGTTTGGTCTGGGTCTAAACAGAGCACGTTGTGTGTGACGTCTTCTTTTGCACACGCGGGCCGCTTTGAGGGCCGTGAACAGTTCACACTAGAGTGCGTTTACTGTCACATTTTATTTGTAGTGTAAACAACCAGACAAAAAAATCAGATTTGATCAAAAAAATCGGATTTGATCAAAAAAATCGGATTTGATCAAAAAATCGGAATTGAGCATTAAGACCTGCAGTGTGAACGTAGCCTTAGACGCTTTGGAGGTTGTTGTTTACATATTATTTATATTTTCAGCAGTTGTTGTTTTTGTTGTTGAGAATTTTAATTGTAATTTTTGTATTATAGTTTCTCAACAGTACTTGTTTGTTTTAATTTGTTTACTGGTTTGCATGCACTTTTTAGATTTTTCTTTAAAAAAAATTATAATAAAGCATTTTCTATATAATTATAAACTTTGTCCTAATTATATCCTGGGTGTTAACTATTTAATAATGAAAATGGAAACATCACAAAAAAGACTTAAGGTCATGAAAATTAACTGAGATTTAGCAAATCAACTACGTATCCACCTTATTTATTGAAAAGTATCGGCATCGTATCGGTATCGGCGATACTGACCCGTACTTGTTATCGGATCGATACCAAAATATGCAGTATTGCACACCACTAGCTTAAGCTTCGTACTTTTTAGCATGTCACATTATTTGTAGCAATAATGATTTTAATTACTTTTTATCCAAATATTTAAATTCTTTATTCTATTAATTTATGTATATCAGACTCTTTGTCTTCCCACTCTAGCTCTTCCTTCCTGATATTGGTTTTTCTTCAATGCACATTAGTAGGTACAAGTCCTAGTGTAGGACTGATGATTGCACTTGCTTGCATTTCACCTTCCTGCTGCTTCTTTCTCTTTACTACTCACTGTTTGTCTCCATGACTGATTTGACTGGCGCCCCAGTCCCGTGCTCCAATCCCGCTGCTGTAGTAATCCACACACCTGCTTTGAAAAGTGCAGCTAATCTGTCAGTCAGGAAGGCTATGATTTCAAATAAGCAGCTCACAAGGGTGCCGGATCCATGTCAGGTGGGGTGGGGATGGAGCATAGAATACCAATTTACCATAAGTTCCTGTAGGGACTGAAAATCAAACCCCTATCCCCTAAGTTATTGGGCCAGTGCTCTACCACCTTACCCCCACTGGCAAGATATAAATACATGTCAGGGTTAGTAACTCACATCCTGGTCTCTCCTCAAAATGACATAGCAACAAAAATGCAACGATTTTGTTGTGGTACACAGACAAAAACTGTGCCTTACTGTGCTTACTATACTAAACTTAACAAAGCTGATCACCTGTCATTAAACCAAGAAATGTATATATTTGTTTTTTCAAAACTGTAGACTTGAGAATTCATGGATAACAACAACAACAACTGTATTTTAGTATTTAAAATATAATTTTGATTAAAGAGCTTGCACATACTGGTGGTTTAACCATAACCAGGAATATTTTTTAAAATATATTTTATTAATTAACAATGCTGTTGTTATTATTATTATTATTATTAAAACGAATCAGTAGATCAAAGCGCTACGTTTGCCATTAGACTGTGTCGAAATGTAGGATGACGTCTTCTCAGGGGCGAGAATATAGCATGAACTTATATGTGAAAAACTAAACGGTGTTAGAATGCATTCAAACGCCCTTAAAAATGGCATGATATAACTTACATGTTGTGCTTTATGTCAGTAAATGATATAGGAGCAAAATTGCCAGCCAATAGTATAATGATTTAACATGACAGCAGCCTCTCCTTGCTAGCACAAATACTTAAAATGCACATATTCATCTCAGTTTATGTTTGATTATACTGCTTAAAGGCCTAGAAGTAGAAGTATTTAGACAATTTAAGTTTAAGCAAAAATCCATTTTACTTTTATTGAACTATTCCAACTATTTACCTTACTGTTAGTTATCCGTTCAGACCTCCTTGTTTGCTTGTTAATTAGTTTTTTATGCACTCAGATACACAACACATGAAACCACAGGTGTTTTTCTTTTTAAAAAAACAAGTAATCTCTTTTTTTCCCTTCATTGAGCTGCTGAAGGATTTTACCACGTACCACTTGGTAATAACAAAAACCAATTAAGTCAGCCAATGTTCATTGCTCTGAAAAATATGAAGAAGTAAAAAAAATAAATAAAAAATGTCGTGTTGAAATTGTGTGTCAGCCAGCGAGAGAATGACATTCACATTTTCCCTTCAAACTTGTATTCAAATTGGGATGTGTGACACCAATGTCACTGCTCCACCTGGCTTGCGCGTCTGCTGTCACCTTTGGGGAGTGAGTTGAGCTTTTGCCAGAGTGTCGATCAGCCAAACTGTCGTTAGGCCACAGAACAGTCACGCACTGCCAACTTTAAATCGCTGCCAAGACAATTTTGTATGCAAGCATCTCCTTCACTTCAGATGCTCCTCTTGCCTCTTTCTTCCTCTTTTCTCTTCTCACTTCCCTCCATCCTCCACGCCACCTGTCCTGCATCCGCCGAGATCGAGCGCGAAGTTTCTCACTTTTGTCACCAAGACAAGGGATTGCGAGTGCGCACGAATGGTGTACGTGTGATGGCGGCCGTGGCCACAGACTTGTGGGGTCTTCGAGCCTGCTGGACCTCCACTTTCCCCCACTAGTCACCCATTGGTGCGCTGAAGTGGTGTCCATCTGCTGAGTGTCTGTACGTCTGCCTTCCCAACCCACACAAGAACCCCTCACTATGCCACAAGTTCATTTTACTAACCAAATGGAGCACATCTTGTATTAGACAGATGGACATCCTTAGTCAAAAAAAAAGAGGTTATGACTTAGTGTTGATAAAACGTGATTTGGCCAAAGAGACTTTGCCAATGCATGCTTTGTGTGTGTGCGGTTTTTTTTTTTTTGGTTTGTTTTTTTACTTTTTTGGTGCTCGTATGTGCTGCTTCGGACCTTTTCTGAACGCCATGGAAGTAGAACGAGTTGCACACTAACAAACGATTTGTCAAATGACAGACAACATTAGTAACCTTTTAAGTTGCAATGCTACTGAATCGCTTATGTATCATGACCAGCAAACTGCCAGGCAGCATCCATCCAATTGTTAGGTGAGAGGTGGAGAGAGACAAGGCAGGACCAGCATCTGAGCACCATTAACTCTTTATGTTTTGTTATTCAGCACACAGTTTATTCTCTTGTGTCTGGTGGAGGAGCCTTGGGGGAGATAACCAAAAGTTATGTGACTGGGCTTTTGATGAGTCTCAGCAGCATTCAGTGAAGTGCCGTGCTTGGTATGAGTTTACTAAGGTTCTGGAAAAGGGAGACAATAAAAGGCTGTATTTCATTACATACTATTCTATAAAGGCGTATAGAGGTATAAAATGTTTAAAAGTGGGTTTGTTAAAGGGGAAACAGGTGAATGGAGGAGCAAAAAAGTGCTGAAGCAGCTTGTTTTCAGATTAAAGGTGAATCTGAGCTGATTTTTAATTGCCCTGTTTTGCATTTTTACTTTAACACCCGACAGATGCGGTTCCCTCAAAGAAATTATACTTTTTTCTCGAAGAGGCATGAAAAAGTAAAATCTTGTTAAAATTACAGTTAGGCCTATATGCATTTGGATGTACAGTAAGTCTGCCTCTGTAGATGACCACAGTGCAGACCTACAGACTGTGCAAAAGTTTTAAGTCAACCCTCATTTCTTTATATTTTGCTTCCAACGAGCCAGGCTTTCTTTTTTAAAGTACTTTTAAATGATAGTTCTCTGGTTTTCCGAAGGTCTTTCAAAGTTCTTCTTTGGCTGATTTTTCATTCATTTTCAGTCCAGTCCTTGCACCTGATCATTTTGTGAGGAATGCCTTTGTTTGCCACTCACCTATGAATCATTAAGGCATAAAGAGACACCTAACCTGCAAAGTTGTCTTTGCTAAGACTTGCAACAGTTTAATTTTTCAACATGACAATGATCCCAAACACATTGTCACTGCAGTAAAAACATACCTAGATAGAAAATGACACAATCCAACACTATCAGTCATGGTAATGACTCCCCCCCCCCAAATCCCCCACCCCCGGAGCCTGGATCTGCTGGAGGTTTTTTCTTGTTAAAAGGGAGTTTTTCCCTTTCCACTGTCGCCAAAGTGCTTGCTCATAGGGGGTCACATGATTGTTGGGTTTTTCCCCATATGTATTATTGTAGAGTCTATCTTATAATATAAACCGCCTTAAGGCAACTGTTGTTGTGATTTGGCGCTGTATAAGTGACATTGAATTGAACTGAACTGAAGGGATTGGTCTCCCCAGAGACAGGACCTCAAATTATTGTATACTATATAAGACATAGTATACATTTTCACTGCTATGCTGATGACACCCAACTCTATCTGTCCATGAAGCCAGATAACACACACCAATTAGTTAAACTGCAGGAATGTCTTAAAGACATAAAGACCTGGATGGCTGCTAACTTTCTGCTTCTTAATTCAGATAAAACTGAGGTTATTTTACTCTGCCCTGAAAATCTTAGAAATATGATATCTAACCAGATTCTTACTCTGGATGTCATTACCTTGGCCTCCAGTAACACTGTGAGGAACCTCATTTTCGACCAAGACATGTCCTTCAACACACATATTAAACAAATATGTAAGACTGCTTTCTTCCATTTGCGAAACATCTCTAAAGTTAGAAATATCCTGTCTCAGAGTGACGCTGAAAAACTAGTTCATGCATTTATTACTTCCAGGCTTGACTACTGTAATTCATTATTATCAGGATGTCCAAAAAACTCCCTGAAAAGCCTTCAGTTAATCCAAAATGCTGCAGCAAGATTACTGACAGGGACTAGAAAGAGAGAGCATATTTGTCCTGTTTTGGCTTCCCTTCATTGGCTTCCTGTTAAATCCAGAATTGAATTCAAAATCTTGCTCCTCACATACAAGGTCTTAAATAATCAGGGCCCATCTTATCTTAATGACCTTGTAGTACCATATCACCCTATTAGAGCACTTCGCTCTCACACTGCAGGCCTACTTGCTGTTCCTAGAGTATTTAGGAGTAGAATGGGAGGGAGAGCCTTCAGTTTTCAGGCCCCTCTTCTGTGGAACCAGCTTCCAGTTTGGATTCGGGACACAGACACTATCTCTACTTTCAAGATTAGGCTTAAAACTTTCCTTTTTGCTAAAGCATATAGTTAGGGCTGGACCAGGTGACCCTGAATCCTCCCTTAGTTATGCTGCAATAGACGTAGGCTGCCGGGGGATTCCCATGATGCATTGAGTTTTTCCTTACAGTCACCTTTCTCACTCACTATATGTTAATAGACCTCTCTTCATTGAATGATACCTGTTATTAATCTCTGGCTCTCTTCCACAGCATGTCTTTATCCTGTCTTCCTTCTCTCATTCCAACCGGTCGCAGCAGATGGCCCCGCCCCTCCTTGACCCTGGTTCGGCCGGAGGTTTTTTCCTGTTAAAAGGGAGTTTTTCCTCCCCACTGTCGCCAAAGTGCTTGCTCATAGGGGGTCATATGATTGTTGGGTTTTTCTCGTATCTATTATTGTATGATCTACTGTGCAATATAAAGCACCTTGAGGCGTCTGCTGTTGTGATTTGGTGCTATATAAATAAAACTGAATTGAATTGAATTGAAATTATTGGAGTAGTGTGGGATCATCTCTACAGAGAACAGAACTAAAGGCAGAAACATCCAAAGAAGAGCTTTGAATGACCTTCAAGAAGCCTGGAGAACTATTCCTGAAGACTACTTAAAGATATGACAAGAAAGTTTGCCTCAGAGAGTTCAAACTGTGTTGAAGGATAAAGGTGGTCAAACCAAATATTGAGTTTCAAGCTCTTAAGAACCATGCAAATGTTGTTTTTGCGTGTATGCTGTATTTACATGTATGTTTGCACATGCTTTAACAAGTCAATTTCCTAGCAAAAGATAAAGAAATGAGATGTTGCTCCACCCTTTTTCACGCTACTGAAATGTAAGCGATTGAACAAAAGAGTTGCTAAACTATTTAGGAATAACAGCCATTTCTATACATAGACTTTGTGTCCAGAAATGTCCATAAATGTACTACATAAGAGGAAAAGATGTGTTTCTCTTGCTAAATGTTTTACCACTTATATATCCATGTTAGAGTTCACAAAGGAAGGGCTATGTTATTCTCTGTTGTCTCTTTCTTAAAACAATATTGAGGCTAAAAACAGGGCTGAAAGTTTAACTCGCAGTGAACTAACTCGCTTCGCTATACTTTAAGCCTGCATCCCCTAAAGCATTATGTGAACTCTAATTAGAAAACACAGAGCACGATTATAAGTAAGAATAGACAACATTAATTAATTTAGCGCCTTTTCTGCATACATCAGTACATTGTTTCGACATTACTAAGCCTCAGATTGCACAAACATGGTTCTTATAATCCAGCAACGAGGACGCTTCTCTATACAGTAATTTCCCTTGTGTCTTAAAAAAAAATATATAGCACAACTGACTAATTGCATTCATGACTAGCCCTGTGTATACTGATGATTGTGAAAATAACTATGTGTTAAAGACATGACACTACTGTGCTAAAAGCCTCTAAATAAATGGAGCAAAAAAAGAAGATAAGCCTACCGTTAACAGGATTAACTTTTTATTAATCACTACACTGAAAGGAGTCTCAAAACAAGGTCATATCTTTTGTTTTTTTGAGTGCTGATAGACTTTAACGTGCACTTCTTAAAAACGACTCCACTTTACCAACCTAAAATATTCATGTTTTAGATATTTTAATAGTTACCTGTGCAGTTAAGAAGATGTTATGTTGGGTGTTTGCTTGATGGACTCACAGATAATTATGGTTGTTGCTTGGTGTGCAGATCGTGGCTCAGTCTGTGCCCAACGCAATTGCTTCAGTTTAAAAAAAAAATGGTAGTTTTATGAAACCAATTCCAGTCTTTAAGACATCATTTTGTAAATGTGTGTCTTACTCAGATTTACACAGTATGTTAATCGTTTCTAACTGTGCATCATTTGCAAATGGAACGCACACAGGCGTACTGTACTACATGCATTAAGGCACTCCTCATTGCAACCCGCAGTAACAAGAAACTGCTTTAAAAATCGCTTGAAAGCCTTAAACAAGAAAAACAGAATTATATCTTGCCTTACAAATTAAACAAAACTAAAAGAAAAAAAAGATGCTTTCCCTTCTGAACTTTTTAATTCCTTTTAAATCACTTTACGAGATTCAACTCTGAGCTGAACAAAGGAGGCGACAATTAATTGAAGGCCTTTCATTAATCGTGCTCAATTTCATATCAGTCTCCGGGGAGAAAGATGCTACGATCGCAGTTCTTTGTCTCATTACTTTTCCTTATCTTTTTCAGCGCACTAGTTAATGTTTATTTATTTAACTCGATATTGTCTACAATGCAAGGTAATGAAGACGAGAATGTGTGGTTGAGAGGAGGGATGTGCAAAGAGCAACCTGTCAGTTTTGATTAGCCTTACAACAGTGCAGACGCAAGCAGACACGGGCAGAAAAAGAAAGGGAAAACTCGGGGGACTGTGTTTTTTTTTATTTCCTTTTCTTTTTTGTTTAAACTCCCTAAGCCCCCTTGGAGGAAATCCTCATGAACATTATTATGTTGTATTTATTTCTTTATTTTTTTAAGGGTGTGTGTGGGTTCTTGTATCACTCACACTGCGGGGACACAAGTCTCTTTCATCTGTATCGTTGCTGGAACACACCTCCCTTTTGGGAAGACCGAAATAACAAAAAGCAAGTGTCTGTATAGAATTTAATGTCATGGAAATTTACAATGAAGACTAAAGGTGTGGGCCTATGTTTAGAGAATAGGCAAGTAGGTTATCCATTTATATGTTGAATGACGGGTGTGTGAGATCCAATTTAGAGTATATATTTACCTAATGCTTACCTAAGACCAACATTGACCAAGTTATGGTTGCCCTTTGGCGATTACTGTGTATAAAAGCAGAAAAACCCAAACAAATGCACCATTTCTTCCCGACTGCATTTCCATTACTGTTTCTAATAACCTTGAAGGATTTTTTTTTTGGCTACAAAATTGCAATTATGTGGAAAATATATTGTGTTCTTTTACTGCAAGCTTAGGTGGCTTCGAAGAAGAAATGGTGAGAACTAATGCTGCCAGAACCCCAGCCCTTTCAAGTATACCTATTAAGCTTGATGAATTGAAACTGAAATGACTGGGATCCCTGCAGTGAACATATAAATAAGCTTCTCTCCGAGGGACAACAACAGAATGGGTTGGAGATTTATTGACAAGTTCTGGAATAGTGGGGAAGTTTTTTTTCCTGTTTTCTTTTTTCTGAGGGGGACTTTAAACCTCATGTTTACAGACTTTACTTTATAGGATATAATATTGGGGTGTATTGTGTAGATCGAGACAGTGAGAGGGCCAATATAGAAGATGTACATGCACTCAAAGTTTTAACTCTATATGGTTCAGAGGTAGATAATAACAACTTACATTTATCTTTTTTTAAACTGATTATACACATTTTTTTAATGTTTTGGGGGGAAAAAAATACATTTGGGTTTCATGCACATTACATTAAGAAACCGACTGAAACAACACAAAAACAACCTTGCTCATGTTGAACACAGCCAGCGCTCAACATGAGCTTCAAAACTCTCCTGCTTTGTGTCATAAGTATAAGTTAAGGCTGTGCATCTTTTTACTGTATTTAAGTAGTCATGTTAGTCTGATGAAGACAGAAAATTGCATGCATATAATAAATGAAAGAAAATGTTATAACATATCAGCCATGACATAGTTGGAAGTGAAGAAACCTACGTGCCTAAGTTTGACAGATCATTCAGAATAAAACATCAGCTCCTTCCTGACAGCGGCATGGTAGTAGAGTGGTCAGCACTGTAGGCTCACAGCAAGACGGTTCCTGACTTGAACCCCCGCTGGGGCCTTTCTTTGTGGAGTATGCATGTTTTCACAGTGCATGCATTGGTTTCCTCACATACATGGTTATGTATGTATGTAATGTATGACTTGTAGTCTCAACTGCTTGGAGTGGTCAGTATGACTAGAAAAACGCTATACAAGTTCCAGGTGGATGCAGCTTTGGAGTCTGAAAAGTAAAGCTAGTGCAGAAACGCCTTAAACTTGTATACTTTTTAATGTCCACCAGGGAGGCAGATGGAAAAGAGGTCCAGCTACATATAAGTGTGTAAGAAAATGGTACTTATTCTCCTTTTATTTGTGCTGTCAGAAAAAAAAAAGTTCCTAATAATTTCATGTTCTAAATTGTCATAGTGTTGATTTTGTAAATTATGCTTCAGTTTACAGTACAATTAAGGATAGAATATGATTGGCAAGTGTGCATGCAACACCCCCAGTGCACAGGGTGTGGTAGTTAGCTGGGGTACATAACTCTTGATGTATTATCAGCAAAAGAAAAGAACGTCCTGGCAGTGTCATAATATCATGTAATTTGTTGCAAGAGGTGATCCAAATGCCCATTAATAGCTGTATTTTTGGTCATTTGATTACATGCAAAATATGAACTGAAACAAGCGGGTTAAATGGATTTAAATTAGGGCAACAGATACAAAGGGCCCTGAAATTGAATTGGTTTCATCTATAGTATACATATACTTCATATTACTTACGCACTTTTTATAATGGAAAAATCTATGTCTGAATTTTCACTGTTAGCTGTATCTGTCAGGTGGAAATCAGTGGTGTAAAAAGCTTAATACTTGGATAAGGAAGCAGAAACTAGAGCATAAAACTGGGGCACTCAAGTAAAATACAAGGACCTGCAATTTGTACTTGAAAATAGTCCTTGAGTAAATATAGTTACATTCCAGCACAATGTGAGGAACCAAAACTGAATTTTTACTGTAGTGCAAGCTGATATGAAATCATTAAGGGTATATTGGTTGTGCCAGTGTGTTTTCTATTATTTTTTCTTGATCATTACATACCTAAATAAATGATTAAGGTATAAAACTTGGCAATGTGGATGTCTATTTATCTTAGTTGAAGCCTCTGGTGAAAGTGTTGTGACTGGCAGCTTGTTGGATAGTGTCCCTTAATCATGGTTAATGAACTGTGGGATGGTGATCAGTGCACAGTTGCATAAAATGTATCATTTCACCTAAATTGGGTCCCTCTCCTGAGTGCTTTGTTTTCCTCTCCTCGGGGATTCTTTGATAGGTGATGCATACAGTTTCACACATCACATCCTTAGCGGAGATGTTTTTTATGCATTTATTTTTTTTACATGTTATCTTTTAAGGTTGTTTTGGCTGTAAGATTTAATCAGAGTTTCTATGGAAACTGCTCCTGATTCCAAAAGATTTCCAGCCACTTAAAAACTCATTTTTAACATGCACATGAGTTATTTGACTGATTAGCTGAAAGAGATTCCACTCTATTACAGCTTTAGTTAATTAATTAACTTCATATAAGGACAATTAATGGAGGATATTACACTCTTTTGTAAAGGCAATTCCAGTTTAAACTCAGGTAATGAGTTTGTGGACCTCTGCCACCAGCTGTTGGTCTCCGGTCTACAAAAGAGTTTCGTAAGACTTCCCAAGGTAATCCGACTTAGTTAAAATGCCGGAGACTTTGATTATGAAGAACAAAAAGGAAAAGGGACAGGTGGGGGGGCAGCATTGTTTCATGGTTCCTCTTCAATTAGATTTAGCTGTAATTGAACCCCTGGGGAAGCACTGATCGTCACAATAAAGTGCGGCATTACCTCAAACCGGATTTAGTGGCAACACGATCCTCCGCCGCTCTAGGTGAGACATTTAATTAAGTCCCATTGCTTTTGCAGCGCAGCCATATAACTGAATTAACAGTGCAGAGACCCACCAGGCATGCATTCACTCACTTTATACGGCATCTTCTTATAAATTACTACCTTTTCTGCCCAGCTTTAACAACAAAGGGATTTGAAGGCATCTTTCTTTAGCAGAAGGGCAAAAGCACAATGACACTGAAACTTAAAATACAAAAGAAACACAAACATAAACTGTTATTTTTCATGAACACATAAGCTCCTGGTGTGTCAGGATGTCTACCTCTTTGGGCTTTTTTTTGCACAACTTACAACCCTCTAAGTGAGTCTGCACCTTTTCTCCAGTGTCTAGCCTTATTGATGTTTGCTGAGATTTAGTCATGCAGTAATGAAGGCCAGCTTTGATTTGGTTGGTGGCTTTGGTCTTCATGTGTATGTGTGTGTGCGTTAGAGGCAAGCAAATCAGGGCATGCTTGATAACACCCCTAGCTTCCCTCTCCTCATTAATGCCAGACAAATAAATGCTGTGCATCTCCCTGGACCGCTGGCCGGGAAGATGGACCCCGGGACTTGAGTCTACGGGAATCTCACTGTGAGCTGCGCATTTACAGATACAGGCACCCAATTCACCACACACATTCAGTCACCAAGGAGACAAAAGAAGAACTGACAAATATGACAGCGAGGGTTGAGCAGGAGTGTAGCGTGAGGACAGAAATACGCAGAATGCGTAAAGCAGCGTCACTGTCCCAGAGTTGGCTGAACTCTTATCTAATCTTATAACAGTTGTCCAACAGTGCAATGAGCATAACAGTGTGTTCTTTGCATCAAGGTCACAGACCAAGAGGTTTTCGATACATCACTTTTACCTCTTTAATAGCTTTACCTTCTTCTTCTTCTTCTTTTGGGTGCTCCCTTAAGTGTACCATCCCCCTCTGTCACACACACCCTCTGCATGTCTTTCTTCACTATATTCATAAACCCTCTTTGTGTTTTTACTCTTATTCAGCATTTTTTGTCCAATAAATCTACTATCCCTCCTCTGCAAACGTCCAAAACATCTCAGCCTCGCATCTCACTTGATTCTGGTACTGCTGATATACGCATTTCCAGTTCTGTCCATCCTGGACACTATATTGGCTTATTTCATTTACTGAGAGCATGGATTTCCAATTTGAGATAATGATTTATTGTTTTCATGTTCAGCCATTACAATGTTCTTCTTCAAAACTAAAACTCTTGCAGTGAAATAGTCTGCACTTCGGCACTCTTGTATATTTGGTCATACGTAGCCCTCCCTTTTGCACTCAGACTGCTTCTGCACAATCACAAAAACCATTGTTGGATTGTTTTGTTTGGATTATTGTGTTACAGCCCTATCAAAATTCCCCCAACCAACACAATGGAAGATATAGTGCTGGTCAGTGAACTCATCTTTGCCTCGTTGCAGGTATGTTTGTTCTTCTTCTTAGAGTGCTCCTTGCGGATGAGTATTGTTCTGCTTGGCAAACAAGTTGGTAGATGCTAAATTGGATCAGCAGAAGGCATGCTCTGGTCTGCTGTGATTGGTTGCTTTGCTACCAGGTTGTATTTTTCTTTTCCCCATAAGGCAACTGGTGATGTTCTTGGAATCTGAAAATGCTGTTCAATATGTCAGGGTCTTCCCAACTTTGTAATAATTTATACCGAGGATAGAAGAATCACACGGGTCACTCAGAAGACGAGAACTAGGAGGAAGAGTCTGCAAAGTTAACGCACCTTCTTCTCAAAAGACATGCACCACATTCAGAGAAAGAGAGATGTATAGTGATGAATATGCAACATATATAAAAAGCCTCTTTATTTAGTTTGAATGTCACCTGTTATCAGAATGACTTTCAGCATGGACGCTTGCCTCACATCTGTCTCAAATATGAGAAAGAGACCAAAACAGAAATGTGATCATTTGGTATTTTTTAACCTGTTTTTCTTTTTTTTTAATCTTTGACGATACTTCTAATGAATCTCTACCACATCCAAAGCTGTATACCCATGCTGTTTTCTATTTCTGTCTATTTCTGACTAGATAACAAAATATATCTATATACAACGTTCATTTCAGTCGGCCACTAGACAACATCTGTCATAGTAGCCTTCAGGCTTCCGTTGCCTGAGCATGTAGGGTCAATAGATGTAAACTGACCCAAATCTCGCAGGGCAGCCTAGGCACACTGCAACAACGGGGGAGATAGAGACGAGTCAGAAATGAGATTATTCTTTTTTTCTTCCTCTTCTTCTTTTTCAGGCAAGTGTGCCTCTCGCTCACTCGCCTGTCACGCAGAGATAGACAGATGAAACATAATGTCAGTGAAGACAGAGACAGTCAGGCATGGACGCAATGCATGCGTGTGTGCATTCAAATGCAAACAAGCAGACAGAGTACGCCGCTATGGACGCTTCGACATACATAGTCAACCAACTGTCTAACTTTCTCTTGAATTTGGCCTGACAAAATACCCATCTAAATCTAAATTTTCCATTAAGACACTTTCACTGGCCCAGTAATCTTCAGAATAAAAAGGGTCGTGCAAGGCCGGCTGGTGAGAGGCTTTGTGGCCACTGAGTCTCACTTTCAATCCCCTTTTAGGAAAGCCAAAGCTCCAGAGATCACCTAACCACTGGACAAATCTGGCCAGTTCCATCCAAACAGGACCTTTTGTGCCCCACACCGGATTACCTGCTGAGTCCCATAAGTACCCAATGTCTCCTCTCTAAAGATTTAACAAGACCCAGGGGGGAAACCTCTAATTTTCTGGCTGTGTATTCAGTTGAGTTTCCCCTGGCATAATCCCTGGTCAGCACCGTTGGGTCCAGCTAATCAAGTGCTCTACTGTGTTTGGACTCGGTCGTGGTCTGAAGTCAGTCTTCATATGAGGTGTACATTACCAGAAAGAGAAGAGAAATAACACAATGAAGGCCAGTATCAGTATTCGCTGATGTTTAGGTCATGGGAATTGCCTGTAAATAACCCATTAGGCTTCAGAGTGTAGGAGATACACACTGGGGAAAAGAAGCCAGTGTTACTCTTCCTCAGCTTTCTTCTGGCATGTTTTCCACAGCCAGCTGAAACAACAGCTACACAGAGCAACCAAAGGATTCTTGTTCAAAGCTATACATTTATTGATTTTTGGCCACCACAAGGCAGAAGATGTCCAAAACAAGATGATAGAAGGAGGCTAACATGGTACCAAGCAACTACGTGCTTAGACACCGTGCCAAGACAGAGCAACATATCCCACTGGAGTTCTGTTTTTGGCCATCTGACAATGAAAGTCCAATATATGTCTGCTTTGTGTATGCTTTGAACTCTATAAACTAATGATTGAAAATGTTCTTTTTAGCTGCTACATGTTAGACTTTCTTAAACAACCACTTCTGGCTGTTTATTTCAGGGCAAGCTCCATATACAGTGCGGTTTTATCCTGTGGTTGTTTGTGTGGTTGTTGTCTTTCCACATAGTTTCTGTTGAAAATGGTTTGCTGCTGATACATTTGACAAAAATATACAGACTTTCGCACTTCTTGTTATGACTCTACATTGAAATTTGTTAAAATTAAGAGTACCTTAGATTGGGAGGTAAATAGCTCTCTGATAACACGAGATAGGTTTTTGCTAGACCAACAATGGCGTTCAATTTTTTTGTACATTGCTTAAAATTCACAAGAGATGCATGGAAACTGATCTGGGATGCCCTGTTGTGTCAGGAATAGGATCTCTCATAGAGGCAATTTCCCAGTTTAATGATTTTCATATTAGGCCTAGTTGCCTTCATACTTATAGAATGCATTTTGGGGTGAGAGATCTGTGGGTGAGATTAAATAGAAAAGATGCAAATGTGCATTGGAAGCACTACATTGTTAATTGAATATAAGGGGACAGCAGACTTCATCCACAGAACTGCTAATGAAGTTAGCAGAAATAGTTCTCACCAAGAATTATTTCAGATTTGAGAGTATGCTTTTCCCACAGAAGCAGGGCTCTCAATGAGTAGCCTTTTCAGGCCTAATTATGCAAATTTATTTATGGGGAAGTTTGAACTAGTTCATGTTTATAATAATAATAATCCATACTTCTTCTTCATTAAGTGTTGATTCAGATATTTAGATGACTTGGTTTTATATTCACTAGGACTTTAGAGGACTTTAGTGGTTTTAAGGTATACCCTGATGCTAGACTTACACTTACACCAGAGGCCACTTCTTTCTTTCTTTCTTTCTTTTTTTGGATCAGAACTATTACATTGAAAGGAATAACTTTTTCAATTTTACGTGTTATTTTCCACGCTCCTTGAAGAAGAGTTTACCTTATAGTCAGCTCTTGCAGATAAGAAGGATTTACAGTTCTAAGGAGGAGTTAGAGAAACAAGCCAATTCTTTGTGCTCTTGTTTTTGGCAAAAAAAGACAAACACAAAAACATTTTAAATGACCGTCTCTCTAGGATCAGACAAATTGGATAGAAACGACCTTTTGGCATTTAATCATTCTTCTCGACAGGGACATTCGGTTGTTTTAACTTCTGTTTTTTTCACCCATTTCTCATGCCCTTAAAAATGTGATAAATATTGGCATTTTTTTGTCTAATGACCCTGCTGCGGGTAAACTTTGATAATCCTTCCTTATTCTCCACAAGGCATTCTACTAATTTGAGAGATAATCTTGTAAAGACAGATATTTATTTGTTGAACCTAAAAAACGAACTGTTATGTAGTGCCTTAATTAAAGGGCATCATTCATCACACCCACATACAGGTAAAAAAACAAAAATGAGTAATAGAATCACTTGTGTACATTTATATTTATTAAAGTGCCCTTGTAGATTTTGTTATGTGGGGAAGAC
This sequence comes from Pelmatolapia mariae, assembly GCF_036321145.2. Lineage (NCBI taxonomy): Eukaryota > Metazoa > Chordata > Actinopteri > Cichliformes > Cichlidae > Pelmatolapia > Pelmatolapia mariae. The sequence continues at coordinate 77,831,512 of NC_086229.1, forward strand.
TGAGATAAAGATGATAATGAAAATTTCTGAGCTGAAGAGTAATATTAGAAATATTGATGAAAGGTCTCATAAAGCAAGATATTTTTTAGTCGGCTCCACAGCACCACATCATGGGTATTGAAGCAGCTGAGTGGTTGAAAAGAGGAGGTGATGGGGAATGTAAACCTCCAAAGGGAGGCCTATTGGGCATATTACCTGCCAACATTGTGTCATGGAGGATTAAATGATGAACTACAGTTTATTAAATACATTAACATATCTGTAGTTTGTACCAGGAGTCCTATGATATGTATATAATTAACTGACTTACGTAAAGACATTTGTGGATTTTTAGATGGATTCTTTAGCTTGATATCACAGAAAACTCGTCATTTAGGATTTTTGTTTTTGTTTTTCTGCCCATTGAAGCAGATGGCTGCCCCTCCCTGAGCCTGGTTCTGCTTGAGGTTTCTTCCTGTTAGAAGGGAGTTTTTCCTTCCCGCTGTCGCCGAGTCCTTGTTCATAGAGAATCGTCTGGTTGTTGGGGTTTCTCTATTGTACTGTCTTTACCTTACAATATAAAGTGTCTTGATGTGACTGTTGCTGGGATTTGGACCTATATAAATAAAAGTGAATTTAATGGAATTGAAATTGAACTTTGCCCTTTTTTGTACCTGGAAAAAATACATCATTACTTTTGTTAATGGTGTTGCATCAATGATTCTGGGTTATGCCCAGATATGTTTCAGAAACATGTCTTTTTCTGTATTTTCTATTCTTTTCTTCATCCATATTATATTAAATTACATTCTAAATGCAATTTTGAGTGCTGGAGTTCTTATTAATAATTGCTGCAGATATAAACATATAATTGTAAATGAGGGGTCTCTAATATCCTCCCAATAAAAGAGCTGGCTCAAATGATCTGCACCGAAGAACCAGGCAATAATTCTCTGCTTAATTGTAACAAGCAAAAGCCCTTTCACATTAACAGCCATGGTTTCGCCATGTGATTCAGAAAAGATAAATGATGATGGTGATATGACAAATGATTAACAGAGATTTAAGGATGTTCTCTAAAACAGCACACGCAGTCCTCCTGTGGATGCTATCAACTTCTAAAGCACTCTCTGACAGATAATGGCAGTCCAAGCAGGCTTTATAATGACAATCAAATGGTTTCCTGTCAAAACCTGGGTCCCAGCATTTGGAGTAGGAACTATGTTATTACCCTTATTGACATTCACGGCATTCGTTCCACAGTTTCAAGAAAGACTGCAGCAATTGCCCTTGAGTATAATACTTGAATAAAATTTATACAACTTCCTGCTATTAAGATATCTTCCCACTGGATATATGAGATGTTATCTCTCTATAATAGATGTATTATTTATGACCAGCCATGCTTTAAAGTCAGCAATAAACAAGTGACTGAACACAGGAAACAAAGGCTCAAAGGAAAACAGACGGTCTTGGCTAAGTCGCATTAAGGCATGTCAAGATGCCCTCTGTGTCACTGTGGGGTCTATAAAGGCCTGATTAATCACTTAATAACACACCGTAGAATTAAATCATCTTCACTGTTGCAGACAGTTAAAGCATGAGAAAAAGGTTTAGAGAGGAAAATGAAAAGAGAATACCTCAGCATCCACCTCAGTCCATGCCGATTTTCCTGAAAAAACGTTACATATTGTTAATGGTCTGTTGTTATTGTATCTGCCCTGCATGGGGTGGTCATGTATGTCAAGGTACTGCTAATCACAGCATACACTGATTATTGTTTTCAAAGTGCCATTTTTCATTACACATGTAAAAAATAATTGGAATTTCTTTTCAGTTGCTTTACTAATAGCTTGCCCGCAGGTTAAAATCTCAAAAAAGGGAGAAACAATGCGATCAACACATGCAGTTCATTGGGAGTATTCTTAGTTTATGAGGTTTTAAAATAATTCATGGGTATGAGTGCATTCCTGACATGTCAGCACATTTGCACTTTGCTTGATTGAAGACGTTTGTGTCCGGACGTATTAGTAATTCATGATCTTGGATCATTTAAACCCGAGTTACTACTGCTGCATTAACTTTGGACTATGCAGTCTTAGCTGCAGGCAGGAGGCTTTTTTTGATTGCTGAGGTGCATACAGCTGTTGAATTCATTACTTTTATTCGGTTCACTTTATTCAAATAGTGCCAAACCTCTGTCGTCTCAAGGCGCTTTGAATAGAGAGGGAAAAAACGCACTACAGGACCATGTGAGTATACCAAATAAAAGCATGGAGTGAAAGAGAAGAGGGGAGGAGAGGTGCTCAGTGCTTCACAAGAGGCACCCCAGCCACCTGAGCCTACACAAGAATAACCAAGGGATGGTTGAGGGTTTTCAGAGCCAGCCTTAACTCTAAGCTATGTCAAAAAGGAATGAAGATTTTTAAATGTACAGAAGACTGTGCCTATATGAAAACCAAACTGGAAGCTAGTTTCACAGGTGGAGACCAAACATCTGAAGGCTTTCGAAGTTAGGGATTTCTGTTACACTGTTATGTTCAGGGACGTTAGTTCAGTTGAGCTAAGGATTAAAGAGGTAGGGGTGAAGCTCCTGAGATAGCAGGTTCTACTTACTTTAGCTTTCCTTAGTCACTAAATTGTTATATATATATGTATGTGTGTATATATATATATGTGTATATATTAGGGGTGCAACGATACACAAAATTCACGGTTCGGTTCGGTTCGATACTTTGGTGTCACGGTTCGATATTTTTTCGATACAAAAAAATGTTCATGCTTTTTTAATTTGTCATTTATTAAAATTATAAATATATATTTTAACTCAAAAGTACAGTTTTTAAATTTAATGTTGCTGAAACGACAAAGTAATAAAAAAATAAATATCTGATGGAGAAATCCCTCATCTTTGGAAAAGAGAGTTTATTACAGAGAAATGGCTCTTTCCAAAATAAAAGCTATACTATACGCTTCTTCTGGGCTATATTCTCAGCAGCATATTAAACATATCAGGTCCCCCATAAGGAGAATCATGTGCTAACGGCTGTCTAAATGACTCGGGTAAAGTTTGTAGCATGCGTGCTTGTTGTTTTTGTCTGCTTCCACTTGTTTTTGCACTAGGATGATGTCGGAGTAAATGTGCAGTCATATTCATTGTGGTCCCACTAGTGCTGTCTACGTTTATCTGAAATGACATTAACGCCACAACGCGGCAAATCTGCGTTAACGAGCTACCGCGGATCGCCCCGTGCGTGGGGCTGGACTGCGTCAACACGTTAACGAGCAAACTGCGCTAACGCAGTAGTTCCCACCCATGTAATTGAGCATTGCGTGGCACAGCCGACATACTGTTTTACTTTTGTCCATGACGCGCTTACCTTCAGGGTCATACTTCACATGAAGACCAAAATAGTTCCAAAGGCCAGATCTGAATGAGGGTGGGGGAGGTTCAATTTGCTTTGTTGCAACAAGTTTAGCTTCTGTCTTGCTAGCTTGCGCTGCGCTCAGTGGATCTGCGCTCGCCAGTGCAGCCTAGGCGGAGTAGTCGAACGCAGATCCACTGAGCTCTCAACACAGACAGCATCGTCAGAAGAAAAGTTGATAAAATAAATTAAAAATTTTGTATTGTTCGATACACATGCGTACCGAACCGAAAGCACTGTATCGAACGGTTCAATATGGATACGAGCATCGTTGCACCCCTAATATATATATATATATATATATATATATATATATATACGAAAGAAAGATTACCCTCATTTTAGAATCTCCTCCTTTTCATTCTTTTTTGATATCATTATTCAAGTCACTGTCGGCTCGTAACAGGTGATGATTAGATCCCTTCCGAGCCCTCCCAGCTTTGTCAGGCCAAAAGGGTTCACCTAATTCCTTTTGGCATTCATTCCACTTAGTCTCCACTCTTTGCTTGCAACTCTCGCTCTCTCTTTCTCACTCTTAGGGGAGTTGTCAGACAAGGATAACGCCTCGCTGTGAAGAGAGAGGGGGAGCGAGTGAGTGGGAGTGAGTGAGAGATGGAGATAGCTGCTGGGATAAAGGGAAAACACACCGAGGAGACAATTTACTTAATAACAGCTTTTTTTAATAGAGATTTTGTTTAATGCTTTTTGAGGGAAAAATAGGTGCTGCAGGTTTTACAGCAGTAAGATAACTGCTGTTCTTAAATCTTATAATCAAAGGTCTTTAAATTGAAAGGTACGACCTCCATCTGGAGGTGGTACTGTTGGTTAATGTAGGCAAGGCGGAGGTGAAACAATGTGGGTTTATTGTTAGCGGTTCAAATTTTAAGTTGACAATTTTTAAACGCACACACTTTTCTTCACCACTACAATGCAGTGAAGCAAAGGAAAGTAACACCTACATGTGGATTGGTGAAGCACACACACACATTTCGCACTTTCTAAAGACTATCTCAAAGAAGACAATGTGTTGTTATGTAAAGCAGAAAATTATCTTTTGTTATTTTACAGGAATAATTGATTCCAACACAGAATAAAATGTTATATAAAATAATATAAGCTGTTCATCATTTTAAATAAGTTTGTAATGGTAGCGTAGCTTTATTGCTCATGCCATGACGAGGAGTCCATCCATCCGCGCACAATTGCCAGAAATCGCTACTCCTCTTGCAAAATTGGCCAGATTTTAGTGAAACTCACACACATCGATCACCTGATGGGTCTTCTCAAGGTCAAGGTGAAGTTTGCTTTTTTATGGGCATTTTCGCAACATAACCTTTGTGTACACAACTGAACATTTTCACCAAATTCTTGTCCCTGACATACCGAGCAGAAAAGATATCCTGAGTTATTAAATGATGTGATATTGTAGCTCGAAATATCATTTGGTCAGACATGCTGTATGGTAATTGTATCCCATTGAACGGTGATAATCATGGAGGGAGTGGCTCCTATCGGTTGATTCCCTCATTAAGCAGGTGCGGTTGGAGCCTTCTCATCACCATTAGGGCAATATCAGTAATAGAGTCATGCAGATTCGTGCACATGTTTTCATGCTTTTTATGTCCATAATTGCAACTGACCATATAGCCATAATACTCTTGAATCAAACGCTTTGATTTGGTGGTGAATGAGACCTGCTCATCCCGGATATGACCGTTTGTGAGCCTCCTTGAGTTCTCGGTGGATTTTAATTCTGATTAATTGATGCAATGATGAGAAATATTTCCCTTTACTTGTGTGTTTGATACATTACCATAATCTGTGAATTGTAATGGATCGTGAGGTGGGTAAGCCACTCCCGATGTTTTGGTTTTAAGTGTAGGGCAGTTTCTTAATATGTATACTTGGGTGTGTACTTGTGTTCTGGTGGACATGCCCGGATGCATTCTCATTCTGCCCATTTTATTGAGCATGCACTGGTGGTGACTTGTGTTGTGTAGCCTCTGTTGCATGATGGGTCATGATCATAAACTGTAGATTTGATTATACTTTCCAAATCAGTGAATCTGCTAGAGTCTACCAGGGTCCACTTGGGTCTGAGTGATGTAAATTTCATCATCTGACGGTAAGCACAAGGGTCGCACAGACTGACCCCCAGAACCTTTATCCAGTGCACCAAATGCTCAGCCGCCCCCAGGCAGCGGACTTTAAGCAGACTTAAAAGAAGTAAAACAGGAATGATTCCTCAGCTGTTGTGTATCAGCTCTCTTTGTTCATGTTTTACAACATACTGAAAAAGTTGACAAGTTCACCAGTTTGTTCATTCTAATGGGTGCAATAATACATTATGGGCTGCACATTAAAGCTTCGCATGAACATGATCAGATGTTAAAATTTACCTCGCAGTGATAACTTGGGCTTTGATTTGTGCAAAGCAGGGATCCTCTGACACATCATTAAGAAAAGCAAAGACCATCTGGTGGCCTAGTGCTTAAAATGCATGACATATAACAGCAATGGCCTGGTTTGATTTTGGCTGGAGACCTTGGTTGCATCCCTCCCTCTCCTGATATTTCTTGTCTTTACATTCATTATAAGCTGTCTGTTAGAAGCAAAGCCCTAAAGGAATTTTTCCCCGCAAAGAAAAAAAACCCCCAAAACACACATTTTACCATGCTTTACAAGTCAAGGAAAGACAGTTTGGACCATGCATCAAATTATATGCTCTAGTTGCAGTTGTAGCCCAGCCCTATGGAAACATGCCAAACAAGCCCTGCAGCAGCGTGTCTTATTTACACGTATTTCTAATTCTAATACAACCTAGTATTTCTAAAATGAGTATAACGTGGCTGCAACATGATCAAGGTGATTATATTCAGAAATGTAAAGGCCAAAATATTTTTATCATTTTATTTCTTTTAAGGTTACTTTTATATTTACTCAAAACAGGCTCTTATTTTGAAATTTAACATAATTCCAGCATTTTGTTTAAATGAAATAGCGCCTTATATTGTAGATGAAGGTTCCCAGGAATATACCAAAGCATAAGATAATGCAAGGGCAGTATAAATGATATAATGTGATCAAATGAGATGCTACATTCACTTATCGTAACACTTACCCCTTGGCTGCCCACTCACACAGCCCCTATGGACATTGTCAGTGTATCTGTCACCAGTTGTAACCCCCCCTAAATGTGTGGGCCTGCTTTCTCTCATGCACACACCTACACACACACACACACACTGTGGATGGCAGGGAAAATGCAGGGACAGTCATCCTATCCGCCATCACTGCAGGGCTTCTGGAAGAGTGGACACCAATTACAGCCAACCAGACTGAGCCAAACACTGCTTTAGTCCACCAACCGCTCCTCCATCCGGCCACCGCAGCCCCCGACACCCCCTTTCTCTCTGCCTGGCTCTGTTGCATTCCCTTTGGTCATAGCTGTACGATGGCCAGCCATGTGTTACAAATGGGATAAACTGCAGCGGTTGGGTGATGTGCGTGTGGGTGGATGTGAGTGGGTAGCCATGGCAGCCAGCGGCCAGGGCACGAGATAGAGGGAAGGTTGGGGTTGAGGGTGTGAGAGGAAAATGGGTACAATATTATGTGTGTGTGTGAGTGAGTGAGAGAGAGAGAGAGAAAGACAGAGAGAAAGAGAGAGACTGCACTGGCCTGCATGTGGAAGTCGACATTTGACAGCTTTGAAAACACGACACCAGTTCGACCAGCCCTACCTACACAAGGACAGAAAGCAAAGCAAAACTCTGAAGCGCTGGTCTCTAATGCACTTCAAGTGCTCATCAGCTGTGTTTGTTTATCCGCAAGGTTTCATTTATTCCCGTGGTCCCAGCACACTTGGCAGGTGGAGGGGCGAAAATGACTCGTGCTGGTGAGCGGTGCTGTGCGGCGCTGCCAGTCCCTGCCTTGGAAGCACATGGCAGATCGGCAGGCGCACTGGGCCACCATATTGACCTGGCACTGACTGACACATGTCGGGAGAGGGAGGTGTGAAGAAGAGGGAAGGAGAGGTCAGTGATACGCTCATCTGTGTCATCAAATCGTTTCTCACTGCCCCTCCCCACCTCCATCAGACAGACAGGAAACATCTGCTGCAATGCCCGCTCCTAAACCCAGACTCCGCAGCCACCACCTGAGGGCACGGCCAGCTTGATTGCCTTCCATCCACAGTTGCACACAGTGGAGCCTGTGCAAACCTGGAGAGCACTCAGTTCTGACCTAGGCACCCCTCCTGGGCAGATCATCTGCTGACAAACAAGCTTGTGTACCATTAAGCGCACCTGACCATTCAAAGGATGGATGCACAAACAATTAGGGTTATGTATACTTTGTTAAAGCCATTGTCACCTCCACAAGACAGGGACCGCAAGCTGAACATAAACTTCAAATGCCAAGTGCAGGCAGTGAAGCGCAGGAACTGCTTAATGGGATCTTGATCTGAATCCATTTGGCTCTTTCATCATTTTGTTGTGATTAACAATCCCTCCCCAAACACCTTCCCAGATTCATTTTGACTCCATCAAACAGTTGGATTGAAATGGAGAGCCTGATTTTGGAATATGGTAGATGGGTGGTGAGATTGATCTGCAATGCAGTGATGACAGCTTGCTCATTTTTAGAAAGGAAGAAAAAAAATTGTGGGTGCAGAGCTCTAATTAAGTCATTCATCAAGCTGTAGCCAATATATTCTGCAGGAGAATTGAGGCTAAAAAGGACCGATTGAGGCAAAAATCATAATTTCCATACGTGCTGTTTATGTCAGACGGCGCTGCTGGGAAATTTAAACCACAACAGAACATCTTGTTTTTAGCTTTCACAGCAGTACAGGTCCTCCACTAGCCATCTGAAATTTATGCTTATACTTGTGCACCCCTCTGCCTAATTGTGTCCTTATATCAACCACGTACACACACATTTAGACTTGGCATGAAAATGACTGTTATCTTGCTGCGAGTGGGCAGGTAGGGGTTCAGCATCTCACTCAGTAACCATTTCGACAAGCCAAATAGGCCCTTAGTGGCTAAACATTTTAGGTTGTGAGGATCAACCATGGATTATAGGTTAGGATGAGAGCTTCAAAGCTGCAAAAAGTGCACAGGCATGCAAAGCAGGACGAGTGCATGAGGAGAAAGTTTATCAAAAGCATCGATTTAATGACTTCCTTTGAGGAACTTGTTTATGTTTTGGTGCGTTTAATCCAGGCTAGTGGTTGGCTGGCACTGTTGAACTGTTGAGCCAGTGTTTGGGCTACAGATATATATGTAGAGAGGAGGGATCCTAATGATGTTAATGAGCTCTTTCCTTTTACTTTAGGTACAATAATCCCAATTATTCATAATCAGCTTAATTGATTGGTATATGATTATTTAGTAATGAACCTCTGATGTGAATTAGTCAAATATCTCTGTTGGATAGTTAGATACTGTGACGTCCAGTGCACAAATCTGCAATGCCAGTCAAACTATGAGCGCTTCAAGCTTCAAGAGTTCAGTTTGTGTCACCATGTCTGTCTTTTGCACAATTTACTATCATCCATAGTGCGCGGGAATGTAGACGAGGTGTCTCATCTTTATTAGCATAACTTTCCTTAAGCAACATTTATTACCGTTTAGGCCCTCTACCACCTCCCCCTTGTGCCTTCTCTCCCCCATCCAAACTTGTTTCATATTTATGATGCTGATGATGACTTTTAGTGCTAATCTGTTATACTTCCCACAGTTTATGACTATGTATTTTGCTGATGTAGGTGTCTGACAATTTATGAGGGGGCACAAATGACTCTTGAAGAAAGCAGCCACACACTGAGTTGACGCTTCCCAAAAACCTTTATTAGAAGCAGGTACAGCTCCATGTATCTTCTTTAGGCAGGGGGGAATAGTATTGGAGCAAATAGCAGTGGCGGTGTTGTATGAATGTGAGTTGTGTAAGGGATATTTACAAACTTGCACAAATTACTGACATTTATTAATGATGAAATAGTTATAGATATAAAGAAGAAATGTACTTTTGGTGAATTTATTATTAAAGAGGATTCTGTCTGACACAACTCTTGCTACAGGGTGTCTGCTTGACTGACCGGTGTGATGGCTCTTGTTCTACCTCCAACCTCTTGATCAGATCGCGGCCCACATGCTAGCCCTAGGCAAAGCTTACTGATGTGCAATGTTTTATTGAGATGGCTGCCAATGCACAGCCCTATAATTGAAAGGTTTTACATTGAAGCAGAAAGGCATTGCATTCAAAAAATAGAAAAAGAAAGAAAAAAAAAAAGCTCAAGGTGTTACAAAAGTACAGCTGCTTGATTTTCTTCCTCCTTCATCGGAAGAATAAATTCAGAAAAAGAAAATGCAAAGAAAATGCAAACACGGGCTGCATCTTAACTCATTTCCCATTTTGCTGTGAAATAGTGAGCCAAATCAGCCTTTACCCTAATTGGTAAATGACAAATTAGACTTTGCCAATACTTAATTGAAATGCTGGGCTAAATGCACCCATGCTGTTGCAGTCGTGCTGTTGTGAGAATAATTACCAAACCAGTCCACAAATATACAGGAGGGGGGTAAGAATTATCATTCGTCTTCATTGTCGAAGTTGTAGGGATATTGCTCTCGGGGTCAAATTAATTAATACTGACTATCCGTGTGGTTAAAGAGTGAAATGCTGTAGTTGAACACTGATGGAAACCAATGTTTTATTTTCATTTATTTCTTGAAACTTCTGTTTTATGCTGTTATTTTTTATTATTTTTTGGGGGAAAGGGAATTCAGAATATTATTGTATCAGTTTTGTGATCTACTATACTGAAGTTGTCAGGTACTACCCATCTTGTTGACAACACCACCTCTATTTACAACATAATTTCATCATTTCAGTACAAAATGTATTTACTTTGTATTGCGGTGGCATGGGCTTGACCATAGTCTGACAGCTAAAAAGCCTGGAGCCAATACTTCAACATTAAAACATTGTTTCTGTCTAATAAAGCAAGACATGCACAAAATCCTGGATGTGCTGGTGTCAGTAGTATATGGTTTCAACGGCAGAAACTTATATGTAATACACACTCACTCACGCGCACACAATTACTTCCTATTTCCCCCATGTCTGAATGTAACTTTGAGGTCTGTGACATTGTTCCAAAGTTCCAAATGAAATTGAAATAGTCTCTTGTGCTCATAGATTATAGATGGTCTGAACTTTTAAAAAAAAAAGCATTTGTCTTTTATTTCTCTTTGTACTTCCTAGAACATATAATAAATCTCAAGATGATAAAACCTGGCATACTAATCTAGGTCTATTTCCATCTTCCACTTGAGAACTAAAAGGATTTTGAGCCACAGATAATGTTCCTTTCTATCTCCCCTGTTCATCCCTAACCTTTTGTGTTTCTCTGGGGTAGCCATTGTCTCGAATTTGCACAGGCTATTTCAGGACAAAAAAAAAACGAAAAGAAAAGAAAAGCTGCCTCTAAGTGCAGCCCCATGCAATACTTAGCTCAAAAAATACTGCAAAGCAAAAATCCATTTAAACTGTCTTGTGAGTATATGAGAAATTATTTTGTGCCGTTATTTTTGTTGGTTTTTCTTGCTTTTTTACTTCCAGCTAGCTATATTCTGATGCTTCATCAGTATTCATTTGCGTTTTACAAAGCAGTTTTTACCAAGCAGTGTCTCATTGTCAATATATACTCTGTAATAATACCAGGGATGTGGATAAGGAATTATAACAACCAGAGATGGGAACTAAGAACCAGTTCTTGTAGAGAAGAGGTTCCTAGTAGTCAAATTCCTTGGAATTGTTAGTCTGCTTTCCTCTTGAGCCCGTTTATCGATTCTTGCACTTGCGCTACATTCGGCTAATTTCAGTTGTCGGATGAGGAGAATAGCAGGGCAGTTTACAGCGTGGATATGGACATAACTTTTATTTTTATTCCACAAAAGGACAAGAGCGTAATGGTAACTAGATACTGCATCCAGGACAGAAACAACTCTACTATGCTGCTAAGCTCTTTCTGAGCACCTAACAGACAGCATGCTAACGCTAAGCTAGCCAAAAACCCAGAGTGATGCTAAAGCAGAGTGAATGGCGACCCCAGCCCAGCACTGCGTCTAGTGAGCAGTCATTTGTGAGCTGTGGTGAAGCCAGCTGCTGCTGAACTTCATCAGGTAACAATCAGGTTTTTCTATCTGTTCTTGTTTCTATAGTAGTAACTAGCGATCAAGTGTCTTTGTGTGGGTTTTCATCTTTGTTTTGTACTGCTAAATTTGTGCTCATACCTATATACTAAGAGAAAGACAACATATATGTCCTCATCAGGACAGGGATTTGTGTTGGTGTGGGAATATAGCCTTAGTTTATATTGTTAAATGGTAATTATGAGACAGTGCGTTTCAGGTTATTTTACAGAGCAACATAAAAGTAATCTTATGAGTAATATAATTAACTATTTTCTCTTTGGAGTAATTACGTAACGTAACACTAAAAGTATTTTGCGTCATATGTGTAATACATTACTTTTTTGAGTAATGACCCCAACACTCACAACAAAGAGAGGAAATAGATCCACTATGCCCAAAATTTGACCACACAGCATGCAATTAATTTGCACAAATGACTTTGATATGCTGCTTAGTGAAAGCGGGGCTAGTGACAACGCAATGAGAATCGATAAGAGAATTGATAAGGAATTGAATTGATAAATAATATTGATAATGGAATCGGAATCGCTTAATTCTTATCAATTCACATGACAAAAGTCTGCCTGACTTTTGGGATAGGGCCTGCAATATTTAGACAACTTCCACTGTTATTTTCAAACAGGTTGTCTGCCATTTTCTTGTTCACCGCTGTGACAACACCAGCAGAGCACATTTAGCTGCAGTCCCATGGAGTCAGAAGTTAGGGGACTTACTGGAGTCTATCAGACTACCCTGCAGGATGAAAACTTTATCGCAAAGGGGTTCCTATTGCGTAAAAATATGACACGGGCAGCCAAGTTGGGAGCGAGAACTGTTTCCACCCCTAATTTACAGCTTAATGTCCAGATCTTTCCATGGCTGATTCCCATAACTATAACCACTGTCCCTGCTCTTTCCAAGTGGAACAAGTGGGAGTTCATCTTGTTTGGCAAGTACAGCTTGATGTGCACCCAGTTGTTAAACGAAATGAATTCAAGTCAAACTGCAGATCACAGATAGGTTTCTGTGTTCTGTGCACAGAGCAACACATTAAATCTAGTTGGTGCCTCACTCTCCTCATGCCACACAGTATAACACACACACCCTCCTGATTTGGCGGTCTATTTAAGCTGCAGAATTTGTCATCTCCCCCTCTGACATGTCAGTGCTGCTGCAGCTGCTTTGCATCATTGCCTGCTGTTTCAAGTAGCTGTTTACTTATCATACACCAATTATATATGCAGCATATTTGCAGGGTGTGATGAGCACGGAGGCTAGAATCCAAACTCTAACTGTATTCTGTTGTAATGATTTTAAATAAAGTTACGTGATATTTTTTCAAATTTCTCTTTTAAAACACAGAGCTTGTTTGGAAGGGTCAAGGGGCGCACCATCACCACCGTCATGGGTGTCTTGCTTATCATTTTTAGCTGATAGGGCTTAACATCATATCAGCTAATCTACATGAGCCAGTTATATTTTCTGGTCTTTAATTCATTAACTGTTCACAAGGACAGAATTTTGAGTAAATCGCATGAAAAATAAAAAATGAAGAAAAAAAATGTTTCTTTTAATTTGCTCTTTGGATGAATTTCATAAATCCTTCTGATAAGGACAGCAGGGCAATGTTTGAAAAATATCATGGTTTAGGTTAAAATTACTAGTAAATGACTATGGTCACATATACAACAATTTCCTGCATCTGTACTCTTCATCTGTAAGGCTTTATCATTTGAGTGAAAAATCAGAGATTATCTGGAGCAAATCTGTGAAACAATGTACAGACAAATGTAAAGTTAAAAATCTGCAGTCTTGAACTTATGGTGCAGTAAGTGAACCTCACACCAGCTCTAGTCCGATGATTCATAACTAACTCTCTATTATTAGTCCAGCTTCTCTTGGACACAGAGGATATATGCTCTTTATCGGTGAGCTGCTATTGTTGGAGAGGACCTGATGCCTCTACGAGGGCTAAAGAGTGCTTCATCTGGTTGCTAGAGATACCTAAATGCATGTCTGATGATGGAACCTCCTTTTGTTCAGTATTTTTCTGCCAGAACTGAAGCACTGCATCCAGCCATTTTTGTCCATTTACTAAGAACTACAAGCTGACCGATATGCCTACTTCAAGCAATGGTTGGTTGAGTACATGAAGCTTTGATAAAAGGGCAGGTTTGAGCTTTCTTTTTTCATTAGTTATACAATCACTTTGTGTCTGAATATGCTGTGACGGTAGTTCATTAAATACTCACAGAATTTGTGGACATGAATTTTTCACCTTTTTCATGTTCATGCACACAAATTCCGTGAGGTTTTCGAACCACGTGGTTTCACGGGTTCCACCCCAGTACCCCCCTTTACTATTATATCGATCTTATAGTTACACATAACTTCACTTATCTACTTCTTTCTTTTGTTTATTTAGTAGTATTTGTAGTAGTATTGAATTGAATAGAGCCCGACATATCCACATAACCACACAACGTGTTCTTACACCCTGAACTCTCCTTTGGTTGTGCTACAGTAGGCTTCATGGTGGATGGCCACATCTGGTTCTGTCAGAGGTTTCTTCCTGCTTAAAGGGAGTTTTTCCTCCTCACTTTTGCCAATGATTGCTCATAGGGGGCTGTGTGATCGTTGGGGTTTCTTTCTAATACCATAGGGTCTTTACCTTACAATATAAAGCACCTTTTTAGGGAGAACATAATGAACAACAGCTGCAGAACTGACAAGCTAAAAACGACTAATAGCAAACATGTATCTACAGCATTATATGGATCATGCTATTAATTGTCTCTCTAAAACACATTCGCTGTGTTTTGTGACTTTTTTTTCTACTTCCGTTGTGTGCTTATTCAACTTTTATTATGTTTTGTGTTCTTTTGCAACGCTTTTCTATTTTCTGGCGTTTTCTCCAGCTATAGTGCCCGTGAGCTGTCAGGGTCATCGTAAGTTTATCTACCAGCAAGTATTTATAGGTAAATAAAATGGCCCCAAATGGACCATCAATTTGGTCCATTTGGTCATATGAAATGAGCAGGCACAACAAATGCACATGCTGAAATTATCCTCTTTCATTAATGCCTCCATGTTATTTCAATTTCCTCCTGTGAAGAGGTTATATACTGTAGGAATAATTATTGGGGCAAATAATTCTGCCGATCTACAAGGAAATAATTGGCTTTTAGCTGCAAAGAGAGATTTCCTTGGCTGCCTGAACACAGAGACAGCTCTGGAGTCGTTTGGCGTGTGTACATTAGCAGGGGACCAGCAGTGTGCAGAGGCCCCGATGACGGGGAGAAATAATTATGAACGGAAGCAATGTTCAAGCCAAGAAGCCAATTTGTAAATGTCTCTTGGTTGCTGCTGCTGTTGTGTGCGTCTCTTTGCTCTCGTGACTATGTCTGTTTATATTTAATGCATTTTGTGCGGCTTTGCATTGTGTATGTGCGTTTAAATGCTGGCTGAGTGTCTCTTAGTGACCACTGTCTGGGCCTCTTGTCATCCCTTTTCTGGAGACCTGCCTTATACTATATATATATACTGTAAACACCGAGGACACCATGCTGAACCTTACACAGCAAACATTTACCAGACAAAAAAGCTGCTTCTATATCAGGACAATTTAATAAAAGGGCGAAATCCTCTGTGGGTGAAGGCTGTTTTCTATTGGCCATCTGATCCCCAGTAACTACGACTGAGCCAGAATTTTAGGTAAACATTAAAGGTGTTTTCACAAACCAATATGGCATCTCAGTGCTGCTAAATAAGTGATATAATTCCATTTAAAGTGGTATTGAGTTTTTTTCTCTCTCTCTGCCTCGGGGCCTGCCTTGCCAGACCTGGTGGTGTGACCTGGTATGGCAGACTGTGTGTCCCCCCCTTCGTCCCCACACCTGTCAGTCCTGCCACAGTGTCCTTTCGTACTGGTCAGCAGCACCATTAGGGGTCTCTTCTATGACAAGAAGCCTGCATGGAGGTGACCAGCCGTCAAACCTGCTCTGCAAGAGATCACACACTGATACCACCTTCCTGGTTGTGCCGAGTATACTAAAACAAGAAAAAGGAGTTTGCCTTTTATCTAGTGATTTTTCGTTTTTGCACTGTGGTGCCTCAACAGAGCGTCATTTCTGTACAGATCTGCTAAATATATCGTATATTTTATGTCGGAAGGGGCTGATGGGGGTTGGGAGTTGGGTGGGAAGTGGGGGGTGAGAGCTGGGGGAGAAAATGAATATGTATGTGCATATTTATCCGGAAAATGATTACTTGCTGAAGCATTCATTAATCGGTTTTCATAATTCATTCTGTGCATATTCTCTTTTTTATTGAATTTAAACAAACCCATTAACGGGGATTAACTTCCCTGAATGAGACTTTGGTTCTCTTCCCAATTGCTTCCAAAAAGGGCCCCTTGTTCCGTCAAGTGGAATTACTTGTGAGCGTCTGCAATCTCCTCGGAAAAGAATTATGGAACACAAGGGTGTGCTACACCGTCCCTCCTTCCCATTTTTGCCACTCTCCCTAAAGTCAATTTATAATCACTTTTCAAAGGATATATCCCCTCATTGTTCATTTTTCTTTCTTTTTTTTTTTTTTAGCAGGAGGGTGTGTGGAAAATGTTTCTGCAGTAATGAGAGCATTATTGCATGTTGTTTTTAATAACTGGTAATTTGTGTTTGACCATCATCACCATCTCTCCCATGGTTGTTGTCAAGTTATTTTCCTGGCCTTTGTTGCTGCTTATTACATGGCACTAATTATAGCCTGAAGAGAATTGCTTTTCTGGACCCTGACCTCTTCCATCTACTTAAGGCCACAGAGAGGATAAAAAAGGGTATGAAATGAATGAAAGAGCTAAAGGAGGGTATGGGGAGCTTTGTAGCTGATTATCCATAAGGCATACATTAATGATAATTAGATGAGAGGATATGAGTGGAGCCATGAGCGAGAGATGCACTCCTTTATTTCTGCAATATACTCAAGGTTCTGTTCATTACTGCTCTTTTTCCTCTTTTTCTCTAAAGAATTAAGGAGAGCCAACAAAGATTGCCATTAGGTTTGGGTGGAGGATTTGACTTTGACATTTTGGAATGGGGGAAACATAGAAAGGCTGCACTATATCCCACTGTGTAATGCTGCCCCAGATCTGTAAGTACAGCACACATTGCATATTACAGTAAACAATTCATTTGATATCTATCGTATTTTGTGTTTTCAGCGATAATACCAAAGAAAATTTAGTCTTCTCATTTTTTTCTCTCTCTCTCTCTCTCTCTTCTAAATTCTGACCGCCACTGTAGAAAGGATGCGACGACAAAGGGTAAACATGGCTGCCGGCATTACTGTTTGGGGGAAAAGTCTCCCAAGCAGGTGTGTCCCTGGTCACAAAGCTCAAATGAGCATGCCAATAAAGCAGCTCTGTGGCCACACCGAAGCAATGCTTACTCACATGTGCAAAGGCAAACTCAAAGGAAATGTGTACACGCTTGCATAAACACATGCATGCAGAACATGCAATCATGGCTTTAACTTCAAAGTGTTCACCGATTGTGTACCAGATGAGATTTACTTGCCCTGTTGGCACAGCTTGAGAACAACATGTAAATGATGCCAGCCAAGCCAATTAGCTTTGATTCAGACATGAGACAGGAGGCCAAATATCAGACAGGATAGACTGTTTTAGCTATGACAATTTTCAGCATTAGAGTATCAAATGTTGGCCCAGCTGAAAGCAAAACTAAATAAAATAGCGCACTGGCTAAGTGGCTGGAGATTGAATGCAAGGCAAGTTAAAAAGAGAAAGAGAGAAATCCCAAAAAATATTTATCCCTCGTGGTACATGAGCATCTCTGTGCAGTCATTCCTTCATCGCTCACTTTTGCATCTCCCTCTCACCATTTTCTCCATTCCCCCCGGAGCCCTTTGGTGAAAAAATGGCAAATGATCACGCTACTGTGAGCACCATCTGGCAACTCGTACACTTATAGCACCCATCACATCTCTCACTTTCCTGCCAACCTACAAAAATATACTAGTACACAAAGCCATTTTCTTTCGCATTGGAGAAAAAAAAAGTCAGTAGGAGCTAATCGCAATAGGCACTTTCTGTGTTTGGCCTAATTAAGCAATCTTGCAAAAGAAACATGGAAGGTAGCAATGGCATATTTTCAGCAGGTTCTTGCCTTAAAGTGCCTCCTTTGGCCACACCGATGGATGGTTACCTTTAAAACAGCTAGTTCACTTCAATATTAAAGAGCCAACATTATGTCAATGAAAAAGTGTGAGTTAATGTTGTGTCTCTCAAACTCAGGTCCCCAGAACCCCAGGCGTCTGCAAGCCATAGATTGGTGGTCCTGAAAAGCATGTAGTGGCAAGTCAACACATGTGCATCATCCGAGGTTAAGCTAATTAGCACAGTGGACAAAGACTGAAGTCTGTCCAATTCATCAAGTAATGCAACAGACAAACCAGGTAAAATTAGAAAGTATGACAACAGTTACCTCGAATTTGGCTTTGTTGAGAATGACGATGGAAGACCAAAATGTGTAGAGTGTCTTCAAGTACTAGCAAATGAAGCAATGAAGCCAGCCAAGCTAAAGCGGCATCTCATCACAAAGCAGCCAGAGTTTTATTAGCATGAGGATTATAAGGGGATCCTTGGAAAGAAATTGGAGTCCCTGGGGTCCAAAAGCTTGAGAACCCCTGCTGTATAGGATACTTTATACACAACAAGACACAGTAAAGATCACAACCTGAATTGGAGAGATACTTAGCAATGACTGCAATTCTTAAAATCCCTAAATATTTTATCCTATTCAGTTTCACAACACCTGCGTTTTGTAGTAGTGACAGCAACGGGTAAATGGACATCTGTAGTCTGACTGAAGCTACAAGCCGGATTCCTCATTCACACTACATGATCACTATCACACGCACACATATGACCCACTGCAGACAATTTTAGGGGTTCAGTATCACCCCAATGACACTCAACATGCAGAAGGGGGTTCAATATGCACATCAAAAAACAACAGCCTTCCGATGAGAGCCTGCTCCCCTGAACTACAGTTATCTGTGAGACAGTTTAATAAACCTGTACACTTCAAAACATTCCAGGGGCAGCGATAAAAGCTGCTGTCCTTGAAATATGTCTGTTAAGAAAATAAGGAAATGAGAGCGAAAGTCTTGATAAGCGTTAAACTTACCTACTTCCTTTCAGATTTAAAATATTTATTTATGCCACAATGGGTGGTGGCATTGACATATCTTCTTTTTTTTTTTTTTACCTTTTTTACTTTTTTAAAATTATTTTTAGAGATAATCTTTTTATTTGATTTATATTAGAAATGCACAATTTCTCAGATTTTAATCTTGATCATGATTTTGGCCTTCCACAATTAAATGAACATGATCAAGTCGCTTTTAAACAGAACACAATAAATCAAATCAAGCGCTCCCATAAATTGCTGTCTGAAAAGGTGCCTGCGTGTGTACAGCTGTTCCCTGCAACGGGCTCTGGACTAGTCTGGAGGAGTAATGCTGCATTAAAAGACAGATATACAACGAAATTCAAATGTCTGGCACATCAGAAAGCAAAGAGCTTGTCCCTTGAAGCGGATCATCATCTGTTGTTTGGAAATACTTTGGCTGTAGTGCAACTGATGTTAACTAAGAACACATTATACGCAAACAGTGCTGTAGAGTTGTGTCTGTAATGCAAAGAAACAGAGCTAACTTATTCATATTCATAATGAAGGCCAAGGAAAACAATACAGCGGTTGTTAAAATGAATCATCCATCGTCAGTTCAGAGATCCTGAGACGTGAGCCTATACAGCATGTCAGCGACAAGGTGAGTAAGGTTTCAGGAAAGTGGTTAACATGCTGGGAAAAAAGCAAGTATTTCTCCAGAGTGTTCAAATTTGTGCTGCATGTAGTAGGAATGTCACACATTTTAATAAATTAAAAGAATAATAGTGACAAATAGATAGCTATTAGTAGATATTAATTTCATACAAACAAAAGAGTCCATGTTACTTCCTATTCATTTCAATATCTTTTCCATATATTTTACACAAAGGATAGCAATTTCTCCATGTATGTTTCTTTTGTTGTTAACAGGGTGTCACAGAATATTTACATCAACCCATCAAGTGACCTGCAATCTGTAAAAAGCGAGGTGACAGCACTGTTTCTCTGGTTTGGAGACTGACTTGATTTTCGCTGCATATTGTATCAGGCATAGTGTGTTGTGAACTTGATAATCTAGTTTTGCGTGGTACGCCATGCCAGAAGCAATTAGAAAAAGGGTGAAATGGATTGTGTTAGCAGACATAGATAAGATAAATAATTCTGTGGCAATATGGCATCCAAATATTTATGTAACAGTGTGTATTAAACACTTCTACATTGCCCTGAATGCATTTGTGGATAACAGATAACAAAAAGCCAATGGAAAACATATGGAAATCTCTCCAACAGGAGTTTGTTCGTATTGTATGCAGCTGACAGACTTCAGTGTTGTACGAGTTGTATGTTATCAATGCCATTACGGTTATTATTATTATTATTGTTAGTAGTAGTAGTATTATAAATACTATGGGTTTAATGAAAGTCAAAGGTACTGCATACCTCAACTTTGCGAATTATAAATCAACATTGGAAGTTACATTTTGGATTTCTTTCAGTCTCTTTGATGCAGTTTCTTTTGACCAATTTTGATTCTTCTTCCTTCACCTACTTTGTGCTTTAGTTGGTTTACATTAAACCTGAGTCCAACTACAGTCTCAGTTGCTGATAGCAAACTGTTGTGGGTAAAAGCATCCGTTTAAATGCTTAAGATGTAACTCCCAAGTTAGAAATGTTAGATATGGATGTGGAAATGAAAAGACACTAAGTAGACTGACAAAGAGAAAGCGCAAAAGTGTCAAATGAAGGGAGAATGTATGAGCATGTAAAGAGACAAAAATAGATGTACAACGCTTATAAAAAACTTACTGCTTCAGTGCAATAGACATTATGGACATTAACACACAGCACATACTAACTACCAAAGTTTTATACATCATTTCTGTTGCGATATAACAGCAGATTGTTAGTTTAGAATCATAAAATCTTTTGGGCAAATAGCAATTTGTTTTTTTCATTAAGCATGCACTTATCTAGTTATGATCCACAAGAACAGCAATGACATTTAAAACTCTAATGAATAACTAGGTATGTATGCTAACAGCTCAGTAAGGCCACCAGCTAAATGCTAATGTCACCGAGCCAACATGCTGACATAGTTCATGCTAGTTCTGTATTGTTTAACACATCGAATATTTTCTTATGTACATTTAAGTTGACATTTACAGATTAGCATGACTGATGTTGATAGTTGTCAGTGGTTTTGCATGTATACCAAATCCCTCTTATGGTTTCTGACACATGTAAATTAAAAGAAATCAAAGGAAAGTCTATGAGCAAGTCTCCCAAACACATTTTTCATGAAAAAAGTGAAACTTTCAAAACAGCTTTCTTATATATATTTAATGCAAACTGTATTAAACTGTAAACTGCATTACCATCAAGATCTTTCAATATTTTCGAAAAACAAAACAAAACCACTGTTCCATTAACAGAAGACTGAAGGCTAACACACAGAAACAGAGACGACGTGTTGTTAACATTTTTCTAATGATAGTTATTAATATTCTGTGTAATCCAGATTCTAGCAGGTATGGTTGTTACTTCCAATAGTTTATTGGTAGCTGCTTCTTTGCACACATACCAACAGCTCAGGATGCATACAAGCATTTTCAAAGCTAGAACTATTTACAATTTTGGATGTAGCACAATAGTGATCTACATGATCTATACAATCTATACTTAAAAAAAAAAAAAAACTTTAAACCTTTTGCTTTGCTGTTCATAAAACTGACTCATACAATAATGTGTTTCTTGTAGGGATTATTAGTTTATTCTCCTTTTTTGCTTCAGTTCAAAGTCGGTAAATGACGTAGTGATTATGGTTTTAGTACTATGCCCAAGAAATTTCTGTGAAGGTTCTCAGTCATCCAGGTCATCGTAGTCTAAGGAGCTTGGAAAGAAAAGCGTCTAGACTTCTATAAGTTTTCTTGAAGACATTTCACCTCTCATCCAAGAAGATTCTTCAGTTCTAAGAGCAATTCGTGGGGAGTCCCAGATTTTCCCAGATTTTGGGGACACTCCCATTAGGCTTAAAATTTGAAGTCTTCAAGGAAACTTAAAGAAGTCCAGACTCTTTTTTTTCCAAGCTCCTTAGATGTCCAAGGAATGTTTTCAGAACCATATATGAACTCCTTAACTCTGTTTTTACATAGGTTTTTGTAGTTATACACACACACACACACACATATACATATATACATATATGTATATATTTTACACATGAACACAATTTTAAATTGGTCCATAAACTAGTAAAAACTATTTTGTAACATCCCTTCATCCATTTTTTTCACCTTAACCGGTTCAGAGCCTGTTCCATCTGTCAGATGGGGAAAGGTGACTACACCCTGCACAGATTGCTGTTCATGTTCACATTCACACCTACCAATTCAGCCAATCACAAATGAACCTAACCCCATGGATGCCTTTGGACTGTGGGAGGAAGCTGGAGTATTTGGAGAGAATCCATGCAAGCACGGGGAGAATATACAAACTCCACACAGAGAGTTTAACTGGGTTGATAATTATTAACTATCAATATTATTGTGTTGCTTTTCAGGAATCACAGAAGTTAATTTTCATATCAAATACTGTGTGACAACTCTTTTTTCTGGCCTATTTCAATTAGTCAAGAAAATTACTAGAACCAATTATTTACTCAAAGTCTTCATTAGTAGGCTAGTAGGCATCTGTCGATCTAGCTGCACACCTACAGAACTACCACCCATCTAATTCCAACTGATATTTGAAAATTGGCAGCCCAGAAAATACTAAAAGAAAAATTCAGGAAATTAACAGAACCTGCTGGGATTCATCTTCTTTACTTTTATATTTGTACCATAATTAATATAAATAAATTTGAATGTGACTTGATAAGTGGAAAGCATTCTTCCAACCATAATTAATGATGCATTCATAGAGTGCTGTGTTCAGGATTTCAACATTTGAAATCCTGGCGTTATCGCTCAGGTCAAAAATGGTTACAGTTTGATGCCAGAAAGTAAAACATTGACAGACAGATGTTAACATGGTTTTCATGTACTGTAGAATAGTAGTTTGATCAGACTGTCTCTTACAAAGTAAGGATATATAGAAAAAATTATTGCAAAGAATGTAAATACATCTGTTAAAAAAACCAGCTAATTTGGTTAGTACATGGTTGTGATCAGTCTTTCCCACATACACAGGCCAGTACACAGTGGAATGGTGATGATTAAGCACCAACTCAAACCAACATTACGGTAGTCTCACTGTTATCTGTTAAACTTTAATTTTTAAATTGGTTTTCCTATGACTAAATGTTAGCAAAATGGCATTCACTGTTAAAATGTTTGCTGGAAAGGGTTTGAAGCAACCTTCTTGCTTGGAAGCATAAGGGCTAAAACATCAACCTGTTGGTGTTTCTACAGGAAGTCTTGTCAGATCTGGGGTTCATGAACACCCTCCTAAAGTTTTATTGGTAATTCTTCCAAAAGTTGTTGAATTCTTTAAGTCTGTTGTCTGTTGGGAAACTTTCAGAGGGCCAGATGCTCCATCTTTAGACTAATAATGTAAGCTTACATCACAACCTGCTTCAAAAGTTTTACTGTCTGCTCAAAGAATAATTTAAAGTTGGCACAAAGACACTAATTGAATGGTAAAATCAAAACATTCGCTGAAGGTCTATTTGAACAAAGGTAATGAGCCATAGCCAACACATCTGACAATGCAAGAAGAACAACAGCAGCAGCTCAAGGCTGCTGTTAAAACTGGCTAAAAAAAACCTGACCTGTCTGAACATCCCATTATCAGGAGCATTGTGAATCTGATGCAGGTGTGTCCACTGATATTCTGTAAATTATTTCTTTTTAAATAGAAAATCTTTAATATCAGTGGCTGAAAGTGGAAACTATTCCGTGACCACCACCAATATAAAATGTAATTTCCTCTTCTTGCTAAGCTAAATAAAATATGCAATGGAGGCTTTGCAAAATTTGTCTTCACAAATCGGAAAAAAAAAAATCTTCTTTTCTAAGTAGCTCATAAACTTCAGGAAACTACATAATTTCCACTGAAAAGTGACAAAAAGTTAAAGTATCTTTAACGCACTTTTCAACATACTTCTTGGTGAAAGTTCAGAAACGAATCACAGGAAGCTCACTGGTTCACAGGTGACTTAGGATAGCATGGAGGTGTGTCTTTTCATTTAAACATTACTGCTGTTTGACCACACTAACAAACAATATGTCATTCATGTCACTCACTATACTCACTATGACGTGGTGCACCTTATGATAAAAAGGGAATATTTTCCTCAAGAAAATGACTACATAGATCATATGTGCAAGCTGCTCCAGCAAAGGTGCTTTGAAGTCAAGTGATCTCTGGCCAGGGTCTAACCAGGGTTTAGAAATTAGTGAGGTGTATCATATTTAAGGTGCACCACCTGTGCCTCCATGACCAGTTTAAAAGGCTACACTGCGTCCTGCAGTTTTAATAAAATCAAATATAAATTTTGAAAATCATTAGTGCAACTTCCTTTTTTTTGCAGGTGAAACTGGGTATTAACCAGTGAAATAAAATAACATGATATAAAATGTTCCTTCATTTGAAATTATAATAGTCCAAGGAAAAACGTTACTTACTAAATAGCTCTGACTCTGCTGTGCCACTGACTCACCCTAACACAGAAACACAACGTAAAGAAAAGTAACTGAGAGCAGACCTTTACTTTGTAGAACTCTACCTCATAGCTGGTTACGACCGTGCCTCCAGCAGCTGTGTGAATAAGTATATTATAACTACATAGTAACTATATAAATATTACATGCTCATATGTCAGGTGTTGTGCCTTTGTTGATTACCATGGAAGCATGATGTTGCAGCATAACGAATGTGCCTCATACATTACATAATTAATGTAGCCAAAGAGTAAACCCAACGGAACCAAAACTGAAACCAAACAGTGAGTGAAAATAAAACTTAACAGTGGTTCCAACACTAGAATTGAAGCGCCCTCATGGAAAGTCAAATAAGTTTACCTCCTCAAGTGGACTTTGCCATTTTAAGTCAGAAACACTGTGTGTCTGGAACACTTGTGTGAGTCTTACGAAACAGCTGGAACAAATGGCCAAAATGATCATTTAACTGAAGGACTGTTTGGTTAGAAGTCTTAAAATTGAGGGATTCTTCTTTACTTCTTTATTGAATGTGATCATGGACTGAACATTACAGATTAATGCCTCCTATTCTCACAGATAAATTACAGTCAATTCAGACTGCAAAATTATCAGTCCTCTCAGAAGCACCCTTTTCCCTCCACAATCTCTTTTCTGTGTAATTGATGGGAGCCCGGCTATTGAGTATTTTACTGAAGCTGTCTTCCCTGTAATTTCAATCAAGACTTTAGTAGGGCAAATCAATAGGACAGACTCCAAATGAGAAACTATAATGCTGACTCTGTCCCATATCTGTCACATGACCAATGTATTACACCTAGCTCTTAGAAGCTTTCTAATCACTCAGATGCTTATGCTAACAAATGCACACACAAGTAAGCTAAATAATGCCATATATTTAGAATAACATGAATTGATGCATTAATAGTGACAGTTATTAAATTGCCAACATTTTTATGTATTTGAGAAACATGTATGGTACAAGTGTTGGTCATATAAAGATATAAATTGGATGGATTAAATTATGTAGAACCATAGTAAAGCTTTTGTTTCCATTAATTTATGACCAACCATAGATTGATCTGTATAAAAAAAAAACACAAACTAAAAAACAAAAGCAGGCCATATCATTTGAGGATCATATTTTAATCATTTTATCAGCGTGCCGACTTTCTTTGGCAGTCCACTTTATGATATCAGCACAGTAGTCGGCTCTTGGACCTGCGCAGATACGTCATTAATGAGAATTCCCCTGTTGTCGACTGTGTTTGCAGTTTGTCTTAGCCGTTTGTGGATCGACGACTCCAATAAGCCCGCATGAGCCAGACCCAAGATTTTCTAGCAGTTGAAGCCAAGTGGAACGTTGTTTGTCTGGGCCTGCAGCCAAGTCTTCCATTAGGCCTTTGGCCCAGGTGAACAGTAATTAAACAAGGCTGCGCTGAGTCGGCAGTCCGCATCGCCAATGCCTCTGCATTCACATGATTTTTGTTTATGTTGCTCTCCGGTCTATCCCGCCCCCCCAACCTCTCAGTGGGGACGTGAGCCATATGTCTGTGTTTGTATCTCTCCGTGTGTGGACAAATTTGCTCTAAAGCAGAAGTTTCCTGTAAAGATGCGCCTCTCGGTGGAGGGGATAATGTTTCAGGTAAAAGAAAGGTGCACAATGTTGGTCTGAAGACACACACACACGCAGCAGTGTGTTGAGTTTGACAGCAAATTTTGATTGATTAGTTGTAGTCATAGTCTTTTGACCATAATGTCATTTAGTTTTAGTCATAAGCATTTAAATCTTCTTTTTTTTTTTGTTTTAGTCTAGTAGTGGTCTACTAAACATCATAACATTATTGTAGACTAAAGTTGAAAGTTAAACTTCAAAGTGTAAATGTTTACTGGTGGGCGCTGCTCCACATGGTTTATAAAGGATCTTATTTTCCTTGGCATCAAATGCAAAATATGCCCATATGACTGCTCTTCACTTTCCCCCTGCCTACATCTCTGTTTTTTTGTTGTATTTATTTGTTGATGAAAGTTTCGATACATTTCATCACGGTCTCTGCCATCACGTTTTAAATTTTAATTTATTTATCACCTTGTTTTCATCAGAAAAAAGGTAATCAAAATTGGTCAGGGAAATTAACACCGGCAAACACACAAAGAACTGCAATTTCCCAGAAAATCATGTTTTTTAAACCTCCTTGTTTGTCTATGTGAGGCGGTCTTTGGTGGTCTGTACACCCATGGGTACACTGCAAACAAGATAGTATTACTGTGCTAATTTTCCAAAATCTGAAGGACATAAGGTCAAAGGAAATCCCTCTAAAATCCCCATAACAGGAGGATTAATAATAAAAATGTTGAAAGTAGTAACCGATAATGCATCAAGGACAGTACCGAGGAACAGCAGCACGATCTGTCAAGTCATCCATGTTTGATACCCTCAAATATTTCCACTTTAAGAAGAAAAGAAAAGAAAGAAAAGTAGAATGAGTAAGTCCAAGCAGGGGTGGATGAAGACATTATGGTGTAAGTGTAGACATTTTTGCTGTTGTTAGACTCCAGGAGTGACAGGAGTGGAGGAAGACAAAATAACTGTGTGTGTGTGTGTCAGTGTGTGTGTGTGGGGAGAGGAGGTGCTAAGGCTTGAAGATGATATTGAGGGAAGAAGCATGGAGGAAGGAGTATTTTGATGGGAGAAAGAGCAATAACAACCTAGGAAGCACATAAACAAACAATAAAGAGATGACAGATGGACACTGCAAAGAGAGAGGAAGGAGGCAGTGGTGGTGGGAGTGACGGCAGAAGACACCCACCCCCCCCACCGCACATCCTCACTTTTCACTTATCCTGCTCTGCTCGTGTTGGTTAGAAAGTAACCCCGGGAGGGAACAGGAAAAACACACAGAAAGAGACTTGGAGAGTGGGATAGTGCTGAGGCTGCATTCACAGAAGATTACAGTGCAGGCCGATCAGGCCCTCCACCGTTTTTTCTTACTCTGTGCAAAGATGCGTCCGCCTCCCTTTGATCGCGCCCGCAGCAGTGAGATCACACAGGTGGGGTAAGATAATGCAGACCCTTCTGCTACATATGTACACACAACCATGCTGGGAAATCAGATTGCATGTGCTGGGGACAATATTCATACCTCAATCAAAGGCTAGCATGCAAGTGAGTGCGAGAGGAAGGGACGCAACAATTAAAGCTAGAAGAAGTGTGTTTGTAAATGTGTGTGAGTCACATGGGTGGGTGCGTGGTTGGGGGTTCATGAGGAAAAAGAGCAATATTCAAATCTCCTAATTCATTCCCAGCAGGGATGAGGATCGATAGCTCTTTATGAAGGGACTTAGTGAACTAATTAGGTAGCTGAATGGCTGTGAATTCCAAATGAGCTGACCGTGTGCACAATGAGAATTAAGTTGTGGATGTGCGACAGCAAACTGAAGGCGACTTAATTCATGAAAGTCCCCCGAATCCATCACTTGAACAAGATTACTCAGATACACACACACAGAGACACACACACACGAGCTCAGGTGTATGTGCACAAAGCCATGTACATTTTTGCTCTCATCATCGCAGCACGGTTACTGTTGCGTGCAGATGTCGTGCTTGTTAGGCTGTTGATTTCTATCAGAATGGATTATTTTGTGTTTGGTGTTGTGAGTAACAAGTTAAGCATGAAACATCAAAAACTAAAGGCTGGAAAATGGAAACTAGGAGGTTATGAGACAGGAATAACAATTAAGGCTAATCTCAGCTTTACTTTCTGCACTCCAGGCAAAAATGTTCCAGAGCAAGTACATTGTGTGTTTTGATATTGAGAGCAGAGAAGAATATTAGCTTTGGAGCATTTCATTTGTAAGCAATATTACAGATTAACCTCCTATCCTTGAGTCTGAGATGTATTTTGAGATTGTATTTGTTCTGTGTGTCACACTAGGTCAGAGGATGGTGCAGGATTGTGGTCTCAGAGCTGGAAACTTTTGGATTTGAATCTGCTGGTCAGCTCAGGTCCATCTGTGTGGAGTTTTCATGTTCTCGCTGTGCTTGTATGGGTTCCCTCTGGGGCCTCTGTTTTCCCTCTACAGTCTGAAGACATGTGTGCTAGGTGAGTCTAAATTGGCTGGAGGTGTGAATGGCTTGTCTCTCTGTGATGGAGTGGCAAGCTGTCCAGGGTGTACTTCGCTTTTCATCAAGGTCAGCTGGGATAGGCTTGCTTTATGCTTGTTTTTTGGGTGGACTGACCTTTTTGCTCTTATTGTAAAGTGGTCTGTCTGTACAAACTGAAGGCAACTTAATTCAGTGGTCCCCAACCTTTTCCTTTTTCTTGATCTTTTAAGCCATTAACCCTCATCCAGCTGGGGCCTGTGCACACCACCATTTTTGTCATATTTTTACAGATGTATCATTCCAGCTGTGTATGACTTTGCCAATCAGTTTGTTCCCAATAATATCACACGTATTGTTTCTTTTTCTGCTTTGAGTTGTGGCGTTTAAAAAAACAAATATGACCGAAGTGAAAGCACACATTTTTGCATATGTGGGTTTACCCCTCATCCCTTAAAAGGCTGATGGGAGAGCCTGCCAGGTGAGCATGCAGCATGGACATCCAAATTTGTGAATGTAATAACTCGAATTATATTAATACCATAGGTGCATGCACTGATTTAAGCTTCTGAATCTGTAGCGCCGATGACATAACCTGCATTAGTGGCCGACGTTTCATTCCTGGTGCATTAATGTTAATTACCTTATGGTTATGTCCCAGTGTTTTATATGAGGTGCTAGGACTTCCCTGCTCTTTTTTGTTGTGGTCAGTATTTTTCCATTTTTGTACATTCCTTTATGTCTATCCATTTGTCCATAATTTCAGCAATCTCCCTATAGGAATATGCTGATATTAGTGAGCTTAAATTGATGCTATGATTATTATTCCTTATATTGAGACAAAGATTGCTATTCTCTCATAGATGCACAGGAGGTAGCAAAGGTACTGAACAGGGAAGTTGCAATAGCTGTGAGGTGCATCGATGTGACACATAGTTAGACTACGCCATAGAGTTTCAGAGGGTTCGCGGTCACGAAATAGTTACAGTGTAGATTTCCCACAGAATCCTCAGTCCACACATTTATACTTTTCAGCATATACTTTTATTAGGTTGCTACTCTCACACTCATGGCTGCAGCTTTTCAGCTTGCAGCCAAACACACACCAGCAACAACAACAATTACAGCAGGACCAGCACAGACTTTAAGCCGGCAAACTTCCCAAACTGAAAGCTATCAGAATGTTGGAAACACTGGCAGATCTACCTGAGACAGCTAGGATGTGCCCTGGTCATCCAACACATGGAAGGACAAATGATTCTGCTACACTGAAATTCCTAATTGAAGTTGCGATGAGCCTCCTGGAAGCGAGGAAAACTCCACCTGTTGATGTGAGTGTTCAGTGCTGGAAAAGTTGCTACCATTGCAAACACAAACGCACACACACACACACACACACACAAAACACCATCTGGAAGGTGGCACCTTTTACTTTTTGCTCCTCCATTCACATGCCAGCATGCTCTGAGCATAGCATCAGGCAAACTGTGTGCTCTAAGTGCTGTAGTGTGTTTGACTTATTGCTTACAGTCGAGGGACTACTAAAGCTAGACTTGTTTTTCGTGGTTCTCCACCAGGGCTGCTCTTTCATGTCTAGATGTGACTGAGGGTCAGTGGACTCAGGATTTTGTCCTTGCACATGGTTCTGTTGGCCTCACCTAGCAATGGCCTACAGTCTGCACTAGGACAATTTGCAGCTCAGTGTGTAGTGGTTGGGATGTGAACTCTAAAACTCTAAAGCTGTGGTTCTCAGAAAACGGTGGGATGCTCAACAAGTTGCTGCTCCAAGTGGAGGATTTTTAGTATCTTGGAATCTTGTTCAAGAGTGAGCAAGATTCCAGGGAATAAAACGGAAGATTGTCAGACAGACTGGTGCAGCGTCTGCAATGGATGCTATACCACTGTGCTGTGGTGAAAAGAGAGAGAGATGAGGGTGAAAACAGAGCTGATACCCTCACCTATCATCATGGTCTGGTTCGTGATAAAATAAAAAAAAGCTTGCAGATACAAGCAGAAGAAACAAGCTTCCTCCATAAGGTATCTGGACTCAGCCTTAGAAAGAGAGAGAGAAGTTTGGTCATATGGGAGGGCTCAATTAGTGATGTGTTTTGGGTAAGTCCTCAAAGGCCGTGTGGTAGATCCAGGGCACGCTGGAGAGATGACAGATTTGGGATGGCTGAATGTTGGTTTCTTTGAAAGAAATAAGTTTTTCCTTTATTATTTTGCTGATGTGATTAATTCTTACAGTATGTTAATCTTTGCTTCCTCTGGGATCCCAGTGGGTAGTCCATGTATGTTAAATATGTTGGTTGGATAACGGTTGTAGAAGAGTAAAATTCCTTATAAATTCCCTCTATATTTTTTTTTAGTAGGTTAGTTACAGCTTCTTTTATCCTATAACTCTGGTCCAACCAACTTTAGCTTCCATATTTAATTTCACTTCAGCTCACTTGCTGACTCACGCTATTAATAACAGCAGGAGATTAGGAAATTATAGTTGAATTACTTGGAAGGCATGTTTTAACCAGGCTTTGTTACTGTAACACTTGGGTAAGTGTGTGTGTGTTTCTCATGCCTATCAAGATAAATATGAACAGATTTTATTGGAATTTCTTCTTCTCAGTTTCTTTCAGTTGAGACAGTTGGCAAAAATAAAAAACATTCTGTCGAAAGATCATCTTGAAACAGTAATCCACGCCTTTATCACAACTCGGTTGGATTGCTGTAACTCTTTAGATGTTGGTGTTAGCCAGTGCTGCCTGCCATGTCTTCAGCTGGTGCGGCACAACGTTTAACTGGAACAGCACATTACTTCTCCGTCATACTCACTGCACTGGCTGCCTGACAATTTTAGAGTTCATTTTAAGTCTTTTATTTGTTTTTAAGCTCTTAAATGGCCTTGCCCCGCCCTACCTCTCTGAACTGCTGCACTTGCGTGCCCTTTATTTTAGTGTATCTCCATCCCTATGTTCAGCACTTTGGTCAGTGGTTGCTGTTTTTAAAGTGCTTTATTAATAAAGTTGGTTTTCCACATACTCTTGCCGGATTCTACCCCCATTTGTAAATGTATAGCTTCTTTGCAATCAATGATCGTATTACTGGAAGTTAAAAAGCACGTAATCATGGTTTGATATCCACCACAATAATACATCTTCCATTTGAACAAAGGCAAATCCAAAAAAAACCAATGCAGCTGGCATTGTTCAACGATCTCTTGCCAAACCTCTGATGTTAGTTGCAAAATTATACCATTTTATATGCACTGTAGAACTCTTCCAGTGGACTTTGCAGTGTAAGGAAATGGAGCTGCTCTAAACCAACTTAAATAGTACTCAATTTGTAGCCTGTAAATCCCTGTTATTTGATCCTCCGCACAAATAAAAAACTCTTAAGACGTAGACCATGAGAATCATTTTAGCCGTTTTCCTGAGAGATGCAACAAATGAACGCCAATTTGCATCGGAGGTAGCAAATTGTCAGACTGGATGGGGTGTAGCTGGGGATGAATAACACAATTTGTCAGTGAAAATGACCATTCTGCTGTCCAACTGTCATTTTTATTAAAGAAGGTAGAGGCGTGCATTCATCAGTGTCAGTTAGGGCTGCTCATGGCAACACTCATAAACTCTCCAGATACACAGCTTACATTTAATTCCATCTGCCTGCCTGCTGCATTACATTTCCATGATGAGCTCTCCACCAAAGGGAGGCTGCAATTAGCCCCATACCTTGTGGCGGGCACACAGTTAACGCACTGCTCTCTCTCCTCCACGGCTTAAGAAATGACCACTAATTATTATGAAGGAGGATATTAGAAGGACTTTAGATGTGGTCAATTTGCATGCAACAGTGTGGGCCTTATGGATCATGTATGCACAATTAAACAAGAATTAGTCATCACGTTGCTTGCGGCCTGTTAGCAGAGCCCTCTTGCATCAGTGAAGTGCAACTGGATTTGACTAATTGTCAACTGAAGTTTGGTTTCTTTCCACCAGTGAAGGGGGTGGGGGTGGGGGGACAGTTCAGTTCAAAGATTTACACAAAGAAAACATGTTTGCTTGGATGGATCAGAGAATGACACAGTCAGTCCTGCACTTTGGTCCAGATTTTTGTGTCTTGGTAACTACTGTGGAGACTGACATTACATTATTACATTACATTTTGTTCAAACATTCATGGGTTTGAGTTGGAGGGGGGGTTCCTGACTTTTTCTTTAGTGCCCCCATGAGGTTTCCACTTTCTTTTTTCCCCAGATTGCTGTAAATTTGTTCTGGAGTTCTGTTGTGCTGTGAACATGATTTACATATTCACCTCCGACTGGTGAGTATTATGTTTTCTCAGCACCCTGAGATGGCTAAGTTTGTTGCTGGTTTATTGTACTCGAGAACTGAAAAGCTGTGGACACAGCAGCAGTGCGCTAACCCCATTTTATTCCTTCGTGTAATGTTGTGGTTAAAAGAAAAAACAAACAAAAACAAAAAAACCCTGAGCATTTGTTTCTGCTGGAAACTAGATGATTATGATTGGCTGACACCTGGCTGTTGCTAGAACATGACAATGATATTTTCCTAACTTCACCTTGTGGTGAAGCTGAGGAGGAACAGGACTTATTCAGCTTTTGCTATTCAAGCTTTTTTTTCCAGTCTTTACAATACATCTGAAATGTGGCATGGGGTAGGTGGGTGGTTAGGGAACTACCTGTTGACAAAATAATTCTCATAAGTGAAAGACAAAAGTGGTCTACCTTCTCTCTGAACAAATAATCGAGTACATTCCAAATCCACACTGCTTAGAATAAATGTTCAGCGCTACTCTGTGGCGTTACATCATTAAAATTATTCCAACTTGCTAATATAACATTAAAGCTTGAAATAAAAGTCTCTCAACACAAATAACAAGCTTCCTGCAAAACAGAAATCCCTCTCAGCCAACTCCTATCATCAGGCTGTTGCAGAGAGATTGTGCAGTGATTGAAGGGTTCCAGTCACTTGGCCGGATTACTGGTTTTGAGATGATAGCTAGATTTAATAGACTTCTGAAGGCATCAAAAAGCAATTCACATACAGAGGGAGACAGCGAGCCTTTGCCCCTCCCATTGACCTACTCCTGCCCTCCTATTGACTCTTTAACCTTCATCTTGGATCAGCAGCATCTCTTTTTTAAGTCCTCCAGCTCATTTCTTGCTTTCTCACGTTGCTGAAATGTTTTGAATCTTTAAAAGTTCTCAACCCTTCTGTCCCTAGAAGCCTTTGCTCCATCAAGATTGAATAGCCTCTTCATTTTAGGATTCAACATTTGAAACCATTTTGAAGCCCCTCTTCTTCGAAAACAAACATAAAAGCACTTTTTTTTTATGTTGAATTTCTATGAATTCATAGTAATGCACACATACAGGGTGCATACCACATCTCATTCTTTAAATTCTTTTTCCAGCTTACTCAGTGAACAAAGTCCTTAATTCAAGCTATTAATGTGAGATTAATCTTCCCCTCTGACCTAATCCCTTTAACCCTACCGCACTTCTCTTCAATCTTCTCATTTGTGCTCTCCTTTTTAGCCTCTATGGGTGCTATATATACCTAGACTGCTGGGAAACTCCTCGCCTGACAAATATTTGGAATCTGCCTCTCAAGTCTGATGTCATTAGCCATTTCCAGGTCCAAAACTCTTCTTCTGTTCCCAAACTGAAACAAACAATGTGACATCACCAAGAGTTAGAAATGTCTGAAATGTCTCAGCGTCTTTCATCTTCAATAAAATGATTAGTTTGGGTGCTCTCCCAGCTGTTACAGTAGCTGAACATTAAGGCTATCAAAAATCTATCAAAAAGAGGATTTACAAGGTTTAATGCCATTAGAGGTTAGCAGGAACCCTGCTAGCTTCGATCTAAAGTTGATATACCAAGTTCTGACTGAGAGATTTCTAAAAAACCAAAACAGTTCTGCTATCACTTCGGACATAAATGAAGACAGAAAACTGAACACCAACAGTGTTTGTAGGGTTTTTGAACTTGGGCACAAGTGGCACATGTCAAGTGGCACATAATAGTCTGCTGCTCAGTGGCTAGCTACAAAGCTATGGTTAGGATAACATAAACACATTAATACATTTAAGACAGAGGATGAATGTTCATTTTTTTTGCTCTCAATACATTATTATTTGCAATTATATTTAATTATACAGCACGAAAAAGACACTGAAAATAGATAAAACTTCATCCAAGACAACACCTGAGATGATCCACTCACAATATGAGGTTAGTGATTAATACGCTTCTGCATGGTTTGGATGACTTGCTGTGAAAACACAGTGAAAACACTTGCTTTGAAGAGTTATTCCATTCTAACTCTGGTTCCTTTTCCCCTTTGTTGCAGGTCATTTGTGCAAAAATAGTGTGTGAAAACAGTAATCGGACTTTGGTGTGGACCAAAACAACCAGACTGAGACCCTTTGGAGGAGGTGGTCTCAGTGGAGTTCCGAATGAACTCCAGAGATGTCCGTTTATAGTGCAAACTTAATCCAAACCCCTTTGTTGGTCACGCCCCAGACACATCTGGCCAATAAGCAGACTGAACATTGTCACATATTTTGTAGTGATGCATTTGATTTACTTGGAGTTCACTTGGACTTTTCTCTGTGTGAAAAGAAACCAAATCACAGGGGAAAAGCTTAAAGCTAAATTTTACAAACTCATCAGCTGATTCGGACCAGAGTAAATGAACTCTAGTTGTGAAAACACCCAAAGTTAGCCTCAGAGTGATTCTTTTCTAAAGTTTTCAAATATTTTGTGTCTGGCAAACTGTGAGCTGTGATACTGTAGTTACATTTTAAGATCTTAAAAACCGTGCTTAAGAATGTGCTGCAACAGTGGTAATAAACAATGCAAGACAACAGCCTTGATTGGCTTGAATATAGAAGCAGGGTTGATTCGTCGTCACTTTACAAATGGAGTCTCAGGCATAGATGATTGACTGCAGCTCTCCAAAAAGTGACACTGAATGAAAGCTTGTTTCAAATAATTCCCTTATCTTCATTATGCAGAATCTTTTTTGCTTTTATGATAAATGTTGTCTCGTTCTAAAAGTAAAAGTCAAAGAATACTAAGTAAATTATACATCTACATAGCTAAATCAACATTTTAGGGTGGCAAGAAACTCTCTAGTATGGAATTACAGCTAGAAAATGAAATTTATATTTGAGCATGATAAAAGTGAAGGTAGAAGACTAGATTAAAAAAAGAACTGTCAGAAGCAATATCTGAAGCAACCACAGTTCAAATTGTAGCTTAGAAAGAACCATCCATCAAGTACAGCATGAGTTATCAGCAAAAGCAAAATCAAACAGGGATGTGGTGAATAATTCACTGTGGCATACTTTGAGATTCATTTCTAATCTGCCAAGATGTTGATTTTCCAGAGTTTTGGCATGTTTCATGGCCATCTCTCTGTACCCTCCTGATTTTTCCTGTGAAACCCCAACAATTTTTATGAAACCTTATTTTAAGCAAATGCCATTGATTTTGAATGCGTGTCTGCCGTTGCCTAGGTTGCCAGATCATTTATGATAAATAATGTTCACACATGTCTGTGAAGGTTCTCAGTCATCCAGGTCATCGTAGTCTAAGGAGCTTGGAAAGAAAAGCGTCTGGACTTCTTTAAGTTCCTTGAAGATGTATTACCTCTCATCTGAGAAGCTTCTTCAGTTCTAAGAGTCAAATGGTGGAAAGTCCCAGATTTAAACCCAGTGGGAGTTTCCCCCCAAAGAGGGACAAAGGACCCCCTAATGCTTTGAAACCAAAACAATAATCGCCCATCACACCGTGTCCAACTCCTTAGGTATGAGTGAGAGAGATGAAGTCTTTGTAAAAGGAGGAAATATTCAGATTCTTCCCCTGTCGTTAACTAATAACACAAACTATGTTGCTATCCAACTGCAAGGTTCACTATGAGCTACAATCCAGTTTTCATCCGCCAAATTGGAAAAAATATATTAGTCTTATTAGCAAGCTGTCAGCATGTGTGCAGTGACTGTTCATCATTGAGATACTTCCCTCTGACAAAGTGCAATTTTACCAAAATTTCTCCACAAATCACTGATCTCTTCATGGTTATACCACAGTATTTAGTAATTGAAAAAAAAGTGTTAGGGGGGATTTTTTCGATAGGAAAAGCCATAATATTAGAAGTACTAACTCCTCTGCTCTTGGATGCCTCCTATGCCTACTTTTGTTTCTATTTTCTAAACTGAACAGTTTCTGTCATATTTCAGGCCTCCTTCCAGAATAAAATAATGGAGTGTGCATCAGAAGTTAGTGATGGTGATCTCTGCCTATGCAGCTTACTAGGACCACTCTTAGAAAAACCTGGAACCTATTCTAATGGTCATCAAACCACATTTTTATTGATATATATTGAGCTGTCAAAACTCATCATTAAGGGCACAGGGTGGTCAAATGAAGGAAAGAGTTGAAGGTGTAGAAAGCGAAATTCAAAAATGCTGGTATGTTGCATTGGAGCATTGGCATGCAGTTAGCCTAGTGCACATACAAAAACACTCAGAGAATACCCAACTCTACAGATGAACATACTACTCACTAAACCACCACACAGACCTGAAAGGACAACGTGTCAGGAACAGATGGATGAGAAAAGTAGGTTAGGGTGATAGAAGGTAAAAGACAAAACATAGAAAGAAGTTGAGGTAGAAGAGAGGGAATAGAGGAAATGCGAAGAGGAAACTTTATGGTGTGGAAAGAATGTGGTGAGAGTGCTGGATGGAAGATGGAAACATGAGGTTAAAAGAAATCGGAGGATGGGGTATGGAAAAAAGGAAGCACTAAGCAAGAGGTGAGGGAGATAGAGAAAAAGCAGGGATGCATTAGATGGAGTATCAAGAGATGATTGCAGATATCCTTTAGATGCTTAACTGAATTGCTGCCCTGGTCTACAACAGCAGTTAGGTAGGTGTTGCATGTCAAATTAAGATCCACATGAAAGAGGATATCTGATATCTGTAACACAGACAGCGGAAGAGGATGAGAAGCCTTTGTCTTGCTGATTTAGACTAGATATTCTATGATGTTTGGTTTTGGTTTTGGTTTCTGTTTTTAATTTATTGTTCCTCCTTCCTGTGGTTCTTATTATACAGTTTCTCTCTTTTTGAGCTCTTTTGTGATTGCATATTACAGAATCATCACAAACAACCTATGT
Source organism: Pelmatolapia mariae (assembly GCF_036321145.2). Classification (NCBI taxonomy): domain Eukaryota; kingdom Metazoa; phylum Chordata; class Actinopteri; order Cichliformes; family Cichlidae; genus Pelmatolapia; species Pelmatolapia mariae. The sequence goes on from NC_086229.1 coordinate 77,869,281, forward strand.
ACTTGCTGTTCAATATTAGCTATAGCTGGTTAACAATGAACTTACCATATGTACGCATGGCATAAGACTTATTTCCAACTTATTTGACAGAACTTAAATAAGATGGATCATAGGCAGCATAGTTTGTCCAAATGGTAGCACTAAAGGACTATACCAACAGGATGTAGCGATCACAATGTAATTGCAGTAGTACAGTAAGAAAAACAAAAGGGGCAAAAAATTGACCAAATGTCATCCTTAAGAGATGTTATAGAGATTTCAATTTGGATAATTGTGATGTTCAGAAAACATGTTGGTGAGAAATTTTATCACAAATGCACCCAGAAAATGCACTGGCAAAGTTTGAAGTGTTATTTATGGCAGTGGTGGAAAAGCATGCACCATTAAGGATGTTTACTGTTAAAAATGTTAGAACACCGTGGTTGGATAGGGAATTGAAGGAGCATATGGCAGAGCGCAATCAGGCAAAATTAATAGCCAGCAAATCTGGTTATAAGTCAGATTGGCAGGTATATTGTAAATTAAGGAATTTTGTTACTGGGTTAACTAAAAAGAAAAAGAAATTATATTATGAAAAGAAGATTAAAGATGCAAAAAATTTATTTTGCCCATTAAGTCCATTTATTAATGGACTTAATGGGCAAAAAGAAAAAAGATATGCCTTTCTATATAGAAACAGAAGGTCAATTTTTAAGCCAGTTGATATCGCAAATCATTTCAATAAATGTTTTATAAATTTTATGTGCAGACACAACAGTGGTTCATCCACTGAGTACCTTTTATTCTTCATTAAAAACTTGATTTGTTACCTTATAGAAAAGGGTATTCTACAGCTACTGCTTTAACTCAAATGACTGATGATTGGTTAAGAAGGATAGAAGAGAAGAAAATAACTGGAGCAGTATTGCTGGATTTTACAGTGGCTTTTGTTATAATGGATCATGAAATACTATCAAAGGAATTAGAACGTTATGGTTTTTATAAGTTTGCCTGATTGTCGATAAGGAATTATTTGAGTGAAAGGAAACAAACAGTATTTTTAAATGGAACATTTTCAGACATGAGTGTTGTAAAATGTGGAGTGCCCCAAGGAACCTGTCTTGGACCACTGTTGTATAATGTGGTTACAGCATGCCATTGGTCCTCAATGAGGCAACTATGTCTATGTATGTGGATGATTTAACTTTATATATAACAGCTAACACTGAAAAAGAGTTAAAGCTAGATCTAAATGTTGAATTACAATTAATAGTTAGGTTTCTACTAATGTTGCACCTGTTAACCAGGTCTATGAGACCAGGCTCCTGGGTGTAACTTTGGATAGTGAATTTGTTGTGGTTATAGAATGCATACATTTATTAATTGGTTAATTGTTAAAGATAGATAGCTTTATTCTTTACTTGTACTTATTATAAATATTATTGTTACAAATACAAAAATCATTTTGTAAAAAAAAAAAATTGTATTTCAGTAAGGATAGACATGGATACTGTACTAGACAAGCTAGAGGAAGAAGATTTTTATTATCCAAAGCAAGAACCAATTCAATCAAGAACAGTTTTGTACATGGCAATGGAAGAATGTATTTTTTTTACCAATACAGATAATACAAGAAACTATAAAAACTGGATTCAAAAAACATCTAAAACGATATTTATTTGGTCTGACTTTTGATCATTGTTAAAAATGGTAACATGAATTTGAAATATTGTGTGTGTGCTGTCATAATGATGGTAAATTAATCTCACGTTGTGCAAATGTTATATTATCAGCGCTTACCCTGATACAAGCCCTAATTTGTGTCATATGGAGCTGTTGTTTATTGTGTATATGTTTGGTTTGCCTTGTCCAAATGTTACATTGGATATATGTGTCTGTCTTATAATGCATTGCTAAAATCTAAAGATTTGCGACCCCAGGAAGAATAGCTGATGCATTACTTCAGCTAATGGGGATCTTAATAAACATAAACAGATGCTTTGTAAAATCTGACTATGCTTTTATAGTTATTTTATTATTTGCCAAGCTCTTTTATCATGAAAACATAAAGTCTTTGAGTAGCGTTATCACATTTTTCATCCATAACTTTGTTGAATATGTACAAATTATTTATAAGTAACTGCTACTTGCACATCAGTATTTTTCTTTAGATTTTATCTTTTCCAACGATGACTGTATTGCTTAGACAAGCGAGTTCTCACCAATCCACCAAGAAAAAAAACCCAAAAAACAAAAAAAATAATCTAACTGTTTTTGATTACTAATCCATTTTTAACACTGTTTAACTGCAATTAGTGTGAAACTATGACAGCCAATTTCCAATGGTGTTAAGAAACACAGCGTGAAATTCATTTTCTTAATCAGATAAAACTTCAAAACATTAGAAGCCTGCCATATCCTCTGGGAGAGGCAGAGATAGGGATCCAGCAAAGGTTTCACATATCTCTCCTGGGAGGAAAATATGTGCACAGCTAAATAAATAAATAAGAATGGAAACAAATAAGTTTGCACTGCTGGGCAAAACATGACACAGCCACAATGTGGTGTATGCTATCATCTCAGTTAATTAGAAGACTCATTAAATATAAGAGCAGGCTGATGTTGAATTCACAGCAGTTTTATTTTTATTTTTTTGTAAATTGTCTAAAATGGTAAGGTTGTGATATCTTATTAATTAATCTTGTGCTCACAATTACCAAATACCTTCAAGTTAAATGGATCCAAGTCAAAATGAATAAGCTGTGCAGTTGATGAATTAAGTTGTAAGACACATATTTTTTGATGAGTGGTTTGATGTTATTTCTCACACATTTATAGACACCAGCAGACCAAAGTGACTGTTAAAGTCCACACACGCACACACACACACACACACACACACACACACACACACACACACACACACACACACACACACACACAGTCTTTCTGGGGCTTTAAAAGTCTTCTTTGATTTCAGACATGTTTAGTATTAGCCCACACTGCAAGAGAATTTTGACTTGAAGCAGCTCAGCCGCTGAGTCCCTTTTGTTCAATTTTCCATTTAAACCATTTCAGTCTCTTTCAAAAGCAACAGAAACCATCTCCCAGTGAGGCCAGGGCAAAACTGTAATTAGTTAAATCTTTTTGCCCGAAGCTCTTGTAAACAAGCGACTTCCAGTCTGGCGGTGACCTCGTGAAACTTCAATTAACGGCATGAAAAACATGTAGCTTTTAAAGAAACATGCTTTATACTTTTGGAATACACACAGAGTAATCTTTAGAGGAATGTGCAGCATTCTGCAGATAAATGATCTTCATGTGCATTTCTTGTTATGCTGTAACTTAGAGAGAAATGAAAGCTATCGCTAAGCCATCACTTACAGGGACAGTGGCACAAGTGTCATCACTGACCAGAATATACTTAAACTACCCATTTCTGTGCGGGGCAGGCAGTAATGAAGAAAATCAAAACTTATTCATGAAACAGAAAAGCTTAAAAAAAGGAGATTAAATAAAGCTTTAACAGTGTTAATGACTATGGATTTACATGAAACCAGCAGTGTCTTTGAAAAGGCAGTACTCGTCCAAATTAAAGTATTTTCTGTCAGTGGAAATGAATTGTGAGCATTTTTGATTAATAAGCCTCTAAGCAGACTAGTTATCTCATTTGTGGGACAGTCCCTGCATTTAAATTCCAACAAATTTTCAATGTAAAAAGCATTAAAAGGCTTTTGTGAAACGCATTCATCTGACCCCGTCCTTGCCCTAACAAAGCTGTTACGCGCAATGAATTGCAGCAAACCATCTGAGAATGTGTGAAAATATGTTGGTTTTGAATGAAAACAAATTGTAGTTCGATCAAAAGGAGAGATCCAGCTATCTTAGGTCGACACAAAGGAAGATGGGGAAACAAGACGATTAAAAAAATCTGGTTATGTCGCAAGAATCAGTAACCGTATACTAAAACAGTAATCAGTTCACGCTCCCCAAGCAAGGCATTTTATGCCGAATTGCATCATCATGAGCAAATACTGCAGGTTTCCTGTGTGAACTCACAAAGTGCTCTGCCTTCCACTGTCACTCTCTGAAAGCTGTCTGCTGCTTCAATTTTCCCTGGTTGATTTGTCACTTTGTTGTTGCCATTCTTCAATAACCTTTAGAGGTACTGTATCTCCAATCCACCCACACGCTTGCAGTCTGTCTTGCTGTTTTGTGAGGCCACAAGTAAACATTCAGCAGACCGTCAGGTATACTGGCAACTCTGGTAAGACAATGTGCAGTTGACATTTAATGGTCACAGCTAGAAGAAATACATTTGTGTCCAACCAATCTCAGACATCATAACTTTTTTTTTGTTGTTCATGTCTAAGAGTACCCTTAAGCTGATGGCATGCCCATTTTGCTGACAAATAACCCACATGAAGTCAGTGTCTGCATAACACTGAGTCAGAGTGCCTGCGTCTGAAAATGTCAGGGATAGGTCAAAATCGAGCCTAGATAGATTGTGCAGCGTTTTTGTTGACAGCTACCTGGTGAATTGAGCAGTCAGCAGTTAAATGTTGCTCATTTCGGTCCACAGCTTCATCATAAAAGAAGACTTTTGCAGCAAGTGAACATGACCCATCGTGGACAGATTTCCAATATATCGTACTCCCAGAGAACCAGTTTAGTGGAATCCAGGAACTCCCTGCTACAAATCCAGAACCAGTTTACATTTTACATCATTTTCTTGAAAAAGTTAACCCACATCAAACTTTCGTCTATTTAAATACTCTTTTCCTAATTTAGACCATCAACTGCGTGTCCCATCTCTGGACTGATGAATGGGCGGAGCAGTAAGGTAATTATTCTCATCGTGAGATATAATATGAACAAGCAAGCTGTATCACTTGGTGGACTTGGCCTTCATCACTTGTCCTCATTCACCTAGGATAAATTAATAAAGTCGAATTCAAGCACTGAGCCAAATTAGCTTTTTTTTTTTTTTGTCTGAAGTTATATCATCCGGGGCACCTTCAGTTAATATTAAAAGAAGCTCTGGACCATGCAGTTTCAATTACCTAAGAGAATCAAAACAGTGAAGAGGCCTCAAATTGATTTTCTTTTATAGAGGCCCCCCCCCCCCGCCCTAAAAATAACAGAGCAGGAAACCTTAAAACCTCTAAAGATAGGCACACATTACTGTTCTGTTTGCTTCACTGTTCTGTTTAAATATGTATTTTAGCTGCCAAGTTTCATTTTAGGATTTCTTGTTAAGTTTGTAAAAGCTTTCACTAACACCTTTCTTCAGAGATTTCTGTATTCAGCAGTTGGGAAGATGATGGGCATAATTCTGGGCATAATATTTAGGCCAACAGTATCAAGACTCCATAACAGGCAGCAAGATTCACATAGTAAGGATCAACACTCCCAAATTCGGTTCAGTTCGAGGCCTCCATAGAGGCCAAACGGATGGCCACTGGCCAAAAAGGTTTTACAAACAACGGTGCTTCAAGACATTCCCAAAATAGGTATCCCTACCTAAAAACAGGGAACATTAAAAAAATAAAAACCCCACCCACCACTTTACAGCTCAGTCACAAAGGCTTGGAGACAAGTTAGTGCCCCCCTGGCAAGCTCTGGTCACTAGGGAAACATGGACTCCCCAACTGGTTTGCGAGTGGTTGCTTGGGTCAAATTGGCTGCAAAGAAAGGTGCACCAACTTGTATTCACACCCTTGTATTCAAACCCATGACCACCTGCTAGTGAAACTTGCAAAAGGGTAATGCAAACCAGAAATGGAGAATGTTCACCTTCAACATAAAAGTTGTGCTTTAACCGTTAAAGCACCTATTTGAATAGGTGCTTTAACTTTTACTCTTCAGAGGATCGCAGTCCTCACACTTTCACCACTGCACAGTGGGTAGTTGGTGAGATGGTGAGTATTTGCAGACAATTGGGTGTCTTCCATACAAACTACTGTCAACTGTGGCAACCTACCAGTGAACAAAGCAATTGCAAGGAGGTTTATGGTACAGCTCTGTATGCCTCTTTGTTTCAGCAGACAACCCCTAGCCAATCATTGGTGTCCAAGGTAACAGTTTGAAAGAGATCCAACAAAAATCATACAAACATAGAACAGGTTCCAAACCACACCTCACTACCATGATTTTTATAAACCTTGACTTTGCAGTACTTACGTAAACTTGCTGACAAACATACAAATGACACTGAAAACACACAAAAGTGAGAACTGAGTCAGATTCAAGTTCATAAGCAGGTTTAATCGGAGTAGGTGGAAAACCAGAACTTATTAACTTTATTTGTGTATTTAAATGCTTTACAGTCTATACTGTAGAAAGGCTGGGTATCCTTGGTGTACATCATTGAAATTCAATTGACAGCCAGCCCATTTAAGTTAGTCTTGGAGATATCAAGTTTTTAAAGAATAAAGGGTTGTTTCATAGTTAATAATTTATAAAATATGTTTTTTTTCTTCTTTTTTTGTAAATGTCACAATTCAGTGACAGCATTTCAACTTGAGATGCACATAAATAGACTCTTCTTGTGTTCCTTGACTTCTCAAAGTGTTCGACAGTACAATCCTAATTCATTCATCCTGACAGGGCTTTCTTGTTGTACAAACACAATGGTTGTGCTTTCACACACTCACCAATTACATACTAGGGGCACTATGGGTGACAGTATCTTACTCAAGGACACTTTGATTTTTGAATTGGAGGACCTCTGGATCGAACCACAACCTTCTGATGAATGAATGACTTGATTTAGATTTTAGCTTTCTTATTGAAAGACCCGATGATGTCCTAAATAGGCCACAAAAGTACATCCTTATCTAACGACACTGAGTAGGACATGGCTTCAGTATGCACTTAGTTTAAAAATATTGATATGACCACCAGATAATAAGTAGGACCAAGTGTTTTTTTAAACTGTTTCACAAGTTCAAAGAAACTTTTCTATTTATTACTTTTTTTATTTTTTACCTTTTTATTACAGCAGCAGTGTAATCTGTAATGGAACCTGAACAAAATATCACCAAAAACTGGAGATCACAGGATTTGACTTGCACAGTGATGCATACAGTATGGAATAAAATTCATCCAATATTAAATTAAAAACTGAATGTCCTGAAGGTTTTTCCATTTACTGTAAATCTGCTAAATGAAAAAAAAAAACATGGCGATCATCTGTACAAGACCTTGTGCTTCTCTTTTTCTGTGCTTTCACTGTTTCCCTACAAATAAAGTGCATTCACTCTCTTGTGAAAAAGCAAATCTTGGGTGAACATCCCTTTATTCTGTACTGTTAACCTCAGATGTGCATAACAATACTCACGCATCATGGCGGCACACACGCGCACCCATATGCCTTTACTCACAAATACGCTCAAACACACACACGCACATTAGACACTGAGCCAGTGAGTCGCCATAAGGTGGAGCGCAGATAATAGATTTAGGCAACTGTAAGCAGATTTGGGCGTGCACCTTACTTAAAGGCAGATCATTCTGTGGCTGTAAACAGGTTTTGGAGAAATCAAACCGTTAAATGGAAAATACATTTATTAATTCAATCCGCTTAGTTCAGGTTCAGCTCCTTTCCCTCAAATTAAGTTTGCTGGATTTCACAGGATATTAGCAGGCAAGAAGAAAAGAGGGGCATCGGGATGGCTGCCGTGTCATTGCAGTCATGAAGGCGCCTTGATGTCACACTAACCTCGACTCAGATATCCCTCAGACTGAGAAACCAGCAGTGATGACATAAAGAAAATAAAGCGAGATTGAATTTTCAACAGCTGACTGAATAACCTGTATATATTGGATGTAGCAGGTATCAGAGAAAAAGCTAGGGGTTGTTTTTCCATCATATTAGATTGTGGTAGACGGCATGTCAAAAGCTAACAATTATCAACTTGCTTAAGTGCTTCTTTTACACAATATTAAATGGAATAAAATCACTTTTACTCTACGTCTGCAGTGAATACATGCTGTATGTGTCCATTCTCTTCTCTGTTGTACCTGTATGATGCCTGCTTTCACTGGATTGTTGCTGAATATCACGCTGTTATTGTAAGACTTCCTATTTCATCCTTTACTCTGGTTATGTACACGTTTTTATGGACATTTTTGAAGGAGTTGAGAGGTTGAAAGATGCATTTAACATTTCAATCTAATTAGATTTTTATTATTTCTGAACTCAAAAGAACAAGAGAATTTTCTTTATGTCAGTGAATGAAATGGTAAAATGGATACAGGTTTGTAATTTCCTCTCAGAATGAGTATATTTCTCCAATACAAAGAGAACCTGCACTCTAGAAACATGCACAACTACATTTACCTCAATAGCGACATGTTCGACCAGCCAGTTACCTCGGAATAAATGGATTCTAATTCATTTATTTTTACATTATTTCTTGCATGGCAGATAATTGTGCTTGCAGGTACAGATCTCGTGTCTGTGTCAAGGCACCCGCTGACCTCTGTGTGACCTCTGTTCCTTTTGTGCACCACTTATAGTCATTCCTATTGTTTTACTGTTTCACGTTTGGAGATTTCCCACTGATCCTTCAAAGACTAGCAAATGCATGTCTCTGAGGGGAACCTCGACATATGTGGTCGGAGCACAGGCAGTTTTCATGACTGAATCAAGGCCCTTCCTGAACTCTGAAGGACAGTATGGATGGTTTCATGGTTTCAACATCCCCTAAATTCATCGTTCTCCCTGACTTTACCCACAGTGATGGTTCTAACCTGGAACAGCCCCAATGTACGTAAATATGTAGCACCTGTACACCCGTAATGCATTTAAAAATGGTTTCATTTTAGTGTTTTTGAATCATTTTAGGAAAAGTCATCAGATTTCATGCTAAAAGATTTAGACATTTAGGATAGGTTTACTGCTGAGAAATTTCATAATATGTCAAATTTAACATTACATAGGGGTTAACAAATTGTATACTGTACATAGTTGACAGTATCACTTGGATGTTCTTATTTAATTTTGGAAAAACTTGGAATGATGAAGACCACTGGGAAGACTTAAGTACCTGATCTGTATACTACCTGAAATATATTTGGTAGCACATACAATTATCACTTGTGGTGTCTGTTTTGTCAAGGCGAAAAAAAAACAAAAAAACATGAATTGCCTTTTACGGTCATCTGCTAGCAGACAGACTCACACAGATCTAAACATTCACATTTTTGCTGGACAGACTAAGTTTTTTTAGAGAATGATATGTATTTTATTTTCCTCTGTTTTACCTCTTTTGACAGCTTTATTTGAACAAGTACCCTCGTGGTTCCAGTCTCACCTGTCACAGGGTTGTCATTAGTATTAATAATATTGTTCCTGGTTTGAAAACTACTTCTTTTTTCTGTCAACTGCAATCACATTTCTTATTCCAGAGTTAAAAAAAGAAGAAGAAAGTGGAGTGAGTCTTACCAGCTGGTGATTTCAGTTAACTCACACCTGGTCAGGTTGATGGACAATGGTGAAAGCTCGTTTTTGACAAAAACTGAGGGCATGTCAAATTTCCTCAGCTGCTCCTGAAAGTTTTACGGCAGATCTTTGGAGCTTGCTGTCAATGTGCGGAGGTCAAGCCTAGAGGCTGAACTCAAAACAGGTGAGGGCTTCATGAAACATGAAGTCTCACTGTGCCTTGCCATTTCTATTTCTCATTTCAGTTTTCTGGCGGTGTTGAATTACCAACTTAATAAAATTCAGCTCAGGGAAAAAAAAATTAAGCTAGCCTCTTTCAACTGACTAGACAGTGAAAATATTCTCTAAGGCTGGTTTTCTATTTAAGATGCTGTTAAAGATATGATAGAAAATTGAAGCTTGCCAAAATGATATATGTTGTTGGGTCAGCGAAATCAACCTAAACAATACATTACTTGGACATTATTGCAGCTAATCACTAGCCTAATGGAATGTGTGGCTGGCATATTGATCCGGAGTACAACAGTCATCCATAAACATTTCTTGAATGATCCCCTGTAACATATGATCAGCCATGTGCACCTGCTCATGTCTCTCAATCAATATTGAGGAAAAAAGTCCCAGATGTCCCAAATCAGATCCTAGGAATGTTTCACCAAGGTCAGAGTTGTGTTTGGAGGATATCGAACTTTTTTTCCTTTAAACAAGTAAAAAAAGACATATCGTAATAACTATACACCGTGCTTTTCTTATTATTAGCTTAGTTATTAGCTAACACTAGCTAGCTCGGTTTATCTATAACTGCACTGCTGAAAGAAAGAAAGACTTTAAGAGCTTTAACAGTGAGTTATAAAGAAAAAAAAAACCCGTACAGTACAGTCATTTTACAGAGATTTCAATAGTTTTTGAACCTCACTCTTTATTTCAAATAAATTTCAGATTCTGTGGAGATTGACTTTGTTCTGAACCCAACCTCAAATGGTTATCTGAGGAACTTCAATTTTATGGCGCATTTCTTGGTTTCATTCAAGCTCATCCCTTGCTGTTTACCATATTACCATAACCATACCAAACAGATTAGTAAAGCTCGGACGTCATATTTTTTTTTTTTTTTTTTTTTAATGAGGGAAACTACGGCCTTAATTGCTAATGACTCTAAATCTGGTAGGAAATAAATATCTTAAATCCAGGAATAATACTGGTTGGGTACAAATGAGTAGGAACTTATGGCCCATAGAGGTTAATCTTCTTCTAAATATATTCTCCAGCAGATTGCATACCTAGAAGTTTAAATGCCCTGTGATTTTGTAAATGACAACATTCATACTCACATTAGGAACTGATATCATTTGCTTCTGTTTGCTCTAATTAAAACCCTATTAGATTTAAACGGCAATGAAAACCAGGGGTGAGGAAAAGGAAAATAAAAACATTATTTCTCAAAGACTGAACCCTATGTGCCCTCCTAATAGAATTAAACAGTTTCATGTGCATCTCTTTAATTGGGACAGAAGATTGCATTTGAGAATATTAATTACTTCTCATTTCATTTCAGTATGTCCCCTTAAAAAATATCAGCCTGTTCCTATTAAGCTATCAAAGTCAAACATAAAGATGAGATCATGAAAATTTTAAACATTTCTGAGGAGATGTGAAAATGTGTGAACCTTAAAAAAACAAAAATGGTCATATAATGCTTATTTAGTTAATAAAAATTTACATCGATGTAAGCCGCAGTCTCAGTCTAATGCCGCTTTAAAATCGAGGAAACACAGCAGCGGATTGCGAAAGCAAATCTCCACTTTAGCAAAGCCAATTGAACCTTTTTCAGACTTGCTTACAGCAATTTGGAACTCAATTAGCACAAAGCATGTGTTAGTTTATTACAGAAATAAGTGGTTATCGTTGTCTGCCTGAGTCTTCGCAAAGCCCCCCCAAGAGTTCTTCAACCATAATGTTGAGATAACAACATGAATCAACTAGCAAAGCAAAGTGTGGAGTTGTAGTGGCAGGTGTCGGGGCTGACCTACCCACTGGTGTTTCTCGTGCACCTCTAGAGGATCCGATTAAAGCCCTTCTCAATACACAAAACAGTGCCAGAGGTAATGGCGTCCTCCCACAGCAATACACCACTTCATTAGCACCAGCAGTTCTGTGCAGCTTCATTTGCATGTATTTAGATTACCACATATACAAAACAGCTCTCTCATGAGTTCACTGGCTGTTAAGAAGAAGTCCTAATTTTATCTTTACTGCTGGAAAGAACCTAAAGCAGTGGTAAAAGCAGTACAGTTATTTATTTTAACTGTGTTAGTTATTGTAGACTGTACTATTTTTACTCTTTATCATGCTCGTGCAACACAACAATTTTCCTGGTGGGATCAGTAAAGTATCTATCTATCTATCTATCGATCAATAAATTGTGAAATTGCTTTTTTTTCAGATCCCCACATGGGTTGGCTTTTATTCTTAGAAAAGAAACTGTAAGGCATTTCAGGGCTATAATAAATCCCACACAGGTTGATTAACTTGTAGAGTATTAGCTAATACGACTATCCCCTTGAACACTGGCTTAATGTTTGCTGAAAAAAGGGCCTCTGGATGCTTACATAGACAATCCATAAAAATTTCAGATAATTTATAATACCATTGTATAACAGATGATTGCACAAATTCTCTTTTATTCAATTTCATATTGTTTTAGATAACGAAAAGTCATTTACTTTAAAAAACAAGGACATTTTGAGAGGCAGTGTACTATAATCTCATCAGTACATATATATCAGTCTTCTTTTCATGTTATGATATAAACTACATCCATTTTAACATGTTTGGCACAATGTTGTTTGGGGATCAAATTGGCAAAAGAAAAAGAAATACATTCTACTCACTCTATTGTGTGCTAATGCATGACTTTTTACTTTTGATTCTACTTTTGATTATTTTGCTCGTGTTCTTTTTTTAGGCTCCGCAGTGAAACGAGAACTGCGTTCAGTTATCCCGAGAAAAGCAGCGGAGCAGGTTAAGGTTTACCCTGCGTGCGGCATGCCTAATTAAAACTCATTCAACTTGTTCCATCGTCTGCATCACAGATGACAAATGATCAGAAGAACTCGAACATGCTTATCATCCAGCTTTGAGTTGTTTTTCCCGCTCGTCGTCTCGTCTCTCTTCGTACTGCTCGTTGGGATTTAGCTCCTAATTGTCTTTTCACGCTTTTGACATCTATCTCTTGAGTTTTCCCTTGCTCGCGTTTGACCCAGAGAGGTTACGATTGTTGATCTTCAAATCTGTCAGGTTAACTCGCGCCTCCACTTTTTAAATGATATTAGATAGTCCTTAGGTCTTGCTTTAGCTTTTATTCACACCCTTCAGCTTTCCCTGCTCAGATATTCCACTGGAAATTCTCTTCCATCTTTGTATTCTACCCTCCACCATTTCACTTCCTGTCAACCTCATCCGTCTGCTTCTCCCACTTTTTCCGGATACTGCTGGAAGGCTTTACCAAAACAGCAATCTGTCAAGGCCATAGGTTACATTTTACCATCTGCTGTAAGATTAAATTAGGGGAGGTTGTGTATCTCTCATTGTTTGGGCTGCCTCTGCCCTCTACAATATTTCCTCTCACATCAGGCCTGACATGCTGAGAGAATATAAAAGATGGAGGGAGGAAAGAAGGAGAGGAAGAGATGACCTGGATGCCAACCAAAGTCAAGATGAGCTTTTGTGCTGTGAGTGTCTGGTAGTGAGATTAGTTGGCATTTCTTTCTGGCTTTGTAATTTTTTTTGCAGCATCAAGAATGCTCTGGCAAACACACACCTGAGCACTACCCTATGCCTGCTTCTTTATCCCCCCCACCGCCAATATACGTCCTTGGATAGTAAGTGCAGTTGTTGCATTGAAGTGTGAGGTATCATTTGTTACTGGGAATCCTCAGCCATCTCTGCGAGGGACTTGGCTAAATATAAGCTCCAGGCTGGATCTGTACTCTGCAGCTGAATGCTTCCCCAAAGTCTTCAGTCAAAGAGTGAGAGAGGAGGGAGCAAGTATGAACGAGAGAGCGGGAGATTTCAATGCCCCAGGGCTCTGTCTGAGAGAAGGGCAGGCCCATTGCCCATACACACATACTTATTCCATTCAAATGTCCTTACATGAGCAGCTCACACAAACATATTTCAGGCAACAAGAAATGCTAACAAGCGTCTCCAAAGAAGCCACTCAAGTCTACCTTTATCCTGGAATAGAGGCCTGAAATGTATAAAAACAAATATGAAACACCGCGACTTTCACATTTGAATCTGCGTTGCACGATGCAAGGAAATACAGCTCTCAAATGACAATATTAAAGTAAGAGGTTGGTTTTTTTTTAGTTGTAAACTTATTTTCTTCTTATCGTCAACATTTCTTCCAAACAAACAGTCAGAACACCCCCCCTCCCCCCCAACATTCATTTCTGTCTTTCATTTTTTTTGTTTTAAGTTTTGAAAAACCTAGGTGCTCGTCCCTGTACAAAAACAAAAACCTGCTGCTGGTAGTCGAAAACATGACCATGTGTCTTTAAACATTTATTTTTTAAAAAAGTGTTGGGGAGAAAATTGCCCAAACTGAAACAGAGATAAAGATTCAAAAGCATAAAAAAGCATCACCTCCCACAATGCAATTTGATATTATTATTCCTGTCGTCTTTGTTAAAGTTCTGTCTGCCAAAGATTGCAATGAAGCCTTTTGTTATAAATGTTTTTCCTCAATACCTGGAACATGTAACTTTAGTACTATAATTATGCCACACTTGACAAAGCTTGTAATAGCAGACCATGTATAAAAGCACAGAAGCTCACACCTACTGTACAGCACAAAGTAAGCTTCTGAATTTTAAGGAAAATGAAACAACAGGAACTTTTTTTTACCTTGTGAAAAGAACATTTACAAAATGCCTTATCCTGGCCTTAAATCAATGATCAAACAGACTTTAACATTTCTAAAGGTAAGTTATGAAGTGGTAATAAACAATTCTTTGTCTTTGGAGGCAGCACCAATAATAGAAATGAACTTTCAGAATTGAATTTTCAGTCACTCCCCAGGTTTCAAACACCTAGTGAGTGCAACAACAACCAACGGGTGCCTAATGGCGGCACTCCGTGGTCTGAAGGGAAATTCAAAGGGATGGGAAATGTATAACACACTTTTTGACTACTTTCTCTAACCAGCTTGTAAAAGCTTGTCACTGTCACTGAAACATACTGCACAGCATCCATATCACAGATTGTGTTGAATCTTTTAAAAGCAGGTTTTTACAAAAACGGTGTTTGAAGAGCATGCAGATAGATAACATTACAGGTCATCCAATGGAGACAAAATTAATGTTTACTTCCTATCATGTTGACATACACACATCATTTCTGGATTTCTGGAAGAGGCATTGCTCCTGATTGGATTTTTTTTTTTTTTACTTTAAAACCTGCCAGGCTGGTGTGGTCTAGCTCTATAATGAAAATATATAAAGCCAGTATCGTAACTGGGCACTTCACACCAAGATATTCTAGAAGAATTACACTGATCAGGCATAACATTATGACCACTGACAACTGGTGTGAATAATACTGATTATCTCTTCATTATGGCACCTGCTAGTAGTTGGGATGTATTAGGGAGCAAGTGAACATTTTGTCCTTAAACTTGACGCAACAGAAACAGGAAAAATGCTCAATTCTAAGGACTTGAGGAAATTTGGCAAGGGCCAAATTGTGATACACATCTTCAACAGTCTGTTTCTGATACCATAAATGTTCATTATACAAATTTGTATTTTTCAGCCACTCTCCTAATGCCACTACTCGTATGGACCCTTTCCTGATCTAACATCCTCCTCTCATTTTAGCAGATGTGTAATGTGCTTCACCTGCTAAATGATGGGGAAACAGGCCTGTGTGAAATGGACTGGCCAAATGGAGCTTGGACCTCTCTCTGTCTGTCCAGGCAATTAGGGAACAGATTAGCCAAACCACTGGGAACAATACAGTATCTGCTAATAGACCAACATCACAGCTGCATATAAAGATAATGATAAAGTCAAATGAACAAGCAGATGAAATATATGTATCTAACTATATATATGCATGTATTTGCACAAAAAGTCCACACACAATTGTTTTTAATACATAAGGACTTTAAAGTTTCTGGGACACAATAAAGAAAGGGAAGTCTCCAAAAGCCCAAATTTGCACTTCCATGAGCACAATGGGGAGTAGAGATAAAGCCAAATAAGTGGATGCTGTGACATTGTGTGAAATTAGTTAAAATTATAGGAACTCTCTAAGGATACTTTTCATCACATTGGAAGAGGAACATAAATGCGAGGCTGGGATTGTAGAGGTGGACTGGGAGAGAAAAAGCGAGAGGGCCTGAAAGAGGGACCGAGGTTGTAAAACCAGAAACACACTCTCACACAGGCATACGCGCAGCCCAGCCAACCCTTCCAGTGACATCTGGACAGCGGTAATAACACGGTGCAAAATGCCATCCCAGAGAAACTGCATATTAACACCCAAATAGAGACATGCTAATGGCAGTTATCATCGGCTCTGCTCAGCTGTCTCTCTAACAGACCAACAGAAAGGGTGAAATAAAGTGCGAATAAGAGACGGAACTAAATCCATTAAAGCTTGAATAGGAATAGGAAAAAAAAATGTTACCAGAACTGAAATGGGCAGGTCTCCTTTTGCTGTTCGAAACCCCACCCATCAGCATCAGAGGTTCTAAAAGGTAGTCAGCATTGACTTTAGATGCCATATGAAATCCACATCACAAGTAAAGTAACGACATTTTTAATAATACTCACCTCTGATGTGTTATGTGCTGCCTCACTTTAATTACGGTTCAAATTTAACATAATACACATTTCCTCCTGGTTTAAGTACTTGGTGTACTTTGTGTCTTGTGTGATTCTACCCTCCACAGACCTCGGGAGACCTGTAATTTTAGAAAGTAGGAACTTTCACAAAGGTATTCAAAAAGGTAATCAGTGAAACCTTAGTGCAAAACCATGGCAACAAGATAATGTTAAAAAAAAGAGAAAAAAAATGAAAGCTCACAGCAGCTTTTCAGAAATCCATCACCTAGTCTGCTGACTTGGCATCTGGGGATAATAGTAGGTTTTCAGGGCTTCTGGTGTCAAAACTTTGTTGTTTCATCCCACCAGTCACTGTATGTTATGTTGTGCATGTGAGGCCCGACTGATTTTTGAACAATAAAAGCTTTTTATCTCTTTGATCCCACAACTTTTGGCAAAATGGCAGTGTTTGACAATCTGGGATTAGAATAAATTGGTCGATCCAGTCTCTAAACTCCCCTAATCCCAGGACAGTTGAGCCTGATCCACTGTGGTTCTTCCCACACAACAAACCAAAGAATATGCTACCAGTTTCCCAACGCCAGACACCACCCGCAGAAGTCTGGTGAACACATCCTGATCCATTTGTCAGCACAGGGTTGGGAGTATACAGCAGTAGGCGAGTGGCTCGTGTAATCTTATACTGAAGAACTGAAAATAGCACTGCTAAAGTGACAAAGTCAAAAAGGAATGTATGCAAAATAAATCTGCAGTTTGGACAAAATTATTAAATAAAGAAATAGACTGACGGTAGTGAAAAAAAAATCTGTACGGGCTTTATCTGAGCAAAACAGGGAATGTTAACTTTGTCATTTTTGCTCTTTGAAATCAGCTTTTGAAATCCTGCTTATTTGTATTTTGGGAAATTAGCCTTTGAACAGTATGTTTTTTTGAACTTCAACAGCTCCCTGACTACTTTAACAGATCAGGAACAGGGAGGGGGAAACAGACAAGGAACAAAGTCTCCACAGAAAAAAAAAAAATCCCTTAATGCACAACAAAGTCCATATTGTATTAGATACATTTGAGGTTTTATATTGAAATGGAGGCACTGTGTGTTTCTGTCTCCATTTTCTTTAGTGTTCAAATGTGTGAATCTGCTTTTTTATTTGTTTTAAGCCCAAATTGTTTGTGTATCGATGTGTGTGTGTTTTGAAAATTAGTGTGTGTGAGAGACTGAGGGGGTTGGGGTGTTCTCACGCTACTGGCTGTTTTAATCTTCCAGGCAAACAGCAGCAGGCCTCAATATCAGCATGAGGTAAATAATTTTAAATCTAAACTTGCTCATACAGACACAACAACTTGCAGCTGCACATTATACAGTACACACTAATATAGCCTGAATTTGTATGCCATGCACTCATAATTCACAATTCGCACACGTAACAGCGATGGGCCTGGCCGGGCAATAGTGACCAAGGATTGCAAGGTAGTGATCTCATCAAGCTGAAATGGACCCAAAGTGTAGAAGAGCAATAGTTTATCACGAGACAGAGTGGAAAGAAACTGAGCTAGAGACTGGATACTACTAAAGGATTTCCTAAGCGCCTAAACACAAAACCAAAACCACTAACTATCAAATTTATTGTAGTTGGGGCTACTTAAGTACAAAAAGAGTCAAATGTCAAAATATGACAATTATCACCAGATAAAACCAGCTTGTCAACAAAGCTGAAGTTACAAACAAAGCCATTATGAAAATACATCAAACAATATATTACTTATTAAATGTGAAATATTTTGCAATTTTAGTCATTCTTCTTAAGAAAACACTGTACTAACCAACGCTTGAGCCCACACAAACAAAGTAAGAAGGAGCAAGAAACATGCACCTTCAGCTGGTTAGGCAGGTTAACAAGCCAGAAGCTTAGCCACATTATCTGTACCACTCTTTTTAGAGAAAAGGCTGAAAGCAAGTTTACCTAAAAATCTTTGGAATAAATCTAAACCGAATGGCTTGCTCTTCCATGTTTCTTCTTTCTTTTAATTTGTTGGGTAGAGTCAAAGGTGCTGCTGCTACCATGCTAGGCAGGCAACTGCCCTGTGGCCTGAAACTTTCCACTGCAAGTGGTGAGAATGAGTTTGTTTAAAGCAACCCAATGAGAACAACCCAAGTTATCTTTCTGGAGGTGAAAAAAGAGGGAAAAAGCCAAAGAGAAGAAAAAGCGGTATGGTGTTGAGTGGAGCTGAAATTATTAAATTCTAATGCTAATGCTAAATAGGTAAATGATGCTAGCCTAGCCTGAAATGAGGGGGAGAAACCCTTGAATGATGTAAATTCCACTAGCGTCACATTATTTATTGTGTTTAATTTAACATTTAACATTAGTTAAGTTAGCTAGCAAAGCAACCTGATGTGTCCCACTGGCCGTGAATGAAGTTGAGACTGAGTGCACGGATCAGGACATGTAGTTACACTATTAACACTTTCTGACCAATCATCTTGCTTGCTTGTCTTGCACATTCTTTTCCGGAGTAATATTTTAAATGTCATTTTACTGTACTGCTGTGCTTGGTGTTGTCAGATTACTTATAACATGAAGAATGCTGTTTGAAGGGCCTCCTGTGAATTTTTGCTTAGGGTACCAACAGACTCTAGAGTCTAGAGTCTAGACTCACCACTGGGCAGAATTTATTACAGACAGGCAGGACAGCCAAAGCAGTTAAAATACGAATTTCCTTGTAACAAATGCATGCAGTACCTATATGTAGCCTTGTACGTTAACCATACTGATACACCTATTGGTCAGGTTCCTTCCACCTATCTCCTTGCAAATGAGGTTCATATTCATTCAGATTCACATCATCTTAGACACTCCATCCCCCAAAAGTCCACATGGAGATTACAATCAGAGGCTTGTCATATTCAATTTTAGAAGCGATTTGTCCCAATTGCCATATCTCCATTTCCTACTCATTCCATTCACTTATGTCACTGTGATCAAAAGCATTCACCTGAGCTTCCTTGTTTTAGAGGACAGGATGGATATTTGCAACTGGCGCTTTCCATAAGGCTCCTTGACATGCTCATATCATCATAAACTGTGAGAAGAAACAAGATGTGGGATTGCAGTATTGGATAATACTTCTGGATACAGAATCCTAATAATAGTAGGTGGTTTGAGAGTGTTTATGAGGCCAAGCCAAAACACAAAGAATATTTCATGATTTTGCATGTATGAAATTATGAGAAAACAGTTCTACGGGCAACAAAACAAGACAAGAATCGCTATTTGATATGTTTAGTGATCATACAGTATCAGTGCAGACGAAAGGTCAGCACATATAAACAATTCAGGGGCCCACAGGCCAAACCTTTGGCTTCATTCAAAACTGATGTCATGTGAAAGGGCATGAACTGTGATTAGAGACTTCTAGTTGAAACGTGTCTCTTAAGGCACAGCTGAAAGGGCAGCAGGGCTGTCATCTCTTCTGGTCAGTAGTTGTGGAAGCTTCCGGAACAAATGGAAACTTTGAATCTACTGTTAAACCACACAGCCGTTAGGGATGCTGCCGGAATAAAATCTCCAAAGCACACACTCTACTGCAAATTGGAAAACCGAAAGGTCTAAGGAGGTCTCCTAGTACAAAGACAAAAAGAAATAAAGCAGAAGCGAAAGGCAGATCAAGAAAAGAGACAACTATCTCAACAAAAAAGTAGAGATGCTGCTGAACAAATTTATAAAGTCATTCCAGACTCATTGCTTGGTGACCTTGTTACTGACATGTCTCTCTATTCTGCAGGACACGCTCACACTCTCCCAAATATGAAGCATGACAAGCGGAACTGCACCAACTGCAGTTTTACTTTGCCGCATGCTGTCTAAACATTAGCAAAACTGACATGGTCACGATCATCGCTGTGCCCTCCCTAACTGACCTTCTTAGGAGATTCACATCAAATTACATTTATTATAGTTTGACCTCCATTTATTTCATCACTGTGCAGCTTCAAAGGGAATTTCATTTATGTCTGCCTATATTTGTAGCATTTACCTACATTTCATTTATCCATATAAAACTTATGGAAATTACATCAGAACTGCAGCTACACATTAAATGACATCCAGCCTTTGACTGCTTTTCTGATTTTATTTTAAAACTTGTATATTTTGTGTATTTTTCTACGATATCCAGCAAAGTTTTGCCAGTTAGCCCATTTGACCGCACACATTATGTTTTCCCCTCACTACTTATGAAGGTTTATGCAGTACTGTGCCAAAGTCACCCCTCATTTCCTTATATGTTGCTTCCTAGGAGGTAGACCTACTTGGGAATTTCAAAGTGGTCTTCAGCATTAGCTCAATCCTGATTATTTTCTTAAAATTGTATTTCTACACCAGCAAGGTGATTCTTAAAGATAAGTGGGCATATCTCGCCGTGATGTGTGATGTTTACTTAAAAGAAAATAAGGAAACTTGATAAGTGGCAGACAAAAAAAGAAGTGGCAGGCCTAAAAACTAACTACAGCAAATGAATGTTCTTAAGAAATAGGAAAAAAATCCAACTATGAAAACAAAAACAGTACGGTCAGGTTTTGATCCACCATGCAATGCAATGATTGGAAAGACCTTCAGGATGACAGTGATCCCAAATGCACTGCAGTAAAAGCATACCTGGATAGAAAAACACAGTGGACCACTATCAATCATGGATTGGCCCCTCCAGTTGCCGTACCTCAACATTACGAGCAAAACAAGGCCAACATCCAAAGAGGAGCTTTGAATGTCCTTTATGCCTGGAGACTAAGTTAAAGAATAAAGGTGTTCATACCAAATACTGACTTTCAAGCTGGTCAGAATTGCGTCTTTTAAACGAAATTCCAGTGAGTGTTTCTGCATGTATAAATATAAAATAGAAAGGAAAAATAAATGAATGAGAGGTGCTCAACACTTTTCCACAGTAGTCTGTATTTATTCTGTAAATTTAGTTTTAAACAGGCATCCATATCCACATGTTGAACTCTTGCTACAACCAGTGTGTAACTGCACATCTAAGAAGTCATCAGATTTGACAAAATGTGCCATATTCTGCTCCCTGGGAGCGATAACCTTGTTTGTGTCTTGTGTTTTCTATTGTAATTTCTAAATCCAGTCATAAACTGCTGGAGAAATCATTAAGTTATTATTACAGCTGCATAAATTTCCTTCTGTTAGTTTTTCCTTTTCGTTCTAATTATTTGAATGCATTTTAATTTTCTCTGAAAAGTACTTTTGCCAAATTATATTGACTTTAAATGTGCTCTATAAATTAACTTGACCTCATAACAATAAAAAAATAAACAGCGAGGTTTTCCTTTTTAACACATTTTTGCACAAATACTCGACAATCATGTAGGGAAAGGTCTCTCTTAGAACAGAGAGGGACACCAAATCAGTATCTTAATGGCCATAGCTTCAACAGACCCTGATGCACAACAGCCATAAGACATGTTTTGATTGAGGGAAACTTGTGCACTTTCTTGGCAGAAAACCTCTCACTCTACTGCTTGTGTTATCCTTATTGTAGTCTTTGCCTGCAGCAGAGGATAACAAGGTCTCCCCTTCTACAACCACAGTTAGCTGATGTATAAATAGCACCATAGGGTATATGATGTTGGGATTTTTCTTCAAGTCATATAATGACTTGTTTACAGCCATTGTTGACCATTAAGTCAAGAAGAATGTTAGCAGGATGAATAAGCCTGACTGTGCTCTCTTTTTTGGTATTTTTGACACATATTCTTCCATAAAGGACTTCTTTCTTTAGTCAGTCTTATTTGTGGTTAACTGATAGATTAGGCGTTTGTTCTTCATAATTCTTCACTGATGAAGGGCTTTATTTATCATATTCCTATTAGGCAAATGGGCTTGTCTCAGTGCCAAATATGGATATACAGTACTGTATCTGATTCTAGGGAAAAAACAAGAAAAAAGAATATGCAGCTCAATATTCTGATCATCACCTCATGAAGCCAGAAACCTAGTGTTTGCTGCATGATTTAAGTGTGAAAAACATCCTTAGAGACTCGACTGTGTGGGACCAATCAGCAAACAATGAGCAATGTTTTGATGCTGACATGATTCTCCTTTCATAACTGCCAATACTTATCAACATCTGTTGAAGCTGGTTGTTACAGATATGAAACGAAGCGCGATCTGTCGCCGCGTAGCCTCTTTTAAACCTCGGCTGATTCAAAAACAGGTTCTGGCACAAAGCTGGGGAGAAAAAAAATGAAAAAATGTTAACGTTTTTAGAACTGCCAAAATTATTTTTCAATTGGAAAGTCACTGAAAGCAAAGACTGGTCCATTAATGAGTTGGAATTGTCACGCACATGCCTGAAGGAAGCAAAACATTTGGCTCTATTGGTGTGCCCACTTGAAAATATCAAAGATTAGTTTCACCCTGCTGCTGTGACACCGCCACAGTATACAAATCAGATGTCTATTGGACTTTACATCTGATTCCGAGTTGCCGCTATAACTAAGAAATTGAAAGCACAATAACAACTGTGATGATACTGCAATGGCAGCCTGTTTGCCTCATCGTCCCTCGCTTTGTGCAGTCCCCTTTGAAAGTCTGGCAAAAGCTTGCGTGCAGCAACAAGGTTTTTTTTGTCGCTGACCAGTACTGATGTGGAACTGGGTGTATTAATAAGTACTAAGGGATAAATGCGCATCCTCAGGCTGGCTCGCATTCGTTTACCTACGCTGATAATAATTGGACGATAAACACAGTGAAAAGCAAATATTGGCTAGAGAGATGGTAAACAATAAGGCATGCAAAGAATGAATCACTAATATGACTACATCTGTAAACAGAGTGTGCGTGTTGCGTGGAGGGGCGGGGGGTTTACATTTAACAAGGCCTTGTGGAATAGTTTTGCATATTTGTTATTTTTCTTACTTTACCTTACTAATAATCACAACAATGTTTTTTTTTTTTCATGAAAGCTAAACCGGGGGTCCAAAAGTATGACCACCAGTAAATATCTCATTTTCCATTTTCTCTGAATTTCATACAAGCATTTTCACGACTGTATCAGCTTAACAATTTGACTGGAATTTTGAAGCTCTGAATTTCACATATCTTTGTGTTTGGCGTTCCTATTTTTGCTTTAATGACAACGTGACCTTGAGCTGGCATAGACTCCACAAGTCCACGCTGCAAAACCAGATAACCCGTAGTATCTCTGATCAGTCTTCCAAAGAGCTCCGAGTGAGAAATGCTTGGCTTTCTCAGTCTTCAAATACCTCCACAAATGTTCAGCGAGGTTGAAGTGAAAGTGATTGTACAGGAAGAGGAAACTTGATGATAGCGAGCACCTCCTGGTCTTCTTTGGCATTCACATAATTCTTGCAGTTCTTTGATGTGTGCTTGGGTTCATTGTCCTGCTGCAGTATCAATACTTCTGCACAAAGATACGAACCAGAAAGTGCAGCGAATATCAGATGAAAGGTTGGTCAAGTCAATATTAGCTGTCCAGGAAGGGAATTCAAACCCCAGACCTGAATATTCACTGTCAGGATGAAGCACTGTGGTGCAGATTTTCTCTACTGCCAAACTCCTTACATAGTGTATACCCCTCTGTAGACTTCATCAATAAATAGGACATTTTTCCAGTCATGCACTTGTGAAATGCTGGCATGTCTGGTATATCAAACTTGTAGCGTTTGGCACTGTTTTTCTTTTTGAGATGTGGTTTGCAGGCTGACACGCGTCTTCTGAGACCAGTCAGCCTTTTTTTTTGACAGGACTTTCAGTGACAGGAGTGTTGCACTTGTTATTTTGCAGATTTTATATCTGTGATGAAGTTGCTTTTTTAAATAAAAATCTGTATATGTGAGCAAAACGTTATCTATGATAGTACGGTAACCCGGCACGATAGCAGTTTAAATACAACCCCACACTTTTGCACAAAGTCTTTTGGAAACCTTGAGTGTAAGCATGATTAGACACAGTTTTGCTTGGGATAACACTTTGACTCCTGACATTTTTACTTATCTTTGATGGCATGTTTCTCACTATCTCAGTGCTGCTTAGTCAGCGTGGCTCTGCTGGAAACTTGGGGCACAGCCATTTTTATAACAACTGAACAATACCTGCAGGTCGAATGAAATGAACAAGCATCTGGGGAAGTAAAGGATATAATGCATGAGTTAACATGGTCAGTGTTTGCTGAATAAGTTTGTTGAACTACAAATAGCCCATAAACTTGTAGAAAATAAGTCCTGTGTTTTTAAAACACTCAGGTTTTCAGCATATACATCCTCAGTGAGTTTGGGATTAAATAGCATCTACAACATGCAGATGTTAGAAAGCAGAAAATTTAAAGCACAAGTAATAGAGTGACTCAGTTACTGCTATATCTGTTATTTCTAAATATCATATATAATACTTCTGAAAAAAAAACAATAAATATCCAGAGTATAGCAGTTCTCTGGGTGAACGTGGCTTGTTGATGTCAGTGGTATGCAGAAAAATGTGTCTGAAGGCAAAACATGTCTACTAGGACATGAGGAAACTGTGACTGCCATTCACACTGGCTCATCAAAATTGGACAACAGAAGATTAAAAAAATGTTGCATGGTCTGATGAATCTCGATTTCTGCTGCAACATTTAGATAGTAGGGTTTAGCTTAAACAACATGGATCCATGCTGGTATCAGTAATTTAGGTTGGTGTAATTCTGTGGGGGATATTTTCATGGCACACTTTGGGCCCCTTAGTACCAAGTGAGCATCATTTAAAGACCACAGCCTACCCGAGTATTGTTGATGGCCATGTCCATCCCTTTATAGCCACAGTGATGGCTGCTTCCAGCAGGATAACACACCGTGGCATAAAGCTCAAATCAACTCAAAGAGTTTCTTCAACATGACAATGAGTTCACTGAAAGTTCACAAATGGCCTCCACAGTCACAGTCGTCGCAATCCAACAGAGCACCTTTGGGATGTGGTGCAATAGGAGAGTGACATTATGGATATGCAGCTGTTGTTTGATGCTGTCAAGTCAATATGAAGCAAAATCTCAGAGGAATGTTTCCAGAACCTCGTTGAATTTGCAACATAAAAACATTTTGAAGGCAAATGAGGGTCCAACATGGTGTACTTCTCCATTTTATCCATTGTTAAAAAACTTGGAACAGAGTGTAATTTGTTTTAGGTCCCTCTCACTTTTTACTATATATATATTTTCACTAAACTATGCTAAATTTGGAGATGTAATGTTTGTCATTGCATTGCATGTTATATGTATTCAAGCAGACAGAAAGAGTGATGATTGACATTTTTTGACAATTCAGAAAACTTGAAAGTTGAATGTGTTTATCTAGAAAATAATGTGCTTCCTTGACAGTTTTTTTTTATTTCTCTGCATAAACACTTAGCTAGATGATAATAAGAGAACTTCCATTTCCTATTGCATATTTTTGTAAATTATGTCTATTGGGTAAACCTGTCTATTTGAATAACTCTGAGGTTTGCCTTTTAAAAAAGCCTCTACTGTATGACAGTTCTCATTACTGACCATATGAACTTATATTAACCACATGTGGGAAGCAATTAGGGCCTTGTCATGACAAAAACAAGTCCTGAGAACCAGCTGGTTGCATTGATAAGCAAGAAATCAGGTAAAAAATTTCCAATTATAACTGCAGAATGCAGAAATATGTTTTCCAAACTAATAACTAATAATAATAAGAGTTTTTCTTCTGCTATAGGAGTAAGCATTCAATGTGGAGGAAGCAAACTGTTTAAAGAGCCATGGTTGCATTCAGCAGTGTTTTTGAAGTTTTAGTTACAAGGACATTAAAACAGTATATAATTGGCAGAGTTATCTGTGGGTTTTGCCTCATTGTTGTCTGAAATGCCCAGAGAAGAAAATGGTTTTGGCACAGAGCTGTGATGCAGTGACGCGTGTCTTGGCAAATATATTAGTTGCACCTTTGCCTAATTTATTGTTTGTTTGCTTCACTTTTGTCCACTGAGGCTACTACCTAATTGGAAATAGAAACCTAATGAAAAACTGATGAGAAAGGCTCCAGCCCAAGACATGACAAAAACACTGAAGAACCAGGCATTCTTCTTGGCCGCAAGCAAATGTGCCACATTGGAAAAATTTTGATTAATTTGGTGATATTTCTTGGCCTTATTAACATTGAAAGAGGAGATAGATTAAAAAAAACTGTATTAACTTTGTTTTTCCAGAGTTACAACTGAGAAACGACTAACTATTTTCTCATATCTTAAAAATCCCAACAGCAGCATTTAGTTACCTACATTAGCATAAAGAGTATAAAGTAGAAAGATACATGGCTCTGTTCAAAGACAATCCAAAGTACACAACCTCCCACTGAGCAAGCACTTGGCGACTATGGGAAGAAAAAACTCCCTTTAAAAGGAAGAAACCTCCAGCAGACCCAGGCTCAGCGAGAGGCAGCAATCTGCCATGACCAGTTTGTGGTGACGGGAAAGGAGAGAGGACAAAAAATAGACTGTGAAAGAGAGTCAGAGATAATAATAACTAATAATGAAAGCTCATAGTGATTGAAAAAGGTGAGGTCTGTTAAGGTAGAAATGTTAGGCTTTAAACAGATTAAACAGCTTAAAAAACTTTAACTTTAAAAACCTCTGACAGCTAGATTTTGTTACTTTCAAATCAAAATCAAATCAAATCACTTTTATTGTCACATCACATGTGCAGGTACACTGGTACAGTACATGAGAGTGAAATTCTTGTGTGCGAGCTTCACAAGCAACAGAGTTGTGCAAAAATACAATAACGTAAAACAAGCAAAATATAAGAATGGCTAAATCTCATTCCTTGGTCTCTTGTGTTCTGGGGGCCTCTGGATGTCTGGAGTCTTGATCTCCTCCATACCTGCTTCATGCCCTGGAGGTCGGGGCAGTGGCCCCCCACACCCTCTAGCAGATCATTACATGAAGGAACCTTTTAAAAACAAGCGCGTTCATGCTCACAGGTGTACACACGGGTGATCACACACACAAATTACACCCTTTTTGGCTCCTACCTCAAAGCACACTGTGCGCTGTCGATCTCACGTGCTGCACAATAATGTTTAATATTTAGTATTTACTGTCATATTCTCATATATCATTGTGATCTTGTTTATTACTCTCGTTTTCTTCTGCTTGCTTTCTTTTTTCTTTCTCAACAGGTGATCCAGGTGATCGATATATGTATTTTTTGTCTGCTTATTCTGTTGGTTTTTGTTTTTTGCCCTTTTTCCCCGTCCCTCTTCTCAGGTTTTTTTCTTTCCCTCTTTCTTTCTCCACATTCTCTCCTCCAGTCAAGTCTGTCCCGTATTCAGCAAGTGAAAATAAAATAAACAATAAAAAGTTGAATCAAATGGACCATTACGGCAAGGCTGGGATGGTCCATTTGGTAAAGTAAATCCGTTGGGCATCTTTCTTCGCCTTTAGACAATAATTCTGATGGCAAAAGAACCAAACGGGACAGGTTAAAAAAAAAGAAAAAAAAAAAAAAAAGAATGGCTAAATCTGAAAGTAATAAATATATGTACAATATATAAGAGTATATGCATTACTGAATGTGTATACTAAATATGTTTTTCTACGTGTGTGTGTTTGAGTGTGTATATAGTATGTATATACATATTTTACAAATGAAATAGAGTAAACAATAAAATAAGATATATAAAATATACAGAGGTTGGTAGTTGACATGTGCAAAACAGTGGCATTAATGTACAGTATGGAGTGCATAATGTTGAAGTTCCAGTAGTGAGGGTGAGGTGTCTATGACGTGTTCAGCAGTCTGATGGCCTGGTGGAAAAAGCTGTCTCTCAGTCTGCTGGTACGGGACCGGATGCTGCAGAACCTCCTTCCTGATGGTAGTAGTCTGAACAGTTTATGGCTGGGGTGACTGGAGTCCTTGATGATCCTCCCCGCTTTCCTCAGGCACCGCTTCCTGTAGATGTCTTGGAGGGAGGGAAGCTCACCTCCAATTATCCATTCAGCACACCGCACTACTCTCTGGAGAGCTTTGCGGTTGTGAGCGGTGCTGTTGCCATACCAGGTGGTGATGCATCCAGTGAGGATGCTCTCAATGGCACAGCGATAGAAGGTCCTGAGGATGTGGGGGCTCATGCCGAATCTTTTCAGTCTCCTGAGAAAGAAGAGGCGCTGCTGCGCCTTCTTCACTGTTTTTTTTATGTGTACTGACCACGTAAGATCCTCAGCCAGATGTACACCAAGGAAGCGGAAGCTGCTCACTCTCTCCACAGCAGCGCCGTTGATGGTGATGGGGGTGTGTACTCCTCTGCACCTCCGGAAGTCCACTATCAACTCCTTTGTCTTTGCGACGTTGAGGGTGAGATGGTTGTCTTGACACCAGTGGGTCAGGGCGCTGACCTCCTCCCTGTAGGCCGTCTCATCACCGTTGGTAATAAGACCCACCACTGTAGTGTCGTCCGCAAACTTCACAATGATGTTGGAGTTTCTAGTGGCCGTGCAGTCGTAGGTGTAGAGTGAGTACAGGAGAGGGCTCAGTACACACCCCTGTGGAGCACCAGTGTTCAGTGTGATGGGGGATGAGGTGGTGCTGCCCAGCCTGACCACTTGGCGTCTGTCAGACAGGAAGTTAAGGATCCAGCTGCAGAGGGAGCTGCTCAGTCCTAGATCCTGCAGTTTCCTGTCCAGCTTCGAGGGAACGATGGTGTTGAATGCTGAGCTGTAATCTACAAACAGCATTCTCACATACGTGTCTCTCTTCTCCAGGTGTGACAGGGCAGCATGGAGTGTCAGGGCTATGGCATCATCAGTGGACCTGTTGTGGCGGTATGCGAACTGTAGAGGGTCTAGTGAGTCGGGTAGTGCAGAGCAGATGAAGTCCCTGACCAGCTTCTCAAAGCATTTGCTCACGATGGGGGTCAGGGCTACAGGTCGCCAGTCGTTCAATGAGGAGATGGTGGAGGATTTGGGTACAGGGACGATGGTGGCCATTTTGAAGCAGGCTGGGACTACAGACAGAGAGAGGGAAAGGTTGAAGATGTGTGTAAACACTCCAGCCAGCTGAGCCGCGCATGACTTGAGGACGCGGCCGGGAATCCCGTCCGGACCAGTAGCTTTGCGTGCGTTCACCCTCCTGAAGCACTTCCGCACATCCTCCTCAGACACAGTGTGCGCACTGACGTCATCCGTGGTGCGCACACTGTCCGGTCTCATGGTGTTCGCTGTGTCGAATCTAGCGTAGAATACGTTTAGATCCTCACACAGAGAGGCCGTGGTCTGCGGTGTGCTGGTTTTCCCTCTAAAGTCTGTGATTGTGTTTAGTCCCTGCCACATACTCCGAGGGTTGTCAAACTGTTGCTCCACCTTGTCCCTGTACTCACGTTTGGCTGCTTTGATCGTCTTCCGGAGTTGGTAATGTGCGTGTTTGTAGTCCGATGTGTTCGCGGAGGCAAAAGCGGTGCTCCGTGCCGCCAGCGCCGTGCGAACATCTCCGTTAATCCAGGGTTTTTGATTTGGGAAGGATTTAACTGTTCTGGATGGGACGACATCTTCCACGCATTTTCTGATAAATCCGCAGACTGAGTCTGTGTACTCATCAATGTCTTTAGCAGCCACGTCAAACACAGCTGATCACTCTTTGTGAGTGTAAGCTAAACTAACTGACTGTTGGTTTAACCTGCAAATATATACACGTGGTATCAGTCTTCACATCATGCTAATTCCATGTTTCATCCCTCTCCTTCAAATCTCATTTGTATCATAAAACCAAAGTCTGACCACAAATCAACATCCCAGAGATGTGAAGAATGACCAAACATCCATAGAAGCATATTCTCGAAAACAGACCCGGACAACCGCCTCCCCCATTTTCCACACATAGACAAACAAACATACACACACTGCCCTGTAACCAATATTCAAAAACATGTTGCCATTTCCCACCTCTCAGCGCTTTCTTTCCAACGCCCCCAAAAGGAAAGAAACAAAGAGGCAGATTGTGTAACATGAGTTGACACTCCATTCCTTCCAGCCACTCATGGCTAGTTTTTCCACTTTCACCAGAGTGCACTAATGAGTAGAAAACAAGCATTTGTTTGTTGACGTGGCTGCTCTGTGGCTGTCTGAAGAATCTTGACCGGGCTGTTGTGAAGGAAACACCAGTGACTCAAGGGGCCTTGTCTCCACCAGTGAGCTGGGCATCTTGACACCTCCCGAATCCGCCTTACACTACAGCCATTATTCCCCCACTGCCACAACTGCTTGAGTAGAAACACTGTGACACGCTCTTGACCCAATTTCAAGTTCTAATTCTGTAATGGGTTTCAGCCTAATTTAAGCAAGCTGGTACATATAATTACAAGGAAACAGATTGTTACTTAATTGGAGTTCTTTCTTGAGGCATAGAGGCAACCAGTGTTTTTTAAACTGGCGCGGGAGATGAATATGTTATAGATGAAACTTGTAGAATTCACTCTGAGTTGAAGATTTAATTAAATAAGGAAAGCGTTCCAGGCTATACTTTCAGACTCTTAAGCAATGATGTATGCATGTGTAGCTCACATGCACAGCAGTATATAAGACTTTGAGACCCAATTTATTGGAAATGTTTTTATTAAATGAAAAATAGATAAATAAATAAACTGTAGTGGGAGCAAATTAGTTCTAAGGTTCTATGTACCAGGAAAATCTGGTCCTTAGTAGGACTTAGCATTAGGTTAATGCATCCTCAAATGAACTATGACAAATGACATATTACATACTATGTCATTATTTATTTAACAAAAATTAAACCCAAATGCATAAGCAGTGTGTGGAAAAAAGACATCTTTACTGCTTCCATAGCAATTAAGGAGGTAAGCAGCAGCCAGGTGCTGCTAATCAAATGCACTTGATTAAGTGACCATCAGCAGGTGTGAGAACCTCTATGAAAGCAGTTTGCTGGTCTGGAGCATTCAGCTGTGTGTTCACATAATGCCAAGGAGGAAGGATATCAGCAATGTCCTGAGCAACTGTTGCTGCCCACCAATCAGGGAAGGGTTAATAGGCCATATGGGTTGTTTTAATGGTTTTCGGGGAAGTCTCTTCTCCATAAGAAGAACATGGCAGCACAGATTAGGTTTGCAAAGTTGCATCTGAAAAAGGTCACAAGATTTATAGAGTCATGTCCTTTGGACAAGGTTTTCTAGAGTCAGATGTGAGGCCACCTGTCTAGCAGGTACAGTTTGACTGAAAGTGAGTTATGCAATAGGACAATGTTCCCAAGCACAGCAGCAAATCTACACGAGATTGACTGAAAAAGGAAAGAATCAAGGCGTTGTAATAGCCCAGGCAAAGTACAGACGTCAACTTGATCGAAATACTGCTAGGATCTTAATAGAGCTGTGAATAAATGAATACCAACAAACATCAAAGTCCTATGTAAAACCTAAACCTGAGCATATGTGGCGTGCATGGATAGATGGATAGATCTCTGTCTTTACTTGTTGTCCTTGTCTTCTCTCTTTATGATTGTCTGTCCCGTCCTAATTAGACTGACACATGCCCTGTTTCTACCTGTGGCTTGTTATGTAATTGCCTTGTCAGACTGTCTGGTTTGGCCCTTGTGTGTTTCCAGTGTAACTCAAGGTCTTAGTGTTCATTTTGTCTTCATAGGTGGACATCTTTTAAGGGTCAATAAGTGTTAAGTTCAAACTCACCCAAACACTCTAAGACAGTATTTAATAACTGTGATCCAGTTACCTTTATGACTGCCATCAAATATTTCCTTTAATTGTTTGCAGACTTTTTTGACCTCCGTTTTTTTATTTATTTATTTATTTTATTATTTTTCTTTTTTAATGCTTGTTCCATATGTTCAAAAACTCCAACCACTGTAATAGTCTTTTTGATTTCTGAGCTGGTACTGCTTTTTCAAATGCCTTTTCAGATTTTCAGCAAGCATAACTGTTGGGATAGTATTTGTGTATGGCTTGTCCTCCTTTGCCCACATGCACTGTTTATAGATTGATCCAAACAGTTCCAGTGAGGTGTCATTTTGCCTTAAAACAGACCTGTCTCCAGATATACTTACACATTCAACTGTTATGTGCTTTTTGCTTCAAAAAGTACTGCAAAGTTTCCTGCATGAGGTCTGTCTGTTTTATGTTTTTCTTGAAACTTTTAGTGTCTTGGAAAGTTACTTTTTCTTGAGCAACTTGGTTTTAGCTTATCAGCAAACCTTTTGGTTTTAGGTTTGCTTCTTAGTGAAGCACATGTATATTACTGATTCATAGGCTGGCTAATTTATTTATTACATATTCAAATTTTATTTATAAAGCAACACATCAAACCCACAGATATAGTTACCCTGAAAGTAGTTTCATAATTTCAGTTTCAAAAACAATTTTTTTTCAGTTATTTTTAGTTTATGTAAGAAAATATCTAAATGTACAATGATAAGCATTTTATACAGGCTGAGACAATAACAAAATTGAACATTCCATCCACTTAGTCATATTTAACTATCTTAATATTTCTATCAAAGTCACATAATTCGACTGTAATCCTCCAAACAAACCCCCATCAATTAATTGGCCTCCTGCAGTTGTAAATCACTGTGGAAGCCATGAGGGAGGGAGTGTGCACATACTAAGATGAAAATAACTGATAAATATGAAATTTTAAAAAAAAGAAATGATAGGAAAGAGAAATTCTTAAAACGAGGGTTAGTGCATTTAAAACAGAACTGCCGTTATCCACTCTTAGATCTATTTTCAGATTGCAACAAATTTTTTTGTAATTTTGTTTCAGCATACCATCAGAATTTAAAATCTAGCAAACAAGATATGGTTGGAGTGCAGAGTTTAGGCTTTGATTCAAAGGGGGCTAACAAAAGTATTGTAATAACTGTTTATGAATTACACACACTTGTATGTACAGTGTCCCATTCTCAGAGGTTCAAAAATATCATCACTCCAACCATTCCAGACTGAAACAAAGAGCAAAGGGATGAACTCCATTTGTAATAAGCTTCAAACACACCATTAGATTAAATGCAAAATGGTGTATAAACACAGAGTGAAAAGAGGTGAGTGAAGAAGAAATGCTCAGTGCATCGAGGGACGTCCTTAGGAGCCTAGGCTTATAACTATTAACTAAGGGAGGGTTCAGGGCCACCTGATCCAGCCCTAACTACAAGCTGATAGAAGCAGCAGGATGAATTGTGAAGTGTGCAAGGCTATACTCTCTGCTCAGATTCAGTCAAATGCTGTGAAACGGATGGGACAGCGCTTCACAGTGCAAATGGATAATAACCTAAAGCATATTGCAAAAGCAACCCAAGAGTTTCTCAAGGTAAAGAAATGGGATATTCTTCAATGGCCAAGTCAGTCACTTTCATCCAAACATAGCATGCTTTACTGAATACAAACCTGAAGGCAGAGAGACCCACAAGCTAGAGCAACTGAATATGTTTGCAGTAAAGGCCTGGCATGATTTTTTGTGACACTTAACTTCGGGCCATCACTGACTCCAAATGATCTTCATCTAAGTATTAAAAAAAAAAATCCTCTTATTTCTATTCATATTAGTTCATCCAATTTCTTTTGAGCCTCTGAAAACGGAGTCTTATGCATACAAATGGCTGCAGTTTCTAAATATTTGATACCATACTAAAAGTCTGCACTCAAGTTCATCATGACTATTGGATTTCAAATCACTGTGTTGGTGAACAGAGGCAAAAATACAAAAATATTGTTACTGTCCAAATACTATAATAACTACTTTATTCAACTGTAACCAGTGAAACCATAAAAATATGCCTCTTTTACTGTACACGCTGTATACACAAACTCTACACACAGTCATTACTTGAAGCATAGTGTACAGCGTCCCCATTTCTGCCACCATACAGGCTTTGGATCAGAGGCTTTCTGGAGCTAACATGCCTCATATACTGACAGAAAGTAGATGTCTACCGCTTGACCCAAGACGTCACGGTGGCACACCAATCTGTCAAAACAGTGTCCTCTTCCCCAATCACACAAACACCATCCTCCCCCCCTCTTTCCCCCTCCAGAACTCCACATGGGCTGTCAGCTTTCTTGGAGGAGAAGCTGAAAATGAGACACACTTTGAACAGCATGAGAGAAAAGGAATGGGCTCAATAAAGGCAGGGAATTGGCTATGTGTGGCAAAATGAGCAACGCTTTATTCAAGAGAACTTGACGCAGCAGGCTTTTAAGTCGCGTGTATCTGTGAGGGTAAAATGGGGTCGTACTGTACAAGCCATGTTGACTAGAGTTTTGCCAAAATGTTATGAGTTTTAAAATCAGTCAAAGACATTATATTGTAAAACATGGGAAGTGCGGAGGGTAGACAATCTCAGCTTTTATTCTGATGTACACTGCTTGCTCATTCACCGCGAGACACCACAGAGAAGAACAATACAGAAATTACATGGTGTAAATTATTCACGGGCAGAAAAAAAAAATTCTCTTTGTTTTTTATGATAATACATTTAACAGTAAGGAAGCTAAACAAATAACAAATAAATAAAGTAAGCATGTGCTTATTCAGTATTTATTGCATCTGGAGGTGCAAATATACTGGATGATAAGTTTCACATGCAAAACTAACAGCTATAACTATTAGACGAATGCACAGAAGTGCAGCACGGACACAAATACACAATCTCTCCTTCAATCCATTTCCCATGCGAGCACTTTCCAGCAGTTCCTCTACAATCGCTGCCAATTTGCATACTATCACACTCTCCTGGCTTGTATCATCATAATCATCAAAATGGAATAACAAAAACAACAACTGCTATAGGGCATTTTAACTTCCGTAAAATAATTGAAAAACAGTGTGGTGCATTTGTCTATGTTATGACTGCAGCTGGGCCGTAACACAGCGTTTCTTTTGTTACATCATTAATGGCATGTTTTCTGAGTCAGCGCTGACTAATTTGAATAACAAGAGGCCTTACTTAATCTTTTTCCTGCTTTTCGGAAAATAGTGTCTGAACTTCGTTTGAATGTTTTATGCAGCCAATTAGTGGTGTAGTAGCGGGGTCTGTCATTTTTTGTTTTTACCCCCTCTTCTCCTTGCCTTTCTCGAGGGAACATTAAATACAGAGAAATGTTCTATAAAACACCACTGATGTGAAATAAAGGTAAAGCGTGACTTGTGAAAATGTTGCCAATTAAGCTGCTAAGACAAAGTCGGTTCCTCGCTATTCATTCATCTCACCTTAGTAGGCCAATAAAAAAAAAAAAAAAAAAAAAAAGTAAGGCAATATTCATACAAGAGACAAAGATATCTTTAAACCTGAGCGTGTATAGACTGTGTTATAAGGGACACATCTAGCCACAGTCAGTCATTATGTTTTTTGGACTTGCACTGTGAAGCCTCAATTGTTGTTTTAGGCTATGCACAACCGTGTGTGGATGAAATGTAGGAGTGCAAAATTATCAGCTGTCATTAGCAATTTTAGCAAGCCACAGTAAGATATAAGTAAGATATTTATAAAATACTAGTTTTTACCTCAATAAAACTTGAGTGCAGTTTTCTTTAGAAGGTAGAAAAAGGGATGTTTTATCAGTTAAATGTGTTAAAATACTTCAACCCTGCAAACACAGTCGAGAAGCCCAGTTCGGTGATCCAGATTAGCTTAGGTGGCACCTTGCACACAAGTAGAGGCCTACAGTAGATGGTACATAT
This sequence comes from Pelmatolapia mariae, assembly GCF_036321145.2. Lineage (NCBI taxonomy): Eukaryota > Metazoa > Chordata > Actinopteri > Cichliformes > Cichlidae > Pelmatolapia > Pelmatolapia mariae. The sequence continues at coordinate 77,905,277 of NC_086229.1, forward strand.
ATACTAGTCAAAACAGCCATGCCTCTAATAATGTAATTTGAACAGGTATGAAGGTTGTCATAAAGGTGGAAGGTAGGAACGGGTGGATCAATCCAAATATCAGTAGGATCAATACCAATGCTGGAGTTGGGCAAGAAGTGAACATGACTGTGCAAACACCACTCCCCACACATCATGCATGCACCCCTTTCTCCTCCTCCTCCCCTGCTCGACTTTGCTGTCATGACTCAGCGGTGCACAGTTGGTCATCATAATTGTTACTGCAACTTATTTTCTTTAGACTTTATTCAGGTATTCTAATAATAAACTGAGCCCAATGCAGTGTTAAATCAACTCTTCTTGAATCAATTCTTCTGAAAAAAAAATATTACAAAAATTAAGTATGAAAATCTAGTAACACAGGCTAATTACCCTTCTATGCTCACTGTCAAGTCAATTTTATTTATATAGCACATTTAAAACAACAGAATGTGTCCAAAATTGCATTTACATCCAAAATACCCAGTCTTAAAACACATGAAAAACTGTTAACAGTGTGTTTTATTGTGTTAACCAATTAGCAATGGAAAGCATTAAACAGTAATTTAATGATTAAAATGTTTTCAGACGTAGCACATCAATGGTGCATTCATCTCACAAATCCTGGCACATAGCTGTCATATATATATATATATATATATATATATATATATATATATATATATATATACACATATACACACACATATTGGTACTTGTATCGACAGTACTGCTATCAGTGATATTAGCCCTGTATTTATGTGGTATCAGTGTCATGGGAGGCTGTGTGAGGAAGACAGGATAGGACCCAAAATGCAAGACTCTCAGACAGGACTAAACTAAAAAAAACAAAAAAAACAAAACGGCTTTGTTGCCGGATCCACAAGATACAATAACTAAACTGGAAGGCACTAGAAACTAAACTAAACTGACAGACCACACAGCCGAAGGAATGAGGGAGATCGCGACACTGGACGGAGGGAGTCACAGAAAATATACACACAAGAGGGAATCGGGGCAGAGAGGAAACACCTGGGGAACACGGCTGGACATAATCTAACTGACAAGTCGGGGGAAGCAATCTAAACATGATGCACAAAGGACAAGTGACTATCAAAATAAAACAGGAAGTGACTAAGACACATGAACCTGACAGGCTAAAGTAACTACAAAGACAATACTGACTAAACACAATAACACAGGAACGCAGACTAGGCATGGGGAAAATAGGAGGACAGGAAAAGCTTAATAACTATCCAGATGTAAATGAAAACATTACCCAGGGAAGGTTAATATTCAAACTGAAAACCACAACAACGTCAAACAGAAAATATCAAACAGGAGTCCAAAACAGAAAATCCAGGGGGGAAAGAACCCAGCATCATGAAAATCAGATACCAAATTTTGCAGTATTGTATGCTACAAGGTGAAAGTAGCAGGGACTGAAGTGAGATTTGGGAGGTAGGGGATCTGGTGTAGCAATGCACCATTTCCCCATGTTTTCCTCTCTGCAGGAAATACAGAAACTGTACATTTACCTTACAGAAACTATTTGTGTGATTGCTGTTTAGGAGTTCGAAAAGTTCCATTTGTAATCACCTGCCACTTAAAAAATGTTACTTCTCATGTTACTTTTCTGAAGTACTGCAGCCACAACTCTATGTCTGCACCATGAACACACTGCTGTCATGAAAAGGAAAGACGGGCATGTTAGAAAGGTGTAGGGGGCCACAGGATTATTTCCTTTTTACTGAGCAACTCCCTCCATATGATCACTGGAAACACCGACAGGCTACAGCACACAACAAATTAACTTATTCAGTAGTAACATGCATTAACCTGCCTATCAGTTTTAATTACTAATTAACTGAAAATGCCGGAATGCTATTCAGGCCCATTTTAACCAGTGGAAATGAGCAATTAAGACCAAACTAACATGTAAAGTTGGGCATTTCAATTTGGAGCTAACCTTCAAGTGGTCATACAAGTTACAACACTTGACACTTTTGTTTTGTGTTTTGTGCCACTCCCAATCTGAACTGAAAAATTTAAGATCATTGTGCAAGTGATCATTCTGTAGGTTAAATTAGCAGCTTTTTTAGTCTTCATGCAGTCGTGTTTAAAGAGGAAAACACTTTCTTTTCTTTTGCCCTGTTACAAATGTAACCTCTACTCTTAAAATACTACTCTTCCAATCAAGTCGACACAATTTAGATGATGTCAAAAGGAGAGAAAAATAACATTTTGCATTTTGAAAGATCTCGCAATCCTGAGAGACAAAACACAAACAAAGTGCTTCATTTCAGGCGAATCTCAATGAACCCTTCCCGGATGAAGCAATCAATTGTTAAATGCCTCACTTCTGTTCTCGGTGCTGCAGGCAGGAAAATGGGAAACAAACTGCCTAAGTGGATCAATAACGATCTCTATCTCATCATCAAAATGCCTGATTGGGATTTTTAGCTCTGGACTATGTACACCAATCATACTATCTTTTATTATCTGATTTAAATCACACTGTGCATCCGATCACAATTTGTGATTACAGACTTTCAATAAACCCCCGAATAGCATGTATGGGGGAGACGCTGACATCAGAGGAGAAGGGCACAGGAAATGCATAATTCTATACTTTGTGTTTCTATAAATTACTGCTAAAAATCAAAAGGTGGAATAATGTAGAAGACTATTTCAGATAAAAAAAAAAAATACTGGGTAAACTGTGTTCGCTGACCCTGCTGCTCCCATTTTTCTAATTCTAATATCTTTCTTCACCATCGAGATTGCTTTTCTTTTTTCTCTTCGGAGGATTGGAAGCTTGGCTGGGAAAGCTGCCAACTCTCTGGAACTGATCATTCAATCTCCTACAACTCTTCTGCATCTCATAAGCTCTGCTTTCCTGTCTGCTCCTCTGTGAAGGCAAGGGACCCTTCTCTATTATTTCCTCATCTGATCTCCCCCGATGCACTCTCAGTGCTCATCGCAGCTCAACCCTTCTTCTGTTAATCCTGCCTTTCATCTGGCACTGGGGGATCTTTCAGCCCATGGTTCACTTATGATATCAATCAGTTGCACAGCTACCAACATAGCCTCACACACACGCGCACACAGGTGATCTTGTGAGCTCGCTGCCTTTCCATATCATCTCAAAAGGCGAGGAATAGCTACAGAGAAGACTATCAGCCCTGACTTTTAAAAAATCCGGTGATATTACCTAAGGTGAATTCCTGTTCTATTAAAAACACACAAATGCAATGGGAAGTGATGCAAATTCAGATTTTTATGAAGAGAACGGCTGTAGGTTGTGGTATAACAGACTAGAGCCGATGGGATTTATAGGGTTTGTGTTGACAAATAATTCAATATTCACAATATTTAATATTCTCTGAGATCACTGGCAAGGCACGGCCTTCTATTTTGGGTGGATTTTCACTTCAAATAAAGCATTTGTCATTTTACAGTTACTCACCCTTGGGTTTGCAGCGCGTGTCTCTGGGTGGTATTTGTCATATTATTGTTATTCCTACAGTACCGCTGCCAAACAAAGTGTTAGTGTGTGGCCATTTAAAATTCTCTTTCCCTGCAAGAGCTACAAAACAGTGCAGTTGCTAGCATTTTAAAGCGTCAGCCCCAACATGGCTATGAAAGCTTGTCCTGTCATGTTTCATCAGGGCATTGTCTAACTGGTAAAGGCTAACAAGGGTGAATGCTGAGAGCATACAGAGCCATAACCCAACCCTCTCCTCCCCTCCCCCCCGTTAGCATGCTCCCGAACTCCTTCCAACCACAGCCTTCACATGGCATGAATGTCACGCAGATAGTGCCTAGATTTGAAAAGTTTATTCACTACACACTCAGAAGACAGGCAGTATAAAATATGAGTCGGGGTGTGCGTGTGGTTCAGAGCATGGAAGGCAGTCTGAGTGAAGCACTAGACATCTACGGTCCTGTCAGTCACAGGGGAGTTGTTACAATTTAGAGACATAACAGATTGCAAGCTCATGGGGATTGCAAACCTTAAATTATTGCTCCATTTTTTATATTACCAATAGATCAAATTATGATGGTTAAGTTATTAAAAAGAAGTCAGAGAGAATTATCACCCGGCTCTGCTGCGACCCTTTGCCTCTAAGGAGGAGTTTGGGATCTTTTATCATCATTGCGTGTCTTTAAAAGAAAACAGATCGTTACTATCTGTTTTCAGTTTCATCATCATCCTCACTGTAAGCACTCTGCTGCTGAAAAAGCCTGCTACCTGCTCATAGCAAATGGCAGATAAGCAAAATACAGTTAGCAACTGCCTAGAGAATATAGAAAGGCATTTAGTCATTAAAAAGAGAAAGATGATTGAGATAAATCAGAAGTGAAAGGAGTGTGATAATTGGCCACATAATGTACAAAAACACAAGAAGTGCCACAAAATAAGTGCCAATGCTGCTCAGTATTTCCTAGATGCAGGATTGTGCAAAAGTCTTGAGCCTTCTCCTATTTATTTTCAAATGAGCTAGACTGGTCTGGTAATTTTTAAAAAAGTGATCTTAAGCAACAGTTTTCCAGACTTTCTGGTGGTCTATTGATCAAGTTTTTCTTTTCCATTCATTTTTAGTCCAGTCCTTGGACCTGACCATTTTCATAAGAATGTTTCTTAAGCCACTCAAAGGCCATTTCATACTGTTTAAGTTGACATCAAATTGATGTCATGTCCGCTGCCACTAGCTGCTGTTTTACCAGGTCATGAAGACACAAGAATATGATTATGCTTTGATAATATACCAGTTTAGAAGCTCAGAAATTCATAGATTATACAGAAGGAGATGAGACTTTGTGGGGAAAAAAATAAGCTGTCAATTTCCTTGCTTCCAGTTTTAACTTTTTCTCCTCTTTGTGCTGATGTGTAGTTTTTGTCTGACTGATCACACCTATCGCTCAGAAGAATAGCAGCAGTGGCTACATGTGCCATAACAGTGAGGATATATGTAACCAATTGTGTGATGATGTTACTGGTAGCATGCAATCTGATACTGGCAGATTAACAGTGACCTATGAATCATTCAAGCATACAAAAGGCACCAAACTAAAGGGACAAACCATTGTTGTGTCTACTCATAACAACTGAGCAAAGAACCACTTTGTTATTAGCAGCCTGTCACAAAAACATAATTCGGTCTCGTTTCTTGAGTTGAATTTACAAAAGATGTCAAAGATAACAAATTTTGACAGGTATAAAATAGTATTTTTGCAGCAACATGGAGAAATGGTCTCAGAGGAAGGGTGGCTGTCAAGATTCCCTTCTTAAAAAAGAGAAACGAGGAGAAAAAGCTGAGGTATGCCAAATTACACAAGAACTGGACTGAAAATCAGTGACAACAGGTCTACAGCTATCTGTAAAACACAGTGGAGGCCTTTTCATGGTGTGCTGGGGATCTTGTCAAAATTGATGGAATTCTGAAGGCAGAAAAGTACCATCAGATTTTGATCGGCTATCGGCTTTTTCAGTCAGGTAGAAGTAGATCCACTTTTATGAGACTGAATATTCAAAGTTGAAGCTCAACTTAACAGCGAAACTGACTGAAGCCCACCACGATCACCACTTGTGTTGCCATCTAGTATAAATAAAGAACGCAGGGTAAATGAAATCAGTGTGCATAGGCCTATTAATTCCTAACACTGTGTCACCTGTTGCCTCAAATGGTTGTTAAAAGAAACATCTATGGTATTTGTCAAACACTGATAATGGCAACATTTAAGAGATGAATTAGTCTTTGAAATATACCCACATCGCCAACCTTTTACTGCTGCTTCAGTCAACACAGGATCAAACCTTCCAGCATCAAGCTGACAATTATGTACAAAGGGATGCTAATTCATCTGGACTACATATAGACACACTGCATCCCCCATGCCTGGCATTGTCCACAAACAAACTAAACTCCAAACAGACAAAGCTGATCCATTTGCTGCCTGGATTTAAAAGAGAACCTAAACAACTCCACATTGGCACAGAGTGAAATTGCAGCCGAGGGCTTGTGATAAAAGTTTAATTGAATAAAATTGGTACTTCAGTTTATGGTAGAGAGTGCAACAGCATGTGGGAGATGGGGAATTATAAGGTTAGAGCAATTTTACTGAACAAGCCCAACACACTGACCAGTGCCTATAGTTAAGGCCAACTCAGACTCACCTTCAAAGAGATGGCTCTCCTCCTAACAACAATACTGAGCTGGTCTGTGTTGTGTTTATACTGTGTTTTGTCTTTTCTGTTGTAGTTAACCCCTTTTAAAAGACAAAAGAGGAATTTATGAATTAAGGTTATTGCTCAGCTCTTACAAGACATGTTTCATACAAGGATTTACTCACGAAAATCAGCACTTTTCTCTCTTTTTTTGATACCAAATAATGATGTTGTTGGATGACGGAAAAATGCAAACATAATGCAATGTTGGTCCAAGTCATAAAAGTCTCACAATGCATATAGGAAATAAGAACATTTTCTATTTCTTGTCAAGTGTTGTGGAAGTACCTTTTTTTCGAGCTTCAGCAAAGCTTTTCTCTCATTTTTAGTCGTGCCAGTGTAATCATTTTAACTGTAATACTTAATTTATTTTTTCCCTCTGAGGATATGAGACTAAAGTGTGATGGGCCTTAATTTTGGTTGTCAAGAAATATCAGAAAAGATAAATTATGGATTCATTGTGTCAAAAACGTCAGCAATGGAATAAAACCATTGTTAGCATGTTTAACCTTAGCACTCTGTAATTAGCAGTGGGATCAAGCACTGGATTGTGGGAGACTAGACAAAAAAAAAGCAATAAACTTTCAGTCATTTCAGTTTGTTGCATTAAAAAAGGTAAAAAAAAAACAACAACATTTTCGAGAAAATTATTTGTTTTTATGATAATTTTGCCAACTGGACTTGCATTTCGTTGCATTTACTTTTCTGTATTATGTGAATATTATGTGATTAACGTGTTGAAATTTCATTGTATCTATTAATTTATCTTCACTTTAAAGAGACACAAAGTCAATTACTGGGCTGGGGTAAAAATTTAAAGGGCAAAAGGGAAAAAAAGAAGAAGAAAAAAGTCTTTTTGGAGGGAAATCCAGAAAGGTCAGTCGTTTTCTCTTGGTCAGTGTGTCCTAATGAAGACAGTCTCCTGCTGGTACAGGAGGGAGTCAGAAAAAGCGAAGCCTATAATTATCTTGCACCCTCGGGTAAACGCATGAGTTCATTATTTTCAAATATCAAGCCGTAATAGCCAGCAATGAGAGGAAAATACTTTTAAGCACTGGGCTTGATTTTAATGTCCAACATGAAGTCCTACTTCTAGTTTATTGATTAGGCATGTTATAACTAATTTAGTGGGCCAAGTTACACGACACTTGCTGTGTTTTTGTTCTATATCTTTTTTTTCTCATTGCTTTTAATGGAGATATATCTGATACATCCTGTAAAATCATTTTACACTTGGGCTAGGAGTGTTGTACACTCTCTAAACAGTGCTGCTCTTCAATATATGGCCTTTAGTTTCTGTACATTTCCAGCGAGATCCATAAATTTCAATCAATCAGCCTGTTTCTGAGAATTATAATGTGCTTTCTGACAGAATCTCTCCCACATACAGACTCTGTCTCATTAAGTTACTGACATATACCATCTCATTTTAGTCAAGATAGAGCAAATTGCTTCCATTACAGTCATGCGAAAAAGAAAGATTTCACAGGACTCTGTGCACTCCTGCGGAAAACTGAGTACACCCCATGATCCAATAGCTTTTATAACTGCCTTTAGCAGTGTTTAAAACCTGAGATGAGCAACAACACATGACATATTACACCTTGTCATTATTTGTTAAATAAAACCTGAGCCAAAATGCCAAAGCAGTCTATAAAAAAACATCATGATTAAATACAATAACAATAATTATTCCTATAGCAGGCAAGAATCATTTTCTCACGTCATTGTCGAAAAAACTTTGGCCCACACTTTAAGGTTTGCAGGGATTCATCTCTGCACAGCTCTCTTCAGGTCCAACCACAGCATATCAATCGAGTTGAGGTTTGGACTTTATTGTGCCTTGATTCTTTCCTTTTTCAGCCTTTTTCTGTTGTAGATTTGTTGCTGTGCTTGGGATTATTGTCCTGCTGCATGACCCAGTTTCACTATCAGAGAGATGTCCTCGCATTTGGCTCAAAGAATACATACAGAAGAATACACAGGAATTCATGGTCGACTCAATGATTGCAACGTCCTCGGGTCCTGTAAATCCCAAACATCTCCAATTTGGTCTCATACATAATGTCCACAGGACATTATTACAGAAGCCTTGTGGTTTGTTCAGATCCAGCTTGGTAACTGCTGTGCCGCCAAGGTTGAAAACCTAACCTAAACCTAACATTTAACATTATAACTGAGGCCTGTGGAGTCTCTAATTGCAGTTTCTCTGACCACTGCACAATCTCACCTTAGGGGAAACTGTCCACCCCTGGGACGATGTACACACACCTGAATGTTCCATTATTCCAAAGAAACTTCTGCTTTTATAGAGGCCCCCGTAGTTGCAGATGGTCTATTAATCAAGCATATCCGATTATCAGCTCCCGGGTGCTACTTACCCTCTTGTAGTTAGTTTTTCACAGGACTACATGATCCTGTGCAAACTTCCTTCTTCGCAGGACTCTGTGCAGTGCTGTGAAAAAAATAAAGTTTTGCCAAAACCTTCTTTTTCACAGGACTGTATATTTTCTTTTCTATTTTTTATAGCTTCAAATCTATAGGGAGGTAAAACTTTCTGAATTAGTTTCTGACTTTCCTTGAGTACGACTGTCAGCATGCACTGGCAGGAGACAATGTCATACATTTCTGTATCCTACGCTCTCTAATAATATGCAGGAATGATGGCTGTGAATGTTACTATTTTCAAACGCATTGCTTTTGCGCTAACACTTAGTCCAAATATGCACTGACTGATCTGCTCCATGAAGTTAACTTTCTCAAGTGAGTCCTGTTTGTGTAGAGGTGTCGGATTTTTAGCAGAAAACAGGCTTACAGTTAAGTAATAAATAAATAGATTCAATATATAAGAGAATCTATTTAAGAGATATTTGAAAGCACAGGAGAATATTTTCTACTCTAAAAAACTCTGACGATATGAAGTATTTAAGACCTTTCCCTCCTGTGTCCCTTCCTCATTCTTACCTGACACTTTGTAAACTTTTTTTGACATACATCCAGCACTCAGTATGCTGAGTATTAAAATTTCGCACACCTTTGCTCTTGAAAACAGACAGCTTCAAACGCATTTACACTCAGAACCCTCACAGACACACACTGGCGCAATTACACACTCCAGCCTTTTGATGTGGTGAAACCAAGAGGCAGCTGTTAATTAAAAATTTTGAAAGGATAATGCTGGTCTGAATGTATGTCTGGTACACTCACAAAACACAACTAATTAAAATTTGAAATGGATCCCAGCACGTCTCTTTTCCTGTTGCCTCTTCCCGCGAAGAAAAGGAGATCGAAGTTAAAGCAGCAGCACGAGCTGAGACGTATTTCAAAGTCAATGAGTTTAAGTGGTGAGTTGTATCTCCCTTGCCTGCAGTGCAAGAGTTCACGGCGTGCTGATCAAGGCGAGGGTGATCACAAAGGACTAGCAAAATAGGTGACTCCTCACATTTCCCTGTCATACCTCCTTTCGCTCACGCGGTTTACTATTCTAAGCTTTTAAGAGCTTCGGCTGCCTAATTGTTTCGGTTTCACCGCCTCGAGGAGGGCTTTGACACATCCTATTCAAACAAAGCTTATCGCTTTAACATTTATCAATGGCCACTAAAAAGTCTGAAGCTAAGATTTGCTTGCGAACGTATAAGAGTATCTGAGTTCACAACTTTCTGCGGGTTCAAACCATCGCACACAGGGTTTTTAAATGCCACCTGTAATTGCTTCTTTAATGTTAAAGCAGGTATTGTGTGCACTAATTGTGCGTTTAAACTTCCTGTCAGTATGTTTAGAACATTGAGAGGTGATAATAGCATTATTGATCAAAATGTGACCATTAAACCAAACATTGTTAAAGCTGAAACTATCCATCCAAGTAGTTTATAACATCTGTACGTTCGGAGAGAAAATTTTAACACTGAAATCATAAAACGCACGACTCTAGTTCACCCTTATCATCTCCGTTCTCTCCTTCCAGCATCTCCTTTGTGTGCAGGAGGTTTTCCACAGAACGGAAAGCTGACACTGCTACTCATATTTACAAATCCGATTCATTAAATCAATATTGAACACTGCGGGTGCAGCTAAGTGCCCCATTTACTGTAAACATCTCATTTCCTTTGGATGTGAGTGGTAGGAATTAGTGTTCTGAGGGCTTGGGCTTGTCGCTAGCTTAACAGCACATCCACGGCACCTTATGCCTCGACCTGGTCAATAATCCATCCAGATGTGTCTGTGTTGGTCTAGCTGGTGTTTATTGAGAGCAGAGAGGAGGAGGCGGATATTGTAAGCGTGTGGATGATCGGGTCAAAGGATTTAAATGAGGTGGAGGCAGTTCTTGCTTCTTTCTCCATCTGTTTCCTACTTGTTTTCCTCTGTTTTCACCGGATCATTGCCTCTCCATAAGTGTAACAACTTAATGGTCGAACATAAGTTCAAGTTCTTCAGTCATCATCTTGTGCTCCAGCTTGCTTCAGTCATTTGTGGCATGGATCGGTCACATGTCTGAGATTTCCAGGCCCACTCACTTTGGAGCACCTTCTTCACAAGCAATTCACATTCAACAATCCAACTTTGAGATTGCCACTCACCTAATTTATATTAGCCATACGGGGTAAACTCCACACGGTTGCTTTTATCTTTTAGAATTTAGGTTCTTTAAATTTGCGACATCAGTGAAACATCACTAACTGTGTCTCACTGATGTGACACTTTTGTTCTCACTCGAGTCTCAGAACACTTATTGATTTTAAGGCAAATTGGTTGCTGACATTCATCTGAGTTTTTTAACTGAAGATTTTTGGGGGAGACAATAATTTGACAGAACACCTGGGACAGAAACCGAAACATGTTAGGATTACACTAGGACATGTTTAAAAGAAGCAGCAGGTCCATCAGTGCTGTGAGGGAGAAAAAGAAGCAAGATAATGCGTGTTTTAATCACGTGACTCATGTAACACTGTAGCTACATATTTGCTACTGTCTCCCCAAAAACACATCTGTTGTGTTGTGTGAGTTTTTATTTATTTATTTGTGTGCGTGTGTGTACTTTTGCAGGAGGTTTTACTGGTGTTTCCAGCACTGGATCTCTCAAGGCCACCATAAATTTCCAACTTCCTGACAAAGCTGCAAGGAGTATCACATCTACTTTTTTTATGTATCCTAAGATCTGTTGCCATGTTGACTTACAGGTAGCGCTATCTCCAGGTGTCAGCTCGGCATCGTCTCATCAAATATAAGTCACTGAACTGGATCTTTCAACTCTTTGTGGTATAGTGCCTTTTGGAGCCTTTTTAATGCATTTAGCTGACAAGTAATGTGGCTTGCCGTGTCACTAATTGTACTAAAAGCCCATCAAGTTTGTGCTCCAGTGTTGGTAAATGTGTTTCGTTTGTGTGTTACTTAGCACTAATAAGTAGGTGTCAGTGTCTGTGCTCTACACCCATTCTGCTTGCCATGGATGCTGCTCCTATGCAAAGCTGTAATCATTAGCTGATCACTTAGGCCAGATACGGTCAATTCTGGCTCAAAAAAAAAAGAAAGAAAGAAAGCTGGTGACAACAAACTGCTAAACCCGATGCTTCAAATCAAAGTAAATATGTCCAGCTCTTATATCCAGATTATGAAACTATCCCAAGGCAGGCAACCGCTGCACACACAGTCAAGAGGGCCTTGCACAGCACTGATTTCATTTGCGATATAATAGCTGCACACATTACCGTGTCATTTTAAATGTTGTTGCTGCTTTATCAGTCTTGCTCCCAACTCTTTAAGTGCAGTGAAAATGCATTATGTTGTGGCAAACATTCCTAATATATTATATCAGTACTTGGCAGATTTCCCAAAAAGGTAATCTATGCCTAATCTTGTGGCACCATGTCACAGAATAAAACAGAGTAGCAATTAAAAACAAGCTGAAGCTCCTTGAGCACCCACCTCTATAACACCAGGTCACACTCCCAGTAATTAATGGAGACCAATAACTCAATATTGCAGCCAGGGTGCAGGGGGCTGTATAGGAACTTCAGATTACAGGCTCATTGATTTCTCCGAGGACACTGAGGTCCGTCCACATGGTTCCGTGGGGTTGATGTTGTCATAGCTACAGCGCTGTTTGCAAAGTAGTTCTTAATTGCTTGATTAGTCTTTGAAAGGGCAGTAATAACTGCATGGTGTAGCATTATGAACACATGACTTGGCTGCCAAGAACACCAACGATATTCAAAGTCAAGCAATATCAGTAGTAATCTCCAACTTGAGGCTGCTGGCAGGCTACCAATTTACTTGGCATGCATGTTTGTCAGGACTGTCTCATCATGCATGTACGAATGTGCAGTGAACCCGTTTTCTGCAGGAATGTGGAGTTACAGAGTAACAAAAAAAAAACTTTGATGTGAGAAAGAAAGAAAAAAATCCTCCCCACAGTTTGTCCGGAGCTGCTGCGTGAATATATTAATATTAGAATAAATAATGTATTAACTCTAAGAGCCAGATTTCAAGTAATGAAAACGCTGCCTGTTATATCATCTGTTTCCAACCAGCGATACCAAATTAGCATGGCAGCCGTGTCAGTTGGTCAGCAAACTTTGATGTCTGTTTTCTTTCCCTTGACTCAAACACCTACCACCATTTTCATGCTCCATGAAATGTGTCATTTTTTTTAACCCTCCAGCACAAAGGATATTTGTAAACTAAATCTTAATAGCCTAATGCCTTTGAACTGAAATGCATGTGGTAAATTAAAGTCCCTGTGTGCAGCATCTGAAATTTTTAGACTTTGATGCTTTCCAGTAGTCATAAACAAACAAAAAAACAATGTAATTAGGACCAAAGTACAGCCATTCCACCGCCTACAACCAGCAATTTTGACCCGAGATCACTGATTATCACTTGAAACAGCATATACGGCACTAATATTTGCTGCAATTGTCTAATTATTCTATCAAAAACAGCATTAGAACTAGGGGGGTAAAAAAGTTGCCAGAGAGTTCACATGACTAAAATGATTGTGTACAGCAAACTTGTAATCTTGTTGCCTTTCAACTGGTTACTTCAGAGATGGAGACCACGTCTGTGACCACTCGCTGTCTGTTGTCATCCTTAAAGCAACTTGAGTGCATCAAGACAGTGAAATGCCAACGGAGTCAGTCTGCTACCAGTTTGTGACTAAATAGGGCAATTACATGCAATCTATTTGTGATAACGTTGGTGAATATCTGCGATGACAAACGATAGAAGAACATTCAAGAAATTCACCAATCCACTGCAAATGACTGCCGTCTGCATACACAGACGTTCACATGAACTACTTACCTTCAGAGTTCAGCAAGAACCTCACAGATACTCAGAAACTCATCCACAAATAGAGACGTAGTCGCTACAGAATGGCGATTTCACTGCAATTTAACTGTATGAAAGTAAGGCACTTGGCAACCACGTAGCAATAAAACCAGAATACAGAAAAGTGACTCATATAAATTGCAAAGTGTTTGCAGTTTGTCTGCATTTATAAATTAGATGGCAAATCTTTGCTGTCTGTCCAGTCATTGCAGTCAGTCCAAGTCAGCCTGTAATTATTTGGCTACTGGTTACCTCTCACCCGATGAGTTGCTCACTCACCTTGTGATGGAAAGTGGTTGCCAAGAGGTTGATCTGGTCACACTGTGGTCACACGCTCAACATCTGTGCGACCAGCCGATTGCTGCAACTACATGCAATCAGTCGCTTAATGCAAAAAGAAAAATTCAATGCAATAACCGGGCAACTATAAATTTTCAGGTTTCACAAGGAAGTTATTGTCTGATCTTGTGTGACTCATAATCACAGTAAAATTTAGCACCTGCTGCTACAAACATATTAGACATGTTTGTATTAGACAAAAAATATACATAGTAAACTGTATTTAAAAAAACTATGCATCCCTGGACGCTGCTTTGTACTACAGATGTATATAGAATAGACTTGTAGTCAAGACCGCCTAAACCAAGACCAAGACAAGACCAAGACAGACCGAGTCAAGACCAAGACAAAGTTGAGACGAGGCCAAGACCGAGAACGAGACAAAAAAGTCTTTAAACTGCAGCCAGATGCTGCTTCGTTTACGGGTGTCAGGCATATTTATGTGTTTTTGCGATGCACTCGCACAGCCCTCCTCACCGCTGTCTACTGTCTCACTCACTTACTGAGAGGACAGACGCACGCTCCACTTGACTGTCTCGTCTCTCACCCTCTGTTTTTCACATAATGACATTATCCTATGTCCTCGCGTATGATTGGCCACAATATGGAGGGATTGCAGCATAGCTGAGCCACTGTGTGAGAGCTGAGCAGCGAAAGGAAATTAAGTGAGGAGCCGGCTCTCGCTCAATGGGAGTCGACTCTTCTGATTCACTACAAAGCACTCTCTAAGCACGGCTCTTAGAGCTGATGCTTTTGCGCATGACACATTATCGAACATTACGTTGTGTGTCATGGATACTGTTGACTCCAAATTTCCCGACCACTATGTCGATCTGAGACAGCAAGACAAGACCAAGACCAAAGTCCGTTGAGACCAAGACAAGACCAAGACCACGTAAAAGTGGTCTCGAGACCGGTCTCAAGACCGGTCTTGGTCTCGAGACATCCAACTCTAATATAGAAAATGAATTCTCAGTCTTACAAGAGTCAATAATCAAGGTCTGTAAGACCGTATTTAATATAATGTGTGATGAGTTGACTGACTTCTTCCTGAAGAGACTTTTAAGGCCCTACTAACTAACATCAAGCATCAATCATCATTCAATGACCAACTGAACGCTTCAAGATTCAGATTCACCAAAACTAAAAGTATTCATATTTTTGTGTATTCTTGCAAACACGGACTAACACTTTGTTTTCATCTGAAGGTTGTTCAGCTACATGCATATTTAAAAATGCAATAGGATAATTTTCTATTCACAGTGCAACTCTAAAATAGAACCAGATATACAAATGTTGCTGCTGGGTTTCTTTGAATAATAGTTCTTTGAATCAATTTTTACTGAGAAATCTGTAGTACTTGTACTCTTTTTTTTATTTTTGAATAACTTAAAAGTCTGGGCCCTGTGACCCTGACTTGGATCAGAAATTAAGCAGATGAATGGAAGTAGATGAATGAAAAGAAAACTCGCGTTAACGTAAAGCTGACACGTAAAGGTCATCGCAAGCATCACAAATGTCAGCTCTGCATAAGAAATGACATAAATGATCAAGTGAAATGTAATGATAACACTGAAAAACACTCATAGACTCTTGACTGGTACTGCATCAATCTCATTCCCTCTCCTTCAAGTACAAAGACCAAATTAAGGGACCAGTGTCAGTTAGTTGTGTAGAATTCAGATCCAAGGATTCGCAGCTTATCATGCAGATTCTACTGTAATAAAATAAAACTAGAGCGAGTCTAGATCCACCCAAATTCCATCCATGGTCGCCTGCTTCAATAAGTGACCTTTTCCTGTAACTCCTATATATTCCAGAAATCGAGAACAATGACAGCGAGTCGGTGGGGGAATAGAAGGCTCCATTCAACTGAATGAATGCATCCCCACTGAGCTTTTAGCTGTGGAGACACAGCAAACCTGAAGTGGCTATAGCCCTACTGTAAATCATGATGCCTCCCAGTGCTCTCTGCCTCTCTCCATTGTGTCGGCCCTTTTCGCTTTGCTACCCATGTGTCAGAACGGCTCACATCCCCGGCATGCAACATCTCTCCCCTGGCTGCTGCCTCTTCCTGTGAGCTTCACACAGCTGTCTGTTTTGCTTCCTCTAACACCCCGCATCACCTTCTCCCCTCTCTCTCACTTTGTCTTCAGCCATCAACCTCTCTCTCTCTCTCTCTCTTTTTCTCCCGCACCTTTTCCTCCCCCCCACCTCGTAGTGATTTTCTGCCTGCTGAATATGCAGGGCAGAGTGACACGCTATTGTAATAATGTCTCACCACGCTACGCTGTCTGTGTCTAAAATGAGCTCAAAGAGCACGGGAGAGAGTCGGAGCTCAAACAAAAGAGAATAAAACCTGAAACCACGGCTTGTTTAATCATGGAGCCGATACAGATATGCCGTCCCTGTTTTCTTTTCGCCTCTAGATGCATTTCACACTCTTTCCTGCACAATAAAAATACAAATAAATATAAGCAAAGAACATATATAAGTATCTTTTTTTTAAACTTGGATTGTTTGAAACAATAATGGAATGCCAGCCAAGTCCGAAAATGCTGCAAACAATGAAAATATAGCTACCGTCTTTGTTCAAATTATTACCCAGAACACAATCTATTCCTGTTCTCCAAGTTTCTCTCTGTGTGTATTGCTCTCCCTGGAGATGACAACATGTTCCACACTGTCCTCTTTTGGAGGATTAGAAAACTGCATGCTCTGAGCTTAACATGAAAGCCCACAGTGCTGAAAGGAGGAGAAAAAAACAAAACATAGATGGACAGAATGATAGAATGAGAAACAGACATTTCTTGCTCTGTTTAGATTCCCAAGAACGTGTGTGCGTGTGGGTGTGTGCATGTGCAGATAAACTCCGTTGCAATGTCAGCATGTTTATTTGACTTTGACTATCAACATCAAATACATTTTTCAGAAAGCACTTTTCTCTCTTGCAGGCACACACACGTGCACACACACACACACACACACACACACACACACACACACACACACACACACACACACACATACATGCACGTTCAGGATATAAAAAGAATTGTTTGTGTACAGTCAGCAGTAAACAGATGGGTTTTTGTAGCCTGGATTTCAACACTGTGACTGTCTCTGGTTCTGTAACTGTAACAGACTGTTCTGCAATATTGATTCTCAGAATAAACCCTGCTGTCTCCTTCTCATCCGCTGTATGCGAGCGTACGTTTGCGGCGAGCTCGCCGTGATATTACGACCTCAGGATTTGCGCAGTCCAGCGTGGAAGCTGCAAATGATAATCGGCGTCAGCAGAGATCACAGCAAAGGTTTCTGCTATCAGGGCGAAGTCTTTACCTTGCATCAAAGCTGCTAGCACACTGCTTGGGAAGCATGATAAATGGCTCTGCTGGGAATAAAAAAAAGTCTCATCTAAGTATTTAACTATTTAACCTGAAATGAAACGGCAGTGTATCGCTTTACAATCCACTATGTGCCATAGTATCAAGCTCCATGTGCTGATTGTGTTAGAAAGATGTTTGTTACATAAAGGGCAGCGGTGTAAAGTAAATGCATTTAGTCAAGGTCTTCATTGGCTGATTATTTTATGTACAAAGCTGTGAAGAACTATTTAAAGCTTCAAAATGGAATGAACTATGAATGCTAAAATGCCAAACAGCTTCTACAATTTCAGCTGAAAATGCTATCAGACAAGCAATTACGAGCATCTGCCAAATCTAGGAACCCATCAGCTATCCTCTGATAGTCTCGACCAGGGGCACGGAAGTAAATATTTCAGCGCTTCCAGTATGGCAAGGAAATATCAGGGCCAAGACTTTCTGAAAAAGCCAAATCTTTAAGAAAAACTGTCCTCAGATGCCTGATTTCCAGACTGCATTACACCTTATCTGTGCTTTCTTTACATACATGTGATCAAAGCCTGCTCAGACATAACTAATAGAAATAGATTCTGTGTAATAATATGCAGATAGAGTCCTTTTTAAGCAAAAATGACCATTTATGATGTCAGCTTCTCAAATATCACTAATGCCTGCGTTTCCACACTTTAAATTAACATATAATAAAATAATATGACTTTGGATTGCGCAAAATAAAACAGGACTTAATTATCTTTTCTTGTGTTTTATTTTGAAAATAATCAGCTGGTTAATGAATGTTTAGCCCCATATACAATAATTAATCAAAATGCTTCAGCAAACTGCTGCTTAAATATTAATGCAAGAAAATAATCATTTGATGGTAATTGAGAAATATTTCTTCTCTGAACACATTCATTTTCCGAATAAAACAATCCATTGCAGCCAGAGCTGTCTGAACTGCAATCTCTCATAGTCCACAACGCTGACAGCCGGTGGTGGGGTTGTGTTAGAGATGAGAGCAAATGTTATGTTTCCATAAATGTTATGTTGTGGTTTGGTGTTTGGTGTCTGGAGGACAGGATTTCTGACATTTTCTGGGAAAACAGAAATAACTTGCGCTGTAATGAACGTTGTAAAGTGGCACCAGGATCAATAGATTGTGATAGAGGGTGGAATAAAGTGACTGCGATGTACTAGCTTGTGGTGTTTTTTTATTTAAGCCCACCACTGGCTGGGAACATTCTTAGATCTGAAACCTAATTAATATTATAATCATATAATTTAGCATGGTGAATCTGAGGCAAGTGATCAGCATCGAAAACATCTGTTGTGCAAAAGCTGTACCTACAGTAAAAGTGAACCGCTAAGCCAAAATAAACAAACCCATGTGCAGTCATTACATTGCCCAGCATGCTCTATGTCCATGTGCCCCTGGCTGGTAATAACCTTTAGCTAATCACTATTTCTAGCGCATCTTAATATCAGTTCATGAAGCAATGCAGCGCTAATTAGGGAAAGAGAGCAAGATGATATCCAATTAGGGGCCTGTCTCTCGTCTCTAAACAAGTGAGCCGGCCCAATTCATCTTCACCTTGCTTGCCCCACAGCTACATGGTCGGAGGGTGAGTTTCATTGAAGGGATACGCCACGTTCCCTGATGGCTAACGCCATTAGCCAGGCAAAAAACATGTCAGCCAAAAGTCATGGCAATGATGAGGACATTACCTATGGGGTGGGGGATCTGCAGGCATATTCACCAGCAATGAGTACAGAGCTTTCCTTTGATAGTGGGAAATGTGTACAAAGGCACTTGCTTGGCAAAGCCAATGAGCATGTAACTAAAAGCTTGCACTTTCCAAAAACGCAGTTCGAAGAGGGAATTTGAGGCCAAACTGAAAGCATTTATTAAGCTGCACTAGCAGCACTGTCAGTTTAAAGCGCTTGCCATCGCATCCATTTTGCTGTGTTTTCTCAGTAACTTACTGTTAACACCCACTTAATTGATTAAAGTTATAAATTGACGCCTTATAAACCAACTGAACCAAGGCGAAGGTGCATGTGGGTTAAAAAGATACATGGGAAAAGTCACATTGTACGCCGCACTGTATCTGTGTCTGCACGATGACCTCAAGGGGCAGAAAGAAAAATATTCATCAGGTTCCTCTGAAATACCTGCAGGTTACGCAAGAATGGCTTGCCCTGTTGGTCATTTCCTTTTTTAGTAGAGACTGGTGGGCGCAAAACAGTCCCTTTACAGACTAGAATCAGATTAATGTCATGAGGCTAGCTGCCATGAATGGGAGTCATGTCAGTGGGTGTCGGCGAGCGGACCGCCTGTCACCACCCCGTGTCATTTCAGCCTGATGGCCTCCTCCCCATAGACATCACAGAGTAGCCGATGTAATCTGCAGTCATTCAGCAGTGACCTGCAGAAATGGAAACCAGCGCTGGCGGTGAGAGGGAGAAAGAAAGTGAATGATGTGGTCAGCCAATGTATTTATCTACCTGGCGCTCTGAACTCTGTCGAACCGGTAGGAAACCATCTTTTTAGACCGAAGCTTAGTTTAGGCAACATCGGCAGCAGCACAGTAGAGATGTAAGATTGACGAGTGCTTGGCTAATTGGCTAAAATGATGCATTAAGACATATGTGTGCCTAACTGCTAGAACTGCTGTAGTATTCTCTTAAATTGCAGCATAAACACTTGAAGTTGTTGTAAATAGACAAACTGGCTTAGTCTGCTCCTGATCTGACTGATAATGAACTCATTTGAATATATTTCTACCCTAGTAATTACAATCTAATCGGAATTGATGGATCATTTGGGTCCAACCTGCATGAAAGATTCATTATTACAAGCCCCAACACATGGTCGGAGCATTTTCCACATCAAACACTGGCTTTTAGAACTAGGAATAGACTAATGAGGTGGACACACTATACCAATGAAGGCAGCTACTGCATGTGTGCTTTGTGCATACAGCATGCATTAAAATTAACCACATTCAGCGCCTTATTTATCAGCCTCTGGCTTCCAAATAGCCGGCACGTTGCATTGCATTTTATGGACATAAAAATCACAAGTCAAGGACACGTGAACAAAAATCTGTGATGTATATTTATGTGTAAACTTAAAACAGACTATACATCAAATGATTTCTAAACCTCAGTGGTCTCCCTTCTGTGCTCTTCCAAACAGCATATGGTGGGGAGACAAAAAAAAAACATGTCATATCTATTGACATATTAATGTATTCAACTGCATTTTATTATTAGAACAAACATTAACATAATTCTCCACTTGGCGGCTGTCCAGACATCTCCAGTATCTAGACTGATGGCAGCTTGGCTTGGCTTTCTCCAAGTCCCTGACCTGCATTCGCAATGGCCTCCTGAAAAGAGGGTTTGGGGCCTCTATGAGACAGAGGGGATTAGCCATGCAAGCACTTCCTCCATTTTGGAGATTTTGTTATTGAGTTGCACTTTGCCAATGCTAATTGCCTGGGCCCACACAGGGTCAGAGAGGGCCACCTCCCCGTTGGGATGGATCTCTCTACTTCATCTGGACATTATATTACCTCCGGCCATGATTTGCGTCAGCAGGCTTGAGTTTAAATCCCCTTAATCACATTCAGGCACCCTGGCAGAATCAATAAAGACACAACAGTCAGGGCCACTCTTTGTCCAGCATTCCATTTAGGAGGAAGCAGCCTCATTTGACCACGCTAGCAAAGGTAAATGCTAAGTATGACACACAAAGCTGCTAGGATCGCAAAGAGACTTCTGACAAACTTTTTTTTTTCTGGTTTCCTAAAAATCTCCTAAATGTGTGGGGATGCCGTTAACAGTTAAAAATGAAATACCTTCAGTTTATCTCTAACAGCAAAGTTTTTTTCTTTTGTTTATAATGCACAGAAACATTAATATGTCACGTATGCCTTGATTTTATGTATTTATTTATTTAATTATGCAGTTAGCGCTTCCTCAGAAGAACTTACTTCCAGATGTTTCTTTGGGTTGGAGGCTTTTGACGCTGAAAGCAGCTGGGTTGCTGGCAAACTGAGTTTGCATTGCACGGTCAGATTTCGTCCATCCCTTTCTTCTTTAAATGTCCATTCCAAGTAAGAAATGCATTCTGCCCGTGCACTACTGGCTCTGTTGTGCTGGCACCAGGTCCATTGTGTAACTGACACCACCAACGTTAACAGCGTTAATATAATAAGAGACATTGGAGCCTCTTATTGCGTGTTTTGTCTGGGTTTCCAGCAATGCGTGGAATTACCAAAATTAGAGAGGGGATAGCCTAACATATGAAACAGGAAAAGACTGCTGTGTAATCCATTTATTTCAACAAAGTAACTGCATTCTAATTATCACCTATTTAAGCTGTAACAGTAACAGAATACAGTTACTCATATTTTGTATTTTAAATACGTAACGCTGGTACATGTATTTCATTATTCCCCAACACTGACTCTGCATATACTATACATACACTATACACTATACAAAACAGTCACTAAACCAACAATAAATGTAGATTAAAAAACATCAAATTATGCAAAGTAAATAAGACTGTGTTTGGATAAGAAGCTTTTCTTGCTCAACTAGTCCTGAAAGCAGGTGAATATAATCTGGCTTTTAAGAGTGTTTTAAAATGATTGATTGATTTGGCAGGTCTTACTGTATGAGAAAAGGCTCTACTGCCTCTGCTTTTAAAGCTGGATTTAGGAATATTCAAGAGCAGCTGGCTCATAGACCTCAGTGCTCTGGTAGGAGTGTAGGATTTCAAAGGTTCTATTAAGTAAGGTGGCACCAAACCACTGAGATTGTTTAAAAAAGCAACAAAAACTAAAAAGGTATCTAATATAATAAGTATAAATCCAGTACAGTAGGTGTTTGTTGCAGGAAGGTGGCAGGGCTACCAGGAAGTAGGTGCAACCTTTGCAAAGTGCTCACATACTGGGGCAATTTTGTTCTAGTACTCAGCCCAAGATCAGTAATCAGAAGTGTTGAGTCAGGCCCGAGTTTTTGGTGGAAAAGATGGATGGATGTATACGGTAAGAAGGAATGAAAAACAGCTGAAAAAGAAGATGCAACTGCTTTCAACTGAACGGTACAGAAGAAATCAATACGACATAGCATTAAACATTTGCACTAAATGAAAAAGTGTAGGCAGAAACTGCAGCTTATTTGGATCAAAAGTCATAACTGACAAAGGTTTTAGGTCATGGTCTTCAATATACTGCGAATCTAAGCTTTTAAGCATGGACAAAACATTCTTTAAGTGCTTCAAATTAAATAAAAACACACACTAACACACTATGAAATAAAAACTTAAATATGCACTCAGTGTCCACTGCCTGACTATTATTTAAACACTGTACAATCAGATGCCCTTCTTCCCCCTTCAAACTTTAAATGCATGAGGGCAGTTTATAAAATATATGACTTATTACATAACTGTGGGCATATATCACATTAGTATACTGAACTGATTCTGTCAGCTGAGTCAGAAAGTGAGCAAGTGACAGAGACATTAGTTTGATGTTAGCAACAAACACTTCAGTACCTGACGTAGTCATCAGCCCACATTTGACCCTATTATGGCTTCTACAGATCTTTGTGTAGTGCTGATCTTTCATGCAAAACCTGAGCTAAGTCAGAGTGACTGGCGCGATACTGCTGACCTGCTGCCATGGGAGTTCGTTAGTCGGTCGACTGAGGCTCAAGAGATCGATTGGAACACCTCATGGTGAGAAATGACACTGACTTGGATGGAGGTTTGAAGGCTCTGTTCACCAATCAGGACGACGAAGAAGAAATGTGTTGCTGATGTTCAGATTTTAGTTTTACCTGAACTTGCATGTGAAAATGTCCACTCATCCATCCATTTTTCTTAAATGCCAATCGAATTCAGGGTCGCAAGGTAGCTGGGGTCTATCCCAGCTGTTATAGTGCAAAAAGGTGTGAAAATGCGCAGCTACAAATCCAATAGCCTGAGGTTCAGATTGGAGCCTCCTTGAAACCCCCGCTGTCCCCTAGAGGAACTCTGAAGCAGTTATCACCCAGATGCAGAAAAGGTGTAAGGAGAAAAAAAGGAGACAACAAAGCCCCGAAGTCATGTTTACTCAGGCAGGTGCCATCGCCCACCACTGCCGCCTCGCTGCCCACTGCCACCTCAGTGTCAATCTTTCGCCTAGGCTGCAGCACTGGAGCATGTGGATTTTGAAGGCGTCAACTTTAAGAGAGCTCTGCTGTGGCTGTTTGCCAAACAAGTGGGTGAGAGTCTTATGTGAGGAACGAAAGCGCGGCCTTGCGTCATAATCCTGCTTTTATGAAAAAAATAATGTATTGTGGGGGTAATGATCGCCAGTTGACCCGGTGTCCTTTTATACCTGCTCTTTCTCTCCACATGAACAACAGCAGCTGTTCGGTCACTTTCATATCTGTTGTTGCTGGATTCGAGATTTTAAGACGAGACATCAAACTGTGTTTAGAGAGAACACAGAGTTATTTACATAACGGTTCTTTGAGTAGCTTCAATGAGTGTCTCACTAGGTCAACCTCCTTGCTCATTTGTAGTGAGGAAGCGGTGAGCATCTCGAGTAGCTGTAAGCATGGAAGCAGCCCCTCTGCCCTCCATGATGAGCCGAGGTCCAGCCAGTTCTCTCTAGTGGAGAGTAGGAGATACTGATGAGGTTACAGCAAAGGTGTTTACAAAGTAGAGTTTTCAGTTTATTTTTCTGAAATTTGGCACTCAACTTTCTGAAGGTCACTTTTTAAATTTTATAAGTAAGGCAGTAACTTAATCCAGACCATAGACTATATCCCAAATCCCTTTTTGATATCTAGCTAGTTTAAATGCTAGCTTAATTGTAAATTAAGAGTTTCCCCATCCATCCATCTTTTTCTCTTTGTCCTGGTTGTCATGGTGGGGTTGGAGCCTATCCCAGCTGTCACAGAGCGAGAATCGGGGTACACCCTGGAAATATCACCAGTGTGTCAACACATTGAAACAGACAACCATTACGGATTAACCTAACCCCATGCATTTCTTTGGATTGTGGGAGAAGCTGGAAAAAAACTGAAGAGAAACCACGCAGACATGAGACAAAGACACAAACTCCAATTTAAAAGTCATAAAGTCAGAATGATGCACTGAAACACACGTGCTGCTTATAGTCTCCTCATGTTTTGTCACTTTGAGTAACACACTCAATTAATCCCTATTACTTAACTTATGTTTTTTATCTGAGTGGAATCATAATTTCTGCGGTAGTATTCGTATGTGCAGTGTCTGTTCATGCGAGAAGAGAACTCGTGTTCCCATGTGAGCTACGAGCGGGTGATGTCTGTTCCAGAGTCAGTATTTTCTTGTATTGATTCACAGTCGTGTCCCTGTGGTTCACCAGTGTGGCCAACCAAGGACTGGAGCACATGGCGTTTTAATCTGTCAAGATGTCACCAGCTCTGGACCAGAGGGAAAGAGAAAGGGAGGGTGGGGGGAAAGTTTGGATGGAGAAAAAGAGCGATGACACCCACACGCACGCACACATGCACCTGTGCAAAAACACGCACAGAGCATGTCTGTCAGTCAATCAGTCAATGTCCACTTGAGAGACTCAACTTCTGCCCTTTATATCCCCAAAGACATCTCAACACAGCTCACTGAGTCCACTGGCAGTGCTCCACGTCACACTCGTACAGTACAACTGGGAGCTTGTGGCCTTAGGAGGGCGGCTGGTGAGGATGACCTGCTTTATAAGTCGTGGAGATCAACTAAAGTGTCACTTTGATATCTTTAATTCAGATTAGCATGTGCGGTGTTACTGTATACGTGTATTATACTGCCTTCTTTTTATTCCATGGCGAGTGCATTCTGCATGTACTGTAACTTTAAAATTAAACTTGCATATTTCTGTTTATCAGTGTTGATGTTGCCAGCTGGGGTTTTTGTGGTAACAGCTGATTCTCAAGACAAGCTGCCATGGTGTTTCAGAGTAAGTCTGTGAACTGCTTTCATAGGCAAACATGTTAAACGGTAAGATGTTGAATTACAACATAGCTTTTTAGGCTGTGAGTCAAACCTTTCTGTGTACAGTGCATCTGTGTACACAGCACATAATATTTTCTCCTAGGAATACTAGGTATTCCACAGAGATGGCTCTGTTACTTCAAATGGATTAAGATGAGGTAGGCGGCTGTTAGCAAAAACAACTTGGGTTTGTTTTACGCCAAGTGACAACACATCATTCTGTGGATATTAGTATTAAAGCAGGATGATGAATAGAGATGTATTGATTAGATCAGAAGCAGAAGTAAAACGTAAGTATTGAGCTGCTCATTTTCTCAGCTCAGTACTGTGTCTAAAGTCAGTTGGGAAACAGTTACTGCCAAAGCACAACTTTCCAGTATTTTAAACTTCATAATACTCCACGCTTTGACCTTTACCCCAGTCATAAATATCTGGAATCTGTTTTTTAAAGCTGAAAATGTGTAACCATGAAAAAGCATAACATCAATATAATTGTATAAAAATCCATAACTGTTATGGTTTTCACTCTCAAGAGATTCACTGTCAGATACAAGTGGAAGACTTAACAGAGTCTTCAACTGAGTACAGCATTTTTGAATATAACAAGTTTTTAGATATGTCTTCTTTTGTGGGTGGCACTGTGGTTTGAACTTACATCAAACACTTAATCGATGACCTTTTTCTTTCTGATGAAAACAAGACGATAACTAAATAAACTGTTATGAAATATATTCACACTTTTGTCAAGAAATAAAAAAAATTTGATGAAAATGTTCTGGAGAAACCAGAGCCAATCTAAACTAATTCAAGTGTTAAGAAAGGCGGGGCAAGTTTGGAAATGATCCAATAAGAAGGAATTTCCTTGTGCAGTTAGTTTAGACCTGCACATTTTGGATGGATGGAGTTTTTTAGTGTTCGTCTCGAGCTCTGAATTAACACAGGCGAGTTTATCCACAGACTTTAGCTCTGGTGAGTTCTTCCCTGAGGCTCCACAGGCTTAATCACAGGTTAGTTTCTCCAACAGGGTAAAAGTGGGACAGGCAGATTTTTTTTCCTGGATGGGCAGGTTGACAAACTGGAGAGAGATCTGCGATGGAGGAAGACAAGCAGGGTAAGTGTAGCTAGTAAGGTTTGGAGGAAAAGAGTTCCTAATCAAAGGCCTGAATGACTCTGCTGCACAATGATCTCCTGATGAGGGACAAGGAGAGCTGAGGTTATAAGACATAGGTGATCAAGAACACAACAACCTACACCCACTCCTGGGAGGAAGTACACAAAGTTTATTTTACACATGTCCCCGCACAATTAAGGGTAAACAGAATACTTCGACTTAGAAGCTGTTGCTTTAAAGGCAAAATATGTTCATACATACACTTAACATGAGAATAACTGATTACCATCCTTGTGCTTTTAGCACCCAGAGCAGTTGTATAGCTCAGTTTTCAACAGCATACTCAAAAACATGCTAATTAGAATTTATTCTTCCAGTTTGTTAGTGGCTTTAGTTACATAGAAAGGCGTACGTACCTATAGAATGTGCTACCCACATCCTATAGGTAAGGGAATAAATGGTTTATGTTCAAGTATGCTGCCTCATTATGACAAAAAAACTCAACTTTAAATTGTTGTGCACACCAACTTTTGCCAGTGTGTTTGTTTTGCACGTTATTCTAAATTAGGAAGAACTATTCGCTTCTAATTAGAAGCCAGACTCGTGTTTCCTCAGGTAAAAGCAGCAGAGAAACAGTTACCTCGTCGCCCTCCATGCGGTTCCTGTGAAAGCATAAAGCTGCTGCCTGCCTGAAGAGAGAAGCGCTGGCCCCATGCAGTGATAAATGCATTACTTTTGAGAAGCAGTCAGCTTAATGTCTAGCAAGACATTAAATATGAAGCAAATATTGACAGTTTGGGAATAATTATTTTGGGTGTGGTTAGGAAGTGGTGTCTAAAGGAAAGCCGGATTTTCGTGACAGGAGTGCCTGTGTGTTCGTGCGTGGATGTATATGTGTGCATGCGCAGGTGTGTCTGTGTCTGCTTTGTTGGAGGTTCATCTATAATGTACAAAGACGATTAAGTCTGAGCAGAGGCTGGGGCAGACAGACAGTTGAGTGGTGAGGTGCAGATAAGAATGAATGCAAATATACACCGAGAGTGACAGATTAACCTTGGACAAGGTCGTGCATTAATGCTGTGCACAGGCAGGGAGCACTTCGGCGCCCGCTGAGGTAAAACGCACACACGCATGCACGCGTGCACTTCTACAGCTCTGTTTGAAAAACAAATCTGTGATGATATGCACACAAATACACACAGGTGTGCATTTAAGCACAAATGATTGATTATCGATCAGTGGTGTTTTTCAGTGTTGAAAGTAGATTGCACTTTTTTTGTTGTTTTTTTGGAGGGGGGTTGTATTTAAAGTTGCATAAAGCATAAAAGCTGAGAGCAGATGAGGATAAGAGTGCACCAATCCTCCAATCCACACTGTACATGTCTGCAAGTAACAGCTATCTTCCTACCTGTGGTCTCACCATGTGTTAGGTTTCCTGTTTGTAGGTGCAAACACATTCTTTAAGGCAGGTGTCAAGAGTGGCACCAACTGCCAGTTCCATTACGAACATTTTTAAAGGTATATTGTGGGATTTTTATTTATTCCCACTGATTGTTCATCATAAATTGAGTTTTAGTCCTCAAATCAATCATTAAATGTAATGCTTTTTAAAGTTACTGAATTCCCTGTGGTGGATTCTAAAGGATCTGCATGCTACTAAAAGCATTCAGCTAGCAAAATGCAGGATAGACATGATTGTGCAGCTGCCATAGCAAAGAAGTGATTGTTCTTTTGTTTTTGTTTTTCTCCACAGCAATGACTAAAAAGAAGGAACAGAGTGCGTTTAGCTGTGGCTACAGACCTTGCAGGAGAATGTTGTGGATTTAACCTGGCACTGTTAACGTAGCAAAAACACAACACTTAGCGCACAGCATGGCTGTAGGTTCAGCTCCCACTTGTTTTTGTACAAAAACACAAATGAAAAGAGAAACGATTCTGGGGTGAAACGGCTATTCTGTTAGGAATCCTTGTTAACTATTTCCCGAAACAGTGATTAATCATTCGACCTTTCTAATTATGTAATTAGCAAGTATAACTGGATGGATATCAGCTGAATTGATTGTTCTTTTTATTCTTTTTTTTTTATTGTTCAGCTCATTCTGTTTTGTTATATATATATATATATATATATATATATATATATATATATATATATATATATATATATATATATATATATATATATATATATATTTACACTTTACATAAAAAGCAGGCTAATAAAAAAATCTGCGATACAGTGCTTAAATTAGCTAACTCAGAATAAGCTGGTCTGACCTGCTACAAAGGTCAGACCAGCTGTTCCAGTTAACTACTTTCCAGCTAATGTGAGAACAACGCAAGAGATTGATATTTTTAATAACATATATTCATAACAATTGACTAAGGACTGCGGTTTCTAATAATTTGTATTATTAGCTCCGAATTTTATGCCGTTGTGGTTCTTTATAATTATGTTTACTGGTGCGCTGTAATCACTTTCATTTGCTTAGCATTGTTATGCAACAACAATTATCTTTTTTGTATTATCCAATGAGTTTCTGTTGTTCTTACTAATCGTGTTTACTTTTTGTTCCATAATTACGTAATTTTACATTTCTTAATGGCTTTACACCATTTTAAATTTCATTGCATTTGCATCATGTAAGGTGCTTAAATAAACTTTAATTAAGCTTCTTGCATCATACACAGCATTTAATTTAATTTCCGTTGCAATCATTAACTTAAAATTAAAAAGTCAGTTTGCTTGGGTACACTGTGATTTTATTCATCTCCAGTAACTGTTTTGTTTGTTTTGCTAAATTCACCAAAATATAAATGAAAGGTTTGGAATTTGCAAAATAATGAACTGCAAGATTGCAAGAAGTATATGTAATGCGAAGGACAAGCAATATCACAAAAGCACAGTCATAAACTACTACATCGAAGCACACTGTAACACATAAGCACGCAGTTCATCAATTAGTATGCAGGAAAAATCCAGAAAAATGTAAAGTTGAGCAAGATATTTTCATATTTATAAAAAAAAAACCACTATATATACTGTCATGCAGGGAGGTGATATTTAACATACAGTGATACAGGTAATATTTACATACAGTGTTTGCGCCCTTCCTGATTTCCTATTTTTTTTTGTATGTTTATCACACTTAAATGCTTCAAATCATCAAACTAACTTAAATAATAGACAAAGATAACACAAATAAACACAACATGCAGATTCTAAATGAAGGTGTATATTATTAAGGGGGTAAAAAAAAGTCCATTAAATGGGATGTACAATCATCACTCTCATTTTAGACCAGCATGCTTATGAGGGACACACTATTAAATCAAGTTCCAGAACTATATGATATGTCCCTTCTTGCACTCTGCTATTACCTTCTGCATTGCGTTCTTGGAAGATGACAGCAAAGAGCCAGCAAAACCACACTGTAAATGAATAATAACAGCTCTCTGTGTCTGTCTCTTCATCTCCCTTGGTTGACGTCACCTGCAGGGAGACAGTATCCAGGAGCAGGTAAAAATAGTGCGGCTGAGGTAGGAGACATCAGGTTGTGATGTGCTGAGCAGATGGAGAGAGGAAACGGTGAATACCAATAAAGTAGATGGATTTAACCTGGGTGGCTCTTACTGTACAGTATTTTTCATATTGCTATGCACTGAGTTCTTTTAAGGCCCCCGGATATGAAAACCTAGGCCGGTATGTAAAAATGAGGAGTGAAGCGATGAAGCTGTTGGCTTCTGTTGGGTGACTTAATCTTGCACTGAATGTTAAGGTGTTATTATTTATCATAGCAGGTGATAATGTTCTATCAGTGATTGATAGCAACATCAGGACGAAAGCCAGCAAACTGCGTGTGTCGTGTAGAATGGTGTTGGTGATGGTATCAAAGTCAAAATCTGTCCTGTAAAGATACAACAATTAAGTACTGAGGTAGGATCTGTGCTTCTTAAATTGCAGTAGAACATTAATCTGTATTTCAGAGTTGGTGCAAATAACACATGATCTATTTCACCTTATGGAAATGTTAAAATATATATATATATATTGCTCTTTTTTGGCATTAACAATAAAGGTTTATGATAGGATAGTTGAGTCAGTTTCTTTAACAAATGCTATTAATCTGAGAATTGGTGCCGTCTGACTAAATATGTGTTGAGACCAACTTCAGTCTTCCCATGAATTTAAATTGTCAAACATGGTGATATAATTTAATCAATTAGTTCCAGACTGAAACTACTGACAGCATTGTCATGAAATGTTGTACATTCAGCACCCCCAGGGGATGAAACCCAAACAACTTGCAGACTTTTTGTGCTCCCCTGATCCCCCTCCTAATTACCCAGTCACCCAACTTTTGCAAAATATCACACAGCCATGGGAACACAATAAATGACCTTTTTGCCCATACATTCGGATGATGTCATCCTGCACTTCCATAATTGGTAACACTTCAAAAACTGGTCTGATTCACCATCTGAGCTTGTTTCCTGAGAGTGAGGAAATGCAGTTCATTCACTGAGCTCGCCGCGTAGACCCTTAGAACCAATTAGAGAACATTTCTCTGTGAACATTTCTCAGATCACTCCAGTCCTATTTGCCTTGAAAAGACACCGCCCTAATAGGCAGTAATGAAGGAAAACAGAGTTTTCCACTGATTCACCGTGTAGCTTATAGATTTTTATTACTGCTGAGAAGAAGCTCACTGTACGTAAAGTTAATAACGCAATCCAGCACAAATGGAGATGATCAATAGAACAGAATAAGGATGGGCATGCTCACGAAACAAGAGCATCTAAACACAGAGACTAAAAGAGTTACATGTTGGCTTGCTTGCATAGAGCAATAATCCAGGCAGGAAGACATGATAACTGACATGACAGAGAGCGAAAGCTTTTGGAGAAGAGTTTCTAATGGCTGAACAAGATGGAAGGATTAATATATCTGACTAGGAAAATGAAGGCCAGGGATGGTGGAGGGTGGGTGTGAGGTTGGCGGGCTCTCCGTCTGTTTTATTGCCTGTTCTTCACTTATGATCTACCTCAGACTCGGTGGGTGTATAGCTAGTCAAGCGTCAGGTTTAAAGATATGTGGATAAGAGTAGCTCTATTTACTCTTACTCTTTTTTTCCCCTCGCCTTCTCTCTTTCTCTATCTCCTGTGTGAATGTGGGTGGAACCTACCTGCCCTATGAAGTCCTCCCAGAGGCATGCCCTACCAGCTGGCTGAAATTCCGGTGGATGCACCTGCTTCCCACCTTCACCCACCTGTGCATAAAGGACTGGCTGAACATTCATTGCCAGATTGTTACAGCTTTCTCAGTGGTTCCCAGTTTGCCTGCTTGTTTTCCTGCCAGAAACGCTGCCCTCTGTTATTTGAAGAGTCCCCGGACCCATGCTCCCTTCTTGGAAAATCAAAATTCACCTGCCTGCCTGCTTTTCACTGTTCACCTAAAGGATAACAGATCCTAAGGATACCTAACAGATATTCTTTATAATGTCAGAATTTACCTGTCCTGTTGCTTTGCACCCACACCACTGCTGTTAAAAAGCCAGGTTCACAAAGTCTTAGCTCAAATTTTGGGTCTCTAAATGTGAATCATGTCATCCAGTCTCACTATACATAAAGATAATGCAGCATTGGATTTATATAGCACTTTTCAAGGCACCCAAAGCGCTTTACAATGACATTATTCATTCACGCTCACATTCACACACTGGTGGAGGCAAGCTACAGTTGTAGCCACAGCTGCCCTGGGGCAGACTGACAGAGGCGAGGCTGCCATAACGCGCCATCGCCCAACACCAGTAGGCGGTAGGGTAAAGTGTCTTGCCCAAGGACACAACGACCAGGACAGAGAACCGGCGACCTTCCGGTTACAGGTGCCCTTCCCAACCCCCTGAGCCACGGTCGCCCCGACAAAGATGTGTTTGTATCAATATAAACCTTGGAAAAATAAATTGTTGGAGAGATTATAGCTCTCATCTGGCGTGGGAAGGACATTAATCTGTGGAAAAGTTGGCCAGGATGAGGGAAGTCTGGGTTTCTATGCTCAAACTTCTGCCCCACAACCCAAACCCATATAAGTGGTAGGATGGATGGATGGATGGATGGATGGATGGATGGATGACCATGATTCTTATTTAAACTAATGAGTAATAACAAGGAGTTTCTGAGGAGTGGTTATGCACACAGGGACAAAATAGCCTCAGACTTTATTTTGTTGGCTCACCTTTGGTTTTGCCACTCTACTTACTCTGATGCCTCCATCACTCGGGACCAAGCTAAACCTGGACTCATCAGAGCACATGACCAGAGTCCAATCTTTATGTTCACTAGCAATTTGAAGCTTTTTTCCAATTACCCTCACAGATGAGTGTTTTTCTTAAGGCTACACAGCTGTATAATGTACACAGACACAATGTATTGGACAGTTTTTAACTCATTTAATTTTTTGTCTCCTTAGTTGTTTTCATTTGTGGTGCATAACAGCATAACTTGACCCTTCAAGATATGCTGTTGAGCCTTGAAGTAACATATTTTCCATGACCACAGGACATGTCTTCCGATATGGTTATTTATTTAGTTAACTTACAAAAATATAATTATTGAATTCATATCTATTAATTTTACACCATTGTCAATGGTAACTACCCAGCAATAGTGCATACTTGGGGTAAAAATGAGGAATTTTTAAATGAGTAAATTTTTTTATTATTATCTTTTGACAAAACATGTTTCAAGACCTGCATGTAGCAGAATGGGCAGTTACGTAGCTATGCAGCACACTGCAGCCAAAGCAGGTGGATAATTGGTGAGCTGAGCGCTCTGGTGTATTTTGGTCAAACTGTCAGGAACAAAAGCAGGAATCCACAGCGATAAAACAGGCAGAATCAGCACCATGGACAGCTGCAGACTGAACTTTGTAATGTTGGGTGGAATCAGCACCACGGACAGAGGCATAAATAATTATCCGGCACGAACTGATGTTTATGAGGCCTGAGGAAAAAAAGAAAAAAATAAGGTTTGAAAGTAAAAATTGAAGCTAGTCCTTAAACAAGCAAATAAATATGCAAGTTTAGGCAACAAAAAAGATGTTATTGTACTTTTTATACTATTCTGCATCTCTGGACATTTTTTAAAATGTATTGCAAAGGCTTCACCATAAACCAGCATAAGGACTTTTTATTAAGGAGGCAGCAGGCCACAATTATCTGTAGTTTAATGCATCGGGTGTGTTTTGAGGTTACCTGTGCTAAAGATTAGAAGCAAGAATCTTGGGTGTGTACTGTGTACGTATTGTGATCACACTATACGAAACATGCAATAAGCACATCTGTGCAAAAGAAACATCTGTTGGTGAAGACCACATGATCTTGTGAAAAGCTAAAGAACAGCTGTTTCATTAATTGTGATCTTAATTTTTTAGGCTAGACTACTTGGAGAAATCTTTCCAGTTTTTCTCAACTTTTAATGACAATCTGGAAAAACAGTGTTTAATAGCATTTAACCTGCTGGTCTAATTTTCATGTTACATCACAAAACGGCAACCAATATTCAAACCTTTTGGAACAACCTGTTAATACATGACCTCTGAATTTTCATGGTAAGGGTTTTTTTTTTATGTTTTAACTTTGAATCACTTCATATTTAGTAAGAACAACACTGACATGACATTTAAGATGCCAAAATAACATAGCTGAGCATAAAATTTAATGCTATTAGACATAAAGAACCGTTTAATGAGAATTCTTTTTTAAGCTCAAAGCAACGCATTAGGTTAGCAAGTGACCTTCTTCGCTTTGATAATGAGCTGAAGCATCAAAAGGTCCAAAATACACAGTTTAGATGGTTTCCACATTCACCTAACAAGCAGAATATCCCTGGTTTGATCCCGGGAGGAGACACAAATCCTTTCGGGGTTGCATCAGGAAGGGCGCCCGGTGTAAAAATGTGCAAAATCAACCATGCGGTGCCGCCTGCTGTGGTGCCGCCTGCTGTGGTGACCCTGCGTGGATAAGCAAGCAGCTGAAAGTAGCTCCCACTGTAGGCGGGTAGAAATGTAACCTTTAGTTCCCGCATATTTTTTCGTGGCTTCTAATAACGTTGTCACTTCAACGTGGTTTAAGTTTTGAGCAGCCGAGAAATAACTTGAAGGGTTTACTTTAGTCTTTTTCATGAAGTCATTTTTATTACCTAGACAATTTGATTTGGAGTGATTTGTTTATGCCAGAGCAGAGGAGGTGCTTTTTTAATAATCACAGGATACATCAGCACTTCTCAGGTATGCACCGCTTTAAACTCCCAGCCTGTGTGCATGTGTGTACAGTACATGTGTTTAGGCAACCTGTGTAGGTGTATATAATTATATCAGACAGAGAAGAAGAGAAGTGCTAGAGCTAGTGCTGCTGACAATATTATTCTCTCTCCGTTGCTCCTGTTCCCCCTCAGCTGCTTGAGCAAGAGAAGGAGAGAGGAAAAGGTTACACCAGCAAGGGTGGGTATTGAAATTCAAGACCACTTCACCTAGCCCAGGAGTGGCTGTCTGAAGATTAATGAGCTATTTGGGGAGAGTTCAGCTATTTCACATGCACAGGGTCCACATTAGTGAAATAATTAATTTTACAACACTGGGGTGTTGTCACCCCTCAGTAGCGTGCCATGAGCCTATGATAAGCAATCCCTAATTAAACAACACATACACAGGAAAAAAAATGAAAATTTGACATTCAGAGTCTTGGGAGGAAAAACAAGCTTGAGCTAGAGTCAAGCCACAGCCTCTAAGGACACCTTTGCATGAGTTACATTACATACATCAGAATACACTAATTGGATAGATATTGATTTTTCCTGTCTACATCAAGGCTATGCAAAATTCCAAGTGTGCTGGGAATCCGAGGCAAGAATTTGTGATTGTACGGGGGTTGTCCCCATTAGATGCAAATACTTCAAATTACTTCCTTCCAAGCTAATTATTCCAGAACAGAAATGAGTGTAAACTTTATTAGGATAGCAGCTAATGCAGTTAGCAATGAATCATGTTATGCTGTAACATTGGCACATGTCACGGTCTGGGATATTATAGATTGATAGTATGCTATAGTGCTTAAAGGTTTGGATGTGGTGGAAGTGAACTGCTTGAATGACCGAAGTTACTTGAGAAAGCTCAAATCATTATTATCAGAAGACTCAAAGTGTCTAAGTTAATGTATAGTCCACACTTTGAGTCTACGCTAATTTGTGGCATACGAAGCAATAACCTAAGATAGGGGTAATCATTTTTAGTAATGGTTTCATGTATGACTTTGTCAGTCTCTCAGATCGTTGAGGAGGAATTGTGGCCCATTCTTCTCTCTAACTTTGCCTCAGTTCATTGAGATTTGTGGACATTTGCTTATGCAAAGTTCTCTGAAAGTCCCGACTAAGCATGTTTATTCTTTCCATTTTCAGTCATTCTGTTGTAGATTTGTGTTTTTATTAGTATTTGGGATCTTCATCCTGTTTCACATCTAATTTCAGACAAGTTTTATCTGTTCTTGGTCGACTCAATGACTGTAAGGTCTACAAGTACTGTGGCCCAAATCATTATCGCCCCACCACCGTGCTTGACATTTAGTATGAGGTGTTGATGCCCTGTGTGAGATTTTGTCCAAACATACTGCTGCACTTTATTGCCAAACATCTCCGCTTTGGTCTTGTCTGTCCAAAGGACATTGTTTCAGAAGTCTTATGGCTTGTTCAGCTGCATCTTTGCAAACTCAGATTAGATGGACAGCGTTTGTGAACAGCAGTTTTCAGATCTTGCCACAGATTCTGGATTGGATTTAGATCTGGACTTTGACTGGGCCATTCTAACACATGGATATGTTTTGTTTTAAACCATTCCATTGTTGCCCTGGCTTTATGTTTAGGGTCGTTGTCCTGCTGGAAGGTGAACCTCTGGCCCAGTCTCAAGTCTTTTGCAGACTCCAAGAGGTTTTCTTCCAAGATTGCTGTGTATTTGGCTCCATCCATCTTCCCATCAACTCTGACCAGCTTCCCTGTCCCTGCTGAAGAGAAGCACCCCCAGAGCATGATGCTGCCACCACCATATTTGACAGTGGGGATGGTGTGTTCAGAGTGATGTGCAGTGTTAGTTTTCCGCCACACATAGTGTTTTGCATTTTGGCCAAAAAGTTCCATTTTGGTCTCATCTGACCAGAGCACCTTCTTCCACATGTTTGCTGTGTCCCCCACATGGCTTGTGGCAAACTGCAAACGGGACTTCTTATGGTTTCTGTTAACAATGGCTTTCTTCTTGCCACTCTTCCATAAAGGCCAACTTTGTGCAGTGCACGACTAATAGTTGTCCTATGGACAGATTCCCCCACCTGAGCTGTAGATCTCTGCAGCTCGTCCAGAGTCACTATGGGCCTGTTGGCTGCATTTCTGATCAGCGCTCTCCTTGTTCGGCCTGTGAGTTTAGGTGGACGGCCTTGTCTTGGTAGGTTTACAGTAGTGCCATACTCCTTCCATTTCTGAATGATCGCTTGAACAGTGCTCCGTGGGATGTTCAAGGCTTGGGAAATCTTTTTGAAGCCTAGGCCTGCTTTAAATTTCTCAATAACTTTATCCCTGTGTCACGGTCTGCGGAGACAGGCCGTGCGGGGGTGTGTGTGATGGACCCAGGTGCGTACACAAGTGAGTAGACGGGAGTGAACTTAACAGAAAGCGAGCCTTTATTATGGCTGAAGACAAAGTGTACAAACAAAGCAGGGATAGCGTGACTAAACTAGACTATAACTAAACTGGGAAAACTAATACTGTGACAAACTAAGAAGACTCAGAGACTATGACGATAACTGCAAAGACTGACCGTGAAAACATGGAGGTGGGAACACAGACGACGCGACACAGACTGCATGAAACACAGAGACTAAATACACATGAGGGATGATCAGGGGAAGTGGCCACACATGGGAGCACAGCTGACACACATGAACCTAAAGACAGGACAGGAGAAGGGAAACTAAATACACTGACATTGAATACAGCCTTTCAAAGTAAAACAGGAAACATGGAGATTAGACATGACATGAACTAAACATAACCACGCAGACATGACTCATGACAGGTAGACGCACAAACCAGGGAGACTGAGTACAGGGGAAGATGACAGAAACGACAACATGAACTTGGCAACATAAGACACACATAAACACATGAAGGGCAAGGGAGACTTAACACAAGGGTAATATAATTACAAATGAGCTAGAATAACTTAACGAACCTAAACAAACAATAAACATCAAAATAGACTACACAGCAAATCCAGCATGTCCAAATTAACACTGTCAGATTTGATTTCAACTCTTTTAAAGTGTCTATATGGGTCCACACCAGAGAGAGTTAATTTAACTCTTATTGGAGAGTTGGTACGTTAACTCTGATTTAGTGTTAAGTACCAAATCTGTCTGGAGTTGATAATTTAACACTTATTAATGCTAACTAGGTGTTAAGAGTTTACATACTAAATCTCACAGAGTATTCTAGTTTAACTACATAAGAGTTATCTTCTAATTAATTCTAAAAAGTTTGAATTGTACTCTTCTGAACTTCTAGAAATTCCTTTGGAAATAAACATTTATTACAAAGAGGCAATGGTTTTTGAAAAACATTTATTTTGAACTGTGCACTACAATTTCAAAACATTTTCTGAAACATGTAACAATATGGAGCAATGTACATGTTCTCACTTTCATTAGAATATTGTTTATCAAACGGTCTGACATAGGTAAATGCAACAGCATGCTCATTGTTCTTTTCTTCAATACAATATGCATGTCCTCCATTCATCACTTCTGCTCTCCCCCATATTCCACCTTCACAAGCATATCCTGTGTGGAGATTCAATAAAAAATAGTTGTGCACTAATTAATTGCACAAATAATCTGGTAATCAATTGCAGCACAGTAAAAAAAAGAAAAGAAAAAAAAAGAATCATTTTTGAGCTATAATTTGTATTTCCCCAAAAGATTCCAGATATGAATCCAATGCCCATATTTAAAGGCAATATTCTACCCGAACATGTTTGCTAAAATGGTGCTCTCTCAAACAACTGAAGAACACAGACAACAGTTAATGTTGAACTAAATTAAAAACTCAACCTTTTTCATTTTTACCTAAACCGTGTGTACAAAACTCTGGAGGGATCTAAAGGTACAACCCAGTCAGGACATCTGCTACTGCTGTTTGCTCGTTTTTTTGTGGGAGATCGTTTTCAGGCTTGAAGTAGCACCATTATACCAACATTTCACAATCTAGACATTGTTTTAGGTGCATTTAAGTTAACCAAAAACTTGACTGAAAATTCATATGCAAGCTTTTTTTCAAGGCTGTACTATTTGCCCGCAGACAATACATTTCAGCTAGCTAAAACAGATTATTATGCTATCACAGAGCAACGTGGCTAATGCCTTTCACACAGCTTTGTCTCAACTCCAAAAAGCCACAGAAGTAAAAGCTAATAATAATAATTGAAACAATGTCACAAAAAATGACTTACCAAGCATGGCAAACAACTCAAATATGTAGAGCAAAATGTTCTGAAACGGCTTCACTTCAGCTTGGATCGGAATCTGTGGTGCTGGGGGTGGAGTCTGTGAATTTACTCTATTAGTGTCATAGCCCCTCTAGGAGTTCGGAGTTAAGAGGTCAAGAGTTAATGTTTCCATTGTAATACCTCCAGATTTGACATAGAAACACTAATTTTTAACACTCGATTTTAACTACTATCATTTTACACCTCAGAGTTACATTAAAAGAATGTGACTCTACTTAGAGTAAAATTAACTCTACTTTTGCAAGAAGTCTACTAACACCAAAACATTTGACACTTTTGAATTTGCTGTGTACAACTCAAAACACTGGGTCGCATGACCCAGGACCATGACACCCTGACCTGTCTGGTGTCTAAATCCAATCAAGAATCTGTGGCAAGATCTGAAAACTGCTGTTCACAAATGCTGTCCATCTAATCTGACTGAGCTGGAGCTGTTTTGCAAAGAAGAATGGGCAAGGATTTCAGTCTCTAGATGTGCAAAGCTGGTAGAGACATACCCTAAAAGACTGGCAGCTGTAATTGCAGCAAAAGGTGGTTCTCCAAAGTATTGACTCAGGGGGCTGAATAATTACACACACCCCACTTTTCAGTTATTTATTTGTAAAAAATGTTTGGAATCATGTATGATTTTCGTTCCACTTCTCAAGTGTACACCACTTTGTATTGGTCTTTCACGTGGAATTCCAATAAAATTGATTCATGTTTGTGGCTGTAATGTGACAAAATGTGGAAAAGTTCAAGGGGACCGAATACTTTTGCAAGCCACTCTATATGTAGACAGTCCCAGGTATAAATGCCTATCAAATATATGGACACAATATAATTAGCTTTTGAAAAACATCCTCTGCAGTATGGTCATAGTTTATATTTCCTCACACAAGAAGGGAAATGTCAGTTCAGCGTTAACCAACCCAGACTATTAATGCAAACACAAACGCCCCCCTCGAGACCTTTCTTCTTAGGTGCCTGAGCAGTGTTGCTCACCTTTATGAGAAATGAGTGGGTTTTATGCTAATCTTCTCCCACATGTATGGACAATGCAGCTTGACTGTTGTGCATTAATAAATGTTAGCTGTAATTGAGAATCATGTGGTTAGAAAGGTTAGTCCACTCAGCATGGAGTATGCTTGTGACACAATCTACAGAGAAAAGACTTTATTACTTCAAGGTGCACGCATACAGTCGGGGATTTACGAAAAAAAAAGCAAACATGATTTTAATAGTTGTTTACCACGGTTTATAAATTGTAAACAACTACTTGATGGCAAATGGTCAGCATGGGCCCTCAGAGGTGCAGTCATCTAATAAAGGAGCTGCAGTTACTTTATAACCTTAAAATGCCACGTGCAGCACTCTGCAAATACAAAGCAGAATTATTTATAGTCTGCAAATTTTCAGCCTAATGGAATAGTGTATTGGCTGCCCTGGAGGAAAAATATGTGGTAAAGAAGAATTAATTTGTGTGTATAAAATGCCATGGCCATCATATGATTTATGTTTCCACACGTTAGATGCAAAATGGAATAACCACTTTAAAAGCATTTGTTTATTAAACCCTCTGTCACATTATATCATATGCACTACTTGGCTATGCAGCTGACTGTTCTGACTGATTTTTATGTAAATGCAGCTGAGAAAACTCAACCCTTATAGCATTTTTATTTGAATATTGCGACTAAAACATGAACAAATGTGGTTCATTAACTTTTGCAGTGCATTTATACCTACTGGGGAGGTTACCAGTTAATCCGAGCTGCATCCTTAAACTAGAAAGAGAAGCCGGAGCTTCTAAAGGCAATACACGAACATTAAAAACAAAACATTGGCATATTTCAACTTCACGTTCTGGTGCAGCTGGTTACATAGCAGTAATTTAACAGCTTGTTTTTCTTCCCTGGTTTTGCATTTTTAATAATGATGATAAAGCGCCTTGCTGTTTGCTTTATGCCACTTGGTGGGGAAAAGTCTGCTGTAGGCTACTCCGTGTGTGATGGTTGCCCTAGGGTGCAAAAAAACATTATATTTTTACAGACTGGAGTTCTGACAACATGGCTTGTGAAGCTGACTTTTTGGTTGCAAGTACTCGTGCAATACACTGCATGGACAAACTTACTGGGCCACCTACACGTTACACCTATACAGGAGCTGCTCGGCCATGGAAACTCATGCCGTGAAGCTCCTGGCGCATAGGTTTTGAGCTGATGTTAGTGTCAGAGCAGGTTCAAAAATCTGCAGTTATAGAGTTAGCACAGCATTGTAGACTTTTATGGTAAATGGTAAATGGACTGGTTCTTATATAACTCTTTTCTACTCTTCTGAGCACTCAAAGCGCTTTATACAACTTGTGCATTCACCCATTCACACCCATTCGCACAAGCACATTTTTCCTAGGTGCTTTCTAACTGACATTCACACACATTCATACTCCGATGGACGCATCGGAGAGCAATTTGGGGTTAGTATCTTGCCCAAG
Organism: Pelmatolapia mariae; assembly: GCF_036321145.2. NCBI lineage: Eukaryota > Metazoa > Chordata > Actinopteri > Cichliformes > Cichlidae > Pelmatolapia > Pelmatolapia mariae. The sequence goes on from NC_086229.1 coordinate 77,946,783, forward strand.
GATATTTGGCATGCAGACTAGGGGAAGCCAGGAATCGAGCCACCATGCTTCCGATCAGTAGATGACCTGCTCTACCACCTGAGCTACAGCCACCCCACAATGCATTCGGGGGTGGCTGCATTTTATGCACTTGGTGACTCTGCTTTGTAACTAAAGGCTGACTTTAGCTGACTTTTCTCATGGATGTGTGCTTGATTTTATAGTCCCTCTGGCAATGGGGCTGAAAACACCTGAATTCAAAGATTAAGACGTGTGGCCCGATACTTTTGACAGTATAGCGTATTGCTAATCAGTCCGTGTACAAATTTTCATTGCTGTTCAGGCTCTTCTTTCATACATGTCTATATTTACACATGGGCAAAGACAATACTGTTATATGAGAGAAATGGTCCAGTCAGGTCATCGTTCAAAAAGGTTAAAAACCAAAGAAAATGCAAAAACTGACTGCCACCACTGACTGGCTTGTTTTCAGTCATACGTAGTGTATACGTCAAGCTAGGCATTCACACTCACAGCTGTGAAGTCTTGAATCATCAATCACACATACAAATGCCTTGAAGCTAGACTGATCCATTGGGGCTTCCTAAACAAGCAAGAAGCAGCGCAATTAACCATAAATTACCAGACCTGCTTATACAAAAACCATTACACGCTTTTCCTCCTCCCAGCACAGTTCAGTTTTCCCATGGGTGCTCACACTTGCTCAGAGAATCAACAAAAATAACCAAAAAAATGCAGGTTGTACTTGCAGATGTTGTGCTTGACTTCCCCCAGACTGGGGAAAAAATGCACACCCACAAGCACATGGATGCCAAGACTTATGAAAGGAAAGCAGCCATACACATATGCTCATTTAGCAGGTGCCAAAACCGACTAGTAAGTCCAGCAATGAATGGGGTGAAGCAGAGGTATAGACAAATGCTGCAGAGGTTTGCAGCAAATTATTTTTCGCAAGCTTTTGCAGCATTTCACACATTTAGGAGTTTTGGGTGGAGTCCATATTTATGAATTTGCTGGCTTTGAAACTGGTTGCTCTAAAGTTGTGCTTGTCAAACGTGCAGCAGCAGTGGCTGTGGGGGAAAATGACATTGACTTTGAAATGAACGTTTTATGCATCAAACATCATGAATAATTTTACATTTAAAGCCATCTTGATGTGTTTGCTATTTCATGTGCAAAGCAGACTAACCAGAAAATGTAAGACCTCAAAGAGCCCGTTCCTCCTTTGTATTGTCTTTGTCACGGTTTTGCAGTTGCGCTAACGTTAAACATTGAACATCGACGCCTCTGTGTGTGTCATCTGCGGTGTGTGTTGCCTCCACGCCATTATATTTGTAAACTCAAATAAATGTAAAAGGACTGCACATATGCAGAAATTTGGATTGATTCAGCATAACAATGCGCACGCATCAATACCCCCTTTTATCACCAGCCCCGAGAGCTAAACAAGCCTCCCCTGACAGCAAGCCCAACATCCCTCCAAGTTTTGTCGCTTTCCCTCACCAGCTTGCCTGATAGGTAACACAGTCAAAATGGGCAGAAGTAATGGGAGACAACACAAGCGCAGACAGTGCCAAGAGCTCGCGGGTCCTGCATGTAGCGAGCTGTGCCCATGCGACAGATGGATGTAGTCTCTGGACTGATTATTGTGCTCACTGGCCTGTGCTTCAGTGGCCGCGGCAATGAAGGAGTTCACAAAAAAAGCGGGCCAGCTATTTGTTCTGCCTCCAAAACAGGTGCTACACATGTTTGATCCCCTTCATTCCACCGCAGTTTGTATAGGTGAATGATCCAACCAAGCATATCTGACATGAAGGTCAGAGAGACATTATTCCCTACCAGAATGCATAAATGAATCCAAGGCGAGTCAAACTATGTGCATGAATAAATTCATCATGAAACATAATGGTAAAGCAGAAAAGGGTGGAAAGCAAATATGCAGTCAAAGTCAAGGTCAAATTTATTTACAGAGCCTTTCAGCAACACACATTGCTAACTGCTTTACAAAGCAACAAATGACATAAACAGCGTATCAAGTTATACAGGCTGCACACAAGCTTTTTCACTGCTAAGTCTGGTTAATGCATCCCAACTTGATTGATTTTTTTCTTCCGGTTTACCTGCCACAGTGGTCTTGTATTCTATTAGGGTACTATATAAAAAACAGGAAAAATCAATATGCATTCTTCAAGACTGAAGGAGCGCCTCTTCTTGATCCCAGTGTGATGACACAGGAAGCTTCCCGGACAGCCAACCAGGACGCCAGGACTAATGGTCTTCAAAGCCAAGTGACAGTGAGTCTTATCTGCTGTGAGCCGTATTTCCTGTGCCTCCCCAAAGATCTGGCCGGACAGTGTGTGTTATCCCTTCATCCTGATAAACCTCATCTCCCACACACGGATCCTATACAGTATGTCACATCCAGGCTATGAGCTGCAAGCGCTCTACTGCCCCCCCCACACACCCCACACCCACAGCAGCCATGACCGCCATCCTCTCGACAGGGAAAACAAACTTAGTTTTTGTTCCAGAGCCCACCTAATACTCTGCTGACACACATACCCTCCTCCGCTACTCACTCCTCACACTTGTTCTTACATTTTATCCCCTCTTTAAAGATCCCTTCTTCCCCCTTTGAGATTAGTGGTGGGTAAAGATGAAAAATAGCGTTTTCAGTACAGTGACATCTAATCTGTTTGGTGAGCCTTAATTTCCCTCGATGATATAAGTGCTGGTGGGCCACAAGCTCGCGACAGACATAGTTTTGTCAGAGGATGAGTGTGACACCATAAGAGAGCAGACTTTTGCTCATCTTTGATTCCATTTTCTTACCCTCAAACCTTTTTTTTTTTACTCATTACAATTTTATCCGTGCTTGAATATGTAGTTTTCAGATTCTAATGAATGGCTGAAAAGATCTGCTAGAAGTGATTTTTTTTTTGGCAGCGTTTAAGACAATTTTTCATAATCTTTAAAAGCTGTGCATGAAATAAAGATGCCCTAATTCATGTCTAGATCATTGCTGAACTTATTAAGTTGGCTTGATAAGTCCAAGTTTTTGTATAATCAGACCGCTAAAACTGAAGTTTTTTTTACACTAAATTTATTTTAGAATAGAGTTAGTGGAAGGAAAAATTAAGTTTTAAAATTTGTACTTTCTCAATAAACCTGGGCACATTTTTTTTTCCATACTGGCAGCTTGACTTTACAGATGATAATGTGAGTTTTCTGGTAGCCTACCTCAGTCCAGCTAAACTTATAGCCACCTATTGATTTGTGAACCTGGTCGAACCTCATTTGAGTTTCACATTAAATATTTATTTATTTTTAAATCTGATGAGATGGTGGGGTGATACATTATCAGGTAATACTAACTAACTTGGTTTGCAAGGTGCTGCTAGGTGCTCTCTGCTAATTAGTGGTGAGAATATATAAATTAAATACTAGAATACCACAGTTCAAAACAGGAGCAGGACAAGTAGAGGTACAACCAACCACACAACAAGTTGTGCTGCTGAAAATGCTCAAAAATGCATAAACATGAGGTAGAAATCCAGTTTATTCCTAATTAGCTGAGGTCATATTGAACAGCCTGAATAATGCACAACTGTATGGCTATACATGTGTGTCTTTCTGCTGTAAGGTTAGGCATTTTAGCTGGGGATGTATGGGGATTAGATTAAACAGACTGAAATAGCAGTGAGAGAGTCTTCCATTCAGGTCTGTAGGTCTCAGTCACATAGTCCTACAGACCAAACCCTCTAGCAACTCCAGAAAAAAATGCGTATTATCTGTGATTTCTGGAAAAAAAATTATCTCCAGAGCGTTACATCTTTAGTTGGATGGTCACTGGGTAAAAACAGAGATGATGTAGTTAAAATGGTTTAAGATAGACAAGCATTTTGAGCAAAGTTGCTTCCAGCAAGTTCTGCTTGTTCTTTTTATACCTAACTGCTGTCAGTGTGTGTTATTTGTACTAGACAGGCTGATAATGTCACATCATGACCAGCTGAGCATTTTCCTCACAGCTGAAAGAATTTGGGGTCTAGACAGAATCATTTCAGTGCATTCAATTAAACCAGATTAAGGATTGTTTCTCTTTTCTAAAATTACATGCTGGACTTTTATCACTGAGTAGCCTGAGTGTGCAATAAAAAGACTATGAGGTTTCTTTTTGTATGGACAAAATAGGGGCTATTTTTCACTCAACCATGTGTAGTGTGCCTGTGTTGGCGTAATGTGCAAGGGAGATGAGTAACACAGGAGATTCTTATTGGCTTCAACCTCCTCATGCAAAAAGGCTGTCATTTAGGTTTAAATTAAATTAATGTGCTTGACATTTTGACACGGCAGTCAGGTGCCTCGCTCCCATCTGCCCCCGAGAGTCATCGTTCAATTTCGTGAAATCAGAATTATGTTGTCATTTTGCTGCCTTGTCTAAAGATCCATCGCTATCTCCTTGATGTAGCAAGTGCCCACTGCACCTCTTTGGAGAGACAGATTGAGTAATAGATAGATCTCAGGCAGAGAAAGCTGTGGAGGGGGAGATGGGGCAAGGGGTTGACCGGAGAGGTAGTTGAGTGAATCATATCTTCATTTGCTACCACTCTGACATGTGTCACAGTGGAGCCTGCTGCGATTTCATAACAATGAGGACCCGCAGAGTTCACCGGCAGGCGTCTGCGATATCTGCCTGATAAATATACTCGGGGGCTTCGAGGCAGCCATGCAGCAAGCTAAGTTAAAGACCAATGTCACATCAAGTGGTCGCAAAGTGTTATCAGCTCAGCGTGTGATAGGTAATGACAAGAAGGGCTCAATAGAGAGTATGTTACGTATCCCAGTTTCCCCAAAGCTTTAAATACATTTGTTCTCAATATATTTACAGTTGATTTTTAAAGGAACGCGACTCAAAGAGACAGATTTTAATTGAAAATATATTAATACATCTATCTGTCCGTCTGTCTGTCTACACACAGAGTACCGTGCAAAAGTCTTGAGCCACCTCTGAATTCTTTATATTTTGTTAGGAAAATGGGAAATACTTATTGAAACAGGCAAATCAGCCAGGGCATGGCTGATAACAGGTCATTGTGTTTTTGCTATCCAGGTATACTTTTGCTGGCATGTTGTGTGGAGTGAGGACCCAAAGTGCAAACTTGAGACACAGAAATAAAATAAAATATCAACGTCTAAATGCTGGGTTGAAGATGCAGAACCATTTACTGCATTGGCAGTGTGTTTGGGATCATTGTCTCATGCTGAAAAATGACAATCAGATGCTTTGATGGTGTTAGATGGTAAATCAAAATCTGGTGGTACTTTTCTACATTCATAATTCCATCAATTTTGCCAAGATCCCCAAAACAACTGGCTGAAATACAGCGTCAAACCAAACCATGCCAGAGCCTCCACTGTGACTTACAGATGGCTTTAGACACTCACTGTTCTACCTCTCTCCTTACCTCCTCTGTAAATACTGATGACTATTTCAACCCCAAATTTCTAATTTAGACTCAAGATTGGTCATCACTCACTTTCAGTTCAGTTCTTGCATATTTCAGTCTTTTCTGCCTGTTTCCCTTCCTTAAGTATGACTTCTTGACAGCCACCAATACACAGAGATGGTTTCTGATGAGACTTCAGCGAACAGTAGATGGATCAGCTGAGGGCTAGAGGTGTGTCTCAGATCTTGGGTCAGGTCCTCACCCCATCACAGGTCCTGTCGTCTTCTTGTCCTTCTACTTGTTCACTTTCCTCAGATTTCTTAAACACACTAAACACAGTGCTGAGATGTTTCAATTTTTAAGGTAAAAGCTATTTGGGAATCACTTTGTTGGTGCAAAAATACTATCTTATGACAATTAAATTTTATGACAACAAAAACACACACAGTGTCACAGAACACTATACATATATTTGTTATGAAATGCAACATCAGTATTCCAGGCAGAACATGATGGATGGGACTGGATACTTTTTGTTTGTTTTTAAGGAAAGTGCAAAGTTTCTCGGTGTTATGGTCAGTGCTTTTCAGTGCTACATAATAAAGTAATCTTTTGTTTTGCCAATATTTGTTATTTTGATGAAGATAGAGTATGGACAACTGAAAAACATTTCACAGTGATGTAGCTTGAGCCTAGCCCAGTAGGGTGAGAGTCGGGGTTCTGGTTGTTATATGGGTTGGAGCAGAATTAGAAATTCACAAAGGGACAATAATTCTAGGTGGCTGCTTGCACTAACAGTCAAAAAGAACTTAAAGCTTCTCTGTAATTTTAAGTCCTTAATTGTGAGTAAAACTTTCAGTATTACACCAGAAGGATGCAACCTATTTCCTGCGGTGAAACGTCTTGAAACGATGTCAGCAAAGGTGAGAGTGTAATTGCCTGCAATTTTATAGGATAACTCTTCAACATCTCTGTCTGTCAGCCAGGTGGAGACTGATCACTGGGCTCTGATATGGTGCAGCGCATTAACCATGTCAAGCATTTGCACAGAACTGTTCTCCATCACCTCCCTGAGCACTTAGCCCGGGCAGTGGGGGGAGACCTAGTCCATCCCACCCCTGATGGCTGAGACTATTAGCGTGATGCACGGCATCTCATTCCTCATCCTACACGGGAAGGGTGATGGATCCACTCCAGCCCCAGATCCAAATGGGGTTCTCTCGTTTGGAGCAGGAAGGTGAGGAAAGGGGAATGTGTGCAGTTGTGGATGCATGATGGAGAGTTATGAGGCTGAGCCATGTGTAAACGGTGAAGCGGTACCTCCTGTCTGATCACCAGGACTCCAGGTTCAAATCTTTGATGAAGGACAGCAAAAGATTTGATAATTAGGAGTCATGTCACCTCTTCTTCCTCTGCTTTTCTAACAGCCAACATGTTGAGCAATAATGTTTCAATAAGGGCACTATTCATTAAAAACTCTATTCTGATATTTTGCACTGATAGGGAATTGAGCACAGATTAAAAAAAGAGGCAAAAACGAGTGGTAAGAAGTAAAAGCAGACGCGGTCTGAATAAAGGAAACTCTAATGACCACTTTTAGAATTCAAATCGGACTTGTGAAAGGAAAAACATTTTATGCTATTAGATCTTTTCTGCACTGATAAAAATGCAATTAATTTTCTAAATTTTCCTTCTGGTGGGAGAAAGTATTTGTTGATAGTTCATCACCAAAGTAAAAATTAAAAAGAAATTAAAAAAAACAACCTTGTTAACAGCAAAACATGCACCTTTCAGCTCAAATCCTCTGTGATAATGGAATAGAAAACCTGCTTACTGTACATACTCAGCTATCAAGACATCCTCATAAACACACACACACACACATGCAGGCACATGCACATGCTGCATGCAGCATAATGAATAATCACAAAGTCATAATTACCTTCTAACAACCTTTTTCTCACTACAGTGCATCTTTGTGATTGAAGTCCACCCACATTGAGTTAATTGCATTTATTCCCCGATGCCACAAATATGCAATTAAAATGCAGGCATTACACCCAGCCCTGCAAAATCATCAATACAGTTTGCAGTTAAAAATAGAGCCGCGGCTTGACTCTAAAGAGCGAGCTGAGATTTGTTTTGGGCTCTCTACCTGTTCTGTTTTCAATTATTTTCAGTTTACCTCAATGGAAAACAGATTGCGTTTATTATACTGTGACATTAACTTATTGACGATTGGGAAAATATTATATGCAGCAATATTATGTGCAGTAAAAGTAGGGGGAAAAAAGTTTTTTAAGCTGAATACACAAAAAAATTTGTCTGATCATATCAGCTTTTGACATCGACAGACGGTTAACGTTTTTTAACTACTTCAACAGACAAAAAGACTAAAGTTGAAGTGAAAATTGGCAGTAAACTAACTCTGTGTAAAAACACATTAAGACTGATGCTGTAAGGTTGATAACTACATGCCTATTCAACCAGATATCACAGCAAACATAACAGGCATGCTGCTCCATTGTGTCCATTTCACCCTTTGCCTCTCGTAAGTGTGAACTGGACGCATGTGAAAAGTTGTGTAAGCTTCAGTACCAGCAGAGGGAGATATTTATATAACAACATGAAAATAATTATGGGAAGTGTTTGAAGAGACATACCTTCCTTGGTCACTAGAGACTTGCAGGCTTTAACAATATTACATGCCATTCCATCCATCCATTCGCTTCTGCTTATCCTTTCCAGGGTCGCGGGGGGCGCTGGAGCCTATCCCAGCTGTCACAGGGCGAGAGGCAGGGTACACACTGGACAGGTCGCCAGTCTGTCGCAGGGCTAACACACAGAGACAGACAACCATTCGCACTCACATTCACTCCCGCATTCACACCTATGGGCAATTTGGATTAACCAATTAACCTATCCCCACAAGCTGCATGTCTTTGGACTGTGGGAGGAAGCCGGAATACCCGGAGGGAACCCACGCAAACACGGGGAGAACATGCAAACTCCACACAGAAAGACCCCAGCCTGATCGTGGAATTGAACTCAGGACCTTCTTGCTGTGCGGTGCGGCAACAGTGCTAACCACCGTGCCCAATATTATGTGAATATATATAAATATATTAGATATTATAGTGCTTAAACTTCAGAATGTGTGTCCATTTCACGCTCATTTTACGTCCACATGGTGGGCTGGCATGTCTATTACATGCTTTGCTGTTGTGACTGGGTTGGCCTATTGCACACTGAACAATAACTAGCTGCCGCTACATGACACATGTATGACATCATAATTAGAAATCACTGTGTTTTGTAGGAACTACCTCTCAAAAAAAAAAACAGTGACTTTGTGTGTGGTCCAAGCTTTTTAGGGCTCTTTCTGTGGGAAGTGCCCACTACAGAGCACTTCTGAACAGCTCAGAATGACTGCTGGGACGGTTTGCCAAGAACTATTTTTCAAAACCACCAGCCTATCAGAAGGACGTCAGGTATCAGCAGAGTGCTAGTGTCTGTAACAGCAACTTTAATGATGGGAAATTTCCCATGGAGAATTGAAAGATTTCTCCAAATCTGGGATCAATTTTATCTTGTAGAGATAAAATTGCCTCGCCTCGTTGTTGGAATTGACATCAAGGCTAAAGCTGTTGTGAATTTATTGCCATGTTATAAGTCCAGTGGATCCAAAATGGAAATACAAAGACTGAAAGTGCTGATTGAGGTGCCATTCCTGAAAGTATTAGCAGTTACTGCAGTGAAAGGGAACAAACTTTATAATTCCTGCTTAGTATTACTGAAAATGAGAAAAAAGGCAACCATTTTGGCTCCAGAGGGAGCTGATAAATTCAGACATATCTAATAATTGTTAGTTTCCAGTGACAGTTGCACGTTTGAAAGTAGAAAAAAAGAAATCTTGGTGAGAATTAAAGAAGAGAAGAATTAAAAAGTGAGCTTACCTGAAAGCTGAACCACTGCATCTGCTCACTGCAGACCCTGGAGGTATATTTTATTCACATCTCAAAGGTGTTTATTAAATTATTTTTATTTATTTATATTTTTATCATTACCGTATTTTAGAACTTTGTAAATTAACTTGTTATTAATGATTTTCATATCATTGGTTTCTATTTCTCCTGTTGTTAGTGTTTTTTAGTGTCCTAGGGGAGCCCAGTCAAAAGCACCCATTTCCACAGATGCAGGTTTAATAGATTTAAGTATTTATTCAGTTAATGTTTGCCATGGGTCCAAAGTTAAAGTATCACACTGTATGAAGGGAGGTAGGAGCACTCTATTAGTTTTTTTAAAGAAGTTAAACTCAGACGCCATCACTGCCTTTGTGACCTGGATGGGGAACTTCCCGCACTAGAAGTTATGATAGAGCACTGGAGATGTTGCCAGATCTACCTGAGACTACAGGAGCATGCCATGGTCATTTCACGGGCAGAGCTGATGGCGTCACACTGTAAGCCCCAATCAGAGCAGAGATGACCCTCTTGGGAGTGAGGAAAACTCCACCTGCTGACTGTTCGATGCTCAGCTAAAATAATTGCTAGAAATGTGTCTTACCTTTGACCCCAACACACAGACAGGAAGATAGAAACTGGTCCTCCTGTCACATTCTGGCATGCACTGAGCATACTGTGCTGTAACTCCATGTGGTGAGTGTTTAGTTTTAGTTCTTTTTAGTTATTTCTGGACCCTGACAGTTGGGATTGCATTGCCGACATCAAGTCAATATCATGGCCAACAATAAGGTCTTCTCAAGATTTCATCTAACTTTTTGCAGATGATGTAATTCTGTTGACTTCCATGACTTCCATCTTAAATGGGGGGAGTTTGCAGATGAGTGGGAAGCGGTTGGAATTAGCACCTCCAAGTGTGAGGCCATGATTCTCAGCTGGAACAGGGTGGAGTGCACGCTCTGGGTATGGACTGAGTTGCTGCCCCAAATGGAGGAGTTTAAGTATCTTGGGCTCTTGTTGTTGAGTGAGGAGAGAGAAGAGTGGGAGACTGACAGATGGTTTGGTGTAGTCTTGGCAGTGATGTGGACACTGTACCACTCTATTGTAGTTTTATGGTGAAGAGACTTGAGCTTGAAAGTAAAGCTGTTGATTTACTAGCTAATCTACCCTACCCAACCCTACCTACCCTCCCCGTATCACAATCTCTTGGGAGTGATGGAAAGAATAAGATCACAGATGCGAGCAGCAGAAATGTGCTTCTTCTGAAGGGCCTCTGTGCTTAGTGTTGGAAATAGGGCGAGGAGCTTGGTCATTTGGAAGAAGCTCAGAGTAGACCCAGTATTCCTCCACAACAAAAGGGCCCAGCTGGGTCGGAACAGGATGCCTCCCGGAGGCCCCCTAGGTGAGGCGTTGGAATGGAGGCCCTTGGACAGACCTAGGACATGCTTAAAAGATTGTGTCTCTGGACTTGCGTGTTACTTTATACTGAGGTCAAAGTGACCCCAGTTATGTTCATCATAAAAAACCAACACAAATAATTTGCAGAGTAGGAGTGAAAGGGTGGTAAATAATTAATTAATATTGTGGAATATATTTGGGATAAAAGCTACAAGTTGTCTTTAGGAAAATGCATTCATAAAATATGCAAAGTATTAGTAACCCTTAGATTACATTAATTACATAAATGATGCTGTGTGGAGAAGAAATAATGTCTGATGTTTTTGATATTTTTCTAATATATTTTGATAAATTATTCCAGGAGTCCCCAGGGACACCGGTTGGTGGTTTGTTAGTAGGATGAGGGTGGAAGTGGGTTTAGAGCTTAATGGTTGGTGGTGTGATACAAGTAGGCGGCTAATCAGCAGGGGACTATAATAATTTGAAGAATCTTGGTGTTAGAACAATAGCAGAGATGAAGAATAGTTTGGCTGGAATTTCATCAAGGCTACATGCATTAAATAGTAGTTGTAGCAAAATAAGTCTTCGAGGAGAAATATATGATAAAAGCTGCTCCACTTTGTTGTTCCGGTCACATTTCACATAGAGTAATAAAGATTTGCAGTACAGTGTGAGAAATTTAATTAATGTACCAATCTACAAAAGGATGTGACCTAACAGATCCTCACCCCAGTGAAGCATTGAACAAAACCCTAACCCTAACCATGAACAAAGGACACAGGAGGCAGAGAGTAGACCGTGAAAACCAAGAAATGAAAATTGAAACAGGAACTGGCAGAATAGAAACCCCAAACAAGTAACTAGCTTTAGTTAACCAAATAACAAGTCTTTAGAAGGAAGCTGGAGTACCTAAAGGCAACCCAACCGGCCTCAGGGAGAACATACAAACTCTACGCAGAAAGGTGCAAGCCAGTGTGCAGGTTTGAGCCAAGAATCTCCTACTAGAAGGCAACAGGACCAACCATTGTAGTCTTCCAGTCACGTTTGTGTGACTATACTGGAGAATTAGACTGACAAAGATTTTGTGCACATGCAATAGGTACAGTATGTTTGGATTTGTATCTGCATCTGTTTGTATGTACTTTGTACAGCAGACATCATGAGTAGAGAGGCAGAAACTCTTAATAATGCAGCTCATTGAGCAGGTTGACGCCGTCTCCATTTGTGCAGGCAGGTTTGGAGAAATGCTGATGATGCAATGTGCTGACCCAAATTCTCAACCTGCTCCCAGCAGACTGTGCCAGCTGGGGCAATTTCTGTCTCACTTGCTTTCTACCTCTGTCTCTTTCATAAACCTTTACCCCTCCTTTTATTTCTTTCTCTGACTGTTTAAAAAAAACAAGGCTCAGTGGTGTAACTTCTTTCTTTATTGTCCTGTTTTTGCTCTACTCTCTGCCTCCTTAAAAGTGATTCTCTGTGTGCGAGACAATCACACTCACAAGCCCTTAGTGTCTTCTTTCTAGTCTCATTTTTCTCACAATACCCAGTGTAGCCTGGCCTGAAAAATGCCTATTGAGTGAATGATATGTCATTGAGTTAGCCAGGAATCAAAAGCAAAGACGCTCACTCATGTAGCGCAAAAGCATTGGAGACATAAAGGCTGATGAAACCTCTCACCACTGGCTGACAGGGGGGAAAATTGTGCAGAAAATGTATCACAGATAAAATAAGAGAAGCCTTTTGATCAGCTACACAAGATAACGTCAACCAACACGCTGCTCAACCGTGCTCTCATGCTGGTTAACTACAAAAGTACCAGATGACCAATTTCTCGCTCGTTGCTCTCACTAGACAGGCAGATCAAAAAATAAAAAGAAAAAAAGGAGGCTACAAAACACTCAAGCCTTTTATAACACCAGTGTGTGCCCAGGGGAACTGCTGTAGCTGTAGCTGTATCCACACACACACACACACACACACACACACACACACACACACACACACACACACACACACACACACACACACACAATGTAATACCTGCAGTGTCACGTTATATGACAGCCATTGTACCAGTGGTGATGATACTGGTAACAGAACCAGACTTGGGACCAGAAGGTCCTTTGTTACAATCTCTGAAGCTCCTGGTAAAATTATGGGCAGAAAGAAAGCTGGACTTTTGGGAGGTGAGTAATTTATGTAATTTGTCAAAAGCTATTGATACCAATTCCAGAGTCAGCAAAATAGTCCAAGTCAAGTGATAACTCACGGACAACAAGGGTCAGTCCAGGGTTCAATAAAACCAAACACATAGGAGTCAACTGGGAAGTTAGACAAGGTCAGATCAAATAAGTCATTTGAGATTCTGGTGGTAACAGGATATACATGGTAATAAAATAATCATCTTTTTAATTAAGAAATTATGCTGCAACTGTCCTTTCAGCAACCAGTGTAGTCCAGCATGAGTCTGCCAATAGCTCTTCACAGTGAAAGCTATAGTTGATTATTTTAATAGGCAGTAGCTTTACGAGATGGACATAGCCACTTTGCATCCATCCACTATTCTGTGCACCATTTTCAGACCTCTGAGGTTTGGCATTTTGTTTGACACAGTCAGGTTTTTTGGAGCTAGACCATAAGGTAGAGCATAAGCTAGCCAAACTATGTGAGCTAGCTTGGCTAGCACGATGCATACACTACATGGGTGGATTGCACAAAGATGGAGAGCAAATTAGTGCAAATATAAGGGAAAATAATAACCAAACACTCACTGGATGCTCTATTAGTACAATTAACTGTGCATACATCTTTATAGTAATTATTTCTTTTGTTTTTGTTTAAAGTACAAAAGATCCAGTACAGTCAAAAGGTCCAGTTAGACAACTGAATTAGGTTCGATTAAAGACAGAAGATGGAATAGCCAGTGCTGATTAAATGGGTGGGATGCAAAATTTAGAGAATTTACAGATTTTATTTTTATTTTTTTCCCCACCAGGCTTAAAACAGTTTTATCATAATGTTGGTTGCAATGCTGGGAATGTGCTCCTTGTAGACAGGCCACAGTTCTTGACACTTTCAGCCCTGGAGTTGTCACTTTGTTGCCCTCACGAGGAGTTCAAGGTGCCCTAAAGTGACTTCTCACTTCCTCAAACAGCTCAGTGTCCGTGCTCCTTCTTTTTCTCTGAAACATCTCAAAGTGGTCTGCTTGGAGAATTTACATGACTATTCTTGATTTTCTCCTTGGCATGTTTAATTACAGACTACCTGCCCCTGCTTCATAAATGTCCACCCAATCGCATGCATTCGTACGAGGAATGTTAACACATGTAGTTCGTCGTGCGACCAAGACACTGCATAAACACTACCAAGATCCTATGGTACAATGTGCCATAAGATCAGTCATCACAGTGTCACCGTTCAGTAATAGAGTTGACATAACAGTTATATAAATGAAAACCATTGAAATTGCTACTTCTAAGTGTAGGTAAGTGTGGTAACACGAATGTATAGCAAGATTTTTAAAGAAAGGGCAAGTTCAACTCTGTTCAATCATCTTTTCTTTGATAAAAGAAAAAGCCTCACATTATTCAATCTTGTTTTTCTCCTTGTTTGAAATGGTGAGACGAGGCATGAATGCCCCGCGCCACTGAGAGTTCTAAAAGCAAAAAAAAAAAACCCTGAGCTTTTCGAACAGAAAGCAAGATTCAGGTTGTTCATATCGAACGGCACATTGGCTCCATGTGAAGAAGGGAAAGAAGGAAATTGACAGCTAATGGTTCATCCACTGCCTCTTTTGACTGCATTTTCATAATGAACACTGGTTACATTGCATGCTCAGATTGCAAATGTGATGCGGCGGTGTTCGTGTCCCTCGGTGATAGGACACAGAGTACGGAAAATGTATCACTGTCAGAATATCAAAATTCAAATTATACAGCAGAGATAATTCTGTGTAACTATAGCAGTTCTAAAACTTGAATCCTTTCTGTGGCTGGATCAGTTTGGTTTTTAGCGAGGGGGCTTATGCGTATAATTACACAGTCACACTTATTTTCTGCATGACAGCATTCCTGCCATAATAGCTTCTGTTTTCAGGAGGAAAAAGAAGAATGAGTATCAGGTAAATTGCAATTCTCTCACCGTGTTTTTTTTCCACTAAGCCTGTGTCCAAAATTACTTTTCTGTGTCTTTTTCTGACGAGAATGATTGTATATCCAAAATGGGGAATGCTAAAAGCGCCAGTTAATATGGGATAGATGAGAAGGCGAGGTAGATCTATTTCCTTGTAATGCTCAATGCTGGATGCTGCTATAAATTATTTTTCATGGACCTCTTGACTGCTTCTGACTACTCTGTCTGCTGACTGTCTGCCACCATAAACAGCTGCATTAACAAAGAATTATTTCAGCATGCTGCATTTAAAATCTTCATTTGCATATTTAGTAGCATTGGTAATGTCCCGCTACCTCACTTATTAAGTAATTGTTGATTTTTATCCTTTCTTTTCATCCTTCCGGATGACATTTGTGGACACTGGCTGCAGAGCTCAAGTTTCTATAGCGTTAACGAGTTAAAGGAAAGGTCACTGACGGCAAAATGTCTTCTCTTGCTTGGCCTGCATATTCTCTCTAACTAGAGGGGCAGAGGGCAGTATTAACGCATTCATTAAGAGGTCGCGGTTTACACTTATTATTCCATTATCGACCTTGATCTGAAATTTGCATCATGCTTTCTTCTTTATTCAGTGGCGAATCGATGTGCGCTAGCCCGTTAAGTTTTAAAATCAGTGATTGACGTTGATAAATGGAGGTGTCAGTAGAACGCTGAAGACAAAGACGGAGCAGGGTGGATGAAAAGGTATGGAGGGACACATTGGGGAAAAAGGAAAAATCATTATACCGAAGAGAGAAATTATTAGAGGTGGCGAATTTTACAGGAAGGAGAAATAGAAAAAAAGTATTTGGAGGAAGAGGTTGATGTTCAGACACCCTATTAGACAGCCCTTCATCCCTTAACCCCCAGCCAAGAGTATAGCAAGATGAGAGGTGGAAGAATGTACTTTAGAAGGGCTGAACCTTTATTATTTTAAGAAGGAACAAAATATTGAAGCAGAGAGGGGAAGTTCTAGGGATAAATAAGGCTCCAAGGCTAATCTTTTTAAACAGGGAAAAGACTTAAGTCAGTCACATGAGAAGATGTTGAAATATGGAGGTGAAACAGTCGGTTTTTTTGTTGTTGTTGTTTTTTATTCTTGACCTCTGTAGCCAAGCTTTCGTTCATGTGAGACAAAGCTTAAAAGATTCAGGCTAGAGAATCTCAACACAATGCCCTGTGCCAAACAATGAAGATTTTACCCTCTAACTCTGTTGCTTCAGTTAGATTGAATCCGCACCGGAATATGAAGGTCAGGTGCTGCGCTACGTACATGCTCAATCTCCATGGCCATTAGTGCTTACTTATAAAGCCATTAATGTCCATTATCATAATTACTTTTGCAAACTCACACGAGCTTCTGCTGCTGAGTGAAATCTACAAAAGTTGCAGCACAACAGTCCCTCAGAATTCTCTCTGCCAGCCATTAGAGTGCTTTTCCTGCCTTGCAGTCATCCATTGTCTTCTGCTCTTCCACCTGACTGCGCCCACCTTCTTCCTGTTTTTTTCCCCCTTTTTTTTTTTTAAATACAACCTGCAGCCGCCTCTTGCATATGTTTGCTCGCTATGAAAAGGTGTGCCATTAATATGCTAGTGCATGTCATGAATTACTCATGCAGCCCCCCCTTGCCAATGCAGTCTATGTCAAGTTCAGTAAGTGCACGACAGAAGGAGGACTTTTGGCGGGCTGCACCGATGTACCTCCCTGCCGACTGTTGAGCAAGCAGGGCTGTTGTTCCCCTTAAGGGGGCAATACGTCCCCGTTCCATACCTGCAACTCAGCTCCCACAGGGATGCAGTTTCCTACACAGCACATTCCTTCCTGAGGCTGAGGAGAACTCACAAATAGAACTTTTCAAGATCTGTCATCAGGACAAATGTGGACCGTATATATGGTGCGTTTTTCATCTCCTTCCATATGTGCAAAAGAGTCTCCTTCTGTACATTCAATCCCTCCTAGACCTCATTAGTGAATGACTCTCTAGTGACAGTATGTCTCACATTTCTTGCCCATGATAGACATCCAAGAGCACTATTTTTCTTTCCCTTGAGTGAGTTTTCTTTTTTCCAGCTGGCGAATTCACCGAGCGCCGTGGTACTTAGGGTCAAAGGTTGATAACGGCCAACAATCCAATTTCACAGCGCCTGCCTCTGACAGACACCGTGTGATCTTGGGTGGGACCCCTCCCAATCCCCTCTCTGCATATCCTCAAGAACACTCTGAACTTAATCAAACTTTAATTAGCCCTCTGCTTTGGTGATAATTGTCAGTCCAGGCAGGGCCAGAACTCTGCTACTCCAAGATGCAGTCTCTATGTATCCAAGGCTAATCGTGACGAGAGAGATGTGGAGCCATTGGCCATAATCTGCTTGAAAACCAGATGAGACCTCTGTGCAAGTCCTTGGTCTATATCACATTTTTTCAGTTTGTCTTCAGCTGCATTCAGAGCAGTAAAATGAACCAAGTGATAAGCAGATTGAAAAAATAAGGGAAATTATGAGTCTCCATTGGCCTGTGAGGCAAGTCAAATCAGAGAAGGTTTACATAAAACTTTTTTTCTTTTTTCTTTTTTACCGAATCCAGTCCTTCCAGAATAGTAAAGGTTTAAAAAAAATCATTATCTGGTGGAGTGATTATCACCAGTTATTGTCAAAGCCTGCATTGAATGCTGTAAAGCTTTGGGTCTTTATTTCACATGTGTCTGACTGGGCTAAACAAAAGCCAAAAAAAAAACCCACCCACATTTCAGTGGGTACCTTCATCTCACTGGAGGTTCAGGGCTAAACGAATTGAGAGTTTCTCAATATAAGACCGGAGTAAAGGAATCACAAGGAAAAAGCTGACCTATGTCGTTGATGTGTGTGCAGTATTGAGCAGTAGTCAGAAATATGATACATGGTTATGTTTTTAGACCCAAAAAAGTAATAAAAAACAATTATGGTCTAAGACTCTTTGACCTGATGGAGAAAATCCATGCCAACCCAATCTTGTTGTACGTGCTATGATCTTCTGAATTGAATGCCCTGTGAAATGAAATCAATGGAGTTACTCACTCCAGAGCCACATCAATCTGCTGAGATTGTGGTGCATGTGGATATAGAGGCATACTGTTCCCCCTAAGACGACTTGGGTCAATAGCGATAATGTAAAAAATTTGAGGATAGCAACAGGGCACATTCGCCCCTCAGGCTATGACACATTTCAAGTCTGTCTTTAGTTAACAGTGGTGGGTGGAAAAGTGCAAGCACTTCCATTGGGGGAAGAAGAAGAAGAAGAAAAAACAACTGAACAAAATCATTCAGTGGTGACAGTAATGTTGAATACAGGATGAGGTAATTGTTTCTGCAGAGACATGAAGAAATAAGACAAAGCAAACAGAAAAGTTTTTGCACAGAGCATCTGCAGAAATATTCCTCTTCCTGTTTTGAACTATTTGTCTAGAAGTACGTAGTAGTAATAAACTTGCATGCATTTAACTATATTTTATAAAGACATTTTATAGCATAGCTTAGGTTGGCTGTAGTTTAGAATTATTAGTCTGCTCTATTAGTCTGCATGTTAAGGTGTTCTTTGGAGACCCCGAGTTACCCCTGATGCATCTTTTGGAAAATAACCGTGTGAATGTTTGGTTAAAAGCACTTGGTCATAGAAAAGGATGCTTGTATAGAAGTATGGGTGAATGAGGCTTGTAGTGAGAAAGCAATTAAAAAGCTATATATAAATACTGGTCCATATACTATTCTTATGATATTGAAACCATTGCTTGTGCTTATTAGCCTGATGTGAATATAGTTGTAATTCATGTTATGATGAAAACTATGTTTTATTTAAGACATGAGCTTCAGTCTAAAAATAAATAGTAAATGGACAGGTACGTACCATACGTAGCGCCTTTCTACTCAAACTGCTTTCCTACTACAATCACTACACCCAATCACACACACATTCATAGAGTGTTTTTATTTATGCCAGTGTGCTTTCTAACATTCATACACACTCAGTCAGCTACATCAGGGCCATCTTTTCGTTCAATATTTTGCCTAAAGCTGCTTTGGCAAGTGGACTGAAGGAGTCAGGAATTGATCCACAGTAGATGATCCACTCTGCCACCTGAGCCAAAGCTGCCAAAATGCAACCAGACATAGGGTCCGACTGGGAAGATTGGGAGATGAATGGTACTCAGGGGAACCAAGCCAGTAAAGCAAGACTGAATATTAGCTTTGATGCAGAGGACTAGACCACTACATTTTCAGTTTCAGAGGATGCCTTGCATTAGAGCCCACATCTGTGCTTCAAGACAGAGAGAACCTGGCCTGCAGTAATAACTTACCTTAGTGACCCATTAGTGAAAGACACCAATAAGAAGATTTGAACAACTTGAACAAACAAAGGCAAGAAATGGATGTTAGGCCAAGGCCATTTTTTTTTTTTTTTGTTAAAAAAAAAATGTCAGCTTCCACCCTCTGTGTCTCTGCGAGATGCAGAAAAGGTGAAAAGCAGATGGCATGTGCATATGTACTTTGCACTGTTAAGCATGGAGGAGGAGGTGTGATGGGACTTGTGACACTGTTGGCCATAATTCACATTTCAAGGCAATATATACCCTCATGACTGCCACAGCATCCAGCAGGAAAACATCCTCCCATCTGGTTTGTGTGTAATAGTAGATTTATTTCTCTTAATTCACAGAAAAAAGGCACAATTGATCAGAACAGGAAGTGAGTACTGAAAGTCAACAGAGGTGCACGAGGATCTGGAACTGAATTTGACTTCACACTAACTTGATGGCTTTACACTTGGAGAAAGAGCATCGAGACTGATCTACTTCTTGTCTCATAAGTCCTTCTGCATCATGCAAGCTTTGAGTTTTACATCAGACTTTTCTTTCTGGATTAATGTTGAATTTATCGGTACAAGTTATTTCAGTTCCAGCCCTGATACAGCTGCAATAATGTTAAGCTCTTTTAAAGGTTCAAAGTATCGCTGTGCTTTTGGCTTATCCCCTTCTCTTAGATATAACCATTTTTCAGTTGTCATATCAGGGGCAAAAAATAGAACAAAGGAGACTCAAACACTAATCAATTTTCTCCACAATATGTGTTTTTATATAATAGCAGAATCAGCAGTTCCCAGATGAGAGAAGAGATGCTCAGTGCATCATGGGAGGTGCCTAAGACGCTTCCCCCATAGCAATACAACTATGGGATGGCTAAGAGTAACTAGAGTTAGCCCTAACTGTAAGCATTATCAAAATCAAAATTTTTAAGCCTAGTTTTAAAAGTAGAGAGGATGTCTGCCTCCCAAATCCAAAATGTGAGCTGGTTTCACAGGAGAAGAGCGTGATAGCTGAAGGCTCTGCCTCCCATTCTTATTTTGGAAACTGTAAGAACCACGAGTAAGCCTGCACTCTCTGAGCAAAGTACTCTATTGGGATAATGGGTACTAAGAGGTCTTTAAGATATGATAGAGCTTTGTCATTAAGGGCTTTGTATGTGAGGAGAAGGATTTTAAATTCTTTTTTCTGGCTTTCTAGGGAGACAATAAAGAGGAGCTAATATAGGAGAAATATAATCTCTCGTCCTAGTTTCTATCAGTGCTCTCTCTTTCTCGAGCGATATGTATCAAGCACACATGTTCTGACTTTGATCCGTTTAACTAAATGACAGATATTTAACTGTTTCTGCTTGTGACGCACTGAAACTTTTTGGTCTTTCATATTGTTTTTGGCGTCATTGTCTCTCAATGCCAGCTCGAGGGACTCTTGAGAGTACATCTTTTCACTATATTTCTGCAGATGCTGCCCTTGTCTCTTATCAGAACTGAATATGTAAGCGTACTGAATATGTTAGAGTTAATATATGTGCTTGCTGTGGTTTAACTAATCTGGGGAGAAAAAGTTCAGGTCTGATGGAACTTTTTGGAGCACAATGAGCCGTTGTCTGTTTGGCACAGTTTGTGTTGTGGGCCTCAAGGACAGCCAAACTGTTCTTTGATAGAAAACGTATCATGTTAGCCCATCTGGAGCCTGATAATAGGACTGAGATGTGGGTGGCCATGCCTGTTGTAAGGTATGTTCACTCCTTTTCCAAGAGATGTTCTGCGATTAATGAATCTACATTTTTTGCTTTTTATTTGAATCTCCTGAACAATTATTGTTGTGCAAGGGCATATTTCATCATAAGTTCCACAACATTTGCTGTAGACAGCTGTAGAACTTTGCATGACTCTTATTGAAAGTGAATCATAATGTCGACGGGCTGTCAGGCTGTCAGACATTATGTACATTGGCTGGTGTTTTATGTGTGCATGTTGTGTTTGTGTGTTTATCTACCCAAGGTCCATTACTCCAGGGATCCCGCTGCACTGATTTATGATAGGATTTTTGAAGTTCCACAGTAGAGCGCAACAAACTCACCTCCCGAAGGCGTAGCATTAGCATTCAAGGATACATGTTCCCAGTTTAGCACAGACTGGGTAAACTTGTTTCCCTGCTGGCCTAGTAAAAAGCTGGCATTAAAAAAAGGAAAAAACCTTTGAAGTACATGCTTCACGGACTCGTCAATAACTGGTATTGACCCTTCCCACTTTTATTTAACAAGGTTCCCATTCCTAAGGCTTGGTTAGCTAGACACTCATTGCTATGCTAGCAGTGCTGCAGTATGCTGTCATACTGCTGATGCAAAGTATTTCTAAGTTGATTACACCTCTGGGATTAGCTCAAATGCAAATGCAGCTGTGTGAGTTAAGAATGCTGGAGAAGTGGGGAAAAGACTTATAAAGACTCATGATCATTTTCACAAATGTAAGTCTCCCTTAGTGTACATATTACACAATACATGGTTTTAAATACGTCATGCTTAAACTGCATGCTAAGAAAAAAACAAAAGAACATGACATATATTTATAAAGCCTTTTTATGTTCAAAAAGTGTCTTTTAATATAAGATCAAAATATAGTACCTCCCACGCATACCTAACAATGGAGAGCTTTCGATTCATGCATGTAAATTGCATGTGAATACTGGCATCTGTGAGAATCCGGCTTCCTTGAAAAGCCTGGGAAACATTATGTGGAAAGAAACCACACAAAGCACAGCGAGATTAACGCGTGGCAAATAAGTCCCCTGTCTTATAATTAGCCTGTGGATGAATGTGTTATCAGCCATTCTGGATCGATCTTCATGAAAGCATCAGGAAGATGCGGCATCTTTGCACATCCATGAAATTCCCCAACTGTACGCTCAGGTGTTTTACCTTACTAAATGAATCCAATTTTGACTTTGCAAACAGCGGATTATCACAGATGTGAAGGTCAGCGCAACACAGCTGGTTGATTTAATCTGTCTTGCACAGGTGCTGTTCCATTTGTGTGTTGGGTCAGAGATTTAGCAGGTAAAAGGTACAGTTCACTCAACTGTGCCACGGCTTGCTGAAGCACTGTCAGGAGGGTAGAAATTAAAGCCTAATTTTATGAACTCTTCCCCTCCAAAACAGCTTGATGCATCAGTGCCATGACACATGTGCTCCTTTCCTCTCAACCTTTCAGTGACCAACGTGTTTAGACTTGAGCTGATAATTTTCCTGTATCTGGCGAGCTTGCCAAATATTTGTTTTAAAAATTATAACGAAATATACTTTGACACTGTCCTGACCTGCTTTTTGATGCTTCGCCTTAATTTGGTGCCCCAAATTAAAATAATATTTTTCACTAATTTCTGTTTAGATTTAAAACTCTAATATAGGGCAGATATTAATTTTAGAGGTGTTGCGGTGATGTTTTCACCCAAAATACATAACTAAAAATGTGTGTCGCTGTGAGCCTATTCACATCTGCTCCATGGAGCTATATACTGTATTGTGCAAAAGTCTTGAACCACCTTGTTTCTTCATATTTTGCTGGGAAAATTTGAAATGTGGAAATATACATTGAAATACAATACAGTATATAAAGCAAACGCAGAAGTTGTACAATCCTTATAAGCTTGAAAGTTAACAATTGGGTTAAACAACTTTTTTCTTCAACACATCTCTCTTATAGGCAGCTTTCTTGTAATTTCTTTAAGTAGTCTTCAGGAATAGTTCTCCAAGCTACTTAAAGGTCACTCAAAGCTCTTCTTTAGATGTTTCTGCCTTTTGTTCTGTTCTCTGTCAGGATGATCCCACACTGCTGGAATAATGTTAAGGTCTGGGCTCTTGGGAAGCCAATCTATAAGTGATAGTGTTCCATTGTATATTTTTGCAGGTATACTTTGTTGTGCTGAAAAGCCGTTGACTATCAGACAGTCGCAGATGGTATTGCATCATGGATTGAAATCTGATTGTGCTTTTCTGGCTTCATAACTCCTTCAATTCTGACAAGATCCCCAAGAAAACTGGATCAAGTGCCGCCCCGAACCATGACAGAGCCTCCAACAGTAGATAGATTAACAGGGGGGCCAGATGCATCTCTCAGGTCCCGTTCTTAGAAACACTCCACAAGTAGAAAGGAAATGATAAATTCATAGTAAGGCAAAAGAAAACTAAGAAATCCAACTCCACAGCGCCTTCTTACTAACCTTAAGACCAACCTTGTGACATTTGCTGCTGCTCATAGAGCCAAAGGAATATAAGCAGTCCAAAGACCTTGGTCATCTTTAGTTAGTATGCTAAATCATGCCAAATCGTGTTTTCAAAAATGAAATTCATTTTAATGAGACAGTTACAGACTGATACTTCACCTCACACATGAACACCAACATGATTTACTTGTCTGGAAATAGCAAACTGAAAATCCTTCAACTTCCCCGGGGGAATGGAACTGAGCTGAGTTGCCATATGGAGGTGGGTGGGCCATGTCTTGTGGGAGTGTATGTGTTGGTTCCACAGAAACAATCCGGTAGTGGAGGTCATCAATAAGCGTCACTCTCCCAAGGGATGGGGCATGATAGTAGTTGTAGTTTGGCATCACTCGCTCTCCCTCACGCAGCTGTCACAGTTGCATGGCTTAAATGACAGGTGGGAGACGCCAAAGAAGGATTGGGGGAGGGATCTGAGAGAATTATTTTATAGTCTGCAAATGTAAAGTGCGAACACCTGTTAGCAATAAATGTGGACAAAGTTTCAAGCTCCATATGACTAGAGAGAGCTTTTAACTGTGCCAATTCCTGCCGGACAAAATCTTCTACCTTCCAGATCAGACCAGCACCTTTATGTAGAATTCAAAATCTATCATTGCATTTTGTCCAGTAATTCTCATGATTTTTCGGCCACTTTCAGTTTTAGTTTGCTCTGACTAGTAAAGAGCATGGAAGCTCAATAGAAGCCCTAGCTCAATAAAAAGGCACTTTTTAAACAAATCAAGCATAGCGTTAGTTCAGTCAGGCCACGAAGTCGACATCAGCCCCAATTCTCAGTGCTGTTCTCTGCTGGGGGTTTCACTGCACCTCTCGCCACCTCTGGCTTTCCATGTATGCACACAAAAGCAAACCTTTACATAAGAAAAAAGTAAACATACACCTTTTTTTATTTTTTTATTTCTACTAATTCATATTTTGTTGGTAAGATGGGGAGAGGAGCAACAAGACCTCTTTAAGCACAGAGAATAACAGATATTAGTGATGACAGATATGATACAGATTTAGTGAAATACAGAAAGAAAGAGAAGGTGTGTGTGTGTGTGTGTATGTGTGTGTGTGTATGTGTGTACGGGTTCGTACTATCCTGGTGGGGACCAAAATCTGACTTTTACTATCCTGGTGGGGACTTTCTGCACCGTGGGGACCAAAATCCAGGTCCCCTCGGGGTTGAAAGCAATTTTCACACTCAAAATGCGGTTTTACTGTCAGGGTTACAATTAGGTTATGGTTAGGTTTAGGGTAAGGGTTAGGGTTAGGCATTCATTTTTAATGGTTAGGGTTAGGGTAAGGGGCTAGGGAAAGCATTATGTCAATGGGATGTCCCCACGAGGATAGCAAACCAGACATGTGTGTGTGTGTGTGTGTGTGTGTGTGTGTGTGTATGTGTGTACGGGTTCGTACTATCCTGGTGGGGACCAAAATCTGACTTTTACTATCCTGGTGGGGACTTTCTGCACCGTGGGGACCAAAATCCAGGTCCCCTCGGGGTTGAAAGCAATTTTCACACTCAAAATGCGGTTTTACTGTCAGGGTTACAATTAGGTTATGGTTAGGTTTAGGGTAAGGGTTAGGGTTAGGCATTCATTTGTAATGGTTAGGGTTAGGGTAAGGGGCTAGGGAAAGCATTATGTCAATGGGATGTCCCCACGAGGATAGCAAACCAGACATGTGTGTGTGTGTGTGTGTGTGTGTGTGTGTGTGTGTGTGTGTGTGTGTGTGTGTGTGTGTGTGTGTGCCAGATTATTTCCCGTCACTATGCCAACCCCTAAAAAGAGGATCAGCTGATCTGCTAACCCAGACTTTAGGACATCATGCTAAGTTGTTGATTCCTTTTATTCATAGTGGTAGATGGACATCAGGAGAATGGGGATGAATCAAGAGAGAACTAGAACACTTAAATTGATATGTGTATTTCATCCCGTCAGCATCCTCCTATGTGTGGTGTCAGTGACACAAAAATATCTCGGTAATTTATACACTGACAGTCCTGATTCTGTGCATAAACTGCTTTGTCATATTTTTCATTTTTGTTTTCCAAAATGTCCTGTGTGGTGACCGCATTACTGATAAAACCTTTCATGTTCCAAACCTTTCAGGCTTGGGGTTGCATATCTGCATTCTCGGCTGTCACATAGGATGCAGGAATGTTCTTACAGTACACACTGTGCCTGCACAACATTCTTCACGATGACTGTCTCGTTAGGCCCTGTGTTGTCCAAGGTGCTTGAGGCATAGAGGCACAGTGGTTTTGATTAGCTCCATTATTTATTTTTTTATTACCTCTCCCCTGACCCATCGGTTCACTAGCCTCTCTCTGTTGTGGGCTTATTAGGGGGATTTCACAGCCTGAGGACATCAGTAAAAAGTTTAAACATCAACAGATCATAAGCGTGTTTTACTTTTTAAATTGATGGGCTATTGATAAATGACCAAATGCAGCGTCAAAGAAATATGCTGAACATACAAAATTTTAAAAAAAGAGAGAAAGAAAGAGGAAAAAAAATGGACCCAGTCACCACTATGTTTATGTTCAGCTCCAAAGCTCTTCTTAAAAGCAATTTCCTTCCTTTCCTGAAGTTGGGTACAATCTTTTGAAATGCTGCAAGTAGGAGGAAAGGGAAATATTGAACTGACATCTACAGAATTTCAATGTGCTTGAAGAAATATATTATCATACTGTAGGTCCTTGTATGATTCTCTGTGTATATGAAGAGGATGAGGGAATAAAGTGTTGTAACAGACAGATTCAAACTTGTGTATGCACAGATGTATGTAGATGTGTGTGGGTGACCGTCCGCGCTTTTGTAGTGTACATATCTGAGTGTGTCTATGTGAACATGCTGAAAGAGCGTGATAACCAGAATGTGCGGTCACCTTGCCTTATGATTAAAGGTTTGTGCTCTTTAGCGGCTTAAAAGGAGCCCGTTTGTCCTCAAAAGGGAGAAAGGAACACAGCAAGAAAAAAAGCATGTTTTTTATCAGTCACAGCCAGAACCCAATATTTTGCTTTTTCCCCCCTTAGATTAGGCTTATTCACAAGGTCCTATAGGTGAAATGCCTTCAAAGATAATAAAGAGATTAAGATCACATTGAGAAATCCCTGCCAGCGAGAGAGCAGAGCGTTTGAAATAAACAAAGCAGTTCAACTTTCAACAGTTTCATACTTCTTTGTTCCCCACCCTTCCTGTCGATTTGGAATCGGCTTATTCTTAACTTCTTAAATGTTCATATTAAGATCTTAAGATGATGCATTCCTTTTTTTCCCCCTTTTTTTGGTATTCCCGAGGTCAGCAATAAAAGCAGGATGAAACGAAGGATCAAAAGTCCATCCCCACAACAAAAAGGCCACTGTGGAAAATGGAAAAAGGATCCTGAATCACCATGTGCTGGGAAAAAAAAGTGCATTCATTTGAAAGAGTGAAATGGAATTTGAAATTACCAATAATGTTTCTGGAACAGGAGCTGATTGAGCCACACGATTATTCCACTGGCCACACAATCAAAGCCATGTATGGACAGACTCCCTTTCCAAGCTGTCACCCGTTGTCTTGCTGTCAGAGAATCTGGAGAAGCTGTAGGTGGCCCCAGGTGTCAGTTTAAACTTGAAAAAGACAGTGTCACACTGCCAATGTCCATTTTTTTTCCTGGCTCAATGAGATCATAACAATGAGGCAACGGGACTTCTATAAATGGATGCAGATGATTTAGCTGTGCATTTATTAATCGAATTTCAAAAGACGAACCATTTTCAGTTGATAGTGTAAAGGCATACAGGCAATAACAATGGCAAAATCCTTTGACCAGGATTCATATCTTCTTTTATTATTTACATGTTTACTAACCTTAAAGTATACCTGGCAACAGTAGTCGCCAGATAGATTATTTGTTATGAACTGGTCTGCTCTTACAAGTAGAAATTTCTGTATAACTGCTTTGAAAGTCTGCTAGACTTTAACTTCACTACATATACTACTGTGTAAAAGTTGTGAGTCAGCCTGCATTTCTTTATATTTTGCTTGCAATAAGCCAGACCTTTTTTTGTCATTTTCTGAAGGTCTAACAACGTTTTTCTTTACACATTGGTCCAGTCCTTAAATCTGTCTATTTTCAGAGGAATGATTTTTTTTTCTTTGTTCGCTAAGGAACTTAACACTAACCCTTGAATCTTTCAAGCACAAAACAGGCACCTAATTCAAGGGATGAACCAGTGTTGTGTGTACATATAACAGGCAGCTTAGTAAAGAAGCCATTTTAAATTGTATCTTTAGGCACTTTGTTACTAGCAACTATCAAATGCACAGTTCTTATTTCATTAGTTGAATCTATGAAAAATGCAAAAAATAACAAAGTTTAACTGGAATTAAATAGTATGTTTTCATCATCAAAGCGATTCATAAAGAGTTATGTTGAAAACTTGTCATTAAGTAGAAGGGTGACTAAATAAGTCATTCTTAAGGAAAGGAACCAAGGCAATATTATCATCCTTATGGCAGACATGGGTCAGTGCACTGCTTTGCCAAACCAGAAAGACTATCATGAGAAAACTTTGCCCCTGAAATAAGACCCAGGTAGTGTCTTGATGCATGCTCAATCACCCAGGTAAGGAAATCCCAAAAGTTGATTCTGTTCATCTGGACGTAGAATTTTCAGTAGGAGAAAGGTTTTACTGGGAGAAACCCAGGAACTGGTTACAGAAAGAGGGTGACGGATTGTTTGTAACAGGTAGAACAAGACAATGCTATTGACCGAAAAGCTTACCACAGACTATACCCAGGGGACACTACACCAAGTCTGTATGGTTTACCGAAGATACATAAACAGGGTGCACCTTTAAGTTTTTGCCTTCAAACCTGAACCTGTTGGTAGGCAGCTCTGAACACCACATCCAGAACACTTTGGATTTTGTTGAGAAAGTAAGAAATGTCATTATGGAGGCAGATGCAACAATGGTCTCATATGATGTTACACTTCTTTTCACTTGTGTTTCAGTCACTGAAGCAGTGGAAGTAGTTGGTGAGAGATTACAGGATGACCCCAACCTCAGCAACAGGACCACTCTCAGCACTGAACTGTCTGTGTGGAACTGTGTCTTCATTCCACCTATTTCGCATGCAAGGATCAGTACTACAGGCAGAAACATGGGTGTGCCATGGGTTCCCCAGTTTCACTCACTGTGGCTATCTTGTACATGGAAGAAGTCAAAAAGAGCAGGAACAACCATCTCTGAATCGATGAGGGGGCCTAAGGGTACATCTTTCACCATTTTACAATGCTGTGATTACAGCCGTTCGTCAACTCTCTGTGAATGGTACTCATTGCCATTGATCAGTTGTCACTGATAACAATCACAAAGTGCTCTGCTTTTCATTCCAAGCTCCTTAGATCACCATGACCTGGATGACTGAGCACCTACACAGAAACATAAGAATATGCAGCTTTATAGACTACAACATAAAAGACTATTTCTATTATATATTTGTACATGTTTAAAAAAAGGAGTGGCTTAAGACTTTTGAACAATATTGTAACTCGCTAACAGAATCATGCAACCACAGTGCTTTACTTCTAGTTCTACTCAACCTTTAAGGTCAAGTAAGAAAAAATGAGTAGTGTTGTCAGTGCATGCAGCACACATCATAGCAGTAGCAGTCGCTGAAGTAATCAGCACTGTCACAAAGGAGATCCCGCCCTCATCAACACATCGGCAGCCACTGGTGGGAAGCCACTGTCCTTGCATTAATAAAAAGCCACATTTACATACTGTAGGTTGATGGGTGCACAGTGGTCAGACCCCAGCTACCCAGAAGGACTCCACATTCATTACAGCTAAGTGAGTGAGCATATGGATACCCAGGCTTTTAAGGCAAATAGAGCTTGTTTGCTATTTAAGATACAATCCATCAATATTTTCTGAAATTTTAATACAGGATTTAAAGATTGTGCTTGATCGTGAGTGTGCTAAATACCAATTTGTCTGCCAGTGTCATACAGTATTAAGCAGGATTAAACTAACCATTATTTTTAACACTAATTATCAGAACAAAAGCGGCAGACAGTTTATCGCCACTAAAAGCCAAGAAATTGTACAGTATTCATATTTATGTTTTGTATTACCCACTTTAATATCTTTAATTCCAGCATCTGTACAGACGTGTCAAGGCAGCTTTTACAATCCAGTCACGCAAGGTTGCACAGTGTCAGATTACAGTTTGAGATTGTGGATCAAGATTCTGCACTGACTTTGTTTGATTTATGTCACTGAATTTCCCAGCTGAGGCATTTGTGTAAGGGTACCAATTATTTATGCATTTGCTGTGTTTTCAACTGCCAGATTTGCAATGTGGATCCAATTCTTACAATTTTTCCTCTCATTAACAGTTATCTCTCTGAGACGGATACCTCAAAGAAACATGTACACGCTTAAACTGCGTTGTTTGATGCTCTCGGCAGTCATCTCTGAAAAGAAATGACACATTTTCAATATGAAAAAAGGTGTCTCCAGACATAAATGTCACATTCACACATTGGTTGATCAAGGACTCTTGCACTGTGGCTGAATAACCATACTTATAGCTGCAACTTTTTTTAAAGAAAAGGAAGAATAGGAATGTTGTCACTTTAGTAATCTTCCATCTAGGTATTCGTTTGTGCTTTTTATTTCTCCTTATTTGTCTTCTCATTCGTGAATGAAACTAGAATATTCTCTTCAGGGCTCTGCTGAACATTGTGACTGCCATTCTCTTCTTTCCAAGGTAAAGCTGCAATCTGCGATGTATCATCATTGGTTGCAAGACAATTGTAGGTCCCAAACAAAGTCCTAAGGTCTCCAGTTACTATATGCCAGATCTGGCAGTATTCATAAAATAGATAAGTTTACAAATGATTTAAAAAAATGTTCTGAAAACCAAAGACAATATGAAAAACTGATGAAGGACTGCAGCAGGCTGTATACTGAGCTTTAAAGGGTGGAGGGTTCCAGTAGAAGCATCTTGGTTGAGGGTGGAGAGCAGATGGCAGGAAGATTCAGAGGAAAAAAACTGAAAATCCTTTCATATGTCTGGAAGGTCCCATTCACAAGAGACATCAGCAAATATGGACAAAAGCTGTGTTCAGGGTGCACATGGGAACTGTTGACAAATTGGAACTCAGGAAAGCGATGAGAGATTAAGTATCTTCAGCAGGATTGATCTGTGCCGTCACTGCTTAGACAGGAGCATATCCTCAGAAAACACACTATAAACAGTCTATTTTATGCCCATTTAGGCTATTTACACCACGTATCTGCGTATCTGCTGCACATATTGTGAGCAGAAATTACAACTGATGGATTATTATGTGTCCTTGGTGCTTGATACTTCAATATCAGGCATGGCACCAGATTGGACAGTCTTGCAAGGAGAGGTGGCTGATTTTTAATTATTAATATATTTATGCATAAGATGTTTTTTTTTCCTAAATAGTGAACGTTATTTATTATTTGCACCGTGACGTAAATCCAGTTCTATTCATTTTTGCTTTAATTACACAAGTGAAAACAGCTTCGCAGGTTTAACACAAATACCAAAAGAACAGAAAATGATTTAGATAAATCCACATTCAGTATGATAGACTAAATATATCAGTGTATTTGTTCATGATTTTGACATAATTTTCTTCTTCACATGCATGTGTTCTAATAATATATTTTAATAAAAATAAAACATTCTGCTTTGATTCCGTCTTTGACATGAAATAAACAAAGAAATCCTTTATTTCACTCATATTTGGGTTCTTCGGTTATAGCAACTGATATAGTAATAATAAGAAGAAGAAATCAACAAATCATAAAGAGAATTTAAAATGGCAATAACATGTTAAATGTACTGTGCTCCTGTCCATCACTTGTGCAATCAACCATTGCAGAATCAGTAGTGTTCCAGAAAGTTGCATGACCTGGAATTCTGGTGAAAGTCTGAGGTGTACAAGGTAAATAGTAACAGAGATGGCCCAGTCCCTTGTGGAGCTCTTGTACTTTACGTCACCAGATCAGACAGAGCACTGTCAAATCTCACATATTCCAGCCTCTCTGTCAGATAGTCAGTAATCCGCAAGATGGTCAAAGTGTGTCCTGACATTTCCTGTGACTTCATCCTCAGTAGCAGCAGCAGCTGAATTGTACAGCCCTTAGTATATAGATTAACTATAATGCAATGCAATGTTTCACGTGCATTGGTAATATGCAAAATGTCTTTTTTGAGCGATTTTCTAAATAGCTGCAGATTCCCAGATCATCAGTTCAAACAACTGTACATAAACACAAGTTATTCGGACGTGTCACCACTTTGCGAAGGTCTGGAAGACGTCTGAAAGTGTCACCCTTGAATGAGAAGAAATTGGTCAGGATGTTCTGGAACAATCCAGGAATCCCCAAAGCTGGAATGTGCAGGAACACCAGCATCACTGTCCAGATTTTAGCATGTTTTACCACCATGGATTGAAAACGTGCCCACCAAAAAGAAGGCCACCATTCCATAAATTGACACCTTCAAGCTTCACTGAAATTTGCATTTGCCCACATGCACGATCCAAATGTCTTCTGGAGAAATGTTTTATGATCGGATGAGACAAAGATTGAGTTATTTGTCCACAATGACAAGAGGTATGTTTGGAGGAGTAAAGGTGAGGCTTTCAAACCCAACAGAACTGTACCAGGTGTCAAGCGTGGTGGTGGCAGCACCATGCTCTGGGTTGTTTCGCTGCTGTGGTACTGGTATATTGCACAAAGTGGATGGAAAAAGAAGGAGGAGGAATACCTCCAAATTCTTCTACTTCACCTCAAATCAACAGCTGGGTGATTAAAACTTGGACACCGTTGGGTGTTCCAGCAGGGCAATAATCCAAAACATACATCAAAACTGGTTGTGGAATGGTTACACTGGCTAATATTAAGCTTCTGGAATGGCCTTCCCAAAGTCCCAGCCTCAGCCCTATTGTGGACTACACACAACCATTTTAAATGAACTCTACCAATTCTGCCAAGGAATGGTTAAATACCCACCCTGAATTATGCTTGTTGATGGCTAAAAAAAAAAGCATCTGATAGAGCTGCAAGTTTTTAAAGGGGCATATTATAATGAAACCAAACCAAATATTAGTAGGGGGTGTGCGTCTATTAAAGCCTTTATCTATTCTTTTAACCCTGTGTGGCGTAGAGAAAATTCAAAATAATTCCAGACTAGTACACCACTTCTTGTTTTTTATAGTCATTGAAGTTGTGTGCTGTACAATCATTCCACCCAGTAAAAGAAAAATTCCAAGAAATCCTTAAGACCCCAAAATTACCATGACATTCATGCCCAAGATGAATGTATGTGAACTTCTAACCACAACTGTGAGGTCCTGAAAAAGCTAGTAAGTAAAAAGTACAGTCCCGCGTAATTATATATTTTTTTCAAGACATTATGCACCCAAATACTAAAACACAACAGACTCCTGAGTCAGGAGTCCTGACTCCCCAGCTCTGTCCCTACCACTATGTCTAGTGCAATAATTTATGTGTCACACACACATAAACACAGACAGGTTGAGCCTGTAAGTCCACTTAGTGCATTTAGTTTGACAGACTCATCTGATACTCAACTCTTCATCATCATCATGCTGTAAACAGAGTCCATAAAATGTATATGTGAAGCTGCTTTCTGCCCATAAGGCACTATAAAGGCCCAGTTTGTGCTAACCAAACTGGATGAAACATGTTTGTCAAAATGCACTAGGAAATGCAAATGCCATGTCCATTACTCAACGTAATGGCAGGTCCAGCAATAAATTGTAATCAGTCCCCATCTCCCTTAAGAAATCTATTCAATAATTCAGAATATATTATAATTGGCACAACCACAAAATATACTTTTCCTCTGGAAATACTGATGGAGGCTAGGAAATTCATTTCATCATACATTGGGAATGTACACTACTGTGCATTAGTAGCTAATTTCCTCTGGGAAATTAATCTCTACAGGGTCTAAGATGAACACTGTCCACTATGTTCTGTGTAAATATTGACAGTACTGGAGAATGAGGCAGCTATGTCTAGCTCATACATGCAACAGTTCAAATGTGTCAACACAGAGACTTAAATTTGGAGTACACTTGATATGTCTAAGAACCAAACTGACGAACAGTTGAGATGTCAAATAACTTGAACGGTCTGGGAAAAAAGCAAAGAGGGAATCAAATGAATGGGCTTTATTGTTTTTGCCAGTGATTTTTGTGTGAAGAAGTTATTATTATATAAGGCTTTCCAGGTCAAATCACTCACATTTAAATTCTTTACAGATCCAAATGAAGAACTGTATATATGGGCAGCTCAATAACAAAATGGGAGCAGTGAAACCTGTCAGCACTTAGAATTCAGTTTCTTTCACCAACTGATGTACAAAATTCACAGAGAAAATCCAACAGCAAGACAACTAGAGAAAAATAATGGCTTTGTCTGTGAATGCAGCAAGTCTCTGCAATATTTACAGTGTTCTGTAGCCACCAAGTTTGGCTTTGAAGGCTCTCTTGGCATGCATAGATTGCCAGAAATCATCAGTGCTGGACTGATGGGGCCACTGCACCCATATCTCATCATCTTTTTAGCTATGCAGCCTGTGCAGAGATATGTCCACCGTCACTGAGGACGACCTCCCAGCTGGCTAACAAACGCCCCATGTGCTATTTTTCCTGACTACTGCCAAAGACTAATAGACTAATCCTGGAGAAAGACTAGCAGTCGGAAAAGAAAGAAAAGTCTGAAATGTATGCACAAAGTGTGGGAGCTTGTGGGCACAGCATGATCAGAGCCCCTGTAGCCAAGGCCACCATCTAAAATTTCATAAATTTTCCTCTAGTGGATGTGTAGAACCAAGATCATTGCCTGCATAATATTTTGCCTACTTCTGAATCATTGCTTCTACCCAACTGTTAAAAAAGTCTGTCCCAATCATGCTCTTACATTCTATGTCTTCATCCACCAATTACAGGAGAAACATTTGACCCTGGATTTTCATTGTGGTGAAAATGAAGGTTTGGTGCTCTGCTCAGTGACAGTGAATGCGTTGCCATGCCATCAAATGCTGAGAGCTGATGTGGGCAGATAGGGACATTTATGTAAATGAGGGGGATGATAACCAAAACATGGTGAGTGTTTTTGCAGATCTGCTCTTCTCTCAGTCACCAGAGATGAACTCTAGTGTTCCTGTAATTGCACAATCCCTGCAATGGAACATGAACCGTTGCATAAGTATCTACTTAAGGAAACACACTGAAAAGACAGACTTGAGAAGGAGGGTTGGGATTTTCCCGTAGTTACCCCATAGCTGCTAGACATTTTTAAACTTCCCATAGTGTTAAAATGCCTTCTGCATTGTTGAGTCAGGGCATTTCTTATATATTATAGAAACAATTGCGTAAAAAAGTATTTGCCACTTTATAGCTTCTTATTTTTGTTGCATATTTGTCTCATAAATGTTTTAGATCATCAAATAAATTCTAATATCAGACAACTGTACCCTCATACACACATTAATAACATGGACTGAACCACCACTTACAACCACTAGCACTTTATATAACTACTGTAGAAATTATCCACATATCTCACTGATCTAAACTGCACTACTGTAAACGCTGTATGGACAATCATTCTTTACAATACAATAATTAATAGTTCTACAACTGTTTACAACTGTTTATAACAGTTTATTAATACTCATAAATGTATATCTACAATCTGTATAGTTTTCACATTTTTAACCATATTTATAGCCTGTACATAGTTATAGTTATAGCATAT
Organism: Pelmatolapia mariae; assembly: GCF_036321145.2. Taxonomy (NCBI): domain Eukaryota; kingdom Metazoa; phylum Chordata; class Actinopteri; order Cichliformes; family Cichlidae; genus Pelmatolapia; species Pelmatolapia mariae. Next base: position 77,982,172 of record NC_086229.1, read on the forward strand.
TCATAACATACCTTCATACCATGTACACTAACATACCTATAGTAGATCCATATTTTGTAATATATCTATATTATGATACATAACTGCATTTTGTTGCCTTATACTTGTGACATGTGCAATGACAATAAAGTTGAATTCTATTCTATTCTAAAGATAATCATAGTAAGTACAAAAATACAGTTTTCAGTGAATGGTGATGAAATCATCATGAAATTAAGTCATCATTAAATAAGAAAAAAGCTATTCAGTCCTACTTAACTCTATGTAGAAAAGCAATCCCACCCACCCTCCGTTCCATGTAAATGATGAATTGACCGTGAATAACAACATTTTTTGGAGTTCAATTTAACTAGCCACACCCAGGCCTGGTTACTACGTGTTTGATCAAGAAATCACTCTGTAGAACCTGTCTGACAATGTGAAGAAGGCTAAAAGATCTCAAAAAGCAAGACATCATGCCACAACCTAAAGAAACAGATGGGGAACCAAGTATTCAACACCTTTCACTCTGAAATGGGTTACAAAGCCATTGCTAAGGCTCTGGGACTGCAATGAACCACGGTGAACAAATGGAGAAAACTTGGAACAGTGGTGAAACTTCCTAGAAGTGGCTGGCCAACCAAATTTACTCCAAAACAGGATCGAGAAGGTCAAAAAGAAGCCAGAACAACATCTAAAGAGCTGCAGGCCTTTCCTGCCTCACTTAAGGTCAGAGTTCATGATTCAACAATAAGAAAGAGACTGGGCAAAAATGACATCTGTGGGGAAAAAATCAAAATGAAAACCACTGCTGACCAAAAAGAACTCAAAGACTCGTCTCACATTTGCCAAAAAATTATCTTGATGAGTTCAAACCTTGCCCTGATAACGTGCATGAGCCTTGTAGTAAAAAGTTCTTTGAGTGCCCAGTTAGTTTAGGAAAGTAGTTCATAAATATCAGACCATTTTATTTCCAATGAAAAATGTTACTACAATTAAACATATTGTCAACTTGTATTTACATGTATGGCAGGACCTGGACCAGGATCCAAGAATTCTGCTCTCTACCAGAACATCCTGAAGCAGTTTTTCCTGCCATCGGTTCGTGCCCCCATGCTCAAGAGCAATGAGTTATAAGGCAAGGCAATGACCCGAAATAGACAAGCAAGTCCACCTCTGAATGGCTTTGAAAAAAAAGAAAACCCAAGGTGTTGGAGTGGCCTAGTCAAAATCTGGATTTAAATGCGATTGAGTTACTTTGGCTTGACATTAAACAGGCTGTTCATGCTGGAAAACCATCCAGTGTGACTGAATTAAAACAATTCTGCAAACTAGAGTGGTGAAGTGAAAGACTTGCTTTAGTTCTTGTAGCCATGGATTGCACAAACAGTTATTGGGTTTAGGGGCAATTACTTTTGAACACAGCACCAGGTAAGTTTGAATTACTTGTTTCACCTTATTAAATGAAATCATCGTTTAAATCTGCATTTTATATTTACTAAGATTGTCTTTGTCTAATATTAAAATGTGTTTTGTGATCTGAAATATGTAAACGTGACAAATATGCAAAAAAAAATAAATAAATCTAAGAAATTAGGAAGACAGTAAATACTTTTTCACAGCGCTGTACTTGGTAACATTAGCACAACCCAGCCAATAAAACCTATACTAGGACAGGAAAGCAGAGACGGCCAAGTGCACAGCTTTTGGTGTCTCAGATTCAAAAGTAACACCTAGCAGAAGATAATCCACTTCATATTTCTTCACGCTAGGCAACTGCACATCAGACATATTATGCACTTGTGAGACTGAAGGTCCCTCCTGCAATGGACAGTCACATTCTTGAATGCTCCTTTTTCAGGTGATGCCACCATATGTGTGTGTTAAAATGGCTTTGGGTGTCATCAGAAGATATTACAAAGACCCTGATTTCATAAATGTCCTACTGACGCATGATGAATCTCAAAGCAGTAGTTGGGTACTGCAGGCAACATAGGATCACTAATAAACTGGAACTCCATAAGTATTGTCAGCACTGCTGAAAAATGTATCCCGTTCCCCAAGGGGCATTTGTTGCTTGTGCCCTGTTCTGTCAATCCCAGGATGTTTCCCCCCCGCTCATAACAATAACATTAAGCACCCAGGATTTCCCCGCACAACACCTGCCACATTATGTGATGACGTGAACCATCCTACCATCCCAGTTCCCATCTGGCAGCTGCCAACATTATAACTGTTCGCTAACACGGGGGTTAATGAAACCCCCGTGTTAGCGAACACACCTCAGCGTTCAGGGCTCAAGCTGCTTGGAGATCCGCATGCAGCCCTGAAGGATTGGCTCCATTATGGATGCCAGCACGGGGCTACACACACTTCCTGAATAAAATAATGCTCACACCTGCTACCTGGGCTCAGCTGTTGCCATGCAACACAGGGATGATGCATTCTGCTGTGTATTCTCATGCTGTGTGCACAATGTCAGCAATTACAACACGATTAGCGGACTTCCAAAAGTGTTAACTTGTATGTACAAGGGCAATTGTTTTTGCTACTATCCAACATTCACCTCGTGCTTTAACAAACCGTTGACTTCAAGGAAAACAACATCAAAGACACAGTTTTAGGCAGGGGCTTTTCCTCAGCATAATGTGTCATTAACGACTACTTTATATTCCTCTGCCTTCACATACAAGCACTTTTTATCATTTTCTCAGTAGGAGCTAATCGGAGCTGAATACACAGACAAATGAAGTGAGCAAAATTGATCATCTGGTTGCAATGCAACATTCTGCTGAGAAACCTTGGGTCCTAGCAATCGCGTTAGTTTAACATATATCACCAACCTAATTGTTTTTGAAGACTAAACACCTGCCAGGTTTTCACCCACCCTTTTATACAGCAGTGGAATGCAGAATTTAACATATACTGGGATAGGATGCATGAAAATTCAAAGACAAAACAGTCATATGCACATGTGCACAAGCCATTGTCACCTGTAAAAATTAGCTTTAGCTGGTTTTTCACTGGTTTAATCATATATTTGCATATCACTACAACTACCTGATACTTTTGTGTTTCAGTGAATGGAATGCTAAAAGCATTAGCATTACTTTAGTTCCCACTGCACACAACTATTCTACGCTACTAAAGCTATTTATAGTGCCATCTCACAAACCTTGCAGCAACATCATCAAACACTGGGGAAGATGATAATTTAGATTACAACACACACAGACTTTAAAAAATAATTTCTCAGGCGTGCAATATTCACACATTGCTACACCAGACTGTGTTTTTTTTACAGCGAAAAGTAAAAGGGGCTGAAAATATTTCCAGAGAAGAGATTTAATTTATGTTTAAGCCCAAATTTCTGGCATTTTGGAGGTGTTTTACAAGCGAAGCTAGCGTTTCACATCAAACAGCGGCCCGTTCAATAATCCGTTACATTTAAGGAGCCACACCGAGAGGCCAGAGCATGGAGGCACTCAAGAGGGGGGGCCTGACCATTTGAATCCTGCTTCATGGAGCATGGAGAGGCGGGCGTATCTACTCTGTCACCATCAATACCCGTGCATGCTCTCTCACACCTTTCCCTTTCTCTGTACACTTACTAAATGCCACATGAAAGAGCCAGACCTTTCCTCTATGGCTTTTAAAACCCTTTGAGGATGCAACCCAATATTTATTGCAGCCGGTGTCTTTGAAACAACAAGAAACTTTCAGACGTAGGTGGGGGTGTTGGGGTGTAGTAGGGTTTATGAAAAGAAGCTGTAAAGGGGCAAAGGAGATCTAATAAGAATGCAAGAAATAAAAGAATAACTAGCGTTGTGCCTCCAACTTAATGTTTTGCAGGCTCACAACAAGCTTCACACATCAAATAGTGTAGCAGAGCACATTTCCTCACAGTCGATAATGCACTTAGAGCATCACAACGCACTAGGCATTGATGTTATTTTGAGATTATGTTGACTAATCAATTTTTTTTTCTAAAGGCATCCTTTGTGCTGTTTTTTTCCACTGCCTTCCTGATAATTTCCTTCTTGTTCCATTTTTTCTCATCTTGGTTGATATTTTTATGCAAAGCTGGAGTGGTAGGGATCAAAGCTTCATCCGCTATCTCACACTGAACCTCAGCTTCAAAGGATTCAGCATCCTGTGAAATTTCAATCACTAAACAACAGTTAATGATTGTAACACTACATTTAGCTGAGGGTAAGCATTGTAGTTCCAACACCTAACCAGCTTCTTGGCTATGATCCATAGTCCCTTGCAGAGCGTTCACCGCTTCGTAAGAGAGCAAAAAAAAAGATTTTTTTGTGTGTGTGTCAGCTTACGGGTACAACTGCCTTTCTTATTTTGCATGAGGTATTATGCGTCTGCGACTGTAATATTAATACCTTATGTGATCTATAGATGGGGATTCATGATTGGATGAGTGCACTCTACTACCATCTTTATCTCTTTTTGCTCTTTTTGCCACTATACAAAGAAATGCTAATCGGCCTCACCTTGAAAAGGTCTCGTCAGTTCTCTATAAAGGAAAACAAAACACTTTGCCAAGGGGAATCAAGGTGTACGAGCATTTATTGAATGTAGAATATAAAGAATGTGAATGAATGTGAAGTATTTAAGCTCGTGTAGAAGAGGGCGCATGAAGAATAAGTAAACGTAAAGACGAGGACCTGGGGAAATTGCAACTCCTTTTCAGAAGTGATTTAAGCGACTGTCCGTGATGCAGACGATGGTCTGATGCTAAGGGTTTTTATATGTAATCACAGGTCACTTGCATGGATATGAGCTCATTTATCTCTGCCGCTTTAGCACTCTCACCATGCCGCCTGTCTTTTCTGATTGGGATCCAAAGGTGAACTTGAACTTCTGTCGCAGATTTTTTAAAAATCATAATCATAGCCCCCCCTAAAATGATAGCAGACAGGAAGGTGGGATGACATGCCTAACATGTACATCAAAATGTGAGATCTGAGGATGGTAATCCTCAGATCTCGCCAGATCTCGCCAGTTGGTCAGACTTTGATCCAGGATAAATATCAGCAGTAATGTTATAAATTGCGAATGAATTCAAAGCGGCTCAGGTGGTAGACATGAGACGTGAGACTTTATTGTCACCGTGCCACTGTCACAGCATCACAACAAAATCAGATTGGTAGATCGATGCATAGATAGATTTGTATATATGCAGTGTAAACACCATATAAATACATATACACACAGACACACAATAAAAAAGCTGTTCTGCTGAAGTTGCTCTGTATCCCTTCTGAATGGCAAGAGTTTGAAGAGGTGGTGTGCAGGGTGGGTTAAGTCTTGGATGATGTTGGTAACCATGTAGGCACGCTGTTTAGGCAGTGGACCTTGAAGATGTCACTGATAGCAGATAGCGGGATCCCAATGATTTCCCGGGCCTACTTAGTGACCCTCTGTAGCGCCTTCTGAGCCAGCTTGCTACATCCCGCAAACCACACAGTGATGAGTATTGTATGTGTGCCTGAATGAGACCTGTAGTCAAAAGTGGTTTGACAGCTCAATTCAAAGTACCGGTCCATTTACAGAAAGGTAAAAACGATGAGATTGTATCTCTACTAAATATTACAAATGTAAGCACTAGCTTTTCTTTGTCCTCCATTCTTGAATCGAGACTACACATACATGCATGCTGAATGGCAGACGCATATGATTGAAAGATAGTAATATACTTACTGATGCGTTCGGCACTATCCTGTCTCAATAGCTCAGCATCTACCTGTGTCTGAGACCTCACAAGCCATCTCATTCATTATTCACATTACTTTCAACTTTGCGAGACCTAACCACTTGATGACTGCAGAAAACTTAAGCACACATGAATAAAAGGACTGACTTAGTACAAGGGCAGTTGTCATTGATAGTGTTGTAATTTAATTTATCCTGACTAGTCGCTCCACAGATTGGAAATGACAATGATAACCTTCATATCTGCCTTTATGCAGATGACGATGCATTCAAAGAGCCTCCGAGCTCATAATGTCACCTCCACTCAAGTGCTATTCGGTGTGTTTTTTTAACCTGATGATGCGTTGATTAAGGTAAGTTTTCAATATTAAACACTTGTCACTCATTTTTTAACATCAATTTCCTTTGGCAACGACAAAGTGTTTGATTTGCTAATTTGCCTTTGAATTGCAATTGGGCTCTCCTCGGAGCTTTCCGCTTGCCACCGCTTAATTTAGCTCCTTTCTGTGTGACTTTTGGGGAGGTCAACATCAACAATACCACCAAGCCTCGGCGGAATCCTCTGACCTGATAAGACACAGGACATAAAGCCCAGCAGAACCCTATCAGCAGCGGCATGTGCATGGTGAAAGCCCTGAATGCATGGTATGAAAGGATAAGCAGAGCAGGGAGCTTGGGCACGGTCAAAACTCCCACAGATGAAAACGTTGTGATTTGTTTGCTTGTGCACCAATCTGGAAATGCTGTACAGCACAAAAGGGGGGAATTAACATGGAGTAGGCACTTCTACTTTTCATACTCACGTTATTGTCATTTTTCCTCCCCCCTTGGAAATTTGAGACTGTACCTATAAACTCGATCCATTTCTAGCTAAGAGCCAAAATTAATGACCAGGCTCCAAAAGTTCAACTGCAATTCCACCGAGTGGCCTGTTTACATCTCTATTCTGTATAATGCAGAAGACAGGAGGACTTTTTAATTCTCTCCTCAGCGCCACGTTTATGACTCTCACATATAAGTGCTTCAGCAGACATGGCCAATTACCTTTACTCATTAAAAAGCCTGAAAGGAAGCTAATCTAAGTTCAGCGTCTTGACCCGGCAATAAATAGCATCACGCAATAACACGTGCCATTCTTCTGCTCCCTGCCTGCACCGTAGAATAAAGGAGATAAATCATAAAATTATATTAGCTCCTTTACATTCTTTCTGCATTATCATGAAATGGCTATAATAATCACAGCTTATTGATACAAATACAGTATATGGTCATACGTCCTTGTTGACTGTGACGTGCATAATGGCGCTTTGTCATCTGATTTTCTTATTTCAGAAAACCACTGGCTTCTGAGGTTTGAAATGCTTACACCCCAGGTCCTTGCCATTTTTTTCTCTAATCCCTGTAAGGTCCCCCCTCCTTGCAACCTTGGTATGACCCAAACCGTGTATATCAGAACACACACCTGTTTTGCCCAGGTGTTCAAAGATTTTGCACTCACGCCATGGCACGTTTTGCCTGTCTTTGCCTTTTTTTTTGCTCACAACTCTTCTCCTCTACTCTCCATTTAGCATCTAATGAGGAACATCAAATAAACAAATAGGCCAGTGTACTAGTGACCCACTGCAACCTCCCATAATAGTCATCTATCACGTTTTTTTTTTTTACCTTGTTGGTAATCTACTTTATATCGTCTTCCCTGTGCATCAAAAATCAATTTCAATAGCACGGCAATGAACATTACCTAGCCCTGAATGTGATATGATTACTGCGTCAATTACCAGTGGTGTTTGCTGATGCCCTTGGTAATATTGACGTTCTTAAATTAAGCTATATGAGGCTGAAGGACTCCACTGCTACTGTATTCTGAAGGAGTAACTGACTTCGCCAGAGACTGCAGCTCTGGCAGTGCATTCAGCAAGGGATCTGCATGTCATAATGGGATATCATTACTTCACTACCTTCATTACAAGGTCCTCATCTGCTGGGGCTTGAGCGTAATGTTAATTATTATGGAGGAGCCAAACCAAAAGGGGCATTGTAGCTCAAAATGCCATTTTGATTAGGATGACTCTTCCGCCTTTTTTTAATGGCTTGTTTGGGTGTCAGTAGGACAACATGTCAAGACAAGTGGCGCTTATGTTGTATACAGTATATATGCTTCTTCCAGCATTACGCTTCACTCTTTCTTGAGGCAAATGCTTAAAAAAAGCAGTTGGGAAGAAGTGGAAGTTAATGGTGACTCTGGACACTACTTTTCTAAGCTTTAGGGAGAATCACTATGCGAATGAATGTGTGGTTGTGTCTCACACTGACACTGGCCTTTGTGGAAAACCAGAGGGCAAAGAGACACAAGTTTAGCCATAGTTGATGCAGAGCCGAGGAACGCGGTATAGAAACTACCAATAACCGTGGGTTAAAGTGAGCAGGAACGATCCGGACTGGCATTCCGGCACTTTCAGTTAATGAGCATTTAAATCTGATAGGTAGGATAAGGAATATTACTGTACAATGAGTTAATTTTTCGTGTCCTGCAGCCTGGCTTTGCTTCCAGTGACGGCATGGAGATACTTGCTCAGTAATAAGAAAATAATGGCGTCCCGCGGCCCGCTTAAACCCGCACCACTTTTTTTTTTCTTTCCTTCTCATCCCTGTGATAATGAAGTTACTGGTGCTGCGTCAGTTGCATCCATCCTACTTTTTCTGCATGCTGTGTGACGGCGCAACTATTTATCAAAGCCAAAGGAAAGAATATGACACACAGCACGCTGTCAACATCATTACTTTTGCGAATGCGTCTGCAAATTCCTATATTACAGTCTGACAGAAGACAGTACCTTTGTGAGAGCAGAGCGTTATTCTGAAATGTTTGGGATCTGCCCGAGTCACATTAGTAGCCGTATTTTGACAGACGTTTGAAGATGTTTTGGGAGCACATGTGACATGAGAGAGAGTGTCCTGTAAAGGTAAGCTAACTGCGTGGCCGTTGATTTTTGATGTTGGAGAGTTCTGTGTGTGCACTGCTAAGGGAAGACACAGCTTTTGTGTTTCTGCAGTGTTTATTGTGGACACACTGCTCTACAGAAATGTAATACAGCACTGGTCACTACTCCCCGTGCTCTATAAAGTAAATAAAATAAATAATAACCACATTGAGTCTTTTTAATGTCCAACTGTCAGTGTAATTCTTAGATCAGGGGTGGGGGAACTCCAGGCCTCGAGGGCCGGTGTCCTGCAGCTTTTAGATGTGTCCTTGATCCAACACAGCTCATTTAAATGACTAAATAACCTCTTCAACAAGCCTTGAAGTTCTCCAGAAGCCTGGTAATGAACTAAGCATTTGATTCAGGTGTGTTGACCCAGGGTGAGATCTAAAACCTGCGGGACACTGGTCCTTGAGGCCTGGAGTTCCTCACATCTGATTTAGATAAATCCCAAGTGATTTTTTTCATCTCTATCAAGCTCTTGTTCTGCCCTATAAAAGTTACAACATTAATTAGAAAATCACGATGAGAAGAGCATATTTTAGTACTCCACAATCTAAAATGTATTTATTGATTCATTCTGTTTTTAAACTGCCTGCTGTGCAGCAATTCCTTAACTTAGCTGGAAGAGATATCAGTGTCTCTTAACCTATTAGACGCTATAAATTATGAACGTAGTCAGTGTGACATCAACCACTGTTTTCTTCTACTGGCATCTTGTTTGCATGCATATTGGCCAATGCCTTGTGATTGCAGCTCGTTATAAATGAGTTTGTGGTTTCATACATTTCGTACCACTCAGATTTAATTATATTTTTATTCAGTATGATCCAAAATGACTGACTGAGCCCATGACCTCAGCATGAAAGTGTTTGCAGAGGTCAATTCAGAAAGCCATTTACCCATAGACATCTATGGGACTGAAAGTCTTTTTATAACCACAGCTATCGCCATCTGGTGGCCTTCAGGTAGAATGCAGGTTTAAGGCATTTCTGTATTTTTCAACCTCACAAGCTACATCCACATTTTATTCTGTCCATGCTTCATCCAGAGATATCAACACCATGCATTCTGCGCAATATGCAATACAGATCAGTCACAAAGGATTAGCAGATAATAATTATAATTCAAATTTTCACAGTTCTTCCGATGTATTGGTAACTGTATTTCAAGTCTGACTTAAAAGCAATAAAGTTCAACAGAAATGGCCATTCTAGCTCATGAAATAGCATAAAAATTTCCATGTTATGCAGGAGAGATGTATTAAGTTTGTACCGCCCATCTCCCCCCTTTCTTCAAGGTAAGCAGTCTGAAATCTTAAGTGCCTGTCCAACTTAACAAAATATGCCCTCACTTGAATCAGTGTTGCAGCTGTATTAGTCTTTCTTTTTTAAGAAGCCAATAAATGCATTAGATTTAAAACATATGCGCCAAGTTTTTCTTAGTCACAAAGATGTACTGAACTCCATTAAATCATCTTTTATTCTGAGCATATTTTATGACCAAAAAGCAAACCCAACATAATGACTGAAGAGAGCTCGTGTACATACCACAGTTCTTCTCAAAGGTTGTTGATTTTGTCCTAGATGAATGGTTCAGTAAATAGAGACTTTCTAACGTGATCCCACGCCACATTTTTTTGATACAAATTCAAGTCAACACCTGTGGTTAGCCAGGATGACTACAGAATTACAGCAACAGGGATTATAGCCATCTGCTATGAATGCATGTTATGTGTCAAACACAAGCTTGGGTGTTCAGGCAGTATCGGGCTGTCAGCCGTGTCCCTTGGGTCCACTTTCCTCTTTTCTTCCTCTTGTCTGCATTGTGTCATCCATTTGTGGCCCTCTGCATGTAACCCTATGCACGTCTGAATGTATGTGCGATGCGAGGCTGTGGGGTTTTTTTTTTCTTTCATATCTTTCATGTGGGCCTGTCACACATCATGTCGGCTCTCCCACTCACACTCCTCCTCTTTCTCATACACAGAGGCACTCATACGCGCAACACACAATCAGGTCAGGGTCTTTGAACAGAACCCACAGGCAGGCTACTATCCAGGCTTCTCTGCTGTTTGAGCTGAGCTGTCTTAGTCATGTCTGCCTTTGAAGTGGATGCAGACAGTTGGATGGAGGAGCTGTGTGCTCCTATGGTTGAGGAGAAAGCTCAGGGAAACATCAGTGAGCCGAGGCTTGACATGGCCATGCGAGTATAGACACTGACACACACATATACAGTAAGTACACTCGCTGCATTGCAGGGACAGCAAAAAAAAGAAAAGAAAAAGAAAACAAGAACAACAAAAAAACTCAATCCAACAGAGTACAATAGACCCAAAGCTCTGAGTGTAAACAAAAACTGCAAGAGCCAGAGATACTGACTGCTGGAGGTCTTGACCTTATCAGTTGAGGAAAGTCCAAAGGTGTAAGAAGAGCAGAGTCTCCATTAGGTTCAGTCAGTTGAAGCCCACTACAACTGGCTTTGCGCAAAAAGAGCCTGAAGGTTGAAATGAGTAACAGTGAAGCGAGTAAAGTATTTTCAGGTGACTGCGACCGGGGGATGAGGGGGATGGCGCTTGAGGGCTAAAGGAGCAGAAGTGGGAGGAGAGGGATAAATACTTAAGAAAGAAACACAGCGCGAGCTGCCACAAGGGGAGGTGACTCAGGGGTCAGCTGTGGGTGTGAACAAATCCCAGTGCACAATTAAGTCTTCAGAAGAAGCGACGGTGTCTTCGAAAAAGTATGCCCCATGAGCGCGCGCACACACACACAAATACACGCACCCGCAAAATAATCTAAACTACTAACAGATGTTTGGTGATTTGTTTTCTCTCACCTTTTGTTGTCTCTGGTGTGAAGCCGGGCAGCACTGTCCAGCAAGAATACTAATTTTATTCCTAAAAACATCTCTCAGCAGTCCTTGATATCCACAACAAAAAGGCAAACCATCTGCTGTTTTGTTTTTGTCTGCAGCATTAAATCAGCACTCTACTCCGTCCTTAATAGCACCTAAATAGAGCAATGCAATGTGAGGCAAGACTGACTTTTTTGTGTCATTTTGAAATAATGTAGACAATAGTTGCTGGCACCGCTGTCTACTGCCAAGCAACTCTAAAGTTTGTTGTTATTACTGTATTTTATTTTGATAACAACTGAAGATCTCACTTTAACCTTTTACAAAAACTCTGCATTGTTGTTATGGAATAAGATCCATTTCATACACGCTCCCCCATTTTCAGAAGCGCGAAATCTATTGGACAAATTAAGATAATGTTAAATATAAGTTTTGTTTTATATTGGGGTATATTTATACTGCCTGAAGTCTAGAATGAATCCATGCACATCACTAGATGTTGTGTTTCCTCCCCTGAGATGCTCTGCTGGGCCTTTACTGCAGCCACCTTCACTTGCTGCTTCTCTGTGGGTCTCACTGCCTTCAGTTTTATCTTCAGAAACTGAAAACATGCTCTACTGGGTCGAGATGAGGAAAGGTGGCTCACCGGCTGCTTTAGAATATCCCATTTCTTCACCTTGAGAAACTTGGGTTGCTTTTGCAGTAAGTTTTGCATCATTATTCATTTGCACTGTTAAGTGCTGTCCAGTTAGTTTTGCAGCATTTGGCTGGACCTGATAGGGAGCACAGCCCTGTCCACTTCTGACAGTGTTAATATGACGTTAAAGATTTGGCAATTATACATTTGTTTTTCACACTGTTAACATTGTTATTAACAAATATATAAAATAAGTATATATAAGTATACTGTTTCCAAAGAGACAATAGGGTACATCACTGACACAAGCTCATCTAGGCTGGAATAGCTGCATGATAAAGTAGATAATAACATTGTTGCATAATCTGGTCATTTAAAGGCCACATAATATCCTGTAACAACGCTGCTGCCCAAAATTATTCTATAATTCTGAATTAAAATTATGACCCAGGGAAAAAAAAGCGTATTATTTTTTAATTGATTGAGTCACCATTTTTGAGCTCCTTGTATGATTTACAATCACCTCTGTCTCCAAGCCTGGATGTTTGACTGTGACCAGCTAATGTTCTCTGTATTCATGCTACCAAAAGGAAGAAACATATCGATTTTGGTGACCCTAAGACCTTCTCTCAAGTGGTATCAGACCAAAAACTTTTTGTTGTCATCTTCTGACCCCTTGCTCATTCTACTACATCATTTGCTGATAGAAAAAGTGAACACTTTGTTATATTCTGCTGCGAGAAGATTCATGCAACCATCATCATGAAACTTGCACAAAAATAAGAATTATATATTAATAAAACCTATTAAAAGATGTTTTTAAATTCTACACTATTGGAGTGTTGATGATGCTGTATTTAAATACTCGCTACCCTTCCCAGCAGCTCATACATAAAACAAGACTTTAAGTCATCACAAACAGAAGAAACACACAACTCTTTGACAGCTGGGCATATCTAAAAGCCTAATAAAGACTGTGTTACAGACACTAAATAGATACTTTAGTGAGACGATTGTCTCTAAAGATTATTATCTTTACTTGTCCTACATAATCAAAACAATACACTCATACATGGCAAACAAAAGGCCGTGTCAATTGCAACCACAGCATTAAATGGGAAGCAGTGACTCTATTGACTGATATGGATTAAAGGCAACACAAACAAGTCACAGCAATTTTGCCTTTATGGCATTTGTCAAAGCAAACTTATTATGCTTTGTATTACAGTGACTGATGCTTTTTTACTAACCTCAGTTTTGTTGATGCAACTTTAAAATACAGTAAATGTGTCAACTACTGCAACCTCTGATGTAAACCATAGGAGCTTCCTTGTCCAAAGACCAGTCGACTCAACAGACTGCATCAGCACCTAATAAATAAGCATGTTGCTTCTTTGAAAAAAAAATGGGGGGCTTGCTTTGCAGTTTTTATCTTGGTTTCATAATGCTTAGTGTTATTTAATGATATGCTGCATATGGGTTCCGGCATCTTATCCGGCATTCTCTAAAAGTGACAGCGGTATTCCGTATTGACTGATATTTACAGTGGCAATCACAAATGTTGCCGTTTGTTCTGCTTGATTATCCGTTCTTTATCCATACGTTTTAGTAAGGCCTGATTTCTTTGTTCATGTGGTTGGCATTTTTCTTGGAACAGAGCTGACTTGGTTGAGTTTGTTCTTTTGTTGATAAAAATTTTTGAAAGTAGTGTGGAAAATTGCTTCCTCTAATCCGCCGGTGAGTTCCTGTAGTTTTTATCTCCATTTCTATTTGTACTAGCTCTTTTTCTCTCTACTGAAGTAGGGCTGCACTTTTCCTTTTTTTTCCCCCTCGAAGACCACTGAACAGAAAATAGCCTTTTGAGGCCATACGTGAGAGGGGACACCATTAGAGAGGCTGATAATTGCACACCACTCTAGTTCTTGTACAGCATGTGGTCTTGGAAAAGCACTGCTAAAAACCTTAATAGGACTGGATGACAGAGTGGCTTAGTATGGAAAGCTCAGGAGGAAAAAAAAGTTTATGAAGATGTGTTTTCATATTTAACTTCAGCTTGATGTTTTACCGATAGAGTACGCGAGAACTGAAGTAGGCTCGATTGAAAGTTTGTGGGCCATAAATTTGTCCTACATCAGAAAAAAAGAGAATACACTTTGAACTCAGCAAGACGTCCAAGTGATCCAACATATCTTGTAAATTAGGATCTTTTTCATACAGGTTCCTCTATGCATGCTTGAAACAGGAAGAAAAAGTACAAATTTTCAGCCATTTCATACAAATACACACAAACAACTGTTGTTACACAGTCTGAAGGGTTTTGAAATAGTCTTCAAATTGCATTGATGCATTCATTTTTGTGGATATGAATTATAGTACTTCCAATTTTCTGTAGCAACAAAGAATAGGAAGTGATTGCAGTAGGGTATCTCGCTCATCATTTACTTGAGAGGCAACTTTTTTTGTTGATGGTCACAATAACTTTAGATTTTCACTTGCCTTCAGAGTAAGTTCAGGCAAGAAAACTACTTGATTACGGTTAGAAATTGTGATTTTTGGATAAAATAATAAGATCACCACTTGATTAAAAACTCTTGTTGTGCTCAGTCATGTTGCATGGTACCAAAAAACAGCACCTTATATACAAAGAAGCAGAACTTTTGATTCTCATCCATGACACTGGGTACAATACTGTAGAATAAGTACTACTAAGTACTTATTCTACAGTATTGTTGTAATAGTAATGAAATTAACATGTCTCTTAACATCTATATTGTGTCTTTTTTTTCTATTGTGCTTTTGAACTTATGTATATGTTACGCGCAAACTACAACCTGAATCTGAAAAAGTTGGGACATTCTTTAATTTTGAACAAATGAAAACTAAAAGACTTTCAAATCACATGAGAAAAGATTTTATTCACTGCCGAACATAAATAATATAACAAATGTTCAAACCGGGAAATTTTACACCTTCATCCACCAAACAAGCTCATATCAAATTTGATGCCTGCTACAGGTCCCAAAAAAGTTGGCACAGGGGCAACAAATGGCTGAAAAAGAAAGAATGTTAAAATAAATATTTAGCTGGGAGAGCTGGCAATTACAGTTTTTCTCAGTTGCTTTGGGGCATTTCTCACAACAGAATTGATCTCTGCACCACTACTAAGGCTTTTCTCAAAACAATTAGTGCAAACTGCAAAACATGGTGGATAACTTGCAAAAGTGAGTCCCTTCATCAAAACAGATAATATATTCATCAAAAGCAAGTACTTATATCAATCCAAGTGTCAGGGCTGTCACAATTACAAGTCATTACACCAGCACCTTTGGTCACAAAATCAAATGGTTTAAACATGTTCTCATTGTGACGGATTTCTTTGGAGGTGCTTCCCAATGACATGTCAAGTCTGGACAGCATGCATGGCATGTTGAAAACCATAAATTGTAAAGGAAAATCAAGACACTTCATATGCACTCTTGATAATATTCGATTGAAACTGTGCACAGCATTGTGCAACTGGGGAAATACAGTAAATCAAACATTTTACAGCAAACATAAACTCACTTAGACAGTAAACCTTACTGCAGTAGTTTTGAAACAAAAAACCCCTGAAAAACAGACACTGCTGCATATCAACCATTGATATTAGACGCTCCCGTCTGTCTGCCCACATATTTGCATCAACATCACAGCGAATGTCAGCTCTATCGATGCATCGGGGAAAGTATCTTCTGGAGTGTCGAATCCACCCTCTGCAGGACTCTGCTGTGATGTCATCACAAGCTGCATCCATAGCTGCTAGCAGGGTCATTTGGGTATGTGGATGCCTGTCATATACCTTCCACCTCCAGGAAGAGAAAAACTCCTCAATTGGATTTAGGAATGGAGTGTGAGGAGGAAGAAATTCCATAAGCATCCTGTCGTGTGCTGCAAACCACTGCCTGACTACAACAGAGTGATGGAAGCTAACATTATCCCAAACCACTACATACATTGTCCGATTGTCACCAGGATCATCCCTTTCATTTTGTGGGATTAGATCCCTATAAAGAGCGTCCAGTTTTGTAGATTCAGTATGCACCTCATGCCAATCCTGTCTGTTGGTTTACATTATATATATACTTGTAGGGTAGGGGATACTGTAACGCGATTCACCTGTGACTGGGTAGAAGAGGCTTTTCATTGGTTGTAAGTAACAGTAACACACACCAATTTTCATTAGTGTGAGATAAGGTTCACCTGAGAAAAGTAATTTATGGAGATTTTCATGGAAACTCCTTGAAAATAGGGTTTTCAAAATGGGTGTACAAATTGTTTGACAAGATGTTCAACAATTTTGAGTGCACTGACACAAGCAATGAAATGAAGACTATTAGTTGTATGGACAATGACTATTCAGCCGGTACAAGTATAAATAATTGTGACATTCATGATGAAAGCAAGGAGATAGTGACCATTCTTTAGATATTTGTACTTACTCAACTGATTCATGTCCAAGATCATTTGCAGTTTGTTCAGAGAGGGGAGAAATTGCTACTATGATGTGC
This sequence comes from Pelmatolapia mariae, assembly GCF_036321145.2. NCBI lineage: Eukaryota > Metazoa > Chordata > Actinopteri > Cichliformes > Cichlidae > Pelmatolapia > Pelmatolapia mariae. Next base: position 77,998,899 of record NC_086229.1, read on the forward strand.
ACAAATGACTGAGTGTTGTGGAGGTTGAACTAATAGTTATGAGAATTTCAATTCTGATCTGAGAAACGCACCAAAGCGACTGAGAAAAACTGTAAGTTTATTGATATCAGGTCTGTAACATGATGAGCTATAAAAGAGATGTCTCCAACACTCTTCTCTTTACCGGCTTCAGTTAGTTGAGAATGCAGCTGCGCCTCTCTTAACAGGTACTCGAATCTATGAACATATCACTCCAATTTTAGCTAACTTACATTGGCTCCCTGTTAAATATCGTATAGATTTTGTTCACTTTTAAAATTCTAAATAATTTAGCACCCAGCTATCTTTCCGAACTCCTCCACTTGTACAATCCCAATAGAGCACTTAGATCATCCAATCAGATGCTCCTAGCACAACCTAGGTCTCAACTGAAGTCAAGAGGTGACCGGGTCTTTGCAACTGTAGCACCTAGACTCTGGAATAACCTCCCTGTTCATATTTGTACCGTCGAGTCTATCCAGTCTTTTAAATCACATCTTAAAACCTATCTTTTTACTTTGGCTTTTGATTCTAACTAGTTGGCTGTTTTCTGGGTTGTTGTGTTGTCACCTACTGTCTCCTGTCCTGTTTTTATTGTTTTGTTTTAATTGTCTCATGCTTTTACTGACTGTGAAGCACTATGGTCAGCTTTGTTGTTTTTAATATGTGCTATATAAATACATTTTGATTTGATTTGATTTGATGTCTTAGAGAGGCCGAGACTCACAGACGAAAAAATGGGTAGAGGCTCTCCAATCTGTGAAAGAGTGCGTAAAAAGATGGAATACTTCAAAAACAATGTTCCTCAATGTCGAATTGCAACTCTCATCATCTACAGTGCATGCCATCATCAAAAGATTCTGAGAAACTCGAGATGTCTCTGTGCGCAAGGGACAAGGCTGAAGACCTTTGTTGGATGCTCGTGTCTCAGACAAAACTGCATCACTCATCGGCATGATTGTGTCACTGACATTACTAAATGGGCCCAGGAATACTTCCAGAAACCACTGTCGGTTAACACAGTCCATCGTGCTATCTAAAGAGGGGGAGAACTTCAAGTTTGTTATCAGTGTTCAGTTCAAAATCCAGCATCTCTGATGGTACGGGGGTCCAAAAGTGCATATGGTATGGGCAGCTTGCATGTTCTGGAAGGAGCTATGAAAGGTGAAAGGTATAATAAGACTTTAGAGAAACGTATGCTCCCTGACCGATAAGGTTTATTTCAGGGAAGGGCTTGAATACTTCAGCAGTACAATGCAAAACCACATAAGCAGCTATTACCACAGCGGGGCTCCATTGAACAAAAGTCCAGCAGCTGAATTGGCCTGCCTGCAGTCCAGATCTTTCACCTATAGAGAACATTTTACAACCACAAACTCTTCAGCACCTGGAAACCTATATCAGGCAAGAATCAGCCCAAATTCCAACACCAAACCTCCAGAAACTGAAACCTCGATGCCCAGATGTCTTCAAACTGTTATGAAATGTTCTGTTGTGAATAAACTATTGGCTACAAATTGCATTGGTATTTTATGATATTTAATGAGTGGACATAAATCGAAAGTCTTCAAAGTAAGCTCTTGTCATTATAACCCATATTAAGATGATATAAATGTGGTATTCAGTGTTGTGTTTAGTATTTTATAAGATTTTCTGATGCTCCTCTGCTCACACATTTAACATGGCATACTGTGAGGCCATTAGTAAGAGGAAATAATTAGCTCATTTCCATCCGTCTGTATAATAATGGGGCTCATTTGGTAGACTCAGATTAAGAACTCAGGGGAATACATCTCATTCTAAACAAACGAGCAATAGCCTCTTTAACTAAAAAACACAAATAGCAATATCATGTGCTGCTATGAAGTGAGGCTCATGTTTGAAAGACTGCAGACTGTACAAGGCTGCCAAGATCCTGAATGCACATTTACCCCATTATTAAGTTAATTTTCAAAATTTCCTTTTATATATTCTTAATCTCTCTTCACTGCAAGCTGTTATGTCCCCAGTTTGAGTCCACTGTCCTTATTTCCAATCAGCTCTTTCCTCCCCCTGCTCAATTTGTAAGTTTGCTCACAAAGAATTGAACAGTCTCTAATTTTATTCTAGTTTCATTTTAATGAGGACAGAAGGCACATGAGAAGGCCCATGTTCAACCAAAATTGAGCTTTTTGGTGTCAACCAAACCTGACTTGTTTGGAGGAAAAGAAATGCAGAGTATGAACCAAAGAAGACCATCCCCACTGTCAAGCACAGAGCTTTGAGCTATTTTTCTGCTAAGGCTACAGGACGACTTCATTGCATTGAGGAGCCAATAAACGGGGCCATGTACCGCAAAATCTCGGATGAGAACCTCCTTCCCTCAGCCAAAACACTGAAGATGAGTCATGGATGGGTCTTCCAACATTACAATGACCCAAAAAGATACCCACCAAGTCAAAAAAAAGAAAAAGAATGGCTAAAGAAGAAGCACATTACGTTTACGGAGCGGCCTAACCAGTCTCCAGACCTCAGTCATTATACAGTAGAAAGAGCTGAAGGTTTGTCTGTTACAATAAAACTACTCCTTCAGAAGGGGATCAAATAATCACTGGGTGGGTAGGTAGGTAACTAGGTAGGTAGGTAGGTAGGTAGGTAGGTAGGTAGGTAGGTAGGTAGGTAGATAGATAGATAGATAGATAGATAGATAGATAGATAGATAGATAGATAGATAGATAGATAGATAGATAGATAGATAGATAGATATTACTGAGCATATACAATAACCATGTGTTATGGCCAGGACTTTTAAATATTTCACTTTTATTTCAGACAAACCTTGTTTTGTTCCTCAGGTTGGAATGCCAGATGGCTTTAAACACTAGAATACCCAGGACCCAGGAGCACTAGCTGCTTTTAAAAAACCTTTTAGACACCCCAGTTAGAGCTGGGCCACATTCAAAAAGCTTTGTTGTGAACAAAATATGGTGCCATGGTCGAGTTCATCCAGCACTGACCCACAATCAACAAGATGCATATTGTTTTCTCGACAGCCTGGTCTTTTGCCCTCACTGCGACAAGCACGGCTCTTTTAAACAAGTAACTTGAAGCTTTGTGAGAGTCTCGAGAGTTGCACTTAACTTTTAATTTCAAGGTTTTATGTACAAAATCGCCAGCTTCTTACTCAACCAACACAGTTGCTCATCCTTTGCACATATTTTCAAGCTGAGACTATTTGAATAGTAAAGTGCGCAGGTTCCACAGGTGAAAAAAGTGGTTTTCATAGAAATTATACCCTGCTTCCATGCATATATTTTGGAAGTTTAGAAAACAAATGTTAAATGTTAAATGTTACATGTTAAATAAATATCACCAATACTCACAACAGTAGTCTTTGCACTACAAATCTGTGTCTTAAACAAGCAACTTTAAGTATTTAACAGCCATGGTTTTCGTGCACTCGTTGCTTTCAGCAATTATACAAAATAGGTGGAAAGGGCCAAGGAATTTTCCATGACCAGCACAGCGAACGGTGAGCCGTGAATGCTACCGAGGTGAAGTGCACAACATTCTCAACTCCACACTTGTCTGTATGTTACTGTGAGACAGAGAAGAAGCGGCAGACATACCGACAGAGTAAAAGTGCTCCCCATGCTACAGTAGCTCTTGTCAGCACGCTTTCCTTCTCTCCGAACATGCGGAGGCACACGCACTCCACTTCCTGCGCTGCGCCTCCCCTCCGCCTTTCTCCTCTCACTTTGCCTGGCACCATTACCTCACTGCAGATCCCAGCTCTTACACACTGCATGCATTGCATCTGTGATTTAAGAGGCTAAATCTGGATGGCATGGGTAGCGGGAAAAAAAAGTCCCGTGCCAAGCAGAAGCAGTGTCACTTTCCCAGTTTCCCACTGAAGAAAGTAGAAGTCAGCTAGGTGATTGTCTGCGAGGAGTTCATATCATTGCACCATAGCCTGATGTCTCTCCAGTCTGCTGCCTCACTCATTCGTTTCATTTCCTCTGTCTCCCTCTCTCATTTCCTTTTCCCTCTCTCTCTCTCTCACGGGCTCTTTCCTCTTATTCCCCGTTTGCAGAGGCATTAACCAGACCATTAATGTGACGGCAATCTACATATGAAATGTAATTTGCTAGAAATTAATTTCTACCCTCCATCTGTACATTTGCTCTCATCCTTAATTTGTTTTCGAGGAACAATTCCATTGGTCACCATCTGGGCATTTGGAAAAAGGAACAGAGATGTATTCGTTTAATGTTAATAGCATATGTGATTGGCTCCGTGTGAAAATAAACTGAAGAAGGGAATAAAAGGAATAAATAAAACCATGTTGAAGGAACGCAGATGTCATATCAAACATTTAAAGAGGGGTGAATGGAAGCGTCCCATTAACAGCACAAACAGCACTTCAAACCAGGAAGTCCGTCACAACAGATGTGCAACATAATATTGGGTTTAGGAAAATCATTCTGGGGGTGATGGGGAAGGCTGCTAACTCATACTGCACTGGGCCCACTTTAAAATCATCACAGTTGTTGCCTGCACCAATGGCTCCCCTCCGTTACAGGCTGGTGTTTACCAGTTTGCCGCGCCAGCCCTGCAAATGAGAAAACATTCTCTGCTGTCCTACTATTGTGGCCCTGGCAGTAAAAGTTTGGAGGCAAGAGGACACGTGGGGATGGAAGAGCAGAGGAGCCACAGAGCAGCAGCACATGCCTTTGGCTTGTATCATTCAAGCCCCAATTAAAGAATTTCAATCAGCAGCTATGCAGCCTTTGGGGCCCGGGTGGAGCCAAGTCGGTCTGGGGGACGAGACTTTGGAAAGAAGCAAGTATGACCAGTACCGAGGGCTGCATACCAATAAGAATTGTAAGAAAGTGAAAAAAGATGGCAAAATGAGCTGTATTGTGAAGTTTGGTTGTTGTTACTCGTTTCTGTTGCTTAAATGTAGCTACTTTTATAGGAAAGTGCTCTTTTAGCAAACAAACCCTGATGACTTGCTGAACTATACAGGCCACAACAAGACGATAGATGCGGCGACAGCACTAGGAATTCACTTTCATGTGATTCTTGATTTTAAAAAATGTAGCGCAGATGGATTTTTTCTATTCCAGGTCTTTATATTTGACTGTGATGTGGTGCAATTACTTTAGCAATCAGAAACGTAATGCAAATACAGCCCACTGGGTTTTATGGTTTGAGTTGATGCAGAGGTTGGACTTAATTGAAGCAATAAGAGTAGTTATGAAAATGAAAAAGGCAGTCACAAAAAGCACTTGAACGAAACTGTAGTTTGGAACAGCACAATTTACTGACTACTGGTGAATCTTTTCTTATTTAATAAAAAAAGAAGAAGAATTCTTCCTAGCAAGAATGTTTTGGACACATTCATATATAATGTATAGCAAAACAAATACTTAATAAGGTTAGGGGGAGGAAAATCTCTAGGAAAATCATGGTTTAAGTTGCACTACAGTAGGGATGTCACAATACCAGCAATTTAGTAGGTGGTAGCAATCCCAGCAGCATTACACAATTCTTGACACAGTTTGATACCAAAACAAAATGATTGTCTGATCTCGCTAAACATAAACTCCTTTATTAAAAGAGTCATTCTAAATCACTGACATGCTGATGGCAGACTGTTGATTTAAAATGTTAACATTATATTTCATTGATAAGACACTGAGCAGCCTAACTTTACTATGAAATATAATGCTAGTTACATTATGTCAGCTGAAGCATTTAAATATCATTATCCACGGTTAATTTTACAGCAGTAATGTCAGCTGTATATACCCTGTATTTCAGGATAACACAAGACGAACAGAAGTTTGGATGTTGAATTGAAACTCATTCACCATTAATTCCGTGAACAGATTGGGATACTGTTTTTTTAGGTGCTTCACTAAACTGGATGCATTTCCTGCTCTTGGTCTGAAAAACACAAGTACAGTGGCCCCTCGTTTATCGCGGGAGTTACCTTCTAAAAATAACCCGGGATAAGTGAAATCTGCAAAGTTGCCAACTGTATTTTTTACAATTATTATAGATCTTTTAAGGCTGTAAAACCCCTCACTACACACTTTGTGTGCTTTTCTCAGTCAGGCATGAATATTTTCACCCTTTCCTCTCTGGTTTAAACACCCTCAAAGTTCAAACCTTCGTAGAAAAATAAGTCCAGTATTATAGAATGAAACCAAAGATCAAACCCTGTTTTCAGGTCCAGAACATGGGAATAGAGCAGCTGCCAGAGAATTCAACATTAATGAATCAAGAAGTGGAGGAAGCAAGAAGAATGAGTTGAGTAAAGTTTGACTTATCTGACTGTTTTGTTTCGCTTAATGTGCCTTATGGTCCGAAAAATACGGTAACTTCTACCTTAATTTGACAAGCTGAACGCATTCTGTACTGGACAGGAGATACGGCACGAGATTGATTGGCAATGGTCTACAGCTGAAGCATAGAAAGATAATGTAAGCAAAATTATGCTGAGATCCCTACAATTCAGTAGAATTGACTCTATGTTAGAAGCCAAACTTTCTGTATTTCTTTGGTTACCACGATTATGTGTTTTTGATTTCTACACTATCATTAATATGGATGTTATTTATGGACTTCACAAACCAAGCATCAGTATGTGGTAACTAGGAGTTATTTTTGGAAATACTTTTTGTGTTTTTACCTACTGCTAGTAAATTATTTACAAGTCAAGCAGCCCTCAGTAAAGGAGTGTGCCACAAACTGCAGTTCCTGGAGTTACCACTTGAAGCTCACTTCAAAGACGTGGAATTTATTACCGTTAAAAAAATCCTTAAAGTCTCATACAAGAACTGATTGGTCTCTATTGATGGTTTAACTCAATTATAACCATTGCACCACTAGCCTTTCAACGTATTTTAAACTCGGGTTTAAATACAGCTACTTTTGGCTCCAAAGACCAATATGGCATTTTCATGAGTCTGACACTGAGGCTTCATAAAGCAGAATCCAAGAGGTAACATCGCTGTTGCTATTAAAGAGGCATGCCATTAGGTATGACATTACATGGCTACTCTCTAGAAGATAGAATGAACTGTCAGAATAGTTCCCCTTAAGGCCACATGCATTAAGGCTTCTCAAATGAAGTGGGAATGAGAAAAGGCAGAGCGCCGTCTAGTAAATAGTACTAACATTTAACAACTACAAGAACCTAAAGCAAAATTTAAAACGCTTAATTGGATGTTTTCTGCACATAAACAGAGGTGAATTAATGTTCAAAAAGAAAGAAAAGAAAGGAAAAAATAAACAGCTTGGACTAGACAGGTTAATGTTGGTTTGGGGTGTATTTTTGCTTAAGGGTCCAGGCTGTACATACAGTACAATGGCAAAAATTAAAATGTTGTTTGCATTTCACCTGCTCTCTTATTTATAACTTTGTACATTGTGGAGGAGCGAGCTGATGTAGTGTGTACAGAAAGAAATAGGCAAATTTGCATCCCCCTTGGCCTCCTGGGAGCTGCGTTTGGAAAGGCCCACAGGGAAAAGTGCGGAAGAGTGAAAGTGCAGCAGAAAAAGGTAGGTAGACATGTAGGGGGAGGGTACTGGTGAAGCACACATGCTCACGTGCACCTGCAGTGTTTGATGAATGACGAGGATAATGACTGATGATATCTGGGAGGCCTGGGGGAGAACACCTGAGTGGTTCTGTCAAACACACACACACAGAAACAGAGACACACTCCCGCACATCTAGTCAGCCCCATGACTTTAGACAGGGTCGCTGTTGATAAGACAGTGTAAAGTGTTAGATGGACCTTATCACAGCATTGGCCTTGTTTATCAAGCGAAATAGCTCAACAATTACATTTCCAGGTGTTGATATTTCTGCATATTTGCATTCACTTTTTGGTCTATACATCTGCTGGCATTTAGAAAACAAGGCCACCAGGAGAGCATGTTTAAAGGTTTGCCTCTTACTCAGCTGTGGTTCCTGCTAATAAGGCAGTTTATTTGCTGACTTGGAACTGAAAATATCTTGTTTTTCTTTTTTGCAATATCATAAACAATCTAGTAAAGCAGAATAAACAATGGTTAGGTAAGACAAATTCAAAGGGTATCTGGGTAACTCGTTATTTCAAGGATAAGTATCCATCCTTATTTTAAAAAAAAAACGTGAAATGTAATTTCATCCCTGATCTTTAACTGACAGTAACATGCAGTCCCAACTAAACATTGCAGTTTTAAATTAAGTTCGACATTGAGTCATGAAAATAGACAAAGTGATGGGAAATGCTCTTGAAAAAATTTGAATGTGCAAAATGTTCAGGCGGGCGGATTGAAGTAACGTGGTTTATACAGAAGAGCCAATATTCCACAAGAATCAAGAATATTATGTCATCTTGGCTCACAGCTAACAATCACTTTAAGAATTTATTCATAAAGATCTTTAAGATGTGACCCACACTGAGACCAAACACCCTATAATAAAGTCTACCTTACTGCAGCCATGCTGTGTAAATGCATACATAAATAAATAAGATGTATTATATAAGCCATAAATGGTATCAGTGCTGCTTAGAATCTTACTTTGTGTGAGTGTGTGTGTGTGTGTGTGTGTGTGTGTGTGTGTGTGTGTGTGTGTGTGTGTGTGTGTGTGTGTGTGTGTGTGTGTACTGGTGCTAAAATACAGGTTTTTGTGCACAGCTTGGCAAAGAGAAGAAACCAGATGTCTTATGATTTCATGCACAGAGCGAAAACATTAATGCCGTTTTAAATGCTAAACGCTGACCAGAGAGTTATCCGAGTGCGAGTTATTCAAATGAGTGTCACGTTTGCCTACATGTGGCAGGAAGACTGCAGTGTAAATGGCTTTCAGAGTGGCTTAAAGCCTGTTTAATATTAAGAGCTCATCAGATGACCAGTTTTAAGTTTGCCTGAACTGCTTCAGCCTTAAAGCCCTGGTGGGTAAAGGCATTTGTTCCTACTGTGCCTCTTCACTACACTCACGCTCTTTTTCTCTGCAGCAGCACAGAAACAGAGCAAAATTTCTCATAGACATGGTATCTCGATGTTATATTTCAGTCAGACTACTCGGGATCGGCATCTAGGTCCCGAGCACATCGCTGCACACAAATGCGATGCACATAAATATTGGGAAATGATGGGTGAACGTTCCCTGGGAGCCTACAGGTGGACGCTGAGATGGTGATGGGGTAAAACAGCAAAAAAGGGATGCGGGGCAGATTCTGCTCTGGTGTGACAGAGGGAGAGATGGAGAAATGCTGCCGCTTGAATAGACTACAAAAGTGAAAGGGTGTGTTTGGTATATGGCACAAGTAGTGTGAGGCATGAGGCCAACACAGAATTCAAGTTTAAATTTAAGCTACAGCTTAATATTAAAAGTGTACTTTCTGTCTCTTCAAAAACAGCTTAAATGCTGCTTCTGTTTATTACATGGTTTCTTAAACACTACAAGCCAAGTCCAGTTAAACAAAGTCTCAGCTGACTTTGCTCAACTTTTTTTCCCCCTGTTTTTTAACACCTTTCTGTTTCTGTTTCTACAACTATTATTAACTGTATTTGGGCTAAGAGTACAATAAAACTCCACAAATATCTCTAATATGCAGAATGTTTTTTCATGGTTATATGATTTCAGCCAAGTTTGAAAGGCTGTAGTGTGATTAAATGGGAGTAAATTGTTATTCTCAGATAATAAAGAAGTTAAACGTCCCAGAAGCGGGTGGGTTATAATAACAATAACATTAAAAATCACAGATTGGAGGCAATAAAGAAAAATACCAATCTTGATTTCCCGGGGTTTCATGCATTTAAAGCACATGCTTATGCCACCCCTGACCCAACGCAGCGCCATCATTACAATCAGCATAATCCCATGTCTCATTTGACTGCAAGCCATGCACCAAAGACAATTAATTCCAGTTAGTGTAAACTATGTTTCATGCATGCATCTGAACAGAAGCGCGCGCAGGATGTGAGAACATTTGCATGGGATTTTTACTCATTATCTGCTTGCCTCTGTAGTTAAATTACATCAGCATATGAGTTCCCTCGCATTTGCATTTTTTGATTGTATCCTCAGGAGGAACAAAAAAAAAAAAACACCTTTGATTTAGTTTTTATTATAATTTGCTGCACTAAACAATTTATTTATTTGCTTCTCTTCCAGCCACTCTATACCTTGAAAGCACTGTCATACCTTTACACATTAATTTACGTGATAAAAAACGCTTTCGTTTAATTAAGAAGGAATTCTGCTGTTTCAACAGCATCATCCTGACATTTAACCTAATGTGTAATTCTTGCTCTCCCACCAAGCAGCGATGGATTCAACTAGACTAATTGCAAAAAAGGGTGCATCGTATTTTAATGGTATTTTACCGAAGAAATCTTTGACCTTTAGTTTATCAGCTTGATTAATTGATATCATTGATTTTATTGCAGCATTTGCCAGAAAACAAAAGAGTGTTTCTTCTCCACAAAGTCTATTTTACAGTCAGGAAAGCAGCTTAATGGCATGTAGGGAAACAGCACACTTATGGCACCTTTGTCTCCAACAATTATATTCATATCTCTGTAGTTTTTAATATTATTCAGGAAAAGTGGTTTATCTAAGTGAAGGTTAAAAAAAATAGTCCTGATGCCTGAATCAATGCAAAAAAGGCAAAAATTCATCTTGCCTTTAAAATAATGTGTTCTCTTTCAAGCGAGCCAGTTACACTGAGCACATTATATAACTTTATAATCCTATACAGAAACCTAACGACGTGCGGGACAACATTTTTAATGCCCTGACCCATTATGAGAGCAAATCTGCAAAAATATGCCTTAATAAATCACCTGATGTGAACCACAACCCCTGCTGCCAGAACCCTTAGCTGTGACATTTTTAGTCTTCAGTTCCATTATATCCACTTATCTCCAATTGCTTTTTATAACTGTGTATTAAAGTAAATACACCTTGAAATTGTATGCAGCACACTGAGTTTCTTGAGGTAAGGTTCTCTCCCGTTTCTCACAATACAAGACAAGGAGGGCCATTTTTAGTTAGCCTACACGACCCCTAATTATGTTTAACTGCAACAGCTGAACACAGCGCGATCACTGCAAATTAATTTCCGCTGTCATGCGACCTGCTCGTCTCCTACCTAACACTTATAGCAGAGACCATCAGCAGTCACGACTCTCTTGAAATGTTTTGTTAGGAAGTTTGAAAAGTGGACTAGTTCAGAGTGTATTTTAGGCATCACAGGAGTCACAGGATAATTCCTGTGACTCATAGGAGTATTATACTGCAGGAATATTTAAGAAATACAGTGAGAGTAGCTACTTCTGCACTACAGATCACACACATAGTGAAATATGACAGCGAATGCAATGGCTGGCTGTCTTAGCCTAATAGTAACAGAGATTTGTGATAGATGTTGGCTCATAGTCCAGCAATGCACGTTATTCCATTTGAGTGACAGTGACAGAAGAGAAGGGATAGTAGTAATGCAGACAATATCTTTTATACTTTAATATATTTTGGGAGGGGGGCTTTTTTAAGCCATTTTTGCAATAGGACAATGGAGAGAAGACAAGAAAGCTGGGAGATACACCAGGAAAGACACACAGTTAATGGCCTCAGGCCAGCCTCTGCATTAGCCTTAAGTCATATGGATCACTTGCTCCACACAGTGAACTAAATTACCAACCAAGACGGTGTTACTCAAGTTTGGTTTTTTATAACTTATTTGGAAATCTAACTTCTGAAACGGTTTTAGTGCCATTTGGAAACATATTGTGTATCCAAGTTTTGGATTCTTGGAGAATATATTGGAGTTGGTGTTTCTGTTTGGGTTTTATTCAAATGTTCAACATTTTGAAATTCTGCATGTCTGGTTTGATCTCTTTAATAGCCAAATAGTGAACCTGACTTCTTATATCATTTAGTCTTGGGTTTTGTTAATATCGTCACTGTTATCCTCATATGTTGGGCTAGTTTTATTCTATTATTTAAGCTCTAGTTACTGTCCAGCATTGTGGAGTTTTAGATGCATGCTTGGATGATTTTCTCTTCCAGCAATAATTCTCGATTTTAATTTGTATTTAGCATCACTTCTTACTTGGACTTAGGATGAAAGTCTGGCCAGTACACCGGTTCTCTACCTGTGTCTGGTGTGCACAAATTAACCAAAACATGTACATGAATTAACAAAAATACATGCACAATGTCATCAAAACGTAAAAACCGAAACTCTCATTCTAGATGTGTAAAATCCCATTTCAAATGTGTAAAATAATTAAAGCACGAGGTGTGTTTGACAGGTTATTATTTTAATGTTAATCCAGTTGTTACTCTCAATTCATATTGTTTTTAATGTTGGGAATTTTTTCACACTATCCATTTCAGGGTGACGACTGGGCTGAAGCCTATCCCAGCTATCAAGGCTGCCAAGCTATTGTGTGGCTAATACAGAGACAGACAGTCATCATTAACCTAATAAGCCTAGTCTTTGGACTGTAGGAGGAGTACCCACACAGGTGGGGGGAAACATGCAAATTCCAAACAGAAGAGTGCCAATCACTGTTCACCACCCAAAAAGTGTTCGTCTGAAAATAGTCATGTTAAAAGACTGGACTTTTCTTTTCACTCATGTTCAAGGCAAAGTAAAACTTTAAAAGACCTCCAGCCTGGAGAACTATTGATCAAGACACCTTTAAAAATGATTAGAAAGTCTGGCTCCTTCAAAGTAAAATATAAAGAAAAGAGTGGGTGGCTCGGGACTTTTACACAATACTGTATTAACAAAAACACCATTGCAGCAGATTATATGCCCTTTTGTTTTACTGCATACAACATGTGTAGTTTTATTTCTCTTATATAGATTTTGTCATCTTCCATCTATCTACACCTAGTGGCTAACAGGAAGTACAGCAAAAAAAAAAAAAACACTAAGCGTTCTGCTGTCACTTCTGAGTCTGCAGTTACTGAACTGTATCTGGACTTTTGGGTTTTGGTTGTTGTTATCTGTAAAGCCACATGTTGTGAACTCAGCATTACCATTATCGGGGGGGGGGGGAAGAAAACAGCCTAGCCAAGCTGTCACCGGACAATTGGAAATATGGCACTGAAAACAATGAATAATCAATAGTCACAGCATTATTGCTGCTCCAGGTTTACTTGAGGTTGGAAAACAAAATGAATTACAGAGACGCTTACACTGAACAGCCACCCACTTCACATCCTGAAAATAATGTAAATAATAGAAGCCCAAGTAACCACGTTAAAACCTCAAGTGAGTAAACCTTGAGATGCTATTATCTGCTGGGTGTTCAGGTGAGATTGCTTTATCTCAATTTGTCAGGTCAGAATTCTTACAAATCCTGAATTAAATTCTCTATCTGGGCGGCGTGATACTGACTTTATTTTTGTAAAGCAACTTTTATCATGATAGACACCCAGCTCGAGCTCCAGGGTGAGTAGCGGTGGGGGGGGGGTCGAGATCACGTAAAAGGAAAAGGGATTTACTAGCATGATGTGCGCATTTATTTCGTTTTTTCATGAAAAGTAATTAAAGCCTGACACGAGCTCTGAGGAAAATCTCCACCAATCACTCCAGCGCATGTGTGATGTGCGTTGCCCATGCTCACATTCCTAATTACACTTTAACTGTGTCTCTTTTGGAATATAATAAAAGCAAACCACTTTCAGTGACACTCAGCCGCTATGAGCGATGGCGGACCTGCTGGCAGGAACAACCCCACTGATGGACGTCTTTAATTAGCAAACCCTGACACAGGGAGAGTTTTCCACCATTTCATTCATTCTGAACTGCTGCTGATTGGGTCAACTTCATTTCAGCACTGTCCTAAATCTGCTAAGGGCCACTTTTTAATGTTCTTGGCTTAAAGTCACGCAAAATAACGGTCTCCACAGTGAGAAATGTTTGACGAGCTTACAACGCTGAAGTAGAGAGGGGAGTTTTTGTTCATTTGATTCAACATTTTTCTTCTTTCCTTTATTCTGATTCAGTCTGACCTCAAGAGTTCCTTGCTCAGAACAATTACCAGTTCTTGACATTTAATTCTTTCTATAGACGAGTGAGTTCTTGGAGCTCGTTTGGCGCAGCTTTACATTCTTTTCATTATTTTTTGATATAAACAGACAACAGGCCAGTCCGTCTCAAACTCCATGCAATAGCTCCTCATGCTGCTCTCATCCTGCTAGCATTGACAACTCATTAGACAGAGGGATTTTCAGAATTTTCATAATAACAGCGCTTAAATGCTTGGGTTTTCCTGGTCCCCCTTATCCCCACATGCCTGCAAATTTGGCACGGGTAAAGGGGAAGGAAATGGCAGGTTTAGGGGGAAAAAATCTTATTAAACAAATTCTCTAAAGCATTGAGACCAACTGGTGTGGAGTGCACTGATAACAGCTGGCCATTTTGGAGTGTCACCTCGCTTGGCAGCTGCACCAGCAGAGGGAGAGGGAGAAAATGTTTTAATGGCTCTGGCTCACAGATTTGAACGCTGTTATTTTGGCAACTTTTTAATTATCTCCAAATGAATGGATTGATAGGACTGGTCGTAACGAGACAGAGATAGGGGAACATTCTGCTGTGGCAGTGCTTTTTTTCTGCTTTTTTCCCCCCAGTTTTTGGTCGTCTCTCACGCAAAGATATTTGAGCAAGATGGCCTCCAGACTGAATTGTTTGAAAGTTTTGAGGGCAACTTAGCTAATGAGAAATGTAATCATGCACAGCCAGGAAACTTTAACTGTATGCAAACGGAACCAGCTTGAAGAAAACTGGATTTTTATCACATGAGATATGGGGTCTTATCATACTCAAAAAACTGCCATTTAAAATTTGCATTCAATGCTTAATTCCTGCTTTTTTCATTTTCTGTGTTTTGGGGGTTTTTTTGTTTGGTTTCCATCAGTAAATTGTTCAGGATAAAAAGGTTTATTTCACATAAATTGTGTTCTGGTCAGTTGAAGGGCTTCCATTCTAATGCAAAATTTAATTTGCCCAAACTAAATTACTTGGAGAATGATGGCTTGCCATCATCACATCTCACAGCAATCCCCACATTCAAAACTGACAAATTTTTCAGATGCCAGATTTTGTATTTCATCAGGTGCAGAAAGAAACCTAAACTTGCTTAATTTAAAAAAAAAAACCACACACACATGAAGAATGCTCCATGGACACACACAGATACACAAAATAAATAAATACAACTCAAAAAAATGTGTGAGCTGCTCTACAAATTTCTTTTGCAGCAGTCCAAAGCATGAAAATCATTCACTACCTACTATTACAGCAGACATTAGTATCTGAAAGTCAGGCGTAAAATCACTCCAATAAATTAACATAAACTGTAGGAATGGAAACAGTCGAGTAATAGAATAATAAATGTAGGGCTAGTCATGGAAGTCCACTGGTACCAGCCTGGATTGTGAAAATCTTGCCAGATGCATCTGTTATGTCTGATCAATCTGTTGTGTGATTTGTGAAACGGACATGATAATGTGTGGGCAAACTAGGGTAGCTTTTGTTCCTTTCCCAACATTTGAGCTGCAACAACGCAGCATAACAAAAGCCCACAAACTTTAAGCCAAGTGATAATACAGCCATTAAATTTACATTTTTAAAAGACAAAGTCCTCTGTTTCTTTTCATTTCTGGTTCAAATCTTGCTGGACTCTGGCTCTGGTATTGAATAGTTGGTCAAAGCAGTGTTTTGGTTTTGGTTTTTTTGTTCTTACCCTGAGATATTTCTCACTTTAAGAATTAAAATTTTAATTTTAACGCTGACTGTTATATTTCAAAGTGTGTGTATTTGCCCAAAAGGAAAAGTCTTGGGCATCTAAAGAGTTTGCAATATGCAAATTATGTAGGCAAGGGGCAAGGATTTCAGAAGCTTTCTGGTTTCAGTTTGTAGTCCGGTTTTAATCAAAGTTTTTCTTGACTTTGGTTGCATGCAGGCAAAAGGTGCATTATGGAGGCAAAGAGAGTTCGCAATTTAGCTGCTATTGAATAATCAATTCAATTTCATTGCACATGCAGAATGACAATAAAAGTTTATTCTGTTCTATTCTAGTATCAGGCTCTTTTGTGTTGTGGGTTAGACTTGCCTAACATGCCTAAAAAGCTTAAGATCTGCAGTTTGATTTCAGGAGGAGAAATAAATCTTTTGGATTACGTGTCAGGAAAAAATATCTGGTATAAAAATTTGCCAAACTACAATCATACAGATCTTCCTGCTGTGAATAAGGGCGCAAACAAAGGTAGCTTTTAATTCATCAGTATCGGGTGGATGAGCTACTTTTAGTTGCTCCTTTGTCACATACCACAGCAGCTAGCACCTCTTGTTTGAGTTAGCAGAGTTTAAGCTGGATGCTCTTCCTCACACAACTCTAAGGAGGATTTTTGCCTCTGGCCGGAAGTGAGCCAGCAATCTTTCTCTTGTCAACAAAATGTATAAACGGCTACACTGTAGTGCTGCTACAATAACATGCTAGGAGATGAGGTACTGTCAAGATGGTGTGACGTTTTACATTGGAAAACAATGTGTCGCAAAACCAATTACACGCAACACTAGCATGCTAATAGTTATTGTGACCATTAGCCATGCTAAAGCTAATTTATCATTTCACAATTTTAAATACTGAAGAATATGCAAAGTTAAAGCAAATGTTTCTATGTCCATAAACTAACCAGCTTGCATGCTATAATATGCTACACCTTAGCATGCTAATGTGTTATCTTTTGTCATGACTAATAGTTAGCAACACCTAGCATTTCATAATTTGTATAAATCCACCTATTGCTCTAATCTTATACTTAGCAGGAAGTACAGCTGAAACTGTAGTCCAAATCTATAACACATGGCATAGCATGGATTGTTTTCTAATAGTGTTGTTATGAGTATTACAGTAATGCTGGCTCCTTGTGATTTTGAAAGAAATGTCACTGGTTAGGAAAATGTAATGTATTTCTAACATTTAGGAGACGGATGCCTGTGACATTCTGCATTACGTCAAAGACACGGTATGTTTTTCAGAGCTTCACAGAAGTCTCACACCTGTGCTTAAATTTTCTTTTCAAACTCTGATTCATTTTAGAAGCCCATTATTAAATGTAGTAAACAAAACGTGGGTTCAACGTGTGACAGTAGTGCAGGTTTAAATAACAATAAAACACCTTTAGCTTATTTTTTGGCAATTTAATTATTTTCCCTGCCTTTATTTTATTATTTACCTTATAATGAAACTCATTTTTTTTTCAGTTGTTTATCTGTAAGCTGTGGCCTTTGTTGTTCCAAATAGCACTTTGTGATGAATCCCTTTGTTAAAGCACTCTATAAATACATTTGTCTGGATTTATGAAGCTGAAATGTCACAACTGCAACCAAAGCTAATGAGCCAATTCTCTGTCAGCTGAAGTGTCATAGTGAAAACTTTTCTCACCATAAGTCAAGTGTCTCATGAGGGGAAATAACAGACCAAAAATGAAAATGTCATTGCGGTATCTCTTCACAGCTGACAGGTTCATCCATACACCTGAGCACATGGCTTTTCAACACTCAATATATTCTGGAAAATCCTCCACATATTGAGATGGCCTGTCTTTTTTTTCTTAAAGTTTAGAGTATGCTGACAATATGGTGTCATTGTGAAGTTGTGCAACAGATTATATAATTCATTTTAAAAAATCCTCATTTCAGGAACCAAATATCTGAAATGGCCATTCAGGAAAATTGGTGAATGTCTTCTTGAGTGTCCTCCAAGTGTTGTACCCCTCAGTACTTCTTTTCTTTTTTTCTTTTTAGGTTATTATAGAGGATTTAAAGCACTAAAACATCTTCATTTGTCAGTGACCGTGGACGAGTCTTCTCAAAATCTGCAGAAATAAACACAATAAAGACAAGAAAAGTGAGGTCTCTTGCACATTAAGGCACTTTAATCAGTATGGACATGGCTCTAAAGTTTAAAATATTATACAGTTATACAGTGCTGGACCTGGAGTGGTTAAAAACACATCAAGGCAAACTAAGAATTAAGAATCTGCATATTGACTTGTGAAGTCTAAAATTATTCAATTTAATACTGTATTGAAGGGTGGCACTGGAAAAAGTTCATGACATATTAAAATGGCAAGCAAGTGTGTCAAGAAACTTTATACATGTAATGCTACCATGTCAACCAGTGCTAACATTCAGTATAAAAAGGAACTGTTTGTGATTTGGCTATTAAACAATATGTTTTATTAGTTTTATAGGTTTCTCTGCATAGATATTAGACAAAAAAGCTAAAAAAAAAAAAATACCATTCCTGTAGTCACACTACAGTCTTCCATGATTACAAAAGTCTTTAGAGATCTTTCTTCTAGGACCAGAGGATGCATTTATGTTTAAATAAATCTGAATGCATTTTGTTTCATGGTAGGCATAATTTGTTCAAGTAGCAATCTAATGATAAATGACAACCTTTCAGATTTTCAATGTTAAACAAGGTATTTGTGCAGGAGGTGGTTTATTGTGTGGGAAGAAACTACCTTGTAATGTTCCTATTTGATTTTGATATTGGGCCTAATATATGCAATTAAACATCTGCCCTGTTTGAGGTGCTAGAATAAATATCAAGGCAATGCACTGGTATTCTAACCACTGGGGACCAGGAAAACCCACAGCAAAGTGCATGGCAATCTGTTCAGGGTTCTTTGAAATACTCTGCTCTCCACCAACAGGTTTGACAGATGAAATGACTGACCATCACTGCCATCCTCATCCCTGTTGTTGGCAGGGTAAAAATTGGAGTCTCTCTTGGCCATGAATGGAAAAATGGCTTAATTATGTTTCTTTTTTAACAAATAGTGAAATGGCAAAGCCTTCCCCACAAGCCTAGTCTGAAATTCATAAATAAAACATGAATAAATAAATCATCTTAAGGGAAGGTTGTTTTTTGGTTTTTTTTTGGTTTTTTTGAGGCTGTAAACTATTTCAAAATCTAATGTCCACAGAGTTCAGTCAATAAAAAAAAGCATAATTTTGATTTTAAAAGTGTGGTCACAACTGATCTGGAACAAAAGGGGTTTTTTTTTCTTTTAAGCTTATCCTTGCTATACCGTGCCCTCTATCCCCGTGCCTTACAAATCCGTTTCTGCCTGGGACCCACTTCAATCCTATAGCTTCAGTGTCCATCAGTCTCTTTTCATTCATCCCATCTTCTAAGACCCTGGCTAAGAACACTTGAGGATCATGTGTCCAGGCTACAAAGGTTCTCTAAACTACAAAGCAGAGAAGAAAGTGTAAAAGGTCCAGAGATAAACCACAACACCTTTCATCACATTTATTCCAACCACATATACACGCCGGGGGAACACAGCGAGGCAGACAGACCAAAAAAAACAAAATGAAAAAAAAAACAGATCTTTCTTTTCTCTTGCCCCGACAGAGTAATCAGCTAAAACTCTTTAATCATAAAACAACAGAGCAGTGGACTCCCTCAGTTACCTCCCTAAGATTAGTCCAATCATTGTACTTTCTAATATGCCGCCAGAGGACTAAAACCATTTCATAGTCAAATCACAAAAGCAATTTTACTGTCAGATTACTTCAACTTTACAATGACATTGCTGTGGGTTGTTAAAAAAGGAACATTTTGATGAATTTCGCAGAGAGCTAATGGTTTGTTTTCCCCGGTGCCTTTTCGGCCCAGCAATGTTTGGTTTGATGTGGCTTTGCTCCTATGGTGAGCCATCACAAGTCACGCTGAGATTTTCAGAGATTATCACAATACTGTATGCCCAACTACACGTAATGTGTTTGAAACCAAGATACACAGAGGACTGATTCATTGAAACGCCTCAGAGTAAAAACTGATTGAAGTCCTTGCTTAAAAGGAAAGCCCTCTGTAAGATAGACTTTACACTGAACCGATTTTCTGAACTTGGATTTTATCATCATTATCTACAAAAACAAACAGCAGTCTACATAAGCTGGAGTTCAGAGCGTCGGGACTCAAACTGATGATGCCATCAGGTGACATATGACTGCGACTTGAAGCAAAACATGTGTACTATAGTTAGGTCCATACTCTTTTGGACGATGACATGAATGAGTTAACTTTTGGTCATTTTGACTTCAAAGAGGTTTAACAACAGTTTTGCAGTAAATGCTAAAAAGCATTTTTATGCAAAAAGTCAAAGGCCCAATGATCCTCTTAAAACGTTATAACTTTATACTTTTTCGTCAGAAGAATAGGTTGTAATTTTGGCCAATCCTTCAGCTTTACTATATTAACGAAAGTATTGGGCCCCTTTATCTATATCCGTTTGCATTGCCACAGGTGTATAAAATGAAGCGCTTAACCATGTTTGTGTCTCACTGCTTTTGTTGGTTTTTGGTTTTTCAGCCTAATGATGGCCTCCTTCACTTGCACTGACAACTCTTTACACCTCACTGAGAGTTCCAATGAAAAGCCACAAAATGCAATATCACCATTTGACGGTGAAGCTACTTCCCAGACAACTGCCCAGTTACTTTTGATTCTCTGAATGTGAGAGAGGGAGGGTTATGTTTAAACACGGCTGGATTTGCTAAACAGTTACTTTTGCAATACTTTGGGTAAATCCCTTGAACTAAAGCCAAAAGTTTGCACTTCAATCGCATCTTGACATCTTGCTTGTTTTATTTGAAATCCTCTGTGCCGAGACAAATCTATAAAAATTGTCCTTGTCTGAAACCTTATGAATCTAACTGTGTTGTATATTAATCCTTCTTAAACCAACATCAGAGAATATATCCACGATGCTCCTTGATGTCATAACTTTTCTCCCTTATGTATGCAGGGTAGCGTCTGGATTTTCTTTATTTTTATCCTTACTTTATTCTCCCTCTTTACTCTTCAGCTCAGTTCTTCTGTGCAGTTTTCTCCTAAATCAAACACAGTTTTGTTTATCTCATCTATTGAATGTATCCCAAGGGCCTTCAAAACATGTCGAATGCTTTTCCTACCACAAAAAAACACGTGGAAAGCCTTTGTTTAAAACACTTGGAAATTATGACGCATTTCCATTGTTTACATTGCCTTGTGGTCTTGTTCTCACTCAAAGCATTGTTCTACAGCAAAGCTACCGGTCAGCTGAGTTCCTTGTGGTGATGTTTTGGTGAAATTTAAAAACTGAGTTCTACAAAACTGACTTCACCCTTGGCCAGGACAACAGATTGTAATCTTTTACCTGGAAAAATAAAGGATAACACAAAATCACAGAAAATGAAAGTCATTTTTACAAAAAGGGTAGATTTTCTCTTTACTGCAACAGTCTACTGCAACAGTCTTTGTGGTTGTTTGACAGAAATCAGCAGTTGCAGAAATAACACTGGACAAAGCCATTAGAAAAGAAATACATTCGTCATTGGGCGGTATGTGGGGATTTATTTTGTGACGTATGGAAGTAGTAGGTCGCTACAAGCCAGCTAATTAATATGCAGCTAAAGCAACAGTGATTTTTCCTGATATTTTGGGTTTCTTACAGTCTGAACTGTAAGATGAAATAGAAAGAAAACATCTACACACTTAAAGTCAAATTTCCTGCTAATTTTCTGCATGCTTTTTTTAAAAAAAATGGAAGTTTCCATAAATGGCAAAATTGGAAACATGGTTACAGAGAATTCCTTAATTTAAATACAGTAGATTGCACTTTGTTTTTAAAGATTCTGTTAAAGTGCTTTTTTATTTTTAGTTGTACCGTTACACACAAAACACATTTGTTTTATCTAAATGTTTAGCTATGAGTACAACACATAAACCCATTTTGGGTAAAGTGTTTCAGCTTTGTTTTTGCTGTGGAAAAAATATGAAGATCCCACTCATGAAAAGTTGCAAAATAGCTCTGTCTTTTAATAAAGTTCTGACACAGACTTTCAGGACTCAAACTAATTGGTTCATTTGGCAAATAAAAATCTGATTAAACATCCCACCTCCATTAGACTGCAGCATATTGCCACTTTATTAAACTGAATAATCAACAAAATTAATGAACACGCTCCATATCTATGTTTTCTTAGAGCAAGAATGTATATAGACAAAAAGGAAAGGTTTATGTGATTTATCAAGAATTGCAGAGCACCGGCTAGAGGGAGGTAGAGTGTGCAGCATTGGGAAATGTGCAGCAGCTATTAAGGTTGGAGCTCTGTAAAATTGCACTCTAATGATGATCTAAGTGCTCAGCTGTTTTGAGTCTAACCTGAAAAATAGCATGCCTCTCTGTCAGCTGCTGAAAAATTGACGCACTCTAGGTGGCTTGCTTTCTTTGCTCTATCTCGTGTCGTGAGGGCATCGCAACCCATGCCCGACACCCTCCGCTGCCAATGGCTTCCTGTCCCCTCTGTTACGGATCATCCCACTCTCCCTCATTCTCCAAAATGGCTATGCATAATTTCCAGCCCCCTCGCTGAAAAGTTTGACTAAATGGAAGGTTATTCAGTCACAAGCTATTAACAGCGGTGCACATTAAAGTTGTTTTGCAATTGAAGAGTGAATTATAAGT
The DNA here is from genome assembly GCF_036321145.2 of Pelmatolapia mariae. Taxonomy (NCBI): domain Eukaryota; kingdom Metazoa; phylum Chordata; class Actinopteri; order Cichliformes; family Cichlidae; genus Pelmatolapia; species Pelmatolapia mariae. Next base: position 78,021,454 of record NC_086229.1, read on the forward strand.
ATTTTCTCACTGCATTATTTTCTCCCACAAAGTGCAAAGATATAAAAAGAGAAAGCAAGAGAGCGTGAGAGAGAAGGAAGCACACAAGGAGAAAGAGAGACATAAATACAAAAGGTCCCTGGAAGTCAGCGAATGCAGAAATGTACAGTAAATCTCACTTGACATGATTCATGGCTTGGTATTTCTATATAAAGTACATCTGAGCATTTCCAAAGAAACAAAGGACTCTGAAAATTCATAAAAAAAAAACAGAGAGAAGAAAAAGTGTTTGGGTGAATTTAGGTTACTTTTTAACATTTCTCAAAAATAAAACCACACGGTCCCAAGGGAAATTCTCTTTACGAGGGCAGAGGAGAGAAAAGAAAACACCATATCTAATAATGGAGCACATTTAAACTCCTTCATTGCCCATCTTCTGTCCAACAGTCAATCCAGCAGGCAAAAGGAACATATATGATTCTTTGAAAGCTGAAAGTATGCTTTCTTGCTACTTTCACTGTTTTATTGTATTACTATTTACATTTTTTTTTTCAAGTTGATGAGGTAAGAAATAACTTTTTTTTTTAAGAGTACTTCAGGTGAAAACTGAAATAAAGTTTTCCTTGTAAATTAAAAGTTGCTGTAATATGTAAGTGTTCTGTGTAATGTACCCAGTGTTTTTGCTGTCCAGTACTTGTCCATGTCATAAGACAAATGCATCCTGGTGCTGTTGTTAGCAAGCCAAATCTTGTACAACAGGAATTTCTATTATTAATTTTATTAAGCTTATAAAGCAAAAACTAATGGTTTAAAGCCTGTTTTGACTCTTTCAAAAAGCTATATCTGGTTTGAGCTACATCCCACATTCATGTTACATAGAAGGGTTTTTTAAATGGTGGCACATGTTCACAAGTTTAGACAAATGTTGTATAATGAGCTTTACTGATATAAACTACTTATAATGCGATAATTAACATTATATTCAACTATTGAGTGAAGCTGCAGTATGGCTAAAGTTGCATAGTGTTGTTTTAAGTATAGATTTGGAATCATTTGGCTTTCTTTGAAAAGTTATATTATGTTACTTGAATTCTGAACATTCACACATTTGAGAACAATACTCTACTTTTAACTTCCAAAAAATGGCAAGCTCATTAAAAATGTAAACTTGAAGATTAAACCAGTGGTTCAGAATTGTTTTGGCTTGTGACCCTGGTGTGACCTGGGTGTGTTTGGGGTGCCATTTGATATTTTCAGATTTCTGTGAGCTATCACGAACAGGGCCCCAGTGACACAGAAACCAGTCCGCAACCCTTATGTTGCAGACCCTTGGGTTGTTTGTAGTCGCTAGGTAAAATTAGCTGCATCAAGGTTTGGAAAACACCAAAAAAGTTGTATGTTTTGAAATATGCTGGTTAAAGCAATAAGAAACTAGTTTTAACTTTCGCCATAGCTCAGCCAGTAGTTGGCAAGTGTTTGTAGACAAACTACAGGGGTGGCTGTAGCTCAGGAGGAAGAGCAGGGCATCTACCAATCAGAAGGTAGGTGTTTCAGTCTGCAAGCCAAATATCCCTGGACAAGATACTAATCTAAAGTGTCTCTTCAATGCATCCCTTGGGATAAATAAAGTATTATCAGTCAATCAATATGAATATTTGTGAATGTTAGATAGAAATCACCTATGTAGAAAAGCCATAGAAAAAAGTTCTTGAATAGGTGAATGAGGCGAGTTATAAAAAGCGCTTTGAGTGGTTAGAGGAGAAAAGTGCTATATAAGAACCAGTCCATTTACCGTTTACCAAACCAGTATCTTCCATGCAAACTACAAATGATGCAAACAGCCAGAGTGTTACCAACCAGACTCCTGAAAAATGCCTATGTGGCTTTACAAACGTAAGTTTTCTCACTCTATCACCGATCTAATGTGAAACTTTTCATGGTAGTTATGCATTGGCTGCTGGTTCGGGAAAAGTTGGTATTACTTGAAGTACCAAATTTGAGATGATTGTGTTCCACTTAGGAATTTCAATTTCATACTATTTTAACACTCAAATTCTTCCCATTTCAAAATAAATGTTCTAACTGACTGTATAAACATTTTCATTTAAAAATACAAGGTTGACTTGAAGATAACCTATTCAGTCCTTTTGTTTCAATTCGCTGTACAGGTTTTTTTTCTGCTGTAACTGAAATAAGATTACCAAATATACATTTAAGAAGATGGATTTTGTTTCCCTTTTGTTCTTCCATAGCATGGGACCTTTTGGAGAGTACGCGAACTCTAGGGTACAAGGGAAAAAAATCAGTGAAAGTAACAACATGCATCTTATAATGGAATGTTTAACAGTTCTACTTCTTCGGGGTGATGATGATAATTTTGTTTTTACATACAGTTAAGAGATTTTTACGTTGCTCTACTTTAACTTTTCATGGATGTCTGTACTGTTTCTCCCAGCACACATATCTAAACCCTTTCACAAACCACACATAGTTAAATATCTTGTTGAAAGACAGATATGACAGCATATTTAAAACTAAAGAGCTTGGAGCAGAGCTGCCTTTTGAGCAGGAAAAAAACACCCTTCAGTGGGATGAGAAAAAAGTTTTGGGGGAAGTGTAGTTATACATGATTCATAGCGCTGCTTGGAGAGCAGCTTACTGTTGTGTGAAATTTGACATTAAGCATCTTTTATGTTATTCCTGTTTTAGTCTGGAAACCCAAGGGCAAAAGAATATGCAATGTGTAATTTTGCTCTATGAAGAAACATTGGGGTGAACGGTAAAGTGTTCAGAACAGTGTCTGAGTTTATTTCAATGAGGGACAATATGATGGTGGAATATAAATTAGCCTCTTCGTGTGACATGCAGAGCTGAGGCCAAAGAGCACTTTTCTGTGTACCGCAGTCATTCTTTCATAAGAACGTGCATTCTTTTGTAGTATGCATGTATATTTATAGATAGACTTTATCACCTTTAACCACAGGAAATGTTTTTCAGCAGCAGCATCTTTTTAAACTCGCATGTGTGTAGTCTACAAACTGCAAACTTACTATGCTGACAGTCATTTTGCATGTTTAGCCTGATACTGTAAAAGCTAAATACGGAAGTAATAAATGCTTTTTTCTGTATCTGCATATCCATATTTATCTTTTTATGTGATTATTCAAAGTTTAGATAAATGGCACCACTGAATTAGACGTTTAAATCTCTTCTTGACAGAAGTCACTGACTGGATGTTTCTACATCAGATGCTAAATTTGCAGAGCCTACAAACACAAATTTATTATACATTTGTTCAAATAATACTTTCTAAGATATCAATTTAATGTCATTTTAATAATAAAATCTCACCACTTTACTATGTAGAATGGGTAGAGGACTTTATTAATTCATTCATACATCCCCATCATCGCAAGATGTTTGAGGTAGATGTCAAAATAGAGTCTTATTTAAAAAATAAAAACTGACAGCCTATTTTTGTGTCCCTTTCTTGAGCAAAATGTTCATTGTGTACACACAAATCTGGAGACACACAGTGTACTGTACGCTAAGTTGCATGTCATCATCGTCGACATGTCGCATTGCTTAGCCAGTGTCTTTGTCCTCATCTCCAATCACAATGTGCTCAACATCTTACGAGAGCGTGCCGCGGTTCCCTCTCGTTAATGCAATTTAATGTGGTGTCTTTCGCATTAGATTCCCAATTGCCGTTGCCATGGCGACGTGCATACAAAACATCTTGTAGCAGCTTGTTATTGCCTCATTACAACCACGTTTGAAGTTTTTTTTCCCCCCCTTCTCTCTTTCCTCTCTCGTTCTTTATTTGTTTGTCTTTTCTGAAAGAACCTTGGGTAAGAGATAAGCAGACTGTGGCTCCATCAAAGGATGTCCTCCCCTGCAAGCAATTACCCCTCCAGGATAAGCTCTTGTTATTCGCTTTACAAGGAGCGCTGATTTCAGTCCACCAAAAACCAGAGGGGCTGGCACACACTCGAAACTTCAGTGGCCGTCATGATAAGTAAATCACAGTTTTCTGTGATACGAAGGTTCGTAGATGCCTATTTTTGGCAGAAATGGATTATGTTATACTTTAAATCAAAGATCAGAGTGAATGGCAGATTTCAGTCTGGACTTCAGTGTTGTTAATGTACAAAATATAAAGTCGCAGGCCTCGGGTCGTTCTGTGTTTGCCACCCCCCACCCACACCTGTGTGGGTTCTGCCATAGTCCAACGACATGCTCATAAAATTATTCAGTGAATTTTAGTTAAATTAGAGACGTTTTCAGTTTTATTTAATGTAGCAAATGTTAGACAGGAAGGTTTCAGCAGGGGATTAATAAAGAAAGTAGTCACACACTATAAAACATCCTATAACCTCAAATGTGTACAAAGACTACTCTTTTTTGTATTCTATTAGCTTTAGTGCAATTTCTCTTTATTTTATGTAAAAGACACAAACAAATTCTGTTTACATCAGATTATCTATAATTGAATTTATTTATTTATTTGTTTTCTGCTTTAGCTCTGGATCATTTCCCAGGAGCTTTAACTAAGATCTAAAACAAAAACAACTGACTCCACTGAATGTGTCAGAGGTTACCGAAGCAAACTAAGAACTTTTTATGTAAAAAGTCTAAAAAACAATACAAAACAGCTACGTTGATGGGATATACTGCTGTTTTTTGACAGGTTACTCTGGATAAGTGATGCCAAACTTAAGTAGCAACACACACACAACATGCTGTACTTAGAGAAAATAGCACTTGGGTACTTATGACTTTGTTAGCCTTTAACAGTCTATTACTTTATAAAGAAAAAAATGTCACCTGCAAAAGTGTAAACATGCAATTTTCACACAAAACACAGCGCAATTTCTTGTCACTAAGTGAACATGAAACAAAGGGCCAACGTCACAACTGACTGCTTTGGAGAATTTAATGATGAGAACATTAAGACACTATCATAGACTCATCTCCTCTAGTGTGCTAAAGTGCGCTTCTGGTTTTGTTTCACATAAGATTTCAGATAAGTACTGACTTCTGAGAACCAAAGTAGTATTTTACTGTTTCACTAATCTTTTAGGTGGGGCCAGGGATTCCTCCAACACTAGAAGACAGAACCACACCAAGACATGAAGGATATTTGTAACAGTTTTAGTCTCAATTTGAGGTTAATTACACCCCTAATAATTATTTGATAAAGAAATGTTACTGTAAATATCTCCTACATGGCCCCATAACTCAAACTACTGTGTTCTCTATGTATAATTTTAATGTAGCGAGGTATTATTTAAACAGCTCTTATCAATCCTTCTACAGTAAAAATGGATTGTGCAGCTTATATAACGCGTGTTGCTCATAGTGACAAGAATAATTTTATAGTCTCACTCCACTCTATGAGGCTTTAAGGCTCTTTCTGGCTTCTTTCAACTTATGGCTTTGGTTTCTCAGCCTCCAACTTTAGAGAACCTGTTTCAGTCTCACTGCTTTCATTAGTGGCATTTTCAACAGAAAAGCCTTGAAAAACAGACTGCACCTTGTCTGGCCAGTACTAATTGACAGACAAAGTGGTGACCATAGTGAAGTATAACCACTAAAAGCCATATATTTTCCTCAGGAGGTGATGAAAAACTATTAAATTCATCAGTTGAACATGAACAAATTAAAGGCAATTTGAATTTCATTGTGTCTGCTTGTTAGCGTGATCGCCATGTAACCACAAAGGTAACCATGTGCTGCTAGAGCTTGCTTCTGCTGCCCATTAGTGGCCAAAAATACTTTTTAATGCAGGTTTAATATTGCACATCTATGGACCACGGTTCACTATACCTATAGACATGCTGAGAAAGTCACGGCACTCAGGAGCCTTAAATGAATTCTGTAAGAGATTTAAATGGTCATGTAATGTCCTGGTGAACAGTTAAAGTTAGTTTAGATTTTGCTTCAAAATAAGTGACTAAAAGTGACTAAAAGAGGCAATAAACCACAGCAACACACGAGCCAAATACCAAAGTGAAACAGCAACTAACTCAGACTCACTAAATGAACAGCTCTACTAATAAAGGTACTATAGAGGAAACCAAGATTAAGAACAGACTCCATAAAAAAACTAGATCTCAAATACAAAAGGAACTGAAAAGCTTCAAATACAAGAGTACAGAGCCTCAAATGAATTATGAGAAACAAAACTGAACATGCGCTCACAATGAAGCTAAAAGAGAAAACGCCTGATGATGACTAAGAATGCAAAACTCTAAAAGAAAAAAAAAACAAAAAAAAAAACACAGACACCAAAACATGACGCAAGGACACAGGAGAGGTTAAATAACACAGAACACAAGGGACCAAATATGAAAAGCTCTCACTAGCTTTTAAAGGAAAACAAGGACAGCGTTGACACATAATTCAAAGACAAAAACTGAAACTCAGAAACTAGAAAACTAAAATACACCAAACTCCCACAAACCTACAAAACATGACACACAGTTATAAAAATCAGATTTTACTAGAGCAGCTTGGAAATTGGGAGGTGACTGCTGGTTAACCGCCTAGTCTTAATGAAACATTTTCCACTGTAACAAAAACAGAAAAATATGTACAGTAAAAGAAAAAAAAAGTTGGGCAACCTTAAAAATATGATCTAAAACATTTTCATTTATTACTAAGTGCATGGTGTCATCTGTCCAGGTTATTAGCCTACAATGCATGTGCAGCTTTTTCCATCACTTATTTTACCAGTATTGTGAATTTGCCTGGTAATAACTGGTGATCTAAGAAATGTAGTATTATTATTTTTAAAGTAAAAGCTCAGATTAAATTACAGTACAGTTTGTTTTAGGTAAATAACTTTTTTCTCCTCTTGTCAAGATGTGATTGGAGCTTTAATTAAAGAGCTTTAATCAGTTGAACCAATTAAGAATTTTCTGTTTAGAATTACAGTAAAATATCTTAATGGGTAACTGCTATAAACTTCTTGTTTTTATGCAATAAAGCTGGCTGCATGAATTCTCCTCAGCCAAATATCACCACAGGCACTAAGGGTACTTTGAAATTTGAAAGTTTACCCCAGTGGTGGGGCTAGAAAGGTCAAAAAGTCTCCAAAATCAACAGTGTTCCTTTTTTTTTCTCTCAGCAAATGGTGTAGTGGAATGAGTAAGGGGTCAGAAGACGACAGTAAAAACTTTTTGGTCTGATACCACTTGAGAGAAGGTCTTAAGGTCACCAAAATCAATAAGTTTCTTCCTTTTGGTAGCATGAATACAGAGAATATTAGCTGGTCACAGTCAACATCCAGGCTTGGAGACAGAGGTGATTGTAAGTCAAAAGTGGAGGTAAAGTTGGTGAATCAGTTTAAAAAGTCATGCTATTGTATCCCCAGGTTATAATTTTATTTCAGAAATGCATATTAACTTTGGGAAGCAGCATTTAAATTAGCAGATTATACAACAATGTTAATATCTACTGTTTGGATGATTTTGTTGAAAGAGCGTACTTAAACAGTGTTAATGAATAAACATTTACTGATTGACAGCTGTAAATGCTGTAAATTAAACATCTTACTTTCATACAGTTATTTACATGAATTTTTGATTTTTTTATTTATATATTTTGGTGTCTGTACATAATTACAGTGGATTTTAAATATAATCAAAATGTAACTTAGGTGTACATTTACAGCTTTAATTCAAGGGGTTTGACAAAAGTAGTAACAAACGTTAACTACAAAAATCAAAAACTAACTGGCAGGTGACTGAAAAGTTGTCCAGGCGAGAGCTGTTGCTTTGTTATTCCATGTCAAAATAAGATGTGTAGTTGATTCCAAGTACTGAACTTGTATTTGGTAGATGTTCACTGATACTCTCAATCTGAAGTCCAAAGACGAGAAGTATGAGGGTCGAGTATGAGGTTACACTCAAGAACATGAAGGTGACATTAAACTTTGCCAGGAAATGTCTAAAACAGTCTGCACAGTTCTGGCTTTTAATGTGGTGGATCAAAAACAACTTGATGATGTGAGGATGGAAAGAAACAGCTCGTGACCAAATGTCTATCATGTCATATGTTAAATAAGATGGAGGCAATATTATGGTATGGCTACGTATGACTGCTAATGGAACCAGCTCACTAGTGTTTACTGATGATGTGACTGATGGATGAATACACTCTGCTCTAATTCGGCCAAAAGTTTCAAAACTGATCGGACAGCATTTCACAGTACAAATGAAAAATGACCCAAACCATACTGCAAAAGCAACCCAAGAGTTTCTCAATGCACAAAAATGGGATATTCTTCAATGGCCAATTCAGTCATTGGACCCACAATCAAGCAGCAAGTGAAGGCAGCTGCAGTAAAGGCCTAGCTGAGCATCCCACGGGAACAATTCTGTGACGTCCATGGGTTCTGGACTTCAGGCAGTCATTGGCTGCAAAGAACTTTCATCAAAGTATTAAAACAATCCTCATATTTAAAATTATGTCACTTTGTCCAATTAATTTTGATGCTCTGGGTGTGAAAATGGCTGTAATTAAAGGCTAATGCAATACTTTGGTTAAATCCCTTTTAATTAAAGTTGAAAGTCTGCACTTCAATCACAACTTGATTATTTGATTTAAGATCAACTGGTGGTGGTGTACAGAGGCAATGTGACAGAAAAGTGTGCTATCGTCCAAGTATATGCTCATAGACCGAACTATATACCTGCCGCCACAAAACTTTGAACCTTTAACCGTGTGCATGGGTCTTTGCAACAGTATGAATGGCTCACGTTTCTCAGTTTGGTTATTATAAAGCAGATGATAGGCTCTTTGATGACAGAAGAATTCTGATAGGCCAAGGATGGCAGCTGTGTGCCCTCTATTTCTATTTCTATCTTGTAATGTTTACGATTTAGCTCACTTTGTGGAAAACATGACATATATTTCTTTTTAGGGCAAATGACAGCACAGAATATGATCTTTGTTCCATGTCCAAAGATTCTGTCAATTTTAGTTTAAAAGATCAGCGTTTTAGATCTATCAGCAGCCGCAGTGGGTGGAAAATATATATTACCCTTGTGCTCATATTCCTTACTTGAGATTCCTCTCGTGTCATCCGGTGTAGTCGTGCTACAGTATCACCAAATTTTGGCTTTCCACAGTGAATTCCAAACAGATCCTTCATTCGCTCACATAATTTTATTGTCTCATTTGCTATGTGCATTAAAAAGGGCAGTTAATCATGTTATACACTGGCGGCATGACATGAAAGATTGCCTGAGATAGGTGCTATAGGAATTTCCTGTTCTTGTGTGAGTCTCAATACATCACAGCTGAGTCAGAGACATGCTACATGGGAGCCATGAACAGCAAAGGGCTCCCTGAGACATGCAAATAAATCACTGTTACCAATTCCCGCTGGAGATGTGTTTTCAGTGTTTCAGAGCAGACAATTATTGTGTTTCGTAGTGACACGTTTCAAGGACACACTGTATACTTCGTTATAGTGTAACAGTCTGTCAGCTCATCTCACTGCTGCATTACTCCTCTCTATCCGTGCAGTGCTTTCATTGCAGTGCCTGGACACAGCTATCTGCACATTTCACAGCTGTTTTCTCACACTTTTATACCGTAAGTGTGGTACTGCATGTTAAAATATCATATGCTGACATCCTTAACTATGTAATCCAGTAAAGACGAGGCCAGCAGAAGTTTATTCCTTCGAGTGCACGATCATCTACCTTTAACCTCATTCATGCAGTCCTGGATTTTACAAGGCCCCTCACAGATGGTGAGACAGCTGTACACTTCAACGTGGAATCGCTGGGCCACTGACAGGAGGTTGGGTTCTTTGCTTGATTTCAACTGGCAAAAAGAAATCCTCCCCCTTTTCTCGCTCCTGTTCCACCTCACTGAAATATTAACTGGGTGCACACCCATTCATCTGCGGTGATAACAGGACCCACGGTTTCTTTGTTGAGTTTGCTTGGCGGGTAGCCGGGGGGGATGCACAATCAAAGCGAGAATCAAAGCGAGAAACAATTACCGTGGCTTGTGTCTAGGTGAATGGCAGCAATGAAAAGCTCATTGTCAGCTTTGTGCGCCAGCTGTGGCATGGGCAAAAGATTTAAAGGGTGATGAGAATGAGGAGGCGGATACAGAGGTGTAGGTTACGTAAGAGGGCATCTGCTGTCATCCTGCCCTCTTTGGGTACCGCTAAACTTTGCTAAACAGACACGAGACAGGATGTTTTTCAAATTGGAAACATCCTGTCTCGGGGTGATGATGAAATATTAGTTGATGAATTTGTTACTTCATTATTATCAGGTTGTTCTAATAGTTCCCTAAAAATCATCCAGTTAATCCAAAATGCTGCATACAAGAGTGGTGACAGGAATGAGAACGCGAAACAGTTCTCATACCTCAGGCTTATTTGTGGCTCCTAGAGTTTCTAAAAGTAGAACGGGAGGCAGAGAATTCAGCTATCAGGCCGCTCTACTGTGGAACCAGCTCAAAACAGAGACAGAAACCCTCTCACCTTTAGGACTAGACTTATAAGTTATAAGTCTTATAATTAAGGCCAGATCAGATGACCTCAAACCATCCCTTAGTAATGCCACTATAAATTCTGACTGCTCATGTGTGATCCTATCTTCTTCTTTCCTCTTCTCTTTCCCCTCATCCCCAGCTAGTCATGGCTTGCTAAGCATGCCTCAACTGAAAGTTTCTTCCTATTAAAATAGACTTTTTCCTTCCCACTTTTGCCAAGTGTTTGCTGAAAGCAGGTTGTCTGATTGTTGTGATTTCCTCCTGAATGCTGCAGGGTCCTTTTGCAGCATAAAACACTCTGAGGTGACTCTTGTTGTGATTTTGCATTATATAAATAAACCTGAATTGAATTAAACCATAACTTTCCCCCAGGCCAAATGGCTTTAATTAAAGCAACGTACCACCAGGGCGGAAATTTGGTCCAAGCTTTCCTCTGTTCCTCCTAGTTATCCAGGCAGTGGGGGTGGGCTGTACTGGGATATTTACTGGTCTCACTAAATGACTGTCTGCTTCTTCGTCAGTCTCTTCTCAATCCGAGCTCTTGGTAGTGGGCAGGAAAGGAGGTCATGTCTCTGAAGTGATCTTGCCCTTCTTCCTTTCCACTCACCTCCCCTCCCTCCACCCATTTTTACACCCACACGCCTGTTTATTCCCTGTCATCACCATAATACTAGTCATTTGTATGACGCAGAGCTTGAAACCTGTAATTTTCAGGAAGTCTGCCCTGTTGAGAGAGTACCTGAAAATGATTTCTCGCAGTGCATGTTTTTGTGGAGCCACGTTATGTAAAACAGGACTACAGGTTGATAGTCAGTGTTGATGTGTGTGTGATGATGCTATTACACTCTAGAGAGGAGAAAATACTAGAGTGGACAAAAATCATTTTCTGTAGTACTTCGTAAATAATGGGGGGAATTTGGGGATGAAAAGTTTGGGATGCTTTATGTTCTGTATAGATAAATATTGCACAAAAGGTTATGGCTGAATTGTTGTTTTACTGTACTTTGTACGGCCTTATTTACCCCCACAAAAAAGTCTATTAAAAACTTCTGTCAAAAGAAAACCGCATAACACATCAAAGGCTACAGCAAGGATGCAAATAAAGGGGAAAACAGACAAACTGCATCGAGTACAAACGACTCACCAGCGACTCAGGAAGGGAGCAAATACTTTTTCACAGCATTGTGCATGCTCTTCACTAGCTGAAGGACTTATGTGAATCCATCACAAGGAAGCATGTGGAGTTGTGGTTCTGGTTCTCGATTGTTCTACGATATGCTACTATTACCAGTATCAGGGCTCTGCAGAAGCATTCACTCTAATCAAGTTCATTCCACTCATTCATTCCAGATCAATTCCTGTGGTGAGCTGATTGTGTATTATGGGTATCAAATGATGCAAAAGCACACACGGGCTGTTCGGTTTTGAATAAGTAACAAGAATTTACCATATTTTATGATCAGTGTTGATTTATTTATTTATTGCTCCTTGTGTTCACCTCTTCCTGGTCAGGGTTTGTTCCTGTGCTTTTTATTTCTGACTTCTCTGAATCGTTACTCTGTTCATTCCCCATCTGGTGGATATATCTGTACATGGAGCGAGAGCATTGTGAATTTCCTGAGATTTTCATGCACAGACATATCTGAGGGTGAAGTGTGGAAAGCAGCAGGAGAACGCAGGTGCGGATTTTACAGAGTGACAACTGAAGGATAAGTGTGAAACTGACACCTGTGCATTTTCACTCATGTCAAGTTCCTTACATGTCTGCAGACACACCGCCACCTCCTGAAGAATCGCAGATCAAAAAAATTCTCAGAGTTTTACTTTGTGGCTGGAATTAGTTTGTTTTTTATTTAGTTATATGAGCTACAACTGGTCAAACTAAGGAGAAGCACGCTGAATGAACTTTGCCGTTGGTCTTTGGAGTCAGTAACAGTATTGTGTTCAAAGCACTTAATGTCTCTTTGCCTGAAACTCATATTCCTTAGACCAGGGGTGTCAAACGTATGGCCCATGGGCCACATCCTTCAGATAATTTCAGATGTTAATTATTAATGGCCCGTCGGTATCTGGGAGCCCAATCTTCAGCCCTTCTGTGAATCCATGCAGGCAGGGGTGGGACTTTATTTTGACAGACTGAGATTATACCATTATGTTAAAGAAGGAAGGGGACCAGATGTTGTGAAGACAGCAAGTGTAGCAGTAAAGACCAGGTACACAGAGAGACGGGGAGCCGGATTTAAATGCAAGAATGTCAGAAAAAAGTGAAGAAACGAGCGAAAACGTAAAACAAGCAGCATCTGGCTGCTTTTCAGTGACACTGGAGACTGCAAAGCTGAGTGCAGAATTCATACAATTACAAGTTGGATAAAGTGAAATCCGTTTTTATTTTGAGCTATTTTCCATTGTGGAGGACAAAAGGTTTCAAACCTCACATGTCCTTAGTAGACGCAAATACATAGAAATTAGTCTTTTATGAAAATGCTGAATAAAAAATTGCTTTCTTGAAAAAGACTAAAGTTACAGTTCAGTATTGAATGTTACATAAAAAGTGTCTTTGAATGGCAGAGATGCAGAAATGTCTGCATGTAGCACAGAGCCATGGCTCAGTGTCTGAGTGTCTGAATGAGTCTCACAGGCCTGAGTGTGTGCTTGAAGCCATTTATAATTCTGAACCTGTTTGATCTGCTGCTCACCACAAACAAGCACAAGCAGAAATGTTGGACTTTTAACTGTATTTTCATAAGTTTTGCAGCTTTTCTTTCTGATAAAAACCTCACGTATGGCCATTCATACTACACAAAGTAATTAAGCTTCTTCTTATTTTTTTTCTTTTTAAATCAGTTAAACATGTGGCTTCTTTAAAATGACAGAACTGGGAGTTTCGCTGGTCCGGCCCAGTCAAGATCAAAGCGGCTGTATGTGGTCCGCGATGTAAAATGAGTTTGACACCTGTGCCTAAGACGCTAAACTTTTTTCTCACAACAGCCCAATCATTTCGGTACTCTGAAATTTCTGGGAAGTAACATTTTTCTTTTGCTCTGGATGTCATAAAATAATTTCCAGTATTGACTCATTCACTGATATCGTCACCACAGTTAAAAAACATTCCTTTCCTTTTCATACACACTGCAGCAAACTAGAACTGGGCTCACTTCTCCTCAAAAGCAATACTTCAATGCAAAAAATATCTTGCATGAATGAACTAAACTACAGAAGAAATGGCATTCTCTGGGATGTTTTTGGCATAACTTTCTATGATATTATGCTATGTGAAATTATTTGTAACCTTTTATTGGTAGCACTGTATTACAGCTCACTAATACTGTGGGGCTATATGTGCACTTTGTTTTATAGTTTTTCACTTTGCAGCCCTGATCCCTGATGATTATAAACATGTGTTTTCAGGTCACACACAAACTTTCCTTTAACAGGTTATTATGATGGAATGAAACAGAAACAGTTTTGTATTTTTAAATCCTTATTTCTGGTTATTTCCCTGAAACTACCAGAGAACATATGTAGATTGTTTTTTAATCTTAAAAAAACAATTGTTTGCATCATTCATAAAGCAGGTAATATATATCATGCAAATTCACTATACTAATCACAATATACGCAGATGCCCAGACCTCGCTCCACCAGGCCACTTCATCCAACTTCATCCAACCAGGGAATTTCCACACCTGCACAGTGATGTAATCTTTCCTACATTCCCTGTGTCTGCCTTGGAATCTCCTCCCTACTGGATGTACCTGGGACAACTGACCTGGAAGATGCCAGGTCTCACCAGGAGACATCCTGTTCATGTTCCCAAACCACCTCAACTGGGTCCTTTTAATGTGGGGAATGGCAGTAGTACTCCATACAGCGAGTCTGTTTGTTTGCATTCTAGCATTGTAGTTTTCAATATATAATTTCCGAGTTTTGTGTCAGCTTGAGCTGTTTTAATTTAGGTGAAATTCGGGTCAAGATCACACCAAAATATGAAAATCAGTACAAATATTATCTTCAAACTTCACAACAATATACTAAGCCTTGGGGGGCATGAGTACCTGAGCATTTGAGCTTGACCATCGTTGTTAGCGCAAAGTCAACCTTTGACTTTGAAAAAAAAAATTCAAGTAACCATAATGGGTTACTGGCCAAAGAATTCAGCCAGTTCAGATATATGGGTAAAGATAATAAAATACATCCTTTGCAAAGCATGCAATGCTTCAAGGCCATAGGTCAAAGGTCAGACATCAGCGTGTTGTTATAAAATCAAGCTGACGTCAGCATATTGTAATAAAAACATCATAAAACATCAAAATTTTAGTATAGCTCTTGCCCTTAGAGAGCAGTGTTGAACTTTTTACTAATTTTTTACTAAATTTCAAGCACTGCTCCATATAGTGTATGCTGTAATTTTCAGTTTTTAATGCTAAACACGTTCTCCTTTGCAAGTATAAAATAGCCCTTTTTATCTTACAATTCATTTTTCCAGTGAACACTGACACTAGTAAAAGTAGTACTCCATCCTAGCGATGCACTGCTTACAAATATCTGAATCCTGTTTGAATACCACCTCAGAATTACCAGGAAAAACTTTTTTGTTTGCATGTGATGATTTATGTGAGTGAATGTACAATGATTTGTGTGACTATGCATGCATATTTTTAAGCAGCAGCTATCCTTGTGATTTCCTGTCTCACACAATGCATGAATTCACCCCCTCCCACCTCACCTATCCTTTCACACCTCATCCATTATTCACGGAAAGTGGACACACTCATATCGACTACGCAGACTTTTTTAAAAGCAAAATGCTTCACTATGCAGATAATACCTGCTTGACTGGGAGAAACTGAGTTGATGTCAATATCCAAAAGCTCACAATCTTTCATTTTAAAAAGCTGTTTTTTTCCTGCCACTCCTGCTGGGTGGAGGAGGAGGAAAAGAGACGTTCCAGTTGCCTTGGGGGAATAGTTTCTGCTTCTATCGCTTCTGTTGACAATGATATGTGCAACATTTTCCTCTCATTTCCCCACAAGGCAAGGTCACTTGCATCATTTACATTTTGTGGAATTGTTTTTGAGGAGAACATTCTGATTTTTATTAATGTGCGTGTACATGCCACTTTTTTTTTTTTTTGACATGCCCTGAATATTCAACACCATCCACAGGTGAAGTCAATAAATTCATTCAGATTACATGAAAGTGGAGACGCCATGGGGAATGCTGAGGAAATTACTGTCTTTCGGTGAACGCCTGGACTGGAGATATTCAAAATCCACATGTGGTTGTCCTTGAGGCAAGTTTCATTATACTTTTCCAAACATGTAGTTTTCAGATTCTTTGTTGGCATGCGCAACACACCTTGACATAAGCAGCAGATCTTTTAAGTACTGCCGGCTTGCGAGGTGGGGCCTCATGGATTTGACTTGACTTCCTACACATCCAACACAAGCTCGATGTGCTTGAGAGATGGGAAATTTGAAGGCCAAGTCAACACCTTGAACTCTTTATCCTGTTCTTCAAACTTTCCTGAAGAGATTCAGCAGTGACAGGGTGCATACATCCATCTGCAAGTGGCTACTACCACCTGCGAGTACAGTTGCCCTGAAGGGGTGTCCGTGATCTTCGGTTGCTAGTACGTGCCCGAGTTATATCTACATGAACTCAAGGAGCCAAGTTTTCACTGGAGAACATCACATTGCCACCGAAGGATTTGCCTTGTTTCCACTGTGCACGTTGTTGCGATTTCTTCCCCAAGTAAGTGGAGACACTGAGGTCAACTCCTTGTTTGTCGTTTCCATTTTAATTGTTAACGCTAATGCACCATTCATTTTAAAAGATGAAAAAATTGTGGATAGCAGCTTATTAGAAGCCCACTCAACAGCATTAACATGTTTCACAGTGACACAGACACCCACATGCTGTAAAAGAAAGACTGTTCAGTCACTCACGTGTACACTGTCATGTGCTCTGCTGGTGGACAGTGCTTTGACTGGATTGTGGATATGTATTAAACAGCAATGCGCTGTTTGGGGGATTTTGTAGTTCTTGTTGTTATTTTCTTTTTCTGAAAACTTTTTATTGCCAGCATTGAGCTTTTCAGCGATTGACGTTTTGCAGCTCTTTGGCATCAGATCACACAGGCCAGCTTTCGCTCTCCATGCACATCAATGATTAAGTCCATTTGTTTCCTCAGGACAACTTTATGTACAAACCACTGCTTACGGGGAACATGACCTCCACATGACCTGCTGTTTGGAAAAAGCGTATAACCGGTTGTCAGGCCATCAATTTGGCCCACAGTCCCTCATTTCATAAACTCTTACTCGTTTTCTTGCTACAAAAACATCAAGTTCAAGAACTGAGTATTTATTATAATGAGATAATCCATCATCAAACGTCTAGTTTGAATGTTGGGGCTGCTTGGTGGATATACTACGTGATAAATGTGCAGCCATTTTCAAAGACATCAGACCCCAAAAGCATAAAGGATTCTCGCATTTTAAGTGTTATTCCTGAAAATCTGCCATTTCCCCCTCAATTTCATATCCTCTGTTGGAGAGAAACCTTTTTCACTCACAACACTACCCCTCTCTCCAAGTTTCTTGCATCATCAGAAAGTGAGCCCATGGCAAACTCTGGCCCGGTCATTGTGCCAGAGCGAATGGATCCCCTGGCACAATTCAGTGTGTACAGCCCTGCTGGCCATGACATGCCAGTAATCTTCATACTCGGCTAATCAGCAGAGTGGTGAGTGAGACGCCAGAGATGGAGCCAGGGGCCACATAATGCCCTCTGGTGAAGCTGAATCATTTTTACATGGAGGCGGTCTCAATGCTACAGCGAGAGATTTTCTAAAAATGAAAACTGGACACTCTCTGTAACTGTAACGGTGGACTAAACTTATTCCTAAGGGTGAACTTTTTTTGCGCGTGTTGTTTTTCACATTTTCTTTCAGGGTCTCTCAGCTATGTTTCCTGGTGAATAACCCTGTTTGTGGCTCTCACATACCCAGTTTGAATGTATTTTCATTTTTCTTACACTTCCAAGAACAGTATTGGTCATTTAAAAGCAACATTGAAAGAAGAAACTAAATTATAAAAATGGTTTACGTCAAAAGATCGACCGATACCATCATTAAAGACACTGAGGCCATGCTTTTCATTTCCATTTTAATTGTTCACGCGGAGGCACCATCCATTTAAAAATGAATAAATGGTGTTTAGTGCCTTATTAGAACCCCACTCAACAGCATTTTTACAGCCTTTACACATTACAAAAAGGTTCCACAATTACTGTAAATTACCAATAACAAGCAGCCTTTTTGTCACCATCTCTTCTATCTGCAGTAAATAAATAATAATAACCTCTATCAAAACTGTTTGTAAAATAAATGTTTCCTTACTCATCCAGGGAAAGAGCATGATTTTAAATAAATTAAGTCAACAGTTTGATATGGATTAAGCCCTTTTGTTTATAAGAACTAGCAATTAAAACTGAAGTTCATTAAGTCTAATACACCCACCCACCCAGTGCAAGGTATATGGCCCAGATGCCCTAAATTAAAAGAGTTAGTAATTACCAAACAAATTTTTATGTTCCTATTATGATGCATCCACCAGCATACACAAGCGCTTTAATCAAAATTATATTTTTACTGATAAAATATCATTACTTTTACTATCACTGAATTTTGAACTATTTTTTTACATTAAAAAAGAGAAAAAAATAGTGAAGCACATTATTTTTGTTTATTAATAAGCCAAATACATTTATTTACTTGCATCCCTGAACAGAAAAAACAGCTTTAATTCAGCCACTAAAACGTCTCAGAGACGTCCAGTTTAAACTTTAGATATAAAAATGAAAATTCAGTTCTTGGAATTCAGTAATTTTTAGTTTTCTCATTTCTAATAAATCATGTTTTCTTGTCTTTATGACAGGTTGGCTAATAAATTTGTTGAGTACTGTATATATTCCAAAAACGCACGATTTTCAGCTGTGAGTAGCAAATATAGCTATAAGCAGTTAAGACACGTCATGCAGATTGTGCTCAAAGGACATAAGATTATAATAGTTAATATACAAAATAATGTAGTTTTTATAACATTTTCCTTATGCCTTTATTTCACTCTAACTACTTACTACTACTTACGTTTCAAATTATGATGTTCACATGTAGAATCTCTGAAGTACTTATCAAATAAAACTATACAAGCTAAAGTGTGTTAAAAGTGTTAAAATACCAACATTTCATGCTTCCAGCTTTTTAAATAAGCAAATATATTCATTCAGAAATGTTGATTTTGTTTTTAAAAAAAAAAGTCTAGGGTCAAGGCACAGACATAAAAGAGTCATCAGGCTGTCCTTAATACCAATATTTGAAAGTTGTTGATGAAATAGTTATAGGAACTGCTGTATGGGCAACCCCTCAGCTTCACTGCTTGGCACCAAAAATGTATCTTTACAACAGATAAATTAGCCTCAACTGTATTTAATGTGTCTTAAAGATACTGTATTTTGTTTTTAGAAATAACTAATGTAGTCACATGACCATTAGTATTTTAGTTGCATTTAGGAAACCTCTCCTGGCACTGATAATACTATTGCTATCTCATATGAGTTCTTCAAAATTATATTTTTCTATTAAGAGCTATACCTTAAATTAGTTATTATTGGAAAATCTTTCCATATTTAGTATAGATATGTGTAGAAAAATGCAAATGTTTAGCCACACACCCTGACCCCACTCTCTCCCTATTGCCCCATAAGTGAGACTAGCACCAGCGTGTATTTTGTTAAGCAGGAGAGGAAAACCCATTGCTTAATTTGTGAAGCATGAGAGGGGATTGCACGTCAGGGAAGAGGAAAAAGTTGAGAAATTCATTAAACATCCACAGTGGCTTGGGTGTACTTGACAGTGGGTAGGTGCTGGCCCTTTAAACCGAACATGATTGTAATACCATCTCTCATAAGCAGGTGCGAAATTATGGATTAAAGAAAGGACCCATGAGTTGGTCAAGGGATCCTATTGTTATATTGCGCTTACTGGTTGGAACAAGAGAGACAAAAGCATAAGGTTTTTGGAAAATGATTTAAGGAGAGTGAATTTCAAAGATATTAACAAAACACACCTGTCACTGAATTTGTCCTTTTTTATACTTCAGAAACATGTTTCCCCAAAAAAGACCAATGAAAGGCCTTCCTAATGAGAGAGAAGGAAGTTACAGAACCTAGTGAAGTACAAGTCGTGATAATGTCATGACTTCAACACACAGAAGAACCGATGCATGTTCCTTCAAGCAATAGTCCTGGTTTTGCACGTAATCGGTAGATTTACAGGCTTTGGAGGCTACAGCTAGCCTTTAAGAAAAAAGCTGGTGCTTTTACCAGGAAGTGCCAAAGATAAAGCTGTTTATTATGAGAAGGAGATCGTGGTGGGATATATCCCCTAATATAGAGACTTTTGGTTTTCGCAATAAGATCCTGCTTTAATTAAATCACATTTGTCCAATAAAAAGACAAAATGTAGGAGATAGTTTTCACTCAGTGTACGGTATAAGTGATGATAACCAAGACTGATCGTGTGTAGGTGTTGCAGAATGACAAGAATTCAAATAATGCAGAGATCTTAAAGTCCTTCGCACATGCCTGTTACACATAGTAAATGTAAAATAAAATCATTCCGTCCAAATGAACTCAATTTTCTCAGGTATTTGGATGTATAAAGAGTTCATGATAGCATACGTTGATGAAAAATGTCTAGAATTAATGTGGCATCTGCGAGACTGTCAAGCAAATTTTTCCGCCAAGCTCTGTTTGTGAAAGCAAAAGACAAGCATTATTAACTCCAAACTATAATCCCTGCCACAGACTTGAGCAAAAATGCATCTTAAAAATAAAAAAAGAAGAACATCCATAAGCTCATTATCTTTCGGGTGTCGATGGGAATTGAAATTTGCCTGAATGAGCCACAGGTTCACACCCGTCAGTGTAATGTTTGACGCTGATGTGCTATAGATATCTCGCGTGTGTGTGCAGCTCTATCTTTTCAGCTCACAAGATATTCTTTTCTTTAATCTTTCTCTTCTCTTTCTTTCCATCTCATCTAAGCACTAATCGGACTCTTTGCCACACATCCTAAACAAAAAGACTGAACTTGAGCCAAGCTGCCAAAGTAAATGCTGCTGGATAACTTGCACTTCTTCATCGGTCGAAAATAATAATTGTAAAAACAGCAGCGTAAATAAAACCCACCGCTTGATCTATTTGAGACTGAAGACAACGACTGTTTTTTTTTCTTCTTTTTTCCCCCGAAGGTTACTTTAAGTTCAACCATTAAACTGTGAAAACTTTCTGACACAAGCTACTGCAAATGGCTCTGGAACCTAAATCACGACACTTAGGGGTAACACAGTCAATTAGAGCATTGTCCAGTGAACTAAGTAGTCTTGGGTCACGTAATGAAAGCTCGTTCAATTTGCACCTCGCTTGAAGAGGGTAATGCTCATGTTCATTCATCAATAAAAACATTAGTGGGTCTTGCAAGGCCACAAGCATATACCTGCAAGTGTTAGCAAAGGTGCTTCAACAGTGTTGAATGTACACTTTGTTGATTTAACAGCTACTTTCCTACTTGCAGGTGCACATTTAAATAAATTGAGATATTGCTGATGTTGTAAGCAGAGCTATGACGAATCAAAGTACTAATAATTCTATATTATGTATGCCATACTTTAATCAACCTTGATCAGACCCTGTGATATGGAAACTTTTTCCCAGCCTACAGGGAAGGCACTTTTATGATGAGTTAAGGTTCATGGAAACTCTTAAGTGCATGTCGTCCCAGCTATTCATCTAAGGAAGTCACCTCCCTCCGAACACTTAAAACTAATTTGCCAAAATCAATTTGCATTATTCCATTTGGATTAAATAGCTCTGACACAGAAACGGACTTCATTACAGCTCTGTCGGGGCCGCAAAAAGAAAGGGAGAAGAAACTGAGAGTTTGCAAAGTGTTACATTAAAGTAAGAAAACTTTGCCTTTTTTCAGAATTTCTCAGTCATCTCTTCTAACCAAGCTGACTGCTTATCAATGCTACACGCTAAGCCGGTAACGTGTAACATGACAACCTCATGAAGTTTTCGTAGGTCAGCACTGTGGCACTCCACAAAGTCAAAGCATGACCAAAGCATCTTAAATTATCCAATGAATAAATACGTGCAGACGTGCACTGTTAAAATTCGGCAGTGTCAACAAAACAAAACAAAAAGTTTGTGCTGCATCGGTTAAAAGAAGCAGTTTCAGTGAATAGTAGATGTTGCATGTTAATTACAACCTTTGCCAAATGTTTGTAAAATACAAGCCAGCGTTCCATTTGTCTGCCAGTTATTAGATAACACTGCGAGGTGCACATATACACAAGACCCCAGCTCACTGTTTGGAATACTAAATGAGTCGAACATCACAGCAGACATCAGACACACACACACAAAAAAAGAACTGTGCTCCTGCAATTACTAATTCATGAATGTCTTTGCTCGGGGTGTAAAGTTATTATTTGTTGTGAATACTCTTTGTTTGGTTGTGACAAATCCAAAAGTGCAGCGCGTACACGCAGATTTTTAACAGTGTTACATTGGGGTGATGTTAGTGTGATAGTTGTTAGTATGTGACAGTAGACATTTATAACCACTACAAGTCACAAAATGCTAATCACCAGGCTCTTCTCAATAGAGCCAGAGACAATGTAGCCATAGAAACACTGGCAAAGAGGCAGAAACTCAAAAGTTGCTGTCAGTAGAAATGATGGGACCTAATTTGTTGTAAGTGAGAGGAAAATTGAACAACTTTTTTTCCCCTCCCCGACAAACTCTGTATCTATAACACATTTTAGATAAACTTACATAGCTATAAAGTAATGCAATCCCATACTACAGAACTGCAATAAGTCAATGAGGCTCTTCACATTCAGTTATGATGACACTGTGTCATAGACACGCTGATTGAATTTCGTGATAGTGCCTGAGTCCTAAATATTGCACTTGGTTGCATTATATTGACAAATTTTTCCTTATTTGTGAAGTAAATGCAGGTGACAAAATACCCAAAATGCCTTTAAAGCAATGCTATAATTGGATTATGGCGATGATGACACCGCAGATAGCAAAAATGTCTGATTGATTCGACTGATGCTGCGACTCAGAGCAAGGCTGGTTCCTGCTATTCAGCTGCATGTCCACCTAATAAGGGCCAGATGTTAAATGTGTTGTGACGTCTGGGCCAGGTCTGACCCACATACTCTCACAGACACTTCGTTGGCTACACCTTGTTAGTACCGGGTAGTACCATGTACCCTCTTTACCTTCAAAACTTCCTTAATTCTTCATGTGCATATAACAGACAAGGTGGCTCAGTTGGTTTTAAGGGGCCCAACGTTTGACAAGAAAATATCCCCCATACCATTACACCAGCAGCAGCAACCTGAACCACTGATACAAGGCAGGATGGATCCATACTTTCATGTTGTTTATGCTACATTCTGACCCTACAATCTGAATGTCACTGCAGAAATTAAGACTCATCAGACTGTCATCCAATTTTGTTGAGTTCACATGAATTGTAGCCACGGTTTCCTGTTCTTAGCTGCAGGAGAGTCACCGAGTGTGGTCTTCTGCTGCTGTAGCCAATCTGCTCAGTGTTTGCCATGTTTCATTCAGAGATGCTCTTCTGCACACCATAGTTGTAAAAAGTGACTAATTGGGTTGCTTTTCCCTTACTATCAGCTCGAAGCAGTTTGGCCATTCTTCTCTGACCTTTGACATCAACAAGGCATCGTCACCCACAGAACTCCTGCTCATAACTGTTTTTACCATTCCCTGTAATCTCCGGGGATGGTTGTGTAGCATAATCCCAGTAGATCAGCAGACGAGCCCATCCAGTACCAACAACAATGTCACGTTCTAAATCACTTTAATCACTTTTATTCTCTGTTCTGATGCTCATCTTGAACTTTAGCAGGTCATGGCTACCTGCATAAATGCACTGAGCTATTGTCATTTGATTGACGGATTGGATATTGAGCAGCTGAATAAGTATACCTAACAAAGGGGCCAGTGGGGGTATTGGCTAGTGACATAACCAAGATTGGTACCCCAGAGAAGGACCAAATGTTTCTGCTGGATCTTCCTTGAGTTTGAGTTTGAGCTACCAACTAATACGTTTACTAGTTAATGCACCTGCTTTTTTTAGAAATAAGAAGTATTTTCCTGCTTGAATTATGAATTTGCTGAGGTATTGGAATTAAAACTTTTCTTTTCTGTGTCTTAAGTAAAATGTTTGGAAGTAAGCTTCATTATTTTTTTAGTAATGGTGACTCTTGCTTACTGCTTGAATGCCAGCCATCTTCTGTCTGCAGCTTGTCATGCTCCATTTGTGCAACTCCCTGGCAGTCAAGTAGTGAGCATGTCACTTCTACTGTGTGGAACATTTTTCCCCAGGTCACACAGGAAAAACACACTCGGAGACCACTAGCGTCATGAACAAAGGTAAGAAGACAAACACGAGCAGACAAGACAACAAATCCACCCTGAAATAAAAAATCAAACACCACAACCAAGCATCCATACAGACACACGCCGATTCTTTTACACTCATCTCTGTGGTGCATTTAACATTCACTGGAAAATATAGTGTTTTATGCTTGGGCACAGCTAATTATAATGCAAATATATGACAGCGCTGGTTCGACACTAGCCCATAGGTTGACAAGAACAAACGCGATATGGAGATTCTCCCTCATTCTGCTTCACCTAGACAACCAAGGGCAAATGGAAATGGTTTAGTGGGGTGGATCAGCCCCAACATAACCCTGGCAGGGAACTTTGGTCTCCTCTTTAATTAATGAGTGCCAACGTTTTGGAATGTAAATATGCAACTAACCAAACAGACTGTGCACTCGAGTGAAGAAGCCTGACTGCGAGAGTATGCATATATTTGACTGTCTATTAAACGGGAATTTTCAGACATCCTGTGCATGATGTCATTGATTCTTGATAAAGTGACACAGTTTATCATGCAGATGTTGAGTGCAGCCTTGATCGGCCGATGTTTTATTCATGATGACTCGTACAGCGACACAACTGAATTCTCACCAAACCGAGCCCTCCTCAGTCATGTCGCAGTCTTCCAAGCACGCTGTACTGGCATTGCTTATTTTCTTTAAAAATATAAGAAGTTCTTAAAGCAACAGGTTCCATGATGGCTGAAAGAGGTAACCAGCAACCATCAGCGTGAAGCTGGAGTCATTGTTGCTATGGTCTGCCATGCAGAGACATAGGATTCTCTGTATACAAATGTGCTTCTATGCAGTCCTCAAAAAAAAAGAAAAAAAAAACAGCAACAAAGGTAATGCATAGACCATTGGAGATGATGCCATACATATGTAAAATGCTCATTGACTGAAAAGTGGGCGTGAAGAGAAAATGGAGGGAAAGCCATGAAGGGAAAAAGTCTGGGAAAAAAACACAAAATAAAAAACAGGACATGAAAACTCAACCAGCAGCTGCAGTGGGTAGTTTTCAGTTGTTCTACATATTTGTGATACTGGTCCCTGGTGACAAGTAAACAGCTACAGCATTGAGACAACAGTCTGCAAAGCTGTGCACAGGCTCTGCATAAGACCAACACACAAGAATGCAGGTCACTTACATCTTACTGTTTTATCAGAGTTAGATTGACTTAACAAATTGACTTAATGTTAGCTCCGGCGGGGTGAGTTGAAAACACTGCATATGACTTGCTTTTTAAAATATTTCTGGGTGTTTTAATATGAAAATCGTGAAATGGATCTGTCAGGTGTGTGTCTCACTGCATGAAACATGATATTTTTGTCAGTAAGCAGCACTGTAAATTGCTGTGGAAGGGCAATTTAAAAATTGTTCCTGGGAATTTCAAGGCAGTGATGAGAACCTACGTAAAGTTGGGTATTGAAGTGAAATTTAAGTTTCTGGCAGCTTTACAGCCCAGAAAACCCTCACAGTTAAAGTAGGTAAAGCGACAATCTAACACTGAAACGCCCAGATCAGCACGAAGGAGCAGGAGGCGAGACAGGGAGCCGGAGGAGGGAGACAGAGGGAGACGCTGACCAATGAAGAGAGAGGTTGGTGCAAAACTTTTTACTGTTTTAATGTCACAGGAAGTGGTGCATTTCTCTGACAACCTCTAAGCAAACCTCTGTTAAAGACATACACAACATGCAACCAGCTGCAGAAATATGAATAAATAGATTTTTATTGTGTTTTCACAAATCTCTAACTGCAAGTCTGGATTTTCATAGTATGGATAGTGACACACATGTATGTATTATGTTTCTCTGTAGCATGCTCATTTAAATGTTTTCCAGGTGCCTGCTGTTTTACTATGAGACTGGACCAGCGACTTCAGCCTGAATTGACAGATAAGAAAGAGTACGATTTATTAAATGAGATTCATGGGATTTGTTTCAGCTTCATTGTTGATGTTGGTAGACGTGATTTGATGATTGTCTTATTGCTTGCAGCTGCCCTGAGTCGTGCAGAGTCTGCTAGCTGCAGATGAAATAAACTGTGGAAAGACAAAACAACTGATGTTTGAAGTGGAGGGACGGCACCTTTGAAGAGGCTTCCTTGCTCAACTTTAGTTTCATGTGTTCCACATTTTATAATTCAATGCCAGCAACTATTTACATTTTAGTTTTCCTATTTCTTCTTTGTTTCAGTAAAGTTCTGATGTTCCTCTGTTTTTTAAGAGGATTCCTGTCATTGAATATAATTTAAAACATATGAAATAAATGATGCCCTTGCCAGCTCACTCAGGTATTAAGTGAGCTACGAAAACATACCTCATGGCATCACACCACCAGGAGCTGGGACCTTTGATATAGGGCAGGATGGACCATGCTTTCATGTTGTTTATGCCCTGACCCTATGCTGTAAGAGATCATGAAATCTGGTAACATTTCTCCAATCTTCAGTTATCCAGCTTTGGTGAGTGTGTGCAAACTGTAGTCTGATATTTTTGTTTCTTAGCCTACAATTCAAAGTCACTTAAATCACCTTTCTTCCTCATTCTGAGCCTCAGTTTGAACTTCAACAGGTTATCCTGGCCATGGCTACATGTCCAAATGCATTGAGTTGGTGCCATGTGATTAGCTGATTATATATTTTGTTAAAATGCATTTGATCAGGTGCAGCTCATGAAGCGGCCATTTTTTGTATATGTAATGCCATTGCTGCTAGGGAAGGATTTAACCAAAGCTGTATTCAGTGACAGATGTACCAACCATTCTTGTTAGTTTGTGACAAATATCTGCATTGCAATTTGTTACTAACATCTCTGCCAGCCATCATCACCACTATGCCCTGCATGGTTACAGCCTATAAGCTATCTGTGGACATTCATGGTTAAGAGCGGATGCAAAAAGTTTACTGTGAACAATCCTGTGTCAAGTTGATATAGTTTAGGCAAATCTGGTAGGTAGGATAGAGGTATCACAGTTTAGGGAAAAGCTCCAACACAGGCTGAAGACTTCTAGTTACTAATGAGCTTTTATTCAAAACCACAAAGCTCAACCAAATCCAAAAGTGGGAGCCAGAACTAAGCACAATGGAGAAATGAAGAAGAGCTACATCAGTCAACAAGCTTTCAAAGGGTGGCACAGACAAAATGCACACCATGGAGGGGTAACAAAAGGTAAGCCACTAAAGACGAGGAAAAGAACAAAAGATTAAAGTAAAAACACAGAAAACCACATGAGAAACCATCCTTCACAATAAAACAGGAAATAGACCCGGATGAGGCATGAGCCACGGATACAGATGAGTAAGACAAAGACAAAGGACACACACAGACACCAAAAGAATACAGATCATAAAAAAAGACCATTACAAGGGCAACTGTAATACAGTGGTTTGCACACCATGAAGGCCGAATTGACCTGTCATGTTGGTCACTTTGCATGCTGCTGGTAGCATACATGAGTGCTCATGTACGAGGAGAAGATGTCGAAGCTGGAATCAAAGAAACTGCAATGTTTTTTCCCACAAATTCACATGTTGAAGAATCACTGTCTGTATAAACTGTGAAGCTCTTAGCTTCTGTGCCGATATATCATTAAAACGGTGTTAAAACCCAACATTATGGCACACTTGTATCTTCAGCTGTGAAAAACGAAACATGCACAACCTGCAGAAATAGCTCCTAACTACAGGAGAGGTGACATCAATTTGACGTCAACCAGGCACCGCACGGTGGATATAAAGGGGCCCTGAGTCCCTGCAGGGGGAAAAGAGATGAATTATGTAGGGAAAATAAAGAAGATGCTAATATTCAGCTAAAAACCTTTTTCATTATTTTTTTAGCTATTACTTACTGGATTCTGAAGGGGCCTATAGAAGAAAAGGCTCAAGAACCACTGTTATTCTGGTGTACATATACAGCGCCTTGTGAAGCTCTCCTGTGTAAAGGGATAAATCTCAATTTTAGCTTCTCACCTGTGAGATTTTATTGGTTGTTGCATAGAATAAAAGGATGAGTAATGGGCAAGTAGTACATTAATCTGTGGTTTTATGAGTGATGATGACTTCCCCTCAGGCCTCCGGGTCTTTGTTCCTGGATCGAAGTTGGCCGGCACGCATTAACATTGTTTTAGGAATATAATCTCCAACAAGATGCTGATGAAGACTTTCCCTCTCCTGTTTGGTCAGCAGAAATCAAAATGTGGGCTCGGAGTTTAATGTGTCAAAATGAGAATGAATTATAGATCATCAGTACTAAAGGCTTTTAATGTCCTGCAGCATGAGCCAAATGAAAAGCGATGGCGTTTTGCTGGGAGACTCTTAGAGTCTTTAATAACTTAAAAAACATTGTTGGTGGCCTTTGGAGGCAACTTGGTTTTTAATGGAGGTGTGAGATGGCTTCAAGTGAACACTGCTTTTATTCTAGAGCAGGGTTTGCTGCAATATACAAGTAAATACTTTTGTTGGTTACTTGTGTTCTAGCCACCCAGATCTGCCATCTAGGACAGTCGTGTGGAGAAAATTTGCCTCCTTATTATGTCACATAAGTAAGCATAGTGTGTTCTGCAGATGCAATAATGTTTGCAGAATGTTTACTAGAAAACAACAACAGTCCCATATTCCTGTAAGACACGTTAATTTATTAAGTAATGATTATACTGTAAAGACACCAAGCCAGAAACCAATTAGTTATGCCGCTGCACAAAATGACCTTACACAGTCACGCAGGCAAACTGATGAGGTCAATTGCTCTCTGGGAGTTTTCAAAGGTGCTAAATGGGTTCAGAGAAAAGAAAAATTAAAAGCACAGAGAAAGGTATTTTTACAAGTCAGCAAGTCCCCGAGCTTCAGCCCAGGACTCCAGGGCCCATATCTCCAAGAAGCTCACTAATGAGGCCAATCCTGCTATTCCAGGCAACTACCCCCACCCCCAGCACCACAAAAAAAAAAGAAAAACTTGCAACCCAGCAGTCTTCAACTTGTTTCTTCATATGCATTTTTTTAAGACTGTTCCTCCAGTAAATGGATCCCCCTCTTACCAATGTTCTCATTTGGCCTAGCACACAAAGGTCACTTCAATGACTTCTTTTATTATGGAGGACCAGCTTGTTTTTTTCACTCTGAAGACGTACAAACGAGTACGTTTCTTAAGCAAACACTGTAGCATTACCATCATCATTACATCCTAAATAACAGTGACAGAGGGAGAGCTATTATCAGGATTCACAGTGACAGTGAGTGACATTTACTTATACCCAATCAGAGCATTTGTGGAAAATGTCTCCCTAATGATTAATGTCTGTCATTCTTTTATTTTTAGGGGAAAAAACATATATCAGGAAAAAGAAGCAAAAGAAACCCACTTCGATCAATATTGTCTGAAGTAATGAGGTGTCAATTAGATCACATCATTTGGCAGCAGCAAAAACATATTCCGGTGTGCAACCACTGAATGTCAACTAGGTTTAGATCGCTGCAACTGGGTGATCAACTCATTAGATACAGTATGACTGGCACATTGTTAGCATCATTAGCGATGGCCAATACCCCAGACTTTTCAAAGTGCTGCTTCTTCCTTTTCACTGTTTCCCCCTTATGGACAAGAGTTTAAAATAGCACATGCCCTTGCACTGCCTTTCTTAGTTATTGTAGCAGCATTCCTGGACCTTTTTTTATAATAAAGTCACATGTTTAATTATAAATATGTGTGGAGAGCTGTTTAAAGTTATTCTGTAGTTTTGAATTCTAAGTAGCTGTTGAACCTAAACTTAACATCCAATACAAAAAAGTTGTGGAAAATGTTCCAGCAACTAATTTAATTTTTTAAAGTACATTTTTATTCTTAATTTTGTATTCTAATTGATAATAAATCATCACATAACTTAATAATATATAATATGTTGCACTATATTGTTAATCTGGGATCCCTAATTATAGCATTGATTGTAGTTTGATGGAAATACACATTATTTACCACAATGTTCAGAGGTAATGTTACTGCAGCTTGACTTCCTGAAGCGTTAAGGGTGTAGTTGCAATGTTTACCTTTCATCACCATGTTTTGCAATCTTGTAATCATGTAAAATCGTCATTAATCATCTTTAAATAGCATAATTGTTTTTAAAAAGCTCATTCTGGGAAACCAAAGCAATGGTTGTGCACAACTTAATTTCAAGACCTAAATTAATAATCGATTCAAAATGAAACCACCTCTGCTGTACTGTACAGCTAATTTCAAAGTGACAAAGCAAAGGTAATAAGAGTGGATATGCTGATGTGACAACACTCACTGATAATGAGATTTTACAGTGTAAATAGCTGGTGTAAACACCAGAGAGACTGTAACAGAGTTGGGGTTTTTCACCCTGCATGAACTACAGAGCAGACCTGTCTCACTTTGTATTAATCCACTGTTAAAGGTTGGCTTTCCAGAAACTGTAATAGCATGTCGCTAAATATACAGATGAACACTCTAAAAGTTAATCTAATGTCTGCATATTATATTAAATGACGTCCACTTTATTAGATATTTCTGTTCAACTGATTTTGATGAAATCCATCTCTTATGACCAGGCAGGATAACACACCGTGTCACAAAGCTCACATCACCTTAAACTGTTTTGACAAGAAGTTCACTGTACTCAGATGACCTCCACTGTCACCAGATCTTAATCCAATAAAGCACCTTTGGGCTGTGATAAAAATGGGAGATTCTGAACATGGATGTGCAGCAGACAAATCTGCAGCAGCTGTGTGATGGACCAAAATCTGTGAGCCATGTTTCCATCACCTTGTTGAATCTGTGCCATGAAAAATAAAGGCAGTTCTCAAGCTAAAAGGGAGATGCAATCTAGCACTAGCAAGGTGAATCTAGTGAAATGTATCTTTATTTCATTATATGTTGCATGGATGTTTATATGCATTTTGCAAATAAAAGCCTGTGTGCTCTGATAAACTGAACTGACAGTGAACTTAGTTCTCCGCACTGAAAGATGAGAAAGACAACATTATATCGTAAAGCGTTCTTCCTATTAGTTTTAGACCAGCTGAGATTCAGCAGCAACAAACAGTGCATCTAATAATAACAGAGCCTAAAAATACACAGGTAAATCACTCCTTGGTAACCGCAGGGACCCGGCTTCAGCGTCCACCGAGGGAGCTCGCTGACTAATGAAGTTGGGAAGCTTAGAGCAATTAGACACATCAAAGCTCGAATCTGAAAATTAATTAGGCTCTCCTCTCTTTCGGAAGGAGCATCCGCTCATGCAGCAGCTAATTAGCATACCGCCATCAAAACATGCAGGTGCCCGTGTTGTTGCTGCTCAGACCACTTTGGGAAGCGTGTGCTAATCACGCTTTTCTTTTTTTTCACATTTAAAAGAAGGATATTACAAAAACAGACAAAGCAGAGGCCTATCGCAGACTGATAGATGAAGGTGACATTTATGAGGATCTGCTGTAAGGGTTTATTCCTCAAGCTTCCTCGCTCAAAAGCGTTTGGCTCCTGAATGAAAGTTTAAATGTGCCATGAAGGTCTCGGATAGCCTTGAAGCACAAAGAGGGGTTATTTGGAGTCGGCGTAGGTTTCGTATTTGCTCGCGCACAATGCCCAATTTCACATGCCTCCTCTTCCAGTTTGTTCAACTGTGTATCAAAAGCTCCCTTAAACTTGGGTGTGTCGCATCAAAGGGAGCTAGGAGTCTCTTGTTAACTTTTAATGTCAAAAGAAGAGCTGACATTCACTGAACTCAGCGGTCGTTTTCAGAACTTCATTAGCCACCCCAATCCGGTTTTTGCCGTGTGAAGTCACATCAAAGCCCGGGCAATCACATGCTCATTCACACTAATGAAGAGCTCCTTCAAACACAAGTGCTCATTATTAACGACACCTGATTCTAAATGCGAGGTGTATTATGTAAATTGCACTTTTTTTTCTCTCTCTCCCCCCCCCTCCCCCCCTTTTCGGCCTGTGCAAGTCAGTTGTGTAAATTTGGGTAAAAGCATTATTTATTTATTTATTTTTTTGCCCCCCTCTATTCAGTGCTGAGGGAGTATAGCGGTTTATTGACTATTTTGTATATTTCATGCATGCGGTTTCTTCTGTGATGACAAAATAGGTAAATAATGCATAAGTCCTCATTGATCAGTTATATGACAGTAATCAGGGCTTCTTAACCTGTTTCCTTATGGTAATATATTAATCATTTCCCTCAGCCACTCTGCTGTGAAAATTAATGTAGCCCGATATGTTTTCCCTTTAGGCTGCACTTTGATTAATGAGCCTGGTTGATTCTGAGCTACTCCGCTTCAACAAGGAAAACACGTCCCAATAAAGTTACAAAAGTTCACAAACTACCCATGTCCGTCAATTCAAGTTGATTGCAGCGAAATTATACGGCCTCCGCCGCCGCCGAGCAGATTTATCCGTGCGACGCCGGAGAGCGCTCAAACTGTCTAGATAATCTCTTTGAGGTGATAATGATTCAAACTCGGTAGGCAACAGGAAGCGAGACACAACTCAGGTTTTACAAGTGAACACAGTGGAGGCCCCCAGGAAAACAAAGTTCAGACGCAGGGTGGGAGATAAATCCCAGCTGTAGACAAAGCCTATATTTCTGTGTCCCTGCAGTTTTGCTCTAA
This sequence comes from Pelmatolapia mariae, assembly GCF_036321145.2. Taxonomy (NCBI): domain Eukaryota; kingdom Metazoa; phylum Chordata; class Actinopteri; order Cichliformes; family Cichlidae; genus Pelmatolapia; species Pelmatolapia mariae. The sequence goes on from NC_086229.1 coordinate 78,054,151, forward strand.
TCTGTCTCTCTCAGCCCTGTAAGCTATTAAAGGCCAGACAAAGGCAGTCCAGAGTTAAGCACCCTGTGGGGAGATCTTATTTACAGTGTAACTGCCACTTTGACTGCCTGCCACCTCTGTCTTGCTCCTGTGCTTCCTCGTTTTTCCCTCCGTCTACTATTTTTTTTCTCTCTCTCTCACTTTCTCCTTCTCTTCTCATTCTTTTACACTTCCATCTGCTGCTGCGGGCTTTTAATCTCAAGCAGCTGAAATTCCATCTTTCAGCTTGGCCTGCCAGTTTGAAAGGCTTCGTGTTCGACTTCTTGTTTCTGACTTGGCGTTTAATGGAACTATTGTTCAGTTTGAGGCATATCCCATTAGGTGAGGCTGAGAGTGGAGAGAAACATAAGTAATAGGAGACCACTCTGGCCATTTCTTTCAGCCTCACCGCCATTAAGATGGTATTTTCCTTCATCACATGGCAACAAGTCAAGATGTGGCGCAACTTAGTTGGAAAGTGCTATGTCTGGCATCTGCAGTTGTTTCAGTTCTCTCGCCATCATCGGTAATATCCTAATAAAGTTTTACTTTTCACTGTCTGTAGGTGGAACCGGCTGCATGTATTCTTAGAAATGTCCTCTACACTTTTCGATACAGCACATATATGGAGGAGAAATAGTTTCAACCAAGGCCAGGAGCAAGAGGAATCAATACTGTGACACTCAGCTTTTCTCCAAACTGTCAGCAAGAAAATATACCCGGGGAAGAATTCATCATTTGCATACCTTAAAACGGCCTGACACAAGTAATAAAAATGTATTAGCTTGCCAGGACATGGGGGGCTATGTTGTGCTGAGTGTGTAGCCTCACAGTGCTGAATAAGCTAGGGCTACAAAACTTCCTCCTGGGTTCATGACATGATTCTACCAGGAATTGATCTTATAATTGCAAGACTGACATCTCGTGTGTGGTGTTATTGCCAAAGCAACTCCCACCCAGCCACCTTGTGCTTTGCCAGCCCTAAATTGTTTTGTTGTTGTACTGCCTCAGGCTGCAAACTCTCTGTGGGTAAACATTCCTATTCAATTATTGCTGAAAAAATAAGAGTGTCATTGTGAGATGGTGTCATGGTAGCGGCACTGACAGGTGAGGATGCTTGAAGTATTTTGGAGGAAAGTGTTTATGTGTTTACCATCAACCTGAGCAGCTTCCACGGGGAATGTTTCAACAACAAAGGAAATAATAATCACCACTTAAGCCTGGTCCTCCAACATGCTTATTATCAGTGGATGTAAATAAGTCAATTAGCATTCAGACCATCAGCTCGGGCTATGGACCAACTGGAAAAAAATTTTTTTTTTTTCCATTTTCATTTTTATGGCACGCAATAACTAAGAGATTTGTCCAGGCAGCTATTCGCAGAGAAGACAAATACCTGAGTTAAGCTTTCAGGAAAATATTTATTTTTCAGCACAGAAATAGACTAGCAGAAATTTAATTTATTTTACATTTATGCTTATCTAACAGGGACAATGCAGTTTAAAATAGTACAGAGAGAGAGAGCATGACATGCTGCACTGATTTCCACCCCTAGGTGAGCTTTTACATTAACAATACACAAATACGATTTTACAGCAATCACTTACATACAGCCACACTATAAATATAACACAGTTAGCACTTAGAAGAAAACACACAAACATGGAAACAGAATGTAAAAAAAGTTGCATAAAATAGTTTTTAAAATTGTGAATATTTGTGAAATTATAGTATCAATTATTGAAATGACTGCAGCTCTGATTGTTTTTTAACCAATCTCTGACCCTTAGTGTGACAGAGAGGACAGAAAAAACTGTTTACATTCATTCTGTAGTTTTAAATTATTGGTGGTTGTTTGAAACTTTAAATCCATTATAGAGATTAGCAGTTGTCCAAATTTAGATCTACAATGTGATGTTTTACTCTGATACTGTAACACAATATTAAAGTAAAAAAAAAAAAAAAAAAAGAATCTATTAGCTTAGCTTAAAACATTTCCCATTGATCTTTCAATTTTTGAAACCTTCTTCACGTGTTCATCAAATTTGAGTTGTGGGTCTCAGTATTTGAGAAACTGGTGATAGTTCTATTTTATTTATGCTCATTTATTTCTCTGCTGGAGTTTTCGTCATTCTTCTCATCATCAGAATGTATGCTGGGATATTTAAAATCACATAATATTTAACTATTGTGAAATTTACTTTTTACTTGTGATCGTTCCTGTAATCTCAGAGCTACGTTGCATTGTACTGTACTACAACATGGAGCTACAACTGTGCTGATACATGCAGTGAAGATATATGTCATCTCCAATAAAGTACAGCAGAAAAGAGCATCTGTCCAGATTGAACCAAAGATTTACTAGATGGAAGTGCACCAAACTATCCTGGCTAACATATGTCATACTTTATATACTTACCTCCTCATTTTCTCACTCCTTTTTGAGACTGATGATGTTCATGGTCAGTCAAACATAAAACAGTCACAGTCATCTTATCTTACTCTACAACCTTTATCCTTTCTCGCTGGTTTGGATGAGTGCGCAGTGTTATCCAAAAGGGAAAATAATATCACACACTATAAGATAGATAAATGTGTCTTGTTGGTGACACAGCTGACAAGTTTACATTTTGATTATATTATGATTATAACTATAATTGTATTTGAGCGCACACTCTAAGCACTTAATTTGTTAAAGGAATAAATCCAGTGTTTCCTTTCAATTAAAGGCACAGTGTAAAAAATCTCACCACTAGATGTCGCTAAATTGCAGATTGTAGTCAACTGAAGTACCACTCCCAATTCAAGTGCACAGTCCTCAGTATGGTGGCCACTGTAGGACAAACAACTGTGGCTGTCATTTATCTATAGTGAGTGTAGTCTGTCAGTCTCTGTTTACATCTTTGTGTTCTGGAGGAGGAGGAGGCTGGAGGAGGCTGCATGATAGGCGTCGATTACTCACTGTCTGCTGACAGTGATACTGATGTGAGTTGTTAAGTGAGTTGTGCTGTTTTTGTTGCTGTTAGCTGCTTTTAGCCAGCATTAGTGAAACTTTCTTTGACGTGTATCTGACATTGTTGGACTTGATGATTTGATAAGCTAACTGTTTATCAGAGGGAATGTGTGATTTCTAGGACACTCAAGCCTAGCATTAGCTGGCATAACATTAGCTTATAGCTAGCTGTTGTTGTCATTATCAGTCATTCTGACAATATCAGAAAGTTAGTTTCTCATCCTCTCCATGCACCTTTGAAGTAGGTGAAGTTGTGCCAGAAATTTTTTTTGTTACAATTTCAGGAATAAATAAGCATCTTTATGCACATTTTTTTGTGTTAGAGTTCAGTTCAAGAGATGAAGCTTGAGGTGAGGAGGAAGAAGATGACATTTTATTCAGATCCTGGTCAGTTTGTCTCTTTCTTTCACATTAGTGTTTTTTTGGGGGGAAGAGGACCCTTTCTCATATTTTAAAAACATAGGTATGCACCTACATGTCTCGAGTCTTAAGGTGCAGACACAAATTAAAGTTTCCGTCCATGACACGTGAACCTCTAGCAGTTCTCTTCTCCTCCACCTTTGCTGTACTATGGTCTCCAGCCACACACATAAAACGTGATTAAGCAGAACAGTGATGCCCATCTCGGCCACTGTATTCAAAATGGTGGGGCAACATGGTGGCTTCAATGAACCGGCACCTGCACATATGTACTTTTAAATTCAAGTTTATGAGAATACCTTAGTGTACCTTAATACCTTAATTAAGACATAATTACACACTAATCGCTGTATATTTATGAGCACAGTAATCTTTTTTCTGTTAAATAACCTCTAAAATGACTAACTATACCTTTAAGACAGTGGTATGTGTGCAAAAAGGTCAGTTGCTATCTGTAAACCTTTTAAACATTTGGGATCAACGGTGTTACCAGAAATACAGCTTATGTGACGATACTGTCACGGCTGGAATGGCCGGTAGGTTTGAGGAGCGTGGGCCCAAATGCAGATATACGAGGGACAGGACTAAAGTTTAACAAAAAGTGGCTGATAACTATCACAAAAACAAAAGCAGAGACGAACAAAGGTGAAAAACTAAATAATAATTAAATTATTAATTAAACTGGGAAGAAGCTAATACAGGACATGGAAAAGGTCTAATGATAACCATAACCATAAACCTAAACATGAACATGACCAGTACATGAGAAACCCAAGACTAGAGAAACATGACATCCATGGAACATGATGTGAGAATAACAGACAAACTGACACTGAACAGAGGGAGACAGAGGACTTAAATATACAGAAGGGCAATGAGGGAAGTGGAAACACCGGGGAAACACAGCTGCCACAAATAAACCTGAACGCCACGGGGAAAGTAGAACTAAACACACAGAACATGGAACAGACTTTTCAAAATAAAACAGGAAACATAATGGAACATAGACATGACAAGATTCATAAATCAGGAGACACAGAAAAGACATAAACTGGACTAAAACTCGATTAATAATAATACTACATCTTAACAGTATCTCAATATGTAATAAACAAAGAAAATACAAAACAACACAAAAATGATGGGTCACGGACCCAGCCCCCTGAGAGATACGTTTTGATAAATCAAGACTTGAGACTGGTACATAATATAAACATAACATGCACACACAGGGCTGGGTGCATAATATGCCCTGTATCTTTCCATAGCTTCTATAACAGGTTAATGGACTAGCATTCTAAATTATGGCCAAAAATATCACAGAGTAGATTCTAAATAGTGAGTAAAGTAGGGCAATGACACAGACTAAAAGTACATTGAAGCTATAGAGGTTAGAAAGCCTGCAAGCTGTGATTACATCAGAAGCATATGCTGACTTGCAAGCCGACTAGAACTATAAGTGATGATATGCCTTATAATAATGAACTCCTCCCGAATTACGCACCTGAGGTAAATTCCTCTTCATGAGACAAATAAGACATCATTTTGTAGTCATGCTACCCAGATGATCCCATTTTTTGAGAGGTTTTTTAGGGCAGTTAATACAACAGTTCTCTGAAGCATTCATATTGTTTCCACAATTGAGCATTAAAGAAAAACACACTGTCATGCTGAAGCAATGAGCACAGAGAGCTCTTTTTATTACATTAGAAATAAATAAATTAGAAACCTTACTTATCAGCTTTACTGCAAATAAATAGCTTTTCTAACTAATCTGGGTCACCCTATGAGGACTGCAAGTAATAGCCACAACTTCATAACATATTAAACATTAAAAGTTAGTATGAAGTGCATGCATTTGAACCATTAATCAAACGTCTCTTACTATCAACCAAATGTTTATGTGGTCTGTCATGTTTCTGGCAATGTGGCATCAATAACTTGGCGAGTCAAATACCAATATTTGTCCAGATGTCATCCCGATTTCAGGGGGAGCTGACATCACATAACCAGCAGGAACTCATTTTTTGGATTATTACCACATAAATGACTTAAAGTGACATGTCATCAATTAACCTAAAATACATATGGCCCAACTTGCACAGCAGTACTGCATTTCTTATCAGCTGTTTAAAATACAAGTAAAACTACAGACATGCAAGGCCTGGTCATGGCATGGTATCCCAAAAGGACTGCAGAGTACCATTTTGTGCTCATGGGCTAAGAGCAGGGGTTGGTGATCAATTTTGCCAATGAGAAACTGGGACTGTTTGTCGAGGACTGCACCAATAAGCTGAACTCAGTTCTGCTCAATACAACATTGGTAAATATCAATTTTATCTCATTGTAAGCTTATTGGTCATGTCATCAACAATCCACTACCCACCCCTGGGCTACAGTGTCAAAGTGTTAGAAGAAATTATGTTTTGCTTTTTTGACTTTTATCAGTGAGACATGCTGAATTAGGTCTGCTCATATTATAGAGTTCCTATAGACAGTATATAAAAAATTGTCATCGTTCCAGTCTACAGTAATTATTATCTCACTAACAAGTCAAAAAATCTCTCTACATCCAAGTCCATGTGCATTCATCACCTCTCTTCGTCTTGTAATCAGAAGGTTGCTGATTCGAGTCCTGGCTCAGACAGTCTCGGTCGTTGTGTCCTTGGGCAAGACACTTCACCCGTTGCCTACTGGTGGTGGTCAGAGGGCCCGGTGGTGCCAGTGTCCGGCAGCCTCGCCTCTGTCAGTGCGCCCCAGGGCAGCTGTGGCTACAATGTAGCTTGCCATCACCAGTGTGTGAATGTGTGTGTGAATGGGTGGATGACTGAATGTAGTGTAAAGCGCTTTGGGGTCCTTAGGGACTAAGTAAAGTGCTATACAAATACAGGCCATTTACCATTTTACCATTTACTCTCTTAACAGCTGTTGGTCTGATCTGCTTCAGCTTCAGTTATATCAATCTCTGCTCTCTTCCACAGTGTGACTTTTGTCTTCCTCTCCTCACCCCCAACCTATCGTGGCAGATGGCTGCCCCTCCCTGAGCCTGGTTCTGCCGGAGGTTTCTTCCTGACAAAAGGGAGTTTTTCCTTCCCACTGTCTCCAAGTGCTTCCTCACAGGAGGTCATTTGATTGTTGGGGTTTTCTCTGTATTATCGTAGAGTCTTTACCTTCCAATATAAAGTGCCTTGAGGCAACTGTAGTTGTGATTTGGCTCTATATAACTAAACTGAATTGAACTGAATGTCTTCTTGGGTTGATGAGCACATACACACACATAAATATACAGTCACATACCCAGACACAAGTGAAAGCTCCTACTGAGACCGGGGTATCCTCACTGTGATGGGGACAGACATTATCGACCTTCTCCATCTCACAGTAAAAACCTCAATGCAGGGTAGTGACCGGGGTCAGTGTCAGGAGACTGGATGAATGTATAAAAGGATGGCATAGACTGAGGGATAGGGGGTGACTCCAAAGGCTACTAGCTGTCAAGGTGTGGTGATACGGCCAACATTATAATATCAGTGCACCACATCTTAGCTACTTAGCCACACAGACCCTTCTGCTGCTCAGACAAGCCCCATCATGGAAAGGACTTCAAATACAGATTAGTTCTGACCACACTCTCCTCTTCCCACTGTAGTTCTTACAAGAGTAATTACAGTTTTCAGAGCACTATCCACACTTAAGAAGATAAAAAAATAACAATCCAGCTTATCCCAATCCAGTGCTTGACTTTGGACTGATACAAAAACATAAATCAAAGTGTATTACTGATGGGAGGGGCCTGGCGAACTTCACATCTAGACTTTTGTTGGTTAATAGGTTGCATTAAGCCCATCAAGTGGTGTGGTGTGTGATAAGCAGTCTCACGGGCCCAGTAGGGGCCTGAAGAAGCTCTTGTAATGAATGGTTGGAGCACTGCTGATGCGCGGCAATCATTAACAGCCTGATAATTACTCTGGATACCTCAGTGGATTGTGTGTATGTGTGTGTGCGTGACGCAGATAGAGCCATTACGATGTGTGAGGCCTCAGAGAGAAAAAGATAAGTGGTGTGTTTGTGTGTATCTTGCTTTGCTGGTTAACATATTGTGGATGTGTGTGGCCTAGAAACGTCCTACTCCAGCTTTGTATTCATATTCATGCTAACAGTTGCAAATATGAGCGCTTTCGCCACTGCTTACTCCGGAGGTATTTGAAACTGTCTCCAGCAAGGCTGCTTTTAAAACAAAACAGCACAGCCTGATTAAGTAAGCTTGATGGCTGCTGGCTTTCTGAGGAATAAAAATTACCCATCCTCTCTTTGCCCTTTTATCTCAAATTAAAACAGCTCACTTAAGTCTAATTTTGCAAATGTTTCCTAACATCTGTTTGATCAAATGTTTAGATTTTCTCAAGGATTGGTAATCAGACACTGACTTTAACACTTTTTTTGTTCACTCGCTTTTTTTGTATGACTCACTGATTCATGTCTCCTTGGACACAAAGTCACCCGCAAGCATTGGTGACGCCGCACTGTAATATACTAATAAGAGGAAGAATAAAGAAAAATCACATGAATGCTCTTATGTGGCTCTGAAATGGCTCTAAATGATACAGTTTGCACAATGCTCAAAACATACTAGCAAACATTAAGACCCTTAAGGACTGGCAATAATCTTGTTTATCCCGAAATGCATATATTGAAAAAGTGAGACATTGTTACTTTGAAGCAACCACTGCAGATGCCTGTTTATCGCCGCTATTTGCTTTACAGTTAAGATCAAATTTGAATTGTGCTCATATTTTGTTTGTTGTAAAGATTTAAACTGTTGACTGTTGTGTGTATTTTGGACACATTTAAGGCCAAACTTGGCAGTTTTTTGTCTACTACAGCAAAGGCATAGAAAAAGGAAAACAGTACTAGCGACAAGTTCAATGAGGAGAGATCATTTGGATGAACTGCACTTGATTTATTAAGACAGAGAATTTGCATAATCAGTTATTTGGTGATTAAACTCAGATGAACCAACATAGCAGAGCAGAGTCGCAGCAAGGATAGAATTAGGACAGTAACCCCCAGAGTCTAGACAGTGATGATGGAGATGAAGATGGAGTATTGGATGGGGCACTGAGTGATCATGATGAGGCGGGTCACACAAATGAGAGCCTGAAAGGCAGAATGACAGAAGAGCGCTGACATTTAAAGCACACGGAACAGAGACTGATTGGCTCAAAGAAGGCGGAAAAGAAAATAACTGGACTAGAGTAATGATGTCAGAGCTGGGTTTGACAGTGTGAGGGAGTATAAGTGTAAGGGATTTAAAGAAGTGGCTAGCAGCCCCGAACACCCAGGAATGCAGGTAGATGAGTGCATTTACATATTCCTCACTGAATTTATGCTTAAGCATAATTAATTAGGCAATTTGTAGCGATGACAGCATAACCGACTGTTGGTGATGCAAAGAGGGAAGAGTCTGGATTAAAACTACCAGCACTGGAAGAAAAGGACGCTAATGATTAAAAAATGGCAAAGCAGGGAACATACAAGACAGTTACTAATGCTGGAGTCTGGAGCGTAAGCTAGCTAAGATACATCCACTGGGAGTCACCCCTCCTTCCCTTGGGGTGTACCTACTTTCCACTATAAGCGCGCCCCTTTCACTCAATTGCACAGTGTCACCAAGAGATGGTGCTTTCTTCAAAAAAACTTTGGCTAGTTAGCTATAGATGATTTTCTCAGCATTATTGTAGAGTCTTTGCCTTATATATGAAGCACATTCAGGGCACTGTTTTGATTTAACGCTATATAAAGAAATCTATCAAGGTATTTCAAACTTGTTCTTTGGACATTGGCTTCTTTTTAAATCATTTTCAGTCCTGTCGTTGTACCTTAGAGGTGAATGTTTTTTTCAAGCTCCATTTTAACCATTTTTATTGATTCTGTTTAAACCGACAATATGTTTAAAGGAGAGTACATGCTCTCACAGTTACCCCAAGATTAAAAAAAAAAACAACAGTAACAACAGTCAACAGTAATAGGTAAAGAACAATGGCAGGTTACGACTTCTATGGTGTGCAACTGACAGGACAATGAGAACTTGGTTTACTTAAGACCATCGTCCCTTTGCAGCTTCTACCATTTAGGAGCACCCGTCCACTTGTATAGCTTGTATTCAACGTAGCAGAAGAAAGCTAGCAACCAAGGTAGGCTAACTAGCTATCCTGCATAAACAAAACAACTTATAGCAGATTCCCTTGAGAAGCAATTTTCTTTTGTGTTATCTCAACTTTTGCTGAATTGTCTGGAGCTCCTGCACACTCAGTGATTTGTTCCTCCCACATTATACAAAGGAGACTATCCACCATGCACTGGTCCCTCTTCCATGCAATCAATTTCAAAACTCACAACAATGGGTAGTACTCTGACCTTATGGTTTCACATCTTTTCTAGTTTTTTGGAAAGGCATTACAATACAGCTACAGTCTTGTTTTTCATATTTTGTACAAGCCCATAAAGAAATAAATATATTGTCTTATTGTGTAGTATTCGCTTTTTAATCACCTAAGGTTCAAATCAACAATGCTTTGTTTTATCATTCAGCACGCTGATGTTTGGCCACTGTCCAGAGTGGTGTTTCAGTGATTGAGAGCCCTAACAGTCCTGGCCCGCCCTGCTTAGTTTAGTCTACCGAAGGGTAATTGAATAGCACAAGGCTGCAATAGCATTGGACTGGAGGAATGCTGAGCTGCAGGGGAATATGGAGAAGGTTTCAGCCAGCAGCAATTAAACAGAGAAATGATGCGTGAAATAGAAAAGAGGAGGGGAGTGTTGGTGAAGAGAGAATAAAAGCGAAGAGATTGTAAAGGGTAGCAGGAAATGTCTAAAACTGTATGAAAAACAGTGGAGGTAGAGTAAAAGAGAAATGATGGTGAAAAGAGATTAAAGTTTTGTTAAATATAAAAAGACACCAGGGAGAAGATAGGATTGAGACTCTGCAAGTGGCCATACTAGAAAGCCAGTGCTTAGGCCTGGTGGTAAATGCAGCGTAAGCATGTACTATATATCACTCGTGACAATATTTTGGACTAACCTTCCCTGCAGAGTGCAGGGTTTGAAAACAATAACTAACTTGCAATCATCAGAGATGTATATTGTTACAGTCTTTCCTAAATTTTGACAGAAAGGAAAACGTTTTAAAGTTTGTTGTTCAGCGAATTGATTTCGCCTAAAAAGCTGCTGCAGCGTAGACTCTTTTTTTGTAAGCTAGGAAAAAAAGATAAAGTCGCACGAAACATGAATTGGTTAGTTAAAATAATGTACCCTTGTTTTACAAGTAATATTTTTTGCTACTTGCTATGTTATTTGAAATCCCTCTATCCAGTTCCATTCTTGAATATCCTATTGTCAAACTCCATATTGGCAGATCACCATCCCTAGTTTCATGTTTCCATGTATGACAAAATATGAGGGGAAGACAAAAGGAACAATTAAGCACCGCCCAAGACACGGGTGGTAAAGGTGGAACCACTTGGGATACTGTGGCAAAAGAATATCCCCTCGAGAATCAGGCAGTAAAGGAGAAACCCATCAGGAGGCCTGGCAGGTGGAAAGAAATAGAGGCAGAATCCCTGAGGAGAGTGTACATGATGCTGGTCATAAGGCTGATGAAGGCAGAACTTGGGATGCTGGGCAGGAAGGTTTAACCGCTCAGGAAACCTCAGTGAGGAGAACACCAATGTTGAGGCTGGGAAGGAGGCTGTGCAGAAGGCCTGTAAAATCCCTGACATCTTGTTTCCTGAGAATGGACATAATGCAGAAGCAGGACAGGCAGATAGGTAGTGGTGAAGCCCTTTTGGAAGCTGTGAAGGTATAATCCTTCAGGAGGTCATGCAAGAGGCTTAAAGCAAAAGCTGAATGTCTTGAGACAACAGCTAACAAAGTAAAACAGAAAATAATAAAACAACTAAGTATTCACAGAGAAAATAAGCCTCCAACTGACAAGAACAGATGGAGAAAGCTAGAATATTATGCAAGGAATTCAGGAAGTAAACTCAAATTGCACACTCCAGAAATCCTAACTAGAACTCAATTATAGACAATAGCAATAGCCACAGGCGACTAATAATCAGAACCAGTGAAAAAAAACAAACTAAACACACTTAGAAATAACCAAACTCCACAACAAAACCCAGAGACCACGACACAAACATAACAAAGATTAAAAATAATATGTGATTACAAGTAGTGCTGCCCTCTTTGGATGCTTTTTCATCAGGTTTCCAAACAGACTTTATGACTAATCAGAACAGCGCAAAATAGCAACATTTTATTAAACACAATGGGCCCACTTATTACAGACCTTAACATGAATCAAGCCTCAATTCTGCTTTTATATCTCATCATGAATGTTTTGTAAAAGCAGTCATCTAAACCACATTTTTTATTAGTGGCTCTTAAAACCAATTTACAATGCAGATGCTTTTCAAAATGTCATCGTTTAAAAATATTTGGAGTAGTCCGCTGCTCAGATTTTGACACATGAAGGTTGAGTGGTTGCATTGTCAACGCGCAGCTGACGTCAGAGTTTGTGGGAGGGAAAAAGAAGCGAGTAGCCTTTTCTGAAAGCAGGAGGAAGAGATTTCCTGGCCTCTCCTGCATCTTTGCTCACAAGCTTGTTAAGAGTTCATCCGATCTCATATTAGTAACCACAGCTGGATATCTACTGAGAGTTTTCCACACATGCAAATGCTCATGCAGACCAGGCCCAGGGGTTCAGGGATTTAATAGATGATAGAGGAGGAGGTTTTAAAAGGCACAGTGTGGAGACTCTTGAAGTACACTTAAATGTCAGTGACCAGAGCAATGTTAAGGTCCTAGATGACTTCTGCATGGACTATAGCTGAGCTGCCCCCGTACATGTGGCCTAATGAGTGAAGCTCTGTGAGCCTGCAGTGTGGAGAATCATCCTAAAATTGGTCTTCAACTTTCAAAATGTTACGAGTAAGAAGTAACTTTAGCTGCAAATCAGCTTCACACTTTCCCCACAAAGCCAGACCCAGATGTTCGGTTGACGTGCAAAAGAAGGGGAGGTTTTCACTGTGGACACGCACACACTCTTGGATCCAGTTTATAGGCATTTTGTTATACGTGTCCACTGCATTAACGTTTGAACCCAAAGCCCTCCTTTGGACAATTGTTTCAGAGAAAAATAAAATGTGCAATAAAAAAAAAGAAGAATGAAATCTGAAATGGAGAAGTGTGGAATTACAGCAGATCCATGACCTCTGCGAGCCAGAGCTGCACAGCTGCCCCTCATACTCATCCAGCTGCCCTCTTCCTTCTCCGCCTCTCCCTCCATCTAATCCTGCCAGAGGACTTTAATTTACTGCCCAGACTTCCCTCACACAATTTCTTTAAAAGTACATTTTATGAGACTGCAATTCCATTTCATAGGAGGCCCTGTACAGTAAATCCTATTTGCGAAGCGTCATATGCGGTCACATTAACATGACAAAAGTGCCAGTCTGGAGTCCTGTGCTTTGCTCTTGCTCATATTATCGCCTCCTGAAGCATTTTATAGGATACCAGAGTGCCAACTCGTGTCCATCAGCAAAGTTGTAGTGGCTACTGCTGAGGCGTAAGTGTCGACTGAATGGAAGATAAAAGTGTCTAGGCTACACAAACAGCAGCAGACACCTAATATGAATCAATAATATCGCAGCTATTTCTCTCTGGAAAAGTATCTACAGCTCAAATGTTGTTTTAGCAAAGTTCAGGGGGATCAAGGCATCAAAGCAGTGAAGAGATTGAAGAAAGTGTGCATTTATACAGTGCTTTTGAAGTAACCTTTAAAAAAAAGCTCATGTGCTCCCGTTTCCTGCTATTTTCAGGCCCAATCTATAGGCTTAGTGCTTCCATAATGCTGCATTCTTTCAATGTCAACTAAGTGGTAAAGTTTTCAGCACCTCAATCAACATTCACATCGCGCCCCTGCAGGCGACTGACATACAGATTTTTCTTTCCACCACTTGGTCACTCCCCTCCTGTGTCAGCACAGGCAGGCTTAGCTGTCGAAGTTGTTGTCATCCGACTTTTGAAAGTCTTTTGATGAAGTATTATTACCATATGGCTATTAAACAGAATCCAGGTGTTACAATCTTATGAGGCTTCTTCACTGCAGTTTCCCCCGCAACACACCGTCTAATCATAAACTTCCTCACTGAAGCTAACTACGAGTAAGGAAACACAAAAAAATGCACACAATTTAAAGCTTTGAAGAAGTTACTGCTATATAGTCATAACTATTTAGGGGAAAGGCTAGAGCAGTTGCATTTTTTTCTGCAGGTTCTAGGCAGGGAGACTGGGAGTTCTGAGCCAGAGCCATATGGTCTTGTTTCAGCAGCCCATTTCTTGTCATTAATGAGCTGTGATTGATTGGACCGTCAGCGCTGCTGTGTGTGGTGCAGGCACTGAAAGAAAGATAAACAAAAGGTGATCAAGTTAAGTGACCTCCTGACCTTTAGTGCTAAACTTTTTCACAGCCAACTTTACACTGTAGAAGATCAATATGGACACTTATTTTTAAATCTTTTTGATTAAATAATATAGTAGATGTTGTTAAACTTCATATATGAAAAACACGTCTTATGTTTTGCCCTCATAAACTTTGCAAAATGTTCTATATGGTTTTCTAATTTTTATTTTTCCAACCTTTTTTAACGTTTCAACCTTTACCGGCTAATATAAGAACTGTTTACTGTATGTACACGAGCTTGTTGTATATTTGTATGTAACTACCCAGCAAATATTTCAGTTTTGAACGAACATTGGCTGTCAATCTTCTTTCAGCATCTAGTCCTGGTTTAAAAGTAGTCCCAGTATGAAAGCTGAACCGACACTGTGGTAATGTCGGTTTAAGGCACCTCTAAAAAAATCACCTGGAGATCGTTGTTAGACGAGTGAAATTTTGTGTTCAGTCTGTTTTCTATTATCTCTTTATCAATTAGAATAGATCCTTTATAAAAACAAATGAGAAGGAAAAACATCCACATCCACAGTTTCATGTTTTTGGGTCCACAGCTTGTCCTGGTGAGCTAAATGGTTTTTGATGCTGGCATTGCTGATATAAAGGGAGTAATTTTAAGAGTTAAGTCCACCATGCAACAATAAAATAAAATTTAGATGCACAAAGCCATGAATAGCTTAAAAAGTATATTTCTTTACACATGTTCCAGTAACACCAGTCTGTATATGTGAAGATGTTGTGTGGACATTTGTTTATAACTGTGTACTAACCACATTATTTATCACTGTTTAAAAAAAAGAATGTGTGCACTTCCTTCATTGTAATAATCTGATCTGTATTTCTCACTAAGAGACGTCTCTCCTGACCTCTGTTCTTCATGGAAACAACATCCACATCCGTCTGTCCAGATATTCAGGGTTTCAAAGACGTTTGGCGGGAACGCTGTCAGGATCCCTTTTTGGTAAATGTCATTAAAAAAAAAAAAAAAAAAAAAAAGATTTTAATTTGAAAAATAATGAAATGGGGGAGGAAGTAAAACTTAAAGCAATTAACTAGAAAAGTAAAATAGGAAGTAGCCCAAGAGCAATATTATTACAAAACTGAAGACTGACATAACATAACATAACATAACATAACAATAACATAACATAACATAACATAACATAACATAACATAACAATAACATAACATAACATAACATAACATAACATAACAATAACAAGCTCGACTATATAACTTAAAAAAGTCCAAAATAATCACAAAACCTCAGGATTAACTCCTGTATAAACCAGATGTTCAGACCTTCTGTTTTCAAGGGACAGCCAATCAGATCAATGTTGGCTTAAAACTGAAGGTCTGTATTGAGATCCCACACAGATCCAGGTTATTTTTACTTATATTAAATCATGCAAAGCTACATTAGTAGAGTCTAAAAATGAGAATATGAAGCTGGAAATGATAACAGTTCTACCTCCAATAAACAGACATAAGAGTGTCACCACTGTTCTTTAAATCCTCAGTGTGAATGAATGGTTATTACATTATTTTTTAAATGCATTTATTTATTTGTTACATGTAGGCATGTTTACATTTTGAGGAATTAAAAAAAAGCCCCGTAAGCATTGTAACATTTGCTAAAATCGGACTCGAGGAAGGACCCTTATTTCTAACTCAGTTTGTCAGACTACACAGCTGGTCCCTGCCTTAGACGCTGTGCTGGCAGCTTTAACCAAACAATCCAATATAATAAGAAAGATATTTGTCTGCTGATTTTTTTCTCCCCACAATAAACCTCTTGTGGTTTTAACAGAAACCATCCATCCTTGTGATTGTTTTACAGTTCTCAACTGTCACGCGGTTTGTAGAGACACCTGTAATCGATCAAAGATCAGTACACCCTGATACAAGCGAAATATCTGATCAGCCCCGCGGTGTTTATAGGTTATTCTCACTGCCCTTGTGCCGCATTATCTCGCAGGCTAGTTAAAGAGAATGCCGACACAAACACGGCATCCTAAGCTGGCAATCAAAAAGTTCACAAACTGCTGTCTGTGCAAGTTTACAATGGTAACCTTCTAACGTGTGACAGTATTTACATAAAGGATTCAGGCTTGGTTGGAATATTAATTATTGATGCGAACTGTAATGAATGATTTATAACCAAAGCCAATCAGAAGCTGCTGTCTCCCAGAGCCACCTGAGGGATATTATATATTTATAACTCAAGGACATGCTGTCATTGTTTAGGCCTACCTACTTACTCCTTGGTTACAGCAGAGCAAAGCTTTTGTTTCCCTCTCCATTGTACTTCGCCTTCAAAGACAACTGCTATTGGCTGTTCAGCAGAAACCGTTCTCAGGAGACAACATGTGGCCTTCCTTTAAAGAGCGCTCTTGTAGGATGCACACACACTACAAACTAATGCGAGCCCTGTTTTCTCTCAGGCAGAACTTAATGCACACTTTTCTTGAACTTCAAATAAGAAATAAGATTGGATGTTCACAGATTGACTGATGACCTTTACTGCTTGTTCTCATTTGCAGGAGTTAATTTGCAGCAGAGGACAACATTTTGATTGAGCCCAACCAAGAAATCAGTCACAGCAATGAGCACGCACACAGAAAAAACAGAAAACAAAAACATCAACAAAGAACACAGTCATAGTGCTTTTGTATAAATCTCAATGAGAATGAGAATGCACTTAGCACAGTGTCATTAACGCTGCATTTGGAGGTACGGCAATATGCAACGTGGTTTTGATAAATGCATTCTATTAACAGAGTCAGTAAAACAAGGTAATATGTTGATGTGGGCTGCTGGAAATACATTTACTTGCTTCAAAGTGACTCGGGCACCCATGGGAGTGGAGCAAAAATGATTGGGCCAAATTGATCGTCGCTTGGAATTAACCCCACTCTGATTGGTGCTATTGTAATTGGAGGTCAAACGGGTTACTGTAATACATGATGTACAATTGATAATTAGGAGTCTTCCGATGTGCAGAGTAAATTAATTCCTACGAACGAGTTCCCACAATGTGCAGGTTCATAGGTTGTTAATCAGACTAGCCTCTTCCTGAACGGCACAAACACTTTGCACAGATGATTAACGTTAAACATAATTGTATGTAAATGGAGATTTTGGAATAATCCACATTACTCAGCTGACGGTCTTCTATGTAAAGCTTTTCAGCTTCTGTTGAAAGGTTTGCATTAAATAAAATATTCAGTGTCAGTAATGTGGACTAAGGCTTGTGAAGTTTGGTTTTCGTGCTTTCCTCCCATCTCGTGGGTAAAATACGGGTCAAATTATCTTTTTATTTTTTCATAGAAAAATTATCTCTCTATTTCTTGTTATTATTATTTTGATTATTATTTTTAATTATAATTACTAAATAGTTATAATTATGTGAGAAATACTTGTTTTTCTTTTTCGCTACTGGAGTAAAATGTTGTTTTCTGTGTTTGATTGACGGGAGCAGGCAGGCAGATTACCAGATTGGCTAAACGAATACGAATTAAAATGTGATTTAACTGGTCGTCTGGAAACACAATTTCCTTCTATAAAAACATTCGTTTGTGGTCAAACCACAGTGGCATTCACGTATACACAAACCTGGTGCAGAATCAAGATTAGTGGCACAACTCTACTACGACTCTACGTCTTTAATGGTGTATTTTGCCTTTTTTATGACTACAAGACATTAAAAAAAAATACTGAAAAGGGGGCAAAACTTGCTAATGGTTGATTTACCTTAGCTCAGTTGCTAAAAAAAAAAAAAAAAAAACGATTTTAAACCATTTATTGAAACATTTATTTACTGAATGGTGTCCATGCATTGCTCTTGGACCATGTAATACTGTGAGAGAACATCCATTCATTCATTTTTTTATATCCAAACACACACACAATCTGCCCAAAATGCAGATTTTTAACAATTTTCTTTCCATTTAATGTTATTACATAAGTAAAATATACATTTTTATATACATAGAGACCCTCTCTAAAAACACTAATAACTCCCTATTTTAATAGTTCAAACAACAAATATACCTTAAACCAGGGGTGTCCAACTCCAGGCCTCAAGGGCCGATGTTCTCAAGGTTTTAGATAACACCCTTGGTCAACACACCTGAATCAAATTTATAGTTCATTACCAGGCCTCTGGAGGACTTCAAGACATGTTGAGGAGGTCATTTAGCCATTTGAATCAGCTGTGATGGATGAAGGACACTCTAAAACCTGCAGGACACCGGCCCTTGAGGCCGGAGTTGGACAACGGCTTAAACTATCATACTAATGAAAATAATTAGTAGATTATTTTTAGATATGCTCCACAGAAAAAAATCTGTGAATAGGCAAATATTTTCGAGAATAATTTGGAGCTACGTTCGACGAACAGGTGAATCCGTGAATATATGACTAAGGCTACGTTCACACTGCAGGTCTTAATGCTCATTTCCGATTTTTTGATCAAATCTGATTTCTTTTTGTCTGCTTGTTCACACTACAAATGTGACAGCAAACGCGCTCTAGTGTGAACCCTCAAAGCGGTCCGCATGCGCAAAAGAAGACGTCACACACAACGCGCTCTGTTTAGACCCAGACCAAACAGTATTGTTTGACTGATGGTCCTTAATATAAAGACTTTACGTTTCCCAAGTTTGCTTTAAGTTATAAAGTTATTTTGTTATTTACATATGGCCTAATAATTATCCTTATTGCTGTTTTAGAGGAGCGGTGCTTCAAAGGATAGTTGCAGATTTCTGTCAGAATCTGCAGATTATACAGGACAAATAAAATGTTAACGTTTCTCCAACGTTGTCTTCCCAACAGTTTCATGGGATGGCCAGGAAGCGTTTGCGATGTCTTCTCAGGCGCTTCTCCGGCGCTGATAATCAGCGTCTATCATGTGTCAGTGACGTAAAAGACGGATTTAATGCGACATGACCGTTCAAACAGCAGTTGCTTTCTAAAACATCAGATATGTATCGGATTCAGTACCACATACGAAAGTGACCCAGAACGGATTTGTGCCATTCACACTGTCATACCATGATCGGACATTGGTCACATAGGGTCAAAAAAGTCGGATTTGATGCGCTTTCGCCTGCAGTGTGAACGTAGCCTAAGTGGGGGTCGACTGTTTTGCTTCATTGTTTATTGAGCATGAAGAATATTTTTTTGAGTGTGTGATCAATCACTAATAAATAAGAGTGGCTAATGACTAAAGTTTAAAATTTTTGGATTTTCTAATAGTCATTAAATTATTTATTACTCTTAAAATAAACACTATTGCTTTATTTACTGACTTTAGGATGTTTGTGAAACTGTTATGAAATGAATCAAATTTTTATGAACATGGACATTAATTGTTAAGTAAACACGGGTTTGTACGTAATGCATTTCAACAGGAAATATGTTTTGTGTTAGGATCTATGTTTTTAATAAATATAGAGTATGCATCATGGTTCCCAAGAAAACAAAGCATTAATGGTAATTCATCCATCCTTCATCATCCGATTATCCAATTCAGGGTCGCAGGCTGGCTGGAGCCTATCCCAGCTGTCATATGCTGAGAGGCGAGTTACACCCTGGACAGGTTGCACAGGACAAACACAAAGAGAGACACAACTGATCATGTTCAGCATCACACCTACAGCCAATTTGGACTCACCAGTTAACCTGACATGCATGTCTCTGGACTGTAGGGGGGAGTGGGAGAATCCAGAGAGAGCCCGCACAGTCACAGGTGGAACATGCAAAAACCTATTAACCCTCTTCCTGTGAGGAGTCAGTGCTAACTGCTGCACCACTGTGCTGCCGCTATCATGAAGCTAATAGAAAAGAAAATAGGGGGGGAAATATATTTTCTATGGGTGATTTGAACAGCATTTCTGTGAACCAACACTGCCCCAGTGTATTCAACATTTTTAATGTGAGTGAGGATTTACTGCCTGAATGCCTTTTTAATTTTACCAAATGGACACTGCGCTGCATCATATATGCTGAATACTGAGAAGTCTATGGTACGCTGTAATGTTGAAGAGATGCCCACTTTGCTTAGGCTATTGCACAAAGGCCCTCTCATGCACTGGAGCCTGTGTATTATCTTCCTACTCCCCACACCCACACATACAGCAGCCTATTGTTGAGTGCCATATTTTTTTTCCTTTTTTAAGAGTCCATTCTGAGGAAAGGTTGAAGAAGGAAATCAGCAGCTTCTGATAGGAGTGACTCCTCTGCGTTGTAATGCACGCTTGATGCTATTTTTACTCTTACGGCAATTACTTTATACCTGTTACTGAAGATATGTGGCTCATCCATACACACTTTAGTGAGTCATGTGTATTGACATTACACATCCAGTGAACAGAAAATCCAGATGAAAACAGCGAGACATCAAACCATCAATCTCTTTCAGAAGGTTCCTCACCCATTCATTAATCAATAATTCTCCATCATCTGCAGTCACATTGTAAACTACAACACGGTGTGATTTTCTGCATACACTGGAGTTCAAAGGCTTTGCATATTCGTGAAAATTATACAAGCTAGTCCCTCTGACGGCTTAGCCTCACTCTCGTGATTGTGTTCAAAGCTATTCTAAAGGATCTTGTCTGAAGTGGGGGCCATTTGAAGTGGCTTTGGCAGCTGCTGTAAGAGCTAGGTACCCATTGCACAAGATAGGCAGAGCCATTGTTGAAGAGTTGGCCAACTGTTCTTGCTCCGTTTGTTTGGACATGCTGCAGACACGATTTGGCCCTTTACTCGGCTTCTCATTTCACTCAGCTTACAGCATTTTTGTCTATGGCAAAATGACAAGCCATTAATATGGATGTGACGGGAAGATGTGTGAAGCGTACACAGAAAGTGCTTTAAACTACATGCACCTTTTGCAAAGACGTGTGCAGGATCCAAAAAAAATTATAAGTAAGGAAAGGAATTACAAGTTTGCATGGCAACGTAGTGCTGCCGAACATTCATCAGGAGTGCTTCTGTAAAGTTTTATAATTAGCATAAAGGTAATGTTTTGATGCAACTCTAATAGCACATTTCATCTTCAACTAACATTCAAAAAAAATAAATTATTAAAGCAAAGCAAAACCTTCCGAAGAAATTGCATCTGTACTGAATTCAAAGTCAAAGTGAAATTTTTAGGAATAGTTGTATGTGAGGAAATATTAACTATAATTGCAGCTATCATGCACATTTTTACTTTTTCTTTGTCCTTTTAAAAATATTTCTCTCCTGTGAACTATGTTTACACAGTCAGCAAAGACCTGGTGCTCATTGGAGTGCTTGTCATAGTCTTACATAGCCTGAGAACGCTGATATACAGGGATTTTCACAGGACTCCATGAAGTCCTGTGAAAAACTAAGCACACCTTTACTTACTTTCATAGGAATTAAGAGGGTGTGTAGCGGCCAGGTTTTACTACTCTTTAACTCATCATCATCATCAAGTGTGATCCCCGGTGTTAAAGCAGAGATTCTGGCACTTTGCTGGTCTGGAGCATTCAGGCCTGTGTTAGCACAATTTTCCCAAGAGTCAGAATCTTAGCAAATTCACCCCAAAGTCAGACAGTGGAATGCTCAGAGAAAGTGGAAAACAAAAACCCAAAAAAAAACAAGAGGTACATTTGAGACTCTACAGCCCTCAGTTGTTAGTTCAAGGCAGCAGAGTTAAAAAAATAAAAATAAAAATAAAAAATAAAAGACTGAACAAGCATGGGTTTCAGGGAGAACGACTCTTCTCTCCAAGGAGTTGCATCTGAACAAAAGACTAAGACTTTGGTAACAATGTCCTTTGGGAGAGACAAGACCGAAGTGCAGATGTTTGGACAGTTGGAGAAATCCAAACACCTCATACCATCTGTCAAGATCAGTGATGGTGGGGGTGATGAGTTGGGCTTGTTTTGCCCACACAGGAAGTGGGCACCTCGCTGTCATTGAGTTGACCATGAACACACCTGTATACCAAGTATTCTAGAGTCAATTGTGAGGCCATCTGACTGACAGATTAAACTTGTCTGAACAGGACAATGATCCCAGGCCCAGCAGTAAATCTAATCGAATGACTAAAAGAAAAGAATCAACAAGCTTCAGTGACTCAGTCAAAGTCCTCAATGCTGTGGTGGGACCTTCAGAAAGCTGTACATAAACACATGCCTGCATATTTGAATGAACAGAAGTGTAAAGAAGGGTGTAAAGCAGGGTGGGCCAAAATTCCTCCACAACGATGTGACAGACTGACAAAGTCAAACAGAAAAACATTACTTAAGGTTTCTGCTGCTCAGGATGGTTCTACAAGCTACTGAATAATTCACAAGGCAGTTAAATGCCATTCTGATTAGGAAGCTGAAAAGTTATATATTACATATTTCATGCAACAGGTATGAAGTTTAGGTTGCCATTTTACCATTATTTCCTGACTAGATTCTTCTTCTTCTTTGAACATCCACGAGGTCTTTGTAGCTTCAGCTCAATCATATTTACTGGTTAAAGCTGATTATATTAATGGTGCATGTTTGACTTGTTTTAGCAGTCTGTACTTTTAGCTTCCAACCACAAAAAAATAAATCAAATTAAACAAAACAAGAAAAATAAATACGGGTTATATGTAATTTCTTATAGCATACAGTCGAGTGGTTACATTACAGACTACTTAAAGTTTGCTTTTAATGGCTGTCTCTCCTCTTTTCCTCCTGTTGTCATCCACAGCTGCTCTCAGATAGCACTCTGCATCGCTGCCTCTTTTTAGCCTGCCAGGCAAATTTAATCTTGAAATTCAGTTTTAATTGCAGTCCGATGTGATGCAGCTGACTTATGGCTGTAATTTCTTTGGTTGAATTTAATTTGGTAAGTCAATAAACAAATTATTTTTTGGGCAGGAAAAAAAAAACAATCAAAAGCTCTCTCTGGGTAGCCATGACAGCAGGAGTATTATGATAAATGGTCATTTGATGCACTTGTAAAAATAGATATATATATATATTGGCGGCAGTGTTATTATTGTTGCATGTAAATGTAACAATAATAACACATTTGCATTGTAATGTGTCCAGTACCTTTGATAATATTCGACTGAAGTACCATTAGGCTTAGTATTGGCCCTCCTTTAGAAAACATTGTTTGGATTATCATGGTTTACAGAGCCTCTGTCTGCCCTCCTTTCTCTGGCATATGTTATCTGCTGTTGCAGCTGCATGGCACCAAGTAAAGAATAACCCCCCACACACCCCCCACCCACACCCCATCTGCTGATCCAGTCATGCACTCCTTTATTTCCATCCCTCTCATTTGCCAAAGCCTACCTGATGTACCCAGCACAGAGGCTAACCTGCTATGAACATGGCTGCTCCGCAGTTCTGGCAAGAAATAAACCCTTTCCATTCCTGGAAGGGCTACGCAGCGCTGATGTGCCATGCAATCTGCGTGGACTGGCTGATGGTTGCACTTAGCTCCACTCCTTGTTGCCAACACGAACAGCCCCTACCGAAACTGCTTTCGATGCGTGCCAGTGTTCCCACCATCCCTTGAATGGGCGTCAGGGTGCTGTGCCAAATTTGCTGGTGCCACTTTGGATTTTTCCCATTAATCGATGTATTGTTGAAGCCGACGCCTGCTGCAAGTGAATGAGATTCGCGACTACGTGTTGGATGTTACACGACGGGACACGCACAGACAGACAGACAGACAGAGACTCATCAATCAAAATCCTGTGAAGGGCTCGCACAAATGTGCCGTGTCTTGTGCCATTCCTAAGACTGCTCTGAATATTTCTGCACTCAGAGACTCATCATTATGCCATAATTGTCTAAATATGCAAAAATCCTCTTTATTTGCTAATTGATGAACACACAGCAAAATGCTAGCAAAAAAAGGGGGGGTTGTGACACAATGTTAGCTGATTAGCACGGCTGTCGAGGTTTTATTTTTGGGGAGAAAAAAAAGCTCAATTCGCAATTATGCCGCATTGAAAAACTCGTCCATGTGTCCCACTAGAACAAGAAAACGCATCAGATTTATTTGTTTGCTTTCACTTATGTTAGAAGTGGAGCAGTTGTTCTTAGCATGGT
This sequence comes from Pelmatolapia mariae, assembly GCF_036321145.2. NCBI lineage: Eukaryota > Metazoa > Chordata > Actinopteri > Cichliformes > Cichlidae > Pelmatolapia > Pelmatolapia mariae. Next base: position 78,078,200 of record NC_086229.1, read on the forward strand.
GTCCCATTTCAGAGAATTCTTCTTAAAGATGAACCGTACTGCAAAGTGTTACAGCTTAAGCAAGATAAAAGAGCCGCTATTTCTGTTTGATTTACTTTGTTTCCCAAAAATAAATGCACAGCATAGACAAAAAAAACCCAACTTCCTACACATGAAACTAAAGGGAACACAGGGGACCCATGGCAAAGAGGAAGTCATTGTGTTTTCGCCTGATTAATCAAGCTTGTATTCAGATGCTCAAACCAGCAAGACATTGTTCTATAGCATTGTTTAACAGGAAATAATGTACTCAGGGAGGAAGGGGGCGACGGCGGAGGGGGAAAGATGAAATGCAAGCAGAGAACGAGCGAGGAGGAAGAAGAGCGACGAGAAATTTAAAGGAGGAAGGTCCTGGGTGTCTGCAGAGAAGCCAGAGCCTTTGGGGACCCAGTGTGTACAAGGTAGCAATTATACATGATGAAGTGCCTCCCTCTGCAGCCCCCTTCAGCAGTCATTTCCCACTAGTGCGCGCCACACCACAGCCACATACATCTTCCTGTTGCAAAAGATCTCATTAACGACCAATAGATGGGACGTCACTTATCTTTATCAAACATATGCATAAGTGCCCACTTATGATTCTCCTCTTCCACGTTCCCCTTTCCTCTCTTTCCCTCTGCGTGTCTCCCTTCCAGATTTAAGACGCATTGTCTTTAAGGCAAATCAGTTTCATTTAGCAGCATAAAGGCAGATGGGAGGTTAGTCCAGTGAAATGGAACAACTTTCTTCCTTATTAGGCAAATGGCAGGGTGTACTATTTCTCCAGCAAAGATGGGTGGTGGTGGTGGTGGTGCTGGGGGATCAATGACACTGTAATGGCCATAATTAGCACTATAAAGCTGAAGCAAGAGCCATGAGAATATGAGACTGAATGCTGATTTTTGTTGTCATAAATTACTGCTTGAAGCACGTTCCTATTACATGCTCCTGCTTTGTTGAGTTTTTTTTCGTTTGTAGCCTGGGATTACTAATATTGTACTGTTAACAATAAGCAGCGCTCAATAGAATTTCATTAAACGGGAGGTCAAGCCACATAGGGGGACCTTTAAGACGTTGCACGCAAAGGAAAAATAGTCTGAGTGTGAATGCCCAATGTTTAAGGTGGGTGACCTGCTTAAATTCAGTTTCCATCTTTGATCTACTCCTTGTAAAAAGAAAAAAAATCATCCAGCACATTATGAATGGAAATTAACATGATCTTAAAAGAAATGCCTACAGCGCCTTGCTATGAAAAGGCAAACAAAGGGAAATGTGAAGAGGCCGCGGCTCATTTCTACGTGTTTCGCAAAAACAAACCAAAAAGAAATTCTTCGAAATCCAACTTTCTCCGACACAATGAGGACGTTTAAAAGTCAGAAATTCCTCATTTAAAAGTCATGGGCTATCTCCTGCAGGCCATTAGTTTTTGCTGCCATTTAAGCAGATTGTGGAATCGGCTGTCCTAGATGATAAAAGGTGAATGCGAATCTACAATCGACCATCAAAGTAAACAACGATCTCTTCTGCTCAAAAGTAATTACACTTTGTCACCCCTGCTCTTCTTCAAGCATCGTGCTGTTGGTTTAACAACTTTTGCTTTCACACTGCAAGGACGGCAACATTCGGAACGCAGGGAGGATGGGGAAGCACGTAGCACAGCCTAGAAATGCAGCTTTTCCAGCCATAATCACAAGATTTGGCCTCTGCGCTGCATCACTAGTTAACATAGTCGGTTTGTTTTTAACGCTCACGGTTGATCTCAGTTTTTTTATGCCTTTGCTTTCTTCTGATATAATGTGAGTGATTTCCATTCTTATTGAGCACTTGGTATCTGTGTTTAATTCTGTTATAGTGATGAGTTTAGACTTTTCATATTCATGTGTGGATTAGTCCCTTTTAATATTGTCCTGTTTCACTTTGAAGATTAGTTTCCCTTCGCGTCTGATTGTTTGTACCTGTGACTCATTCCCTACCTGTGTCTAATACCTAATCAGCTCTCTCGCTCCCTATATGTATGTAGTCATCTATATATTCTGTGTGTTGTGTATTGCAGGGTCTTCATCACACAGTATAAAGCACCTTGAGGTGACCTCTACAGGGATTAAAACAACTGAAAATACAGTCTGTTAATCGCTGCACTGTAGTTTCAGATTACAAAGGCATCGGATGTAAAGGTGGTACGAATCTGCTCCCAGCTGGAAGGTGAAAAAGTGAATTTCAAAAGAATTCAAACTACTTTTATAACACTATCATATTGATGTAGAAAGGAAAAATGGGTCAAAGTGGAAAAAGAACATTTTCTGTCTACGGCATACCAAAAAATATTTAAAAACATATAACAAAAGACCTTCTGTGTGAAATACTTTTCATGGGCATTGTGTCAGGGTTGGCTCATACTTATTTACTTATTTGCAGGTGTTCTAAAACAGCCTACAGTGAAATGATGCAGTTTATGAAACTAGTCTGCTTTTTCTTCCACCTAAAATACCCAACTCTTCTATTCCCTGAACAGACTAATCATACAGCCTTCATCTCCTCCTGCTACTACCTAGACCTCTTCTCCATCTGCCTGTCTCTCTTTTCTCTCCAGTCTCCATTTCGTTCACCTCTCCTCTCTTCTCTTGTCACTCACATGCTTCTACTACAAAGGTGCCCAGATGCCTCAAATCTCCAGGACTGATCTCCTCTAGCAAAAGTGTGACCCACGTGGGATCTGCCTCACTAATCACTGCCTGAAACCACTCTGGGCTCACAGGCCGAGAGATAAAGACAGCCGCGAGCTTTACTCAGCTTTAGCAGGCCTCAGCGGCTGTCTCTGTCGGGACTGACAAGCAAGACTGTTGCTGAGGTGAAAAATCGCCGCCGGCAAGCCTACTGCGAGCTACCTTTCCATCTCACCATCGAAAAAGTTGCTCTGCAATCTGTGGATCGAGCACAAAGGAATGTCACCTCTGAGCCGGCGTGATGCTCACCACGCAGCAGGTTACCTGCGTGGCGCTAGGTCTGCATGCATAATTGTTTCATTGTTTGTTTGCTTTTTATGTTTATTATAATCATTATTATTATTATTTTCCTGGCTTTTTTTTCCTACCCCCTCGAACTCTCAAGAGGCGTTTGCGTGATAAACGATGAACAGCAAGGCCTAGAGTGTGAGCTTCGCATGGTTGCACCGAATCCACAATTAGCCATTTCATTAGCATCCATTAACATTTCATTTTATTGTGTATATGGGAACAACAGTAGAGGAGGTGAGGGCAGATGCTACATTTTCCCACTGACCCATGAATACACATCAATGCACTCCGGTGGCACACTAATAACAACTTCTGTTTATGCATATGATCATTGAATGTAGCCAAGAGGAATCTTTAAGTACTGACTGAGTTTCAAAAAGAGCAGAAAACATACTGGAGGAGAAAGGATGAAGGGATGCATATATTATAGCGTGGTTGTGTTTGTGTTAATGGCATAACCAGAATATCCAGATAACATCTTTTGAGCAACTCAGATTTTGGATATGATCTTACCCCCAACCACTTGGTTAATTTTCGGATCTGACCAGGTGATCATTTTGCCTTTGAAGGCAGTCATTGTGTGTCTGCCTGGGTAATAACAGAGTCAAATTCCTTCTCTGACAGTTTTATGAACAAAACTGAACCTATAGCCATTCATGGTCACTCTGTGGTGAATGTGGGTCTTACAGTTTACTTTTCCCGCTGGTAGAAAGAGAGCAACTCTGTAGGAGACCGGCATTAACACAGAGGGCGACGAGGCACCCGTCGGTGTGACTGAACTGATATGTGTGTCTGACTGTGTGTGACGGTGGTTGTAAATCGTTAAAGATTGATTCAGAATGAAGTAAAGCTCGTTGGTGGTGTGAGGTACATTACTGTGCAAAAGTCCTGAGCCACCCCTCATTTGTTTTGGGGGTGGTGAAGGTTGCCACGATGGAGCCAGACTCTTGTACTTTTTAAAGAGGTCTAGAGCAGCGGTCCCCAACTCCCGGGCCATGGACCGGTACCGGTCCGTGAGTCGTTTGGTACCAGGCCGCGTGAGTTGAGGCTTGGGTGTGAAATTTATGGTTTTCAGGGTTTTGAATTGGTTTTTAGCGGGGTTTTTTTGTTTGCTTTTTTTATCGTTAACTCAGTTTCCCTGTGTGTTATAAATAAATCCTTTTTTTTGGTACCGGTACTGCTTTTATTTTGTTGTATTTATCCATGACACCTTAAAGGCCAGTCCGTGATAATATTGTCGGACATGAATCAGAATCAGAATCAGAATCAGAATCGTGTTTATTGGCCAAGTATATGTGCAGACAAATACAAGGAATTTGGTTCCGGTAGATGGTGGCTCTCAAGCACAGCAATGTAAAAACACACACACACACACACACACACACACACACACACACACACACACACACACACACACCTATATGTACAAAGCTGTGTGAACCAACTATAAATAACTAAACTTATGTACATAAAATACAGAAATGAAATGAGGTGGAATGAATACTACAGAATGTACATAAGGTGCAGTTGCAGTCTGGCAGTGGGAAGCAGTGTGACAGGTCAACTGTTTAGGAGGGAGATGGCGAGGGGAAAGAAAGTGTTCCTGTGTCGGGTGGTCTTGGTTTGCAGGCTTCTGTACCGTCTGCCAGAGGGCAGCAGGTCAAAAAGTCTGTGTCCAGGGTGTGAGGGGTCTGTGACGATTTTCCCTGCCCGTTTCCTGGTTCTTGAGAGGTACAGATCCTGGATGGAGGGCAGGGGGGCACCGATGATCCTTTCTGCTGCCCGTACAGTCCGCTGCAGTCTGCTCCTGTCCTGTTTAGTGGCTGCACCATACCAGACTGTGATGGAGGAGCACAGGACAGACTCAATGACTGCAGTGTAGAACTGGATCAGCAGCTCCTGTGGAAGACTGTACTTCCCCAGTTGTCTCAGGAAGTACATCCTCTGCTGGGTCTTTTTGAGGATGGAGTTGATGTTGGTCTCCCACTTCAGGTCCTGGGAGATGGTGGTACCCAGGAACTTGAAGATCTCCACAGTCGACACAGGGCTGTCTGATATGATGAGGGGGGGCAGAGTTGGGGGGTGTCTCCTGAAGTCCACTGTCATCTCTACAGTTTTAAGAGTGTTCAGCTCCAGATTGTGCTGACTGCACCAGAGTACCAGCCGCTCAACTTCCTGCCGGTATGCAGACTCATCACCATCCTGAATGAGGCCAATGACGGTGGTGTCATCTGCAAACTTTAGGAGTTTAACAGCCGAGTTCTTGGAGGTGCAGTCATTAGTGTAGAGGGAGAACAGTAGTGGTGAGAGGACACATCCTTGAGGGGCACCAGTACTGAGGGACCGAGTTTCAGAGGTGATCTCCCCCAGCCTCACTTGTTGCTTTCTGTCTGTCAGGAAGCTGGTGATCCACTGACAGGTAGCTGGAGACACGCTGAGCTGGGAGAGTTTGGAAGAGAGAAGTTCAGGCACGATGGTGTTAAAAGCCGAACTAAAGTCCACAAACAGGATCCTGGCATAAGTTCCCGGGCGGTCGAGGTGTTGCAGGATGTAATGCAGCCCCATATTCACTGCATCATCCACCGACCTGTTTGCCCGGTAGGCAAACTGCAGAGGGTCCAGCTGGTGGCCTGTAATGTCCTTCAGATGGGCTAACACCAGTCGTTCGAAGGATTTCATGACCACAGACGTCAAGGCGACAGGTCTGTAGTCATTCAGTCCTGTGATGGTAGGTTTCTTGGGAACAGGGATGATGGTGGAGCGTTTGAAGCAGGATGGAACTTCACACAGCTCCAGGGATCTGTTGAAGATGTGAGTGAAGATGGGAGCCAGCTGTTCAGCACAGGTCTTGAGGCAGGAGGGTGAAACACCGTCTGGTCCGGGGGCTTTCCTGGGCTTCTGTTTCTGAAATAGTCGGCTCACATCCTCAGTGTGTATTCTGAGTTCCAGGGAGGAGGAAAGGGGGGTGGGAGGTGTGATGGAGGTCGTTGAACCGGTCCGTGGCGCAAAAACGGTTGGGGACCGCTGGGCTAGAGCAAAAGTTTTCAAGGCTTTCAACATTTTTCTTTGGACATTGGCTGCTTTTTCACTCAATTTCAATCCAGCGCTTGTATTTGACCATTTCCAGAGGAATATTTTTTGTTTGTCAAGCCACCTTTTCAACACTGGCCTATGGTTTGTTCAAGCGTAAAGAAGTAACAAACTCGAGTGATGAAGCAGTGTTGTGTCTACAGATCACAAATAACTGATCAAAGAGCCCATTTGAAATTGTGGCTCACACTTTGTTACTATCAGCCTGCACCAAACATACAATTTCTGTAGCTGCATCTACCGAAAATGCTAAAGATGCAAAAACATCTTTAGGAAACTGGACAAGTGGAGGACAAAAAAAAAAAAAACAGCAGCAAAACATCTACAGCAGGTGAGCAGTATCTGAAAGTCACATCCTTCCAGGAACAGGAAAGACCCAACACAGGACCTGAGAGATGCATCTGGACACTGAAGTCTCGTCTGTAATGGTCTCAGCGTCAAGGAGAAATTTTTAAGGAAGGGAAACACGGAGGAAAAATCCAAACTTTGCATTTTTGGTTCAAATCATCATTTGTATGTATGGCCGAGGTCACATAGAGAGGTATCTGTAGAGTCACAGTTATCTGTAAAACAGAGTGGAGGATCCGTCACGGTGTGGGCTTTTGTATAGTATTGTATCAAAGGTACAGTGTATTAGGGGTGTCAAACCTAATCAGTATTTTAATTGATAATGTTACGTTTAATCCAGGAGTGAGATATCGTTGTAGCTTTTAAACTATTAGAGGCCCTAAAATGAAATGTATAAATTAGGGTTGATGCAATATAAGAGTTTCACTATATAACAAAAGACATCAATGGAAATACAAATCTTTCAGTCAGAATTGTCCTTAATTTTGTTTATTACTGGTGAATGAAGACATCTAGCACTGAGTGATGCAGAGTGGTGGTGCATACAGCTTGAATGTCAAATGAATTAACAGAACAGGCAGAATGTAACAGCACCAACAAAGCGAATAAAGGACATTAAAACATAAAAAAAACTATACTGTAAAAACAATTGTAATTCATTAGTGACCCTATTGTAGAAAGTAGTAAAAATATATTCTTTTCTATACCGGCATGAAAATATATACAATAATCCGTTTTTACAGCACAATGAACCAACACCCTTTACACACCCGTGAGTCCAAACACAAGGTACAAAAGAGCATTTTAATGAAGCAGCTAGCTTAGCAGGCTTAGACAGCAGAGTGGAGAAGCAGCAGCAAGAGGCAGACAACAGTTCGGTAATTAAATTAAGAATTAAGTCCTCAACAGTTCCCCCGTCTCCAGTGCTTCACTCAACTGCATAACAACAATTTGTACGCACCTGTGGGAGTGACTCGGTTCAACTTAACAAGTTTGTTGTGTGAAGTGAGCCTCTCCCAGCGAGAGAAGTCTCTGCAGCCACAGCGGCAGACGCCTCACTTTAGTTAGTCACAACTGTGTTGCTTAAACAGATGAGAGGTGAAATAAACAGTAAAGTGAGTCTGACCGCGACTGTGCTGACGCTGGCTTGTTTATGATATGATCATATGTGTGATAACCATTTATTATTTTTAAAATATTATCTATACTACAAGCCTACGTGTCAGCACATCACCGTGGATCTTTTCACGCAGCATCTTCCAGCGATGATAATTTCGATGCCTCCATAAAATCCGAATGATAAGTTAACAATACGATCTTAAAACGTCTCATCGACTCCTGCTGCCAGGAAGTCGCAGTTAGCGAGAGTTGATATTTGCCCAGGTATTACGGGATGTGTGCGCGTCGGTGTGGGGTTGGTGGTTTCAGGGTCTCTGCTTCTGGCAGTACGAAGACACTCAGCTCCAGAGATGAGCTTGAGGATCTATTAATTTCAGTGAAAGCTTGGTCATTACAAAAGGTAAACGCTGACATTTCAGGCAGCATGTTATTTTGACTGACTGCCTATTAGAAGGTGTAATGCGGCGTGCAAATGTATACTTCAAGCCTCAGCGCTTCAGCAATGGACAGGGAGAGCGGATGACTCAATCTACTGGTCTTTATTTAGCAAGGTCACTGAGGACATTTCGGTTTGGACAGGCAGCACCCCTCCACACGCAGAGATCCGTACACGCAGACACTATCAGTGACACCGCTGTCAGCAGAATCCTCTACCTCTGAAGAGCTAGGACTATTAAGGACCTGTCTCCATTTACTGTATATTGGTGCTGTTTATAGAAGATAGGAGCTATAAATCCATTGTTATGGCTTTTTCGTCAGCCTCTAACTCAAGGAAAAGCTCTGTAGTCCCAATTTCTGATCAGTGGTGCTTCACCGTCACCAGCCAGCTTTTTGCACACGGATCGGGTTCGATAGTAAAAGCCACTAATACTAATTGTCAAATTCACAGCTGTGAAACACGGGATCGGATCAAGAAAACGTAGACTATTATGGCTCACACAGAAATGCTTATTGGCTTCTCTGACCCACTAAAAATCCGTTCACTTCAAATGATACATTACTTGCAGAGGATTACCCACCAAACAAACTGGCATATCTTGCAGTGCAACGAGCCAGCCACTGTAATTTGAAAAATGGGAGTTCTGTGTACTTCAGCACCCGAGGCTTTGATAAACCTGCCAGTTGTCACTTATTCTAAGCAATGGTTTTACGGGTCTCAGAGCCCCCGCCCCAACCGAGGTTGAACTTTGAAAGTGCTTTGTTTCTGTCTTGTGTTTTTAGTGTCACCCCCTCCTCCCCACACCTCCCCCAGGGGGTGTCTTATAGTTCTGGCCTGTTGCCCCGTCTTGCGTTGCTTTTTTAGCCGCATTGTTATATCGGGTGGACGGCGGGTCACGCAGGGCTGGGCTCCTCCCTCATAAAGGTCCCCATTCAGGAAAACTGGACGACTTTTTTTTTTTTTTTTTATGGGTCTAATTGGAACTTGGCAGTGCAGCCATGTGGGCTGCTGCTGCTGGGGATTAGATTGGTGGCTCAGTTGGCTGACTCCTGATGGAACACTATGGACCCAATGCAAACGCTTCCCTTGTTACCCTGGAGGAGAGGGACAGCATGCACGCGTTTGTGTTCATCTTTGTGTGTGTGTGTGTGCGCGGAGAGCACTGGGATGGGGAGGCGGTGTGGGAGACTGCAGCCCTGCTCCAAAGCGATTTGTCTCGGCCAAAAGGTTCCCTTGTCCTTCACAGATGGCTGGGCATGCATCCCCATTAGCAGCAGAGAAAGAAGAGCAAAGAGAGCACAGAAGAAGAAGCGACACCTGTGTGTCTGCTTAACAAGTGAACTCTCGCTGTGATCTATGAATGCACTTCTGTTTTAGAATGTAATTTACACTCCATCCAGGGCAAAAACACATCATGGAGCACATCCAATGTGGAATCTAGAGAGGAGAGCTACCGAGGCAAGCAAAATCCCATGACTCCTTTGAAAGAATTAGCATTTTTAGCCCACGGGGGAACAATGACAGAGCAAGGGAGACAGAAAAAGGAAGCTGGACAAAGAAGTGAAGACGCCACAGAGGGAAGTGGAGGGGAAGGGGATTTATGCAGACTGCATGAGGCGTTCTCGAAAGTCAGTGTTAAAGGAGGTTATGGATCCCTTAAAATCCATTTTCCTCAATATGAAAGAAAATAAAATGCTGTTTGGCAGTCATCAAAGTGTTTTGTTCTTCCCTCTTTCGTTCTTCTTTCAGACACCGCAGGGTTGGAGCTCAAGGGCTGAAGGCCTGTCAGTTTGGCACAGTTTCAACAATGTGTTATTTATTGGGGGGAACAGCAGATCATCGGGGTAAGGAGTTCACAGTGTGCGAGGGTAGGCTGTGAGCAATTCCATGTGCAGCTTGCCTCTCGCCCGCTCACCTACATTTATTCCAGCGTTGCCCTCAACCCCTTTGGGTGGAGCTCTCCCTGCAACGCAGATGTCTATCAGTGCAGCCACGAGCAGGGGAGGTAAACACGAAACTGAGGAAGAAGTAAGAGAAAAAGCACTTGTGCGAACACTAATTCAAGCTGTGATGAATCTATGGTATTAAAAAAATAGAGGAAAGAAAAAAGGGATTGAATGCGATAACAAAAGGTTATGAAATAGAAATTTTAATAAACACTAAATATCAGTGTTTCTAATGCTTTTTAAAAAGAAGCTTTGCACTCACAGCACCTTTTTCGGACTAAAAGCCACGGTATCTTGCTCAATCACACCTCAAAATGTGGACTGGAGAAGCTGGGGCTCAAATCTTCAGCTTGTTGGACAGTCAGCTGACCTCCTGAGACACCGAGACACAGCCGCCCCTCGTAGCTAATGAACGTGCCTGAAGAAGCTCCTTATTTTTCTGCATCGTTGTCTTGGCAGAAATCAAAATCGCATGTGCACTATTTGGATTTAGTTTAGCTGAATCAATAAATAATAACATGTTTAGTATTTTCTTGGGTTGGACCACCATGTGTAAAAAAATAGTAGTGTGCCTGCAGAATGTTTTCCAGCAAAGGTTAGAAATTCTGACTGTTCCAGCTTAATGGTTTGGACACAAACCAAAGAAAAAGAAATATGCTTCTTTTCTGGCATAGTGGCCAATCAATGTTATGACTACAAAACAGGATGTACACTCACTCACAGATGCAGCAAAATAAATACTTTCCCCCAGTTTTAAAAACAAATTCATGATGTCAATCCTTTTATTTTGAAAATCGTATCCCTTGATTCTTGTAGAATACGACACCACCCCATCTCCCTCCACCCCGAATCATTACCAATATTTTGATGCTTTACTTTAGTAAAACACATTATGAAAACACTTAACAAGCAACACTGTGTATCAACAGTAAGCAAACTTATTCTGCCAAGAAATCTCCCGTCAGTGTGCTGTTAATGTAGGGAATACTCTTACTGCCCCATATGTTTAAGGTTTAAGCCACATTAAATATTTTATCTCCTGTTTCATTTATAATAATGCATTATATTCTATAAAATCATAAGTTGGTAGTGTGTTTAAAACAGGCTTAAACCTCGATTCATTATTTAATATTGTATAATGAGAAGAGAAATAAACACTTATCTAAAGATGGTGGGCGGAGCCTGCACATTGTGGAAGGAGTTGATGGTTCCCTCTTTATGATCCGAATCTTCTTTGTGAAGGCTTTCCTTGCCGGCATGCCAAAATATCAAAGTATCTTCACATCTTCACACAATGCTATCTCCTCTTCATTTCACAGGCCAGACAAGGAGTGTAAGTGAAATGTGAGCAGAAAAATTAGAAGATAAAAAAAATGCTGCTTCCCTGTTAGCCTGCCAAGTTTCAGCATTTTGTCTTTTGGTTGCTTGGTGAAAATATGTATTGCTTATTTGTTCTGATGGTTGTATCACATATAGTATGTATGTGCCTGTATGTATGATAAATCTTGTGCATGACGTGCAATAAGACACCAGAGAAACCACAATAGGACATAATGGGGGGTGGGGGTTTTTTGACAACCAAAAGGGTCGCCCCCTGGTGGCCGCTATAAAGAACCAGCTTTTAAGCAGCTTCGCATGGGCTTCACTTTTCATAGTTAGAAGCTCCATCTAACTTTTACATGCTGTTCTTTATAAGGATAAAGTTCACTTTCACTTTGTTAGGTTTTTTGGGCAACCACTGCTGACCACATGCAGACCTAGAACTACAGCTATAACTACTCTTTTAGCTTCATTCTGCCCAAAAAGTTTTTAAATAATCTGAAACTAAGTAAATGTTGAAAATCAGTATCTTGGCTGGTCATCAGTCCAATATCAAACCACAGTCACATGTCAAATTCCCAGCTTTTCTCCATTATTACTGTAACTGCCAAGGGCAACCTTAAAAATATATACTGGATTCCACTATTTAAAGAATATTCAATAAATACAATGCAATAAATTATTTCTTTTCTTTTCTATTATGGAAAATGTTGTTTCAGCTGAATTGCATCAAAATATTGTAGATACATGGAAAGCCCTGATCAGGCTTGCTTATTTGTTGAAACATGGATACAGGGTTGAAGTTTCATTTCTACAAAACTGCAGATTAAATTATAATTCTAATATTGTGTGTTAAGGACAAAAATCTTCCTTAAAATATTCAGATTAAACGCTTTCATTTTAGCGTTTTACCAAAAACCGAGCTGCATTTTTCTTGAAAATTAAATACAAAAGTGGTCGAGGTGTTAAGGTGAAATTCCACCATGTCTGTTTTCTCAGTCCCAAAATGGCTAGTGAGCATTTACGTCATAACCGTTTGCCCTGATCACCCTGATTCCTGTTCACAGGCTGAGGGAAAGTGTGCAATTTTAAAGACAAAGCTTTTCTTTAAGGCATCAGCTCAGGAATTGACTATTGAAGGGAGCAACTGGTGTGTTGATTGGCTGAGAGTTGAAAATTCTTTTGCCTCTGGAAGTATAATTGGCAGCGCACAAAGGCAAGACGACAGCATAATCATCACCTTGTTGGCCAGGGTAATTTGAACTGTCTTATGCTCTTAGACACAAAGACAAAGGTTCTATGACAGAGCTCTTCTCCTGGAGAAAAATTATCATGTGCTTAAGTGTGTCTAAAAAAAGATTGAGAGAAACTCTAGATGATTATATAGTTGATAATATAAGGTGCACTTGCAAGAATTATGAAGCCTCTGGTATTTAAGAGATGAGCATAGACTGTATATAAAAGATGCATGCTGCCACTGTAACGTCACAGTGCATTTTGAAGCCTCAAAATTAGCATTTGGCTAATGCTGTTCTAGTTTTTTTACAGCCAGAAGTGACATATTGTTCCAAAGAGTAATCACAGATGTATGCTAATTAGCGCTAGCTTCTTAGCTAGCGCTAATTAGCATATTAGTAAGTATTAGCAATTAGTGCTAGCTTCTTAGCTAGCACTAATTTGCATATTAGTAAGTATTAGCAATTAGTAAGCTTCTTCTTCTTACAAACAAGCTAGCGCTAATCTTTGTGAGAAGTTTCTCTCATTCAAGAAGCAACACAGCATCAGAATCAGAAAGTAAGAGGGAAAGATTGCTGATGCAAGCATGTTTCCACAAACTTCCCATTGGGCAACTGAAGTGTACAACTGTTCAGTCAGAAACTGTGCCCTCATCGCTTCAGCCTGAAAATATTATTCTGTATGAATCACGAAGTGCTCAAAAAAAAAAAAGTCCTAGTACCGAGGCCAAGGTCGAAAAACGGTATACAGTCAGAAAGCAAGCCCCGATGTCTGGCTTTGAATCCGAAGAACAAATGTAGGTGAAGTGAATGACAGAGAGCCATGAACAACGATGGCCCTTAAGTAGATGATAATCGAGAGCAACCCAATGGGGCTTTTAAAAACCATCAGCAGTGAACCATGGAGACCAGAGATGTACAATAGCAAATCATAGTTGACACCTCTTAACTGCACAGGTCAGAGCAGCTAATGGCCTTCACAGAGAGCACAGCAACCACAAACAACCCATATGGCTAAGTTCAAATTCTATCTTTGGACTACTTCAGCATTTGAGCGCGGTGTGCTTTTTAGAACTGAGTGGACCATTCCTGTATTTACCGGTCAAGTCAAACAAATTTAATTGTGTTCTCTGAGCAAAGTGCTGTAACAGAAAGAGCAGAGAGAAATACGCTGTTGCGGAAGGTGAAAGTACACACACACACACACACACACACACGCACGCAAAAAAAAAAACTGTTTGAGGGGTAAAGGCCAAAACACGGCAGCTTTTAAAAAGCCAATTGCAAAGCCATTAGGCATTGACATGGGTGGGAAAAAAAGGGGGGGAGGGGCAATAAAAGTTGCATTTAGTGAGATGAAATGTTGTGCACACATTTTTTTTATTCACAATGACTGTGCTTATCATGAAAGAGGCACAGTCGCGACTCTGCCTGCAAAGTGAAGCAGTAAACAAGTGTGTCATCTGAGACGCCGCGGCTGAAATTCCATTTCAGACTCAATTTTCCTTGAAAACAATGTGATTAATTAGCTTCATAACGCAGTGAACGAAAAAATAATGGTCACGATGAATCATAATGTCATACGATGTCATTACGAAAATGCTGAATGCCTATTATAAGGCTGGGGTTACTATCGCGCATCAAAGCCAACCTTTCGGCAGGTTTCAAGAAGGCAAAAAAAAAAGGGGGGGGGGGGGGGACAAAAAGGCCAGTGTGCATTTGTAACAGTATAGACAGCAGGTAAACGGGACAAAATACCCAGTTTGAGAAAATGCATTAATGTGTTGCAGTCTGAATTAGTAATCACAACGTGGATGCAAGCAGGCTGATTGTTTCCAAGCGAATCCTGGCAGCAAAGGCTGGAATTGTGAATTGTGCGAGTCTGTTGCATCCAAAATGAGATATTAAGATTGGAACGTGGTGTGCCTGATCAATTTACTAAATAAAAGTAAGACAAATTGCTTGTAAGATGAAGCAATGTCAAAGTCTCATATGAGTCTTGTGAGGCATCAGTTAAAGTGACGCGTACGCAGAAACTGAGTCTTTCGAGGGCTTACTGTAAAAAAAAAAGAAAGAAAAAAAAGCAATAACTTGATACAGATGTGTCGCATAAATATATTACAATGACAAACCCACAGCTCTACGAGCCACAGGTGTAGTTTGCTTATAAGCTCTTTTTTTTAAGACTGCGGCCAGTTACACGTCCAAATTCAAATATTCATACTTGCACATCCTCTTCCATAAATTCAAAATGTTCTCTGGGCTCCGCTGGGACGAAAACAGACTCAGACAAAGCAGGCATGCCTGTCACTGAATGTAAGATGAAGCTGACGTGTGAAAACATACAAAAACATGACGAGAACACAGAGTACCCAGCAGTGACTGCTTGTCCTCTAGCATTTTTTATGAAATTAATGTAATAAGTATCGCATTTTCATTTAAAAGGGTTCTTGTTCAAATGGGGGACAATGTGCATCAAACTATATGTCCAAAAACATCTGGCTTACCAGGGGAAGATGGCACGTCATTGGATATTTATAACAGACTCATACCAGCTCAGCTCGGTCAGGTTTACTACATCGCCAACCCTGCTTGTCTGCTTCATGGGTTGCGTTCTGCACTGGGATTTTTACACTTTTAGTGCTGAGTAAAGTCTGGACGCCATTAGTGGCACTGGAAGCATGTGTCTAATCACAAATATAGACAGGTCTGCTGAAAAAACAAAGATGAAGACGTTAAACATAACTTATAGGCTGAAACCTGCAGAGCTGCTGCAGAAAAAAAAGCGGTGTGAGCGGCTGTAACAGGAAAGACACTGAAACAGTAGTTTAACATTAAACTGTATGAATGTTTGCAAATTTGAGCATTTTGATCTTTTTGAAGCTGATCTTATTTGAAGCCGGCAAATGTGTATGTTGACAGTGCTCCGTCATTGAGATACAGGATTCTAATCTTTATTCAGTTATACTAATATTTATATTTATACTTTATATTTATTAGGCTTTAGCTTTGGTGGTGTTTAAAGACCTGAGAAAAAAGAAGATAAAAACAGAACTCAAACATATGTCGTGTCTGACACCACTCCTGGGCTATAAGCTGTTGACAAGGGTCCTCCAAAGTGTTCAGTCTTGAGCCATACTATTCGACCTGCGTCTTTTTCTCCTCCCATGCAGGTTCCAGGTCAGGGTTTGTCTGACGATGTGTATATGTGTATGTCATATCCATCTCCAGCTTCTTCCTATCTCGTCCTCTACAGGTATTTGATTTTGATTTTTCCCCACAGGTTGTGATTGTAAGTCTTGTTAGGGTAACAGATTGTCAAAATTTTCCTTAAGCAGCTGTTGATGAAGGTCATCCTCCAAGGTTCTGCACCATAGAGCAACACTGACTTCACATCGGAGTTAAAGAGTCTGATTTTTGTGTTCTGCCAAACTATTCTCAAGTTCCAGGTCAGACTACCTGCAAATTTCCAATAAGGTCCACAAGTACAAGTGGGAGTCTTTATTAATGTTTATAGAATACTAAGATATGTGTAAAGTTGTTATGTAGCCAACAGGGGAAAGTAAAGGAATAAAGTTGCATCTAAGAATCTATATTTCTCATTGATTCTCATCAGGGAAAGAGAAAAGCTTTCAGAACCAAATTGATTCTTTCAGAAATCTATTTTCCAGAGACCTGATTAGTCTCTGGAACCTGTTGATCTTTAATCTGTAACATACCCAGGTTAGGTCTGCATCATAAGTAAGAAGTGAAGCACCTTTGTAATGCAGAAGGGTTAACCCTGAAGTTACCTGGATAAGCCCAAATGTTGTGTCGTTAGTACAGGCCTCAGATAAGGAAAAAAACTCATTTTGCAACATTGTGAGTTCTAATTTGAGACAAAATAGTGAAAATAGTCATGAGCTCAGCTGTAAATGTACAGGCTGCAATGCTCCCTGTTATAGTTGTTGGTTTGAATGTCTTTCTTTATGTTTCTAGTTTTTCCTGCCGTCTGTGTTCCCATGCCTCTCATGTCCTCTAACCCAGCGATCCCCAGCCTTTTTTGCACCACGGACCGGTTTATGTCCAACAATATTTTCACGGACTGGCCTTTAAGGTGTCGCGGATAAAAACAACAAAATAAAACCAGTACTGGTACCAAAAAAAAGGAAGACTTATTCATAACACACAGGAAAAGACCCAGGGTCTGTGTCCTGGGGGTTGGGGACCTCTGCTCTAACCCTAACCAGCCACAGGTTGGTACTTAATACATTTGTATTTTGGAAGGCTTGTGTTTTCATGATGTTTCCACCAACTAGTACTGACACGATTTGTCAAAAATTATACTTGCAACCTCTGCTTAGTCAAAGAAATGCTAATGCAGCGCAGCACAGTGTATATACTGCACACTGAGGGTAATCAATACACCTTTTTGGCATCATTAGTCATTTAACGTGTCTATGTAATTTCCATTTTCACACCTCAGTAATGCAGTGTATAATATCTGCAATCAGTGTTACATCTAAAGATTAACCCAACAAATTTAGTTCTTTAACTTTAATCTTGCTGCTCAACCACCCACTGAGTTCGTCCACAGATCATTAAAACACATTCCCAGTTTCACTTCTGCGAGAGTGTAGAGATTCTTGATGGCTGCACCACTTCTTCCTTTTGAAGTTAATTCAAATTAAGCAGATCTGCACCAAACCATCACGACTGCTCAGCTGGTGGAAAAGGTTAGACACTGGAAGAAATATCCCCACTGCAGTGACATTATGCTTAGCGAGAACACCCTGTGTGTCCCCGAAGGGTTATCGCGTATTATATACACTGCGCGCTTGCCTCGGACAATTGTGCCTTTAATTAATGTTTCAGCAGGTGTGAAAAGAAATAGATCTCCATGAGGCATGAAAAGGCTTATTCTGCTAATGCTTATCATGAGTGTGCGTTTGTGTCTGTGTGTGCAGTTCACACATGCTGGGATGAAGATGCATTCTGCTTTGTTTGAATTTTAAGACAAACCAAAGCACGAGTATGTAATTAGCAATGATAGTTAATTCCTTTCATCAATTTAATTACTTACATGTATATTAGTTTGATCTGCATAGCTTTCAGTTATCTTTGGGTGTGTGCTTCATTAATTTAATGTTACACAGAAATTTAATCAGAATGTATAATAGACTTAATGAAGTGTCTCCATTTCATTTAGGATGAAAATCATTTGACATGTTTATTTGGTAGAGGCAGCAGGATCGCTTCTTTTGTGACCATCAGATGATAAAATGCCATTTATGTGTAAAGAAACGTAGCAGATTTCCTCGTTTTGAACTTCCTGGCGGAATAGGCCATAAATTAACAGCCCTGTAATGCGCTAATCTCTAATTTCCTTGGCATTTCATATTCCCCTTTCAGACAAGCTCCAATTAACAACTACATAAAGTCATAATTGCCACTTTTTTTTGTTAATTAGGCAGCTCCTTGGGGCAAAGCAAAGCAACACAATTCATTTTGAACATTTGCAAGTTTTGAGTGGGATTTGTAAGTTACTCATAGGTTTGTGAAAGTAACATTTTTGTTACGTTACCTGCATGGAGATGATCCGATATCAAGAACCTCGCGAGGTGGTAAATCCTTTGAGGAATGGGGTTTTCCACCTCTAATTAATACAAGCACTTTCAGGGCAATGCAATATTATTGTCAGGGCGGATGGACCTGATTTAGGTGCAGACTCGAGTTTCACTAAGAAGAAGTTTAAAGTTTATTTACAATGAGCACAGTGCAGAATATATGCAAGGTGAAGGGGCAGAGGGTCCAGGGCTCCAGGGGGGGAAGGCAGGGAATCCAAAAGCTCTCTTCTTCTTGCTTGCACGCTCACACTGCTTCACACTCCACGCCCCTCCAGCAACAGGCACCCCAAACCAGTTCAGGGACAGGTTCGGGAAATCTATATACGAGAGAACAGGTCAGGAACACTAGCGAAGGGAGACTCGAGAACAAACTCGTTTGAGAGGATTGTGCCGGGAACACGAAATCAGATAGCTCAACGATCATGCAAAGTCAGAGCCACCATCTTAAGTAGCGACTGGAAACCAGGTCAATGAGCAGCAGCAGGAGGTAATCAGGCCAGGTGCGTGGGAGTGTGGCCTGGAGTGAGCCAGCCGGAGAGGCACAGGGACCATGACAATTACACAATGTTACTTAATATTATATTGCTGGATTTTTTTTTTTCATGAACAAGAGTGATGTGCAGAGCTGTCGTGACTACAAAGAAATAAAGCTGCTGAGCTGTAACACAAAGCTATGGGAAAGAGATGTTGAAGCTAGGTAAAGAAGTGCGGTGATGATCAATGAGCAGCAGAATGGCTTCATGCTGTGAAAGAGCACTACAGATGTGATGTTTGAGAGTGCTGATAGAGAACAACAGAGAAGGTCAGAAGGAGATGCATTGTGTCTTTGTCATCAGTCACATGTCAGAGGGTTGTGCCCCCTAAACAAGTACCAAATGTCTGGCTTTGGCTGGCCTGAAGACAACATTTTTAGATTAAAAACCTGTCAAAATGCCCAAAAGAAATAAGCAGCAGGTTCCTTATTTAATTTTATAGATATGTTACTCTGCCTGGGAAATATAGCTGATTAAAGCTTTTTTTTTTTCAGTATTAGAAAGATGCAATAGAAGGGCCAAAAGAGATGGCCAGAAGCTGAGAAAGATTGTGTTGCGAGGAGGGATTTCTTCATTGCAATCCAACACTTTGAAGAAAAAGCTGCAGATTCAGGTGTGTAGAATCCCTAACCTTTACCTGACCTTTAATAGTAAAGTAGGCCAAGGAACAGGAAGGACCCCGACAAGCTGTTTCGCCAGCCCATTTTCACATTATTGCACAAATCTAATAAAGTTAGCAACAGTGCTCAAGCGGTCTTGCAGGAGGGATTAGACGGGGTGAACATAAAACTGGCCAACCTTGTTTAACTGCCGAGCAGGCCAGCTACTGACACAGCAGCTCCATCTGTACTGAGATGATCGGGTACAGCCCGACTTGCTCCAGCTTGAGGACAATTTTGCCAGGATTAACCCCAGCGTCAACAAAGCGTGCTTTCTTTAACGCAAAAGCCTCGCTACTGTAGCATAAGTGGGTGGGATGGCTCTGTATGTGTGGAGATTCAGGCAGGAGGATGAGGCGGGTGCCTGGACCAGTCCCTATCTATGACATGAGGGATTATAGTGAAATCTCTTTTTTCTACAGCCAGAGAGAAAGAAAATAGGAACGCTCACCACGAAGTTGCTAAATTGTGAGCAGCACATTTCAGTCAGACTATTTGCTTTGTTAAATTTGGGTTTTTAATTGTCTTGAGGACTGCTACAGGTACTTTTGTAAAACTTCAATATGATGTTAGCTTGGAGGGTTTGTGTGCATGTGCATTTGCGTGTGTGCATGAAGGGTGGCCAAGGGCAAGTAACAGCTTATGAAAGATGAACCCTGCATCCAAATGAGAAGAATGATAAGAACGATAGTGCCTTCATGTTGAAACTTAAAGACTACCTCTGGGGGATGCAAAGAAACTGTTTAGATAGATAATAAGTCTTCTCTGCTGCAAATCTTAAATACACAGAGCAACAGAGTGCTGGGTTGCCACCATGTTTTCTAATATCACCCTGGAAAACAGCCAAAAAATTTATACCATGTTCCACTTCAGGTGGCATAATTTGGCAACTGCAGACAGTGTTGATGTAGCCTCCAAGTAGAAGCCAATCTGCTGTTGAAATCACCAAAAAAAAAGCTCTATATTGATGGTTTGGGATGTTTAGGGAACCAATGAAATGAGTAAAAAAAAATGCAAAATTGTGCTTTTTTTTAAACAAATGTAAGCTTGAAAATCATTGATGGGTTACTATCATCACACCTAAGACAGAACAGCAGGTGACTGTAGTTTCTCACAGGACCCCGACTAGTTAATGAGATATTTTGATCGAGCAAAACAGGCAACAATCCAGCTGCCTCGCGAGGAACTAGTACATTCGTGTGATTGTGGAATCTCTCCGGTTACTCTGGAGGCTTAAGTTGTGTGTGGATGAATATTAAGCAGTCTCACTGGAAAAGTAGTGCAGCCTATGTTCCTTTTAGGGACATTTGTCTCTGAGCCCAGTACTTGGATCCATGAAAACTGTACATATTGTTAGATATGGTCTGCCAAAATGTCGGCCACTGGGGGCAGGTTTCTAGCTGTACACAGAACAGCATTAACAATGCAAGAGCCTTTAGCAAAGTGGCTGCAAGGGATTCAGATTGGTACCATGTGCTTCCTGCATAGTTCAAGACAGCTGAGCAACCACCCACATTTGACTTTTTTAGGAATTTGCTCTAAACGGAGCTGTGCACCAGCTTTATATATACACACCAACAGGCACAATATTCTGACCACCTGCCTAGTATTTTGTTGGTCCCCCTTTTTGCACCTAAAACAGCACTGATCCATCGAGGCATGGACTAGACCTGTGAAGGTGTGCAGTGGTATCTGCACCAAGATGTTAGCAACAGATCCTTTAAGTCCTGTAAGCAAGGAGGTGCTGCCTCCATAGATTGGGCTTGTTTCTCCAGAACATCGCAAAGGTGGTCTATTGCATCTGAGTAATACAGAGGCCAAGTCAACACTTCAAACTCGTTGCTGCATCCTCAAATTATTCCTGAACCATTTCTGCTTGAATTGATTCAGTTTTATAGGTTGATTAAAGTACGTTTAGAGAAATAACAGCTGTTAAATTATTTATCTGATTCTTCTAAATAAAACTTTGTTGCTGTTACATTGAGAGGTTCTTATGTAGTGTTTTTCTACTCTATGTAAGCACTCAAAGCACTTTATTCAACTTGAGGACAGCAACTTGAGGTTAGTATCTTGCCCAAGGATACTTGGCACGACTGGAGCAAAGGGGGATTGAACCACCAACCTTCTGATTACTAGGTGACTTGCTCTCTGTTATCTATTCTCATGAAAGCTGAAATTGAACTAAAATAGCATTCTGATTATGGTAACTGTGAACATTAAATACATTAAAATTGATATTTTAAGCTTTATGTAGGTTGAATGTTTGTTGTTGTACCATGCCATAATCAAGGATTGTGTTTATTCTACTGTCACATGTGGGATGATTTCTTTCAGATATATAATATTACTCCTCCACTGGCATTGTTTTTGTGACTAAAAGCACTGATTATTTGGCGAGTTAAAATTGTCAGAACGGTTGCTCTCAAAGTTAGCAGTTCAAGTAGTGCCAAGGGTGAAACATTTAGTATCACCTGATAATGAAACTTTTTAACAAAGCTCTTATTTAGTAAAGGAAAATCCAGGCGTTTTATGAAAGTAACAGAATATTTATGTGCAAGGCATTCATTCAAGATCATTTCAGTGTGGGATGTTGGTCTGTCCTTGGCATTTTAGGAAGTCAGCATCAAACCATTCCAAATGAGCTGTGAATTGGCAGATACACTGTGTTTTATGTTAAATAAACTGGAGAACAAAAATGACATGAAGTGTTTGCTGTCTTCTGCAAAAAACATCAAACCACCTCTTGGTTTTGCCAAATTTCAAAGTAAAAGCATGCTCCAAGTAAGCTTAGTCTGCTCAACCTTTACCTTTCATGCTATAGCAATCATGCTACCCAAGACTTTTAGGACTTTTAGTATCTGCATGTGTGCAAAGATAAAGACTATACTATACTACCTTTATTACTATAAAAAAGATGCCACAAATCAACATGGGAAAAAGTCTAAAATAACAACTTTTAATCACAACTGAATCTGATTGGAAGCCAATTGCGTCCGCCAGTTTTGTCCTTACTTTACTGAAGCAATGTGGATTATTCTGCTTCACTTCTCTTCAAAAGCAAGGCAACAGTGGCTCAGTCGTGTCTTGAAAATTTGAACATGACCAAGAAGATGTCAAGTAATCCAGGGTTAACATGTGCGGTCAGATGGAAATCCTGCTCAGATTGCAAAGCAGCATGGGTGTCCATCCGCCTCCTACACTGCCTGTCTGAAACATGAGACAAGCTGCCAAACACTGTAAGAGCACCGGTATATCAGATCCATTATAAGAACACAGTGGAGTCTGATTATAGATGACAGCTGGGTACAGGTAAGCACGTACTCTGCAGCACAGCTGTGGCTCTCAACCCTGTCTTCCTTTTTTTCTGTACCCTGGTTACCTCAAGTCCAAGCCGTTACACCTGGCAGGAGGGCTTTTAAGGCTCCTAATATTTCCTAAGATGTGAGGAAGACATAGTGACAGTTAATTACAACAAAGGGGAAGCGTCTCTTCAATCTTGTGCCTTCGTTTTGCCTCGGGATACTTCAGTTCTGCAACTTCATCACTGAAAAGAGACGCAAATGAGAGAACTGGGACAACAAAACATCTCACATTAGGCAGATAGGACGCCCTCAGCACTGCAGTATACCTGAGCTCTTTGTGATCATTCACTCCTAAATTACCAGCTGTGTTACTGCTTTAACAGTGTAGTATAAAAGATTATTCACTGGACCCTCTGAGCCCCTTGATAAAGCATTTGTATTTTAAGTGTTTACGGAATACTTTATTCAGATTTGATCAGTGGGACACACCAAGTCTAGTGAATTTCCCTTTACCTGGATTCATCCATTCTATCAAGGACTCCTTTGTCTGGCATCAAGAAAAATACATCAAAGGTCCACTGAGAGCTGTGGGAGGAGTAACGATCAGCCAATCTGCAACAACGGCGAGACTAATGCCGTTGTCAAACTGAAAGTAGTTACAAGGATATTTAAAATGGCCAGCATTTGCAAGTTTTCAGCGCACCTGAGGCATGGCTACTGAATAAACATGATGAATTGTGTTTTCAAAAAAATGGCTGGCGTGGGTACACATCA
Source organism: Pelmatolapia mariae (assembly GCF_036321145.2). Taxonomy (NCBI): domain Eukaryota; kingdom Metazoa; phylum Chordata; class Actinopteri; order Cichliformes; family Cichlidae; genus Pelmatolapia; species Pelmatolapia mariae. The sequence goes on from NC_086229.1 coordinate 78,101,603, forward strand.
GTTCTGATTTCAAGTGACGTTAAATCAGTCACGCATTAGACTGGTCGCTAGCAATCGGTTAGGAAAAATGATATTCCATCCCTTGTGGTAATCAGAGTAGGAGTAATATCAGACCAAAGAAGGATGTGAGTGAGATTGCAATACTTTCTCATATCAGGCTACTATTTCCCCAACTTTAAGTTATTCCTTTATCATCTAAGCAGCAGTTAACTGTGGTAGTCAGTCATAACAGGTAAATCAAGCTCTATAGTCTATAGTTCTTCCAGCTCACCCTCGCCCTATCATCCTCCTCTGTCACTACATCCATGAACCTCCTCTGTGGTCTTCCTCTTTTCCTCCAACCTGGCAGCTCCACCTTCAACATCCAGTATACCCACTCTCCCTCTTCTGCACATGTCCAAAACATCTCAGTCTTGCCTCTCCAACTGACTTTAGTATTCAAGCCGCTCAATTTGAGCTGTCCCTTTAATTTACTAATTTCTAATTTTGCCTACAGATTGACTGTGTGACTGGAGGGTATTTTTATCTCAAAAATTTAGATAACACCCAACGGTTTGATTTAGTTGTTGCTGTAGTTAACAAAAACCAACAATTAAATCAAACTGTAGTCTCACAAGAAATACCTGACTTAAAAAGAAGTGTGTTGAAACCTAAAGATGATTACCAGACGGGAAAGCAGCTGAAATAAGTTTGACTGTTTTAGCAGAAAAGGGTAATACATAAGCGTTCTAAGATGGTTAAAAACAAGCTTAAGCTTACATTTTGCTTGCAAGATGTTTGGAAGCCTGTGCTCTACATTTTGAAAAACAGTGTATTTGTTCTTTACGTGATTGATGCCAAAACTGTAACCTGCATGTGCGTTTTTACTTTTTAAGTTGGACATATCAAGGTTCCTGGGGCGTGGGCACCCTTTGTGAATGACAGTTCATTCATTTTAAAAGGTGTCATTCTGTTTGGTTGTTATTCCACTGTTTGAAGTTCGGATGTCTGTGTTCATTTGATTTCTTTTATTCAATCAGACTGCGAGCTTTATTTCCTGTGACATCTCTGAGTCTTTGATTCATGGTCTTACTTTATGGTTATTCTACCGATGAGTTTCAGTTCTGCAATCCTGTGCTTTGGCTCATGTCTGATTTCTTGATTTGATTTTTGATAGTAGTTTTATTTCCTCAGCGCTTCCCTCTCTGATCCTATCACGTCTTTCATGCATTCCTTTTTTGCCGTCTTCACATTTAGTTTGAGTCTTCATGTTCAATGTGTTTCCTTTGGCTTTTTTCCTTGTTTCACCTTTAACATTTGTTTTCTTTCATGTCCGTGTTAGTTTTGCTTCCTGTCCACCCCCTCGATTGTCCTGATTCATTAGTCTCTCCTTCCTCAACTCTTTGACCTAATCAGCACTGTGTACTTCTGTCTTCCCTTTGGTCTTTGTCAAAGTGTCTTATGTTCTGTTGTGTATTCCCATTGGTGATCACCAGTGTTCATTTTTATTTCTGTGTCTGTTTAATGACATTATGTATATATGTTACTGTCGTGTCCTGCAGATGGGTCATGCCCACATTCATACTTAGAACATAGGTAATCATAGTGTGTCATTTCCCTGAGTTTTCTTGATTTATCTGTTTAGGCTTTCAGTTCACAGGGTGTCCACATTTGCTTAGTCTGGAGGAGGCTGGGAAACGTCTGTCTAGTGAAAGCGATACTGAGTTCAGGAAATCCTAAACTTTTCAGTTGGAAAGGGCTGCTTTTTTTGTCACTGTTAGCTGCTATTAGCCTCTGTTAGCTACTATTAGCCTCTGTTAGCTACTGTTAGCTGATGTCAGTTAAACATACTTTGATGCTGGACTCTGACACTTACTGAAAAAACTTTCATATGATTCAAGAATGTAATCAAACTGTTTATCAGAGGGAAAGAGTGATAGTTAGGACACTCAAGACTAACATTAGCTGGCATAACATTAGCTTATAACTAGTTGTTTTTGTTGTTTACCCGACTTTTGTCAGCTTTCATGAAATGGCAGGGTCACATGTCTAGTCTGCTGACAATAAGTAGTTGCAACAACATCGGGAATAAATACAGATTTATGCACATTTTTGTGTGTTAGGACCAGTGTTGGGACTAACGCGTTATTAAGTAACACGTTACAGTAACTACATTATTATTGTGGTAACAAGCACGGTAACTAGTTATTATGCCAAAACCAGGAACGCGTTACTCGTTACTGGGATTTAGATAGGCTCGTTATTCGTTACTTAGTGTGGTGGCTATCGCGGAGCTTCCACAGATTCAGTAACATTAGCAAGTGGTGGAGGCCAGCAGGTGGATGAAGGAAAAGGGAGGCAAGAGGAGAGACCCGAAGCGGCCGCCGGTCCGAGTGTCAGGTGAACTGAACTTCAGGTAAGAAGTTATGACCTGCAGTCTATCGGAGTCAGATATAAACCAAGTTTAGGTGGAGTTTATTTTCGGTATGCTGACATTTTCGTACTGCGTGCTAGCTAGCATGACGGAGTTTCTATACAGCTGGGTGGGTGCTATGTTACTGATGTTGAACTTTATTTTGTTCATACGGTTAATTATTAGAGTTGCCAACCGTCCCCTAAAAAACAGAATCGTCTCGTATTCAGAGAAAATATTACGCGTTTCGTATTGAGGTGAAAAGAAACACAGTTTGTCCCGGACTTCAGCTACAATGAAAAAGACACAAAGCTGGAGCTGCACAGCTGCCTCTTCTTCTCTCATTCTCTCCCGTTTCTACTTCAATCACGAAACTGATCAATGATCAGCTGATCGGCTTTTCTCTCTTGTTTATTTATCGCCCACTTTGCGCCAGAAAGAGGAAACCAGCGGATGTCGCGCTAAACAACAGCAGCACGTTTAAGCTTGATCAGATGTTGTTAGAATTTATTTAATATTAATTTCTAGTATCAGCTGATGTTTGCTGGAGCCACAGCTGTAAAGCTGCTGGTCATGATATCAGTTTGGTTATCTGGTGAGAGGGAAACATGCAGATGAAACCAGGAGATGTCCTTACTGAATCATCAGAGCTGAACAGGTGATGTAGAAACAGGTTTACCTTTTAGGTGACATGAATGAGTTGAAGGGAAGTTATGAACTGTTTCTGAGAGACAAATAACACCAGGATCCTTTTCTACGTAGCTGACAGCTGGTAACTGTGCAGGGGCGGGTCTAGCAAAGTGTTGCCAGGGGGCCAGGTAGGGCATTAACAGGGAAAGGGGGGGGACAAGGAAATACTTTTCTTTATTATTCTCATTTAAAATGTCTCGCTTTTAAAAAAATAATTATCTGAGTCTTACAACAAACAATTGATAGATTGATACATATATACCATCAGAACAGTGTACATCACTGTCACAACAGTGTTTGTTTTCATTCAAAGGCTTTATGATTTTTTCTATAATGGTGGGCCGGTCTCTAGTCAAAATGCCCGGGATGATTTTTTTGTCCCAGTCCAGTTCTGTATGCAGCTCATCTGCAGTCTGGTGTTACCTACATCTTCCTATTCAGAAGGCAGAATTTCCAAGTTCTGAGTACAATCAAAAGCACCACGACTGCAGTTTTTGTGTTGGATGTAAAAAGCAGGCTAGAATCATGGCGGCGGTCAACCACGGTCCAGGCGTGGGATTTCTCTCGTGGAAATGTGCACATTATTTTTTCCTTTCTATTGGTAGGTGGCACAGTGCACTTGTGGCAAGTAAGCAAGCTAGAAGACTGGCAATCTTGCTGGGTATCCAGTTACGGAAGCAACACATTAACAAGAGAATTCTGAGTAAAACCAAAGTTACTTTCCCTAGTAACTAGTTACTCTGAAAGTAACGAGTAACTTGAAGTAACTGAGTTACTTTTTTAGAGAAGTAACTAGTAATGTAACTAAGTTACTAATTTAAAGTAACTTACCCAACACTGGTTAGGACACTGACTTTAGTTGAAGAGATGAGGATTGAGGTAAGGAAGAATAAAGTAACATTTTTCCCAAACCGGTGCAATTTTGTCTCTTCCCTTCATGCTTTTGCTTCTTTGGTGACGGGGACGCCTTCTCAGATAATAAAACATAGGCAAGGTCCATCACATCTTGAGTCTGAAGGTGCAGACACCAATTAAAAGTGTAATTAAAATCCATGGAAAATGAACAGTTACGAGTCTCCTCCACCTTTGGTGTATTATATATATGGCCGGTCTCCAGCCGCATACATAAAACATGATTAGGCAGACCAGCAATGTCCATGTCAGCCACTATATTCAAGAAAGCAGGGCAACCTGGCAGCTTCTGCAAAACAGCACCTGTTCCTATATATTTTTAATGGACTGATTCCAAATTTATGAGAGTATATTATTTTGTTTAAAGACATACTACACTAATCACTATACATTTATAAGACTTCTTTTTAATTAACTCAAAAGAAAAAACCCGGACTGTACCTATAATGTACAACAAAATAAGTAACAACAGATATCAGATAAAGGTAGCAAAAATATTTTCCTCTTAAAATGGAGTGTTCATAAAATATATCAAGTGAGTCATCTAAGCAAAGAGCTGCAAAAATCGCACTTAGTGTAGTTGCTGGTTGTTGTGAGTTTAGCTGATGGCCCGGGAATGCAAGTTTGCCATCTTGTTCAAGGATGCTTAGAGAAAACAAAATTCTGTTGCGGGTCTTATGTCTGTGAGATTTTTTGGGCATTCAGGAGAGCGAACAGAAATACCTGACATATTTTTGGGAGGCTTTGGTGCTTAACAAATCTTTATGTGGTAGTTTTCATCAAGACTCAAAAGAAACAGAGAAAAGACAAATCTAAGGGGAATCTGAGCCACCGTAGTCTGGCCCTTCTGTTGGGAATTCCTTAGGTGGCTGCAACTTGCCGGCGGCATACACCTACATCCACTGGAGCAAAGTCACAGGGAACACCGGCGAGCGCTTGATGTTCCGAATGACTGGAGAGAACAAGAGCAACACAGAGTCGGCTGTGCCAATACATTCATCATACTCCGGTACCCCCCCGTGGACCGGGTTCACTGTTTACAACCTCCCACAGTAGTTGTGGAGAGCACTGACGTGAATTTGATGCAGAACTGCAACCAGTGTAGCATAGCAAGCAAATTAACTTAAATGCCTTTTGCTGTCAACACTATTTGATGATTTTTTTTTCTTTCTTTCTTTTTTTTGGTTCTGCTCAATTCTTTACTTAAAAAATGGCTTAATTCATCCAAATATACTTCACATATTTTATAATGTATTTTCAGGCAACTGCCCATCCGTTTTCTTCTGATTGCATTATATCATTGCAGAGATATTACTACTTAATGAGTGTCTATTTTAGTCATACACTTATATTGTCCCCATTACAGTGGTATTATTTCAAACTGCTCCAGTTGCCTATATGGGGCGTGAAAAGAATGTCTAAGCCAATTTTCTCTGGAAGAGGCACCTCAAGAATATGTCTCTGTTAGATAAGTTAATTACCTCATATCCTACGGCTACACACCAGCTTCCTCAGCTCTCTCCCCCCACCCCATACAGGAGAAATGAAAACAACACTCCTACATGATCAAGGTGTACTATGCTAATCCTAATTAACTCATTGCTAGTATCTTTATCATGTAACATGCGCCTGCTACGCTAATCGCAGAATCATCAACTCTGTATGTTTCTCTTTGTAAAATACATCACAGGTCTGATTCATTTCCCAGAGGATTTGCAAGATTTGTTATCTCTTTTTTCTTTTTCTCTTTATTTTTTTGTTCAATATAATGTATTTGCTGTAAAGTTGTCTCTATGCTTTGGGTGAAGTTTGAATTTTCTACCTATGTTATGGATATTTAGAGAAACTATGGTTTATATGCCCCATAGAGTATGTGAGAGCGATGCCTGAAGCCTGGACAGTATCATTTGCTAGCATAATCGTGTGTGCAACAACAACCAGTCATTCACAAGGCAAGATGACAGAGCTTTGGTTAGCAGTGAGATAAACTGAGTTATTTCTTGCTTTTGCCATTCCTCACATGACGCAATTTGCACACTGTTCAAGACACGATACAAGCACTTGTTGCTGGGAGACGTGTTTATTCCACAACCAATTGGGAGTGGCTCCAGGAGATTTCTGGCTCTCGCTGGGTGAAATGGATTGCAAAGAATGTGCTGCACCAAAAAGTTACCAGTGATTGCTTTTGTTGCTAGCAGATTGCCATGTCTGCTTGTAGGTTTTCACATTTTTCTGCAAATACTAATCAATACTAACCACTAAAGAATTTGAAAAAGTGTGGCACAAACTAGAAATGGAGAAGGTTCACCTGCAGAGTAAAAGTTTTGCCTTAGCGCTTCAACCACATGGTTCAAAAGATGGAAATTTTGCATTGAAGGCAAACCTTTTTCCATTTGTGCCGCACTTTTCACAGTTTCACTACACCTCGGAGACTAACTGGATGGTGTAGACATGTAAGTGAGCTGCTTTTAAACTACAAGCACACAACGTGCTAGTGGCCAAAGCAATCTGCCATCAACCTCGAGCAGCCAGTCCGAAATTCATACCTCAGGAACGGTGTCTTGGTGGGTGGTCACTGACGTTTCTCTAGGTCCATGTGGTCCCATTCACCTGTTCTTATACTGTCACGCATCCAAAATGGCAGACAAGCTAACATCTTGTTGTTAGTCACATGTCTGCAAAACAATATGGGGAATGTGCAGATGCACACAGTCCACACAACCACTAGATGGCCCAACAAACTGCAAGGTCAGCCTCAGTATATTTGGGGTGAATTAAAATTACTTTTCTTAATTTGTAGCCAGCTAAGCTTCTTCATGTTAGAGAAGAACTTATGTTTGTGGGCTCATCAGTCTCCTGCAATGCGTAACGTCTGCTGACAGGTACGATGGGATGACATCAGGAAAATAGCCCATGCCACAGTGACAGGTAGATTGCATAAAAACAGAAAAAAAACTTAAATAAATGTGCTCAGGATAAAGGTAAGACATCTAGTAAGGATGTGAATTCACTTGTGGGCTGGAGAAGGGAGGCACCTTCGCTAAAAAAGCCAGGAAGCAGAGGTTTGATGATGATGATAAAGACTGTGATCAGCGTGGGGTTTCTTTCAAAATACAACATAATAATTAGTCTTCCTGCGGTTTTGCTTTTGTTATTTGCACTTAAAATGGAAGCTTGTTTATTGAATGTTCGTTCTAGGTAATATCCTGTTTTGTTTTCATATCACACATTCATATGGATCCTAGTTACATTTTTATTTAAAGTAATGGTTTCATTTATTTTTCATTCATCTGAAAAACAGTCCAGTTTATTTATTGTTGCAGATGGAGATAATTTCGCTCCAGTATGGTTCACGTAGAAGAACTTTGTTTCATAAATTTAAATTATTGTTTACCTTTTATTATCATTTTCACATAGCTTAGATAGCTCGAGTCAACTCGAGATCCTTCATTTCAATTTAAATTTAAATTCCTGTTTTCTTCTTCAGGTGTAACAGAATGAAGCATCCCCAAGGAATTAAAGTCCCCCCTCCCCCCAACCCCCACCAGCAAACATTGATTTGTAGTTTTACAAAATAGGGTCCACCAACCACAACTTTAGTTATTCTTTTATAACTGCTTGTAAAGGCAGACTGCATTGCATTGCTAGGTGCTTGATTTTATACCACTGTGCCAATAGGACTGAAAACAGTTGAATCAAAAGAGATATGGTCCAGTACTTTTCTCTATATAGTGTACAAGAAACTTTGCTGTAGCAAACTCTCTATGGCTGATATTGGCTATTCTTTCTGGTACCTTTTTAATGATGAACACCAACATTTTAACCAACTGGCGTTCGGCCTACACGTAGCCTCTTTTGGCTTTTGGGTGGACTGGCTGAAATGAGACTTTGCAGCTTCTATGTTGAGGGAATTTAGATTTAAAGATTATAAAGAGTTATTTCAGCAAAATCAAGAAGTTGTGTTATCAAAATTGTAGTCATGTGAACTTTTATTTCATCTGCCCAACATTTGCAAAAGTCAACCCAGACTGTCCACTTGATATGAAGCATTAGAATGAAGTCAGCCCAGGCCACAGAGCCACAATAGCTTCATTTATGGAAATATGCCATGTCAGAAAGGAAATATTTGTCTTGAGTTCTCTTCTTTTCTGCAGGAGGCTGGCTGTTCGTGCAGGGTTCGGTTGTCAGCACTGTGTTTGTTTTACTAGTTCAAAAATAGTACAGTGACAAACAAGTTACGGATTTCTCTTTGTGACTCTCTCTCTCTTCCACTTGGCTGAGGTACAGGAAGAAAGTGGAACAATTAACAGCTATTATATGACTAATTGTCATTTTCAAAATAATATGCCTGCAGGGTTTGATGGATAGCCTGGGCTTGTTTCCGATTTTTTGCTTTATTACATTAAAAGTACGACTACATGCAGTGACAGTGTGGCATATACTTGATTAGAGCTAATTGATTCCTGATTCACTGTACTACACCCATGCAGCAAACAGCAGTGCTGAAGCTGTTACTAGACTGGCTGCCTCTTCTGTACTGTGTACCTTTCTGTGTACCTTTCATACTGCCATGCAGACAGCAGATATTTCACAAGTGTGTTCTAAGTGAATGTCCCTTTTATGTCCCATGCATCATTGTCATTGTGGATAAATTGTATGTTGTTAGCTCCAAAAGCTACAATTTATATTGCAACAATGAGTTTCTGAGTAGTTCCTTAACTACAGTCCAAGAATACAAAGGCTGGCAAAAGAAAAACATCATAATTGTATGGTTTACTTTGTTCATCACAATACAATAATAAATAATGACTATTGTTAAGTTTTACCCTCTCCAATTTTGAATAAAGTTTGCCTTCTTGCCCACAAACAGCTTTTGTGGAAGAGAGGAAGCAATCATTTTTTAAAGTTTCTTTTTAATGAGATTTTACAAATAGAAGCAGAGTTTTTACGCTAAGTATTTTTTTACATTTCATGAAAAATTTTATGCCAAACTCAACCACTGACTCAACTGTGAACCTGATATAATCCAAAGAAACTTATTGTTGTCCACACAGTATTATAAAGGCACCATCTAAAGCATGACATGATCATTTGCATTGTTTTGAGTCACTCCCACCCACATTGTTTCACTGCCATAAATACTCTTTAGCAACAAATCTGTATTAATATGCTTCTGAAAATAGCCCCTAATGTCTGCTGGAAACTGTAGTGTAAAAAAAGAAAATAATGAGACTTTTGTGGAAATTACATGGTTAAATTGTGACGCGTTCAGGAAGAATGAATGTGTTTGGTACTGAGAGGTACTGAGAGGTACCGTCAGTGCGAACAAAAAGAAAAATCTTGAAAATGCTCGACTTGTACTGTCATTGTACAGAGAGAACATTATAAAACTGCAGACCAATATTAAAAGGAAAGAGGTTTTGATCTGCTACAGCGTTATTCACAATTTTGAGGTCATAGGACCAAGAATGGATTGCGTGTTACTTTGGCATGTATGCATTAGTGCACAGCATACACAGAGCTACCTTGCGTCCTTGAGCAGCCCATTCGATCACTCTCATTGCTGCAAAATTCCACTCAAAAAAGGCTTAAATGACACAAAGCTCATCCAGTCCAGTCGTGCATTTGTGGGACGTGAGTCTGGTCCACAGAGACCCCACCCACAACCCAGAGGACCCAAAGCATCTACTGCCAATCTCTCACTGCCAGATGCCACAGTACACCCAATATTAGCATAGTAAGGAGTAAGAGGCAATTCTATACAGTGAGAGTATGCATATTTCAGGGGTAACATTTAAACTACATGGAGAATACTTGTAAATATCTGCAGTGTTGCACAGATGTTGGGGCTGAAATGTCTCCAGTTCAGTGTTGATTTGTTTATGGATGCAGCGTTAAGCAGCACATAATCCTGCATGTCAGCACTGCTTTGCTTGAAGCTGTCTCGTGTCTTGTTGGCGTTATGCACTCTAGTTGCTTTGCAAATACACTACGAAACCCCCTCGGCACACACACCTTTACACACAAACATGCCGCACAGATACCAAAAGGAAAGTCTGCATATGGGTCTGCTTGTACCCCGTGTATGAAGAGGCGTGTCTTTTTTCTTTTTTCTTTTTTTACACTGGATTATCTGAACTCCACCTCACCTCTGAAAAGCTTTAAGTTGGGAAAAGTCTCCTCCCTCCCTTGGTATCTTGCTTGCTTAATGACTAATAAACCCTCTTGCTGGTGCTTAAAGTCAAAGGAGCAGCTAACACAAGCAAAACAAACAAGTCTAATAAACGCTAAATGCAACCGTAAAAGTCAAAAGTGCAAGCGCTTGAAGAACACAAAGGGCACATGTTTATTTTTCGCTTAATTCCAAAAATGCTTTGCCATCAGGTCTTCCTGGAATGAGACGCCTCTAAAGCACCTTCCTTCCAGCCTCTTTAATGTATCATTACCCCCCTCTGCTGGTGCTTAAGGGAATCAAACCCTGGGAGCCCCACTAAGAGAAGTATATTCAAAACATCTTTACCACCTCATTGTTATGACCCAACACATTCTGCCTTGGTGTTAAACAAGGAGAAACAGTATAACACTGTAGATTTTATTAGTCGAGCAGAGTACTGTGACTCATTTCCAAGTCAGCGGCTGGAGGAGTTGCTTCGGTATGCGATATGCTCTTCTCACAGAATGACTCTCTCTCCCTCTCTCTCTCATTCCTCCCTGCCTCTCAGTCTTTCATTCACAGTTGAATTCATTAGCTCTGCTGCCATGTTGCCAATGCGCTGAGGAATGTAAATTAAGGTGACAGAACAGATATTAGCAGAAGTCTTCTAATAAAATCAACTGATGCTATCAGAGAGTACAATATACAAAGAGTCTGCCTTGTCTTTTTCCACATGCCCTCTTGTCTCCTCCTGAGTTATAGCTATTTTCTCCATCCACCATCTTCCCTCCATTGCCCCTTCCCCTTGGCTTCTCTCTACCCAGTCACACATGGTCTGCTCCAACCCATTATGCTTTGTTTTGTGTCATGCCCGTGGACGCTGGGGCGAGCGGCGTACAAGCGATATCAATCCATCTCAGGAACCCCATACCTCCCCCAACCCTTCCCTCCATCTTTCTGTCAGACACGTTGTGTTTATCTCTATCTCCTCTTAGCCTCCCTTTCTCCACCTGCACCACTGCAACAGTGATAATGGACAAAACCTTAACTGACCCTTTCTAAGCTTTTTTGCAAAGACTAAAACCCAGCCTATACTAATATAATGTACAGTGTGTGTGTGTGTGTGTGTGTGTGTGTGTGTGTGTGTGTGTGTGTGTGTGTGTGTGTGTGTCAATCAGAAACATGATGTTGTGGTCTAATTTGCAGGACTTGACTGCTGCAGCTATTCCACCTGGTTTCAACGTGGTATATATGCATAATTAAAAGCTTTACATGTATTTACAGGCATGTGTAAACGAGGGTTGGAAGGAGAGCTGGAGACTATCCCAGCTATCATACGGCAAGAGATGGGCTACACCCTGGTCAGGTCCCCAATCTGTGGCACATAAACAACCATTCATACTCACAACCACAGATAATTCAGAATAACCAATTAACCTAACGCCATGCATGTCTGTGGTTTGTGGGAAAAAGCCAGAGAGAACCCACAGAGACATGGGGAGAACATGCAAACTCTATACCTGCAGACAGGATTTGAACCCAGGACACTCTGGGTTTGAGACGACAGTGTTTAATGTGTGTATTAACAAGAATTTTTATTACCTCTGTTCTGCTAATATTGTATTAGGATGGCATCACAAAAATTAGTACAGCAAAAGTTTTGCAGTCCAGGTCAAGGAAAGTGATTAAGCATGGACAAATATCTTTTCTTTGCAGTAACTGTGAATACTTACAGCTTTTTCCAGGAGTATAACTCTGGGTTTGGGAAGCGAGTCTCATACTCAGAACCCAAATGGGTAACATTTCTGGGCAGTTATTTGCATGTTTTTTTAAGCGTTTATCTAAATGAAGGAGAATAAGCTATAAGTTAGATTTTAATGGGATTTGTGAACCCCAAAAATGGGTTCATAAAGCTTGTGCTGCACTGAACAAATGCAATGCTAATTAATTATGGATACAGTAAGCCAATAAAAGAGAAGTACACTTACTCACATCTTTATTACATCAGTGCAACAACATGATTAGCTCATAAGGCGTCGTGTTCGGCCATAAAACACTGCCAGAGATTTCTGTTCTGTTTACCATCTCGCTCTCTCTCACATCTCTGAAGTTACCAGTTGACAATGCAGCTAGCTAGCAAGCTAGGTTAGCAAGCTAGGTTAGCAAGACATACCCATGTTTGACCACAATGTTAAACTGAATACTTGCTTTCGTTAACAATAAAAAAAAAAACAGGCTTAAAACAAGAATTTCATATGTGAAACTAAACAGTCAAAGCTTTGGAGTCTTTTAGATCATCAAAACTTTGATCAAGAAAACATAGCACCTATCTCGGACTGAAAAGGGAAACACCTTATTAGCATTAAGCCTAAATATGACTTAAACAAGGCAAATTTGAAATTTAAAAAGAACAAACAAACAAAAAAATAATTCCAGGTCATAAAGGGAAGACATTTAAGTAAAAATGCTTGTCTCTGGGGTGAATCATAGCTCACCCGGTTAAATAGACAACCGTTATGCTGTAAAGCTAATGGAGCAGCCTGGGTTCAAGTCTACCTAGAGCCACTTGATGCGTGTCTTCCCCAGCTTTCTCACTGCTCTCCTGTCATAATAACAGTGAAGAGGATGTTTTGAAAAGAAAGAGAAAAATACTGTAAATTTGGGCAACTTGTTGCCAGTCTCACATGGCCTTTTAAGGAACTGCAGATTTTTGCTATTCCACGTTGGCTTAATTTTTCAGCCCACGCAATGTAGTCTTTGTCATGCAAGCCTGTCAAATATAATGAGTCGTTTTTGTGAAGGAAGGACTAATTGATTTAGTGGTTTGTTAGTGCCATTTTTCTTCTTTTTTTTTCGACTGGTTTGTTGAAAGGTCATTCAGTTAAGACATAAGACGTAGATAAAGGAACCCTGGATAGGAACCTGCTAACCTGGAGTCACAGTTGAATGGTATTAAATAATGAACAAGCAACTGACTAATTAGTGACTCATGAATCTTCTCTTTGGAGGATCGTGAGAATTCATCAGCACAAGCTCAAGCACACTTTCACCCTCTCTTCTCTGAGTCTTTCTCCTGCTTTTGTCGTCTCACACCGCTAACTTTCAGTTGCATGTGTTCACCATTTCCCCAGGGCTTTAACTTTAACTCTTCTCCTCTTCTCCTCCTGCTTCTGTCTCTCCCTCCCTGTCTCAGGAATCAGACACAGGTTTGCCACTGCTGAGGAAGCAACCATGGTAATCCTCAGGCTCAACTTCAAAAAGAGCCTCTAAAGACTACACTCTCTACGGTTCTGGCAACTCAGCCAGCTACCACTGCTGGTAGATGGAGGGAAGAAAGCACACACCTCCCCTCACCTGTCTGTTTCTCCTTTTCCTATACTATCTTCACTCAACTTGTTTCTTTATCAGCACTAAATGTTCCTCAGCTGAACTCCTCAATTCCCCCTTGCAACAAATGCTCCCTTCACTGCCCTTATCAGCACACATATCTGCAAGGCAGGGAAGAGTGGGAGAGAAATGAAAACTGAAAGCAGTGATTAAATATTAGGGTGGAGGGTGTGTGGACAATGGAAAGCAAAGGAATAGCAGGAGAAAGAGAGGCTGATGATTAAAGAAACAAGGGAAAAGACAGAGAGGGTAGAGAGTTCAGAGGGGTGCGTCGCGCATTGTTGGCAGATCAGAAGTTGACAAATGATGGAGTTTCTTACAATGGAGATAGCAGCAAGCAATTAATTCTTGATTACATTACAGAACCTCTTTGATTATTGGTGTCAGTTTGCATGTGGCAACTTAGTGGGTAAAAAACTGGGCAGGAAAACTGTTTACACACTGAAAATTATTTTATCCAATCACATGCAATGGTGAATAATTGCTTTAAGTCAACGGTGTTAATACAGTAAGTCACCAAAGTCCACAAATGCTGTACAAAAGGGATTCCCAATCATTTTTGCTTATGACGCCCCAAAATTGAACAATGTTATTGACTTGTTACTACCCCTCATCACAGGTTGTACATATTCCAGCAATTTAATATAGCCATTTAACTACAGTAGCATTAACTCTGAAGTTTTGGTTACAGTAACAGGATTTTACATAGTCAAATAAATCATTGCAAATGTCCTCAGAATGTTCAACTTTGGTGAACTCAGCCATTTGCGTATGGCTCGATAGGGTACTCATGCTTATTAACACTGTTTGAGCAGATCACCGATTATTCCAGCAAGTAGTCCCTAATGACCAGTAGCAGCTATTTCCTGAGGCCTGTCAATAACCTTCACTTCTGGGAATAGCCACCCCAATATGTTCATTGTTTTTTGAACAGTCTGCAAACACTGGTAAAATTTATTACCATGAAGAACCATAAAGTATTCGTTTTCTGGTGGTTAATTAGGAGGAAACAAGAGGCTAAGCAGTTTGGAGATCAGGTGACCATACTGAAAGTGTAAGGGTGCAGTATCTAGTAGAACAGTGATGAATGTTCAAAGTTAGGAAGGTGCTAAAGCAATGCGTAGGCTTCCATGAATCACCACCAACATATACAAGAGGCTCCAGTTTGGAAATCAAGGCTGCTTTCTTTGTATACTCCTGTTTCACCCAGAGGTTTTTCCTGTTGCTTGGATGCCATTGTAATAAGAATGTGCCCTTATGGCTCAGTTAAACTAGAGTAAAAATGGGATGGCAAACTCCTTGTGAGTAGGAAGAGTTGATTGTTGTCCAATGACTGCATTTGACAGCAAATTTGGATTTAGTTTTAGTCACTAAAACGTCATCTAGTTTGAGTCACTATTTAGGAATCTAAATTCTTTTCATTTTAGTCAACTAAATATGAGATTATAGCAGACTAAATCTAAAGCTGACTTTAAAGTTGACTGAAATATAAAGTGCAAAGGTTTATTTTTATGGTTTATGAAGCATCTTATTTTCCTTGACATCAAATGAGAAGTGCATCTGCTCTTCTCTCCAGTCTGTTGACATTTGGTCGAATTTTCATGATAATTTTTGTCCTCATGCACTTTATTTCGTTATCGTAAGTTTTGTCACACAAAAAAGGTTGTTAAAAAAATGTGAAGAAAATTATTGGTCAACAACGATTCTTCAATTCATTGCAAGTATCTATGGTTACCACTTTAAAGGAGATTGGACAGGTTGTCGGGGGAAGGCAGCCTGTTTCCAAACACTCACAGTCTGATTTAGACTGACTGCAATTACTCGCACACAGATCGGCGAAGGCCTTCAAACAATTGCCATCGAATTCATAAATGCACACAGATTAGCAACATGTTTCAATGTCCATGTCTCTTTGTAAAGACATCACTGACATCACTGGCTGCCAGCTGGTTGTATTCTAGTATATTAGTATTTAAAAGCAAGTCTTTCTGCACTGGAATCGCCACCGTCCTGCAAGTATATCCCTATTCATTGAGGAATTTCTGTTTCACTTTTATGAGGTTCTCGCTGGACTTTAAGTAGTGAATTTCTCTGTATGTAGATGGCGACATATTTTCAGCAATTTAAAAAACACTGCGTCCATCATATTTCTCTCTTAATTACCATCTTGACACACCAAATTCGCTTTGACGGTAATTAACTGCGAGTGGTCACAGATCTGGTCCTCATCTTCTAAACAACCATTTCAAGCACAATAAGATCACCTGTTTATTGCACAAGGTTGCAGTTTCTGCCATGCTCTCCAGCCACTGTTTTGTCCCCCCGCCAAAGACTCCAACCAAGCATAAATCTTGGAGTTTTGTAGAAGGAAAAAGCATATTGTCTTTGAATTAACAGAAACTTTCTCTTTTTCCCTTTCTGTAATTTTACACATTTCTCCTATGCGATTTAGTCATTACACTAAATTGTGGTACAAAGTGGTATCACAAGAAAATACAGCCTGGCCTTAATTCAACTCTGGTTAATATCTCAGCACAGAGACATTTTATTCACATACTTTTGATGGCGTTAATTCATTCAAACAGGAATTTACAGTTTTTTTATTAAATACGTCTAAGCAAAATGATCCCTGCTGGTTTCCCTGCATGCTGCGTAGTTTTGCCGTTCATGAGGGAACCCCCCACCCCCACCCCCGCCCCTTTGACTTCCATACCACTTTTCCTTCATGTTACTTTCTTTTTGTTTGATTGCTATTCTTTCGTTATATGAGCTCATTCTAATTTTGTGGATTTTACCCAGAGGTGCTGTAATGCTACGCCCAGCCACCAGAAAGGAAGCCCTCCCCCCATCTTAAAATCTTCCACTGCCTACGTGTCATTAACTTTATCTGTCCCTATAGATGTACGCTCCAACGATACAAGTTATGAATTATTTATTTCATTACCACAGTCTTGTTTGTCTTTCTGATTTAAAAAAGCCATGAATTGAGTCGTGTGAGTCTTCAGATGCTACAAAGCAGAGCTCTCTGCGAGTAGCTAGCTAGGTGTTTCTACTCTCATCGAGAGGCGGCATCGACTTTGGAGCCGGAAGGACTCAGACAGGCGCTACTTAAACATTTAAAATGGAGGAGGCCCACTTCAAAGGAATGGCTTCATACAATCAGTGTACCCCTTTCCCTTTCAATTAGCTCACAGTCTGCCAGGCTGGCACGTTCACCTAAGGGCCGTGAAATATTGATGGCCTCTTCTCCGGAGTGAATGGAACACTTTCTGCTTCCTTCCCCTGGGTGAGTTTATGTGTTTAAGATTTTTTTGATGGGAGACAGCTGAGTGGGTGATTTGTTTGTGTGATCTGAGTGGGCGCGCAGTGACGCACTAGTAGCCAAAATCCGATAAATTCCATTCTAAACTCAGCAACGCGTGAATCTTTTACAACCATAACAAATACTTTTTTGTTGTTCGATCAGATGAATCCCACGTCTCTCCGTCTTAAGCCAGAGCGATGCATGCTCGTGTCTGCGGTGTTTTTGCAAATCCGTCTACAGCGTTTCACCTTTGGCATGTAAACTCAGAGAGGGCAACTTTTGCAGGAATCAAAGCCTTTTGCCTGTAATCTCTGGTAAACAAGACCTCATTATTTTGAACCGTGTGATCCTGCAGTCATCAGGGATGTAGAACAGACATCTGCACTGGTAATTGCACTCGTTCATGTGTTCAACAAATAAGCAGCACTTAGCATCAGAGAGTGATAAACCTCAAAACTCTTACAAAGTTTTCAGCATTTATTGTGAAAGAAAGAAAAGAAAAAAGTTCTCTGTTATTCTGCGGATGCATTTTATGGCTTTTTTAAATGAATTTCTACAAAAACTTGCTTACGAACAACTAACTAAAGTTGGGTATTTTGTTCATTTAGATCCCAATCAAGTGTTTTTTAAATTTTATTTATTTATTTATTCAAGTTCAAGGCGTAAAGGACAGCTAGGATGTAAATTCATTAATCTGAAAGGATCTTGTGACCTTCTTTCCACTTAAAATGAACAATATGTTCACAAAAAAGGTTTCTTTTCTCAAGAAGAATGCCTACAAGGTAGGCAGCTTGGGAGACATCCTCATGCAGTTTTCAAGGCTGTGTGAAGCTGAAGACAGCGAGCAGGAGGAGCAGATTGGATTTGATATTAGAGCTCAGGCGATTGGAGGGGTTATGTACTTAGTCGTACGATGACACAACCCCTAATGGGGCAGAGAAATGATGCGCTGATATCATTAATTGATGGATTAGAAGCACATAATTCCCTGCAGAGAGAGGATGATCAAGAAAATGGTGAAGAGCGAGAGGAGCTCGGGTAAGCACAGGGAGCAAGAGCTTGAACATGACCTGAGCAGTTAATTGAATAGGGAAATTCCTGTGATATTTTATTTAAATGAGGCTGGGGGAACAAATGAGGAGCAGTGGAAGAGAAGGGGGGGGGAATGAAGAGGAGATCAAAAATTAAGGGTTTTGGAAGGGGAAAGTGGCAATAAACAAGAGGCCGCCGACAAAATTAGCGAATAAAAAATGAGCATAAAGGAAATCAGGGGTTCAAGAGAGGTGGCTTCTTTTGAATAAATCACCACGCTGACGGATGATGGATGGGGTAAAGCGTGAATAGAGGAGCCTGGGAGCAGATAAACACCAGCGCACCATTTATACATCAAGAGTGAAAGGTAGATCCACAGCAGAGACTTGGATGAATGGGTGGAGCAGAGAGGAGAGACCTCTAGAGGAAAGCAGCAGATCCCTGTCTAAAACTCCCCTTTCATCTGGCCCACACAGTGCCAGATCAATCCAAACGCCCGCCCATCATTAGGCATCAAAGGGTTGTAGGAGGGGGGATCCTGTCTGCACACAACTAATCCCCTTTAAATGTGCCTTCTCGGAGAACAAAGCCGCCATTACATCCACAATGCATTTCTGAATGATCCACGCTTTTCTCATGATGCTCCAAGATCATCAAAGCAGGAGAGGCGGGAGGTGGCAGGAAAAAAGTTACAAAGGGAAGTTGGTTTTTTTTTTTAGACATTTTAGACATTTTTTTTCATGGCAACCGCCATTCAGCGTGTCTCGCTCCCTCTAAACGCTTGCAAATATAAGCATCTCCATAGAGACGAGCGCGAACCTCTCAATTTTTAGCCGAGAACTCTTGGTTTGCGGTGATAAATGTTCTGTCGCCAGCTTAGGGGACATGTAAAACAAAGGTCAGGCGCATTCACGGCTAGTAACATCATCTCCATCGCAACAGATGACAAATGGAGTCCATTTCCTGTGTTTTCTGTCAAGAGAGCCTCCTCGTGCCCTCACTCCTCGCGCTCCCTGTATGTGTCTCTTACTGCTTCTCCATGAAATCCATGAATAAATAATTCAAGAAGCAGATTTTTTACTTTATGACTGAATAGGATATTTATCCCTTTCTCCATCTTGCCGCCTGCCCAGCTCTGTGAAGAGGCACATAAAACACTGTTCATCTCTTCACCTGAGTCTCACTTAAGATACATATATATATATATCTTTTTTTTTACCTCCTACCACTCTTGGATCATCTCTTGAGCCCCCAAAATGTTGTCTCAGCACCACTTGACTCGCTCTGTTTTCTCCTAAGTACCCATCCACTGTTCCCCTCCCTCTTTCCCTTCGCCTTTTTCTCCTTATCCCACCCTCTCACTCCGATGTTGCCCTCCTCTCGGCATTGTGCCGTGAATCTGAGACAGTGACAAACTCTGACAAGAAAGCCAGCGATCTCGATACCGCTCTGCATCTCAATAATGGAGCAACTTGATATGAAAGCCCTGTTATCAGGGCCCTCCTGGCTCACTATGCGTCGCGTCCCATCTGTCAATAGAGAAACACAAGGTAAGAAGTGGGGAGACACGACTAGTGGAAAGAAAAGGAGGAGGGGGCTGCAGTTCAGTTATCACAGCAATGGGATTAATGGGCGTGCGGGGTTGAAATTGGCTTTCGATGACTGCAAAGGCCTCGCCGTGTTTCTATCAGTTATCGGCAGGTTTCCCCTATTACTCAGCCTCTTTCTCTCCGTCTCTCTCCCCTCCCTCACTTTTTTTACCCCCCTCTCCGTGTAGCTGCAATTTATTCCTGAACCTCTTACCACTTCTGTCTGAGCCCCCAACATCAATCTTCCGCTCCTTTCTTCACTCTTTGAATCCAATACTCCAGACAGCATGGTGTCCAAATTAAAGAGTGTAATGGAAGCCAATGAACGTACACAGCCCGGTGCAGTAAGTCAACTGCACAAATGGACTAAATGAGCATCTTCAATATTTGATAACTGAATATGCTGTTGAGCAGAAGGGTGAGGGGCGGGGGGGGATTTACGAGAGCAGTTGTCTCAAACCTGCTTTTGTCAGAGAGCCTGTGTCACGTCACATGCATTCACAAGTCTCTTCTGGTGCACAGGTGCATCGAAGGTAGTATATGCATGTAAACATAAAAAAGTGGATAATGCTGAAGGTGCACTGAAGTGTCAGACTAAAAGCTGTAGCCATTTATTACTTTCAGATACCTGATCATTGCAAGTGTTTGGTTTGGGCTTCTTTTAGAGCTTTATGCCCATATTCAGTGCAATAATTAACCTTACAGGAAGATTCAGCAACAAGCAGCTAACTGTAAACTTTGTACCGTCTCTAATCTGACTGTGATGATCTTCTTCAGATCTACTCTACTGGATGTCTCTCCACCGCCGTGTCTTGCCCTGATTTTTACAGTTCCTGCTGTTTCCTGCTAAAAATCATAACCCAAGCTTTGGAGTATCGTCAGCGTGTTTTTTTTTTTCTTTAAATTCTTCTTTTGGTTTGTTTGTTTCTCAGTAAACTCACTGCTGCTGTGCTGCCACACAAGATCCTTCAACAATAATTACTTTTGCTGGATGAAAGCATTTTTCTGCATACATAAAGGTTACAGCAGGCGACTATGATCTTTGTATGTTACACTAAAACAACGTTAAAGTAATGGCTCCAAGTTAAATTACTGTCTTATGCTTAAGAAACTAGTTCATGCATTTATTACTTATAAGCTGTAATAAGTTATTATTGGGCTGCTCTAAAAATCTCTGAAAATCCTTCAGTTGATCCAAAATGCTGCAGCAAGAGTACTGACAGAAAGAGAGAGCATATTTCTCCTGTATTGGCTTCCCTTCATTGGCTCCCTTAAATCCAGAATTGAATTCAAAATCCTGCTCCTCACATACAAGGTTATTGAACAATCAGGCCCCATCTTATCTTAATGACCTTATGGTACCATATCACCCTATTAGAGCTCTTTGCTCTCAGACTCCGGGCTTACTTGTTGTTCCTAGAAAATTTAAAAGTAGAATGGGAGGGAGAACCTTCAGGTTTCAGGCCCCTCTTCAGTTAAACCAGCTTCCAGTTTAAATTCAGGACAGACAGCCTCGCTACTCCTAAGATTAGGCTTAAACCTTTCCTTTGATAAAGCATACAGTTAGGGCTGGATCAGGTGACACTGAATCCTCCCTTAGTTACTCTGCAACGAGTCTAAGCTGGTGGGAACTTCCCATGATGCACTGTTTCACTCACTCACCTCTTATCACTCATTATTTCTTTATACACCTCTCTGCATTTAATTATTAGTTATTCATCTCGGGCTCTCTTCTACAGTGTGTCTTTGTCTTCCTCCCCTCACCCCCAACCAACCACGGCAGGTGGCTGCCCCTCCCTGAGCCTGGTTTTGCTGGAGGTTTCTTCCTGTTAAAAGGGAGTTTTTCCTTCCTATTGTCGCCAAGGTTAGGATTTTCTCTATTACTGTGGGGTCTTTGCCTTAGAATAAGATACGTGGTGACAGTTGTTGTGATTTGGCACCATATAAAAAACATTTAATTGAATCAAATCACTAAATTACTAAAAGGTTCATATTTAAGATTGTTGGAAGTTACATTTCTAACTTTTGTTAGCTAGTTTTAGGTAATCTTGACTATGATGGCTAGCTATTTTTTAACATCAGCGTTCAAGTAATGTGAAATGAACACTATGTGGAAACCCTAAATTGTAGATTACTGGCTAGTGTGACAATATAGGTCCAGGTTGTCTAAACCTAAGGAATTAGAATGTGTAATTTTTCATTTCATTTCAAGTCCTGGTAATAAGGAAAACAATAATCAAATCTTTCAATCTCACACACATCAAAAAGTATATGCATTTTTTTCTTTTTAAAAAATTTATTAATTAATTAAAAAAAAAAAAAATCTTATTTCCAAAATATACAAGCAGGGTTAGCATCTCTGATGACTTGGACCTTGGAGGGCTAATTAGCGTTGCAGGTATAATCTTTCCATACAGTTTGGGCAGCTGCACTCACCTTTCTGTGAAAGCCTGCATGTCCTCAACAGTGAATGGACACACAGCATCAGGTGCACCCATATAAAAGGTACTTAGTAAAGCCACTCTAACAGTTCTAAGAGGGCCTGCTGTATCTTTCAGTAAGAAGAGCTTTGTCAGGGATGTTTATTCACCACATACTTTGGTTCAAAAGCCTCATTCATCTAAAAGAAACTTGTGCTCATGGTAGCAGATGGGCTCGGAAGGAAGAAACACCTCTATCAAAAACAGCCGAGAAACAGCCTAATTGCTTCGTACTCTTGTCGCTCTGAGGTTTTTACACTCAGAAACATGGAGGAAGAGGTTTTCAACATGGTGAAACCAAACTTCATTTGAGGGGAATAGAAAGATCCCAAATACAGCCATTTTGCTGATACACACTTGGCTCACAGGCACAGGCGCTGCACACTATGCAACATCCTCAGCCTTCATGTGTCGATCAGCTCGGTCCGCCTTTTGTCGGTTATTTTCTTTATTCCCCACATCCTTCCTGCCACAAAGGTCCCCTGCAGGTCACATTATCCCTTTGCGAATCCTATCAGTTGCAAACCGCAAATGGGGTGCTGCAGTGATGTTGGGAAGTGGCTGATTCAATTTGTTTGGTTCCATTTTTTAAAAATTTTTTTGATGTCAAAAAAGCCGGGCGAGCCGGGTCGCCATTCAGACACCATGTGGATTCACAAACATCTGCTGCTGATGGAGAACATACCCAAAACTTTGAGAGAATATGAAGCAAGAAGTTGCATGTTGTGAGCAATCTACTGCTGTCGGTTACAATATTGCCTCCCAGGAAAATGGCTTCATTCTCAGAAATGAAGACTTTGTATTTTCCTTTAAAGTACACAGGTGTTTATGAGGCGCTTTCACAGTAAAATGCTACCGTTGCTTCCCCAAGGATGTTCTGCACCAGAGAAAACAAAATCAAGAGTTACAAGGCTCCCGTCTGCAAACGGTGAATTCCTGGAAACAATATGTGTCACATTTTTATTGAAAAGTGTTTGTAGGCTTTCATGACTGCGGCTCGTTTTGACATGTAATAGAGCTGAGTGCACGGCAGTCGAAGGCGCTGTTTGCTCTTTGTGTTGTGTGTCTTGTTGTGGGAATGGGGGTGAGCTGCATCTTTACACATGGCTTCCCCTCAGTGAAGGGGAAATGAAGGGGAGCCCTCGGGGCAAACACAAAGACAGGAGGATTGGGAAGAGACTTAGAGGAGCATAAACACACAGGCACACGTGTAAACAACAGACACTTGAGGAAATGATGGTATGGACTTTTTTAGGACCAAGGACGGTCCTGACATGCATTCTATACGTACGTAATGTACATCTAAGTCTCTGTGCACCGTGGAAAGGTTAAATAAAAGCACCTATTCTACTGCCTTTTTTAGGCTCAGGGGTTTTTATTCCAACACAAGTAGATATTGGGGGGAATCATTTCTTTAGGCAAGGCAAGGCAAGTTTATTTATATAGCACAATTCAACAACAAGGTGATTCAAAGTGCTTTACAGAGACATTAAAAACAAAAACAAATAAAAAGCATGATTTAAAATTGATTAAGACAAGCAAACAAACAAACAAACAAACAAAACAGTATATAAAATCAAAAATCAAAACAGCAGATAAAATCAGAGCAGTAGATAAAATCAGTAGTTAAAATGTAAGTTTTATTACAATTATGTTACATATAACTATATAACATGTAACTATAACAAACAACTGCAAATACAAGAGTCTGTTCAACTCTTTACCTTTTATTTTTAACCCATTAATTTATTTTTGGTAGATAATTTGTTGCTTGCTGTCATATTTCGGCACAATCTGGATTCAAAAAGCGGACTCTGACATGACATTGGAAAGTATTTATAAGAGCCAACTATTACGCCTGATTTATGCTTCAGAGGAAAGTCTACACCGTAAGTTACGACGTCGCATGACATCTACGTCTCTAGTTGGATGCAATATATTCCTGTGGTACATTTCTGACTATTTTTCCAACACGGTTTTGAATTTATCAGTGAGAAAATAACAATCACCACCTCAGTATAAGGAATAATATAGTATCAATGTAAGGATTCACCAATGTCAGCTAACTCCTGGAGGGAGATTGCTGAAGGTATTGCAATGAAAGTGAGGGAATGTAAGAAAAGATGGGAAAACTAATGGGAACAAATATGTTGCATCTGAAAAAGCTCACCACAACAAAGAAACCAGGAGGGAGAAAAATTCAAGCATTTTTTTTATATGATCACAAAGTAATTAAAGCACGTAATGCAACAAGCATAAATGGCAACGATGTTAGCCACTTGCTTAGGTTACATTGTAGGCGCTGCAAAGACTCCCAGAAGTCTAAATTAGACTTAAGCAGGACCTGGGAGATAACAGCAAACCGTTAACAGAGTTTATTTTCCTCACAAGGATTTTCATGGAGGGAAACACAAGGGAGGGTCTGGTGTCCCGGGTCAGCAACCCAGTGAAAGAGGAGAGGGGTGTTACAACCATTTCCACAGTTGGAAATGTGATAAATGGATGTGATGAATTATTTGCAGTTGCTTACTTGGGACACCGGAGAAATGAAATGCGGGAGGAAAGAACCGGTCAGACATCGGGAGGGAATCCTGTACGTTGGAGGGTGAGCAGGCAAGTGGGACCGGGAGGTAAGTAGCTGCTTGGGCTTTTTCACGGAAAGTGGACTCAAGGGAGGCAGATAAGTGAATGTGGGGTTGTAACCCCCTCAGCCGCACGCGATGAGTCCAAGTTAGACCTGAAAAAGACTGAACGTTGGAGCCGGTCCGTGAGTTCAGCAGGTGACAAGCATGTGTGCAGGCTGGAGAGTAGAAATCACAAGCCCAAACCCTTCTAGGTGGCACCTAGGAGGGCTGAAAGAGTTAGGATTTAAAGAAAACCAGTCTGAGCAGTGCAGACTATGACAGAGTCAGATACTTTGAAGGGGTTTTTATTGAAAAGGAAGTAGGAATGATCAGAAAACCGGTGAGTGGCTCGGGAGGGAGCCTTCGCTGCAGGAGATGTTAACAACAGCCAAGGTGAGACTGGTAAGATCTTGCAAAGCTTGTGATTAGATTAAGGCCTCACTTGTTGTTTTCTTGAATAACTGATTAAGAGTGGGCAGGCAGGTGGAATTCCACCAAGGAAACAAGAGATTTAGTTGAGAGTGGGAAGGCAGGTAAGTTTCAGGTAAGTTATTGGGGGTTTTTTGACAGCTGATTTGATCTGGCTTTGCTTGTCAAACTCCTCGAAGTTATGCAGGGTTGCAAACTTTGTGGTGCGACACAGGCAAACGGGAGCAGAGAACCAGGTGAAGAACAAGGAGGTAACAAAAGAGGCCTATTTACTACCACAACGGTGACAACAATCTGGCAGAGAGCAGCAACAGCAGCCGGTCCATAAATACCATGAGCTGATTAAACCATGAGCAGCAGGTGCAGGAGAGAAAGCCCAGGAAATGACAACTCCACCTGCAGGTGGACCCGCAAGGAAGCTCCTCTCTCCCCCCGAGAGAGAGACGATTAACAGGAGAAACCCCAAGCCTGCCCAAGCCACAAAGCTCCTACAAAATATTTTAATAATTCATTTTTGTCATTTTTTTAAATTCATTTACTTCTTCTTTAGATCTTGTTCGTATAGTAAACTGCTAGTTAAACACGATTTTTGGCTGAAAATCATAATTAAAAAGGCTAATTTGTGAGTTGACACAGAAATGGATGCAAACCTGGAGTAGATTATAGAAATGCACAGCAATCTCATTACACTTGACTATCAAAACGCCTGTGTGATGCAGTTATGTAACCTCATAGCATATTGTAGCATTTCAGCTTCCCTGGCAGCGACTGAGGAGCCCATTGCAAAATATGGATTTATGAAAATGAAAGGAAACCTGTTATACTTTGCTTGTTTGTTAGTTGCATTAAAAGCCCATTTTGTCTGACGTAAAGCATGTGACACATCAGAATTAACAGTATGGATTAATCGTATTAAAGAGAGCAAGATTAAGTGTAAACTTCATCCTACACCTTTTCAGGTATGTAAATTGTGTGGTTTATAGAGTTATTCTTTTTACTTTGTTTTTCTGTTTACAATATTTTGTATTTATTTTATTAATATTTACTTGTGAAATAAATAAGTCAATCATATTATTCACGCAAAGCTACTCTAATAAAGTTCAAGGATAATAATGTGGGCAGGCAGGTGAACTCTAATAATAATATGTATTAGCTCGTTTTTGTCTTTTAACTAAAAAAAAGAAACAAAGATGGAAGAAAGAATTCAATATAGTGATTCTAAATTTCAAATCTACCTGCTTTGCATTTGCAGGTTAGAGATGCATTTTGGCATCGTAAAGAAAGAACAGTAATAACCACAAACGTCCCCAGACAGTCATCCCTCCCTCTGTTATCCATTATCCTCGAAGCACAAAAAGTTGAGTATAAATTGTCCAGACTTTTCCCCACAGTAAACCGCAGAAAACATGCGTTATCTCTTTTCTTTTTCTTTTTTTGGTGGAAATATTTCTCTCTGTCACCCCTTTATCCCCCTCTGCTGATGATTTGTTGCGATTCCAAGAGACAAAAACATGGAAATTGCACAGAGGGGATCAGGAATTTACTTCTTGATAACATCTGTTACTAACTATTGAGCTCGGCATGCAGAATCAGTTGTCCCCATAGACCCGTTTCTTCCGTTATCTTATTTATTTGGAGAAAGGCTTATATTGTCTCATACACCACAAGGTGCACCTAGGAACCTCTGTGAATGGCTAAACGGGAACTTTTATAGCCATCCCTACCCAGAATGGCAATTAGCTGTGGTAGACTGGGGAAAAACACAGAGCAGAGTTGGTATGCAGAGAGCTCTGCAAAGTTAATGGACTTTTAAATCGACACTATGCGCCAAATTCCCTCATTAATGCCATCCCTGGTCCCTGCTTACGCGACCGTTTGATTTCAAAGGTCAACTCTCAAATGTCAACATAGGAACGGTAAATAGAGAGCACTTTTATGATGCACACACTGTGTGCAAAAAGTATGTGAAGAAAGGAAGTGGCAAAAGTGAAGAGGCTCTATCTAATTCTCTCTCTCCTTTTTGTTATATCCAAAGCATCACCGCATTTCTTCAAAAACAGAGTATATAAACAAATGTCAAGTCTAATTGTCATGGTTTTGGATTCTTGCTTCTCTCTAAGTTACTTCCTGTTTTATTTTGAAATCTTTTTTCTACTTCCACCCCTGGCTTCCCTCCAATTTTCCATACCACCTCAGTTAGCTAGTCGCTCACCTCAGTGCCCACCCGCCTTCTTCCTTTTGTACGTTTTGGCTGATTGTCTAGATACTCGTCAAGGATTCTAGTCATGTTCTTCTTGCAGCTTTTTTCTTCTCATTTGCATTTTTTTCTCATGGTTTA
The DNA here is from genome assembly GCF_036321145.2 of Pelmatolapia mariae. Lineage (NCBI taxonomy): Eukaryota > Metazoa > Chordata > Actinopteri > Cichliformes > Cichlidae > Pelmatolapia > Pelmatolapia mariae. The sequence continues at coordinate 78,128,934 of NC_086229.1, forward strand.
AATGCTTCATTGTTATCAGAGGTCAGAGAAGTATGATGCTTTGAGCTCATATTAGGAAGGTGACAGTAACTCATATAACCACTCTAACTGAGTTGACATGGGATAATCAAAACTGGTTTCCTAGTCTCATGAGTCTCATCTGATAGCTGCTTCCAGCAGGATAACACAACATGTCACAAAAGTCAAATCATCCCAGGCTGCTTTCTTTAAACATGACAATGACTTCACTGTACTCATGTCGCCTCACAGTCACCAGATCTCTGTCCACTAAAGCACTTTTGAGAGATTCACATCATGAAAGTGATGCTGTCATGTGAATATGGACCAAAATCTCTGAGGAATGTTTCCAGGAACCTTGTTGAATCTGTGCCACGAAGAATTAAAGCAACTTTGAAGGCAAAAGGGGTCCAACCTGGTGCTAGCAAGCAGCAGTGAGCAGCGTTGGGTATAACATGTTACAAAGTACATTACATTTTTTTTATCCTTCATACTTCTGCGACAACCAGTGGAGTGGTTTTTCATGAGTAGAGAGTGGACATTACTTTTATTTTTATGGCACAAAAATGACAAGAGCGATGATAAAGTGCAAGCTGCATCCAGGACTAAAGCAATCGCATTATACTGCTAACACAAAGTCTGCTCTTTGCAAACATCTGCACAGATAGCACGCTAATACTAAGCTAGCCAAGAATCCAGAGTGATCATAAAGCTGAGTGTTTTCTGACCCCAGCCCAGCAGCCAGAGCCTGATCTTTAAAAGTAAAAAGTAGTGATGAGCACTCAGGGATGTGGCCTCCATTTCTTCCTGTTCATCTTTCTAAAGTACAATCACTGCAGTAAGTTCTCAACTTTGTTTTGTGTTTCTACTTTGTGTTCACATATAAATGCGAAAAGACAGTGTGTTCTCATTAGGATAGGGATATGTGTTGGTGTGTGGGACTATAAACTGGTAATTATGTGATAACGCATTTCAGGTCATTTTATAGAGTAATAAGGAAGAAATGTAACAAACAGTCTAATGAATTAGTTCTTTTTAATTACGCCCCCAACACTAGTAGTGAGTGTATTTAGTAACAACTATCTCAGTTTATTACTTTTTTTTTTGCCAAAAAGCCTCTTTTAGTTGGTAAAATCTAATTTTAATTCTAATTTTGTTACAATGTTGTTCAGTTTCCAGCTAGCAGTGAGTGATTAACAAAAGACGTCTGATCAGTCGATGCTTCATTTGATCATTTTGAATGCTTGTTTAAAACACAAAAACGTGTTTTGTGCTTCTCTCTTGTGCAACTAACTCAGGAAACAGTATAGTAAATGCTAACGATGACTATGATTGACAAATACATGTAGCTAAAACTTAAGGAAAACAATTTCAGAAATACTGTTCATCTTTTCAGGGTAAATCAAAACGTGTGAGCACGATCCAAGACTTTACGTGAACCAAAAACGTAATTAAATGATTGTAGTGTTTGAGCATAATTGCACAGAAGCATCCCGTAAAGTGCTCTGTAGACAGCTGGCTTTCATGAGTGCCTCACTTAAACGAAAACAGTAAAATATTTGATGGATGTCTTGCAATCAACATAAAGCACGAAGCAGATTATAGCAAAATAAAAACCAGGAAAAGAAGGTGCTCTCAAAGGTCATCGGCCGTCGTTTGAACAATTAATCCTACAGTAGCCACAATTTTGGTGGTTTTGGACTTCTGTTGACTCATTTGAAGAGAGGGAATCTCACGCACCAATCAAAGTTTAGCAGCGCTGAATAAAAATCTAATGAGCTCGAGCGTTAGAACTCCTTAATAAGTAATGACTGGGAATGTTCTTTCATAACTTCCCCGTGGTTGTTGCTTATTTGATCATTAATATTTCATTTTATACAGAAATGCCGTTGCTAGTTTTGTTTGTCCGTGATAACATTGTTTTATTTAGACGATCATACGGCATCGCCAACGAAAGTCTGCCAGTTTAAAGACCCTGAAGACTAAATCAGTCATTTTCCAGAGATACTGAAAGCAAAGTGCAGGAGTATTGTACCGAAGAACAAAAACGTAGTAATTGATCTGCAGATTGGACCAGACTGAAAAGGAAGCACCATCAGCCGTGATGAATATAAAAAGACCATTCAGTCGATGTGGAGCTAAAAAAAAAGGCAAAGCCTGGCAGAAAAAGCAGAAAGACTTCCTGTGGCATTCAGCTCCAGGCAAATGGAGGTGAGGGGAACAATGCAGTTGCAAAGATTTGATGAATAATGTCTGTTGTCATGAAAACAGATTCAGTGGGAAAACATCATGATGGTGGACATCTCTTGATAAAGATCGATAGACTGCTCTGCTCCATGTATTTGGAGCTAGAAAGGGGGAGCAAATCTTTACATGTGCAGCTTGAGGCTAGACGCTCTAAGCTCTGACCCCGTGACTTTGACGAACCGGGGGAAGAAATAACGCCACAGTCGCTGGACAGAGGGATGTGAAATGTAAGGAAAACACTACACCATTTTAGCTTGCACACATACAAAAAAAAAGCAGTCCACAGACACAGATCCATTAATCTGTCAAAGTGAAGATGTGCAGTGAAAACGTACCTCGGTATTGATTGCACTGATGTAGCTCGAGGTGCAGAGGGACACAAGAGTGGAGTTAACAGATTGAAAAGAATCAGAAACGGAGGAAGAGAGGGGAGAGGAGTCGGAATTTAAACATGGCCTCCAGCAAACAGACTGTATCTGTCTATTTTAATTTGCTTTCCTAATTATCTGATTACTGCCTGTGCCTGTGGATTCATTCGTTTCTCTAAATATAGACCCAGATTGTTCTAAAGCTCTGCTCACAAATTCTCTTTGACTGTTTGGTGATGAAGAAAAACAAAACTCCAGCACAGCAAAGAGGCCCCACTGAAAGAGCCCCCCTCCTCAATAAGGAGTGGGTCTCCTTTTAAAGCGTTTGTTAATATGCCTGGAAGGCAGGAGTTTTCATCTCTTGTCCCACTTGAAAGGCCCTCATCAGACTTTCCAGATGTTTCCCTCTGCCCTTTCATCCGCTCGCTTTGTTGTCAACAAAACAGCAAAAGTTTTGTCTCGTTAATTATTGTTTGCTCTCCGCCTTTGTGTTCGTGTGTCTCAAATGCCATGTTTCGTGCCTGTAATAGGAGCTGTGTTGTGCATTTATCTAGGCTGTGGGGATGTAAACGTGCAAGGAAAGCGAAGAGCGGGAGAAAAAAGTGACTGAAGGAAGTCTCTGAATCTCATTCCCATAAATGCTGCAATTTTGTCACAGCAGCTGCAGCCTCACATATACTCACTGGGTGTCCTTTGGCACTGGTGCTGTGACGTCCCAGGTATCACTCCCAAATTGATGCTTGTAGGAAAAGGATCCCTCGGTGTCTCATTTAAATGCTCTGAGTAAGCGGTTAATGTTATGAAAAGGCATATTATAACCAACTGGCAACGCCTGGGGTTGAAAAATAAAGCCAGTGCAGGAGTGCCCAAAACTGGAGTTCCTCCAATAGCCACTTAAGACAGGAGTCAGTTCTCACACATTTATACACCCATACTTGCGTTGTGGTAAAAATCCAAAATTTCAGCTTTAAAATGAACTGGTACAATGGATAAACTCTGCAGGGATAAATTGGTAAGTAGCTCACCTGTCTGGGTTTTGTTAAGTCCTAAGGTTTGAGGTATGGATGCTTCAGACCTGCTGGATTGCTTCACTTTTAATGATTTGAGTCACCTAACTCGACCTCTGCAACATGTTTGTGGTGTTTGTCGAGCATTTTTAGCACAATTAGCCGACAAGCAATAGGGCTTAGTAAGTGGAGTCAGTCAGAGTCAGTCCACTTAGTCCAGACTTCATTATTTTATTATCCTGTTGCGTTGCACTGATTAGCAGTTATGTTTCCGTGCAGTTACACCCATAGAGCTTGTGAATGCTGCTTGCTAACCAAGCCTGCTAGCATTAGCTTATAGCAGTCAATGTAGGATAAACAAGTCTAGCTGCCCTTCAGCTGTAGTGAGTGTAGACTGCCAGTGAGCTGTTTACCTCAGCTGCCAATATGTGTCCAGACAAAGGCTCTACAACTTAGAGAAAGTCCAATATGAGTCAGTGGGTCACTGAAGCTTATTCCAGTCTGACGTAAGCAACACTTAGCTAAGTTTCTGAGGTTATCGTGAGCTTTTCTGTCGCTAAGCGCTGCTGTTTTTGCCACTGTTAGCCAGTAATAGTGAACCTTTATCTGAAGTGGCTCTAATATTGTTGGATTTGAGCACTTAGCTGATAAATTCTCGCTCAATGTGAGAATGTAATCAAACTGGGAAAGTAATTTTTAAAACACTCTAAAATTAGCTGGGATAATGTTAGCTTATAGCCAGCTGTTGTTGTTTAGTTGGCTCGTTATCAGCTCCCTGGAGACGTGAGGGTCGCATGTCTACAATAATTAAGTGAGATCAAGAATATCAGGAATAAATAAGCATCGTTTTGTATGTTAGAGCTCAGGAGATGAGGTTTAAGGTGAGGAAGAGGAGAATAATGTGGAAAGAGAATGAGAGAGAGGAGTGTTAGAGGAGGAGAATGCCATTAAGAAAGAGATGAAAATAAAAATTCTGAATGACCATATATAATCTGAAAGGGCTATATGTGATCTTTAAATTAAAAGTTATTCATAAGGCATACTATGTATACTATGTATGTAGGAGGAACGGTGATGTTCTTTGCAGCCACTGTATTCATGCATGGTATTCATGGCTTCCATAAACTGGTGCCCACTCCTTTGTTCTTTTAATGGATTCATTCCAAGTTTATGAGAACAAATCAGTTTGCCGGAAGATGTATTTGCAAACTCATCATGTATGTTTATGAATCCAACTTTTGTTTTCTAGTAAATAATCTCAAAAATGACTCACTGCACTTTTAACAGAAGAAGAAGAGTCGAGAAGCCAGTGGGTGATGGCATGGTGTCTGTGTACACCTCTGATATACAGATTATGATTTTTAACCTTCAAGTGAAAACAAAATAAAGACATCAGACTGGACATAAACCAGGATCTGGTGTCTGACAAATCATTTTACACCACCAAACCTCTAATGTTGACTCAGAACTCGGAATTATTATTAATATTAAGAAGTGAATCTGCTGATTAACAGGTTGAAGGTGATGGAGTGACTGTAAGTGGAAGCCGAGGACCCGCGGCTTAGAAAATTTGGGTCAATGTGTAGCCATCTCCCCAGGACCCTATTGTGTCAATGAAAGGGAAATTCACACAGCTCAGATTATGTGTGTGTGTGTGTGTCGCATTCCTTTAAATGTTTGCCTGTGCTTATTGATTTCCTGTTCGTCCCGCTTGATTGATAGGCCGAGCACATTCAGCTATTAGTTTTGCTGCTCCGAAGCAACTGCTCAAGAAGAAAGGGACAGAATGCTTTTGCGGTGAGAGTCTGCATGTCTGTGTGTGAGTGTGCTCGCAGGCAGCTGCCTGTCTACCATTGTCTAGACAGAATCATGTGCCTGCATACTGAGAGAGGAGGTGACATGCTGAAAGCTGCCTGTGTTGATAATTCTCCACGACACTCATTTGCTGTGACAGAAACCTAAAAGTTAGTTGCTGCAGAACTTTAAAAAAAAGGATTTAAAGTGACGATCAGCTTTTCAGCATGAAACACTGAGCGAACAAGACAGCAAAGAGTTAAGGGGATTACGATTATGAGACCAGCAAAGTGTACAATACAATATTATCAACTGTATGCATACCCCACTGTGACTTCTTTGGGTGTTTTCCACGATGCGAGGCAGAACTGATGTCATAAACTGCTCATTATTCACTGCATTCAAAACCAGATACAGAAATACTTTCAGTGTTTCTGCATGAAAGGTCTGACACACTTTCCACCATAACTCTCAATCCACTGCATCTGCTGGGGATCTTTAATGGAATCACCACACACACCATCCCCAATCAGCCCCCATAATGCCTCGCTGCCTGTATGCCCGCTGGTTATGGCTGTGCCACGCTATAATAGTTCCCCCCTTATCTGACACACAGTTATGCAAATATTAGGTTCCACCCGAATATCTGTGACAGGAGTTTCTCTCGCTCTCCCTTTTCCCCTGATTATGCAGCGATAGGCTCGCTCGGCCCGGAATAGACTACTCGCGTATAATCGTGATTAGTCATATCTCGTGTTCGCAGCAATGTAAAACCCATCACTGCCTGGTCTTTATTGTCGACGTGTGTGTTTCTGTTTGTGTGCGTAGCATACTGACGGGCAGCTGGAGACAGATGGAAAATCCTTTTCACGCCACCAGTGCAGATATTGTATGTGTTGTGTTGTGCTATGCCGTGCGTTTACTAATGATGACGTGCTGATGCCTAAAAGCTCCGAATGCCAGTCAAACATTACTTCTCTCATCAGCTAATTCATTTTCCAGCCATCAGTCAGTTAAAGTGATGATTAAAGGTGGATTGCAATAGCCATAAATGCATCACTGAACTGGGCAGAGTTTTTTATTAACCGCTTCTATTAACCGCTGGTCTCAACCTGTGGCTAAGTATGCTTTAAGTTCTCTCACATAAATCTATGGTGTGTCAGCATGTTCCATATCGGAACATGCTGACACACTATAAGATGCTATATCAGGCAGATGAGGAAAGGAAAAACTATAAACACGGCATAACACAGTAACATGTGATGTTCAGGAACCTGCCTGTAACCCAAATGAAAAATATCCCAGAAGAACAAAGACGTCAACCTTCTGTCATGGTCTGTGGCTCTGTGTCTGAGGAAGGCGTTGGATGCCCCGGCGGCCACACCCTCAGGTTGGCCCGTCACCATCACACCTGCATCTCATCCCAGGTGATTTGGTGGAGGAGGATTTAACCCTGCACAGACGGCTGCTCCACGCCAGTCCTTCAGTCACTTCACAGTGGTAATTTGGCTCCCCACTGAACCATTGTATGTGCTTAGTGTCGCATGAGTTGTGCTTATTTCGACTCTGTGTTCTCAGGTTTCTGGCCGGCGTGCTGTGCTAGTCACCTGCCTGTCCTCCTGCCCGCTTGGACCTCCAAGTACACCACACCTGTTCTCGTCTCCGCCTCCTCGGACTTACCCTCCACGGACATACTCCCCTATCCGGGTTCCACGGTCCGATTCAGACTGTAAGCCAGACTGCCTAGTTGTGTCTTCCCATTCTCCTGCACTCTAGTAACCTTTTCCCCTTTCTGTTGCAGCCTCCCACGTTCCCGATCACAGCTCCCCTGTGCCCCTTTGCTTTCCTGGTTTTCTTTCGACTAGTTACTTGTTTTCCTGGGTTGTCCCGGGTCCCTTTTTGTTGTGTGAATAAAACTTGAACTTTCCCACATTAAAGCGTATTGTGTGTGCTCTTGGGTCCCACTTGTGTGCGAACCACAGTTCATGACACCTTCAGACATTGATCCAGCTAGACATACTGTACAGTTATGTGTTTATATTCCAGTACAATAGTGTAAAAGTAATCTGAGCATACAAGAAGATTACGCTTATTATTGCAATCCCCTTTAACTATGATGCACACAAAGCTAAAGCCACGGCTGGCCTAGAGACTTATTCACCTGTCAGCCTTCAGTCACTCGGGAAAAATGTTTGTTCTCCAACCAGTTGGCAACTGGTTGCTGACAGTCGCTGGGTGAAATAAGTTGCGAAGAGATCAACTAATACATGCAAAAATAATAAAATTCATTTAGTTTCCAATATTTATTTTCTTCAACTCCTTCCTCTGACTATCTTGTTCTTTAGCTGCTAAAATGTCTAATTTTTCAACGTTTTCAGAGCTTTAAAGCCGAGTGTTTAGAAACAAACTTGTTGCAGATTGGCTAAGACTTCCTGTTCTGTCGACTGGTTGTTTTTTATAAATGTAAATTCACTATAAAAAGGGCTAATAAAATGCTACATTATTGCTGATGGTTGGAAATTGAAGCATGCTGTCCAAAGGGACTCTTTATACCTGAATGTGCAACCCAATGTGATTGGCCAGTATGAAAAGTGGACTACAAATGGAAACCAGAGAACTTCTAGTAACAGAAATATTATTCTTTGTTAGAGATTTCTTCTGTTTATAGAGATTAATCGTTATCTCACCTCAAGGGACATTGGCAGGATATGAAAATGTGGCACTGCAAAATCAAAATGAAGGCTAATGTGTTTGTATTTGCAGGCCCCTGTTACTGCCGTTATTTGCTGGGTAATGTGCTTATGTGAATCTGTTCAGGTGGAGCTCTCATATGTGGCTTGAGTCAATCAGGTAATGGTGTCAAGGCAGGCTGACAGCAAGGCTGAAGGAGGTAGTTCAGAACGTGAGGAGTAAAATAACAACCAGCTTCTCTCTTTCTCACACACACACACACACACTCCCCACTCTCTAACACACACAAACTCCATCTCCCCGAGGGGTAGTGATCTGTGACTCCTCAATGTTCTGTGCACATCTGAGATGACAGCACACACAACATGGCCAGCACACCAGTCTGGGTTCCACATGATCACCCACAGCAGTACTGTACAGCAAACAAGATACAAGCACAGTGTGTACAGACAAGGCAGCAGGCCTGGAATTCCACTGAAGCCAGCAATGTCACACTCAGACTGAGCCACACAAATGCAGTTTGTGCCTTGTTTCGGCCTGCTTTGGAGCCAGATGTTCCACCGCTGCCTTTTAGGTAGGCATGGCTATTCCGTTAATGCTGATGCTCTGGCCAGGTATTGATGTAAAATAAAGAAAAAAGTGGTATTGCTACATTTTACATGTTTTTCCCCATCTCAACCTCATACTAAGCAGGTGTGAGGGTGTGTAGTGGTCTGTCTCTGGTTCCAATAGCTTAAGTAATCTCGCTACAAGTATTAACAGCTTTGAATAATTAATTATCACCAAATGAATTATCTGTGATCATCAGGACATCAGATTATTTCCAATCATTAGTACTCATCAGTGCCTATATGACACTACAGTGCTTCTGAGACGTTTACATATTAGCTTAATTCTTTGCAGACGATGTCCAGTTTTTTGTACCTGACATCTTTTAGATTTGAGGCAGAAGCGTGACAAAAAGTGACCCTCTGAATGCTGGAAATGCAGCAAGTGGCTTTAATAAATCATGAAGAAAAACTTGTTTGCAAATTATTTTCACCCCAAGAGATGAAAACTGTCACATCTACTAGAATCAAGGGGACCAAGTTGAAAGATTTCTACCATGTCATTATGAGGAAGCAAGAAATAAAAATACCTTTTGGATCTTGGATAAAATAATTTATGTAGGTTTTTTTTTTTAATCAGAGACTGTCGGTGTAGCCCAAGGAATCTGGCATTGGGATCAATTTTTTATAGATCACAACTTTGGCTTGGATTTGATGGTGAGCATAAATTTGTGTCAGAATGTTTTTATAAATGAGTCCCTGTGATACTCATTATAATGGACGAGAAACGCCGATGCCGACTGCTACAGGAGGCGTGAATCCACTCCATCCTGCCTGATTGTAAGGAAACAGTCGGAGAAGTTATTCTGCACAGGTATGAATAAATGTTTTGTGAAACATACAGGATTTTTTTTTCTTTTTTTGTTTTGGGGTTTTTTATGGTGAGGGGGTCTTTTACCTCGCATTTGAATGTGTAAAGGTGTACATTTATGCCTTTATAATTTAAAACCTGAGACGTACCGCTCCCCCTACCCCCCACCCCCTTTATTATCAGCAGAGGAAAGAGCGAGCCAGATTCAATTTGAGGAGAGGTAGTGGATCATGAAGGCATTTCACCAGTCGGGAACAAATTTGATATCCGTCTGGAAGTCAGAACCCAGAACGGCAGTGTTGTCAGAAAAAGTAAAATGTTGCTTTATTTGCCATTCCAACTCCAATTTCACATCATTGCTCAAACTTTTTTTTTTTTGATCCTATCATATTTTCTGACATTTTCCTACATTTTTGGCCCCGCCGCCCCTTTACCATTTACCAGCAATTCCTCGTGGACCTACTTAAATTGCATCTTATGAAATGTGAACCAATTACGCTTTCAAAATCTTTAGCGGCACAGAAGGAAAAGGTAAAGCTCTGATCTCATCTCCCGCTTCCCGCTTTTGTAAGATCTACTTTTTAGCATGCTTTGAAGCACGTAATGAGGCGTATTTCATTACATTTCCGCTGTTTCGCTTTTCACAAGCGAATTTGAAATAATACTGGCAGAGGACTGTTTTGTCATCATGTGCTGTACAGAATAACGTTACTCGGTGTCTGGCATGCATGCTTAAAATCAGTTGTAGATGAATGGACTCGCTGCAGTAACAACTTTCATATTCTACCCGTATCCATTATTAAGGAGCAAGAAAGTCCTCTTTGCTTCTTTCTTTGTTAACTCTTCAGCTTCAGTGAAACTTTTCTTTTTCTCTTAGAGACATTTGCCCCATCACTTTTTTTTTTTTTTTTTCTCTATTAATACAGAATCAGCTAGTATACTCATTTTATAATTGCTTGTCTCTCGTTCTCTCTCAGCTCTGCAACTTTTTGCAATTTTCTTTTGCTAAAAAGGCAACACTTAATGAATAAAAAGCTACCTTTCACCCATGGATTGTCTAAACAATGTAAGCTGCTTACTGGGCGTAATTTTTAACCGATTATAATAGTATAATTGCACACCAAAACTACAAAATGAAAAGAAACAAGGACCCTCCCCACCTCATCACCACCACCCTTCTGCTCTTAAAAATCATTTAGTTCTTTTATTCCATTGAAAGTTGTTACAAGACCTTTTTTGCTTTCCAGTGTAATAAACATGTTGCCTCCTCCTGTAAACATGGAAGCCAATTCTGTGCTCGCTTACGCAGCTTTCTTCTTTCTTTCTACTTAATAATACAAAGCAATCAGGCCACATTTTAAATTTCAAGTAGGAGCTAGTTAACCTAGCTGACAGACTGAAGCATGGGGTTGGCATTATTCCTGGAAAACAGCGAGCGAGGAAGCAGAAGTACAAGAAAGAGTGAAAAGAGAGAAGACGGGGTGAAAAATGTGATAGCGGCGAAGGTGCCGGGGGAGTCCGACGATGCAAAATGAATAACAACACAGAATAACAACGGGACAGAAAGCGAGGGAAGAAGGAAAGAGCGAGTGAGTAAGATGTGTTTCACTGCAGGAGTTTGTGTAGGAGTGATGGGAGGCCCTGCGGGGCCCCGAGGTAATCTGCAGGTTTGTGCGCTAGCTCTCCAGGACCTTGCAGGTGCGCTGCAGAGAAGATGTCACAATTGTTGTTTTTTTTCTTTACGCATACACATATTCATACGAGCCCACAAAGATGTACAGGTATAAACACATGGGCATAAAGTTCCGCTCTACTCAGCTTCTCACCTTGTCATCTGGAAATTTACTTACTTAAAAAAAGAAGTGAGTTTTTAGCACTTTTTCTTCCCCCTCTGCACCTCAAAATAGGTTTTTCTCTAGCTGTGCTGGCTCGCAATGTTAATGAAATATCTTTGCAGCAATGTCATAAACCGCGACCTGTAAACACCATCTCTCATTAAGATGAACAATATGTGCTGTATAGACAGCATGCAGCAGCCAAATGTCCTTGGCTGTCTGTCTTTATGCAGTTTCAACCGTTTCATCAGATGCTGCTGTGTGAACCGAGTGTCTGAGTTTTTGTTTACCCCCACAGTCACACACACCTCCTTTCAAATCTCTGACAAACTTTGATAGTAAAGGCTAACATTTTTAAATAGGATCCTTCGCTGTGATGGGCCCCTGTTCTCCCTTTCCTCTTGTCTCTTTGTATTGTGGCACGAGAAATGAAAAACAATGAGATTTAATCATCCTATTCTCCTTTTGCAAACAATTAGATTATGGCTTTGTTTTCTTTCAATTTGATGAGGGAATCTGACACCATTCTTCCCCACAATCCGCAGTCATACATTATGGAGACGGCGGAGCGTGCTTCTGTTAATGGGAATTGACAGGAGCTACTGCAGAAATAACAAGAGCAGACTTCCCCGGCGTCTCGGGCCCCACCCGAAACACTGCGCTTCCACGGTTAGACGTGCGCGCACGCCACCGCCAGCAACGCACGGCAGCAGTGGGACATCCACAAGACGTCCTCATCAATTATGAAGGAGCTCTGAGTACCATCCATTACACCCAATCAGCTGGAGAAATCACTGTTTTACCACCATTAGCATTCCTCTATTCATTAGGAAACCACACGCATGCACACGCACGCACATCTGCAGACAATGCGTCCGATAAGCCAGGATGAAAATGGAAGAACTAAACAGTCTTCAGAATGCAACGAAACCAGTTCCAGTCCCTGGTTTATTCATGACCTGAATAGCATGCCTGCACAAACAAGCTCCATCTAATGTTAATTAAGCAGAAAAGAGGCTCGTTAGATAGGGAGAGAGAAAATGGATTAATCCTAGGACGAGTGGACAGAAACAGTCGATTGGAGAAGTGAAATGGGTAATGGGCAATGTCTTTAAAACGATATGAACAATGTAGTTGCAATAGAATAAGGACTCCATCAGCTTTTATGCTGGTTTCCGAGCCTAAAACTCACAGTTTTAGGCTCAAGCAGCTCTGCCTGTGAGCAGGTCTGTAGTTTACCCCGGGAAGCTGAAAGTTCAAACACTGGAGCAACCAGAGTAACCGTGAAAGCTCATGGGTAACTAATGCAGATATAAGTGGTATAAGTGAAAAAAACAAATGAACCAACCTTGGTCACCTGCAGGGACGAGTCTGGGACAAGTCTTTCAGCTGGCATTGTGCTAGATCAGCTGATTACTAAAGCTGCTGACACTAGAGCTTTACACTTAAAGCAGTAAGCGATCCATTCGTTGTACGGGAAAACTGTACGATTGAATCGCAGGGGTTAGAAGTTCGTAGGTCACGATGCGGGTCTCACACTATACGGCCCGATGCTCTGATGCGACCTGAGTGCTCACACTGTGCGTCCATAACATGAAGCTTATAACACAAAATCTGTCTCTTGCTCTCCCTCTCTGTCTTTCACTCACACAACACACAACCCCACCATCAACTTTGCTAAATTGTTTATGAAAACCATTGACCAGGCAGCTGCAACTGAGCAGCAATGTCCATCAAACTCTTTTCACGGTTGTTGCGATCGTGATAATTTTGCGAGGCCACATCGAAAGGCTCGGATGAGCTTGCCAAAGTTCTACAAGCTGTGCCTCCATCGCTTGTGTCCAGATCACACGTTGCACTGCTACTCCGTCTTTTTCACTTCCATTCTGTGTTTGCGCGTGCGCAGTGTGAGAAGTTGCGTTGACATCATCATCATCATCATCAACTTTATTTATAAAGCACTTTAAAACAACCACAGCTGACACAAAGTGCTGTACATTGGAACCATAAAATAAAATTACATTAGATATAAATAAAAACAAAATAAAAGAAGAGTGAAATCATTAATTAAATAACTACTTCAATTAAAAGAGAAACTAAGTCTCACTGAGGTTAAAAGCCAAGGAATAAAAGTGGGTTTTAAGACGTGATTTAAAAGTGGACAGTGAAGGGGCCTCTCTAATGTGCATGGGCAAATTATTCCATAATCCTCAAGCGGGGCGAACAGGATTTTTAACAGGTTTGATTTTCTTGCGACCAAACGATTGCTGATCAGGAGCTGGTTGTGAGGTGTTAATCGCTTCTCGTTACCCCACGTATACTACACGATGCACGACACACGATTAAGGCAAAAGTCGGACCGATCCCCCAAAAATCTGAAAAATCGTCTCAAAATGAGCCAAAAATCGCACAGTGTATGCCCAGCTTTAGAGGTTCTGGATCACCAGCGGGCTTTACATAACACATGTTAAGGGAATGTACAGTTATTTTGAGTCATCATTATTACCTCTATTAGCCTTTTTACCCTATCACCTTTATGGTGATGCTCCATAGTTTACAATATCAAAAAATGTTATTCAAAGCAAACCATTTAAACCTGCTTGGTTTATATGTAAACACTGCTTTGATTTAAAACGAGACAAGTCAATTTTAGCTGAACACGGGCCACAGTGGCCCTAATTGGTAATTGCTAGATAATGGCACATTGATTTAGCCTTTATTTCCCAAGATTCCCTTGTGTCAGTTGCTTTAAAAAACACTATCACATCTGTCTTTTTAACATGGTAATTACAGAAGAGCTATAAAATTAGCAAACTGACCCGGTTACTATCTATCGAGCATCACGGGCTCTAAGAAACGGGTCATGAAATCCAGACCAGCTATTGGGGCCATAACTCCGACGGTTTTAAAAGTTTCTTGTTAATGAATTTCCAAGAAGAATGTGTTTAGCTTCAAGGATACTGTAGCCATAAAGGTCAAGACCCATTGCACAAATCTGATAACACGAACACGTATTGGGTGACAGCTCTGTTTGTAGCCATTACTCCACTGTCTAATCCAATTCACTCCAAGGCATCTCCATCAGATACTCGCTCGTACTGTAATTTGGTTACGGAAATGGAAGATCAATTAAAGACGTGAGGTAGAGCCGAAGCTACAAGACCGATAAAAAGATATCGGAAGGGAGAGAGTCCGTTCTGTTTTCATGTAAGAGCCGACGATCCGTCTACAGGTGCACACCGCCTCCTTTGGCGAGCTGTCAGGTGGCATATTTGATGTGGCGGTGCTCCGCTTCATTATGCATGCCATATTGAACCAAACCAAAAGGTAATGAAGGTGAATCAAATATTCACTGGGGCACAAATCACTGGAAGCCACAGCCTGACCCCACCCCTCCCCCATCGGAGACAGAGGAGACAAAGCCAGCAAACCCTGTCGGGCTTTTAGTTTAGCAAGATGAAGTTTAGCCTGGAAAACATGAAACACAGAGCAGTGGGTTTTGTATGTGTTAAGATTTTTATAGCTCCGCTCAAACATTTATTATGAGCCTGCACCTCATAGCAACGGTGGAAAAAAATAACTGCGTGGTTTTGTGTTGAGCCCAGTTGTGTTTCCTGACAATGGTGCTGCTTTGAAGTCAGGTGTGCTTTCTCTCCTTTGTTCGTTAGCCAGAACAAGATCTGTAATACAGATGTCCACTGGTCAGACTAGTCGGGGAAGGTGTCTTTTCTGCTAAACGAGTCTGTGGTGGGTTGAAAAACAGTAGATTTTTTTCTTTTTTTTCTTTTTGGGAGCTGGAACAACTCTATCATCAAAGCCTTTCTGTTCATCCGTCCTTTCTGTCTCTTTCCCTCTCTAACTACATCTCACTAGAGCACTTGCCCCTCACCCTTGGCCTATCTCGATCTCTTTTATATCCTCTAGTGGGAAATCAACCACATGCACGTAAACAAAGCTCTGCACACATGCAGGTGTGCACAAACACACACATACACACCATTTTGCATCGCCACGGGGCTGAAAGAAACTTCTATCAGCGCAGCTTTGTCTTTCAGGTGGTAATTAGCAGTCATTGTTGTTGTTCTGCTAATCAGAAATCTCACACACCAATGAGGGTCATTATCTCGCCATCAGGAAAAGGAGGAGAAAAAAAGACCAGCCTGGCTCAGGGAAGATGCAGAGAGATGTGCCCGTATGTGATATGTATTGTGATAGAGTTCAGCGCCTTATCAAATAAAATGGAGAAATTGGATATTTTTGATGATTTGCATGTAGAGGGGCTTAATATCAATTACGAGATGAGATTGTGTGATTGTTTCCTCCTCTGGCTAATTGTGCCTTCAGACTTATGGATGCATTAGTCTGAAAATGCCTTGAGGCATGCTGCCGCGCAAACACTGTAGGTCAAAGGGTTAAACAAATCTGAATTTAGTCAGAAATGATAAATGTGTATAAATAATCCAGTGGCCTCCAACAGCCAAAATGAACAGGCTTGCTGGATCGAATGAAATGCCAGTTCAATAAAACGTTGGACAAATACATAGCAGCAAGTGTAAGGTAGCTGTAAAACTTTAGATTGTGTTTAACTTACCAAAAGTGCATTTTATTTCTCAAGAGTTCAACTTCTTTTCATACCTTTTTCATAACTGAGAAAAGGAATGTGTCATTTCTTTCATCAACCTTTGTGCAATGATTTAACTGGAGAGTGTGGCCACTGTACAATAAATGCTGTTTAGTGTTTCTATAGTGTAGTGGTTAGCCTACCGTGGGAAAAGTCCTCAGTCCACAGCCAAGAGCAAGCACAAAAAAGTCTTGTAGGGAGGCATAAACTAGTGCATAGCAAGCAGAGTCAGGAAGTGTATTCAGTGTAAAACATTTTTAAAATGAGGCTAAAGTAAAAAAATAAACTTTAGAGGGACAGCACAAATACACCTTTACGGCTTGTTACATATGCTGTTTTGGCCTGACTACCACTTGTCATGTCAGCTGTAGGGTGAGTGAAGCTTTATCTATAATAATGCCAAGGAGTCTGTGGATGCACCATGCTAGCCAAGCTAGCTATCATTGGGTCCTAGCTTAGCTTTCTTCTTCTATGGTTACTTGTAACAGCAATGACACCAAACTTGAATTGGTTGACATAACAGTGACAACACAGAGGTTTCTCTGGTGATGTCAAGTCACAGATTGTAATGTATTTGCCAGCCTGCTGAAGAATACATGTTGGCAAATACTTACTTACTATACTGTATTACTGACCGTGACTGGCAATCGTTCCTCCAGCGACTACCATACACCTCCAGCAACCACTCACACCTAGTCGGGCAATTCTCATTTTTCCCTCATGGCCAGTGGTTGCCAAATGGTTGCAGACCAAGAGTTGCGTAACTTGAGCCCTAGTTACTTGATCCTGTATTGTCGGCATAACTGTCACACGTCAATAATGGTGGATAGGTTAATGTCACATGGTTGGCAGTCACATGCCTCGAAATAAAATCTGAAAACTACCACCAGTCATATGAGAATAATGAAGCATAGAAAAGCAAAACCACCACAGCAAATTCATTGATGACAGCCTGACACATTAGTGAGTACTATTATAAAAAGTCTAGGTACTGGAGGCTCCATCCAATCTTTGGATCAACTGTATATTATGATAGGCTTATACTGCCCTATTACTTTTATGCAAAATACATGAGTAGCCTGAACCCTTTGATTAGTGCCTTGGATTGTTTATATAGACAGAATGTCAGATATTAAGAATACCAAACATCAACCAAGGGCGCCTGAACTTCAGAGGACAAATACTCTGCCACTCTACTGGAACTCTATGCATCTTTAACAAGCATACGTTTAAATCCCTTCCACTTTGCCACTTCTGCGTCCCCCTCCTGTGTTGATAACTTCATTTAGACCAAACAATCTTGAGATGAAGGTTACTGTGGATGGACTGGCATTCTCGATTAGAGGCGGATAAATAAATAATGGACTCAGAATGAGGCAACAAATTATGCTAGTCTCTCCAATTCAAATCAACGGTGTCCAATCTATAGCTGTGTCCTTGGGATGGTGTGGTTTGGAGAGCTGGGGGGCATGATGGTGCACAAGAAATTGCTGACTGTCATACGTGGTGCTCTGCTGGTCACTCCGGGGAGCTGGGCGCCTGCTTTAATCAAGGTCCCAAGCACGAACAGAAAGCCAATGCAGGGGCTTTGGATTCAGGGGTCACAGTGTCATCCAGCATTATCCCTCTCTCACTGACTCTCACTTCTGTTCTTACGGCGTTAAATCCTCAGATATGCAATCACACATTTTCTATTAGTCCCATCTATCTCACCCATTTCCCTCACCTTCCTCTTCCTCTGTGTATGTCAGCCCATTCCCGAGCTCGTTCCCTAGCTGCTGGAACAAAGCACCCCATTGGGTGACAGCACGCACAGGTCAGCTTGGCCTTTCCTCTCAATTCACCTCTGGGGTGGATTACTAAATGGAAATGACCACAGGGTTTCACGGGTCCACCCCGATCAGCTCACAGCTCCTTCTCTCTCTCAGCCAGTTCTCTTTTATTTTCAAGCGGGCGAACCTTCACCTAGTCCCAGAGACCTGAATATGCAGCCTGCCTCCGCGTCTTTTTTTTGATCCATCGACTGAGGGTGTATCAATATTAGAATTGTCTCCTCTACAGCAGTACACGCAGCAGAGAGACAGCAGAGAGACAGCAGAGACTAAACCTAAGCATTTATTTTTCATCTTAAAGGGGTGCCCCAGAGAATCACTGGCGAGTTTACAGTGTACATACAGTTGGAGAGACTTGAAAGAGACAAATTTTAAAAATTAATGGTCAAAAAGCTGCTCAGCAGAAGCAAAGACATTCTGACCTAAGACTGTATCAAGCTCCAAGCAATCTAAATTCAGCAATTTCCATAAAACTGCTTCATCGTGTCTACACGCCCGATAATTGCCGTGTCTTTCAAACACGGCAGCGTCTCATAATGCAGACTTTCCTTTCAGACCTTAGAGAGCATCCCTTCATGACCAAATACATTATACCGCATTCACAGACTGAGTTGTACTCTTTATGACAAGTAATCGTCAGCCTGGTTCCAGACATATCTCGTCTCTTTTCTTTCTTTCTTCTTTCTTTTTTAAAAGAGATTCAAATGGCTCTAATGTTGTGGTAATTAAAGGCAGTTTCCACAACCGGGGGAAAAAAAATAATAACGTGAACCAGACCTAGCCAATAAAAAAGAGAAAAGTGTGTGTTACATGAACATGTGAGGCATTTCACTCAAACAAACAACAAATCAAAGCAGGAACAGAAGTTTTTTCATCAAAATGTCAGGTGATAGAGCAGATTTGACAGGTGATCACATGGTCGGGGGTTTGATAAGTGGCTCCTCTATTTGTTGGGAGTGTTTATGGGTAACACACTAAGCCCTGAGTGCATTTTCTTTCATTTTATTTTATTTATATGGTGATCAAACCCAACTGCAGTTATACTGTACTGTAAGGCAGCAGTCCCCAACCCCCGGGACATGGGTCCGTAAGTCGTTTGGTACCGGGCCACGAAAGTTGTGACTCGGGTGTGAAATTCATGGTTTTCTGAATTTTTTATAATTTTTATCATTATTTTTTTTTTATCGTTTTTATCGTTAACTCGGTTTCCCTGGGTCTTTTCTGCTGTTTTATGAATTCTTCTTCTTTTTTGTGGTACCGGTTCGTGAAAATATTGTTGGACATAAACTGGTCTGTGGTGCACAACAGGTTGGGGACCGCTGCTGTAGGATTAAGACCCTACAGTCATAGAGAGTTAACCCCAACAGTCAAATAACCCCCTATGAGCAAGCACTTGGTGACAATGGGGAGGAAAAACTCAATTTTAACAGGAAGAAACCTCCAGCAGAACCAGGCTCAGGGAGGGGCAGCCATCTGCTGGGATCGGTCTCATATGACAACACACTGTAAACACTTTGTAGCACCTCACAGAAGCTACAAAAGTTGCCATATAAGCAGGTGTACAAACCACTATTCACTACACTAAAGAAAAAACAGACAGGAACAAAAGGTTGCGCTGAGTAAGAAAGTAACAAAAATGGCAATTCGGTTAGATTATCAGGTTATGAAAATATTTCTTGCTTGGCAGCAGCCCTCTAGAAAACATATTGGTATCTTGCTGCTGTGTCTCATAAGCTTTGTGGCTGGATGAGATAATGTGTTATGAGTGGGACTTCTGTGGCAAAAAAAAAAAGAAAATGTGTTTGTGTGTCTGCTTCGCGGCTGCTCAATAACTACCTGCCTGTATGCAAAACAAATTGGAAATATGTGCCAGTTACAGGACGCTGATGTTATTACCAAAACAAATACAGTGTCATCACTGCGGTGACCTCCTCCATCTGGCAGCATTCCTGTAATTCCAGTGATGGGAAAAAGTATATGAAAATGATCTACGGGAGTATTCTCCCACACAGTTTAATTGGAATGTTAACATTCCCTTCTTTATCATTAGCCCTGCAGTGACTTGTTCCCTCCCTCAACCAGCAGGAGGAGGAGGAGGCACGTGGAGGGGGAGGGGGGCTTGGGGGGGTCTGATTGAGGTTTTAAAGACTCAATCCCAGTTGAATTGCAATTGCAGAGGCTTTTAATTAGATAAAGCTCGGCCGGTTTGAACATATACTTTACAGCCGTGTCAGGCTAAAAGGGTCTGTGTGTCGTAAATATCACCCGAGACATTAATAGAATTGAGATTAGAGGGCAGAATGTGCAGATCAGCGCAAAAAGGAAAAAGAAAGGCAGCCAGCAGTGGGACGACTTCATGCAGCGAGCTATTTATAGCTGCTCAAATGGACGGCCCCATTAATATGAGACTTACCCTTTCTGGAAATGTAAATCACCAGGGCCGTGGCTCGACACGCGTTATACAGCTTCAGTATGTCGGACTGAACAGTACAGTTTCTTTGATTTACGCAGGCCTGGGATAGAGCAAAGAAGACCGCCTAATTTCTGTGCTGTTTACATATATCGGTGTGTTTTAAGTCAATGTGGTGACACTGACCATTTTTTCCCCACTCCCTTCTACGTCTAAAAGTAAGCATCTATCTAAGATAAGGCTGCAAAGGACATTTTAATTGCATGCCCATTTCAAAAAGGTTAGCTAGTGCTTCTCAAGCAGACAAGGATAATGTAAATGCCCACAGTGGTATTAAAGCCATGTTGGAATCTGTCACTCATCTGCTCTTTTTCACACACACCCCTCCCTTGATGTTTATATTATTCATGGACAAAGCAAATGAGCACCAAAGATGGAGCGAAAGATTAGAACGCGGTCTCAGTGGAGACTTCCTGAAGGCCAAGGGCTGATCAATAACCTCCACATTTTCAAACAGCACTGGATTAAGTCCAACATGGCTTGTTTTTTTGTTGTTTCAAAAAAGAACAAAAAACGCACAGACTCCAGGTTTAATTGAGAGACGTCTCATGTCCAATCAGAGGGCTTTGCGTCTCTTCTTTTTGAAATACCTTGTCATTTCTTCTCTCTGTCTCACCAGCGTATCAGCTCATTACTTTCTAACCCTCCACCCACCGTCTTTCACTGTCATTGCAGTCTGTGGGAAGACTGCGCACAGCTCAGCCTTACTCTGCTACAGTACACCTCTGCATGCATGCACTGTATGCCTCCCAGCTCTCCTCCCAGAGCTGGAAGAAAGATAAAGATGCCTTGCTGTAGGTAAGGTAAAGCGACAATAAGCACGGAGTACTTAAGTTTTTCAAGCCTCAGCTTTATTCACTGAATGCATTAAAAAAAAGTATAGCTTTGTATTTTTAGAAGCGACTTTCAGAAGCCCGTCACTACTGCAGTATATGATATGCAAATCACTTAGCTGCCTCTTGAAACTTGAAGTGTGGTCAGTGATAAATTTCCGCTGATTGAAGGCGCGATGCAAACAACGCATGAGTCCAGAAGTCTGAAATCAGCCACTGTAATTATGAGGCAATTAAAAACAAACAAACAAGAAAAGGACAAAGCCACACTAGATGTGCAGTGATGGAGTCCGGAGTTTGCCACTTTATTTTGTGCAGAGATAAAGAAAATGAGCCAGTGACTGCCTGGATGGATAACATTGGAGGGGAAAAAATTTTTTAACTGTAAAGCAAAAGATTTTTAATAAAGGCGCAAAAAGACGAGGAAAAAAGCCCTCTGCAAGAGGTTATTTTTAATATATATATATATGAGAAATAAAAGTAGTCATTAGTCATAGAGGAGCCTGAGAGCTCCATTCTTAATATAATTTCACATTATTAATTTGGCTGCATTAACAAGTAGCAGCGAGTTGTTAGTTTAATCTTTAACAATGCATCACCCTCTCAACTAAGTACCACATTTCCATGGTAACAGGCGGCGACACAAGCTAACCAGTGGCACCAAATAACTGTAATTTGTTGGGGGGGGGGGGGGGGGGGTTCCACCATGACGTCTTAGAGCTAACTAACAACAAGGTGTCAGAGCGTTTCTGTTTGGCCAAGACGATGAATGAACTAAACCTCAGCCCTGTCACCTGTCTGCACTCATGCTCATGCACAATGCTACTGGAACTATTTTCCTTTCTTTTGCATCTGCACTGATAAATTTTGAGATGAAACACTTTTTTTCCAGAAAGCAAACATAGTCTCTTAAAGTGACAGAAACTGAGGGGTTTGATATAATTCTGTTCAATCAGTGGTGTTTTCTGGTCTTTAAAAAAGGCCTTAATTTACCTAAAATTCATGAAAAAGCAGTCCCAACTTAACTAAAGATAAAAGATCAAAGATTCAGTTCAAACATCCCACAGTCACTCCCACTACAAAAACACCATTTTAGCTTCACAGAGATAAAATCACTGTAATTTCACAGCTTTTACAATGGGTTGCCTAAGACTGTGTAGGTGGACCTCATAGAATGACTACCATCTGAAAGTCAGTGCCTCACACTTGAGTAAATGTACTTATTAAGTTATTTTCATCATTGCAGCCACACAAGCTGCCGCTGACACAACTATTTGGTCAAAGTCAGCACATTAAATATGCTCATGCCTTGGCAGGGCTTTTTTTTCTTCTTTAAATACTGTCCCCTTTAACGCCATATGGTGACCTCTGTACATCGTAGGCCTCGAGAGGGAGTCGGCAAAATGCTGGGTCAAACCGACACAGGGGACAATAGAGGTAAATAATATACATGGGAGGATGGTTGGATGTAAAGATGGCAGGGCATCAGTGTATGTAATTTAGAGGGACTCTTAAGATAATTATGTAAAAATTAAGCACTAACTGTTCTCAGGTACTGGCAAGATGACTGTAAAAGGAAATAGCCATTTAATGCAGAAAAAAATGTATATAATTATAGATTAAATCACTGTAAGAATGTGTGATTGAGTGCAAAAGACTTAGAAAGCAGAAAGGTGTTATACAAGTTGAGTCCACTTACCATTTATATTCAAATAGAGTTCATGTTGTTCAGTGTAAACAACAGGAATGCATGAATCCACCTTGGCTTGTATCAACACTTCAGGATGCTGGTGGTGCATTAGTGTGGGGGGATTTTCTTGGCACACTTTGGGGCCATTAGTACTAACTGAGCATCATTTAAACACCACAGCTTACCTGAGTATTGGTACTGACCATGCCCATCCCTTTATGACCACAGTGTACCATCTTCTGATGTCTGCTTCCAGCAGGATAACGCACCATGAGCTCATCCCAAACTGTTTTCTTGACCATGACTATAAGTGCATGACACTGTACTCAAATGGCCTCCACAGTCACCAGATCTCAATCCAATAGAGCACCTTTAGGATGTGGTGGAAAAAGAGGTTCAAATCACGGATGTGCAGCAACTGTGTGATGCCGTCATCTTAACATGGACCAAAATCTCTGAGGAATGTTTCCAGGAGTTTCTTGAATCTGTGCCATGAAGAATTAAGAGAGCTCTGAAGGGGGTCCAACCCAGTACCTAATAAAGTGTCCGATAGTATCAAATGTGAGTAGATAAAGAAAATACTGGCACGCTGAGGAATAGAAAAAACCCTTCACTACACTTAATAAAGGGCAAAAAGACAGACTCGTTAAAGCAATAAACCGTTATCAGCACAGATGAGTGCTGGTGGGTTTTTTCTTTTCTATATTCCTCATGAATTGGCACTCTATATGTCCTTTAAAATGTTGTAGTTAAGCTCTCTATTACTTTATATTGTATTACTTTGTATAATACATAAGAACCAATAGTTTTAACTGAGTGTATCGCTGGAAGCAAGCCAGAGTACTTGGAATAAAAGGACTCTCAACAGGCCTGTTAAGTAGGAATGTATTCATTTCTACTAGTGCAATGAACATAGACCTAATTAATATACAGTTGTGTGTAGAAACCCCACATTTCCACAGTGCAAACAAAGCCTTAATAAGAAATGCTCAGACTCTGAATGCACGAATGTGGTCGCTCCATGATTAGAATATAAGGACATGACACAAAGGACAAGCAGCTGGCGTGTGAGGCATAATGAAAATAAAATGTTGATATGAATTTTTCATGGAGGGACCTGTGACAATTGCCTACGTGTGCACTTTCCGACTCCTATACATTATTCAAAGAGAGTTTATTTTTGAGTTTCACTCCAGAAAAAGTAGAATCCAGTATAATTTGTGAATAAAATAATGATATAATTACATATGAATAAGTCAAAGATTTTTTTAAAAAGTCTTTTTTTTTTTGGTCACAGGAATCCAAAACACGAGTTGAGTTGCTCTTTGTGGCTCTTGGTTAGCGTCTCTTAAAGCTCACAGAGATGAACATAGATTACAGCTGAGTATACAGGGGATATCTGCTCAATGGAATTTTAAATCTTTAGATATTCGGAGATTTACCATGCGAGAAAAGCTTAAATTATTCTGTTTTATAAACCAGAAGAGAGCAGATGTGAGCTTTCAGCAACTGAACATGAAAAAAAGAGAACACCATTAAAAAAAAATGCATAATAAACCTGAAAGAAATGATGGTAATTATCATTAAACACTGATGTTTATAATTTTTTTAATACCACATCTCTACCACCGCAGAAATCTTCTTTCACTCATATTAAATAACTTTAATTATCCGATGGATCTGCCTGTAGTTATAGTTTTCTCGCTGCAAAAAGTAGAGAGATGACAATTTATGTAAAAGAAAAGAGGAGGGAAAAAAAAGAGAATCTCCAATTCTGTTACAGTCTCACACTGACACTTCTGCCATCTCCACTGTTCCCACCATCTGTATTTCTGTGGAAACACAGGAAAGGTAATTTTTAGCCAGAACTTTTGGCAAAGATAGAAATGCTTAATTTGCGCTGCACAACAGATGCAGCCATGACACGAGAGAGAGAGACTGCACAGCTTCTCAATTTATGAATGTTTTCTGCTGGTTAGTAACAAGTGTAACGTGCAACATATATTTGGTCTTGAGCTTCATAAAAGGTGTCCATAAATGTGTATGTATATCCAGTCATCATCTAGATAGCTCATTGTTCCATAGCAGCAATACAAAGAGAGCTTTTTTTGATTGAACTTGAACGTTTTGAATACACAGTGGGTCTTTTTTGGACAAATCTTTTGCTCTGGCTTCAGTCGTAATCACGGAGGTCACTCTATTAAAAGGTGTTAAAAGCTACTGCCCTATTCTCATTTTGACAAAACATAAATTATACTAATGCTTTATCTAAGTGCAGCATTTGATATTATGGATAATAAAATAATTTTTGGCAGACTTGTAAATGAGGTGTTTTCTGGTTTAATCCTCTGAGCACATCTTTCAGGTATGAGATACATTGTAGCCATTTATATTTAAAAAAATCAGATTTATATCAATTTCAATTCAATTCAGTTTTATTGCTATAGAACCAAATGACAGCAACAGTTGCCATAATGTGCTTTATGTTCTAAGGTCAAGAGCCTGCAATAATATAGAAAAATCCCAGCAATCAGATCACTGTCTATGAGCAAGCATCACATCACATATCAGAATGTGACCGGGACATGTGGAGTCCCACAGGGTTCGATTCTCGGGCCACTACTTTTTATTCGACACTCTCCGGCAACCTAATTATTTACTTACTTATCACCTGCACAACTCCTGTATAACACAAACTTATAATCAGCTAATCGCATGGCAGGAACTCAGTGCATCTAGGCATAATCAAGACAGCCTGCTGAAGTTCAAACTGAGTGTCAAAATGGGGAAGAAAGGTGACTTACGGTAAGTAACTTTGAATGTAGCACTAGTGTTGGTGCCAACGATGCTGGTTTGAATATTTCAGAAACTGCTGATCTACTGGCATGTTCTTGCTCAGAACAGTACCTCTGAACATACAATATATCAAACCTTAAGGTAGAGGGGCTAGAGTAGAAGGAAACTGAGGCTACAATTCACACAACTTCACCAAAATTGGACAAGAGAAAACTGAAAAAACATTGCCTGATCTGATGAGTCTCGACTTCTGCTGTGACATTCAGGTGGTTGGGTCAGAGGGTGGTGTAAACAACATGAAAGCATGTATCCATTCTGCCTTGTATCAACAGTTCAGGCCATGTTCAGGTAATGTAGTGGTGTGAGGGGTATTTTGGGACCCTTAGTACCAACTTAGCATCATTTAAACACCACAGCCTACCTGAGTATTGTTGCTCATAAACTTAAATGAGAGTCAGAGTTAGTTAATGACATAAATTATTGTATTTTTCTCACTTTGACTGCAAAGACAAAAGTCCAAGTTACATATTTTGGCAATTTAGGGCCAAGCAACATCATATTAATAACTAAATCAATATGCTTTAGAGGGATCTTCTCCAGTCTCCCTAAAATATCTTTAGACATCTACATCTCTGTCAGAAAGCTGCTGCAAGAGCTCTAACAAGAACCAAGAGAACTGAGCACAATACTGATGTTTACACTGACTCCCAGTGAAGACATTGAGAGAGCTGCTACTTGTTTATAGGTCACTCAATAATCTCAGGCATACATACAGCTCCGACAATCCCTAGACGAATTTATACCCAGGAGGACACACAGATCTTTAAGAAGCAGTCAGCTGGTATAACCTAAAGACACATCAGAACACACTAAAGATGCTTTCAACCACTTCCTCCACACAGATGGATCCATCTTTCTGATAATCAGTGATTAATACAAACCAACTTCAATTCTATTATCTGCATGTTCAGTTCCATTGATGCGCTTTTATTTATTTTGGTTAGCATTTGATTCACTTCTCATTTATATTTATTGTATTCTATTTGAATCACCTATATGTTATTTTGTTTGCAACACCAACAGAAAAATTGCTTCTGTTTTGAATGTGGTCATGAGATTATGATCTCTTGCATCACCATGCTGATATTTTCTGTTTTCAGGCCTTTTTTCTTCTTAAAATACCAGAAAAAAAGATAACCCATAGAAACAAGCTAGCAAAATATTAGTCCAGGATCAGTCCAGGAACAAATTAACCACGTAATGTCTATGAAAACGCTAAACATGAATGTGCAACTTCACTAAATGTTTTAGCACATTTATTTATATTTTTATGCTGTACATTAATTCGACATTTGGTGGCGGCCCCCTGCAAAGTTTAAAAATGGTATGGCACATAATCTTAGGCTTCAAAAACACTGCCAGTGGGGCCACAGTTCAGTTACAGTTGTAACAGTTACAGTGGTACAAAAACTGCTAGAACCATAAAAGCAACTACAAATAAATAAAGGTACCTAACACTTTGGCCTGTGTGCCACAGCCAGCTAATATTGTATCGTACTTCTATTTAAAACCATTACCGACTTGTGCACACCAAATCAGCTTTTTGTGCACCAACATGCATGATTGTATTATTATCTTGGCAGTGCTGTACATATCCGGGAGTAATGTTGTCCTGTAAGGCCACGATTCCCTGCAGCCCCCTGGTGGACTGTCATGGTGCTGCAGGTGGGGAGCAATAATAACAAAAATTCAGCTTTGACATTACATTTATATAAATATGTAACTGTAGTATTTTTTTCTATAAAAGTGAATTACAACTGGTAAGAGGAGGTGGCTAATTTGTGATATTACTCATTCCACACATTGTCCAAAAAACTTTGCATATGACTGCGTAGAATTAGCTGTCTTAGCAGCTGTTTTTTTTTAAAATAAAATTATCCAATAAATATATTACTTTGACTTGTATATTGATTAGAGAAAGATTTATTATTGGTTGGCCCCATGGGATTTTCTATTTTTGAAGTGGCCCGCAGCACTATTGACTTTGGGAATGGCTGCTGTAAGGTAACAGCAGGCTCCTGCCTGTAAAAGTAAAAGTATAGTTGCAAATTCTTTGGCAAAGCTTTAGCTGAAAAAAAAAAAAGCATTGCATAAGCATTGGGAAATGTTTCCAGAAACTTCTGAGTTTGATAGCGAAACATATTTACGTAACTTCTTCTAGCTTTCAGTGGTATACAAATCTTAATTTGTAGTGCTTGGGTCAGCGCCATGGCCAGCTGAGGTTTGCGTGACCTTTGCAGTCTCCTGCACCTGTTTTGCACATACCCATGTGCATCACCATCTCCATATATATACAAGTTCAAAAGCTCAGGTCAGACTGTGATCATCGCTCATGAAAGCAACTTGTTCTCTTTTCATTAATACTGTGTAGTCTTTCAGAAATGATCATGATATTTTATGTAATTTCCCCCTCATGTCTCCTCCTGTCAGTCATTGTTCTTGTTAGTGCGACCAGTCTTGTTCAGCACAGAGTTGAGTTCATTCAGCAGATTTGGAGGGAGTATAGCTTCCCCACCCAGAGCAGGTCTTTTATTGACCGTCTTACAGCCGCTTTGAGGGAGAACGGGCAAAGGCATGGGCTGCATGTGTCTGGAAGAAGATGGTGACGGGAGCCGTAGAGGTAGGCAAACATCCACTGAAGTTCTTCTGTTTGGGATTGCTGGGGGTTTGAATGGTTCGTTGGACTTTGGAGCACCTATGGTGTTGGACTTTGGAACAGCTATGGGGTTGGACTTTGGAGCACCTATGGTGTTGGACTTGAAGTGGGGACTAGGATCCTTGGCGGGCCTCCATTCTCCATCTCCAAGAGCTCCAAGAGAAACCCTCCTTTCGGTTGTCTGTAGGTAAACATGGCAGATATAGATGTAGTGAAACCACAGACTCTTCAATCTTATAATCACTCATAGCATGATGCATGATGACAAGAATAAAACTAAAGCTAAATAAAAAGCTAAAGCTAAATAAAACTAAAGTTTTTCACAGTCTATCAGATAGCCCGGTGTTGGTGTTGTTTCTGTATCATCATAATAATGTTGGTCTAAGATGAACATGACAACTGACCAATCATGTTAATCTGATAGCTTAGGGATGCGGTGTTATTAGGTGTATGGTGACTGGTCTGCAGAAATACTGATCCTGGACTAATATTTTTACTCTGCTGTAGGAGCAACACCAACACGAGGATATGAGATTGTGCGTCTTCTGCTCTGTGGCAGGTGGTGTGAGCTCCAGACTACCTGTGACCATGAACTAAGCAGTAAAAAAAAAACAATGAAAGCATTGTCTGATGGCAAACATAGCCATATTTTGAAACTCTTGAAAAACTAATAATAATACTAATATTAATATTGATCGATTACTTTCCAACCTAACCATGGCAGCAAATAAGAGCTATAAAGAAAAACCCACCAGTTCTCAGCCTCCTAGTAGATGCACCTATGGTGTAAATGTGAAAATCCAAGGTAACTCCTTTTCTGAGTTATTACATTCACAAGATTTTCAGAAAACCTGACCTTTGACTTTGGGATCAGGGTCAGAGGACCTTGAGGTCAATGTTACTGAGATTTAAAGTCATCTGAGTTTTTCAGTAGATGCACCTTTAGTATCAATTTGAAAATCCTACATTCCCTCATTCTTGTGTTCACAAAGTTGGGTGCCCACGCTGCCAACCACAACAATACCCCCCATCAGCCTTTTATGGCTGAGGGGTAAAAAAAACATCACCTGTTTGCTAGAGTTGAGGTTCTGAGGCAGCACCTTGCTCCCTTCAGTTAGAGCTCCACCTCTGGTGGATTTGTGATCTGCCGTTTCTTTTGAGTTGGTGGATGCATGAAGGTCAGAACCATACTGAAGGCACAAGGCAGACATCATGAAAACGGGTTATATATCATTTAAAAAAAGGTCACTTTATTTTCATTTATTGTCTTTGTATGCTCTTTAAGGTCCAGCTCTGCATGTATGAGACCTGTGCAGTAAAATGTAATGTACATAAAATGGAGTAGATGAGGAATAACATCAATCAATAGACTAATGATGACTCCAAGACGCACTAAAAACTGGATGGCTGCCCTTGACTGTGTGAGAATGAAGGAAGCAAAGAAAAGATAGAGAACTGTTAGCAAAAATATTTGTTTTTGAAAGTATGAATAAATAATAAAAAGCATGATATTGCTCCTTAGTCTAAAATATCTACGTGCCGGTTCAGTTTTCAGTCAGATTGAGACAAGCATCTTTAATAATGAGGGGAAGTCAAAGAATGCTGATACTCTGTTCCAGTACAGCTGTCTGGCTGCGCTCTGATCTCCGGCTAAACTTTCTCTTTAACAATGTCTCCTTTTAAATCACCGTGACCCCCCCCTCCGCCCCCCTTCCCCCAACCTGTAAAACCGTCTCTCTTTAACAAATCCTTATTTCATCAATGCCAGGACCTGTCCTTGGACCTTTACACCCTCCCCCAACTCTCGAACACCCGCCATCACCCATTCTACCTTGCTTCAGAATGAGGTCCTCCATCGCCAGTTGCTATGGAAACTGTTGGAGCACAATGCTCGCTAACAGGTAAGGTAAGGGAAATCAAGAACAAGTGCTTTCCGTCGACTTTCTCATCTACACTTTCTCTCTGCCCTTCCGACAAGTCCCGCGCCCTTCCCTCAAGCCTCTGCGTTGGAAGCTGACAATCCTGATATTTAGCGGATTTGGGAAGAGAATTCTAATATTTTTAGCCGGCTCCGGTCTGCTATAGATTTAGTTGTTGCAGAGCAGAGAGCTCTGCAAAGAGCGAGGAGGAGGGGGAAAGTCCACTGAAATAAACACCTTGAAACACTTAGAAACAACAGACAAAAATTGCCTTCCCCTTTAGATCAATCTCTCCCCGACAGTGTTGCCCTTTTTACTTTCTAACCCAAACTAAGGCACTAAAAGGCTTTTACAGTAAGCACCTGTGATAAACAACACTTTGCTGCAGACGGGTTCCCATAAAGGGAGACAGCCAGAGTGCTAATACTGATGAAATGTGCTGAGCATACAATACAGAGCTGGCAAATCTTCCTTCGATCTTTCAGTTAAGGACGAGTGTGAAGTTCAACTTTGGTCTTTTACTTGAAAATGAGCAAAAAATAGACACCAGTGTTGAGTCTAATGAGAAAATAAGACGCAGTTTCTCTTGGAGGGGGGCAGAAACGACTGCGAGAGTGAAAATTAATACAAGATTATGACACGTGCGTAGCTGTTCTCCCCTTGGTTTGCTTTGCCCTGCATTATTTATGTCATATGTGCTGTGTCAGCGACTGACAGCGACAACACTTAGCTCTATCTGGAGGCTAAGTACCACAATGTGATTGTTACAGTTGCCTTGACCTTATTCTCACAGCTTTTCCACATAAAGTGATTTATGTTATTGCTGAGTGACCTCGAAAACTTTACAGTTCTCTCCCCTGTTTATGTATTTTTGTCTGCCTAACCGCACAAAGGAAAAGGATGATTGGGAGGAAAAATATATGATTTATCATATCTCCTTGTTCTGAGATATGGATTGTAAAAAAAAAAGATGATTTATTCTGTCTGTATTTGAGGGTATTTTTCATCCAAATATGGAAGAGAAAAGGAGGAGGATATGTCCACAGCGTGCATGTCACATTCACTGATATTTTTGGCTCACGACACCGCAATAAAAGGCTTAGAGAGAGGGATGCACATAGTTCTCCTGCAGTCATGCAGCTACACCGCACACATCAGCGTCTACTCATTAAATTGCCTTATCGAGCGTCTGCATGAGAGAATTCCTCGCTCCTGTTTTAACTTCCTCTCTAGTTGCGCGTCATCTTACCTTCATCCTGATGATGTCTGTCACCCAGTTGACCTGCGTCTCCCTCTTGTCGCAGCAGAAATGCCTGAGGAGGAGAAAGCTTGGTCACATCAGTCGCTGATTTCCACCTCATTATTTTCACACCCATTTTAATCAGGCAGCTGGACTTGGTAAGTCACAGCACTGGACACAGTTTCTTCTGAGGGGATCACCGAATAAAAAAAAAAAAAAGACTGCGCCATAGC
This sequence comes from Pelmatolapia mariae, assembly GCF_036321145.2. Taxonomy (NCBI): domain Eukaryota; kingdom Metazoa; phylum Chordata; class Actinopteri; order Cichliformes; family Cichlidae; genus Pelmatolapia; species Pelmatolapia mariae. Next base: position 78,160,642 of record NC_086229.1, read on the forward strand.
TGCAGTCACCTTTGATTCTGTGAATCTGCATTAATAAAGTCTATATATGCAGCAACGATTAGTTTTGTGAGATATAATCTAGGATGAAGGTTTAAAGTAATACCTGTCATGCACTGTACTCCAGGTTTGCTATTATTAAAAGAGAAATAAAATGAAACATACAGTACTGTGAAAAACGATTTGCTCCCTTGTTAGTTTCTTAGTTTTTTGCATATTTGTCACACTTACATGTTTCAGATCATCAATCAAAACTTAACATTGGACAAACATAACCAGAGTAAACACAAAAATGTTTAAATGATCATTTCATTTACTAAGGTTAAAAGTTATCCAACCCTACCTGGCCCTGTGTGTGAAAAAATAATTGCCCCCTAAGCCTAATAACTGGTTGTGCAAGAACTGCAATCAAGTGTTTGTGATAACTGACATTGAGTCTTTTACATCACTGTGGAGGAATTTTGGCCCACTCATCATTACAGAATTGCTTTGAGTCACATTGGTGGATTTTCGACCATGAACGGCCTGTTTTAGGTCATGCCAAAGCATCTCAATCTGATTTGAGTCCAGACTTTGAATAGACCGCTCCAAACCTCAACGTTTTTTTCACCCATTCAGAGGTGGACTGACTGGTGTGCTTCAGATCTTGAGTTTCGGGGCATGAAGTATGAACTGATGGCCAGAAACTTTCTTTCACGATTGTCTGATATAGAGCAGAATTCACGGTTACAGCAAGTCGTCCTGAAGCAGCAAAACAGCCCCAGACCGTCACACTACCATCACCATGTTTGACTGCTGTATGATGGGTTTTTTTCTAAACTGCTGTGTTAGTTTTATTCCACATGTAACGGGACTCAACCCCTCCAAAAAGTTCACCTTTTGTCTCATCAGTCCAAAGAATATTTTACCAAAAGTCTCTGAGATCATCAAGAAGTTTTTTGGTAAATGTGAAACAAGCCTTTGAGTTCTTTTTGGTCACCAATGGTTTTCTCCTTGTTCTCTCCCATGGATGCCATTTTTGCCCAATAGCTTTTCTTATTGATGAATCATGAACTCTGACCTCAGCAGGTCTGACAATAGTCAGGCCTGGGTGTGGCTAGGGAAACTGAACTCAGCTTTCCTAAAAATGTCGTAATCCCAATAAATTAACGATTTAACAAGCTCAGTTGGTATTATGGGACCTTACCCCCCTGCCCCTAAAAACTGAACTCTTTATTTAAAAACTGAATTTAGTACTTACTCTGGTTACCTTTTGTGAATGTTAACAAATAAGGGTGAAAAATATGCACAAAACAAAGACAATCAGGAATGGAGAAAATACTTTTTCACAGCACTGTATAACAAAGTCATGTGGCATATATAGGGCCATACATATATAGGATGTTACTCTCGGCATTCAACTGCTGCATTCACGCTGATAAAACTACAGCAGAAAGTTTTGTGAGGGACTAATTAATATGAAGGTTAAAGCAGAAGTGTGTTTCACCACATCCACAGATAAAATTAACATCAAATAAAATTCACTGAATTAATGTGCAATCACTGTAATTTTGTATCTTCTGCAGAACTGTAATATAATATTTTAATTATTTTGACCATAGCTTGGCTGAATACTCGATAATGTGAAAATCCATATTCCCCATATAACGAAGGCTTTAAATTCAACATATAATCAGCACCTAAACCTTAACTTATAGTCTAGACATTGTCAGACAGGAAACATTCGGTATTTGCTCTGCACAGGGTGGATGGGAGTTTATTTGTATTCTTATCAGTACTTTTTGCAGAAAGAAAGAAAGAATCAAATTAATAACAGATTATTACATAATCTTGTAGCAGATTTTGTCAGGTAGGCAAGTGAAGTTATGTGGATCTCATGAGTTTATTTGGGTGTGAAGTCGGAGTGGGGGGTGTTGGGGTTTACGTGGATGCAAGTGCACCAACAAAAACTCTGTCACACTTCACCTCAAACTAACACACTGATTTTTCTGACATTTATTGTCCTCCAACATCATTTTCACCGTAGCCTCCAATTCATTCATCTGAAGCTGAAACTGGGAATTTCTGAAGCACACACCCATATCAGGTTACTAACAACTTACTTTTAATCATTAGTTCATGTTCATATTTTTGATTCTAGGACATCAAACGTGCACTTTTCTGTCTAAATGTGATGGACCTTTGTCGAATGTTTCAAAGAGCTGCTCATGTTTCCTTCTTTACTCGCTAAAAGACCTGCTGGCATGTAAGGCCAGAAGCTAATCAAAGCTAGTCAAATAAAAATGTGAAAAATTATGTTTTTTGTAGCAATAATGAATTAATTTTCTTACGTTCTTCCACTACTGAAAGCAGTACCAATAACACTGGACTGTATCGATGCTCCAGTTAAGACCTGAAGCCTGTTTAACACCAGGTTTTCGGTAAACATCCTAGCCTCATTAATACTGATTCTACATGTTAATACCTGCTTACAGAGATTAGTCTGACAGACAGCTATGAAAAGATGAACTAGAAGCTACCATGCTGACTCAATGTTACTGGTAGAGGCTAACACTGAGAGAACATTACTCTTTTTATGTCTCTTTTTTGTGATCAGGATAATTATGCTTCATCTCCTCACCGAGGTTTTAAACGCTGACATGCTTTGACATTAAAGGAATGAAGAGCACTTGCTTAAATCTTTCAGGAGCCTATAGGGTCACCTGACCTTGCAGGCATCACATCACAGGAATTAAAAAAAATAGTAAAAAACCTGATCAAATTAATAAATAAAGCATGATTCTATTTGATTCTTTCTGTTTTGGAGAGAGTTTAAAGCAGAAAAGGGTAAAACGTAAAACCACGACTCATAGAACATCAGTGTATTACTCACAATTGCTGTTTATCAGTGCAGATGGTGAAGCCCCAGCTGTGAAAAGAGGGAAGAGACAGTTCAGACTTGGAAATTGGGATTCTGCAAGTCTAAATTTGCAATTTCCTGCATACCGGTGTAATTCAAAAACAGGGTTCACAAGTTTCTGTAAAAGAAACGGTGAACGTTCAAAAATCTCACTTCACATAAACAACTTTAAACAACTTGAGAAAGTACTGTAAAGATAGTAGAAGGTCAAAACCTTTTCACGAACATCCAAAGAGGAAAGAGAGTTCCCAACAAACACTGGGTGCCAAACAGTGGAATTAATTAAGCTAATTAGTGCAGTTTCAGCCCACATGTTTATGCATGAGCAGACATCAATATGCTCTGGGCCAAACTGTACAATACACAGAGCACACGCTGTTCACCTATAAGCCTTAAAGTATATTTTGTTAGGAAGGCTGCAAAAGACACAGAACTTCTGACATGCTGGAGCGGTGAGCGAATCTGCTGGGGGTGAAAACAGACGATCACATGAACACGGTTTACTGCACCAAGCTGCGGTATTAGCTAAAAGGAACGACCCTCTTCCCACACGCCACCATTTCCATGCACTCAAAAGCCTATCGATACACGGATACGTGTGCGCTTCGGTGTAAATTAACCTGCGCGGGGGTAACATAAGGTGAAAAGACCACCTTCCTAGAGAATGCGCTTTCCTCAAAACCTTTGCAGCAGCAGCTGAAAAGAAGCAGAAAAGTAGGGAGAAGAACAAAGCGAAGAGAGAGGGGGGGTTGGAGAGAGCCAGCAGCCTGGAGCACCACTCCTGTGAGTGAGGGCAGCAGATCCAGCCCAGCAGTAGGCCGCTCACAAATAGACCTCAACCTAATGAGGTACTGGAGCGCTGCCTCTTCCTAACCCTCTCACTATGACTCTCTCCATTCTCCTCAGCACTCTGTCTTTATTTCTTTATTCGCTGTATGACTTCTCCCACAGCCCACTCAACAGTATACGATACCAGCCTGCATCTTTCTGCATCTGTCTGTCCCTCTTTTCCCTCATCTCTCTCTCTCCGTCTCCCACTCCTGCTCTCTTATCCGGTTTTCCTCACCCTGAAGGACTTCGTAATGCAGACAATCGTTGTCTGGGCTCATTTCTCACTTTTTTTTTTTGTTCGACTCGACAGTCCGACACGGGGAAAATTATGAGGAATTATAATCGCGCGATGTGAAATATAGGGTTTGGCTTCTCAAATAAATGTCCTCTTTGTTTGACCAACAAGAAATGCTGCGGCGCTGGCATGTGTCATCAATTCCAATAACAGAGGATCATTAAAATAAAACAGTGGCGGCAATGTTTTTCTACTTGCGGGAACCGAGTTTAATAATTTGTATTTGTTAAAACGCAATTACATTTAATCAATTTCATTACAGTGAAAAATAAGATTGGGTCAGGAGGGTCTTGGGCATGGATGTCAAACATAAGGCCTGAGGGCCAGAAGTGGCCTGGGAACGACTCTAATCCGGCCCCACTGGATGCATTTGGAAAATGTAAAGCTAGGCATAAATTTTTGTACTTTTAGTTAGAAGTGTTGCAGCTTTTCATACTAACAAAGACCTCTCGTATGGCTCTTCATGCTACACCAAAGTAATTAAGTAATAGATAAACAATTAAATAACAGAAACATTCCTGTCTTTTCACTATTGACTATAAAAATGTCTGTTTTCGGTTTTGTTTGTTTTTCACAATGGGTCCACAGAAATAAGGACATTTTCTATGAATTAACAGAAGCTTTCTGTTTTATAATAACAGGACCATCTGGGCATTGAGCTGCCAGGATTTTTTCCTGTAATTTTACACATTTACTTCTGACAATTTAAGACTGAAAGATTTCAGATTACAGCAGCATTTCTTTATCATGTGGAAAAACTGTGAAGTACTGTTGAAATTGTCCTTCTTGTTCACATATTAAAATATCTCAGGGACTAATGTGTAGTTGAGCTTCTTTACACTGACAGAAAGGAAAGTTTCACTGGTCCCACTTAAGATTAAAGTGAGGTGTATGTGACCCACGATGTAAAATCAGTTTGACATCCCTGGTTTTCGGGGAGGGGTGGGTGGCAAAACTTTGAGGGTAGAGGAAGGGAAAGAGGAAATACAGCGTCACTTCCAGGAGGACTGATTTGGTAGGAATGTATGCATGTGCGGAGGGAGGAAGAGGACTCAAATGCAGACACTTGGAATTAAACTATAATTTAAGAAAACGTGAGACGTTTATTTGTGGCTTGGAAATACTACAAAATGGCACCAAAACGCAGATGCACACTGACGGGAAACTAACTAGAACTGGGAAAAACTAAATGCTAAACACAATAGACAAAGAACAAAACCTTGAACATGATTAAAAATCTGAACATGGAAAAACCTGCAAACAGCTGATTAGAATCAACATAATGATGCCACAGGGGAAGTGAAACAAAACACAATGAACATGTGACACCAGACCTCTTCAAAATAAAACAGGAAACATAATGAGACGCAGAAACACATGAAGGGCGAGGGAGACTTAAACACAGGGGTGAAGACACAAGGGGAATCGAATAAACAAACTTTAACAGGGCAACATAGGCAAAATAGAAATGAACTTAGATAAGCTAATGAACTTTAACATAAACCATAAACATAAAAATATATTAAAACTCAAAACGCTGGATTGTGATTGTGACGATGCAGCATCCATTTTTGGTAAAGATGACTTACCCACATGCAAATATGCCAGAAAAATGGCCACGGGGGTTTGGAAAAATCACATAATCTGCTTTGTATTTGTTGCCTGACCCCGGTGACACAGGCAGTTGTGTCTGCGATTCAGCAGAGAATTTGTGCCACTGTTGTTTTAACGGTGGAAGAGAGAAAGCGACCTGTGTTTTTTCGGTAAAATCTCTGAGGCAATGAAGGCCCTTTGGTGGCGGAACAATAACACAATGGTGCAAATTAATAAATGCACATTAGCGGCACAACACAGGACTTCACCACAGGCTGGAAGGCAGAACATCCATTTTCCTGGAATTATACAGGCTGCAGAAGATGCTTTACTCTATGTTATGACTAAAACCTATTCCGCTATTCCAAATTAGTTTTGTCCATTTGCAGCTGTAATTTTATCAGCAGAGATGCGGATGCATTTCAGTTAAACAGTCAAGGAACCAAAACATAAAAAAATAAAATCTCCCTCATGAAACCAATGAATTAAATAACACAGTGTACTATTTACATTTTTGCTTCTAGGCATTTTGTCCTGTGGTTTTAAGAAAGTGGATTTCTGTTTTCTCCCCAGTTTATTGCTCGCTTTAAACAACCTAGCATCAGGTATTAAAAGTAGTGCTTTCACATTAATTCCACTGCAGCTGTACTCGCTAATCAACAGTGAAGATGAAAACTAACAGCATGCACCAAATCAAGTGTATACAAGACTGCGAATTGGGATGTTTACATTATTCCAGTATATGAGAAAAAAAAGGGTAAATCCTTCTCTCAATCGTACAATTTTAAGGAGGATGTTTTATTATACAGGATGTGTGAGTGCTGCTTACTTGGTTGGAGGTTTGAGCCTCTTCTTCAGGCCCAGGTAACACTTCACATCCTTCAGTGGGATTGTTTTCTCGGCTTTAGCGCTCTGCAAAACCAAGCCAAACACACTTTGAGCGGGTACGGTGGCACAGCAAAGACTGCATTCAGCAACAAACACAGAGACACTCATGGCCATTTTTATAGGTACACCTATTCAGCTACTTGTTAATGCAAATATCTGATGAGCCAATCATGTGGCAGCCACTCAATTTATTTAAGCATGTAGTTGAAGTTCAAACTGAGCAACAGAATGAAGAACAAAGGTAGTAAAGTGATTTTGAATGGTACCACACATGCTGGTCAGAGTATTTCAGACACTGCTGATCTGCTGGGGATTTTCCCATACAACCATCTCTAGGGTTTACAGAGAATGGTCTGGAAATGACTAAATACCAATATAATATGAGCGGCAGTTCTCGGGAAGAAAATGACGTCTTGATGTCAGAGGTCAGAGGAGAATGACCAGACAGCTTTGAACTGACAGGAAGGAAACAGTAGCTCAAATAGCCTCTCTTTATGGACATGAGCATCTCTGAATAGACAACACATTGAAACTTGAGGCACATGAAGACCCAACAAGTGACAGTTAACGCTGAACAATAAAAATTTGGAAAATGTTGCCTGGTCTGATAAGTCTCGATGTTACAGTCACATGGTAGGGTCAAACATCCTCCACAGTCACCAGATCTTAATCCAACAGAGCACCTTTGGGATGTGGCGGAACAAGACATTCACATCATGAATGTTAAATCTGCACCAAATGTGCGATGATGCCATGTCACATGGGGCAAAATCTCTGACTTAAGGCAGTCCTGAAGGCAAAAAGGAGTCCAGGTCGGTACCAGCGAGACGTGCCTAATAAAGTGGCCAATGGGTGAACACTCTGTTCCTGAGTGATGGTGTTGAATAATGGTCAGGAAAGTGTTACTGCAGAACATAGACGATGGCACAGCAGAGCTCACCTTTGACATTTTGGATATAAAACCTCCTTATTTTCTAATATTAGCAGGAACCTTTGTCATAATTCGTGTATAAATATTTGAGTTCTGGGCCAAACCGTGTTTTGTGAGGTCACTGTGACCTCGACCTTTAACTATCAAATCAGTTCGCTTGAGTCTAAGAGAAAGCTTGCACCATACATGATTAAATTCCCTCCAGGTCCTCCCAGGATGAAGCGCTCAAAAGGATGAGACGGACGTGAGGCCAGAATGTGAGGTCGCATGTACCTTGACCTTTGACAACCATAATCTAATCAGTTTTTCCTCAAGCCAAAGTGAATGCTTATGTCAAATTTTAAGAAATCCCCTCTAGGCATTCGACATATGCCGGATTCAAGACGATTAGCGGATGGTCAGATGGACTGACGGATGGACCAAAACATGATGCCCCCGACTGCCAGCTGTCACCAGAATGGAGGCGTACAAAGGAAAAACTGCATATTGTTTTGAATAATTATCTAAATTCAAGGGGGGAAAAAATAATTAAATTTACCGAAATAATTAAAACTACAATAAAATGCCAACAAGTGCCATTCCACAGAATCGCAACACAAATCATTACCGGCAAAAACCTCTTCTTCCAACTGACAAAGAACAAAGTGAAAGAGAACAAAGTGAGTGAAATCAAAGTTGTAGCTTTGCCTCTGACACCTACACATCACAACCCACCACACATTCAGTGCTTCATCCAGCATAATCTGCACTAAGTACAGACCTGGCAGTAATTGCAGAGGCCAAGGAATATCAATTAAGTTCCAGTAACACTTCTAATTTCCCCTGCATTTAAGCAGTGATTAGCTACTCTGGTGCGACCTTAAAATAAATAAATAAATAAATGAAGCTTTCAGTGAAAGTACACCTCCCCGTACACACAACACCAACCTTATCCATTTCCCCCTCCCACCTACCCCTCACCACCCAAGCCTACTGCCAGAACTACTGCTCCCCCATCAATTATTAACACTTCTTCACACTCCTTTACGAATCCTATGTTTCTGCAGAAATGTGCTGAGAGGAAAAGCCCTCTAGGGAGCTCGGTCCAGCTGGTCGTCTCTGAAGCACACGTCGCATTCTTTCCTTTTTTAAAAAAATTTTTCCTTCTTAATTTGAAAATTTGGAACCTTGAGACAAACACGTTGCCGGGGAGACGAAGCGCAGACCAGCTGGATTTTTGGTCTGTTTTGGTCGTAGTCGTATCGGCTCCATTCAAACACATTTTGGCTTTCTTGAGCAGCTCCATAACCTTTTAAATTACCCCGGGATTAAAGGCGCACTCTGTTCGCAGGAGACACTGTGTTTCCATGGCGGCGAGTGTTTGCTGTAAATGTGACAGCAGATTAAGGCAAAAGTGTACTTACTTTGATATCCCTGTAGAGCAGCAGCTTCTCTGAATGAAGCACAACATACTTGTCCTGAAATTTGTGCCCTGACAGCAGTTTGGAGCATCCGTCACTGAACTTCAGATAGTCACCTTTCAGAAAATGCCTCTGATCTGTTGTGAAACAGTGAAACGCTGTATTGTAAAACAGAGAATTCAAGGGGCTCTGGGTTTGCTCACAAATGTGCTGACCTGTATTTATTTTTAATGAATGCTTTTAATTCAGTAAAATATATGTTTTTAACATATAATAAACAGGTTTGGTTGGATACTACCACCACACAAGCTGCACATTTTGTCCATTAAGCAAACTAAACTAAAACTGTACTCACTGAAGGGCATCTACCTATTACTGTGTCTGCCTGCTCCAACTACATATCCATTCACTTTAGCTAACAAACTGTAACATGTTTGCATCTATAACCACGTACAAGTTTGAATTTTGGGGGATACAGTCAAATACATACATGACTTTTATCAATCACTATTTAATTACTTAGCTAACCACCTGTAGTTATTGTCCACTGTAATTTCATATACCTATATCCTTTAATGTAATACTTATAGCTCTAACGCCATCAACTGTAATTAAATACATTGTACTTATTTTTAAATGTTAACTCATTTATTTAGTGCAATGGTTTATTTATTTTATTGCTTTATTTTTAGCTGCCATTTTTACTCTGTTTAATTTTCATCAAACTATTTCCTAGAATTGATAGTACCTGGCCTATCAACTGCTTTAACTTAATGTTTAGACCACTTATTAATTGTGGCTAATAGCAACAACAGGGTTAGCATTAAGTTCAAGCTATACTTACTTACAGTTGACTCATGTCAAAAGGAAAGCACATTCTCTTTCAGCTCTAAAACTTTAAAGTTTAACATATAAGAACATAGTAAAAAGAATGATCTCTTCCTTATTAGGTTTTGAATTGATTTAAATACAGCTTTAAATAATTTCCTTACATCATTGTGGAGGGATTTTGGTTTGGTTCCGGGGAAGGGTTAAAAAAGCGTTGCTTGAGTTCTTGGAGGTTTGTGGGTGTTATACAGAGGAGTTTATGGTAGAGCAAGTGTCTTGTAGCCACAAAGCCAACCCAAATCCTCACCCCTCCACCACCGTGCTTCACAGCTGGTATGAGATGTTTGTGCTAATATGCCATGTTTGGTTTCCTTCAAATGTTGTGCTGTGCATTATGGTCAAACATCTCCACTTTGTCCAAAGAACAGAAGTTTTGTGGTTTGTTTAGATGCAACTTTATAAACCTAAACTATGCTGCCATGTTCTTTTAAGAGAAAAGGGGCATCCTCTACCAAACCTGAAAACAAGCCATGCTCGTTGAGACTTTTTCTAAATGTTCTTTCATGAACTTTAACATTTAACATGCTAATTGAGTCCTGTAGAGTCTGACATTTAGCCCTCGAATGTTTCCACTTGTAAATAATCTAATAATCTCTCACTCTAGAATGATGGACTTCAAATTGGTTGGAAATGTCTTTATAACCCTTCCCCGGAATGATGGGCAGCAACAATTGCTTCATTAAGATCGTTTCTGCTTAGCATTTTGTTAACACACATCTGTTTGCTTCAGACCAGCAAACTTCAAGACTTCTGTTTTACCTTTTAATGCTCACACTCGCCGATGATGAGTTGGTCAAGTGCATTTGATTAGCAGCACATGGCTGCTACTTAACTATAACTAAATTACTTTCTATGAAAGCAGTAAGACTTAGTTTTCTGGCTTTTTAAATAAATAAAGACACTTTTTGAGTTGTTCTTCATCAAAGAGTGTATGCACCCAATCTTAAAGCCTTCATTCATGTCCTGATATGCTAATCCAGGGGTAGGTAACTCCAGGCCTCCAGTGCCGGTGTCCTGCAAGTTTTAGATGCGTCCTAGGCATCCAACACAGTGATTCAAATTGCTAAATTACCAAAGGACACCTGTCTGACCGCTGAAGTTCTCCAGAGGCCTGGAACTAATCATCTGATTCAGGTGTGTTGACCCAGGGTGAGATCTAAAACCTGCAGGTCACCAGCACTGCAGGCCTGGAGTTGCCTACCCCTGTGTTAATCTATAGGGAGTGTGCTTTTTTTCATTAGTTTTAAAAAAGTGACTTTATCCAACTTTTACAGCGGTTTACTTTCAGCTGCCAGTGTTCATTATTGCAACTACATTTATCCTATCAGTTAACTTGAGTAAATGTTGTAATTTACACATTACTTGTACTCATTAGCAATGATGCTCAAGCGTTACTTTTAATAGATTATCCAGAGTTCACTACCTTTAGCTGTCATTTAGCAAACGACGTAAACTAATTATTCATCACTTTTCGCTAACACCATCAGTCATTTATTGACTACTTTTATGTTAGTTTTCATACAATTTCATTACTTTTATGAACAAATACTATGAACAAAAGTGTTGTACTTGGTGTAAAAGCACAAAAAAGCACAACATGGCTTGGTATTATGAGTTTAAACTAAACTATTATAATATAAAAAACAGTAATCAATAAATGAACAAATGAGTCTGAGAAATAGTAATGCTGGATAACAAGATATTTTGTAACATCTACAGCATACTCTACCTTTCCCAAGAAGTCTGAAACCTACAAACTTCTTTATAACAAGAAAAGCAGAGCTGGGGTAGTCCAAGGAGCTCCACTCCAACACCTGCTCAAGAATCTTCTCACTGTGGTGCAACGGTCGCTCTGTTAAAAAAATACATGAATTAATTAATAATAATTTAGCTCAGAAACAGAGAAATGATTAAAGCTACAGTATGGCAAAGATGGCAGGGATCTGAAGACAAAGTGGTCATAAAAGTCAACTGACGACAACCTGGTCTTTTGTGTTCTCTGATCTCACACGAATTATAAACACACAAAACTAAACCACATCATAAAATCCATGACAAACTCCAGTTAGCCAAATAACAAAATTATGTTGTTCCCCCCCCAGTTTCATCACAGAACAGATTAAATTATCTACAGCATATCAGGGCCTGATTATAAAAACACACTCATGTGCAAAATAGACCTATTATCTCTTCCTAATTGGCGAACAGGGTACATGCTATCAGCCAAAAAAAGGAAGATAATGTGTGTACCACCACCCCTGCTCCGATGCTTCCATCTCTACACTCCCCTGTTTTTCATAACCAAAGGAGGTTTTAAAAAAATAAAAAATAAATTAAAAAAGGGAGGAAGGAAAAAAAAAAGAGCCACAATGGCATAACCTATTCATAACAGTGGGCTTATCGTCTCCCTGGAATCTCTGCAGGCCCAGGCCATGGAATTAGTTCCTCATTTCCCCACAAATATTAGCTCCCCTTTTCTGCTTATTGTCCTCGATAACAGTGTTTATCGGTAGCTATATTCCAAAATGGCTAATTAACGCACTTCCCCTCCCTCCTTTATGCTTTTACGAGCAAAACCTGTCACGCTACCGCCTTCGAAATCGCTTAACTATTTACTGTTCCACAGACATATTGTTTTGGCATAGAAAATATGCTGAACCTTCAGCAAATATATTCAGTATTCAACGCACCTTCATTTTTAGAAGAGGACGGCTCGTCCTCTGTAACTTTGTGAGGAGGAAAACAAACACAAGAGTGAGGTGTAAACTTTCAGTGAACTGCTCCGTGAGGTGCACGGGGGAGCGCAAGCTAAGCAACTTCGTGACAAAGCTCAACTTCGTCTGTAGGCCCCCGCCCCGTTCTTGACGTATACCGCGTTATGATCAAATGCAGCACGTGTAGTGCGTGAGGCGGCCTCAGTGCATATTAATGCAGGATGAGGTGGGTCATCTTTCTAGGTTGATCATGCAGGAAAGATGAAGGCAATTTATGACGTATGACGGTAAGGATGATTAATTTATGTGCATATCAAACTGACGATGCTTGGCTAATTTCCCTGCGTGCTGCCGCGTTCACAGGCGCTGGTTCATTAGAGATAGCATAATCTCTCACGAGGTCCTCGGATAAGAGGAAGTGTGATCATTGTATGTGCCCCTAAATGGAAATGGCCACTTGAAAGGTGATGCAATGTTAATTGGACCGACGGAGAACGTGGTGGCAGAAAAGTTTAGAGGGAAACTTTCATTTCATTTATAACGTAAGTTCACATTTTACTCAAAAAATTTGGAGGTCACAGAGAAAAAGTGTCCTTTAGTTGTAATGCAGCAGGTGTATAAAAGTTTTATTCATAGCAGTCTGGAGTCAAAGCCAAATGATAGCACTGAGGAATGAAAGCAGAAGCTGGGTTAAGAGAAAAAGATGGGAAATTGCATATGATAATAACAGCCATAGCATGTGTAAATTACCTCGTGACATTAACCGATGTTAATGTCAAAGGCAAAAGTCTTCACAAAGATCAGTGCGCATAAAAACTTCTGTCTTTGTGAATGTAGCATTTCAGATAAAGAATAAATGACCTTTTCATCCCAACAAAAAGTATTTATTGCTAAAGAGGTGTTTCTTCAGTATTAGTTTATTTCCTTCAGATGGATTCTAAGAAGTCGCAATTAGTGAAGAGTGTTGTTGCACAAGCTTGGATAATCTGAGGGAAAGAGCTATATGTTATATTTAAAAGCTGATTAAAGTAACAGAAAAGTTATAGTGGAGTGAGGTTCAATAGTTAGAGACATATTATACTCATTTCCAGCTGAATGCTTTTATTCTTGGGCTCTGCTGGGCCTTGATACAGCCCCTCAGATCGTCTACAACTTAAATCAAGCAAAACAAGAAACAGACAAAATCTGGTGATTGGCTAATTTCCCAGTGTGCTCGGGTGTGTAAGTAGGTAGTGACTTCTCAAGCTATCACTCATGCCCACGCCATGTCTGCATACTGTGCTACATGTGCCGCACATAGTGACAAACTATGTGACTGCACCATTTACAAATCACAGCAAACCTCAGTATATATGCTGATGGCATATCCAAACCAAACCAACCAAGACTAAAAAATAAAATAAAAACTAAAAGTGACTTGTAAATAAGGCAGCAAATAAAAATACCTTCAAGTAAGTCGAGGACAAAAAAGCTCACATTTAACTTGCTTTTTGTGCTCACTTCACAGGAAAAATAAACTTATGACTCATGACTTCGACACTTTAAAGTGAAAAATAACAAAAAAGGACAATCTCCTTCTCACTAGGAAAGGCTGTTGGTTTGAAATGTTTTCCATTCAACCAATTGCAAGTAGCTGCTACTATCAAACACAACGACATTGCGCAGGTGGGAGGCAACCAGTCTCAAAACAGTCTCCAAATAAGAGCAACTTGTCTGGGATGTGTCTCTGTACAACAGGGAAACAGGAAATTGCCAACTTGACCCCCTTCAGTCCCAAACTAACAGCAGACTTATTCTGTCTTATTACCTTTTTACTGCATTTTTCATGCAGCGAAGCTGGTTAATGAATGAGAGCAGACTGCAAGTGATTGCAGAGCTAGTCCCTGTCTTTAACACAACAAGATAGCACAGGATCACAAGTTCATTGCACACAATCACAATAATTTTAGCTGTGCCTCAGTTTGCAAACACTATTTCCCGTAGTGTGCCTTTAGCATCACTCTGATGCATTTTCTGGCTTTCTTCCTGTTTAAATGGAGTTTTTCCTTCCTACTGTCGCCAAGTGCTTGCTCATAGGGGGTCGTTTGACTGTTGAGGTTTTCTCTGTATTATTATAGGGTCTCTAACTTACAATATAAAGCACCTCGAGGCGTCCTATAAATACAACTGAAATAAATTGAAATTTTTAACCAGACTTTCCTATCCATATTATCACATTGCAATGCCTAAGATAAAGTCCATTGGTATATTCAAACTCCTGTGAGTTTTTTGTGAAAATACTCAAACATTTCTAAGAAGGAGGTTTAGTGGTTAGTAACCTGACATACCTAGTTCTCCATTTTCAATGACTTCAAAGGTGGTCCAAAAGTCGTCAACGTTCACGGCGACGTTCCTCATATTCAGCGCCGTTTCTGCAAGCTCAGTGGGCCGCATGCTGGGGGAGACCTACCATAAATGCATAAAGGGAAACGATCACACAAAGTAAGCAAACTGTGCATATAAAAGCTTAGATCATAAGCTCTGTGGATCAGTCTCGATGCCTTCAACCATCTTTGTCTTGAAAGAGCCTTTCACTGCTTACCGTGCACCATTTATTACACAAATATCCGACTCAGTTATATACACAGCGCACAGATTACATAGTTGACTCTTTATGAACGGCACTGAACTAAGGAAACGCGCCAGTTTCCTCCACAGAGACAAATGAAGAATTAATGTTAAACTGCGCTGCTTAGTGCTGCTCTGTAACCCTGTGCGCCCTTGGAGCCCTGCTGTCACCCTGTTAAAAAAAACAAAAACAATTAAAAAATCCTCTCTAACTTGCACAGGCCTATATGCCTCATAAAATGCAATTACTCAGACAATTAAGTCAAATGTCTCTTGATTAGTTCGTATGTGCGGTACTCCCATCAGGTTAAACCACGGGCGTCTCGGCCCAATTCTATCGTCCACCCTCGCCTCTCAGTCTTTCCACCCTCATCCTTTCTCCAGCTTCACCTGCCTCCATCCCCTTCCCCATCTTTTTTCACCTCACTACCAGGACCTTTGGGAAAGCAGGTGCACATACACACACAAATACACACCAGGAGCAGTACGGATATACACACTCTCACCTTGATTAAGCAGCATTTCTCTGGCTCTCTCTTCTCCAGGTACACCTCAAAGATCAAGTCCCCAGCCGGAGCAAACTGAGGAGGGACAAACAGAGGCAAAAAGAGTCACATCAGCTGAATCCCAACATCGATGAAGCACGATTAATTGGAATCATTTTCTTCTAAATTTCTGCTCCTGTGTGGCATGAATCTAAATAGAGAGAAAGGCGAGAAATGGTTGGAGGATTTTCGAAAAAGCAAAGGTCGTTTTCAGAGCCGGAGGCAAACAGAATCCTGGTAGCGCTAATGGAATGCAAAACCCGGCTAAATAAAGAGAACATGTGTGAGACAGGCGCGCTCGGAAAGGTGGGAGAGAAAGACGAATGTTTCACCTACACTGCAACCGAAATGCTTTCCTCAGGTGTTAACTTTAAGTGCGCTGTCAGTTTAAAAATATTTTGAAGAAGCACCTAAAGATATTTTCATGTGTTATTATGGCAATGGAGAAAAAAACAAGTGCGAGAATGAACCCAGCAGAGAGAGAGATGGGTTTTCAGCCACTGACTTTTTTTTGTATCCTTTGAGTCTTGTGCGAGTGAAATACCACCACACAAAAGAAAAGGAAATATGTTTATTCAGGGTAAAAGCCTTTACAAAATGCTGCTGTTTGGGAAGTGAAACCTGACATTTTTAAATCATAATGCTATGTGTTTATTCACCTACTGTTTTTTTTTTATTTGTATACATTTAAAACCACCTACATTTTCAAATAAAGGCAGATATTTACTCACATTTTAGCATTTTTACATTTCTGCTGGTATTCATATACAGCATGTACAGTGATGTCTATTCCCATGGCATACAGCTGAACGCTGAACAAAACAGCTCTCGCTTGCTGTCATTGTTTCCAATCTTGACACAGCTGAGATTACACTAATCTCCAGCTATTCTGTTCTTAGGTCCTATTTGATTGGTTTTGAATGATTCACAGTTCAAAAATATTTATCTTATACTGGGCCTCAGTGCAACCCCTCAGTTCATAAACAGCATTTACCCTTTAAGGCTACCCTCCATTTATACCGAGCCTCTTGTGATTGGGTATGCCTTACAAACAAAGTTTTAAAAAGCAGGTTTGTCAGGCTTCAGTCAGTTAAGAACAAGAAAATGAGGATATAATTAACACAAGCTCATCAAAACTAGATGATTAAAGTTTGTAAAAATGTTACCTAGTCTGATGAGTCTTGATTTCTTCTGCAACTTTCAGATAGTAGGGTCAAAATTTGTCATAAACAAAATGACTTATACCAATGGTTCAGGCTACTGTTGGCATAATGTTGTGGGGGCTGTTTTCTTTGGGTCCCTTAATACTAACTCCACAAATTGAGAAAACTTGGAACACTGGTGAACAGTGTTGGTAAAATTGCTTGAAAAAAGTAATTAGTTACTAAGTTACATTTTAAAAACAAGATACACAACCTAAATACATAAAGCAATAGACCTTTCAGCCCAATTCTATTTTTATGCATAATTCATCATATAAAATTGAATCAAATGGAAATTGCTTAATGAGTTTTAATCTTTTAATTTTATGCACATTGCATCAAGCAAAAATTATATTATATGCAACAGTCGTTGACTTGAAGAAATTTGTTTAACATTTAAATTTATTTTCTGCATATTCCAGCATATAAAATAAAATTATTTTTTGTGTTTACACTCGCTCTTTCACATAGATGCAAGTAAAACACAGCAAAAAATAAATAAAATCAAAGATTCAATGGCACTAAGTTCAGTCGCTCTTAAATCTATTTTCACGTTTGGCAGGAGTGGAGCAGGCAGAGGTTTGCCCGGTGCCATGGCGGTCATGTCAGTGGGAGGATCCGGGGGTTTCTCTGTGAATTTCACATTCCTGTCGCGGCTTGCTAGGTGCTTGTTCAGATTTGAAGGTTAATTTTTCCCTGTAGAAAGAAGTTTTCTTCCCACACAGACTGTACAGCGGACCCTATAATGTTTTTGTCACTAACGTTTTTGTCAACTAAAACTTAAAGTAATGTCAGTATGTTAGGTTTTTGTATTGTTGATTGTCATTTATGCTTAGAAATATCTACTTATATATTCTTAGAGTTTATAATTAGTTGTAGATTGGTAGAGGTTTGATCCTTAATAGTTTGCAGAATGTTGTGTGCATCCCAGAGTGTTCTGGCTTTCACACTCACATTCTGGGAGCATGGGAGAGGTCGTGCCTTGTCTTATTGTTTTATGGTAGGATAAACGTGTTTTAGTCTAAGTGCCTTTTGTTTAGATGAACTGCTGGACTTCCAGGCCAGCAGGTTTAGGGAAGTCGTTTATGGGGTCACACTCTGACCCCACACATACACACACACACACACACACACACACACACACAAGGTATTCTTTGTTCACATGTATACCTATGTAAGATGTCATATGTTAATGACCCTATGCATATTCATGTAACCACAATAAAATGAGTGCTATGGGGAACCTGGCCGAGAGTCCGACGGAGGCCAAGTGGGCGGAACGACATCTGGCTCCGGTCCGGTCTCCCTCATGCATGAGTACGAACTTTGCCTACTTGGTGTTCAATGCTTTTGCTGTGTAATTACATTGTCTTCAACGGTCCAGCGAATAGGTTTAAGCTACAAACCTATCACAGTACGTCCACGCTTTAAACGCTGCATGGCCGTACTTTCTCCAACACTCCATATTATCCATTTTCGATCTACACACATCTGTTGTTGCCACGGACGTCGTACGTGCTTACGTCGTTGTCATGAGGCACTCTCACAAACAAAATCATGACGGTTTAGTAACGCAGTAACGCAGCGTGCTTACGGGAAAGTAACAGGAATCTAATGACTTTTTTTGCAATAGTATTCCCTTACATTGTTACTTGAAAAAAGTAATCAGCTTACAGTAACATGTGACTAATGCGTTACTGCCCATCTGCTGACCAAAAAGAACACAAAGGCGCATCTCAAAAAACATCTTCATGATTCCCAAGACTTCTGGGAAATATTCTGTGGACTGACGAGACAAAAGCTGAACTTGTTGGAAGGCTTGATTCCTGTTACATCTGGAGTAAAACTAACTAACTAAACAAATTAACGTACGTTCCATAATTGATGGAAACATGAATTCTGTTCTCTACCAGGAAATCCATGTCTAATTCATGCCTTGAAGCTCAAGAGCAGTTGGGTTATTGCAGCAGGACAATAATCCAAACACACCATCAGTCGACCTCTGAATGGTCTAAAAAAAACAACAACAACAACAACAAAAAACGAAGGTTCAGTGTGGACTTAAATCTGTTTGAGATGCTTTGGTATGACCTTAAACAGCCTGTTCATGATGAAAAATCCTCCAATGTGTCTGAATTAAAGTAATTCTGCAGAATAGAGTGGGCCAAAATTCCTCCACAGTGATGTGAAAGACTCACTGCCAGTTATCACAAACGCTTGATTACAGTTCTTGCTGCCAAGGGTGGCACAACCAGTTATTAGGTTTAGGGGGCAATTATTTTTTCCACACAAGGCCAGGTAGGGTTGGATAGTTTTTCTTCCTTAATAAATGAAATCATCATTTAAAAACTGAATTTTGTGTTTACTCAGGTTGTTTTTGTGTAATATTAAAATTTGATTGATGATCTGAAACATGCATGTTTCAGAAATAATCCCCGTAACTCTGACTTTCATTTTTCACTTGCAGAAACACAAAGAGAAGAAGAGAGGTTTCTAATTCAACGTAAGTTATGCAAAATTTTAAAAAAGAGTTTTAAAATCTGCCCGACATCAAAGAGGTCAAATTCCAAGTAATGTCTCGCTTGTCGGTACAAATCACAGCACCTTTCTCCAAGTGCTGGAGCTTTAATCCTCTGCTCGTCAAATTAAAAAGTGGCGGTGTGAAAAACTAAAAAAGTTAAGTGAAAACGTGAAAATGAATTTATATTTTTGAGATACAGGGTCATAGCTATAGCACCTAATCTGGATTTCTGGCAGTCCAGCGGGAGCAGTAATCTGTCTCAAGAGAATTAACAACTAAGTGGGCACGACAAGGGTTCTTTTTTCTTAGATATCTTGAAATTACAGTTACTTTTCTTTTGTCATTTTAATGTTCAGGTGAACTGAGGTCCATTATTGGCTTTGTGCTGGGAGAACTATCGCATGATAAGAGGGAGGAAGCCACTTCTGACTCCTGTGGCCCTCAAATGACACAAAAATTACAGTCATTCAAACCAATGGAGCTAAAGCTGTAATTGTGAAAATGTCACACACAGATATGGGGCCATCTTGCTTTC
The DNA here is from genome assembly GCF_036321145.2 of Pelmatolapia mariae. Lineage (NCBI taxonomy): Eukaryota > Metazoa > Chordata > Actinopteri > Cichliformes > Cichlidae > Pelmatolapia > Pelmatolapia mariae. The sequence goes on from NC_086229.1 coordinate 78,180,488, forward strand.
CTCCTTCCCCTTCGTTGTTGTGTATTGGGAGGAATACCGGGACCACTTTACAAACATTACAGCTGTGGGCTGCAAGATAATTAAAGGGAAAAAAACATGCTGATTACTGTAGAGAAAAGAAAAGGGAAGTTTTAAATGTTTTAAAGGGTTTTAAGGAGATTATGGAGTAAAGAAGGAAGCCATTTCTAATCTCTCCAACCAAAGCCATCCTCGGCCTGGCTGTAAATGCAAGCATCGATTTTTCAAGTGGCACTTCGAATTTAAAAGGCATGACAATGTCTCGCACCTCATTATATCACTGATTTACTCACTCCCTAAGTCGAACTATACTATCCACTTGCTGGGTGTCTTCTTGTCATTCTTCCTTGAAGACAAAACAGATGAGGTCAGAGCCTTCACCTGGAGGGCCCCGAGTCCTCTGAGACAATCGTCTCATGGTTTTCGAGTGAAAACCCAAGAGCCATTTGTCCTGCCAAGCTTCTTATTCATACTTCAGCTTCTGCCTAGGCTACACAGTCGTTCAGTTTCCTTCCCTAAATGCCTGCATGTATCTGTGTGATGTCAGTTCGGCCGCATTAAAAGTCCATCCAGTGAGGAAGTCCTGGTAGATAACAGTAACCCTCAATGCCAGTCGATACCAGCTGATACCACTCCTATGAATAAACTAGGAGGAGAATGACCGGACTGCTTTGAGCTGATAGGAAGGAAACAACAACTCGGATAAACACTTGTTGCAACCAAGGTATGCAGAAGGGCATCTCTGAAGACACTGGACCAGAAGCAGCAGAAGACCACACACTCTTGTCAGCTAAGAACACAGCCATACCACCAAACGGATTAGTGCGTACAGAAGTAACAATCTTCTTTAGACTACAGCCATGCTGGCTGACACTGCTTAAAGCTTTTTATGATGAACTGACATGGAAACTGGCATCAACACCCCAGTCAGTTTGGTGATTTCTCTTTCCCCCAATACTTTAGTAACTACATTCCATTAGATTCAGTTGTACGTTATACTTTAGTGCTAATTAACAAAGGTCAGCATGCTCATATAAAAGGTTTTTGTGAAATCTACTCCTGTGCCTCAGGAGCTTTATTTAGCTGCTTCTCTTTATAAAGGTTTGCTCGACTTTGCAGAGATGGAAGCAGCACCCACCCGTGCAGGATAAAAATTAATTCTCACATTCTTGAGTTTGTTGATTAATTCCACTCCAGAGGAATCTATAGACTGAATGTTGATGGTTTTTATAATAATGCAACATTATCCCTGAAACAGTTGCTGTTTAGAAAAAAACAGGATGAATGATGACCGGTGCATTTAATAGAGTTCTGCCCTTTTTGTAACAACCCAGAGTTGAAAAGCAGTTTTTACCATTTTCAGATAGCCTATCGAAAAAAAAAAAATGCAACTGAAGTACTGCTTTTTACATGATGGCTTATGTAAAGCTGAGCCACACATCACTATAAATACACCCCATGCATACATAACCACAAGGGTGGCATTTATCTGTGGGTGGGAAATCTCATCTTTACCAACTTTTTCCATATTTCTAGAAGTGGAGTGCAAGTGGAAGGCGATTCTGCATAACAAAGATCAATATTATGGACATTTCAGTTTACTGCTTTAAACTTTTCACCTTCGTATCAGGCACAGACCGACTTCAATTGCTCTTTAGCTTTTGCTCCACGGCCTCAGCAGACACAGTCTGGCAGTGGCCTTTACAGCAAAGCCAGCGAGTGATCATAAACGATCAAACCGAGTCAGTAAAACGAGATGGTTAATGTAACATTAAATGACTTTAAGCAAAGTTTAACTTTGCTAAAATTTCAAATCAGCCCTAAAATAAACATACCTATTATCTCCACAGAGAAATGTTCTCCACGCTGACTTGTAATTACACTAAATAATTGCTCTTAATGAAAAAACTAATAACTTTCCTATTTTAAGACCTCCGAATTCACATCCAAAATCAAAACGTCATCCCAATTTTCACCTCCGACAGCTTTCTAATAGCACTTGCTTTCCACTGAGTAACTCTTTTGCCCCAGAGCAGCCGACGTTGTTGTGAAACCCTACGGACAAGGCTGAGGGAGGAAGGCAGGGGCAGAAAGGAGCGCTCATAAACAACTTATTTCAGATTTCAACAACAGCAGCGGCATGTGATTTCATCTTTTTTTTTCCTCCGCAGTTATCTGAACCAAATGTTTTTCTCGGCTGAGGCATCCAGGCATAAAGTACCTGCTGTAAAGGTTAACAGGAACAAAGCCCTTTTTCCTCACCCGCCTGCTCCTGCCTCTCCCTTCATTTCTGCCAGAAAAACAGGAAACCTGTTCAAACGAATCCCACATTTGAGAGTCCCTGACGCACGCAGGCAAATCAATGCACACACACACACACACACACTCTGAACACCCATTTGTGATTTCCATTCGGGTTCTGCGGGTCGACCTACTGTCGTGTCCTTCTTGTCGTTCCAGCGTGTGATGAAGCTATTCTCTCGCTCCATCTGTTGCACCTGGTCTTCACTGACCTGTTGGAAACATCACAAAACACACAAACACATGTCAATTCAGACTGAGCCAGAGAAAAGTTTCTAATCAGGTAAACCGCACTTGAGAAACATCATCTTGCTTGATAGAATCCTGCAGCCATTTTTGATGGTCATATTAATTTCAGCACTTAAATGCGATACGTGGAAGAGCAGATTAAACCTGGGAAAGAGTGAGCTGCTCAGCTAACACTTCTAAAACCTCATTTTGAAAGAGAAAGTTGGCTGCGATGAGTGCTCGACACAGAATACTCTCTTCTTTCATAAAGCTCTGTGTGGGAAATTACTTTTTTTTCTCCAATCCAACTTTTTTTTAAACATCATTATCATTTTCAGAGAACAATTTCCTTTGTTGGAGTTATACGAGTGGCAGCGAAGATTGGGGTTGAAAAAAAAAAAATCCAAACAAACTCGGAAACTCATCGCGTGTATGTGTGTGTGTTTAGGCCTGATAATGGGCCCCGTCGACGGAAGCCACCACAGAACTGGTGCTTTAATTGGCGAAGCGTCTCGCTCGTTTTATGGTCACACTGAGCGTATTCGGCGCTATTGGGCTCATGATTGGTTGGGCTTAATGGCTATTTGTCATGCGAATGATGGCGTCTCCAACCGATTTGGAGTGAATGAACCTCCTTTTACGTTAGAAAAAGAGGGATCCGGGCGTTCCGAAGGGAATTAACAGTCAGTCGGTGCTGCGTATCCCATAAGCCAGGCAGCTCTCCAAGGGTAACATTGATCCTGAGCTCCCCCCCTCTTTCCCATCCACACATCAGCAAAGTCAAGCCTGTTGTGGAGATTTGGCAACAACACTTCAGCTCCCCAGATGGTTGTAAGTAAGAGAGTGTAAATAAAGTCATGCCTGCAGCTTGGTTTAGATATGCACTATGGTAATATCCGGATACTTTGTTTTGTTTTTTTTACTCAGCCATTGATTGTCTACACATTCACTACAGCTTCTATCCTGTGTTACAGGATGAATGATAAACACGTCTGACACTGACTGTGTGAAACATGACAGCGTTCACAGGATAAGATCTATATTTTTCCGACTCTTCACCCAGTTTTCAAATGAAGGCCAGATTTTTATCCTTAAAAAAAAAACAAAAAACAGAAAACACCACACTGCCTTCACAGTGTGGAGAATTCCCAAGATATAGGAATATCATGGGAATACACCCAGTTGGCAACCAGTAGAGTGAAGTGCCTTACTGCAAAGAGAGGCGCCACACATGAGTTACACTCAAGTGTGACTCTAATTAATTGCATTATGTTGTCAATCTGTCTGCATTTATAAATTAGATGATAATTACTTGCAAACCTTGGCCAATCTGTCTGAGAGTGATTGCTGTCGGTCCGAGTTGGACAACGGTTACCCGGAGCATGTTGGTCCAACTAGGCAACCTGGGTAATTACCCTCCAATCAAAAGTGTGTCATGGTAACTAGTGTGTAAAGACATTCAATGCAATCACATGGAAACCACTGATATTTCTTAGTCGCAAGGAGGTTGCGGACAAGTTTTAACTTGAGAGACTGATTCATGTAAGATGCATTATATGAAATGTAGGCTCCCGTGGGTTTGAAGCTCAGCTCAAAGCAAAGCAGGTCTAAAAAGTGAGGATGTCTTTGCTTCTTCTACAGTTCAAAGTCCTCTGCAATGTTTAAAAGTACAAACGATAAATTCTCTATATATTAAACCACAAATACAAAGCTATTTATGTCATTTATTACCAGTGTCTGACTATTATTAATCTGCTAGGGTACCTTGTTGTTCATTTCAGGTATAAGAGGATCGTATGGAGGCATCTGCATTTCTTTATATTGTTTATCAAGCAAAAGGCCAGATTATAATCACATGAGCCAGGCATGAGGAACAAAAGATAAACAGCACATTAACTTTAATCACAGTTAAAAGTCGTTTAACCCAACAACAGAAAACAAGAAACAAAAGAAAAAAAATAGCCGTTTAGTCCTAAAGATAGCATCAGATATATTGGTGATAACAGAAAGACTCCACACATATAGAAGAGAGCTTTACAAGGCTGGGCTTGTTTTTTTACTTCAACCAAAGATGTCCTGAACCACAGATTCCACTGTTACTTTTTCGTTCTAGGTGACCTGTTTTTCCTTTATTAATATAATCTGTGTTTTCTGGAGATCTGTGCCGCCTGTCTGTGCAGCGTACATTTGGCAATAACACAACGCGGCAATAACCTGAGTTGAATATTACTGAATGTACCAACCGTCTTGTTTTTGTTTTTTGGTTGTCTTCTTTTTTTTTTATAACTTATGCAATGTGTGTTTATGCGATAAAAACTGGATGTTATCTAAGGTACAGGAGGAAGATCCATGTCAAGCAGCTGAGCTCAGTCCAATCGGTTTTTTGTGCTTATCAACGCAAAAGAAAAAAAACCCACAAGAACATTTCAGACTTACACTGAAGAGCGTAATGTAGTTGCTGATTAGGTCATGGACCACACTAATTTCCTGTGTGGTTTGTCCTCGAGTCTGGAACAGGCAGGAGGAGAAAACGGAAGCCAGTTTTTCACTTGGCATGCGGTTCAGGTGGGAGCATTGCTGGATCCTGAATAACAGAGAGAAACATGCTTAGAAAATCCCTTAATGTACCCGTAGGTCGACACGAGTGGCTCATATCTTTTGCTGAATCGCTCTCGTGGCCTCTAAAGCCCACTCATACTGCTCGCTGTGGCACAAGCACACAGAGAGCTGAATGAAACATCAGGCCTCGCTCCAAATTAAGCATCAAGTCAATTAAGTCTTCTCTAAACAATCTATATCAAAAGGAGCTAAATCTATCCACTGCAGGTTTCTGAGGGGAATCAAGTGAATGATACACGAAGACAGCAGTGTGCTTGTATTTAAAAAACAACACAAGAGGCGGAAAAAGGGATTTTTTTTGTAGCTGCAGCACGGTATCAAAGTTGTGCGAGCTTTTTCTTTGGCTCTGTATCTTCTGTGTTGTTTGTCTCTGCATTTCCACTCCAGGTAAAACAAACAGTAAATCAGTAGTTTCAGTCCGCAACGTGCGAGCCGGCTGTAATTTATTACTAGAAATCTCCACAGTTCAAATTATCCAGAGGTGAAGAAGTAGAGAACTCAGCGGCGTAACTGACTGAGGGAAAAATATACGATTTTCATGAAAAGAAACAAAAAGCAGCACACAGCCAGAAATAGCACCGCTCGTTTTGTAGACCTCAGCTATGTGTTTGCTAATTGCCTGAGTCTTTAATAATGAGCCACACAATCTGTCTCAGTTGAAAAATGCCAGCGCTCGCTAGAAACAATATGGAATTGATTCATCGCTTTCAACCGAAGGACACTGTTACTTCAGTGACTCACAAAAACAATCTTTTCCTGCTCAGCTTGTTTTGTTTTTCCCCCACAACTTTTCAGTGCATTCACTGTTCAGCAAACAGACTTAATTTGAAAGAATATTTAACAGTACTGGTCAGATGGAGGGGAAAAAAGCAAACAAAAAGAAAAAACAGGGGTCATTAGGAGAATAGAGGAAACAATGCTGCTAATCAGCAGGCGACAAGTAGCAACCAGAGGGCCGCTCGGGCCTCATGACCTTTGAACCTCTATGCTCGTTTTGTCTGTGATGCAGAGCGGCCTCTGGAGAGCCACACTTGTTTCATCAGCAACAAGGTCAGATAAGAACATTAGGACAACTTACGAAAGCATAATATTGCAAAGTAGCTATCAAAGAATGGGTTTTTAATCCCAATTAGTGCCAACAAGTTGCTGCAAAAGTGGTTGAACTAATTAGGCTGGTTTTGAACTTTGCTGCAGTAAGTAAGAGAAAAACTTGTGCATCACGAAGATGCTGTGTCATCCAGATGTGACCCTGGTTCTCCTGTGACTTTACACTGCGTGAAGATGTTTCCGTGTCATATCCATCTGCTAGCAGACAACCAAAAGATGCCTAACTGCTACATTGTGCTTGGATATGCTGCCGGCCGCAGGAGACAGAAGTTGATACAAGCGATAAAAAGTGAAACAACGGATGGCAAAACTTTAGTTGTCTGGCACTCAACTTTGCCTGTGTGTGCCGTGGGCATTTTTGTTACTGATAACTCAAGGATCCAAATGTCATGTTTGTCTAAGTTCGGGACATTCTGCTTGGACTCCCTTGGCCCAGAAAAAAAGCATCCTGACTGTTAACTAGTTATGATAAGTAAGCATGTTGCAAAACCTCTGCACTCTACATCAATCACAATAATTCAATTCAGTCATAGCGCTGAATGAAGCTTCCCACCCTCAAAACACAGAGTGCTAACTCTTTCATGAGCAAATCGCAATGTGTATATAAAAATCATAAAAACCAGCTTTATTTAATCATTTTATTCCTAACAGTTACTATATCTGTGTAAGCTGAAGCTACAGCATTTGGACTGCACTTTGCAAAATATGTAAAATACATATAATCCTCATAGCTTTTATACATATAAAAGCTATGAGTAATGTTTTTATGCCAAATCTCAGCACTGACTAGCAAGATTAGCTTGCTAACAAATAGGTTGCTTTAGCTTTTAGCTGCTAACTAGCTGTGTGGTGCTAAAATAATGCTCTGAAACAGCTAGATGTGCTACTTTTAAACGACTAAAGCTATCTTCTTAGCTTTCAGCACTGTTTTCCCTTCCACTGAACATAATTTTTAGAGTATGAAGGTTTGTTCCAGCATAAATATTTAAATAAACTTATATTATAGCAGAAAAAATGTATACCTCCCTGTGAAGTCTAAGCACAGGTAGGATAAATTTGGTTAGCTAATGCAGCTAATTAGCTTATGAGCGTAGCTGTTTTCCATGTATAAAAACAGCTACAACAAACTAGAGAGAAATAAAGAATCTGGCAAATGTTAGGATTTTCAACAGGTTTATCTGGTAGGCTGATATCCTTCCACTTATTTATGGTTATTAAAAAATAGTCCCCGGTCTCTCTCTCTCTCTGTCTGTGTCTCACCCACTCTGTCTGCACTGTGTAGGTGCAGCAGTTTCCACTGCTCCATCTGTGGCACATAATTAGTGTGGATAGCAAGCGAACATAAATAGAAGATGCATTTTAGAGTACAGGGTTAGTTCTTCAGTGGTTAGAAACCAGCTCTATCATCTTATTTACTGTGTTGTGTTATTTTTATTAATGCAATGTTGTTTAAGTCGTCTTTGCGCCTCGGGTTTCAAGTTTTTAAAAACCCTCAAAGTTTCCCTCCCAGAATGTAAAAGTTGACCTTTGTAATAAAACAGCTTCACTAACACAAATGCTAAACATGTCATAGCTCAATGCCTGTGATCTCGTGCGTTTTTACCTGTAAAGATGTTGCAGCAGGGCTTCAAGGGTTGACCTGTTTATCTTTGGCAAGCTCTCTATGAAAGCGGAGTACTTCTTCACTCTCTGCCTTTCGTTCTTCTCATCTACCGAACCAAACAGAGAAGAAATATAATAAAATGAATAAACACAAGTACAAAAGCTTATGTTCAAACACATGCCACAAAAGGGTTTTTACAGTATGTTTAAAATCACTCTGCAAATTCACACAGTTTAGCATGGTGGACTTGTGTATTTCTCTCTTTCCTACAACTGCAGACTTTATAGTGTTTGACATCCCACATGCCAGAAAGCTCACACACCCAGAGCTGACACCCAGTATGGATAGAGCTCCTTGGTCAGTAGTGCATCCTCTGCCTGAGACAAGAAGCTCTTCAGCGTGTCAGTCACATCCTCAAGTTGGTGCTCCTTCTCCCTCAGCTTCACATTACGGGCATCGTGGGTGAACTCCTCCAGGAGGTGAGACACTCGACCAGGATTCCCAGACCTCTGGTAGACTCCCTCCTGGCACAAACCTGGGTACAGTGTCAGAAGGCAGCTGATTAATAAGAAATCGCCAGCTTCCTTCTGCACATGTTCTGTCCACATGACAAATAGCTCTGACGTGTAGCATCTCCAAGAGAAAATGACAGCATGTAGATTTTCTATATGACTGGATGCATTTATAGAAAAGTAAGCAGCCTTATGGACAGTGTGACTTGTGGGATTTAACAACGTTGCATAAGCACATTTGAATCTAAATTGCAGGTGGAATAAAATTGTCAGTGCAAGGTATATTAACCTTCTGTGCCATTTCACAGTCTCACTCAGAGTTAACTTTTATTCCAATCCCTCATTATACAGCACACTACTTACCGTGACACTGTAAAAGTCCACAGTTACCATACATTAACCAAGCCAGGACTCTGTATGATGCAGTTTCTAACTTTGTATGGAGCGTTCCTCTGATTAACAGCAGAGTGCAGTTGTGCTACATTTATTTTCCACACTTCTAAAACTGTTTTTTTAAAAGGAAAGAGATAGGATAATGGCAGCACATTGCCAGACAACATTAGAAAGCATGAAATTCTCATCGCAACACAGTGCACTGGATGAATCAGCTGCTCAAGGGGAAATCATAATAATAGTAATGCAGAACTTTCTTTTTTCAAATTAAAGAAAAACAACAAACTCTTTTAGCTGAGAGATACAATGTAGCTCACCATACTGAGTGACAAAAGCAATGCAGCTGTCGACTATAATAGGAACACCGTTTTTAGTCAGCTGTTGGTCGCCGAGCGCATTGCCGTCTGTGCCAGCAGCCAGTTTGATAGCAGAGTGCCACACGGTGAAGTCCATCTTGTTGAAGCCATGAATGTAAACTGTTCTATTTATATATATGTGAAAAAAGAGAAACAGAAACACAGTAATTACTGGTGAAGAATGCCATCCTGTGATTTGCCCGTACAACACGGCGCTTCCTATTCGATGACCTTAAGTTCATATATTTAGAAACGCGCTGCTAAGTCATTAAATTAACAACTGACATGATTAAAGGAATCCAAAGAGCTTCTACAGAACACACATCTATAAACAACTGCTGGTTTCCCAGTAGGTTTGATCAAAAAAAAAAAGAAAGAAAGAAAAAAAACCATACAAACAAACAGCAATTAAAGACAAAGTTTTGTTGCACGACGCTAAAAGCGAGACTAAACTGGTTGGCTTGTGTGAGGGCTGCGATGCTACGTGCCATCTCACACCTTCTCTCTAACTGAGGCGAGGTTTTAATTACCTTGGATGGTTACAGTAGGTAAGGTGCATGTGGACTAACAAGACAAAAGGCTGAGTCGAAGCTAACAGGACCGCATTGTTGCTGTATTGCTAATACAGTTCCAATTAGCACAGGCTTTTTTCCTCTCTCTCTCCCCCCCTTAGAGACATACCTTCCACACTCCACCATCAGCAGGACTTGGATCTTGTCTTCACCCTCAGTATGTGTGGAGACAGCTGGAGTGGGGTTAAAAAAAAAAAAGGGCAACAAGGTTTAGAAAATGCAGGCATACATTCAAATGAGCAACATCTTTAGAATTATTTGATCTCACTCCAAAGCCTGAGAAAACTTTCGCCACGGAACTTGGGAGGTGATGCATTCATTCATCGGCTCTTAAGTATACATTTGCTATTTAAATCAGTTAAATAACACCCTGCTAAAATATGTCTAGACATATCTGACTGGGCTTTTCAAAGGTGTAGGTATACACTGGGAAAATGAGATAAGTGAGAAAACAGTGCAGTGATGGAAAATGCCAAATGCATTGGAGTTAATAGCGTTTCCTTGTTGTAATGGGAAACATGATTTCAGGCTGTGTGCGAGCGTCTGACGGCCGAGTTAAACAAGCGAGGGAAGTGGGGCGTAAACACTGGTTTCATTTGTCATCAAGGTTTACATAAATTTGGTTGAAATGCAACTAAACAAGATTGCACTGTGCGCAGTATTTAAGACATCAAATAAAAGACAGAAAGGAAAGGAAAACAGATACAAGGTTACTGGCATTCCTCTTTTGCAGAATCAATCTTTTGAAATCGGAATAAGAGTGTAAGATCCACAGAAACTGGGCTCAGGGACTCGAGCGCTCTGCCATAATCTCTTCTGGGGCTTCAAACAGCTGCTTGGATCATGGCAACAATCACACGCAGCAGAGAAAGTACAAAAAAAGATATGAGGCTCTGCACAAATCTCCTAGCAACAACATCTGGCACTTTCATCACACTCGAGCACTGGTTGTGCTCACATAATAGACAGAAAGATACAAAATCGAAAAAAGAAGCAGGACTTCACCTTAATGAACTGTTGAATTTTGGAGATTGGTCTGTACCTCAGTAGAAACACTTGCTATACAATTACATGCTCGGTTACAGAAGATTAAAAATTAGGGGGAAATGAGCGTTTTCGCTTTGTTTCTCCTCACAGAGACAAATCCTGTGTAGAAATCTAGTAAGTAACAGTAAAAATAGCAGCGCTGGCCCCAAACAGCCAATCAGATGTTCGACATTTTGTGTATAGTTGAATTTCACAGTTTCTATAGTGTGGTGGCGGGCGTATCTACTCATTACTAAAGTACAGATAGATATAAGAGTGTATTTGGTTTCTTCTTGGCTGACTGCATCCATAATATGGATACATCTTTCTAAAAAAGCTATCCTGTACGTGTGCTATAGCTTGTAACAGCAGTGATGTGGCACTCAAAGTGTCCTGCATAGAAATATATAGGAGAATCCATAGTTTACCAACTCATTAAAATATTATTTACTTAAAACCACAGTTACTAAGGCCTAGACACCAGCCGGTGACCACCAAGAAAAATATGATCACTAAACATATACATTGCCCAACCAATTGGTGGGTGGTTAGTGGGTGTCGCCATGGAAGATGCTAGCTTATCTGTAAAATAAAGTTTAATGCAAACTGGAAACGGATAATGTTCGACACAAGAAAAACGTATTGCTCCAACTAAAACATTTGAAAAAGTGCAACTTTCTCTATGGTAAATGGAAAATGGAGTGGTTCTTATATAGCGCTTTTCTACTCTGAGCACTCAAAGCGCTTTACACACCTTGCCTATGAAGGTAAATGTTCTCCGTTTCCTGTTTGCATTGTATTTTTCACTACCAGTTGGCAAGTAATTTGCGAGTGTTTGCAGACAAGCTGAGATCTTCCATGCAAACTATTGGTGACCGCGGCAACCTACTGAGGACCAAAAAAAATCATAAGGTTTTCAGTACAGCACTGTGCACTTCTGTGTGACCAGTTTCATGCCAGCGACTGCAAGCAATCAGTCGCTAACTGGTCAGGAAATATACATGTTTACCAAGCAACCAGTCTCTAGGCCTGTGTTAAAAAGGCAGCAACCTCCAGCAATGACTCATTTTTCCCTAACTACCGGTTGTTGCCAGATGGTCCCCAACAAGACTCTAGTTCTCTGTGATTGAGGACTGAGGTACATGATTTGAGCCTGACCAATTTATCAGCAGGCTGCTGTTATTGCTATTACTTTCTATTGGCCAATTTGAAAGTGAAAGTTTTAAAAGTAAAGAGCTTCTGTTATGTGTTGATATTGCATAGTTTGCCCACCGGAGGGCACTTTGTAACACATGTTTTTGGAACACCACAAACACGGTAAGCAGCAAAATCAGGCAAAGCATACACAAATATACACAAGTATATAAATAACACATAAGTTTTATGAAAATCCATAGACACTTTGGAGTATTGGATTTTTAATTAATCAAAAATCAGTCATTGCATTTATTTAGGACTCTGGTAGAATAAGCTAAGGGTGATGGACTGGATGGCACACAATGTAAGTTAATGCTGTGTACGCAGAGGAGGAACATCATTTGGAAGATAAACACTTTCAAACTGTGTTTTGTGGGAAGATTTTTGCATCCCGGTGACCTCTGAAATTAAAGTTATGGCTCTCGTCTCATTGATTTAGGCAGGAGCTCGGTCCTAAAATAACTGTTCGATGGCAATAAGTTGGCTGCTGACTGGAAAGACGTGCTTCTACAAGGACTCTGCTGCTGGTTACTTTAACTCAACTTCAGAGTGTCCTTCACACTTTGTTTCTCCAGGATTAAACAAACAAGATATAATCCATAAATTGGAAAGCTATAGAAGTCGAGTTATATTGATTTTCTACCTTTTTCTACCCTTTGCTTTCAGTCATGCTAAAACGAACCCCACTATTAATCTGGTTCAGTCAGACACTCGGTACCCTGAGGGGAAAAAACTAAGAATTCCTATGTGTGTGCTCTTTGTGTGAAATATCCATAACTGTCATTACTTTAGAGTGACAAGAAAAAAACTTTTCAATTTCCTCTACTGAATATTTAACAGACTGATCAATAATCTGTGCAGACACAATTCAATTTGTTGGCACAAGCGAGATAGACGACTGGTAAAAGCATTACACATCACAGTGTTATTTTGGCTAGCAAATCCTTTGTACTCGTATAGGCCTTTGTATGTTCAGCTAAACAGCAAAAACTATTAATCCCCAAAAGTCTCTCTTAACAAGTAATTTGCTTTTTATTTTCTTTGGCAGATTTTCAAGGGCGCAGTGTTTCATTCTGATCCAAGCAACAAAAGGGGAAAGCAAAGAACTTCAGAGATTGATATTGACTTGAGAGAGGTTTATTAACAGTGTTATCAGGTAAATGCAAAACACTTGTCATAGCCGTTTGAACAAACACACAGCAATCCTCTTTTATCCATCTTACAGCTCAGTTGGAAATTTTTTATTACTTAATATGTTTGTGTGATAAGGAACTAATTCTGCGGCCTTGTTCTCTCTTTAATTTGTGCTGAGCTTCCTGGAGGAAATTTTCATTAAGTTTTTGTTCACAAAATGTGAGCAATTTTAAATCCACATTTCCATTAGCGCATTTTGATTCCCCTTTTTATTTTTACAAGTATTATGTGATAAGCTCACAATATGACCGTCCCACCTCTGCAGGGCTTCGGGTCTGATTACACACGGTGGTGTCTTAGGAACTGAGCTGTCAGTAAATACAACTGGAAAGAAAGAAAGTGGATTGTTTTTATTTTTTTTCACTGTGCTTGCAACTCCTGCTGGTTGTCTATGGCATGGAAAGATACTGTAAATAAAAGTCTGTTTGTCAGACTATTTATATGTTTTAGAAAAATGACTCATCTCAGTCATAGCGTAGCTATCGTGAATCAGACTGTAGGATAGATAACACTGCATGCTTATTGGCTAATGACTTGCGATTGACAAGTTGGTAGCCATTGAGCCCGACTTATCTTCTTTCTGACTCAAATACTGACCAACACTTAAAAATTAACTTCATGTTTTATTTAATAAGAACTTTAAATGATTCAAGTCATCAGGATCGTGTTTACTGAGCTCACTAAGTGAGAGAGTAGAGGGCCCTTTTCCCATATACTCCTATGCAGCCAAAAGTCTTTGCAACTAGAGTTGTCGCCCCCTGCTGACCATTAAAAATAATGCAGGTTTAAGGGACTTCCACAAGCTATATTCATCTTTTTTACTGTCTCTGTCTCAATCACTGTTATAGCATACAGATATTCATTTTGAAAAATATGGAACTATTTACAGTAAAGACAATAAAGCGGGTATTATTTGGGGTGTGGTTACTTTGTGATCGGCAGGTACCTACTGTGTGACTGTGCAATATGTTTGATTTCTGTGTTTGGTTTAGCTATCACACGTGATGGCCAGTTTCAAATGTCTTCGGTCGATTTAGAGGTCACTTTTACCGGCTACTAAAAAAAGGTTCACAATTTTATGACGCTTATCACACTGGCAAAAAAGCAGGTTTGCAATATCCCTGCAAGTAGGAAAATCAGTGGTCAACAAGCGATTGCACTCATTTGTGGTAGTTGACAGTTGGACAGGTTACTTGGTGGGAGGCAACCTGTCTCCAACCAGTCACAGCCTGACTCAAATTGACTGCAATCATTTTCAGACAGATTAGCAAAGGTTTGATAATATTTGAAGTCTAATTTATAAGCACAGATAGATTTGCCAACACGTTGACAGCAACTTAGTCAGACTACACCGAGAAGTGCAACTCGTCTGCAATTGGTCTCTTTGAAATAGCAGACCTGACTAACTTGTTTGCCAAGTGGTCGTAATCTGGTTATATTCCTATAAAAACAAGACTGTGTCATGATGTTTTGGCACCATTTGTATCTTGTTATCTATAAGCACCCTATAAGCAATCTTGTGTATATGTTATTAGCACCACCTGTCATACAAATCGAGCTCTAAAGTGCTACAAGAGGTTAAAGAAAGTCCAGTGGGGACCTTCATCAATGTATCTGGAAAAGTGGACTTACATGGTATTCCTCATTTTCCATAACAGCAGCTTCAAACTTACTGATACTGTTCAGAAAAATCAAATGACTTCTAACATATTAATGTAACGTTGTAGCACGTCATTAAGAGAAAAATTCTAATCTAATCCGAATTGGCTATTTCTAACGTTAGCGTCCATTTAAACATGAATTACCAGCGACTTTTAAACATGTGTTAGCTGTGACCGGCGATTGTTACATATCTTAAAAATGAGTTTTTTAAAAATCTAATTTTGCCTTTAAACGAACCTCATTGTGGACACATTTTAAATGTGACTGCCAAATATGCTGGACAGCAGTCTCGTGCTGATGCCTACCTCAAATTTTAGATGATTGAGCAGAGAAGTGGGATTAACTTCTTTTTTTTCTATTTAGGCCAATGCCGAAAGAGAAATCCACTGAGAAAAATCGCACTGAATGAGTTTAAACTTAATGTGCTTATCTTGTTTGAAAACCTTTCATTTCACAAAGTTCTGGGTGGGAAGGCTGATTTGTGCACCGTGACAGGTTAATGATTATCGAGCTCTATCTGTCATTTTCTCCTCATTTTACTTTGCTTCTTGTTATTTGTGCCGCAGATATCTTGACACAAGACATCACAAAAAGATCAATCTCCTCTCAAGTACACAGCTGAGCCCCCGGGAAGCTGTTTTAAGACATATTGCACTCTCATTCTTTTGGGGATATGATTCTTTTTTGTTGCTGTTAACAAGTTACAAGTGCTTCATAGCCAAGAGAAATGAATACCGAATAACTGGCAAGGATCAATAAATCATTATGTTTAGTCATTGGGCTGAATAGAGAATAAATGACAGTCGAGGCAATTAAGAATAAAACGAATAAAAGACAAAAATTAAAGCTTGTGCTTTATTGTCAGCGGGAAATTTTTTTTAAATGCATTTTAGAGGTGATTGGAATGATTATAACTCTGGCAGCCAGATGCAAAAAAAAGAAAGAAAAAACCCTCAGACATCACAGTTGCAAATAAAACTGATGCAGTCTGAAGTGAACCGTGTTGGAAACATGTTTTTTTTTTTTTTTAATTGAAAAGTGTATTTATTTAATCCCCGAGTGTTACACAGGGGCACCTTTCATGTGGTGGTGTCACTGTAGAGAAAATAACAGTTAATCCCATGTCACAGACTGTGAATCCTAAAGGGATCCTTTCAGTGCTCCAGAACCTACCATCCCCTGACAAAACACAGTCCCTTCTGGCGCTAACGGCTCCCCGGCTGTGACAAATATGGTTTGAGAAAGCCGGGAATAAAAATGAACACCACTGCAGTTCTTTATCCCGCCCCAGGTGAGAAGATGGGGCGGCGCTTTGCGCGATTTGATCCATGTCGAGCTGTAAGTGGATTAAAAAGATCCATTGATTCTCCCCTCCTTCTGTTCGCACATCACACTGGCGCAATCCATTGAAATGTTCCAAAATCTTTATTATCTGCCAAACTATGCGTGAACTTTTGAGCCTTCCACGCTGACTGGCAGCCACTCCGCACCGACTGTCCTTTAAATAACTTGCAGTTTTGCCAGAAATGAGAACATATTGGCAAAATTCGTGTAAGTGGGCTGTGGGAACAGTGCTACTGTGACACCCTCATACTGTGAACATTATGTGGCTTTTTGAAAGCAATGAATTCTTCTTCTTCTTCTAAAAAAAAAAAAAAAGATCATGGTTTCATAAAAGATTTTGTTAGCAGCTCTGGGGAAGCCGAATCCCATCTGAATGACGATCGCCTGTCGATGCATTACGTAATATTGACATTTATTGACCTCACTCTACCGGAGAAGCTTCTTATTCTCTCCTCTGCTCCTCCTCTCCGAGCATGTCTTTTCTTTTTCTTCTTTTTCATATTATGGAAAACTAAGTTAGTCAGATAGAGGAGTGAGATTCAGCTGAAATGTGTAATGGTGTGAGAAGCTGAAATGTCTTTGCATCCTCCGACATCATTAAGTAGTTATAAATGCAAGCAGTAAGAGGGTGTTATGGATTGGTAGTTTTTTGGAAATTACAGAGAGTATATGAAAATAGAGCGAATGCTACAAAGCCACAAATCTCAGCACATTCATCATGAAGTTACAGCAATTGACCACTGACACTATCAAGCATAAACAGATATGGTTGCTTTGGGCTCTGAGATTAAAAAAAAAAATCTGATTTATTGCCTATTAGAGGCCCACCAGAAGCTTTTTAAGGGATTGTTTGTTCATGTAAACTGTGGCAATTCAGGGAAAGCTGAGGTATACAGTTTGTGTTAACTAAGAGAGCAATATAACTTTTACTATTTAGGTTCAAATAAATTTTATGTGTACATAAGTCAGTAATGGGATTTCTATTAAAGGCAGTCAGGATTAAAGTTTGGGGTTTTTATAGTAATTCAAATAAGTCCCACGATCCTTTTTGTAATGAACCCCCCTCAACTTTTCCTCTGCATGAGTTCCAGATTGCTGAGGTCCAGGGAAGATTTTGTCAGTGCCAACTGGGAGCACCTGGACCCTATGTTCCCAAACTGTAAAGATGTCATTGCCACGTCTTTCTGTCTTTCACTCACCTGCCTGTCTGCTAGCATGCTAGCCGTCGTACATGTCCATACCACTGATCCCACCAGTTTCCACATCTAATTAGATTTGCATTTAATGTAGCTAAGTTTTTAAAGTTACTTTGTTGAAATGCAAATAGTGTGCCAAGCCTTTTTGTTACAGCCTTACGAGTTAGGCAGTAACTAACTGGGGGCTCATCCGGGATTCAGACGCGGGACCTCTCATGTTTAAACTGAGAATCATGTCTCTGTATTAATCCTTTAAGCTAAACTTGCAGTCATGTAAAAAAGAAAGTTTTTCAAATGAATCTCTGCAGTCCTGTGAAAGACGTACACCCTATGATTCAATAGTTTGATGAGCCAGCTTTAACGGCAATAACTTAAAGTAATGGTTTTCTGTATGACTTCTTATCAGTATTTCACATCAGTGTGGAGGAATTTTGTCTTACTCTTCTTTATGCTGCTTCAATTTAATGAGGTCCGCAGACATTTTTTATATACAGCTCTGCTAATGTTTTCAGTATTTTAATCAGGCTGAGGTGTGGACATGAACTGGGCTATTGCAACACTTTGATTTTTTCCTTTTTCAGCCATTCTTCTGCAGATCTGCTGTTGTGCTCGGGATCATTGCCCTGTTGCATGACCCAGTTTCAGTCAAGCTTAAGGTGTCAGACAGACAGCCTCACATCTGACTCTCGAATACTTTGGTATACAGAGGAGTTCATGGTCAACTCAAGGACTACAAGGTGCCCACGTCCTGTGTCTTTTCCTCTTAATTCCTATGGAAGCAGTAAGGGCGTATGTGATTTTGCACAGAGCTGCACAGCAGTCCTGTGTATGTGACTTTTCCCCCCACATGATTATACTTGTATAGTGCAAGTATAATCATGAGTTTTTCATATGATTGCTTTACATGGTGTCGTTACTGTTAGGTGGCTGAGTTGGTGAATTTAAATATATGAATTCAAGTATACTATGTGTGCAAAAATCTGAATCTTGAAAGTATAATCACTTGTACTTCTGTGCAGTAAATGTGTCTCAATTCAAAACTGGAGAAAAGACAGTAACCTTGCTATTGATGTAATGCATTTTTTTAATATACTTGGATAAGATGATTCATGGTTACTTGTCAAAAAGGAGAAGTAAAGCCAAGACTTTCAGGAGCCAAACTATGTTATCATGGACAAAAAGTTATTAGAGCAAAGTTTCTTCAACAAGACAGGGAGGGTCTGTCTATTAAATTTAAGTTTGCTGGACTTTGAGACCTGATTATGCACCACTGAACCTACGTTGAGTTACAATATCTAACTTCTTATCTGGCTAATGATACAGACGGCAACTTCACTGAGCTCCCAGCATGAGCACACAGTGAGAGGCAGGGGGGAAAAAAATGCTTACTGAGTTCTTGCAGTTGCTTGAGTTGAAGTACTTCCTCCTCTCCCTCCTCCTCTCCTGAGCTGAAGTGCAGGGAAGAGCCTTCCAGCATAAACCAGCCCATCCTCCAGTAGTACAGGTCGTGACCTTCTTTGTAGTGGAGTCTGCCAATCAGTTCACTCTCTTTCCGCACTAGTCCCTCGACTTTAGGTGGGATGAAGCACTGCGGATCAGATAAGTAAACAAAAAGGAGTCTTATTTATTAGGAATGTCTATAATTAAAAATACTGGCAGCGGCCAGTGCTACCCCTCAGCCTCCTAGTACTTGCATTGTTATTGCAAAATATTACATTGACAAGATTTTCTGAAAACTTGACCACTGACCTCTAACCTTTGGGTCAAGGTCACTGAGATTCAATATTTTCTGAGATTTTTAGCGGATACACCTGTGTTATCAGTTTCAAAATCTTAGGTGACGTCCCTCTCAAGAAAGATACATCCATGATATAAATTTGAAACTTCTATGTTGCTTTGCTCTCGACTTCACAAACTGGGGCGTCCACATCACCCGTTTGGTCGACTGCCCGGCAGAGTGACGACAACAGCCTATTTTATGTTTTTTGTTTTAAATGTGAAACTAATAGCACAGCTGAAGCCTCATTTTCCTTAAACAGACACCCGTAGACACATTCACTGCTACTCTTTAGACACTGTTCTGTAATTTAAGCTGAAACACTCAACTGTGCCTAGGTCTAAAAACGTATTGATTAAAGATGCTGTGTTGCAGTGTCCATGATTGGGTTTCCTGGGAGTTGAGGATAAAACAGGGACAGGTTTGTGTAGTGTTGAATGATTCTGTCAGTATGTGAGGGAAGGGAAAGAGAGACTACATCTCTTAATGAAATAAGCAAAGGTAGGTCGAGGCTCACTGAAGACACAAAGAAAATAATTGTTTACGAGTGTCATTGTGCACTGTATCTGCAAACTGTGTCACCTTTGTTAGCGCCTGGATCCAGTCATGCTGCGTTTCCTGTGTTTCCGCTCCGAAAATCAGCAGTCGCTCCGTCTGCAGGTACAGCTCCACAGTAAACACAGCCCTGCCAGAGATGCACAGCTCACTATCAGATACAAGGAAAGGAAAATGTCCTAACAGAAGCACACAGAAAAACAGAAAACGGCTAACGAAGCATCCAAATCTAGCTTCAGTTTTCACACAACCGATACATACGTTAAATCCAGTCAGATCTGCTGGGCAGCTTTCCTGAAGCAGCTGAGAGTTGAGTGTCTTTCTAAAGGCCACTTCTGTTTTACATTCCTCTACCAGATTTGTTTAAGAGTGGTGAGTTTGTTTATTCAAGTTCGTTAGTATTTAGCCTCTATAATGTTTTATATGTGGGATCTTTGCTGTGCTCTCAGTGCCTCAGACTTGTTGCAGAGACACACTGCCAATGTACAGATACCGGTCATTTCTTTATATTTTGTTAGCTTTTCTATGCATGAATGATTCAAAGGTCAGTTTTAAGTGGCTTAAAATACAAAATAAAAAAAATCATTCCTCTATAAGTGGTTAGGTACAAGGACTGGAGCAAAAATGGGTTAAAAGAAAAAAAGGAGAAAGTTTTCATTAATTTCAATGCATTCATTTAACATTGCCTTGTGGTGCTGTAATTCATTACACCACATATAAAATTTCATGTTCCTGTCAAACAGAAACTGGCACAAATAAATACATTCCTTCAAAGAACCATTACTAATTGCAAACTGCAAAAACCATTAAAGTTGTTTTACTGCTAACTGGAAATGATTATCAAAAATGTTCACTACAGCACAGTTCAAACAGACTTTGGCTCATGTGTGGCATCTGTATTTAGTGTTTTTCCACCATTCTATACTTTTAATGCGAAACACTTTATGAGGCGTTATCCCACCTTACATGTTGACGCAAATGCCATCAGCAATCTGTAAATAAAGCAACAACAAAGAAGCTTTTTCCCCCCTGAATATCACAATCACAAGACTTAATTGGATTTCACCCACCAAGCTCCACTGTCTACATTAAGAGGACAGCTTTTATAAAATTAGGAGCAGTCGGTTGTTTTAACAACATTTAATAACAATAAGATTCTTGTTGTGATGGGCATCACTCTTTGCGTAAATGTGTTGCAGATCAGATCATCGGTGGATATTCACCTGCCTGAAAACATATTTGAGCGTAAAAACTGAAGGTGTGCGTGCACCAAACACGTGAATTGAAAAAAAGGAAAAAGAGAAAAAGAATAGGCAGTATTGCACATACTTTCACACTCATCCATCCCCACACTCGCAGGTAAAACCCTTGCTGCCGGTAACCCGAAGGCAACTATTAATCTTTGTTGGTCTTTCTCTTCCTGTTGTTTCTGCCTCCATCTCCCTCAGTGAAGGTGCACGGGTCAGAGTATCACTCGCTTAATGGTCGGTACATACTGGCGAGCAGTAGTTCCCTTTCTATTGGTGCGCTACAACGAGGGCAGCTCTAAATGCTACAGCGACGGCTGTTTAAGGTGGCGTGTCGCTGGGGTCACGGCAGCGCCAAGCTGCTCGCTTCTAAAGCGTGTCAGGGGAACAGGAGAGACATGGGTGTTTGTGCGCTCTTTGCGTGACCTGGCCCTCCCCCTTTCCCTGCAACCCCCCCGCTGCCTCCGCGCTGGGAGGCTTGCAGGTGCTTGTTAGAAAGGGGGTCCCAGAGGAAGTGCGAGGGAGAGAGCGGCGGGGGCGGGGTTACCTTGATGTGCTGGGGAAAATTCCTTTGTAAGGAAAGGACAAGAGAGAGATGAGAGATGAACGCTGCATCATGAGAGTCCCAGAGGGAGGGAGCGGCTGAGGAGGAAGAGGAGAGAAAGAAACAGGAAGCAAACTAGAAGGAAGGAGAGACAGAAAGGTGTTGAAATAATGATGTGCGCAAGAACATGAGCTATAAGAAGCAAACATGGGTCACTGTTTTGTGTTGTATGTGGCATCAGTTTGAAACGGTTTGTCCCCTATGGACCACCTCACGGATAAACTTTATCTGCACAACAGCAAACTACATGTAGTTATCAAACTTTATGCCTTTAAAAAGTTGACGTGGACACCAGTTTGGTGGGAGAAGTCAGCTTAAGGCAGTAAGATGGTTTCTGCAAAAACCTGCCTTTATTAAACGGTGATCAGAATTCGGTCCTACCTGCCCTGGTACAGGGTGCAGCATTTGTTCTCATGGAGCAGAGATCTCTGCAGGGATATTTCTGTCCTTGCTGTTGTTTAAATTTAAATTTAGTTTGAAAGTTTAGCTGTTGTGTAACTTTCAGGCAGGGGAAAAGAGTCATTAGGTTGGTTATGCACTGTAACAAAGGACAAAAAAATGATACAGATCACAATCACGCTGCAGCAGGCGAGCGACACGCAAGGTAACAAGCACACGACAACAATAGAAACACTAATTTTAGTAAAGATTTTACTTTGAAGTCACTCATTTTCCTCTGTCCTGTAGTCCGATTTATTCATAGACTGCAAGATGACGTGACTTTGAGATTTCTTAAAAGGGGACCTGTTATGGTTACTTCCAACTCTATATTCCTTTTCTTAGTATCTGTGAGAGCAGCTTTGCATGATTCACAGTTCAAAATAATCCTCGTCTGTCTCATACTGGGCGCTGCTACAGCTTAGTTAGTTCATTCAGCGTCATCTACTTTTAGGCCATTGTTTGGCTCTCGCAAACAGAGGTTTGAACAGCAACTGTGTGGCCTTTTTGTCCTCACAGCCTGTGCTGTGTACCTGAAATACCCATATTAGAGATATCTGCACAATCTGACTGTTTCGTTATAGCAGTCTGGACCTGGACCTGCCTCACAGGGATTCCTTGCACATACACCACGCTTAATATTGTAACCATCTATTATTCTAGCAATATATACACATATATACCAGAAAAAAGTAGTTAGCCCTATGCCCTCACAGCAAGAAGGTCCCGGGTTCAAATCCATCGCTCTGGCGTTTGCATGTTCTCCTCGTGTTTGCACTCCTTCCTCTCACAGTACAAACACTTGCACATGGGGTTAGGCTAAATGGTGATTCCTAAATTGCCCGAATGGTTGTCTGTCTCTCTAACCTAGCCCTGTGACAGGCTGGTGACCCGTCCAGACTGCACCCACCTTCCCTCCCTTTGACGGCAGCGATAGGCTCTATCCCCCCATGTGACCCTGAATTGGATTAGCAGAAGAAAATAAATGGACAGAAAAGAAAATGAGCACATAATGACATTTAGTCTCTTGCTTTGTGATGGTTAAAGTGCAAATCGAGCAGCAGTTTTAACCATTTCTTAACTTAACTTACACAGTCAACCAAAGAGGTGATTCAGTTAGTTTACACCTCAGAAGAGTCTGAAGTCTGTCTTTTTATGTGAGCCTGAGCCTGACCATCTAGTCTTAGTGACACATATCAGACAGCCTAGTCAGTTTTATCTGAATATAGATATGGAGATGTTCAAAATGTTGTCCTGGATGTACAGCTGTCTGTCTGGTCCCACCACGTTTCCACAAGAGAAATTAAGGCACCTATGATACAGATTATGCAATTGTTCGCAGCCCAAGAAACTTTATTGCACGCCACGCTGTGCAGGACGGATCTGATAAACTTGGGTATGACATCAAGTTTGATGTACATGGACATTAGAATGATAATTCCCAGCTATGTCCTCCTCCGTGGGGACAAAACAGCTTTATAACATGCTTCTGCT
This sequence comes from Pelmatolapia mariae, assembly GCF_036321145.2. Classification (NCBI taxonomy): domain Eukaryota; kingdom Metazoa; phylum Chordata; class Actinopteri; order Cichliformes; family Cichlidae; genus Pelmatolapia; species Pelmatolapia mariae. The sequence continues at coordinate 78,203,931 of NC_086229.1, forward strand.
GCCATAAATCAGCTATATTTCTTCTTTGTCTTTGTTATTTTGCATGTTTTATCTCAATCTACTCTGTCTGGCTTTTGTTTTGTTCGTACAATGATGCCACTGCTGCGAAGATCACAGCATCACCTTTAAGTTTGACCGTCAGAGTTTCCTCCTAGGTCGACCAGATGAAACCAGATGGAACCGCTCTCCCTGTGCAGCTTTGGAGGCATATCCAAAGATATGATTCTTCCACACTTGTCATCTTTTTATCCGGGACTCTTTAAGTAAGAATTTCAGTTCTACTACTTTGCACAGATGAAAATCAAATAAGGAAGCCTCAATTTTCATGCTCATGCTGCCACCTTATCACAGCAATCAAAAGAGCTCTCTGTCCTTTATTGCACATGTGAAAACTCCATGATTAAGGAAATATTTCACACATTACGGTAAAAAGCTGACCCTCCTTATTAGAGACCAGATTTTTAAATTGGTTCAATTCAATTTTCAAGTAGGCTTCATTTACACACGCTCGTGCTATTTTAAATGTGCTGGAAAATAGTTTTTTATACTAAGAGTGAGTTAAGAAACACTTCCTCACAGAGGAAACCTGCTGTACAAGACTTACCTGTGTTTTAAATATGCACAAACTTATCTATATGTATTTTTGTAGTTTTTTAGTTTCTCCTCAATGCTTTCGTGTACCTCAGAAAAGTCTAAACTCCCTGCCCTACATAGAAACCCATGTCACTTGCAAAGTCGGCGTCTAAGCTCTTCCAAAAAGCTCGTGTGCGAGAGGAGGACATGATAACGAACATGACAGATAATGAAACCGCACCAAAAAAGCAGCTAAAAAGGACGAAAAAGAAGCAGTTCCAAGGCTTTTAGCTAAATCTGAAGGTCGGAATCGACTTACAAATATTCTTGTCAGAACAGGCAGATGAGTAAGAAAAGAATTTTTAGGCAAGGAGAAAAAAAAATCAACTTATCACCAGCTAACATACTCCCTTTGCATTAATTCCTTAGGAGTGGATTTCTAATATTCATAAACTTTAGCCAACGTATGTTTTGGGGCTGCGCTATAATTCACGGTGTCCTCTGCCACGGTGAAATTACCCAAATGCCATGTTTAATGGAAATGACACCTACGGCCTCCTGCAGCGCAGTGATAGGCTGCTGGTGGGAGTGTGTCATCTGCATACATTAATATTCATGAGCGGCAGACAGTGGAGAGGTGAGACGTCCCGGCTCTCTCCGTGCACGGGCATGCTGGGAACGCTGGAAGTTGCAGGATTGAGACGGAGCGAGGCAGAGCTTAATCTAGTGAAACGCACAGCCATTATGAGCGCCAGTGACGGAGAAATAATAGCTGTTGCGGAGGTGACGCCGTGACCTGTAACTGAGATTTATGTGCAGGGCTAAAAATGGTGCAAGTCGATGCTGCTTTGTAGCACACTCACCAAACACAAACACGCACGATTATCAGTGTAACCTGTCACGGCAGTGTGTGTGTGTGTCCAGCTCATTAAAAAAGGTCATAGTTTTAGCAAGCCAGATGTGTCTCTAATGGTTGTATACATAACATTTACAAATAAAAGCATTGTTTCCTCTTCATAACATCTGCTGCTATCATTAAGGACTTGGCTTATGCTTTAATCATAAGCCGTTATCAGACTCCGAGCTCGGGAACATGGGGGACAGGCACATGAACGCACATAGAGGATGCAGTGGGAGTGTGACGCACGTGAGCGGGGACGCATGGGGACATCTGCTGTTTCTTTTTTGAGTGTTTGTACCACTTCCACAAGAAATAAATAAATAAGTAAATAAAAGTTTGCTGTCAAAGCAACTTTTTTTGTTGTTTTTTTGCGGTGTAGCTGCATCATAATCTGACTGAGGAGTGCTGAACGCGATCGGGGTGAGGCGGAACGGTAACACGAACACAGGAAGTGGCAGTTAAAGCTGCATCCCCACCAAAGTAAATAGTAAACATAGCGCTCATAAAGCCCCGATGGTTCTGTAAAACTGAATAATGCTCAGTCTGAGGTTATGCTAATGAGACACACGACGAGGGGAAAGAAACAGAGCAGAAGCCTGGGTATACATCCACGTCAAGCAGGCTGTGGTGCTGCAATATATGAATAACACGTGCAGTAAAAATGATTTTAACCAATAAAACAAATAAATTATTCAAAATGCCTTTTGTGTATGTGTGACACGTGTGTCCTTAAAACAGATTTAACAATCACATAAATTATGATTTAGTAGAGAGGATGCAAATGAAGCATTTCAAAGCAGTTTAACTGTAGGGTTGTGCTGCGTATGCTTATGTATGAGGGATGTGCATGAATAAGAGTAAATTTAAATCTTGAGTGTTTATGAAAGCCTTATTACCTTGTTGATCTCCTGCAAAGTGTAATTTATGTGCGGTCCCCACATACTGGATTTAAATTAATGTTAAATGCTCGACATTAATAGCATAGCAGGGAAAGCTGTGAATATCTGGTATGACCAGGATGGGATGCGTGACTTGCAGAGGTGTCCCTGGCTCTAAATAATGGCACACAATAAAGACGGATTAGTGTGAAACATCGGAACAACTCTGAAGGTCATCGAAGGTTCGTAGAGATGCGCAAAGCCAGAAAAAGCTACAAACGCCTTTATGAAGACCAAAGTGTAAACCAATCCACAAAAACACAAATCATCTATAAGACAAGAGCTGGCATCATGCAAAGATCACACCAAGAGCAGAACTTTCAATCCTGAAAGTGGGCCAAGTGTAGAAACACAACATCTCTGCAGAAATCTCTATATCTGCTCTAAATCTGCGTTTGTAGCGCCACTGTTAGAAAACACTGAATAAAAGTGATGCTAATGGAAGCATTGTCCCCCTCTGATATCTCAATTTGTTTCAAGCTGAAGGTTTAGGCAAAGATTTACAATGTTTTGTCTGAAAGCGGGGGAAAAAAACTTTAGCCCATCTGAAAAAGGTAATTACAGCACGGGATAGAGCACAAGAAGAGGGAGCATCATGGTTTGGGGTTTGCTTCACTACCTCGGAGCCTGGATAGATTCACTGAGGGAATGATAAATCCAAAATTGTATGAGGTGATTTTAAGGAAGAGTTTCATGGCAAAACTTAGAGGTTGGCTAATTTAGTAAGACAATGAGCCAATAAGAGCGAGGTTTAAACTGTTGCAGTCTCATGGGCTACTATAGGAAATGTGATAGTGTTTGTTGCTGCTCTGGGAGGTTTGAGGAAATTTAAGAGTTCTCTCTGGACAGCTAATATTGTGAGTTTAAAAAAATATCAATATGTTTAATATATGTTTAAGAAATACATTAAAAAAAAACAAATGTTGGCACTGTCTTACACCCATATTAAAATAACAGTGGTAAATCGAGTTTGATGTTCATTTGAAAAGACTCCGTAATAATCAGTTCAAGCTTAGGGGAACACAAAAAGTTTTGTCCGTGATTTGGACTGAAGTAATTTCCTGAAGCCTTTAGATTTTCTTCTTCATGTAATCACTTTCACTAATTAGTTGATTTGTGTGTGCATTCATACCCAGCTCCAGTCATCGTCTCTGTGTGGTTGACAGCCAGGCTAATGACTTCGGTGGCGTCCACCCTGCCAATGGCTGAAGGGCTTCGCTCGCTCTCATAGTAACTCAGGAAGCCGCCTTCCAAAGTACACCAACGGCGTGCCATGTCTGAAATTCACACATACAGAGAAAGCAGCATTACTAATACTGTGTATAAGGACAGGCCACTTACAAACTTAGTCATCCATTGGTGCATTCCAATGATAGAAGAAAGGACGTAAGAAAGCTTCTGAAACTACTAATTAAACACTAGTCGAAACTTGTATTAAAGTGCTGACTGATAAAAACGCTGCTCTTTTGCTGCCGGAGTTCGCTTTATTTTCAGCTTCTTGGTTGCTGTGGAAAAACGTGTACTACCTGCCCGGTTGGGGAGTGGTTACTGGAGGTTGCTGGCAGTCAGAATCAGAATCAGAAAAAGATAAACTTTATGAATCCCAGAGGGAAATGGAGTCAACTGGTAAAGTGAGTCGCAAAGATGGTGCTCAATCTGACTGTTTTGGTCGCTAGTGGATTGTTGCAGTTGCCGGTGCTTTGCGCTGAAAATACCAGCTTATCTGCAAAAACTTGGTAACTACAAGCAGTGACAGTTTGCCTTCAAAGTTAAAGATATAGCTTACCGGCACAACTTTTCCTTTTAAGGCAAACAGTTGCCACTTCAAGTTTTAGTACCATTCAGTAGTTAGTTAGCAAGGTTTTGCAGACAAGCTGGTGAACACAAGCAACAGTTTTCTGTGCCACACCATGTAACTGTTTGCAGTCAACTGCACCTACCGGCAGCAAGCAGCCTCCTGCAACCACTCGCCAACTGGTCAGGGAACGCACATTTTTCCCTAGCGACGAGTGGTTATCATGCGGTTGGCTGGTTTTAGGTGGGACCATGTAATGTTTCTGAACAGTCACCATTGCTGTGGCCACAACAGTATGATCTTCATGAGCCAGTTCATGTTAATGCAAAAAACCTGATGAAACACAGCCATCATTGACAAAACTTCCCCCAACTGTGCACTTGCTGCTATAAGTCACATGCCTGCTGTGAAAAAGTTATACTGACTATTGACTTCACCTGATCAATAGTCAGGTGAGCTCAGCAGTCAACTGACTATTGATCAGGTCCCAAAGCAGGAAAGGCCCTCACCAAGAGTGAAGATTGTCAAATTTAACATCATAAACACATTAAGTCTTTATTGTTGGCTGAATAATGTATTTATCTGTTTATTTTTTGTATATAAATATGATTAGAGCTGAAATCAATCAACATCATTTACTGAGTTTGAGAATCACTGCTGTGTTGTCAATACTCTGTTTTATGTAGTTACAGGCTTTACTTAGCTTGCTAAAGTTTTACAGTGATTATACTTTATGTTACAAAAGTAGGCTAACATGTTAAAATGACTTATTTAATTAATTTACTTTCACTTTGAAATACAGTAATTAAGTCACTCTATAGTGCTAAGGCTTTCCCCGCTTTATCTCAGTAAATAATAAAGACCTGGAAAATGTGGAATTCATGCAGAATTTCACATTTTTTGATATAATTAGTGTACATTGAAGAGATAAACAATGGTATTACAAAGGTACGGGGACCACATCTTTGTCCACCTGAGGTTTGCTAGCACTGGCCATTTGGTAGCCAATGGATGCTTCTGATCCAAGCAAACCAAGTAAGAGGATGAATGTGTTTGTTTAATAACAAAAACACAAACACAATATGCATAATACAACTGTACTTATAACAATATGGACAGTGTCCTTCATTGTCTTTTGGAGATATATTCCAGACACAAACCTGATTCCACCTTGAGATAAATGTGTAGCTTGGACTCTTATTTGACCTCAATATGTTTATTATCTCTACTGTAAAATGTACATTTGCATTTTGATAGAACTGGACAAACTGTCTATTGTTTGTAAAGTCAGAAAAAGCCATTAATTAGAGGCAGTAATCTGAGTGATTGGCTTCGGGACAATTAGCACCACTCGAACCTTATTTAACTCAGCTAATGACTCTCTGCAAGCCGAAACAACACTTTCAAAAAAACTGTTTAAAAGTTCAGAGATTAGACGTTATTGCAGTTTTCACAGATAAACGGCGGCAGATGAGTAAATGTCACATGTCGCCTGCATACACTCTCTTTGTGTGCAGTTAACTCATAAACCAAACTAGTCAGATAATGGTATCACACCACCTACAAGTGGATATCCTTACATCATCATCTGATGTGCATGTTGTGGTTGTGAGCACACATGCCCCACCCACCTGCTGATCAGACCTTCTGTTTTTGAGAGGCAGCGAATAAGAAGAAAGTTAAGTTAAAGGAGCCTGAAGTGGCTTTTTTCCAGGCACTGGAGGAACTGAGCAGCTGCACCAAGACCCAGTAATACCCTGATTCAAGCAAAGCTATTCTGCTCAAGTTAAATAAATCGTCTTCCTGCTGCTCCCCTTAGGGGTCACCTCAGAGGATCACCTGCCTCCGTCTCATCCTACCCTTGTGTCACACCAACCCTCTGCATGTCCTCCTTCCCTACATCCATGAATGTCCTCTGTGGTTAAAGCACAACATTTTAAAAAGCCTTTCAGAAATGATGTAAGTTGAGTCCAAATTGGGCAGAAAGACGGTGGTCTCCATTTTTAAATGATCAAAAGTAGTTCTGGCATGGCGTGAGGAACATCTCACTGTTCAAAGCCAGATCTGCGTCCACATGGCAGTTATTTAAGAAGACCGCATGTCAGTTTCAATAAAATATAATATACACAGCATGTGAGGGCATACGCACAAACGCATGCACGCAAAGATGTACACACTCTCAAAATTAGAACTGTTAAGAGACTCCAAGCAGCAAGCAGATTTCAATCAACAAACATGATCTCAGAGGAAAAGCTGGAAAACACACACAACATTGTCTTTCATGACTGTCTGACTGTGCGATTTACATAGCCAATGAGCATGAAGTTCATGAAAACATACCTAATTTTGGATTTTCAAAGTCACCGTGCCATCTGCTTTTTTGTTCCGCAACAAACATACACACTCACACGCACACACACACACAAACAGCTTCCCACCCCACACCCCCTGTCGCTTGCGACTCCAAAGTTTCCACTGTATTCATCTCATGAATATGCTAATTGTGCATTCCACTGCCAACTGTGTGTGATGTTTCTGAAGGAACAGATATAGTTCCAATAAAAAGGAAGTGTCTACAACTGGCTGTTAAAAGAAAAAGGATGTGATAAGCATGGGAAAAGGAGGATGTCAGTTTTGCTCTATTCACCCTTGCACTGCCTCTCTTTGTGGCTCTTTCTGACTTTTCTTTGTGTCTTTTGTCTAAGAAAAAAAACTATTTGGACACAATTCTGTAAACAGCTTTAAAAATGCAGTGACTAATACCTAACTGCTTACTGTGGCATTAAAAAATACTTTTCTTTTGACCCCACTTCACTTCCAAGAAAAGAGTTATTCCAACAGCTAAAGATTCATCATCTCCATTTGAAAGCGACCAATTTCTATTTGTATGTAGGACGCACAAACACACACACACATATATACATATATAGAGACACATACAGAGGGAGAGGCTGGGAGGAAAGAGAAACGGAGACACTCTGGTATTTAAAGCCATTACCAATCCAATCTATCTGACAGGACACAGTGTTGTCTTGGTGACGGAAAAGATTGCCATGCACTTCACTTTCGCTTCAAATGTGTCCCTGAATCACTAAGGTTTTGCAGAAAATGTCATGTCCATCATTTCTTAACAGAGAATAGCTAAGTCGTTGTTTCGTGCTACACTGCCTCTGTAATTTCGTCCTTCCTTCCCTCTGTCCTGTCCCTAATAGCTTATTAGCCGAATAGTTTCCTTTGTACCACGTGAAACCTTTAGCACAATCATCCTCTTAAAAGGCACACTTGTTTTCTGAACTGAAGTCAGGTACCATCATGAGCTCGCAGGAACGTGGCATATTGGTAATTATTTTTTTTAAAGTGTGTTTGTAATGGTTCATGTGGTGGTTATGTGGGAGTTTAGGTCACGTATGGACGAAAGTACTACTAAACATGGCACGCAGTACTGTGCTGCTCTTATAAATCATACTGCTCAGTAAGTTAATGTTGTTATCTGTAAGATATATGTATAAAATATACCCAGGAGGATCTGGTGTTGTTTAAAAGGCAAAGGTGGTCCCTATTTGGTGCAGTCACGGTTCAGTTTACTGCATTTTACATGACGCTAACTAATAAATAAACAACTTTTCATGGCATTATTTTTTAAAGCACCCTCACTTCACTTTTGCCACCTGGAACTTTGTTGAATAGGCTGAACTCTCATGAATTTGCCGATTCCCGTCACATTTTATGCCGGCACAATCACCAGGCTGACATTTGGGGTTCACATTCAATGTCTCGACAACTGCTGAATGTCGTTCAGTCCAATTACAAATTTAGTGCAGACGTTCAGGTTTTTTTTTTTTTTTTTGGTTAAATGTCTTTACGAAGGCAAAACTTCAAATTGTCAAAACAAAAAAAAAATTGATCATCAAACAAGAAATGGGTTTGTTTTTTTTTAATCTTCTTTGTGTTGCAGGCTTAACAGACAGGTTACAGGAGGAGATGCTGACATGTGAAAACCAGTATCTTTAAAAAGTCTTAAGCTTAAAAGAATGGCAAATCCCTTCCATATAGGAATTGCTCCTAAACCTGGGAATCTGGGCCTCGACAGAGGGTAAGCGTTCACGTGGACACTCCATACAGCACCTTGAACGTCTTAAATATCCTCTCATTTCTCTAGATTTTGCTTCCACGGAGTCAGACTTTGTTGTAATTTTTGAACATGGTCTACAGTAATAGTTCTTTAGGCTTTCTGAAGGTTTTTAAAGTTTCAGCTCCTTTTTCACTCAGTCTTGCTTAACACTGACCTGTGAATCATTCAAGCATAAAACAACTCATAACTCAAGGGATGAACCGGCATTGTGTCTACACACAACAGACGATTTAGGCACTATGTTACTAGCAGCCTGTTGCAAAAACACACGGAATAGAATAGCTGTTTATTCTCATTGCGCAAGTACAACAACAATTATAACTCCCACATTCGTATTTCTTTAGATGAATTTATGAAAATACTAAAGATAAAAGTTTGAGAGGCATAAAACAGTATTTTGCATTAAGAAGGGAATGCAAAAGAGCTGTTGGTGAAAACTTGACATGTCTCAGCATGGCGTGCTGTGTCACCTCCAAGTGGAAGACAAAAGCAGAAGTCCAAGGCCTAAAAACAATCTGCAGCAGTTGAATAGTATCTGAAAGTCATGTTCTTGAGAAATAGGAAAATATTCAAGCAAAGACCTAACACAGGACATGAGAGAGGCATCTGGCCCCTCAGTTGATTCGTCTACTGTTCACTGAAGCCTCATCAGAACGGGTCTCAGTGGAAGGCTGGCTGTCAAGGAGCTATTGTTAAAGAAGGGAAACAGGGAGAGGTATGCCTGAGGTATGCCAAGCTATATAAAACGTGTGCCGAAAATCAGCAGCAACAGGTCTGATAGAGGTATGAAACCAAATTTTAAATTTTGGTTTAGATCATATTTATATGTACAGAGGAGGTCAGCAGAGCTGTACAACAGTGAGCATCTACAGCCATCTGTAAAACACGGTGGAGGCTCTGTCATGGTTGGCCTGCATTTAAGCCACTGGTATTGGAGATCATGTCAAAATTGATGGAAATATGAACACAGAAAATTAAATTCAGATTTTGATCCACCATGTAAAATCATCGAGAAAGCATCTGATTGGAAACAGCTTCATTTCCCAGCATGACAATTATCCCAAACATACTCCCAAAGCATAGCTGGATAGAAAAACATAAAATAAATACGATTTTTGAAAGTCCTTCAAACTTTCTTGTAAGAAATGACACGAAAGCTTGCATAAGAGAGCTCAGGCTGTGTTGAAGCTCATCGACAAGCTCGTTTGAATTGTACAAACTCTAGTTTCCCTTATATGATATATTTATATATGCATGTTTGCACATTTTCCAAGAAATTGCTGCACAAATTTCCCATTTTGGGGAGAATATAAAGAGATGATGGGTGGCTCAAGACACAAACACAGTACTATAAAGTATAAGAAACTGCGTGAGATTAGACATTTACAGCTGCCGTAAGGTGTGTTTACCCATTTTTCCATAACTAATGCATATATATTTTATACTATTCATTTGGTATTGCTGCAGAAGTCTCATTATAATCCCCCATAACAACTACACATTTAAAACATATTAAACTGACAACAGGCAAGGCATCAAGGCATGATAACAAAGTAAATGTTGGTTGTGCAATGAATTGGCTATAGAATAATGACAAAATGAGTGTTTGGATTGGTTGCTTAAAGCCTTGTTTTCACTGTGCAATTCTAGCTAATCTTCCAGGAAAATGAAAACTTGATCTGGGCAGCCAAAACAATCAAATAATAGTGGTTTTGTTTTACTCCTGTAGCTGAAATAGTAGACCGTGAGTAACTGTTCCAGTTGTAAGGTGGAAATTTTGTTGTTGGAGGTGCAGAAAGAAAAGTGTTGCAATATGAAAATAAAACAGGAGTTAAACTCAAAATGGAGAGCTTCATTTGTTTAAAATAACTCTTAGATATTGGTTTTTATTGAAGGTTAACATGCCGGAGAGTTTCAAAACTTCTCATCAAGGTCATAAAAAGTTACAATGCCTTTAAAATATGCAAACGAGCGGACCCGAATATTAGGAATATTAATGGATATCATTGTGACGCTGCCATTTGTGGCATCTAGATCCAATCTCCCTGAACAGACGTCTTCAAAACCTTCCATCTATGCCGAGGACACAAAGAAAACATTTTTAATTTCCTCATCGTCCAAGGACAAAGACACTAAAAGTCCCACTGTGAATCCAGGAAGCAAATTGCTGTGGGATCCTGAGTCTAATCAGAGTGGACACATGAGTGGGCTCCCTACTCTACCACTTTTAGAAGAATTATCCTAATAATGGGCAGCAAAACCACAGGTACAGATTCTCACATACAGCCTTAACACGCCGAGGAGATTGTAGAAAGGGGGGCAGCCACAAGGTGTCACAAGTCAAGAATTTAAAAAAATCTAATTGGAGACATCACTACTGATCTTCTTCGGGCTTGAATTGGGAATGAATGTTTGATTTGATGGATTATGGATAAGACAGAAGACACACAAAGTAGAAGAATATCTATAAAACCAGGCAAGGAAGCTGTACTCTAGATGCAGGACGTGTGATGCTGTCATTTCAGTGCCATACTGGCATGGTCTCTGTAAATAACTACAATGAGTTTCAATCACTTGAATGCAACTGTGTTAAAAATGTGTGGCACAAGTTACTTCCTAACACAGCAGTGAATGCCTTTGGATCCCTTGAAGATATTCCCCCAGGAAACTGGCTTTATCAAATATCTGCACATCACCCAATCATGTGCATCTATCTTCCCTCTTTGTTTGTGGTTCGGCATTTCCTTAGCGGGTGGGATACCACTAGCTTCCACACAAGCACCAGCGCAATAGCAGGAACAATGGTGCTTGATTTACAATCAAGCAGCTGCGTCCATTGCCAGCTGTTCCCCACACACAGCAACGGCCCTGCGGCCCAGCCGTTCTCCGCAGGAGTCCACAACCAGCCGCCAGAGACAACGCCTAGCGGAAGCCAAGCGTGGTACAAGCCTGCACCCGCTAAATTGGGCCAATTAGCTTATACACTAAAAGCTCTCCCCGCATAGTGTTTTCCAGAGGAAATCTACTATGTGGAACCTCGGTTTCTCCTTTTGCTGCTCCTTTTCCCTTCACCTCCTCTCTCACTACAGCAATTTGTAAAATGTGCTAAATGCTCCACGAGCGCACGATGAGCAGGCTGATTAGACAAATCAGCCAGTCAATGTGGCATTAAACTGTCTTATTGTTCATTGACTGAATGGGCTGCAGTTATAGAATAACATGTTTACTCAAACGTTTTAACTCTGAATGTGTATCAAGTTTTATTTTTAACCGCGCTCGCCCAGATTTACCCGAAAAGTCCCCTGAAACTTTTTATCGACGCGGCGCAGGCACCCATTTCAGTATGCATCGAAATAGCCGGCTGTGCCCCTCTTCCACTGAATCAACCTCTTCCCTCGCTCACTCTCCCACCTCTACCCCTTCCACCAATCTTCTGCCTATCTTGCCATCAGACTAAAATATCTGTGATGAAGACATCTGCTGGACAGCTTGTCAGGGGGGCTGGAAATGGAAATCGAGAAACTGAAGGGATCTGAACGATCTGTCTGTGCCAGAATTACAGCCCACTTCATTACAGGGAGGAATGGACAGATATGGCATAAGATAAAGGGAAAAAAATACACACTATCTGCCATGTATTTCTGGCTTTAGCAACAGCACTGCTTACTCATTTAGGCAGGAGGCACAGTTACATAAACACAGACACCCCAAAAAGTACATTAGATTAAAACAAATTGCTTCAATCGGCTTTGTCTAGTGCTCGTGAAATAAAGAGCAGTATAAATGTGACTACTTGTAAAAAAAATTGTAATTATTTAAGCAGTCTTTGAAAGCTAATTTTTACCATAAACCACAAAGAAGATTTGGTTCACTATCAAAAACCCGACTCCAACTTTGTAGCTGCAAGTAACTGAATTCTCCACACATATTTCTGTCCTCAGTAAAATGTAATTCCACATTGTCTCTTCTCTTCTGAGCTAGTGTTTTTGGGGAAAGGGAAAAAACAGAGCACTGCTGATGAGGGAAAAGACAAAACTAATCAAAAAAAATTGAGGGTGCCATTTCCTTGCTGCCACTCACCATTTCAGACACTAACTGTCTCGCTTTCCCCTCAAAGGACTCACACGAGCGCACATGGAGAAGTGCACGCTCTTCAGTGTGGGAGTAGCATGAGTCACCGCTCGGCCCGTTCAAAGGGAGAGGACTTAATTGACGCTGGAATCAACTGTACAAACCGGATATGAAGCCGAGCTCAAACACAACAGGAAGCGGGAGGTAAAGTGGTGCCACGCTGCCGAGGACGGTGCAGCGCTGTTAAATTAAACAAGGAAATTTGTTTCTCTAACCCTAATCTATATTAGCAGCAGTGTCTTGACTTAACACGCTGCCAAATGCTAAGCAGGCGCTGTATTTTATTTCATTACTGTGGGCCAGCACACTGGTCCTCACCCCCCAGCCACCTTTTCAAAGGCATTACCAAAACTGCTTGCCAAATTAATTTACACATCTCACATACTAGTTCCCATCAGTGGAAGCACAACAGCTCACTAGAGCTCTCTCCAAGCCAAAAAAAGAAGGTGAAGTTTAAGACACTGTGGCAGAGTGCTTTTATTAAGCCATGAGCACAAGCTACTGTATGAATTATTAAGGACTTTGGTGCATCTATAGACCATCAAACCATTAGCCTGGGAGCAAAAGGCATCCAGGAGAGCACATTCAAAAATACCTCACCCCTCTGCGCTCGCAAAGTCCTGACAGCGTTTCCTTGTGATTGAAGAAGTTGGAACACACCGAGTTTTGAACCCAACCCCTCTGAATTTTTCAGCAGCTGCAGCTGCAGTTAAAGCACCATTAAAGCACAAAAGCCGTGTCTGCGTGGTTTTCTATAATTGATGAAATAACAGGGTATTTATTGGAGGAAATATTACAAGCACTTATCTGAGGAGATGGCGTGGTGACTGCAAGTGGTATAAAATGCACGACAGTGGCCAACAAAAATGGGCACCTGTAGCAATACTCCGTCTGAAACACCCGCTGTACGTGGAACAACAACCCATGTACTCACGTTCCATCTCGGCTTTTATATTAGGATACAAAATGGTAAATGGACTGGTAACTATATAGTATTTTTCTACGCTAACTGAGAACTCAAAGCGCTTTTTTTACTACAAGCCTCCTTCACTCAGTCACATTCATACAAGTGCTTTTTTTCTATATCCAAGCACCTCATCTAATATTCGCACACACACAACCTCCGATGGATACATCAGGGGCAACTCTGCGTTCATGTCAAAGTACGCCCAAGGATACTTCAGCATGTAGACTGGAGCAGGCAGTGGATAGATGACCCGCTCTACATCCTGAGCCACAGCTGCCACAAGATTCCCAGGCAAGCGACCATCCAAGTACCAACCATTGGGCATGCTCAGGGTGGCATGGCCTCGAGCAGAGACTGTAACCTTAAGAAATACTTAACTAAAGCTACTTTCAAGATGGCTACAGTAGGTAGATCGAGCCAGTGACCTTTTGCTTACCAAGCCAACGTGTTAACCACTACAGTCTAGAGCTGCTCTCACTGCTCTGCAGACACATCAGTGTATTTTTGGCAAAACATTCACGTAAACAACACCAGCCAATATTAAACAGATTGGGGTGGTTATTTATGACTTCTTACTAAGATAACAATACAATGCAGTTTAAAAATTATCTTGTTATTACAACAACTTAACATTTTATATTTTCATCTGATACAGGTCCACCGACATTCAGTAATGACCTATTCTGGTAGGTCATTTATTGTGAATGTAGATGTGCTCACCAACTCCTGAGGTGCACAATGAGTAACAGCAGCTACTGCTCCACCTTCTTTCCAAACCTCGTCTGGCATTAACATCAGCACAGAAACTGTGCACCGGGAGCCTCATAGCACACATATTCATAGCTGAGCAGCTAATTTAGGCTACGTCTACACTAGCCCGGATAAATTTGAAAACGTCCACACTATCGTTTTCAGTCGTTTGCACAGAGTTGTGCGTCCACATTGAAACAGCCGAAAATGCTTAAGTTCCAGTACTGCACATGCGTGAAACGCAAGACGATTCGACCTGCCTCATTTCTGTCTGCTGTTTATTTAATTTCCGGCTCTTTGAAACGTCACAGCAAAATGTTGAGGAAAAGCACCGAGTTTTTTAAATGGACTAACAATGAGGTGGAGTTGTTGCTGCGAGTAACACAAAAGTACAAAATTGCAAAAGCGAGTGAGAATTAAAGAATTTGAAGAAAAGCTATCTGAAGCATGTACAGACTGATATTAATCTTTAATAGGGCTGTCAAGATTCAGAGCAAACAAAACAACTGCTGTATAATGCCCTCCGCTATCTTAGTTTAATTGGTCACATGACTGCATCACATGACTAAAATGTGTCATCGTTTTCGAAAAGGCTCTAGGTTTGCTGTCCACACTGCGAGGCGAAAACTGCATTTTCAAATGTATCTGCTTTGGAGAGCGTTTTCAAAACGCTGCGTTTTCCTTGAGTGAAAACGCCGTCTCAGTGTGGACGGAAGGCCAAAACGGAGAGAAAAAGATGCGTTTTCAAACGAAAATGTATTAGTGTGGACATGGCCTTATGTGTAATGCGTAGAAGGCTCTAAAGCAGGGGTGGGGGAACTCCAGGCCTCGAGGACCGGTGTCCTGCAGGTTTTAGATGTGTCCTTGATCCAACACAGCTCATTTAAATTGCTAAATGACCTCCTCAGCATGTCTTGAAGTTCTCCAGAGGCCTGGTAATGAACTAATCATTTGATTCAGGTGTGTTGACCCAGGGTGAGATCTAAAACCTGCAGGATGAGATCTCCGTCCATGCTATAGCGTTACAGAATACCATTTAACCATTTCATTTGATTTCATTTCTATTTTGATGAAAAACATGAAGAACAAGTCATGAATAAAAAAATAATAATAATTTGTAAATTCTGTTTTTGTAGTTTCATTCTGTTGATACAACATGACCAGAATATAAAAAAATGAATTAATTTAAATCTGACTTTTTTCCCCCTTTCAGATACGCTTCAAAACTGGTCATTTGATCATTCTGGTTTCTTGTCGAGCTTTTTTCTTTTGCAATGAAATCACCTTGTTCCCAATTTCCTCGGTGAGTAACCACGTTATTATGGCTAATACAAATTTTGGCCAAAAACTATGAAATTAAGAGTCAAGTTGCATTACACTGGAATTATCCTTTAACAAATGAAATGAAAATGAATTTCATTTGTGCAGATAATGAGATTTTTCGAGAGATACTCGGCTAAATTTTCCACAATTTTCTCTAAGAGGCAATTTCCCCAGACCTCAGCCCTGTTCATTAGCCAGCATGTACAACCGCCAATGAGAGCAGTGCATGTGTGGGATAATGGAAATGGAGGTAGATCATGCTGAACATGAAGGAGATTTAGCTCATTCAAGTGGCAGGTAGTGTTTCTCCCCCATCCCCTCATTCCTCGTCCCACTCCTCCACCTTCCCAATAACCCCCTTCCCCAGAGGCATTACCCAAAGCTGGCTCCTTCTCCTAATTACCCATGGGCCCCAGAAATGCTCCAGCTGTTTGGAGAAGTGGGACCACTGCAGAGCAGGAGGTTCAGCAGCAGCTGATGAGTTGGGTGAGAAATGGAAGCTGATTAAAAGTTTTAAACTCTCTTGGAAGACAAAAGAAAGAGAAATTTGAAGTTTTGAAGAAGGCATCTCAGGTACATTTCCAACGTATTTGTGCTAAAATTCTTTCTTTAATTAGTTTTTTTGTTGTAGTTTTTTTTTTTTCCAGATTTGCCCCGTGCTTCCGTAGTACATTCACTGATGATTCATCTAACATACTTGTGTCTGACAAGACCTCCCAGAGGACGAGGCAGAACTCATCTGAAAGACAAATTCATTGATCGTTGTGACTGGACTGCTTGCTGTACAGATTAAACGATTGGCAGTTTGACAGCTGACAGACTGACACTGATTGATCGATCAGCGCTTAACTGGAGGAGACCTCTGACAAACATGCAGCTTATATTGCTTACAAATGGACTGATGGATGGATTGGACTTGCCAGTGATTTGCAAAAATGGCATTTTGACTCACCATCCCTACCGCGACGGTCCAACGTCGCCTTGGTAGATGAAGATGAGATGTAGAGGAAACCGTCCATGAAGATGGAAGCCTCAGGCAGGCAGGCGTTCTCTGACCATTGGTCCAGTCGAGGGAAAGCTACAAGGGAAGCAGAGGAGGAACACATGAGCAAAGAAATGGTTTTCCTCAAAGAAAGTAATGGCACCCGCCTATTCATTCATTCCTTTACTGCCATTTATGGTTACCCCTTTTTCTCAAGGGATGCAAAGCAAAATTAAAGCTGGAGTAATCAGATTTTTTAAGCAACATTGGAGAAAAAAATAACAATTACTTATTATTTTTATTAAAGTATCCAGAGAGAGATCCGATCAGGTGAAGTAGAGGCCCAGAGGGATGAAGTATTAAGTAAGAAGCTGTGGTGCAATGGAGTAAAGCCAATGAACTTTTCACCTGAGAGAGTAGGGTTTGAACTCCTGGTTGTTGGAGGTTGCTGGTATTCAGCCAGTAAAATTGGTCACAAAGATATATAACGCTGCACCAAAAACCTAGTAATTGCTTTGATCACTAGCAAGTTGCCGTGGTTGTCTGTATTCTGCATGCAAAATGCCAAACATTCTCCAACCACTTGCCAAGTGGTGGTTAAACTGCAAGAAGTGCAGAACAGTCCAGAAATGGAAAATGTTCCCCTTTGAACAAAACCTTTGAGTTACCGCTGGCGCCAACAAATCTCAAAAGCTTACTGTTCCCCATTTTTGGTTAGTAGTTGACATATGTGCACTATGGCCAACCCAGTTGCAAGGAGGTTTTTTGGTAGACCACTGTATACCTCTTTGCAAACAAATTTATCTACCAATAGCCAGCAACCACTCACCAACCGGTCAGGGAAAGGTTTACAGTGGGTCGCGAACCAGTCTCTAGTGTGGCCTAATTTGTAGTGCAAATGCCATTTCCTGTCCAGTGGGAGAGGGAAGATGCCTATGTCTATGTCTGTTATGGTGCTTTCGGTTGGTTCAGCTTTTCTAGATCTCTGCCTACTGCAGCTTTTAAGAATTGTTTAATGTGATAAATGAGCATTTAAATTGGTTTCACAATCATACGATATGCAAAATCACATAAATAGACGAACTTATCGGCAATGGGAAAATAACCGAGTGCACCCAAAGCTGTTTTCTGGGGTAATTTTTTATATTTTATTCACTAACTTTGCGATCTCTCTCCTGTAGAATTCCACTCAGTAAATAATTCACTTGCAAAGAACATTTGCTGAAAGGGGCAACAAGGTGATGCCTCTGCCCTCTAACGATAGTACAGTGGCTCCACTACACACGTTAACATGACAATCACTGCTTGCATTAGCTGATATTCTAACAGATCCCCTAACACCAGCCTCCAGTGCATGCCAATCACTGCTGAGATCTCATTTTGCTGTTCAGATTTGGGATGTGGAAAGTGTTTTAGATTAAAATAACACCAATCCCACGCGTGATTCAAGCTTTCTCTCCCAGTGTCATCCATATAAAATACCTGACTAAAAAGTCTGTCCTTCAAGCCGAATATGTGAATCCCCGATCCAGCTCTGGTAGGCTTTCACACTACTGAAGGACCCGTAAGCAAGACAATGAATCCCCACTGGCTTCACAATTGCTGTTCTTGAACTCGTGCACTGACCTACATATGGAGAGTATTTTCCCGTGGGCATCAATAAAGCAGCACAGTATTATCTTCTTTTTTTTCACAAGCAGCATAAAACATGATTATACAAGTTGGTGTTTATTTATTCATGACATTGAAAGAGAGTGACCATGTGACAAAGT
Organism: Pelmatolapia mariae; assembly: GCF_036321145.2. NCBI lineage: Eukaryota > Metazoa > Chordata > Actinopteri > Cichliformes > Cichlidae > Pelmatolapia > Pelmatolapia mariae. The sequence goes on from NC_086229.1 coordinate 78,222,195, forward strand.
CAAAGACGCAGCATTGGGAGAGCACTTCGTGGCAGAGTCCTCCACGTACTGTATCTGTTAAAAAAACGAAAAATTTTTACACTGTGTCCTCGCTTCATCTTTGTCCATTAAAATTAGAAGTCACTCATTTTTCTCTCCTTTTCTCGCAAACTTCAAGAGCTCCCCACATTCAACCTTATCATTCTCAAATTCAATTAGCTTCAATTCTGGGGTTCAATTTTCTGCCAGAGCCTTGGAAATATCTTACAGATTTTATCTTCACTACCTCCAGCTCCCTCATCAAGCAAGGTAAAATAACTTTAATTGAAACCACTTTTGATTGAAGTGACATTTCTACCCTTTAGTAACACCACTAATGCCTCTTCTCAGGACGGCGTATCGTTCCCCAGCGAAAAACAGCCAGTTAATTTAACAAGAAAGCTTATTCTGAACATCGTTATGTGTGTAGTTTCATTATGTCAGACGAGCTAATTGTGTTCAAATGTGCATTAATACTCTTTGCTTTGAAGTAAACTATCAAGTAAGCACGTAATAAGAAAGGATTTAGAAGCCCAACTTACAGAGCATTTAAGAACTACAGCAAAAATCATACGTCTCTATAGAAAGCATTTTTTTTACTGTCCTAAATTGTTTCAGTGGTGCAAACAAACCAAGAAGAGAACAAGCCATGAATTTCTAAAAACTGAAATGTAATTATAGACTCAAACACAAATAAGGACAGTATATATATTGCAATTTCAAATCCATGTCAAATGTAAAGGGTCAAAGGCATAAAAACATATCAAAGCATAAAAATTATACAATAAAAAAAATGTTTTTCTCATATTCAAACAAACAAGCAACCTATTAGAAATACACAGAGAAATGTGAATAAGAAACAAACTTAGGCTATTGCTAGGTGTAATCGCTTGCAAGCAGGGTACTGGACAGGAAAATCGCCTTACGAATGTTTTGGTCAGTAGTGCATTCTTATTGTAGCGCGTTATTTGTTTAGAAGCTGCCAAGTCCTTCACAAACAATTGCTACCTGATCAAGTGGCAGCAAAAATTGATAAAAATGTGGCAAAATGTGGACACAACTAAACACAGTGACACTGAAGACCACTGAAACCAATAGGTTTCAAAAGCCACGGCTTTTATTTTGAAAGTTAATGGTGCGTCCATTTGCAGTTTTCATTGCTCTCTTCACAGTCTCACAACCATATAGCAAATAGTTGGTGAGTAATAACAGACCAATTGGCATCTTCCATGGAAACACTGACACTGTGGTAATCTGCTGGTGACCAAAGCAATTGCAAAGAGGTTTTTTAGTGCAGCACTATACACCTCTTCTAATATGCCAGTTTTTGTGCAGCGACAGCAAGCAAACTCACAACTGGTAGGGACTACGCATTTTCCCCTCTGGAGACGAGTGGTTATCAGGGGGTCACTGAGGAGTCTCTGGGCCTGTGTTACTGCGGTATCTTATTAGCAAACTGTTAGCCAATGTTACAGAGATATAAGAACAGATCAAACTCTGCCTTAAAGGTGAATACAAAACAAGAAAAACATTATGACTTAATATCCGTTCAGCTTATTTTTGTCCACTTAATAATGCTCGTGTGTTCCCTCAGTCATAATGTCTATGTTCATTTTTCTATAGAAGTAGGAAATCAAACCTCCCTTTTCCTGCAAGTCTCTGCAGCTGCTGCTTTGTTCACGTCATACAGTTTGCATTAAGGCTGGGATTATGCTCCCGTCTGGAGAGCCTCAGACACCATGGTTGAGTAAGTTGTTGTTAATACACTGTTTTGCAGTCTGTGTGCAGGAACCACGTGTTGTCGGTGCCTCTGCAGTGCAGAGTCCTTATAGACGTAGTATACAACGTTGGCACGGAGCCTCATGTTCACCCTCTGATGACGACATTTATGACCCCGGCAGACTTGTAGGCGTGGAAAGCATCATTTCTGAATAGGAGAAAACCTACACGCTCAGACTTCATGGGGGCATTTGCAAGGTAGTCTAAGATGAATAGGGTCCTATAATGGAGTGGCTCAAAGATCTAATACGGGGATAAAAGTCAAAAGAATATTAAAAATTCAGAGAATTTCCATTGTGTTTTTAACTGAAGGAGCTGAGAAAATACACAGAGATCCATTTGAGGGGCATTTTTTCATCTTTATGTGATTGGACAGTTAAAATTAGACAGGAAGGTGGAACGAGAGCGTGGGAGAAGACATGCAGCAAAAGGGTCCCGGTTAAGTCTTGAACCAGGCCGCTGTGTTGAGCCTTGTTGAGCCTCGACCAGGTGAGCTAAATGGGCCCCCAGTCAGATGCATATCTATATAATTATGGTTCTCGGGGCGTTGATGCATCATAGGCTACACAAAAAGAGTCCAAAAAGAAGTAGTTCCCACCCTGTGCTCCTTCATAATCATTTATAGTAGGCTGCATCTGAATAGCATGTATAAAAATTAGTCTTCAGTACAAAATTCACTTATTAAATGCAAATACTCCATTTGAACTTGGATGGATTGTTGTTGGTCAACAGGCAAGAACTACATCACCTTTGTAGCTACTACATTATTCAGCACTAACATCAGCTGCAATAGCCAAATTAATTTTTAGCAAGTTATTAAAAAAAACAAATCTAAGAAGTATAAAAAAGTTTTAGTGCTAATTAATAATCAATCAATGATTTAATTAATAAACATGCATCAGTTTTGGCTTTTTTTTTTTAAACATAACTGTGAGTCTGGCCAAGTTTATCAAGTAAATATAAATGAAGACTTCAAGGGAAAATTACATTGAAAAACAGCTCACAAATGCACGTCATCCTTCATCCATTTATAGTCGAGCTTGTATAAAGCAACATCCCAACAGCAGCAGCATCATTTCTGCAGGACACAGGCCTTTTTTCTTGGCTATTCGTAACAAGAGTAATATACTTTTGATTTGATGCCAAGGAATGCCGTGCCAAGTTAGTTAGCAGCATCTGTAATCTAGCTGTGAATCTAACAGAGGATATGTCTGCCAATTGCGGCATCATAAATACACGGAATATGATTTTCGCAGTCAAATTGCAGGGAAGTGAGTCTACGCACACACATACACGGACGCACATGCACACATTTTCCACTGTCGACCATTCAGGTTGACAAAATGTAAATAAGCCAGTGGCTTGATGTGGTATCAGTTGTAACAAGGCTCCCTTTGTGAGCTTTCTAAACAACCCCTCTGGGCCCCTAAAGCTGGACTCTGTTAAGATGGGACTGTGATGTCTGTGGGGGCGGCAGCTGAGAAGTCTGGCCTGCGCCGATTGGCTCAGTCCCCTGTGAAGGGAGGTGACATGACAGAGTGCTCAATTAGCCATCTGGTCGCCCACGGCAACGGTCACAAAGTGGTCCCCAACAAGCAGTGGACAGTGGGGTAATCAGAGGAGCGCGGTCACACACATGCACGTACACACCTACACAAACGAGCGCGCACAGAGCAATGAGGTAAGCGATAACACAAATGCAGAACACGTGCAGGAAGAGCCTAAAGGAACACCTAAGTCAGCTAAAGATAAAAAGAGCCAGAGGTTTCCTCAGTGTATAAACTTATAGTCATTCTTAGGATTAAAGAAAAAGACACTATTGTATTTATTGAGCTGTATAGCTGGAGGCCATGCTCACACACACATACACAAAACACACACAAACACTTTTTTAAAATTAAAACCATTCACAAACAGACACTTCACCTTAATTTACCCAAACACTGAGCAGCTTTTTGCGACCTCCTAAGCCTCTTACTGCCCTGCGTACAGTCAGAGGGAATTGGTCGAAAACATAAACAATGTCAACAAGGACAGAAAAAAAAAAGCTGCCAGTCCTGCATTGAAGCTAACAACGGGGTGAAATAGAGACGCGAGTTTGATTAGTGTGTGTATAGATATATATATATATGTGTGTGTGTGTGAGTGTTCCTTTTATTACCCACACTGAAAAGTCTGCCAGATAAATTTTTAATGTGACGCAAGATTCAGGGCATCAGGGACGATAGGGCGACAACAATAAAACTTCTTTGCCTCCAAATCCATGGTGTGTCATTTAAGGAGTGGAATGATGCCAACAGTAAGAGGCATTGCTGTACGGCTCGGTTTCACAGTACAACAGCCTCCTGGGTGGAGTGAAGAGCCTCCATAAAACACTATTTACATGTTTACATTGTTCTGCTCACAGTTGTAGGCATTAGCTGATGCCTAGCAGGGCGGGTGTTATGCAACAAGATGTGCAAGTCGTTTCGTTAAAACTGTGAGCTTAAAGCCAACATTTGTACAATTTTTATGGGGTTTAGCATTTTACAAATAGTTCAGATGGCAGGGGTTTTGTGTTTACAGAAAAGTGCTGCAGTCCTGAGGAGAGCAGGCTTTTCTTTATGCCACACTTTGCACTGATATTATCTGCTGGAGGAGCTGCTTTAACAGTTGTATTATTTAATATTTCTATAACCGGTCAAATTGCTCTTTCAGGCTTAAACAAGTTACACGTAATGCTTTTTAAGACCTTTCTAATATCACTTTGAATTAAATTTATGCCCACAGTTGGTGTGGAAATATGAATAAAAACATGCACTCTCTAAGTGAAAACACTGTCTGTTTGGTAAGATCAAATACACGTCATTTTAAAAAAAATGTAAGAAAGCTGCAGCCCAATCTGAAACCTGAAAATCTTTGGAGACACCAACCACTCTTTCATTGCAGTCTTACATAATTGAGACTCGGTCTTCTCTGACATCTTTCCTTTAGTCTCACGGCAGCCACGTCACTGCATTTGAACACTTTCTGTACCAAGCACCAGATACAGGACACCCTCTGGTTCAACTGGGGTCAAATAAACAAAGAACAACATGCAACTTAAATCCTTCTAAAATTGACATTTTGGGAAACCAGATGTCCCTCTGTATGTGAAACTGCACGGCACTTCTTCTCCCCTGCCCTGTATCTTGAGACAGTGTCCCATTATTTTTGACTGGTTCTGCAGGACATGCACTATTTTCAAGTCTGACTTTTACCTAATGCACATAATGGGAAGGCTTTTTATTATTTTGTGAGTCAAGGTTAGCTTATCTAATGCTATAGCCCTACTGAAACTGAAATATAATTTATATGACCACCTCACAGCATTGTTAACGTGTCCCACATTATCCCACATTTAGTTTGTTGGGATCGGCTCACCCTAATGACGTCTTACGGCACTGTCACCTCACGGTAAGAAGGTTACTTGTTCAAACTCTGGCTTGGTTCTTTCTGTGTAGAGTCTGCATGTTCTCCCAGTGGCTACACGCATTTCCAGCATGAACGCAGACATGCAAGTTAGGATAATTTATGATTCTAAACTGGCCATGAATGAGAAGGACTTTACAGAGTAAAGTACTGTCTGAATTTATGTTTAAATGCGGGCTTTGAGTGGTTAGTAAGACTAGAAGGAGGACTGTAGAAATTCTAGTCTATTTGTGAACGAGCGCTCTTCATTTCCTATAAGCTGCTAGATAATAACGTTACATGAATAGCTATTATATCTCTTAGAAATGTTTCTACCTACAGATCTACAGAATTCTGCAAAAAACGGACCAGCGACTGTTCATTCAACAAAAGACGTACTTGAAGATTTTCACTCCATGACTCTGAACAGAGAAACCTGCACTAGAATAAGCAACTGGTATGCCCAAACAAATGTGAGGTAGTAAACTTACTAGCTCAACAAGGCAACATTTGTCAATGAATGACCCCCTAGGAGTAAGTACTTGGCGACAGTGGAAAGGAAAACTCCCTTTTAACAGGAAGAAACCTCTGGCAGAACCAGGCTCGGGGAGGAGCGACCATCTGCCGTGACCACAAAGCCATTTTTCTGGTAGGTTTCACTCTGACAAGTGTTCTGTTAAAAATCACCAGAGTCACTCCCAGCTGCAGTAAGACCTGCCACACACGTCACGCATTGTATTCAGAGGGTGAATAATGCAGAGGAATATGCGATAAACACTAACGGCTTGTTATGCTGAATGTTCTACCTGGTCTCAGAAGACTTGATTGGCCAAACCAGTCCTCCATGTCTTCCATTTAAGCCACGGGCCTAAATATTGCACCACTACATCAGTGCTGCTAGGTAAATCTCGCCTGTCACACTGATGATGTAGAAGTCTCAAAAACTCAAGTATCAAATATAATGAACTTGTCGTTACAGGGTTATAGATGGACATACAGCTGCACTGCCCTCAAACACATAAGATGGCACACAACATTACGATAACACCCCCATGTGGCTTTTCAATCAAGAATGACTTAAATTGCTGTAGAGGTTTTGACACCAACTACTGCTGCTATAAATTATCTTTAACAGTTTCATCTATAAAGGTCTCCTGGAGGTAGAGATCTACCAGACATGAGGTTTATACAGGAACTTAGAAATATACAAGAAATCATCACGGGGAAAGCCTTTGACTATAAGGAATAGAGGCATCAACGAAGCTGCCCTCGGGGAGTTCCTAAAATGTGAAGAGACGCTGCCACGGAAAGCTGCCATTGGCTTTTTAATAGAATCCGGGATGGTAATGTGCACAGGAACGTGCTCCTACAGTGTCCCGAGGTGCTTTGAGGCGAGCAGGTGCGAGCATGAGAATGAGGTCCGTGGAGGCCCCCTCCTTACAAACACGCAGAGAAAGGGAGCTAATGAAGTGGCCATGCTATCTGCTATCAGCAGATGTCCGATGTCCGGGGCTACAAATTAGCCGCTGCGGAGGGAGCAGAGTGTGGAGAAGGTTTTGAGAGAAGCGGGGCTTGCAGCTTTGGTTTTTTGTTTTTTGGGGGGCTTCACCACAACCTGGGATAATAGAGGGTTTGTCCTTATTCTTATTTTCACCAACTGGGAGTGCAATTCACACTGTGAACGGAGACAGCGGCGATGTTTTACACACACAACAAGAGGCAGTCCGATTTGGAGTTTAGTTGTTAGGAGAAAGAATTCTTCAGGGTGCCTGTTTATTGCTGGCTCATTCCAGTCTGACACCACGGGGATAGCGAGTTTTGGAATAGACCGCGTTTGTCTGGTTTACAGCACGACGTGGTGGTCGAATAAAGGCCTGAAGGTCACTCTTTATGTGAATTTGGGTTTTACAAGATAAGCAAACGGGCAGAAAAAAAAATTTGCTCACAGCCAGACATAGTGGTTTGCTTCTGCAAATGCTTAAAATACCTATATCTGTCCTTGCATGTGTTCAATCGTTATCCTGCTGGAAAATTCAACTGTAAGGCTGAGGTCTTTTCAAACTCCAAACTCGCTCTGAACTCAGTTTTGCCCTCAATATTGGCTGCTGTGTTTCTCCTTTTATTCCTCCCTCTGTCAACTCCATGCTATACAGTAGGGATGGTGTCATGTGGGTATTGAATTGTTCCCGGAATCTGCCAGACATAACGCTGCACACAACAAATGAAAAAGTTCATTTTCTGTTTAATCAAAATTTTCACGAGTCTGCCTGCAAACTCTGGGGGCCCACACGCACAAAAACAATGCAGACACTGCTTTCTGCAGCTTTGTGGGATCTGACAATGCGTCCAACAGTAGGAAAATGTCAGAAGAGGGAGTCCGGACACATTTTGTAGTGAGGTTTAATCTTTTCACAGCACAACTATTTCTTTTTCTTTCCATCACATAAAACAGCAGGACAGTCTCCTCTCTCAGCCTTTTATTTGGAATTCTTTACTACCTGTAGGCACCTGTGAAACCATGATGAAAAACATGTTTGATCGTGGCTGTAGTTTGTTTACTAAATCGACCTTTACACGCAAGTCTGTCTCTCACTTATTTGACATTTCCAGCCTGTCTGCGGACTGCATATGTACAGCAGATCGTCACAAAGAGGTCCCAGTCCCGCAGCGTCGCTGGCTACATCCATAGTGAGCCAAATTGAAATCAAAAGCAGAACCAAACACATGCACGATACAAATGCTCCATATAAACCTTCGATCTCACTACAATGGTAGGAAAAAAAACTGGGATTATGATTCAAAAAAATAAAACTCAACAACTAGAATGTGTCTCACATCATATTTCTGCATTATTGTTCTCCGTGTGTCTATCTGGGTTCTCTCCGGGTACTCCGGCTTCCTCCCACCGTCCAAAGACATGCAGTTAGTGGGGTTAGGTTAACTGGTGATTCTAAACTGTCCAAATGTGTGAGTGTGAATGGTTGTATATCTGTGTTAGCTTTGCGAGAGACTGCCGACCTGTCCAGGGTGTAGACTGCTTCTCACCCTATGGCAGCTGGGATAGTCTCCAACCCACCTGCAAACCTGAATTGTAGAAGAGGATGGATGGATGGATGGGTGGATGGATGGTGTCACCTTCACTGCGAAAGAACTGAGCAATGTGTGCAGTGAGAGGCTACACACTCTGCTAAAATCATAAAGCCTGCATAAAAGTCCAGCCACACTAAAATAACACAGGTTGCCAACCTCCTTGTGACCAACTACAAATAGCTGCCACAACTGGTTGTCCAGAGGTTGAATGTGCAGCACCTTCAATCACAAAGTGACTGCACAGGTGGTTCCCCGCGAGGTAGTCTGACTTGAACAGACAGCATTTAATTGTAAATAATTTTATTCGCCATTAAATCTATAAACACTCAACGCAAACACTGGAATCCATCTGAGTCAGCCCGTTCCAATGAGCGTAACAGCTCTTTACACCAGTGGACTCAACTGGTTGCCATCTGGTTGTATACTGGTTATATTCCTATATAAAAGCAGGGTTGCCTACATCACTTTGCAGTAAAATCTCCATCTTGCAGAAACTACGTCACTATTTGTGGAGGAATTTCTGAGTTTCTAAATCTATGAGGTTCTGGTTGAAGTGTGAATGTCAGGAGCTGATGCCAGCTTTTGCGCATGTCGACAGCAACAGATCTGCAATTTTCACTGATTTGTCACTAACGGATTGCATTCAATCCCCAGCTTGACCCACTTACATCACAATCTGACTGATAAACAGACCGACAGGCCATAAGATCACAAGTTCACTGCACACAGTCGCCGTAATTCTGATCATGCTGCAATCTCCAACCACTGTTTTCCCTGGTGTGACTGTAGCATTAGATGGACACTGAGATTACTAGTTTCAAGCCATATAAAATGTTTACTTTGTATAATACCCACTCGAGTTTTAAGGGTTGAGCATACTTTGTGATTAAACTATACCATAAAAGCTACCACACATATGCAGTGTCCTTGTTCCTCACTTCTGATTGTAAAATACTGAGAAGATGGCATTTATATTCAAAAACTGTTCTCATGTCCATCTTTTATATACAGCCTTAGGCTAAAATTCTCACACTACACAAGTGTGAGTTTATTTTGCATCAAGTACAAGATGCAAGAAGTATGCAAATTGACACCCAGCCTAACTGCTGGGCTGAGCTAGGATCTAAACTTTGATCTCCTGCAAAGAGCCACATAACCACCACAGCCTCCACATCTATACTTTCTGCCTTACTAAATAAAAGGCACACTGCTTCCTACATTGGTACTGAAAGTTGGTATTGAACATAAATCATGTGGCTGCAGAACTGTCAAATATAAATGTAATTTCAGGGGATACTGAGCTGCTATTTCAGGATATTAAGAAAAGATTGTGGTACCATGTTGCCAGTTTCACATATATAGAGACATTTAGTCATCCTTAAGGTCTCTGTTCTGGCTAAACTTTACGTTTAGGAGCCCCTTCCTTGTCTCTGTCATTTAGATCTAATTTCCAAAGTGCTGCAGTGGTGATTGTTCCCTTCGTTACAGCCAAAGAATAGAGTCAGTCTGCAGGAGTCATATTTTTGGTTTTCAGTAACCTCCCTGGCCCTGGACCTGCTTGTCCACAATAGATGTTCAGTTTATTCAGACAGGAAAACTCTGTTCATACACATCTACCTGTTAATGATGAAGCCCTGCAACTCGCATGCACATAATGAGCACACAGACGTGGCCTTTCTACACGTTTCAGATGGACAGTACATCTGAAGCGTGCCGCAAGAATGCACGCGCGCATTTATCTGCCCGTCCGCTCGCACGCTTCGCCAGCACACCTCCAAGTAATGGCCGTTGCCACAGTAACCAGGTGACCCACGCTAGCAATTAGAGAGTCCCTAACAGGCTCGGTGCCGGCAAGTGCACACAGATGCGGCGCATACATTATGTAAACTACAGTCCCCGCGAAAGTCTCCCTCACCTGCCTCAGCCAACAGCAGCCCCGCTCGCGCCTCTAATTTAATACGTTCTTAACATCGGCAAAAAAAGAAGAAGAAAAAAACCCACATCCATCACGAGGAAGCCACACGACACAGCACATCTGTGGCGTGCCTCCAAACAAGGGACATTAGGTGGGTATTACAAAAGGTGGGTGCAGGGGGGCGGAGTAGATAGAGGTAGAGATGGAGAAAAAGAAAAAGGGAGAGAGAACTTAAAACTCACCAGCTTCATATTTGTGGGTTTTTCTGTCTTTATTTCCTATTCACGGCGGAGAGGAGGGAAAAAATAAAAACCCCCACTGTGCTTTTATGAATGTGGCGGCACAGCGGTGAGTATGGGCTTTAAACATGATTGGCTTGTTAAAGTAGAAGGGATAGGGGCAGAATATATGTGGTGCTGATGGTTGTAAAAGTCCAACTTGCACACCTGGTTTAAAGGCCTTTTCACAGATTTATGAGAACGTGTCAGCTTTTTTCTTTTCTTTTCTTTTTTTCAACTTGTGCAAAAGAATACATGAGTTATTCTTTCTGTTGGCTTGGCACCTCAACTGTGTTGAACACTGACCATGGAAAAGTTTCCAAGTACAACTCCCGTTCCCTTCGTTATTGAAGCAAAACGAGTATGCGCAGCGGAAACGCGCTTTTCGGATGCTTTAAAGTGAGAGGAGACAGTAACAAAGTTGCTTACCGCACAGTTTGTTCTGGTGCAGGAACTCCATCTGTAGCTTCTGGCCAGCGCGCTGAGCCAAGAGGTACGGGGTGGAGTAGGTTGGATCCCCGGTGGCGCACATAACATCTGCCCCGCTGAACACGAGCGCCATGGTCTGCAGCACATCAGAGGACACCACAGCTGCACACAGCGCCTTCACACATAAAAGAAGATACAAGGGCCCGTGATGAGCTTATTTGCGAGTTTCGCTGACATTTTATTTGCAGTTTCGGCGTGTTTGTGAATCAGATTCCCGAGGCTCATTTTTAGTGGTCGCAAATCTCATTTATGAATGTCCACCTGCCACTTGCCATTTCCTGCTGTGATAGCCTAATAAAAGAATGAAGAAGTGGAGCAGCAGCTCATTGGATTTCTAAGTAGCTTTCTGTAGCTGGATTAATACCTTTAAAAAAAAATCCCAGACAATGAGGCAGTGAAAAAAAATCTCTGGAAATGTAAGTATGGCTTCACTTCTCTGTGTAGGAGGAGCAGCGTGGTGTTGCTGCGTACGTGTATGCGCGAATGCCAGGTTGATAGAGGACAAAGAGTCTATAAAGCGGCGTCAGAAAACCACATAAAGTTACGAATTGAGTTCCACCCGCTGATCTCAAAAGAGAAGTTAAAATGCGATCAAACTTTAATACTCCCAGTGGGAATCATTAAAGCTCAAAACCCTGAGCTAAAAAAAAAGAAATATAGCAAATAAGAAGAGGACAAATGGGCCATATTAAATATAATGAAACTAACAATTTTCACAAAGAGAAATGTGGGAATAAAGACATGAAACACAACGAAGTGAGCTAAAAGTACAAAAGAACAGCAGCAGGCTGCGATGAAGCAAAGGAAGACAGAGTGAATTTCCTGCAGGAAAACAAACCAAGCATGGAATATATAATATATATATATATATACACATATATATATATATGTATGTAGGAAGCTGATAAATGCAACCATGTAATCTGTGCATGGATAAACAGAGCATGTATTAAACATTCAGGATGAGCCTAAACAAAGAGTGCAGTGTGCAGACGGGTAATAATTAAAGGAAAATCCTTGACCCCTCCTCTGAGGAGGATCTGATGCTCTGTTTGAGCACCCTCGATGCCCTCCTTTAGAGTGAGGGTCAGCGCGAATCAATACACAGTTGTTCCGGGTGATCACCTTGATCCTCTGATGAACCTTTTCTATCCTGTTGGAAATGGTCTTTTTCAGGACTCATCGAGGGGACACAAGAGGTCTCCGAATGGTTTGGTAAGTATGAAAATGATGTGAGTCACATGTCACGGCTTTCTCAGTCACCAGAATTCAACCCCAGAACTCAACACAGATGGGAGCTTTCCATCACTATCAAAATGACAAATAAGGAGTATCCTTTGGAGGAAAGGTGTTTCATCACTCCAGCAATGCAAAAGAGACCTAAAGAATCAATGCCAAGGCAGACTGAAGCGGTTCTGGTGGCACAGAGTGAGGTTGGTTTTTCCATGAATTTTATACATTTGTACGCCTCCACCAGTCACTATGAAACTTCAATAATGCGCAGCGTTCTCCAACTAAGAGGCACAAAGCTACTTCAGAGGAAACCTATGAGTCAAGATGCATGGATGGATGGATGGATGGATGGCCAAAGAAGAGTTTACTTATACCAACATCCTAATTCTTATTCATCCAACATTCACCTTGTATACTGTCCAAGTGTACCATTTATGACTGATAAACTGTGGGGTGTGTGGCCGAAAAACAAAAGAGAAAAATGAAACATGAAATTCTATTTCTACTCAACAAACAGATTTAAAAAGAAAAGAAATGAAATGCAGCCTCTCAGTTCAGCCACAATGTTTTTAGCTCCTCCCCTTTCAAAGCCACTCTCTTCCTTAAGCCGACCTTTTTTCTGCTTGCTAAATAGCTACTTAGCTATTAGCAATTAGCTTGTAGCCACCTTAGCTGCCACATTAATCAAAATATGTTGCGAAGTCACCAGAAGTGCAGCACAACAGACAACCTAACCATATTGTGTTATTGTGTTGTTGTTGTTTTTGCACTACCTATGAGAATTTTAATATATGTTATATACTGTATAACATTTGGAAGAGTTTTAAACTCTGCTAAATCACTCCTGACACATCCCCGAAGGGATTTTTGTCTCACTGGCCAAGCCACGATGCAAACCACTACACTATACACAACTGAAAAACAGTGTTGTCACTGATGTTTTTGTTCTTTTCTTTATAAAAATAAAATGCATATAAACATAACCCTGCTTCATAACAATACAAAGCAGGGCCATTATATCAAAGACATATTTCCTACTTCGATGCAGAGAAACAGTAGCTACACTGGCCCGGACACAAGTAATACCTCAAGTTGGGATAGTGAGTCAGTGTAGCATCCAGTCTGCCCCCGGTCAAGCATGAGAAGCAGTAGTACTGCTGCCCAGATATTGTATTTTTTCATATATAGACCATGACTGTGACTTCTTGTCAACCATGTTGAACGACAGGCAGAGAATGAACAAAAGAGTAAATGCGACGATAGCTGGAGGCTTTTGACAAGCGACCATTCGAGAGAATATTATTAGGAGAGCCAGCCAGCTGGGCTTCCTTTCTCCGCTTATGCTTCCTGGCACATAGCTTGTGATGTCCCCTCTCCAGTCCACCAGTACAAGATAAGGCCGGAGATCAGTGGCTTGGTTGCTCCACCAAGCCAAAACAATGTAGCTTCTCCAGCAGATCATAATGACAGCTGATTGGTAACAGTAGCGGTGTGTAGTGATGGAGGACATCAACACGGGTGGTTTCAAGAGATTAACTAAAGCCTGACAGAAAAACAAAAGCAGCTCCACTTAGAATTCTATTACACTCCATTCTAAAACAATACCAACACCTTTTAAGGTAACTTATTTAACGTATTGCACTTTAAAGAAAAGTATCTAAAAGCCACTAAGAGGTTAAACAGAAGGAGGCAGTTAAAACTAATTCCTGTGAGTTTCACTTTTTCTTCCCATCTCCTCCTGTGAAGCCTTAACCTTCATTTAAATACAGACTCAATGTTCTTTAGACCCTGCTGACATCAAACTAAATGCGGTGTAAGGTAACGCCACACTGGTTTCACGTAAGCCGGGAAGGTAAATAAATACATTTCCTCTATACACTCTTCTTTACATTCCACCTTTAACAGCGCCTATAAAATGAAGAAAGACGTACTTATAGAGCAAGTATGGTGTCTGGCCATGCAGACATACTTTGTTAGAACCATTAACCTGTTTCACAAAGTGATCCCGCTAAGATAAGCAAGATAAAAGAGTCTGAAGAATACAGTCTGAGCAGGGAAAATATTTTCTGTCTATTTCAATCCGTCCAGTCAATTGATGTGACACCGTGCACGATGACCCGCAACAAAGGGGATCAACGGAGGAGTCGAGTGGCAAATAGCGGAATTTCAACGAACAACCTTTCCTTTCACTGGGCTTTGAGCCGAGTCAGTAGGCAGCATCGATCCGCCACAAACAAGCAATATCCATCTGAAAGTGAGGCACGCCGAGGCTTGTGCATATACACGCACAAACAAAAGTACCCGTCGATATAACCTGGCCACCCACACAAAGGCCCTGCACTGAGATAAAGATGTTCAAATAAGCGTGTTCCCAGAGCTGTGCCAAACAAAAAAAAAGAAAGATATCTTCATCAGTAGCACAATAACCAAAAATTAATGTGAAGAAAGATTTAAAAAAAATTATAATTACTTTAGCACGTGCACACACACGCGCGCCTCTTTGTCTTTTTCCCGCACACGGAAGATGGGGTCAGATTATGGCAAAATAGTCCCTTGCAACTTGGCCTTATTCTGTATCGTCTCTGGAAATGACCTTCCGTGTCATAGCAATTACCGTGGCCACAAGAGGGTTAGCGTGTGCGAGGGTGTGTAATGATATAAGAAGCTCCTTTGACACCACACTCTCTAGGTCATGTGGTCTGCGGAGAGTTAGTGGAGGTCACTAGGATATGAGCTTCTAATGGAGGGGAAATGGGACTGAGAAAGAGAGGGAGCGGGATGAAAAGTATGCATTAAATGAAGAGGAAAAAAAACGATGGGTTGCAAACAAAAAGAATCCCATCGCAACACACACACACACACACACTGCTGGGATTATGTAAGGGAACATATTGACGCAGTCACCTATAAATCACTACCTTTTTTTTACTTCATTACCTGAAATGACACTTTAAACGGTGATTTGCGGCATGTGCTGAGTAAATCTCGTGACCCCTGAGCCCCATAAAACCTGTTGAAATGCCATCGCATGATTTAAAAAAAAAAAAAAAAAAAAAACTGCTTGAATGTCAACAAGGAAACTGCTAGTATTATTGTCTTTGTCCCGAGAGGAGTCCCAGAGGAAAAAGGTTTTATATAGCTTTTATTATTTCATATTCGCGCTTGTGTTACAGTAAGTAAATGTGACACAGAAGTGGAACAGCGTGTCCGATGAGATTAGACTCAGTGTCCTTGTTTATGTTAAAAATACTGGGGTTTTTTGGTCTCTTTTTTTAAACACGTTGTTTGTGATTCATTAGTTTGTGTGGAGATGTATAGAGTTTCTTTGGAGAGTTTTTAGTGTTTTAGCGCACTTTGGCACACATATTTTACATCTGTGGGTCACCACAGTGGATTTTAAGTGAAAGAATTAACATGTGATTGATGTTCAGGCTTTCAGTTTTAATTTAAGTGGTTAAACAAACCCCAGTTTTATAAGTACCCAAGAATAACTGGACATACCAGCTTCATTTACAATATAAGGATTGCTTTTAATGCTTGAATAAAAGTCAAGAATTGTGTTAATTGTGTTAATGTCCACGTACTTATAGACCTAACTGCATGTGTCGTATGCTATATGTGCCTCCATGACACTTCAAGTCTGTTAAGGCCACTTCCAGCCCTTCCCTGCATTCATCCCTCGTGCACGCACACACTAAAACGCCCCTACCTCTCCAGTGGCTTGACTCTTTCGGGGTGCTGCACTCACACTTCCCCTCCTGCACCCGCCTGCAAAGAGCTCCCACTAGAACAGCAAATTCACACATCTGAAGTGAAGGAGCACACATGTTCACACGCATGTACACACCGCACACCCCAAAGCGCACGCTCGCGCGAAAGCTGGCAAAGCCGCAATAAAACCAACCCAAGCGTTTCTGTTGTGGATCCTAATCCACTTTTCCACTTAGCTAGCTAGTATATCTCTTCCTTACTTTCTCGCCTCATTCCTCCTGTCTACATTTCCATTCCCCCTCTTTCGGTGCAGGAAAACAATACAAGGGGGCTGATCTGCGTAAATGCTGATGCCGGTGGAAACTGCTTCACTGCTTAGAGCTCTTAAAAGGAGGCCAGAAAAGGCAGACCCTCTCCTTTTTTTTCTTTTTTTACAGCAGCAATAAACCCTAAACTCCAAGGCCTAAGCACCAACATGCCTATACTTGAGATCGATAAGACTTCTCCTTTGGCATCTTTAGGCTTAAAGTGCGGATTTACCAATGGTCAAAAGGTCAGGAAAATATGGGCTTTCTCAAGTTTAGTGGATTTAGCTTATGGAGTGTACCATGTGCACTTTTCCTTAAAGGTACAAACGAAGCTATAAAACAGATTTCATGCTCGGGGAACTCCTGCTATCACTGCCCATCATTAATTAAAATTACTTAGCTAAGCAGACAGAGAAATATTACACTGAAGGTCTGCAAGGGTTGTGTTTTTTTATGTTTTACTTACATTATGCAGTTGGGAGGACTCTATTTTACACATTTATCTTGGGGGAACAACATTACAGAAAAGGATAATTGTTTCCTGTAAAGATATGCTGACTGGTGCTAATATCTTACCTAGCATTTTTGATGTGGAAAACTTAAAACTGGCAAGGAGAGTGACTGCAGACTTATTACAGAAGCCACAAGTCAACAGAGTAATGTGGTTATTGGTGTAGCATACGTGTCTTTGCCTAAAGACAAAGTCAATGGCAGCTTTAATGTTAAGGGCATTGCTATATGCTTAGGACTATGAGGGTAGTCGGCTGTGGACCTGCTGTACCTTCGCCACATTTGTTCAGCTTAGAAAGGCAGACAAAATCCATCAAGTCACATACACAGAGTACTGTTAGATGTTCTAATCTGTTTAAAGTGGTTAGAGGAGTCAGAAGAAGTGTCTTCTATTTCCTTGCAGAGTACGATCAATACTTGATTTCTGTGGCTGATGCTGATTTTTAGGCTGTTAGAACTTCAGAAAGTGGGACATCAGCTTATATTCTGTACATGATGACATCATTGTACGATTATATTGCTGGAAAATTCATAAACAAACTAGTAAGCATCTGTGACAGACTGGCAACCTGTCCAAGGTATACCCGGCCTTTTGCAGTATGGCAGCTGCGGTAGGCTCCAGCCCTTTCACAACTCTGAAATGGAGAAGTGGTTAAGAAAACGGATGGATAGAGTTACCAACTTACCACGAAGACACTGCTTGAGTCAGCACAGATACCACAAATACAGTACTGTGCAAACGTCTTGTGCCACCTCTAGTTTCTTTATATTTTGCCAGGAAAATGGGAAATAGGGGAAGTGATTTATTAAATAATGTACAAAGATATAAGGCAAAAACAGACTTTGTACAGTGTACAGAAAGTTATATTTGGTTTCACCACCTTTATTCTTCAACACAGTCTGAACTCTCTTAGTCAAGCTTTCTTGTCATTTCTTTAAGCAGACTTCAGGAATAGTTCTCCGGGCTTCTTGAAGGACATTCAAAGCTCGTCTTTGGATGTTTCTGCCGTTTGTTCGGTTCTCTGTCAAGATGATCCCACACTGCTTCAATAATGTTGAGGTCCGGGTCTGGGGAGACTAATCCAAGACTGATAGTGTTTCACTGAGTGTTTTTCTATCCAAGTATGCTTTTACTGCATTGGGAGTGTGTGTGAGATCATTTTAAGCTGGAAAATGAAGCTGCTGTCAAGCGAACGCTTTCCAGATGGTATTATGTGGTGAATCAAAATCTGATGATACATTTCTGTGCTTATAATTCCTTCAATTTTGACAAGATCCCCAACACTACCATGCTTAACTAATGACTTTGGACACTCCCCTTATAATTCTCTTGGTTTGAACCGAACATTTCAAATTTGGACCTCACTCCATCAGAGGTGTTGCCACTGATTTTCAGTCCATTTCTTTCAGTCCAGCTTTTTCACCATATTTACCTTCCTTACAAATGGCTTCTTGACAGCCAACCTTTCTGATGAAGCTTCACTGAAAAGTAGATGGTTTCACTAAAGGGCCCAACAGATTTCTCAGGTCCTGCTTCAGGTCTTTGCTGGACTTGTTTCTCTCACTTAAGGAGACAACTTTCAGTCACTCGTTTGGGCTGCCATTTTTTTTATTTAGCCACCAACTCATTAGGTCACTGACTTTTAACAAAGTGCCTAAAGATACAATTTTTAATTGTTTGTCCATAAGTTGTCCATTATGAGTAGACACAACAGTGGTTCATCGCGCTTCAGTTAGGTGCCATTTTATGCTTGAATGTTTCCTAATTGTTAAGTGGCTTAATCCCCCCCTTAAAAAAAAAAAAGAGTAAAAATGTATGAAAAAGCAGCCAGTGACCAACTACTACTGCTCAAGAGCGCTGGGTTCCTTGGATGGAATACAAAGAAATGAGGTGTGGCTCAAGACTTTTGCACAGTCCTGTACTCTGTTACCACCACTGCAGATAGTAGTGCTGGGCGATATGGAAAAAATATTTATCACGATATGAATTATTTTATATCACGATAACGATATATATCACGATATACCACCTGACCTGTGGTCATCTGGAAAGTATGCAGTCTGTAAACAGCGAGTGGAGAGGGTGCAGTCTTTGTTTTGAGTTACTGTAAAGTATGTCGCAAATCCGGGTGCACGTAAAGCAGCACCATGTTGCAAAACCACAAGACAGTTTCTTTGTGAAAAATATCATTTTTTTTTATACTTTATTATCTCTTGCATAAAGTTAAGAGCATGTATAGTGAGAAGACAACACTAATATATTTGCACAGGCTATTTAACCCTTTAAGACCTACCATAGAACCAAGTCCGCCAGAGCTTATGTTTACATTTATTTATTTTGAGTGTCTTCATAGTTTTATTTTTGAGATACACAAATTTTTATATATAAATGAAAATAAATATTATAATGCAAATTTGCAAAAAACAGCATGTGCATCAAAATAAACTATTTCCAACAGTGTAATTTGACTTCTAAGCATCCCAGAAACGATACAGAAGAGCATAAAGTCAAACATGACTTTTAAAAACACCAACATAGACTTTGAAGCTTAAAAAACTACATTTTCCGCGAAAGTGACGTCACTTCCGGTTTCGGACAGGTAATGGCGGACATGCGATAGTTCGCGCTGACTTATATTCCAACATAGGAAGTGTTATGAACAGCTGATCGGATCGGCAAAGCCTGTTTCTGGAATATTATGTTTTTGTTGCTGCAAGTCTGGAATATTATTTTTTTGTTGCTGGAAGCGCTTTTTATGCAATTTTTGCAAAGCTATATGTGGAAGGAAACCGTGACCTAGGGCAAGCTAATGGAATAAGATGTAAGTACAACCCCTACGGTTTCATATGCAAAAAAAACATTATTGCGCTACCTTACGTGGTTACAGTTCTACAGGGATTTAAAAATAGTTAGGGAAAACGGAGTGTGCCCGCTCTGACCGGTTGTAAAGGGTTAATGATATATTTTATGTAATAATTTGTAAAATTCGGGTTAGAAACGATAGAAACTATAGAAGACAAATGGCACGATAGACACTTTTCTATCGTCCACACGATATATATCGTCATATCGCCCAGCACTAGCAGATAGTGTGGACAGTGCAGCCTACAAACACACTGTGGCAAGGATGACGCATGACGGGTCCAGAGGTGAGATTTGAGAGCCAACTTTATTCACACAGTGCGACTACAGCTCTCAGCTGCAGGCCGCACATACTCCTTGCCACCACACACACCAACAACCCTGAATCCCTGTGTCTTTAACTCGATGGGGGTAATTGCGGATGCCATGCAGGTGCGTCCGCATTGCACCGCAGACCACGCCCCACCACACACACCAACACCAATAGTGGTAATGTCAGTAAATTGGCATATTAGCTGAACTCTTCTTCATAGAAAACAGTTCATGAAGTAATTTATTTATGACTGCCACTATACCTCAGATCATGACTTCTATAGTTTCAGTTTCGGTTGGTGCTTCTTTTGCTCCAGTACATCCATAATTTCTGTACCTTGTTTAGCTGCTCCAGGTCATTAAAGCCCTCCAGGACACTCGTGTACTTCCTTTCCCTGTATTTCCTGCGGATAAATGTGGCCCGCTGCTCCGCAGAAGCCTCTCTGTAGAGATCCTCCTCCAGGGGGAGATTAGTAGCCCAGAAACTGTTAGCATTCTTGTTCCCCACTTCCAGGAAGAGCTAAGGGGTTGCAAAACATGTACAAGGTGACACGTTTGGATGAGAATTATTTGCAGAGGTATTACTGTGATTTGAAATGATCACTGATCATCATTGCTGAACTTTCAAGCATCTTCCCAGTCTTTTAGATTAGTACTAGTACAATGGATACGCTTTCTTATAATGGGATTAGGTAAAGACAGGAGCAACACACATGACATTTACCTCCACTAGTTCATTGCTCCAGACACTGCTGTCCAACTTCAGGCTCCGCACTTTAGAAATACTTGGCCCAAGAGAGCGGTGCTGTCCTGGCACACATGAAGACACAGTCATCAATATTAGCGCACAGCCATTGGGTTCATAAGGCTTTCTCAGGCTACATTTTTGTTCCTGAAAACTTCACATTAAAAAGCAAAAATAATGATTTACATATATGCACAGTGTTCTCCTCGGCGTGCTGAAACACACACCAAATGCTGGTGATGGAATAAACAATAAACAGGCAGTTACAAGATGGAGAAACAGAGCATGACTGCGAGCTCGTTCGCTCACTCACAACAGACATATTTAGTCCCCTCAGCTCTCCTAATTGGAAATGAAAGCAGAGAACGAGGGCCATTAATTGCTAATGAATCATGAGTAATTCATTGTGTTTGTTGGTCGGCCTGTTTATTTGGGTGAACGAGAGGCTTCTGGGGTTGCTTATGGCCAAAGACAGAGCACACATGCATAATACATTAGACAGAAACATGCTGTATGTGTGAATGTGAATTATTGTCCTGTGTGTAATGGTGGATAATTTTATATTTAGATTTGGCATGATCTCATTACAGTCTTCTATTCGCTAGTAGAGCAGCTGTAAATGAAAATGAGGGGCTATGAGCTGTGAAAAGCTATATTGACACAGTTCAAGAGAACACAAGTGTGAGAAGTCTTTGAATTATAAGCCACTTAAGAGATTTCTTTTTAGAAAAGCTAACTAGGAAGTCATTTTTTATAACTAGTCAATATTTGCATTACTTACATAGGCATAGTAGCACTACCCTGCATGTATTTTTATTATTAAGCCGTGTGCCATTCATAAAAACTTTTTTGTCACTCACCAGGACACATAACTGACAGGTCTAATTGCTCCCAGACTGGATTTTGAATCTGATATGCCAAGACACGTCTCATTTTGGTCAGGCTTGATGTGATCAGTTGGTGCATTCATTAGAGACAAAAGGATGGTGCCACCCTTCCTGTCACAACAGTTTTGAGCCTATACGCTTTCTTTCATGGGCATCCAGACAGAACCACATTTATACTACTTCTAAGTTTTATAGACATTTTTCCTCATCAGCACCAATAACTATGAACTCTGAAGTCATTTCATTTTAAATGTCACTTCACATGCAGTTTTTTAGGGCAGTTTCAAAGTGGTCACAAATGCGACGTATGCCACGTCATCCAAACATTAGTGGACCCAGTGTTAAATCCTGTGGAACGCCATGTTCACTTTCAAACCTCATTCGGTATCTCACTATTGGAAGCGTCTTCTGGCATGAAAAAGCGGGTAACTAAACATTTCCCTTTTAGTTAATTTGGTGAAATCAGGTCAGGGACTTCGTCAATATCAAGTGACACACAATGTGATCAATCTCCATTAAATGTGGTGTTAATTTAACATCCACACCGTATCTGAAGTTATGATTAAGGTTAGGAGTTGAACATAAATGTCTTATCCTATTAAGAAAGTGTGCGTAAAGATGATCCAATGGATTATTTAAACCATATTATTAGTTCAACAAACTCAGACCTATCAACATGTCAAACTAAAATATCTTCCTAGGAGATATCACACACCTCTGTTCTTGCTTTAGTTGGCAAATCAATTAATCTGATCAAATCAGGGTCTTAGTTTGCCGTTTAGATTGATTCAATCAAATTAGTGCAATAACAATACTACTTTTATAAGATGATTCCTCTTTATAGCAGATTAAATGTTTCTTAAGTTGTAGCTCAGTCACAGTAGACTAAAAATTGAATGGTACCCTTTTTGCTATTTGCAGGTAATTGCTTGGAATGTTTTTGCATTTGGCGACTAACTACAAGTAATTGTGGAAATCAACTGGTCATTCAGTGGTTGACCTCTGGGCGATCACTTTTGATTACAAGGTAGTTGCATGGGTCGAGTGACGGAAGGCAACTTGTCTCCAAACGATTGTGGTCCAACTTGGACTGACTGATAGATTTCCAACACAATGCAATCAATCTAAGCCTGGCTGCACTAATAAGTTCAACTTGTGACTCAGCTGATTGTACTCTTTTTATATTCCTATATAAATGCAAGGTTGCCAGGTGCCTATGCAGTTAAATCAGCAGCCTGTTTTTAAAGGAATTTCAGAACTTCTGTTTCAGGTGTACGAGGCTCTGGCTGAACTCTGAATGTACGCAGTTGATGCGAATTTCTGTGTATGCAAATGCAAAACAGATTTGCAATTTTCACTCATTTATAGCAGTTAATCAATGTGTAAACGCAAACAGATTTCCTGTAATTGCCAACTTAGCCCTATTCAATCACATACTGACACCAAGCTGACTCCACCTTATTGCTGTTTTATCATCATCTGCTTTGTGCACTAAAGTCTCTTCGAACACGATATCTGACTATGAGTGGTTACAATCATTTCAAAGGAAGCAAGATTGGAAGTTCATTTTACACAATTGCACTAATTCTGGTCATGCCGCAGACTCCAACCACTCTTTTCCTTAGTGTGACTGTAGCATTAGACCCAAAAGACACACACAAAAAAAGATAACCTTCTTCCCTGCCATTAGGACAATTTATTTTTTTTATTCTCTACACATATTGAGGGTGGATACAGCAGTGTGGTCTAGGGTTACATTTAAATATGTTTTCTTCCCAATCTTGAAAAATACACTGAAATGTCAGGGATAATAACAGTCTTGGAGATCAGAAGTCCAACTTGACAAATGAAGGCCAAAGAGTAAGAGTCTGTCCCTGTTGCCTATGAAGGAGTGAAACTATTTTATTCGGGGTGCTTGCAGCAGAGTATTGCCATGCTGCATCCACAGAGTCTTTGCAACACCACAGGACCATTTTCACTTGTGTAAGGGTAATGAAGCTGAAAGAAGCGTGCATGCGCATGTGCCGCCAGGTATACAGTGAGATCGTCCCATATAAATAGGCTGCTGTAAATGTCTTCATATTTCCGGTGGAACAAAAACAACATACAAAAGGGCATTCTCATCAATGCAGCTTTCACACAAAAAAGTTAAATAAATAAAAAAAATTAATGCTCAACCCACCAAGGATTTCACCCCCAATTAAAAACTTTCCCGGTGACTCCATCCACATCACACAGAGCACTTTTTCAACCTTGTGTGCTTGTGTGGATTCCCCCTCCTTCCCCTCTCGACCCCTTCACTCAGTGACAAGTCATGAGGAAGCAGAGCAAGACAATGAACCCTGCAATTTCACATTGCCATGGCAACTGTTGCCAGTGGACATGCCTACAAGTTGCATCCTGGTTTAAAGAAGTTTATTGCATTATATGTGTGAAGCACTGTCATTTTCTATGGTAGCTGTCTTGGGTAGTAAGCATAAGGGCACAAAGAAATGAGTGCATAGATGGAGAGATGAGTTAATTTAATGAGGAAATAAAATAACTGTAAAATCGGGACATGGTCACCGTGACATCAGCAAATACACGACCATCAAGAAGCCCTGATCTTAGCATTTTGCATAATATTACCTTGGGTTTTTGGAGGTAGAGGAAAAATTGGATTGCTAAGTTATTAGCTAACAACTGCACACCTGGTTAGCATTGTGCATCTGTAGAGTGTATGGGTGCATTGCACAGACAAAAATACTGACAAATTACATGAAATACACTCAAGATGTGGCCCGACCTCTTGGAAGGGTGTTAGCTCATTTAATCAGACAGTAAGCCATGCTGTTTATCAGACAATTGCACCAATGCTCAAAACACGGACAAGGTTTAGTTCAGTAACTTGAATTACCAGACAGCTAGCGGCTATAGTTACACAGCATAAATAATGCATCATTTAAGTGTTATCGGGATTTAAATGGGTTAGTAATTTTAAGAAGTTATTTTAAAAAAAGAAAAGAAACCCCAGACAGTTACTAATAGTTTTTACCAACTTTTTAACAAACAAATAAAAATATTTTAGTAAGATCAGTCAGGTCCTGTTGAGAAAACAACAGCTAAAATATACTTGAGAAATAGGTCTGTGTAGCTTCTCAGTCATCCAGGTCATGGTGATCTAAGGAGCCTGGAAAGAAAAGTGACTGGACTTTAAGTTTCACCTCTCATCTGAGAACCTTCTTTAGTTCTAAAACCAAATGACCAAACTACCCAAGAAGTAATAACCTTCACTGCTCACATCAACTCAGTGGACAGAAACAAAGTTCACCAGGGAAGATACAAAGGATAATAGTTTCTCATTTCTGGACTGTGCTGTGCTCATTGAGGAGAATGGAAACCTCAACACTGAAGTTTACCAGAAGACCAGTACCTACTCTTAAACTTGGAGTAATCAAGACCCCGCAACACAGGGCATAAAACGTTCCCTCTAAGCTCGAAGGGAAAGAAAAGGAACACACACGTAAAGAAAGCTCTTAAAATATGTGGTTATCTTAATTGGGCTTTCATCAAATCAGAAAAGATGCCCCGTAAACAAGGTCAGACACCAACTAGGGCGAATCAGAAGGACAAACGGAACACTGTCATTCCTTATGTAGCAGGTTTATCAGAGAAACTCAGGAGAATTTTCTCCAAGCACGACATCCCCAGTGTATATCAGACACAGCCATAGACTCAGACAAAAAATGGTTTATCCCAAGGACAAAACTCCCAAACACAAACTAAACAACGTAGAGTGTGCAGTGCAGCGAGGAGAGCTCAGAACTCAAGATTGGAGAGACCAAACAGCCACTTCATAAACGCATGGCACAACATAGAAGAGCCACCTCCACAGGACAAGACTCAGCTGTACGTCTGCATCTAAAGGACAAAGGTCAGTCTTTCAAGGATGTCAATGAGTGAAAGAAGCCATCCAATGTGCACTGTGAACGATCATCCTTGAACAGAGGGGGTGGCTTACGACACCAACTGTCTGCCACCTACAATCCAGTTTTGAGATCCCTTCCAAGGCGCCTCTACAACGACTCACATCGTGTGTCAGTTCATCTCAATAAGTCACATGATAGGGCGAGGTAAGGTCCCACAATGGTTTTACCCCAAACCTCTGCTGATAATGACCCGCACCCTTTTTCTCACCATGGCTCATTAGATACAGCACATGTGGGTCAACGGCCCTCTAAAGATACAACTCCAACTAGGGCTGGAGTACCTGGAACTCTTAGAACCAAAGAAGCTTCTCAGACGAAAAGCCTTCAAGAAACTTAAAGAAGTCCAGGCATCTTCTATCCAAGCTCCTTAGATTACTTGAGAAATAAAAGTTTTTGTGTTTTTTTTAAATAAAAAAATTCAAAGATAATTAGAAGACCGGGCAAGGTTATTTTACGAAGTGTTCAAGGTAGACGCGGACAGTATGCAAAAACATCTTTGAACAAATTTATGTATTACTGCATTTGTGATTAGATAACACTGTAAATATTAATAAACAGAGAAAAAAAATCCACTATTATTAATTTAATACTCTCTGAATATAACAGACCCTATCAATTCTTAAAGTGTATGTAAACACAGAGAAAATACTGCAGTTTTAAGCTGTTCATATCAAAGACTAAAGCTGCAGACTATTAAAATCCATTCAGTCTTAGCATGAAAAGACGAAAAGCCAATCTGGGATCATTTTTACCATTAGCCTCCTCATTACTTCTTTCCTCTTCCTCTTGTTCAGCATTTCTCTTTATTGTGCATGACAATAAAGCAGATCGCTAATTAAAAGCATGAGCAGTCATTGGTATTCCAAATGGACCACAGCCCAATTTAAAATAGAGCACAGTGTGAGGACAGCTTCCCTCGTAGCAAATATTCACCCCTCCTGCTCCCGGCGTGCCGACAAAATGTAATATTAAACACCTCAGCAAATGAAATCATTTAAGGCTGTTTGAAAGGAGATGTTGGATATCTGATGTGTACCAATTACACAGGTTTTGCAGAGGTGAGGTGAAGAATTGCATTAAATTGCATGACTCTGGGAGAAATCTGGAGGGGGAAGATGGGGTGTATAGGCATGCACACACAAATAAAAAAATAAAGAAAAACACCTACACACCAACAAAATATCCCTGCACATCAAGCATGGCTGCCACGTCTCTCTAATCATGTTTAGAGGGTCAAGAAGAAGTTCGGGATCCCCCAAGTTCTCGCCTGTGGCTTAATCTTTGTTGTCATTTCATCTGAGCCATCCAGTATAGCCAAATAGATTAGAGAGTCCAGAGGCCAGACGCCAACTCCCATAAGTGGCTTATCACCTGAGATCTTATTCCAAAAGAGCCTCCTGGTCAGAGCACACGCTCAGACAGGCACACACATCAGACCACACATGCACAGAGAGGAGCCGAGCACTAACATGCATTCCTTTTTAATTTGGCACGTCTCTGAGCATCGGTCATAACTTTTTACACGCGGCATGGTGTTTATTTTTTGTTTCTTTCCATAAGTTCTGACTTCAGAGAGACGAGGAAATAATATTCTGCTGGCATTTCCAGCTGGTTTGCTTTGTGCCTTGCTTGTGAGCTTTTATAGCCACATAGTGCAAACTTGTGATTCCCCCCAATCACACATGAATGGTTGCACATGTGTATGTTTTCTCCCACTGAAAATGCTACGTCCAGATAAACAGAATCAACTTTAAGGATGATAAAAAGCACATCGGCTGCTTATTAATCATTTTAAAGCATCTATTAAAGTCGTCATTACCTTATTGCAGAACTCTACATTATAAGAGTTCAAGTCAACAAGCTCATTTAACTTTATTTATAATAAATATTTAGATAAATCATTTTTAATGTGATTTTTTTTTTCATTTAAATGAATAAATGATAAAATTGTCTTAACACTGAAGAAATGGGAAAAATCGGCTGTACCAAAAGCCTCCTTGTGCTTGCTTTGGTCAATAGCAGAATGCTATGGTTACCTGTAATTTGTCTGCAAAACACTGGCCAACTACTAGCCAAGTGCGGTGCAAACCAGAAACAGAGGGGTCAAAGTAAAAACTGTGCCTGACCCCCGCAGTCAACATGCTTCAGAAAGCATGTTGAAGGCCTTTATGGTCATGCAAACTACAGGTGAGTGTGACAATCTGCTGGTGGCCAAAGCAATCGCAAGGAGGTTTTCCTTTAGCACCATATACCTTTGAGGCCAGTTTCACCTACAGATTGCCAGCAACCTCCAACAACCACTCGCCAACTGGTCAAGGAATATACTCGTTTCCCAAGTGAGTGAAGGTTGCTCACTGGTTTGTAGGCCCTACAAAGTGAGCATTTGTGGGGCCTCACTAAGGCCATAGAAAGACTTGTAATCATAATTAATTTATAACAACTTCCACATCTGCTACTGATACGCAGTATTTAAATAATTACTCTATAATTAATAGGGGTTAAAACTACTGTGCTACTGATATGTATGCAATTAAACAATTAGTTATTGGCAAATATACCTAACATAGGGTGTTGCCATTAATTTGCAGTAGTTGTTGCATTAGCTGACAAATATTACAAGGCCCAGGGCTTGTTTCCATCATATTTCCCAGAAAAAAATTAAAGATTATTTGATTCACAGCCATAGAAAACATTTTTATGTGTTTTCATCATTCAGCTGCTTAAATATAATAATCCAAGGATCCATCCTCATAGATGAGGAATCGCAGCTTTTAATTTAAGCCTGTTGACGGGCGGCTGTCATTGGCACAAAACTGTGACTCTGAAAAACATTCATGTACATTATGTTTATTATCAGCAGCATGCCCACCTCCATCCAGCATGTGTGTGTCTGCACAAGAAGCAGAGAAGCATACCTGTGTTCCTTACCTGCGCATTTCTTACAGATGACCACACCCAGATTGACCGACGCCCACTCCGGCTGCGGCGCGCGGCAGTCGGCGCAGCTTCTATTGGCCTCTTTGAACCAGATCTTCTCTGCCACTTCATAGTCGTAGAGTGTCTCGGCAATCGATTCTTTCACCGCTTCAATCCACTCCTGCTTCTCCCGTTCTGACTCGGCCGTGAAGCTGCAACAATTGATTTTTTTTTTTTTTTTGCCCCCACCCCAACACATACCTCACTGTTATTGATTTGATTTGAGGGAGCAATTAAACAGCACAGTATCGCTTGGCAGGGGTTACGGGGGTGTGCAGTATTTGGAGTAGTTTTGGAGGGGAACGGGGGTGCTAAGTGTGTATGCCTACGTGTGATTGCAATAGATTTGGTGAAATTGATAGGGGGGAGGGAAGGGGGCAGGTAAATCAATATGTCTCACCATGCACCTCTAAAATCTATAAAGTTCTAATGAGGAGTGTTTTTTTCCCCCCTTTCTTTCAGGATATTATTTCTACATTAGACCCAGAAAAGTTAAAAAGTGCTGATGGAAAAAAAAAAGGATAAACATAACCCATTTATAGCTTCAATATATATATATATTTTTTTTTAAATCAGATTTACACTGTTGCTCCAGCACGAGTTGGAGCAAGAGCTCTGTAAATCTGAAAAAGGCTAGGCAAAGGAGTGAGATGAGCTTGGCAATACAGATGGTGCTCCTTCTGTTGACATGGGTGCAGTAAGTGAAATTACTGCCACATGATGGCAATTTGTTAGTTGTAGCCAAGCGCATTAAGAATATTTGGGAGAATACATCATTAACAGTCACTTAGGTTTACATGCACTATAATAACCCGGCTACAATGATGAGATTAATGAGATTTCTCCAACTATTGGTCTTATTTCAGAGGGATTGCTCATACTCAAGAGGCCTTATATACAAGCACTGCATGTCATTTGCAAATATTTCAATCTATTCATGTTGCTCTCATTAATTTTCCAAAGTAAATAGATTTTTTTTGGTGCGAACACACACACAAACACACAGTATAAGTCTGTTACTACCTAACAAGCCCTCATGCAGACATCTTGCAGGGACAGAAAGCAGAGGTTGCCAATGAAGAAGACAGTGTTTCATTTTGCGTGCATTTTGAAGAAGAAGCTGCTGAAAGTAATGACTATCTCAGTATTATCTAAATGTATTCCAAATGTGCGTAACAAGCAACCTGTGTGCACGTATAAGCTGAAGTAGGAGCAAGCAAGAGACAAAGAGACAGCCAGGGAGAATGACAGATAGACAGAGATATAAAACTGAGGGGAAAGAGACGGAGAGCACCCCAGCTTGACTGAAAGAAGCACTTAGACAAGAGAAATGGGACCAGCGGTCTCCATGGTAACCTGGCAACCAGTGTAAAGTAAGACTCAAGATGTTGAGTCAGAGGGGTGTGGGTGAGGGTGGGTGGGGGAGTGTCGAGGTGAGGGTAGCCTGGAGCAGAGGATGTGCACCAGGCCAGCCTCGCCCAAGTAACCCAGGCGAGATCGATAGGTTGATTGGGTTCAGCTGTTCTGTGCCCACTGGTCTCTGCCCGGGGCCCATCAAAAGAGATGACTGCTCACACTGTCTGCTCAACTGCAACGCGGCCTCGGAAAAACCACAAAGGGACCAATGGGAGGCGGGAGGCAGCACAGGAGTATGTGAAGGTGTCAGAGTTTTTTCAGATATGAAGTGAAGGCTGGGTCAAAAGTAAGGCCACAAAACAGACTGCAGCTTTAAGGACAACAGACGTTAAACGGAAGGAAAATAAAATAATTTTGAATGGAAATTTGAATCATACACCTAGTGTTCTGTTAATGAAGACCTCCAAAAATGGATGAGATTGAGAGGTTATACTGCTTTACAAGCTAATGGTAAATAATTTCTTGCATCTGCGCTGTAAGTTGGACATTTTACAAGCAATCTTGTATTCTGATGAAATCTGTCAATTACCCTTACCAGCAACAGCTACAACCTTATATCCTCTGGCGCTCTGCGACCACAAACTACAACTGCAGAGCTATTTCATGCTGCTTCCATGTAATTATCTGGCCATTTAGAAAAGCTGAAAGTCATCTAATCGAGGGCCTTAAATCGCACCCTTAGGCAGTAATAATAGCAAGTAGCTACTAAATACTTGCTATTATTATTGCAGAAGTGCTTTTCACACAGTCAAGTGTGGCTACATTCAGTGCTCTACTCAAATAAGGCTCAAAAGTTGAGTGTGGAACAAAGGTTATCATAGTTAGCTAAAACTAACCTAAAGAAGAAAACTAGGTGCACAAAACCTAAACCTTAAAATAAATAAAGAATACACTCCTGAGAAACATGAACAAACAATACCGGTAAAACCAACTTTCTTAGTAACGCTAATGCTAGCTAGCTAGCCAGTTAACAATGTTCTATCTCTTTTTGGCGTCATGGCAACCCCTTTGGGAATAAATAGTGTAGAGTGCTGGCAAGTCGTGAAAATTCTGCACAGGTGGCTGTTCAGCCGTATAAAAGACAGATATAGCTCTTGCGATGTTGTCCACCAGATTCTGGACTCAATTCATATTTTAAAGCCTAGCATTTTGTCTGTAGCAATGTTGGTTATTTGGAGCTATGAGTTACCATATTCGGATGAGAAATTGGATTTCTAACTTATCAGCTAAGCCTACTAAAGTCGGTCAGCAAGCTGAATCCATACACTGTAAGGATGGGATGCTCAACTATATGGAGAATAGCACTGCGCCATAAATCTGAAATCCTAATCTTTCCATTCTGGTGCTTTCCGTCCAATTGTCATGAAAGTTTTGGGGTTGTTACTTTAAAAAGAGGCCATACATACAATCTCTTAGTATTTACATATGAACACAAAACGAACAACACAATGCAAAGCTGAAAACCAGCTCAAAAAGACTTCAAAGCGATCGGCATGTTGATTCTATTCTAGAAAACAGGGGGGGGGGAATTCAGGCTACAATACGATTTCGCCACTCATTAAAGTTGTAGACTAGGGGTGAGGGAACTCCAGGCCTCAAGGTTTCCTGCAGGTTTTAGATGTGTCCTTGATCCAACACCGCTGATTTAAATGGCTAAATGACCTTCTCAACATGTCTTGAAGTTCTCCAGAGCCCTGGTAATGAACTAATCATTTGATTCAGGTGTGTTGACCCACCATTTTCCTCCTCTCTCAGCATGAAGTGAAAGAAAATGTGACGACTTTCCAGTCAGTTGTCAGCACACACACACTCCTCCTCTGGGTTCTGGCTTCACTATATATAAAGGGAGAAACCTCATTAGTCAGCTCACCGTCACCTGTCCCTCCAGCCTCCTTGGCACTGCCCTCTTGAGCTCCCTGCCCCACTCCTCCCCTGCAGCTGAGTCAGGGACCACACCTCTGCCACAAATTGTTATTATGGGGAAAACTAAACTCTTTTTTACAACAGGTTACAAACGTACTTTTTAATACTGCAAAGTTGTGTACTGTAGTTAATCATAGGATTAACTTGCTTTTGGAGCCAGGCTCAAACAGCTATAGGGTCTGCATTTTTAGTCACTTCTAGGTTGACATTAGTCCACCCGTAAGTGAATCCTGGTGGTCGAGTCCATGGAAATATATAAATTTTTTATAGAAATTTACTGAATGTTCGGAAAAATGGTTAATAAAATTGGTGTAAATACATTACTCGTGTGCTATCTTCTTTTCCAATAAAGCTTAATGCCGCTCACGTCTGTCGATTAAATCTAAGCTAAGAGACATTTAACTAGGAAATGGGGAAAACAATTTCTTTGAGATATAGATAGCAAACGATTTCTTTGTCAGGTACAATGACATCCTAGAGTCTTCATGTTACTCTGAGCACAATGTGATATTTTTATAATTGGGTTTATAGTCTTTATAGTAAGTTAAGCAGCTCATCTAGCTCCATATTTCATCTGAAATACAGAGTGAACAAGAAGAAAAGTCAAGCAATTCCATTAAATAAGACCCTCTAACACTAAGTTTCAAATGCCCTACATGGCCTTCATGGTCCGCTCTCTGAAGTCAGCTTCAAGATTCCTCATTCACCCAAGGATTTAATTTGACTCCCCACTCATGAAAATGTATTTTACACAAAAAGCCCTATAACTATCAAATTTGGTAATCCAATTTTGAAGTCTAGTGGCTTGACATTCTCAGTTTCTCTGGCTTGTTATATGAGAAATAGTTTTTGTTAAACATAGCACTTATATATTGAGTAACAGCCAGTTTAAGATGGAGAACCTCAATATTTCTTGAAAAATTCATCTGGCCATGACAACTAGTCATTCCCAGAGGTGTTTATTACGGAGAGAGTGACGCGCTTTAAACTGTGGATAATCAATACAGCCCCTATGACCTTGACAAGAAACCAACAAACATCGCTTCTTAAAGTTGCCCTCCTTTACAGAGAGAATCCCACAGAGCTTATATCCTGCAGTCTAAAAATTAATTTAACCACCCGTCACTGACACCACTAAATTGACTGTGTTATTCTACATGAGTGACATCTATCATTATGTCCATCTGCAATGTTATTAATGAACAAAATCACAAAGAGATAATAATAAAAAATAAATGTTAAAATTCACCCATCTGTGCCCAATTTGAGGACTTTTGTTTTTCTTTTCATTTAGCTCGGGAAATAAATCCTGTTGTCATTTCCTGAAATGATTTACAATAGAGAAATGTCCAACTCCTTAAAAGTCTTTTCATTTGTACCCCGAAGACCTTATTGGGCATTCTGTACCATGAGCGACTGCATCGGTGCATCAAGGCCTATAGCTCTGCTGAAGTCCAGCCCAGAATGCTTTGATAGTAGCTTCAGCTCATCTGTATTTTTTGGCTTTGATGTGTTTCATCTTGACAAAAGATTGTTTTTGGGGGGTTCCTATCAGTTGGTTTGCCAGTAAAGCACAGTAATAACATGAGCAGCAAACCATGTGGTAGTAGTTTTGGCAAAGGAAGTGGAAATCAATATCTCCATACAGCTTGTTGGAAGATGGAAACATTACCCAAAACTTGGCAGATTTTGCGTTGGCTTTGGACACGATGAAACACAGTAGGCCAACCACCAAGAACACCAGCAGATGACACAGTACCCCAGATCATGGCAGGTTGTGGAAACTTCATAGTGGACATCAAAAATCTTGGATTATGTGCCTCTCAGCTCTTCCGTCAGGTTCTTGGACCTTGGCTTCAAAATTAAATCCGAAATTTACCTTTTTCTTAAAAGAGGACTGCCAACTAAGTATGAGTCCAGTTCTTTTTCCCTTTAGCCCAGATAAGATGCCGATATTGTCGCTGGTACATGAGTGGCATTAGCAGCGCAAAAGCTGGAGCTCCTTTCCAGAAGACCTTACAAGACTGCGTGTTGGTGCTTGATGCACTGAAACCATCCTCAGTCCCTCTATGGAAAGCTCCCAAGTTCTTGACAATCTTCTCAAGACTACAGTCATCCTTGTAACTTGTACACATTTCCTTCCAGATAACTTTCCAATAATATACTTCAGTAGAGAACTCTGAACAGCCAGCCTTTCAGCAATGACCTCCTATGGCGATCCTCCTTGTGCAGGGTGTTAATTATCATGATCTGGACACCTGTTGAATCAGCAGTCTTTCCCATGATGATGGTTCTTAGTACTTAACTAGACTGAGAGATGCACTGTATTTACGCTGTGTGAAAAGTAATTTACTCCAACTTGAAATAAAATGAAATTCTAATAATCTGAGATACTGGATTTCTTATTTTTTGTGACTCACAAAGCCATATTTATCAAAAATAAAACATAAAAGACTTGAATTTTTGCACATTAGATGTAATACATATTTGAACTTCTATCCTTTTCAATTAAACTATGACAAAATAAATTTTTAAAGATTTTCTCGCCTTTTGTGGTTTTGTTTTTTAATTTTTTAGATGAACTAGTAGAAGTGTGCGCAAGCCACAGGCTGAGTTCCACTCTGGAGCTGTGTGTGAGCACACATGCTGAAAACATGAAGTGGCCTTCAGTGGACACTGTAATCATTCCTCCCATTGGAAACACAAAAAAGACCTTCTCAATAACATTACACTGAAAGTAATGGCAGACAAAATCCACAGTTAAAAAGAAATAAGGTGCAAATACAACACCGAAGCCCAGCAGTTTTCACAGACAGGTGCAAACAGTAACACGGCAGAAATGGACACGGGGACGGTGATATTAGAAGTGACTAGAGAAATATAACCACCATTTTAAGGGTCATTTTCCAAATTATGAACGCTTACCCCTAGTGATTTCTAGCAATGATTTCTTAATGGCTTTAGAGAGAGCTTTTTTATTTTTACGCTATCCACCTCAAGATCGCCTTCTGTTCAATTGATACAATGGAGTTGAAAGGAATCAGTGGGCAACAGATTACATTTGAAAAACTTTACAGTAATGAGTCCTTCAAAAACCAAAGCTCCCCGCACTCAGAACAGCCCAAACACCAGGCCGCCAAGAGCTTTCATTACCAAATACTTTCTGTCCAAGGCAGAAAAATTGTGAAACTGTCCAAAGACCTCAATACACATCAGACAAACAAAAAACAAAGCAGACAAACATGGATTTTCTCCAATATGCCCTTGAGCTAGGCATTTATCTACAGCTTTACTGTAGGACAAGTGTGTTCTGATCATGAGCCCAAAGTTTTTCTCTCTCCCCAAAGTTGAACGTCTTTGCCTGCCGACGTCTCCTCTCCTCTGTGCCTCATTGTCATTCCCTCTACTCTTAAAAGTTTGCTATTGTATCCAACACAACGGACCGTCCACTTAACGGCAGCGAAAACAATAGAAAAGCCAAAGTGAGTCTCCACAGCTTAAAGTGATTAGATGAATTTCTCACTAATCCCCACCTTGAGCAGGTAGGAGAACGCTCCCAGGGCTACCAATCGATTTGATACACACTCTCACACACAGATACACACACTCTAACCTTTTCTAAAATCATCTCATCAAAACTATTCGGGGGACTTGAGCTCATTTCACTATTGTGTTCGGTTTTTTTTGGTCCTTACAAAATGGCAATTACATCCAGCGTATTAACGAAGGTGCCAAACGATGGGACCATCAAGGGAGCTGACACAAACAGATCGATCGGATATACAGCAGACACGTGGAGGAATGAGAGCAAAAATAAAAATCTTTACGCGAGGCAACGGGCAACACAAAAAAAGAAGAAAGAAAGAAAAAAGGAAGGGCTGAAAAGAGGAAACGGTGCAAAAGCACACGCAAACAAACGAGCCGTGCTTTGTCCAGGCAGCTGTGACGGCTGTATTCTAAATGGGCCATTACAGCACAAACAAGCAGCGCGCTCATTGATCGCAGGCCCACAGGACTCGAGTCACCTGAAAGGCTTTGTGCCCTACAGAGGCAGAGATACCTGCACAAAGCTCCCAGGGGAGACTTCATAAAAAAGCATGGTGATCGTGTACGCCCCGCTATGATCAATATGTTTATAGTTTGTAAGAGGCGGATGCGGTGAGTTACAAGATGCTCCGTCACAGAGATTTGACAGGAGTGCTGCTAAATGCGGTAAAAGCAAACTTATGAAGAGTTTCTCTTTTGTCTCATTAGAGCTCAGGCTTAACTTTGTGACACGGCTGCTCATTAGTTACACCCCAAAGGAAAACATCTATGGTAATACAAAGGGTAAAAAGCGCATACATTTGTATTAAATGACTGACAATGAAAATAAGTTTGGTTCAATGGCTTTGACTGAGCTCCTGTTTAAGAAACTTTTTTTTTGTTCAGATATGTAACCACTAAGGTCACGTTCACATCTGCGGTTCTGCTCAGCTGGTCCAGAAATGAAATATTAAATTTGCTGTCTCGTTATTTAGATCTGCCACAAACAAACCACGAGGAGTAAAAATGGAGCCTTGCAGACCGACAGGTAACTCGCTGATTGGGTGGGCTTAATGATGAAATCCTGCATCATGATTGCAGGGCAAAAAGTTGTGCAAGTTGTGCAAGTTGGTATGTCCAGGTTGCATAACAAAGCAATTTGTTTCAGTCTCAATTTGTCTGCCATGAATTAACTGTTTGGTCTGCAAAATATCCAACAATGACAAAAAATGTCCATCAATGTTTCCTTGAAGGCGAGGTAAGGTTTGCAAATTGCTTCTCTTGTCTGTTGATAGACTGAACATATTCAACATCTACTACAGAAGGCCAAGATGATACTCAATTATGTATTTCATCGAGTCCTTGCAGATTAATTTGTTTATGAAAAAACAGATAATTTCAACTCTAAACGTCTCAGCTTTTTTCAGAATTGTGCACATTTATCTACAGAGAGCACAAAAAGTAACGACTAATGTTTAGTATTATTAGCTGGAAAAAGCATTCCTTCTCTTATACCATGTGTAACACGCAAATCGTGCTATAATCTTTATTATTATTTTTTTCTCTCAAAGAACAAAGTCAATGATCATACCAGTGGACAACCCCTTCGCTATTACAGTAATGTCCACAGGTTCTTGGATGATGGCACTGTTTTATGTGACTGTAGCAGATGGTTTTAAATCAAACAGTCATTTAAGTGATTAAAATCCAACTTTCAGCTTTAATTCAAGGGGTTTAGCCAGGTATCATTACAGCCATTTTTATACATTTGGAGGATCTAACCAGCAACAGTATGATGGCCAGGTGAGGACTGTTTTATCAAAAATTAAGTACAGAACTTGCGTTTGGTACTAGAACTCTCAATATGACGTACCAAGAGATGTTAGTGCAGGTGAGGGAGACCATCATTACACAAAAAAAAACTACATAAATCTACCAGGAAAACAGCAAAAATGTTAGCAGCGGCCAAGGTTAACAGTCTGCAACAATCTTCACAAGAATAAATGAACCGACCAGCTGACCACAACAACTAAAATAGATGATTACATGATTGGTTTCTCAGTCTGGAAAACTCCTTCACAACATCTAATCAAGTCAAAAACACTCTCGGGGAGGTAGGTAAATCATCATCAAGGTCTACAATTAAGAGATGCCTTCATGAGTGGAAATAGAGAGGGCTTACAACAAGGTGCAAACCACTGGTTACACTTAAGAACAATGAGGACAGATTAGAGACTGCCAGAAAACATCTACACAGGTCTCCTTTAATGACCATGTGACTGCTGGTAGAAGCAGCAGGATGAACTGTGAAGTGTACAGATTCAGAAAAATGCTACAAAACTGACTGGATAATGAACCAAAGCATATTGCAGGAGTCTCACGAGGCAATTGGATATTTTTCAATGGCCAAGTCAGTCATCTGATCTCAACCCAAAAGGGCAGCTCATCAGTTATTAAATACAAAACTGAATGCAGAGACTCACAAACAAGCAGCAACTGAAGGTGACTGCAGCAGAGGCCTGGTCTAACCAGAACCTACAGGGACAAGAGAGTAACTGTAGAGCCAGATCACTCGCATACCACAGTTACTTGGTTATATCTGCACAAAAGCACCTTATTTATTGCCTCCTTGTGTGTGCACACAGTGTACATGTACACGCCCTGTACTAGAAAAGATATCTGTGAAACTCCACAACACTTAATACAAAAGACATATATATTGAAACAAAACTGCTGAACACAATGAGCTTAGAATAGCTAATTAACATCATGATGTTATAATTAAGTGAACAGCTGAAACTTGCACACGCTGAATTGTGCGCACTAAATCAAATACCTGTCTTTGAGGTTGATGAACTGCAGTTGTTTTCTTTATGCACCACTGCTGATATATGTGGGAGGGGGGTTTCCTCCCCTCAATTTTCAGCAGTTTTCTTGCCTGTGGCATCTACACCACTATATGAAGATGAAGCATGGTTGTGTTTTCACAATTTTTGTCATTGACTTGGTACTTAAGCCAAGACTGCAAATGCATCTAATAAGTCAAGGATTTAGCCATGAACTTGCTGAGACCTGACAAAAGAGGCATCTTCAATCACTGCAATATAGCAGAGATGCGGTTAATGTGTGGCTGTTATTGTGTAGTTTGACTCCACTTTTTCAGAGGCTCTGCTAAAACAGTGTTTTAAATCATTTTCACTAACAAAGTAACACTTCTCATCCAGCTCCCTTCATCAGCACATTTGACTGTATCAGCTTAATTGAACTCTTGTTTTTAACAGATAAGGATAGTTTTCTTTTTGCACATTTCACAAAACTGAAGGGAGGAAATGAAGTGAGGTGTTAGGTAGGTAGCACGTACAAAAAGAACAAAAACAGAAAGAAATCAACTTCTTCCAAACAGCTACATCTCATTAATATACACTCCCAAAAAATACAAGATACTGGTGAATAAATTCTCCACCTCTCCTCTGATACAAGAAAGAAAGAGGCCACTGTGATGGGACTATGTGAATATTATTTGACTGAAAGTTCCCTAAACTCTTATCATACTGTGTGACTGTTAATACCCTCAATATATGAGAGCAGCTTAACTAAAACCTCTGCCCTCACCCTTTACTGTAGCTGTAAAGTGGGATGGTTTGTGAGATATGACTCCTGAGATTAGAATAAAGTGTAACAAGAGACTTATTGTAAGGACATTTCCTAAACTGTGTGGCTAGAATTAGAAGATGATCCTGCAGGATTTGTTTGTAAGAGAACTGGAAATTATGTCTTGACATCCCACAGCCTCCTACGGTAAGATTTAAACAAATGTGGAGGTGTACAATGTCAACCTGGCTAAAAGAGAGTCTGTATCGAAGGCGAGGGGCGCCATCATTTCCAACATTCGTCTTTGAGAAGATGAAAAAGAAATAAGAAGCAGAGTATGTGTTAAGGTAAGAGCTGAAAGATCAAACGGATAGAGTGCACTCTTCTCTCACACACATAAAAAGACAAATCAAATATCACGTGCAGCCGAGCATGAATAGCTCTTTGTTGGTGGAAAAAGCGTGCAGAAACATAGGTGCCGCTGCATGCCAAGCTACATGCCGTACACATGCTGGTGAGGCAGCCCTGCACAAACACAAATGAAGAGTAGACATACCAGAAGTTTTTGAAGGGCGTGTTGATTTCAAAGCCCCTGCGGTCCACGTCTCTGATGTTGGCAGCGGTCAGTTCCACTTCAGCGACAGCCAGCCCCGCTTTGTAATCCTGAAAATCACAAACACAAAGATAGAAAAAATTATAACTATTTAACAGATGGTTCACATTTTCTCAGCAGAAAATATAAAAAGGAACTGTTTATCCTCTTCTTACATTACAGGATTGAGTGTTTACCTGACTGTTAAATATGGAGCTAAAGCCACAAGTTCGTTAGCCTAGCTTAGCATTAAGGCTGAAACCAAAGAGAAACAACTAGACACAAACACTTGTTATTTCTACATTTTTTTTCATTATTCTTTTCACCTGCATCTTTGCAACAAAACAAACAAGCATGACCAAAATACTCATAACTCAGAATACACAAAACCTAACTCTCTTTTTTAAAATTTTAACAGAGAGGCTAGCTAAGCTAAGCTAATATTACATGACATTTACGCTAACATCATGTTTGGAAGGTACACAATTAAATACCTTGAATCTTCTCCGCTTAGTCTTGACAAGGATGCAAATAAGTAATTTAATAAATTAAAATTCACTGTACTTGAATTGCTTTTTTAAATTTTTATTCTAGCTCATTAAACAAGCTAATAATCTCAGGGTTCTCCTACAAAGAGAAAGAAGTTTGGGTCTTTTCTGTGTGGGTTTTACATGTTCAACCCATGTCTGTGGAGTCCCCAGGTACTCCAGCTTCCTCCCACAGTCCAAAGACTTACATTTGGTTAGATTAACTGGTGATTATAAATTAGCCATATGTATGGATGTGAGCATGAATTGACCATTATAAATGCAGGTATTGAAAGACTGGAAAGTAGCTAATATCGGCCTGCTGCCAAATAGGTCGGACTCTACTAATGTTGTGCTTATCTGCCTCTTAAAGGCCCCTTCTATCCATAAAACAATCTTCTTAATAAA
This sequence comes from Pelmatolapia mariae, assembly GCF_036321145.2. Taxonomy (NCBI): domain Eukaryota; kingdom Metazoa; phylum Chordata; class Actinopteri; order Cichliformes; family Cichlidae; genus Pelmatolapia; species Pelmatolapia mariae. The sequence continues at coordinate 78,262,688 of NC_086229.1, forward strand.
TAAATAAGCATCAAAATTGATTGTGAAGTGTTGGCCTAACATGGCATTCTGAATTGTACTGAAACAAACTGCGAAAGTTTTTTTTTCCTCACTAAAAGAGTGTTACTTTCCTGTACATCTTTATTTCCCCCACTTTTAAAGCACAGACATATGCTTCAAGTTGAAAATTAATGCAGAAAATATTAAAAACAATGTTCCCTAAGGGCCCTGCAAATATTTGGCTTCAACCACTGGGCAGTATTTCAAGCCCCTTCTGGTCAAATTACAGACCCTGCTTAATAAGGTGGGATCAACAGGTCAGCTCATTAAAGTCGCAACCTGTTACTCAAATGAGGCTTGAATGTCAACACTGAGGAAGAAGCACAGTCACAACTGTATATATAGTATATACATAAACACACACACACACACAGGAACTGGATATAATGTTAGACTTGTGAGAGGGACCTGCTGAACTGTCATTGGCTTTCTTCCTCTCCTCACCAGTGACGCACAAACTGACTCTGTATGTGATGTGCGTGTTTGTGTGTTGCAGAGATACACAGGGATAAGTGTGTATGTGTGTGAGACACATAGAAAGCAATAGAAAACAGAAAGCGATAGGGAGAGTATACCTGCGCATAACAGCAAAGCTCTGTTAAAGCCAAAAGTTTCATCTCGGGAATCCAAACCAACCCGAGCTTTCAGCCTCAATGTTTTCTGAGGCACATTTCAGAAAATAGGGGTTATGTGCAGAGGCACAGTTTTCACAAGTTCCACTGTAACTCTGCATGCCCCTCCCTTATCCCACTTCACCCTCAACACTCACAGCAGTTTAGACCATTTTCTATAGCCTAGAGCTCCGAGCCAGAAAGAGACGGAAAAACAGACGGGGAGACGGAAGAAGCGCACCCACTCCCACACATATAAGCAAAACATCAAAACAGAGCCGAAAACAGAGAGGGTTCCAACTTTACAGTAAAGAAAAATACACACTCGAAAGCATCCCTGATGCACTGAGACAAAGCCAAAAAAACGTGACTCAAAAAGATGAGGGTGACAAAGAGCGCGAGAACACCGAGGAAGGGAGAGACCGGGGAGAACGTGCGTGTGAAGGGAGGTCGTGATAATCCTCACTGAGAGTGGGTGAGACAGGCGAGGGGTCAGCTGAGCAGTTGACAGAGAAAGTGTGTGTGTATAAAAAGCCAGAATAAAACACCATCTACACAAATACTCCAACAGCGAATTACAAATACTGCTTAAGTGAGGAGCACTAAACGCTGACACGCTGTGCCAGCTATAAATCATGTGTGTTTTCTGCGCTAACTGTTCTTCACCAGCGAAAACAATTTGCACTAATTACGCCAAACAAAGGAGGAAATGAATCGACACCATCGACACTGATTAGGCGCTTTTTTGGAAACGCACGACCTAGCGGTGAGGAGAGGCGTGCGTGCGTGTGTGTGTGTGTGTGTGTGTGTGTGTGTGTGTGTGTGTGTGTGTGAGAAGGAGAAGAGCGCTGCCATATCTCTTGCTAAATAATTAGCAACCACCTTCTCAGAGCAGCCAGATTTTGCAGATTGCAATCCAAGATGGAAGTTTACTTAAATATTTTTTCATGCTGCAGCATTTCCAGCCTGATCTTTTTGCTATTGTGTGGGCTGGATCAATTGAGGCTAATGTTGTCAAAATCTTCATTTGGCCGTCGTTAGCCCCAATTAGACTACTTCAAACAAATTTAGAGGACTGTAGTGAAAAGCGCGACCAATTATTCTCCCGTCCCACAGTTCCACGCAACGATACCGAGAGAGGACAACGAGGCAGCGTCATGCGGAGATCCTGTGAAGCGTTATGAGTAATTAAGACACTCTGATCTCACAAGAGGATGACATAAGCGACGGAGACAAAGAGAGAGATAATGTGAGAGTGAGGCTCGTATGGCCAGGTCCTAATTGAGCTGAAACTTTTGACGCGAGGGCCTCGAGGGCAGCAAAAAATTGCCTCTCTCTCCTATCAATTACAGCCGCGTACAGTTGTTGCTCTTTTAAGTTCAGCGCGTTCAGAGGTTTGAAGACGCATGACGCTGTAATGAGAGCGTGGGGGTCATGGAGTAGAAATGCAATCTTCTTCAGAGCTCGCAGTTGCCGTCCATTCAGATCAGAGGAGGAACTCGATGTGGCGTTGTAAAAGAAAACACACGAAAAGCCCCGCAGAAGAACAAACTATTTACGTGGAAGAAAAAAAAATGACAGCAGAAAGATGTCTGCATGTGTACGCGTGCATGCAGGCATGAGTGTTCACGCCTGTCTGAATGCATGTGCCGAGAGGGCAAAGCAGTCACCTATATCTAATGACCCTCATCTCACTCAGGCAGCCAATTAGAGAGTTGGGTGTTAGCGGCCGTCCAGCCCTCACCACTCGTTACCTACCCAATATGTGCTGCAGCCTCCTGCCCTCTCCAATTAATTCACCAAGGATGGAGGGATGGAGAGAAGAAGCAAAGGCATTAGAGGCAAAAAAAAACAAACCCTTTTTACAACTGCTGAGGGGTAGGAGGCATTAATGGCGCTTATAGGAGGAGAGAGAGGGGAAAAGGCCCTAAGGCGAATGTTCTCACGCATGCGTATGACTTACTACTTGTGGTCCATATGCAAAGCATCTCAGGGAGGTGAAACTAATTTTTTATTTTAAAAAAAGTAAAAAAAAAAAAAATCAGCTCATCAACAAAATCTCCAGAACTGTTACAAGGCGTGAAGGACAAAGAGTCTCGCTCACGCTTAACCTCGTGAATTCTGCACAAAGGCCGTTTGGAATATTCCAGCCGTGCATCCAATTATTTCTCTCAGAGCTTTCCAAGTCAGTCACTTCTCAGCACCGAGCCGCTCTGAAAGAAACCCAGACAAATAGAGGCAGGCCTCCACGTCTATCTCCAATTCCATAACCACTCAACCACTTAAAGCTGCTCTAAAAGCGTGCAGGCTCACATGGGGGTAGGCGAGTTTAAAAGAGCACACATGGAGACAAAAGACTATTTGATTATTTTAAAGATCGGGCGGCGAGGCGACGAAGGGCGGCGACATGAACGCATGAAGACAAGAGTTCAATGTCTTCAATTTCTGTATTCCTCAAAGTCGGTTGAGGGCGCGTTTCAACCAACAACCAATAAAAGTCACATTTTTGGTCATTTGGTTAAAAAGTTTTCACAAAGCTTGACTGGGGATCCTGCAGGTAGCTGTAAAGACTTTTAAGACTCTCACAGCTCTTCCATCGTGAGATTGTCTGGAAAAAATAAAGATCATAGGTTTGTGTAACTAATAACACATGACTCCAACGAGTGTCAGTCCACCCGGACCTTAGCATGCACAGACCTCAATCAGGGGGACTTTGATTATTCTGAGACTTTTATTCTAGCTCCAGTAGAAGGTCAGATTCATTTGGTTTATTTCCCCCATCAGCTGACAGCGTCTGCCCACAGAACTGACAACACACGACGGTGTCACAAACACACAAGACTGTCATGAATCTTTATTTGTGTGCAGCTGAGATCAGATGAGTCCTGAGCGTGCGCGCAGCAATGTCTAGGAACAGCAACGTGTTTGGTGGGCGCTGCAGCAGGTGTGAACTTTACTGCATGATGGTGTTTGATTACAGTAAAGTTAAAATTATTGAAAGTGCAACCCCGCCGTGAGCTTTTGTCTAGCTGTTTAAAAAGTAGATAAAAACAGAACACAAATCTCATAAAGCCAGATTTAATCACAGTGGAGAAAACAGAACATATCGGATGCTAAAAATGATTTTGTAATTTTAAGAACAAAAATAAAAGTCGTTTTAAATTTGATGTCACGTTAAAAAACAAAAGAAAAAACATTTTGTCACTAATTAGGTTAACTGGCAAGAGGTCAGTAATGCTTCTTTTCCACTAGCGCCTTACTCCAGGGGTGTCCAACTCCAGGCATCGAAAGCTGGTGTCCTGCAGGTTTTAGATGTGTCCTTGATCCATCGCAGATTTCAATGACTAAATTACCTCCTTAACATTTCTTGAGGTTCTCCAGAGGCCTGGTAATGAAGTAATCATTTGATTCAGGTGTGTTGACCCAGGGTGTTATCCAAAACTTGCAGGACACCGGCTCGCGAGGCCTGGAGTTGGCCACCCCTGGCCTACGCGGCTCAGCTGGACTCTGTTCTTAGGGATTTCCATTAGGTGGTAGTCCCCAGTACCAAGTACCTTTTATAGTACCTACTTGGCAAGAGTTCCAAGCGAGCTGAGTCAATGGCTACACGATGAGGTGCTGACATTTTAGTGACAGATCAACCAGCTGGTATACAATCGCCTCAATGCCCTCCATTGTTGTGTTGCGTTTATGTATCATACAAATGAAGTCGTGATGCTTGAGGTCACCTTGCTATAACAATCCCACCCACATTAAAACCCCTGTAACCGAATAAAGTCGAGTCGAGCAGGTGCTAGTGAAAAAGAGGCCTAATGTGAATGGGTATAAAAAGAGCACCTTAGAGAGGCAGAGTTTCTCAGAAGTAAAGATAGGCAGAGGTTCAACAATCTGCAAAAATCTCTCTTCAGTTTCAGAATGATGATGTGCAGACTGGTTATCTCTCATCATCCACAGTACATAATATGAAAAGAGTCAGAGAATCTGGAAAAATCTCTGTGCAAGTAACATGGTAACATCTAGACAGGCACCATCAGTGCTGAAAGGCATATACAGGTTTCAGACTAACGTCAACACGACGTCTTTTTCAGGGAGAGCCTCGCTAGTCTGATGATTACCATTTGTTCTGTTTGTTGTGTCTTTGAATACATAACCAGTAACCAGCTCACCAAAGCTTGTTTTAGTCTTATTATATTAATAACCAATCAAATTAGTACTGTCAACAAAGTGGTCTGTACTGATGAACCCAGTGAGATTCATTACCCCACAGTGCAATTACCTTCTGACCATTTTTAGCATCTTCATTGTTTTAGTTTTTCTGCAACTAAGCGGCCTTTGGTGCTCTCACTGCTACATTTCAGCAAGCAGCTGAGACAGGAAAGTACCACTGAACACAGGATAGTATTTAGTAGCTAAAAGGAACAGTATTTAATTTGTAATTAGTCAAACGTTTTCCATTGCAATCAACTTAATATGCCAGCATTGTAATCACGGCTTCCAAGTATGAAAAGAGAAAGAAAGGCAGGTGTAAACTGCTCTTGTTACACAGCAAAAGATTTGAATTTGTTATCTTTCAGCTAAATCAGGTGTGAGGACAAAAAACGAAGAGCCTTGATCTCAAATTCAGTCGCGGCATCAGTGCTACAAAACGGCCTCGAAGTCTCTGGATGATGTTAAGTCTCACAGAGAAGATCTTGCGAAGAGCAGAGAATTTAATTAAAGCAAAGATTAATTAAATTTTCAGTCGCAATCTCATTGTGTACTCTTTTTTTTCCCCCCCTCTCCCTCCACCAGGAAAGGCTCTACTGCATGTTGAAAGTTTTCATTTGAGCTAAGATTTAACTTGGAACTGGGAGGAATTCTAAATTATACACAAGATGACAGCGAGAAATATGATCATTCAACCATCAATCAATCCCTCAGCTACCAGAGTGAAAACAAAGTGGGCAACGCTTGTGATGTACGACACGATAAGACACGAAACAAGTCACTCTGCTTGTACCAATTTGCCTATGCAGGGCATGGCAGAGAGATGGTTCTCAGAGTAACCGTGTGTGTGTGTGTGTGTGAGAGAGACACACTTTGCGCACTGTCTGACTTTCTTTACCTTGGTGTTTAAGTGACCTTAACCACAGCTCCATCACGGGGCTTACGGTCCGTGAGAAATGGGGTAGGGGTGTTGAAGGAGGAGCTGGGAGGATGATGTTTCCAATAGCTCGTTCATCATGTTAGATTAAATACTCCACTCCACTGAACTTGAACAGGGCTATGGTCTACCTCCCTCCCTGTGCTCTTGCTCTCCATCACTCTCTCCTTTTCTTACAAAACCACCAACGCTCGATTCTCACTCATGCAAGCCCTGCACCGAACTGGTCTTTCCACCCTGTTCACTTCATCTTCCTACTTCCATCTCTCAGTTTCTGACTTTTAAGTCTCTTGTCTTTCATTTGCCGCCTGCTTTCCTCCCTGCAAAATGCACCGCAGCTGCTCCTGCATTTATGCCGAGGATTTAGCTTGTAAGCTAAAATAATACAATTAATTTGTTCTCTCCCCGATTCTCTCTTTCCCTCCGATTCTCCCGCTGTCTCAGATCAAGGAAGTGGAAATGTGCTGACAAGGAGTGATACCCAAAAGAGAATTCTAACAAAGATGTTTGTTCAGGCTAATGAAGAAAATAATGAAAGGCAAACAACAAAACTACAAGAGCGAGCGAAACGAAATGAGAGCCGAGGAGGGATGGAAATGAGTCGAATGCATGTAGCATTATCAAATATGCACACAAATACGTGTCAGGCACTTTAAGAAATAGTATCACGGCTGTGAGGTATCTTTCCATCTCAGATGCTATATCTCGTTGTCGGGACAGGAGCAGGCAGAGAACAGAGAAGCTGTACATGAGCGGGGACTATCAGGGTTTAATTAGACTGACATCAAATATGAGAGACTGAAGGGAAACTTTAAGAGCAAACTTATCTCTTCTTTATTTTATGACTAAAATGGAGACGGAAGGTCCACACCAACAAAGCAAAGCTGCACATTAACACTAAGTCAGCTACATCAGGGACGTCACACAGCGTTTAATTCTTTTGTTCCTATAACAAGCATGCTAATGTGCATGTAAAGTATTAATACCACCAAGAAGCCTCATGAGTACTTGTAATAATTTGAATATATACACTACTACAGTAAAGCTAAGTTGTTCATAGTTTATGATGTAGCTGCTTTGAGTGTCATGTAAGCTTTCACTAGCCAAAATTATCATTCCATTTAACGCTAGGATGATGTAAAGTTGTAACTTACTAGCCAAGTTTGTAGGTTATCACTACTGTTAGCTGCTAATGTCAGTTTAAAAATTAAAAAAAAAACCTTCAAAGTAAGATCACATGTTTTTCTTACAGAGTTTCATGCTAATTTCTCAGTGTGTCGCATACAGCTAAATTAGCTTAGCATTAGCACCAAATCCAGACTGTACTGTCACCCCTATCCAAAATTTTAAAGTAAGCATATTTAAATGTTATACACAGATATGCATAATGTGTGTGTGTGTGTGTGTGTGTGTGTGTGTGTGTGTGTGTGTGTGTGTGTGTGTGTGGTGGACAAGTTAGCATTACATGGTTAGCATCACATGTGTTAAGATGGCGGCACAGCGGCTCACTGCTCTTCACATTCAGTGTTTTGCTTTTTATATTTTCTACGTATATGTGTGTGGGTAGGTGTGTTTTTTACTACTGTGTTGTGTTGTCTTGTTTGTGTTGTGCTGACGCGGGACAGTTTCCAATTTCGTTGTACTATTGTTCGAGGTATGACTGTGCAATGACAATAAAGAGTTATCTCTGTTATCTCTAAAGGTTTAAGTCACATTGATATGTGTTTTACCTTTCACACCCAGAAGCCATGACCATCTTTTATGCTATGTGTTGTTAGTAAGTACATTTTCTCACCTTTGTAAAGCTAAATTACACTCCCTTCCACTCACGACAAGCTAAGCTAAGAACACTTTTAATAATACGTAAGTAATTATGTATAAGGCTTAAATAATTCCTCAAGCAGATACTGTATCTCTGCTTGAGATTGGAGTCTACAAATTTTTAAAGGAAAGTCTGTGTTACAAACTGGGATCAAAAAGTTTGCAAGACACCAGAATGTACCAGGCAGGCTTGCTTAATAAAAGATACTATAGAGTTTTCAGAGCTCCACTCAAAGGGACCAAAAATAAAGATATCTTGACTTCAGCTTCTTGAACGCTGACCATTCCTTTTTAAAATCCCGTCTCTCAAATGTAATACTGAATCAGTAGTTCTCATTTGAAGATTTCAAATGTTCACCAGAAACGCTGCTACTATATCCATTCATCAACCCTCCAGAGGATTTCAACACTGCCAACAACTACACCCTTTGCATCGAGTAGTGATTTAAAAACAGCAAAAAGCAAGAATGCACCAGATTGTAAAAAATTCAATTGATCACTCAGCAATTATGAAGGAATGCAGAAAGCTGGAAGTAAAGCCGCAGCATTTTAAAAGACTACTTCAGCATTGTATATGTGTGCTGGGATCCAGCCGGCACCTCAGGCTGAATCTGAATTGTAGTTTTAGTTGTAGTTTTGTATTTTGAGTATTCTGACTGTAAATAGTTACTCCATCAAACTGCCTAAAACAGAACGAATGAAAAAAACATCACAAAAGTACAGCCTGAAACCTCTGGGTGTATTTAGACAAGTATTTTTATGACTGCTTAAGTCACGTCTTCAATTAGTGCATTTTTATCTGGGAGTAAAACAGGCTAAAAATAAAACATAAATGCACAAAAAATAAAAACATTAAAAAGTGTTTTCTAGAAAATACATTAATTAAAAAGCACATTTTAATCTTCCATACAAGCCATCTCTCTCTCTCTGCTTCTAATGTATTCACTCATTAAAGAACAAACAGGTTGGGTGCTAATTCTCTCAGCATCTGAGATTCAGTAATGGTGAGTGTAAACAGATGAAAACTGCTACAGTTTAAGGGGTCACGTCAACAATATGCTAACGGTACAAGTCTCACCGCCACTGGAACAAACAGTGGTAAGTATTTTTGTCCTGCCACTGTTTGGACCTTAACAAACTTATCTCAGTTTATCACCTTTGAATAGGGTCAACTTCTCTTATTCTCTGCTTAGCTCTCCTCCTTCCCCGTCTTGCGGTTCTGCACTAAACACTCGCATAAATATGCGATCAGATGAGGTGCTGCAGTTGGGAGAATCCTTGCATGCTAATAACACTGAAACAATAACACTGTGACACCTGTCTGCTCCTGACAGCTTGCATTCAATCGGATGAAACTGCAGTTGCACGCAGACAAGTGTGGGCTTCGACTCGCGTCCGCAAATTAACAGAACGCTGACAGCCATCAATAGCAGACATATGGACAGATGGTCAGAAGTGTAAGAATTTCAGCGGGCGATACACTTGTCTGTCTGCAACTCTCTCTCTCTCTTTCCTTCTTTTTAAATCTGCCTTTGTCTCACTCTTCAAATGTTTTCCATACGCTGTATGCGAAAATGTCATCCAAAACAATTAATGAGGAAAAACAATAAGCAGAACATACTTTGAAGAGAAAACAATCGAAAGAATCATAGTGCACATGCTAGCTCCAATCTGTCTGTATGGCTAAAAATATGTAGATGTACTTATCCTCCAAAATGCCGTGAACCTGCCACACGTGCCTGTTATGTGAGAATTTTAATTAGACTCAGGCAAACAAATAAACCCCGACACATGCACTCAATAACATACTAATCATATGACTGCCAATTAAAATATCTGAATGAGTGTTTAGTTATCGCCTCAAAGGTCCCCATACTCGATAAACCTGCAAATTTAAAGCAATGACTAACATCCTCTGAGGCACTATATGGATGTTAAAGACAGCACACAAACACTATATTTTTCCTTCTGCTAATTATTTACCATACCAGAATTTATTTATGTTACACTTTAAAAACAACACATGGCCGACCAAAGAACAATAAATACAATAAATCAATAACAATAAAATAACAGTGTCAGTTACCCACTGAGCGAGTTTTTAAGCTGGATTTAAAGACCACCACTGAAGTAGATTTGCCTTAAGAGGCCATATTTTACATAGTAAATATTACATAGACTGTATATAAAAGATGGACTTAGCCATCTTTACCAATGGGTTAAACAAGGCTCTGTTCCCACATGGATGGATGACATGTGGGAACAGAGCACTTCAGATGCATAAAGCGTGCTTTGCCTTGGTTGCTAGCAGATTGCCGTGGTAACTCGTAGTTTGCATGGAAGACACCGACTTGTCTTTAAGCGCTCTCTCCGAGCTGCAGTGAAACTTGAAAAAAGTGAGGCATCACAAACAGAACGTTGGCCTTTAAAGTCAAGGTTGTGCCTTATTGTTGCAACCACAACATTTCAACACGTGCAACTTCTACTTTGAAGGCAAACGTCCAGTCTGCATCGCACTTTCACAGTTTCACTACCACTTGTTTGCACGTGTTTGCAGACATGTCGGCATTTTTCATGCTAACTACGGGTAACTGCGGCAACCTACTAGCAACCAAAGCGTATTCATAGTGAGGTTTTCAGTGTGGCACCTTCTGTCTCTATGCAGCCAATTTCATGCTAATGAATGAGTACATCGAAACTGGTGGTGACGAGGAGGCTGCAGACTGGTCACTAAGTCTACAAGCCTGAGGCTTTATGAAGCCTCAAACTAAACATTTTCGCCTTAGCCATCATTCTGTTTCAAAACAGATGTTTGTGTCTGATGTTACAAGCAGAGGGTGGAGCTGACTGAGAAACCAAAAACGCTTACATGACAGCCACAATTCACAACCTAAGTGTCATGGTGCATTCAAAAATACTCAAAACTATTGCTTGAACTCATAAATGTATCAACTACTCAAGTGAGTATTTGAGATGTTTTCCAACATACTTTCATACAACCATGTAAACAGAATTATTGCCCTCTGCTGGACATTTAAAAGAACACAGGCTTAAGACATTTCAGCATCTGCTTCTATTTTCAATTTTCAGCTACATGCACAACACGTCAACTTTAACTTCACTACATTCTTCGTCTTGTATCATTTCTTCTTCAGCCCGCTGTGGCTGTGATCGAGCTTTGGGTCAACGTGGTTATAAGCAGTCTTTCCAGAGAGCCCAATGCATCTCAGTGTACCCTAAAGCAATTTCAAGCAAATATATTTACTCTCTGCACATTACACATTCAAGAGCATTTCCACATCTGCCACCGCTGCTTCAGATAGGCTCTCATCTTCCCCTTTTTAAAAAAAAACAAAACAGGAAGCTGTCATTCTGTAGAGAGGAAGTCCCGACGGTGTTGGAAGTACCTGTTCTGTTTTGCAGAGCCTGACTTTACTCCCCGCCAGGGACACCAGCACTCTGCCTTTGTAACCGCGGAGCTCCAGCAAGCCTCGCTTGTTTGTGGAGGAGGCGTGAGGGAGGGTGCCGGAGCGCTTCTGGGAGCCGCAGGCGGGGGGGCGCGTGGCCGTCTGAAGAGTTTCCATCCACTCCTGGCGCTCCCCTGTGGACACGTGCATGAGTGAGAGACAGAAACGAGAGAAAAAGGGAGGCAGATGGTGCATGTGGATACAAGTGTGAGCGTGTAAAGGAGTGAATACAAGAGGGAAGGAAATCAAGAAAAGCCAGGGAGAGAACTAGACAAAAAGAGATCAGGGTATCCTAAAGTCTTTGAATCATAGTGTTAATTCATCATTTCTGCATCTCTTCTGTGAGCTACATTGGCTCCTAAACCTCCGCTGCATACTGATACAGAAAACTCCAGCCTAAAAGGAAAAGTAATTGAAACACAGGATGAGCTACAATTGGTGAAAATTAACTCAGCCGCTGGAAGGAGAAAAAAAAAAAAAACACTATCCTGCAAAGCTGAAAAGTGCTAAGTCTAGCAGTGGAGATACAGATAGCTGCTTCTCAGAGATTTGCAAGCCTAAAGCAAAATGTGACGGGGATAATTTCAGTCAAGACAACACCTAATTAAAATATACGATAAAAAGAAAAAAAAAAGGCACAGGTTTTAATGAGAAGCAGCCACACTTCTCTGAATACTCTAATTTGTCTCAAGTTTGGAAGAAAACAAAGAAAGTCACAAAAAGGAGTGACTATATTTCACAGAGCAGCTTATCTTGGCTTTAAGAGTATCACTACTACTGAAATTCTTATTTTTGGGTTCATATTGTTCATCGAGGTCCAAATCCTTATCTACTGCCGCTCAGGCGTTTCAAACGCTCCGTCTCATGAAATGTGATAACCACTTTAAGTTATTAATATCTTCAAAAAAACAAAAAAAGCTGCCATGTCATTGCATCAAAGAGACACTTAAGAGGTTGTTACTTCCACATGCTGACCACTTTTAATGAACAGCAGCTACTGCTACGTTAAGATGATGAACGACTTTGTTGAGGAGAGCTGCATATGAACAAGTGCCAAACATAAATGAACACAAGCAAACGGGCCAAAATTCCTCCACAAGCAAGTGAGACAGTGATAAAGTCATGCAGAAAACTAGTATTTCCAATAAATTCATGGCATTGCTACTAAAAGTGGGGCGCACTTAGTTTTTCACAGGATTACAGGATATAGGAGTCCTATAGCAGCAGATAAACACATTAATCAGTCAATTTCTTATATTTCTTGCTGTTTGGGGGTTTGATAAAACCACAAAAAAAGACATTGCAGATTGTCTCGCAGCACAACGCATACAAAGGAATCCAAAGCTTTACAGGCCTTAGACTCCTCGGGTAGCTATCATTAGACAATTGCTGCTGGAAAGACGGGTTTAGCAAACAGTCAATTGCCCCATCAATGGCACATCTAACGCTGTTTGGAGTCTTCAAGCAGTGTCCTTGAGCGGGACACCGAGATGTCTAACTTACTGTAAATCCCCCTGGATTACTGTGCAGATAAATGGCTCAAACGTAGTGTGCTCCATCATGTTCCGCACAGGGTTTACATTCAAAAGATGTACACTCGAAAGGCCTCTCAGATATCTTCCTCTGCAACTTTTCAAGCAAACATAAAAGCAGACATGAAGCACATGCTGTAAAGCCCATCCCTCCACCGCCCAAGACACGGTGCTATCAAAGCCCGCAAAGTGGAAACACAAGAAATACCAAAGGATTGTAAACACACACAAAGACTCGCATCACAGGTCCAAAGCAGAACCCACAGCGGTAGCTGTTCTACACAAGCCGGAATAAGAAATGCATTTAAAAAACTCTATAAGCTGATATGAACACTATGCAAACAACAATGCTGTACTTTTTTTTGTCCTCTAAAAAAGAATTTATAAGTTATGTTTTTGAAATATAAATACCCTCCAAGTGAAAATGTGCAAAGCATCAACTCATCATACAAAAAGCAAAAAAACAAAAAGCAGCACTGACAGCATGACAGTTTATCGGAATATAAAAAGTGACTAAATGATGCTCTCAGAATAACCACAAACATTTGTGTGTGGTCACAAAGGGGGCGTCACACCTCCTCTTTCAGGAAATGTATTTTTGGATACCTCACGCATGAGTTTAATGTGCTTTGCTCAAATGTTCAGGATGAAGAAACACCTTCGCTTGGTGTAACATCCTCTCGGCTTGCTTTTTTTATCCGTTACATTTCTTTGCTAAGAACAGGAAGGAAACTGCACGAATCATGACATGAAAGTTACTGCAACTGGAAATGGAGACTAATGAAAATGCTTGAAAGAGGCTAACAAACTATACTGCTGTAGCATGCCAATGTACGAATTTTATTGATTTCCTTGATGGGAAAATTCATCTTTTTCACTTTTTTGCCACATCTCATTTTTTTAAAAGTAGAATAGCCCGGAGCTGGCGGGGACTCAGTGTCTTCCTCGAAGAATGTCAAAGTGAACAGAAATCCAAAGAAGAACAGCATGTGCTGAACCAGTGAAGGAGAGGAGGCTCACTGACATCTCACTGTTTGGATGACTAAAATTCATCTAAACATTCAATTTTTTAAAAATAATTCAAAAAAGGTAAACTCCCATATATCCCATACATGAAGTGTAATATTTCAAGCCTTTTTATTGTTTATTTTTGATGATTTAGGCCTAAAAACGCATGAAAATCAGAACTCCGGTATCTCAAATTATTACAGTTTGAGTAAATTAAATATTGTGAATGTCTCAGTCTAATTCAGCACTCGCAACCAATCATAATCACAGGAAAGACCGCTGATTCAGCATTTATCCAGATGACACGTATCAACACCCTTCACACCCAGGGTAAGCTATGGGCGGGGTCACTGCTGAAGAGGCGGCTGTTCACAGAGAGCTGTACTGAAGCACAATAATTAAAAGTTAACTTGAAGCAAAACATGGGATGAGAAAAGCTGCAAAAGCAGCAGGGATGACTACAGCCTCGAGAGGACCGCCGAATAAAGTTGATTCAAGAACTCGGAAGAGCTTTATGGTGAGTGGACTGAGGCTGGAGTCAGTGCATCAAGAGCCTCCATGAGGGAAATCTTCAGGAACACAGCTGTAACTGTTACAACTGAGGTGCTGTGTCATCTGCTGGTGTTGGTGGCATTTGGTCAACTGTGTCAGTCAGTGCAGCAAGCGTATACCGGGAGGTTTTAGAGCGCGTCATGCTTTCACCTGCTGAAGAACTTTATGTAGATCCTGATTTCCTTTTCCAGCAGGACTTGGCACCTGCCCAGAGAGCTTGTGTTCAACTGGCCAGCCAAGTCACAAGACCCTAACCTTACAGAGAATTTATGAGGTTCAGGTCCTCACAGAAAAGCTGTGAGGTACTGTAAAGCAGAACATAACACCAGAGCCAAAAATATAGATGAGCTGAAGGACACTATCACAACAATCTGGATGGTATAGCTCAAGTTGGACTTGAAAAAAAAAATTTTTTTTGACTGATTGATTGATTTAACACTTAGAGATACTGGATTTTCATAAGTAGTACATACAATAACCAAAAAAGTGATTTGCAACCATGCTAATAGAACCTGACATATTTATTACCTGATGTATCGTATCGGCCAATATTAGCTATTTATCAGTCTATGCAACCATGTTATGAGTTTCAATATTGCACACAGGATGCTCTGCAACTTCTCAGTTAGCAACACACAACAATCGATTGATGTAAACGAGTACATAAACACACATAAAAAAATATACAGAGAAATCCTCCGCACCCCAAAAAAACAGATCTTTTGATTTTTATATCAAAAGATCGATATCAGAGTTTAACACTGATATCAGATTTTTGATATCGGTGTTAAAAAGGACAGGCTCTACAAGATACAAAAGAACAGTTAAGTAAAAGTGATACAAAAGATTGATACAAAAAAGGAAGGCACTGATAACACACAAAGGACAAAAAGTGAGGTACAGTGGTCCCTCGTTTATCGCAGGACTTACGTTCCAAAAATAACCCGCGATAGGTGAAATCCACGAAGTAGCGAACTTTATTTTTTACAATTATTATAGATGTGTGAAGGCTGTAAAACCCCTCACTACACACTTTATAAACTTTTCTAAGACAGGCATGAAGATGTTCACACTTTTCTCTCTTGTTTAAACACTGTCAAAATTCAAACCTTCTAGAAAAATAAGTCTTATATAGAATGAAACCAAAGGCACCCGCGGTTGCCTTTGAGGGTGCAAAACGTTTCGTGGACATTGTTGTGTTTGTTGGGGAGAAAACTTACAAACATACAGTACAGCACTTCAGAGTCACACTGCTAGCGATTTATGTAAATTTGACAAGCTGAACGCACTCTGCACTGTACAGGAGACAAGGCACGAGATTGATTGACAATGGTCTACAGCCAATTAGGACGCAGAACACTATGCGCTGTAAAAAAAAAAACAAACAAACAAAAAAAACATTGAAAAGTGCACAAAAAAATCCGCGAAACAGCGAGGCCGCAAAAGTTGAACTGCGTTATAGCGAGGGACCACTGTAAACCTTTTGCTAAAAGTATGGGCAAGCAGGAAGTTTGTTGGCTAAAGCACAGTGTTCAGCTCATCTATAGTTTAATTGGGTCACTAATTTAAAGCTGGTAAATGGAGTAGTAACTGATAGCAGATGAATTCTTGAGACATTTTTGCCAACCATGACTGATAAATGGTACACTGAAAGTAGTCCAGTTTAAAGAAAGAGTTCAAATGTACACTTTTGAACATGAGGCACAGTGAAGATGAAGGGGTTCTTGAATCCATCTGACAGGGCTGTGGGTGTATGTCAGATGAAAAAGGTTGGTAACCACTGACATACACCATAGAGTGAGGCGTATGTGATGGAAAGACTGACACTAAAAATATTCTTCACAACACGGAAGCTGGTCAGCAAACCACAAAGCCCACATACTTCCTTTTTCTGTTCAATCTAATTTGCTCAAACGAGCTCCAAGTTCATCTTAATCGTCAGCCCAAAATGTTTTTGATACCCTCTCTTGTCACCAGATAAATCATTTTGGAACATCGCCTTTCTCCGGAAATTTTAAAACGTACCGTTTTACACCCACGCCCATGCGCACATGACACAGTACGCGCTCCTGTTCACAGCGTCTTGCTATTCCAGTCATC
This sequence comes from Pelmatolapia mariae, assembly GCF_036321145.2. Classification (NCBI taxonomy): domain Eukaryota; kingdom Metazoa; phylum Chordata; class Actinopteri; order Cichliformes; family Cichlidae; genus Pelmatolapia; species Pelmatolapia mariae. Next base: position 78,278,961 of record NC_086229.1, read on the forward strand.
TCCAGGTGGCAGGAGGACAGAAAAGAAGACCGGCTGCATTTATGTCAGCAGTGCTGGTTTCTGAGTAAAAATCTAATTCACTCAAAGGAGACGCCCTCAACATATAGTATATAATTTTCACAAAGTTCTTAAAGGCAACAATCAACACAACATTAAATGAAAGCTGCTAAAAGTAGAGCTTGCCCACCCTCGCCCACCCACACCCCAAGACGTCAGTGTGTACACAAGAAAATTAGCCACCAAGGCCCAAAAAGTGCATCAATTGCAATTTGTCTTGATTATTTGTAGCAAAAATAAACTAAAGAACAAATTTAAAAGCATAAAAAACAGGCCTAATAACCCAAAATATTCAAAAACACAGTCGTTACAGATTTATTACGTGGGTGCAAATTAATTTAACATACGTCAGTATCCAGGATTTTAATGATCACATAAATTAGTTCGTATTTATAAAAACAAGATGATTCTTCAAGGTCTTTTATTTGAAGGCAGACTACACCTCCATTTTTCTCCTCTCTGCTTTGACAGACTCAAATTTGAACTTGAGCTGCGTCACCCCCCAGAGCGACCTGCCGGCGTGTCCTCCACACACACAGGAAGGGACCCGTCAATCATTTTTTGGTCACCGTCAACCTGTCACCGTCATAAATTGACCTTAATCATCTTCTCGACTGTGACCTTCTGACCCTCCTGCAGCCTTTGTGGACGTGTCTCTCCTTGAATTTGCATGCAAACATACCCTCTGAGGTCTCTGGGCGTCCTTATCGTCGACAACCTTAACCAACCCCCCCACCCCCCGAGCACCAAAATACTGTATCTGCTGCCCGGTACCAATCCCAGCTCAGCCCCTCCCCCCCCTCAGACTCTTATGAATTCACAAAGAGCTGGTATCAATAATAAAAGGCCTGCTCAATTATTGACCGCTCTTTACATCACTTGGCTTTACTGTTCCCTTCCCACCCTGCTTTCTGACTTCCATTACCTGTCCCGCTCTCACTTATTTGCCTGTTCATTTATTCAGATGGGGGGGGGGGGGGGGGGGGGGGGGGGGGGCTCCTTCCTCCTTCCCTCCACTCTCCGCTGGCCTCCTCGCCCAAGCTGTCAATCTGAGCGCAGGAGGGATGGTAGTGGAGGAGGAAGGTGAAAGTAACGGTGGCGTGCCTGTACGCCTTGCACGTTAGGATTTGTGTATGTTAATATTTGCCTCGCACAAGAACCTCAAAATGATTTTTTGCTCCGTGCACAAACACGGCCTCACCTCTGCGTGCACAGAACAAGAACGCAAACTGCTCCCAGCCACTAAAAATCCAGCGGCCAAAACTAGTGCTTATTAAGGGATATATGCACGGCCATCTATTTGAAAGAATATTCCACTTTTCATGGAGAGAGACGAGGGGAGAGGCAGATAATCCTCAGCGAAAGTGGATGAGATGAGAGCTAGGTCCACTCAGCGCTCAACAGAGATCTTAGAAGCCGCCCACGCGGTCTCCATCAGCAGGGATACAAAACAAAAGGGGAGGAAAACAAATAATAAAAGATACACAAAGCTGAGGGACTGTGGCCATTTTCTGTTTCTCTCCTTTCAATCACCTCAGTGCCCAAACACACCAACACTGAATAAAACATTTCTATTATTATTTAGTGTTTGTTTGCCACAAATTACGGCTTACACTCATATTCATCCTCAGTAAAAACTGTTTATGTTCATCAGAATCAAATTTCTGGCAAACGTATCCAAACTGTGGATTTTGTACATTCTGAATTATGTGACATTCAGTTCAAACTGATTTAAGTGACTTTGAATGTGGCGTGGTTGTTCGGTCTGAGTATTTCAGAAAGCAATGATCTGCTGGGATTTTCCCCACACAGCCAACTCTAGAGTTCACAGAGAATAGTCTGGACAAGAGAAAACTTCCAGTGGACAGAAGTTCTATCCATGAAAATGTCTTGCTGATGTTATTAATCTCTGGCTCTCTTCCACAGCATGTCTTTATCCTGTCTTCCTTCTCTCATCCCAACCGGTCCGCAGATGGCCCCGCCCCTCCCTGAGCCTGGTTCTGCCGGAGGTTTCTTCCTGTTAAAAGGGAGTTTTTCCTCCCCACTGTCGCCAAAGTGCTTGCTCATAGGGGGTCATATGATTGTTCGGTTTTTTTTCTCTATATGTATTATTGTAGGGTCTTCCTTACAATATAAAGTGCCTTGAGGAAACTATTGTTGTGATTTGGCGCTATATAAATAAAACTGAATTGAATTGAATGTCAGAGGTCAGAGGAGAATGATCAGACTGCTTCAAACTACAGCTGAGGTATGCAGAAGAGCATCTCTGAACAAAGGCCACACTGGGTACCACTCTTGTCAGCTAAGAACAGGAAGCTGAGGCTAAAATCCCACAGGTTCCCCAAAATTGCTCTGATGACTCTTAACCTTTGCTGCAACACTCAGAATGTCGGTTAAGTATCAAAATGTCAAGCTGCTGTTGGTGTAATGGTGTAGAAGGCATTTTCTTGGTACACTTTGGGCCCCATTATGCCAACTAAGCATCACTTAAACACCACAGCCTACCTGAGTATTGTTGCTGACCGTGTCCTTTATGACCACAAAGACTGAAACAATGGTTTTTAAAACATATACAGCACATACAATAATACAGTATTTATCTAAAGTTAGCTAATGCTAGTCATCATTGGTCAAGATCTGATAGAAAGTCAGCCCCCGCACACTTTCATGTCAGAAGGCCCAAGTTAAAGACTAAAATGTTTTATCTATTTTACACTCTGTGCTCTGTAGCTAATTTTATGCATGGACTTTTATAGCTGTACGGGGGTGAATTTTCATACATCTCACTTCATACATCTCAAAATGTAGCGAGGCTTAAACTTATCACTTTGAGGTGACATCGCTGCTAGGTGTTACATCAGATAACTTGAGTGCCTTAACTCAAAGTCCCTGCAGTAACTGTGGTCTTTATAACTTTGAAAACATTTTTAAGGCAGTTATTTCACAAATGGAACGGCTTGCTATGTGGTTTACTGCAACAACAGCTCTTCTAAGAGGTCTATTCTTTAATTTTATTCTGTGACAAAACTATTAGCCTTATAATATTTATACGTTAACACAAAGGCATCTGTGTCTCTGCAAAGATCCCATACGGTTTATAGGCACAGCTAGTGACCACAGGGCTGCTTCTGGCTTAAATAAATAAAAAGTGGAGAGATTACAAAGGCTGATTCACTTCATTGTATAAATGAGCAGCTGCTGTCGGTAAAAGTTCCTAGAAACCTGCTAGCGAAGGAAAGACGTCCAGCTAAAGAGAGTGAACGCTGGACTAGCATTCACCTGATTTAGCTTAGAGGAAAAAGGGGCACTCCAAAACCCAACCACTGTAGCAGTGAAGTATGAAATAATGTGAAGTGAAACATGTGCCGCAGCATACAAAACTTTAGTCTCACTGCAGGTCCTTCTGAGTTTATAATTCTGCCATCATTTTGTCTCTGGGCTGCTCCCAACCATTCCTCTGCTCTTCCTTACTCATTCTCTACATCTCTCTAAACGTCTTTCCTGTCATCTCGAGCAGAACCAACATGTGTTACGAGCAGGCTTGTGGAAAGGCAATTGCCAAAGCATCAGAATACAAATCATCAACCTTTTTTTTTTTTTTTTTTTTAAACACAATAAATCTCATCTCCTGTCTTGTAGCGCATTTGTCTGCAACCCCTCTGCACATCTCCAACATTCCCCCTTTCTGTCCTGTCTGTTTTCCATCATTCCTCGCCGCGTCTCTTCCTGCCGCACTTTCTTCTCCCCCACCGCTGCCACTGCTCTGTGCATCACTCCTTCCCTCCCTCCTTTTTTCTCCCCCTGCCTGCCTTCCTTCCTCCTTCCATCTTTCCTCTCTCAAGCTGACAGTACCTAAGGGAAGGGGCCACCTGCGGACCAAGTGGGGAATCAGCCGACAGCTGTGTGCACACTCTCTCCGGTGGCCTTCAATTATTCACTCACTTCTCACTCCTCCTTTTCCCTCTCTCCATCTTCACTCTGCCCTTTTCATCGCTCCCTGCCGTCTCCGCCTTTACTTCTCTGTTCCTTTTTTTTTTAATATCGAGATTGCATGTCTACTTCTCGCTCTATCCACTCCTGCCACGTCCTCACCTAATCCCTTTCTTCCCCTTGTTGCTCTTCCTCCCTCTTCTTCTATGCCTTTTGGATGCCTTTAACCACTCTTGCACACTCCTCCGACCATCACTCCATCATTTTCTCCCCGCTCTCGCCCCCCAACTGCATCGGCCCAGCAGCTCCTTAACTCCACTTCACTAACCTACTCCTTTTCTTTCCCTCTGTCTGCTCGTGTCTCCTTCTTTTTCATGTGTTTCCCCAAAGATTGATGACTCTCCGCCACAAGGCGAGTGGGCCTGTTTAAAGATGCATGAGGTGATGAGGCCAAGTTTTATCCTCCTTTCTCCCTCTCTCTCATTTCTCCTCACAGACTCGTCTCTTGATGGCAGGCGCCACCTTCGCGAGAGCCATCCGACTGTTCCCAAGCGGTCAGAGGCCACCTCCAAATCAGACAGCCCTCTACCCCTTCCCAGCTCTTGTCAAGACGACTGAGCGTGACGTATGACGATCAGACAGCCTGATAAATGATGCCATCGAGGACCCGCGACTCATAAACGGACCAAACAAAAAAAAAGAAAAAAAGCTGGCAGTCATCGATATGATGATGCGCTGAATCAACAGAGAGGGGAGGGGGTGTCGTTCACCCTTGGTCCTCAGAGTGGGGGGAAAAGATGAAAAAAGTTTTTGAAGGGTAAGTTGTTGTTTTTTTATGAGCTAGAGGTGAAGCAAAAACAAAAAAATCCTGAATGAAAAGACTGGATGCAAATCTTTGCTCGGTGAAAGCCACAAAGCAGCCAGCACTATTCATGTCTCGTATATGCATAGTGTAAAATGGCTCCTGTTTGAGCTTCCATACATTTCATTTTAGTTCTCAAACGTTTGTGCATCTGTGCACAATATAATTGAAATCCTTTGTTACCAAAATGGGATGATGGAACATAACTGACGGGTCACAACCTTAAAGAGTAACGAGGAAGCTCTTCCTAAGAGAAGACGCTAAGAAGCTCTCCAGCTAGCTAGCTAGCTAGCCGGTACACACTTTAAGTGTCATGCATACACGTTTTTAGTCCTCTGTGGCGTGTTGTGTGGCTAATTTTGCTAAGGTCAACTGACAGGGGAACAGAGAGTGAAGCTGTATTCTTCTAGAAGCCAATTTATCGGCAGGTCAATGTTATTGGTCAATATTTGCCAATCTCTCGGTATCTGCCTTTATAACAGCCCATAGATGTAATCTTAAACAGTTACACCCTTCCACCATGAGCCTAGATGTTTCATAATTTGTCCACCACAACTGGCAACAACTGTTTGAAAGGCCACAAACACAACAAGCAGCTGATCAGATACATAAATACAACAAAAATAGTTGTATATAACATCAAATATTCTGGTAACACAGTAGAGCAGCAGTTAGCATTGAAGCCTCACAGCAAGAAAGTCCTGGGTTCGAATCTACCATCTACCCAGGGAGTTTGCATATTTTTCCCACGTTTGTTTGGGTTCTGTCCGGGTGCTCCAGTTTGCTCCTGTGAAGGTGATAACAAAACACTAATACTTCACTTTATTTTTACTTTATTTTTCCTCAGCTTTGCTGAAAATGCCCCCATATATCAAACAAAAAACAGTACTGGCCAAAATCAGCCTTCCTGTCTGTTCCTGTCCGTATCCTTAATGACTTTCTCCATGGCAGTAGCTGATGGTTACCTCTTTCTGTTACATCAGGTCTGCGCCGGCTAATATTCAAAGGTTATTCTTCAAAATGAACATTTCTTTGTTTCCCCTGGTACATTTTGGAGAAAGAGGATAAACCTAAACCAGCATCATCGGCTTTGGCAATTTTGCGTCTAAATCAAGCTACATTTGCATCCCTACACAATCTTTTTCTCTTTAGCTGCTAAACGGGAAAACCGCACACTGCAAGACAATAAAACAATTAGCTGAAAGAGGCTAAAACACTTAGTTGAGACAGTAAAACATTTTACTTAAGTGTTTGGTGCTAATTAATTCCATACAAGCACTGATTAGTACGGCTTTGAGTGCTGAGACTTCACAAATGACGCTCTTCTCGACAAGAATGGTGTCAAGTACAAACACTTTGGGAACCATCGAAAGGTTGTAGCTTTTCAAAAGTCCTCTCAACCTGTCGTGTTTTCTAAAGGAATGACCTTCTTCACTTATTATCTGCACATACGCCTCACAATGATTTGTATGCATTTTGGTTAAAGAGCAAATAACGAGAGATGTTCATTTCTGTGCCATTAAGTCCCTTTATCGTCTTCAGCTGACATTTTACATGGATCCACAAGAATGCTGGGTGTTTTTACAATTTCTGCTCAGACTTAAAATGAAATGCTTCTTTACATAAATAATTATCCGTTAAACGTTTCAATACGGGTTTCCATTAATGAATAACTGTATGTAGTACTTGTTATTCTGCTCATAAGCATGCCTTGATCACCATTAAGCTGACAAAATACCAGAGTAAAAGTTAGATTTTGTGCAAGGCCTGATGCTTAATGTCTGCTCCAGTATTATGCTGCCATTAAAAAACCAGTAGAGCTCTTCAAGAGCAATAAGGTGATCCTTAGTAATAACTATTAGCAAGTCAAATATTGAGGTTTCTATTCTTGGCTCAGATGTCAGCGTGTCAGAAACCCGCGCTGAGGTCTCGGTGACCCGCTCGATTAAGATCTTTCAGCTCTACCTGCTCTCACGTATTTACACTGTACCACTCAATGCCACAACCACGCAGAGCTCGATTTCTGCAATCTAACTTATTCCCATGAATCAAAGGGCAGCCAGCATCTGACCCCAGAAACAGACCCTCATTTAGTGAATGAGCTGTCTGACCTGCGCTGCCTAATAGACTGCCATCAAGCAGGCGGGAGGTGAGAAGCAGAAAGTGTCTCCTTCCCCTCTCATTAAGGCCGACACAGACAAAGCTTCCACCTCAAAGACGATAAGCGGAGACAACTCGTGCGGCGTTTTGTGTGTGACAGTAAGATGAAGAGTAGAGGGAGGAAAGATGTTATTTAAGCAGAATTCCTGCAATACTGACCTCTTTAATAGCCACATGCACACTCATCGGCAGATCATAATTTTCATTTATTCAACTGGACAGAAAATAACACTTTTTCAAGCATAATGGTAGCTCAACCAAACCAAGTCCCAATCCCCACAGATTGGTTTACGTCAGTGACAGAAGACATCAGCTGATTTCCTTCTAAAGTGGTGTTTACAAGGACATGGGAGACTCCACATCCAAGCAGTCACTCCTGCTATAGTTCTAGTAACTGTATTGTAACGTAAAGTCTCCACAGTTGGGTACAAGCGATCACGAAACACTCGTCACCCTCTGATGATAACATTTCCATCACTTGGACTGAAGCACAACTGCAGCAGACTCGCTAACGTGGAAACTTTAACACACTTATAAGCAATCAAATAGAAAATCTCAAAAAAGGTGCCAATAATAAAACTGCTTTTTTTTTTCCTCCAAGCCACCTTGCGACCCGCCGCAGGTCCTATATATATCTATATGTCAAAATCTGTTGTCACAGATGGCACGCAACATCTTTTGCACTTAAAGTTCAGCTACAATGCTGACATTTTCCCTCTCTGTGGCCCAGTGATCACGAGTTGTAATCACAACTAATCAGCCTACACATACTAACACTAAGTATAAATTTAGAGCAGAAACCTGTTTCCCCTTCAGTAATTTTGCTTCCTCATTCACCAGCCGTTCTGCTACAGTAAACTCGAGTGGCGCTGATATATTGGCCAATTTTACTATTTCCCAATATATGTAAATTAGCAAAAAGGCCAATAAATGAAAGTTTAGGAAGTTTAGAAATTAAAAATCCAAAGGAGAAAGTTGGTCCACCAGGGGTGCTCTGCAGCTTCCCAGTTGGCTACACGTGTTTGGAACTCCAGAAACACGACAGCTGATCTGAGCAGACTCAGTTTAAATGAGTAAGTAAAGAACTCAATATAACAAATGTTACAGAAATCAATTTGTCTCCAGCAATATATGAATTTTAAATCACTAAATATTGATCTTGGGCTCCAAAAGTATGCACTTGCAAGCTCCCAGTCAGAATTTTCAACTGGAACACCCCCTCAGGTTGGATTTCCAAGTCGGAAAGTCAAGGCAGTCCCACCAATCCCGACTTCACAATCCAATCCAGTGCACACATAAACAACTGTCAAACTTGCAGTTTGCACAGCCACTGTTATGTATTTGTGACTTGCTAACTAAGATGTATCCAGAGCACTGACTGTGCTCTGTCCATGAAGGGGCAGCAGTGATGTTTTTAAGCACAAGAAACAAAAACCAAGCACTATGTTGGTTTTCTAGTGACACACGAATGGCTCTACGTTGCTAAGGAGCAAAACAAATCCCATTTTTCCTTGCTTTTCCAATTTTACCACTGGAAAAAGCTCACCTCGGGAGTGATGTCACTCCCAGTCCCAACATCCGACTTGCGAGGCAACTGGAACGCAGCATTAATCTTCATGCTAGGCGAGGCTAAACGCCACATCGCTGTACCTAATTCACAGACATTAAATGGATCTTGATCCTTTCATATCTGTCTTCAAAGACTGAAAATAAATGTATACAACAGTTTCTTTACACAGGGGTGCTTTGCAAAAGGATTCCCAGTCATACAAATGAGCCTAATAAAACTGAAAATGAGTATGAGGAGAAAGAAACTGCAGAGAGAGAGAGCGTGTTAGAGAAGGAAGAGAGAGAAAATAGAGGAAAAAGGAGGTGAGACAGAAGATTGTCACGGAGGCATTCAGATATTCAGATGGCGAGGTAGGAGAAGAAAGAGACAAACAGGAAGGGAGGGGGGAGAGGCGGAGAAACAGGGGCGAGCGAGGGAGGAAAAACAAGGCTAGACGGGGAATCAGCCGGTCAGAGTGACAAACAGAAAGAACGGCACGTGTGGCTCATAGCTGAATGCAAAACCACAGAACAAAGAGGAAAAGGAAGCACTTGTTGTACCTTCTCTCTCAGCTCGGAATATGAAGGTCCGCAGGGAGGTGACTACCTCAAACTTGTTGTCGCCCAGTCCTCGCACCTGCCTGATAGCGCTGGCCAGAATCATCCCTTTGGAGTACATCTCCTAAACAGAGGAGGACACACACACAGCGAATAAACACAAGCAGACACACGCCGCTTCACGCATGTTAATAATGTTATTCAAGTGCTGCTTATTCCTATTATCTGCATCTGTAGGCCCACAGTTATTATTTTCTAGCACATTGTTTGTATCAATAGATGTGAAATCCTGAGTCGTATTACTCTCTGTTAGGACCGCATTCAATTTCAAACAGCACTAACAGACGTCCTCATGAAACCACAGAAACATCTTATCAATAGGCCGTCAGATTTATCTGCAGAAATGAAGCAACCCTGTTCCGTGTTCAGCAATAACTTTGATAAATCGCACAAACGCTCTCGGACAAGGAGCGCGTGAATCGCGCTGCTCCGAGAGCCGGGACGAATTTGCATCGATGCGACCTCCGACCTCGAATTGGAAACTTGAAATGTGCAGAATTTCAAAAGCAGGAAACCATGCCCAAACAAAAAAAAGTAAACTGCACTACATTAAAGAACGCGAGCACACACGGCGAGACGTCATCTGGGAGTTCGTGAAACAAATCTACGAGCTGAAAACAAACTTTTAAATTTAAAAAGAGACATGCACACGTGTACTGGGGATTCAGCACAGGAAGTGAGTGGGTAAAGCGGGACTTGGTTGTGTGCTTTGTTTCATTACCCCCCCTCCTCCCCAGCAGCTCTAGTGGAGGCATCCAAATAAGGAGGATGTTGCACTGGAGGCTTCGTGACCCTCTTTACAGTCTCCCTCGACAATGGCAATTACAGTACTGGGTCATCATGAATGGGAAACGAGACAGAATGGACAAAAAAGGAGAAAAAAACCCTCCAAACTTAATATTATGACTACTGAAGAATCAAGGACAGACGGCATCACTATCAGTATTCAGAACCTGATGTGAGAATATAACACAGAAATGTCCAAGAACATCTCAGACTATAATGTTCCTGCAATAGAGGAAAGTGGGGGGAGGGGGGCAGCACATTATGCTTTTGTAGTGGCATGAAAAATGACATGGCTGTTAAAAAAAAAGGGGGGGGGGCAGACACGAGAATGCATTATTCATGCTGATAATGTCATTATCATTGCAAAATAAGGAGGAAAAAAAACAGAAACAACAAATGACTTCATATGACTGTTTTTTTCCTTTTCCTGTTTTCTTGACCTGAATTTTGATTCCTGTGTATAAACTGTAACAGTTTGTGTCTGCCACGCACAACACTGTGCTTCTATCCCACAGTCACATGCAGAGTGTGCCGAGTAAGCGAAGGAAGAAAGGATGGATGGATGAAAGAGCGAAGAGGGTGTGGGTACGACAAAATGAGAAATAAAAAAAAAAGGATGTGAACTTTTGACTCCCTCTTGCCATTATTAATTAAACCAGTGACCTTGCCATCCACAAAAACCTATTTCTAGAGACCACGCAGCCAAAAATATACCAGCCGGCACAGTCAGTTAAGGAGAGCAGGGCTGAGTGGGTGGGATGGATGGATGGTGGAAAAAAATAAAAGAGATAAATTAGGTTTGGGTGAAAGGCCAAGGAGAGAAGTAAGGGAAAGAAAATGGTAAGAGCGTTGTGTGATACAATCAGAAAAAAGAGGTAAGGAGGGGAAGGGAAAAAAACAGAGGGGAAGGGATAAATCCATGATCAGAAAGAAAAAGAAATGGAGAAGAGGGAGGACAAAGAGAGGAGAGGAGGCGCGTGGGAAAAAGAGAGACATCACGTAGAAATGAAGACGCCTAAGAGGGTCAAGAAGGGGTCCTTCTCATATTAAAGCAGGATGTTAACAATGGCAAGAAGTGGCTCAACCTAATTACCGACAGGCAGCCGTGTGCGTTCCTCTCCCCGGGAGTTTCACACCAATATCTCCCTCTTTCTCTCTCTAAATTTAGCCAGAAGTTAAAGGAAGGTGAGGAAAGGAGAAAGTAAGAGCGCGCGTGGATGAATTAGCTCGGCGGCTGCGCATGGATAATTATACCCCGGCATGGGTTAATTAATTGTTTTAATTCCAGTTTTGGGGTCACGCAGGAGAGACTTGTTTAATTGCGAGTTGTGCATCTGTAAATACTCTCCCAGCAGAGTCAGCGGAGACGTGCGATGTGACGGGAAGCGGCGGTCGGCGTTGAGATGACGCCATGCGCCGGAGCGGCAGCTGCCCGCCCGCATGCACGTGAAGGTTTTTGAGGCTGATCTCGAGGGGACTGGCTGCCAAGGAAGCAATGAGGCCTAACTATCTCTCTTTCTCCAATAGCCGACACACCTGACTCACCTCCGTCTGCCAAAAGATCTCCTCCACACTCACCTCCCCTCCCTATGACCTCTCCCCACTCCAACTTCACTCCCACAGCTGCTCATTCTTAGCCATACAAACCCTAGGGAGGGCCTCTCATTTGGTCCTCCATAGGGTTTGTCACCCCATGTCATTTTGCAGGGCGGTGTCGGTACTACCTCTCCTTTTTTGTGCGTGGAACTGCCTATCCTGCATGGATAACTCTCTGTTCTTTTCAAAAACAACCTGGTAAACTTCAGGAAACAATTAAGGCAGAGCAATGGAGCTAAAGCCTACAATAATAGAGGCGCCGTGTGGAGAGAAGAAAAAGAAAAAAAAAAGAAAAAAAACAGGGAGGAGGGTTAAAAAAAAAAAAAGAAAAGAAAAAGGATGGAGGAGGTTTTACCACCAGCATGGAGTTAAGGTTCTGGCATCTCAAACGCTCAGATTTTCAGTGGAGGCATGAGGACACCAACTGGCTGGAGGGAAAAATTGCACCTCCCGGGAAAAGCATCCACGATCAGCGAGCTGCATGCAGTATTTAGAAGTCGATGGCGTCTGTGTTTTCTGTTTTTTAAACATGTAAAAACCAAATAATTTATGCCTAACTGTGAACAGTGAAGTTGTGAGATCATTCATATCTCTCATATCTGTTGTCTGAGGATCAGACCAGAATAAAAGATTTAGACTTTAAAGTCCTAATGGAGTCGAATTATAATCCTCATTTTTAACCAAAGTCTGGTTCCCTTCCAAGTGTTAGTTTAGAGGTTACGCTGTTTTCCCTCCCCTCCCTCTCTCGGGGACAGCAGAACTGACTGTGAATAGAAACAGCAAACACTAATACCACCGTCTCCCTACTGCTGACAGACAGAATCCGTTTAACAGTATTTATTTCAGGCTGTGTTTTTGTCCATTTGATCATTTGATGGATTTAAGTCGCTCGGCGTCCTCCATCACCCACCGCTGAGCAAAATATCAGGCTGTTTATTTGCCAAATGCTTCCCTATGTTAGCGAGTGGCATCGGCTAATCACCAACTTTGTCTGACATGTGGTGCCGGGCAGGATGTGTACACTGGGGTTTGGATTTTTTTTTTCCTTAGAGCTCACTGCCTGCTGAGACTAAAAAACAAAACTAGTGAGAAAAATGAATCACAACGCTTATTTTGCAGATCATAAAATAAAAACATGAAGCTGACAGATGATTAAAAAAAAACTCGAACGATCTGAGGAAATCTAGAAATTTAGGTAATAGATCGCATTCACTATAAACATGTTAAAACATAAAAGCCATTAATGGGAGCAGCTAAAGGTACGTTAATAATTACTGAACTTGACTGCATTAGGGCACTTGATCAGGGTCCTGGGAGTCAAAATAAAAGAAATTTTAAGGATGTATACACACACACACACACACACACACACACACACACACACACACACACACTCACAGTGAAAAAAGGAAACACTCAGCATCAGAGCAGGCATCTTAGGATGATACTGGAGATAGTAAGTAGAGAAGCTTTCAAGCTTGCAAGGGAGCTTTTCCACATCAGACTGACTAACACACAGACAGACAGACACACTGAAAGACTGATCCCCTGTCCTAAAACCTCATCTCCCCTTTGGCCTTCTATCCAGCTTCATCCCCCACCCCAGCCTCTCATCTCTTCATCCCTCGCAGCCATCCTCCTCCACTTCCTCCTCTCACTACCCTGAAGCCAGGCTTTGGACTGTCTTCATGCACGCACGCACACACACGACACCAATATAGGGACCCCGGAGACTACATCTCAGGCCCGCAGCTTTCTCCCAAGTCAATCCCACTGTTGACGAAATCAGGCGAAAGGCGTGATTGATCAGACAGATTGGATACAATGCTGCACAGAGAGAGAAGTGAGACTGTGGATCTCGCTACTCTCCCACGCCACCTCCGCTACCCCTATGATGACATCATCGCGGCCAGAGACCTTCAAGTTGCGACTGCGATTAAGTGCGATTAGTTCTGTCTGGTGCTGACAGATCCCAGGGGGGTTTTCAGCTACAAAAAAAAGAGCTTTTTGGGTGTTGGAAAGTTTGGCAAAGAGAACAAGCATGGGAATGTTTTAGCGTGTAGGCATTTTTGTTTTTGTGTACGAATGCTAGAGACAGAACGTGATAAAGAAAGAAAAACATACTCATATCAGTATTGACTCGATCTAAGAGTCCAAACTGAAGCTCAGTGCAGACTGCAGAAGTCTGTTTTTTGCTTGTGTCTTTTGAGATATGACTCAAAAGGGCAAACCGTTTTTCATTTAAACTAAAGAAAGAAGATTTGTCTGATGGCCTCATCAGGTCAAAATTTTATAAGCAACTTCGACTCACACAGTTACAAATGCAATAAAAGAATATTTTTTGTTTCATTACCCAATGCTCCAGGTTTAAATCTTTTATAGACATTATCATTTGTTAAGGCTTCAGAGACACAGGCCTAAAGACTTATCAGCAAAAACTGTATAGTCTCCAACCAGTTAGCAAGGGGCTGCTTGTGATGGCTAGGTCAAATTGATCCCAAAGAATAAAATAAATAAGCCTCCTTGCTTTGGTAATGTTGTGAGTAGAATGTGAAAAAAATATGACAAACTGTGAAGTGAGATCGTTTAAAGTAAAAGTTGTGTTCTACTGCTTCAGTCAACATTACTTTGAAAGTGAATTATCTCTGTGTCCAATTTGTTTCACACTTCTCAGTTTCACTGTCACTTAGCTAGTGGTTAGTGTGTGTTTGCAAAGAAGTCGGGCTCCTCCACGTAACCGATGAGCAACTGCTGCAGCCGCAACATTTTCCGCTTTGTGAGCAATTTCACCGAGCACCAAGCATTCATTCACCAACTCGTAGGGAAATACACATTTTTCCCCCCAAACAACCGGTAGTTGCCAGAGTATTGTCAACTGGCATCTAGGCTTGCGTGACACAGGCCTGGAGACCAGTGAGATACTTGGTCAGTTAGCAGTGTAGCTTTGTAGCATTAGCTACAATTAACCACCACAAAATACTAGTAGTATTCAAACACTTTTTACTGCTCATGAAGGACATGTTTAATTCATAATAGAAAGAATGTAATGTTTCAGCTTGTTTAATTAGCATAATCTCACATAATCTAGTCAATATTTGATTAGCACGGTAAACGTGTTAGCACTGTTAGCATCACTAAGCTACTGACTATATGCTGTATATCAAGTTTTACCTAATTAGACACAATTTCACTGACTAATATGAGCCTAAAAATTCAATGTAAACTAAGTCTAGCTTAACTTTATTTCTTGCTTTAACTTTTTAATGTTTATAGGTTAATTTAGCCTGCAAATTATCTCTAACTGGTGCCTAGCATGCTTAAATCGCTTTCCTTTGAAAACAGTTCTCAAAATTGCTTGTTTTTGTTCTTGTATTTACTCTTGCCTCAGATCTCTCTGACTGACATAATCTTGTAATGAGTACAACTCCTCTGAGATGAGCTGTGCAGATTCTGAACCCCCACATCAGGAAGACAACAAAAAGGTTATGTAGCTTGAGGAGTACAGCATTTTTTTTTGTAGTCACAAGAATACACGTCTCAGCACAGCGAGGGAAAGAAAGCCACCAACTCATAGTTCAGTTTCTGACATAAACCAGTGCTGAGAGACTTCCTTTTAATGTTCTTCTACCCCCGCGCTAACCCTCTGGAGGTGGCAGTGGGTGGCATGCTGGGTGGTGCAGGGCCTCAGCTGGCCGCACAAAGCAAGGATGACAGAGACATTGTACTCAACCTTTCCATTCACCCAAAACATGATGAAGTCCTCTACTGTCTCACAGGGGAGAGTCACACTGGCAGGACTTTAGAAGTCTTTTTATACTTTTAAAAGTCTAAACAACAATGCTCGCTCACACACACACACACAAACACACACATTAAAGCAAACTTTCATCTTTCCAGAGACTGTCATCCCTGCACCGACAGTGACACAGAGTATAAAGTGCTGACTCGTTGGCCTCCCTGCCGATTCCCGCCCTGCTGTTGATGGAGCGTGTCCTGATAAATAAAGCGACATATGCATTGGAATGGGAAAACGAGGGGAAAAAGAGAGAGAGAGGCAAAGGGAGCGAGAGAGCATGAAGAGCTATAATTAGTAAGTGATTAACGAGCAGGCATCAGACAGGTCCCACATCATTGATTGTGATGTTGTGCAATGCTGCTGCAGCGAAAACAAGTTGGCCCTAGGAGGGGGATATGGGGTCACTGCTCAAACACACATCCACACACACGCAGTAAATGTGCCTGTTCCTACTGCAAAACACATCCAGTGGTCATTAGTGAGAGCATAATGGCAAAGCACATTATGTCAGACTTGAAACTAAAAGACTTGCATAATAAAAAGTTTGACTGTGCTAAATTCCACATACTCTAACCATGTATCCAACAACTCCTTCTATACATGATTTAATGTTTGCCTTTCCCATCAAGCTCCACTATCAGTCAGCTCCCAGGTTCCCAAACTGATGTGTGTGTTTAATCATATCCAATGTACTCCAAAAAAAAAATTTCTGAATGCAGAAAATATTTAATCGCAATAACAGTTTCTTGACTGCGGTACAAGCGAGCATGTAGATTTTGCATAGAGATTTGGGAGGATGTTATACTTTGATAGCTAACTGTTTTAGCTTTATGTAGGAATACTTCCCTTTTTTAAGTTCACACTTAGTTCGGGAAATCACTTCTCAGATTACTAAAAAGTTGGCTCACAACTTCACACAGCACCGCTGCAGACAGACAGGCACACTGCCCCTCCCTCCACTAGCAGCTGAACACATGAACAGCAGTGGATATTCAGAAAACTAAACAACATTTTATGATGAATTTGGAAGTGACTAAAGCTCCCATTTTAACAACTTTAAAGCAGCTATCATAAATATTGATCTAGTAAACAAACACATTAATGTTAGCTGTTAAATTATTAGCTATTACTCAAAGCCAACATTAACTGTCAACTAAATTAGCATTATAAGGTAGCAGCTATGGCTAATAATAAAACAATACTTTTGTGAAATTTGTCTTGAATTTTTTGTGTCATTTATTTCACTTATGACATCAAAAACAGCATACATCATACTGAGTATCAGTATCGAGCCTAAAATTATAGCATTGTTACAAAATTCAAGTCAAGCTTATTTAAAGCATTGCAGATCAGCTCATTTCAATGCATTTCCACATCACCCAATACCCTTCTATTTGTATTTGAAACTTCAATACAGAGCATGCCATTTAGGCTTCTCTAGCTTACTTACACTTGCTGGATGTCTGAAAGCCGCTTTGCAACCACTCGAATGAGAAAACTGATACTGTTTTTATGTTTTAAATACATTTGTTGTTTTCTCTTCTGATTCATCCTCTAGACCAGAGGTAGGCAATCGAGTTTCCCAAGGGGACACATGAGAAAGTGGGACTGTTGTGGAGGGCTGCATCAATAAGCTTTGAAGGAGTTAAAATTAATATTGCGCATAACTAAGTTCAGCTCATTGATGCGGCCCTTCACAACCCGTGCTTTAGACTTTTCAAGATTATATTGAGTGACTGAGGACACATCAAGGTTACACACCCCAACTATCAACACAAAGTAAGAAAGTTATATGTGGAATAATAAATGGGTTTCGGTTGATTAGATTCCAATTTGGAACTTAACGTGATTTCAGCCCTACTATAATTAAGCTTCTCTCAAACTCAAAATTGTTTTAACCATTACCATCTATAGCTTGGTCATATTTCCACATTTTGTTTAGCTCTTTACTTAATCTAAATTCAGACATGTCTTACTTTGAAAATCTCTTTGTATTTCCTAAAAAAGGTAAGATGGAAATGGGTCTGACACAGATATGACACATCGCTACCCATTGACAAGCCTGGTTAGCTCACAGATGTAGCATAACGGCGACAATAAATACGGTCTTCAGTCTGCCAGTTCACAGAACTTGTATCATTTAGAAATTATTGGCGGTCGATGGAAAAATTGTTTGATTCACTGTTGTATTTTATCAAAACCATTAAATGATTCAGCATTCAGTCAATGTTTTAAGTGACTGAATGAGGAGAAAAACAGTGCTTGCATGTATGTCTGCAGCCTCTGTAGCATCTTTTACAACTCTCACCCAACCCTGACGCAGTTCTCTCTTCGTCTGAAGATGAGTTAGGCAATACTAAGCGAAATTTAAGATGTAGGGAGAATAAAACGAAAGAGAGAGAGAGAGAGAGAGAAGAGAAAGGGACAGAGAAATGCTGAGGAAGGCTTTCCCTCTCCATCTTTCTTTCCCAGAGAACTGGTCAGGTGCCAACATCAATGTACTTTACTGTATGGCTGGGTGGGCACAGAGAGTGCTGGCCCATCATGCGTGGTGTAATGTCGCTCTGTCCTTGCCCCCATTCTTTACTCTGCCAAGCTAATAATGATGACAATGAGAAGGCGGAGAGAACGAAGGGAACACTTAGGAACTTGGCTCAGCTGCTCGCAGCACAGAGGAATGAAGCAGACTTTGCCAGTGTGACGGTGGAGAGTGTGTCAGCAGGACACAAGGAAGAGAAAAGTTTGGCAAAGCAAGACGTTTAAGGCCGTATTTCCCCCCATTACCTACCTTGTCGTTGTTGTAGTAGGTCAAACTCTCACCATCAAATCTCACCCACCTCCTCTGAAAAACACATTTTCTGCACACAAAAAAAGAGAAGCGGAAATGTGTTTGATACACTCACAAAGTAATTAACCAAAAAAAGAAATCAAGCGAAATCCCCAAATCTCAGGACAGTGAGTCAGTGATCCGCTCTGTACAGGTACTCATATTTCATCAAGAGTGTCATTGTTTCATTAATGTCAAGAGTTGTTTCAACAGCTGTCAATTAGCATAATCAAAACAAATGGCCACTTCCAGTTTGAATATTCAACAGCCCAAGGGCAGTTTGCCAAAGTTATGCTAATCAGGTGAGGAAGGAGAATATAAAAAGGAAGCAAATGACTGATAGCTGTGGCTTCAAGCAACAGTGGAACGTGTAGCACCGAGGGAGACACGGGGAAAAGAAAATGTAGTTTTTGACAGGAAAGCTGAACTAACTGAAATAAGACATATCGTGCATCTCAATGCTACGAGGTTATCTCCCATCTTCTTTTTTCTTTCCTTTCGATAGTGCCCTGCATTATAGATAGATCTGCTTCTGTATCCAATACCATTTATCAGTTTTAAGCAATCATCCAAGATAGAAGACACACGGGAAGCAGAAGAGAGTGCAAAATTTATTAGAGAACAGTTTTCTGGCCATTTGAGATGCATGTTGGGTTTCAGAGGTGTAAAAAAAAAGTATATACACTAAACCTGCACTGATCTTAAGAGGATATAAATATCCTCCAGGCAGAGTGGAGCTGCAGAAAAATTGACCTTCATGCATGTAGAGCTACCTCTAAATACTAGTATGAAGCAGTGTAACCTACCCTTGAGGTGACAGCTTGTCCAGCCAACCCACTTTGAGCACCTGCCGTTTGGGGACTCCATAGAAGCATGCATATGGAGAAATATCAGGCAGTCCACTTTTCTCTGCGGCCCCCACAGAGTCTGCAGGTTGTGAGTAGAGGTCACAATTCACCATGATCAAGGATTTATTATTAGAGCCAGAGGCAGCTGGACCGACAGCAGCAGCGGGGTCAGGGGTCTTGGAAAAACTTTGGTCCACACATGCCTGCGGCAAAACGGCAGCACACTCGTCCACTGTGGAGTAGTCGTCCCCGTAAGGGTCTGGAATAGCTGGTGGAGACATTTTTTCTTTGGACTCTTTCTTCAGTGGTGTCTTTTTTCTGCACAGAGGACATCAATAGTTAGATGGCATTAGCAGTTAATCAGGAATTACCTTGTGTATGCATCACATGTTAAGAGAAAAATGCTGCTTTGCTAAAAGAACCCTATTGTGCTTATTTCCAGGTTTCAGTTCAGTTTTATTTATGGTCAAATCACAATGACACCTGCCTCAAGGTGCTTTATATTTTATGGTAAAGACTCTACAATAATACAAAGAAAACTCCAACAATCAGATAACTGTCTGTGAGCAAGCACATGGCGACCATGGGAAGGAAAAACTCCCCTTTAACAGGATGAAACCTCCAGCAGAACCAGGCTTAGGAAGGGGCGGCCATCCGCGATGAATGGTTGCCTCTATTAGAGTAGCTTTACATGATCTACAGCTTAAAATAATTTTGAATTATATTATTCTGAGGCCTTGGTACAGCCATTGTTCAGCTACTTTTTGTTCAGCCTTCACTTTCTCCTGATTGGCTCATCTACTAAAAACAAGTTTGGAATAGAGGGTGGGCGGGGCTTCTTTACTCGGAGAACAATGTGACTGACATGACATATTTGGAATACCCTCATTTCATTGACATCAAAAATGTTGTTTTGAAGCAAATTTTGACAGGAATTACTAACTTGTTAATTATTTGCTTATGTCATTATCATTCAGCTAACTGATTCTTATACTGTTTGAATCAGCATAAGAAACAGAAAGAACCATGCAGCACAAAAGTAAGCTAGGCTAATTGCCTCCTGAAGTATTTATATTTATCTATGTAGACTGTACGAGTTCCTCGGTTCTGTCGTCACTACAGAGACGGCTGCCTTCGCTTACACACAATCAAGTAGTGAGCAGTTTCATGTGGGAACTGTTTCCTTTCTATTGAACTGGCCGTATCACTGGGCAGAGGGAAGCGTGCACTAAAGTGTGACAAGAGGCACGTGTTTCTAGCAGGAGTACTGGAATAATGGTGTTCTCCGGAACTGAGCTGCAAAGTTAGCTAGGCTGCATGCTTCGTTTGCTTGGTGGATGTAGCTTGGCTATAAAGAAAACGGTTCCTACATGAAATTGCTTTCTGTAAACACTGCTGCAGTAAAACCTGGGAGGGGCACTTTCACCAGCACAAGGCAAGTGCAATCTGGTTTCATTACATTCGGGAGAAGAGACAGATCTCTGCAGCCAATACCTGCAAACTAAAGGCAGCCTAAATAGGATGGCAGCAAGAAGGAAAAGAAGAAGAAAAAAGTTGACATTTCGGTGTTCTGCCTCTTTAAGAAGGCCCATTCTCACAAATCTGAGGAAGGATATATATATTTAATATTTCTAGTGTAGCTAATCACACTAGTTATTTTTTCTCATGCAAAGTGGCCACATACTGTTATCAGCACTTTACATGCCATTATACAACAAAATCTGCAGTGTATGAATCCCAGTCTTCATTCAAATATCTGGATTTCTTTGTGTATATATCCAGAGTGAGCTAGAGCAGCATTACGTGAGCATACTATACCTCTGTTTCCTCCGTTTTATCTTGTCCTTTAAACCCTTGTGGGGCCCTTCTTTAGCACCTTGGTCCTAGAGAACACAGCAGAGATTAGCATCAGATGAAAAGGAGGTGTCCATCTTTCAGTCAGACACAGTTATTGTCTCGGTGCACTAAACTATGTTAACTTTAGCAGCGAGGTGACATTTCTATTAACCTCAGGGGGCAAGCTGAAACGAGCACATTTTACACTCTGTGTGTCTACAGTGACAGCACTAACACTGAGAGGGAAGTTGAGTGTGCGGACTGCGGCCGAAACTAGTGTGAAGATAGTGTCGAAGATCTGAGAAATGTCTGTTCCTCTTTGGCGAGCTGCTACTCACTGTCCAGTAGTGGGAGTGTACGCTGTCTTACCGGAGCACTTTTGGGGGTGTTGAACAGGAATATTTCACCGTAGGGAGCAATAGGCGTCAGGGTTCTTTGAAGTGGAGCTAAAAAGGACACAGAGACAACACGATGGTGGTTTGTCACGGCACTGAAACTTGCAAAACACAGTGTGAAAGCCTAAACGTGGTGCTTGAAAGTAGAAAGCTTAACTGGATTGTTCCAGTTCAATTTTTAATCACTCAGATGTTATAGTGTCCTTTGATTAGACTAACTCACTGATCTGAGCAAACGTGTGAACGATTGATCCGTGCAAGCAAATACACCAATTAAATTTCGCTTCAGCATGCCTGTGTTTCTGCCTCGGCCCTCATCCCAACACACAAAATGAAAGTGCGGTCCTCGCTGCCAAGACCATTTCTCTGTCTGGGCTCCTGCAGGGACCGTGGTTGGTGGAAGCGAAGATGAAGAAGAAGAGCGTAGAGACTCCGGCCAGACGCTATTAGTCTGGAGACCCCGGGCCACCCTGCGTGGGCCGCTGCCTGTCACTGTGAAAAATGACACCGCCCTCTCCTGAGGATTGTGAGGGCCAGAAGACGCCGCCACAGGGCTAGACACACACACAGACACGGGTGGAGGAGCAGATATGCGCGCTGACAGTGGCGTACAAAGATCGAAACACCCTCGGACACGTAAAGACGCCTCGAGACAAACATAGACATTAAAAGGATCTACAGCCATATACGTAGACACTCGCACTCCTACGGACATGAATGTACTACTTTTGAAATCCTTACAGACACACACTTCCAAACAATGCAGCCCATTACCGAAGTACACAGAGGGCACGGTAAGCTTTATGAAGAGGTCAATTTACTTGATGACAGAATCCACTCCAACAAAGTCGCCCTCTCCACAGAGAGGCTTGGTGCGCAGATAGCGACCATCAATCATCATCCATCAGCCGACCTTCAGGCCACTCATGGGTCTCTCAGAGGGCCGTCGGATGCTGCTGTATTCAATTCCTGTCTGATTCCCTCTACTCTTCCCTCGCTGGATCGGTTGCCAGCTTCTGCATTTGTTTCTCTGCTTCTTTATCTGCTCATGAGCAGACTGTCAAGTCGCAATCTGGGAAACGACTTAGATGCAACCAGCAGCTTGGTGTTAGCGTGGAGATTATTTTGTTTCTCCTGTCTTTACGTTGGGGAGGTATGGGTTACTTTGTTATTACTTGTTTGTGACACCTCATTGCTGAGCAGGGAGGACACAGAACTGAAACTGCATGAATTCAAATTAGTCACCAAACAGTTTATTTCGTGCAATGCTTCCCTAAAGTTAGCAGTATTTAAAGCACGAAACGGTCAACTCTACAGCACTGCTTTACTAGCTAACATTTAAAATTCTTTTTTTACTGTAAAAGTTTATTTCTAATTCTGTACAAGAAAAGATTCATTTACAAAGTAATCTACAATAAGATTAACTAGAGAGGCCTTTGTTTAGTGCCGTTTAGAAAATGTTAGCATGCTAACAAGCTAACATTATTAGCTAACCTTATTAGCTAGAGTTACTTCAGCTGTTCAACTGCGTGCTAAACAGCTAACTACAGTGAAGCAAGGTGATTTACACTACTTTGAAGGTGAGAATCTAGTGTTGCGCTGTACCATATCATATCATTCACAATAATACCAATGTAAATTTAAATAACATAGCAATATTTTTGCGATGCATTTACATTGCATTTACATTACGTAGTGTGGGCATTTATGAGAAAAGCGTGGGTGTGTCTGAGAACGAGAGTCGTGTGTCTGCCTCCAAAAATATACAGAGGAAGCTACTTGAATATCTTCCGACAAAGCAGAATATTCTTCAAAATATGAAAGAAAACGGCTTTGCTTTGAAGCAACTAACACGTTTCACCATATGAGGTAAAGGCACACAGTCGAGTACATCCGGGCTGTGAAGGAGGAGATACTGGTGATGCAGCTGCTGATGTGCGACCCAAATGTAATCCAATCACATAACCTTGCTAGCTGCATGCCATATGACAGAAAGCGCAAATGGACTTTAAGCAGCTGGTCAAAAAACTCGACCCAAGGCTCAACATCCCAGGCAGAAAACATATTTATATTTCATTATGTGAAAATGTTATGCAGCTGCTAATGAATTACTATGCCAACTTACTTTAGATATTCTTACACTAAATTAAAATCTGCCTAGGCTGCTTTTGTGCTTATGTCTAACTTATGCTGGGTCATTACCACTGTACTATAACGTTGCTGCTGTTGGCACCTTGTTTCAATAGGTTTAAAACGTCAAATTAAGAAGTGTGCCATCATTGACAGGAGCTTGCTGGAAAAGAATGAAAAATCTCCTTTATTTACTTACACTTAGAAGTAAATACCACTGTTGTTCTGAGTTTTCTTGAACTATAAGCTTGAGGCTATATCACCCATGTTCACACGAGGGTTTACAGAGAATGGTCCAAAATAGAGAAAGTATCTTGTGCCTTGTTATGGTTAGGGGAGGTAAGTTAAGAACAGTCAGACTGCTTCAAGCCAACAGAAAGGCAACAGTAACTTAAACTCCTGAGTATTGCTGCTGATTGGAGGGCACCCATCTTCCGATGGCTGTTTCCAGTAGCATTACATGCTATGTCTCAAAGTTCAAATCATCTCTTGACAGTGACCATCACTCAATCAGTGAGTGGAGGCCATTTGAGAACAGCCAGTTCTCAATCCAATAGAGCACCTTTGGGATGTGGTGGAACGGGATATTCCCATCATGGATGTGTAGCTGACAAATCTGTGGCAACTGTGTGACACTATCATGGTAGCATGAACCAAAATCTCAGAGAAATGTTTCTAGCACCCTGTTGAGTCTGTGCCACAAAGCAGGTTCTGGAGGCAAATGGATGCATATACATGTCCAGCACTTATTACAGTAATGCATCAATGTGGCCACTGTTTCAGTACAGGGTATTAACCTTTGTAGTTTTGGTTGTTTGTCTAGCAGGTCAGCTGTTTCCCTGTTTGACTTGTTATAAATGACAAATACACATAAATAATACAGGCTTTCTGGATGAATTAAAAATACACATTCTTAAATTATATATTTAAGAAAAATAACATGAAAATTCTCATATTAAATTTATGGAAAAAACTCCTAAATGTAATTTAAAGTAAAACGCAATAATACTAGTTTTACTTTGATGAAATGTGGCTTCCACTTGCTGAAACTGAGAAATTTTGGCTTTTTGAAATGCATATTTTAATTTTAGCAATCAGCTTGTACACTGCATGATTCATTTCCTCTTCTGCTGCAGTGCAAGATTATTTAACTGTGTTTATAAGTAAAGATTTTAATTTAAAGGAAACAGCATTTTGCTGGTGTCACAACGTAGTTTTTAATTACACTTCAAGACATTGTTCTCATTTACGGTTGAACACACAGAAACTGCAGTCTTCATATTGCGAGTCAGCAGGTTCACACTGTGACAGCCCAATCTCAGTTTTGTACAAAGGAAAATTCATACACTCTTCTGTTAGTGCCACAAATCCCAAACACGGATTCTCAGTAAACAGGAACTTTTCATCCTCTGCGAAAAGCTGGCGTGTCTTATCCCACCCCCAGAGTTTGGCCTCGTTCCCTCCCTCCCCTCCCAGCCCTAAGAAGTGGTTTACAGACCGCCACTCATCCTCTGAGACCTCTGCTAGACAGCCTAGTGTTTACCAGGATTTCTGCAGACTGGAGTGTGGCGTTATGTATTTAACAAATTCTGTATGATTCTTTATCTCTCAGCTAGCAAAGCCTAATGTACTGATCCTCTGAGAGCACGCTCTCACATTTGGTCTGCCTGATACAACTGATGCAGTTTGTGCAGAGTGTTTTTGGAAACCTTCAGTGCAACAATGGTTTCACACTTGGAGAGCCCCTCTCTACTTAGAATAACAATTTGACTTTTGACACTTTCACTTAGCTCTGATGCTGTTGTCCCGCCAACACACTGGTGAGCAATCCTCTGGTGTAAAGTTAAGTCACAGCCTGCAAGTTAATTTCCTTGAACAAGCCTTTAATGAGATCAAACCCAGCTGACTGTCATCCTCAACCTGATTCAGTACAGCTCAAAGGAGGCTGCATGATGAATAACTCACCTTTGCTCAAACTTGATAGCTGACCTAGAAATAGCAGCTAGTGTGTGCACATACTCATCTTCATTTTACACATCAAGCTTTCTTGTGTGCATTTTTTTAATCACCAGCATCTCTGATAAGTTACATAAAAATTTGATAGATTTCCATTAATGCATTACACCAGTTGTACATCAGCAAATTAGCATTTAAACTGCATCACGGTAAGCATGCTAACTGTTCGAAGCAGATGTGATTTTATCTGCAGCATCAGTGTATTATAAGCGTGCTTTTATCTGCTATCGTCTGATGAGTACAGTTAGTCGTGTTTACGTCTGGTCAAGCTACTGCATTATGCTTTTAATCTGATAAGGGCGATTGCTTTGGTTTGTCTGCGCGACCAGAGCATTACCAACACGGCGATGGTCACCAGCTTCGCTAATCTAATGTGAAGGTAAATAAAGCAAAAACACTCTCGGCATCACTGAATCAACACAGATCCCGATGAAAACTCAGAGGATATGTGTTAGTCTGCTTCTTTCTTGCCAATTTGCTCGAAAAATAAACTTAAAGTATCGTTTTACACAAAGACAGAGTGCCTCAGTAGTTTTCTATAGTTACGCATGAACCACACAGCATCTAGTTTTCCTGAATTTTGTTCTTTGTACTTCTACCTGCCCAACTGAAGAACACCTGTCAGCTCAGCCATCAGAGCCACGCAGTGCTTCCTTTTTTCTTCTATTTTTTTGCCAGCACAGAATAACTCACGCCTACTCGCCACAATACAAACTCAGCACTTCAAGTAATCACTTCAAATGAAAAGCCCTCGCATCCAAGTGAATGTGTGTGCCAACTTTAAAGAAGTTCCATCAAGGCGTTCAAGAGATATATACGCTGAAGCGAAGGCGATGAAAACACAAAAAGACGACTAAACGGAGTTGTCTTTGTACCATAAGACACTGAGGATTATTTATTTATCAATCACCATCAAAATGAAATAAGTGCAGTAGTTTGACACCAAGGTTATTAAAGTTAGCTAAAACTAAATCAAGTGTTGAAACAAAAAATAATAATAAAAAAGTGGAGTAAAAAGAGTACGTCCTTAGTTTTAGTATTTGGTCAACACACCAAGATCAATACATGATTTCTGCTGTGACATTCAGATGGTAGTATCAGAATTTGGCGTAAACAACATAAAAGCATGAATCCATCCTGCCTTGTATCAACAGTTCAGGCAGCTGGTGGTGTAATGTTGTGCGGGATGTTTTCTTGTCACACTTTCGGCCACTTAGTACCAAATGAGCATCATTTAAACCCCAGCCTGAGTATTGTTGGTGACCATGTCCATCCTTTTATGACTAAAGTGTACCCATCTTCTGATGACTGCATCCAGCAGGATAACACACCACGTCACAAAGCTCAGATCATCTCAAACTGGTTTCTTGAAGCTACCGATGAGCTCACCGTACTCAAATGGCCTCCACAGTCAATGAATTTCAATCCAATAGAGCAACTTTGGGGTGTGGTTGACCAGAAGATTCGCATCATGGTAACTGTGTGATGCTATCACATCAATATGCACCAAAACCTCCAGCACCTTGGTGAATCTATCCCATGAAAACTTAACTTTTTATGCCTCTATAAGCCAACGATGAGTAACCCTTGAAGCTCTTTTCTGAACTGAGAGATTTCTGATATATTTTAGGCCTTCTTATAGAATAAACTGACTGGGTCAGAAATGAGTGAGGGTGGTCTCTGCCTATGCAGCTATCCTTTGAAAAGCCCAGATGGTCGCCAAACCATGTCTTTATTGATATATACTTATATGTTAAAAAGGGCTGCCACGATTAGTCGACTAGTCACGATTACGTCAACGACAGATTTAATAGTCGACGGGTCGTTTGAAGCTTTGTAAGATCCTGAAAGACGCAGGAATAAGTAGTAGGATTTAAGAGTGTAATAACGGACTGAAACAGAAGATGGCAGCACTGCATGTACAAGGAAACCGCGAAGAAGAAGCAACTCCGGTATCGTAGCTGTGTCCAAATTCAGGGGCCGCATCCTTCAGGGGCCGCATCCTTCAGAGGCCGCATTTGTAGACCAATTACGTTACAGCGACGCGACGAAGTCTGTCCAAATTCAAAGACTTCTGCAAACGCAGCCAACAAATGTGTCCTACTTTTCCCCAGATTTGAAGGATGGGTCGGGCGTATATCTTTGTGGCCCAACCTATCCCAGAATTCATAGCACGGCTCAGCCAATTCCAGTTTTCAACAATGGCGGCAGCTACTTAGTTTTAATATTACTTTCATTACTCTTTCTAGGTCACAAAATAAACTTTTAACATATTTTCAGGCGAGAATGTAGCTGTGTAAACTTCAAATATCTGCTCGGTTTATCAAGACACCACATATTTGTAAAAGTGCTCCGACGTTTTCGGAGACGTCTGTTACCCAGCAGCTCGATAGCTAGCCGGGGTTCAAGGCTCACTACAGCTGGTGAGAACACCGGACTCCCAGCAAATCGTTTTCAAACCCCCCGCGGTCTTTCGCTACTCAGGTTAAACATGATATATAAATCACTTAGATAACTTAAAAATGTTATTGTTTGGCTTTTTTCAGTGTTTTATTTGTTCCTGAGTAAATTGGTTCAGCTGAGATTAAAGTTATAGTTTTTACACAGCTGAATAAACGTCAAACAGAAAACTGATTAAACAGAAGTGTGAGATGCTCGAGAATTTACTCCAGTGTCCTGTTATATTTTAGATAGCAAGGAGCAGACGGCTGAGTTTATTAACCCTTTAAAGCCGGTCGGAGCGGAAACGCTCCGTTTTGCGTAACTATTTTTAAATCCCAGTAGCTCTGCAACCACGTAAGCTAGCGCAATAATTTTTTTTGCATATGAAACTAGAGGAGTTGTACTTACATCTTATGCCATCAGCTTGTCCTAGGTCACAGTTTCCTTCTACATATAGCTTTGCAAAAACTGCATAAAAAGCGCTTGCAGCAACAAAAACATAATATTCCAGAAAAACGCTTTGCCGATCCGATCAGCTGTTCAAAACACTTCCTACGTCCATCAGCGTGAACTGTTGCATGTCCGCCATGACCTTCCCGAAACTGGAAGTGACGTCATTTTGCGGAAATGTAGTTTTTTACCATCGTGGCCTTATGACCCTATACTGGTGTTTTTAAAAGTTATGTTTGACTTTATGACTTTCTGTGTCGTTTCTGGGATGCTTAGGACTCATATTGCACTGCTGGAAATAGTTTATTTTGATGCATATGCTGCTTTTTTTGCAAATTTGCAAATAATATTTATTTTCGTTTTTCCTGCAGTATATGAAAATTGGTGTATTTCAAAAATAAAACTATGAAGACACTTAAAATAAATTTCCTGTGGTGGGAAACTAGTTTGTGCAACTTTTTTGTATTTACAGTTTTGAGGGATAAGCCTCTTAAATTTCTCTAACTAGAAATATATGTTAAAAAAACAAAAACGATTTTCAATTTTTTTGTAGTTTATTGCACTTTTTTGCAATTTATGTAATCACTATGCACTTAATGCATACATATTATTAAAATTTGGGCTATAATGGTTGTATTGATGTATAGCAACTTGAAATGCTCCCAAAAATGGCACTACAGCATGTAAATATATAATATAAGGTCTGGCGGACTTGGTTCTATGGTACCAAGTCCGCCAGGGTTAAACTCCACTGAGACAATCTGCAAAATTCATTCAATTCAAAAGTTTAATAAACTATCATTTTGTCTTTATTTTTAGTTAGCACATACCTTAAACACTTCAAGCTGTAAGCTAATGATAGTTATATGAGAGCAGATGCATGCTGATGTAATAAGCTGTACGATTTATGTCCAAAGGATCCAATGATTAGTCGACTAATTGCAAAAATAATCGGTGACTAGTCGACTATCAAAATAATCATTTGTGACAGCCCTAATGTCAAACTCATCGTTAAGGGTGCGAGGTAGGCCGTCTTTTTGGAAAAAAAGAGTTCAGAAGGTGGTCCAACATAGTAGTATCAAGGTGTAACTAATAAAGTAATACTTTTTTAATTCAAATTACTGAAGACCCTGAACAGTCTGCTGTGCTGCTGTAGAGCTGATAGAGAAGCACTAGACAGAAAACTGCCTCCTTAATGAGATTTTAAAATTCGAGAGGAGGAGAGAAGGTGTTAATTAAAATTCTGCCAGCCTCCAGTAGCAAGTTTTGATTTAATACAACAATCATTCTGTGAGACTGCACTGCTTGTTTCTCATCTCGGCATAAACTCTTCAAATATGCTCGGGTAAAATGATATGTCAAATAACGCCTTGCTAGGCCTTGCTGTGCAGGGAGTTTTTTACTTGCTAGTCGAGCTCCCCGTTTCCCTGCTCTGGGACCGTCTCGGCTCCCTCTCTTCCTCCGTCTCTCTCAGCCTGCTTTGCATCCTTCCCCTGCTCGTTCCTCCCAACCCACTTCACTGTCGTGCCTTTCTCTCAAGTCTCACTCCCTGCCTTGTTCCATACAGAGAAGACGTTGGAAAAACAAGACCGCCAGGAGACTGCTGCGGTAAAGGCACGCGGAACAAGAAAGGAGCATAAAGGAAATGTCAAAAAACGCGGACAGAAATCTGTTGATTCGCTGCGAGGGGCGATGTTACCATGTGGTCACATATGGTCCCAAAAAGACTGACACGTTCAAGGGTGTTTACCACATATTTGTACAGACTGTCATCATAGAAGAGCATCACATAATCCTAAGAGAGTGCATCTACTTCAGGTGGTGGGGCCGACTAGGCCCAATAAACAGGGCTGGGAAGGATTCAAAAACATATTTGTAATGGTTGTACTACGAGTCTGTGTGCTGTTAGCAAACTTAAACAACTTCTAAAAAACTTTGGAGAGCACTGTGACAGAAATACACACCAGGGTCTCGCTGAGGGACAAGATGTGAGAGAGCATATTCCCTGTGAGATCAGCTCTTGAAAAAGGGGGTGCCGGCGTTTCCCACGACACCAGCCTCTGAACACCCTCACCCCACCTACACACTACCCCTCATCTCCTCTCCCTACTTTCATCCGGGCAAACAACAGCACCGCTGCTGCCTCTACTGTGGAATGAAATATTCATGGCAGAGATAAAGCGGATGCAGCTGAAAGACTGTGTGTACCTTTCTGTATGCCGTTTGCACCGGTGGGACCATCGGAGCCGGTTAGGTGTTCAGGGCTGGTTGTTTGCGATGGCGGTGCGCTGAGGAGGAAGAGGGAGAGAGAAAAAAAAAAAACAGTGGATTAGAACCAGCAGAGCAGCACGTGGGAAAATCTGTGACACCATGTTAACGTAAAGGCCTTTAGAAAAAGAGATGTGGAAGTCTGAAAGTTAGTTTCACAGTTTAAAAGTACATCAGTGAGAGAGGTATTAATGCGCGCGGATTGCAGATTTGAACATGAAATTAGAGGCCTCGGGTTCTCCATCAGTGTAAATCTGAAAACAACGAGAAAAAGATTTGGCTTTGCATTAATTCCTAGCACGGCAGCATGAAAACACATCTCTCCAAGTGTTTTTGCCTTTGTTATTTGTACTTGTTTGATTTGGACCCAAAAACTGCTCCTAAACTTTTATAAAGTCAAACTTTCTGCTTATATGAATCGTTCAACATTTGGGGGAATTGACTTGAAAATGTACTCCTTGCTGAGCGTAAGAAGATTGATGTGTACCTCTCGTGGCCATGCAGAGAATATGAAGATACTGCCAGAGACAAAAACTGAAACTAAATAAAATACATAAAGCACACTCCTTTATAAAGATGTTAGATGTTTCAGGAAATAGTTAAATAAAAACTATGATTACATTCAGAGAATCTGAGTTTAGACACAAAGCGATCCCTAGCAACAACAGCTAGCTTAGCTACATCCTGTCGATGACGAAGCCGAGAAAAGAATTTAAAGAAATGGAAATAGCTAGCTTCACTCTGTACAGATTTTCAAAACCTTCCTATTAACACAAGCAAACCAACAAGTTGTATCTTCTTTGTTACCAACGTAGGGTAAACATGAAGCCTATACCAAAAGCTAACAAGCTACAGCTAGCACAGAGCATCCAACTGCCAATTTGGGGAACTCTGGCCTTTAAAAGACTGAAACAGGTACACGTTGGCTGGGCTCCGTCTCAGTTAGGATCACATTAAATATATTATTTATGTTCTTTCAGCTGCATTAATCATCTTATTTACTTTATTTTTTATGTATTCGCTGTTATAAATGGTGATACCAACAAATGAGCAAATAGCTAACACTTCCCCAGCAGTAAATTGGTGAGGCTTTAATTACATATCTGTAACATAAATATTCAAACTTTTACGAGCTTATATCTTACCACAAATGCAGAGTAAACAACAAAGCTAATCGACTTCTTATAATCCATTTATATAGTTTTCTTATATGTGTTTTGATTTTTTCCTTCTTTTTTAAAGCCTTTTTTTGCTTATTAATTGTATAATTAACAACAACATGTTCGTATTGTATCCAACTCACGTGAGCCTATTTCCCAAAATGTCAAACAAACACCAAATGAACTTAACTGCAGTACCTGTCCTGAAGTGGCACTGTGGTTGGATTTGGGATTTCAGGAACAGGCCGGTGCCTGAGTTTGTAGGAGCGACTAAGCCTCTGACCAACAGGAGGATTTAAATTGGGCGGCCCCTCATAAATTGAGTTTTCAACCATTTCACCTTGAAAACCCCCATCGTCACCAGAACAGGCAATGGAGTTCGTGCCACGCAACAGATCTTCTGTTTTAATCTCTCGATCTGGTATTTCAGAAGCGGAGAGGGACTCGCTGCTGCTGTTGGAACGTGCGGAAGCAGGCAGGCAGGTCTGTGCAGATTTCTGAATGTTCTTGGGGTTACGTGGGGCTGGTCGAGGCGGGACGAGGTAACTGCTCCTTGGAAGGTTTTCAGCTTTTTCTCCCAGTCCTGCTCCTGGAGGTAAACTCTGACTCGCTTCCAAATCGTGATTGCTCTTTTCCTTTGGTTGCTGACATGATGCCCCCCTCTTTCTATCTTTCAGGAAGATATGTCTTGGGTATAGCACTGGCTTCCTTTGAGCCCTCAAGTTCTTTGCTCCATCCTCTTCACTTTCATCTTCCCCTCCACTCAGCTGCTTGAACCCCAGTGCCTCCAGACTCCGGAGGATGCGTCTACGGTGGCCTGTCGGCAGCACTTTGAGCTCAAGAAGACTCTCTTCTGTCAGGTCCATGCAGTCTTCCAGAGATTTATAACCTCCCTGATGGAAAAACGGGGCATAGTGAGACAAGCGGAGGCTGGAGAGCCACTCCACGATCTCTTGGCTGGGCTCTGGAGCTGCAAACATCATCCTCTAAACCCACGTTTGCCACATTGGGGAGACTTTTAAAAGGTGGAGAAGGCCAGCTTTACTCTGAAGGTAAAACAAAAAGAGAGAAAAATAAATGACAGGTAAAGCAATCCACGGACAAGAACTTTGAAGTCCAAACTCACACAGAATTTAAAATATAAAGTTAGGTTCTTTGCGACAAGCTGCAATTACCCAAACCTATAACGAATTTAACTTACAGAGAATTTTTTAAGTGTTCAGTTTGATAGTGTTAAACAATTCTGGCTATGGAAACATGACCCAGTTTAAGAAAGAGATCAATATTTTGAAAGATACTAGCACTCACTTCTTATTGAGAATTAGATTAGAAGATCAATAAGGTCAGGCAATTTTGCGACCGGAAATTAAATATTTGCGAAGACACGCGCGTCTGCTCTGCACAGAGAAATGATTTTCAATCGCCATTTACAGAAAATAGTGCAAGATCGCGTGTAATATGCACCAATCTAACTATCAGTTCCTTTAACTTCACGCTTTCAGTTGTGCTTTATAGTTATTTACCAAGGTGAATTTTCAAAGACGGAGACGGCTAAAACTGCGAAATAAAACAATAAAATAACCAAAACAATCGCCTCACAACAAAAAACAGCCAATGATAGAGTGGCCGGCCATCAATCTTACCCTCCAAATCAATTACAACTGAATTTCACGATATCAGATTTTCACTTCCCCATTAATGTGGTCCATGAAGTGAGTTACAATGAATTTCTCTGGATATGATGATATTTCTCTACATATTGCTCACATTATTGTAGTAGTCAGATCCTCCTTTACGTATGGTGGGGTTTTTTGGGGCCAATGCATTAAACTCAAAATAAAAGTAAATGACGGCAACAAGAGAGGTAAAAAATAGCTGCACAGAAGCATATAAAAAGAACCATTGCACAACTAAACAAAGCAAAAGGCCCTCTGTGAACCTCACCCTATATCTGACCTGGGTACACAAAAAACTTAACTAAAAGATGACCGTGGGAGTTTTTGATCTTTTGAGGGTGGCACTGACTGCCTTAACAAGCGATAAAGGTGACTAAAAATATCTTCTTTAAAATCACCGTGAGAATATTTATATGCAGCCAAAATAACACGAAGCACATCTGCAATACTCCTGGATGAAGCAGCAGGAAACAGCAAGAGCTATGAGGAAATATTGTACACTGTCACAGCCTGGCCCTATGGCACAGCCTTTACAGAGCACTTACCTCAACTGTGTTTAAGAATCCAGGCACCACAGCTCAAAGCCAACATATCATAACCCTTCTAATGGCGGGCTACTTTTAAGCGTCTGCATCCTGACACCAGCAAGTCTTAAGAGTGAAGGGCTGATGAACTAAGTGGCACAACTGGTCTCTCACTGCTAGTTCTCTATCTTACACACAAATACACACAAACACAGGAAGATACATCAACAACCTCTTGTCATGACTACTTCTCCTCTTGAGTTGCAACCCGGCAGCACACAGGCAACCTGAAGTGTTACTTCTGCTTTTAAGTAAACAGGCTTTTTTTGGGGGGGGGTTACTGCATGTGTTTGTCATTTATAAAACAAGACGCTGATGAAATTAACACAAACGGAAACTGATTCTCTTATCGCTTTTATCACGAGAGTGATATGAGCCTCTGGTGTGATATCAGCAGAGAAGATGCAGGCAGTGGCGCAGTCCACTGTTCCACAGTCCCACGTCATATTTGACTGTATTAAGTCCTTATAATGGGGATCGATAGAGTCTATGGAGTAGCCCTTCTGAGGACTGGGAAGCCTCAGCACCACGCAGGGATCTGTAGTGGCTCGCACTCTGTGAAGCTTGCCAGCACATTTGACCTGACCTGCTCCACATCCACACACAAACTTCAACCTATAAAAAGGCACACACACACGCAGTTAAGCAAGCAAACATTATTACAGGCAGGATATGGGAGTTTTGATCCACAGCTGCTGCCCGGAGAGTGGAACGTTAGATCAGGGTGTGCAGATCAATAGCAAAGGGCAAAAAAAAAGGAGAAGTTCAGGAGACAGACAAACAGCGCACACATGCCACAAAGGCACATGAAGCGTGTGTAGACATAATAGAGTTATACTTTTTTGCGGGGGTGTCTACAAAATAAATGGCTGCCAACACAAGATGGTTGTATGTCTGTGTGGGTGTGTGTGTCACCCACAAGCCAGCAACTTCACCCACACCACAGGTATGGTTATACAGTGCAGGCAGTGAGTCAGAGAGGACGCACGCCCATGCATGCACACACAACCTACCTCATGTATGTGCACATCCTCTCAGCCAGCCCACTTTGAACAAAGTCCAAATCATCGTCCAAAATCTCAAACCCTTCCTGTTTTCACACAGAAAATACCCGCAAACCTTTACCATGTTTTAACCAGCCTCTGCTGTCACCTTCAGTGTTTCAGCGGTGTGTTTTTTGTTTTTGTAGTAGACGAAGATAAAGCACTAGCAAAATGTAACACTCAGCTGTCCGTATTAAGAGCCGGGAGTATGCTTTCACTGAGCGCGAGCGGTACCGGAGGCTCGCACGTGCGACTACGTGTCGACACTTTCAGGACTTTTTTGGGACACACACACGCGCGCGCAAACACACACACACACACGCACAAAGTGCGTTACACACCACTACGATATAACGCAACACACGTCAGGTCAGGTCTGAGCGAGGCAGTCCGCCTTCTCGTTACACGCAGTGCAACACACATAAATCTGTACCCACACTTCCTGTGGGAGCGCATTAAAAACTAAAACGGACTTTATTTGTTTATTTATTTATTTATTTATTTATTTTCAGTTCGGTTCCCACGTTTCTGGGTTTTTCTTTTTTTTCTAACCGTAAACGCAACACTCTACACTAACCGCTCTGCTTTACAAAGAGGAGGAAAGCTGCTCACCTTAGCGCACCAGCTGCGTCCGCTTTCTCTCATATTAGCGCCTCTCTGAGTCTCTGTTGACTCCTTTTGTTTTTCTTTTCTTTTTCTTTCTTTCTTGGTTTTACACACTCGACTGTTTCCGACTGTTGAGCGCAACTCCACGCCCATTTCAGGAGTTCACTGCCAACAAGCAGTGACCTTCCCTCCGCTCAGACCGCTCGTAAAACTGAACACCGCAGGCTCCGATCGTGTTAATGATCGGCTGGCTGCTCTCTGCTTATTACTAAACTGTCACCGAGTTTTTCTCTTTTCTTTTTTAAGAAGTTGAAACTGAGGCAAATTAAAAATTTAAAAATAAAGAGGAAGAATACAAAGTGGAGGCACTTGAGTGGTATTTGTTGGGAATACTTGCATGTCCCGGCTTGATCCCGGAGCCCCGGGATATGCATTCAACACAGGCAGGAATGCAAGCTGGCTGCCAACACGTTCACTTAAAACAGCATCAATGATAATGATAATAATAATAACGAAGCTCCGGCTTATTTTCATTCAAGTATAAAAACTACAAGAAAACATAATTAATGATGGCGTTTAAAAATCCCTTATAAGATAAAGTTACAAAAATAAATAAATATATTTACTTTCACTTTTTTTGTTTTGTTTTTGTTTGTTTGTTTGTTTTTACAATTTTAAGATTTTGTGTGTTGTTTAAATATAGTATAATATTTTGTCATGGCGGTTTTTACATTTTTTTTTATTAAATATATAAAGTTTACTTAACCCTTGACCCTAACAAAAAACATGGGCGTATGACAATTGATATCATTTATTTTTATATATATTTTTTAATATATTTTTTTAATTTTTTAGCTCGTCCCCACGATAATTTAAAATTATAAATATTTTATTTTATAAAAAAGATTATAATTTTCGTTTTCATGTTTTCCTTTGTTTTTTCATAAATTCTGGGCTTTTTATTTATTTATTTAAAGTGATAAAGATCTTAATAGGAGGGAAATGCGTGCAGTGTGTGGCATCGGCCACATGATGGCGACACAGTGCTACATTACTGCGGCCTGCCTCTGAGGACGCCTGATCCGGCAACAGGTAAGGCACAGCTCTAAACAACACGATGAATAATAGTCATTTATTATTAGTAACATCTATTATAGAATGACGTGAAAATTTTAAATGCTTTCACGTTGCCACCACCTTCCAAAGACTTGGAATGTTAGGTTAAGAGGTGATTCCCAGCTCCTGTCCAGGATATATCCCGTGATTTCTTTTGTTAGATTAGGACTGAATGCATGCTGAGTGCAATGCCATTGAACATTATAGCAGTACAAGATCAAAGGACTTTGATAGGACTCGTTTATTTAATGTTAACATGATTAGACTTGAATGCCAACCCATTCTTACAGTGATGCTGAGTATTCTTTTAATTCCAAATAAGGATCAAGAAACTTGTTTTAATACTGATGTCAAAGGGCTTGGCCTGTAACATCGTAAGTTCCACACAGGAAACCCACAAAATGACTCTGTGGTTGTGTTTGTCTCCGCCTTTTTCTCCAATAAATAGTTTAGGTGATGCCCAACATGCTAATGCATTTGTAGCAACGCTTGTGGCGTTAGGAAAACAAATGATTTATGAATGTGAATGCATTCAAACCAACAGGGGAGAACTCCAGTAACTTCCTGCTGTGCTTTTGAATGATTCCCGGCTTCGTGTGACGTTTTTTAACTGCCCGGATATGCAAGCAGTGAAATGAGTGACAGGAGACCGTCAGACGTGCGATGGGCAGAGCTCTCTGCCTTCCTGTGAATCTCCTCT
Organism: Pelmatolapia mariae; assembly: GCF_036321145.2. Classification (NCBI taxonomy): domain Eukaryota; kingdom Metazoa; phylum Chordata; class Actinopteri; order Cichliformes; family Cichlidae; genus Pelmatolapia; species Pelmatolapia mariae. The sequence goes on from NC_086229.1 coordinate 78,316,411, forward strand.
TTTGTCTCTCCCTTCCACGCCTCCAGGGGTCGCCTTGGCAACATGTTTTACTGCTGGCAGCCAGATAAATGCAGCCTTGGCGCCTGTAAACTGGGATAGCCGGACGCAGTAACGCTCACTGCCAAGGACACAGCAACCCAGCAGGGCTTCGGCTTGGAACATAAAAGGAGGTACACAAGAACTGGAATCCTCTTTTAATCATTATTTGACGCTTATCAGCTGAATTGTTTAAAAGCAGGGAAAAGATTTTGCCAAATGCAAGATGGACTGAAAAAGAAAAAGGCCTGAAGAAAAGCCTGAGCAGATACTTCTGACTCTCAGCTTTTTTGCATTTTGCAGTCCAGCGTGGATACAAATCTGCATGCAAATAAACTCATGGAAGGACAAAAGCTTCCTGACTGCACAAGCGAGGACAGACTCCTCATTGCATTGGCTGAAACTGTTCAGGAGCTTGAAGGTGTCCAATGCTGCGGAGATCATCTCGATACAGCAATGGGTGGGAGGACGGAAGAAGGAGAAGATGAGAGGGAGGATGAAAGAAGACGAAGGAGTAAAGAGCAGCTGGAGAGAGACTGCAAAAAGAGAGCTCTGGGAGTGCTGAGGGAAGTCAGTGTTTTTCATTCATGCAGACTCAGAGCATGGAAACAAGCCCTCAGACAATGTTCCTCCACGCTCAGCAGCTCTCCACCAGGGGGTGGAGCTCAGCAGCATCCATCTACGACAGGCAGAGGTGGCAAAAGTACAGACGTTCTTTACTTAAGTAGAAGTACAGATACCTGTGTTTAAAAATACTCCAGTAAATGTTGAAGTACTGATTCAACGTCATTACTCAAGTAAAAGTAAAAAAGTACAGGCTCAGAAATGTACTCAAAGTAAGAAAGCAAAAAGTAGCTCATTGGAGGACGATTCTAACCATTCTTGTACAGAGGTAATTAAACTTTGTACTGTGTAAATATAATAATAAAATAATATTAGTGTACAAGAATACAAACATTATCCCAATCTGTAGTTTTAATGAATGTACTCAGCTTGAATCTGTTATCTAGGACACAAGCAGTGACAGAAAATGTAAATAAATAACTATTTTCTGTTGCCGACATTGTAGAGGGAGACTTTGCCTCCATTGCTAAACAGTACACTAAGAACAGTCAGGGGTGAAAGTGCGATTTAGCAGGTGGAGGAGCACTACGACCTGTGTAGTGGCTCAGCACAGGGAAAAGAATCACAACTCACAACACTTTCTAATATGAACTTCAGTAGATTTTCTTAGTGTGATCAGCTGACCTGCTGCTTGCTTCACAGCTGTCCCATGTCACTGATACTATACTCTCTATACTTTATATACAGTTGGTATAAAGTTGGAATTCAGTGAATGAATCTAAGTATCATCTGCATAAATGCAAATTCATCTCTGCAACACTTGATGTAACCTAAATCTGACTATGACCACCACAGCCACTGTGCACCAGTTCAACACAATGGGAATTCACCACATTGATGCAAGCTAACCTGTTTATCCTGAACTGCTCAGTATTTTCATGCAACCTTTGAGTATCAAAAAGTTAGTATAGCTTAGTTTGTTTTTTAGGATATTTCACGACAAAAAAAATGCATCATTTATCAAAACACATCATATACAGATTCAATTAAAATTATGACATCATACATCTGGAGTTTATCAAACACCACTGAGCTGTCCTTACCTTTAAATCTACTCTCTCGTCTTCTTCTTCTCCTGTCCTGCCTTTCTTATCTTCCTCCATGTCTGTGAAGTTAGCTCTCACTCTTTTATCCCCCTGTGAAATACAGCAGCTGGAGCTTTAGCTCGCAGACGCAGTGTACGACAAACTGCACACAAACAGTTTGTGTGTTTCCTGAAGTTTGTTGAGCTGATAGAAAAAATGTATTTGAAATGATCTGCCACTTAAAATAGAACTCTCTTCATGCTTCCTCCTTTTCTGTAGCGCTAGCTAAATGCTGAAGTACCACAACCACAACTAACGGATACATTCAGTCCTTCCCGCCCACTTTAACCCCTGAAATAAACCCTATAGATGAACTTATAGATAAACCAAAAGTAATGAGTCTGCTTTGAAAGTGTAAGAGGAGAAAGTACAGACTTTTGTTTAAACATGTAGGGAGTAAAAGTACAGATGCCAGAAAATAAAAAAGTTACTTCTCATCTCTGACAACAAAATAAACTTAAAATAGAAAACGAAATTAAATTGTGGAATTCTCAGAGCCTCAGAAGTAACAATGTATTTATTTTCATTTATTAAATTTCACTCTCAAAGTTGCACACCTCCACCCTCATATCCCCCTCAAGCTCTCCAGGGTCTCTGAAGGTTCTTTCAAAGTGTTTATTTGGACACTGGGTCCTTTTTTATACTATTTTTCAGTCCAGTCCTTGTACCTGACCATTTTCAGAGGAAATAACATACCTATGAACCATTAAAGTAAAGATAGCACCTACTACCGGATGAACCAGAGTTGTGTCTGTCTACACATAACAGAAAACCTTGCAATCTTTAGGCACTTTGTTACTAGTAGATTGTTGCAGCAACACATAATTTGATTTTAAAAGTCCCATCAGATTTTTATCCACCATGTAATACAATCTGGAAAGCATCTGATTGGCAGCAGGTTCATTTTTCAGTATGACAATGATCCCAAACACACTGCCAATGCTGAAAAAACATACCTGGATAGAAAAACACACAGTGGAGCATTATCAGTCATGGATTGGCCTCCTTAGAGCCCGGACATCAACATTATTGAAGTGTGTGGGATCATCTTCACAGAGAATAGGAAAAAAAGGCAGAAACATCCAAAGAAGAGCTTTGAATGTCCTTGAAGAAGTCTGGAGAACTATTCCCGACGACTATTTAAAGAAATGACATAAAAACATGCATACTTTCAGTGATGGGTGTGTAAAAAAGTGTAACTAATTTAAAAACTCAAGTAAAGGTTTAATTTTTTTTTTCAGAGGATACAGAATGCAGGCCCTGTTCGGGCTCCGTCAGCGACATTTTTCTGAGTGTTGGAGAGGATATAGAGAAGATCATCGACAAAATAAGCTCCATCATTATCAAGCTGGATGCAGCGATTCAGCAGTTATCTGTAGATAAGACCTCGATCGTGGGTGAAGCACGTCAAGAATCCAGAGACACAGACACTTCAGCGCAACCTGAAGACGTTAAGAATCACCTAAACTCCCACGATCAGCTCGAGTCTGACTCAGGTCACGAACGGGTGATTGAGGACGGAGCTGATCGAAGGCATACAGAGACATTGGCAGACACTGAACAAACACTGGACTCATTCTGTGGTTCTAATTGTGACAACGGGGCAGAATCACATGTCAAAGGTCAAGCAAGAGACGTTCTGGAGGAATCCGCTAACTCTGAGACTGAATTACTGGAGGAGACTGAAAAGGAAGATGAGAGCGCAAAGAGAAAAAGAAAATGGATTACCGTAGGGTAAGCTGACTAAATCATCACAGCTTACCGTACTTAAACTCTTAACACATAAGGTCTTGCTTCCCTTTAGGTCTTCTAAGGTATTTATGTTTAACCCACACTTCCTGTCAGTGTAATATGCAACATCTTGCATGTTTGTGGTCTCTTGCTTAAAGCTCTATGATGTTTGCATTCAGTTTTTTGTTTTTTTGATGAGGCTATTCAAGCATAATGAAATCGAAACTTCTTCTGTGTCAGTTTACACACATTTCGTGCACAGTGTGAGGTAGCACATCATTTTACGTTTGTTGGAAACAAAGAAAGTAGTTAATACTTTCTTCCACTTGCTGACAATGTACTGGCAACATCAGTAATCCACACGCCTAAAAAAAAAGAAAACAAAAAGATGTTGAGCATTTTGTTCTGTGCCCTCTGTTGGGATGATTGCGAGTCTGGACATGATTTCCTTCCCCTCATTTCTCCTGCTCACTGATACGGGACAAACTCTCTGCAGTGCTTTATCACAAGTCGCACACATTTTTGACCTCCTGGCCTCCACACAGCCAGCTGTTTTGCACAGTTCACTGTCAGGCCACTGCACACATACATCTAAAAGCCAAACAAATCAGGAACATTAAGATCCGAGGGAGAGGCTAAGTCTGGAGAGAGCTGATATGGAAAGTGCATTCTCCGGCATTTCAGCAAGTCTTAATATGTTTGCACTTAAAAAAAAAAAATCAAGATAATAATATTTCTACTTAAAAGCATTAAGAGCAAATGCAAGCATGCAAAAAAAATAAAAAATAAAATAAAAGGAAGAAACAAACAGTCAAACTTTATTTAAATCATGAATCGTTTTTCTAAAGATATGCATTTATGTGTTTTTAAAAACATCATTTAGGCTCACTGGTCAGCTGGAGGGCAGCCATTCTGATGTACCAGACGCGTGCTTTATCAGAGCGCCGGCAGGTGCAGCTAAAGCCCTGAGGTGTGAAGTGGCTGATGCCCTGAGCTGCCTGATGGTGACTGGCTCAGAGGAGTTGCTTAGCAGAGTGATCCGGGTCAAAGTTGAACACGGAGCAGCCTTTAATTTCCCCATTACTGTGGTTGTGCCTTTCCAAGCACGCCATCGCAGCAGCTACAGAGATGTCGCTGTGAAGATAATAGATGAGGACAAGAGGGTCAGCTACATCGCTCCCATAGCAACAGAGGGCATGTATGGAGGACAGAAGGTAAGGTTTTCCTTTACTTACAAGTATTTGTTCAAATATTGATCAAATAACATAATTTTTTCCTGTGTAATGCTTATTTTATGTTATTTTACTTTATTTTATGGACGCTTAATATAATCTAGAGCTGTATACTGAACCCTTTTCTTAAAAAAATTCCAGAATAAGAAAAGAACAAAAGGTCTTCTATAAAGTGTTCATGGATGCATGTATATAAAGATCCAAACTATGGAACAATTGAAAACAGAAAAGGCTCTAACATAGAGCCTTGTGGTACACCGTTTACTATTTTTGGGGCGTTTTAACCCAAATCGAAACTGTTACATTTTAGTTAGATAAACATCATTTCTCAAATCAGCCTTTAGCTACAGCAATCCTAAAAATACTTTAGTGATCTTGCACTGAAAAAATGGTTTCTGAAATAAAACTGTATTCCCAGTGTTTCTGTATATCTTTGGTTAAGAATAAATACAATTACATGAGTTAAAATAACAAACTGAATTTGTGTTGTTGAAAGAACATGTCAGCACAACTTAGGTTTGCAAAGTTGTATCTGAATAAACCACAAGAACTCTGGTACAGATGTTTGTTTTTAAAGCACAGCAACACATTTGGAGACAACCAAACACAGCATATCTGCATAAACACCTCATACCAACGGTGGAGCACGGTGGTGGAGGGGTGATGACTTAGGTTTGTTTTGCAGCCGCAGGACCTCGACAGCATGCACTTATTGAGTAAAGCATGAACCCCTCTGTACACCAAAGTTCTCTAGAGTCAAATGTAAGGCTGTCTGTCTGACAGCTGAAGCTTGGCTGAAACTGGGTAGTGCAACAGGACAGCGATGCCAAGCAAAGCACCAAATCTACAACAGAATGGCTGAAAAAGAAAAGAATAAAGCTGCTGCAATGACCTAGTTAAAGACCAGATCTCAACCTGACTTAAATGCTGTGGTGAGAGCTGTACACAAATAAACCTGCCCACAAACCACAATGAACTGAAGCGAGGTTAGAAAGAAGAGTAGGCGAAAATTGCTCCACAGCGATGTGAGAGACTAATAAAGTCATACAGAAGTTGCTTCTGCTAAATGTGGTACTCTAAGCTATTGAAACATTTGGTGTACTTACTGTAGTTTTTCATGCACTGTTTCTCATATTTGGCTTAGATTTTGCTAAATAAATAATGATGTGGTATAATAAGTCATGCTCTTGTTTATCTGTGGTTATAATTACATCATTTTAGGACTTGCCAAGTTTTTATTGTATTATAACTCAATGTGTAAAATCTTTGAAATGAAAGAGGGTGGCTGTATCTTACATGAGTGCAACAAAGTAACAATTGCAACTCCTGTAATCGTACTTATTCTTAACCTAAAAAACATAGAAACACTGAGAATAGTGTTTTCTTTCAAAAACATATTCATTGGTGAAAGATGGTTCAAATGTTTTGCCCGTAACAAATTTAAGCCGTGGTTTCTTTCTCTCTTTGTTAGGGCTCATTTGCAGAGGTGAAGGTGTACTCTGTGGGTCTTTTTGCAGTGGTTTCCTGTTTAAAACTAGAAAACTACACCATTCCCAGGAAGGGGTTGTTACTAAAACTCCCCATGGACCCCCGAATTTGTCTGAACTACCTCCCAGGATCCTTTACTGCACCTGTAATAGCGCAAACCACGGTATGACAATACCCTGATCATTACCCCTTTTTCTCCTACTTTACTTTCAGTAGAAGTAAAGAAAAGAGTTGCAGAAGTGAGGTCTGGTTGGCATTGAGAGATAGGAAGAGCTTCTTGGGATGAAGCCTTTGAAATGATTCCAAAACTCAGATGAAAATAGAGAGGAGAAATGATGAAGTAACAGAAAGCTTGCTTGTAATTTACAGACGTAAGGTTTCACAGATGTTTGCTGTGAGGCACAAACAGCTGTGGCCGATTTCTCAATTGACTCCTGAGACCAAACACTGGTGTACGAGCAGTTTGTTCCTTGATCTTACGTCAAATCCACCACCTCCCTCTCTTTTGATAGAACAACAGGAAAAAAACAGACAAATTCTCATATCAAATGGCTTTTGTCTAAACTGCTGCCTAAATCACGCAGAACAGCTGTTTCCTTGTTTGCTTCAGATCCAGCCGCTAGATGCCGTGCTCCTGGCTTCTGTCAAGTCCAGAAATTACGCCTATCTTTCGGTGGTGTCTACCAGCCCACTGCTCTACCTCACCCACCCGACCTCGATGCCCCTGAGAAGACCCCTCACGGTCACACTTCCATGTCCCCCAAATACTGCGAAAAAGAAAGGAACAAGGGGACAAACGGAGGACCAACAAGACCAACAAAGTCAACCTGTCAGCGATTCTCCCCCATGGGATCATTCACCTTCCCACAGACTGAGGTGATACAGATGTCCTTGAACTAAATTATATTATATATGTGTCACAGCATCATATAAATAGGGATCTTAAAAGGTTTTGTTTCTATGCCAGATTCATGGACACCTCTGTGAAATCCAAGGAAATGTCCAATGAGTCGCTGGTTGTTCTGGGCTCAAGGGACAAACAGTGGAGTGTCATGGATAAAGTCACCGTCAGGAGCCCGCAGAAGGGACTGGTGTCCTTTGACCTGATGGAGAACTTTGACAGGTTTGTACCACCACGTTTTCTCCTCTTACAATAATGACACCTGCGAATGGAAATAGGCAGTTTAACTTTATTTAAATAGACAACAAAGTCGATTGTAGCGCAGGACGGCAAGAAAGTAAATAAAAACATGTCTGCCAGTGACTATATATAAAACAGATGGATGCACCTTCTGGGACTGGAAAATGAAGCCAATGAGTAAGTGTCTTAACCCTGAACTGGCTTTAATGGGCACCAAGGCATGACGCCGTTGACTGCATAAAGGCTTCCAGTCCTATTGAGGTTTTGGCAGACAGCTGCTGAACAATGTTCACATGATGTCAAATGAAAAACCACAAGTCTGTGAGCTTCCTGTCTGTACCCATGTACACATTTTCCTGTTGAGTTTATGAGATCAGCCACTTGTTTTGAATAAAACGTGAATTCTGTTGTGTTTGAGTTATTTAGTGTCAGAAAGGAGGATTATCTAGAATAGGCTCATTGGCTGATGATTTGTGATTGGCAAGTCAGTAGCCAATGAGTGTGCAGTTTCAGTAGTGATGACATCAACCATTGTCCATCTTCTGTATACAGTCTACATTGCACACAGGTAGATACACGTTTAGTATATATATTTATTGGGTTTTTTTTTAAAGCCAGCAGAGAGGAGTTTGAGTTGTTGTTGGGAACAATAAAATGCTAAATGGGATCTGCAGAATGAGCAGTGATTATTATTTGATATGAAGCAGAGAGGAGACAGTGTGCTAGGTAATTATTAGAAATGCACTTTAAGCTCTGAAGCCACCTGTGTGGAGGTAAAACCAAATGTAAGATGGTTTTCGGTCATGTTGGAGGGATAAGCAACGATTTGAGGTTGCACGAAGAAGTTTGAGCCTATTCGTTAAGAGTTACGGTAGATTAGCATCTCTGTGACAGCGGCTGACTCAGCTGATGTGTTGTCGTACTCTCCAGCCGAACCACATCACTGCACAAAGAGCAATGTGAGGCAGGAGCATCCAAAGCAGAGCCACGGACAGAGCAGACACCCAGAGAGTAAAACTTGTCGGGCGGCGCTCATTTGCAGCATCATTTCTTTCAAAGCCAAGGCCGATTTGTCCTGTTTGTCCATCCAGCAAAAAAAAAACCTGAAAAAGATAATACTGTGTCCAAAAGCAGGCTCCTAACAGCATTCTCCAACAAGATTTCAAGTAAACGGTGATCATTTCTTACTATATCTCTCCTTGCATGTGCCTTTCTGCCAAGCTCAATAAGCCACTGTAGTTTATTCGAAGGCCTGAACGTTTTCAGCCTTATGTCGTTGGCTCTAATGTGAAGTTTCAGAATTCGCTGGCGCTTCGAACAACACAGGAAGATGTAATAAATCCTGCACCTAAATGCAGAAGAGCAAAAGAGGTACCTGAAGTGAAACTTTTAGTATTAGTCAAAAGTGTAGACACGTCCAAACGTGGGATATTAAACTGTGAACAAAAAAAATGACATTTGAAAATGACTGCAAAAAGAAATAAGGCAGTGCCATCTTTAAGGAAATCTAAAACATGAAACATGTCGTTTTGTACCTTTTTTTTTGAGATCCAGTTGGCAGGCTTCGACTCCAGGTTTGTTGGATTGCCAGGGGAACCGAGATCTCCCCGTAAAACCTTAAAATAGTAAATTTCTCTCAGTCTTGTCACGTCAAGGAGACTGTTGAGACTGGAAACATGTGGAAGTCTATTAAAAAACATATAAATTTGTCCCATTTATGTATATGTAAGCAGCACAAACTGAGGAACAGTTTTCCAGAACCTCTCAGTGAAGTGCAGATGTTTCAGTTTTTGCTTTACCGCAGACTTAACCTGCAAGATATGAAGGAGCACATAATTAGAATAGAGTAAAAATCTGTTTGATTTGGCAGTACATTTAACTAAAAATGGGATCAGTGGTGTTTAAAGCTCTCTTGGACTCTACTAGAGTAGCTATGCATGCAGATTCTTATTAGAACTGGACTTAAAGGACTTTCTTACAACATATTTTTGACATCTGTTGCCCACTAGGTTGATGAGAGTGTGTGACAGGCGCAGCAGGTTATCGGGGTTATGAGCCGTCCTCACAGCCAAGTCAACAGTGGCCGCAATCAGGAGTCCCCCAACCATGTAGATGGCGTAGAAAACAGTCCCCCTGACCACACAGTGACAGTAAGAGACACAGGATCAAGGAACAGGACTCTACTCTACTCTACAGCGCCGGTGGAAACATGATGAGGCTTAAATTGTGCAGCTGTGCAGGAAAAACTTTGCAGCTGTGGGACCCCTGCAGCAGAAATACATTTATAATATATAATGGCATTTTTGTGCAGCAAATAGCACATTCAGAGATGCCCTTCTGCACACCTTGGTTGTAATAGGTGGTTATTTGATGTTACTGTTGCCTTCCTGTCATCTCAAAGCAGTCTTGTCCTTGTCTGCTGACCTCTGTCATCAACAAGGCATTTTCTCCCAGATGTTTTCTCTTTTTCAACAACCCAGATGTTTCTTTATTTCGCTTTACTTACACGGCAGCGAACGTAAGCAACAATCCACGAGTTAATTTGGTTCAGTGAGGTTATGTTGCACTAACTTCCAGAGCGATTAACATTTCCTCTGCTTCAAACAGGAGAAAACTAATTATTTCCTCACTCATGGCTCTGCTGTACCTTTCATGTATTCTCAACATCACGGCCATGCCTTAAGTGCCAGCATTAAAAAAAAATAAAAATAAAAGATAAATGCTACACTACGCTACAACAAACCAGACTTACAGAAAGCTTTTACTTTACATAAGGGGCTTAAAGCAAGGCCGCATGGATAAGGGGGGGGGGTGCAGCTACATGCTTTAGATTCCAGGCTTTAACGTGTCAGAGCATACGCACATGAACAGCATGGCAAGACTAAAGTGTTAAGAAACCCCTAAAGACATTATAAAGAAGGAGAAAATTAAGTCTTACTCTAGTCACCTGTTTAAAAGAATAGGCCCAGCTGTGATAACGTTGGATTCTCATTTCCATCCCGAGTTATAATTCTCTTCTTTCTTATCTAAAACAGCTTCTTCAGGGGAGAAAAAAAATGTGTGCAGTAGGTTTTCATGAATTCTCCATTCTGTCTTAAGTCTATTACATCTGTATTCCCGCCTGCGATAACAGAGTCTTTTCCCTGTTCAGCGGCAATCTAATCTTTCCCCAGAGCTAGACTCCTTAACTTGTCCTCCGTCTGCTTCTCCGCTCAGACTGCTCGTGCTTCGTCTCCTCTCCCCGCTGCGCCCCTGTCACCTCACCTGCCTCGCTGAGGAGCTGGAGGAGTCGGTCTGCTGTCACGCCGTCACAGTCGTCCTCCTGCGAAGCCGAGACGAGTCTCGCGCCCTCCTGGTGGCCGTTGTGCCCAGCAGAGACCTCAGCTGGGAGCTGCACAGGCTGCGAGCTCAGGGCTACAGCGACCTGGTGGAGACCTCCTCGGAGATCTCGATGCGTGAGGCAGATCAGCTTCTCCTGCGTTTCACCGGCAACATCACCTGCACAGGTAAAGTGTGAAGCTGGCTCACTGGCTTCTCCTACAGAAGCTTCATACGTGGTTTAAGGAAAATAATCATAAGCTGACAAAAGAAACACAAGAGAATCTTCATCTTTTTATACATTTAGGCTTCTCACAGGTCTAATGTTGGCTTTTCATCAAGGATTGGGTCATCATTTATTTTAATTAATTCAATGGTTTCTATCAGTGAATCTGAAAAAATAATCAGCTTTATAGTGAACACTCTAAACATCATACATGCTTAACTTGTTTTTTTTTTTTTTTTGTTTATTTGTTACAAAAATAATCCTGATGTTCAACTTTTAGCTCCGTGAGCCTCAAACACAGCTGCTCGCTCTTCTGTTGTCACCATGTAGTCATTGTTCTTATTAAAAGAGGCCTGTTTACTTTGGCTGGACGCGCGTGACACTGAAAAAGGCCTCGATTTAAAAGTGCAAATCCTTGTACGCTATTATTATTGTTGGGTTAGCTGGAGCACTGCACATCTAGTGCAGTAAATAAGAAAGATATACTGTAGTGGGAAGTGTGAAACAGTTGCTGCAGCACCAGGTCTAAACCAGTTTAGCCTCCATCCCCTGGTCACCACGTAAGACAGTAACCACATAATAAAGTGGATGAATGATATGTTTGTACAGCCAGCTGAATGCTTCAACAGTACAATACTCTTATGTTTCCTCTTTTGTTTCCCACGGTACACTACAGCAGACAGTATAAAAGATGGGGATACTGCCTGTTTAGAAGCCTCTAGATGAGTGTTTACGCCATCGCCGTCTTGGTGTGTTGAAACTGGACGAGATAGATGGATCACTCGATGTTAAACACGTTTACTTACTGGCTTTAAAACATTTTAAAAATCTATGGTTAAAATGTATATCTATATATATGATAGACTGTATACAAAAGATGGACTTGCTGTGTGTATTTGATATTTTAAAACTGGATGAGACAAGCAAAAGGTGGATCTTATCGACGCTACATGCTCATACTGTAGAATCTTGTAAATGTCAGTCATGATATAGGCCCGCCCCAAAGTATACCCTACTCCGTCCTAGCTTTTAACTCTATTCCCATGATGCATTGAGTACTTCTTCGTCAGTCATTTTTTCACTCACTATGCACGGAATCATCACTTATTATTAATCTCTGTCTCTCTTCCACAGCATGTCTTTTAGCCTGTTTTCCTTCTCTCACCCCAACCAGTCGCTACAGATGGCCCCGCCCCTCCCTAAACCTGGTTCTGCCGGAGGTTTCTTCCTGTTAAAAGGGAGTTTTTCCTTCCCACTGTCACCAAAGTGCTTACTCATAGGGGGTCATATGATTGTTGGGTTTCTGTCTGTATGTATTATTGTAGGGTCTACCTTACAATATAAAGCACCTTGAGGCAACTGTTGTTGTGATTTGGCGCTGTAAAAATAAATTTGAACTAAATTGAATAAAATTGAATATTTAAATCTACTTTCGACTGCTGTCATTCTACGAGGGGGTCGCCACAAACATCTCCATGTTTGATTTGGCAGGTTTATGGCAGATGCCCTTCCTGACACAACCCCAAAGGAAAATTTTGGTTCACTTTATAAAATTAAAATCATGTTCTGTTCGATAACACCTGAAACTAGTTACTGAGGCCATAGTCTCATTAAAGTGTTTAGTGAGGTCATAGTACAATGGAGCTGAAAGGCCATTTTTCCATAAACTTCTCTCCATTTTAACCAAAATTTGCAAAATTGAATCATTGTTATTAAGTGTGACTTAAAAGGCAAGTCCGAGGGTTGTTTTCCCATAGACTTCTACAACACTGAGAGTCCTTTTGAAAGCAGGAGCAGCAGTTTAATGAACTTCACCTTTAAGACCATGTATTATACTGTCTTTATACACCACAGCCCTAACTTGCTCCATGGCTTTGCTTGATAAAACTGTCTTTCTTCTGGCTAATGTTGGCTAGCATTAGCTTACCTACTAACACAAATCACTTGCTACCTAACATAGCAAATAGTGAGGGACCAAGCTAAAGTAACGCTGTTGCTTTTAAAATATCATCTGAACCCATCTGAACTCAGATTTAGTTTCTATTTTTATGTGAGGTTTGTTTTGAAGTCTGAGTTGCACTGGGAGCTCATTTGTTGGCTGGTTGGTCCTTTTCTAAGCTAGCCTGAGTTGGAGTTGCTTGTTATATAGATAGATATAGATGTGTCAGAGAACAAAGGAGAGGCACTGAGGAAAACCAAGTGCTTTACAAAATCACTTCAGAGGCTGTAAAGGTCCAACAAGTCAGCCCTAAGGTCTAATTTTTAAGTGACTTTACCCTCTGTTCACAAACTGGCAGTATACAAGTTTAATACAGGAAAATGTTACAAACATAACCTAGGAAATTCAGTTAGCATCAAATTCAGTTAGTAAAGCAGTTTCATACAATTGTATCAGGCCTCTTTTTAAATGTGTGCATATTTATTTTTCTGCAGCTGCTGCTCAAACCAACAAAAATGAAGCCACGCATGAGCGCATCACCTTCCACAGCCAGAGGAAGAATCACCTCTTAGTGCATCTGACTGAGGTGGACCTATTTGGAAACTACAGCTCTCCTCACTACAAGGGCACAGCCATATTTTATAAGGTCACCAGAGGTCAGCTGGAGTGGCGGGATGACAAAGCTGTCCTGAAGGACACGAAGCTTCTGGGAGATCCCGTCTGTAAGCTGTCTCTGACTTTACCCAAGGTAAAGGTCTGACTTCACCCCCTCACCCCCCAAAAATGAAACATTATGCTTCATGTAAAAGACTCAAATAAAAGAATGTTACTGTTTTATGTCATTTTAGAAAGTGAGAAACCTTACTCGGCCCATTACAGCCCGGGTGAAGTTATGTGAGGACACAGGTGGGTGAAATTCTGCCTGCTTGCTCCACAATCCATTCATTGTCTCTTTGCCACACTCTTTAATGCTGCCTCAGCTCCAGATACTAAAAAAATGCATCATTTATCCATCACCTGCCCATCCAACCAGGTTCCCTCTCAGACTCTCTTCTTCTCTGGCTGTCCGAGGAGCTCTCAGAGGAGGAAACGGCCCTGCTGGCACTCTCTCTGCGACTCTGCCGCAGCACCGCTCAGCTGGTGACGATCCAAGCCGGGAGCAGCGGTCTCTCTTCCCGTGCCTTCACCATTCTGGCCATGTGGAGGAGAGGGCTGCCCGCCGTCCCGAACCAACCCAAGGCCTCTCTGCTCGCTCGCTACTTGGCCAAGATCGGCAGGCCGGATCTGGCCAGAGAACTGCTGCTGAGGCAGGCTGCAGCTACCAGGCAGGAGTCACAGATTTAAGGAGGCCCAGAAAGGAGCGCTCACGCTGCCTTTTAAGTGCTGCTTTTGATACGAGCCAAGCCACTGGGTTGCAGTGCTTCGTGTGATCCACACGAGGTCAGCATCGCACAAGGAGAGTCAGCGCTCTTCTCTGGGCATGCAACCCCACCTTTTGTTTTTGTTTTGGTAGTTGTCTTAGAGGTAAAGCCTAATTTTAGACCATTATTATGGTATTATAGTATCAGTTAGCTCTGAAAACTGTGAAAAACTGGGGAGATTTTAAAAAATGAACTGCAGTACAGATGAGCAAATGTTTTAACCCAGCTGTGATATTACTGTTGTGACTCCTTGCAGGGTTCAGACCTCTAAGGTTTGGAGCATTTATATGTATGTTGTTATAACGATTTACAGTCTTACCTCACAATGCAGTTTATAACGCAGTGAAAGCTGCAAAGTTTGAATGCAGATGAGCACAGAGCACATCTGTGGCGACCGGATTATTTTTCTTATCAGCTAGACTCGTCGCTGGTTTTCTGTCCGTCTCTAGGTTTTCTCAGTCTTCTTTTAAAACTCAAACATCTTGGCAGCCCTAATCTGTGACAGAGCCTTCACTTTCTCACTTTATTTGGTAGTTTGTCACCACCGCTGGCAGGGAGGTGATTTAGCGGACCAGTCAGCCGCCTCTCCCCTCTGCGTAAACAAACAACGACACAGAGCTGTGACCTCCTTTCGTCTGCTCCTGACACCGAGTCATCTTTGAGACGTGACCGAGTCAGATAATGACTGAGTCATAAAAGTTGTTTTCCTTGTTATGAGGATACTAAAATATATTTCTGTTTGCAGTATGAGCTGGATGAATTCAGGACAGCATTATGAATTTGTGTCCATTGAATTTGTGATATTAAAACAAATCCTTTCATAGTGTGTACTTTCTTAAATTAAGGAATTTGAGGAATTGAGAAATCATCCATCCATTCAGCAGCTTTTCTACTTTACAAATCAGTGGAGTTTCACATTCATGTGGAAGTGACTGCTCCTTAAATCTCACCGCTTTAATGGCAGGAGTTTGTAAGCAAGCTGCAGCTAGCCTCTTAGGCTTTTAAATTCCTGCAAAGCAAAAAGGGGGTTTGGGAGTAAGTACATCGTTTACGGTGTGCTTAGGTGCACAGGTAAAGTCTGCCTTTTTTGTCCTGGATGCTAAGGATTTAAGCTAACACTAGCACACCCAGCACATTCTTCAGCGACTGCATGAAGTTTGCACCACAGTTACTGCAGACAGTGTGGCTCCAGGCAGCTTCAAAGGTAAAAACAGACTAGGCTAAATTTGCAGATCATGCTACTAAAACCAGGAGTAACCAGCTTTATCCTGCAGTACACACTGAATGATTAGCTGGAGAAGATGCTAACTTTATAACTTTTAGTCGTTGTGGAGGTAGATCAACGTATTTGATTTTCACAGATTCTTTTTAAGCTGGATGCCCTTCCTGATGCAAACCTCCCAGAGATTCTCTCACAGTCTCAAAGCACAGATCTTTCATGTTTTAGGTGATTGTAACCAACGGAGCCACCCAGGGATCTACGCTTTTACTGAGTTCTAGTTTTAAAATCATTTTTAAGGAACTTTTCAAAAACAAACATTAGGTTAACTAACATCTTATTTACAGGACTGTCTATTTTGTTTATTCTGGACAAACAAATCTGATCAATGGAGGCTCCACCTCGCAGCTGAGAGGATTTAAAGGATCTGTTGCTAACATCTCGGTGCAGATACCACAGCACGCTGTCACAGGTCGAGTGGAGTCCATTCCTTGATGGCTCAGGACTGTTTATATTAGGTGTATATAGCACCTTTCTACTCTATTTTGACTACTATTTTCTACTAATACAAAATACAAGTCTTATTCACCCAGTCACACACACAGTGATCTTATCTATACCTAAGCACTTCTAACATTCATACGCTCACTCTCCGATGGATGCATCTGAGGCAACACAGTGTTCAGTATCTTGGCCAAAGATGCTTTGACACATGGACAGGAGGATCCGGGGACTTTCCATCTGGTAGATGACCCGCTTTACAGATTTACCAGCCGCCCTACGCCTACACCGTCACTACATTTTGCCACTGGTTGTGGTTGTGGACGAGTCTGACAGTTGAACCAAATAATGTCACTCTGAGACTCACCGTCTAAAAGCGGTGCAAATTTCAAACAGCACTGACCACCACAGGAAATTCAGCGTGAGAAAAACAAAGTGTCTAAAAACCCCAACAGAAGATCTGCAGATAACTCTTAGATTTGGTGTCAAAGTGCATGCATCTACAATCAGAAAGAAACGCCTATATTTGATGTAGCAGAGGCGATCTGGTTATTGGATCAATGGGATTAACTAATCAAAGACAGCCTTTCAGCACAAGAATCAGACACCGATCGTGAGGTGGGAATGTTTGCCTCAGAAATCGTTTGGCTTGCGGTCAACAATTCTTCTATAAATTCTGCACATCAAAGAGCGCTCGGAGCATACGTGACGCCATCTGTCCGAGTGCTTCCGCTGAACCGAAGGTGGACCTTGCAACAGGATAATAATGCCAGGCAAACACATCATTCTCAGTAGGCTCCGTCTTTTTAAAGACATTCAGAGGGTTTTTTCTCTTTTTCTGTTTCATCTATCTTCAGAGCCTCGTACTCCAGCTGTGTGACATTCTGCAGGCCCTGAGCTGGAGCAGAGAGGTAATGAGATGCCATGTGTCCAGGTGGGGGGTAGGGGACACCCCGCGAAGACAGAGAACACCACCCGCCGCTTCAAATAGGAGAGACGCTTAATGAAGTATGAAATAGTAACAGGTGGAGCTGATAGATCGCACGAGGCGATCCCCCCTTGCTCCTTCTCTGCCATTCGCTGACAAAAGCGGCCTCCTCTCGCCGCTAACCTTTTCTCTTCCCTTTATTTGCCGCCCTTCTATTCTGCTCTTCCTCAGCTCCATCTGTGGATGGAAATATTGTTCGCACAATTCCTTTTCAACCCCTCCACGCTCCATCTCGGCTATTATCTCCTCACTCTCCTTCCTTCTTTCCTTCCAGTGTGACTGTAAAGGACACGTGTGGCATCGCTGGCGGGAGAGTTTTGCGCTTTGACTGTGCGTGGCAGAGGGGGGCAT
Organism: Pelmatolapia mariae; assembly: GCF_036321145.2. NCBI lineage: Eukaryota > Metazoa > Chordata > Actinopteri > Cichliformes > Cichlidae > Pelmatolapia > Pelmatolapia mariae. The sequence continues at coordinate 78,333,711 of NC_086229.1, forward strand.
CATTAGTGTTTCATGGGGCCATCACACACACACACACACACATTGAGGGTGCCACTAGAGGTAAATGTCACAGAGGGGGCTCCCACGGTGCCAGGAAATCGTTTCCTCTCTCATTTTATCTCTCGTCTGTCCCCCCTTTACATTATTGAAAAGGCCACACAGCAATGCACTCTGGGAAGTTGGTTGTCGTCCAGTTGGTCGGGGGGGGGGGTGGTCGGGTGGGTACAGAGAGCTGATGAAGTAAGGAATTCCCGCCGAGCGCCAGCATAAAAATATTCTGATTAAAACCTCATCTGTTTCATCATTTCATTTCATCAGCCCCCTCTTCGTTTTCAGCTCCCCTCGCCTTTTTTTTTCTTGGCAGGAATCCTCGCCACCTCGATCAGTCGCTGCTCTCGCACTTCTAGCTGTCAAGGTAGAACAGTCTGATGCGACCAAGATGCAGAGATGCAGTCATGAATGAACATATGCACTGTCACAGCTCGTCCTAAGAGTTATCAGAGCGCAGCGTTCACATCTGGAGGGCCCCCCCCCCAAAAAATCACTTCTTTTCTTTTAATATATATGAAAAAAAACCCAGATTATTTTTTGTTAAATTAGCTGTTTACGACAAAGTAGAGAAATATGAAGCCCATTAGTTACAGAAATCTAGCTGTTAGTTCTATAAATGAGCTCTAAGGCTGGTTTAATTACCCAGGCTCTTATTTACTCATATAAACAAACATAATTTATTCTTTATGAAAGAACAGTGCTGTGGAAAACTATTTTTCCTCATTTTGAGGTTGTTTTTTTTTTTGCATATTTGTCACACATGCTTCAGATCATTGAATACATTTTTATATTAGACAAAGATAAAGACGAAGAAATACAAAATGCAGTTTTTAAATCATGATTTCATTTAAAAGAATAAAACCATAAAACATTTGTGATCACTGGCACCCAGTCTTTCACATGACTGTGGAGGACTGTTGTCCCACTCTTCTGTGCAGAATTGTTTTAATTCAGGTATATTGGAGGGGTTTTCGAGCATTAACAAAGTTCAGACTTAGTTTACTCCAACCATCAGTTCAGGGCATGAACTGATGGTCAGAGATTCTCCTTCAGGACTGTCTGATATAGAGCAAAATTCCTGGTTACAGCAAATCCTCCTGAAGCAGCAAAGCAGCCCCAGACCATCACACTACCACCACCATGTTTGACTGTTGGTGTGATGTTCTTTTTATGAAATGCTGTGTTACTTTAACACAGATGTAACGGGACTCAAACCTACCAAAAGGTTCACTTTCACTTTCAAGGTTCACAGATCTTTAGATCCTGCTCTGGTTAGATCATGGCAACTAATTCTCTTATACTTTTTTCACATCTTATCCTTTTCTATATGTCATCCACCTGGATGCTAAAGTTATAGGCCGTTTTGAATGACAGGTGACTGTAGCCAGCTGGTATCTGCTAGACCTGGAGTCACTAAGCTGGACCTCTGGGACATATTTGTGCTGTTGGTGGGTTTTTTTTGGAGCTTTTCAGCTGAGTTATCTGACCAATATTATGGCTCCCTGTGTGGTACAGAAAATGCAAAGAGTTTGCGCTTTAGTTTTATTCTAGTGTTTTATTAGTCAGTTATTTATCAGTATAAGGACTGAGTATTGATTAACTGTCTGTCCATTTCAGACATACAGTTTGTAGCAGCAGCTTGCTAAGCAAGCTTTCTAATGTTAGCTGGGAGAACAGCATGCAACCCTTTTTGCCAAATATGGCAACTCCTGGTTCCAAAAATGCAGCATGGTGACAGCTGAAGAACTAACTCTCATACTTTAAAAAAGGGCTAAATAAAGCTAATAGGTGACAATGGCTACACCCACCTTTTATACTGTTTATTTTTATCATAACGCCACAACCAGGAACAGTCTAAAGGATGGACGTAGCTACTGTGATGTCATTTGTTGGTTTCTGAAGTCTTGAGGTGTGTCTCCACAGCTACCGCAATCTGACCGCCTTCTGTTAAAGTGCAGGTTAAACACACTTCAGCATTGGCTTCGTTTGTCTAGACCGCTAGCAACATGCATGCTTTATACGCTCTATGGTCAATGGCAATGCTACAGTTAGTGTGGACGCTAGATAAATGTTCACAGGGCCTGCCCTCAGTTTACTCTAACAAGTCTGCTGCTGGTGTCATGACTAGGCTCTGCTAGCTAAGTAGCTAGGCCAGCAGAAGTTACATTATTCAAGTGTGTCTCCCCCACATTTCAGGTTAGAGTAGCAGCACTGAGTTATCTAGCATTAGCATTTAGTTGTTATTATCACTCACCACCATTTTTTTCCTGTCTCTGTTCACCCTCAGAAGGATAACTCCTCTTTATTTTTTCTTACGTGGCTGTTTCTCTCTAACAGAATCATGCACGCCACTTGCAATGGGACAGCCTGGATTCAGGTGGGGTTGCCTTAGGAAGGTTACATTTCTCAAACTGTTACTACAAACTTTGTACACTGCCCGTTGAGTCGGCCCTAGGCTTGAAGCCTCAAGCTCAAGTTCCCTTTTTAAGCAGCACCTCTGTCTATGGCTAAACGCAGCAGCTGGCTATCTTTTAATGTTGATTTAATCTAGTGTAAAACTCTCAGTGTAAAAACTGCACGTGGTTTTATGAGGGCAAATGCAACACATTCTTTCTTGGGTGAGTAGGAACTTCCGCTTTTCAGTATTCTTGCTGGCAGGCAGCAGTTCAAAACCACAGAAAATTAACCTAAAAAAACAGTTTAGCACCAATCTGGAGGATCTGAGTTTAGCTATGCAGAAGTACGTTGAAGGTCATGATTCTACAAAAAGCTAAAGGTACATCTCTTCGTGAGAATGAAAATTCTGTCACAAATAAAACACTACAAGCTCATTATTTGTACTTTTCCCATAAATAAAAATATGTTTACCAAAAAATAAAATAAATAAAACCAGGATAGTTCCTATCGCCTAATGCTGTATCTATGGTGACAAAACAGGGTCCTTTCAATTATTAAAAATTATGCCAATGGATGAAAAACAAGATAATTTTGTTATTTAAACCGATTATATTTTATTAATGACTTCATACTGCATATCTATAGTGAAAAAAATCTGCCACATCTGGATAAAATTAATTTTATGTCTGAAAATATTCCCTTTGTAGTGACATCATACCCTTTGACAAGGAGGGCAAAAAAGGCCAGTGGGTACATGTGCAGGAGGTTTAAAAAAGGAAAATCCTGTTTTAAATCAGCCTAGACATAAATTTCATCATGTGCTCTAGAAAATACTCGAGTTGAAGCACCCAAAGGTCCAGTGGGTGATCCGGGTCGCTGTGCTGTGCTGAACCCAGTGATGTTTGAAAAATGGAGACAGCTCCTGTGTGGCTGCCCGCTCACACAAAAACAAGGGTGGATCAAATCTCTGGGGTGATTCTCTGACTCACAGCTTGGCCCTGACTCCATCCCTCTGTGTGTAAATGTGTGTGTGCAAGTGAGGAAGTAAGAGAGAGAAAGCGAGACCTCGCAGGTGTTCTGCTCTCTGGCCCGTGACAAACTCTTCATTTGTCCCTCGTTTCAGTGGCAGACAGGGCAGCCAGGCCGGACAACCGTCACCCGAGAGGGTCCACGTTACCACTGCAAGGAGGGCCTGCGGTCATGATGAGGGATGTATTAAAAGTGGCATGACGTTGTTGTACATGTGAAAATCAGAGAATTTCAGCTTTCTGTTTTAGTTTTTCTGATGCACAACTTTGGTGTTTTGACTCTCACTCCTCTCCTAGCATGAAGCTGTGTTAACAGTTAGCTGGAGCAGAACCTATAGAGCCAGGTATTTCTATTTGTAAGGGGGCTATATGGGTTTAAGGGAAGTTTAAGCCTCTGTTAGTCCTCTCTCTGTGCATTTATTCTGTGGCACGAGAAGGAAACCGGATCACAGCATCTGTAGATATGACGGTCAGGTCTACTCTGTAGCTGTTTTGCTAGCAAATGCTGGAGGTATGCTAGAAATTTCTGTTCGTCCTTGTCTGTTTTGTTGTCTTGTGTTTTGCTGTGTTTGGTCCTCTCAGACAGACAAAAGATACTAGCTAACTAAAATGTCAGTTAATCTTTCAAAGAGGGCTGGTGAATGCATCAGCGTAACTTTGTGCTGAACATTGGGGGCTCAAGATCTCTGTCTAAATAAATAAATAAATCTGGGTAAATACCCAGATGATTAAACATGCGACTATTTTGCTGGTAATAACTGAAATGAGTAAAGAAAATCAACAGCCTATTTATGCAAGATAATTCATAATGTTATTGGGGGGGTTATATTGGTTGGGTCTGATTATTGGGGGGGGGGGGGGGGGGGGGGGTGTCATAACCCCCTAACCCCCCTGGAAATTACGGCCCTGGGTGAAAGCTAATGGTGTTTCAGAAGAATACAAGGTGAGAGATGACCATTATTGGCTGTTACTGTAGTAACATAAAATGTTTCAGTAATGCAATAATGTTCTGTACTTCAGTAATTACTTAACAGTTACAACGATGTTGTTCTTGTGCTACACACGCTCTTCAGTTATCTCTATGCCAGGCAGTAGGGATGGGAATTGAGAACTGGTTCCCAGTAGTCCAATTCCTTGGATTTGTTAATCAGCAGATTTCAGTTTGTGGGCCGGAGGAGGAAAATAGTGGCATGGTCTGCAGCATGGATATGGACATTACTTTTATTATTATTGCGCAAAAGGACGAGAGCACGATGGTAAAGTGCAGCCTGCATCCAGGACAGAAACAACTGTACTTTGCTGCAAACACAACTTCTGCTCTTTTTAAGTATCTGCACAGACAGCATGCTAATGCTAAGCTAGCCAAAAACCTAGAGTGATGCTTAAGCTGAATGAATGCCGACACCAGCCCAGCAGCCAGACCCTGAACTTCACCAGGTAACAATCGAATGAACAATCAGGCTGCAGTGTCCATTTCTACCTGTTCATGTTTCTACAGTATGCACCATGACGATTTGAAGTCTCTTTGTGCTGGTTTTCATCTTTGGTTTGTGCTGTTGGCTTTGTGTTGATAAATAAAAATACTGGTGGCTGCAAGTGCTACCCCTCATTCTCCTAGTATGTTATAAATGTGGAAAACCTAGGTGACTTCCTTCTTGAGATATCACAAGGTTTTTAGAAAACTTGACTTTTGACCTTGACCTCAAGGTCAAGATCACTGGGATTCGCATTAGTTCAAGATTTTTAGTAGATGCATGTATGGTATGAATGCGAAAGTCCTATGTCACCTAGGTCTCGAGGTACTGCATTCACAAACTTGCATGTCCACACCACCGGCCTAGTAGGATGACAGCAGTGCTCCATCAGCCTTTCATAGCTGAGGGGTAAAACTAAGAGACAGCTCGTCATGTGTCCTCATTAGGATAGAGATTTGTGTTCAGATTTCTATTGTTAAACATTAATTATGAGACAATAAGTTTCCGATTATTTTACTGAGTAACAAGAAAATAATGTAACGAGTAGTGTAACAAATTACTTTGTCAAGTAAGTAATTAGTTACCGTACTGCATTACTCTTCAACAAAAGTAACAGGTGTGTCATTAGTTGGCTTTTTTAGTATCAACCCCAACACTGGAAATGACTTTCAACTGTACCTGTAGTTTTTAATACATACAACAATTAGCTTTCTGTTCCATCTACTGAAGCAGGATACCTGTCAATACTGAAGCCCTTAACGTAAAGAAAATATCTAAGAAATGCTAGAAATTGATCCCAACTATAGGGTTTAAATCTGGGAAACAGGATTCCCCAAGAAATCCAATCCGATCCATCTCCTAATTCCCAGAAAATGTGGTCATAGGATAAAAATGTAGTGCATGTATGAATTGTGGTTAAGTAGCACAAGCACGTTCTGACTTCTAAGCGTGACATTGTGGGATTGGGTTTTGTACAGTAACACCTTTTGGCCCGTCATTCTTTCTAATTTCTTCTCGTTTTTGGCTTCTCGTTTCAGCCAACTTGGTTTAGCTAGCATTGAAATATACTTGGTTGACAAAGAGACTAATATTCACAATATACCACTTCCATTTCAGACCACGCCCTCAAACATGTTGGTCGGGTTGATGCTGCCCTTCAGTCCTTCTCCATATCAGACTGGAGCTAAGTAAAGCATCTCCATGCTCCCCACACTAAGTTTGAAGTTTCCAAACTGAAAAAAAGAAAAAAGAAAAATATGGTTGTGTATTTTGTGCCAAGCTCGTTGGATGCAGTTTCTAAGCTAGCTTTTTTCTGAGGGAACTTGGGGTTTCTGATTGGCTGCTGTGCCAACCTGTTCAAGCCAAATGCAGAGCTGTACTGCTGCTCCCTTTGGTTTTGATAAGAAGCTGGCAAAGCTGGCACCAACATAAAAAGAAAACATAAAAATATAATGTGCTGTTGTTCACAGTGTACAGCCTTGTGCTGTGTTCTTCTTCTGACATACAAAAAAACCCTGAATTTGTATTGTTTTTGCATTGGTCCAGATACTGCATGCTCACGTACAGAGTCACAATCCCAGCAACTTCTCAATGTCCTCGATTTTCATTTTCTGGTTGGAGTACAGCGGTATTGTTTGCTTCTCCGGTAACGTATGAGCCGCTGTGAGGTGGAGCGGGAGAAAGAGGGTGAAAAAAGGTCAGGGTGATGGAAAGGGAAACGGTAGGAGTGTCAGCACGGGTGAAGAGGTGTCGCAGAAGTGCCGGAAGAGCGAATAAACAGGAGGAGAAGGTGTGACGTGATGGGAGATGGTGAAACGTGTGGGGGAGAAGGTGGAGAAGCAGCGTCTCCAGTGGTGCACGAAACCGTCCTGACATCCGCGGCACGTCTATGCAAGTGTGATCGTAAAGCGAGTAAAGACGCGGTCGATTTCGTCTTCTCACACCACACAAACACTTTGGTGGTGTTTGACTGAGAGGATCTTTTTGGGGTTAGGAGGTCAAAGAGAAGGCAATGCTACGCCTCCTGTGATGGTTGTTTTTCCCCTCATGTAAAAAAAAAAGCAGTGTACACCCATCAAAACAAATAATATTGGGATACCTGCAGAAATGTAAAAATTACTCGCAGCTGAAGGAATTTTGCACAGAGGACAAAAGTGGAATTTAAACGGACATTTAACATAGTTTTTCATTGTTACAGCCAGAGATACACAACTATAATAAAGATGAAGAATAAACTGATGGCGGGGCGACAGAAGTACAAAACAGTACACATAGCGCGTAATTAATGTGAATAAATACATAGTATAAATGTATGATATGATCAATTACAAATGCTGATTAGTATATTTACACATTCAAGAGCTAATTTTAGAACGCACAAAGGAAAGAAACTCAAAGTTTAGTAGCTCATATCCTTTAAAGATGTGACAACGCTGACACCTACAGGCTTCTTATACAGTAGTTTCAGAGCTGAACTGTATAAGGATGTGAGATGTCTGATTGTAAATGGTGATGCTTGAGCACAAAAAAATGATATCATTCACATAAATCACTGGACAGTATATTAGGTATATCCTAATAGTACCAGGTTGAATCCCTTAATTTTCTTTGTTGCACAGATTCGACGCAGACCTGGAAACACTCCTCAGAGAATTTGGACCATGTTGACTTGATGGGATCACACAGTTGCTGCACATCCATGATGCCAATCTTCCAAAGGCGCTCTATTGGATTGAGATTCGTTGACTGTGGAGGCCATGTGAGTACAGTGAAGTCATTGTCATGTTCAAGGAACCAGTTTCAGATGATTTGAGCTTTGTGACATGAACTGCTGGAAGCAGCCATTAGAAGATGGGTACACTGATGTCATAGAGGGATACAATACTCAGGTAGGCTGTGGTGTTTAAATGATGCTCAGTTGGTACTAAGAGGCCCAAGAAAATATCCTCCACACCATTACACCACCAGCAGGTTGAACCTTTGATACAAGGCACAATGGATACAAGCTTCTAAAGTTGGATGTATACGGAGACGCTTGTCTGCGTACCTTGGATATAAAATGTGGTTAATAGAGTCACGTTTACCTTCCAATTTGTTCAAAGCTCTAACGTCTAACCAAAACATTTTCACTAGATATTTTCTCTTTTTCAGACCATTCCCCATAAACCCTAGAGATGGTAGTGTGAGAAAAATGTCAGTCCATCAACTCATTTGGCACCAACAACCAAGCAGCCAAAACAAAGTAAGTGGTAAGAGTATATGTGGTGGTTTAATAAGATTTAAACAGTTCAGGCTGGTCCAAACTGTTCTTTAAAGTTGCTTTGCACATTTATCAAATACGAGTTGTGGTTCCTAAATTTTTTTGGCAAGCAAAAACTTGTTTAAATCCTCTGTTTATTCTATTCTTTGACTTGATTTTAAAATCTACAAGTGGGCTCTTTTTTAAGGGAGAAACAGACAAAACAGATTTTATTAAATTCAACGCAAGATGATTGCGTTGCCTTGATTTAATACGAGTACATCATTCGCAGCCTCTGGATAATGTGCAGGAAAGTCATTTATGAACACGGCAGGAACAAAGATTGATCCTTGGGCAGTGTCCTTTTTGTACTGAGATTACTTTTGTTGGTCTCTAGCGGTGCAGGAAATCGAGATGTGAGCCAAACAAATGAAAACTGCTTGTTTGGAAAAGCGTTGCGTGTTTAAACAGGTGTAAGGCACTGATGTAGCTTCCTTCATTTGCTCTCCTGTCAGAAAGAGCTGCCACAACAGGTACTACTGCACGTTTGACACTAAACACCCTTCCTGACACAACCCCAGAGGAGCGCTTTGTCCTCAGCTGGATTTGAACCAGTCACCTTTTACTTGTTGAGTGAATGTATACACCACCTCACTATGAAGCCATGCAGGAGCACGCCATAGATATTAGTGTAAAATGGTTTTCTTGTGTGTTTTTCAGGTCAAATAACACAAACCCCAAGACACTGAGCAAATACTTTTTGAGGAAAATAACAGTTGGTCTAAAGGGGTAAACACAACCTTGTAAGGCCCACGGAGGGCTCTTACTTTTTCAACAGAAAACAAGTGTACTGAAAATGATTGAAAATGCATGTTTGTCGTTGCCGCTTTGTTCATGTAAACCAACTTTATACACAGAAACTGTGTCACTGAGGAAAAAATGTTTGCCTGTCCAAACATGTATCTGCTGCTGGTTCCTGCTGGGATTCAAGTCTTAAAGTTGTTGATTCTCCTCCCTCCTCCGCACTCTCAGACATATTCCCCCACCATCCACGTGTGTGATGTGAATAATTGAACACGCACAGAGCGCGCTCTGTTGGCCTTGAAACTGACTTCTTGAGGATCCACGTTGTAGTCATTATTGTCGATGGATTGTAGAAGTCACAACGAAAGAAGTTCAGAGATCTCAGATTTTTTTGTTATTTATTGGGAAATATGGAAAAATCACAAAATGTATACATGGGAATATTATGTTCAGTCCTCTTTATGCGCGCTAACAATAGCACTGAGGACAGCATACGTTACACAATACTCATGTGGACTATTAAGACGACTCCAAATATCTAAATAATTAAAGATGGTCTTAGTCGCTGGTTTGAGTCATGTTGTAAAGCTTCAAGCTGAGGTTTCATCGTCATCTTGCTAGTTTTTTGAAGGCAGACATCATCAGTGCTGGGGACGGTTTTGCCTGAAAAACCCAGGGCCAATGAACAGCTCATTGGCTAACGATTTGTCAATCACATGGAAAAACATACCCTTCTTTATCGTCCGTCTAGACGATAATGAGTTAAAAACATTGTAATCGCCTTGAATAAAGTAAAACTAATTAGAGAGGACGCTCTGTTTTTCTTCTATAGAACTGGATCTAAAATAAAAATAGTAGTTGTGTTTTGGAAATTGCAAACCTCAAATATGTCTTTTTAAAAAATTAATTGATACATTTTCCTGTTATGAAATCTTTTGAACTTGATTTGATGATTTGTTTTAAACAAAAAAGTTACCCACTTATATATCCAGCAGGTAGAAAGCAATGAACTGTGTTGTTCCCAGCTGATGAATGTCAGCCTCATATCGTCTTCTTTTAGACCAAAATCTTCTGACTCTGGCTCGTACCTACGAGAACTCTCTGAGTGTATACCACCTAGATGTGTCACTCATCCACTAGCAAATCCCTAGCATGCAGTGGGTTTATCCCTCTCAGGACCCACAGCTCTTCTGCTCAGGATTTATTGTCCATCCCCAAAATGTAGACTAAAAACTAAAAGTGGATCATGCGCTCCCTCCATTTTTCTTCCAATTCCTGTAAATACATTTATTAGTCAGACAGCAGGTTCAAATCTTATGTATGTAGGCCTGTGAGTTTTAAAAAACAAGGGAAATCTCTGGGTAGCTGGAGTGAGAGAAGAAAGAAATGAGAATTTGGCATGTCAATGAAGATATTTCTCTGTAACTCACGCTCTGTCTGATGGCCTCTGATCTCTTTTCTTCACGTCTCTGGCTCTGCTTCCCCCCCTCACTTCCAGCTGTCCATCATTAACCGATATCTCGGTTGCATCCCAGGAACCGGGGCAGGCCTTTTCTGCAGAGGGGCACGTTCACACACTTGCACAGCATCCACAGCAGTGTTGGAGAAATCTGTTGAAATACTCTCAGGAAAAAATACGACTGCAAAACACTTGATTTAAATAAAACCGATGGTGGGAAAAAATGGAGCAAACTTTACAGCAGAGATAAGACTCCAAAGCCTCAGAGAAGATGACAGATGATGTTTTTTGTAGCGCGGACATCTCACAAGTCCCCTCTTACTCTTTAACAACCAGCTGTCCACTTTCCTTACTAATTCCACCAATCCTCGTTAGACGCTGCACTGCAGATGACCTTGCAGTCAAGTGGTTTCATTTCCTTCAATATGTGGCTGCTAGAGTGGGGCTGAGGTGGGAGGATATTAGATTTCCAAAAAGGCTTATTTTCATTATTCATGTTGTTTTAGGTTTTTTTTTTACACTTGTAAATACAGCACAGATATTGCTTTGAAGGGTCGTCTATACACTGCAGACGCATCGGAATTGGTTAAGTGTTTCCCTTTAAGACGGTGCCTTTGATGGTATGTTTGCTGTTATTATGACCCCGGCGGCTCACTGCACATTATGATGCACAGGCGAGCGTGGTGGCGGTGGAGAAAAGATGAGAACCCCATCACATCGCCCACACTTCTCCCAGCAGACAATGATTCATGGGTTTTTTTTTCCCTCAGATGACCGGAGGCAATAACGCGGATTCCTGGTCGCACTGCAATACTTTCTGATCAACAACACCTGTTTGACCATGGTTATGAAGGCCGCAGTCATTGCTCAGTGGAAAGGGACCAGAGTCTTTGAATGCAATAAGCAATGCTTATGTCCACCTGAGCCTTTTGGTTACTGGGCTCTTTGAGACTCAGAGTGGAGTGTTGTGCAGCTAATAATATTTTAGCACCATGCGGCAGTGCATTTAAAGTCTTGGGTTCACTCTGCCCCGGGCACTGGTTTCATGTAGCCATTTACATTACATGAGCATCTTGTTAGTCTCTCCGCAGAAAGCCAACAGTCTGTCTGGTTGGCTGGCCTCTCCCTGGCCTCTGATCTTTACACCTTGGCCAGCGCTCGGCACAGCAGTTGCAGAGAGAGATGAAACAAGCCTGGAAATATTCACAGTGAGTGCGACTAGTGGACGCACGGAGTCGACTGACTTTGCTGTTTGTACTTGTTGTGTCTCCTACGCCTATGTGTCTGTGATGCTGAACGAAAGCAGTCTGTGCTGCTTCAAGGTCAAGTGTGTAGGATTTGATTTCCACTTTTCCACACTTTGCGTGAAACCTTGCAGGCTTTCCTCAAAACACTAAACACACAGAAACGTTTTCCCCTTTGTTGTTCAAAAGCACACAGTAACTTTAAATCTTATACACCAAACCACTAAAAAATAATAACACTCTTAAGCATTCATCACATACTACTCTTTAACTCAAGTCTTTCCAACCACATGTGGGCATCTGAGATGTAGACATGGTCAAGACGACCTGCTTGAAGTTCAAACTGAACTCCTGGGGATTTCCCACACCACCATCTCTAGAGTTTACAGAGACTGATTCAAAAACCAAAAAATATCCAGTAAACAGCAGTTCTCTAGGAGAAAATGTCTTGTTGATGAGAAAGGTCAGAGCAGAATAGCCAGACTGCTTTGAGCTGATAGGAAAGCAACAATACCTCAAATAACCATTTGTTACTACATAAGTATACAGAAGAGCATCTCTGAATGCACAACACATCCAACCTTCAAGCAGATGGGCTACAGGAGGCACCTGGATGCCACTCGTGTCAGCTAGGAACGGGAGACTGAAGCTAGACAGGCTCAATAACCTGTAGAAGATCGGCAAAAGCGTTGCCTGGTGTGATGAGACTCAGTTTTTGCCGTTACATTCAGGTGGTTGGCTCATAAATGCCTGTAAACAGCATTAAAACATGGATCTATCCGGCCTTGTATCAATAATTCAGAGTGGTGTTTGTGATGTAGTAGTGTGGGGGATATTCCTTAGTACCAGCTAAGCATCATTTAAGGAAAAAGAGAAATCTTTATCGTCTTCCTCCTTTGCCTCTCTCTGTCTTCATCACTGACATCAAATGTGAGCAATTTTGAGTTTTGTTTAAGAAATGACACCTGTGGCTATATTACATATTACAAATGAATGGCTGTCTTTCAGTGCGTAAGGATGTGTTTGCACTTTTGCAAAAAGATTAAATGAGATCTGCAAATTGTCTCTAACTCAGTGACAATTGTTTAAGGTTTTGCCAAAATAGCAATCAATTCACTACACTGTGTTTTTAGAGTCCAGACAAATGAAGCAAAAAGTAGAAGAAAAAGAACAAGAAGAAAATAAAGAGCAGACTACAAAAAATAAAATAAAAACAAAACACGTGTTCAGTTATCTTCCCATTGGCGCTTAATCATAATATTGTTTGTAGTACAGCAGCTTCCATGAAAATGTATTGAGAAATGTAAATATGCTGTCGGGGAAATCCAGACAAATAGTTAAAAAAATATATCTATTTAATTTTAAAAAAGACTATTTCTACTACCCTTATCTTTTGAACTGGCTGCGGAGCTGGCGCAAAGAATTAGCTTAGCATAGCTTAGCTTAGCATAGCTTAGCTTAGCCCACAGAGGTAAAATTCAGTCTGAGGCCCAGAACCAACCATTTCAGCCTCCCCCACAACATCTTAAAAGGGAAACAAAAACTAAAAAGACCTGACTACAGTAAGTATATACTGCATTTAACTTAGTTCTAATGCTGTGTGCGTCATCACTGATCCATATCAGAAAAAACTGTGATTTAGGAGCTTTTTATACTGTAATCTTTTCACTGTCATGCTAGTGTTAGTGATGCGTGGCCCTCTGGATTTTATCACACCTGGTTTGGCTCATGAATGGGAAAACAGCTAATATCATTATTTTTTAAAAAAAATACACCATCCAGCTTCTGCTCACTAATTAATGTGCTGTATTTGCTGTCATTTGCATAGCGCTGCGTACACATGATAGCACAATAGGAGCAGGAACCTTCCGGTTTTCCAGCAAGCTTAACACCAGCGTTAGATGTGTGACATATTTAAATCACCCATTTTTTTAAAGCCTTAAATTAGCACCCACTGCATCTCTACCAAGTGTTATTAACTCTAAAGTGCATTAGAAGGCTCACGTGTTACTCATACTAAACAGCTTGCAACAGGTGTCTAGTATAACCAGCACCATGTGGCCTGCACTCACATTGCTTTTAACATTTGTTAAGTACATTTCAATTTGTCTCTGTTGCAACCCGTGTGCCACTCCACTGCCCTTCTCCCTGACCGCGCACTCACACAGGCATGCTTCATCGAGGACACTGTGCTGAAGAGTTAATGATCCTATTTACTTTGAGGCCCATTTGGGGAAGTTTTATGTGCAGCGGTACACGGGGGTGAACATGACTTATTATTTTTGATGTTGCTATAAAAGGCACCCGAGTTTGAGGAAGTGTCTGAGTTCAGCGCTTGGGCTCAGTTAGCGATCGCAGCTGTGACTGGCTTCAGCTGAACCACGAAGCCCAACAGGACTACCTTTAACCTTCCACGTTTCACTTTGGTTGTGTAGGCTAGCAGACACAACAGGATGGAGCTTAAAAACTGTAACTTTTTTTGTGATAGGAGAAACCAGGATAAACAGGGGTCAGTTCTTTATGTTCCAACAAATTAAACAGATTTTACAGCAGTAATTGCTTGGTAATTTACTAATCTTTCTCCGAGAAAATGCCCTGAAGTCAAGTGATACAGGATGAATGCAGAAATGAAAATTATGCCTAACTGCAGTGGCTGTGGCATTAGTAATGGGCTACACCATGTAAGGGGGTAAGTTATTGACATACTCCATTACTCTGTGTGCGCTCATGCATGCAAGTCAGCTTGTTTGTGTGAAGAAATTTTGATGCAGAGTGTGTGTTTGTGAGCCTAAATGGCACAGTCGAGAAGTTAATAGCTGCAGGCTATCACGCAGCAGGCATAGTAATAGTAGCAGGAGAACAACAGTAAATATTCACATCATAATCATCTTAATGAGCAGTGGCACCAGATCAGTGTGCTGTGAGGTCTTTCCCGCCTCCTGTCTGATTATCCAGGACATATTTTTCATCCCTTTTAACTGTTTTTTTTTTTTTTTTATGCATATCAAATCCTAAATTCCTTGTCATTCCTCTTCTCTTAAGAGTTGCAAGTTGAGAGACGCTTTTAAATTGGTGAAAAATGCGTGAATAGCCGTAGGCAGATGGCAACAGAAATCTATGAAGGCTCAAATCTAGCCTTGGGTGATGAAAGGAAGTAAAGCACGCTGGTTTGTTAAGGTCAAAGCTACTTTACTGTCATTATCTTCTGTGCCTTTGGTCTTTTTATGTGTTTGTTTACCATGGGTCACACGATGAGATCTTACCTCCTCCATCACCCCAACCCTCTGCGTGTCCTCTTTCAACCCATGCATGAACCTCCTCCGAGGTCTTCTTCTTGTCCTCCTGCCCAGGGGCAGATCTAGAAGGGTGGCATGGGGTGGCAAGTGCCACCCTAAAATGATCCCTTGCCACCCCAAGTGCCACCCCAGTTTTGCATATGACAGTGTTGTTTATTAAAATAAGATAGCATTAAGAGTTTGAGCGTAGTTACAGTCAACAGTGAATATAAATGCTAAAACTGAATATATTGCACAGTGTTCCCCCCCTCCACCATTAACAAATGGTTCAGCCCATAGGGCTTTTTTCTTGTTTTCAGTAGCAAGCGATGCATATGATTGTGCCAGAGCACATTTTGAACAACACCATGGGAATTTCGGATTTTACACAGGTGGTTGGTTGTTGCACTCTGGAAATGGAAGGAAGGTGAGTGTTATTAACCCTCCGTGGTCCACAGACACGCTGCACCTCCAAATCACATGACTATTTTAAGCTGACATAGCAACACGCTGCAGCCACGCTGAGTCTCTATTTCAGCCCACATTGAAAGTTCGGACTTCAAAGTTTTTAAATTTTAATTACAGGCCAGAAAATCCAGAGTTATGATAATATATATAAGCCATGCTTTTTACTAAATACTGTCACCACGTTTTTGTGTATGTGTGTTTTTAGCATTTTCTAAGGACAGCGCGAAAACAGTAAAGAAAGAAAAAAAGCCCCCTCTTTCCTATCGGTGGAAAAATGCTCCATGTCGACCAATTTTTTAAAAAAAGTCAACACATGGGATTTGGTTGTTTAGGAAGAGGGGAAAGTTTGGGGAGTGACGGTAACGGCAGCGAGACAGACCGAGCGAGTGAGAGAGAGAGAGAGAGAGCGAGCGAGTTTTTAGATGTGGGAGATTTGTGACGTTTAGTGTGGAGTGTATACTTAGTGTGTTGTGCTGTCTTGTGTAACTGTTCTGTTGTGTAGTCGTTTTGTTTTGTGTCTCGGTGAGGGCACTAATTTATGTCACAAAGGCACATTTGCAATGTAAACACTGTCACTAAGTAGAAAACCAGCGGAGTGATACACCTCCTGTTGTCAGGTCTGCAGGTTTATCCCTGTGCTGTTCTCTGTCTTTTGGTGGAAAAACATGTTTTTTTACTGGCACACATCATTTGTGGGGCATCTTATTGTGAAACCTGATTGTTCTCTCATTTTAGTTTTAGTAATATTTTTAAATGATTGTACAAAATGAAAAAAAAGGCAGGTGTATTGGCTGCATTTTTAGATAAATAGATGTATATGTTTACAAAATGTACAATTTGCATTTCAAGTTATAAATATTTACTCAACATGTCTGTGTTTTTTTTACTGTAAAAAAAATACTACTAGAATTTAAGTTCTTTGTGTGATTTGAGATCAGTAATAGTACTATTAATAGTAATAGTAGTACTAATGCAGTGTGTCAGTGAGAAAAACAACTAAATTCAGTTGAGCTGAAAAGAATGATACCAAACAAGGCAAGGGGGGAAAAAATAAAATGAAACAATTTGAGGGTGAACTACAAATGTAAACTCAAAAGGAGTCAAAAATGGCCAGTTTTATTTCAGACCTCAGTGGTTTAATCCAACAAATCATGAAAAATTAGGTTTAAATTTTTGTTCATGACAGTGCAGATTTCTGACATTTTGTGTAATTTAAGCTGTAACAATGTGATTGTTTTCTAAAAAGAAAAAAAAACAGTGTGAAACTTAAGTTAGAATTGTGTTTGTAAATGAACCGCCCCATGTTGTGTAGCTTTCTGGATTTTATACTTATTGGGCTACGTATTTATTTATTATACAGGCTATACAGTACATAACATCAAAACTCACATGTTTTATGTAACTAAAGTGTGTAATTATGTGGGCTACAGACAATAATTAAGTTATAGACTATATTTAAATAAAAAACGTGTATGCTAACTGCATTTATTTTAACCATATGTAACCACCTGCATATGTGGGAAAAAAAGGCTTTGATTTTGCCACCCCACTTGATTTCTTTGCCACCCTCATGCCACCCTTAGAAAATTTCTCTAGATCCGCCCCTGCTCCTGCCTAACCCTAACCCTGCCCTCCTTCAGCTCCTGCAGCCATCTCCAAACAATACAGTATAGCAGGTCTCACTCACCACCTTGTAAACCTTTCCTTCCACTCTCGCTGCTGTCCTTCTGTCCCCTGACACCCCCGACACTCGTTTCCATCAACTCCACCCTGCCTGCATTCTCTTCTTCACCATTGTCCATTGATTCGAATGGTTGACCCAGGTATTTAAGCTCATTCACCTTCACTACCTCTGCTCCTTTCAGCTTCACTGTTACACCTGTCACCCTCTCATTCTGACTTTCATTCGTTCGATTCTCTTCAGAGCATACCTCCACCTCTCCAGGCTCTCTTCCACCTGCTCCCTCCTCTCACTACAGATCACGGTGTCATCTTCAAACCTCATAGCCCACAGAGTCTCCTTCCTGTCAGCCTGTCTATCACCATCACAAACAAGAAGGGACTCAGAGCCGATCCCTGATGCAATCCCACCCCCACCTTGAACCCATGTGTCACTCCTACTGCACACCTCACCACTGCCTTGCTTTCCTCATGTTCTCCACCACCCTCAAATACGTCTCTGCCACTCCTGACTTCCTCATGCAGCACCATAGTTCCTCTCTTGGGACTTTCTCATGTTTTCTCTAGATCAACAACAACAACTCTTTCCCATAGCTTCATGATATGGCTCATCAGTTTTATCCCTCTGTAGTTACTACAGCTCAACACATCACCCTTGTTATTAAAAATCAGTACCAGTACTCTTCTTCTCCATTCCTCTGGCGTCCTCTCACTCTGCAACATTGTGCCAAACAATCTGGTTGAAACACCCACTGCCCTCTCTTCTATACATCTCCATACCTCCATAGGTGTGTCACCAGGACAGGATGAGGCATTACCTTTACTGAAAAAAATACATAAATATAAATAAAAATAATCTGATTCAACAATACTGACTCCACAACAATACAGCAGAAATAGTTTGATGTTAAGACTGTTTCCTCAGCACAGCAGCACTTTGGGATTCGGGATAATTAAATAGACTTATTTTTACTCAAAAACATCCCTTTGATCTGCCACCCTTAGCCCACACTGTGTTCCTCTGCCACACAGGATGATTACCCATAAACACATTTTGGCTTCGACTCCACATAAATGAGTAAAAAAAAAGTTAATGAAAAAAAAGTGCAATTATTGAACTTGTTCTAATATTTCAATTTTAAAAGTGTTCACAAAAAAGCCAGGTTAGCATTGTTGTGTTGTGGCTAGCACTGCCACCTTACTGTCTGCTGCTTTCCCTGTGCTTGTTTAGCTTTCCTTCCACAGCTCAGAGATGTTTGGATAATTGGCCGAAAGTGTGAGCACAAATCATTGTATAAGGAGAAGACATGCAAAAAAACAAAGAGAAAAAGATAAACACATAGTTAGCTATTTTTACGTGCTTTTATTTCTTCACACTTAGATTAGTACAACAGCCTTTTCACATACTGTAGCCAAAGAAATCTACTGTAGCTGCCAGTCTTTTAACCGGAGCACACCACTCCTGTTTTGGCAACTTTACATGGCTCATAGTAGCTTTTAGAATAGATTTTTAGATTTTGCTGACCACTTTTAATGCTCTTCAAGGTCTTGCTCCCAGCTACATCTCTGAGCTCGCACCAGAACGTACCGTGAGATCCTTGAGTCTCTCATCTGCTCCAGAGTTGCCCGCTGGAAAACGAAAGGGCCGGAGGCTCTGCCCAAATACGTCAGGTCAGGAGCTGCTTTCTTCCTTTAAGTTGCTCCTTAAAGCCTATTTACATGTCTTACTTCTATTTGTACATAGCTCTATATCTGACAGAAAGACAGTATTTAATGACAACGCACTGACATCACTGCTTTATATTCCTAGCAAAGAAAAACAGGACACATCCATGAAGTTTGAGATAGCACACACTGGCTCTCTAATCGCTAATAGTTGTGAACAAGTTAAGGGCCCAGATTTTCCCCTAGAAAATGGACCCAACACCCTTTAGAAGTGTCCCCATTATAGCTCGTTGTACTCAATAACCCCCAGAATCTCTCAGTTATGTACTCTCCTCCTGTCCAAGTCTCTCTTAGATGTTACTGGACCGGCTCCAAAAAAAAAAAAGGAGGTTGCTAACATTTCCCTCATGTCTTTTAGTAATGCGCAGCTGCTGGCAGGTGAATGAGAAATACTGTATCTCTGGATTGAATCTTACAGCTTTGAAGCCTGAAATAGTCTAGACATAAAGGGTTAAAAGGATTTCTTCCAGAAGTCAGCCAGACGGATGATCAAGTTAACCGGCTTGATTGAGAAAAGTCATGTCTGTTTAGTGTCTCCTGTAAGCGCAGACATATGCTCCCTCATCTGTAATTGGCAGTGGTAACGATCCTGTGAGAGCGTGCCTACAGTGCCGGATGTTTGCTTGTGTGCACTGAACGGCGCGCTGCATTTGTAATCACGCATGTGTGAAAGCACGTGTGTATACAGTATTTCAGCGTGATCTGGAGTATTTGAGAGGCATTTCGTGTATATGAGAGACAGATAGAAGGCTGACGAGTGCTTCTGTATATGTGTGTGTTGTTGCACTATTTCTCA
This sequence comes from Pelmatolapia mariae, assembly GCF_036321145.2. NCBI lineage: Eukaryota > Metazoa > Chordata > Actinopteri > Cichliformes > Cichlidae > Pelmatolapia > Pelmatolapia mariae. The sequence continues at coordinate 78,353,351 of NC_086229.1, forward strand.
AACAGCTGTCAGCTTCTTCCAAAGTGTTTCAGCTGACTGATCCCTAAACTGGGCCAATAAGTTCCTACACAAGAAGCCCACAATCATGGTTGTAGTGATGCGTCAATCTGAGAACTCATCTCAATCCTGCCATCGACTCTAACTGCCCCTCCTTATTATTCATGTCAGCAAGTGCCTCAAAGATGACTAGTGGCATTTAACTGAAACCACCAACACTAGTTGCTCCTCTGCTGTACTTGCTGTGATTGTGTGTGTGTGTGCCAGATTATATAAATTGTATATATGCCACAGGAGCAATGTGTCTCATATATGTGAGCCACGTTTCTACATATAGTATGTAACTTTATGAATGGGCTGTGTGTGTGTCTCTAGCATATCTGTGTGTCTTAGACTTTTACAGTGTGGGCCGTGGTGTTTGCTGGAGGCGAGAAGCATGACGGAGCTGAACCGCACAGCATCTCCTCCGGTCCCACTCCCCCACCCCCTGCCCTGCAGCCACCCCCCCAAGGGCAGCCAGCCCATTACAGTAATTAACTAGTGAGGGGGTTGATGGGATGGAGAGAGAGAAGGAAGGAAAGAAAGAGGGCTGGGAGAGAGAGAGAGAGGTATGAGAGATACAGAAAGTGGTTTTGAGTGTGAGAGGAAAGAGAGATGGAGGGTAGGTTTTGGGGGTGGGGGTTACTTTTTCTGCCGAGGCAGCAAGTGGGTGGGGGCCGCTGCCTTCCTTCCTGCCGTTAATCCCTGAGTGACTTTCACTGCGTACAGTAAGCAGCGCAGTGCAGCCCAGTGCCCCTGCAAATTAATCTAGCAAAGAGCTTGGGCGCCGAACCCCCCCCTCCATCCTCCCACGTTCCATTTCCCCTCCGCCCACCTCCCCATCGCCTGCTACAAGACTTGGGAAAGAGGGAGAGAGAGTGAGGCAGGGAGGAGAAAGAGGGATACGGAGATAAGCTGCCGCTGTATTGTCCAGTGAGTGGAGAAAATGTGGCGGAGAGAAGGCGAAGGGGACAAACGCGTGGAGGAGGGAATGACAGGAGGAGGTGAGTAAGGAAGGAGGGGTGAGAGATGAGGAGTGGGGGTAAGAAGAGATAAGGAAGACGGCGGGCTATTTCAAGAGCAGCAAAGGATGACCGTGCGCCCTCGCACGTGACATCACTTGGGGACATGGTGACATCACCGACTGCGAGGAGCTTTTCTGCCACTCCGTCACGATGTCACTCTCCTCCGGCTTTCGGCCTCACATCGTTACAAACAGATGTGTCATCCTAAAGGTCCCGCGTGATTCGCTGTGAACAAATGTGCGTCGTGATGCCAACCGCAACACTCCACAAGTTCACATCACATTTATCACATTTATTAAAGGAGTAGCTCCGGAAAAAGTTTCTCTCCACGAGCGAGATTAGGAAAAGCCGATGAAGAGTTCGAGTCATGCTTAATCTAGCTTAGCACTAACGCTGAAGGGAGGAGAAACTAGCCAAGCTGTATCCCTACAGTACTGACGACTCTGAATCCTTCTGAAGGAAAAGAGATGGAGGAGGAGGAGATGCACAAGCTGCAAACTCTAAAAGCTACAATACACTTAAAATAACACAGATTAAGTAATCCAAAATTCTAATAATGAGTCTGAAGCCTGATATAAAATATGACAAAAGTCACAAACACTCATGTATCAAATACAACACAGCAGGCATTACAGGGTTAAATGATCACACAGTCTCCTGTGAAGCTGTGAAGTTTAAACTCAGGATTTTATAATGTTTCCAAAGATGCTCGAACCACGGAGAGTGGACTTCGGATACTCGAGCCTCACAATCACACAGTCCTAGACTTCCTGGCAACCATCAGTCGCTAGGGCAATATGAGTATTCCCCAACTGGTTGGCAAATGGTTGCTGAGGTTGTTGGCTGTCGCAGTGAAATTAAAGACTCGGTACAGCAGGCCTAGAGACCAGTCAATGACTCCCTGGCAACCACAGGTCGCTGGGGGAAAATGTGTGTCCAAAGACTGAATGATAGGTACTTGCTCGAAGTTACTGACAAACACTCGGTGAAAGGGTGCTGCACCATAAACCTCTTTGTGATTGTATTAGTTGTTACAGATTGCCACAGTTGCCTGTAGTTTGCATGGAAGATGCTGACCTGTCAGCAAATACCTTTAAAGTAAAAACTTCACCTATGGAAAGGTGTCGACTGCATTGGTAAGGCATAAACTTTTAATTTGAAGGTGAACGGCCTCTGTTTCCCGTTTGCTTTCTCCAGTTTCCTTTTTGCTCACTGAGTACTTGGTGAGTGACAAGATTTTTATGCATTCTGCTAGTGACCAAAGCAATCACCAGGTTTTTGGTGCATCAAGCAATTTCACCTAGTGACTGCCTGCAGCCACTTGTCAACTTGTCAAATCCCTGGAGTTTATTTGGAGATGTATTTATGATCCATCAGGAAAAGATATTCTTATCTTTATACTGTTATCAGAAATATTTTTTTTTCCTGAGAATGGGTGCCTGCTAATGAGACTGATGATTGGTAGATGTGTATCAGCACACTAAAACCAAAACAAAGCGCTAAAAGCAGACAAATGCTGTCACATGAAAGTAAAAACCGATAGTTATTTGTGTAATATTCCCTGTGATCTTTCTACATCTTCAGTAGCCGAGTTATTTTAAGCAGACTTATTAACCATTTTCAAAATACAGTGTAACAATGACACATCCTAAAAATGCCTAAATTAAAGATAAACTAAAGTTATCTCTTCAGCAGTGCCAGCTGGGGCCAGCTGCTGCGGAAAAATGGGACTGCTTTAAGGAATAACCTCCGTTTTGTTAACTGTGGTGCATTTCATTCCCATCATGTACTTGAATAACAATGAGTCTGGATCTGGATTGTGACCTTTATTACCTACCATCTCGCTCTGTCTGTCATATCTTTTTGTGCTCACCCGTTGCTGTTTAACAGAGCAGTTCATATTAGAAAATCTTTGTCCGCTCTTATTCTGATTTTTTTTACCTCTTGACTGTGACAGCTTGCTGAACTGGCACTGATGAAACTAAAGCCTGTGTGTAGTGTAATGCCACAAGACTGCATCTTTTGAGGAACAAGGCAGTGGCTGTGGTGCTTTGTAGCTGCATTAGCTCGCTAAAGAGAGGGTGGGCGGTGCTGTTAAAGATAGAGTTCAGCTTAATCCTCATCCTCTATTCTGCTGCCTCAAGGGTGTCCAGGCAGAACCGGCCCATTTTCTTTCGCTACTTCATCAGTCTATTTGTACTCTGTGTGTATCGCAGTTATTCTGCTGCCTCACCAAAAACAAAACCTCACACTGGCCGCACTAACAATACAAAAATGGTCTTGAGCAATAGTTCTGAAGGATTTCTCAAAGTCTTTCATAGTTTTTCTTTGGACACTGGCTCCTCTGAACGTTTTTCTTTATTTTTCTGTTTACTTCAGATCAGGCTTTCCAATTAACACTGACCTATGAATCACTCATTAAAAAAGAAGCCTAATTCAATCTACACATATTAGACAACTTTCATTTTAAATTATATCTTCAGGCACTTTTTTTTTTTTTTACTGCAGCCTGTTACAAAACACATCAGTCGTTCCAGTTTCTTTAGTTAAATCTGCAAAAAAAAAAAAAATCCCCCAAATAACACATTTTTACAGAATGTTTGCATCAACAAGGTGATTCCCAAAGAGCTATTAGCTGAAAGCTTGAATACCTCAGCATGATGTGCAGAGTGTCCTCAGAAGATCTGAGAAGAGGACAAAAGAAGAAGTGGCAGACCCAAAAAACTGCAGCGGATGAACAGTATCTGAAATCCAGGTCCTTACGAAAGAAACAGCAGAAAATCCAGCAAAGACCTGACACAGGACCTGAGAGATGCATCTGGCTCTTAAGTTGATCTAATGTTACTGGTACTACTACTGTTCATTAAAACCCATCAGAAATGGTCTCAGTGTAAAGGTGGCTGCCAAGAAGTCATTATTAAGGAACGAAAAGGGAAACACCCATCGGTAAACACGGCAGAGGCTCTTTCATGGTTTAAAGCTGCATTTCAGCCAGCGATGTTGGGGATCTTTTTAAAATTGATGGAATTATGAACACAGAAAAGTACCATCAGCTTTTGATTCGCCATGCAAAACCATCTGACTGACAACAGCTTCATTTTTTCAGCATGACAATAATTTTCTTCGTCATGGATTGGCCTTCCCAGAGTCCAGACCTCAGCATTATTGAAACAGTGTGGGATCATAACAAAAAGACCTGTAGAACTATTCCTGAAGACTACGTAAAGAAATGACAAGACTGCTGCCTCAGAGAGTTCAGCCTGTGCTGAAGACTAAAGGTGGTCAAACCAAATACTAACTTTTAAGCTTGTTGGAATTGTAGAAACGCTGTTTTAATGTTTGCATGTGTCAGTAAAACACTGCAGCTGTTTCCCTTTTTTCCAACAGAAGCTAAAAAAATAAGGTGTAGCCAAAGACTTTTGCGCAGTAGTGCAGGAAAAGAATCTGAAATATCCATGTATCCACTCACTGATCGCTTTGCTTCTTATTCCTCTCCTTCTCATTTACTTCCATTACCTACTGAACCTCCTGAACACTCCAGCCTCTACAATCAGCTCATACATCTTCATCAATGGCAGCTGCTACTCTTCTTCAGGGAGGCTACAATAACCAAGCAATGTATTGTTATGGCCAACCAAGGAATGATGATGAACGATGATAGCGCTAAACAATCTCCCCAATATCCTCTTTCATTTAGTAAGCTGCCCCTGAGGCCAACTGCTGATTATTGAGCTCCCTACTGCAGTGTTTAGCCCAGAGGCCCACGCACGGCTCGCCTACACCGAGCTTGATTGACCTGATATCTCATGAGGATCCCGGGTGGTTCCCTCATTTACGCCTGTGCTGATTGCCAGGGTGAGAGAGGGGCCAGCGTTTGTTTTATCCGACTATGAGAGCAGCCATGAGCTGAATCAAGTCAGCTGAAAAATCGTGTGCTCTACAGCTGAACTTCAGACCCACATGCACAGATGCACAGCTTGTAGCCGCCTGTTGGCACATGCGATCAGGCATTAGACTGTGCACGTAAGAGATAGGCCGACCCAGAGCGAGGAGTGCAATGACCGGAAGAAAACGGACCCCTCATCACCATCACACCCCTGTCAAATTGTGTTTCCGCTCTTGCTACCACCAGCTTCAAACCTCTGTTTCCATTACATTTTTGTTTTTTTGGCAAAAATTACAAGGATATAAGAAGAATCCAAACAAAAAAACCTAAATAGCACTTGATGATCAAAGAGTTGGAGCAAGAAGACTGTGAAAAAATGTAAAAATTAGCTTGTAGTGCAATTAATTTTAACCCCTACATTAAAATGTGTCCAGAGTAGTGGTTTATACTCTTAAACTGCAAAGTGAAGTGAGAGGAGAGTAAACACCAACTTAAAGGATAATCACTGAAAATGCAGGGCAAGGTTGTTTTATTAAAAAAGGGAGAAATTTTCACTTAGCAAAATAAATTCATATCTGTGTTGAGCGTCACTCAAAATTCTTGCACCACCATGACCTTTTGGCTTGTTTTCATGCATCTGTTTTGTTCACTGGGACTATGAAGGACGCAGAGCTGTCAGATTTCTGCAAGTTACATTTTGAATAGGTGCAATCCGTGCACTCATTAAAGAGACAAACAAAATAACCCAAGGACAAAAGGGAATTATTTACATGTTGGCCTAAGTGAATATTTAATTCCCTTGTTTGTGTATTCTGCTACCTTCCGGACTGCTGAGACAAAACAGGTCAAAACTGAAGAATTTACAAAGCTGCAAAGAGCTGCTGCTTCTTATTAGATGAAATATATTCTTGTACCCGACAGTAAATAAAAAGATTCCTACAGGTAATAATTTGAATGCAAATGAAGCATTTACAAAGACACAGTTTCAGGTCGTCATAACAACCAGCAGTTTAAAGGAAACTTTAGTCCTCTTTCTCTTAAAGTTTTACTTTCCCCCCTTGATATAGATGACATAGATGACATCCCTTTATCATCTATATCAAGGGGAGAAAGTAGCTAAATCACTTATGTGAACAAGATATCTTGTAGATATCTAGGTTTTTTTAATTTTTCTTTTAACAAACAAGGTTAATATCAGATCCTGAGAGGAGCTGGACACAGCTAAGCTAACACTTTCCCTTCCTTTATGTTAAACTAATCAACTTAGGTCTCAATCAAAAGGGACTAGAGACATGTTAGCTACCCTCCAGCAAGGGAAAGATGTGCATTCTCCAACTGCTTGGTAGTGGTTTCTGGAGGTTGTAGACTTTTTCCGGATGTAATGGGTGCCTCCCTGCAATTGCTTTGGTTGCTAACAGATTGCATGGTTCCATTGTTGCTTGGAAGACTGACTGATATGCAGACACTCAAAATTTTTTCTCCGAGTTTAAGTGAAACTTGAAAAAGTTTGACATGTTTACTTTCAAAGCAAATTGTCTGAGTTTCTGATTTATGCTGTACTTTTCTCAGTTTCACTGCTTAAATTGGTGAGTAGTTTGCAGAAATGTCTTTTTCGTCCATGCACACTACAAGTAAAACAGCAAACAACTGGAAAACACCCGTTAATGATCAAAGAGCATCTGTAAATCACTAACGAACCTGCTGCAGAATAAAACCTGTGGTTGCCGGGTGGTCAGTGACAGGTCTCTAAGCTTGTGTAACTGGGACTTTAACAATAACTTTCACCAAAAACTTCCAGCAACCACTCGCAGCCGGTTGGAAAATAAACCTTTTCACCAGTGATTACCAGATGGTCGCCAATTGGTCTGTACACGTGTGACTGGGGCCTTAGTTGCTAGGGTTTAGGCATAACAGTGATACTGACCGCCCCCTCTCAGTATTTCTCAAAATGTCAGTTGCATTGTTTGCATATTGCTGACATGCTTTATAATGTCAAGAATATGCATTTTATAATTTCAGCACTGGTATGCTGTAGTATAACACAAAGTGTGTCCTGTTCCCAAAACTAGAATCTCATTCGATTGAGGGGACAGTGAACACCATGTTATCAATCCATCGAATGGTTGATGTCATTAGTGATCATGTCCTTGATGTTACCATATTGGCGAGCCACATGACATGAGGGAGAAGACCATTAATATGATAATCGCCTATGACAAAAGTGGAAAGAAGAAAACTCTTTATAGAGGAAGAAACCCCCAGCAGAACCAGGCTCAAGGAGAAGCAGCAATCTATTAAACTAGTCATGGGTTGGTGAGAAATAGAAGAGAGACAAAACACAAACTAAAGGAGTGAGAAAACAAACGTTAATGGAATGCAGTGTTGGTGTGTAGCCACATGGCTTCAGTCTAAGCACCAAAACTACTTGTTAGGGTTTAGGTTAAAAAAAAAAACATGAAGTAATTGTAAAACTTTGCTTGGCGATTGGGATGAAGACTTCCTAAGAGTTTTTACATAACCACTGAGAAAACAAAACAATTTACTCTTTAAGCATGAGTAGATATAGAAGGGCACCTACTGGTGGCATCTGCGAGAGAGCTATTCAGCCGAATGACAACATCCCGAGCAGGTTCAAGCAGTAAAGGTATAGAAATGTCTTCAACAGCCTTAAGGCTTTATCTCAGCAGGAAGTGATGTGGTGACCAGAAACCATAGGCAGCCAATGACATTCAGCGACTTCAAGGTAAACAAAACACTAGCAGTCAAGTGGGCCGGGCCAGAAATAAACTTTTTTCAACTTCACGGTGAGCAATATAAGTGATGGTCTACTTGCAGTCCACCGTCTGGGGAGCAAGTGTAGTTGGTGCATTGTAATGTAAATTCTCTGTGGATAAGTCCGTGAGGTCACAAAAACAGGCAGGCGTGCAGACATCCACATGGACCCTCTTGCTTACTGTCTGATGACGAAATTTATATGATGGGGATCCTAGCAAACTGTAGTAGACTCTAGCGGACTCATGAAGACAGGAAGTATAATCCCTACTTGACTACTTGAGGTTACCTAAGCACCTGAAACCTAAAATGTCTGCTAGGGGCTAACCATCAGTTGCATAGTAATGTGCAACAAGCAAACAGCTTCCTGTGTGGACACTTAAAAAAAGGCTTCTGCATTAGCTTCATGACATTTGGGTCACCTGCTCTACGAAATGAGCTTTGTACAGAAGATCAGGGTCTATACTTCCATCTGAGCCCTCCCAGGGACTCGTGAGTCTAATCGCACCAGAAAATTGTCCTAGAATCGATTAGCCGCTAGTGACGCCACTCTGTTCTTGGGTCAAAAGGTTGTCGAGCTGGCTGTGGCCAATAAGGAGCCCAAGAACAAAAGACAGTTGGGAAAAAAAAAAGTAATGGTAACAAATTTCAAAAATTCAACAAAATGTAACATTTAAGAGGTTCTGAATGTCTTTCAGGACTCGGGAGCCGCTGAGTGCAGAAGCTCGATATATGGAGAAGAAAGGAAAAGGAGGCTTGGGTGTTTTGTGTGCTCTAATTGGCTCCTCAGGCTTTCACCTTCACAGGCCATTGAGTCTGAGCAGACACAGAGTACAGTGGTGTGGATGGCTGAGGCCAAAAGGTGATTCGGTACTCTGTATGCTCTGTGCCTTTGTGTCTGCTCATATCTGCGAAGATGTGTGTGTGTCTGTGTGTGAAAAGAACAGAGATTTTATTTTATTTAACTACACTTGTTGGCTGTTGTGCAAAACAGTGTGTATGAAAGCAGAAGAAAATAATGGAAGCCAGAAGGAAAGGGGAAAACACTGTAATTTGCTGGCTGCTTTACTAATTGAGCTACCACAGCACTTCTCAAGAGGCTGGTCGGCTAGAAGATTGGATAGATTGATACGGATACACACACACGCACACACATGCACACAGATGAAGAAAAGAGAAGCCCAGCTATGCACACACAGATAGGTAATGCCTCAGACAAGCTTTCATCTATTGTTTTCTTGGCAAAATTCGATTAAGTTCTGCACAGACAAAACAGAAAAGATGGTGGCCAAGCTCTTAAAAGCTTTGAGGAAGCCACCACTGCCTCTCAAAGTATTGTTTCATTAGTCCACAAGGATACATCTCAATGAGATTTCATTCACTGCCAAAGAGACGCTTGTTTCACAAGTTTGACAGGTTTATGTTTTTTTGTCTGTGCGGTTCAAAAAGAGGCCGCTTTTGCTCGACACCCCAGCATCAAAGGACCTTGAGGCAAATAATGACTTCAAAAAGGTTACACCGTGCAGTCCACAGCATTCTTCCTATCTTCAGTCTGAACACTGCACAAGAATTAGTCAAATATTAAAACCACTAAAAAGGGAGGACGAGAGACACAGGGAGAGCAAGGGAGACCGTGAGCTTACGCGAGCTAATAAATCTCCATATTGTTGTTATTAATCCTGTGTCAAACAGGAAACTTCCAGCATCAACCAGAGAGCCAAACAGGCGCTTTCCATTCCAGCTTTGCATCTCAATGTGGACAATCCCCAGCTACACAGGCGGCACCCCTCAGATTAGCACATCATTTAGGATTTTTAATGACACCCTAAGGCGCTACAATAATTTTGATGATGAGGCACAGACTTTATGTCCTTCCATACAGAGCCTGTCCCCATAAAATAACTGATGTTTTAATGCTGTGAAAGTGGGTTTGCTTTACACTTACAGTGCAGTCTCTACACCTATAATTGATATACAATATATATAAGCAGAGAAGCCCAGATCTCCCTCTCCTCGCCCACCTCCTCCAGCTCATTAAGGTTCAGTTCAGTCCTGGGTTCACTCCTGGGCCTCCCCTCAGTAGGACATGCCCAGAACTCCTCACTCAGGAGGCATCCTAAGTCCTAGTCAGATGTCCTAATCAACTCAGCTGGCTCCTTTTGATATGGAGGAATAGGGGCTCTACTCTGAGCCCCGTCCAAATGACTGAGATTCTCATCCCATCACTGAGAGCCTAGCCAGCCTGTATTGTCATTCCTTCAGTCACCACCCATAGGTTAGAGTAAAAATGTAGATTGACCTGTAACATTGGACCTCTTAGTACCAACTCATAAACACAACAGCCTACCTGAGTATTGTTGCTGACCATGTCCATCCTTTTATCTTCTGATGGCTACTTCCAGCCGGATCACACTTCATGTCACAAAGCTCAAATCAAACATCTTGAACATGACAATGAGTTCACTTTACTCAAATGACCTCCCCAGTCACCAGATCTTAATCCGAAAGGGCTCCTTTGGGATGTAGAGGAACGGGAGAATGTGCAGCTGACAAATCTGCAGCAGCTGTGCGATGAATGTTTCCAGCACCTTGTTGAATCTGCGACACAAAAAATAGCTCTAAAGGCAAAAATGCACTCCATCCCAGCACTAGCATGTGTACCTAATGAAGTGTCCAGTGCATATATATTTATATAATACTCTAAAGGTGAGTTTATTTTATTAAGAAATGTTAAACTGGCAAAAGCTCAGCTGTATCAGCTGTAAAGAAAAAATGGAAAAAAAGCATCAGCACAACATTTTGTTTCACATTGTTTAGTTAATTTAGCTTTTAGCCACTAGCATGAATACAAGACAATAATAACCACAGAGGATGCAAAAGCCCAGTCAGAACCTCCCATACATTTGCGGAGCTTAATCTCTGACTTTATTCAACAAATTGCTTGGCCAGTGTATTCTCATATGAGCAGATTAACAAACAGTCAATGAGGCATTGTGCTATTAGCCACGACAATGTGCTGTGTGTTGCATGATTGCAGAACATTAAGTTGGCTGGAAAACCCTCCAAGAAGTAATTAAGAAAACTGCTGGGCAGCAATTCATTTCAGAATTAGTTGAATTGAAACTGAGCTTGTCAGACATTCAATAACAGTGAGAACATAACTGTCTGAATTGACCTTCATTGTAGCATCCCCACACGATTATCCAGCTTCGTGCAGTAAATGCCTATTTAACACCATTTTGATGATGCTGGAAGAGTGCAGCAGGCTGAAGAGACAAAGAGAGGAAAAACAAGCACTGCTACATTTATACCATTATCAAAAAAATATGAAACAATGAAACATTATTACCTTACCCGAGTGGATTGTGAATGACATTTTTCACTGTGTGAGTGTCATTTGGGGAAAATTACACTTAACTAAGCCCACGGGGCCTTCTCAGACTCTATTTGTGATGACAGTCGGGCCTCAAGGCTCACAGTAGAAGTATTTCCCCCAGAGAATGTGAGCAAACAGGAATATTAAAAAGCCAGGCCAGCACAAGGTGATGAATTCATCCCAAAATATATTGTTGTGTTCATTAGATTTTTTAATCAGATCATTACTCTAAATAATTCCTGTCATTATCCAGGAAAATACTATAAATTAATAATATAACTGCGGTAAAACATATATAAAACAACATTATTGCTCATCGGAGCCATTTTCCACCTGTTTTTTGCCCTAACATAAAAGTATGGGCATCCCATCAGTCCATGTATGTCTGTACCATGCATGCCTTTGGATCACTACGGGGGGGGGACCTCTGTTTGAATTCACAAACAGACATAATTAGCTACCTCGCAGTGCCTTGTTCCCTCTCTGAACTGTGTGTTTTCTCCAGCAGCACAAACAAGAACCATGTAATCACAGTGTGCTGATGCCATCATGGCTGCACTGCGTCGTGAGGAAGAGCTTTTAAGCAATTAACAAGTGTAAACAAGTCGGACTGGCACGTGTCAAAGGCGGCACCCTGTAGTGCGGCGGATGATTTTTAGAGGCACCTCATACAAAGCGCTTGATTTTTTTAGTAAATCGTGTGTGGTTTCAATCGAGGAATCCTTTTGTTAGAGTTTGTATGCTCCGTAATAACCATTTCGGCAGTTATTAGGTGACTTATTATATTTCACAGCTGGATTACCAAGTGAAGAGAAACTATTTCCGTGATAAAGCGGTGTCGATATCAGTTTGAGCTCAAATGTTTTAAAGCTTTACTTTAATTGATGTGAGCAGATTGGGATAAAAGTGTCATTTAGCTGCTCCGCTGACGGTAAGCAACTCCAAGGGAGGTGTGACAGCAGCCGCTGTGATTTTCTCAGATGTGGAGACACTTTCTGGTTACAGATTTGATGGGATTTATCAAACAATTGCTTTATTAGTTACTAAACGTGGACTAGTGACAGAGCGTTGAACAATAGATGAGACAGCTTCCAGCTTAAAGTACTATAATAACACCTCAGAGTGATCGAGCCTAAACCTCGTGTTCTGAGCACTTAAAACCACTAGCTAAGCTTACTCAAAGCACATCATGTTCTGTCTATTAGACGCTTGTTTCTCTCATCCTCTTAATTGTTTCCCCTGATGCAGCTTTTCATCATTTTTCCATCGCCACATGTGAGATATGGGCTACAGATTTCCTATTAAAACTGTATCAGTCACCATCCCAATGAGGAGAAGTTTGTCAAGATCACTGATGTAACAAACCCCTGGGAGCCATTAGGGGCCAGTGTTCGAAATCAAAATGATTAAAGGATGCTGTGTTGGACACATAAAAGGGAGTACAAGCAAATGGGAGAGAATAAGAAAGAACAAGAGATCTTCTCCTCTTGTCCTGCTCGCCAACATGTTGCCTTCCCGGTAGCCCTCATTTTTGCAGCAGCTGTTTATATTTGTCTTTGAAGCCTCACCGGCAGCGAACTGCTGATTGATTCATTACAGTCATCAAAGTGCTGCCGCTAAAGGGTGTGAAAACTTCTCCATCAAATAGCACGTGTCTACTTTGTGATATTTGTGAAGGCTGTTTTTGCTTTAATTCGATTGCTGAAGTAGAGGTTCCAGACATAAATGCTCTATATGGACAAAGGTTTCGGGCCAAACCTCTTAATCTTTGAATTCAGGTCTTTCTTAGTCCCATTCCCACAGGTACAGTAGATGGCAATAAGTATTCACTCGCCCATCTAAATCATTAAATTCAGGTGTTCCAATCACTTCCATGGCCACAGGTGTTTAAAATCAAGCACCTAGGTATGCAGACTGGTTTTTAGAAACATTTGAGAAAGATTGGGTTGTAAAGAGCCCATTGAATTTGGGCTTGGTGCTGTAACAGGATGCCACCACTGCAAGAAGTCAGTTTGTGAAATTTCTTCTTTGCTAGATATTCTACATGTTAGCAACCCTCATCCGAGAAGCTTCTTCAGTTCTAAGAGCAACTGGTGGAGAGTCCCAGATTTTAAGCCCTATGTGAATGTCCCCAATCAGGGTTATGGACCCCCTATTGATTCCCCTATTGGTGTGGGTCACAATCAGCCAAGGTTTTTCAGGTGAACCCATTGTGAAACCTAGCCCCACCCTATCATGTGATTTACAACTGGCCCAAGATGTGAGTGGGCGTTAAGGTGTCTGGGAAGGGATCTCAAAACTGGATTATAGATGGCAGACAGTTGGTGTCATAAGCCTCTGTTCAAAGATGGTCGCTTACAGTGTACATAGATGGCTTCGTTCACTCCTCTTTCAAACCATCTGTCTTCTCTGTCCAAAATGTGAACACTGGCATCCTCCAAAGAGTGACCATTGTCCTTTAGATGCCGAGTCTTGTCCTGTTGAGGTGGCTCTTCATCTCATGGGTTTCCCTGTCCAAGCAGCTCCCGTCAATATCATTTCTAGATGGCCCGGTACATCTGTTATATAGGGTATCTTATCAGATTAATTTGGTGAGCTGATGCACTTTGTCTCGAAATGTTCTTCTCTTAAACCTAATGGTCCACATGGTACACAAATTACAGCCTTTTGGTTTGAAGCCTTTTGATGAAAAGCCTTCTCCCCGTGGTTTTCTGTGCTTTGTCACTTTGTCCAAACAAGAACTTTCTGCCATTTAGTTTTGCAGTGAACAGCAGAGCTGGGTAGATTGATCCAAATATCGATAGTACCGATACCAATGCTGGTATCGGTATTGAATCGATACTACCGTGATAGGCTCGATACTTTGTTTCTAACCTCTAACTTCGGTATGCAGCCCACTAAATTGTGTTAAATCTTTAAACAAAGAGTTTCAAAATCCATAAAAAGCTGAAAGGTCTGCTTTGTTGTGTTAAATTATTATCGTGGAAAGTAAAAATCCCTTTGACTTAGTAAACATTAAAATGTGTTTTGATTTTTTGGCAAATTGATGGTGATTCATCTCATAACTCATGACACACTGCTCTCCCCTACATAAGCTGCATTAATCAGTAGAAAATAACAGAATCGGTATTGGTATCAGCAATACTGTCCCTGTATTTAGTTGTTATCAGATTGCTAATAAAACCTTGCAGTGTCCCACAGCACTAGTGAACAGTGGATCAGATTGGTACCAAAGGAAAACTTGTGCATGTCTCAGAGATGCGGCAGCTTTGACAAAAAATGTTAATGAGAACAGTTGGTATTTTTGTTAAAGGTGTTTTTTCAACCTTTAAAAATGTCACTATTTTCCTACCCTTTAGGGGTAAAATCAGCTCATTATCTTAAATACGATAGTTGGAATAATTGTGTTTATGACTTGGAAAAACTGATGAAATTTTCACATCTCTTTTCTGTGTTCATAATTCTTATTTTTGACAGGATCCCCAATACCACTGGCTGAAATGTATCCCCAAACCATTCATCATGGGGTGATGAATGGTTCCTGCCTGTCAAACTGTGTTATCATTGGAATATTTTGTAGATTCAACTAAATAGATGGGAGCAAATAATATGGTTTTGCATCAGGCTGCTAATGTTCTTTGTAAAGTTGGTTCTTTGCTAAGCTAACCCTGTTGTCGTCCCTTAAGTATAGCTTTTTTATGCCTGTATGATTCATAGGTCAGTGTTAGGTGGTTTAAGAAAAAGAAAATCCTCAAAAAAAAGCTACGAGAACTGGACTGAAAATTAATAGTAAAAGGTTTCTTTTTAACAGCACATCATAAAACATTACTGTTAATTCAAGCAAGGTCTGAAAAATAGAGGTTGTCCCAGAACAAACCAGAAAGAGGAAAGACAATTTAATGTGATGACAGTTGGTGTGACATATGAAAGTTGTACATATACACTGTCTCTGTTCAGCAAGCTGAGATGGAGAATGGAGCTCTGCAGGACTAATTTAGAGCCCAGTTGGATCCCTCGACAGCATTTCCTCTTAGTACCGCACACGTGATAAGTTCAGGGGAAAGCCGTGCAATCTTCTGACTGAGCAAACATACAGCGATTATACCTGTTTAATGTGTAAGAGAACTGTATGCACAGAATATCCTCATGAGAAGATCCTCAGTGATTTGAAATGTATGAGTGTGTATTTGTGGGCAAAAAAACACGATTGCAGTATTTCAGCACTGGCGTCTTCTAATGTATTGGATTTGCCAAAGAATCCCCAGTGATCAAGTCCAATTCAGCAGCACTGCACTAATAAGCTCTGCACATCAAGGCTTTTCTGTCCCCCCCCTCTCCACTTTGCTCCCGTACTCTTTTCCTTCCTCCTGCCTTTCCTTTTCACTGCCACCCATTAGCCAACCCAGCCCACACAATAGCACCCAATCACATCTGGCAATTTAAATTAGCTCTATTTTCTCTGTCTCTTGCGCTTCAAAACACCTCTCAACAGAATGGACCCTGTGCTTCGGTGGCACCCAGATTATTGGATCCCATTTATCTACGTGCACGGATTTGTGTGTATGTGCGCGTCTGTGTGTGTGTGTCATTTTGCCTGAATGCTACTCTGAGAATAAGAAAAGGGGAACAAAGAAAGTGGAACCCAGCAATGACAGGGCCACACTCATTAGGCTTTCTAAAGCTATTATAGCAGAATTCCAGCACTATTCTGTCTAGAGCAATTAGTTTTTGCATATTCACTGCGTGCGTCGCTGATGACGGCGGTGTGCTTATACATGAAGACAGAGTGAATTAGACAGCCTGTCAGTTAGAGAATCCCTCGCCACCTCTTTCATTGCTCATTCCTTTTGAGTTGCTGGCTGGGGAAATGGGTTAAAACACACACACATGCACGCACGCACACACACAGAAACCTAATTAACAGACAAGTGCCATGTGGACGCTTTACATAAAATATTTTTTTTAAATGTTAAATGTGAAAGCATCGTGTGAGTATTTATGCGTGTTGTGCCAGCATTTGGAATTAGCTGTCACGCATGCAACTTGGGTCCGTGTCCCAGCATGCATTTGGATTGTGTGATGTAGGTACCCTGGCAGCGAAGCGATGCAATAAACGCATTAGTCTTAACAAGCTGCCCGCACAGGGAAGGAGAGAAAAACAGCTTCAGTAATAAAGCAAGTCACACTGAGGCTCCAGCGTGTGTGCGTTAATGTTCACGCGCATTTTCTGTATCTTATATTCAAACTATCTGCTTCTGTTGTTTACACATATACACATACAGTCGCACAACCTCACAAGGTCTTTCTTAAGAGAAAGCCCAGCAGACAGCTGGGAGCCTTAGACCTCACTGTGACTGATTGGGAGTGTATACGACTCTGAAGGCAGTGACGCCTCTAACCCAGGGACAAATAAATCACCACGGTGAAGAGAAAAGAGAGGCAGGGGAATAAGATAAAGAAGTCTTGCTGTGAAGAGCAAGATGGCTCCGTGTGCCAAAGAAATCAATTAGAGTAATGCGCAACACACATTAAAAGGTTCCTCAAAGTAAAAAAAACAACAACTCTGCATGCAGTAACAGGGTTCTTTAATTCATATGTGAGTACATGCTGCATTTACTGTACCTACACATGCAGATCAGAAGGATGAGGGATGAAGAAAAATCTGCATTATCTTGTGTGATCCTGATCAGAAATGCTGATGCACACAATGAAAATTCAAATACAGAGTGCATAATACAGTACACCTATGCTACAACACGTATACGTTTGTACATGTTAAGGCAGAAAATCAGCTCACGGATGTGGTTTCGATTATTTTGTGGCTGTAACACACAGTCACAGTTAGAGGAAATCAATCAATCAATTTTATTTATATAGCACTTTTAAAAACAACAACTGTTGACCAAAGTACTGCACAATAAAATAATTAGATATTATTTAAAAGGAAAGTAAAATAAAAGATAAAAAAATAATAAGAATAAAATAATGACAGACTCGTAGAGAATTAAAAGCCAAAGAGTAAAAATGGGTCTTTAAACGAGTTTTAAAAGTATCCAGTGTTGGAGACGTCCTGATATGTAAAGGCAGTTTATTGCACAGTTTCGGAGTAGTCACAGCAAAAGCCCGATCTCCTCTGTGTTTTAATCTAGACCTAGGGACAACTAGAAGCATTTGGTCTGCAGACCTCAAAGATCTCACTGGAGTATACCAGTTTAAAAGATCAGAAAGATATATAGGAGCTAGTCCACGCAATGTTTTAAAAACAAGTGTCAAGGCCTTAAAATCAATTCGAAAACTTACTGGCAGCCAGTGTAGCGAGGCAAGTATAGGGGATATGTGCTCTCGCTCCCGCTTGCCAGTCAGAAGCCTTGCCGCAGCATTTTGAACCTGATGTAGTCGGCCAATAGATGACGAAGTAACACCAGAGTAGAGACTGTTGCAGAAGTGGAGGCGAGATGATCAAGTCCAAAGGTTTGTTGGCCCACTCATCCACCTCTACCTTGTCTCAGTGTTGTCTTTGGATCGAGCAGGGAATGTCTACGTAAAAGCAGTTACATGGTCTACCTTCATCATCACCTAGATGCTAAGCTTGTTAAGTTTGTTTCTGGGATGGTGGTGTGAAACATGAAAGTTTGGCATCACCCAACAGAATCAAGGAGCTTAAAGACTGGCTTGTAGGAACAAAACTAACAGATATTAGCTTCTTGTTGTCTTTAGCATGACCTGAAATTAGCAATTGAGCTCATAAACTAATTTTGAAAGTGTTTTGCTATAAAGACATCTGTGGGGAAAAATGCCCGCGGCTATCTTTCTCTGTGACCTCAGAAAAGTCTTTTTTGCTCCCAGCTCATCATTAAAGCGAATAAATGTAAAGCATTTCTGAGATGGCTTCATTTTTCAGCTTTGTCTATCTGATGGGTTCCATTCTGTTTTGTTCAGTTTTAGTCAAAGCCATGACGAGATGGTTCATTTTCTTTCAGACATTGTTTTTAGCTAGCCAGAATTAGCACCATATTTAAGAAATGCTGCTAGCTAGAATTAGCTGATAATTCTGGCTAGCAGCACTACCTTTTTTCCTCTCTTGCAGTCACACAAACCACCTGCAACTCAACACCTCAAAGACCAAGGAACTGGTTGTGGACTTCGGAAGGTCCAGACCAGGTCCACTGCCAGTTCAGATATAGGGACAGGAGGTGGAGGTGGTCAACACATACAAGTACCTCGGGCTGTGGGTGGACAACACACTGGACTGGTCATGCAACACGCAGCACCTGTATAAAAAAGGCCAAAGCAGACTTTACTTCCTGCTTTTTCAAATATTTTTCATCAAGTCTTTGTACAGGTACCTGACCTTTTTTTTTTTTTTTTAAAAAAAGCACCTGACTCAAAGGTGAACCAATGTTGTGCCAATACAAACAAAGAACCCACTTTAAATTCGATCATCTCGACAGAGAACAGAACAAAAGGCAGAAGCATCCTAAGAAGAGCTTTGAATGTCCTTCAAGAAGCCTGGAGAACTATTCCTGAAGTCTACTTAAAGAAATGACAAAAAAGCTGCCTCAGAGAGTTCAAGCTGTGTTGAAGAATAAAGTTGGTCATACCAAATATTGACTTTTAAGCTGGTTAGAACTGTACAAACTAAGCTTTTGCCTTGTTACATGGTTGCACGTTTCAACAAATTGCTGCTCTTGGTTCCCTTTACCCTAAGGAAATATTTAAAAAGAGATGCAGGGTTATTGAAGACTTTTGCGCAGTACTGTAAAACTTAATTTGCCCTGATACAAATGAATTTTTATTGATGTTCTGATGGGAATTATGGAAGCCAATGAAGTATTTTTAAGTAAAGGTCATGTAAATTCACTTTGTCAGTCCTCACAGTTTGTTGTTTTCATGTTTTTATTACTCATTTAACTCAAGCAAGTCCCAGTTTGGTTATTAGAATTTTGAAGTCCAACTTTGTTTATAATTGGATCAAATACTTTAAAGTTGTAGACACAGCAAAAGTGGCAAGAAGAAGAGAATTTCAAGTTAAAAACTGAACTTTTATAGCCCTTTAGATACATTCTCTGACCTTCCACCCGTTCCTCTGTACCACCTCCTCCACTCTTGGCTATTTTTTTTTAAACTCTTGTCTCCCTCCCACTCACTTTTTCATTCTGTCTGCTTTTCCATCTCATTTGGTCAGTCAATCAATAACGCTGCAATAATTTGTCTCCATTTCCCACAGCCTATTCACATGTCAAAGAAATGGGCTTTGCTCTGACATACGCCAGCGAAAATAATCCAGTCCTCCCACTCACCCGCCACCAATTAGCTCATAAAGTGACTGCAGCTAGGCTAATTAGTCACTGTTACCTTACAGTTGTGTTTTCAAAACCTGAGCCTTTTCTAGGAGCGAATCTAACCGTTCATGCTTTGCCCCAGTCTCCTGGTTTAGTGCTGGTTTTCCCGACATGTTTGTATTGTCCGTTACGCCTAATGAGCCTGCTGATGGCTAATTACGTTTGTGTTTATTTGGAGACGGGACCAGTGTTGTCCTTCATCAAATACCCCCCCTTACTCCCTCGCACCCCTGCTCCCCTTTTTCCTCTCACACGCATCCAAACGAGAGCTATTGTTTTTACCCAAAGCGCCTATCTTTCTCTTAACTTTGTGACGTCTGCGTTGATTAAGCAGCGCGGCGAGCAGCTGGGGAGCGGCAGCGTTCGGGAGTGATAAAATGCCTTCAGGTGGAACTCTTTCAACACCTGCCATCTCCGCTCTGCTCAGCAGTCGCAGGCGGGCACCAGGCCGGGCAGAGAGAGGAACAGCAAGCACAGCAGTGCAGTGCAACAGCACTTCTGCCGTCTGGTGCGCCCGGGACAGCTGAGTGCCAAGGACGGGTCAAGTGTGTGTCTGTGTGTTTATGTGTGGCTGTGTGAAGGCATATGAATCTCTACAGAGGAGGTAAAGCAAGGCAGAAGTGCACGTGCATCGGTCGAGTGGAAACTTTTGCGAAGCAGATGTTTTTGCACGTTCTCTTTTCAGCAGGCCTCCACTTCAGTCTGATTAGATTTAGTTTTTTTGGACCCCTGGACGACACTGTTAGCTCCCATTTCCCAGCATCCTCCTCCTTCACTGCTCGCTTCCCTTCAGTGGCTCCCTTTCGAGAGCAAGTCATTTCCTGCCATCTTTGCCAAGGCTCCTTTTGTGACAGCCTTCTCTAACTCCCCCCACCCCTTTCTTCAATAACTGATGGTCTCTTTCTCCCCAGTAGACACTAACAGCTGCATATATATGGATCCAAATGAGGCTGGGCGAGCTTTTTGTGGCTCTTTATGATATATTAATATTTATGCCTCTGCCAACCAAGATAACGACAGCGTTTGAATTTAGCGCCCGCAATTAACAAGTTCCAGCTGCCTCTCTCTCAGGTTGGTGTGGCTGGTTTGTGCATACGTGAGCACAACCGTGTGTGCACATCTGTGTGTGTGCGCGCCGAAGTGCTCAAATGAGAGGGCACGAAGACGGGAGGTTAAATGCTCCATTTAAATGTTGTGTCACGATCTAAAGGGCAGATCAAATCAATCTTGTTGAAACACAATTAGGATATTCCCGCTACAAACATGATGCTACTTCTCGCACTCTCAATGGAGATAATAACTGTGAACAAAGCAGATAAGAACTTCATGATAGTCTTATAATATGATGTTATTAGAAAGCAGCAGACTGGTGATTGGACTGAGCTCAATGCGTTTTTAATCATCATTCATATTAGGAATTCATTGCCCTGGCAATTTCCCATATTCCAGCTCTCCTATTTCCATTATGCTCAGCAAATACAAGCTGAAATCTGAGTATATAGAAAAATTAAATTAAATATAGGTGATTTATATGAATATATCCCACTATCAGGACCGAGGAGTCTACCACCCTGCTGGATTTCCGTGTGTGTGTGTGTCATTCGCTTGGTGACATCTACAGAGAGTTGAATAGTCCTGCTCATTCCTGCCAGACATGTTGGGGGAGAGAGGAGGGGACAAAAAGGACAATGCGTGACAGCATCCATGAGTCACCAACACATATCTACTCAGCAGCAGCTTGGAGCACAGCAGACATGAACGATGACAGCGGTGGCAGAGACCCAGTGAGGTGGAGAAATATGCTTACACTACTCTGTTTGTGCGTGCATACTTAAAAGGAATAAAAATGATTAAGCTCCTTCTATTATTCCACAATTCCATACTTCATAGTTATTCCATGCGGTAATATAAACTCATCTTCGTATTACTCTGTGCTGATGAATAATGCAATACTGTAACTTTGCAAAGCGCCAATTAATGCAAGCAAAGACAACAAAATGTTTGATCAAAAATGCTTTTATTTTATTTTTTTGGTTTATTTATTTATTTCGGTTTTCCTGGAACTGTTTCCACCGACATCAACAATTAGTATGATTTGTTTTCTGGCTGAGAGCAGCTCCTCTGTTCTCTTGTGCAATGCATTAATGAAGAATACTATCCATTTAACAGCGCGAAAGGACACACACACACACAATGTTGTAGTCATTACACGCCGTTGGGAGTACACTTTCTTGTCTTTTGTTTCCAGTGTGACCACACTAAATACTGAAAACCTCCTTAGAATTAGTGTGTAAGATCTATTTGGGACACAACATATCCACTGGTTGCCTGGTAACTGGTCCTAGGGAAGAAATGGTTGAGCTGATAACATCTAATACTGTGAGATGAGATTTGTTTTTGTAAAGATATGTGTATTATGCTATTTTTATTATGTTTTACAAGGACTTGTTTATTGGCAATTGCAATTGTTTTTAGATATTAAAATGCCTGAGTTTGTTTAAAAGGTACAGTGAGTAAAATCTCACCATTAGATGTCAGTAGAGTGCAGACTGCAGTCAAATGAGTTCTGTTTTCTTACCTCTCCTAATTCAAATGCATAATCGGAGCTACGGTGACGGCTCTTCATTTGTAGTGAGTGTAGGCTGTCAGTCTGCTGTTTACCTCAGCTGCCAATACTGCATGTGCCCACCATGTATTTGCTTTGGAGGAGGCTGTAAAACTTTGTGATGAGTCGATGAGTCAGTGGAGCTCACTTCTGTTCATTAACAGTGATACTGAAGTGAGTTTTTGAGGATATCCTGAACTTTCCTGTTGGTAAGCGCTCTGTTTTTGTTGCTGTTAGCTGCTGTTAGCCGCTGTTAGCCGCTGTTAGCCAGCATTAGTGACAGTTTATCTGAAAGGAAAGTCTGAGTCTAAGAATGTTGGACACTTAGTGAATAAGCTCTGGTATGATATGAGGATACATTCAAACTATTTGTCAGAGGTAAAGTAAGATTTTTAGGATACTTCAGCCTGACATTAGCTGGTATGATGTTGACTGATAAACAGCTATTGATGTTGTTTAGCCAGATCATTGTCCAGAGACAGGAGGGTCGCATGTCTAATCTGCTGACAATAAGTAGTTGCAACCATATCAGGAATAATAGACATGTTTATGCATGTTTTTGTGTAGCACTGGTGCAGAGGAAGAAAGACATAATGAGAAAAAGATGATTAAAATAGTCATAAATCGTTTTAAAGAGTTATTTGTGATTTTTAAATTAAAAGTAAAGGTTTTATATGTATGCGGTCAGTCTGTAGCCACATCTATAAAACCCCATCGAAGAATGCCAATGTCCATTTTGGCCACTGTATTGAAATGGTGGGACTTCCACAAACTGTGCCCACTCTTATGTATTTTAATGGATTAATGTAAGTTTATGAGAACACATCAGTTTGTTGGAAGATATAATTACACACCATCAGTGGATCTTTTTAAGTACAACATTCCTTTTTTCTATTAAATAATCTTAAAAACGTAGTCACTGTACCTTGAGAACATTATAAGATTGTCAATCTCTGTCCGTGTGGGTCTTGGTCATTGAGATTGGCTGGAGTGCTTCACTATACTAATTCTGAAGTGATGCATCTGTGGTGTTGTTGTTTTCAACAGACATTAAAGTACACATATTTTATTAATGAAGCTGTCTTTTTACTTATAGTATTCCACGGTACATTCACTAAAGGTCTCACTTCGTCACATTTTGAGGCTTGCTTTAACCGTCCATAATGTCACATTTCAGCACACAAGGTACCTGTAACCCTATCATATTTGATACATGAGTTTTTGTGAGTGTTTTGCGACCTCAACATCATCGGTGTCATTTCCCACCCCCTGAAAAACTGCAGTTTTTAAATTGCACGATAAATTTAAAGCAATAAATTGCAAAACAATGCCACATCTGGAAAATATGATACAAATTAAACTCGTATAGCTTTAATGTTTTTATCAGTGTTGTTTTCATAGCACTGCTGTTTTCGGTTTTACTTTCTATTGGTCTGATTTTCCAGGACTAGGAGAAGAAAGAGAATAGTGGAGAAGCCTGAATCCAGCCCATTGTGTGGTTGGTTCACGTCTTCTTCCTCTTTTGTTTGCTTTAGCCAAGGCTCCCGTCTCTTTTTGGTTCTGTTTGTCCTTTGGGAGTATCTGTATTTCCATTATTAAAAGCTTGTTGAACAGCAGCAGCATTGTAGCATGCTGGATTTCTCTGAGCCATAAATTTAGGGACCATTACGGTGCCAAACCATAACAACAGTCTCAAGGCTCTTTTTATTATAAGGTATAGACCCTGCAATAATACAGAGTAAACCTAACAATCTGATGGCCTCTTATGAGCAAGCAGAAAGAAAGGAAGAAACATCTGGTGATGGGAAAGAGAAGACAAAAGAGAGACCAGATGATGTATACAAGGTTATTTTGCCTTTATCTGAATCACATTAGTACACATTCATTTTTGCATATTTGTATTATTTGAATAAACGAGTAAAAAAAAACATAGAAGCCAGTCATATGAAAGCACAAATTTGTCCATTTCTCATTTCTAGTGACTTGTTCAGCCACAGATCAACCTTTTTCTATTACAAATTCACTAGGATTCATCCTCTGGGAACCAAAAATGTCTGCACAATATTTCAAAGCAATCAACCTCATAGATACCTCCATCTGAACCAAAATGGCAAATCAATCAAGAAAGTGGTGTTTCCAACCCCAGAGCCATGCTGCCATTTCCTTGTAATTTTATGCCATGATTGCTTCAGTCCTTGTGTTTTTCGCTCTGAATAAGCGCTGGAAACTGAAATCATACAACACAACAAATGCTTCTCAAAGCAAATGAAAATGTAACTGGCAGATCAATAGTGTTGTTTCCAACACACTGAGCTCTTGCAGGTTATTTCAAAGGGAAAGACAGTCACAATACAGATCTGCAATGGAATATAAAATTAGCATAATCAGTTCTGACCCTCTTTCAAACCTAAACACAAAAGCCAGTACTTATCTGCATGAATGCTTAAAAGTCAATTCTCGGCTGGCAGATCTAACAACAAGCGATGAAGTCGAACTCGGCTCATGCAAAGAGAAGATGTGGTTGACGGACAGTCACATGCTTTGTAATTCTCATCCAACGTTGCCGCCTTCGATTTCTTGTTGAATTCTGCCTGGCTGATGCTCATAGCGCTAATAAGCTATCCAATGTTCTCTGGGGCCCAAGCTTGACATCTCTTTGTGGTTGCCGGGCTATTCTTATAAATACCTGAACATAATAAGAGCCCAGGCTGCAGACGAGTGAAGACATCCAATCAGCCAGCGGAGGGGAAAGATATTGCTGGCTGGGCCCAGCAGCTCATTAGTGAGCAGGTCCAGTTATCCTTTCTGACAACTCGGAAATGTCTAACCTCACCATAGATGCATTATTCCTGACATTCCTCAACCAATCAGGCCAAGCGGAGAGCCATGGGAGTCACATTTGACAAAGACATGCCTGTAACTGTTGAATTATTCAAGGGTAAAAGTTCACAGGTTAGTTGCATTTGAGCATGCAGTTGGTATTTGATTCATAAATTGATAATGATACATTGAGGGAAATAATCTTGATAACAACAACAATGTGGATTTACGTGTATGTACAGTCATGTGAAAATAAGTGTTTTTCACAGGACTCTTACTGCTTCCATTGGACTTACAAAGGTAAGTAGCAGCCAGGTGCTGCTAATCAAATGCACTTGAATAACTGATCGTTAACAAGTGTAAGCACCTCTATAAAAGCAGAAGTTTTGTCACTTTGTTGATCTGGAACATTCAGGTGTGTGTTAACACAATGGTATGATCTACCCAGGAGTGGATCTTGTAGCAACTTCACCTGAAGTTGAAGGCAACGCTCAAGTAAAACCTATGAGCAACATCTCAGACTCTAAACCTCAGTGTGTTAATAGTTACAGAACAATTATAAACAGATTGAAGTGTATGAGCATGGCATTGTTTTGAAAACTTGCATCTTTACAAACCAAAAGACTAATGGAAAAATGTCATTTGGACAGATGAGACCAAAGTGGGGATGTTTGATCGTCATGTGCAGCACTGCTTTTGAAGCAATACAAACAGCACATCAGCACAAACACATCAGATCAGCTGTGAAGCACAGTGGTAGATGGGTGATGATTGTTTTGCAGCCACAGGCCATGGACACCTTGCAGTCATTGCGTTGACCATGAACTCCTCTGTATATCAAAGTATTCAAGAGTCAGAAGTGAGGCCTCCTGTCTGAAAGCTAAAGCTTGGCTGAAACTGGGTCATGCAACAAGACAATCCTCCCAAGCAAAAGGTGTTGCAAGTAGAGAGCTGTGCATAAAAAAATGGCCATGAACCTCAATGGGCCTCATAGAAGAGCGGGCAAAAATTCCTCCATAACAATGCGAGAGTCTGATGAAGACATACAATTAGTTCAGTGTTCCTAAAGGAGGTCGTCACGATCTTTGTGAACCACTTGGCAATCATTTGACAACATATAAGAGACCGACAGCAGAATGATCAATGACAAGTTTGAAAGTTGTATTGATATTGTTGGGTTTACATGATGGTATCAGACTTTTTTGTACCATTTGGTTCACATGAGGACTCCCGTTTTGAGAATATTGTCTTTTAAAGACAGACCTGATCTTTAAGAAAAAGGGTCTTGAACTTTGATTTTTTTTTTCCAAGAAAGAAATGTTCAGAGATTGATGCCGGTCGAGGTAATGCTCTGTGTCACAAACCTCACGCTGATATCTCTCATGTCCTCCCACCGCTTCCTCGCACCTGCTCTCTCTCCCTCTTACACTCTTTCAGCCGTCCACTCAAATCACTTTGATGGCGATATGCAGTCATGCATGAGAGGGCCATCGTAACACGAGCACTAAAAAAAGAAAAGGTAAATGACTTGCATCCAGGTACCAGCCCTCAGACTAAATTAGCCGAGACAAGGGTATGACTTTTGCAGGTCGAGGGCCAAGCTTAACAGCTAAAATAGCAAATGTCACATCAGAGTAATTATTAGTAGCTCAGTTTGTGGGTCGGTCCAGCCTCGGTTCTCACACCTCTGGGTCTGTGTATTTGTATTCTGCTGAAAGAGAACGAGAAAGAAAACAAAACTGATGAGGTGAAGGTTTGTCGATTGCTGCGAGAGATTTAAAAGGTTGAATTTTACCTCAACAACCCCAAAAAAGTCCTGTAAAATTATATAAATGCCATTTTTACAAGTATTTTAAAGCTCAACATGATATCTGAAAAGATTGCAGCTATTTTTGTTTTAAATTCTGTGAAAAATTTACTCTCTACAGGAAGTTCATTACCTGACGATGGAAGAAGCGTTATTGATGGGTGAATTTCTCCCACTCAGACAGGAAAGACCTCAACTCATTATTTATTTTCCACTCAGAAGCCAGAGATAAAATGGCTGCCGGTTTGACAGTGATGCACGAGCATCTCAGCGAGGGAAAATCCACGGTGCTGATCCTCGGAATATAAACAACAATAATAGGCAAGAATCTAATCGAAAGTAATTAAAAACAAAATGAATAAAACCCAAAGCGAGGGGGGCAAACAGCCCTACAGGGACGATAACCCATGGGAGGAAGGCCGGGACAAGATGGGTGAAAAGGAAGAAGAAAATGCAGCAGATTTCATTCTCATTTGCTAATTGAGGAGATAATGTAAATCATTCTCAGAGTTGGTAGAATAAACGGCCCTTAAAAAAACAAGAGAGAGATGGGGAGGGGGGGAGGGGGGGGAATCAATGGGGTTTCCAAAGTGCCTGCTTGTATGGTTTGGAGAGCATCTCTGAGAGCAATGGGTCTCATCCTGGGGTTTGCGATGCCTCTGGTTGTCTAAGATTGATCGTTTTAATTGTGCTAAAGGTTAATAACTGATCTGCAGGGAGGCAGAGGGGCTTCAGGACATGTAGCGCTTTCTGGAAAACCATATTCCATCAGTGAGAGACCAGTATGTGTTTAGTGAGGGTAAGAAGACATTGCAACACAGACATGTTCAAGGGAATTGGTGAAAAATGCCATTATTATACAGGGTCTCTGAGCACTAAAGCTCTCGTTTCCTCAGTCCTTATGAATTCACCTTCACATTTTCATTTTTTCTCATGTTCCACTGAAGTGTAGAGGATTAGAAAATGATGTAGACACAAACCAAATTTTCACTGAGCATTTATTGGTTAAATGAGCTTAAACAGATCAAGAAAGAAGTTAAAATGCTGATATCAAATTCGTTTAAATCCTTCTGCTTCTGGAAGAACCGAGCGGATACGTAAATGAGCAACCAAAAACCCAACCAATCATATAATCGAAAGGCAACAGCGAGATGGATCACTCCCAACTCCAAACCCAGTATTTTCCTAACCTTGTCTCAACGCTCTGAATGCCTATATCTAATCAAGTCTGAACAACTAAATGAAAGTGATAGCACCATTGATAACCTTAAAGAAGTACTGCCGGTATTCTCAAAGTGAACGCAGTAACAAGATTGCACATACAAGGTGGGAATTCAGAGATTTTTACAACTGATTCTTTCTCACATGTATCTCTGGGAGTTCTTTTGCATGAGTAACTCAAATGCACAAACTGATTTGCTCTGATATTCAATGCTGAGGTTTTTCGCTTGATATTGAAATCATCTGACTGCACCTGTGTTTAGAAAACATGGCAACTTTTGTAAATCACCTGTAAAACTAACCACACCTATCAGTTGGTCATTGGGGATTGCCCTGACATGCGAGTTTGCCCCATTTAGTAAAGCATAGATAGCGTAAAAGATGGATGTAGCTACTGAGATGTCACGTGCTGATTTCTGAAGTCCCTTTGAAAGCTTTGTGATGAGCACTGCTGCCATTACCATTGGCAAAAGAAAATAAAAGAATAACAATATTAGCTAATAGCATGTGATTGCAGTTACATGCTATCCCAGATGACAAGATAAAAAAACATAGATCTAATCTTTTATGAAACAGAACATGAAAGAAACGACTGAGCCCAGGAACTCTTCTAGAAAGTGTTTACAAAAGTCAAGAAAGCTGCTTCTTCATAGACATCAATAGAACTGGAAGTCTTTTTGCAACCACAGCTATCGCCATCTGGTGGCCGTGGGATAGATTGCGGGTTTAAGGCACATTGGTTTTGTTTTTCTGACTTGGCACTACAAACATCTTTTGTAAAGGTGACACATGAGCAACATCTAAAAAAAACATAAAACATACCTTTTTGTAAAGTTTAAAAAGGTATACTGTCTATACTATGCATAGCATCCTGCTAGCATCGGAGTCAAGGCACATAACTGCACAGGTTCATGGTTCAAGTCTTCTAATCAGCCCCAACTCCCCATCTCTCCTCATGTCTCCTCACTGTCAATTCATTGCAAAATACAAAGAAAAGATAGAAATGGAAAACAGCAGTGAGGCTGTAATTGTATTAGTCATGGAGCAATGCACACACAGTGTTTATGCTTTAAACAAATAACTGGAGTTTCAGTCACTAAAAGCTGCACACAGAGTATTTAGTCATTCAGAAAGCAGTCCCAGCGTGTCAGAAACTTCTGTAGCACTTTATTCTCTTTCATCAGGGGAATCTGCGAGATGTGTGGTCTATCCAGGATCACAAAAGGTACAAAGTAACACTCCAAAAACACTGGCAGTCTTAGCATTAACAGCTCTATCTACTTTTTCAGTCGTTGCACAGTCTGTAATAAGAATCAGAGCTGCAGGTGTTTGTTCACTTATCTCTCTGAAGGTCACATTTCTCATTTATATATGTGTGTATAAATGAGTAAAAGGGGCTGCCACAGTGATAGTCAATATTTGAAAGCATTGTTGATTTTGTTTTGTTGCAGAAATATAACCTCAGCTTTTCATTTGAAAGGGGAGACTGGGAATAAAAGTGGGTTTTAAATATCAGGATACTCTTACGAACCTTGTAGCCGTCAATACTGCTGATTCTTAAATGACAAGCTGCTCTTAGAAAGCTGTGTCCTTTCATTCTTCAAGACAATCAATAGAAAATCCCAATCTAAGGCTGTAGTGAAAAAGGTCCTTGGCGTGATTGTGCTGGAAAGGACGAGGGGAAGCCCCTAATGAGAGAGTGGGAGGAAGGCTGCTGAGATCGTTTAATCATTGTTCCTCATACATCCACTTATCAGGCTGCAGCAAAACTAGCCTTAATGGCTTGGCTGACTTAGGCAGGATATTATTTCATACATGAGGGAATTAAATTAATGCATGACAGAGTTCAGTCTCCTGGAGAAAAATAATGGGAATCCGGGCAGCTTAAAATATTGGGTTTGTTAATGAATAAATGCAGTTAATCTAAAGCCCCTCCCCCCCCCAAAAAAACTGCTGACAAGAGATGGGGAATAAAAAGAAAGGTAACAAAGCCGAAAGGAAAACACCACGTTTGCTTTAAACACTGTGATTTCCCTCGCATTACAACCAACGTCCATCACAAGCGGTACAACCGTGAAGAGCCGCAAATGCGTCCATAACGGCTGTCAGACTCTCCCCAGTGGAGGGTTTAGATGAAGGTCAACCCGTTGTTTTCTCTAGCACTGTCATTATCTGACAGGGAGGGACAGATAAGGGGTCACCGATAATAAATGCCTCGCCATGATTGGAAATAATCTTGACAAGAGCCTCTTCAACGGTCCCGAAAAGTCTGACAGTTAAACAGAATTGGAAATGACATGTTTTTGGCTGTGCCAGCCTCACACTGTACAGTCAAAATCTTTAATAAAACTGCAAGCAG
This sequence comes from Pelmatolapia mariae, assembly GCF_036321145.2. Taxonomy (NCBI): domain Eukaryota; kingdom Metazoa; phylum Chordata; class Actinopteri; order Cichliformes; family Cichlidae; genus Pelmatolapia; species Pelmatolapia mariae. The sequence goes on from NC_086229.1 coordinate 78,383,600, forward strand.
TGCAGCTGATGAAGAACAATATATGCAAGCAGCTCATAACTGCTTCTCGCTGGTCAGGGTAGCACTTGTGCAACCTTTACCTCGGAGGAAAGATTAAATTTGCCTCTATAATAAATTTTACTACAATTAAATTTGACTATACTACAGTCTCACTAGGGAAAACAGCAGTTGGAGACTGCGGCATGGCCATAATATTAGGATCTTGTTGCCTGGTGGCTCTGAAGATGGCTACCAGGTTGTGACCGCTCATCTTGCATCTCCAAAGTGACTTTGGTGTGTCAAGACCTTTCTTTTATACAGAAATATAACCCGTATATAACCTTTTGAACGTTACATGGGGGGGCAAAGGAAGGGCAAGAGGTCTAGGCAGGGTGGCATCCCTTATATGTATAATATAATATAACTATTTATTGTATCATTATCTCTTCTAAGAAAACAAAGACAGTTTTTAGGTTGGTAGGTTTAGACAATTAGTGTTTACAAGTATTTTAAGGACATAAAAGTTGGGGATGCAAGGCTCTACAGCAGTAGTAAGTAAGTAAGTAAACTTTATTTATTAAGCGCTTTTCACAGATAGACCATCACAAAGCGCTGTACATAAATATTAAAATAAACAATAAAATCAATAGACAATGTACAAAATATAAAAGATCACATGTAAATAATGTAAAAATATAAAATATGAAGAGATCAACAAAAGGCTTGTTTAAACAGAAAGGTTTTTAACTGTTTTTTAAAACAATCCACAGAGTCAAGCAAACGTAACTGTAGAGGTAAATTGTTCCACAGCCTTGGTGCAACAGACTGGAAGGCTCTGTCCCCTTTTGCCCCAGTAGGGGCAGTTGCCTCCCTTTGCCCCTCTGTAGATCCGCCTCTGACTCACTGTCTGGATCTCTGGTTGTTCTACTTGCTTAAGTGTGCTTGTACTTATGTTAAAATATTTTAAAAGTGGCGATTGCTCTTTTAAAAGTTCCATATATATCTTTTCAGAGCAGTCCAAACTTCATTGCTGTGCCGTGGGTCTATAGTTAGACTCGTCCATAGATATTCCTACACTGGACCTGAACAATATTCTCCTAAATTACTGCAAGAACATGTAGAAAGCTGAACTTCAGCACTTTAACCACAGTCAGTGTTGAATCTTATATTCAATTGTTCTCTAGGACAAAGCCAATCAATAGAAAATCTATCACTGTCCAAAACCTTGGAGTCTGCACTCTATATTCTGGTCTGGTTCAATGAGCAAAAGTGGCTCTTTGAGCCACACTAAAGTTTGAATATATATTTCAAAACGAGCCGTTTGTGATTCAGGAGTTGTTTTAGCTATAAAAAGAGGCAGCATGCATCATTGTCTCCATTTATCTTGTTAGGCCCACACTCTTAATTTAATCCAATGATTTGTTTGGTTTTAGAGGAAAGTGATTTCTTCCAGGTGTTCACATAAAGCAGAAAATGAAAAGAAATGACTCTAGATGGGAAAAATAGTGGTAATCAAGACTTCCAGCTATGTGTAGTCATGAGCCTATTCCAGGAAGTTTAGATACACTTTGTACCGCAGTACAGAATCGGGACACGGTGTCAGATATGTGCAGAAATCATCATTCGATATTATCAAACCTGCTCCCTGTTATCACTAAATCTGCATAATGAGGCCTTTATCCATGACAACGTGATGGATCGGCAATGCTACGGGAAAAAATGCTTACTGAGACTGAGATCAAATGCCACAATCGAGATTGTAAGATTTGTGGGCAATTTCTGGAGTGTTTGCAAAAAAGTTTATCCCTCATGTGAACTGTGAGTCGGAGTTTTGAATTTTCAGTTCTATTAACATTGGCTGACTTTTGTTTTGGTCTGGAGACAAACTGCAGGCGGGAGGGTCATTAATCTGTGTTTTTTCTCTATTCAAAACTGGGGATTGCAATCAATATTTTGTATCTCATGGCGGAGTAGGCAAGCCCTGGAGGGTAAAGCATGTACGGGGATAAACGATAACCCTTTGGGGCTTTACCGTCAGCATGCAAACAAAGGCTTTGGAAGTTGAGTGCACCACAGCAAGAGAGTACAGAAACCAGAACTGGAGTTGTGCTGCCAGTGTAGTCACCTTGGCGGTCTTCGTATGTCCTCCAGGGATAATCCTGCAGAGGAATAAGTTTGCGAGGTTGAGCAGATGCTCACCTTTGTCCGTCCTTCTCCTTTTTCTGCACTCTGTTAAGACAACTGCTGATTAGGAGCAGCTGTGCCGAGGTACACAGGTGTGGGTCATTAGAGGCAATTATCAAATCCCAGAATTCCTACTCCGTACTGTGTCACTGAGTCTTTCACGGAAAACCTCTTCAAGAGCAGAGAGTCTTTAACACTGAAGGTAAGCTAGTGTGCTTGATCATCGGTGTATCACTGTTGATGGCAACTGATATAATATTTGAGGCACTTCAAGACTTTCTATTATGCAGCAACATTCACAAAATGTTTGTGACACTGGCCAATAAGAGCCTGGAGATCAGTAAACAAGCCCTCTTGGTGTGATTCAGAGGATCTGATCTGCCAGTCAGGAACAGTGTTTGTGTACATTCATTACATAGACAAGGATTCGTTCCTGTCACTTCCTTCTTGATGATATAACTCAAATCGTAAATGATTAATGTGCAGGCCGGGGCGACGCTGATGTCTTCATATAAGCAGCTAACCTGACTCTGTGTGTGTCTTATCCAACTCAAATGTCATGTGCTATGAACCCAGCCTAAGACGCCCGAGTCTGCGTTACATCTAGCTACAAATGTAGCTCTATAGCATCAGTTTTGTCCTGTAGATTATACTTTATACAGCCTTACGCATCCATCCAGCTTACCTACAGTCATGTGAAAAAGGGAGGCTTTGGCAGTTTGCTAATCTAGAGCATTTAGGTGTGTGTTAATGGTCTGATCTACTCAGGACTGGAATGTTCCAGCAAATTCACCCCAAAATCTGACCGTGCTATCCGAGAAAAACTGCAAAAACCCAAGAGCTGCGTCTCAGACTCTACAGGCCTCAGTTAGCACGTTAAATGGTAAAAGTTCATGATAGTGTATTCAGAAGAAAAAAACAAAAGGACCTTTGGAAAGACGAGACTAAAATGAGATGTTTGGCCATGATGCACAGCACCACGTTTGGAGAAAAACAAACACTTCAAACCAACTGAAGCACGGTGGTGGAGGGGTGATGACTTGGGCTTCTTTTGCAGCCGCAGGACTTTGGAACCTTGTAGTCACTTCCCATGAACTCCTCTTTGTATGGAAATATTCCAGAGTTAAGCTTGGCCCAAAATGATATCATGCAACAGGACAATAATCTCAAGCACAGCAGGAAATCTCTCAAATAAAGGTGTTGCAAGGTTTCAGTCAGGGCCTGGACCTCAACCTGATTGAAGTGGAGCCTTAAGAGAGATGTGTACAAATGGATATCTGCAAACGTCAATGAACTGTAGCAACATTATAAAGAAGAGTGGGGAAAAATTCCTCCACCATAATATGAGATACTGACAAAGTAATATAGAAAACAATTACTTTAAGATATTGCTGCTAAAGGTGGTTCAACAAGCTACCGAATCATGGCGTGTACTTAAGTTTTCACAGTCCTGCACTGAGTCCTGTGAGTCCCTGTACTAAACATCCATATGTCAGCCAACGGCAGATGGCTTCATGAAATGTTAGCGCAAAGAGTTTTAAATGGTGTTGTAGATCAATGTAATGTTAGCATTTAGTTTAACCAAATAGTATTTATGGTGTCATCTTGCAAGTCCAGCAATATTTCACCGTCAAGTCCTGCACATCTCTAATCCACAGTCCTCAATACTTCTTTTGATCTGCAGTCCTTCAGCATTTTGTGAATCACACACATACTAAACCCGTTTTGTGTGAAAACGGCGTTAGAGAATCCCGGCACTCACTTTTCATTGTGAGTGACACGTTAACGTCTTTGCTTTTTGATTTTGACTCCCTCTGATGTTGAAATACTATTGAGCTGTTGCATATTGCATCCCCCCCTGCTCTGTCTTTCACCTCCTTCTGGTAGTAGCTGGCCTTGGTGCTGAACCCGCACCGTTGTCAGCATCTGCTGGTAAACAGCTGACAACAACAGCGCAGATTAATGCCAAACAGTGAGCAAGCCCGAGGAACGCTTTGCATGTAAAGCAAGTCTAAGTAGGAGAGCTAAAATGGAATGAAGAGCTAAAATGGAATGAATTTCTACAATGACCAGTCCTATTCCACACGCACACACACACATCTGAAATACAAACACCTCATTAGACAGGCATTTCGGATGCTTTATTTGTACGTGAGAAAACATCCACCGCGCATGCATTTGAATGTGTGCACATATTTTGCTTTAAACACGAGCACACATGTGGTTCCACGCGTTACGGTAAATCCAATTACGGAGCATGGTCCAGGAGAAATCTCGCCAATGCACAAACACACACACAGGCCACACAGTTAATGAGCCGCCGCAGCACCAGCCACAGTTTTGTCGCTCCTTCTTTTCCTCTTCTCCGAGCATTAATGCATTTCTCGCTCCCCGGCTCCGCGTGTCAAAGGATTACAGTCTCATTTGGAGTTGGTGTTTTTTCCTCGTGTGCCTCTGTCAGGAGACTGCCACACTGCAATGAAATGTTAATCTTCACTAAATATTTTTCCCGTTACAGGATGCGACACATGCTGCAGTCAAACAAGTCCATCTCTACAAACTGCGCCCGTTTGTTCACATACATATATATTTTGCAGTCATCTTGTAAAATTGTGGATTGGAATTCATTATGATTTCTGAGTTGCATCCTAAAAATCCCATTCTTCCTTCCTCCCTTCCTTCCTGTCAACTTGAACACACAAATCTCTTTCCTAGTCTCCACGTTCCCTCTCTTTCTGCCTTTCTTTTATACCCCCAGTTATTATAGACTCTTTGATGTCTGGCTATTCTTGCGCCTCGCTCAAATAAATGGAGCATTTGGACTAAGAGAGCCTGAAAAAATCAGGGAGAATGGAACACAGCGAAATGTCATATCCCCACCGTTATACATTATTTTAGCAAATACACACTCACACACGCACTGCTACTCTCCTAAACAAGTTGTAGAGAGCAAATGAGAGCAAAGCGACGCGCTGATGGAAGCAATGAGCCGAGGGAAGGGAGGAGGAGGAGGGCCGGAGTGTGAAAGGTGCAAAAAGATGAAAGCTAGGAACATGAGAGCTCAGAGAAAGGAGACGAGGTGATATATTTACATGTAGCGAAAGAGCGTTTGCTTTTAGGATGAATTTTATGCTGTTTGCTGTCACTTTCTAGACACTCTCTCCTCATCTCATTCTTATTCTCTTATCAGCAGGTCTTCCATTTTTCTCCCCCCTCCTTTCATTTCCTTCCCTCCCTCGCCTACGTTGCTGCCTAGTCATTGGAATTCATTCATTTAATCCTGACAGCTCTGGTAGATACAGCACTTAGTGCTTATTGAGGAGGTAATTCATCTTTAATTCTCCCATCCCCTACTGCAAGTTAGTCATGCCTAAGTGTCTTCACAATGCCATCAAACGTAAGCGCAGCTTTCTTATACACGGACAAAGAGTCAGCAGCTGTACCTCGAAACGAAGTACAAACGATTGCTGGAACTGTAATGGACACACATGCCAGCTTTATACATGCTCTTTAAATATGAAGTATGCAGCATTAGCAGCTGCTTAAACTTGCAAAATCTTGTAATAACAACAAGCAGCATCTAATTTAGATATATCCATTTAATGAGGATGAAAAGGTGCTCGCTTTAAAATGATTTTCGTCAAACTAATCCAAAGGGGGGGAAAAACACTTTATTTCGTGGTGATACTTTCCACCCAAGTTTGTTCAATCTCGCCAGCATTTATTTGGTTTCCTTCTCCCAACAGCAAGCTGTAATGAGACACTGTTTGTGACATTGTATGAAGCCTTATTAAAGTATTGTTTACAGCTCTTCGGAGTGGAAAAACTGCGGCGTAATAAATAACAAGTTCATGCTGTAGCTAGAAAAGAAAATCCAGCCCAACTCTAAATAGTTCTTGGCTTACATAATGCCTCTTATTTAAAGCCCCTGCACAGCTGGTACACCTACACTGAAGTTTTCACTTATTGTTCCTGATTGGACCTCTTGTCAGGACTGGGAGGGTGTGAATAGGCTGCTGATTGTCTCCCTGATTCGCCTTTTACTTTTTTGTTTCGCCTGATACAAGTGAAATGAATCTGTCTTCACAACACCGGAAGCACTAAATGCTTAATAACACGAGGAGTTCTTACAGTAGCGAACTATTCCAACAGAAGCGCTAAAAGCTAATACTAGCAATAGCATGCTAAAGCTAATTCTTTGAGCTGAGTAACCAGTACATTTTATTCAAAAGTTAGTTTCTGACAAGCAAAAAGAAAAAGAAAGCTCTTTTTAAGCCAATAAAATCAACTGAACTCACAGAAACTACCACAAGTGTGTAGCAGTGTGTTCCATTTAAAATGGGAAGATGGAAATTTAGACTTCCCATCTTGGCTGGAAGACCCTTACCAACTCAGTTGGCACTAAAACACACAAGTGCGTAAAACAGTGACCTAAATGGCCACTTTAGGCTGCTTCTAAAAGTTAGTTGATCCAGAGACTCCCATGTTCAAAAGCTAGCTTTATGGCAAAAAATAAACATGTTTATTTCTGACCGATATGGGACCAGTTTCACCTAGAAACAGCCAGCAACCACTCGCCAACACATACGCTATTTCCATCATAACCGCTGGTTGTATCACGCCCAACATAAGGCACAGCTCTCAAGAAACGTGCACATGACGCCACATAAAAAAACCCTCTATAGCCAAATTTTTTGTATTATTGAATTTCTACCTTATTCATGTTGCTACAGTATTTAACTAAAAATAACATGTAACGCCTTCTTCTACTCATTTTTTCAGCTGGAATTGCAAACGTTAGCTATCCTGTATCGTGGGCAATCCCCAATGGCACATCTTAGTATTTTGGATTTTCCCCTGTGGAATTTTCTCTCTGGAAATTTGGCCCATTCAACAAACAGCAAACAGAATAACTACTTTTAGCACACAGAGTTTTTGCGATGTCATTTCACCTCTGCATGAATGCACAATTTCATCAAGTATACAAATCAAATGTTGAAGGTGAAATGATTGCTGTTATATTTACCCGTCCATAGTGACATTACAGCACGCACAGACGCACACAGGGCGGCACTCAGAATGATCCCTCACACAGCTTTTCAAACAAATCCAATAAATTGCTGCAAATACAACAAATTATGAATGCAAACTCCACAGCTAGCAGTAAATAATCTATGCTAATTTGTTTTCTCTATGGATGCCTACTAAGTGTTTTATGGCATTTGCAAACAATGCAAGACTCCATGCTGGTTTACACAAACGCAACACCCACACACGCTCGCACACACAGGCACAAAGCGCCACGACACGACAGGATTGGCTTCTCTGAATCCCCGGGCCGCTTCACCAAAATGTAACTAGACAAAGTCCTTGCATCACACACGCACACACACATACAGCCAGAATGCAAAGAGAGGGATTCCCCAGACACACAATCATGCTGACACAAACACGCATGCACGAGTGAATGAGCACACTTTAACACAGTTCACACACAAACAGCACACCCAGAGTCACATGCCTGGGCAAGCACATCTGACCACAGCATGCAAGCATCCGAGGAGATTTAATAACAGCATCGGACAGGAGGGAAGAAATCTGCCTTGCTAAAGGGCTTAATGACCTCATCTGTGGCCGGCAGCCGACATGACCGATAACATCCAAGAACACGCTCGCACACTGCCAGAGGCTCATCGTTTCCCGCTCTCTCAAACACACTCCTCACTGTGTTGTAAGGGTTTAATTTTACACCAGACTACGCTGCACCCTGATTAGCAGCGAGCTGCACCTTCCGCAGATTAAAAACAAAACAAACAGGCTTTTTTTTTTTTTTTTTTTAAAAAGTGAAAATTGCATACGCTGTCAGATCCGGCAGTGAGCTGAACGGGTACAGCAGGGTTCCACACTGCTACAACAGCAAGAACAGACAGATAAATAACATAAAATACACACCATACACTCCACACAAACAGCTAAACACCATGAGACAGAAGACGAGAGTGAGATGGGGATTTTAAGAAGGAGATCAAAAGATGAATTGAGATTTCCAGAGAGAGAGAGCAGGAAACAGATTATCCCTGCTCCGACTGGTGCTTCAGTTTTACCCGTTTTCTGTCTTGGCTTGTGTGTTGTGTTACATGAGATGTGGCTTTTCTGTGGAAGAGTGTGTTTGCATCCTTGCTGTCTCACCTTCTTTTTCCTGTTTTTGAAGTCTTCTATAATCTGCCGTGTGTGTGTGTGTGTGTGCGTGTGTGTGCAGGTTTCTTCTGTGCCATTAAATAGAATAGATCAGATACATGTGTGCTTTCCACCTGCCTCCGAGACACTCAAGTGTGCGCCTAAACTTGTGTGTCTGCAGCATGACACTTCTTAAAGTGGATTTTCCAACTAATACCCTTCAACTTATTTCTCCCCACCTTCCGGCTACTTTATTTCCACTCAAATTTTCAGCGTTGCAGTGTAACAGCACGCTATCCGGGCCCCATGCTGTTTCCTGGATACTTCTCCATTTTTTTCTCTCATTACTTTTCCCTGATCCATTAGGGCCCCTATGGCGTAAAGCTCTACCGGCCCAGCTCTCCAGAATTGGGAGGAAGAGATATCCATTTCTAGATGTAAATAAATCTGTTACTTCCCTGACAGCACAATTCATTAGTTCTCGCAGCAATCTGCCTGTTCACGCAGAGTGCTTCGGCGAAGCGGCAAGTGTGTGTGCATGTGTGTGTGTGCAGCAAAGAGGGGGGGTGTCAGGAAAATGTGTCAGCTTGCTCTTTAGAGGTTTGGATGTGATTACAGGAGGAAAATGCTTTCAAAGGACAGAACAGCATGTATACAGAGGTTAAAAGTGTCTAATTGCAGTATGGCCCATTCTGTTACCTCACTCCAGGCTGTATTTGCTTCTTATTAATAACCGAGTTTGTTTTTTAAATGTTTTTACCTCTCAAACTGGTGCACTGAGGAGTGGCTTTCTCTATGATATACAAAGTATGAAATGCCTGTCTTTAATTCCTAAATGTATGCCGACTCTCCGTGGTCTTCCTGGCTGAAGGATTGTAAAATAAAGTCATCATCTAAGGTCACCATGTAAATATTTAGCCAACAGTGATGAGTTAAGAATGCTTTAAAATCAAATATGGGAATTCCATCTTGTCAAAGAAGGCGATTGTTTATCACTTAAACTGACTCTACCCACAAAGTGCAGCCAATCATGATACGTGCAGCATTAAATAGATGATTACTCTAAATAAATTCCCCAAGGTGTTGAGATGCCTGCTGACTTGTGGTGATGACAGGTGACTGTATAATGAAGCCATGTGGGCAGGTAATGACTTAAACTGCTGTCAGATTTGAAGTAAATAACTGAAATGACTTCCAACAGGTGCAAATACCACTGACTAACATACGATGGATCTGGAGCAGCGGTCCCGAACCTTTTTTGCGCCACAGACGGGTTTAATGTCAGACAGTATTTTCACGGACCGGCCTTTAAGGTGTCGCGGATAAATACAACAAAATAAAATGATACGACCAAGACAAAAACTGTGGTATTTTATAAATATAATAATAAACGCGATTTCACTGTGTAACTGTGTAACTTTATTAGAAGTGTCCTCCAACAACATTGAGAGTAACATCCTCCTCTCTGCCCCTTAATGCTCTCTGGTCGCTATGGTAACGTGTAAATATTTCTTTCAAAATAAGACACACAAGTATAAAACGGGAAAAGACCCAGGGAAACCGAGTTAACAATAAAAACCCTAAAAACAATAAATTTCACACCCGAACCTCAACTCTCCCGGAACGGTACCAAATGACTCGGGGTTGGGGACCGCTGATCTGGAGGTTTTTAGGGAGCAGTAAATATTATATAACCTCCCGACTCACAACTGGGTATAACTGGTGCTATCTTCGTGGATTCTCTTCTCCTCAGCACTTTCATCCACGAAAGTTCAACAGTAGGATCAATCAACAACATATTCAAGTTAAACTTTGGAGGGGGGGGGGGAAATCACCTTAGGTGTATCTGGAGAGTTCTTCTTTCCTTGGAAAACAGGGTTTGTACCCTGCATGGAATGTAAGAACTATTATAGCCCCATAATGAGCTCCAGGCATTATTCTTATATCGATCCCAAACGCTTGAATTTCAATGTAAGTGAATCAGCTCTAACAAGGCTATGCTAGATTGCTCTGTATCTATGTTGTACCGGTAATTTCTCAAGCATACAGTACCTGTTTTGGCACAGTGTGTTGTTGATGTAATATTCATTAGTTGCTTGTTTTTACTGCTGTTTGCAAACAGTGTGATTATGTCTCTCAAGCTTATTCGGTGCTCTTTGCATCTCTGCCTCAGTGATCAGATCGGCTCTGGTGAGTTGAAGCCACACAGTGAGAACAACACTTCTGTCCTGATAAAATCTGCTTTGTCACTGTTTCCCTTTGAGAATCTAAGCACCTTTTCAGTGCCAACACTTTCCCAGAGGGTTACCTGATGCTTGGTGTCAAAGGGCCCAAAAAGTTTTGCACATGTTGTCAGGAGAAAACTGAAGTTGATGAGGAAAATATGAAGGAGTGAATGAGTATTTGTCTTTTAAAATTTAACTCAAGTTTCCTAATGTAGCTATGTGCATATTCACACAAGACAGGCAGTGATTGCAGCTAACACTTAGCTAGCTAACAGCTAACACAGCTTCTAACCCTTATTTTTAATTTTAGGGCTGTAATGCAAAATAATGAATATCACTTTTTAGCTCCTGGCTACTGGAAATTTTTTTTCAAGAAGTTGACGTTTAAATATTGGCTGGATTTTGAGTTTGAGCCTGATTGTCATTAAAAAAAAAGTTTTTTGTACAACCTCAGTTCATGCATCTCAGTTGGCAGCAGTGCCTATAATTGTCAGCTTTTCCATGTGGAAAGGCACCATCAGTGCTGAAAGGTAAATACAGCCTAAACAATGCAAACTGCATTCTTCATCTATCCCTGCCAGCATGGATTCAGAGTACTGTTGGGCAGCTGAGGTAATTTCCACAGGTGTCTCATAGGTCGCTACACCCCACTGAGTCAGTTCTGACCGTGCCAACAGCTGCAGCAGCAAACTGCGTCTCTGCCTCCAATGTTTGCTTTGCAGCCTGTGAGTGGCAGCTCACTCAGAGTGTCAAAAGTGAGGCTGAAGCTGTCACTGAAAAGCTGATGGAGGCCCTGAAACAGCACATTTCTGTTTCCATAACAGCTGATGATTTCAGTGAAGCTCTGCGTCGCCTATTTGCTAACAAAGCTGCTTCCAACTAAAAGCTCACAATGCAAGCACATAAACAATGCTATTCATTTAGTGAGCGCTTCAGAGCCCAGACTCATTTTGCTGATGGATTTTTTTTGTCTTGCTTTCTTGGATATTTTAAACTGTGAATTTCATTATAACAATGCTTTTTGCAGACGAAGCCGTGTTAACAGTGTTAACAGTGTGCCTTTAAATAAAAACATACCCATTTGACCAAACTGGTAACACTGATGGAGACCAGGTGAAGATGGGAACAAGAAACCTTTAAACCTGTCACTCAGAAACAGAGGTTTCACTCAGCAGTGAGCCATTAAGGCCTCATTCCCTGACAGCTGGGTGAACAGTTCCTGGAGTTGCTGGTAGTGAAATTAGTTGCAAAGAGGCATACTGTGCTGCATCGAAAACCTCCTTGCAATTGCTTTGGTTTCTTGTAGATTGCTGTAATTTGTCCATAGTTTGCCACGTTGACGTGTCTGCAAACACAAAAGCAATAGCAAAAAATCCAGCAAAAATATGCAAAGTAAATTTTGCACCTTTTGAAATGTGCAGGATGAAGTATTTGTAGCAATGTCCATGTGTAGTCAACCGTGACAATCTGCTAGCAACCATAGCAATCACAAGTAAGTGTTTGGTCTAGCATATGCAAGCAATTTCACAACGAAACACCCAGCAACCTTTGACAGCTACTTAGCAATCAGTCATTTTTTAACCTCACAACCAGCCTGTAGGACTGTCTCTGGCAGTGTTGGTCAAGTTACTTGAAAAAAGTAATTACTAATAACTAATTACTGATTACTTCCCCCAAAAAATATTCCCGTTACTTTACTGATTACTTATTTTTGAAAGTAAATAGTTACTTAGTTACTTTTTAAAAACACGATTTACAACCTGAATAGGTAATAAAGCAATAGATCTTTCAGCCCAATTCTACTTTTTCTGCCTAATCCATCATCCAAAATGGAAAAGTCTCTTTTAAAACCTTGTTTTATTAGTTTTAATCTTTTAACTTTATGCATCAAGCAAAAATAAAATTATATGCAACATTCTCTGACTGGAAGAAATTTGTTTAACATTTAAACCTATTTTCTGCACATTCCAGCATATAAAATAAAATATTTTTTTGTGTTTACACTCACTCTTTCAAATACATGCAAGTGAAACAGCAGAAAATAAATAAAATCATAGACTCGGTGGTCCTGTTGCTCTATTTTCACCTGTTTAGCAGGAGTGGGGCAGGCGGAGGTTTGGCCTGGTGCAGGTGTGTCGCAGCCGTCATGTCAGTGGAAGAATCCGTGAGTTTCTCTGTGAATTTCCCATTCCGTGGTAGCGTACTCGGTGCTTGCTCGGAAGTTTAGGGGTTTTCTTCGCCGTAAAAAGAAGTTTTCTTCCCACGCAGTGAACAGCAGACGCTAATGTTTTTGTCACTTTTTACAGAATCAAACTCAAAGTAAGGTCAGTACTTCCACGCTTTAAACATTGCACGTTCATACTCTCTCCCGCACTCGTTATCTTATCCATTGTTGATCTGCACACAGCTGTTGCACTTGCTTACGTCATTGTCATGATACACTCTCGCCAAAAAATCACGGTTTTAGTAACGCAGTAACGCAGCGTGCTCACAGGAAAGTAACAGTAATCTAATTACATTTTTTGCAATAGTAATCCCTTACTTTACTCGTTACTTGAAAAAAGTAATCGGATTACGTGTTACTGCCCATCTGTGGTCTCTGGTATCTGGGACCAAAAGCAAAACTAAACAGAATGGGGTTAGCTAACTCAGCTGCAGGCGACTGGTCAAAATACATCACAACATATCTTTTTTGTGAGATTTTTGTTGCTATGCTGCTAATTTAGTGTTTGCTTCTTCTAAAGAGTCATTTAAGAAATACTGTATCCACCTAATCTCGACTTTAGCCGTTCAGCCGTGCTAACCTCTGCCCCTACCGCTACCTTCATGTGCCGCTTGTGCGTCACACAACGAAAACCCCTGAGCAGATAAGTCTGTGCTTTCTGTACACTGTTACATAATAGATAGGCAAAGAAGCAACGCAGCACAAAAGAAAAGATTATTTTGGTGTGTGTGTGTGTGTGTGTGTGTGTGTGTGTGTGTGTGTGTGTGCAGAGAGGGAATATATGTGTGTGTTAGGACGAAGGCAGGGACAGAGAAAACTAATTAGCGCAGCACTTTAAGGATCACGGGCCACAGACTGCTGCGAGTGGGGACTGCCACAGACAATCCCAGTCAATTTTCCCACTCAGCGAAGAGAGCTGAGGCATGCTCTGACATTGTGTTTTATCTCAGCGGGCCTCTTCACTCATGTCAGGAGCTGGAGAGACGGGAAGGAAAGAAAAGCGAGAGAACGAGAGGGAGAGAGATGGAGGCAGTGGTCGGTCAGAGAGTTGAGGGGGAAAAGTTGGGCAAATTATAGAAAGAAGGATCAGTTAATGAAGACAAAAGAGTAACAGCACAAGAGGGAGACGGTTTCGAAGTAAAATCCAAAACACAGAGACAAAGAGAGCAAAGGCACAAGAGCTTCAGGATTTAAACAGTTGCACTTCTTAAGGACTGTTCTCAGCTTTTAAGATGTAAATGAGCGGTATTTGAAAAGGCAGCGCTGTAAAAATATTGGTGTTGCACTGACAAAACATCTCTACATCTAATCAGTGACATTTGCTGAAATGTCAGCGGACTGTAGCTCGTTCACAGGGAGAAAAAAAAAAACAAAGATGTGCAACCTGGAAGCAATTCGATTGTCGTGGACACGTCCAGACATTTGAAAGGAACGAGTGCCCTTTGTGAAAATCATTCAGCTGCCAAAACACAACAACGCGCAGTTTGACTCACAATGGGGCTCCGGTGCACTTTTGATGAATACCGTCCTAAAGCGCTCCCGTGCTGCCTGGGGAAAACACATTAATACAGTAGCTGTGTAAAAGTGCCCGGCGTAAACATGGAGCGAGCGCCCATATGGCTCCTGCGTATGCAGTTGAATCTAATGTGAATAAATCATTGTACGAGACAGGCTTTGCACTTTAGCTGCTATTTTTATGGCCTCCATTAGCATAGACACACAATACCCATCCACCCTCTTTTTGCACGATACAATACGCATCAGGCCAAAGCGGTGGTCTGCTGGAAAGCATCACGGATGTCACCACAGTGGATTAGATGGAGCCAAAAACGCTGAGGAGGCATGTGAAGGAGTTTCTTATTATTCTCACTAAATTAACTTAAAAAAATTGGCATAACTCTAAGTGCATCGTCATTATTTTCTGTGCAATCACTCACTGTCCCCAGATCATGAATGCTGCTTATACGGGCAGATCGAATGACTTTTCATCCCTTCACGCCCCTCAGGGTGATTCTGGATGAGGTTGGGGATGTTTTGCTCTGGAGGAGCAGTGGACCAGCATTATTATTTTTAGGATGATTAATAATAAGACGAAGGTGATCTTAAGGTTTCTTCCACTGTCATCATCCAGTAAACACTTCTGTGTGTTCAATACTTCTGTTTAGGGTTACAGATGTGCACAGCTAATGACAAATGTGTTTAAAGCTGATTAGCGACTGTGAGCATGTTCCCATGCCACGCTAAGATGCTAATCAAGGGCACTGGAAGTAGTGGTGCCCTGTCCCGAGCTATTTTTAGACCACAGATCACTGCATCCCCCACAATCATTCACTCGAAGAAATTAGGTTAATAAAAGCACTAACAGGGAGAATATTTAGACTTTAAGCTCGCCTGTATTTTCCTAAATTAATGTTGGTGTTAAATACATGTCTTCTTCTTCTGTACCATCCTCTAAAGAGAGACACCAGCTCATGTCAGACTTCTCTCTTCTTCTTCTTCTTCTTTTGACTACCCCCTTTATGGTCTGCTACAGTGGCTCATCTACCTTCATCTCCACCATCCTTCTCTGTCACACCAACTCTCCTTCCCCTCATGTCCTCCTTCACTACACTGACAAACCTCCTCTGAGATCTTTCTCTCCTCCTCCTCCTTGGCAGCTCCATCTTCAACATCCTTTGTCCAATATATCCTCTTTCTCTCATCTGCACATGTCCAAACCATCCCAGTCTTGTCTCTCTAACTTTGTCTCCAAACCGCTCTGCCTGAGCCGTCCCTCTGATGTACTCATGTCTTTTTGGTCACTGTCAACGAAAATCTGAGCATCTCCAGCTCTGCCTGCTGTCTTTCTGTCAGAGCCACTGTTTCCAAACCATACATCACTGCAGGTCTCACCAAATCGCAACACAGCACTTTTATTTACATTTGATCACATCATAGCATCATCAGCGGGTTTGTCAGTGCAGCATTGTACTGTACAGCTTCACAACCTGAGCTGCTAGTTTTATACAGGTGTCAAACATTTCTGTAGTCTGGGTAAACGAACATTGATGTTAAATGATCACCTTTTAAAATGGACTCTCTGGGTAAGAATCTCTATTTCATTGACTGCTGTATCCATGCCGTTTGCTCATTCTCATATTTGCAGACACTAATGCCTCCACACAGTGTGTGCAACGATCGCTCAGTTCTCCTGCCATTCTCCAAATGGGGGGCAGCACAATGAATGAAATCGCAAAAAATTCTTGGAGACTTAAGCAAAAACAAGAGTGCTATTTCCATTCATACCACCCTACTCCCTCCTCCAAACTCACACACACGTTCTGAATCTGCTGGAATTCATTAGCCAGCCGCTGCTTTATAGCGTACTGTTGTTGGCGCATAATTAGCAGTTGAGGGTTGTTTATGATGGCTTTGCAAGTGGAGCGGGAAAATGTGTGGCGGAGAGCATGGTCCGAGGTTAAGACAGGCCAAGAAGGGAAGGAAAAGAAGCAGGGAAGACCCGAAGCAACCAGTGCAGATACATTTAGCATTCACAGATGGTGAAGAGAACATAATTAGCTGATAAAACTGTCTTCAGATGGAAGAAAGAAATCCTGCAAGGAGTGGGGAAATGCTCACAACATGGGCATAAAAAGCTTGTCTTCTTGAAATCCCAGAGAGATTACTTTATAATCATGGACAAACACTCAGCTTATTTCATGATGTCAACATAATGAACTAGAGAATACATATTTAGCATAAATATATATACATATAATTTTTTTTCATAATCAAACAAATGTTATTGTTTCAAAGCTTATGTTGAGATCAAGATAATTATTTTGTGCTCACAGGGAAACAAAACGTGTGGCTATAATCCTCACTGGTCTTCCATAAGACGCTAATGTTAGCACAGTGTTGCAAAATTGCAGCCCAAAGGCAGCCAAGGTTCCCAACCACATATGAAAAATATATGGCACCAAAAAGTTTAGATTATGACTTGTGTTTTATGTTCTATCACCAGAAATCAGACGGATGCTTTTACAGTGTGGCCAGAATAAACTAGTAACGTTCATTTCCTCATCCTACCATTAGCATAGCAATAGCACGATGTTCGACTCTGCTACCTAGCTGACGAGTTGGACGTCGGACAACTGGATCTAGCCATTATGTCACCCACCAATCTGTGAACTTTAGATTTAAAGGCTTGAGTTTCTGCTCATCGATGTTTTGTTTGTTTCTTTTTCATTTATTGGAGCCAGAAGTGATAATATTTTTACAAGAGGCTGCTAAGTTATCAGCTAATGCTAGCTAACGTCATCTGCAAGATGCCTCCACAGACATGGCCGTGACTTCAAGATGGGAAAAAATGAAATGGAGGAAGAAGTACCTAAAACCGGAATTCTTTTCCATGACCAGCAGGGAACAAAATCCTCCAATTTGAAAAAGCAGTCACATTTAACATTCCTTGGCCCCCTTCTATGTACTTCCTGATTAGCTAATGGCTTCAATTGCTAGTTTCAAGCTTCGCTGATTACAACATGACATCACAAAATGCTTTCCATCTAACATTCACACTCCGATAAACGAACCGGGAGCAACTCAGGGTTCAGTATCTTGCCCAAGGATACTATGGCATACAGCCCAGAGAAGTCACGGATCAAAACGCCAACCTGCCAGATAGCAGACGACCCGCTCTACCTCCTGTAACCCCAACAACCCCATTTTATAAATTCTGATCCTCATAAGAGGCAAACATTAGAATAAAACTGGGCAGGATTTAGATAACGACCTTCTACAGTACCAACATGCAGCAGTCTGCGCTTACAACCAACATATGTAGAAGAGCATCTCTGAATGTACATTGAACCTTGAAGCAGACGGGCTACAACAGCAGCAGACCACACTGAGTGCCAATGCTTTCCGTAATTCCTTTGTAAATGTACAATGTCAATAAAGGGCTGTTCTGTTCTGTTCCTATCAGCTAACAACAGGAAACTGAGGCTACAGTTTGCACAAGCTCAACGACACTGGAGAATAAAAGATTTGAGAAACGTGACCTGGTGGTCTGATATTCTTCCATGAAGTATGGATCTATCCTGCAATGGCCAGGAGTGGCCACGTCACAAACCTTTTGTATCTGAAAGGCCAATGAGTGATATAGTGTGTATGTCACGGGGTGGAATGGACAAGTTAAGTGTTTTTATTTGCATGTGTTGCTGTATTTTATTAGTTTAATCTTTTTAATAATGTACAGTGTTTTATTCTTATGGTTTTGTTGCATGTTTTATTGTATAGAAATCGAAAATGTGACGTCATTTCCGGGGTAAAACCGCAAAGGATTTTATGTACAAGTGGCAAGTGGTACTAGCGCGCACGGGCTATTACAAGACAACAGTCACACAGAGATAAACAGAGACACAAAGAATGGCAAGAAGCTGTTGTATTATTAACTGCCACAGCCGGTCGCATGACAGCCACGGGAAGCTGACGGGTAAAGAGATCGGTTTTTGTTGGATTCCTTCGTGGAAGAAAAATTGTTCAAGTCATGTTTCCGAACTCACGAAGAGGCGACGGATGGCGTGGATTGCAGCTATTCGAATACCAAATATAACATTCCAGAACACTCCAGCTGTTAGTCTGCTCCAAGCATTTCCACAAAGGTAAGTCTTTTGTTGTAGTTAAAACGTAATTTATCAAATAAGTCTTATATTGATTTGAACTGAATTCGTTGCGCCATGCTGCTTTGTTCACTGTGGCTTTGCGGGCTAATGTTTGTTGTGCTTTGTAGGAAAACCAGCCAACAAAATGCTGGAATGCGATCCACACTGGGCACCCTCTATCAACCTGGGTCATACCGAGTTTAAAGCTGTTACCACAGCGAGATTTGATCAGTTAAGAGAGAGAGCGATATCAAAACAGCCACGAAAAGTCCCGCATATATGTGCCCAAGTGTTGTATTGAAGCAATCAAGTGATGAATAACTGTTTTCCAGTATGCTGTTTTGAAATGTTTGGGGGGGTTGCAGTGTTGATTTGTTTTTCACCGAAGCAGCTACTAAACCATAATGAAATACAATTTTGCCTCTTTCTTGTAAGACTCTATAATAAAATGAAACAATAATGCCAGTTTTAAATAAAGACAATAAATTGAATGAATTATGAAACACTTATTTTATTTCTATTGGATCTGAAAATGTTGTGTAATACTACAACCTGAAAAGACAAATAGATTGTGTTGGCCTGTACAGGAGATAAAGACACAATTTTAATGACAGCTGTAAAATGAAATGGTCCAAATCAGAAAATAGATACACCAACGTAAACTGGACCTGGGCTTGTTGCAGGGATCTGAAGTTACTAAACATTTTGTGAGTGTATGCACTCACACTTAGGACCTTATATTTATAAATATGTGCGTGATGAAAGTTGGGCAGCACGCTAACGTCTTTAGTCCACTCTGTATGCTCGTATGGGTCTGACCCTTTCACTCCTTTGATTTTTTCCTCGTACCTTTTTTTTTGCCTTTTCGTCAAGTCTGTCTTTGTACGGACCTGCCGTGTTCTCCTTCATTTTGTACATATCCATACATTTTGCAAGTAAAAAATGCAAGTAGGGATTAAAACCGCAGAATAATGATTACCGGTGCTGGAAATGCTAGCGCTTGATGCAGTGTTTTGATTTTGCTGCCACTCGTACCTACAATGCAATGCAACCCCCTCCTGATCACTAATTGCACACACCTGGGAGGTCACAGAGGCCAATAAGGGGGCCTGGAAGGACAGAGACCAAGAGAGATGGCAAAGTAGCTGGCGGCGGCTGCAAGCAGCGGCGGCAACAGAGAGGTGGGAGGACGTTCTTGAGCGGAGCTCCACTGGCAACAGCAACAGGCTTGGAGGCCCTGGCAAGTGGGCTGCAGAGAGGCAATGGGGATTAAGGAATATTCTGCAGCATGCTGGAGATTTGCAGCTGGGAGATGGGAAGAGAAGTATCGAGCGAGGGACGAGATACCTGACGCACGCTTGGGCCTAGGATAGCAGCAGGCAGAGTTCTGAGCTCTGCCTTGCGGGCGGCAGCCGGCGAGTCTTTGCATGTACACTTTTATTTTAGGTCGAATGATCAATGTTAAATGTTTTTGGGGCTTATTATTGCCTGGCGTACATCATATGAAGTGCCATGTCCCCTCAGCTGCAGCGTGTTCTCAGCTTGATGCCATTAAGAGCGAATTACAGACCAAAAAAAGAGCTGTGAATTACACACTACACGATTTACTGTGAACCGCTCTTTAATATGTAGGTAATTTGATTCCAGCACAGAAACTGCACTGGCTTTCGCCTACAATGAATGCTGTTACACAGAGCTAATTTACACAAAGTAAATCATTAAACGGCTAATGCCGAGAAAATGGGGACCAAGGGTAGAAAATGAAGATTAATTTTCATGAGACCGCTCTCGCATTTCTATTTGTGTACAAATTAAATGGGGAACAACACAATAATTAGTGAGCTTTGCAGAGAAAGGTGTATTTTTCTTTTTTGCTTTGACAGAGCATGGCCGGGTGTTCACGTTAAACTGGGCTCCAGCTGTGCGCCACGCAGATGTGAGAGCGGTATTGAACCAAATCATAAATTACCAAATGTCACCTTGAATGGACAAACTGTTATTAAGCTTTACACCCGCTTGAAACACTTTCAATAAACAGAGACTGCACATACATTGAACCGAGGCAATTTATTGACCATGTGGTGCGTCTAGACTGGCCTGCTATGTCCGCTGTTACTATAGGCTGCTATAGTCGGTGGATTGATATTCGTCCACGGCTGGTGCCCCTGCGTGTTTGAGCTCACTTTTTTTGGGACACAAAGCCAGCAGCCATCATTATCCGTCTCGATTCCTCTGACCTATGTGCACATCACAGCAAACAAACGCACACACAATCAGAGAGACACGCAGAAAATCAAAGGTGTGTTCATCTCCGAAGGAGGCTGAATCAGTGTCTGATCTGATCTCGGGTCAGCCAGCCTCCCATCAGCAAAGCATTGCTCATAGTATGTGTGTTTCATGTGTGTGTGTCTGTGTGAGATCAATACCCAGATACAGACAGCTCAGCCCCACCCTGCCTCAGGCCTGGGCTCCGGGGAGCACACGCATACAGAGAAAAGAAAGAAGCAAAAGGTCTGACAGAGCTGGAGCTTTTAACCACCGAGTATGAGTCTATCTTCGCTTCTGGCGCAAAACAGAAAACAGAAATAAAGCGAGGACAGAGAGAAAGAGAGGTGGGGAGGCAGAGGACAGTACGGCTCAGGAGAAACTGGTTAAATCATGCGATTCGTGTGCACAGCGGGGTGGGTGTGGGCAGTGAGCGGGAGATTAGAAATGACAGATAAGGAATGTGACAAGGACGAAGAGACGGAGGGAAAGCGGCCATAAATATAAGAGAAATGCAGACTGTGGCATAAATAAGGACCTACTGTAGCAGAAAAAGAAAAAAAGTAAATTGATGGCCTTTGAGTTTTGTTTTAACGTCTTTTCTCCCGCTTTAGCGTAAATGGCAACGTGCCGTAAAAAGGCCAGCTGCGAGTTGCCAAATGGATGTGAGAGCACGTGGAGGTGAGCTGTAGGAGTCTTCCTGTATTCAAAGCGTTTTTGTATTCTCTGATTCTGCGTTTCTATGAGGCTCTTTTATGAGTGACTGAAGGAGTGGAGTTATGTGAGATCAAGAGACAAGAGGAAAAAAGAGAGAGGAGGTTCCTTCAGGCGTCCGCTGTGCTCCACTCGCCTCGGAAAGGTGTAAATTGAAATGAAAATGGGATCTGACTTTGATTAAAAACTTTTATATCCCCACATCTTCCACCTTTGCCTGCTCAGCCTCGTCGTCTCCCACAGAAAACTTTTATGAAGCTTCGTATTTCTTTTTGTATTTAGACTTTTTAGTGAAAAGAGGGGTTTTTTTGTTAATCGATGCAGATTAACACCATTATCACTTTAAGCACAGGAACTGTACAGCTGGAGCCGGTTGCTGATTAGCTCAGTATGACCAATTTTCGCCTGGTCTCTTCTTCACAAGGAGTCGTCAGGGCGGGTAGCTCCACATGTTTGGTCTCTCGTAAAGATCTTTAACTTGTTTGGGCACTGTGCAAACTACTCAAGGTCTTTACACATCAAAGTAAAATTCGTATGATTAGTTTGTGAATTAAAAATATTTTTGGACTCAGCCTTTAAGCAGCTTCAGGATGAAGCTTCCTTTTTTCAGATCAGAATAAACACATCTGACCAATCAGATCACTGCATTTGGCAACAAGTGTGCTCTTAACTCAAAATGTGCACCTCTGTTGCATACACAGTGGCATGAAAGTAGTGGACACCCAGCTAGACAGTGATCAGTTGGCCCTCTGAAATGATTTCTCAGCCTCCTCAGATACAGTCCCAACTCTACCAGCAAGAGTTCACCACTGACATCCTGAAATCTGTACGAAAGCGGCCGTGATACAGCTTCAACTCCTGGATCAAACCATTAAATTCTCCCTGTTGCTACCTTCTCCTGAGAAATGGATGAACCCAGAATCTCATTTTTTTCCTTTTCTTTTTTGAAACATCAGGACCAGCTCATCATCACTTGATGTCGACTCCGTTTTTTCGAAGTGCATTTTTGAGGATGAATCATTTGCAAAATTGTAATGCTTTCGATGTTTATATACGTTACGTTATGACACGTTCACAATCCTGGAATTTTTTGTCAATATTTTTGCAGTGGGCTCCATGTGTAAAAGCCTTGAGATTGGATAATGGGACACAGCTAGGCTCCACTGTTAACTAAGGCCCCAGTCACATGGGCTTAGAGACCGGTTACCAATTCCCTGAAGACCACCTATAGGGCTTTGGAGCGTGATGTCACGGAAGCGGGGCCACGCTCCCTCCCGCCATGACAGTAGGCCAAGGAAAGCACACGGAAGCGTCAGCTATGGTTCGTACGTGCTGTGTTGCAACGTTAGATCACACGATAAGGAAGGCAAGAAGCTGGAAAATTGGCTCTCTTTTCATCGTTTCCCCTCCTGGAGGCAACGGGAGGGATCTCATGTATCCGATATTACTAAACAAAGACGTCAGGCTTGGATTGCAGCGGTCAGACAAGCGGATATCGAGTTCTCTGCCATCCCCAATTTTTTGTTGGTTTGCTCGCGGCATTTTCTTTCCGGTGAGTTCTAAATAAATTCATATCTCTCTTAATAGGCTTTTAGTGTTATTTTGAATGCGCTGAGGTCATAGATAATTAGATAAAACATCCTAATGTGTGATGCTGCAGAACCACGTCATGTTGACGGAGTAGCGTATTATTTGGCATTATTGCAGGCAAACCAGCATGAAACAGGAAAGAAAAGTATGTTTATTTTTTTTATTCAAGATCTGTTCACATGTACTTAGCAAGTACATACACATGAAATGCAAACTATTTACATGGCAGCGCACAGCTGGCAACCTCTGGCTGTATCTTGGTCATATGGTCAACGTACTCACAACGTGGAGGCTTAAAAACGGCCAAATCTTGTACCCAACCGTTTGTGAATTAGATGTGCGCCTCCAGGAATTTATAATTCCGAAAATGATTCGCCGTGTATGCGCTGACTCCACAGACAAGGTACGCGACGATATCGGGATAGGACAACGGCGGTAGGCTGTCTGGGTTTCCGCTCCACTGCCTTTTTTCATACGGGTCCACATTACCGATGCACGCTATTTTTTCCATGTACCGTTTCTTGGCGTCTGGGCGCAGTTGGTCGCGATACAGCCCTTTGTCTTTTGCGTTGATTTTAAGCGTGGTTCTGGCAGTCCTGCTTCCAACACAGTGTGTTTGTTTTGATTTGTGGCCTTCTGACATGGCGCCGCGATCCCACAATGCACTGCGGCGTGACGTCAACTCCAAAGCCCTATTGTTCTCTGGCTGGTTGGAGAGCAGGCACGTGCAGGGGGGGGGCTGGAGGGGCTTGAGCACCCGCCCCTTTCCTGATGGGTGCCCAAAGTGTTGAGGCAACTTTAAAAAAATTTATTTATTTATTTATTTTTTTAATGTGTGTGTGCGTGTGGAGTCCTGTCTGTGCCCCTCAACAATAATATTTAACTATTAATCACAGTTTTGCTAAATAAAAGGATCTGGCTTGCATCAGTCACATGATCACTATTAACCAATGATCGCCCTTGACGGCAGAATGCGCTGGTTACGAGCCGGGAACGAGCTCATAAAGAGCACGCGCATTTTTAGCGGTCCGGAGCTGTAGGAGAAACACAAATTAACTCAGAGACAGACTGATGGGACAAAACCAGTAAGTAGGTGTACAGCGTACACTGTAGTCTATAGCACACAGGAGTGTTAGCTTATTACGTACACGTTGGTAAGCTGTCTTGTTGCAACTGACGAACTGAAACAAATGAGCGTGCTGTGTGTGTAACAGCGCGACAAACATTACCTGTCCTTTTATTAACTGCACAAGTAGTGCTGGTCATAGCTGCTGGCTAACTGGGTAAGGCTGTCATGGGTCTGTAGCTCTGTCACTGTTTTAGGGAACATATTTAGTTTTAAAGTAAGTTACAGGGCTTTTCCTGCCTTTCTGGGGGGATTATATTTCACTAAAAACGATGTAATATGCATGTCCACATAATTATGGATTATTATAATTATAATATTTAAAAAAACATATGCTGTATTTTAAAGAACATACATTAAGACCAGTGTTGGGTAAGTTACTTTAAATTAGTAACTTAGTTACATTACTAGTTACTTCTCTAAAAAAGTAACTCAGTTACTTCAAGTTACTCGTTACTTTCAGAGTAACTAGTTACTAGGGAAAGTAACTTTGGTTTTACTCAGAATTCTCTTGTTAATGTGTTGCTTCCGTAACTGGATACCCAGCAAGATTGCCAGTCTTCTAGCTTGCTTACTTGCCACAAGTGCACTGTGCCACCTACCAATAGAAAGGAAAAAATAATGTGCACATTTCCACGAGAGAAATCCCACGCCTGGACCGTGGTTGACCGCCGCCATGATTCTAGCCTGCTTTTTACATCCAACACAAAAACTGCAGTCGTGGTGCTTTTGATTGTACTCAGAACTTGGAAATTCTGCCTTCTGAATAGGAAGATGTAGGTAACACCAGACTGCAGATGAGCTGCATACAGAACTGGACTGGGACAAAAAAATCGTCCCGGGCATTTTGACTAGAGACCGGCCCACCATTATAGGAAAAATCATAAAGCCTTTGAATGAAAACAAACACTGTTGTGACAGTGATGTACACTGTTCTGATGGTATATATGTATCAATCTATCAATTGTTTGTTGTAAGACTCAGATAATTATTTTTTTAAAAGCGAGACATTTTAATTGAGAATAATAAAGAAAAGTATTTCCTTGTGCCCCCCTTTCCCTGTTAATGCCCTACCTGGCCCCCTGGCAAAACTTTGCTAGACCCGCCCCTGCACAGTTACCAGCTGTCAGCTACTTAGAAAAGGATCCTGGTGTTATTTGTCTCTCAGAAACAGCTCATAACTTCCCTTCAACTCATTCATGTCACCTAAAAGGTAAACCTGTTTCTCCATCACCTGTTCAGCTCTGATGATTCAGTAAGGACATCTCCTGGTCTCATCTTCATGTTTCCCTCTCACCAGATAACCAAACTGATATCATGACCAGCAGCTTTACAGCTGTGGCTCCAGCAAACATCAGCTGATACTAGAAATTAATATTAAATAAATTCTAACAACAGCTGATCAAGCTTAAACGTGCTGCTGTTGTTTAGCGCGACATCCGCTGGTTTCCTCTTTCTGGCGCAAAGTGGGCGATAAATAAACAAGAGAGGAAAGCCGAACAGCTGATCATTGATCAGTTTCGTGATTGAAGTAGAAACGGGAGAGAATGAGAGAAGAAGAGGCAGCTGTGCAGCTCCAGCTTTGTGTCTTTTTCTGTGTTTCTTTTCACCTCAGTACGAAACGCGTAATATTTTCTCTGAATACCAGACGATTCTGTTTTTTAAGGGACGGTTGGCAACTCTAATAATTAACCGTATGAACAAAATAAAGTTCAACGCACACAGTTCCAGCTGTATAGAAACTCCGTCATGCTAGCTAGCACGCAGTACGAAAATGTCAGCATACCGAAAATAAACTCCACCTAAACTTGGTTTATATCTGACTCCGATAGACTGCAGGTCATAACTTCTTACCTGAAGTTCAGCTTCGGCTCTCTCCTCTTGCCTCCCTTTTCCTTCATCCACCTGCTGCTTCCACCACTTGCTAATGTTACTGAATCTGTGGAAGCTCCGCGATTACCACCACACGAAGTAACGAATAACGAGCCTATCTAAATCCCAGTAACGAGTAACGCGTTCCTGGTTTTGGCATAATAACTAGTTACCGTGCTCGTTACCACAATAATAATGTAGTTACTGTAACGCGTTACTTAATAACGCGTTAGTCCCAACACTGATTAAGACACAGATTATATTAGATTTATATTTTAAAATGCTAATTTTACAGCAGTAAAATTATTGTATCTCTGCAGTTTAAACATTTAATAAACTTTCTGCCTGCACAGAGTTGATAGTGAAACAAATGGAATCATCATAAATACATTATTTCATATTTATTACTTTTTTCCCCTCATTGCTTTATTATTGTAGCTCTAGTAATAAATAATAAGGGAAGGATTCTGGATCAGCACCATGATGCCCATTGTGTATACAGTATTCTGAAGAAGGTCTAAAATGTCACTGTGTGTGCGTGCATGTGTGTGTTTTATTTATATGGATTTTTAAAAATAATTACTGATGATATAACATTGTCCAGACATGCCTGATAAGGACATGAGGAGGAAACAGTAGGAGCTGAAGGCAGTGGATCCCTCAGCAGCTGGATTACAAAGAGCACAGGTAACATTAACACATGTACCAGTTGTTGGAGAGGTATTCCAGTATAATAAGCACAACTGGAATGTTTTGCTTCTATAACATTTTTCTGTCATCATTTTATTATAGATTAAGTGCAGGAGTTGTTAGGTGTGAATAATTAAATTATAGTTTATTGCAATAGCAAGTTGTGCCTTATTCTCAGATAGACAGCAAGTGAAGAGTGATAGATGAAATGAGGGGATGGAAGGAAGAAGAGAAGCAAAGAGAGATTTACAGGCAGAGCCTAGTTTATTTCTCACAGTTTTTTGTTGCCTTATGGTTCCAAGCGCATTTTGTTATGTTCTTTGCATTTTGTTATTATCTCACGAGACTTGTTTAAACAGCTACCATTTCTCTCTCTGTCTTCCCACCTGTTAGCTCTCCCCTCATTACCTGACGTGTCTCCCTTTGTCTTTTGTCATGTTATCCCTCTTGTTTCTAGGTTTTCCCCTAAGAGTCCTAGTATTTGGACTTCCTTGCACCTTCCATCCTCCTTCTATTAATTTGGACTTGGGTATCTCCATTTGGGTTCACATCCTGCCTGCCACTAACTTGCCATCTTCATCAAATATTAAATTCTGGGGTGTTTGGCATAAAAAGAAAAGAAAATCCATTCACTTATACCTGTAACCGTCCAGGACATTGTTTTGACCCAATGGAAGTTCATGTAAAACAAAAACCCGGGCAGGTCCGGTTGCCTGGTGACGCAATTATTTACAAAAATTTTGATATGAAGGTTGCAATAACATAAAGCAGAGCCAACTCTTGTTGTAGCTAACTGTGAGGTCGTCTCAGTTTTTATACCTTCTCTTTTAAATAGCACCACCTAAAATTCATTTTTAACTTTTTCAACTTTTTAAATTTTATTTATTTTACAATATTTAAATGACAAATTATAGACGTACAGTGTTTGTTTATTAGCAACGTCGAATATAGAATTTCACTTTATGATGTTTAAAGAAATAAAGTCATTTGTAACACTAATAAACCTCCAAACCTTAATCTTAAATACTTATTTTGTCAAATTTTACTTATAAGGAAAAATTTGATAAAAAATAAAAACTTCTTCCAAAAATGAAGCTTATACATAAGTTCAGTAAGCAACATATGTAATCACACATCTATCTACTCCCGGGTGTGGCTAGTCTATATCTTCAACTTTCCAACACTATCAAGCTCATTGCTGACATCACTGGTGTGGTCCAATCATCTGTCTGCCCGCAATCTTCAGACCAATCAGCCTCGATTCCAGGTACTTCAGATCTGACTGCTTACCTGTCATTCTCCCATGCAGACTCCTCTTCCCATCTCCGCCTCTCTCATGTTACTCATAGTTCCAGGCAAGCCTTCATCTGCATCACCACCACCGTCTAGACTCCAGGGGGTTCTGTCTAATACCTGTCACCGATGGGAATCCGTGATGGGCCCTCAGAGTCCAATAAATAACTTGATTGCTTCTGTTTATTAATATGTTCAGTTCATCCTAACAATCTCATCTTATTAAAATGACTTCATTGCTACAGGACAGGTCAGTTTTAGTGTTAATGCTGTAAAGTTTGAGATTTTAACATGAAATTGACCACAGGGATCGACTCCCTCATGAGCCTGCCTCAAGTGGCAGGTAGAGGAACTGCAGTTTTCACAACTTCTGTATTGGCTCCATTTTTTAGCTCCAGATGCTGCTCCTTGTATAGGGGAAATAAACAAAGTAGCAAAGCTAATGAAAAGCAGCACCATCTGTCCACCATTCTGCAGGTTACAATCAAAATTTCTTGTAAGAAAAAGTGAAAGTATAACCATTACGTTCACCATTTTTATGGTAATCGACATGACATTTCCCCGTGTAACCAAAGCACACAACCTTGACAAGCCATTCTTCTGTGAGGAATAAAATCTGAGGTTTAAATGATTATCGATCGGATTCTCCTCTATCCTCTCCCATCTAGAATATTCACAGGCCCCAAAGACATGAAAAGACAGCTCAGAAATTTCATCCATCAACAAACACCTTTGATTCTGCCCATGCACAACAGAGCCCTGCCTCATCAAAACACAAACCACAGACGGATGAAGAGAAATGGATTAGAAAGTCAAAGTCTTTGACGCGCTGCTCAGAATTTATTGATTGCCTTCTTTTTTTACACCCGTCTGCCCCTTTTTCTTTACCCTCCTCTCTCTCTTTTCCCTCCACTGAATTTTTGCAAAACCGCTGTAATCACTGGCAATTTGCAGGGAGCCTCGCAGCTGGACACTTGCCCGCTGCTGACAGAGTGCGAGCATGTCGGAGCGCAGAGATATATGTGTGTGTGTGAGTCTATGTGTGAAGGAGTTGTGTGTTTATTGTGCCTTCATGCCATTGTGTCCAGAAAGGTTAATTTTGGGAGAACAGGGATCCATCTCTGTATTGGAATTAGTGTATAGGTTAGGGTCCAGAGGGGACAGGAGAAGATTTTTATAAACTGTTGATTACCTAGGGGAGTCCCTCGACTTAAATTGAGCCGGAGCCAGATACACGCACGCACATGCAGTTTCAGCACATCCACCTTTCGTTATGGTGTAGCAGTGTGCCTCTATCTCACACTGTCAATCTTTAATCCTTGCAATATGCATGTGATTCCATTATGCTCTAGGCCCATGTAGTGATATTGTGTGATTGGACTAAATGTTGTGTACCATTAAAAATAAAACAAACAGAAACACTCTTGTGCTTTAATGGCACTATTAGGAATCTCTGCCATATTAATCATGCTTAAGCCTGTTAGGATCCGTGTCACTTTCTTAGGATTAGTTAGCATTCTGGGAAATATGATGATGAGAAGCTTAATATCTCTCTTTATTCGTAGCTACAGCCAGGAGATGCTTAACTTAGCATTAGCATTAAGAGGTAAAACAGCTAGTATCACTCTGTCTAAAGGTTAAAAACCAACCAGAGAGCTTTGTTTGTTTAAAGTGTCTAAAAACTATGCTGAGATAAAAGAAGGTGGTGGATGGAAGGTTGTGCAGTAGTCTTTGGGTGGGGTGGGAGGAACATCAGCATGATTGCAGGGTTGTTATGAGCTGCCATTTTGTTAGGTACACCCTGCTATTACTGGGTTGGAGCCCTTTTTTGCCTTCAGAGTTGCTTTACGTCTTAATGGCACAGATTCAACAAGGTGCTGGAAACATTCCTCAGAGATGTTGGTCCATGTTGACATGACAGGATTACACAGTAAATGCTTTAAATCACACAGTGATGTAAATCTGCTGTTTCACCACATCCAAAAGGTGCTCTATTGGTCTGAGATCAGGTGACTGTGGAGGCTAGTGAACTTATTGTCATGTTCAAGAAACCAAGCCATCACAAGGTGGCTACACTGCAGTCAGAAAGGGAAGGACATGGTCAGCAACAACACTCATTTAGGCTGTGGTGTTTAAATGATGCTCAGTTGGTACTAAGGAGCCAAAAGTGTGCCAAGAAAATGTCCCGCACACCATTACACCACCAGCCTGAACTGTTTATACAAGGCAGTTTGATCTGTGCTTTAATTTATCCTACATTTATATAGTGCAAAATCACAATAACAGTTGCCTCAAGGGGCTTTAACATAACCCTACAATAATTCAGAGAAAACCCCCAAACTCAAAGACCCCGTATGAGCAAGCTCTTTGGCGACAGCGGGAAGGAAAAACTCTCTTTTAACAGGAAGAAACCTCCAGCAACACCAGCACAGGGACGGGCGGCCATGTGCCGCAAAGGGTTGGAGGCGAGGGGAGATCATGCTTTCATTTTGTCTACATCAAATTCTGACCCTACCATCTGAATGCTGGAGCAGAAATCGAGACTCATTAGACTAGATACTAGATATAATTATGAGCTGTATCCTCAGTTTCCTGTTCTTAACTGATAGGAATGTCATCCAGTGTGGTCTTCTGCTGCTGCATCTGCTTAAAGGCTTTTGGTATTGTGCATTCAGAGATTAGCTCTGCATGAGATGGATGAATGGATCCAAAGTGTGCCAAGAAAATACCTTTGTAGTAACGAGCGATTGTAAGCTTGAAGCAGTCTGGCTGTTTCCTCAGCCATCAACAAGGCGTTTCCTTCCAGACTGGATATTTCCTCTTTTTCAGTTCATACTCAAATGGACTTTACTCAAATATTCAGCTTGATTTTCATTAGCTTGCTGCCATGTGATTGGCTAATTAGATATTTACATTAATGACCAGTTCAACAGATGTACCGAACAAAGTGGCCAAGCAGTATATTTGTATTTATACTTATTTTACACATATACTGTATTTTATCCATGTGTACTTGTTATAAATAAATGTGATATTCTGTTTTTGGGTGTTTTTATCTGTTTTTTCTTATTATTTGTGACCAAAGATCTAAATTTACCATTTAAATAAAAAGGTCGACTCTGTCCTGTGTAGAGCTGGAATCAAATGAAGAAAAATTACTGTGACAAAAAAATAAACAAATAAATAATGCCAGCACTGAAAAAGAAAAAAAAATCTAAAACGGGCACACTTTAGAGAAACTGTGAGTACTGGTGGTTGATTTTCCTGCCCTGCAAAGGCCACAGCTGTCAGCCTCAAGACTTTCAAAATGACTCCGTCCAACGGCAGCGAGAAAATCCGCTGACATTAGATGTGAGGTGAAAGCCCTAACGCAGCTCGGGCTAAATTTTAGATGAGACTGAGAATATCGCTGTCTGGTGTGAAAAGTATGTCTCGCAGTTTCCTTCTTCCCCGTTCGGCTGGACGAAGTGAGAACGAAATCAACGTGCGACTCTGTAATATGCAGCGTGTAACGTGATGTAATTATGTGGTGATCATTGAGATCCCGTGGATTGTTAGGCTTTTTATTGTCATGTTCGGCGCCATGCCAGACATGATTGCCTCCCAGTAATTTTCAGCTTGGTTTGTACGGTGTAATAGCCATCGCGGTAGAGGTTTACTTCCATTAGAGCAGATGGGGAAATCATATTATCAGTGTCACCTGATTCTTCACAGATATTATAAAATTAGTAATGAAGAAGATATCGGGCTGTAAGAAGAACTAAACTGACTCGCACACTTTTGCTGGCTGTATCTGGAGCTGCAGCTCCAATGCGATCTCACTCCGGGACGTCAAAAACTGCCGTTCTGTCACAATGTGCTGCAGAGGTACTTGCCGGCTCTTGGCATCAGTGCCTCCTGTGTTGATCTATCTTTTCTACTTGTTATCCATCTTTCCTCTCTCTGTGAGTGTGGCTTTTGTGTTTCACTGGGCGCATGGCAGTTTTACTGGTCCACGCCTCGGTTCACAAGTTTTCACCATCCACTCTCTGCAATATAACGGTCTGTGCATTCATCACTCGTCTACACTGAGATGTACAGTAGTAGTATTGTACCATACACCCCAAAAGACCACTTTGCTCTCAGACTGCTGGCTTACTTGTGATTCTTCGAGTTTCTAAAAGTAGAATGGGAGGCAGAGCCTTCACCTCCCAGTTTGCTTTCAGGAAACAGACACCCTGTCTGCTTTTAAGATTAGGCTTTAAACTTTTCCACTTACCTCCTTTTGCTTTCCTTATTGTGATATACCACTATTGCATTTAATCTTTATTAACCTCCTAGGACCTGCCGTCCACATATGTGGACATAACATTTTGGGTCATTTAGACCAAAATACTCAATTTTGCCCTATGTGGGCCTGATATCCACTTACGACAGGCGTGTCCAAAGTCCGGCCCGCGGGCCAATTGCGGCCCGCGGTCCAGTTTTAATTGGCCCGCAAGTAATTTTATAAATAGAATAGATTATGGCCCGCACTTCAACTTTTGCTTGAGTGTATTGCGCTTCTTAGCTTTAACACCAGGGGGAGC
Source organism: Pelmatolapia mariae (assembly GCF_036321145.2). Classification (NCBI taxonomy): domain Eukaryota; kingdom Metazoa; phylum Chordata; class Actinopteri; order Cichliformes; family Cichlidae; genus Pelmatolapia; species Pelmatolapia mariae. The sequence continues at coordinate 78,416,149 of NC_086229.1, forward strand.
TGCTGTTGATCAAGGCAGTTGCTCCACCAAAAAGGACAATCACAGAAGAAATTTATCCCCAAGTTACCAAACATGGCAGAACCAAAGAAGCGAAAGGTAGAAAGTGAATGCAGAAAATTTCAGACAAGGTGGGAGAGTGAATATTTCTTCAAAGAATTCAAGGGGAAGTGTTTCTGTTTGATTTGCACTGAAACTGTGGCAGTTATGAAAGAGTATAATGTACGACGTCATTATGAAACCAAACATCAGGCCTATGCATCCTACAATGGTGCTGAGCTATGAGGTCGCCCAACTCATCGCAAGACATGGCAAGCCTTTTTCAGATGGAGACCTCATAAAACAAGGCCTCGTTAAAGTCACCGAAATAATGTGCCCGGAAACAGTGCAGGAATTCAACAACGTCAGCGTGTCCAGAAATCCAGTTGTGCGACGCATTGAAGACTCGTCAGCCAACATTAAACTGCAACTGTCTGATAAAGCTGTGCTTTTGATTTTTAATCCATCGCATGCGATGAGACCACCGATGCCACAGACACCGCACAGCTGCTAATTTCTTTGCGGGGAGTGGACGAGAGCACGAGCGCTTTAGGTGAGTAAAAATATATTCCACAGTACCCGTGTGTTAATGTGCAGGTACACATGCTTCAAATATCAATAATGCGCATCGATTCTGTCACTACCCTGGTTTTGCGCACCGCTTTCTTATATGCGTTTTTCTTGTTAACACACAGAGTACACACCGCTGTGTACAGCGCACGCACACGCAAAGTCAGCTGATCTCATCTGATGCAGATTTGCTCCTTGGTCAGGTGACATCTGTCCAGATTTTTGCCACGAGTGGCGATCAGCACCGCAGCTGGATGGCCCGATTTACATACCCAGCGCAGCTGATACTCACCAGAATAATTTACTAAAATTATATACACTCCTGTTATTAAGTCCAGTTCAGTCTGTTAATGTTGATAACCGCTTCAAACTAACGTGTGATAGGTGTGTTGCTAAGCCTAATAACTTAAATAACAAGCTTGAAATGTACCCGTCCCATTTTCCCCTTTATTGTTTTTTCTCTGTGCTGTAAATCTTCTGTCTAAGAAGAAATTTGCTGCTGTTCTGAGAATGAGCTACCAAAGCTTTTTCTGAATAAATCAATAAAGATCCATTTATGGAAAGCTGTGATGAAGGCAGTTTTGTCTTTAATTATATTCAACAATATAACATATTTGACCAAGTGATTTTTAATACAGTAAAGTTAAGGTTATATACCTAATTTCTAGTAAGTGGCCCAGCCCCTCCCATATTTTTATGTATGTGGCCCTCAGCGAAAAAAGTATGGACACCCCTGACTTACAAGGACATTATACTGCTACTGTTCTATCAAAATTTTAAACGAATATCCTCATATGTGGCTCTTATTTTTCTTAAAAACAAAAATAAGGTAAAAAAAAATCTGGTAATTCTTTGTTTTTACATTCATCGGGCCCCAATATGCCCAAATATCAAAGAGAAATTAAAAATGCATGTCGTGGAAAAGATCGGGTCTTAGGAGGTTAATGACTAATCTCTGCCTTTGTCTTTCACAGTGTGTATTTTGTCCTGGTTCTGCTGCAGGCTTCTTCCTGTTAAAAGGGAGTTTTTCCTTCCCACTGTTCCTCACAGGGGTCATCTGATTGTTGTTTTCCTTTTTTATTTTGTTTAATATTGTGTCCGTGTTAAGGTATAGAAATTAGTGAATGCTCACTAATATTGTGGGATCTTTACCTTACAATATAAAGTACCTTGAGGCAGCTGTTGTTGTAAATGAACAGTATCGCCTGGCTAACTATGATAAGTTAAGATCTACTGGAACACTTGTGGTTTTGATTCTTCAACATTTAACCTTGCCTGATCTGTCTTTGTCCTCCTATGGATAACCTGAGAGGCTTCTACTTGTTTAACCTCCTGTAGATACCTGCCTGCTTGCTCTCTGGTCACTATACTCCCACCTTGTGACCAGCTCTTTGTGGCTGCATTCATTAAAGGCTTTGATCGACATCTGCTGAAGAGCCTTCTGATGAAAACACAAACCCACTTTACACACTGAATGAAACTCTGCAGGCAGAAAAAAGGACACCTATCCAGTGTGTTTTGGTGTGAAACGAAAAGGCCATTTACAAGTTTCTGTGTCTTACAAGCTTGTGTAAAACACGAGAGGCTTTGACACTCTGGTTAACACACCACATAAATCATTATTTCAGCACAAACATCTTTTCTTTTAGCCACAGAGTCTTTGAAATGCAACAAATCACACTTTTGCTTTTCAGGGAAAAAGACACCGACAGCGCACACCGACCAGTGTCTTTCTCCGACTCGCATGCACAATAGTTAGGTGCAATCCATTCCAAGTAAACATCAATACCAATCAATATCAGGACAGCCTGGTGCTATTTGTAGTAGGCTTGGCGATCATTAGAAGACAGTGCTGTGGCGCAGCGGGTTAACACTGCGCAGTCCCCTGACAGTGGCAAAAATGTGCTTAATAATCCTCAAGATCAATAAAAAAGGGGGAAAGAAAACATTCTATATGTTATGTGCATGTCTTTTCATTTCTCATGTTTCGTTATGTTTCCATTTTTTGCCCCCAAAATAAAAAAGGGGGTACTACCAAAAGACAGGAATCCAATAACTGAAATAAACAAAGGTACACAGACAGTTTTAACACCTCGCTTTTATTTTTCTTTTCCACACAATCCCAAGACGCTACACGGTCACCCTGAACCTGGCGTTTCCACACCATCTGATGGTTTTACCCCAGAGATGACAAGGGCATATTTATTGTATGGGCACTCTTCTCTGAAAGGCCACGGGGGAAAAGATTTAATTGGTTCGGGTGTGCCGGTCAGGAAGACAAATTGCAGACAAATACCTCTGGGAAATAAAGGACATGCATCCAGATATTATCCATGAGACACACAGTGGTCATATGTGACTGTGTGCGTACTCGTGTGCACTTTTCATGCAAAGTCTGTTGTCATTGATCATCCCAGAGCCCTTGAATATAACTCCACGACAGGACTGGATGACTTTTGGACGGCTGATTGCAGAGCTGGTGACAATTTAAAGCAAAACTGCATCTACTTCTTTTTTCACAATTAGTTTTCTTTACTTCAATCTAGTGTTGATGTTACAAAAACATAAAAAGCATTAGGATTCATTTTGACTTGTTTGGGGATTAGGAATCAGTCCAGTGGGGAAACAACAATTAAAGGTCAGAATTTATGAACCTGAAAAGCCATAATTGCAGCACTGCTGGACTCAGGATTACTGTTCGGGGGGACCGTGCATCTTGTCACATCTAAATAATGGTGTGATGTGTTTTTATTAGCCATACTTACAGCATCACTCTAGGGACAGCAATCACAGACCTCCACTGCGACCCGGACTGAAATAGAAGATATTCATAATCTCCAGACGATAACTCCACATGAGTCAACGCCGGAAGAGTGAAAATGTCTCAACAGTGGATTAGATTGCTAAAAAATAAATGAAAGGCATAATCTCCAGAGCTCCAGTGACATTTAGTTGCAAACATTGTGACATTACCACCTGACTGAAAAGTAAAAGTATTTTCACTTTTAATATTTCTCACATATCTGACTACATTTTCTGTTGCTGGTTAACAGCAACATGATGCAGTAGCCCATAGCAACCATGACCATAATCCTATGGTCGTCACACTGATGAACACTTAGATCATTCGCATACTGTCTCTACTAAAACATCAACCACGCCTGCTGTGAACCAGAGAACCCTGAATACTCTTACATGCAGTATGTGCAGAATACAGGAGTATATACCCCAATCAACATCATGACCACCTGCCTGATATTGTGTTGGTCCCCCTTTTGCTACCAAAAACAGTCCTAATCCATCAAGGCATGGACTCCACGAGATCCCTGAAGGTGTGTGGTCTGTGGTATCTGTCACCAAGCTGTTAGCAACAGTTCCATCAAGCCCGGTCAACTGTGAGGTGGGGCAAGTCAACACCTCAAACTCATTGTTGCGCTCCTCCACCATTCCTGTTTTGTGGCAGGGACCATTATCCTGCTGAAAGAGGCCACAGCCATCAGGAAGTACTGTTTCCATGAAAGGGTGTATATGGTCTGCAACGGTGCTTAGGTGGGGTCAAAGTAACATCCACATGGATTAAGGGACCCAAGGTTTCCCACCACAACATTGTCCAAATCAGTTTCCCACCATCTGTTTGCCTTCTTCCCATTATGCATTGTGGTGCCAGGTGTTCCTCAGGTAAGTGATATACCCACAGGCAGCCATCCATGAGGAAAACGTGACTCATCAGGCCAGGACACTTCCTTCCATTGCTCCATGGTCCAGTTCTGATACTCATGTGTCCACTGTCAACACTTTCAGCCATGGACAGGGTTCACTGCTCCACCACGGTTCCTTCCTTCCTTCCTTGGACCATTTTTGATAGATACTGACCACTGCAAACCAGGAACACCCCAAAAGAGCCGCAGTTTTGGACATGAACTGACCCAGTCGTCTAACCATCACAATTTGGTCCTCTTCAAACTGGCTCAAACCCTTATGCTTCCCCCTTTTTCCTGCTTCTAAAACAAAATATTCACATGCTCCCACGATGATAATCAGTGTTATTCACTTTACCTGTCAGCGGTCATAATATCATGACTGATCGGTGTAGTAACCGGTTATCAATCTCTCATTTATTCCATCATTTATGGGAACATCTTTTCACTCTGCACCACCGCACATAGGTAAATGTTACACATGCTTTCATCGTCTGTACTGTCTCTTTGTCTATTCTGTTTACATTGAGAGCAAAGAAAAATGCTCATGCTCATACCTGGCCAATAAAACTGATTATAATTCCATTATAAGAATATTAGCTGAAATTATAACAAAGATGTCACATTAAGATTAATACTGATTGGTTCCTAAATGCATTTATTTTATATTTACATTCATTAATGTGTAAGACTTGTATTAATTAAGTTCCCTGTTCTAAACAAATGAGTACTATCTTGTACAGTTTTAGGTTCCTCCACTATAAAACAAGCAGGCTTATACACGCACAAACACTGTCTGTGCACTAGTGTTTGCTCACTCCACAGACCTACTTTCCAGGTCCTGAGCTACATGTACTGCCTTTTATCAGATACCGGAAACCCCACTGCACACACACACACACACTTAGAAGGCTATTTTTAGGAGCTCACAGATCTTCATTTAGCAGCAGCCATGAGCTCATGTGAGTCTCAAGGAAGAGGCTGTTTTTATTTTTGTCCTGTTTTTCCCCACAAAGTGGATTTCTAACCACGAAGCAAATGTATCAGTCTGACAGCACGACACAGATCACTTTCTAATTTTAGTTTATTAGCTACAGTTTCTATTTATAATACAATTTCATTCAATTTTATTTATGTAGCACCAAATTTATAAGTGCAAATACATCTTTAAAATGTTAGATTTTATTCCAGGCTTTTTATTATCGCTCAGACATCATGACGCAACCATGGTCTGTAACCACCGCAATTTTCTGTTTGTCCCATCAATCAGAAGAGGCAGACTGCTGTTAGCAGAGCCTGCACTTTCACTCCACTGTGTGTGTGTGTATTAGTGTCAGAGTGACAGGGTTTTCAACATGGCACAACATTTAACAGGAAAAGCGGGGAGGGCTCGTGACAGGTTGCAGCGGTCATGGTTTATTTGACAGGCGGTCTCCCCCACAACACTGTCAAACGACTGAATGCGGAGAATGACGTCCATGGAAACTTCTAAAAGAACAACTCAGCATCTCTCCCATTTCTGGAGGTTTCAGTACAGCAGCGCGGTCAGCTGAGCCTGTGATCGGTGAAGAGGCATACCTCCTCATTCGTGCAGGAGATGCTATCTTTCATCCGGGATGTGTTAGGTTTGTGTTCTTCTGTAGCACGTGTGTCACATGGAGCATTGTTGAAAAATAGCATTTCTGTTTGGGCTGATGTGCACCTGCTAATACTCTGTGTCCCTGTCAGTAAATGCAGCTAAAATGAAGCCGATGCTGTTTAAGCTCAACATGTTGTACAGTGGCATGAGTTGACATCTATAGGGATCAAACATGGATCTTCTGGACTTTAAAGATGAATATCTCACTCGATGTCTCACAAGACAAGAGCAAAGCAGAAAAAAGGGAAAATAAAGGTGCAATATATGAGATTGCGCTTCAAAACAAAAAAAAGTCAACACAAGAGGGTAGCATTTCTGTCCATCTTTGTAGCTGAAAGAGAAAATACATGAAAGAAAATGGCAACGTGGTTGACAAAGACAAGCAAACTGAGGTGAAACAGACAAACACATTTTTTAATGAGAGTTAAATTAGAGTTAAACTTTAGCAGAGGGGGTTAATCGATTTCAGCAGCTGCACTAGAGGGGCAACCTCCCAAACAGGTGGAGACCACTCACATTTTTCCCCTCCTCATCTTTTTTTGACTGTTTTTTCACTAGTTTTGCATCTGGGTTGGCTCAGTGTCACTATTTCAATCAAGCTGTCTTTCTTTTTACTGTTTTTACAACTAGAAAACACTTAATGTAAAAGGAACTGGATAAAAAAAAGACACATGGGTGGTCCTGGGCATTATATAGCATCATTCTGTCTATGTACGCCTGCCCTGATTCAAGGAAGACCCACCAGATTGGTCTACGTTACATATTAGCTGCTGTCCCAAGTGCTAATAAAGGCTAACACAGATTGTTTGAATCTGTTTGCACACATACTGTACTGTTAGCATCAGAATTAGCATGCCTGATTAGCACTGATGGAAAAATGACAGCACATGAGTTACAGTAAATGAACCCCATGGGCCTGCCAACAGTGTATTCAGAGTTAAAAAGACATTTAGGGCTGACGAGCAGTAAACAGCATGGCTGTGATTATGCACAGACACACAAACACAGCCCCTCCTGGGAGAGCTGCTCAGCTACAGCACAGGTACCCACACAGCAACTCTCTCTGAGGGATTTGAAAGGGCTTCCAGTGACTGTCAAAACTTCATCCAACTCACTGTCTCTCCATCTGAGGCAGAGAGAGTGTGACAGTAGCTGCTCATACCACTGTCTGCACCACCGAGCTGTCAATTACTGGAATAGCGTGAAGCCATCACTTAGCGCTCGTGTGTAAATGTAAATGTAGATCTGCTGTGCAAAAGCAAAACTCTCATCAAAGCACTGCTCTGTGGCTGACCTACTGATATTGAAATCAAACCGATCAGTTAATGCCAAACCTGTGATAGCAGTGAATATTATGACTTGACACTTGGCACACAGAGCAGAGTTACCAGGGTTACCAGGAGAAAGCCTCTTCTCTTTAAAAAGAGCACGGGAGAACAACTCAGGTTTGCAAAGCTGCATCTGAACAAACCTCGAGACCTGTGGAACAACGTCCTTTGGACAGATGAGACAAAAGTGGAGATGGTTGGCTAAAATAGTTCCAAGAAAACCAAAAAAGGGGTGATGGTGTGGGCTTGTTTTGCAGCCACAGGACCTGGGCAGCTCTTCTGTATACCACAATATTATCAAGTCAAATGTGAGGATAATTGTCTGAACTTGGGTCATACAACCGGCCAATGATGCCAAGCACAGCAGCAAACCTACAACAGAATGACTGAAAAAGGAAACAATCAAAGTGTTGCAATGGTCCAGTCAAAGTCCAGACCTCAGCCTTGCATGAAATGCTGTGGTAGGACCTTAAGAGAGCTGTGAATAAACAAACAGTGGGCCAAAATTTCCCCACAATAATGTGAGACTCTGATAAAATCACACAGAAAATGATGACTTCAAGTTGTCGCTGCTAAAGATAGCAAAACAAGCTGCTGAATCACGGGGCGTACTTAATTTTGACAAACTGCTTCTGCGTTTTGGTTGATGTTTTGTTAAATAAATAATGACACAGTGTTGTAGCTCATCTAATTTTAAAATTTTAATTTAAATTTTCACGTCTTCTTATATAAAATCTGCATCTGCAGAGTGAATACTTTCTTTTTATCGTGACTGTATTTTGAAAAAATAACCAAAATGTTTGACAGCATCTGAGTTGACCTTATGAAAATGTTTTAAGGTTCACTGTTAATCTAATAACACACACTGTGACGCATGATAAATAGCTGTGTGTGTGTGTGTGTGTGTGTGTGTGTGTGTGTGTGTGTGTGTGTGTGTGTGTGTGTTAAACTGCATTACCAAATGTATAGTGAGATGCAGCTGCACCGCTCGTAGCCAAGAAGAAAGTAGCCAGCTGAAGATGTGTTAGGAAACTTGCTATCAAATGTGAATATTTAACGAGCTTCAATTAAAACACTGATTAATTTGAGGGCGCTCCAGAAGTTGCTAGAGCATGAAAGACAAAATTAGGAAGGAGGGACCATGGAGACAGAAAGGCGTGTGCGTGTGTGTTCATGTGCACACACATGTGCTGCTGAAAGTATTCAAACGCAGACAAAAGCCATCCTGAATTATGATGACGGTGAATTATAAAATCAGGAATAATTGCCGTCTCTATCAGCTGCTTCTCCTTAGCCGCTCTGTTTTCACACAGCATATGTAGTTTTTAATGATGAACGTGGATTTGAGGTTGTTTAAAAAAAAAAAAAACAGAGAGAAACAGTCTTAAGAATAAGAAGCCTGAGCAGATGCTGGGTAATTAATTAAAGAAGTTAGCCATGTTAGTTCAAAGAGTGGTTGAAAACTCCATCTGTATCTGACTTGTTAGTGTCTGCTCGTCTGCTCATAAAACTTGTTCCAGTGTATTATATTAATCTGACAAACGTGCATGCAAGGTGATGCACAGGTGTCCAAAGGTTTGACGCTTTGGTTTTAATTATTTGTGTTCAAATTTGGGACCTGCACTATGAAGTAACTGTAACATACACAGAACATCTTTCCTATCTTGTCTGAATTCAGTTACCCGAACATTACTAATCAGGTTAAATGGCATCAGAATGAGCTAAATGGACACACACGAAGCTGGCGTGGCCTGGCAGCTAGCCTCGTTAGCTGGTGGTGGAGACTGGCATGGCCTTGCAGCTAGCCTCGTTAGCTGGTGGTGGAGCCCGGCGTGGCCTGGCAGATAGCCTTGCTGGCTAGTGTTGGTACCCGGCGTGGCCTGGCAGCTAGCCTCGTTAGCTGGTGGTGGAGCCTGGTGTGGCCTGGCAGCTAGCCTCGTTAGCTGGTGGTGGAGACTGGCATGGCCTTGCAGCTAGCCTCGTTAGCTGGTGGTGGAGCCCGGCGTGGCCTGGCAGATAGCCTTGCTGGCTAGTGTTGGTACCCGGCGTGGCCTGGCAGCTAGCCTCGTTAGCTGGTGGTGGAGCCTGGCGTGGCCTGGCAGCTAGCCTCGTTAGCTGGTGGTGGAGCCTGGTGTGGCCTGGCAGCTAGCCTCGTTAGCTGGTGGTAGAGCCTGGCGTGGCCTGGCACCTAGCCTCTCTGGCTGGTCAATCACATGATAGAGTGAGGCTAGGCTAGGTGAGCTCACCCGAAACCTTGGCTGATTGTGACCCACACCCATTTTCACACCTTGGCTCGTGTGATTAGGTAGAGGATCAATAGGGCCATGACCCTCTTGGGGGGGACACTCCCATAGGGCTTAAAATCTGGGACTCGCCAACAATTGCTCTTAGAAGCTTCTCGGATGAGAGTTGAAACGTCTTCAAGGGAACTTTCCAAGCTCCTTTGACTGGATAAATGTCGCGACAGCAGTGCAGTTTCTTTAATATTAGTGAAGAGTTTTAAAAACATGTAAGAGTAGATGAAAATAACCCCTGCTGTGGATAAATCAGCACTGTGTGTGTGAGTATATGTATATACAGAATGTGCATGCTTAAGTGTTTTGGTCAGTAAGACTGGAAAACACCTATTTGAAGCCACAAAAGCAAGAAGGCAAACATGCTGGCTGGACAAATGAACAAACTTCTCATCTATCATTAAGACACGTGGGAATCTGATGAGTTATAATTGTTATATTAAATTAGAACAGTTAAAGTTTTTGTTCCTTCAGCTGCATCCTCAAACAGGATGGTTTAAAGGTCAGAGAGGAAGTAGAGAATAAATATAAAAACACAATTCAAGCCTAGACTTAGTCAACCTGCAAACTTGCCACATGTTTGTCTCACACATCAAGTCTCATCTACTGGTGTTAGGAACTGAATATCTGACTGTAAACCTGAAATAACTGTTGTTACACACTTCTCACCCAGCACTAACAACAATATTGATCTTTGCTTTAGGTTGGGTTTCAAAAGCTTATACAGTCTAAAGCTATGCAGGCCTTTTTCATTCAGCTTAGACAGCAATCTAAAATCCACTCATTCCTGCCTCATTCTCACTTAGAAAAGGTCACTCTTTCATTTTTTCCATACTTGACTATTGTAGACTGTACACCGTACAGTCATCAGTCATCGTAACACACACAGGCTACAATTAATTCAAAATGCCACCACGAGGCTTTTAACATCAGTCCTTGCAGCCTTTCACTGGCTTCCTGTTAGTTTTAGAATCAATTTGAAGATTTTATTGCCGGATTTAAAAAGGCCCACATGGCCAGGCCTACATGTGAGTTGCTTACTCCAGTGGGGGAAATAATTATTTGATCCCCTGCTGAATTTGTAAGTTTGGTCACTTACAAAGAAATGAAAAGTCTCAAATTTTTATGGTAGTGCGATTTTATTAGAGAGAGACAGATTATCAACCAAAAATCTAGAAAAACTTCACATAAGAGTTATGTCAGGGCTCTGTGTGCGGGCAGGCGGAGAGGAGGATCCAAGCGCAGGACTCAGACACTAACTTTAAACTCAAAAACCTCAGCTTTATTGCTGGTACAGAAACAAAACATGAAGTGAACACTGAACATGGAGAACCGGGAACACACAGGCATGATCTGATGGTACGACGCGACGCCGAACACGGGAAAACACAGGGCTTATATACACAGGGTAGTAATGAGGGAATCGGCAACAGGAGGGAGACACAGCTGGGAAAGATCAGGGCTAACGAGACAGGGGGAACAAAGCTGCACACACTAACATAAGACAAAGACTTTCACAATAAAACAGGAAACATGAATTACTAAACAAGCACGCAGACTAAACACTGAGAGACAGACAGAATGACACATGGAACCTGAACTTACACAAACATGAGAACACAAATCCTAAATATAAATAAACAGAAACATGGAACTCTAATAACAATAATCATCATCACCAGCACAACAAGAAAACAATCCATCATTCAAATATAAACCCAAACATACTAAACCCAAAATACTGGGTCCAACGGACCCAGAACCGTGACAGTACCCCCCCACTAAGGGCTGGCTCCCGACAGCCATAAACAAAAAAAAACCCAGAACGAAACACGAGCACCAAACCAGGGCGGGCGGAGGGGGTCCAGGAAGGAGGGACAGAAACCAAACAAAAAACAAGGAGCACAAGAGTCCAAACAACACAGGAAAACACATCAAAACCAAAAACCAAACAAGAGCTCAACAAGAGTCCACAAACAGTTCAGGGGGTCGACCCGGAGGTCGGCCATACAGGAACCAAAACAGGTCAGGGGGTCGGCCATGCACACGGCAACGGGCAAACCGTTCAGGGGGCCGACCGTGCACACAGCAACGGCGGCGACGGGCAAACAGTTCTGGTGGCCGACCGTGCACACAGCAACGGCGGCGACGGGCAAACAGTTCTGGTGGCCGACCGTGCACACAGCAACGGCGGCGACGGGCAAACAGTTCTGGTGGCCGACCGTGCACACGGCAACGGCGGCGACGGGCAAACAGTTCTGGTGGCCGGCCACGTGGAAGGCAGTGGCGGCCACTGAGCAGATCCGGAGGTCGACTGCGATGCCAGCAGCGGCGACGATCCCTCCCAGGAGGCCGACCACGACGGCCACGATGCCAACTTAGAGGCCTGGAAAACGGCCGGCAGAGCCGAGGCGGAACAGGACGGACTGGGTCCCATGACGGTGCGGCAACCGCAGGACCAGACGATGGCAGAGCAGAGGCCGGGCCAGGCGTGGACGAAGACACAGAGGCCGGGCCAGGCGTGGACGAAGACACAGAGGCCGGGCCAGGCGTGGACGAAGACACAGAGGCCGGGCCAGGCGTGGACGAAGACACAGAGGCCGGGCCAGGCGTGGACGAAGGCGGAGCAGAGGCCGGGCCAGGCGTGGACGAAGGCGGAGCAGAGGCCGGGCCAGGCGTGGACGAAGGCGGAGCAGAGGCCGGGCCAGGCGTGGACGAAGGCGGAGCAGAGGCCGGGCCAGGCGTGGACGAAGGCGGAGCAGAGGCCGGGCCAGGCGTGGACGAAGGCGGAGCAGAGGCCGGGCCAGGCGTGGACGAAGGCGGAGCAGAGGCCGGGCCAGGCGTGGACGAAGGCGGAGCAGAGGCCGGGCCAGGCGTGGACGAAGGCGGAGCAGAGGCCGGGCCAGGCGTGGACGAAGGCGGAGCAGAGGCCGGGCCAGGCGTGGACGAAGGCGGAGCAGAGGCCGGGCCAGGCGTGGACGAAGGCGGAGCAGAGGCCGGGCCAGGCGTGGACGAAGGCGGAGCAGAGGCCGGGCCAGGCGTGGACGAAGGCGGAGCAGAGGCCGGGCCAGGCGTGGACGAAGGCGGAGCAGAGGCCGGGCCAGACGTGGACGAAGGCGGAGCAGAAGCCGGGCCAGGCGTGGACGAAGGCGGAGCAGAAGCCGGGCCAGGCGTGGACGAAGGCGGAGCAGAAGCCGGGCCAGGCGTGGACGAAGGCGGAGCAGAAGCCGGGCCAGGCGTGGACGAAGGCGGAGCAGAAGGCGGAGCAGAAGCCGGGCCAGGCGTGGACGAAGGCGGAGCAGAAGCCGGGCCAGGCGTGGACGAAGGCGGAGCAGAAGCCGGGCCAGGCGTAGCAGAAGCAGAGGCTGAAGCCGGACCAGGCGTAGGCGGAGCGGCTGCGGAACCAGAGGGCAGCGAGACGGCTGCGGAACCAGAGGGCAGCGAGACGGCTGCGGAACCAGAGGGCAGCGAGACGGCTGCGGAACCAGAGGGCAGCGAGACGGCTGCGGAACCAGAGGGCAGCGAGACGGCTGCGGAACCAGAGGGCAGCGAGACGGCTGCGGAACCTGACGGCAGCGAGACGGCTGCGGAACCTGACGGCAGCGAGACGGCTGCGGAACCTGACGGCAGTGAGACGGCTGCAGGCGTGGATGAAGCTGCGGCTGCTGCAGGCGTGGATGAAGCTGCGGCGGCTGCAGGCGTGGATGAAGCTGCGGCTGCTGCAGGCGTGGATGAAGCTGCGGCTGCTGCAGGCGTGGATGAAGCTGCGGCTGCTGCAGGCGTGGATGAAGCTGCGGCTGCTGCAGGCGTGGATGAAGCTGCGGCTGCTGCAGGCGTGGATGAAGCTGCGGCTGCTGCAGGCGGAGATGTGGGTGCTGCAGGCGGCGATGATGATGATGTGGGTGACGGCTGAACAGCCCTCCCCGGACCGCCAGCAGACGGGAGGATGTGCTGTCTGGGTCCTCCAGGACCCTCAGCTAAAGAGGTGTGGTGCTGGGTGGGCTCCTCGGACCCACCAGCAGACGTGGCATAAGGCTGGACGGGCGACTCGGGCCCTCCAGCTGACGACACTTGAGGCTGGCTGGGTTCTCCCGAACCCCCAGCTGACGACACTTGAGGCTGGCTGGGTTCTCCCGAACCCCCAGCTGACGACACTTGAGGCTGGCTGGGTTCTCCCGAACCCCCAGCTGACGACACTTGAGGCTGGCTGGGTTCTCCCGAACCCCCAGCTGACGACACTTGAGGCTGGCTGGGTCCTCCCGAACCCCCAGCTGACGACACTTGAGGCTGGACGGGCTCCTCGGACCCTCCAGCTAACGACACTTGAGGCTGGACGGGTTCTCCCGAACCCCCAGCTGACGACACTTGAGGCTGGCTGGGTTCTCCCGAACCCCCAGCTGACGACACTTGAGGCTGGCTGGGTTCTCCCGAACCCCCAGCTGACGACACTTGAGGCTGGACGGGCTCCTCGGACCCTCCAGCTAACGACACTTGAGGCTGGCTGGGTTCTCCCGAACCCCCAGCTGACGACACTTGAAGCTGGACGGGCGACTCGGGCCCTCCAGCCGACGAGGCAGAATGCTGTCTGGGTTCACCTGAACCCCCAGCTAACGAAACTTCAGGCTGCACGGGCTCCTCGGGCCCTCCAGCTGGAGTAGATGCAGGGCCAGAGGCAATTGGGACCCCTGACTGAGGGTGAAGGTGAGTGGCTGACTGAGCAGAAGACAAAGCTAACGATTCCTTTACTAACTGCGCTACTGACTGTGTTATGGACTGTAACAAAGTTTGTAGTAAGTCTGATTGTGGAAATGATTGAGCTATGGGTGACTGAATTTGAGATGAAAACATTGGTGGAGGTGGAGACCAAGCAACTGGTGACTGCTGAGCAGGGAACACTGGACACTGAGCTACAGGTGACTGCTGAGCAGGGAACACTGGACACTGAGCTACAGGTGACTGCTGAGCAGGGAACACTGGACACTGAGCTACAGGTGGCTGCTGAGCAGGGAACACTGGACACTGAGCTACAGGTGGCTGCTGAGCAGGGAACACTGGACACTGAGCTACAGGTGGCTGCTGAGCAGGGAACACTGGACACTGAGCTACAGGTGGCTGCTGAGCAGGGAACACTGGACACTGAGCTACAGGTGGCTGCTGAGCAGGGAACACTGGACACTGAGCTACAGGTGGCTGCTGAGCAGGGAACACTGGACACTGAGCTACGGGTGGCTGCTGAGCAGGGAACACTGGACACTGAGCTACGGGTGGCTGCTGAGCAGGGAACACTGGACACTGAGCTACGGGTGGCTGCAGTGAAGGTTGTAGTGATGGTGGTTGAGATGGTGACTGAGCTAATCCTCCTGAGCCTTCAGAACACGAGAAAAACGGCTGGAAGCGCTCACCTGAGCCTCCAGCTGACACAGAAATGGGTGCTGGCACCAGCTGAACACCAACCCCTCCCACCTGAGGAACTGAAACGGGTGGAGGGGAATGCTGGGCTCCAGCTACCCTAGGAGCAGGAACAAGAGGAGGGAGAAGCTCAGGAACGGTCTCAAAATGCCCAATATCACAAACTGGGTCTCGGCATTTGGTTTTTGCAGAGTGGGCAACCTCAGAAACATGCAACTGGGACACAGAACAGTCCTTGGGGGAAACAGTCTGTTTATCCCTAGGCACGAAAGGTGACTGAAGGGAGACTCCGTCACTCACCCTAGGTGGTTGTTTGAGATGAATCCCAGGCTCCTGCTGGAGCTGTGAGTGCTGGCGGCGCGTTCGCGGCCTCCCTGTTGAAGAGGGAGCGGCGCTGGCGGAATGTGACGAGGAAGGACTCTGCTGTGGTTGCTCCTTCGGTGATGTGGAAACGCTGGGTGAGTCGGGTGGCACGATAATAATTCCTAACATTTTGTAGAACGCCTGTGCAGGCGTAAGCTGGTTGTTTGCAGGCTCGTAGTAATCCTCCCGGGACCGGCTGGAGCGTTTTCTGCGCGACCGGGGCGTCCGAGGGGAGGAAGCAGATGAGTGGGCCGAAGGGTAGGCTGCTAGTGAGGAACGGCAGCACGGAGGCCCTCCAAGCGCTAGCCGGGTCCCGTCAAAACGGGAGCTGCGCTTCCACAGTGAGTCCGCTGGATCCATTACTGGTCGCGTCGTTCTGTCAGGGCTCTGTGTGCGGGCAGGCGGAGAGGAGGATCCAAGCGCAGGACTCAGACACTAACTTTAAACTCAAAAACCTCAGCTTTATTGCTGGTACAGAAACAAAACATGAAGTGAACACTGAACATGGAGAACCGGGAACACACAGGCATGATCTGATGGTACGACGCGACGCCGAACACGGGAAAACACAGGGCTTATATACACAGGGTAGTAATGAGGGAATCGGCAACAGGAGGGAGACACAGCTGGGAAAGATCAGGGCTAACGAGACAGGGGGAACAAAGCTGCACACACTAACATAAGACAAAGACTTTCACAATAAAACAGGAAACATGAATTACTAAACAAGCACGCAGACTAAACACTGAGAGACAGACAGAATGACACATGGAACCTGAACTTACACAAACATGAGAACACAAATCCTAAATATAAATAAACAGAAACATGGAACTCTAATAACAATAATCATCATCACCAGCACAACAAGAAAACAATCCATCATTCAAATATAAACCCAAACATACTAAACCCAAAATACTGGGTCCAACGGACCCAGAACCGTGACAAGTTATAAACTGTCATTAAGTGAAGTAAATTTTCGATTCTCTACAACCCAGAGAGAATTCTGGCTGCACACCCATTACAATCAGTCAGTTACAAATACTCCTGATCTCAGATTGTTACGTGTATAAAGCACACCTGTTCCTCCCATTCAAACCTCTCCACCACCACAAAAACATCCGACCACTGTGCTGACCAACAGGGGTTTCTTCATTCAGTGCTAACTCACGTTTTGCTTTGGTTTCCAACACTTATTTCACTCAGTGACATGCAAATAAATTTAGAACTATTTATGTGGTTTTTTCTGTATTTTTGGTTGATAGTTATTAGCAGTATGTTGTATATACTGTATGTTCAGTATGTCTCTGTATGCCATAAACCTGCCAGGGACTGCAGGTGAAAATGACACGATGAATTTAAACGCTCATAGATTAATATATACTGTCAGAGAGGGACAGACAGCAGAGCAGAGGACAGACAGGGAAAGGGTGAAGGACCAAAAAGATATAAAAGTAGCTCAATTAAATAAAAACAGACTTAATTCCAACACCATGATTGACTAATGTTGAAAACCTTTTTAATTACAAAGAAAAGCTTGATGCAGCAGCACTCTGACCCCCACGGTTAGACGTATTTTCATTCTCAGTATGAAGCAGCAAGGATACCATGTAGTTTGACCTTCTGGTTCCTCATATCTGTATCCGTGTCTTTCAAATGCAAAAAAAAGAAACAAAAAAAACAAGTGCTTTTATCCAGCCGCTCTCCTCCAAGGTTATGACTGAATACAATATTCCTCATTATTTCCACCCTGCACTCACCAGCAGTCTAAAGCTTCCATGTAAAAGCGACCGCCTTTGCATTGCTCAAGGGCACATCTACAACTTGTTGGTTATTCATTTCCTCCCACACAAGTTTCCTACATTTCTACATTTCCTACATTCCAGTCACGCAGCGCCTCTGACCTTTAAGCTTCTACTACAGCCATTTTTTTTGTTTAAATGCAACTCCTGACCTCCCTCCCCTCACACCTCCTGCCAATCATACGGCGCATTACTGCAGACAGATGTGCGTTGGGCCAACGGGATGTCTAGTGGCATGTGCAGATGTTACCTGCGCTCAGGAGATTGTTTGAGTGGCAGGTCCAGATGTTCCAAAACACCTTAAAAGGTGATCGGGTGTAGATGCGCGCATGCTGTTGCACGCAGAAATGTGTAAAAGCACACACGGGGTGCCGGGGAGTTTATTTTTATGTCACTTGTGATGTCAGTGAAATAAACAGACGAGAGCATTGGTTTAAAATCGATCGCAAACATTTCAGGGATCCGACGCACACAGAGCAGCACATGAAACGCACACATGCACACGACGGCTTCTCTTAGGAGAGCTACCTGAGGCACCGTTTCTTTCTCCGTGGAAGACACGTCGGCATGGCAACCAGCTGAAGCGGCAGCTAATGGCCTTCTTATCAATTCAATCCAAATGACTCTCCGGCAAAACAACGACGACTCCTCAACCTGCTTTACGACGCTGGCAGACGCAAGCTCCGCGCTCCGCCTCAGACCTTGAGGTGCATTTTGTGCAAACGCACACACACACCTACACGCACGCACACAGAGCAAATAAAAATTCAAAATTAATGTTGAGTATCCACAAATTCACTGTAAACATCTTTATACTGTATGGCTTCTCTGCTTATACAAATGCACAAACACACTCTATCATGTTGACAGCTTTATAAGTAGATTTCACTTTCATCTCACTCTCTTCTGGACACACACACACACTTTCAGGCACACACACATATACGCAGCCACATCCCCGTGGAATCCATCTTCATTTGCTACGTTTGAGAGCAGCCCTGAGATCCAGCGCCCTTCTCCATACCTCAGCCTTGTGTCTCCAGACGCTCCTCCATGGTCTTCTCTGCTGTCTAATCAGAGCAGCGGTGTATCACCCAAACCAAAGGCAAGGGCATACTCCTCTCTCTCAATTATCTCCCTACAGATTAAACTACAAAGTCCTGATTTATAACAAAACATTGAGTAAAAAATTCTACCTTATCTGAGTTACTGGCTAAAACAACACGAGTTAGCAGCGTGACTGAGCAGAGGTCAATCTGGGAATGTGAATGTGTAAAATCCAGGCTTTCCATGACATCCAAAAGCAAAAATATGACCGTCCACGCATTTATTATTTGAGATAATAATCATTTTTATTATAATTTAAACTGGAATTTATTTAAACAAGTTTGTTAGGTTGCAGAAATAAACTTTTTTCTAAATAAAAAAGATGCATGACTGTTAATCTAGGACAAGGGGCCCAGTCAACACAATTATCAAATTATCACAGCATATTTGCACTATTTTTAATTGAAAGTAAATGTAAGTATGTTAAGATATTTCAAGTCCCTTTGCATTTGAGCAGTGCTGTCGATGACTTTTCTGAAGGAAAAGTTCAAAAGGTGAAAGATGAGTAGTTTAGTTTGTTTTTTTGCAAACTGAAACATTATTAGCACTTAGATGTTGAAAATATGCACTCATACTGTAATTTATATGTGCATATACAGAAGCTGGCTCACTTGAAATGTTTATAAAGCAGGAATTCAATAAATGAGTGTGCTTGTTATACGGTGACCCATCCAGTCGGTCTGTGGTGACCTGTGCTTAATGGGCCTCTCTCTACAGCTGCGTTTATGTTACTTGAGCAAAGCCGAATCTGTTTTGAGGGCTTTTGGTAGTCTAATTGAAAAAGATCGTGCTCGTAGCAAAAGCTTAGATAAATGTTTCTATTTCCCAGCCTCTGACTGCAGGTGTTGTCAGGGTGCTGATATCAAAAACTGGAAGGATGATGTTGATAATGCTGATCATTGCTATATGCTGAGGTTATATGCTGCACTGCACTGTGTGTATGTCTGTAAAAGAGAGCGAGACAGACAGAAAGAATGTGAGATGGGTACAACGTGGCAGTCAGGGCCCAAACATGTCTGTCCCAGAGTTGCTACACCTGTGATGAGTGGAGGGTAGACAGGTGGGCAGTTGCTATGACGTGGCCAGCTGCAGCTGATTGCGGCACAGTGCGATACATAAAACATAACCTATCATTTTTAATGCACTCATTCAGATACTGTGAATGAGAATCAACAGGGGGGACATCAACAGTGGAAAAAAATCGACGTAGCTTTCACGTCTGAAAAATAATGACAAGAAAGGAACTTCGTAAAGCTGCATTCTTTTTAATGGCCATCAGGGGGCGATACCTGGTGGTGCAAAGTGCCAGTGGAACTATTGGAAAACAACCCTCAGGCTTGAACTCAGTAAGCACTTTTGTCAGACGTGCATTTCAGGCCACCTTGAATAAAACATGAAGTCCATTTTACAGCAGGATTTTCCACGATCTCCTTATCGGCTCGCAACTTGTGACTGACCCGTCGTTTGCTAACGACAGTGGAGAAAATCCGATGAACAGAACCAGCCAGGATCAGCAGGGGAAGGCCACAAATCAGTGGCTTACATTACATGTAGTTACAACCATTGTTTATACTGTCTATTAAAGGAACAGCTAGAGACACAGAGAAAGGCAGGCCGGCACCAGAGCCGTGGGAATAACTAACAATCATGGAGTAGTGCACACAGAAAAATGACACCATCAGCGTTAAGATTTGTTCCCCATCGGACTCAGCTTTACAGCCGCTGGGTACAAAAATCTCTCAGGAAACCAAAAGTAAATAAAAGTAAAGAAAGAGTGCACCCTGATGGGCATTAGCTCCTGGACAGCATTCAGTTGATAATATAGATGCAGTAAGTCAGCCAGTAACAAAACCAGAAAATGACCGAGGTGGTTTAAAGCAATCAGGTCTTTGCTACAGGTTAAAGAATTTTCTTCAAGCAGCCGGCGCTCTCAGATGAATATGCTTCCGCGTGGTTGTCGCTGGTCTTTGGAAGCAAATTACAGTTAATTCTGGTCTTTGTTCGGCACAGCTCAGTGTGTGACTGGGAGCATGTTTGCCTGCGTCTGTCTGAGCGCACACAGCCAGGTGTGCTGAGCGTGATTAATACTTTGGCAGACGACCGAGCAGAAAAGCAAAATTAGATTAGAAAGACAATTAAATTTGTCAGAGATGTACCTGTGTTTTTCTTTTGGGCAACTGCTACCAGAGGTAGGAATAAACATGCAAGCGAGAAATATATCTATATGTATGTGTATATATAAAGCAGAGGCATCTTTATGTGTAACTCAGAGAACTGAGGAGGGTCTGAGGGCCTGTGCAGCTGTGATGTTTGCCGAGCTAAGCTAAAGCTAAAGCTAGGCCAGGATACAGGGTAGTCTGTCAGTGTGCCAAACTGGCTCTCTCCTGCGGGAGCTCATTAGCTTAGCATTCTGCCTCAGTGGTCCCGACATGAATGAAGGAAGCGCAAAGGCAGAAACAGGCACTCGTGGCGCTGCCTCCCACACCAATCTGCCCCGCCTCCCACCCTACTTCCCTATCTTCTTCCTTGTTTGCAGTGATGCCTTTATTTCATCTCACTCTTAATCTATTTCACTCCAAAAATGCCTGCCGATGAGCCAAACGGCCCTTTCAAACATCTCTCCGACTGAAGCCGCTTCACTCGGCTTGCTCGCCGTTTTCCTTCCACTTTAATGGCAGCTCAAACAGAAAAATAAAGCGTTTTTCTCAGGTTTAACAATTTTCTCCATTTTGTCGGAGCTTTGGTGCACCATCTGTTTCTCCCTTACAATTAGCCCACTCTGTCTGACAGCCAGATAGATGTTTACATCTACGCCGTACAGCAGTGGAGCTGCACTATTTCGAGGCCCGAGCTACAAAAGACAGGTGAGTCCTGTTAATAGACTTGCAGAGGCAAAAAGTCAGATTCTCACTTCACTTCGTCTCATCTGAGTAGTGCTCTTTGACAGCAATGAATGAGTGGATCCTGATATAGGGACTTTAATTAGAGGCTTTTTAACTGAGATGTCAGCTCTGTTAGCAGGTTATTAAAGAGGGAATTCCCAAGCTGGAACCTCTGTGAAAATCAAACTTTGCTCCCAGGTCTAGAGCCAGTCAGGCCACTTCTTGCAGGATGTGCTGCCTTTGCTACACAAGTGCTTTAAAGAGCGTGCCAGGTTTAAAATATTCCATGTTAAAGTGCACTTAAATATTTTAGAAGATGCAAAGTCTTCCTTACCTGTCATTCAGATGACACCACTGGAAAACAAAGAAGCGCCAGAGCCACAAAACTGAAACTGCGTGTGAAAATATCGGCCCATGAGCTCCGTGAAAGCGTACGTCCATTATTCAGCAGTTCTTGGAGAGCAGAATATCAAAGCCCTCACGCCTCCACTGTAGGGAATTTTTAGAGTTTCAGGAAGGAAACTTGTCACTGCACTGCTCGCATCAGAAAAAAAAAGAAGCTTTTGATCATTTACAATCACAGAATGGCATGCATTATTCTGCATCGCTCGCACATCATCTGCAACACGACAGGCAGCTGGATTATTAATCAAGAGATCTGCCATTTGTGAGTCACTTTAACGTTCACTGAGGGGAAATGGCTGAGCAATTTGTTTGAAATCACCCAGATCCCAATGCAAACTGCATCTACACACAACAACAAGAAAACTGAATAAAAATGATTCAAACTTTGTTACACTGCAAGAAGGTTAAGACTAAATTTGCACTTAAAGCTCTTCTATTGCTAAGGTTTCAAGTATAACCAGGGAGAAGGTTGTAATCATTACAGAATGGTACAGAGGAGACTAAATCCGATGAACAGAACCAGCCAGGATCAGCAGGGGAGGGCCGGGGATCAGAGCCCAATCCTCTCCGACATATTTCACATGCATTTCTTTCAGTCCCACTCAAGCTGCTGTACATACACACACACACTGAGAAGAAGAAGAAAAATGTTTCAAAGATTGATGTTGGTAAAAAGAACAGAAGAAGAAAACAGGAAAGAAAATATGGCGAAGACTTCCTGTCATTTTTGAGCAGAGCTGAGTTACAGTGGAGGGTCGCGCACCCTAGAGGCAAGACTATCTTTGAAGAGCAGCGACATCAAAGCCCATTTACTTACTCGTATTCATTTTTTAATCAGCGTTTCCCTGATTCAGAATTCTCTGCTTACTGTTTTTCCCCTCAGAGGATAAAGTGAGTGATTACCAGACACACTGAAGGCTTTGTCTACCTGGACACACCTGGATTTGAAGCTTCACGTGCTCGCAGAAAAATCTGCTGCATATGTCATACGTACAGAGCCTCACCTTAGTATAAAAGTACTTTTATGCATGAAAAAAGGCAAAAGGATGCAAACACATACCACGAAACTTGTCTGAAATTTCATCTGGGATTGTAAGGTTACTTTGACTTCAAAAAAAGAACAAAACCCACGATGGGCCAAACTATTCTACACAATCAACAGTATACCTTACTGCATCCAAAAGAATTCACTTGATTATCAGATTATCAGCGGGCGTGAGCACCTGTGTTAAAGCAGTTCTGTCAGTTTGCAGGTCTGGAGCACTGAGTGTAGTCAACATCCCAGCAAATTTACCCCAAGGTCTGACCCTGCAATGCTCAGAGAAAATCATGAGGTACATCTCAGACTCTACAGAACTCAGTTAGCATGTTACGTGTTAAAGTGCTGAACAAGTTTGGCTACGTGTTGTTTGATGGGTGCTGCAAATTCCCATTGGGGACAATGACGTTACCATTGACCATCAACAATAAAATCCAGCTTGGTTTAGCAGCCAGAGTGTTCGCCCCCTGGTGGGCATTGCAAAGAATGCAGGTAATAAAAGCTGGCCTGTTCTCATTTTTATTTCATGAAGTGTTTAAAAACCAGGATGCTGTTGTGTTTTTACCCAGATCTTCATCTTTCCCTAACCTTACTTAACCAGTGCTCTTTTTTGTCATCCACAGCAGATGTCAGCTTCTTCCTGTTAAAAGGGAGTTTTTGCACCCCGCCCCCAACTGCCAAGAGTTTGCTTATAGTGGATCTTCTGATCGCCGATGTTTTCCCCCTTATATCGTGGTGTCTTTACCTCGAGAATATTTTGATATAGATGCAAAATATGGCTGTACAGAATTGAATTAAATGTGTCAAATTTAAATTAGGTTTGTCTTATTACTATTTTATTACATTGTCAGAGAAACAGAAGTAAATGGCAGCAATTCAAATGTTTTGTTTAATTTGTAGGGAAGTGGTGTGAAGCTCGTTGCTTGTCTGCAGCTGGAATCGATGCACATTGTTATTTCCGTTACCGCGACCTCTGACACTCAATTGAATCCCTGCAGGTTTCGTCGGGCTCTTCCACCCAGCGGACAGCAAAGCTGCGACATGAATAGGGATAAAGTCATATGAGACAGAGAGCACAATCACACATGTGAGCTCATTTATTGCACCAGGGTGGGGGACGACCATGAGATGAATTCATATCAGCCAATCGCCTCTTGCAGCCCTCTCATGATCTCGTTCACACAGCAGCATCTCTGTCAACCTGAATCAACTCTTCTGCTTAAACACTCAGTTATGGCAGGTGTAATAATGGAAATTTTAAATGTATGTGCATGTAACAGGTTTTACAGAGGCTGTCTTTAACACCATTATTATTTAAAGTCAAAGAAAACCACGCTGCAGCTGTAAACACTGCTTTGACTTGAAAAACAAAGAAACGGTTTCGCTGCTAGATGAGAAACGATGAGGGATTTCAAACAATAGACTCAAATTTGTCTTTATTTTTCTTGTTTTTTGGTGGAATGCCGCGTTCAAGCGGGGGAGGGTTATCCTCTCTCTGTCGGCACCAAGACACGCATACGGTGGAGACTCATCGTAGCAGAAATACACCTCAACAGTAGCATTTTATTTCTACCAATTTAAAGCACTGATGTAAGAGAGAAACTGTAAATCTTTACCCTTAATTGCACCACAGAGCGCTACGCATGATGTGAATCTGAATGAATCAGCCACCGGGCACGACTGAAAGATGCTCCAGGTTTTCCCACATGATCACGCAACCCACGGGATCAGCTGTACTGGTAAATATCGATAACATCAAGGAAACAAACATTGATGACATTGTTAAGTAGAAAAGAGAGTTATGAGGCATTTTAGCATCTTTCATCTAATTGCTTTGGCTTTACACACTCATCAGTTTCATTTCCAGATACACGACGCCTCTCTTCACACAGAAAATATAAACATGTTTAAATTGGAAATATATGACCTAACTATCAGGTGGATATCAGCATTTCAGCAGCTAGATATCCATGAGGATAAACTGCTGGAGCATTAATGTTAAATTTGTAGGTTTTATTGGGTATACAGAAATGCCACCATATTCAATCACCAGCCACATTATTAGGTTCAACTGCTCATTAACACAAATACCAAATCAGCCAATCACATGGCACCAACTCAATGCATTAAGGCAATTAGATATGGTCGAGACAAGCTGCTGAAGCAGAGGTCAGAGGACAACGGTCGGACTGCTTTGAGCTGAAAGGCAACAATAACTCGAATAACCACTTGTTGCAGTCTGAACATACAGCAGGTCTAACCTTGAAGCAGATTGGCTACAGCAGCAGAAGATCACACTAGATACATCTACTGAGGCTGCAATTCAAACAGGCTGACCAAAATCGGACAATAGAAGATTGCAAAGATGTTGTCTGGTCTGATGAGTCTCGAGTGCCGTGTGATATGAGGATGGTAAGGTCAGAATTTGGTGTAAACTTGAAAGCAAGGATCCATCCTGCCTTGTATCAGGCTTCTGACTTTAGAAAACCTCAAATCATCTCACACTGAACACAACCAGTCAATCCAGTAAAGCACCTTTGGGATGTGGTGGAACAGGAGACTTGCATCATGGATGTGCACCTGACAAATCTGCAACAGTCCCCACGCTTTTCTTTCTGAAGTAGTTCTTCAGGAAGCAGCTGACACAACTAATTACCACCAGATGGAGGTTCATAATTCCTGTCCTGACATCATATTAATCCCATGTGACAAGGAAGCAGAGGTCGCAGGCTACCCATCATCCTTAGATTAATGTGACAATAGGTTACGTCCATGCTGCTGTCACGGTTTTGCCTTCACCAAGCATGCCAAACAAAGCGCGGAAGAGTCGTTGTTATTACTCCAGCTATTGTTTCCTCTTCTCAAGTTTGACAGGCTGTTTACTCTTTTTGTTTTCTATCAGCAGGACGACGGGAGCGTCAGGGAATCTGCTTCCATAAGCTTATTTCTTTGAAATCATGAGGCATGTGGCAGAATGTGTTCGCTCGCCGATCACAACAAAAGCTGTAAGAATCTCTCTGTATTATGGATCGCTGTTTGATCTGTCACTTTTTATCTGTCACTGTCTCCCTGTTAATTTCACCCACATGTGCTGCTCCTTATTGCTCTAATTTATTTATTTTTGGGGGAACATCCTTTCATGTTTCTCGATGCTGCCGCCATTTTTGCACACAATGCATACCTCCTGCTTGACTGTATCTCCTAAAGCAAATGCATGCAAGTCTGATCCCTTATTGGATCTGACATGTTAAAGCAGCTGTGTTTCTGCTCCTGCTTTGCACATAAATAAATCAAACATGCAACACAAGTATTGTTTTTGTTATGCATGACGGGAAACCTGAGAATCATCTGTTTAGTTGATTGATCTCCCATTTGCAGTTTCAAGGGGTTTTTTTTGGTCTTTTATTTGCCCCCCACCCGCTGTTAGTTAAAGAAAGCGGCTTAATGACAGACAGAGCAGAGGGCTGTGTTCTTTCCGCATTAGCCGATATGTAGCCATTACAGCCGTCCCTGCGCTTGGCAGCCTGACAGTTTAAATTGTGGAGAGAGAAACAGCAACTTCATTTAACATTACTCAAGCTAGATTGCCCAGTGGTTGCCTCACACACTTTGTTTTTGCCACCACCTCACAGGTTTCACTCCAAACTCCTCTATTCAGTAATTTCAGGAAGCAAAGAAAATAAAAAAAGATCTCCGTGAGGTCTGATCTAAAGAGGAAACCATCGCACGACCCATACTCACTCAACCAGCACAGGTTCTGGGGCCAGTCTGCTCTGCTGTTGTTGATTCTGCGTCAATAAAACCTCCATTCAAAGCGAGCAAATCACTGCAATGCACAAAAATGTTGTATCTTAGAAAAATACAAGATTGTGAATGCCAAGGACTTGTTTTGGCATCTCCGCAGCAGGACCGAGTGCAGCTTCCAGTGCCAGAGCCGTCTCAGCATGTGCTGAACACAAGATTGATTGCATAATTTGCTGCATCTATTTGAAGCTATAGACTTGCTGGCAAATCATCTGTTTTCCAGTAAAGTGCACAAGGACACACAGGAAACGGTTAATTAGTTAAAAATTGCAGGCAAATATGAAATTTCTTTGTGATTCGGGCAACGAGTGCAGATGTAGTATCACGCACACAGAAATATGAGACTGAAAAGTTGCAAAACTTGGAGCAAAGCAGCGTCAATATCATGCACATAATTGGGTCTGAATGACTGCAGCAGGCAGTGATCACTGGTCTTTTCACAGGAGATACTCTGACATAAACAGAGGCTCTGTTCCAACTAATCCCAGTTTAGAGGGACGTCAATACACTTCACAAGAACTTAAAGTTCACTGCACGCACATTATGAGATACCTAAAGCTAATTACCTATTTTTTAATCATTCCCTCTGAACGGGCGGTCGTGGCTCAAGAGTTGGCAGTTCGTCTTGTAATCGGAAGGTTGCCGGTTTGAGCTCCGGCTCGGACAGTCTCGGTCATTGTGTCCTTGGGCAAGACACTTCACCCGTTGCCTACTGGTGGTGGTCAGAGGGCCGGTGGCACCAGTGTCCGGCAACCTCGCCTCTGTAAGTGCGCCCCAGGGCAGCTGTGGCTACAATGTAGCTTGCCATCACCAGTGTGTGAATGGGTGGATGACTGAATGTAGTGTAAAGCACTTTGGGGTCCTTAGGGACTAAGTAAAGCGCTATACAAATACAGGTGATTTACCATTTATTCTTCTTCAATAGATTCTCCTCCCATACACTGATCCCCAGCATCCAAGCATTTCCACTTCCGGCTGGTCATTCAGTGAGTTTGTACACTTCGGACCTCCTGACAACGGCGCATCTTAACGAGGGTCGGCCGTTATTAATTTGATCATTTAAACCTCTGCTCTTCCTCCTGTGAAAAGAAGCCTAATCGGCTTAAAAAGGTGAGCTGTATCTTTCACTAAACTTAGATGATATAGTTTAAAGCCACAAGCAAATATAAACTAGGATTTTCTAATGTATTACAATTTTAAATAATAACATAATGCATCAGATTTTTTAAGAGCAAGAATATGTTTATTAGTGGATTTAAGTTTGCACATTCATGTCCGTCCATTAAGAGGCCAGACTAAAATGTTCTCCCACCAATAACTCTCACTGTGTATATGTGTATATATAAACTTGCAGTCATATCCAGTGCTGTGCAATTGTAATACTGGTGAGTTCATAACCAGCAGACTGAGTAAAGAGGAATAGTTTAAAGCAATCAAATCATGACCAAGCTTTTGCTGCAAAACAAGCAGGAAGCTAATTTCCATGTTGATCCGTCTTCATCTAATTCTAAAGTGTTAATTTCCATCTAAAGGCTCTGCAGTTAAACATGGCTCCTGAGCCTTTCCTCTGTGTGGGTATTCCTGCTTATGCACGTCTATGCACATCTATACGCACATTTGTGAATCTATGTGTCCCTACATGCAAGCACTATATTCCTGTGAGCATGAGCATTACGCAACGCAAGCAATCATATGCATCTATGTGTCATGTACAGTGTGTCTGTGTGTTTAAGACTCCATTTCAGTCATTACACCTTCAGTCACACCTACTTAAAAGAAACAAAAAAACAAAAATAGGTCCAAATGATAGAAAAAAGGTCAGAGCGAGAGCACAAACACCTGCTAATTGGTGAGCGATGAAAGGTGGCTCAGTTGATATGGCTATAAATACGAATGAATAACTGTAGTTTGGCACTGAGGTTTTGCAAACATAGCCAAATTGCATCTCACCCTCCCAGTGACCAAATATAACTACAGTACCTTGGCTGATGCTTGTTGTGGTGGAGGATTCACACTCCAAGGGAAGTTAGCAGGAGGAGTAGGAGGAGATATGTACATGTTGTGCAAAAGTCTGTTTGAATTTGGCTACAAGTCTTCAAGATTCACTAGTTTGGCTCCAAAAAAATCTGGCTGCTAATCTTTGCAGAATAAACTGAGATAACTGAGTTGCCGGGGTTTTAGCATCTTTGTCAGGAATAGAGTACATGGTGGGGATCCCACCCTCTGTGGTTTACATGTCCCACCTCTGCTATAGTGTTTTTATTCCCACCAGAGATACATCTTTTCTCCCTCTGATTTTTAGCCCTGAATTTCAAAATATCTAATCTATAGTGCAAACAACAGTAAAATCAGAAAGTGACTTCCACCTTCAGTGCTCGACATGCTCTTGACAGCAGAGATAACACTGTGGGGGGGGGGGATTTAACTTTTTTAAACCCCTATGTACCACCGATTCACAGTGAAAACTACCGTTAACTAACTAAAAGAGAAATGAAAGGAATTCAGAGCATCGAGCTTTACAACAGAGTCACAAAAACTCCTTGAAATATTTCTATTGTGTGTCAAACACAGGCTGATTGTTGATATCAGGATTCCCTTCAAAGGTGAGATCTGCACCTCCTTATTCTACCTTGTTGAACTGCAGTGATGCACCACGGCTACTTTGTGCAACATCCTGCAGTTAAAGTGACTTACTTTGAAGAGCATCTTCTTGTATTATGTATTTTTTTTTCAAAGAAACTGCAAGTCTGCTCTTGATCAGTTTGTGCTAATTAGCGAGGATTAGCATGCTAAACTAGCAAAAGCAAAATTATAAACACAGTAAACATTATATCTATAAACTATCCAAGTATTAGCATATTAGCCACATAATTGCAACCTTGTTACCACACTGACCCTAAGGTCAAAGCACCTTTCTGTCATATTTTTAAATCTGCTAGCTTTAAAACTTCTCATATATACACAGACTCTGTATATACTTATATTTTTTCTGAGATTTCTAAAAAATGAAGTACAAGCAATTACTCAAGATAATGCATCTATTAGTAATAAATTTGTCATTTAAAATAATAAAGTGCTTATAGTATATAAAATTTGTTAAACAGCTTAAATGCTCACCATGTCGTTAGCTAATGCTAGCACCAGAAAGGCTATAGGGCAGAAAGCATCTTTTCTCTAATGTTATTTGTAGTTTTCAGTCGCATCTTGCTTAGGTTTAGGAAACAAAACTACATGGTTTGAGTTAAAATATATTCTATAAGAAATGTTAACTACATCTAAGAAGGCCAGTCTGACGCAAAGCCCTGGAGCAAACTCCCTGCTTCATCTTTATGCGCTATCTTTCTGGATTATTGCAGCCTATAAAAGACATGTCTTTTATTCAGCACCATGATAGAGATCAGTGTTTTTCTTGGCATTTGAACTGGTTGCGACCGAATAAGATCAACTTTTTAAAACTCAAAGCGTTTTACTGATCCCATATATTGATGCAGGTGGGTGGTGGGTGGTGGTGGTGGTGGTGGGGGGGGGGGGGGGGGGGGTTGCCTGTCACCTCAGTGTTTTTCAGGTTAAATAGTGGAACAGTGAGGGATGTTGCTGTCGAGCTCTGATTGGGATCCTGTCTTGGCTAAAAGCAGGATTATGACTGAGTCGCTCTAATCCAGCACTGTTGCATTTTCATTCAGCTACATCCTGCGAATCTGCCTAATTTTTATCACGAGAAAAGATCCATTGCATGTCTGAATATAAAGGCTGGTGGACAGATCCTCTCACAGAAAAAAAAATCTAATGCTCAGAGAGGCCAAATCATTTAATGCATCACAATCAAAACTGGAATAGCAGCTCTTGTTTATCGATCGTGGAGATTTTTTCACTCATGAATAAACCCAGCGATTCGGAAGGTGCCAAAGTTAATCTGCTTTGCATAAATAAATTGTTAAGCCGCATCTGTTCCTTCGACAAGCTTGAAATGGAAGTCAGAAAATTACCCCATTATTTATACACTACAGAAACACCTGAACATGTAAATAAAATTACAGAAATGAGCTTTCTTTCTATGCAAATTCTGCAAGGGGTGGCGGAAGGAAGGCTTTCATGAAAGCGCTAGTTTAAAGGGAACCGTGATCACACAGGCAATATCTCTGCGCATACAAATTCATTCAACACTTTATGGAAATGAACACTAAGCAACGAAATGAGGTGGGGTCACAGTGCATGGTAACATGAGAATGCTTTCCCAGAAGCAGACTGGGGGATTCAAGGACTTGTCAAGGGAAAATCACAGGAACAGTTTTCACAACATTTCAAGGGATCCATGAACATCTTTTGATATTCCAGATTTAATTTAGTCTTCTGGCTTTTTGGTTATGTGAAGAGACGTGTTTATTGGAGCGAGTTCCCATATTGGCTACTGTATATTCTGTTTATCTGAAAGAAAAGCATGCCACTCACACTGACATAATTCAGCAACTATGGATAAATTGCCACAAGATTTTGTACAGACACTTCAGGATAATCCTTTGATCCTTTTTGTTGTTGAACAAGTGTTGGTAAATTATAATGGCATTAAGCCTGGTTCGGTACTATTTCAGGCACAAGTATAACAGAAAGCTGCAGAATATAAACAGTGTCAACCTATGTGGACAAAATGCCACAGATTAGCTGAGGTGGTAGGTTGCAGCAACTCCTTGTTTTCACTTTGAAGTTGTCCGCTGGTCACTTGTGGACATTCCAAGCTCCGGTTACCTTGGTAACACTCTAAAGTATTGACTGCCAGGTCATATGTTAGTCAATGCTAACCTGTGCTCTGATTCGTAGTCGCTTTAAACACTCACCTGGAAGTTGAGAAAAGCATATTTGGGTCCTGCCAATTTCACGTGGCCAGTGGTTGTAGTCGCTTCAAGTCACCAAGCATCACTTGCCTTCTGTGGCTGTGGTCCAGCATGTGGAGCCAGCATAACTTTCTAGTGTTTTGAGACCTTGGTGTTTTATTTTTTTCCTTTTTAAAAAGAAATGGAGATGAATTGGTCATTTGTACATTGATTCTATTTTTTTCCTTCAAGATTTTATTTGCAGTGTTCACAGGGAGTATTGGATTTTGAGAGGCAATTTGCTCTTTTTAATCTATACATGAATATATGAAGTTACAATTTCCTCTTGTTCACTTACACCCTTGATCTCTGAGTCAGCTACCTAAAAAAAAGAAAAGAAATCCAGAGTGAGGATTTCAATTAAGGAGTTAATGTAGTGGTGCCAGTGGGTAGCATACAGAAATAGACATTCCCAACTGCCTCCCTGACTCCCACTCCCCTTGCTTCTTTCCAGCTGTTTTAAAGAAACAACCATCCATCACCAGCCATTTTAAAAGCTGGTGTGTATCTGCGAGTGTGCGTGTGGACCTGCGCCAAGTGAACAGCTAGTGTCTGTCTTGTTCGCCTGCGTGTCTCCCAGGTGACACATCGCATCTCGTCACAACGGTGACTCACAGAGTGGTCCAAGGTTTGAGGAGCGGGAACACGAGGAGAAGCACATGGCTACAAACCCAGCAACTTGCAGTTACTGTGTCTGCGCATGAATGCACTAACATGCTCAAACACACCCAAAGGTGTTTGCTCACTCTCAGGGGCACCAAACCAGGGAGCGCTACTAAATGATTTAAAAAGACAGAGCTGGACAGCAGCCCTGGAACATACTGCACATACTGTTGTTTTTTCACTCTTAGAGCTACTTCCAAATGGCGCTTCACTTCTGTGCATGTGCAGAAACACTGTTTTTGGCCTGCCACATCACATTTCACCCAACCAGCTGTGTGAAGTCTTTTGAAAGACTGTGGTACGTTAATCCAGCGCAGGTGCGCTCATGATTAACTGACTGGGTATTATAAGAGGAAGCGGAACAACCAAGTAAAGAAAGGTCACACCGCTGTTGGGAACAAGGCTCCGGTCTCCGGTGCTCCACTTGTGCTTTTCCGGAGTCTCAGTTTTGTTCTGGTGTGAGCTGGATGCCCTGCAGGCTGCCTTAAATGGGTCGGCACGAGCCTTCAGAGCCTGAATCATCTTCGAGACCTGCAGCAGTAAGTAAGTCACATAGAAGCTGATTATTTTATTGCATGAGGATAATGTATTTAATTTGGTGTTTGCATTCATTGTAACCTGCTCTGCCTAGGCTTAGGAATCAGCCAAGCATAAGGTAGAGGAGCTGTTTTGTTTTTTAATCTCATTGTGAATTTTTCTGTATAACTGGCTGCTAAAAGATTGAATCTTTCCTTTGTTTCCATTACGTATGATATGGATCCATGTAGACATCTTAAAGGTTAGTAATATGCTTAAACTCCTATATAAAATTGTAGCCATGGATATTATAGATCCGTAGGCCTTTTTTTCTTGTGTGGGACCATAATTCAAAAGCATTTGTGCAGCTTCGAGCAACAGACACACTCTTCATCATACAGGTTCAGAGAAATGCTTCAACACCGAGACTGAGAAGGGAGAGAAAAATATATGGTTCAGCATCTCCCCCACCCCCCAATCCACCCACCTCACAAGAACAGCACAGTAATCAATTCCGTTTAGTACAAATCCAATGCACTTAAACTTCCAGCACGAATAACCAGAGGCTGCAGAGCAGAGGTACATTTATCGATAAAGCAATTAATTCAAACCACTCCTCCTCTTTCTCCTTCTCCTCTGGCTGCTGCCTCCCCCATGCTTGGAAAAAGGGACTTTCGTACCTGTTACTCAAAAAAAGAAGTAATACAGGATGTAATTAAAAGGTAAATGTAAAAGCAGCAGCGTGTGACAACGTGTCATTTCGAAATGCTAAGTTTTTTTTGTTTTTTTTTTAATTTAAGGACATAAAGTTGGGCAAAGTTATAAAGTTAGCTAGGAAGATAGCGAGCTAGGGGGGGGGGAAAAAGCCAAATACAATGACGAGATTTTATAATAGAATTAATTTTGATAGGCACTTAAACTTTACTTGACGTCTACTGGGTTAAAAAAAAATAAAAGCCTACCAATAAGGGCTTTTGTGTAACTGTAACGTCGCTGCTCGTTACTTTATTTGCGTCGTGACTGCTTTAAAGAGTTGTAACGTCATTTACGGCAGCACACTGCTGACTTCGCGGTCCACTGCAATCTTAATAGAGACTGAGGGAGCACCAGTCCGTCCACTGAAGTGGAGGGAGACAGTGGAAAAAGAGCATCTAGCAGAGCTTCTCTCTTCTGTCACCGCCGTCAAGTCAGACGTTAAAAGCTGGGGCACCACCGGAATTGAAGTTCTCACTCTCAACATAAAAGCGCAACTTCACGGAACGAAGGCTAGGTGAGTACGGAGCTGAAGGCTGTGCATATTTCTTTGCTTAACAAACATATGATATGGGAAATAATTATATCCCTACGTTTAACGTTTTCTAAACTTCTTGGTAGACCCTTGAAAAGCGACATAATCAAAGACGGTGGCTTTATTTTGAAAATATCCACCGGTAGCCGCGGTCTTATTTTGTCCGGCTTCGCGCTCCCTGTGCCTCTCAGAGCTCGGTCGGCTCGCAGAGACAGCAGGATGCCAAGGGGAGCACTCCGGCACACGGCGTCCGTTTTACCGTCTCCCTACGTCGTCTCTCAGTCACGGCAACTCTGATGGGCGTTTTTATCTTGCCTTTACCGCCCTCGACGCTTGGATATTTTCGGAAGCCACGAAATGAAGCGAATGAATGTGAGCAACAAGAAGTATCCTGTTGTTGTGCCTGTCTCCAGCATCACTAGTAGTCAAGTACTCTCTGTGGATGCGGTGCCTCTAAGTGATTGTAGTTGTCTGATTCTTAAGAGGATTTGATGTAGTGATCAGTAGTGGACTACCCAACTTTTTTTCCCCTCCCGCCTTTTTGTTGTCTATTTTTTTCTTTTTGAGGTTTTCCGTCTTTGAAACAAAGATTTCAGGATAGACCAACTCCGGAAAACCGGCGACTTCACATCTGCTCCCGGCGGAATAACCATTGTTAGCGGTTATTCGCCTTTCACAAGCATCTTCTCTGGGGTGGGAACACGACTGATGCTTGCCTTGTTCGTCCATACGAGTTTTGTATCGTCTCGTTCTTGTTTGTCTGTTTGTCCCACAGTGGCATGAAAATTCATGAATGCGTCCAAGGACATGTATACAAATTACGCATGCACCATGACGGTAGTAGTCTGTGCGTAATATCCTATTATTATACCCCTACTACACAAATGCAATAACAAACACATTCAGTCTCATACCTGTGCTTGGAGAAGATTTGACAGATCCATCCTAACTTGATTGGTGTGTGTGTGTGTGTGTGTGTGTGTGTGTGTGTGTGTGTGTGTGTGAAGCATGGACGTTATGACTATGACAAGGTAGACTACTAGATCATGTTTTATAAATAGATTATTTTAAGTAAGCAGAACCACCTTAAGAATAATTAGGTTTCATGCCATACCAGTGCCTGTAAAGGTGGTCAAACTTAGTAGCAAATTATAATAATAAAATAATAGCAAACATCTGTTAGACACAGCTCCATGTCTTTGCCATAATTAACGCTCCCTGCATGCGTGTGTGTGTGTGGATGGATCAGGTGAATCTGCGCGCAAACATGCATGTGTTTTCCATGTGCCTGCCTGTGGGTCCCTGGCCGTGCTAACATGCCCTCCCTCCCTCCTTTCTGTGCGTGTGTACAGCCACGCTGGAAGTCGCCTCCTATGTGGCCGTCGGGAGTGGGGAGCAGGCAGCCCTGCCCGCGGGAGTCTGCGCTGCGCAGGGCGGCCATCAGCGGCAACATCAACGCCCTGCCGCCGCACCATGTCCCCACCGGCCGCAGCGTCCGGGTCTTCATCTGTGCCAACCCCGACGGTAAGAGTGTCAGCGTGACACCCCCCCTCTCTGCCTTCCTACCCACCACCCCTTCCTCCTCCTCTACGTCTCCCTCTTTTGAAGCACATGCACCCTCACAGTGACACAATGCTCTCGAGTATTTCACCATATTCTTCATGTCTGGAGCTGTACTCTGGCTTAAAAAGAATTTCTGGGTGAAATCAGCCATGCTCATTTCAAGACAGCGTCTCAAAAGTGCAGCAAGAGGCTCGTGCAGCTCCGCCGCTTTGAAGCTCGCGGTCCTGTGATCCACTATTGATTCAGGTCTCCTTTGGAAAGACGGGTCAGGACTCTTAGATTGAGCCACAAGCTGCGACATTTAAAGACCGGCTTACTTTAGCGGCTGGCGACATCTCAGATGAGGTTACATTAGGCCATGTGACAACTTTGACTCAAGTGAAATTGTGTATGTCACTGATGCAATATAGAGCAGACTGCTTTCAACCTAGCAGAGTGCAAGACAGTCGGGTCGTGAGGGAGACACCCAGTTGCAGCTCTGTATTTGAATATGCCCTTTGGGTAAGGGGGTAAAAATAGGCTAGGCAAAACTGGAGTAAACAAGGCAAGGGAAGTAGAGTAGGCTACGAGAGAAAGGGATGGAGGGAGAGTGGTGGAGGAGGAGAGAAGCAGGGCATGCCAAGGATTTAAAAAGAGAGTTTGCCTTTGTCGATACGTCACTGTCATTTGCCTTCCCTCACTGAGCAAAATTGCTCTGGAGCCCAGAAAAACTTGAATGAGCTGACCCTGGATTATTGCACTGTAATGGCCTCTCGGTCGCCGCTGAAAAGTCTGGCATTGTTTAGCCACCTGTAGCTGAGTCAGATGTTTAAACCGTCCCGCCTCAGCACGAATTTAATGCTCCAGTCTACACGTGGATTGAAAATAAGGATGAGGGGGACTTTTCACACCGATCGCACTAATGGAAAGACACGCATCTCAGCCTGAGGCACGAAGACAGCTAATTATGAGCTGCTGTTTTGAGATGTCTGGTATCCAGCTTCTAGTAATGAAGCCGTAGAGGTGCAGAGGCACAGGCGATTCTCCCTCAGCCTCACCTCGGTCAAATAAAACA
Source organism: Pelmatolapia mariae (assembly GCF_036321145.2). Lineage (NCBI taxonomy): Eukaryota > Metazoa > Chordata > Actinopteri > Cichliformes > Cichlidae > Pelmatolapia > Pelmatolapia mariae. The sequence continues at coordinate 78,452,480 of NC_086229.1, forward strand.
GCAGTTCTTTGCGTTTCTTTTGGTTTCTTTGGTCAGAGGTCAGGCAGTTAGCCACATTATCACTTACATAACACGCTCGTACTGTTCTCAGGTACTTTCCCATACTTTCAAACTTTCTTGTTTATGTCTGCAGGCACTGCATGCAAGGAAAGCATAAAACACAGACTGTTTTTAGTGGATGTCACCCAGGTCAGCCCACAGCCTGACTGCAGAGCTTCTTTCTGCATGTTCACTAGAGGGGGCTATCCATGCATTTATTTACTGCGTTTCACACGACTGTGCATGCATTCAGACAGCTGTTGTGCATTATTGCACGTCGACATCACACTTTTATGTCATTTTTCCGCAACTCATCATTTAGTGAAAAAGCAAGTCGGGCTTGAGGCTGGAAACTCAGACAAAGGTCAAGTTTGCAGCCCTTTGTCTGAGCTGCATTCAGAAATGGGAAGATGAGCTCTGCTTCCACATGCAGGAGTTGATGGTCAGGTGGACTCACTCAGTCTTTCCCTTGGTAACAGTTAGCGAAATATATGCTGCACATAACGCAATAGATTTACTATTTGTAATGTCAGACACTAGAAAGGGGAACAGCGCTGTTGGAAGTGATCACCTCGCTGTCGTAAAAGTGTAACTGCTTGGTTTTATTGCGCCTGATGATCCGGGGACCTCTGCTTTGACTTATATATAAACAGACACACACATATAGTTTCTTGCAACGTGTGTTACGGTGTAGGCTCTGCTGAATACAATGACCCTGATGCACCTTAATCAGAAAGCCACAGATGACCGCAGAGCACGGTCTCCGCTGCGTTCGCCCTCGCGGACCTCTGCTGTGTTTGTTTACATCGCCTAAAAAGGGGCACGACACTCAATTTGAGCAGTAATTTAAAAAAAGAGCGCGAGATCACTGCAGAAAGTTTACTTGCCAGTGCGGTGATACAGACTCTATAGAGGTATTTGCGTCCTTGCCACAGTGTACAGCAAAGAAATCCCTCCTCCTGTGGATTTTAATGAGTCTTGGCTCAGGTGGATCTGTGTGTGTGGGTACAGCCGATCAATTAAAACCCCCACTATCTGTTCTTGCCAGTAGTCAGACGGCGGCAACAAACCAAAGAGAAATGTTAATGTGATCCATTACGCAGCCCGTCTTACCGGCCCATCTTTGTGTGTCTCAATTCATATGAACATATCAATACAACTCCATTACCTTGCTCTAGTCACCCCAGGGGCTGTGTTACTGGGTATGCACTATGGCGAGGTATTTGTATGCAAGCTATCACATCACTTAAGCTGTTTAAAGTTGATAAAAGGCACCAGACCTTTAGGGATGTGATGCATGAAATCACCTAACCCTCCAATGCGCCGTCATCAAGGCCTATAGCATGTCACCACAGAGACCACTAATTATATTACATTTCACCTTGCAATTATTCCCAGTGTTCCAACTGGCTCTATTTAACTTTCTTTTCAGCTTGTTTTGTGGCTTCTGAGCGCAGATTTCCTTTAAAAAAATTCTCCCTAATTATCCACTTTTTTTGGGATTGAGTCTGGTGAAAGAAAACAAAGGGGAGAGAGTGGGAGGGATCGGCAGGCAGGACCTGCAGGGAGATGGCAGGTGGAGAGGGTGGCTTTTGTTCAGCGAACTGCTCATCCCGGGCTCGGCAAGCGCCGGAGTTTCGGGACGAGCCCAACCCCATTACGCGGCGAGTTTATGACACGTGCCGCCAAGGCGGTTTTTACCCTCTTGTGGCGTCTGCTTTCCTCCTGAGGGTAGCGAGGAAGCTCACACTCACTAGTTTGGCAGCAGCTTTCAGTGACCTCTTCTCTGAATTTTCCAGAGTGCTGCGGAGCAGTTCGGCACCCTCCCTCCGGGAACATTGTTCTGACAAATTCTGCAGCTGCCCTGTCATGCCCGTCTAACTCCCTGGGTGTTGGAGCCATTTCATGGAACGCACTGTAAAATATTTTGTGAGGAGTGATGGCGATGAAAGGAAGCAACGTGCTCACATAATTCCTGGAAAACAGATGCGACTTGTAATCGGTTTATATTAAATAAGCGAATCTTTGTGTTTGTGTGTGAATGTGCACATAAACTGCACTTCAGAGGCAGAGATGGGGCGCTTTTCAATCTCATATTGAAACTAGCACGCGCCAGTAAATGGTTTTTTGTGCATCTTGAGAGATATTTTAAATTTGCTAATGGTTTCCGAGTCAGATTGACTTCCAGTTATTCAAACTTACTGATGGAATAAGAAGAGAAAGGCAACTTTCCAAACTGATCAAAGTAAAAGGAAGAAAGGAAAAAAGACACTTTAAAAGACGGAATTTTTCAATTTCGAATTTTATGATTTTGCAAAAAATTCCTCCTCAGAAAACATGCAGGGGCCAAAAACGGAGTCGACATCAAGTGATGATGAGCAGGTCCTGATGTTTCTAAGCAACAAAAGGAAAAAACTGAGGTTCTGGGTTCATCCAGTTATCAGGAGCAGGGACAATTTCATGGTTTGATCCAGGAGTTGAAGCTGTATCACGGCCGCTTTTGTACATATTTCGGGATGTCAGCAGAGAAATGTCAGCAGAGTGGAGGCAGAGAAATAATTTGGGCTACAGCCCACTTATTACCAAACGCAGCGCTCTGATTGGTCAGACCTGTTAACTCGCATACGAAAACTGAAAAATCGAGCTTGATCCTACAAAATAAAGGCCACAAATTCATCCTGCAAAATTATGCGGTCGATGTCAACGCCTGCGTCTGAGCTGAGTCCAAAAAATATTTTTAACAAACAAAACATTGGGACAGATTTTATGTGTCCAGAGCATAAAGGCCTTTACACTACACGGGCCACAGCTCGTAATTTTAAACTCTGAATTCGGGTGTTTTCGGTCCCTTTGCTGCAGGTGTATAAAATCCAGCTCCTAGCCAAGCACTCTGCCTTTACAAACATTTAGAAAAGAGTGGGTCGTCCTAAACAGCTCACTGAGTTCAAGTGTTGTGCTGTAATTAAATCCACCATCAGGAGCCACCAGGAGCTTCATGGCACAGGTTTCCATTGCCGAGCACCTCCCTTTGGTGTAAAGTGTAGGTAACACAGTACTTTTCGTCTATATAGTGTGCATGGTTTCCAGGTTTATGTGGCTGACAACAGTGTTAAAGTTCAGCAACATGACAGACAATCCCGAAATGATTAATCACCTGCAGCCAGCGTTCATCCTCAGGATAGCTGTGACAGTAGCATCGATGCATGCAAAGGGGGCTGGAGTCACATACATAAACTACAAAGCAGAAATGGAAACGTGGAGAAAGACCTGCAGCTTCAACACTTATTTAGCATCTACATTACTTTAAGTTCATTTACAGTAATAAATTATTTATGGGTTATTTTAATTGGTGAGTCTAAATGTACAGCACGCGTGAATATGAGCGTCTGTCTCTCTGTTAGTCCTGTAACAGATTGGCGACCTGTCCAGGGTGTACCCACCCACCCCCACGCCCCCCACGCCCCAACCACCGCGACTCTGAACTGGATAAGGAAATGGATATTATTAAAGAAAGAACACTAAAATAGCAAGATAATGACAGCCAAACAGGTGGAAGCATTATACTGTAAGGTAAAGTCAGTGGATCGTTTCCATAGTTACGTTGTCCTATCATCCCGTGTTAGATTGCCAATAACTGATACACTGGGGCAGGTCCGGGGAGGGTTTAATTGGCACTGCGCACCCTCCATAAGGCAGGAGCAAGAGGAGGTGCACACCTGGGAGTTTCATTTGTTCCATGATGAGCAAAAACATAGATTATCAGCAGTAGAGCCTCATTCACAGACACGGTTGAACAATTTAGTGTGCCAAAATTAGTAATGATCAATGGCGGGATATCATATAGACATAATATTTGCCTTTTTGCTCCTTTATACTTGTTTTTTTTTCTGTAAGCCTATAGTTCTGCTGACTTGTTCGGTCTGTTTTTATATGTGAATATCGGTAAAATCAATCCACCAAGAGTGGAGCCTGCAGCTTAAGATGACTCAACACAGAGATGCTTGACCCCTCTCTCCTTTACGCCTTTACTCCTCAGACACAGCGGAGTCTTTCACCAACAAATACAAACACCTGGTAGAAAAACAGTTGATGAGAAGAGATAGACCTGTGTCTCTGCACGTGCACGGTTACATTAAGTTCTAACTGAAAGTCGAATGAAGAGATGGAGACACCCTTTCTCTGATTTCTCTGGTTTTATTTGGAGTTATATGCAGAGGTACTGACATGAGGTAGATTGCTTTTAATATGACTCATAATTATTTTAATATAGCTTTAATGGAACTGATAGAAAAACATCACCTTGATTGGGAAGCTGCTGGCGATCCTGTGACCATCGTCAGTCCATGAGGTCATGGTCCAGCTGCACATACAAAGCTTACATTCTGCATAGAATAGCAAACCTAGCTGTTGGTCTTCCTCTATAGTTCCTTCAAGCACTCAGTAAATACACTGCAGTTGTCTTCACAAAGGTCATACTGCATGCAAGTCGCCTTTCTAAGATTAGAAAATGTTGGTATAAAGTAGATGTAAACACTGTAAGCCGGAACATAAATGAGTCTGAATAAACAGTACTCTAAAAATCAAAGCAAATGTAAACAAGCCCAATAGGCGTCTGATTGCACATTATATAAAAGGAGCGTCGATATCCTCCACATCTGCTGATGTTACAAAACAAGCAAAAACATCCAGGAAGTCATCTCCACCTACTAACATGTGGAGCGCCACAATAACTCAGGAAACCTTACCCCGTCCGCCATGGATAAAATGCATAATAATGCAACCTGGCTCTATTTTTAGAGGGTCACAGAGGGTTTCCACCTGATATTACTGTGACTAAAATGTTTGGAGCATTTGTTGTGCTTCATTTTCGTTGTCTAAAATTTGGTAATTTTTCAGATGAGACTGAAACAGGTGCACTAACATTAGAAATTTGTGACTCATTGGTATAAAAGGTGTTTATTTGCTCTTTAATTCACATGCGAATGGAACTCTGGGCCGGCTGATCTGAGCCCAGTGTTGGTAATTTCGACAGCTTTTCAGTCTTTGGGGCTGAATTTCTGGGTATTTTTCAGCCCTGGGGCTTCAGGGGTTAACCAGAGAGCTGAGTGAGTCTCAGCGAGGAGGCAAGATATTAGTCTGAAACTTCCATGAATTACAAGGTAGCATGCCGTGTCCATGGTTACTGCCATCTTCTACACGGAGGAGAGCCTGTGAGATGTTGAAATTCTCCGCTTGTTGCGGCTCGCTGCAACATAGCTGTAAAAGGTTGTGCATTTAAGGCACGAATGTGAACATGTCAAGCCGTAACTGCCCTACACGAGTGGCTTTTGAGTGAACAGCTGCAAGCACAGATGTTACAAAATGAACATTTTCATGTTGGGTAGACCGGTTGTGCGTGCGGTCACTGTTGTGGATATTAAATCAAATGCAAATTAAGTTGCTGGCAGAGAGACCGTGGGGAGTCCTCTAGTCACGGTTACATCCAATACCGAGGTACCATCCATTACTGTACATTGTTGTTTTCCCTAGATGCGCGTCATCAAGCGCGGGTGGAGGGGCCGCGGTAACCGGCCCCCCACGTAACATACGGGGTCTCCTTGTGCTCAGGGAATGCAGGAACATCTGGCCTTTATGGATGGCCGATTTACACAGCCACAATTTGCCTTCAGTATCTTCCAGGTCACTCGGTATTGATTTGCTCACTGACTATGCGTTTACTTTTCCGCAGTTGACGCTTGTGTGGTACAGTGAACAGCCTGAGAAGGAAATGCTTTCATTTTTTAGCCCAGTACATCACCATCCAGTCGAAGTCTAAGTGTAAACCCTAAACCGCAGTTTGTTTTGTCTCTCGTCTGTGTTCGTGTCATTACGTCCAAATAGACACAACGCATAGTATCATCCTAGAAAACATTTGTGCTTCACTTTTTATCCGTCTCCAACTTTTGGTCATTATTCACAACATACAGTCGAACTAAACTGTCCAACTAAAAATGTCATAAATTGACTTTTCAGAAACTCATGATGTCATCAGAGAACAGATACTGATCATCCCAATCAGTGACCTTAATGCGGTATGATGACATTCTACACAGACTTTATTTTGTTAAAGAAGAATTAAAATGAAGATATGTGCAGATGCATGATTGTTATGAATCACCATCTTGATCATGTATGCATATGACCGAGAGGGCGTTTTTGAATTGCTTTGTGAAAATGTAAACCCCATAAAATTCTAAGGTTTTACATATTAGAAGATAATAATAAAAACACCTGATCCTTAACAGATCCATCCATTTTCTTCCGCTTAACCACTCAGGGTCACAGGGGTGCTGGGTACGCCCTGGTTAGGTCACCATTCTGTTTCGTGCCATGTCATTATTTATTTACATTATAAGATTCAGTTACTTGTAAAACCACCTTTAAATGGTAAATGGCCTGTATTTGTATAGCGCTTTACTTAGTCCCTAAGGACCCCAAAGCGCTTTACACTACATTCAGTCATCCACCCATTCACACACTGGTGATGGCAAGCTACATTGTAGCCACAGCTGCCCTGGGGCGCACTGACAGTGGCTAGGCTGCCGGACACTGGTGCCACCGGGCCCTCTGACCACCACCAGTAGGCAACGGGTGAAGTGTCTTGCCCAAGGACACAACGACCGAGACTGTCCAAGCCGGGGCTCAAACCGGCAACCTTCCGATTACAAGACGAACTCCCAACTCTTGAGCCACGATCGCCCATTGCTCCACAAGTCTTGTGCTTTAGCAGCAGTAAGTCTTCAGGACTTTGATTGGAGCATAGCGCACCTTGCAACTGTGCTTTAGGTCATTGTCCTGTTGTATGACCCAGTTTTGGACAAACTTTACCTGCTGCACAGATGGCAGAAGACTCTGGAGTACTTTGGTAATCAGACGAATTCATGGTCGATTCATAGCCTGTGGAGGTAAAACAAGCGCTAATCATGACCCCTCCACCACCGTGCTTCACAGTTGGTACGAGGTCTTTGTGCTGATATGCTGTACCTTGTTTTCACCAAACATAGCCCTGTGCATTAGGGTTAAACATTTCCACTGTGGTCTCATCTGTCTAAAGGACATTGTTCCACAAGTCTTGTGCTTTGTTGAGATGCAACTTTGCAAAGCTAAGCCGTGCTGCCATGCTCTCTTTAGAGAGAAGAGGCTTTCAACTGGCAGCATCTCCAAACAAAGGATACTTATTATCACTACTTTTAAAAAACTACTCTAGTGTAGTTTAAAAATATATACAAATGAAGCTGGAAATGAGCATATTAGGTCAGCCTGCAGAACCAAAGATGACAAAAAAGGACTGTAATTGTCTGGACTGTGTCTGTCAGACTTTCTTTCTCTGCTCCAGTACAGTGGAGGTGAATGGAAGCACTGATGCATTGTAGATCCTCCAGAGCAGCAGAGAGTCTGAGTTTCTCCTGAATATATTAAATTCCACTGACCTCTGTGGTATCCGGCAGAAATCTGAGCGACAGATTAAACCTGGCCCTTAAACCCTTAAATCACATCAGAAACGCACACACATACATCGTCACGACAGTGAGGATGACCGCTCTGTCCCGCCACTCTACTGTTTGCTGAGACACCCGTCTTGTGGACAACGCTCTCTCTCTTTTAATCAAAGATCCCCAAAGCAGTTGTGTATACCGAGTGCCTCTGGAGTGAAGCTTGATGAGAGCAGAGTGATTGCTTTGTCAGAGCCTTGTTGATGAGACTCAGAGAGGGCAGCTGTAGAGTGACCGCCATCTGGAGGAATGAATGACCAGCAGAAGCAATGTCAAGCATAACCAACTATAGAGGGAAATGTGGAGATTTTAATACCGAGCGTTGCAGCTTTCCAAAGTGTGGCTTTTGTATCATTTTTCAATCAAGCCAGTTGGGCGTTTGATGGTTGTTTGGGCAACCCAAGCAATTTGACGCCATCATTTTGGACTTTGTTATTTTTCTATTTTTTTAAAATGCTTAAAATAAGTCAGGATGAAAGAAATGAAAAAAAAAAAGAGCAGGGAAAGCGTCGGGGACATTTGGCTGCCTCTCTCTGTTCAAACTGACTGCCCATTCGTTACCCAAAAGGACAAGGGAGAGGGAGGAGGAGAGGGGAGAAAGGGAAGCTGGAAAGAAAAATAAAGCAAGTTGACAGGACATATGTGAAAGGAAAGATAGATTGGTCGGTGCTATTGAAATGAGCAGATTGGAAAATTGTTGGGAGGGACACACACAAACACACAGAGCGAGAACGCGGGCGAGTGAAGGATCTAGTCTTTGTCCCTTTGCACGTGGGAGTGCAGACACACACATACATCAGGCTGCCATAACTCATCATCATCCCACAAAAAAATAAATAAAAAGAAAGAAAGAGAGAGAGAGAGAGGAGGAGGGGGAGAGGAAGGCATCTCACTGTTATCAGCACAAAAACAAACAACAACACAGTTTAGTCTGTCAGGTCGCATCGAGACAGAGTCGAGCGAGATGCTGATTTGGATTGGACTTCTGCGTCGTCCGGAGCACACGAACAGGCCAAAATCCACAAATTCAGCTGTTTTCCCTCTGCTGTGCCCCCCTCACCCCCCCCAATCCGTGTCACTGTAAACTATTACACGTTTATTGTGGTCAAACGTATCGCTGATGGAATGAGATGAGCGCTCCTTTGATGCAGCAACTGCCATTTATTTAATTTGCATACGATTACAGCCGTTCGGTTTTTCGAGCTGACATTTTGCTGGGTTAGCTGTGGGCAGATACATGTACGGTCACGGCCCGAAGCCTTACTAAAGATAGATGAGAGATAGATACGTCAGACTAAATTTGTGGGCTCCTCTACTCATGCTGCATATGACACAGTTAGCAGCTGAAGGGCTGTTTACCCGCCGTGCGTGCACGCGTGCCTGCATATGCGCGCGTGTTCGAGCCGGCTACTCGGTCACACAGGGCCTCTCTGTTGGGCATATTCTGTTTTTAACTATCCGTCCACACCCTTCAGATAAAGCAAGGGAGAAAGAGGCCGGGCCTGTCCAAATGAATTACAGTAACCATTTGGTAGATAGTGAAAAAGAGGGGAGAGGAGGAAAGAAAGTGGGACACAAAAACAAGCCGTTGGGCACTCGCTCTGTGACACTGACTGTCCAATATGATCACTGCCTGTGTAATTCTGGATAATCCCACATTCTTCAAGAGTGTGAACACTGCTGGCTCTTCTAGCTAATCATGTTTTTATAGGTGTAAAAACAAAAAAAAGGTGGGGTACACATTTGAGAGTTACATACACATTGACACACTGGCTGAATTTGAGCTGACAGGTGAAACTATCAGTCCCAGTGTTAGGTTTATACCACAGCTGCCTGAAATTAACAGTATTGGAAATAACTAAAATCTTCTTTTGTTTCTGTAATGATTAATCCGGCAGCATGCACAAGCTCTGTAAATTAAATGATGTCTTTAATGCTAAAATACAACTCTTCTTATCAATTTAAAATCTGCTTTACAAAGAAGCTGAAAAAATAGTCAAACATGTTATTACTTTTTGATCAAGATGTCAAAACACAGCTATTTACACGTGCTCTTGAACAGGAAAATTGGTTTCTGTGGTTGAATGTTGTGCTTGATTAATTTCTGAGTTCTCAGAGACGTCGAGTGTGCCGGCTCAAATTTGAGTGTAAGAACATGAATGTGGTTTATTTGCTGAGTAAACAGCAACACGTTTGGTTTTTTTCTTAGTTTATGAGAGATTATGACAGTTGGTCTAATAAATTTGTTAAGCCCTGTATATGCGTGTTGCATAGACTGTATATAAAAGATGGACATAAGATCATGACATCATCCATTCATCCATTGGTTGGAGGGAATCTGGCTGATTTTAAGGATACGATGAACCCGTGTACGTTAGCTGCTTGTTGTTGACTAGGTGACCACGCCCCAGAGAAAACTCTTTCTGTTTCCTCTAAATGTGAACATAGCATGAACATCATGTTTGAGTAAAGACTCAAAGGAAAATGTTCACTCAGCCTAGACATCAAATGAAAACTCTTTTTTGTCAGACTTATATCAACTGACTTGTTTTTGTAAGCAGAGCAGTCGCCCCCTGCTGGCCGTAGGAAAGAGCAGCGGTTTAACAGAGCATTATCATTCCCAACGCGTAACATGCCGACAATATGTCACGTCCCGAGGCGTCCCACGGGAACGCGAAAGGTAACCGCGTCCCTATGATACGCGCCCGATTGTGGATGGAATCCAATAGAATGACGCTCCCGGCGGTAACAGACGTTCCAGCCTTGTATTCCAGCCCTAACCCTAACCATGACCTGAATGGTGTTAGATAGTGTTTTCCAAAGCGATTAAAGCAAAATACATGTACACGTGCAGATTGAGTCCAAACGGTTCCCATGTTTCCTCCTTTTTCCCAACGTTTGGGTGGCTGAAAGCGTAACATCCCCAAAATTTGTCACATATGTTACGTGTCGGGTTTAAGGGTCTTAAATGGATTAGCTTCAATTTTCAGACTCAGATGCTAAATTGCTAAAGTGACACCTAATATATAGATTTTTGAGTACTTTGAAAGCTGCTGAATCCTTACGTCTGTGAAAGGATTTTGTCAGCTGTGTAAAGGACAGTCGCAAAACTTGTGACCTTGGTGACCCTTGGTTGGCTTCAAAACAGAAGCAGATAACATGTGATTGCAAAATTGTTCCTTGTTAGGGATTCTGAACTCCTGGATGAATAAAAGGGGGAATTTAAAAACATACATGACCCTTAGCTCGCAGGACGACTTGTTAAATAAGAAAAGTAACAGTCAGATTCAATTAACGTTAAATACGTATCTCTATTCTAAACTGTGGCAGCATGGAGGCAGATTTGCAGAAATATGAATTGTTATTAAGCAGATTATAGTAATTATTAATGGCTAAGTTTCTGGATGCATTTGAGAAATAAGTGATGGTTTTCTGGAAAAATCCCCAACAATAAATTATTATTTTCACTTTTTTTTTTGCAGTCAGAAGTGCAGGTGTGGAGCTCATTAGATTGCAAGTAAAAACGGTTTAATATGCACCTCTTAATATTTTATCCATTTTTCTATTTTTAGACACAGAGGCGGAGAGGAACGCGCTGAAGGAGCACGTCTATCCTAAACTACGAGACTTCTGCAGGGAGAATTATGGAATTGAATTCCAGGTAAATGGCTGCTTTCTCCTTTCTCTTTCTTTCTAACGTTGATTTATTCTTTTTACGTTTCACCTTCTAACAGCTGCAGAGACTTGCGACTTCCAGAGCGTTAGTGCTTTCATATTTACATCATAGCTTACACAGCTTTAAGGTGCCCGGAGGGAACCCCGGAGCTGCTAGCAGAGGCGCCCGTCCCTTTAAGCGGACAGAAGGCCAGCAGAGATAAGGTTTCCATCGGTGAAGGCTGGCACAAATCTAGCTATGGATAAGGCAGCATGACGCAAGGGCTTTCCCTTTGTTGTTGTCAGGGGACGGCTGCATTCTCCCTGCGGTGTCCACTGATCGAGATCATTTGCATTGCAAATGAGCATCAGTGTTCACAGAAAGATCCCTATCAGAGTTTTGTTTGCTTAACAAATCCAGGTGAGCCCTCAAGTCAGAGGGAGATGGCTGCCTCAGATTGTTCCTGGAAGGATTTGTGGAGATTTGTTTCCGATGAGGGGGCTTATGACCCATGAATTGTTTTATAGAACGGTAATCAGCGGGGTTTCGGCAGCTAATTCTCATTTCACGCCAGGAATGTTTGGATCCAAACAGCTCCAAGCACATACCATCTAAAAGACTTGGTACATACGTGTTTAGGTTATCTCCCCCTGTATGCATAAGAGTTGCTCAGACAGTTGGGTATTGTTCATATTTCAGTGATTGTGGTACTTCCAGATCCTCTTTTAATGTTCTCATTGTCAGTGGGGTTATGGAAGCAAACTACCATGTGGCGCCATAATGAATTATCATTTATTTTGTATTAAATTTTATCATTTCTAATCATAAAACTTAAAATGACCACCCCAGAGAAATGGATATTAAATGTGGCCTACGATTAAAAACCCATAGTACATTAAGAATTCAGTGGCTCCATGGTGTAATGGTTAAAACATTCGCCTTGCAAGGGAAAGAGAAGGCACAATCCCAGCCTCAGGGGTTTGCAAGCTGGTGTACTCCTGGTCCCGGTCCCGAGCCTGGATAAATGGGATGAATGCGTCAGGGAGGGCATCTGGTGTAAAATCTGTGCCAAATCAAATATGTGGATCCATCTACTGTGGCGAACCCTTGGGAAATAAGGGAGCAGCAGAATGGATCACAGTACATAAAGAATTCAGGGGCCCTGAACAAGTTTGCACATGAATTTTAACTAAAATAAAGTAATATGAAGTAGAGAGGAACGCATACATGATTGAAATAGCTTAAAATAGCAAGCTTAAAGCGGGATTAATGTTCACCATTGTTAGCTAGTAGCATGTAAGCTGTTGATAAGGTTTGTTTGTATTTTTGTCGTCGTATGGATAAAGTGAAAACTTTAGCTAAATATTCTGGCAGGTAAAATAACTAGCTAACAGTATGAATACAACATTGGGAACTATTTCTTAAAATGGCCAGTAATTAAAAAAGTTAGCTACAAGTATTGATAAAAAACATTTAATTGTTAGCAAAACATGCTAGTTGCATATTAGCTTGTTAGCTAAAACTGTTGGATGCATGTCAACTTAAAAAAAAAGATTTTTAATATTTTTATGGTTTATTGTCCTTTTAAGTTGTTTATTTACAATGGACTTATTATATACATGTTAATACAATTTGGGATATAAAGGTTGTAGTGATGTACAGCAAGTTGAAATGCTCTAAAAATGGCACTACAGCATTTACTTGATTTACACTACATTTGTTTAACTTGATTTGATTTATTTGCAAAGACGGCATTTGACCATGTCACAGTTTGTAGTGAACCATAGACACGCCTCACAGGTGCGATACGTGACTGCTAATTTAGAAGCAAGCCTCTTCCAAACATGGAATGAAGACTCCTTGCCTTTAGGAAATTTGCATGTTTCAAACATCAGCTGTTATTTAGCTCACAGTCTTCTGCGATTACTGAATTCATCAGAGCACTTTTTCTCCCAAATTTTGTGTTATATGTGCTCAACCACAGACAAATTCATTACACTGTTGTAGCAAAGTACACAGCACAGTATTGGGAGAAAAACCTACATTGAATATACAGTATAATTAACCCTACGGCGAGCTGAGTAACCTTACATGAATTACACAAGTTTCCAGTATTACAAGCATCTCTGAGATGACTGTACGTGACGGAGAATTACAAGATAAAAGAAGCAAAGTCTTGCAGAGACGATTTGGCTCCGGTATCCGTGGCCACGTGTCTGTCTGGTGATTCAGCTCGCTGTGATGCAGCATGAGCCGAAATGATTAAGCAGAAGGCCTGGGAGTTAATACTGTGACTCACTTACGCTGCTCATCCTCCTCCTCAACCAAACCCCCCACACCTCAACTTTACCCACACCATGTGAGAACTGGCACCTTGGATAAAACTGGAGCCTGATCATGATTTTTACTAGTAGATACGATGTTGTGGCGAGGACGTCTTTCACGTGTGAAACCATACATGATTTCCACACACAGTATCTTGTTCCTACAAGATAATGTGTGTGGAAATCATGTAGACATTTTTTTCCATTTCTCTTTTCTTTTGCTTTGATTTGTAATTTATGCATAACTCCGCCTCCCCTTTCACACGTGCCTCGTTTCTCCGCTGGCGCACACTGACACACGTGCCAGGTTGGCGAAACCCAATTCTCCCAGGTCCCTCAGCACTTGACTCAGTTTCTATCCAGAACCTGATGGAGGATGGATTTGAGGAGATGCGAGGGGGGGGGGGATAGGACACGAAAATCCAGCCCAGGGGCCGAGGGCCGCATCCTCATTCAGTCAACGCTCAGCAGCAGCGGGAGGATCAGGCGCCATGATCCCTTTTTAACCAATTTTTTTCCCAGTGTTTCCTGCCCTCTCTCTCTCTTTCATCTCCCATGTGTATGTGTGTGTGATCATGTTTTTTTACATAAATTGCCAGGGTTGTGGTCCATTTATGCTCAACACATTTGTTGCTTTTGCACCAATGTGGCATCATCACGCAGTCGCGTCCATTTATACTCACTGTTATGACATTTTGGTCCGTTTTCAAATCTTTCCCAGCACCGTTGCAGATCTTCCACCAGGAGTTCGGTGCCATATGGGCATCGTATAAATGCCTGTACAGGTGGACTCGTTCACAGTCTCGCCTCAAGCTTGTCCATTTTAAAAAATAGCTACAGTAGCAAACAAGCAAGGTTACAAAAACTGAGAGATGCATGACCTGCCGGAGCGACAACGGAGCACGACTTGTGCTTGCAAGCAAAGAAACAAAGAAGTAGCAAAAACTGCAGTTCCTTTAATGGCCACTTGAAGCTGGCTCCGTCCACATGTAAACGGCATTTTGGGTCACGGAGATTTTTAAAGACTCCTTGCAGGGCGGAGATTTTTGAAAACTCAGTTTTTGCGTTTAGGTATGAACGAGGAAAACGGAGATTTACTCACGCAATGTGAAAGGTGTGCGCCGTTTTTTTACGTCATGCTAAAGGCGATGTTATTGTTTACAGGGGTTAAATTTCTACAATGGCGGTTAATCTGCAGTTTTCTATGTTTACGAAAATACCTGTGTACGTGTGGACGTAGCCTTAGCTTTGCATTCATGCAGTTTATAAGTGCAGCTTTTTAACCAAACTAGCTGATAAATGACTTCTCCACCCTTTCATCCATATGAGGACACTTTTCACTCCCAAGCCAATGGATGACATCACAGTGCTCCACCCATCCTTTATACTCTCCACGAGCAAAATAGATGGATTATAAATATATTGGTAGCTCTGATTTCTTGCATCTTAATAGTTCTAATGTCCCCTTGTTTTATATTTTAGTGAGTTTTAGTGAAGCTGCTCATGCTTATATGTTGTCTGCTGCTAACAAATATACTTCTATATACTTAGTACTCTAACATATTAAGAGAGTTGATTTTAAAAGACGGGTCATTTGCAGCACTTGACAATAATAAGCTTTTCTGGTGAACAAACAGGCTTTGATGGCTACACTTCACACACTTTCCAGCTTATTAGACACACCTAAATCAAAATTAATGCTGAGCAATCCAAGCCTGCCTCCATAACGTTATGGTGTTCTGCTTTAGTTCGGATTGGTTCAGTGGGGATCTGATGTTAGAGGCTTACAAAATCTCCACAAAAGCCATTTTAAGAAAAAGGGAAAACTCCTCACACCACAGTGTTATTGTCGGGGGTCATAAGCGAGAGTCCTCCTCGCTGTTATCGACCGGTTCCTCCTACCACATTGATTAGCCTATAGATTTGCTCCTTAGTCCAGTTTTTATTGTCAATTTCTCATCTCGTGCTGCTCTAAAATACCCAGCCCCCTTACTTCCAACCCATCTTGCATTTGTTAGTCCAATAAATCATGTAACAATACAATCGCTTCCTCCCACAGACTGAAGTCAAACTGAATCTCGAGGCCAGTGGAAGCGGTTCTGTTAATAATGTGGTTGCCAAACTTACTGGCCGTCTCTCTCTCACACACACACACACACACACACACACACACACACACAGACACTCACTCAGTGCAATTCCAATAAAAGTTTTCTGGCCACAGCTGCGCAAATCTGCTCAGCGGCTGTCACTCTGACGGCTTTTACATCTCCCAACACAAGCGGCACGACGAGAGACGAGATGAGGGGTGAGACGACGTTCTGCGATGATTAAAAAGCCTATTCATGCATTCTATTATGCTAAAACGAGGGGTGGGGCTGTCAATTTGGCTTCTTCGGAAAAGATGTAGTGCTCTCGAAATATGTCACACGCTTAAAAGTTTTTTTTAATCTGCTTCCGTGCACGAGTTTGCGGGAAAACGCAGGTAAAATTGGACAGAAGCGATTTCCCGGGAGACATTTCATCACGTTCCTTCCGTGTCTTCCCACCGAAACTCTGGCAATAAAAAGCAATTCAAAAAGCTTATAAGTATAGCAGGACTTCTGGTTTATTTATCACTCTCCGTCTGTTTACCTGGATGCCAATATTTCCAGATTTTGTGCCTTCACATGTGGGCAGCAGGCCGCTATCTCCGTTCACATCTCTTTAATCTCTAACGGAAACATGTCAGCATACCAACAAACAGCCCCCACAGGACCGATACCGACAACCGACAAAGATAATCACAATCAAATATAAAACACAGCTCCAGTCACATAGAGAACTATTCACTCCGCGATCAGAGGACCCCTCATTACCTCCGCCACGATTGTGGTATTTTCGTTGCTGTCAGATGCTTCAGAGGAGAGTGTTTGTGGGAAATTTGATGGACAGAGAAATAAGTGAGGGTGGGCTGTAATCACAAAAGCACAGACCTTATTCTAATATTTGCGTGATGATGATTAAGACGTTGCATATTTACACGAATGACTAAATATAAGCTGCTCACATTTGCTTTCCAAATGCCATCCAGCAACACCTACGCTTAATCTCCTGCACTCCTAACCGTCGGGAGGTTTGAGCTCACCTCAGCCTTCTTATACCCGGTGGCCAGCCTGACTAAGAGGCGCAAAAAATAAATAAATTAAAAGAGCGATGTTACCCAGATGATGTTCTTTGGGCAGTGTTTCCTCGATTAGAGAAATGAATAGACTCAGAGCAACTGGTTCCCACAAGCGCAAGCGGTGTGTTTACACCATTAGAGTTAACTTGCCAAGTCTGTGCTGTCAGGTTTATGAGTGGTTAAAATGCAAAACAGCTTGTATGCCCCGGGATATACAGTCTCTGAAACACTTTCATTCATCTCAAACTGCTTATGTTTTGCATAACTGTTTCTTTGCCGTCTGTAGAAATTTCCACATTGATTGGGCCATGGGGCGTCTAAAAAAGATGAGAAATATGCATGAGAAGCATATTCTTTGTCCTCACTCATAGCATGCGAGTTCCCAAGCCAGGTATCCTGACTCCACAATCAAAAGGATAAAGACTGAGGAATCCCACAGGCGAGATTAGCTGCAGGATTAATAATTTAATTTCAGATGTTTTGCTTTGTGGTTCAAGTTTGAACCTCCCAGAAGAGGCAACTGCACACCTTCAGACAAGTTTTAGAAACTGAGGCACATCGGCCTCTGTGCATTCAGCTGGCCCACAATTGCTGCACCTCTGCAAGCAGCTTTGCAACCCAGCTCCTGGCTTTCATCCTGTTCCTCCTGCGTTTCATCCTGCCACATCCGTTGATTCTCTTCTCCCCCCGCCTTCAGGCACGGAGGCCGCTGCCGAATATAAATAGCTTTTCATGATAGGTGACCTGATGGAAATGTATTTAGCTTACAAGAAGCAGACTTATTCTCATTCAGAGCAGCGCGCGCAGGCCAGCTGGCATAAATGGATCCTTTGTTTACGACTCCACAGTACACCCACGTTGGTCAACAGGCCTTCTTTTGGGTTTTGCTTATTGGTTTGAGGAGCTTCCCAAGCTGCACCTGCTCTCATTTAGCTCTCAAGCACTTCCATCTGTTGCGGACGCCATTAAGCAAACAAACCTCATCTCACATTAGGAACGCTGGTCCCAGCGCAGAGTTCGACAGCCTCTTAATAAGAAGAAATGTGATTTTGTTTGAGGAAACTGGCATCCTCGGAGTGCACCGTGCAGAACCCTCTGCCATAAAATATACATCTTCCCCAGCCATTTTTGCTTAAAGCCCACTCCCTCTTCTGCTGCTGATCTTATTACCTCACGCTTTTGACAGCTCTCGGTGGCTGAGCTGCAACGTCTGAAACACTGTGCCCAAATTACCCCGGTGTGTCAGTGCTTGACAGGTTTTCCTCAAAGTCATCTTCTCTCTGCCTTCATTATTGACAGCTTTAGCCTTTAGAGTCGAGAGTTTAACCTCTTATCATTGCTAAAATAAGAAAGTAACCACGGCATTAAGAGAGCTAACATAAAAGTCAAAATCTCTGCTTAACCCCATTGCCCCTTAGGTGGCCACTTTATGTTTAAATCACTGCAAGAAATGTATATTTGTGTATGCATTGGGTGCTAAACCTGAGCTTTCCAAAATGGGCCAGTATTCATCAAACATTCTTAGAGATTTACTACATATTCTTAATAAAACTGCCTGCAGCACAGAGCTTAACATATATTCATGTTAGAACTGTATCTATTTTTACCCTTGTTTTATTTTTTTAGCCTGAGAGTGCTTCTGTTGGTGGGTTTTTTTGATTACATCCCCCTTTTTCCTGCTCCTCTTCGGGCATAATCCCAAAGTCTAATAGTCCGACATTCAATACATTAAAAAAGAGAAAAAAACAGCTTCTCCTGGTCTTGACCCGCCACGGGCAAACGCCTTCCAAGGGCATTAGAAAGCTGCTTAGCAGAAGCTGCTCCATCTCTTACGTAAGCAACGGCACCCCCACCACTCTAGTTTAGGGAAAGCGTGGGGAGAGGGAAAGCTATGAGAGAGAGGAACGGCAAAGACAAAGTTGGCATAAAAGAAAAAGTGAGAAGGAGGGCGAAAAGACACAAGGAAACTGTGAAACAGTTCCAGCCAAATCCAGTCCCACTGGAAGCTTTCTTCATCTAACCGAATAATCGTTAAAAGCCTTCGTAACTATTCCCCCAGCCAACTGCTTTCCCTCTTAACTTCATTTACGTGCCCTTGCCTGTTTTGGATCAACATTCCCCTGACTGTTTTTGTTGTTTCTCCCCATCCCTCTGTACTCCGGTGAAGCGCGGCAGGTGACGGGGCAAATTTAATCAGTATATCCTCCCCCACGCACATGCACGCAGTGAACCGATATGACTAATGTCGTCATTTAGCTTTTAATTACAGTGCATCCTCTCCAATCACCTGCTGAAGCCCGGTAGAAACCTATCGTAATCAGGGGCGCTCATCTCACTTCATTCCTCTTCCCTCCGGTCGTTGTCAACACGCGGACGATTGCCGTCCCCCGCACACGGCCATGGGAAGTAGATTAGTGGCGCTGATACGCAGTGACTGATGATGCCAAGTGATGAGTTTTACACAACAGGCCAACTCGACGGATGCTAATCATGTGTTCCCACTAACGAATGGGATAGGTTTGTTTTCCTGTTTTTTTTCTTTCAACTTATAGTCTTCTGGTAGTTGAGGAAAAAGTAAAGGGTTTTTATCTAACGGAAGCCACAGTTATTTAATTTTTATGCAAGTGGTGCCCAATTAATTTGTCTTTTTGTCATAAACTGTTTTTAAAAGTTGGACATGGACATTCGTGGTTAGCGTTTTAAGGAATTGTATTGTGATGAAGAGGGGTGGGTCTCAGTCGAAGTCTGGTGGTCTCTGATATAATGCAGGTTTAAGGTACTTCCTTGTTGGCTTCAGATTTCCAACCCAAAATCTACATCCTTGTTGTATACCAGTGGTCCCCAACCCCCGGGCCATGGACCGGAGTTATTTGGTACTGGGCTGCGAGAGTTGAGGCTCGGGTGTGAAATTTATGGGTTTTAGGGTTTTTATCGTTAACTCAGTTTCCCTGGGTCTTTTCCCGTGTTGTAGTTGTGTGTCTTATTTTGAAAGAAATATTTACGTGTTACCATAGCGACCAGAGAGCATTAAGGGGCATAGAGGAGGATGTTACTCTCAATGTTGTTGGAGCATTTCAGGAGGACGCTGCTAATAAAGTTGCACAATTACACAGTGAAATCACGTTTATTATTATATTTACAAAATACCACAGTTTTTGTCTTGGTCGTATCATTTTATTTTGTTGTATTTATCCGCGACACCTTAAAGGCCGGTCCGTGAAAATATTGTTTGACATTAAACCGGTCCGTGGTGCAAAAAAGGTTGTGGACCGCTGTTTTATACCCTCTAGATCACCGATTGGTTACATTGACTTGTGGGAGTGCTATATAAACCATATGATTAATGGGCAGCTCTTACAAACCAAACAGACATTGCACAATCATAGGGGGAAACTTGCCAAACAGCAAAAGAGCTAACTTTTAAACCCCCTTTATTATATCTGTTAATTTAAATAAGACCATCACTTACAAAATAGAGCGTTGGGAGTTTATAGACTTCTTTGCAAACATTTCTCTTTTTAACCAGAAGATGTGCCCCCTGCTGGCCATTAGATAGAAAGCATATTCAAGGCTACTAGCTTCAACATGGGAAGCCGTTTCCATCTTTCATGTACAGTCTGTTTATTTGCCATCTAGCTAAAACAAAGAAAGAAAATATTCTCTGGTTCTAGCAGCTTAAACTTGAGCGGTTGGAGCAACTGGCTTGTTTTCCAATGATAATATTTGCCTGCCTGAGGCTGTGGAAGAAATAAATATACTGTTGACAGCTGTCCCCTTTCACAGTAATACAGATGCTCACAGGTGCACAACAATCAAGCAGATGAGCTGAGGCGTAGTTCCAGCCCTCCTGCTGCTCTTACCAATAATGGGAGAAGCGAATATCTCCCAGACTGTCCCACACTCTCAATTTCCGTTCTGTCCAGTTATATAGGCCTGCCAGTCACTGCTGTTCTCTGCCAAACTGCGGATGTGTCAGTCATTGTGCCAGGCTAAACTCATTTGAACTAGCAAGTGTGGTGAGCAGCAGAGCATGAAGGAAGACAGCAGCGATGCTGTATCACTTTGGCTTCATCTCAACCCTCTGAAAAACCTCCTTTTTGCTCCTTACGCTCAGCAAGCATGCAGTCAGTCTGGAAAAACAGCTAGTTATGAGCAGCAGAAGAGGAAAGAGTCATGGGATGATGCTCATACAATAAGGCTGCTGAAACGTGAGCTCCAAGTAGTAAAAGGCCATCATGTGTAGCCATCCATCCATCCATTATTCTTGAGCCTTCAAGCCTTCACAAGTCAGGCCCAGTCTAGCGGGCTGATTTCAGGAAGATGGTAGTTGGTGAGCCCTGAACCAGCAGCATCGTGTTGGAGACACACACTCACATTTATACAGGCGTTCCCTCAGCCTTCCCTCATCTACTGAGAAATCCTCCCTGCGGCGTGTTTATAGTTGGATTTGTCTCAACTGCCAAAACTTGTGACAAATGTGTTGAGGGAGGATGAGTGTGTGTGTGACTGGTGTAGTGGGTTTCATTGACAGCAAGCAGGTGTGTGTATGTGTGTGTAAGTCGGTGTTTAAAGAAAGTACTGGCTTTGGTTCAACTGATTTGCAGACTTTAAGCCCACTGATCCCCTTTTGAGCCGTTTTGCTTTGTTTAATTATACGCGGTCCCTTTTGTGAAATGACAAAACTTGGCGTCAGTTTTCCTTAAATTTCTGTGAATACATTATTACTTTGGTTAAATGATTTCCTCCGTTTTATACGGCTAAGCTTATTATGCTTCAGTGTGTCCACAGAAACTGGCCATTCTGTATGTTTGCAAGTTTTTAAATTATTGCCAAACAGAGGTTTCTAGGAACTGCCAAGATTCTCCAGCTACAGCACGAAATCCATAGTTTTATTTTTTTTTTAAAAAGGAGAAAGCTTCATTGAATTATTTATTCTTCTCTTATGGAGACTGATTATGAGATTAGTTTAAGTAAGCTATAGGATGTTAGATAATGATGACTGAGCTTAATGCCAGCCCGCCTCAGCTGATGGCTCGTTTACCACTGCAAGCTGCTTTGCAACCCACTCTGTTTGATGTGGTATCATAATTGTTGCTGTTGTGTCATGCTCTCTTCTGAAAGGTTTTCTGTAAAAATGACACCCTTACTGCTTCCATAGGAATTAAGAAATACACTTAACTGATCATCAGTAATTGTGAGCACCATTGTGAGCATACATTTTGGCAGTTGGATGGTCTTCACACCTGTAGTTGGTTTATGTTGGTCGAACTCATGATGTTGATGCGTTTGTAAAGTTCTAGCTTTGGTTTAGTTTCTTTTGTTTGTGGGCGACATAATAAATACAGGGAGAAGGTGCTGCATTCTGGAATAGTGAACGTGGAAAATTTACATTAATTTTATGGTTAGTTGCTACCCCGTACTGACGATTTGTATACTCTGCACATCTATAGTACTCTACTGCATCCCAGAAAGTGAAGCATACCTGGGTACGGTAGGCGTTTAGCTTTAAATTTCAGCATACACCTGGTAGTTGGCTCAAATCAAATTCACACCATAAAAAGACCGCTCTAGAGCTCGGTACCGGGCCACTACCACCCCCTCTACAGGGTCTTTGTGTGATTGTTTTGGTCCATACCCAAGTGCAATTACTGTGTTCACAAAGGGGAAATCAAACCTGACTTTGATTCAAACTGACTAAACTCTGCAGGTGTGAAAACACCCCAAGAAGAACTTGGCAGCACATTTTAGGTTTGCACATTTGCATCTAAACAGGCAACAAGACGTCTGAAACGACGTCCTTTAGAACGGATGAGACCAAAGTGAGGACGTTTGGCCATAATGCACAGCGCCATATTTGTCGAAAGCCAGGAACAGCATTACAGAATAAACACGGTATACCAACTGGCAGCACAGTGGTGGAGGAGTGGGCTTGTTCTGCAGCCACAGGATCTCGGCACTTTGCAGTCATTGAATTGACCATATACTCCTCTGTACACCAATGTTTTCTAGAGTCAAATGTGAGGTCATCTGTCCCACAGCTAGAGCTGAAACTGGGTCATGCAACAGGACAACGAGCCCAAGCACAACAGCAAATCTGCAACAGAATGGCTGAAAAAGAAAAGAATCAAACTGCTGTCAAAGTCCAGACCTCAGCGTGACTGAAATGCAACTTCAATGAACTGAGGCAGCAGCGCTGTAAAGTGGGCTAAAAATCCTCCACAACCATGTGACACACTGATAAAATCATACAGTAAATTGTTACCGCAAGTTACTGCTGCTGAAGGTGGTTCTACAAGCTATTGAGTCATGAGCCGTACTAACTGTAGTTCCAAAAGTAGCACCGAATTTAAATGAGTGCAGATGGGAATAATAATGTATTTTGCCTAAACTGGTAATGAATTAAAAAGTATTAAGATGCTGCAAGGCACAATTTCCAGAAAAATAATGATTCTGCATGTCTCTAATTTGTCTTTGTTCTTATTAAACTGAGAAACACTCTTGCTTGTTTGTGTGTTCAGGTGGTGGACCTGTACTGGGGTGTCGATCCCGAGGAGTGGGACAGTCCAGAGCTGCAGCGACTCAGAATGAAACTCCTGGAGGAATGTCTGAAGACCTCGGCTGGACCGTGCTTTGTCGTGAGTATCGTGCACTGCGTAGGTTATCCTTTTTAATGATCTGTTGACTTTGTGTTTACACGATAAGTACAAAACTCTGTGAAGAAGGCGTTTCCTTCTGCGACTGTTATTCGATTTCATTCCTTGCCTCTGACGTGGGATTAAAACTGGGCTGTTTTTGGGCTCACGTGCCTTTGAGTGAAATCACATTTTACTTTTAGACCTGTCTTTGTGCTGAAACAAATACTTTGACAAACCTTCGAAATCCTTTTGTGCAGCTGTTGTGTGCAGTGTGTGTGCAAGCAATGTGTGTGCGTGTTTATTCTGTTTGTACAGTACGCAGTCCGCCTTTTTTCTGTTTTTCAACGTGTACCGTTGTTAAAGGGGCCATCCTCCTTTCAGAGAATAGCATTTGAACGGTAACAAAAATAAAACGAACTCACCAAAGTGACAAAAATGCTCTGTCGCCTGTCAGCATGACTGATACGAAAGTATTTCCCACAAATGGCGATTGTATTAGCGCTGAAAGCTCAATGCAAACTTAAAGATGCGCTTGCGTGAGCGCAAGATGTGAAGACCTCTGGAAGGAGAGAGAATGGCGTGATACATCTTTACGCTTGACAGTTCAGTGATCTTTTTTAGATAATTTTAGGTCACATAAAAAGGAAAAAAAAAAACAGGCCCAAGGAGGAAAGGATGGAGACAGGACTGCACCGAGGAAGACGACAGGAAGAGAAATTGATGGTGAATTATTCAAATGGAACAGATCCGTTTCTAGAGGTTGAAATTGAGGTGAGAGATCACAGGGAGACATAATGCATTATGGGTGTAGCAGGAGCGCTGGTCTCTAGAGGGAATAATCCCCATCCTTGGAATGACTTTTGTATTTCCTTCTTCTCCTATCGTCCACGCACTGCTGCCCACTGCTATTCTAATTCAGCTGTTGTCATCGCCGTCTGTCACAAACACATTTCACTACATCTCAGATTCATCATACCTCGTATCCAGTGGAGTGATGCTACTTATTTCGAGCACTTCCTCCAGTTGATGACACCTAATGCCGCATGGGGAAATTTCATTCGCTGGACAGATACAGTATATTTAATAGTTCTTAATATGGCGTCGAGACTCCTAACTCATCAGTTTTCTTGAATGTAAGCTGACCTCGGCCCAACTGAGGAAGTAAGTCAGAAACCAGAGTCAAGCTTTTGTTTGGAGCTGTAAAATGAAGCTTTTGCAATTGAAGGTTGCAGTTCCTCAAATGTCCACTTCTAAGTGCACATCAGCCCCCACAGGCTACCATGTTAAAATGTTAAAATTACAGCCATTTTTATACATTTATACGTCTCTGCCTTCAGTTTTGTCTTCTATAACTCCAAAGTTGGGTTGAGATCATTGAAGAACATCCACAAATATACCTTATATATCAAATATACCATCAATACACACTAGTGACCACTGGCAGTCATGCATGCCCATGCCACAGCATTTACTCCATGATTTTTGGGATTCTGTATGAAATGCTGTATTAGCAGTGGTTGCAGAGAGTAGCACCTTGAAACATGAGTGAAGCTGCTGTGACCATTGTAAGCGTTTTGAGTGGACATGCAACAGTTTGCAAGCTCAAAGATTTCTATGCAAGTGCACTTCTTGCGACATCTTTTCACCCGGGACTCTGTCGCAGCGTTTCCTAATGTTTCTGTGATGTAGCGTCAGCCCAATCAGGCTAAACTGGCCTAAAATGATCACATGCGATTTAAAAGGAAGTGGCACAGCCTCCTCTTTGTGCCGCTGCCCGGTGTTGGTCGTAGTGTTGAACACGCCGCACTGATTTCATTCATTCCCGTCGGCCTCTCCGCTCTCTGTCCCTGCTGCAATTTCACCAATTTAACCCTGACTGACCTCCGAGCAACACCACACTGCACACTCAGGGAAAGTAGACACAGGTGCACACACACACACACACACACACCTCTTTGTTCTGTCTCCGATCCACTTTTCTTCTTCTATCCCACTTTCAAGCGTACAAACAAACACCCCCACAGGAAGTTGCAAACAGAGCACAGTGACCTGAGGGAGACTGAGAATCACCTCGGGTGTTTTCTAACTTTGGGTGATAGAGACTGTTCCACACACCCGTACACAAGCATGCACACATCCTCCCCCATCTGGCTGCTTAAATCTTTAATAGAATATTCTCGTCCTGTGCTCCCCGTGGTGAATGTATTTATGCTGAGGAGTCCGCAATACCTCCACAGGATTAAGTCCCATTCAGACTTGTCAAAGCCAGCTGCTGCGCTCCCTGCAGCGCGGCTCCCTGTTGTCGCCACACAGGCCGTTCGGGCGGGATGGCAGCCCCGTTTCCAGGACTGGGGAGCTGAAAGTGGCGGCGGCGGGCCCTTTGATCTGGGACTTGGATCCTCATTTATGACAGTTCTGGGTTGTCTGAGCTGTCTCTGGAGTCCCGTTTATTTTTACAGGGCGGTAGACCTAGATATATATGTGAGGATGGGGAGTATGTCAACAGAATTTAAGGTCTTGTTGTTTCAACAACAAGGTAGGTCGTAGGTTTTAAGGATGTGAGGCTGTGTGTGGATTCAGTTTTCTCATTTTGCATCCTGTACGTTTATTTATCTTATTTTTTTGTGGGTTTTACGTCCTTGCAAACTCAGCCGCAGTCTATGGTGGTTTCCAGACACAGTTATCTTCAGACCTTCTCAGGGGCTGTCCAAGTGTCACCCCAGCTAACACACACATACACAAACACATGGCAGTAAGAGGAGACTTCAAAGACAGGCAGGTCTGCCGGGTATGCAGCCCACAATAACTGTCACAGAGCCCAGTGCATCGACCAGAGAGGAGGGATGGCCAGAAGAAAGGAAAGAAATGAAGGAATAAACGACGAAAAGCTGCATTTTTTTTCCTGCATGCAGACACTACAGAGGGAACAGAGGAAAAGGATTGACGTGTGTAGTGTAGGTGTGTTTCTTACTGCTGCAGAGGATCTGTGAAACAACAGGAAACCTTTTACACTTTGTTTGGTACGTACAGTGCTCTCTACAAATGCTTCCATGCTGTGCTGTACTCAGATTCAAACTAACAGCTTTGACACCTTGTCTAACATATCTTGCTGCTAATAACTGAAACAAAAAGCTATGTTCATTTTCTCCCTTGCCACAAGAGGTCGCCACAGCTGGGTAGCACTGCATGGTTTGTTTGGCAGCTTTAAAAGGAACCCCGGCTATTAAGACATGTTTGCGCTAAAATATGTACTGTGCTTTCAATAATATATATGTGGTATTAAAATACGCCAAATGTTTTCCTTTTAAGCATTTTTTTAAAATAAAACCGATTTACCAGTAGGCCACCATTGTTATTTACTTCTCAATGCACTCTGGGTAGTGACGTCATACGGTTGCACCGCATCGAGTTCATAGTTAGCAGCACACTGGAAATGGCTTCTGTTCAAACTTTCCAGTTTGAACCAGAGCAAACCGAGAGAGAGGATGAAAATAGTCAACCAGTACATTCGTTAGATAATACGTTAATTAAGATAAGATAAGATAAGATAACCTTTATTAGTCCCACACGTGGGAAATTTGTTTTGTCACAGCAGGAAGTGGACAGTGCAAAAGTTATGAAGCAAAAATTAGAATAAAATAAAATAAGAATAAATACAGTATACAACTGTACAGAATAGAATAAAATAAAATACTATATACAGTAGAATAAAATGGAATAAAATATGCAATAAGATAAAAATAGAATAGAAGTGCTATATACAACTCAGTAAAAATACAACGATGCCAGAAAAGATTATTGCACATTAGTGTTATTGCACATTTGTGAATGTGTGTGTTGATCAGTTGGAGTCTTTGTTGTGCAGTCTGACAGCAGTGGGGAGGAAAGACCTGCGAAATCTCTCCGTCCCACACCGTGGGTGCCGCAGTCTCCCACTGAAGGAGCTGCTCAGTGCTGTCACAGTCTCATGCATGGGGTGGGAGATGTTGTCCAACAGGGATGACAGCTTAGCCACCATTCTCCTGTCACTCACCACCTCCACTGGGTCCAGAGGGCATCCTAGAACAGAGCTGGCCCTTCGGATCAGCCTGTTCAGTCTCTTCCTGTCCCCAGCAGAGATGCTGCCACCCCAGCAGACCACACCATAAAAGATGGCTGAGGCCACCACAGAGTCATAGAAGGTCTTCAGGAGTGGGCCCTCCACTCCAAACGACCTGAGTCTCCGCAGCAGGTACAGTCTGCTCTGCCCTTTCCTGTAGAGGGCGTCTGAGTTATGAGTCCAGTCCAGTTTGCTGTTCAGATGAACACCAAGGTACCTGTAGCTGTCCACAGCCTCAATGTCCATACCTTGGATGTTCAGTGGTTGCAGTGGAGGATGTTTGTGCCTGCGGAAGTCTACCACCAGCTCCTTTGTTTTACTGGCATTGATCTGGAGGTAGTTCAGCTGGCACCAGTCCACAAAGTCCTGAGTCAGTCCTCTGTACTCCTTGTCGTCCCCATCAGTGATGAGGCCGACTATAGCAGAGTCATCAGAGAACTTCTGCAGGAAGCACTGGGTGGAGTTGTGGGAGAAATCTGCAGTGTAGATGGTGAAGAGGAACGGAGCCAGAACCGTTCCCTGTGGGGCCCCCGTACTGCAGACGACCCTGTCCGACACACAGCCCTGAGTCCTCACATACTGTGGTCGGTCGGTGAGGTAGTCCAAAATCCAGGTAGTGAGGTGATGGTCCACTCCAGAGTTCTCCAGCTTGTCCTTCAGAACCGAGGGAAGAATAGTGTTGAAGGCACTGGAGAAATCAAAGAACATGATTCTCACAGTGCTTCCAGCGGTCTCCAGGTGAGCGAGGGAGCGATGTAGGAGGTGAATGACGGCATCATCCGCTCCAATGCCAGGCTGGTAGGCAAACTGAAGTGGATCCAGTGATGAGCTCACAAGGCGCCGAAGCTGAGCCAGGACCAGCCGCTCCAGGGTCTTCATCAGGTGGGATGTCAGAGCCACCGGCCTGTAGCTGTTGAGGTCCTTGGGGCGTGAAGTCTTTGGCACTGGTACAACACAGGAGGTTTTCCAGAGCTGTGGGACTCTTCCCAGCCTCAGGCTCAGGTTGAAGAGGTGCTCCATCACACCACACAGTTGGTCCGCGCAGGACCTGACGACCCTCGAGCTGATGCCATCTGGACCCGCTGCCTTCTTGCCATTAATCCTCCTCAGTTCCCTCCTAACCTGGGTGGTTGAGAGAGACAGGCTGGAGCCTTGTGTTGATTGTGTATTGGATGCTGTTGTTGGGGGTGGGGAGGAGTGAGCAGGGTGAATAGAGGAGGTGTGAAGTGTCTGAGGTGTCAGAGGTGGAACAGCAGCAGTGGGGGTGGGTGAGTCTGCAGCCGATGTTGGAGACAGCCTCATGGCTGAATCAAATCTGTTGAAGAAATGATTCAGTTCATTTGCCCACCTCACATCCCTCCCAGGAAGAGAGTTCTGATGTTTGTGGCCTGAGATGGTTCTGAGGCCTCTCCAGACTTCACCAACGTTATTTTGCTGAAGCTGGTTCTCCATCTTCTGCCTGTAGCTGTCCTTCCCATTCCTTATCAGTCCCCTCAGCTCTCTCTGCACCCTTTTCAACTCCTCTCTGTCTTTGGATTTGAAGGCCCTCCTCTTCTGCTTGAGGACGGCTTTAATTTCTGGGGTAATCCAAGGTTTGTTGTTGGAGAAACACCGTACAGTCCTGGTAGGTACGGTGTTATCCACACAGAAATTAATATAGTCAGTAATACATGTAGTAAGGCTGTCGATGTCCTCTCCGTGGTCGTCACAGATCACCTCCCACACAGTCGACTCAAAACAGTCCTTAAGAGCCTCCTCGCTCTCCTCCGACCATCTCTGTACTGTGCGGGTGGCTGGTGGCTCCCTGCGCACTAAGGCCTCATACACAGGGACAAGGTGCACCAGGTTATGATCAGATCTGCCCAGGGGAGGGAGAGGTGATGAACTGTATGCCTCTTCTGCATTGGCATACAGTAAGTCCAGTGTTTTATTGTCTCTGGTTGGGCATGTCACATACTGGGTGAAGGTGGGCAGTGTGGAGTCCAGTGAGGCATGATTAAAGTCCCCTGATGTTATGAGGAGGGCTCTCTGAGATTGTGTTTGCAGTCTGCTGACCACTGAGTGGAGAGTGTCACAGGCTGCATCCGCGTTGGCCGAGGGGGGGACATACGCTGTTATCGCGATAACATGCGAGAATTCCCGGGGCAGGTAGTACGAACGCATGCTAACGGCTAACAGCTCAATGTCTCTGCTGCAGAGTTGTTCTTTCACAGTGATGTGCCCAGGGTTACACCATCTGTCATTCACAAACACTGCCAGTCCCCCTCCTTTCCTCTTACCGCTCTCTCTCGTCCTGTCCGCTTGCAGCAGCTGGAATCCCGGTAGTGTCACGCTCGTGTCCGGAGTTAGCGGTGTTAGCCACGACTCCGTTAGCATCATGATGCTACATTGCCGGTACTCCCTCTGTGACCAGGTTAGCGACGTGAGCTCATCCAATTTATTGTGCAAAGAACGTACATTTCCAATAATTACAGAAGGAAGAGATGGTCGATAACGTCTCCTTCTCGGCCGACGGCGCTCCTTCCCAGCACGACACCCCCGTCTTTTCCTCCTCAGCTCGCTGGGAATGTCAGGTCTGTCCGCCGGCAGTACCGCTGCGGGACGCAGCGCTAACAGCTGATCCTTACTGTAAACAAAGGATCCCTGCTCTGGGTCCCCAGACACGGGTGAAAAAAGTAGAAAAAAACTAAGAAAAACGACCAGAACTAGCACAAAACGGTAGAACATGGTTGCAGAGTCTAATTACTAATACGTTAGTTATAAAAAATTACGAGAAGAAAAGATAAGAAAGAAATAAACTCAGAATGAGCAGAGCTGCTGTAACAGGCTGCCGCACACGGGGGGCGCCGGAAGAAGATTGTGCTCCAACTTAGATGAAGATGAACGCAATCCGTCACACGAGGACGCGAGAGTGATGGAAAACTACTGGTGTCTATGCGGCTACTGCTTGCCAATGTCAACGGCGACTGAGAGCGTTTGTTGTAAAGAGCTCAATTTAATGGCAGCAGCTATCCATGGTATCGCATAACCGCCTGATAAAAACATTAATAGAATTCTAATTTTTATTATACAGTGAAATTACGATCGTTATTTTTACAGATTCTCCATGCACCAAAACTTAACCCAGATGTTCTTTGGGCAGCCCTTGTTAGCCTCCATGATCGGTATACTGCTAGTCTACCAAGTCGTAACCAGGTCACTAATAGGCAGGTTAATTAATACGGTTGCTACACTATAAAAAACAAAACAGGTTAGCTGAACGAAAGCGCCTATACTACCGACAACCAATACATGTCATCGCCATTCCTGACTGATGTGTGCCCAGTGAATGTGGTCACCACGATACTATTGCATGCACTAACTAAACTAAAATAATAGTTAAACTATTGCAGTATTGTGCTACTGAGATGGCCACATGTTCACATTCAAATCACAACAACAGTTGCCTCAAGGCGCTTTATATTGTAAGGTAAAGATCCACATTTGTTCTCTTACTTCTCTCCTCTCTAAAGTTACTTGCAAGCACATGTGAATTCAATAATCAGACAACCCAGGACAGTTTTCAGTGCTGCCACAAGCACTGTTAAAGAGCTTCCACACAGGAAGTGACTAGCAGTAATGAGCAAAAGAGGTGACACCATGTGGGCCTGTCCAAAGTTAAGGGTTTCTCAACTTCTTAGCAATTGAAGTGATTACAAATGAGACCTTTGATTGACATATGGCACCTTGATGTTAGCAGCCAACCGTCAGCAATAAAGCGATGAGTGAATTGTTTCCTGTGCCTTGAGCTGTTCCTCTCTCGAGCTACATAAATTGAACACGTTTTTGTTCCTAGCATCCAATAAAAACATGACAACCTAAGTTATAGATCATGGTTGGGCAATATGTGAAGTTTTTAACAGAACAAGGCACAACCCACACCTCCACCTGGTTGGAGGTGGGGGTTACAAGTTAATTATTAACCAAGTAGAACAACCCCGACCAACCTCAGCAGATGTTAAAGTGTTAAAAGGGAGTTTTTATTTCCCACTGTCGCCAAAGTACGGAGCCCCGCAAGGGACATTGGAGAAAGGAAAAAAAAAAAGATGAACTTTTGTGAGATCTCGCAAAATAGGCCGCATCCTTTGCAGGTCGCAGTTGAAGGTCGATCACGTCACAGCCAGGCGACAAAGGCTGTTCCAATTTGAAGGCCGCTCCAAATGCGTTCTTCATTTCCCCAAATTTGAAGGATGGGTCGGGTGTATCCTTCGTGGCCCAACCTATCCCAGAATTCATACCGCGGCCCAGCCAATTCCAGTTTCCAACAGTGGCGGCAGCTACTTAGAGTAAGAAAGAGTAATCTTAAAACTATTTTGCAAAAGTTCATGTTCAGTTTTTTTTTTTCTCCCATGTCCCTTGTGGGGCTCCGTACCAAAGCGCTCAGAGAAGGTCGTCTGATTGTCGAGGTTTCCTCTGTATTATTGTAGGGTCTTTATTTTATATTATAAAGTGCCTTCAGACTTGAATTGAATAGAAGTCTCAGTGACACTAAATTAGCAAAATAAAATTGGAAAATTAAATACATTTGTTAATAAAAAAAATCTTGTCCTACTATAAGGAAAGTAAAGAACTAAAGGGCATGTAGCCAACTTATTTTTCACTCACACAAAACAAAACACATCAAAATTCAACAAACTAACAATAATGTTGCTTATATAAAATAATTTGCAGAGCAAATAAAGAAAACAAAGAGAAACTACTACAGCAATGTGAGCTTTCCTTTTACAGGAATCCTTTCATAACGGGAGTTTAAATTCCATTTAATTTCTCAGATTTATGAAGACTCTTCAGTTCAACCTTGTTAAAAGGATTTAAGGTGTAGAATCTCACTATTTCAGAGTTAGAAAAGATAGCTCTTGAGAGGAATTGCTATTAAATAAGATTTCATTTTATGTAGTCATCCCAGGTGTTAGTTTTGGGGGTTTTGGCAGTAATTGGACCCAGAAGCAGAAACCTTTTAGGATGTTTACTGTAAAAGACTCTTGGAGATGTGGCTGGTATGGAGTGACTGATGACGGCTGGAGACTGAGGCAGGTGGGAACGGGAGAGGGGAATGGTGGTGAACCTGGCAGGAGCGTGTGGCTGAAGAACGAGCCGAACAGGCAGACGTGTAACTGTGGATGGAAAGAAGCAAAATGAAGGTGGGCTGAGAGCTTCAGTCTGGCATCACAGCTTTCACTGATGAGATGATGAGGTGCAGGTGTCCCAGCTGCAGCACACACATGCACGCTGTTTTTCATTAGGATGACATGCCTCCTCATTTCTTGCCTTTCTATCATCTTAGCCCCTCCCACCATCAGCTTAAGTAACGTCAGCAAAGCTGCATCACCTGTCACATGCAAACATCACCTGTTTATACCACAGACTGATAGATGTCAGTGACTTTGTTTCTCAGCTGCTTCTTTAGATCGTGGCGTGATGTTGCTTTTTGGGATCTTTTAGCCTGCTTCACTTCATCACACAGGTTCTGTTTAAGCAGGTTTGCAGTAATCAGGCCTGTGTGTGTCTGGTGAAACTGCGCTCAGCTGTCCAAAAAATTGCAGCTAATCACAATTAATTCATGATTTAACAAGGGCGGGAAGTTACTTACACACAGGGCCAGGTAGGCTTGGGTGTCTTTTTTCCTTAATAAATCAAGACATGATTTAAAAAACTGCATTTTGTATTTAAAATGTGTTTGATGATCTGAAACATGCCAGTGTGACAAATATGTTTTTCACAGCACTGCACATGTTAGCGTAAAGTAAGCCAGAGAGAAACACCAGAGGCACGGCGAGAATGCGCGGCCATCTAGATTTAGAGTCGCCTCACTTCATAAGACAGACTCGACTGTTATATAACCAGCTTTGTTATTGGACGTGTCAGTCTTTCTTTATGAGTAACAGTCACTTTCAGCGAGCGTCACTCAAAAGGCACAACTCAACGCAAGACAGGTGGCAGTGCAGGGCTGTGAAACACACACACACACACCTGGCTACGAGGGGCTTTTCTCTAACCTGTCGATGCAATAAAGCTGGTCTCCATGGCGATGGTAGGGGTTGGCATGGTGATGGTGTCACTGACCCGGAGATTAAGCATGACAATGAGCCATGACTTTTTTTTCCTTTTCTTTTTTCTTTTCTTGTCCGTTCCTCTCATCAGCTCTCCAGTGGTCTCAGATTTCCCCCGGTTACAAAAAAACGAAACTAAACTAAAACTTGACGATCGCCTCAAGGACACATATCAACAAACTGTTCCGGCTCTGCTGCCCGCACGGCAGCTTTACTGGATGTAAGAGGATAGTTGAGGATACTGTAGCTCGCGTTTGTTTCCCACTGCTTCTCCTCCATTCAGTTAACATGATGTAAGCGCTAATACGATATCCCAGACCTCTTTTCTTCAATGATACTGGAAATTGTGTCTTCATGCTTGTGGAAAGATTGCTCCGATTCAAGCGTAGCTTCTTTTTGGCCACAGAGTGTTTGTACTGAGGGTCAGGATGCATACTAGTATTAAATCTGCCAGACTCTTGACTGCACTGATAAGCTGCTCCTCACAGCTTCAGAAAATCAAATGCTTTTCAAGTGGTGCAAACATTTCTCGACCTTTTATTTCTTTATCTTAACCTTCAACTCATAATCCAGATCATCTAATGTTATTTTAGTCCATCTGGCTATATTTTCTTACTCTCCTGAATGCATTTGTTCCCACTCAGCTGTAAATCTTAAAAAAAAAAATCATGCCACAGATATGGAGTTTCATTTTTATAAAAGGCTCATAAATTTCAAATGGGTGCTGCAGTTTTTTTATACAATGCATTACTCATGCAGGAATAATTAGGATATATTTTAGGGGCTTCTTAAAGGAGTAGGAAAACACATGTGGGACTGAAATATTGTTCCAGTGTTCATTTAAAGAAGACCTCCCATGTGCAAAGCTCAGCCTTTAGACGGCTTTCAATGCTGAGTTTGAGGCAGTTTTCTCTACTCGTGGCTCTGTTTGATGTCAAAGGAAGTAAATACCCTGAATACACAGAGACACGCAGGTTGCAAAGAAGCTCCGCCCTCCTGTTGCTCATACTATAGACTGTAAAAAAAAGATGGACATAGCCACCGTGATGTCACCAGGCCATTAATGAAGTCATATTTTTGAAGCCTCATTAAATTAGATTAGCTTTTTCTTCTTGGCGTATCAAAATTGTAACAAGTGAGGGGGCGGATCTGAATGTGAACCCACGCACTCATTGGCTAATGACTTGTTAATCAAATCATTAGCCAATGAGCATATCCTGGACAATCCTCCTTTCTGACACTCAGAATGACCCAAATTTACAAAATGGGTCATAAACTCTGCAGGAAAGTGTTCACAGAGTCAGCGGGCCGTTTTCCCAGACCAGTGAAACCCAAAGTGTGGGCCTGGGCCCCTGGTGGGCTGCAAAGGTACTGCAGGTGTGTGAATTAAGTGAATTTAAAAAAGGCAGGTTTAAGGCACTTATGCATTTGGATTCACTTTCCATATTTCATATGATAAACTAGCGTATCATACATGTACTTCGAAATCTGCATTTAAAAGTTTCGCTTTTAACAGTGTCGTTTTTTTGAAGCCACAAGTTACCGTACATGGATGAGAGAGTTGAGTGCCCTAATCAGCTGGTGCTGTTCAGCTGGGTTATCAAACTGAATTTATAAACTGCATATGTGCAATGCACAGAGATGCATATCAGATTAGTGCTAAGCAACTAATAAAAATACAAGAATTTCACTCCTCCATATAAAGCACAAACATGTTGGGTGGATGCAACATCATAACATTCGTTAGATAATACATTAGTTGTGCTCCAAATGTAACAAACAACATTATCACATTGAAGAAATCCAATCCAAGTCGTGGATGAGTCTCAGCTGCCTGTGTTAGAAGAACTATCAGTCACTCAGTGATGGATCGATGGGCTATAAAAAAAATTTCACCCCACTCCAGGAAGCCAAAACTGTATTTTTAGGCCCCGAACATGCTTTTTCATGCTGTAACACAGGAGTCCTTTTGGAGCCAGTCTCAAGTAGATCCTAGAAAAACTATTTTTGCACTTCTGCACTGGCGTCATGTATAAGCTTAAAGGCTGGATCTTTAGTTTATTCTATCTATTTAGGACAGCCAGTCAGAAGAAATAAATGGACAGTAGATGAATCAGAGGGGAAGGCGACTGCACCAAGAAACAGTATAACATGGATATGGAATACACAAATGAGTTCAGATTTGAAGTTTTTTACCCGTTCTGTTCTAGTGAAGTCAAAATGATGGCGCAAAACTAATTTCTTGCAAAATTACCATGACAATTGGCACATACTACATGCTGATAGGCTCCAGTTTGCACGTAGTGAGATGTAACACAGCTCTCCAAGTGTCAGAAAAAAACCATTTTTTTCTCACATCATCTGCTTCTGTTCAGAGCCATATTTCCCTCTGCTGTGCAAAAGCTTATGCAGCAAATACCCGAACAGTTGACTGTGTCTTTCATTGATTAATTGACCGTGTGAGTGATTGATTTGCTAATTCATACTGTAGCTGTGCACAAAATCTTTGCTGCCTCTCTCAGCTGGCTCATCAGATAAAGTGCACTTAGTCAGAGTATATAGCCCCTCACTGTCACCCCCCCCCCCCCCCCCCCTCCCCTCAAGGATAAAAAAACACAGTAGGGAAAGAGGGAGCGAGGCAGAGTTGGCACTGCCATTTGGCCACTGTGTGCTTTGCTATTGCCACTTTAGCTTCATGTGTTTCCTGCACCTGTGGGTCCTAAAGTGTAATAAGCAGTAACTCCTCTCAAAAGACTAGCGTATGGAGTGACACACTCACACACACAAGAAGGAAGTTGTCAGCTTCCAAGCAGTAATCCACTTAAGATAGCCTCGTTGCGTGCCTGCTCTCCGGCTAAGACACGGGAGTTAAAGCCACCCGGACAATATTTGCAGTTTTTTTGTTTCTTTATTTACAGTTTGACTTTAGTAAGCTAAGTGGGTGACAGAAGTGACAGACGGGTGGATTGGTGTGAGCGTCTGTGTCTGTGTAGGCATCTGAACACCTGATTTTGTAATTTTGATAGGAAACATCAGTTGGTTTTATCCTAATCTCCATCTCTACACACACACACACACACACACACACACACACACACACACACGTGCATGCACACAGCTACTCCATTCGCCCTACATCACTGGGATGCAAGCTGACAGAGACTTTGTCAGCAACTTGGAGAGTGACTGTTCTCTCCTCTCTCTACCTCTCTCACACACACACACACACACACACACACACACACACACACACACACACACACACACACACACACACACACACTCAGTATTACTATAGCTCAGCCCAGTGCCTCCATCCTCTCCGACACATCACTGCAGTGCCGTGAGTCACAGAAGGTCATCTGAGGTAGGTAGATGAGGTGACCTGCAGGGCATTTTAGTGTTCGCAGGTTCCTGGAAGATCTAAGCTGCATCTAAACAGTTGCTCCTCGGGAGGCTGTTTGATTCTGAAATAGGTTGATCTTACATAAAGTAAAAAAAAATGGCTGGATCAAAATGGTCACTGCCCACCTGAGTGTCCCCGATGTGGATAACTGCTGAACTCTGTGGCTTTCTCCATGTGCCTGAGCAGCGTGTATGGTGCTGTAGCAAGAGGTGAGTTCAGTATAGAGTTTGGAGGAGTGGAAGAACATCTGTGTTTCTTTTGGCTCTGAAGAAAGCCATCAGCTAGCTTAACTACAAAGACAACCAATGGCCATTCATTCCAAGATCAATGGGAGCACTTATTATTATTATTGTTATTATTATTATTATTATTATTATTATAGTTCATTAGAGCACATCCACTGTATTCTACTCTGTTGTACTTGCTGCTACAATAGAGCCAGGCTACTTTAAACTCAATCTGATATACAAGAATAGGCAGCGCTATCCAAGATAGCATTACTTTTACATTTTTAAAATATGTTTGAAAATACAAATGCTGAAATACAAATTTAACCTCCATATTAAATTAGATAGTCCAGTTATTAAAGCAAGTAGACTCACTGCATGAGAGAAACAAATTCTCACAGATTCTCACAGCTTATGTCAGTCAGACACATAGAAAGAGTTACATTTATAAACAACAAGATCACTTTAAAAAGGAAAATGGTGATCATCAGTTGGTTTGAGTGTTGTTTTAGTTCTGTAAAAGCCCACTGGACAGTTTCTTCTAAGAAAAAGGAAAAACTTTGGCCAGCTTATTAGGTACACCTGTTCAACTGCTCATTGGAATAAATATCTAATTAGCCAATCACATAATAGCTCAGTGCATTTCGACATGTAGACATGGTCAAGACGACCTGCTGCAGTTCAAACTGAGCATCCGAATGAGCAAGAATGTGGCATGGTTGTTAGTCTGAGTATTTTATAAATTCCTGATCTGCTGAAATTTTCCCTCACGACCATCTCTATGGTTTAAAAAAAAAGGTCTGAAAGTGACCAGAATGCTTCATACTGACAGGAAAGAAAGAGTAACCTAAATGCAGAAGCGCGTCTCTGGACACACATTGAACCTTAAAGCAGAAGACCGCTCCGAGTGCGACTGCTGTCAGCTAAAAAACAGGACGCTAAGGCTACAGCTTTGGTGGGCTCACAGGACATTGTTTGATCTGATGAGTCTTGATTTGTGTTGCGACATTCAAATTGTAGGATCAGAATTTGGTGTAAACAACATGTGTTGTGGTGTAATGGTGTGGGGGGTAATTTCTTGGCACCCTTTGGGCCCCTTAGTACCAACAGAGCATCATTTAAACACCTAAATATCATTGCTAACCATGTCCATCCTTTTATGAACAGAGTGTACCCGTTTTCTGATGGCTGCTTCGATCAGGATAAGAATCACATGAACCTACTGTAGAATCTGGGACGTTTGGAACATCTCATTGAACCATAAAGAATTAAAACAGCTCTGAAGGCGCAAACTTGGGTCCAACCCAGTGTTCCTAACAAAGAGGTCAAAGGGCAGTGAAAATCTTTCCAAAAGGCATCAACACCAGAGCATAAATCCAGTTTGGTGGCTGAAAGTTTGCACACTTATTTCCTGCACATGTATCTTCATGCTGTCCCAGTAGCTCAGTCTCAGATGTTGCTGCTTGTACAGAACACAAAACCTGTGTTATCACATTGATCTCAGCAGCGTTATAGGTTGTTTGTTGGTTTAAGTAACAAAAGGAAACGCGATATTTTTGTCTTTGTTTTTGGAGTGCAAATGTTAAAAAAGACAAGAAACCACATGGTTTTATTCATTCTCTCTTATTTGGAGCACTCTGAGCCAAACAGTTCATCCGTTACTTGAAACATTTTGGGCTTGGATCCAGCTCATGACACAACTGAAGATAGCGAGCAGCCTGCCCTACTTTTCTGTGAAAGTCTTTATTTTGGCAGGAAGAGCAGGCGGGGAGTCGCACACACAGGGGGAATCCCAGCCTTCTCCTGACATTTCTTACTTGTATTGTGTCTGTCTTTTAAATTTGCCTGGCACTTATTTTGCTCTTACATTGGCATTCTTGTCTTAATGGGCTTCTTGCTTTATTGGAAATAAAGTCACAGTAGCGCTAAGCCTGTTGTTTCATAAAAGCCCTTAGCTTTGCTTTTTGTTGCCAGAGCACCATCTTTAATCTGCTGTTGCACTCAAACACGGCACACCTCCTCCTCCGAAGCAACTGACACAACCATCTTGTATGTTTAAACGAACACTCGCTACATGGACACAAAACTGGTTGAATGTAAATGAATCTCACACAGGCGACAGTAGGCCGTCCTACGGACACATGCCGTCATCTGATCGTTCTCTGCATCTGCTCCCACTGCGACTGCCAAGAGAACAAGAAGTCCAGCATGGAACGGCTTTGAATCGTCATTGAAGAGGGGGGCGTACCGTCGCCGTGGCTTTCCCGCTCATCGGAGCTCGCCGTCATTTGGCTTGTAGCTCGCACGGTCTGTGTCATGACACGTGGAGTAAAGATCAGCTGGTTTTACAAAGGAGGTCTTCTAGTATCTTATTTATTTTTGCTCTCATTGTCCTCAGATGAGGCTGATAGAGAGCAGCGAGAAAGGCGCCAGAAAATGGCCCAGATGATTTCGAGTGGTATTGAATGTGCTGTCACTCCAAAGCTGACGGGAAGCTCTACGGCTCACTGGAACTCTCGGCAGATATGCCAAGCGGAGTTCGAGATAATAGCGGGATGAAGAGGCTGTGATTTGATTCGATGCTGCCTAATTATTCGTCCACTCTTTGCAGTGTTCTTGCATCTGACTTAGAAGATTGTGGATGAGATTGTGGGTATTGCCTTGGCGTATGATGGTGATGATAATAACCTTTACTTATAGCACACAAATTCAATTTCACAGTCCTACTTCAAAATCTGCACACTTCCCTTTAATTAGTGCATTCAGTTCCTTTCCTTTAAAACAGCCCCGTCTGCTCTATATGAAAAGCAAATCTGCTTATTTTCCCTAATACTGCTTATTACTGAGAATTAGAAAATTTGGCCCATGTCTGTGCATTTTACAGCCGCTTGTCATTCAAATGTTTTTTGTGCACCAGCAGAACAAATCTGTTTTTTGAGCAAAATAGAGAGCAGATCATCTCCTATGTTTAAGGGTGCACTCTGCTTTATTTGAACATATATATATATATATATATATATAGATAGATAGATAGATAGATAGATAGATAGATGTATATATGCTTGACTTTGATCACCCTCATGGTTGCAGGTGGGCTGGAGCCTATTCCAGCTGCATGGAGACAGCAGGAGACGGGGTACAGCCTGTGACAGGACTAGAAGAAAGAGACAAAGAGACAGAGAACCATTCAGATATACGGGGAATTTAGAATAACTTGTCCTCATTAACTGCATCTCTTTGGATTGTGAAAGAAAACCTGAATACCTAAGGTGGTAAAACCACACAAATGCAGTCCAGCCAGATGGTGGATTCAAACCCAGAGCATACCCTGCTGTAAGGCAACAGTGCTAACCTCTGAAAATGTTCCGTTTTAAAATTAAAAGTAATTTTAATTGTTACTGTATTGAAAGCACATGTCAGAGGCAAGATTCAGGAAAAATCAGAACAGGTATCATAATAAAAACATCTACCTCACCATGCCTTATACTCTGAGTTTCGAGCAACAAGGGCCGAGTTGGCAGCTGCTTATTTGCATGAAGCTGAAGCCTAGCCTGCTTTATGCAAATCAGATGCCTCTGCAAACTCCTGAAAAATGACCACTGTTCGTGTAATATGGCAGCTTCATGCCTTATTTCCCTCTTCAATTGACATACATTCAGGTGTATATATTTCCTTAATATAAGAATGTTTGCATGTTAGCCACCGGGTTGGTTTCAGTTTGAAAGTGGGATGCAGACAGGTCGGTGTTTGTGCCTGCAGGAGAGTCGGAGCACTTTCGTTTTCATGCTTGCGTGCAGAAACCTGCCTGTGGACATGTACAATACTGGTTAACAGGCACCAAAATAATTTAAAGTGTATTTTTCTCATGTCATCATGTTAGCATAGGTTTAGGAAATATTAAAAATACAACAACGGTATTCATTGTGTACTGCCCACCCACTGCAATACAGATCACTTCCAGGGGTTGCCTGTCTGCACCTCTGCATACAGCATGAAGAGAAAAGAATGCATACCTGCCGGCCACTTCATTAGTAACATGTTGCTAGTACTTGGTTGGCTTAACAAGTAAAAAAGTCTTTTTGTTTGAGTAAAAAGACAAAAATTTGATCAAGTTGTCACGAAAAAAAGTTTCTGAGTTCTGTGGGTAAAGGTGTATACTGCTTATCCACTTCATGGTGTAATCATCAGTCCATCCTGACAGGTTAGCATATAGCATCAATATAGCAGAGCATGTGGACCATGTCCACATGTCTGAAAACATCAAGTTGTTGCCACGTAATTTGCTCATATGCGCATTAACAAGCATCTGAACACACACACACACGAGAGTAGTCAACTCAAAGCCACTGCCTTGACCGATGCTCAGGAGGTAAAGCAACTCATCTACTCATCAGAAGGTTGACGATTTGCTCTAGTCTGTATACGAAAGTACCCATAGGCAAGAAACCGAAGCCCAAATCGCTCCTTGTGCAAAAACAAAAATGCTTGTTAATGAGGCATGATGTATTAATCGCTTTGGGTGCTCATGTATAGTAAGAAGGCACTAAATAAGACCCAGTCCATTTACCTTTTTAACCTCGTTTGGATCCATTCATAAATTCCAAAAAGTTTTATTAAAATAGTGCCAAATTGCAACAGCAGAGGTCTCAAAACGCTTTGTAAGTTAAAGATCCTACAATAATACAGAGAAAGCCCAAAAATCAGGCAGCCACCTGTGAGCAAGCGCTTGGCAACAGTGGGAAGGAAATACCCCCTTTTAGCCAGAAGAAACCTCTGACTGAACCAGGCCCATCTGCTGCGACTGGTTGGGGATTAGGCGAGGAAGACCGGACAAAAGACAGACTTGTTAGGGAACATAAGTGTATAGACGTCAGCTGAACAGGTGAAAAAGTATTAGGACATAACCTTTTCATGGTCTTTACCTGCTTTTTTAATGTCTTGAGTGTTTCTGGCTCATGTATGAAGGGTTAAGCAAACAGTAACTAATAAAATAAATAACTGGTGGAAAGCTTGTGTCTCCTTCTGTAAACTAAAGTTTTCTCTTTCACAGCACTGTATGTTGTGATATTTGTGTGATAGTGAATAACTTTTGGTGAGCATTATTTCTGAACCCTCACCGAATAAATATTTCTGTGTGGGGAAAAGAGGCGCATCATTTCCTTACTATAACTGTCGCGTAAAGCAATTTCCATCCTCGATAAAGCTGTCATCGCTCAGCACGGTGCGCACGGGAGTGGGGTTTGCAGCGGCAGTTACATCCCTGCCGTCACAAAGTGGCTGCTTGATGTCCCCACCGCACCGCGTGTGCGCCCGTGGCTCTGAAATTGCTTTAAATAAGTCGCGCTGTGCGCATCATTGACTTCGCCATTCACCCCGCGCCACTGATCCAAAAAATAGAGCCCCCGAAACTGTCGCGACGAG
Organism: Pelmatolapia mariae; assembly: GCF_036321145.2. Taxonomy (NCBI): domain Eukaryota; kingdom Metazoa; phylum Chordata; class Actinopteri; order Cichliformes; family Cichlidae; genus Pelmatolapia; species Pelmatolapia mariae. The sequence continues at coordinate 78,495,070 of NC_086229.1, forward strand.
ACGCATTTCCCGCCTCTCCTTCTCACCTTGCACGCCCTCTTCCTTTCTCTCCTTCCTCTTTCTTTCCATCAGGGTCTGGTGGGAGAAAAGTACGGCAGCATCCGAGTGCCGGGGGAGGTGGAATCGGCGGAGTTTGAGATGATCTTGGATGCAGCTGTGGAGGCGGGGCTGGACACACACATCCTGGAAGAGTGGTACTGCAGGGATGAAAACTCGGTGCCACCCGCATACTACCTCAAACCCAAAGCCCAAATGCTCAAGAACTACCAGAACTCTGTGAGTCCAGAGCTTTAATCGCACTCAGTCACACTAACAGGAGGCTCGAGCTGTTCGTGTCCTTGAGTTTTGTGTGGAATGAATTAAATTTCAGCATGTAGGGAAAAGAAGAGCAGCTCTTCTTTGAGGTCGATGAGTGAACTTCTTTTTGTCTTTTTTAAATGTTTCACATCCTTGCAAATCAGCCTGAAAAGCCACTTAAAGAATCTGTTAGCAACATTTATTTTAAATAAAACGTCCAAGGTCTGCCTTTAACTTTCAAGAGGTAGTACGCCTCAGTTTTCTTAAGTACACCATCTTGATGTTCCCTTGAGCTTCACTGAAGTTAAAAAAAAAAGTAACAGTGAAAGACTTTGTGATGATAAAAATAATCACAGAGAAAATTCAAGATTTAGGCATTAAAGAGAACCAGTCGTTTTGCATTTCCTTACTTGCTGTCATATATAAACACATTTTTTAGGTACACTTCGTCACACATTTTTTAACACAGATATTTGTAGGGTCAAAAACTTCAACCTGAGCATCAGAATGAGGAAGAAAGATCATTTTAGGTACTTTGAACATGGTGATGGAAAAATCTGAAAGGAAAAATAGAACTGAGCAACGTTTAAACAGCACAGCCTACAGCCAGGTATTGTTTCTGACCATGTCCAACCCTTTATGACCAAAGTGAACCCATCTTCTGATAACACCATGTCACAAAGCTTTTTGAATATGGCAATGAGTTCACTGTACTCAGATGATCTCCACAGTGATCAGATCTCAGTCCAGTAGAGCACCTTTGGGATGTGGTGGAATGGGAGCTGTGTGATCCTATCATGTCAGTATGGACAAAAATCTCTGAGGAATGTTTCCAGGACCTCGTTGAATCTGTGCCATGAAGAATTAAAGCAGTTCTGAAGGCAAAACAGGGTGTAATCTGGTACTAGTGAGGCATATATAATAAGTCCAAGTAATCTCTTCAGACCATCCATGCTCCTTTGTAGACAGTTTTTGAGTGACTCTCAGTTAGAGGAATAGCTCTAATATGTTCATCTTTATGAGCAAAGAAGCTTTTGTTTGCATGTGGCAACCAATCAGAATAAAATGAACCTAAAGGAAGAGGAGCTAAAGTCAGCTTTATGATGAGCTTGTTTCATATGAAACACTTGAATGTTTCCTGTGTCGCTGCACATATTTGCACTCTTCTTGCACAGAAGCGAGTGACAGCACTCGCTCCGTACATGGTAAGAGTCCATGCTGTGCAGTCAGACTGTCCTCTCTCTGCCCCCTCTTCTGCTTAGATGGAGTCAAGCAGCGCAGTCAAGACCAAGAACGACAAGGCCTGGAGGAACGTGTCAGAGGAGATCAAGAGGATCTTCCGAACGGCGGTGCTGCAGCTGCAAGAGAAAGGGACCATGAAGAGCGCTCAGGCCAAGAAATTCCTTTGCTCTGGTAAATTTCACGTCTGCTTTTTCTTTTCGTGTCATACTTTTCTCGATACCTTCTTTTCAAACAGGATCACGTCTCTCTGTCTGCTGGACTGCTGCTCACTTTTATCTTTCTGGCTTTTCATTTGGTTTTTGAAAATTATTGCAATTTTAGATTTTAAAAAATTGATTTGTTTCTTCTGTGATACCTCGCTGGATGTTTTCAAGTTTTAAAAAGTCGGCTTGGCTTTGTTACAATGATGTTACAATAAAAGCCAGCTAATTTCTCCTTACAATTCTTCAATAATGACAAAAGTGTGTTAGTCGCAGCCTCAGTTGCTACAGTAAATAAAAAACACAGTGAGTTTATTCCTAATAAATAAATTAAAAAGTTGTTATATGCGCACAACATAAAATACCCAATTAAAGAACACTTGTATGCCAAGGTTGCAACTGGCTGGAATAAAAACAACATTAACCTTTGTAGGGAACAGAAAATCACACAGCAAAGGCCGTATATTTAATAAGTGAGCCTGTCACCTTGTAACTAAATTGATAACAAGAGATGAGATGCAATCAGGGTCTATCAGAGTCACCTCAGTGGACGACAGTGATTGATCGATCACATAGTCGCTTCTCTTCCGAGTTATTTATCCAAGCAGCGTGTCGCAGTGTCAGACCTTTTCTTTTTTTTTTCTTTTTTTAATCAGAAAGAAGCTGATGGTTGCCTTTCACAACTTTTTATTATTATTTATTATTATTATTAGTGTCGCGAGTCTGTTTTCTGTGTTGTCTGTGCCCCATAGCAGCAGGGGTGTGTCTAAATGGAGATGTATGTGGTGGCACTTGCCCTGGTTGTAAGTAGACGGCAACAGATTTTTGCATTTCATTCATCACAAGCAGATTTCACACAGTTGATAACGTGACTGCGTTCAATCACAAACCGACTGAATACTAGAGACTGGCTTCTGATTGTTTCTTATTTATTGCCACTTTGATGCACCAAAGTTGCTTCGAAGACAGCAACTGACTGCAAGTGGTGCAGACCTGGTCCCCGTCTCAGAAGCAGTTATTTCAAAGGCAAGGATTGCAAGTTAAGTGCACAAAGTTGCTGCAGCAGTTCTGGTCAGTTGCAGCTGCAGCTGCAGTCTCCAACCATGGTGTTTTTCTAGTGTGACTACAGAACAATGTGTCATTGCAAGTATACCAGGTGAGTTATAGAATATGAATCTAAATTAACTCTCAGGGCAGCCATATTTCCTAATGCATGTTTAAAATTATTAAAATAAGAAATTAAAATCATTACAACTTGCTGAAGTTGCATCTAATTTTCTGACTGAATTTTTTGGAACTAATCCTTCAAGAAATCTGCTTTTCTTTTCTGATGCTGTCACAGTGCAAGCAACACACTACTAATGACACTTTAATGACAGTCTTATCAACCAGGCACAGTTTAGTCGTTTAAATTGTGGAAATCAGGAATAATAGGAGCTAATTAAGGAGTGTCGCTTAGAGTTTTATCATTTTAGATAACAAGGAAGCTTCTAGTTTTTATGCACTTTAATTGAAGAGTCTGTGGAGGAAGTTGTGCCGTCTCCCAGAACTCCCAGCATTTCTTTCTCTCTTTGTGTCTTCCCCTCCGTCATTAGCAGACTGCCCTGTGAGCTCAGCTGAAAGCAGAGTTTCAGTCAGTGGGCTCTTTGTGGGCGAGCCTGTGATACAGTTCAGTAAAGCTGCATTGTATGATTTTTACAAACCTTCTTGTGAATAAGATTCAAGAGAAATATAATGGGAGGCTAAAAGCTCCTTAAACCTGTTCGGCTCTGCTCGTGTCATGTCATGAATTTTTACCTTTGCAGGTTGCTCGTGGGTTTTGTGCTACTCGAATATGATTAATTAAAGAATGTCTTTTTTCTTCTTTCAGCCTTGGAGGATGAATTAGACTTTGCCCTTGGGAAACAAACGCCTGCCTTTCTCAGGAAATGTGTCTGCTACATTCGTAAGATCTCCAACTTTGACCGCTTCGCCAAACTCCCTGAGATGGCTCGCTACATGGACATCGTGGTCAGCAGCGATCGGGTCATGCGCAACCAGGAGGCCTACGAACGCCTCCTGAAGGTGCGGGATGAGTTCATCCCCACGGTCGTGGCCGCCTCCAATCTCCGCGTCTATTCTTCTGTCACCCACTGCGACATGAAGTTAGGCTACTCCCAAGAAGTGGAAAGCCACTATGTAGAAGGTCTGTGCAAGCAGTTCTACGAGGACATGGTGGACATCATCCAGGCCACGGTCCAGCAGAACTTTGACACGGAGTCTGACCCGCTGTACGACGAGATCCTGCAGCACCTGTCCCTCTGTAAGTCCTATGCGGCCCTCTACGAGTACAAGACCGAGTCTCTGGATTACGTGCAGGAGTATCTGATGCCATCTAAGGGGAGCAGGACGAGCCCTCTAGTGGTGTACGGGGGACCCTGCACCGGAAAGACGCTGCTGCTGTCCGAGGTGGCAAAACAGGTGAGACATGCAGGCGGTAACTTCGTCTTTTTTTGTGCCACCCGCGTCTCAGTTTTCCTCTCATTTTGGCTCTCGCTGTGCGTTCGCGCTCGTGTGTCTGTCTGATCCGAGCATGTGTCCATCTTTGTACAACAGAGTATGAGGGGGCGTGCGACTGTTCATCTCTTCTCATCAAACGCTTGCTTGACCATCTGTGTGTCTGCCAAGAGGCAGTCCATCACCATGCACATGCCTCTAATTTCCCACGAAGCCATGCAGCTGCATGTGTACACGTTTGCCTACATCTGTGTGGAACTTCTGGAAAGTTTGCCTATTAAAACAGTTGCAATGGGTACATTTATTGTTCAGTGGAAGCCAGTGTGTGTGGATCTTTGTGCACACGCACCCCACTCTCTGTTCACTCTCCGGCTTTTGTGTGCCATCTGGCTGCCCGGCTACATTAAGATCACACTGTAGCCAAGATCACACAGCAGACACCCACACATCCACCCCTCCTGTCCAACCTTTGTAATAAATCTCACATTTATTTTAAGCACCATTCAAGTATTTGCCCAAAAACTGAGCTATAGAGGTGGTATAAAAATGTTGCAAGGTGCAACAAAATGATGATGAAAGCCTAAAGTTCAGCGTTAAAGATTACCGGGAGACGACAGGAAAAGTTTTAAACTTAAAAGTAAAAGGATGAGTGGGAGGGTGTAAGAAGAAGCTGCAGTTTAAACAGCAACATTAATCCGATCTATGGTTCTAAATAATTTAACTACAGTTTTAATCATTAGCAGTTTTAGCATTAACTGCTATAGGACTGCTTATCTATTTTCTACGATCTGGTGACTGTGGACGCCGTCCGAGTACAGTGAACTCGTCGTGTTCAGGAAACCAGTTTTAGATGATCGTGTTGCCATCAGAAGATGGTACACTGTGGTCATAATGCGATGGACATGGTCAGCAACATTACTCAAGCAGGCTGCGGTGTTTAAGTGATGCTCAGTTGGAACTATGGGGTCCAAAGTGTGCCAAGAAAATATCCCGTACACAATCACACCACCGCAAGCCTGAACTGTTGATAGAAGGCAGGTTTGATCCCTGCTTTCACGTTGTTTACGCCAAATCGAGACTCACGAGATCAGGCAACATTTTTACAATCTTCTATTTTCCAGTTTTGGTGAATCTTTTTTCAAATGTTACCCTCAGTTTCCTGTTCTTAGCTGATAGGAGAGGCACTCAGTGTGGTTTTCTGCTGCCACAGCTCATCTGCTTCAGGGATTCGCAGGTGTTTTTCTGCATATCTTAGCTGTAACGAGTGGTTATTTGACTTAGTGTTGCCTTCCTATCAGCTTGAAGCAGTCTGCTCTTTCTCTGATGACCTTTGACGTCAACAAGGCGAGATCTTTCTCTCTGTCAGACCGTTCTCTCTAAACCCTAGAGACGGTTAGTGGATCGGCAGTTTTTGGAATACTCACACCAGCATCTCTGGTACCAACAACAATGCTCAGTTTGAACTTCAGCAAATTAGTAAGAAAATAAATGTATTTGAACTGTTCGGCGGGCCTGGGGTTTATGAGAAAGGGATGCTATTAGATTCAAGGGGCTTAATAAGGTGTAGAAGCTTGCAGCCACTCGAGTCCGGTGGACACAACTCACACTGGGAGTGTTGGGTTTGTTTCATTTGAATCCCAGCTTAGGCAAAACTGGGTCTGCTGGAAAATATAGATCTGTGTTCCTCCACGCTCTGGTTTGTTTGTGGAGAGAAGAGCATTTTTATTACGAAACAATTTAGCGGAAATGTAAACGCTACAAATGATTATTTAATAACCGTCAGCTATTTCCTCTAAATAGCATATTTTATTACCCTGCTTCTCTGTAAAGCATCTGTGATGGAGAAGACCCGGACAGCCAGCACACAATCTTCATTTCCATCTGAAGATGAGGTGCACTGCATATCTATTTAACTATGTCTTTGATGTATTATGTAGTATTTAGCCAGTCCCAGTCAAAATGTCCTACACTGGTGTTAGAGTTTGGACTTTCAGCTGTTTTATTAAGTGTTATTTCTAATAATACTGATTTTCTTTGCACACTTTAATAAAGTAGCTGAAAAGAATGAAATGACAAAGACTGGATTTTTTATTTGGAGCTTAAATACCTCAGTTCTCAGAGTAGCTTTAGGCCTTGGTCGTGTTTTATGATGATAACAGATGTGTGAGGAAATAAAACAGATTTTCATATCATCACCCAAACCACACACAATTGCAGAATAAAGATAAATATATCGGATGATAAATTCAACTAGCCGTTAAGGAGACTTTAATAGCGTAATACACAGCAATAGGTAATGGGTTCCTAACAGTGGAATGGCTGCTTTGGCACAGTTAGAGATTACTGGCTATGCAGAAATGAGTCTTTAGAGGCTGCTGAGTTTGCGGCTCGTGATAATCGTCGGCATTTAGTGTACTTAAGGATCGGGTTAATTAAAGTTATGCACATTTATAATCAAGTCACTTTCAAAACGAATGTGCATTTTATAGTTCTGTGGTGTTTCTGTTGCGGTTATGTTGTATTTTATGTATGTGCTATGTTAGTTGGTTGTAATAAAGATGGATGTAGCTACGCCCAGTGGTTTCAGAAGTCCTGTTTTAAAGCCTTGAGATCAACATGTTCCCCGCTGTCAGATTGGTGTTTTAAAAGCCAGGCGTGGATATGACGGATGATCTGATATTGTCGTGTTGGTGTTGTTCCCAGATCATCATGAAAATGTTGTTCCAGGTTCAACATTGCAAGTGACCAATCACAGTGTTGTGACGTTATTCTTTTGCGCGCCAAGCCATTCATGCATTTATGAAATTCCAATGTTGCATGGACAATATCAATTCTGCTTACCGTTTATTAAAGGGTTAGGGTTAGGGTCAGGGTCCGTTGATCGGCGGACAGAGGCGGTTTCTCGCAGCTTAAGTACAGTTTTTTGTTTTACGGCGGTTTTTCCTGAAGTCGCAAAAGTATGACGTCATAACATTCTGATTGGTCACTTGCAATGTTGATCCTGGAACAACATTTAGTATGATGATCTGGGAACAACACCAACACGACGATATCAGATCGTGCGGATATGACAGTGAAACAGCGTGCTCATTGGCTAATCACTTATCAATCACCTTGTTAGCCAATGAGCATATCCTGGATAATCAAAGATTGGATTTCCCATAGACTTCTTTACAGTCTTTCTTCTTCAGCGCTCGCCCCCTGGTGATCATTAACAAGAATGCAGGCTGAAGGCACTTCTTCATTGGTGTCACGTTTTAAACCCGTAACAGCCGATTTAGACTGATTCCAGTTGGACATGGAACTGGAAACCCCGTTTAACCCTACGCCGTAACCTTCCATGTAACCTGACATGCACTTCCCGGGAAATGTAACTACACGCAGGGTCAGTGCACGCCAGGACGACTGAGCGGTGTCGAAGGTTATGGCGAAGGGTTAAAAGAGGTTTCTGGTTACATTAAGTTATGACATAGATTCATTTTCTATCCTGGATACTCCCTCTTTTGCTTTTTTTGATAGTTTCAGAAATGCTCCCTTCAGGAATTTGCTGACACATTTTCATTTGGGACATTGGGACATGGTTGTTATTCTCTTACTGAAACGTAACATGTGAAACAAACACCAGCGAAGACTATAACATCGCATTTGCATGTGGCTGAACCAAACATAATATATATTATATTGGGATTTATAATAATATATACACACACATGCGCTACAATCATTCTAGTAAGATTTCGGATTAAGTTGCCCTTTATATAGGTTTGCAGTTGGAAAAATCCAGAGTTTACTGAGTTTATGTTTAAATAAAAAGAGTAATCGACACAGCCAAAACAATAAGAAATGAACTCTTTTCTATAAGTTTGCAGAATGGATTATTTTGCTATCACGAAAACGCCTGTTAGCCTTGAGAAACACATTGTCATTGCCTCACCTGGTGCCCAGGTGCTGTGTGTGTGTGTGCGTGTGCGTGTGTGTGTGTGTGTGCTGCTGCTCTCTTTTGTTCATCCTGCATCTGTGTGAACGTAGCTCCTCACAGCTGCTAACACACTGCTGTGTTGCCTGGCTCACTGACATTACCCCGCGTACAGTTGAGTGGTGAAATTTTGTAAATGTGCAGTTCCTAGTGTTTCTTTTGTGTGCCATACTGTTTGCTCTGCTGAAAAATTTCTATGTTACTGTTAACTGTCGTCTTACATTGATGTGATTACAGCTGTGAGTGAGAAGCGTGCACAGTTAATACCATTCGCAGCAAAATGTCACCTCTCCTTGATCCTGGTTCTGCTGGAAGTTTCTTCCTGTTAAAAGGGAGTTTTTTCTTCCCACTGTCAACAAGTGCTTACTCGTAGGGAGTTATGTGATTATTTATAATTTCTCTGTATTATTGTAGGCTCTTTACATTACCATATAAACACCCAGCACCAGTGTTGGGAAGGTTACTTTTAAAATGTATTCCATTACAGAATACCGAATACATGCCCCAAAATGTATTCTGTAACGTATTCCGTTACGTTACTCAATGAGGGTAACGTATTCTGAATACTTTGGATTACTTAATATATTATCATGCTGTTTACAACTACGTGAATGTACTATTGCTGTGATTTATTACTGATACTGAAGGTCCGCGGCTCCGAACCGTAGTAAAGGGACATCTGGCTAATACGTCGGGTTCCGTGTCGGGCTGGTAGCTGAAAACTAGCTTTACTTTGTTGTCTGGGTCAACTTTGCTAGCGAGAGACAGAGAGAGGCGTTGAAAGGCTGCTCCAACGGAACTTATTTTTTCCGGAGGAAAACACGAACACAGTGTACAGTTGAGTCTTAATAGCTTACTTACAAATGGGCTCGTCAGGCACTCTTCTTGGCTGCAGTGGTTATTATTATATTTACATGCTTCCAGCTCCCGTTTTTGCTCCGTGACAGCTCGGACTTTTCCTTTCTCTCCCTCCCTCGCTCACAGACACATAACGTGTATGGTAGTCCATTCTCGCTGCAGCACGGACTACACTGCCCATGAAGCTACATTCTTTAGGGCCATGCCTGTAGCATTCTGCCTTTTAGCTTAGCACAACAACAACAACAAAAAAGCGCTCTCTCACCCAGGAAACACGCAGAGAGAGAGAGCGTCACCCTGTAACCATGGCAACCGTAACGCTGCCGCCTGGAACAACAGAGCGTAGCTGTCAAACAAACCCAAACAGTCCTGACCCGCGACAATATGAAACAGGAAAGTACCGCCGTGTAATCCATTTATTTCAACAAAGTAACTGTATTCTGAATACCACCTTTTTAAACGGTAACTGTAACGGAATACAGTTACTCATATTTTGTATTCTAAATACGTAACGGCGGTACATGTATTCCGTTACTCCCCAACACTGCCCAGCACTAGCCTGGTGTTCCAGGTTTGCAGAAGCAAAGCTTTTAAACATTTTCTACAGTGTTATGAGTTCGCTGTTTTATTGCATTTAAAGTCTTTTAAACTCTTTTTTTTTTTTACTTCTATGTTGGTAATAAAAGCCTGGACACCTTGAATGCAGCGTTGCTAAAATAAACCGATTGTGCACAAAGACAGCCTGTTGTGATGATGTCTATCATTATAATGTGCTGTATTACAGTTAGCGTCATGCAGCAACTTTAAAAAATATTTATCTTTGAGCACAGGAAACTGAGACTTTGTATTTGACAGTATACTATTCAAACAGAAGGTCTTAGAAACAAAAGCCGTGCTCTAATGTAAACCTGCCTGAGAATAAAGGCTGTTATCTTCTGCCTGCTGAGTTAAATAAAGGTGCCAGACACTGTTTGAGGAAAAATGTTAAATGATTTTTCTACACATATGTTTGGTCTTTGATATTTACAGTTTTATAAATTCAGCGTCTGCTCACATTCCTTACCCGCAGAATGAGGAATGGAGGCGCAAACACATGTAAAACATAACATTTTAAATACGCAGTAGACCGAATCTGTCTGTGTGTGTCTGTCTTTTCCTCTCCCTCTCTCTCAAACTCACTGAAAGTCAAATGTGGAGTGTCTTTGCGTTGCCCTGAATATGTCAGTTAACATTTTTAATGTCAAATGAAATCTCAGCTGGGCCATTTAATGAATTCATGAATGAAATTATAAGATCACTATAGCTTCAAAACTAGAGTAGTTCTCATTCACAGAATATTTTAACTGAGTGTTACACATTACACATGTCCAGTAACTAGAAAATGATTAAAAATGGTTTCCATGTTGGATTTATCCACAGTAATAATCTGTCAATGCTGTTTTTCAGGCCTACACGTGGCTGCAGAAAGAGATGGGCCCTGAAAGCGACCCAGTGGTCATTGTTCGTTATATCGGCTCCAGCCAGCTCTCCACAGACCTACGAACCCTCCTCCAGAGCATCTGTGAACAGATTGCATTAAACTACCGCTGCCTGATTCACTTTTTGCCTAACAAGATTCAGGAGATGAAGGAACTCCTGATCAACCTCTTAGGGGAACCGTCATTCCACAGGCCCTTGGTCATTGTCCTAGATGCCCTGGAGCAGCTCTCTGAAGCCGATGAAGCTCGCAAGCTGTGGTGGCTCCCCATACACCTCCCTCGGACGGTCCGCATTGTGGTGTCAACGTTGCCCAATAAACACGGCATCCTGCAGAAGCTTCGCCACCTCATCCATGATGAGGGGTATTATGTTGAATTAATCCAGAGAGACCGCAAAGTCTGCAGTCAGACATTAAAGCAGCAACTGCTGGGGGTAAAGAGAAAGGTCACCTCAGGCCAACAGATCTATGTCAATGAGGCACTTGCCAAGTGTACTTTGCCAATGTTTGTTAACCTCATCTACAGGGAAGTAGTTCACTGGAGGTCACATAAAGATGTGGATGATAGGTCGCTCTGCTCGACGGTGCACGAAAGCATAGAGCAGTTGTTCTACTCTGTGGAAAACAAGTTAGGCCAACGATTTGTCTTCAGAGCACTAGGGTATATCACCATGGCCAAGGCTGGGCTAACTGAAGTTGAGCTGGAAGATATCCTGTCCCTTGATAACATAGTTCTTGGTGATGTCATTGTGGCAACTTACCTCAAAAACCCATTGAGAATCGCCTATGACTTGATTGCGAAGCTAAGAGAGGAGCTTGAGGGGTATCTGGTGGAACGTCAGGTACGGAACGTCACTTTGATGGTCTGGGCCAACAGGCACCTGCACCTTATTGCCCAGAAGCTGTACCTTAGCAATGAGGAGGACGTGCATCAGATGCATAGCCTCTTAGCTGAGTATTTTCTAGGGGCATGGTCAGGGGGTAGAAAGAAGATCTTTACCTATGATAACAACCATTTCACTTCCTTGAACATTTCTCATCACAAAAACCCTCACCATCAGCAGTCCCATGAAAAGACATCTTCTGATAAGTACTCCTATGACAGACAGACTCCTGAACAACCTTGGGTGTTCCAGTGCAACCTTTTGGAGCCTGACATTTTCTTTGTCAACCACAGAAAAATGACAGAGCTCGTGTACCACCTTACCAGGAGTGGGCGTACAGATGACCTCATGTTTGGTGTCATAATGAACTTCAGCTGGCTCTACACAATGATCAAGATTGGCCAGTTTGAAAAGGCTCTAACAGACATTGACCTAGCTTACAGTTACACCCAAGAGAAAGAGCTGAAGTTTTTAGCCACAACTCTCCGTAGCATCAAAGTAAAAGTGCTGAAGAATCCGGCGTCGCTGTCTGCAGAGCTGCAGCAAAGACTTCTGCCAGTTGTCACCTCCCTGCCTAAACTCAGACACCTCCTTCTGGAGTGTGACAAAGATGGCCCAAAGTACTGCTCTATTGTGCCTCTCCACTCCTCTATGGATGTTACTTACAGTCCAGAGAGGCTTCCTCTTTGCTCCAGCTACATGCAGATTGTGGAGATCCTGCCCACTCTAGCCCCAAACATAGTCCTCGTAGCACTGGAAGATGGATCTGTCAGCACCTGGGATGTAGAGAGCAGGCAACTTCTACGGCAGATCGACACAGCCAGATCTGTTGTGCTGGGAATCAGGTTAACCTCTGATGAGAAGTATCTGGTTGTGGCCACAACTAAAAACACACTGCTCATCTATGATAATCACAAGTCCTGCCTTTTATCTGAGGTTGAAATCAAGGGCTCCAAGCATGCTGGCATCACTGGTGGCGTTGCCTTCATTAACGGTTTTACTTTATCTACCCATCATGCTTTGGCATGGCTTGAGGCTAGTAAAGATGTGAACGTCATTGACCTCCTCTATGGTTGGCCTTTGTACCAGTTCCACTGCTGGTATGAGGTGACTTGTGTCCAGTGCTCGCCAGATGGAATGTATGCCTTCTGTGGCCAGTACCTCAACACGGTCTCCATCTTTCATCTTGGAAATGGTGACAAGTTGGCCACTGTGACGTCTGAGTTTTCTGGAGGGTTTGTCAAGTCCATTCTTGTACTCGACACTCTCAACCAAATGGTGATGATTGACAATGAAGGCAGTTTGTCCGTGTGGAACACCAAAGAGGTCACCAACCCGAAGCTGATGGAGGATTATGATTGTAGAGGGGATGAGAGCGAAGTAGTGGGCATTGAGTTAGCGGAAGACCAACGTTCCATTCTCATTTGCAAGGCTCGAAGTATAGAGGTGCTGGACACAAAAGTATGGAAAATGGTAGAAAAGTTTAAAGCCAAACGTAGTGAACGCTTTGTTGCTGCTGTACTCTCCAAGAACGCCCAAAGCATTGTGGCCTCCATGGAAAATACCTCCTCTATATTTGTCTGGAGGAGAGACAGTGGACAGTGCATGGCTAGCCTGATTGAGATCTCAGGGGCTATCGTGAAACTCATCAAATCAATCCACCACAACTTGCTCCTTTCGGTTGCCAGCAGTGGAGTTCTGTCTGTTTGGGACATTGATATCATCACCGCCATGTCCAACATTGACAAAACAGGGAAGAAGATCCAGACCTTGCAGCTGTCTGGCAGAGAGGACTATGTGTTTACCATGGACGGCTCAGAAGCTGTCCACAAGTGGAACTTTAGCACTGGCTTCATTGAGACAGTCTTTAAGCACGAGGGCATAGTAGAGAACTGTGTCCTAACCTCCTCAGGGGATCTCATGGTGACTTCAGATGATAAGTCCAGTCAGTATGTCTGGCAAACCAACACAGGAGAAAACATATTCCGCATCAATGGACAGAGAATATCACAATTGTTAATTACGCACAATGACCAGTTTGTGGTGTCCCTTTGTGAGCAGAATGCCTCCAGAGTGTGGAGGCTTGCTACAGGGCACAAAGTCTGCAACATCTTAGTTACCCTCCAGAATGCACTGATCACCACAGCGAACACTTTCCTTGTGGGAACGTCAAAAAACAAGCTTCTCGCTGTCAGCCTGTGGTCAGGCAGCGTATCAAAGAAGTTTGTCTGCGATGATGGTATTACCATTGTCAACTTCAAACTCATTCCCGACTGCCCTGACTGTGTAGTCTTCATCACGTCCACCGAGACAGTCTTCATCTGGAGCGTTGCAGATGAGTCCGTTTGCAGGAGAGTCCAGTTGCCAGCCAATTTCCTCAAAAATCTAGAGGACTTCCAAATCTCACCCAACGGGAAATTAGGAATTGTCTCCAAAGGTGACGAGAATATTAACGTCTTGGACCTTCACAGTGGGAAGCTCAGGCTTGTTCATGCCGCTGGTATAATTTGGCGTCAGAAGTTATCAAGAGATGGACGTTACCTTGTATACATATGTTTCCGGAACTGTGACGAAGACGACGAGGCGGGCGTTGTGTCCAACCTGATCGTGATGCGCCTTGCCGATGGCAAGAGCATTGGCACATGCTCGCTTTACAAGACCCCCACCTTCCTGTCTCTCTCCCAGCGAGCGCTAAACATCATCATCGGCTTTGAGGATGGCAGCATTGGCACGTACACAGTAGTGGATCGTGTGGATGCTGCCCTCAAGATAAAGATAGCCACCTCCAACAGCCGACAGATTGTCAACAATGCCTCTCAGAAGGTCCGTCCCAAATGCAGCAATCATTCCTTTAAGACTGTTGCCGACTGCATTTGGAGAGAGTCGACAGAGGTCTTTTCCAGGGACAGCCCCATCAACGTGTCCGACTCTGGAGAAGGTGAGTCGACAACACCTACGAAAAAGACTGAACTGCTGCAGTGACAGGTGGAGAACAGAGGAGTGGGAGGAGCTAAGGTGGGAGGGCGGAGACAGGCGACAAAGCTTAGAATCTCTGGGGTCGCAGTTGATTCTTGTTTACAGCCACGTGATTCAGCTGCAGATGTCAGCCCTATGGGTAGTTAATGGGCCGACCGGTTTTTATCGCTGCACTCAAGTTATGTATGAATTACTTCCAACTTACGACACACTTTGTTTTACGCATTAAGACTGTTAGAAAATACTGTTTTTTCAAAAGAAAACACATGTAAATCGTGTGAAGTATTAGTTTGCCATTATGTGTCCTTTTGCATTTGAAGAACAAAGTTATGATTCAGATGTCTCGTTCAAACATTTACAAAGCCATTCCAGTGATCTTAGCCACTATCATCCTACCATATCTTTATTTATATTGTGCACATTAAGCCATACTGTTGTTCGTAAAAGAGTATATTCATGTTTGTATTAATATCAGGCTGTACTGTACAAAATGGAAGAACTATGAACATATGTACATATCTCTTTTTGGCTGCTGCAATTTGTCCTTAAAAAAACTAAACAAAAAAGTTATGTTGTGCTTAATGCAATCAAAGTGAGTGCCTGGAATTTAAAATGTTCTTTATGTGCAGATTACAAGATTTATGAAAATGCAGGGAATTTGTACACACAGTCTACGCACCGTTGCATAATACTTGCATTGACGCCAGATGTGAACGATCAGTGTACCGGTCAACAACGCGGGAGATGGAAGGCATTGCTCTCTGTAACGATAGTTGTAGAAATTTCTTGGAACAGTTTACGTAAATTGGATGTGAATTTGCCTGCAGTTCCATCAGTTTGTCTGCTGTTCGTTTTTTAAGGGAAACACCACTATTGAGCATAAAAGTAGCATAGCACCATGCACATTCACGCCTTAACCAGTGTATTTGCTTTAGGCTTAGTGGCGTTTGTTCAAGTGTTTCAGTGTTAAAGAAAAGAGTGATTAGCCCAATGTTTCTCTGAAACAGCTCGGCCGTGTGAATATATTTAGAAGTGTAGGCTGTAGGTGGAAGCACTTTATAAGTGGTTTTTGTGAGAAATTATTAGATTTATTCATATGAGACGTATAAATTGTTGAAAGTGTTCTAGGTTTGTCTTAAGATTTATCTACAGAAAGACACAAGCTATTCAGGCACTTGCAGGCTACAGCGGGCTCACTTGAAATGCTAGTCTCTTCATATGTGCCTGGTATCATTACAAATGTCGATGCTGTCGTTTTAGCAGCTGACGTCATAGGGGAACAGCTTTGGTAATCAGTGGTATTAAATATGGGTCAGTATTTGACATTGTTTGTCACCCTGTGTAAAAACTTTGGACAAGACACTGAAGATTGTGAATGTGGAGGAAAAATGTATCTTGTGGATATTTCAGCACAGATGTAAAGCAGAAGTTACATTTTAAATGTACATTTTTAAGTTGGACTTCCTGCTTTTATTTCAAATTGCGTGCCACATTGACACTGTTACATTTTTCTTACACATTCACCAACTTTAGTTTTCATGCTGTTTTTTTTCACAACTTTTCAGAAGGTGATTTCTAAATTGTTTCTGAACTCTATTAAAGTCATTCTAGGAGAAAATCTCACCACTCAGCAGCCATCTTGCTAACACCTCCGGGCCCTTAAAACAAGTGCTAACAATACCAACCCCTTATCTGAGTCAGTGGGGAGAAACCCATTACTTTAATCCTGTCGAGGCCACTTCAGTCAGAATTGGATTTGTATCCTGTCTGCAGTAACTTTTATGTGGTCCAAGGTGCCTGGGACCTTCCAACCCGTCCATATATTGAAAGCAGGGAGGGGAGCAGCAACACCTCCTTAACAGAGCAGACTGAGCACCAGTGGCATTAGACAGAGTTGGCCAATAGTGGGTTGCAAAGAATCTTGCGGATCCAATAGCACACCCTAACGGAAGGCTACTTTCAGCCACTCGTTTATTCCGAAGGGATCCCACCGGCGGGTAGTTCCACATATTTGATTTGGCAGATTTTTATACCGGCAACTGCTGTGGCATTTTTGTCTCCTCCCAAGATCAAACTATGGGTCTTTCGCTTGTTAGAAAAAGTGTAAAGTACCACACTATGGAGCCACTTATTGAATTTTGCACATAGGATGGACAGAAGAGAATCAACTGATCCATCAAATGAAGTGCACTGGTACTGACTGATCTGCAGAGTGCAGGCAGAGATTAACTGTGTGGCGTGCCAGAAGTAACATTGTGCCCATTTTGCAGTGATCACCTGCAACAGCAGTTACAAAGTTTTGTGACTTTGCTTTTACTAAGTCTGCACAACTTTATGGCTCAGTCTTGAGTGCCAATATGCTCAACAGCTCTGGATCATCCTAAGAGAGCACACGCAGAAGTATTGGGCAGCAGCTCTTAATTTTCAGCAGTCTGCCTTTACAAACATTTATGAAAGAATGAGTCTTGAAGAGCTCACTGAATTTGAGCGTGGTGCTGTAGTAGGATTCCACTGTTTCAAAAAATCTGTAAAACTTCCTAGATATTCCACCATCAGTTGTAAGTGTGGGTGGAAATGAGGAGTTTAGGAACCTACTGCCTAACAATAAAAAGCGCGGTTGTTGATTGAGCTTCAAACCTCCTCTGGCATTAACGTCGGCACAAAAACTGTGTGCTGGGAGCTTCGTCGCATGGGTTTGCATGGCTGAGCAGCTCCCGTAGCTGTAGCGTGTTGCTGGCTCAGTACTTTCGTCCACGTAGCATATTTCCAGCTTCTGCTGCAGCTCTTTGGAGAGGTGGGAAGTACGGCCATCTTTAAACATTTGTGTCTCTCTCTGATCTTTTTGACACTTGCTTGATAAATCGGACCCTGATAACATGTTAAAACTGTTGAGATCAGCTGACAGTCTGAAGGAATACTGGAACATCTTTGAGCTCGTACCTTGCAGGTGCCATGGGTGGCTTTTCTTTTTTCAAAGCATGACTGTAATTGAATTTGTCTCAAGCAGTGTTGAGCTGTGGTGAGTCCAAACTTTACCGAGGCATGACAGAAACAAAAAACACACACTTTCACTTTGACATATACTTTTTAAAGGGCTATTCCATCTTATTCTATGTTTACCAGTTTTGAAGAGTTAAGATAAAGGCCCTTGGATAATTTCAAACTAAGTAGCAGCACCGAGCTTTAAAACACTTTATTTCCCTCCGACTCAAGAGTTTAAAAAAAGATATTCTTTCAAGTAATTTGCCAAAGTCCCGATTATAGTTTGTGATTTACTTTTGTCGACAGTTGTTTCTGAGGCTTGTACTGTAATTATATTGTTACCAAATCGTTTCAGTGTTCGACTGTGATTATGTTTATGATAGAGAAAAACTTGCTATCTTTGCTAAAGAAGTTTAAAAAAAAAGAGTCCTCTTATAAAATATATCGGAATGCCAGTTTAAGAGTATATTTGAATGTGTCCATATGGAAGCCAGTAAAATGGTATTATTGTATGTTAAGTAACTTGAATGACTTTTAATAACTTACATGTTTGCAACTCATAGTTGACATACTGGTAATGAATGTTTCTATCGTATTCTTATCGTCAGGACTGACTTACCTGTTTAGAGATTTATATTTTCATAAATGTTGTACTTACATTTTGTTACAGAGTTGTTTAACTGGAAATTCAAAGAGAAAAAGAAACTTATGTCTGAAGCAATATGAACCTAGTGTGTATGCATTGTTTGTATGAAAATTTTAATGTAATAAAATGGTTCACTTTTTGCCTCCACGCTGCCACCGCCTCTGGCCTTTTCTTTTGTTTTTCCTTCTGCAACTAGAGGTTGCTGGACCACATTGTCATCGAGTGTCTTCTTTTAGAAATGAAAGTGTTCTCCTTGTGTGTCGAGAGAAGCTCTGCTCAGCTCATTCCTGAAGTACCGGTAGCTGTAAATGAAGTTGCAGAGCATGCTGTGAAACAGGAAATTCATGAAGGTTTGTTTTTTTTCCCCCGGAGAGCCAGAAAACATTGACAGAGCTGACAGCCTTAAACACACACACACGGAACCGAGCTGTAAAATGATTTGATAGGCCAGTAATTGCTCTTCTGCACGAGATGCCCAATGCCAGACAAGCGTGGTGAATATCTCTCCAACGCCGGCTGACGTTGTCATTGTAATTAGGCGATGCGTGTGCTGTGCACCTGTACACTGCCCTGCACATGCACGCGTACACACTTGCCGAGACACACAAACCTGCACCGTAAACACATCCAGGATCAAGCCGTGATTAGCCAATAAAATCCTGTTGCTTTGGGCTAACATTTTAATTTCCCAGTGGTCTAACTCTAAGCAGATCCGTGTGTGTGACTGTGTGTGTGTGTGTCCTGTCTCCACAGCAACATCAGGTCCACAGCAGTCACAGGCTTGGCCACGCCTCCTATTGTAATGACGGTGAGCTCATGTCTGTTGGCCGTTGTGGCTGCTTCCAGTCATTAGGACAACAAGGGCTTGACTATCGCTAGCACATTCCACCTGCAGAGCCACACAGGCTTATAATTACACCACTTTGTTTGTTCAATGGGAGGTCTCTGCAGGTCACATGGTGCGCCGATGTGTGCGCGTGCGTGCATGTGTGTCCTACAGTAGGTACAGTATGTCATTACCTTTTATTTACCCAGCCCTATAAATAGCCACTTCACTGTCAGCAGCATTGAGCCCTCCTTTTTGTCATCCTTGTATTTTTTCAAGTGTGACCTGTATTTCCTGTGATGGGAAAGCCTGTGACTCACCCATATCTTCCTCCCTCCCCCTCCCTACAAGTACACTGTGGCACACCAGATAAACCAGCCACAACTAAACACTTTAACCCCACGGGCACCTGAAATTTAAGCAAACTCTGCACAGTATGAGCCTTAAAAAGAAAGGAAAAGAGAGAAAAAAAAACCCTGAATCCTATGGTTGTAAGATGCTTTAGCCGCCTGTGTTTGACCAACTAAAAGCTTTTTGCCAAATACGGGGTGTTTGCACAGGGAGATCACATCAATTTTGTGCCACCCGCGGGCAAATATTGTATCTGCGAGGAGAGTTACGATGAATCCCATCAATGGAGCACGACCGCTCGTCTCATCTTTCGTTATCTCGTATTCTCTCCTCTCAACAGCCCGTTGCAGAAGCGCCAAACCTCAGTTACAACTACCAACAAGCCCTGACCTAGTTCCTCTGAAGCACGCTGGGAGCAGAGACGTGTGAGGAAGGCGCTCCTCTCCGAGTCTGCACCTCTGTTTCCATTCCAGGTGAACAGCTGGAAATGGGAGATGTTCGAGGAGCTGTTTGCTTGTGACAGGTTAAAGAGATTACAGCGTCCGCCGTGTGCTGCAGCATTTAGGGGAGAGTTGATCTGATCACAGAAGAGAAAGTCAGACATTATATGGGGTGGACAGAGATCTTCATTTACTAATTGTTCTTATTTTTCTTCAGTTTTCTTGCTTTATATCAATTAGATCAGTGACAAAATTTAGGAGGCAAACGCTGGTCTAGCCGTGACTCAGTTCATGTCAAAGTCCGTGTACGTTTCTGCAGACTGACACGTCACGCCTCAAGCCCGACAATGAGGATATTCAACAGTGTTTGACATGGGATCAAAGCTTTCTGAAACTGCAGAAGTGACTAAGCTTTAATAAGTGTTGTTGTTTTGGCAGGAGAAAAGGTCAAGACCACAAAGTCGGGGTTTCTGAAACCATGAATATTGCCTTTAGAAAGCCCAAAGCTGAATCCTCGACCTTGGAAACAGCAGGTGAGAAAAACATCGGACCACATTTAGTAGCTTTTTACGCAGATACTAAAGGTGGTGGAACAGTTTTAAAAGCGTGGCATGAGCTATTTTCCTAGCTGCTATAGAGTTGAAACAAAACGTAATGAAATATAAGTATTTTTTTTAGGTTAAAACAAAAATCATGCTGTAAGAATATAGGCATTTAAATGTTACGTAAAGTATTTGAAAGTTGAGAGAAATACATGTCTTAGGTGTACCTTGGTAGTAGTGGGTTGGAACCGTTTTCCTACAGGACTACCTTCATTCTTTGTGGCATAGATTCAACAAGATGCTGGAAACGTTCAGAGATTTTGGTCCACGTTGACATGATAGCATCATCTATAATGCCAGTCTTCCCATCTGCAAACAGTGAGCCCAGCACAAACATTCTCTGTTGGATCTGGTGACTGTGGAGGTTACTTAAGTACAGAGAACTCATTGTCCTGTTTAAGAAACCAGTCTGACTTTTGTGACTTGGCGTGCTATCCTGCTGGAAGCAGCCATCACAACATGGCTACACCCTTACACCACCAGCAGCCTGAACCATTAATACAAGTCAGAATGGATCCATGCTTTCGTGTTGCCAAATCTTTACTCTACCTGGATGTTGCAGCAGAAATTGAGACTCAACAGACCAGGCGACATTTTTGTAAACTTGTGTTGTCCAATTTTGCTGAGTCTGTGCAAACTGT
Source organism: Pelmatolapia mariae (assembly GCF_036321145.2). Classification (NCBI taxonomy): domain Eukaryota; kingdom Metazoa; phylum Chordata; class Actinopteri; order Cichliformes; family Cichlidae; genus Pelmatolapia; species Pelmatolapia mariae. The sequence continues at coordinate 78,515,964 of NC_086229.1, forward strand.
AGCTTCAAGTTTTCTCTCCCTAGCTAACAGGAGCAGCGTGTGGTCTTCTGCTTTTTGTAGCCAATCAGCTTCAGAGTTCAACATGTTGTGCATTCACAGATGCTCTTGTGCATACCTTCTGCATAGGAGTGGTTATTCGAGTTACTGTTTCATTCCTATCAGCTCAAAGCAGTCTGGCCGTCCTGTTCTGACCTCTGACATCAACAAGGTATTTTCTCCCAGAGAACCGCCCCTCACTGGATATTTCGTCTTTCTCAGCCCATTCTCTATAACCAGATGCCAGAAGATCACCAATTTTTGGAACACTAGCACTAATAAAGCAACTTAAATCACCCATTCTGATGCTCGGTTTGAACTTCAGCACGTCGTCTTGACCATGTGTAGATGCCTAAAAGCACTGACTTATTGCTACGTGTTTGGCTGATTAGACATTTGCATTAACAAGCAGTTGAACAAGTGTATCTAAAAAAGTTCCACTGAGTATATCCTACTCAAAGAGAATCTCCCAGAAACCTGTGACAAAATAACAACACAGAAGAAGCACAGCAATGATAGTAATTGGCCTGCATCAAACTTTTTAAAGAAATAAAAAGGTGTAAACATGACAAGAAGTTCTTTAGGGTTCAGCTTCATATTTAGCAGATACATCTGATCCATACAACATAATGAATGAACTCATGTCCCCAAATTCTTTAAACTATCGACTTGTCATGTATTTCTTCAGCAACTTTAAACCTTCCGTCCATCCTTCGTCTGCATGAAACCTTCATTCTGCTCAAGAATGAAAGTTAAACATAGAAAAACAAGAAGGAAGCAGTGGAGTGAAAACAGACGGAAAGTATTTATGCGGCACCACAGGCTGTATCTTTGAAAATGTCTAGGAGGGGACTACTTTGCATCCAATGCGTAACATTGTTGTCATGTTTTGTCTCTTTACCGGAATGTTAGATGTCATCCTGTCAAAAGCTGCCAGAGTGGAAAAATGCCTCCACTGTAGTTTAAGTTTTTCTTTTCCAAAAGCACACACACACACAAACACACTAGACTGCTGCCACTTAAGTCTTTTTTCACAATTAAAGGAGAACACCCCAAAGACCCTTTTTTTCCTGTTATGACGTTACTGTCTTTTGTAACACAGCTCCAATTAAGTTTTTAAAAAATAGTTTTTCCTTTGATCCCTTCAAGGATGAACTTACTTTGTGCATCTGTAAACACTCAAACCTTTTTTTTAGTTGCATGTCATTATCAGGGAAGTAATTTGTCTATTATGTCCCGTAAAAAGTTGCTCGTCCATCCTGCTAATATATTAAATGTTTAATAATTCCCTGTCCTCCAAAGAGTGTCACTTAAGGATCCAGACCAACACACGTACACATTCTTGTTGTTATTTTCCTGAGATTTCCTCTAAAAAAAAAGTTAAGATTTCATTCATTTGCACAATAATAAGTAAGTTAGTTAGTTAGTTTTAAGCCAAACTCATCCAGGAAGTGCACTTCTTCCTTTTTCTTTCTTTTCTGGATGGATGCCAGGCTGCTTTAAGGGGAGAGGGCGTCTCAACTCTAATCACTTCCAAGTCATATGATCAACTGTGGTCAGGTGGTGGCTTGTCAAGCTGGACGTGGGTTAGGTGGTCAAGACAGGAAGTCACATTAAACGTAAATCACGTTCATTCCACTCAGTTTTAATTCCTTCACCCACAGATTAGACCCACTACCATAAAGCTTCATACAAACTTAACTCACTGTGCCAGATATCAATATGTCTGTTATGATCTGAACAGAGGTGACTTTTATCTGGCACTAATCTGAATTACAGCGATGCTGTGCTTTTTAACAGAAGTACATAGCCTTTATCACTACAATATGTTCATGATTGTGATCTCTTAAAGCAAATAATTCTTGTTATTTTATGAGTCTTTATTTAAAGGTAAATGAATAAACTGTCAAAACTAGAAGAATAAGAATTATGAGAATGATAAGAAAGAGAAGATTAAGAAGAAGGAAAATAGAAGAAAATGTATTTCCAATTTTGAAAATATGTTATTTGGCAACAGATTCACAATCCACAAAACACTATACATGTATATAGTGATTATATCATTACTAAAATTATTTTATTTACGTGTTCTAATTTTAAAAGTTTTGATCCTGATACACTGTTTCAGGGGTCAAATACTGCTTTTATGGGCATGTTTAAAAACTGACGTCAGAGTGTGTAAAAAATGCAAAGGCAGGCATGCAAATAGATATTTAAATCAAAAACAAGGGAGGGAAATTAGTGCTAAAAAAAGACACTGAAAGAAATCACTAAGCCAATTTATATATATATATATATATATATATATATATATATATATATATATATATATATATATATATATATTAAAAAAATATAACAATACTTTTTTTAATCTGGTGTCATTTTCTTGTGATCCGTCAATTATGACAAATACTCTAAAATGACCAATAAGAAAATAGGTTTTACAAGATTTAACACCTCAATAAAATAAGATACAATATACACCTCTCTAAGGTAAAAACTACAAAATATAAGAAGCCGTATTACCTATAAAAATAAAGCTAGATAAAAAGGTTTTAAAAAAAAGACGCTATAAGAAGCTGAATACAAAATAATGACGTGGGATACAATCACTCAACATTATATATGCAGATAGTTGCAGCTCTTTTATGTCTTTTTATTATAATAAATTAAATAAAATTAAAATCAAGTTAGCAAAGAAGAAGGGTGCTGAAAGTGAACGTTGCTTTGTGGCTTTTACTGTGAAGGGTGCAACAGGAAGTAGCTCCGCTTTGGTCCGCTTGTTTCCCGGAGTAACTCCCCGTCAGCGCGCTCCTGCCCGCACCGGAGACATGGGACTGAGTAGTCACTGAGGGGGAAACTCTTCAGCGACTCAACACAACAAACCAAACTAAGGAAAGCAGCTGTGGCTCACCATGTCGTCCGGACTCTTTATTTTCTCACCTGAGTTTTTAACTTTCACTCAGTGACATTAAAAAAAGGACCGGAAGAGAAGCTAGATAAATGACATCCGTGCATTTTTGATTACCTGGGGCAAAGTGCCACACCTTCGCTCACCAAGACAGGTAGGTTGAAACAGTGTTTGTTTTATTGCTAATCTTCGTTTGCTGCTTACAGTGAGTTTGAAAAAGCTGAATTTGAAAAGTGTTGCTGAGATGTTATTAAAATGCTGTTTGACGGTTATTCACCGTCAACAGGTGGACCGGTGCAGTGATGTCAGCCATATGGCGCAAGTGTCCACATCAGAAAGCGCAGCAGGCAGAACACAGGCACAGATAAAATAAAATGTAAGTGTGTTACAGTCGTGCTGTGCCACAGTAAAACAAACTTTAAAGTTTAAAACACACACACACACATGGTTTAGAGTATTTTGATTAGCATAGCCACAACTTGAGGCAGTTTTTACAGTGACAGTGGAGGTGTGAGTGCACCTGCTGCACGTATGACTCTTTAACCTACTGCGCTAAAACAACTAAAGTAAATATACCTATCTCATGTGATTTGTTTTATAAAATATTTTCCCAATGTAGCCCTCATCATTTATGAAAAAGTTCACAACAAGCCAGCTGTTTGAAATCCTTTATAATAATTATAATAATAAAAATAGTTGTTATTCTTGTTCTTATTATCTGTCTGTCTTTTCCTGGCATGTGGGTGTAAGAAGTTTAACTACAGTGTTTGTAATTCAAATTTAAAGCATGCTTCGGTGGATGTAAGCCAGGCTAAAAATTTCCATAACACCCTGAGCTCTTTGGTCATGTTCAGGTGAACTGAGTGAGAGTGTTGAAAGCTGTTGTTATTGAGGTTTGTTGAGTTGGAGTAGACAGGTAGAGGAGCAGGAGGAGTGGTCTCGATTTGGTGACCCACCCCTCCACCCCCCACACTCGTGTACATGGCCTTGGGCTGTGTTTGCACATCTAACACGCTGGCTCAGTGAACCCAGGGTCAGTGGAGACTTTGTTTCTGGGTCCGTGCCCTTGTGTACAGCTGTTATATGTCAGTGATGGCTTTAGATTATTATACAGAGTATAAAAGATGGATGGGGCCCGCTGTGACATCACCCAGTGGTTATGGAAGTCACCTTGGAAAGCCTCCAGTTGTCGCCATCTTGGCGACGATGGGTCTGAATGTGAAACTCAGGAACACTGCACGCTCATTGGTTAATGGCGTGTGACTGACAAGTAGCTTTCCGATGAGCATTTTCTGACTTTAAAAGTGACCATGAATGATTCAATATGGCCTAAACCTCACAACTGAGACCATAAACCCATCATGAAAGTCACAAATAAAGGAAAGCGAGGGATTTTTCTTCCACCTAGACAACCAAAAATGTTTCTCAGAACCAGACAAGTCGCCCCCTGGTGGTGATTTCTTTTTTTTTTTAAAGACTAACTCTTAAGTCACTTTCAAGATTCCTTCAACTTGCAGTTTTGTGCAAATTATTCCACGGATTTGTTGATAAAGAAAGCCATCGATTACAGCAAGGTGCAAAATGTTCAGGTGTGTGAGCCTCCACCCCTAAAATCTCCTTTAACTTTTCAAAGTATTTTCTTTGTTGAGTAAAATTATGTCCCTAAAAATTAGCGTGGAGACTGGTGGAGTGAGGCGGGAGCGAGTCACCGCGCCTTGGCTGGTGATTTACACTCAACTGTGGTTTGTATTAGCCCATTTGCTTGCCTTTAGTGGCTGACTCCACCCACTGGCAGCTTATTACACAAACCCAGACATTTAAAGTGCATGCAAATACCATTCGCCCCAGGTCTAGTTTGCTTTGTGCTGCAGGATCAGGACACAAGCATAAGAACAACTCAGTGCTGCTGTTTACATTACAGTGTAGAAAATAGCTGGCACAGGTAATGTGTCTCTTTTACTTGGATGTGTTGACGTGTACGAGCAGAGAAATCACTAAAAGCCCAATAAGATAACAGAACAAAGAGGTGTAGCACTAAAATGACCAGAATAAGAAGGGGAAAAGGCTTAAACCAACATGAAAAGCCTTCAGCATATAAAGGCTGATATACAGTACGAGGCAGTGAATGTAGGGCTGCTGAGTCATAGACGGCCTGCATGTCCGACATCCACCGATTGTGAAATCAGTACATTTTTAAAAAAACATTGATTTAGGTTTCTTAGACTGGCGTTAGTCATGTTCTGATTGACCTAAGCACGTTTTTAATGGTGGCAATAGTGGAATTTAGTCTGTGTAGGTTCAGTGAAAATTTTCACTTTCTTTAGGTGTTTTCACACCTGTGAAGTTTAGTCCGTTTAAATCATATTCAGGTTCTTTCTTCCCCCTCTGTGTGGTTTATATGTGCAGGTGTGAACACGGTAGTCGCACTAAGCTGTGGACTGAGGTGTACAAGTACAATTTAAACAACTTTGCATTCTGGCACGTGGCAGGGTACCACCTACTTGTTAAGTGATGAGGTGTCAACCGTGCTTCTGTGTCCAGGCTCCTACTGCATTAATTGAGGCTTTTATCGTGTTTTATTCAATATAAACAAGTCTCTAAAAATAATCTGTGGTTGTTCTCGGCCTTTCTGTTTTTTCACTTTACCTGTTCATGCGCAACACATCTTTAAGATCATGTTTTAAAACCCCACCATGTAACTACAGCCCGGCTCGCGATTTGACAGGCACCAAATATTTGAACCCTTCAGAAAAGAATCACTCTAAGCCTAACTAAGATTTTGAGTGGATATACGAAGCTTAGGATCTGGAGTTTTTCATAGTGAGTCATCCAGACCACGCAGTAGCATATCGATGACTAACCTCATGTTGTGGATGGATCATCTCGACCGTTCTTTTGATTAAAGTTGGCTCAGATTTTGGCGTCTCTTTCCTGCCATATGATTTAATTTGTGGCTGGTTGTCAGGGACCTTCAAATTGACTTTTACTGAGGGGAACAAATTTAATGTTCGTCCTCCATCTTTATTCTGCTAATGTGTTTATATTATCCTAACAATAGCTCTGTAGCTAGCCACCAAGTAGCACACAATTAAATGGCAGCTAGCCCAACCTCAATAACCCTCCAAAGCTGCTGCTGTTGAGTTTTCTGTCTTTATTCATGTCTAAAGTATTAGCAGATTTTAGAAATCTCTCAGTGAGAACTTTGTATATCGTCTTTGGATAGAAGCTAGCGTGCTAACTTCTGAGGTAATAAAAAAGTCCTTCTGAGTACATAAATGTACATGCACGGTCAGTATGGGCTAGCAACTGGCCGTAAAATTAATGTAAATTTTCTGTGTTATCCACCAGGCCACACTGCCTTCTCCCTGTTTTTACTTTTGTTGTGCTTCTGACCAATGAGCTAACTAACTGTCCTCACAAGATTTGTAGTAATGTGTTTTTGTTCACTTGGAGTTTTTTCTTTTCCAATTCGGACCACAATAAATTAACTGTAGGTGTGAAAACGCCCTTAGAGTTTTCACACTAAGGGTCATCCGAATCATTGGCAGAACTTAAAGTTCACATGATGCTAGCCTGTGTATTTGCCAGCAAGATAGAAGGTAGATAGCATTTATTAATCTCCAGCCTGATGGAAAGATTGAGGTTGAGTGAAAGAACATTTTGGGAGTATCAGGATTATGTAAGTCTAGTTTGTCATGCTCTGCCACCATACAGTCAGAATAAAAGCGTGCTGATCTATTATTACCTGCTAGCTGATGATCTGAAGCCTTTACTTTAATGATAGTGACCCTCTGATGAATAAACCATTGATGTAAATCTGGCCTTCAGGAGATAAGACTTTATTGTCAGTGTAGCTATACAGCAAAACTTTGTTCCATAGCAGGCAGTGCAGTGTTTGTGTACTTTGTGGTCTGTTTGTTTTTGGTTTATCATTAACATTTATTGTGTAAATCTGACTTTCCTTTGAACGCCCTGTCACTGGATGTGCATCTGGCCTTTATTTTCTTTATAGAAGAGGGTTATTTTTATTAAGATATTTGACTTATGTTCAAGGGCAGCAATCCTCAAGAAAACATGAACCAGTGTGCATTTTACATTCATTTAAATTTATTAGAAAAATCATCTGTTTTGCTTTGATTAATTAATTTCAAGATGATACGTCGGGCTGCTGCAAAGACCACGATTCATTATACTTCATTATACTGAATAATTAATCAACAGTTTGGTCACTTTAAATATATCCAAGTCCGTATCAGTGGTTAAAAGGGGTGCCTGCATGAGCTCACAAGTATATGAGATATAACGTGCACGTGAAAAGCAAATGATGATAACGCAAATGAAAGAGCCAAACGGGGATTGCGAACGGAGAGGGCAAAAACACCGGCACAGGACCAGAACGGAGCAGCAGCAGGAGCTCCACAAATCCCACATGTGCCAGTCCCTGCTTTTTAATCATTAACTTGTTTTGTTTGACCCACAGTGGGTCACCTTGGGCACCAGGAAATTCTCACTTTTCTACACGAAACAACTTAAAAATCAGTCAAAAGGAAAAAGAGCACTTCAAGTGTTCCTGTTGTGCACTGTGGTGCAGTTGGTTTATGCAGATGTGAACACTGTAGTCGCACTCGGGTGTAGAGAGAGACAGCTGAGAGTCTTTGGAGGAGGTTTTTGCAGTCTGGGTCCAAACGAACCCCAGAAGGGTTTCTTTATGGGTGAATGTGACGGAAACCAACTACTAGGTGTACACATGTTTGAGCTTAACACCTTCCTGCAGCCAGGTATGCTTTGCATTTTGGGATGTAGCAGAGAATGTCTGCAGTACATCCTCCATATTGTTCAATAGTCCAGAACACAGCACCTTCCTTCACTATAAACTCTTCCTGCTCTAACTTCGTACACATCTGGCCAGTATGCAGACAGAATGTTCTCATGTGGTTTGCAGTGACGCCTTTTAGTTCACTTGAAACTCATCAACTGATTTGGACTCAAGCAAATGGCCTATAGGTGTAAAAACCCTCTTGAAGTTGAGAGGTTTATTTCTGTTGTAAATTCATGGAATGAGATCAGGAGACAGGGAAACGCTTAATGAAAACAGATTTAAAAAATTCATCTGCAGCGGTCTCGGTAGCAGGCAAATGATTATTGTGATTTAACCAAGCAAATAAAAAGTATGAAAACTTGACTTTATGGTAAATTGAATCTCTTTGAGTTTTGTAGTGGTTTACAGATAAAAGAATAACATCTGAAGACATCACCGTGGGGAAAATGAAAACACTTCATATTAGCTGCAGGCCTTGGTCCACTTTTTTTATTAGCTGAACTTCTTTATATTCAGTTCTGCCTGGCTGGCTGTGCGTTATTTAAAACTGCACTCTTCTCAGGCTCTTCGTGGGCTTGTTTACTTGCTAAAGCGCTGTGGAGGGCTCCTGGGTCAGGAGGATCCACGGGAGGAAAAACAGCAGCAGGTCTATGCGCAGTATGAGAGAGCGAGGTGAAGGGAGAGCTATTGATGAGTGTGGGCTGCTGGGTATTAGAGAGGAGACAGGACTTGTTTTCATCAGACTGCCGCCCAAGGCCATCACAAAAAGGATGTTTGTACACAGCACATCATATTACACATGCGCAAACACACACGCATGCACTCGCAGCTAAAATTAGAGGAGATATTTTCATATTTTGCAATGACACGCCGCTAACACGTTGTGTAATCGTGCACGCACTTGTTTACACAGCAGGCCGTACGTGGAGTTTAACGTGAAAAGAATGCCCGAGATTGTCCGCTAATGAGGAATGACTTCACGTAAATGGGTTGCCCTGACAACTCACCATGGATACACTCACCTAATCACACCTGGCTCATTCAAATCAGCCACCTCAGCGTCAGCTAGCCGAGCTCACTTGTCAAACACACAAAATCCAGAGTGTCACTTTGAAGGAGAGACTCTGTCTGTCTCGTGACACACATTGAAGAGTTCTTCCCGTCTTTGTGCGAGCTGCAGAAAATACTGATGAAATGCTCAAAAGTTCTGTGGGAAGCATTATCAGGTGTGCAAGGTTATCTCATCTTCGTTATATAGCAAGTTATGAAAAGCAGGATAAAGCCATGGGTCACTACACCGACTTTAAAATAGCGTATTGACATTTCAGCTTCATTTTAAAAGCCTCCGGGCAGATAAGAGGCCTAAATTGACCACCTTATCGAAGGCTACAGTTTCCTTTCAGCGGGGAAATGCAGAGGGTGACAACGGTCACTGGTGATTACGAGAAAATCCAGTCAATAATTGCTTTGTTTTCAGTATTGCTTTGGGAATATGTTTGTTTTAAGGCGTGCACGCATATGTGTGTGATAAAAGCCATCAGCTTCGCTGATCCGGTTTAATTCAGTTTAAAGAAAACTCTAATGTGTGTGATACAGGTATCTGACAGGATGGTTAAGGCTCCAAATCCACAAGGTGGTTCTTATTTCGGCTTTAGTGCCATTATGACTTGTTCATTATATATCATAGATATTATTTTTTTATTTAAAGATCATTTCTAAGCCATCACAGCCTTTTGAGCACAGTGATCTCTTCGTCATGTTGAAGAAACCAGTTTGAGATGATCTGAGTTTTGTGACATGAAGCGTTATCCTGCTGGAAGCAGCCATCAGAAGATGGGTACACTGTGGTCATAAAAGCCGTGATGCTCAGTTCACGGTGTGCCAACGAACTATCCCCCACACCATTACACCAGCAGCAGCCTGAACTGCTGATACAGGACAGGTTTGATTCATGCTTTAAACGTCAGAGAATTGTAGTCTTAGTTTCCTATTCTTAGCTGACAGGAGTGGCACCAGGTGTGGTCTTCTGCTGCCCCTCCTTTAGAGATGCTCTTCTGCATGTCTTAATATGTAAAGAGTGGTTATTTGTTATTGTTGCCTTCAGATCAGCTCAAACCTTTCTGATCTATCTTTCTGATGCTCAGGTTGAATTTCATAAGGTCGTCTCAACCATGTCTACCTGTCTAAATGCACCGAGTTGCTGCCATGTGATTTGCTGATAAGATAATTATGTTAACGAGCAGTTGAACAGGTGCACCCATATTGTGTATACATTTTAAATTCATCTATTTGAGTTAACGAATTATTCTGCTTTACAGCAAAGAAATGATCTCATGTCACAGACTGAAGCTTGAAAGTTCAGGTGATAAAATGGCCATTTTTATCTCACTGCCCCACACCTGCTCAAACTGCCAAAGCGAGGGTGACACTGCAGTCACAGTTGTCATGAGTAGTCCAGTCTTATGACAGCACCGCACTCCTCCTGTCTTGATCCTTCTGAGATCTCTTGCTTTTTATGTTCGGGAAGAGCGGTTGCAGCAAATGGCTGCTGGTGTTTTGGTTTTGACACACTGTCCACACTGAATCAGCATGTCCGCAGAGCTTCTCTATCTGTGCCCGTGTGTACTGATTAAAACAGCCACACTGTCACACATTTCCTTTAGAGCTATACCCAAATATATGAATACTGAGATATTCATTCAGTGTCCACAGGCAGTATCATTTTTGGTGGGTTTCAGCTGCTCTGCGGCACTCTGACCCACTCACTGAATGAATAGAACAGCACTCATGCATACAAGCTGACGTAGTATATATTTTCAGAGTTGAACACTCAAACATCCAAATCACCAAACTGAGAACGGAATACCAGCACAATAAAAAAAAAAAAGTGCAACTTAGAGATTTGTGACTAGATTTAGCGACAGCTGTCACAGATTAGCCTAACGTGACATTTTCACACGGTGCATTTGACATACAAAACAAAAAAGAGAGAAAAGCTGTAAAATTTCAGAGTTAAGGAGCCGCAAACATAGACAGCTGTCTCCTTAATTTAGCCTTATAAACGTACATTCATTATTATTATTAATATTTGTTTCAGTTTTCTTTGGATTGACTCAAAATCCTAATAGGACCAAGTCTCACAACCAGGCGCACAACCAAGATTATTTTGGACCATCCAGAATATTTGGACCTTGTAATTACAAAACTTTTAGTATTGCTGCTTCTGTTTATTACAGGGCATGTCTGTAAGTTGAGGGAACAGTGACCGATATATCATTGTTGTTTTCACGTAAACATGAGATCCAAAGTGTAATTAAACAAAGAACATCTTATTTGAATGATTACTGTCATATAGGTGAGAGAGAAAGATGCTACATTGACTTCTATCAACAGAGAGAGCTGTAATTTTATTGGCTTATCATTAACTTGGTAAGATGGAACAAGATCATCCAGACAAGTCTGACACAGTCGTCTGGACAGAGCTGTCTAAGAAGCTCACCCTTGTGCAACTAATGGTTTTATGGGAAGAAGGTTGTGAAGCCTATGAAAGGCAGAGCTTAAAATATCCTCCTCCAGGTTCATACAGAGGAAAGGTGCAACCATGGCTGTTTCTCGTACAGGTTTCCCAGTCCGCACCATCCACAGTGCGGTGCTCACTGCACTCAGAGTTTTGTGGAATAAGCAAAATACAGCTATGTGCACGATTGGGGAAGCAGCAGGAAGAGCCCTTGTCGGTTTGGTATAAATGGAGGAGTGCTGGAAGCCTGGGGGTGGTTGGCAGTGATTTGGCCACCACTGCTGAGTCGCCAACTGGAGGGTGTCACAGTAAAGGGTCAAAACACCCAGTGAAAGTTGGGCACCATCTGATGACATCAGCTCAAGGCCGAAGGCCACAGACGCTCTTGAATGCAGCATCCTTGTATAGGTTAATCAAGAAATCTAGGTAGAAATCAACTGTGCTTTCAAGGAGATCTAAAACAAGCAGAAATTCTCAGCTCTGGCTTTTTCTACTTTGAACAGAAAATGTATTTGCTGCATTCAGTGACCTCAATCTAACTGCTTACTCACGATCTGCCAGCGAGAAACTGACTGAGAAACTATAATACTTTTGTAGTAAAGCAAAAAAGAGCACCCATGAGTTTCAGGTGACCTGTCGGTTAACTTTTCCATGATAAATGAGGATTTTACACGTAGACTTCTCGTGTAAATGTTAGAAAAATGTTTACTTCCTCTGCTGAACAACCTCTGAACCATGATGCGTATACTCAGATTTAATTGGATGATGTGAAACGAGCTGTTACGATTTGTCTGATGAAAACCTAACAAATGTTGCCCTGTATTTGTTTAGAAGTGAAAACATTTCTTTTCAAATATCTTTGTTGATATTTGAAAGTAAAACCTAAGAATATATGTCCCATGCCCCGGCCCCTTAGGCCAACTCACACCTGGGCGGCTGTCTTGATTCATATCAGCCTTTTATTTTAAAGCGCCTGCCTCAATGAACAGGGTGTGAGCTGTAACTGTACAAGCCGTGTTTAAGGTCCTCGTGATCCATGAAATAAAAAATCATCAGTCAAATCCAATAAAATGGCTTTTTTAGCCTTTATTAGGCAGGAAACCAAGGACAGGGCACAGGGGAATGACATGCAGATGCCCTGCAGCTTTTCAGCATATGGGTCACCTGCTCAACCAAGTGAGCTATCAGAGAACGTAAAAACAGATTTGGTAAAAGTTTGGTGAAAAATTTAAAAAGAACCAGTGTAAAAACATTTCTCTAGGGAAGAAACTGGAACTTTTTCTGTCATTTTATTGATTATCTATACTTAATTACTTTGTAGTATAATTGGCCATGAAGGTCTAATCAGTAGGAAAAGCTGCCATGTATGACATCCCTGAATTAAAGCATCACAGTTGTCTTGTGTCTTCTGAGTTTAGATGAATGTTTCCAACATTTTTGAAGTACAAATAGAGAGATATTTATATATACACTAAATAATAAAATAATCGTTTCATTTTATTACACATGTGAAAGTAAAGGAGAAAAACATGCGGCCCCTCGTCTGCCTTTTGACATACAAGACGTGGATCGTAGTGATGGAAATGCGCACAATGACAACATCCACTGCAGACAGAGAAAATAAACAAGAAACTGAAATAACAGTCAGAGAGATGAATGTCAGACCAGTTGGCCCACTTTTCCCATCACCACACCTTACCAGTGTCACCAGCATGAACACGATCGCCCTTCTCACTGAGTCTAAACGCACAGAAACACTCAAACTAGCCCGGAGCAGGTGTCAAGATTAAATTATGACTTTATAATGGTGACACACAGGTTACATAAGGCAAACTTTTCAGAGATCTATCAGATGACTGGACTCACACAGCAACAGAAGCATGTTGTCTGTAAAAGACTCAGCCTCTTTGTTGAAGCGTTCATTAGAAACCTTCCTTAGAAATATTCATATCTGCACCTCAGGCAGTACCTCTGAATTTCTGTTCAAAGACTGTCAGCAGAGAAGCAAACAGGGTGTTTACTTTGCCTATTAGCAAACCCCTATTGTTATTCCAGCTCCCTGTTCTGGTATCCAACCCTTGTCTACCAGTATTTAGGGCTATAGTGTTGGTATGTGTAATATTTGGAGCAGCAACTAAACTCTCATTGAAACAGAAACAATTTGTGGATGGATTTCAGCCCTACGTTATAAACTGATGGTATCAGATATATGACACTCAGGGAAGGTTATCTCAGAGAGGTTTTTGTGTTTTGAGGTAGGGTTTCAGCAACAGTGACACCTTTGCATGTCTTTTAAAGTTTGTGTCTTATAGTATTAAACACATCTGATGATTTTAACATGGAAATGGCATTCAAATAAAATTTTATTGAGCCTCTCGTATAGCATAGTGCAATTCTAATAAAAACTAAGACATGGAAACAATGATTTGATCTGGTAGCTGTTTCTAAAAAATATCCTCATTTGTTAAAGAAAAAGGTTCTGGTGATTCTGGAATGAAATGTAACTGAGTTGCTATAAGCTTCCTGTATATCTTAGCAACATACAAATTCTACAGTATTCATTAAAACATTATAAAACATGTTGTGAATTTGGTTATACTTATTATGCCTCCATCACGTAGGCTTAGCGATCGACTGCCGGTGGATTGGCTACCAGCTGGCAAACTCTGGTCACTAAAATGTGTTTTCCCCGTTATGCAAACTGGAAATGTTGAACACACTTGAAACAAACATGTTTCCAATGATTTTTCGTGAAGGCAAACTGCCTCTGTTTTTGGCTTGTGTTGCACTTACAGGTTTCACTACTGCTCGATGAGCAGTTGGTGAAGGTTTGCAGACAAGTTGGTATCTTCCATGCAAACTGCAGGCAATCTGCTCAAAGCGATCACAAGGAGTTTTTCAGTGCAGCACTCTGAACCTCTGTGCAACCAGTTTCAGCTAAGGACTACCAGCAACTGCTCACCAACTGGACAGAAAGCAGTGTCAATGGCTGCCTAACGGTCGCCAGCTGGTCTCTAGGCCTGTGCGACTCGTGAGCAATGAGTTATCAGATAGGTTAAATGAACATTCATGTTATTTCTCATCTGCTTGTAAACTTTGTAATATTAGTGTTTCTGCCCCTTGAAACTTTTGATTTGTAATTATTTACTTCTTTTATAAATGCTGAAATGAAAACAGACATGTAGAGTTTATCTCTAACTCCTGACTTGACTGGTTTCAAATTGTATTAGCTGTTTTTCCCTGAGTAATCAATGTACCTGGTGTATTGCTGCCCTATATACAGAGAGTACAAGTCACCTTTTCAGTTGTTGTATCAACCACTCATCTTGTGTTATTATAAAAATAACTCCTCCACCCACAGACGATACCTTCCGTTTCCAAACAAAACTCTGAACAGGTCAAATCACCTTAAACCCGACTCTTTCTGTAGGAAGAATTATTTCAAGCCTCATCTTTCCAGATTAGATTTTTCCACCTCCAGCAACCCTTCACAAATGGCTCTGCCTGCCAGTTCTTCAGGTATCCCCTGGATTTCAATCCATTCCACATTTAGAGGACACTCTACAGCAATCTCACCTTTATTGCACCTGTTTCTCCAAGATGAAATGTTTCAATTTCCCCTGAAGAAAACCCAGAAAGTGAGAAAAATGGGAGCCCAGCCAAGCTGCCTGGGCTGAAATATCTCTCCCCTTCAGTGATTGTCCGACGATCTTCCCTATCATAAAAAACAGGAGCAATATATAATCTATTGAATGGCACAGAGAGCAGATAAAGGACTATTATTGCCAGCCAACAATGGCACATATCTGAATGAATGATAGTCATTTGATGCACAGATTGAATCGTCAATCTCATTATGAGTTTGGAAAGTCTCCAGGGGAACGTGATTGGTCATTTGGATGTTCTGAAATGAGTCTGTTACTAACTGTAAAGCCTGGTGGAGGGTTTAAAGGCTCATTACAGATGGGCTTGTACCTCAGCTCCATCACTTGTACTTCTCATGCTGCTCGTGTGTTTTGGACATGTATAGAAAAGACGAACAGAGCCACCCTATTACTTTTTGAACTCTTGCTTGGAAACTTCGGCTCTTGCATTTTAAGCATCGGGGGTCCTTTTGAAGCCAACACTGACAACATTTGTCAAGATTGTACAGTCAAAGACACGTGCTTAGTAGTGTTAGCTAACATTCACTGTAAAAAAAAAAAAAAGGCATAAGGACTCTTAGTGCATACCAAGTCAGATTATTCTTCAAATAAATTCATGAAAATTGGTGCAAAACAACAAAAAGAGCAAGATTTAGAGGTCCATCTCAGATAGTTCTATGACTCAAAGCTACAACAGCCGGTGGCTGCACATATTTGTGAGCCAAAGCATCCACGCCCTTAGTCAGTTATGAGCCTTAATATTTAAATTTAAACAAATGAGTTGTATGAATATTAATAAAGGGTATAACAAGCTATACAGAGGAAAACTAACTTTTCTACTAGGCCATGTTTTCTGTTGCATTTTAACCTGCGAGTCTGTGGGGATTGACTTGCTTTTGGAGCCAGCTGACCACCAGTCACCTTTTAACATTTTAGTTAACCTAACATGCATGTCTTTGGACTATGAGACTAAGCCCAGAGGCACAAAGGCATGAAGAACATGCAAATTACACACAGGAAGGCCCCAGCCAATGCTGGTATTCAAGCCAGGAACTTTCTTGCTATGAAGGTGTCACAGTGCTAACCACAGTTTTATTTCATTTGAAGACAAAAATAAAATATTTGAAGAATTTTCTAGAAACTACAGTTGTAAAATAAATGTAGTAGATTGACACTTCAGGAATCTCTTCTGTAAATAACCACACAGATATATTTATATACATCAAGGAGCTTTAAAACAGCATGGTCATATTGATGTGAATATTGAAATCAATTTTCAATATTCTAACCTTAAATAGTCTACAACAGCAACTGTTGAGCTCAATAGTGGATAACCTGCTGCGTTTTCCACTGTTTAACTCAGGTTAGCGATTGGCTCTTTAGCACTGACCTTTTTTAAACGCCAAAAAGACTGAGATCATGATTATAGCTCCTCCTGAACTATATCGTAAAATCAGTCCTTTGTGTTGTTTATGGGAGGGAATCATTATCTAACATGAAACACAACTTTTCATTTCTAGCTCAAGATTTTTAAAGACATTTTGCATGTACACACGGCGTGTGAACAGGTGACTGTGGTAGCGGTTGCTTGTGTAGTACGAGGGCATATCTTTGAGTTGCTGGGTCATCAGTCTGACCTCTGTTCCTGTCTTTAGTGACTTGGTGTTCGTTGCTGGTCGTTCCCACACCTCCCAGATGAATCCAGTGCCCTCGGCTGACCCTGAAGCCAAAGCGTGGCCTCAGTGATGCCGTAAAGTTTCTTAAACGTTGAGAAGAAGAGACGGGCGATTCTTTTTTGAGTGACAACTTTTACATACACAAAATCTTTGCATAAAAAAGAAAAACAGTCGAAACAACTCTCTGACTGCCTGTCACGTGCACCACGTTAAAAACAATCGATTTGCTTTACCAAAGGTTGATCTTATAACACATAATAGTGATGGGAACTCACGGATGTGCACTGCACTTGTTCCCTTCTCCCTGCGTATCAGTGCTTATTTACTCTGCAAACACAGCATGGCAACTAGACACCGAGGAGCCTGAACATACAAGAGCCTGCCCTGTTAATCGTGTTTGTCTAGTCGTTTTCTGTAAGCCGAGGTTTTGGGAGTTGTCTTGGACTTTAATGCTAATGTCTCTTAGTTATCGGAGCTCTGACGTAACCGTTGAGTTACTCATTGGCCCTTTGCCGCTTTAAGAAGCATTTGTGTCATCTCTGGCCGGCAGGACTAGTTCCCCTCTGACTGCGAGCCGTTTGTGCTGACCAACAGCAGAAGGAGTAGCCCGAGGCAGGTAACACTACAATCACATTGTCAGCACTGACACAACCTAGAACCAGTTTTTGCCTTGCAAATTTGCAACCCAACTCCATTCCGATGCAAAACAGCTTTTTCCGACCCAGGCAGCCAGCCATTAGTCATTCCGCCTGACGGTGTGTCCTCCCTGGATGTAAACCAAAACACAGCAAAATATACAGGCCCCTGGCCCTCAGGTGTATGTTTCCTCTGGAGAGAATAAACAGAAATATTCAGAATTTCTACTGTTTGTTTGAATCTTTATTTCAACATCTTTCCTCAGTAGTTTACATAACCTACTGTACCAAGCTGAAACCTTAATTTGAGTATTTTTTTAAATGATTCGGATGTTTTTGTTTTGTGTGGCTTCTCATAAAAACTCATCTCAAAACCAGAGTAATTGTGGGATATTTGATTATAGGTCACCAAACTATAGGAGTATAAAAAAATGTTTGGACTCACCATGGCCACAAGTTCATACATAATACTCATAAAAATAGCGTGGGATGCATCACGCTCTCAGGTTTTCCTAACCTTTTTCAATTCCCATGATTTGACACATGAGAGGGAAAGTCATGAGATTGACTGCAGGGCTAAATATTTTTGAGACCTTGTGCTGTCTTGTCTTTGTAGTGAATTTAAAATTGCACTTAATGGAAAATATTATCTTTTGAGCAGCAGATCAAAAAAGCAAAATTAAGTTATGCAATTGTACAAAAACCTAGCATGCAGTAAGTATCAGCAGTATTAGCAGTTTAATGCTCTGTTTGGAGACTTTGCCTTGTTCTTATTCAAATATTTGGCGTAAGCAGATTTTGTCTAGCGATAAGCCATTAGCCCTCTGTGTATAAACACTGTTGTAGGGAAATGTCAGATATAGTAGATAATATGTGACGCTTCTCTTTTGGACAGTCAGGGAACAAAACCATAAACATCCTGACTGATAAAGGTAAAGAAGAAAAAAAAATACATGTTTCAGTTTCTCAAATGTGCTTATCTGTTTGAATTATCCTTCTGTTTGTACAGGGTTGGGCCAGAATATACAAAAAAACACAATGTAAATAAGACGCCATAATTAACCCCTTTTATTAAACAGCAAAAACTCCAACCAGGAACCAAAAAAAGCTCCAGGCCCGGTACTATAAAGCAAGTTTAGCATACAGGGGGTCACACGAAGCTGGTTACCAACATCAACATGTAAAGTTAACACAGTCGTTCACCTATTACTATCTATCTATCTAGTATTTAATGAAATTAATTTTTAAATTGTAAATGTGTTATATTGTACAGAAGTAGGTGTTCTGGTTTATCGCCATGTGTCAATAGAACAACAAAATCACTGCAAACGTGTTTACAGCTAATGGAAAAATATATAACGCATGTATATAAAATATAAAACACTTTACATTTTAGTCACTGTGGGGTCACCACAGCAGGTCCCTCCTGACACAACCCCGAAGGGATCTGTGTCTCCCCCCAGGATTGAGTCTGGCATTTCTTTTTCTTTTTTTACTTACTAGGTGAATGTTTAAACCACACCTTCATCATTAGAATAACCATGAAGTAAAACAGTAATCAGAGACTCGGTAATGTCAAACAAGAATCCAACACGGCACAAAGCCATGGGACGGTAACACTTCTTGTTTGTTCAGTTAAAAAAAAAAAGATCTTTTTGCTGAAATATGTTTGAAATCTTCATTTTAACACATGTGGCTTTTATTTTTTTTAATGCAGAAAAACACAGAGGAGTGAGTCAACTTGAAGTTAGTAATTACCTTAATTAGTCCACTGTCACAACACTTTATAATCCATGTGCTCCCACATTGTTGTGTTTTTTTTTTTTTGTTGTTGTTGTTGTTGTTTTTAATCTGGAGTGAAAACGAGGTGCCAAGAATGTGCTGAAGTTATTCATAGACATAATGAATTTCTAACAATTCAGACAGAGTCAATTATGCCAAAGGGTTTAGTACTACTTATTGCACAGATACAGTATTTGGCAGAGGAGGCCCCGAGTTTGAGGATGTTCCCCAAAGAGTCCCAGCAGCCTGCAAGACTGCAGCACATTAAAACATCCTCGAGGGCATACAGAGCAGAAATCAGCAGACGCGAGTCTCTGAGATGTGGAATATACATAATGCACAAGGAAAGAAATGCCACGGCACAACAAGAAAACAGGAGGAGGAGGAGGGAGAAGGCTGCACATCCAGCAGCCTGAGCAATCGGAGGGTTGAGAGCAGGAGCTTGTCAGATGATTATTGACCTGCCTGAATGTGACTGGTAATTGTAAAAGTCGGCTCCTAGTGACTTCGGCTCTCCATTAATGTGATAGTTCCTGAAACCCACTGGGAAATTACCTCTTCTCTCACTCCCCTTCCAGAAGATAAGGGACACTTCGGCAGGGCGGGTGCTCGCCAGAGCAATAGTGTGTGAAACAGGGCCCTCTATTTAAAGCGCAGCCTGTCGAACTGCTGGGCCTCTCTGCCGCTCTGAATTGCACTCAGCGTTTTGCACCCCCTTGGCTTTCTCATAAGTAGCTGCGAATGTGTCAGAGGTCCCCATGAAAATGTAGATGAATTGCTGCTGAGGAGATGGCTTCAGCCATGTTAAAGTCAAGCCCACCTCAAATCGTGAGAGAAGAGGACAGAGACCGCTCTGAGACGAGAGCGTGCTACCGAGATTGATTCTGTGTGCATGCTGAGGTTTTTGTTGTTTTTTTTTTTTCCTGCGTGCTCAGTGTGTACACCCACCTCTGGCTCTGGATTCTTTATATGTCTTTGCACACAGCAGCAGACCTGTAGGAGGATAATTAGACGTCTTGGGAGAGCTAAGTCATGCTTTGTTGCTTTTCCACAAATAATGCCGGCTTGCATGCTTAAAAAACGAGGTGGGGGAATGAAAAAAAGGAGTGACCCAGCCGTGATGGAGTGATAGCCTTGCTTGTACGGCAGCTTGTACCATTATATAAATCAGCACACCCTTGTTTGCTTTTCTTCAATCGATCCAACACGAGAAGCAAATTTGCCGGTCCCACAAGCATTTTTCAAAGCAATACCCCAAACAGAGTCCACCTGAGGTCTTGGCTCATTTCCTTCAGGACTATGAACAAAGATGTATCGAGTCCCACAGCACCTGAGACCTTTTACATCATACAAGCCTGGTCTTACTGCAGCTTAAAAATACTCAGGAGTAATGGGTACAGATTGCCTGAGCGGTGGCACGTTCATGTGTTCCATAAGTTGCGCTGGTTTCTAATGGTCAACAAGTCATAAAATGACCGCAGCACAACAATAAATTGATCCCAGTGTGACGCTTGTTGTAGGTTGGTCTTCTACTAGTGCTGAGTGATTAGTCAGATTTTATTTTCAGCTTTCTTTTAACGTATAAAAACAAGATAACTGAGGTAAAACTAAAACTACTGTGCTGCATTTAATTTCACAGCGATGCTCTGGTTTGGTCTTTGGTTATAAATCCAGCACCACCCATTTTTCTCCATCACTAAAAGCCCAAACACCCACACGCTCTTTAGATTTACCTGAGCAAAGATGATAGAAAAAGAGCCTTAGATCAGCAAAATCTTTATAGAGAAAGTAAAAGTTACACGGAGGTATCTGTGATTCTATAATGAACAGCATAATGACGTCAGCATCTGAAACCACAACCAGAATACAACCAGTTGGCAACCGGCTAAGTCGAGTCTCCTGTTGTAAAGAGACGCGTTGCAGATGAGTTGTGCTCATCGGCGCAGACCGACTCAGACTGATTGCAAAGTGTTGGCGGTGTCTCTGCGTTCATTATTAAGATTGCAGTTATTTGCAAACCGTTGTTTGCAAATAACCTTTGGTCTCCATAACTACTTCCACTCAGTCGTTGAAAAGAATGCGAGAACATTTCAATACAGTTATGGCTTAGGGTCTCTTGAAGAGCCTTAAAGGAGACACAGCTGGTGCCAGGGCACCATTTGCCCTTGAACGATAGACTTTGAGGTCAGAAACAATTGCCAGTCTGGGCCTAACTCCTAGCCAGGTGACCTCATGCCAAATCCTTTTATGGTTTCCCATTCAGGGAAGTTTCCTCTAAGAATAGCAGAATGTTTTGGCGTTGAATACATAATGAATAATGATATCTCTGGAGGTGATGAGTAATCATGTTATGTTATATAGTAATGCTGAGAACAGGAACCTTGAATTGCTGCCATTACAGCAGTAAAAGTGGATCAAGTGGTTGCTTCAATGAGGCCTACTTCCAACTTATTTAGCTGTGAATCCCACCAACTCATTTAAGTTTACCTCCATCTAAGTCCAATTATATGAACTGCATCTGCTGTACATGTTAAATTATTTATCTTTTTTTTTTCTGTGTTTAGAAAAATTACTCAGATGTTTCCAAGCTCAACATCCATCCATCCATTCTCTTCCACTTATCCAATTCAGGGTCCCGGGATGGGGCTAGAGTCTATCCCAGCTATCATAGGGAGGCGGGGTAGACCCCGGACAGGTCTCCAGCCTGCCGCGTGCTATTTATAACACCAGACAGATCGTTTAAATGAAGTCCAGCAGTGTTTTTATGCTACTCCCTAACATCATGATATGGTGTACAATTTTCTCTTCAGCAATGACAAAGACATTATCCCCTATAATTAATTCCTTGTTGACAATGTGTCTCTGCGCCAGTGTCACCCTATAATTTCTGTCACCACATTACACTCGTGGAGCTTATTCTGATCGAAGGAGTCAGCTAGAACCAAAAATAAAGCGCAGCAAGGTCAGAGAGGTAAGGTTAGGAAGAGAAGTTGTTTTCTCAGGTGGCCACGCAGCCTTTCCTTTTCCTCGCCAAAGAGACAGGGTGTCCTCTAACTCCCTCGATCTCTGCCTCTCTCCTTCGCGTTCAGACAAGCCCGTTCAAGACTCGGTGATTAATTATTTACCCAGGCAATGAAATGCCAAAGCCTGAAGAAACATACCACCAGGAGAGAAAAGGTCACTCTCATCCTGCACATAGATACAACACACTCACACAACAGTGATGAATGGCAATAACATCTCTATCGGCGCTTCAGGCAGACAGAATTTTCATGCCAATGTTCTAACAGCATCCAAAAGCAAGGGCAGAGCAAAAAAACTTGAGTGATGGGGTGAAATCTTCAGGAGAGCCCTGAAAAAGCTCTGGTTCCTAAACCCATCGGTATGTCAGAGGTGGTGAACGGTCCGATCCACAGCAGTGTGTGTGTGCGCGTGTGTGTGTGTGTGTCCAGTACAGTAAACTGCAACCTTTCCTTGCGGTGAAAACGATATGTGCACGTTTTGACACCTGAGAGTTTGCGTGCTTAGTTTAGTTGAAGGGTGTTTGTGCGATTAAAGTTTGATAACTTTGTTCATGTCTCTCTGCAGCTCCACGACACAGCAGGCCAAATGGGGTGCCAATGCTGCCGGATGATTAAAAGGTGAGAAGTGTTTCCTCTTGTTGTGTTTCTGTTCTTTTCTTTGTGCGCCACTTCTCCGTCTTACGCAATCATCGTCCTTTTTGTATATTGTCACAACACTGATGCTCAGTAAAACCCCACAGTAATCAGGAAGAACTCCCTGAAGAACTCTTGTTACGGAGAAAAAGAGGAGGGAGGAGAAAGAGGAAGGGTTGCTCTACCAGGAAGGGCTGTGTGTAAAGAATTACAAGAAAACTATATAAAGATGTCACACCACTTCCATATTTACCTGTTGGGTCACCTTGAGTTTGCTAAGGGTTTATAAGTAGTGTCATGCAGCTACAAAACTAAAAGACTTTTATACAAGTAGGAATTTGTTTACTTCCCAAAAAGATGATTTGACTAAAGTAAAAAGAAGAGTTTTGATTTTGGAATAGGCCAAAATGTTATTTTAGACAGAGTTTGGTGTTGGCACAGGGTTTTCCAGTGGGTGCATTTCATCTTAAAGCTGATTGTTTCTGTTTATTAAAAGGGTTGATTCTTGGAAATGTTCAAGGTTTTCATCAGGGGTTATAAAGTCAGGTTTCACAACTGCAGTATCACTTAAAAAAATCACTATTTACAAGTTAATCATGCCTGCTCTGTGATTTTTAGCTGTATTTATAGCTATATAAAATGCTCACTCAGATACATGTCTCCCACTTTTTCCTCACTCTGTCTTGGTGCAACCGCTAGCTGAACAGGGATTGCCTGATCTTTTCTTGCAGAACAGCTAAGAAAATAACCCCCACATATATGATATACCGTATTTTCCGCACTATAAGGCGCACTTAAAATCCTTTAATTTTCTCAAAAATCGACAGTGCACCTTATAATCCGGTGTGCCTTATGTATGAATTCTGGTTGTGTTTACTGACCTTGAACGGATTTTACGTGATACACGGCGATCAAAAATCTGTCAAAAACTGTTTAAGTACGACTTTGGTAAGCTACGAAGCCGCACCGCTTGATAAATTGTCGGAGCATTACGGCTACCGTAGTCAGGAGCCTCATGGAGTAATCTGGGTCCAAAACTCCGTCCGCTTCAGGTCCCAAAGTTAAACGAACACTGCAGCATCACTGAGAGTTAAAAACTGTCTAAATTATTTCATCTTTAATAAAATGATCAGCGTTGCTGCTTTACCAGGTGTAACAATTAAGTTTAACATCCAGGCATCGATGAAAACAGAATTTATTCAATTTAACGGAGTTAGAAGTTAGCAGGAAGTTAGCTCGCTAGTTTCCACCTACACATGATATAGCATGTTCTGACTGAGAGATTTCTGAAAAAATTTAAACGTATAGATCTACTATTACTTCCAACATAAATGAAGACAGAAAACTAAACAGCAGTGACGTTTGTAGGGTTACTGAAGTTGGACTAGCTGGTATCTAATGATGTGCTACGTGATCGCTAGCGACACAGCTATGTTAGCATAACATAAACACAGTTAAGCTGGAGGATGAACGCTAACTTTTTGCCACTCGACAAAAGTTAACGTGAGGGTTCCCGATGGTTAGGGACAAATGCAATCGCATGGCAGGATGCTGTAAACAGACCAAACTTCAGTCAGGAGAACAACTGAGATAATTCGTCCCCAATACGAGGTTAGTCATTAATATACTGCAACAACATGGGAATAGAGCAGCTGCGAGAGAATTCAACAATAATGAATCAGTGGTACGGAAGTGAAGGAAGCAAGAAGAATGAGTTGAGTAAAGTTTGACTTATCTGACTGTTTTGTTAGCTTAATGCGCCTTATGGTCCGAAAAATACGGTATACTTTTTATGTTAAGAGAATTTTTTACTCACTCTAATGGGTCTCCATATACCTCTAAACAGCTACTCAATAACAACCTCTCACTGTTGATTTCCCAATGTCACTCGTCAGTGCCACTTCTAATGTCTTCTTGGCCACTTAATGATTTCTTGTCTGTTTCATGCAGATAGTGAGAGGTCCATTTATAATACGTCTGCTTTGCGAGCCCCATGTGGGTACTTGGTACAAACTGTGAGTCGATATGCCGATAGCCTTCACCTCCATGTTACTGTATTTTTTAATTTATTTTTTGCAGGGCTGCCTAGTCATTAAAGCCTACACGACATCGTTGTCAGGGCTCGACATCACCGTGCTTTGTGAGGCGATCGAGGAGACAGAATAGAGCAGAGAAACAAGGCCTTGATTACAGATTAATGAACGGGCACACAGCTATTCACATACCACAGTCATAATCCCACTACACAGCTGTTTTTTTTTCTTTCCCATGTCAAAAGATACATATGTGAATGCTTGTGACAAGCACGCATTCCTCTGTAATTGTCTGGAGTGTCACATTTCTGGGATTAACAGGTTTGGGGAGGGGGGCTGGCATGGCTGGGCCTTTAGATTACTGGATCAGCAGTAGGAGCGATGCATCAAATCTAAGAGGAACAATCACAAACAAGTCTGACTTATTGTGGTAGATGGAGTCGGCATGAATGGAGAAATCTTTGGGTCGGGGTATCTTGGGCATGCACGCTTTGCGAACCCTTCGCTGGAGTATTTCCTTTGAACTTCACAGTGCAAGGTGGAAGTTTTCATCCACTTAAGAGGACAAAGTGCCTCACATTGAAAATATTAGGATGTTCATCACAGCTCTAATGGTTTCACTGGCATAAAATCTATAGGCACCTCTGCACCATTGTATTTCAGAACAGATGCAATCAGCTTTAATCTCTGTAGCACATGAGGGGAAGTAGTATTGTGCTTGTGCACATGTGTCTAATCACTGAACTGCCTGTGAATGATCGCCATCGGCTCTAAAGTGAGCGCCCTGAAGAATCAACTTGAGCAACATATATGCAAAGAATATGTTGCCTCTTATTTTTTTTGGTCCGTCCACTCTAGCAAAAGACCAAAACCAGAAAGTTGGAGCAATGTGTCATTTATTTAGTTTTGCTCTCAGGTGATAGGCGTCCTGTCGTCCCCCCCGCAAGTCTTTTTGTCCAGCTTTATGAATTATATTTTTTTCTGTAGTAAAACACCCTGTGCATCTCTCACTTTTCTGAAAGTGCACCTCAAATTTCACCTTGGCAGCCGGGAAGCTGCAGCGGTGCTGCCCAGAAGCAAAGGAAATGGAAAACATTCATTTTCTCAGCTTTCCACTGCGAGGGGAGACAGAAGGAAAGGATGCAGGGTGAGAGAGAGGTGCTTAAGTCAGTGGGTGAGCGCACGTGTGTGTGACTGTAACCGCGTAGGCAGGTGGCTTTGTGTTTGTGTGTCTGCGTACTGGGAGGGAAGACAGAAAGCTGCAATTTAATCGATCTGCACGTTTGAAAGTTATCTTCTTAATTCTAAGGACTTCTCGAGCTCATGTTGAATACTGAACAGTAAAAAGTGAAGCCAAAGGAGGGTTAGATTAAAAAAAAAAAACATAGACAAGTGAACATGACAACTTAAGACGAAGCAGGCGGAAGGTGAGAAAAGCTTGAGGGAAGATGCTGAAATGAAGGAGAAGTCAAGTGCGAAGCTGTAGAAGATTAGTGAGCTGCAGCTACACAACGGTGACGCTGAAGGAGACGTGAGGAGGAGGAGGTTGTTTTGGAACAGGAGCTCCTGGAGAGGTGAAAGATGGAGGCTGGCAGGGTGGAGGAAAAAACACATGAAATGAAGAAAATATGGGCGTGAAAAACACAAGCTGCTCGCAGCAGGCGATGTCTGACAGACTGTTTCACCAACCCCACCGCAAACCCCCCGCCCTCGCCAACACTTGTAATACCTGTCGAGGTGTGTGCGTGAGCGTGTGAGAGCAAGCCGTCTTGTACTTGTACTGCTTGTACTACTTCGTCTCGTGTCCTTGTAAGAACATCCTTCAAAGTGGAGGTATCAGGTTGTCGTTATGTCCGCGAGGGGATACTTACTGTACCGAGCGTAAATGAGCTTTAATTAGTCTCAGACCTTTGCCGACCTCTAGCATCCTTTGAGGAATTGGGACGACATCAGCGAATCTCTGGCCGCGCGTATCGCTGCGATATACACAATGAAAGTCATTTCACAGCAGGGATAACAAAGCAGGTGAGGGCAGAGGTTCAGCAGAAACATCAGATGAGGCAGCGACACATGAGGGCGATGTAATGCGTCAGTGTTACTTTTAATGCGATTTTCTTATTCTGATTGAAAACAGACGCTCGTTAAATTGATTTGTCACAATGCCACTGTTTAACTCAGTATCACTCATCCCAAAGAGCCAATTGAGCACCTTTTTCTAAAACAATTGACTTTATTTGTATGTACTTGGAATAAAATTCATAATAATACATTTCCTTGCATATAAGAAGTTAGCTAACAGTTAGCATCTTGTAAAATCTAGCATTAGCAAAAACCCCATTTGATTATAGTTAAATTTAATTTACTTTATACTTAATTTAAAGCGACAGCTTTGATTTGTGAGGAATTTGTTTACTGTGCTCTCTGAAGTTGGCCTAATTGACTGTTTAACTTAGGTTTTGCTTTTTAAGCTAAGCTAGGCTAATTGCCTCGTGACTTCACCTTCGTACTGAACAGACACACCTTAAAGTAGCATCCTCCCCCTGAGCTAACCCTTAGAAAGCAAACATTATTTCCCCTAAAACTGTCTTCATTTTACTTTTCAACCTGATGTGTTATTTGAATGGAAGCTAATTGTATAAGAAACACTTCTTTTATGCTAAGGTTAGCTTTAAGCTTACAGTCAAACAGAAGTAACTAAACATCTGTGTGTCTTCCACTGTTCGCCTCTCATAAACCAACATCTGGAAGTAAAAGGGAGTACTTCACATTTTAAATCCAAAAGAAGAGTGCAGTCAGGCCTGTGCACATTTCCTTCCTACAACTCTCTGCATAATATATCTGACATTTACATGAGCAGTGCAGAACTGCTGAGGCTCTAGGCAGCCTCTGTAAACATCGAGAGCATGCACGCCCCGGACATCACATTGCATTTAGAAATGTACAGCGGCTGCACAATAAAGTACCCTTGTCGTTGTCAGTGTACAGTATGTGGTCGTCGGCGCATCTGACCCGAGGAGCCCCGTCAGACTGACGGAAAGCCCTCTTCGTCTGTCGCCATGGTGATCCGCAGACTAAAACCGAGTTGCTCTTCTAGAAGTTCGAAATTCATCTTCAGTTTGTAGCAGTCAGAAGTCATCTGTGCTTAAATAAGAAGTTAAAATGACACTGAATGTGAGCTTGCATTTTAAATACAGTGGGGTGTGTTTTCACTACATCTAGTCGTTGAAGGTTTACAAAAGATGTCTCTCACATGTGTCTGTAGCCCACAGTGACCTCTTTAAAACACTTACTTTGTCACATTAGCAATTTAAAACCCAAAGTGTAACTCACTGAAGCACACGCGTGCAAGTACTGTTCCTAAGTACAAATTTATATTTAATACTTCTACAGCACTTTATGTCAGAGCGAGATACTGTACATTTACACTGGTTCAAGTTTACCATCAGCCTTCATCTGGCTTCAAAATGGTTGATTGACTAGGCAGTACTTCCATCCTTTCACCTGTGCTCCTAACCTTAATAATTAAATGAAAAAATATTATACATTATTATTGATTTTTTTATGTGAAATTATTATTAGCATATTTATTAGCTTTGTGTTATTAATTCCCTGACATGTACAAAACAAGCCACGGTGCTGCCCTCACCACTCCTGTTAAGCCAACTTTCTTCCGACTGACTGATTGGCTTTGAACAGCAGGTAGGTGTGGTTGCTGTGCTCTTCACAGACAACGGCAGGTTCACACCGAGCACAGAAGTGAAAGAGTCTGGAGATGCCATGGCGAACGTGATGCCGCCTGCAGCATAACCCAGCATGACTGGGTTGGGGGATGCCAGTTGAGCTGTATCGTGCTAATCTGAGCATACGTCCTATTAAAGGGGACTTCATGCCTCCCTCATGGAGTCTGTTTGGTCAGAAAGGCTCTGTCAGTGCTCCTCCTGCTCCTGTTTACACAAAGGAGCAGACACTGGTCCTGCTGATGGGTTTGATGCCCTTCTGTGGTCATGTCCAGCTCTCCGCGCCTGACTGTATAGCCTCCATAGCATTAAGACAAAGCAAACCTCCCTGCAGTCATACATACTGATGTGCTCTTCCCTTCTGGGGGTTGTCTTGTTTCCTCTGCAAAGTGATTTACAGGTGAAGTGGTTTCAATGACACCCCTAAACTTTAACTGAGCATGTTCTTTACCCTCATGTTTCAAAGTTTTAGCTTTATGTTTTTGAGCAGTCTATGATCATTGTAACTCTAGCAGTGACTTTTCTGGTCTTGCTCTCTCACAGCTACGTCTACGACCCCTCAGCTCCAGTGGACGTGAGGAAGAGCGACTCCACAGGCAGCTCGCTCTACCAGCCCCATCGCCGCCCGGGCGGGGCCCCAAACAGGGACCTATATGGTGAGGCCAAGCAGAAGCATGGCTTTCATAACATGGCTTACAGCAAGTCCAATGAGAGCACACTAAAACTCGAAGTTGACAACAACCATGTCAACCAAAGACTGCACCGTCAGGGGAGTATACCACCGACAGAGGGAGGGCTCTACATCATCCAGCCACAAGGGGTGGGGCAGCAATGGATGACGCAGGAAAAAGGTCCGAGCCAGGTGCCCGTGTACCCCATTGTAGAGAATTACGAGATCCAGAGGAGCCAAGCGACGAGTAACGGGTGGACCAGCTCCGAGCACCGGCTCAGCAGCACAGAGCTTTCAGCAGACGAGATAGACGAGGGTGTGGGAGGGACACCGGAGTACCTGTGTGACACGGGGGACGAGGGCAGCGTCTTGTCAGTGGACATCCAAACCAGCAACACCAGCTTGTCCTCGGGGGGCACGAGGGACGAGCTCACGCTGACAAAGACTCCCGACGTCTCCACGATGGAGAGCGGGATCTCGGTGTCGAAGAGCGAGGACGAGGAGCAGGAGGTGCAGAGCGTCACGGACTCAATGGTGGCAGAGGCTCTCGCTGCTTTGGAGGCCGCCACGGCAGGAGAGGACTATGAGTGAAGGGCGAATGCGCTCACCCACCACATGAAAAACTCTGAGGACTCAAAAGAGCATCAAAACCACGATGAGACGTTGCCCACGCTTCTGGAGAATAACGCTCATATCTAAGAACACGGGAATGAATGGAAACTCTGTTTACAACAAAGATATATTTTTGAACCCTTGGATATTTTTTTTAAGCTGTGGTTATACTGACAGAAGATAATGTGTGCCTTGTGAAGGAGGCTACATTTCCAAAGCTGCAAGTTTTGCATGAAGCCACAACCAAAGAGACGTCAGAGTGCACGCTGAGTTTGACCTGCAGTGCACCCAACACTCCGCACAGTCCCAATAAGCCTGCATGTGCTCGCTCCCTGCTTTGCCTCGTCCATGCACACACACACACACACACACACACACACACACACACACACACACACAGTTAGCGATACACCACATGTTGCTTTTATCATGTTTGGATCTTAGTGTTTCCCCTGCAAACACAGTCCCTGCCATAGCCTGTACAGGAACCGAGCACGTGGATAAGGAGAGGTCATCACTTTAGTTTCTTACCCATGGTTTTGTTCCTTATATTTTGTTCTGCTGTTATTTATAAAATCTTACTGCTTTCTAAAATTGATCTACTGAATATTCCGTAAATGAAGGATGAGGAGCTGTCTTTTAATCAAGGCTTATTCACTCGCTGATCGTCGCTATTATGCACGTTATGACTGTGTGAAAACATTTCATAAATAAGACCATTTATTCTAGTCAATGTGAATGTAAGATCAGCTAAGGTCAAACTGCTGCTGAGTGAACCTCGAGGGGTCATCGCTTCACCCTCTTGGCTTTTTACTTTTAATTTTTATTCCACTTTAAGGCTTTGCGCTTCTCGTCCGGCCTGTGACGTTAGTTCAGCTCAGTGATGACCTAACTGAGGCTGGGCAGCAGAGTGTTTTTTTTAAGCGTTGAAGGACACCTTTACGTTAGTGTGAACAATTGATATCAATGCCAGCAGCCCCCATGGCTGCTCAGTGTTCACCATAGTTCCATAACAGAGTACACGCTTCTGTCTCTATTCACTGAATCTCATACAAATGTAAGCCAAATCCAGCTCTCGAAGGTCTTATTGCTATCTTTATCAGTACTTTGGTTTTGGAAGAACACTCAAGTAATGTTGATTAATCACAAGTAATAAATAAGCTGTTCTGATCAGTTGTGTTTTAATTTTATTTTCCCTATTTACCCCCATTTCAGTCATGGTTTGGCTGCCAAATGATTTCTATTTGTTTGTATTGTAAATTAAAATAAAAGTACTTGAAAAATTGTGTCTAATTTGTGTATCTTGTGGATTTAATGCTACACCTGACAGCTAGCTGAAAGATGGCATAGTCATAAGATTTTATTTTTCTCTCACTGAGTTTTTGGACCTGGAGAAATCTGCGTGTTGATTGAACGTTTATAGAATTATAAACTAAACAAGTTCAGTACTTGAACTTCTTGTAATCACTACGTTAACAACAAAGAATACAAACAATTAACTGCTACTTTAATGTGCTTGAATTAAACCCCCGCTTGCACTCAGCGTGCTGCCCGTTTAATAAAGAATAAATATTCCGCTACAGTAGATTCCTGCATGTCAAAGTAAGCCTCTGCTTTCCTGTGGAGGCCTCATCTGTAGCGGCTGCCCTTCCTTGACCCGCATCTGCAGATCTCTGGACAGAGAAAGAGCCAAACGCTACTGAGATTAACAGCAAGCAGACTTTTGGACTTTGAGTGAATGAATGTCTGAAAATGACTCTGCTGTGTTCTCCAAAAGTTGCTTCTGTTTATCTGGACGTAGCGTTTCAGAGGGAGAAATGTTTTCGTCACTCATCCAAGTGACTTCTTCAGTCTCAGCTGACTGCAGGTTTCCCCAAACCTTATAAACAGCAGAAACTAGCACCACTGAGGGAACAATGGGCTGGGAGGTCAGTTCCTTCAATATAATAATGCAAAATCTCATGGCCATTGATCAACAACCACTGATTAATGGCCATGAGTAAAACAGGAATGAAACTGAGTAAGTCTGACATAGGCACTTAACAACTGTGCATTTATATAGGAATATAAGTTGTGCTCATCGGTGTCGACTGACTCAGATTGATTGCAGCATGTTGGTAATCTGGCTGTTTATAAATTATTCGGCAGTTATTTGCAGATCTTCTCCAATCTGATTGCAGACAGGACCCCACAGGTTGCCTCCCACCTCCCGATCGGCGTCATGGTCTAGCAATCGAAAGCAGTTGCAAAGAGGACTGATGCACACTGGACCTCTGAAACTTTTTGTTGTTGTTGCCGTATGCAAAAAAAATTAAATGCACTCACGGGGAAACCACCATTTCTGTCCTAGTCACAAGGAAGTTGCCGTCCTATTTTTAGTGTGACTGAGGTGTGATCTAACTTTTACATAGAAATCTATGCAAATGTGTGATGAGCAGTAGCTTAGTGTCCCCGTGATGATTCGGACTGAAAAGAGCACTAAAAATAAGTTACTTTTATTTAATTCCAGATCCTGACTGTAGTGGAAGGAACTGTAATTTCATTTTTAGGGTCTAGTATTCATAAGTTGTAAATGAATAGTCCAGTGGCTGTAATTTTACAGGAGTAACACAAGTAACACAGCTCCTGTAAGTAACCCAGCAGGTTTCTAACTATGATGTTAAAAACTGCTCTGCTGGGGATCGACAGTTCAAACAGCTCAGTTCTTTCAAAATATTCTCCATCACCTAATGCTCACAAAATAAGACATAAAATCATCCTCACAGAAGCTCTCCTTATGTCAGCAGACTTGTCAGATAACAGCTTGGTTGCCAAAGGGAAAGTGGTCGTTTCCCTAAGGAGGCAGTTTTTTTGTCAACCTAAGAGCATGGAAAAAAAAAACCTGCTCCAGTCACTACTCCTGATTTTCCTCCGCACCAATTCTGTTACACAATTAAAACATCCAATAAACGTATACCAGTTCATTTAAGTGACGAGCAGATGGCATGCCGAACACATTTTTAAAGTCACTTTTTGGCGTTCGCCATTCTCCACAATATCTAAGCGTTTGTTTATGCCGCTTCGGTCCCTTCTTCATAATAAGTGTGATCACCGTGGGACTCGGGTGTTTAAACCTCGCCATCGCAGCAGTTAGAGCCTCAGCGGGCAGCGTCCAGGGCCTCGGGGCCTCGGGGCCTCGGCTAATGAACACCTGTGGGTGTTTGCTTGAACCCCACACAGCTCACGTACACACCTCAGGAACTTCCACGGCAGCCAATAATCCTAATCGACTGGCTGACTGAGTTCGGCTCTTCGTGGCCGGAGAGGCTTCTTTCCATCTTCAGCCCTCTGTGCTCCTCTTCGTGTTATAGTGGGCTCTTTATTTAAACCTTTGGATTTTTGGCTAGTTCGTTGGTTTTACATGAAATGTTCAACTTTTAAATTCATTGGTTTATTAAGATACGCCTGTTTCGAGCAGGTGAAGTTGCTGTTAGCACGTCGCTAGTTTTTTACCCGCTCACCACGATCCCGTGGGTCTGTCAGACTGTATCTGTCCCTCTCTGACTTTTCACTAAAATCCCTTCGCACGTCCCACTCACCGCTGAGTTTGAGACGTTGCAGAAAAACCACACGAGACCAGAGGCGGTTTCATGTCACGTACGGCGTGCTGCACCACAGCGGGATAGACTACCAGACTCCAATCCACACTGAGGCCTGTGTGCGAATGCGTTCACAGTTTAGCCAAAGCTTTGATCCAAAAATGCCTCGGAGCGAGCAAACAGTACAGCCTGTTATGTTTTTATTTTTACTTTTTCCCCCCATGGACAACATAATTTGTGCACTGCAGTGGGCGGCGGTTCAGCTACCAGGTGAAATCACAAGCGAAAGCACAAATGAGCACAAAAGCTCGTTGGCGGGCTGTTTTTTGTGTTGTTGTTGTTTTTTTTTAAGAAATCAAAAAGAGCAGTTTTCTTTATGAACTTCTGCTTCTCAACGTTACGAACAAAGACATTAAAGACAAAAAATGTTTCCGTGCAGCGTGATGACAACAGGATCTGCTTAATCAAACCAGTGACTCATCTTTCCATCAGAGCTGAGCTCGCCTAGTGCGTCACCGCCTCACTTTGATCCTTTCACTCGGTTCAAGGATACACAGAAAGGTAGATGATACACTCTGCACAGGCAGATAAATAACAGCTGAGGCTTTACCTGCACACAAGCAGCAGAGCACGAAGTTTGAAAAGAGACACGTGTCGGTGTGAGCAACTTTTATCGGCGAGCGTAACATCAGCACAAGCTACATGTTATTGTTTGTGCAGAAAGGGAACATGTGAGCTGCTGTCAGCTGAGAACAGGCATCGACGAGCAGAGGAGGGTAGAAGCCTTTGAGGTGTTTGAAAGCAAACAAAAACCACATGACATCTGAGCAGAGGAGGAGAACGGCTTTAGATTTATGTTGACCAGCCAGCTCTCCACAATAAATGCTCCTTTCAGTAAGTTTAACATCACCTCCAGCTACAAGTCGAGCGCGCAGTTTGTGAATTTCAACTTGATCACTTCTCTCATTGCAACTGTTTTTAGTGAGAGCTCCTAGGATCCTATGAACTTTTTCAATTTTATAATATCCCAAAATTTCCAAGTTCAAATCTTTTAACACAGAAGCAAAAAATACAAAAGATAATCAGGATAAAAACAAGCAAACATAAACAGCACTTTATGAGGGGGATAATTCAGAGTTTTCTCACTGAGACTGACTCATCTCCTTAATAACAGAGGAATATGTCACTCATATGTACTTATATCATCCTTTGGATCAGCGATGGACCAAATTAACTTCTAACGCACAGCTTGTTTGGTTACACATCCATGCTTTTACCTTTTTAACTGTAGTGACCACCTCAAAACTACTAAAATCAGCTTTCTTTTTAGATTCTCCAGTCTTTAGCAATTACTAGATTACTAAATCTTCTTTTTTTGTAATCAAGATCTCTTGCAGAAATTAAAAACTAAAAATAAAGCAACATTTGTATGCAGTCATATATGTATGCGATCGCATATATTTCCTTGTACAATCTGTTGATCTTTGGTTCAGGAAGCTTTCTGGTTTCGGTTTGTGTCCGAGTGCTACTGACCCATCACATTTTAACAGACTTTAAATAAGCGTATTCACAGTTACGAGCAGAGGGCAGAACAGGAAGTCCCGATCGAGACAGCTGCAGCCTGTTATCTGGATATCTGGGCTACAGACTGTATGTAAAGGATGGCCAGTGAATGACTGCAAATGACTTCCTGGAACATCTCTTGCTCGGAGGATTTCATGGACTCACTCAGCAGTTTCAAAACTAAATAAAATGCTGTCAGTTGGCCCTGTTCGAGTCAAAAAAGGAGGATGAATTTGTGTACACTCATTTGTCTTAATGCATGCTCAATCATCCAGGTAAGTAAATCCCAGAAGGTTGATTCTGTTCATCACTTGGATGAGTGGCGAAACGTTTCTCTGACTGAAAACTCAACAGAATCAACGTTTTGGGATGTACGCTCATTGCTAACGAAGGTTCATTTTCAAGTTGTTAGCCAGCGACTGTGCAGTGTCCTCGGTTTCAATCAGATCCACCTTTTGCTCTTTGTGTTCAGCTTCAAAAGGCCAACGTGGCGAATTTACACCGACAACACACAAATTATGCATGCAGCCCACGTATTGGAGTGACTTCATGTTTCTCCAGCCGTCCACGTCCACAAAGTACAAAGTCAACCACATAGTTAATACACAGGATCCTTTCCAATACTGTCTGGTCTGTTATTAGGAGTTAAAAAGATTATTTTTAAGAAAACAGCACAGCGGCCCTGAGAGGTCAAACGCACTGCAACTTAATTAAATGTCAGCAAATAGAAAAAAGCCACAAAAGCGAGAAAAACATGACCCAAGTTGGGCAAAAACCTTAGAAAACACAACATGTCACATGATTCCTGCTGTAGGTAACAGTAGAAACAAGTTTGATATTAGTTTCCTGCTATTGTCCTTTCTTAATTCCTTCAGTTGTGATTTGTGTGCTTCTGCAGCGTTTTTTCTAGTTGCTGGTGTGTTTGACCTCTCAGGGCCAAGACATACATTTTTTTATTACAGGTCCTGTTTTGCACATGTGCATTTACACTTTGTGAACAATATTTCCCATCTGCCTGTAAAGCAGAGGCAGGTGCATTTAATGGTTTTCCTTTAGTCAAACATTCATCCCGATGAAGGTCTTTTCTCCCATTTAGCAGGAGCAGAAAGAAAAAGGTCTTTTTCGTGGAGCCTGTTATTGAACTTCTCCTCCAGAACCACAAATAATTGTTGTTAATTTCTATGAATGAACGTCACTTTTCTACCACCTAGACTTCTGCACGCTGTAAGCCAAGCTCGCATCTCTGTAGCGTTCACCGTCTCTTCCCTGTCATCAGAGCGACTCGAGATAATGGCTCAAAAGTAGCTTCACAACGAGTTAATTTGTGCTGTACATCCACACAGCGAGTGCGGACAAATAAAGAGCACTGGCGTGTCGGATTCCTCCGCGTTGTTTTTATCAGGTCCATTAGGCAGCCGGCTGTAGAGTCCCTGAGGTGTGCGCGCTCAGTTAGCGTGTTTGTTTTTCTCAAGGCTCTGTTGGCGTTAATGATGTCAGCCTTTATTGCAGCACACAAACACACTTCCTCATCTCAGAGGAAAATTTATACTTAAAGAGAAAATACCCACCTCACAATAAAGAGAAATAATTGTTGTTATTGTTGTCTTTAGCATTAGCTTAAAGGAAAATGCACAGGACAAAATAAAAGCATCGTTCATGTTTGTTTCACGGTTTGAGGGTTTTATTCTTTCCGTCTTTAGGCTTGAACATGAGTTAAGATAAGAGTTTAAACAAAAGTTAGATGTGCTTTACTTATCAGCAGCTACAAGCACAATGAGTGTTTCTGGAGCCGCACTAAACAGCACAAAGAGGGATTTTCTCTTTCCTGGTCTCGCTTTTGTTAAGGTAGGATTTCGTCGGTCATCCAGCTGTGAGTCTGTTGATTTATCCTCCCACGCTCTTGGAAACCCAGTGAACAAACTATAAACCTGCTAAATTAGTGTCAACACTGAATGTAATCTTTAACCTTTTAAACGTCTGAGAAAACAGCCCAAAAATACTCCACCTCCCCCCATCCTGGGAAACCTGCTAATGTTTCACCAAAGTTAAATATGAACTCTTTCATTAGAAAACCAACCTGGAGGTTTTCATAAAGAGATCCCATGTAAGGTTTTCCAGATTTAGGTTTTTATTTCTTAAAAAGCAGCTGCTTTACTTGTAGAAACTTGGAAATTTCAAAAAAGTCTGGCTTTTTTTTTTTTTGTCCTCTACTCACCACACACTTTCTTACCGACACCTTGCTACTACCATGTTTGATCCTCTTTGGCCTCCTTAATTATTCAGATATACAGATTCAACAAGGTGCTGGAAACAATGAACTGTTCATAAACAGCAGGATGGATCCATGCTTTCAGATTCTGACCCTCCCATCTGAATGTCACAACAGAAATTAAGGCAACATTTTTCTAATCTTCTGTTGTTGAATTCTGGTGATTCTGTGTTAAATGTAGCTTTGGTTTCCTGTTCTTAGCTGACAGAAGTGGCACTAAGTGTGGTCTTCTGCTGCTGTAGTCCATTCAAAGATGCTCTTCTGCATACTTTGGATGTAGTGAGTGGTTATTTGAGTTACTGTTGCATTCCCATCAGCCATTCTCCTCTAACCTCTAACATCAAGAAGACATTTTCACCCACACACCTGGCGCTCACTGGATATTTTCTCTTTTTCTCTTAAAAAACCCTTGAAATGGTTGTGTGGGGAAAACCCAGCAGACCAGCCTGTCTGTGAACAACGAACAACATAAATCACCTTTAGTCCACTTTGAGATTCTCGGCTTGAACGTCAGCAGGTTGTCTTGATCATGTCTACAAGCCTAAAGGTACTGAATTGTTTTCATGTGATTGGCTGATTAGATATTTGCAGGTTATCTAAATAAAGTGGCTGGTGAGTATTTATAATAATAAACCCAAACAACTGAACCGTCTTTCAGCTTTTCCAACTATATTTTGAAGATTCGATCTTCACATCAGCAGCTGTCATCTCGCTGATATATTTGATGATACAGATACTGGAATGATATATTGGAGCATTCATGTTTATTTCCACTTTCTGTGCATTTAAATAGCTCTGAAGTTTCAAATGGTCATTTCTGCCATCTAAGTACACACTTATGAAGACAGTCGAATCATCTTTTTAAAGTTAAAGCCCTGACGCAGTTCAAACACTGTTAAACATCGACGTGACTTCCTCCCTTTAGTCCCATTTGTTTCCCCCCCAAAAAAAATTTAAAAAAGAAAAGGAAATAAAAGAAGTTTCTCCCCCTGAGCTCCGTCCTCTTGGCTGATAGCCAGCGACAAAGATAAGATGTAGGGCACTTAGCCTGGCATCAGCATGGGAGCCCTATCGCCTGGAGGCCTGAATAATTCAGCGCCTGAGATAAATTTACTGCTCATGAAGTCATGCAGAAAAGACACATCAGAGCAGCATTATCACCTTTACTCTCTTTATTTGAATACCTAATTAGGAGATTTCTTTTTTTTTGTTTGTTTTGTTGGTGTGAAAACCTCGCAGAGACCGAACCTCGACTAATAGCAAAAGTAAACACACATGCAACAGGAGTCCATATTTGTGCTCTTGTGCAGCTTAATTGCATTTTGCACCGTCATGCACAACCTTCCTGACAGGTTTAACACTCTGAAGGCATCTTTGTGCTTTGCGTTTATCAAGGGCGGGTTAGCTTTGAGCCATGACTCTAGCGTCGTCACGTTTCGTTCCTTCCCACCACCACACTGTAAACATCTCCGGTTGCTGTCAACAGCCAGAAAGTCAGTCGTCAATCCAGCGCTGTCGAGCGGCAACAACGTGTCACCCAGAAGCCTCGTTTAATCACATCCTGGCTGTTGTTCGGGGTGAAGTTATAACCTGAATTAACAGATTTGGATCTTTTTCCTCAGCTCTCCTGTGCCCTTTCTTTTTTAAGGTCACCAGCTCGGGCATCCTTTGTGTCTTTTTTGCACGACCTAACCCGATAAGACTCAGAAGGTCAAGAGGAGACAAAAAAAAAAAAGGAGTCGAGCATTGTTAATCCTCCGTCTAGCGCTCAAAACACCCCTCCATCTCCATCTCATCTCCATTATGTGGAAATAATATGATAGAGAGCCGGAGGTCGACAGACTACCTCCTTGAGATGAATAAGACAAATCATCTTTTCATTACGGCGCCGAAAAAGAGAGAGAGAGGGGCAGTGAGCAAAGAAGGAAATGAGACAGAACAGGATATGAAGACGGATGGTTCAGTCGCACGAGGGAAGGGGAGGGAGACGTCAGCCTGCAGGTCAGCGGACACT
Source organism: Pelmatolapia mariae (assembly GCF_036321145.2). Classification (NCBI taxonomy): domain Eukaryota; kingdom Metazoa; phylum Chordata; class Actinopteri; order Cichliformes; family Cichlidae; genus Pelmatolapia; species Pelmatolapia mariae. The sequence continues at coordinate 78,555,119 of NC_086229.1, forward strand.
GGCTTTAATCATTGCAATGCGGCGGCGATACAGTGCAGGACAACACAAAAAGAGGCGACTTCATGGTTTAAAATGTGTTAGTCGATTTTATTTTTGTCTTTGTACAACGAGGAAAAAAGACAGACCCATAATATCAAGAACAAAAAGTGCATGCATGTTTAAAAAAAATAAATAAATAAAAAATGAAAAAGGTGACACATCTGCATGGCTCTCCACTCGGGGGAGGGATGGGACTTTTGCTTTCTGGTTTTAGTCACGGTCTAAAGACTGAAAGATGACGTCACACCGACAACATCAGGGATGACATTGCGCAAGTAGGCAAACAAACTTTAACGCCTACGACTGGTGGAATTACCCTTTAAAATGTGTTTAAACCACCACATAAATCAGCTGTTACGTGGTAATCGTAGAAAAAGTAAAAATTTACAACCTTTACTGTGTATTTCTGTTTAAGATCTTCTAGGAATAACCTTTGAAGTTCATCTTCATCAGAAGGTAGCGAGCGTGTTCTCTGCCTCTGCAGCGACCCTTGGAAACTACTCTAAATGTCATCAAACTACATCTTTATCGTTGCACACTGAGGTGTCAGACGTTGTCATTAAAGGTACAGGGGAGCTTATAAAATGTCTTTATGGGGTAAAAACTGAGTTAAAGCATTAAAAAGAATAACTTAACACATCCTTCAGTAGTTCAGCTTCTCCCCGGGTTGTAGGGAAGTATGATTAAACTTTCGGTGCAGTCAGTGATGCTGACTAGGTGGGAAACCTTTGACTTGGGCGAGACCAATACTGGAGTTTTGGGGCAGATGCATATTTTTGAAGTAAAAAATAAGTTAGCGTTAGTTTACGGGCCAATCCAGCAGTAAATTCTGAAACTAGCAAAAAGCTTAAACTGCGTCCACAAAGGACGCAACCGGCTCATCACTTTGAAGCTGATCATTGGTCACAAGCAGTAATTTCAGGATATGGTTACCCGGGTAACCCCCTAATGTCTTTACTACCAGGAAGTACGTCAGTCATAGGTATTCTTTATTCTCATTGGTAGTTGTTTCAGTTGCTCACCTGGATGTTTTGCCTGTAATCTCCTGAAGTTGCCAAGTAGCATTCACTTTCTACAGTTTTTGGTCGCCAAGTCGCTGCTAATTCCTTCCAGTCTGCACACAACTCAACTGGATCGATCGCTCGTCTCTGAACCTCTACTCTACTGTCACGCTGCTCTGCTACATGAGCTGCAGATGCTGCTGAGATTGTTGTAAATACTAAGTCGCTGCCACCTGCATCATCTTTAATACAATTTAGAAAAGACGAAAGAAATCCAGACTATAAATGAAACATCTCTGATACAAGCATTGTTGCTATAGGACTACATCAGTTGCTAAAAATCAGCCAATCAATACAACAGTTTTAACCAAAGGGAAAAACGTCTTAATAACATCTTCCTGGGGCGTCCACACAGGAAGTGACTAAAAGTGACGTGGAGATGAGAGACGACTGAAAGTCGAAGACACATTGAAAAGTTGGCGGGTCCTGAGTTAAACTTTTCTCCGCCTGGACATTAGCGAGAGAAGCGACTACCAATGAGAGCACAGGAAAATGCTGACTGACATTAGATAAGTTAGTAAAAACATACAACAGGGTTACCTAAGCAACAGGAGCCTGGAACGGCTGCTCATGACCAACTGTTGTGGCGAGCACTTCCTGTGACACTGCTTAACCTTCATGTAAGCACTTTTTTCTATGCTTAAGTGCTTTTGACATTATTTAAGGGGAACTCGGGGTTCAGCATCCTGTCCAAGGATACTTTCACATCCAGACCAGTAGAGCTGGGGATAGAACCGCCAACCATCTGATTGGTACATGACCAGGATCACCATTACAGAATCACGATGGGAAAGCGTTACATTTACATTTTTAAAATATTGTATTTGATGACATAACAGCATCACATGAAACTCTGATATAACATCATATTTACGCTGATCTACGTTAGTGCGATGTTCCAGAGACGTCTTTGTCTGGTTTGGTGACCACAGAGCAAACCTGCCGAAATTATGGCGACAAGCAACATGATCCACTGTGTTTATAGGCTTTTTGCCCACTTCCTTAGAGGTTAAGAGCAAAGTTAGCATGGCCACAAAAGTGATAGGATAAAGAGTGAAAATGAGTACACACCTCATCTTGCATCAGCACATGGCACTAGGCCATCCACACGTACTCACTTTAAGAGGTTACATTCACAATAAGACCATTTCCTTAAAGATGTAACTCACTTGGTACACTGCTCTGCACCGTAAACGATTCTTGATACAGTAAACAGACTGAATCACAGCACCTACCATCTGACCTTCGCCTCGACACACCTGTGCGAGCACAAGCACGTTTAGAAACGAAAGGCACATCTCATTAGAAAGAGAAAATAAGGCTTACATCCTGGTGGACCTGCTGATAACATAATCCATAATGGATTAAACCATTTGTGCAGTATCTGCTCTCAGGATGGAATATAATAAAGGCAGCTCACGCTAAAATACGATAAATCCAGGCTAAATTAAAAAAAGGCTTCGATAAATTAAGTCAAGGCATGCTGCAGAACGAAGTCGATAAGGAAACAAACAGCCTCATAAAAATCAACAGTTCATATTGAGGCTCACTACATCACAGCGTCGCCCTTTTTACTTTAATGTGTTTACATAAGGTTTTAACTCAGAATGTGTTTCAGACAACATGTTCTCTACGCTAATATAACACAACACTGATATAAACTGTATTTTTGTTATTAAGGATACATTATAGCACAACTCGAGCGGCTCGAGTCTGAATATTTGAACCGATTTGCTCTTTGACCCGGAGTTCTTTATTAAAAGGGACGATCAGATTGACATGCACTGTGAGGACAGTTTATCATCCTGTTCATATGATTACAGGATGTGATAACCTTACTTTGGTCACGCCTGCTAATGTTCCCGTTTAGCGTCTGGCCATGATATACTCCTTCCTGTTTGGTAAATGATGACCTGAACTGGATCACAGACTGGCTCTACCTGTTCCTGGGATTTAGTTCTACAAATAAACCAACTGATGACGTGTTTAAAACCTCCTTGTGAAACTGTAATGCACAACCAGGACCAGCTGCTTTTTGAGGAGTACGACTGTAGTTTTTGGGAGGGACAGCGCTGGTCGAGCCTCCATCGTTACATCAAGCAGTTGCCCGGCTTTTTTTTTTTCATTTATTTTTGACACTACTGGGCAAGGCACTGCTGTCCAGCTACCATTTCAAGTAGACACACCTGAGCCATCTCTACTTGTAAAATCACCACCACCACCACCAGCAGCAGCAGCGCATCACTCCCTGTGGAGCGACAGGACAGGGGGACGATTCCCGGATCCATCTGTCCCTCCTGCACTGATGTTGAAAGTTCTTATTTGGGTTTAAAAAGTGTCCAGATGTTGCTCCTCTTCTCCTTTTTTAATAGCTGTAAGAAATATAAAAGAATATGTAAACAGCTCTGAAAAATTAAGACATGCGTGCAGCTGATGCAAACACACTTTACCTGGTTTTCTATCATTTCCCCTGCTCCACGCCGTCTGTCTGCTCCTGGTAAAAAGAAAAATACACAGACTAATTAACACATTGAATAAATAAAAATAATAAAAAATTATAAAATCCATCCAAGAAAGGTAAAAGTCAACATGAAAGCTGACAGAAAATGCAACAAACACGGATGCTAAACGTTTTCTAAGTCTTCAAATTGAACATCTCTGGACGTCTCTCTACCCTAAAACAAATTTGGTTAGGATGTCAGGTCAGTGAAGGGCTCGTACTAAAGCCTGAAGCAAAGACTCACATATTAAATAACCCAGGATCTGCCGGGGATTTTTACTATGACTAAAGGGTGAACTTTACAAATTTAAGGAACTCTGCATCAGAAAGTTTGACTAGAGTGAAACCACTCTACACCCTTTTGAAGTGCATCTTAAAAGGAATTAGAATTAGTCGAATCATTCATTAAATACATATTTTGAAGCCAAAAAAGTCAAGGAAATAGCTTAAACTGCCCCAGCTTGGGCCTGATCGCAGAAACCAAATGGGAAACCAGGGAAAATAATAGCTAACATAAAATAAATTGCAAGTTATTGGGTTCAAAGTCGTAGTGAAGAAATGTCACAGTCTGCTTACACTGTCAGGCACATACAGCCCACTTTGATCGCTGTGGGCTGTCTGTGGAAAGAAACCCATTAGCATTACTATTTGGGCCTACACTGTAAGAAATAAAAGAGTAAAATTACAGTAAATGTTCTGGGAATTCACTACCCACAATGTCCTGTCATTATAAAACACAGATGTTGTTTATTCACAGAAAATGTCCTATTTTATTTGAATATTATTTTTATTATTATTTTACACATTGTAAAAAAAAAAAGAAAAAAAAGAAACTAGATTTTTTTCATGTCACTTAATTGTTTATCTATTACTGGATCATGATGGTGTGGTGTGAACGACCTTTATCAGCAGGAAAAACTGTAAAATTTATGAAAATACAGTTAAATTTTAAAAATTTAAACCCTCTTTCATGTCCGGTGGGACAGAATGGAGTCTTTCCTGGGCCAATCCTGGCCCCGGGCCCTTATGTTTGACACCTTCTAGTTTAGTGCTTTGTGAAGTAGCCCTCATGTCTCATTCATCAGCATGTGCAGCCAGTTTTAAAGCATGATCGTACTCAAAGACTTCAAAACAAAAAAGTGTTAAGGACTCAGTGTGTAGCGAGTTCACTGATCCACTAGAAAACGTCTCTCCTTTTCATCTCTGGCGTTACCTCTGCAATGTGAGACTGATATTTCTGCACTTTTGTATCTGTGGCAACATTTCTCAGAGAGTGCATTGTGTGTATATGGCTGTAAATATACAGAACATATACGTAGCTTTCTTTTTTATATAGCAAATTGAGCCGAATGCCCCCTGTCAGAGCTGGTTACCTGTCCAGTTCTCATGGTCTGCTGCCAACCTTAATGCTACTGGAGTAAAGCACATCTCGTCAGGTTGCTGTTCATGCAATAAGAGCTTCCCTATAAGTGTTAATCTCCTAAAAGTAAAGCCGGAGACTGAACCTAAACAAAGCCAAATTAGGCACAAAAATCCAACCTGAATGTTTTGTTAAATTTCCCAAATTTTACTTCTTACTATGAATTATTAAGAGTGACCAAAGTGGCATCCACACAGGAAGCTACCGGCTGACGGCACATCACTTTGAAGCCGATCGTCGGTCACTAGCAGACAATCCAGTCTCTGGTTGCCTAGGTAACCCAGTAAAGTATTTACCACCCCTGTCATATGTCACTCAGCGGTATCTTTCACTCTCACTGGTTTTGTCAAACAAGCAAAAAAACAAAAACACAGCCATGTAAAACAGAGTCGCGTGATGATTAGGAAAAGCTGTTTACAGCTAGCATCCATGACAGAAGAAATGCTCACATCTGCGAATGAATATTAAATATGATGATCAAGGATTCACCTTGATGGCTAATTTTACAGCAGATAATTCCCACGGGAGCACCACCCACCCGGTTTCTCTAAAGACCTTTGCAGTTTGCTGCAAAGCGCCTGAAAGCACCTTTTCTTGTTGTTCACTGTTTGTTTTTGTTTGAAGAATATGAAAACACATTATCTGCGAGGAAATTTCTGTTATTTAACGGCAGCAACAGGACGACGCATCTTCCCGGCACGTTCCTGTAAACACTAAATTAGACATCGAGGAGAGACGAGCGGATGCTGCTCCCGATCACCTGGAGCACAGCATTTCATAATCGAGACTTCCTGTGATGTAAACAGAAGACAGCAGGCCGGAGGCTGGTCTTCTTTTTTTCTCCAGCTCTGTGTGATGAATTTTTTAAAGACTCGTTTATTTGTTTTTTCTTACAGCCACTGCAATAAACAGCATCAGTGAACAGAAACTAAAAACTACTGTCCATGAATGCAGCTTTTACTCCATCTCATATTTCTTATTGAAAATCCTAGAAGTAATATTTCTCTGTAGTGCCATGTGTTTATATTTACTCACTACAACACACTTCTACATTTGAGGTCAAATCTCCATCTGGACCTGAGTGTTGGCAGAGTTCTACCGTAAGTGTTGCAGGCATTTTACTGACTTGTTGCTTAAAAGCACAAAGTTTAGAGCCGAAATAACAGGTCGCATATAGTTTTGATGACTTGGTTACTTTGATGATCCGTCAGTACCTTCAGGCATTTTCTAAAGCTTTCCACAAGGGTCAGGAGTGTTCATGGGAATTTTTTACTGTTCTTCCAGAAGCACATTTGTGAGGTCAGACACTGATGTTGGAGGAAAAAGCCTGGCTCACAGTCTCTGCTCTAATTTACCCCAAAGGTGTTCGATTGGGATGAGGTCAGGACTCTGTGCAGGCCAGTCAAGGTCTTCTACACCAAATTCTCTTATCCATGTCTTTATGGACCTTTCTTTGGTGCACGGGTGTGCAGTGATGTTGGAACAGGAAAGGGTCATCCCCAAACTGTTCCCACAAAGTTGGGAGTGTGAAATTGTCCAAGATATCTCCCCACACCCAAGGAGCGAGGTGCTTGATTTTATAAATCTCTGGTCATGGAAGTGATTAAAACACCTAAATGCAATGATGTGGATGGTTGAGTAATATAGTGCATATTATAAAGAGAGGAATGTGAGATATGTGCACACATAAATATTTATGGATACATAAGAAACGGAGCTCTTCTGCAGGGAAGACAAAAGCAGAAACAGGTAACATTTTCATCACACACACACCTGAGGGGACTTGAATGTTGGTCGACTCTTCGGCTCCACCGCCGTGGGCGATGCGGGGACGCTCCCGTTAGAATCTAATATCAGCAGAGTTCGCCGCTCCCTGGCTGGTTTTTCACACTTTGTCACGCGGAACCTGCGAACGATAAAAGGGTTTGAATGTTTGTGCAGCCTGTGATCCAAATGAGCGAGCTAGTCCAGGCCGCAGAGCTGGCTCAAACCCCTGTTCTTAAGAAGCTGACATGACAATGACTAAATATATACAGTAGAGTGTATAAAGAATCATATCTTTACCTAAAAATAAAAGAGAATTTAGGTGGCACTTCATAAATATTATATTTACATGGTAAAAGACCAAGTTAAAAACAGAAAATGGTCTGTTAATGAATGATCCAGGACAGAAACTCAGGCCATCAGCCATTCTTAGACACACACGCACACACACACACACACACACACACACTCTTTCTCTACAACTCTTACTCACCTAAACATGACATCTCTCTCATCCGCCCACTCTAAAGCTTTAATTAAATCAGCAAATTAATATTTGTATCCAGGTCATGCTGACCCTCTGCATACGGCGCCATTCATCTAAGTGCGCAAATGAAAAGAAACCTCTTCGCATCCCAATCAGTTCTCAGCGGGACATTAAGGAAGGCTGCGTGATGGCGAAGAGGCTGCACACTTTCCCGGCCTTACTGGTGGATTGAGAAATGGTCTCTTTACTTTAAACTGGATCTAGGACACAGCGGGACTAGATTTATGATGGGAGTACACTGCCAGGATTTAATTCTCACTGTGGTGAATTCTTCTTATAATTACAGAAACTAAAAGTCTGGACATTGAACACAAACATAAGAAGAACCAGAAAAATTCCTGCACACTGCAGGATCATCGGGTTGATGATGAGGGTGTCCAAATTCCCTGAACAGACATTGTGAAAGATGGACATAGGTGAACCCAGTGGAGAAGTGCCTTAAAGCTGCATTCTTTGCCCTCATGACCAGTAGGGGGCGACCTGTCCTCCTCAACAGCCCTCGGCTCTCTTTCCGATTACATTTTGGGCTCAGTTGCCAGTTTCAGGTCAATACCAGAGCCAGAAAATAGGATTATATTCATTGGCTAACAACTTTTCAATCAAAAGTTGTTAGCCAATGAACATGCGGTGTCTATGGTTTCTCAGAGCTCAGTCGGAGCTGCTCCTTGCCATGTCCAGTTTCTAAACAACAAGCAGGCAACAGCGAAAATGCTTGATATTTTTACTTTTTTTTTTTTTTTTTTTTTAAATAGGACACTAACCAGTGACATCACTGTGATTCCACCGTTTTATCTGTCTATGGTACCCTCACATTTGTTGTAACATTGTCCGCTGGTTTAAGAAAGCGTTTTTGCTAACACCATTTTATTTGCAAAAAACAAATGTGATGAAGAGGGGCGGGTCGCTCGCTGGTTAATGACTTGTCAGCCACAACTCATTAGCCAATAAGCATGTGATATCAGAAACTCATTTTCTTATACACTTCTACAGGACCAGAACTCTTTTTGCAACCACAGCTATCGCCATCTGGTGGCTTTAAGAGAGAATGCAGGTACTTTAGGATTGGCTTTTCCAACCTGAAGCTAGGTCATGTTTTATACTGTCTGTGGCTGTGATGATTTTCTACAAGGGCACCAAATACACATGCTTTCTCCAAGCAGCTTGATGTCTATTAAATTGTAAGAATAGCTCCTGTCATCGATTAAAGCTTTAGAGTTAGGTGAACACTCACTAGTCAACATGACAGTCCTGGTGATATCCTGAATAAGATATTAGAAGTCTGCTTATTAATGTTCGTGTCTCAGTTTTGTGAGGACCTGTGCTGTTCACAGTGGCACGTGGAGCGGTCTGACCACAAGTTTCTGACCTCCCAGTGTGGTATCAAAGTGCATGAGATGCTTGTGCCTTTTAAATGAAGTGTGAATATTTTCGAGAGTTAATGTTTGATTGTTAGCGCCGTGTGTGTGTCTGTGTGCACTCAAGCCTGGTGTCCCTCTGGGGCAAACTGTGTGTCATTTTTCATTTACTTCTGCTAATTAAACCACCTCGTGGTGCGATTCTGAGAACATTTTAAAGGCAGGAAAATCATCAAAAGGCAGTAATACACCCAGTCTTGTCCTTCAGTTATGATTCAAACACACACACACACACACACACACACTTGCCCACCTGCCTACAGCCAGGACTGTGACCTCCACACAGTTACTGCGCCGCAGCTCTGCTTTGCGGGCTGATGGCTTCCTCATTAGCGGCCATTTCTTCTGGCTGCAGCGGGTGCAGATGTTCTTGTTGCCTCCCAGGCCCCCGATGGTGTGCAGGTGGTTACAGGTGTGCTTGGCTGCTCCCGGGGGCGCCCCCGGCGATACAGGTGTCATTGGAGGAGTGGGAGTGCCGGGGGAGGTGGGGGTGAGCGGAGGACTTGAAGATAAAGGAGGAGAAATGTGTGATCCTAGCAGCTCTTTCTTCAGATTACCACTTCATGAATTAATTATACAATATTAATATTGTGAAATGAACCAAGAAATCTTTTATAGGTCAACAACTGTAAATATCCAAAATGTGAAGTAAGAGGAAAAAAACCCAACACGAGCTAAAGCCTTCAGTCCATTTTACCCAGAGCATTTAAGCTCGCTGAATTCTGCAGTGCTTCCCTTATCGCAGCCCGCCGCTGCAGAAATGACACATCAATATTTCATACTTCAAAACAATTACTGACAAGCTCTTTGAGAACAATCACCCTCAGTGATTATCTTTAAAGTAAAAATGGAAGCAGTTTTCTGCAGCTGCAGGTGAAGTTTCAGACACACGATAAGTAAACAATTAGATAAGCCCGCAAATAGAAGCAACGCCGACACGAAGGGTGTCGCGTCACATGACGTTTGTCTCCACCTTTGAGGCCAGCTTCCTCCTCTGAGAGTTTCTTCTTCATTCACTCCCTGTGTGTTCTCACACCACTTTGCATTTAATCATTAGTTATTATTAATCTCTGGCTCTCTTCCACAGCGTGACTTTTGTCCTGCCTCCCTCCCCTCACACCCAGCCCGTCACATCAGATAGCTGCCCCTCCCTGAGCCTGGTTCTGCTAGAGGTTCCTTTTAAAAGTAGTTTTTCCTTTCAACTGTCACCAAGTGCTTGCTTATAGGAGGCCATCTTTGTTGAGGGAACAGCTGCATTCTTTTGCTTCAGCTCTTTGCAAGCCTCTGCACAGACAGCATGCTAACACTAAGCTAGCCAAGAACCCAGAGTGATGGTAAAGCCGAGCACATGCAGACCCCAGCCCAGCAGCCAGAGCCTGAGCTTCAACAGGTAACAAAGGCAGTGATGAAGCTTAAAGCCTCAGCTTCTAACTCTTCATGTTTCTATAGTAGAATCAATCGTCATCTTTGCTCTGTGCCGATACCTGTGCTCATGGCTCTGGTAGCTATGATAGCTGGGATAGGCTTCAGCCCCCCACGACCCTGATAAGGATAAACGGAAGAGAATGGATGGATGGATAAAAAAGGGCCTTTAGACGAGAGTTGTTATTGTTGATGTTGATATTGCACTATATAAATAAAATTAAATTGAATTTAATGAGCACTATGTACTTTTAAGCCTCAACAAATCTGGTTATTGGGACATTGAAAGCCTTTAATGCCTTTTAAAAATTATTCCAAGAAATGTGACAGCTCATAAACATATGCAGCCACTGCAGATGGAGTCATTGGCCAATAATAGGGTATGAAATGTGATTTTGGTCCACCGGAAGAACAAAGGACATGATGTTGGAGATAAAGTGACGAGAACAGGGACTGCTGTGGAAAGATGATGAGAGGGACTAAAGGACGGTAGAGAGGTGGTGGAGGACTGATGGCAGGAGAACGGAAGTTAAGCACTGAATCTGGAGAGGCAGATAGTGAGCCCTGGCGACACTACAGTCAGTCACTCTCCTCCTTGTAGCCTTTTCTCCATCCCTCTCTCCTGCTTCCTCCCTCTCTCCTTCTCCAAGTATCCAATAAATTACCCCCACCGATATCCTTTCTTCCCCTCCTATTCTGCCATCTCTAAGTGATCGACTGGCAGGCTGCCCATCCTGGCTGAGAGCGCGCGAGAGAAAGACAGATGTGGGACATAACAGCAGGAGAAACAACTACAGAGAGCCATCTGAACAAAATGAAAAAGTGAAAGGCAAACTAGGGGTGGAAATATGTGAAGGAAAACACTTGGAGAGAGAACTGAAGAAGTGAGACACATGAAAGTGACGCTGGGGATTGTGTGTGAATTCAGATTTTTCTAGTTTTTTTCCCTTTTATGTATTTATATTTTTTTACAGGACACTCGGTGTGACACAGCAGAATACCTCAGTACCTAATCCTTGGCAGATGCAACACGGCTACCATTTATCCACACTGTTTTCTCCCAACAAAAGAAAACATCTTTCCTCTCTTATCTCCTTTCCGCCCAGCACAATATGAAGCGGAGAGAGAAAGATGACAGCAGGAGAGAGAGAGATACAGAGAGGGGGGAAACATACTCCACTAACTCGATTTACTTAGACTCCTACTGTCACAAGCATCTCCTCCTCTAATCCATCTATCTGCCCAACTCCTTCTCCCCCTGTATTAGAGGCAAAGCACTACTACACTTGTTAATGTACACTCCTCTGCTCATGGCTCTGTATGGATGGATAGTGGGACGGTGAGCGTCGTTTCCCCTGCACTGATTTTCTCTGTTTGAGGTATGATTGCTCCAAGGAGTAAAGACATTAAGTTACAGGCTTGCATGCGACCTCACCAAAATAAGTCTGCTAGACTATAGAGGAGTATTAGGCCAAAGCCCATCATCCTGTGTTTGCTGGTTGGGGGAGTCCAGTTGTAACACTATCAGCGAGAGAGCTACTAGTGCTCTAGCCGTGGCTTGTTTCCCTGCTATCAGCAGCTTTTATTGCACTTAAAGCTACACAACAAGCTCTTATGAACTCCCAGTAATGTCTTTACGTCACCGCCACGCTCCACCGTGTCATAGCTCTCTCTCTCTTTGGGGTGGTGGGAGACACTCCATATGCATTCATGCCATCAGGTTTTATACTACTGGGTGATCCTGGCTACAGGCAGCAAGCTAAAGCTGCTTTAGCTCATAGCTGCCCAGTTTTCACATGGTATACTAGACATGCCATTTAATCTCAACAGCAGCTATTAGAAGTGATTTAATGTAATAATTCTTGTCACATACTGTATATAGTGTGATTTCTAGCAGACCAACAGCTTTGTGTTTTGTTAGCCGCAACACACATTTAACATGGAGACCTGCTTTTCAATGAATAATGATAATCTATGGAAAAAAAATTATGTAGTAGAAATATATCTTTTACCATCATCTACACTGTGACAGTGTAGATGATGGATTTACTTGTCAAAACATCTTACAAAAAACATTTTGAATGTTATTTGAGGCAGCCAATTCTTTAGATATAGCTTTTAAGCTGTGGTGACCTTCAAAAGTAAAATTAATTCAAATACTCCAAAATGACCACCAAATCAGGAACTTCAGGTATTTCATAGCGCTGCTAAGTGGCAAGACTCAATGGACTTTGGCTTTAGCTAGCTAACTTAAGCTAACTTAAGCTAGTTAGCATTATGTTATGTAAGTTTCTTTATATTTTCAACTAACAACTTAAAGGTTTTTAAAATGGGAACTAGATTTCTATACTTGTGAGATCAAGCTAAAGCTAATACCAAACAAAAGTTTAAATCAGATTGGAGTTTGCTTGGCAGCCTGATTTATAAACAAAGGTAACATCACATTTTAGATTAGAATGGCCCTTTACTATCATTGTACATGTGCAACAAAATCGTGGACTAATATCTATTCTATTGTCAAACTACTTTTTATAGAAAAGACATTTATGATGATGAGTTTAGCTGTCATAAAACTGTTTTAATAATGCTACATATTACACATTTTTTAACTATACAAATTACAAATACCCTTAGCCTAACCAGAAAGTTATACAGTCAATATGCTAATAACTCAGCTTAACAGATTAGACACTATATATATGAAAGACCTTCAAAGGTTTACCAACTTCAAAAGTTACTCTCACTTATTTTGTCAGTTAATTTAATTTAGTTCAATACCATTTTATTTATATAAAGTCAATTCACATCAATAAACGCATCAAGATGCTTTGTATTGCTCAGTCAAGTCCCTTCGATACTAGAGAGAAAATCGCAACAATCCCTTTTGACCAAGCACTTGGTGACAGTGGGGAAGACGAACACCTTTAAGAGGAAGAAACTTCCAGCAGACCCAGGCTAAGAGAGAGGCACCCATCTGCTGAGGCCAAGTTTTTGTTAACCAACAATTAACTGTGGATTTGATCTATAAATGTCTATAGTTCTATATTTGACCAGAAGTTCAAAGTCTACAGTGGACATTATTCTTCTAACAAGTAACTCAACTGACTAATCAACCAAAGCTTCTGCTGTTCTTAAGCCTCCAGCATTTCTTATATTTTCACTCTGTTTAATTACTTGATTTCACAGCCAATAATCTTATAAGGAAATATGTCAGCAGCTCCAGTCAGTCTCATTGCCTCGACTCTACTTGTCCTGCTCTGAATGCTCTCAGTTCAGACACACTCAGACACATAGAGTCTCAAGGAGGCTTATGGTGCCACCTGGTGGTCAAGCTAGTTAGTACACGGAGTCTTTGCCCAATTAATTTAAGATAAGCCCAACAAAGACAGAAACCTTTTTAATAACAGATGGATTTGTTCTTCACAGCGTGTGATCACACTTACCCATCCGAATCAATGCTGTTTTCATGAATCATGGCATTTAGGGCATCAGAGTTTGCTAAAGAGGGAGAGAGAGAGAGAAAGTTACACACTTATAAAGACAGGGGAAAAAAGGGAGAGAGAGAGGGGGGAGATAAAAGTCGTGTTGGGAATTAGTGAGGAGTACGCTCCAGTGACTTCAAAAGCAGAGCGCTTATTGAAAGATGGCTCGAGCAGATTAACTCTTTAACACAGCGAAACGGCACATCACATGCAATCACTGAACACATAACAACTGTACACAGAAAACCTCGGCTGGGTGGGAGGAATCTGCCAGACCATGAAAACTTCTGTCTGGAGCAAAGTTGCTTCAGAGTATGACTCGGAAAAGTTTCAAACTTCCACATAACCGTCGAGATTTCAGCCTCCGGAGATAAAGTTTGAAAAATTCTCACAGTGCACACGATCAACAGCGCCCGACCTCTGCTTGCAGACAAAGTAGCTCAGGCGTAGATTTACATAATTTGCTCCCAGAGACACATTTCCCCAAGGCCAGGCCTCGATGCATTCACTGACTTCACTAACAGCCCGCTGTGTACACAGATAAAGAAATCTGTGCAGAGTTTGTGACAAATGAGCTGCACACACACACAAACACAGATGACTCATGTAGGTGGACGTAGGAGTTTCATGTTATGATTTCACATCAGCGTTCACAAACGTCTGCCTCAAACTTCCTCCTCGTGTCATGAAGGAAGCCTCAGTGAATGGATGTTAATTTTAGTGCAAAAAACATTATCCACTTGTTTTTGCCAAAAGAAGGCCCTAGCATGAGTAGCGGTCAGAAGAAAGCATAACAGGTATACTGGGGACAAACTGAGCCAATTCTGCTATGCCTGGTGCACGGGGAAAAATTATTAATATGCTTTTTGTGACGTTTTTGTTTGATGGTGTGCCGTGTGATTTTTCTGATGAGAAATATGTGCTGTGGCTCCAAAAGGTTGGGAAACGCTGGTCTAAAGAACCTCTAGAATTATAAAGGTAAACTTTGATAGACTAGTTTTAATAATGTGTTCTGAGGGACACAAAATAACTTTCAGACAGTGTTGATTTGGAGTAAACCTGATGTAATTAGTATAATTTCAAGGTCTAAATGTTCAGCTTCAGGTCCCAGAATCAAACAAAGATTTATCAGTTAGGGCTTGATGTGTTATAATCAAGCGTACCGCACCCATGAACACAAAAAGAAGGTTTAACAACACAGTAGTATGCTAGCTACAATAAAAACAAACAAAAAATCAAAAACCCTCAGCCAGCTCAAAGGTTTTAGGTATCAGGACATAATAAAATTGTTTTCTGTGTGACTTTATCAGTTTCTCACATCGTTCTGGAGGAATTTTGGCCTATTGTTTGTTCATGCACAGCTCTCTTAATTTCAGTCCTTCCTTTTCTTTTTCAGTCATTCTGTTGTAGATTTGCTACTGTGGGATCATTGTGCATGACCAGTTTGAGCCAAGCTTTAGCTGTCAGACAGACGGCCTCACATTTGACTCCAGAATAATTTGGTATTCAGAGGAGTTCCTGGTCGACTCAGTGACTGCCAGGTGTCCGGGTCCTGTGGCTGCAACACAAGCCCAAATCATCACCCCACCTCCACCGTGCTTCACAGCTGGTATGAGGTATTTGTGGTGATATGGTCGATTTGGTTTCCTCCAAACATAGCGCTAGCTAGGTCTTGTGGTTTGTTAAAATGCAACTTTACAAAGTTTCCCGTGGCAACCTTGTTCAGTTTTTCTATTGTAATTAATTGTAATTGTGTTGTCATGAACTTTAACATTTAACATGCCAACTGAGGCCTGTAGAGTCTCAGATACAGTGTCTGGGTTTTTGTTTCTCTGAGGGTCTGACCTCAGAGTGAATTTACCGGGTCGCCCAAGCCTGGGATGACTGACAGCTGAATGTTTTCCATTTGTCAATAATCTTTGATGGATATCAAATTGTTTGGAAATGCCCTCATAACCCTTCTCAGACGGATGGACAGGAACAGTTGCTTCTTTAAAATCGTCATCCTTCCTCCTTGCTATTGTGCTAACAAATAGTTAAACACACCTGAATGCTCCAGAGCAGCAAACTATCAAAACCGCTGCTTTTATAGAGGTGCTCACACTTGCTGATGGTAAATTAATCATGTGTATTTGACTAGCAGCAGTTGGCTAGCCTCTAAACTCATGTGGAAGTAGTGAACTGTGTACTGCTCCTGAATTTTAGCTTAATTTTTGCTAACTAAATAATGACGCCCACTCTGGAAACCAAGTGAAACAAACCTGGAAAAAGGGGTCACTATGTCATCACTTTAGAAACGGATAATGTTCCTTTACGTCTTTTACAAAGTAAACTTTTGGATGAAAAAGGATAATTTTGAGGAAATTATCCTTGTAGACGCTTTTGTAACCCTTTACAAAACATTCCCTGAAGATCCTTCTGAAGATTTCAACTTCAAGGCAACGTTCCCTGAAAGACTTTCTGAACCATTCCTAGAACATAATCTTGAGGTTTAAAAACATGCAGTTATGTGCCTAAATGTGAGGTATGTGACACTGCTGAAGCAAACTGCAGTAAACATTTCAGCAACTCTTTAGCTTTCAAACTCACAGAATTGTGAGCGTAGTTGAAAGGCACATCTTCTTCTCTTCTTTTACTTGTCTTAATAGTGTAGCTGAGTGGTTCTTAAACTGTGGAGTGGGACCCACTACTGGGCCGTGGAAAACCAGGTGGAAAATATAAAGTGAAATTAACTTCAAATAATGAAGAATTTGACTTTTAAATGATATCTGACCAAGAATACCAATAATAATGAGTAAAGTTTTTCCACACTGTACATGTTCAAGCACTTCCCACTCGTTGCAAACATGGTAGTGACTCTTCCTTTGTTTGATCAGTAGAGGGCAGTGTTTTCCTTTGTCTGATCAGCCATCAGAGCGGTGCATGCTACAGCATCCAATTCCTCCTCTCTTTATTAAGACTGAAACAGCTGTTGCTGCAAAAATGTTGAGTGGACACAACAACTTCCTGTTTTCATTAGAGAGAGAGGAAAAAAAACAGCTACAGAGATTTCTTTTTTTAATCTTAACCATCGGCCAAGTTTCCATCAGTTGAGCAATGTTGAAGGGTGAGAGAAGGCGTAGTAAAAGAGATATTTATAAATAGAGAGCACGATGACGTGCTGACTCTACAGCAGACTGACAGTGTGTAGGCGAGTCACGATAATCAGAATCCTACGAGCGTGACTGCTTCATAAAACAGCCGTGAATCAGCCCAGAGCAAACGTACAGCTCAGGACAATGACGGCCAGTCACCAACATGGGACGATACAGCCTTTGTGTATCACAGGATTGGGTCAAAGTGCAATATTGAATTACACTTAAAGAATCAATAGTGACATGGCACATTTTCAAGTCTTATATGATAAAACTTCTTATAGATGGGTGCCACACGGCAGCGGTTCCCAACCTTTTTTGCACCATGGACCGGTTTAACCTCCTAAGACCCATATTATTACTCATTAGGCAAATATGCATTTTATACCAAATTTGAGCCGGCACACTGGAGTTCTTGTCAGTAAATAATTAAGCACAACATTAAACCCGTAAGACTAATTTTTCGTGTTCGAGAATTCAAGTAAATAATTGTCTCAGTTATGGTGGTGTTCTAATAAATGTGTTAAGCACTGTGTCCTGCTGCCAGTACGTTTGAACAGTGGTGTGAGGTAACAGTGTTGTTGGAAAGTTTGAGCAGCGCTGTCAAAGACCGAGTCCTCTCACTGCCCTCATGCCTCCAAACACCGGGGTGAACAGCTACTTTTCCATCCTCTTAGACTACACACAGCATCCTAACAGCTGGTGCAGAACACTGCTAAATTTTACTGTATAATCTTCAAAGTATAACCGTCTCTTTCCTCTCCTGCCTCAGTATAATTCTCTGCCTTAGCATTTAAAAGCCTGTTTTGACTCTTAGTTTGTACAGACATATATCCTGAACTCAGACCGGGTTCCGCAAATAACACTTGAATAAATCCTTTTGTCCTCCTCCGCTGCAAGAATTAGTGCCACTTCTGTGTTAAACACCTAATTCTTAAAATGCTGATCACGGCTAACGGCAAATAAATGTCTCAGCTGGTCTGTTTGTAGCATGAGAGAAAAAAAAATAGAAAACCTATGAAGTAAATATTTCGTTTGAAAAGTTCCAGATTAAAAATGACCTAAAATTGAACTTTAGACTGAGTCATCTGCATTTTTTCAACTTTATAAAAGGAGCATATCACGAAAAAAAACAAACAACCCCAAAACATTTTTTTTCCTTTGCCCTGTGGTGCTAGTTGCCATCCATAGATCGGTGTGAGATGCCAAGTTTTGGAGCCGTCAGCTGTCTTCTCTTGAACATAATGGAACTAAATGACACCTTTCTTGCAGCAATGTCTCCTTGCAGAAGCCATGACCTGGTTACTAAATATATAGGAACTGCTGTCTTTCACCAGTCATATCACTGTGCACAAGAAAGCGTCCATCTACCTGTGAAACGAGGCTCAAGCTATGCCAGCACAGAAACACTGCTCAGTCCAAAAGAAAGAAAATAATGTTAACGCTACCTTGTGCATTCCTTTTTTCCTGAGTAACGGGGTCGTGACTTCTTAAAGAGATGCTGTTTTCTTGAGCACAACAATGCAAAGTGCTCCTGCAATTTAGTTTCATTTTATTCACAAGCAGGCAAACATCTACAGCCAGTATTTACAAAACCGGAGCAACTCAAAACTAAATAATCAAGATGGATAAACTGCTCTGCAGGCCAGTGGAAAAACATGTGCATATTTGACTTTGGTGGGGGTGAACAAGTGGAACAGGACGTCTTCTATTACATGAAAGCATCCTCTCTTAAGGAGTAAAGTCACAGACAGCTGTTACCCTTCTTTGAGTTCAACATCGCTTCACAGTTATGGGAAGTTTATTGGTGCTGTGGAAAACAATCCACACTGTCAGTAAAGACATACGATGCCACAAATCAAGCTGGTTTGAGTTTCGCACAATGCTGCCATCGATCCTCGTCTCTCCTGCTGCCGCGTTTGAACGCGGCTCAACAAAGGATTACAGAGGATAACACGCTACAAAGCGTTTGCAGTGATTTATCATGAATTTAACTTCCTGCAAAGGGAAGGAATGAGACGAAATCGCAGATGAAACACTCGTGTGACTTGTACTCGAAAGCGTGACAACACCTACGTCATAACAAATGGTCTCAGATTCTTCTGCCGTTGTCCTGAATGTGAACTTCCACTAAAAGCTTCATTTCTGAGCCAGACTCGTCTGAGAAAACACAAAAGGCTCAGAATCCACAACTGACTTCCTTCCCGAGTAGCGTGTGAGAATGTACCAAACAATAATGCCAGCTGTAATCGCTTCAGGGAAGGAGGACAAACAGGGGCCATTTCCCCAAAGTCACAGGTTCAATTCAATTCAATTCAATTCAATTTTATTTATATAGCGCCAAATCACAACAAAAGTCGCCTCAAGGCGCTTTATATTGTACAGTAGATAGCACAATAATAAATACAGAGAAAAACCCAACAATCATATCATATGACCCCCTATGAGCAAGCACTTTGGCGACAGTGGGAAGGAAAAACTCCCTTTTAACAGGAAGAAACCTCCGACAGAACCAGGCTCAGGGAGGGGCGGCCATCTGCTGCGACCGGTTGGGGTGAAAGAAGGAAAACAGGATGAAAGACATGCTGTGGAAGAGAGACAGAGATTAATAACAGATATGATTCGATGCAGAGAGGTCTATTAACACGTAGTGAGTGAGAAGGTGACTGGAAAGGAAAAACTCAATGCATCATGGGAATCCCCGGCAGCCTACGTCTATTGCAGCATAACTAAGGGAGGATTCAGGGTCACCTGGTCCAGCCCTAACTATATGCTTTAGCAAAAAGGAAAGTTTTAAGCCTAACCTTGAAAGTAGAGATAGTGTCTGTCTCCTGAATCCAAACTGGAAGCTGGTTCCACAGAAGAGGGGCCTGAAAACTGAAGGCTCTCCCTCCCATTCTACTTTTAAATACTCTAGGAACAACAAGTAAGCCTGCAGAGCGAGAGCGAAGTGCTCTAATAGGGTGATATGGTACTACAAGGTCATTAAGATAAGATGGGGCCTGATTATTTAAGACCTTGTATGTGAGGAGCAGGATTTTGAATTCAATTCTGGATTTAACAGGAAGCCAATGAAGGGAAGCCAAAACAGGAGAAATATGCTCTCTCTTTCTAGTCCCTGTCAGTACTCTTGCTGCAGCATTTTGGATTAACTGAAGACTTTTCAGGGAGTTTTTAGGACATCCTGATAATAATGAGTTACAGTAGTCCAGCCTGGAAGTAATGAAGGCATGAACTAGTTTTTCAGCATCACTCTGAGACAGGATATTTCTAATTTTAGAGATGTTGCGCAAATGGAAGAAAGCAGTCTTACATATTTGTTTAATATGTGCCTTGAAGGACATGTCCTGGTCAAAAATGACTCCAAGGTTCCTCACAGCATTACTGGAGGCCAAGGTAATGCCATCCAGAGTAAGGATCTGCTTAGATACCATATTTCTAAGATTTTCAGGGCCGAGTACAATAACCTCAGTTTTATCTGAATTAAGAAGCAGGAAGTTAGCGGCCATCCAGGTCTTTATGTCTTTAAGACATTCCTGCAGTTTAACTAATTGGTGTGTGTTACCTGGCTTCATGGATAGATAGAGCTGCGTATCATCTGCATAGCAGTGAAAATTTATGCTATGTCTTCTAATGATGCTGCCTAGGGGAAGCATGTATAATGTAAATAGAATTGGTCCTAGCACTGAACCCTGTGGAACTCCATAATTAACCTCAGCATGTGAAGAAGACTCTCCATTTACTTGAACAAATTGGAGTCTATTAGATAGATATGATACAAACCACTGCAGTGCAGTACCTGTAATACCTACAGCATGTTCTAATCGCTCTAATAGGATATTATGGTCGACAGTATCAAACGCTGCGCTGAGGTCTAGCAGGACAAGCACAGAGATGAGTCCACTGTCAGAGGCCATAAGAAGATCATTTGTAACCTTCACTAAAGCTGTTTCTGTGCTGTGATGAGCTCTGAAACCTGACTGAAACTCTTCAAATAAGCCATTCCTCTGCAGATGATCTGTTAGCTGTTTGACAACTACTCTTTCAAGGATTTTTGATATGAAAGGAAGGTTGGAGATTGGCCTATAATTAGCTAAGACAGCTGGGTCTAGAGATTGCTTTTTAAGTAAGGGTTTAACTACAGCCACCTTGAAGGCCTGTGGTACATAGCCAATTATTAGAGATAGATTGATCATATTTAAGATTGAAGAATTAATTAATGGCAGGACTTCTTTGAGCAGTTTTGTAGGAATGGGGTCTAAAAGACACGTTGATGGTTTGGAGGAAGTAATTATTGAAGGTTCACACCTTCAACCAGAAATGACAGGTGTTCTTATGCAAAAAAACAAATAAACACAAAGCCTTGAATACATACCTTGATTTTTCATGATGTAGTGGACAATCTGTCCAACCGTGTCATTGTAGTCACTGAAGGTGTCATTGAGCTCTGGAAAAATAAACACACACGAATAGAAACATCTGCATTATTAGGCATTGATGCTACAGAAACATGATACATGTTGAAAGAAAGTCAGCCTCACTCAACTATGCCAGGCACTGAGGAGCAAACAACTCCTGCAGCTTATAACCTAAAATCCTGTGTCTGAAGAGGAAAAAAGTCTAAAGGTGTTTCCTGAGGGCCCAACATCAACCTCACCTTGAATTATATTTATAACCTCCTGCAGAGATGCACTGATTGACTGGCTAGAGGCCGATATCATCTGATTTCCACTGTTTAGAAGTTTTCTACATGAGTGTAAACGGAAAGAATCTCCAAAGTGAAAATCCTAATCTTAATCAGACACTTAAATCACCCTCACCCAAAATTTTAACAAAGGCAAAGTGGCTGAAGCTAAAGCTATCCAGAGCTCAGAGCTAGCCACAAGCAGCCTCGGTATGAGCAAACGATCAAAGCAGTTATAAGGAAAATTATGGAGACGATCAGAAAAGAGAAACGGGTCCATGTAAGTGAGTAGTGACAGCTGGGGTAGGCGGCATCCTTGAGTTGGATCAGAGGATAAAAAATGGATGGCGCTTCAGTAAATTTTCATATAAAAGCTGGTATTTAAATCGTGGGTAAGTAGTGGTCAGCAATAAACAAATCAAGGCTGGTAAAAGCACAGCACCAGTTCAGTCAGTGCAGTCTCCTGCTCATGCTGCACTGAACTAATTCCAGTCACTTTCTCCTTTACTTTACTGATCGGATTTTAATATACATACAGATTTACATATATATACACATTACACACTATAATGTTGTGTAGAGTATGCATAGAGAGAATTAGAAGCGGAGACTTTAGTAAAAATCCTCTCTTCATGCATGTTCTTCTATTCTTGGCTTTACAGGATGGCACAGAGAGAAGTTAGTGGATTTCTATAACTTCTCAGGAATAAAGCTTTGCGTTTGTAAGAAGAAGAAGAAGAAGACAAAAGAAGAAGAAAGTCTGCTTAAAGGGGAAGGTGGCCTTAAAGGAAAAGGAGCTAAAAACAGCTCAGCTCAGGCGGTTGGGGTTGAGCCTAACGGCATAGGAAAATGATGCATAGAGCACATTTAGGTTGCCTATAACCTAAAACTGGTCTTTAGGACTGAATTCTGGTTTCCATATTTCTTTATGTCTAAAGCCAGCATTCGAAACAGCAAAGTAAAGCCAAGCTGATGCTAAAAGCCTCCGTACAGCTAAAGGGGAAAATTCACAGTGGATTTTTTGTGGCCCTTATACCGTATCGCACTTTGATCCATTGTTGACATCAGAAATATGTTTTAGCACAACTATAACACTTCTGTGGCAGATGTTTATCGATCACACACAGAGCTAAAATGTTCCTTTTGAGTGATTATTGCCAGGAAGAATCAATGACTGTCCCTCGCTCGCGCCGTCCCCCTGAAACAACGCGGCAGAGGACTGTTTCATGACCCTTCTTCTTCATCCGGACGTTACTTCCTGCCATTTCTCAAAAGGAAATTGTGGGATTTCTATAATATTGCAAATTCTTCGCAGTAATCATTCAACTATGCAGAACAAATCCACTGGTCAGCACACACCCCTGTGAGGCACTTCCTGGAGTTTCCTTTTGATTGCTTCCTCAGTTTTTCCTCGCTACTGATAAACGTAAATTGGAATCCTCTGGTATGCCGAGGCTGACTGCGAGCAGGGACCCGCTCTACGGTTCGCAAACGAAGACAGCAAACAGGAAACCTGACACTGACGAGAAAAAAAAAAGGGAGCACTTGACTGACTGACCGAGCGAGGCCGCAACACAAAAGCAGTGTTGTGTTTTTGCTCTGACGTACGATACGGTAGGGCTTTTTGAAGAAACAAACACACACAGACAAATAGATGGCAGGGAAAAACCCTAATGGACTGTCGACTATTGTGGTGGTGGCAGGGAGGGAGCTTGCACTTACTCAATGAGCGAAACTCGCTTCACGCCTGTACTTTTCCAATACCAGCGCTTGACATAAGAAACTGAGTTGTAATTAACACAGTTAACTGGAAAGAATAATGGGAATGGTGGGGACATCATATGTAAGGGAAAACACTGGCGTGCGGTGCATTGCGTGATGACAGGAAGTTGGACAGCGCAGAGTAAACAGCTTATTCTTTCCATAACATTTCTCATGCCTGCGACAGAGCCAGGGTGATTGCAGAGATTTCACATATGCGCTCAAGAACTACTAGAAAAACAGACGAGCAGGCACGGCAGATGCAGAAGGAGGGAAACTAAGTGAAGTGCGCACACAAATCCCACAGTAATAACGTTTCACCTCACTGAACTCCACATGAATGGATAAAGGGAATGCTAAAAGTCTTCTTGGTTTCTGCTGGCCTGCTTCCAAATAAAATGACAGAGCCCTTCTAAAAATGCACCTCAACCTCCAAAAGAGCATTTCTAAGCTCACGTTTGTCTATTTCAGAGGATCGTCTGAAAGCATAAACACCGAATAACATAATAAGTTCAGTCTGTTTGTTAAATCTCGTTTCTGTTATACAGGAAGAGCTAGAAATGCTACTGCTTTGAGATGCCATTCACGTCACACGCCACCGCCTGCGTCTACATTAAGTAACACACACGAAGTAATTAGATTCAGGAATGTAGTCTAGGGTTGAAAGCATCAGAAGGAAGGTGATTTCTGCCTTCTAGACGTCTTATTACCACATGACAGGCAAATGGAAAAGTTTACATGGGCCGATGACTAATTTGGAAACTCGTGCAAAAAAAAAAAAAATACAAAACAAACAAAAATCATCTCTGCTGTGCGACAGCATCACAGTGGATTTACTCAGACGCGGACAGGCGTGATCATAAATACTTTAAATCTTTTAGATTATGAAACAGTTAACGATAGTATTTATGACGAGCAATGCATTTTTACGCAGTGCCTCGAATCATGTGGACGTTGGATGAGTAAGGGATTTGAGGTAAACAATGCACACAATTGAGCCTCTCGGTTTACAGCTCTAACCGTGCTGCCAGCTCAACATGTCCTACTGCCGTACACTTAAAGTTTGCAGCTGGCACCTCTAATGCTGAATCACGGTCTCGTGCTGGAAATGGAGCGTCAGCAGGGTCCAAAAAGATGTCAGATGTTTAAAACAAAAGAGAGGGGAAATAGAGACGGTGGGTGAAGAGAACTGATTTCATTGTTTTCTCGGTTGTGCAGAGGCTAAGCTAAAGGACCGACAACACTGACACTGCCTGCAGGAGGCCGGGTACGCCCGGATCTGCATCATAGTCATGTTCTGCTATTGAAACTCACATCCCCTGTGAAGCCAGGTCCCAGTTTTGAATTTGGGAGACAGACACAATCTCTACATTTTAGATAAAGCTTGAAACTTTCTTCTTTGATAAAACTGATAGTCAGGGCTGAATCAGAAGCCTCCCTTTGTTATGCTGCGACAGGCTCGGTCCGCTGCGGGACTTCACGTGACGCACTGAGCGGTACTCCTCCACTCACCTCTTCAAACTGCCCACGTGTTTATGCATCACTGCAACATATCATTACATGTTTGCCCTCTGTCTCCCTCAGTCTGGGTTTTTGTCCCGTGTCCCTGCGCTCTCTTTTGTCTTCTCTTTCTTTTCCCCCTCCTATCCCCCACATCCGCCAAATGATCGCGGCCCTCCCTGAGGCTGGTTCTGCTGCAGGTTTCTTCCTGTTAAAACTAAGTCAAAACTAAATTGAATCGGTAAGGCTTGTTTTAATTTAACCGATCCTATCTTTGAGAATGAACTGGTGTTACCTTGGCTCGCCTTATTTAAAGAAGAAACAAAAAGGCCCTTTTTTCTGAGAAGACACATCAGCAACACAACGACACAATGTAACAATCGTCTTTGTCCTCCCTCACGCCCACTTGGATTAATATGAGCCTGGCTGTGGTATAATCTTTGGCTTGTATTGTATATAGGCGATGGATGATTTAAGCCTTAGACGCAATAAAAACATAAATCCAACGATACTGTCAAATTTCTCAGAACCTCCAATGACCTCCCAGAATCTCTGAATCCTTACCTCCGCCCAACTCGGGATCTTTGACCTCTTCCTTACACTCCTCCTCGTCATCATGGTCTGTGGTGCACCGGTAGCCTTTCCTTTTCAACACATGACAGATCACCACACCGAGCAGGCCCAGAAGGAAGAGAATAGGCACCAGCACAAAGGCGATGTAGTATGGATTGGTCCCGCCGCCCTTTCCAGCACTGTCACCAGCTAGAGGATGAGAAACATTTTAAATAAAAAATTAAAAAAGAAAAAAAAAAAAGCAGTAATTCAATACATTTTTGTAAGGCGGCGCAGAAAAACAAAACCCTTGTCCTCACAGCACCTTTCACTGCAACCTGATCTCTACAGAGGGTGTGAGGGGAACACATGAAGGGTGAGCCGAGCAGCTGATGGGATTCAAATGTTATCAGCTGCAACGTGAACTTGATGCATTTACAACTTTGAGCATGCATTTAGTGTAAAAAGCAGGCACAAACTTTAAAAAGAAAAAAAGGAAGAGGAACAAGAGCAAGAAAAAGAGGCAAAACGTGTTTGAGCTAAACATTGTTAAGCTGTGAAGAACACTGGGAATGTTTTCCAAGGTTTTTAGTTTCTGTCTTCAACTGTTTTTTTTTCCTTTTATTGATTTATTTCTGAGTGAGGCAGGAGAGCAGGGACTCCTGTAAGGCTGCTGTAAGCCAGCTTTACAAGGGTCCCATAAACTGTGATAGCAGTCAGTCACATGTTTTATTTAAGCTGACTTTAATGCATGTTAAACATAACAGATGTAACCCAACCTGGGCGTAGGGGTTGGTTACATCATCAGGTTTTTACATAACAGACTACAGCAGAAAGCAGACGCAAGGATCATAAACATCTTACCATTTTAGCTCAATCTGCCTCTGCTCCCACTCCTACCTGCCTACCTGGGGGTCTAAAGTCTAGATTATTGGATTGGGTACAATAAACATCTCCTGGGCTCCAAATCCTGTACTTTCAATTAAAACAACAACAAAAATATATTTTGAAGATAACAAAAAGTTCAGGAGGTCTTGCCACTGTCATCCAGGGATGTCAAACTCACTTTACATCATGGGCCACACACAGCCTACTTTGATCTCAACTGGGCCAAACCAGTTCACCACACACTCAAACCCTGAGACGTCTTCATATCAGAAAAAAAGAAGTGCACTTTCAACAGAATGTCTCCGTTTTTCTACATGACAAAGAAATATTGCTGCAGTAAATCAAGGAAACCTGTCAGCAGGCCTTGCACATTTATTTCTTACATTTAAATTGTAAGAAATAAATGTGCAAAATTTAAGAAGATGTGCTGGTAGCTCGGTGCCCAGATTTTCAAGTAATTATAAAACAGAAAGTTTTTGTTCTTCACAAAAAAAATGTCCTTTTTCCCAAAACTGTGGACTTATTGTAAAAAACAGACATTTCTAAAGCAGATTGTGAAAAACAGGCACCTATCTGTCATTTAATTGTGTATCCATTACTTAATTACTTTGTTAAAGGATGAATGACGATGAGGGAGGTTTTTATCAGTAGGAAAAGCTGTAAAACTTGTATGTATGCCCAAAATGTATGCCCTCCTTCACATTTTCCAAAGCCATCCAGTGGTTCGGACTAGAGTCATTGCTGGGCCTCATTCTGTTTGCCACCTGTGGTTTAGTCTATGATATGTAAAGAAGTAGTGAAAACGTTGAATATAGCTTATCAAAAGCCAAAGCTTTGTGTTCATATTCCTGTTTTTTTCCAACCACAAGAATCCAAAACTCAGAGATGCCACATTTCCTTGAATAGTAACATTTACCACAGTGGTAGTAGGCCTATATTTGAAGCAGCTTTTATTTTTACATTCCTCAGTGTTAATGTTTCCCTGATCTAAGTAAGTCTCTACTGTAGTATTCACTTGATAGCAAGTGTGAGTCTTCCATTGAATGAACTTATACGCTCACCCAAAGCTCATGAGGAAAAAAAATGCTTAATTCATTGTGTTTACGCTGCACGGTCAACAGAGGACTGCTTGCATTGATCTGTGACAGCAGGGATGCTCTTCAAACCAGCCACCCACTGCACCCATGGTGTCACGTATAATCATGATAAATAAAACACAGCACGAGCAAAATAACTTTTAAGCTAACTTCCATTAGCTTTGCTGTTGCAAGTGCAATACAAGTCCCTTCAATTCAATTCAACTTATATAGCACTAATTTACAACAGCAGTCACCTCAAGGCTTTCATTATATCGTAAAGGTAAAGACGCTACAATATTAGATAGAAACACCAGCAGTCACATGACCCCCTATGAGCAAGCAGGAAGAAACCCCCGGCAGAACTAGGCTCAGGAAGGGACAGCCATCTGCCACAAGCGGTTGGGGGTGATGGGAGGGAGAAACGAGCACAGAGAAGAACAGGACAAAAGACACACTATGCGTGAAAGAGCCACAGTTCAATAATTAATAACTGCAATACTGTATGGGCTCAAATTGTGGTCATAAATATTTTGTACTTGTAAATCAGGATTTGTATGTGTAAAAAGAATTTGTGTGTGCGTAAAAAAGATTTGTATGTGTAAAAAGAATTTGTGTGTGCGTAAAAAAGATTTGTATGTGGACTTAGCCAAAAAAATACGTGTGAAACTCTGCAAGTTACAAGTACGAATTTTGACCCTATTTTTCTTCCTTTCATCTGATTGGTCAATGTCATGTCAATCACAAATTTAACTATCCAGTCAGAGAACAGATGGGTTTGGCTGTCGGAGGGGTGCTTTTTTGAACTGCAGGTCCTTGAAGGGTAATACAGTTTGAAGCTGGAGGATCTCTATATAAATATCCGATAGCAGCTAGGTCCGCTAATTTTCAGCAGCTGTTGAAAGGATAAAGTTGTGGTATGTCAGTGGTTAGAAATACCATCATTACTTTAGGATTAGTTTAACACAAAGTCAGGGCTGACCCGGGACCACTGCTGTGAGTCACAGTGCGCAGCATAAAGGTCCTTTCACATCGGATGCAGGATGTGCTGCTAATGCTAACTAAAAGCAAAGGATCCAGAATTTGTTGCGCTGGCTGCTGGGCTCTGTGGGTTTTTGCAGCAGCTCTACCTGTACTAGATGCACCTGCTCCTTGTCGTTTCTATCTCTGACTTTATGTCCTTTAAAAGAGTTTCTGTTTTTTTTGCTGGTTCTTCAAATGTTCAATAAAAACATGTATGCTAATTCATAACGAAGAAAGTGTAACTATCCCCACTAGTGAAGACTGTCATTTCCAAAACACTGCCCGCCCCCCGCGGTCCGCAGCGCTGTTGAAAAGGCTGTGGAAGTCCCTGTATTAAGCACGTAGACCTGTGACACAAAAATCACCAAACTCAGACCACAGACTGTTTTCCTTCGTGGTGATGAAGGAAAACGCTGGGTTGGCATGTAAAAGGGCATTTATTCCCTTCAAGGACCTGCAGTTCAAAAAAAGCGCCCCTCCGACAGCCAAACCCATCTGTTCTCTGATTGGATTGTTACATTTGTGATTGACATGACATTGACCAATCAGATCAAAGGAAGAAAAGTAGGGTCAAAATTCGTACTTGTAACTTCACATGTATTTTTTGGCTAAGTGCACACACAAATCTTTTTTACACACACACAAATTCTTTTTACACATACAAATCTTTTTTACACATACAAATCCTGATTTACAAGTACAAAACTGATTTACAAGTACAAAATATTTATGACCACAATTTGAGCCCATAATACTGGTGTATAATACAACAAAGAGTGAAAAAGAAATGTTCACTGCATCATGGGCAAACCCCAGTAACCTCGGCCTACTGCAGTATGGCTATTACAGTAAAGTAATATCACTACCTTAACTACTCCACTCCCCATTTTAAGCCATGGAGGAAATATGAAACGTCAATAACGCTACTGATGCCAATATTTTCAGAACACGACTTTTATTCTGTATATGTTTGAATGTAAAAACAAAAACAAAAAAAGCGTAAGTGTGAATAAATCAGATGATACTATGAAATATTACATTTTGAACCAAACATCTCGATCAGGTCAAAGTTCAAAGGTGAGGTACCACATGAGGCATTCCAGCTCTACAAACAAGAGAGCTTTTGTCTGCTCAGGTCTGTGTGTGCACAGCACAAAGAGACTCGGGGTGGGTCTGATAGACGCAGACAGAGAGGGCAACGCTTTAGACAGAATTATATCAGATTCTCATCAAATCTGCACAACAGCTAATCTGCACGAACTATAGAACAGCACCATGCGCGGAGACATGTATCTAAATACTAGCCTATGTGCACCCGATGCATAAACACATTTGTGCTCCTCCATTGTCCCAGTTCCCTGGTGCCCAAGCCTGAACACACTGATCATTGTCTGCTGACTGACCAGCCTGTTACCAAAAGTTGCATGTGTATGAGCTTGCAATAACAGTGACAACCACACTGTTGGAACAGCACGGTCCTGTGCGCCTCTAAAATGACTCAGAAGTAATCACGGGCCAATTAGATGACTGTATTAAAATAAAATAAGACTGCAGACTAGCAAATGGCTTGAACAGAGTCACTGAGGAGTTTCTGAATTGGAGCCAGACATCTTTTCTGTAACCACAGCTGGTGCTGTGGTGGAGCTCCTATAAAAGAGGGAGAAGAGAACTACAAACTAAAGCTAGAGACATGAGCACTTCACAGAAGTGGATTAACAAAATGAATTTAAACGGCAACAACAGCGGGGCGGCGGTTACATTTGTTTCCAGCTACAACTTCTAAGAAGCATTTGGACTTTTTGGATTTTCTGTTGAATGAAGAGGTCGTTTTCTTTTCGTTCTTGATTAAAGTTGCAGTTTTGTGAGCTATTTTTTTTTTTATTACTGATAAAATATCAGTCAGAAAATCCTGAAAAGCAGCGATAACCATTTCCAAGAACCCGAGCTGGTATCTAAAAGTTTCTCCTTTTTATCCAACCGGCTGTGCAGACCAAAACATATTCAATTTTCATGATTAATGGTGCAGATGAGGTGCACCACGAGAGGCCAAGAAGAGGCCATAAAACTGGGGTCATTTGTACAAAAGAGCAGTACGCTGGCTGTCGCTGCATTCTTTGAGCCCTGCTATCATATGGGCTGATATTTTTAGTTTCATTTTAGTTTTTCGTTTTAATGTCAAACTCTGTGAGTCGCTTCTTGGCAACTGGGCATTAAAAAGTGTAAGCTAGGGAATCGGAGACGGCTGCAAGATTTAAAGCACTCAGCTACATTCAGTTAGTAATCTGACCCTTTGTGTGCAACACCATCACACGGGTGGAAATGTAAAGTGTATGTCATCTGATCGCTGACCCCTGTTTGGCTTGTGAACATCCACTAAAACAGGTGGATCCATGACAG
This sequence comes from Pelmatolapia mariae, assembly GCF_036321145.2. NCBI lineage: Eukaryota > Metazoa > Chordata > Actinopteri > Cichliformes > Cichlidae > Pelmatolapia > Pelmatolapia mariae. Next base: position 78,585,784 of record NC_086229.1, read on the forward strand.
ACTTTAAAGTAGTGCTGTAATTACAGCCACCTTGAAAGTCTATGGCATACACCCTGCTGATAGAGATAACTCTATTGTATGTAATATTGTAGCATTAATTAATAGCAAGACTTTGTTGAACAGCCTAATAGACATGTGGATGATTACAGGAAGAAAGGATTGAAGTTAGTTAAGAAAGCTCACTAGGAGAAAAAGAGTCTAAAGAGACATTTAATGATGTCTTTTTGAGTTCTTCAGCTTTGTTGTTAAGCAGCAGCGACTAAACCTTGAGAAAAACATTATAACCGTGTCTATGAAGCACTCGGAGAGTATCCCAGACTATATGCTGACACGTTAGTTTAATTTTTAAACTTTACCAACCCTGCTATTGCAGCTCCTGCCGAGTCACCTTTGTCTTTCCTTTTATTGATGCTCACCTCTTCCTCACCTTTCCACCTCTGTTTTGGTGTCTCATCAGTGTGCTGCACTCTTAATTTTCTCTGCTCCTTCTTCCTGTTCTCTATCCAGTCCTGATTGCGAACACAATGCAATCAGCATGCACCAATCAAACTCTATCCAAATCTCCCATTTCTGATGTCGTGATTGGGTTTTTAACAAGTATTTATTTGATATATTGACTCAACCAAGAATTCAAACACCTCAACAAATATCAGATTGCAAAAAAGCAATATTAAAGCACTTTTCATGCCATTTATGGATATTAACACTATTGGATGCCAGCTACAGGGCAATATTTACGGCAGGCGACCACATGCAATAATCAGCCTTCTGTTGCTATTTATTCCTGTGGATTCGGTGCCCTTTCAATCTAATGACGTTTACTCCACATCGCTTCCTCTTTGCACTTTGTCTATGTTTGATGATTCATTGTATTCAAAAGCCTACAGGATTTCGTGAAAACACAATGAGTAAGGAGCACAACGTTGTACATTAACCTTTAAATATCCTCTCTTTCAATGGGTGAAATTCCACAGATTGCACTCAAATGGATTCATTTTTTTTTCCTAAATAACATTAGTGTCATACGTTTATTGGAGTAAATAAAAATGTCAACAATATTATGGATACAACAGGAAAATGCACCATATGTAATGTTTCCTCACTAGGTTTCGGTCCTGAGGTACTGACATGCATGGACTTAATCGCCTGAGACCATAAACATGGTTACCTACTCTTTTTCTTTGGACATTGGCTGCATTTTCACTCATTTTCAGTCCATCATCCATCATTTTAAGAGGAACGCTTGTTTATTAAACCACTTAACACTGACCTGTAAATCATTCAAGTATTAAAAGGTCACCTTAACTCAACAGATGACTCAGTGTTGTGTCTACACATAAGAGTCAACTTAGCAAAGAACCAATTTTAGATGTATTGGTACATATATATGTATTTCTAATAAAGACAATGCCAAAGATAAGAGTTCTACAGAGAGCCTGGATAGGAAAACACCCAGTGGAACACTATCAGTCGTGGACTGGCCTCCCCAGAGCCCGGACCGCAACATTACTGAAGCAGTGTGGGATCATCTTGACAGAGAACAGAACCAAAAGCAGCAAACATCTAAAGAAGAGCTTTGAATGTCCTTCAAAAGACCTGGAGAACTATTCCTAAAGACTACTTAAAGAAATTACAAAAAAGCTGCCTCAGAGAGTTCAGACTGTGCTGAAGAATAAAGGTGGTCAAACCAAGCATTGACTTTCAACCTTTTTAGAATCGTATAAAGTCTGTTTTTGCCTTATATACTGTATTTCCATGTATGTTTGTACAAGTTTTAACAAATGTGGAACCTATTTCCCATTTTCCCAGCAAAATAAAGAAAGAGGGGGTCTCAACTTTTGCACAGTATTGCTACTGTTCAGGAAATTAAAGAGAGATAGAACTTTATTTATATCTCGGGTAGGTTACGGGAAATAGGTTTTCAGCTCATAACTGAATGCGATGCAGTTCTGTTCACTGTGGCTTCTCATTTCCACATACTCAGGAAAATGCATGACTGTCCACACAGGAAGTGACGAGCTGCGATGTGGCAACCGGACAGCGACAGATGATAATGAAATTTAGCAACTTGTATTGATGAACTTCAACAATGTAAAGCAGCCAGGTAGAGTCAAGCTTTAAGGTGAGCAACTGACGCGGCTAACAATTTGAGCTGCTTAGTCTGAACTTTTAAAAAGTTCAACCAGTTCCCAATGTTTAACACACAAAAAAATGCATTTGTTGTTCCTCACCTAACTCCTTGAAACCAAAGTGTTTAAAAAAAAAGCTTCTAGCTGACCAAAAGTCACTCTTTCCAACATCTTGGCTCAAGCTTACCCAGCTGGAGTGAAGGATGCTCTTCGTTGACATGTGAAGAGACGATAAATACACTGGAGGGTTGCCTCATTGTCCCTGAGCCACTCTTTCACAATTTAAGCCCGATGAATCCCGGCAATTACATCTTGGAATAATATGGCTGACGGAAAAACCTGGTCATTTAGTATATTCAGGCAGTCAGCTGACCACATTTTTAAAGCACATAACAACATAACATTACCCAAACTTAGACCTCCAAACCAGTGGAAGGGTTTTAAGTATTTGCTTAGTTAAATCCAGGTGGTGACATTTGTGTGTGTGTGTGTGTGTGTGTGTGGGGGGGGGGGGGGGAGGATTTTGGATGCCACGCCATCTTTAACACAGTGGCCAAGATGGACATTGCTGTTCAACCTAATCTTCTCTGATGTATGTGGCTAAAGACCAGCTACGTATGTAGTACAACTTATAAGTCACTTTTAATTTGAAAGATCAGTAGGAGGTCGTTTAAACTCTGTGGCTGACAGCGAGAAGAGCCACATCGACAGGACAGCACTCAACTCTCAGGTGTACTCAACACTGTACACCTGCACCTAGAGGGTAAAGGTCACACGTTTGAGTTTGCCAGTGTTCACATTTTAGCCCGAGAAGACCAATGGTGTGAAAGAGGAGTAAAGAAGGCAATCTATGTCCTCCTACAGTGCAGCGTTGAGGCTCCTTCCCAGGCCCTTCAACCCTCACTAACACTTTACTTCAGGTGACCTCAATAGGTCACGTGATAGGGTGGAGCAAGGTGTCACAATGGTTTCACTCCAAACCTCTGGTGGTGATTACCCACGCTTTTGTTTGTGCACCCTGGCTCATGTGATGACACAAATGATTAATTAAATCAAGTTCAGTTAAAGAAGAAAAAAGAAATAAAGAAACCTCTTGGGTGAGAGGTGAAACATCTTCAAAAACCTAAAAAAGTCCAGTTTCATTTTTTCCTTCTAGCTTTTGAGACAAACTTTCTTTTTTTTGAATCACTTTGGGGGAGTTTGCTCGACTAAACTGGGAACCTCTCTGACTCACACACACCAGTGACTGCCTGAGTGTCCAGCTGAAACTAGAGTGAGTTTACATTCTGCCTGGTAATTAAGACAGGATTAAGACACGGCGACAGCTTAAATTACCCCAAGGCATACACTTGTACTGCACACTCACACACACACATAAACAAACACACGCGATACGAGTGTTTTCCTGTCTCCAAACTAAGGGACTGGGTGAGTGGGTCTAATTGAATGAGCTTTGGCCTTCTTCAAGCCACAGACCTCTCATGGAAAAATGGAAATAGGCCCCACTTTTTAAAGGTTATGAAGACATCGGCTGGAACTAAATGAGCGAGACTGACACTACAGTACTCTCTGTCGTTCAACAGGCAGCGCAATAATCACTGCTTAAAAGTTATTTATCTCCATCGATCCTCATAAAAAAAACAGAATACTATCAGAGCTAGCATAATGAAATGCACAGATCAGATTATGAGGACTAAAGTGACAAAAACAAAAACCCAAGCTCATTATCTGTCTAAGGAAATGGCTCAGAAGCTGTTGCAGTCAAACAGTCAATATTTTAAAGATTATACATAAAAGTTTATGTAAGACAGATCAGCTGCTTTCCTGGTACACACATCTAGTCTCTGACACTGTAAATAACAGAGCTTCATGGTTGTACACAGTGTTGGAGGATAGTGAACTGCACATCTGATTTGTATCAGGGTTTTGTGCCGTTTTGTGTGTTTTCATCTAACGTCAGAAACTATAAATAGTGTGGAACAAAAAGAATTAAAAAAACAACTTCTACTGTCTACTGTAACTGAAGCCTACTTGTGGCTGTGAGGGCAAGCCCGAACAAAGCTTCAATCAGCCGGTCAACGCCACACTTATGTAAGGCAACTTCAGAGGGGTGAAGTCAGCAAGCATATAACAACAGAGATCCATTTTAAAAGCACTGATTATTGGTATACGCTAATACATTCAGATAAAGTTCAGAGAAGCAGCTGCACATTGATCTGGGGCAACCTACTAACTGAGCACTCCTGCTTGCTGCAAAGCTCCCACCTGGACTTTCTGGTCTTTCTGGAAGGCGGGGTAACCATCTGAGTCATGGGCACAAACCCAAACACTGGTGTTCACTGAACTTTCCCACGAGTAGAGGCGTATTTATCAATCTAATTTTTTAAATTTTGTTTAATGAACTATTACCAATTTTTCTAAACAGCTTTGGTTAACCAAATGAGATGTCTTCCTATGTTGCCCAATATTACGGGTAGAGATGGGAACTGAGAACCAGTTCTTAGGGAGAGCCAATTTCCAGTAGCTCAATTCCTTGGAATTGGAAGTTTGCCTGCCTATTGATTCGAGGAAAATCGGGGCGCAGTCTGCAGCGTGGATATGGACATTTATATTTTATTGCACAAAAGGAGGACAGAGTAATTGTATAGTGCAAACATCCAAGACAAAGACAGCTGCGTTATGTTGTTAATACAACGTCAGCTCTTTGCAAGCACCTTGCACAGACAGCATGCTAACGCTAAGCTAGCCAAAAACCCAGGGTGAAGCCAAGTAAATGCCGACCGCTGCCCAGCAGCCAGACCCTGAACTTCAACAGGTAACAAACTGACGAGCAGTCAGGCCTCTATTTCTACCTGTCTATGTTTCTAAGGTAGAATCACCGTGGAGATCACTTTGAAGTCTCTGTGCTGGTTTTCATTTTTCCTTTTTGTTGTCGGCTTTGTGCTCATACTAAGTACTAAGATCACACGTGTGTCCTCGTTAGGATAGGGATTTATGTTGGTGGTAATTATGCATAATGCATTTCAGGTTATTTTATGGCAAAACATGAAAGTAATCTAAGGAGTAATACACTTATAGACTTTGTCCTGGGAGAAATTAAGTAACGTACTGCGCTACTTAAAAAAAAAAAAGCATTCTGTGTAGTAATGACTCCAACACTGATCACAACACAGAGGGGAAATATCGCCAACATGCACAAACATTTTACTACGTGCAAATTATTTAAGCGAATGTAATGTCTTTATATGCTGCTTAGAAACTCTGAAAGGAGAGCCAATGAGAATCTCCAAATTCTTATTTGCTATTTCCCATCCCTTTTGCAGCACTGATGTATACTTGCCCCGAATACTTTTTTGTTTTTACAGAAAATAATCCAACAATAATTGCTTCGGTTTATTTAGATGTGATGGCGTCACACTGATGGTCCAGCAGTTCAGTGTTGATCTCAGCCCTCAAACATCCAGGGTCAGTCTGGCTCTGGTTTCGAGCAACCTTCACACATTTAGGCACAGACATTCTGACATAAAATTAAACTTGATGCACTTTTGGAGAAGCAGCTGGCATTTATGGTTAATATTTCTTAATCTGCTGATTATTCCAGTAAACCACAAAGCCCTATCCTATACAAGAAGAAGAAAGAAATAAACATTTTCTCACGGGAAGCAGTAAGGCGTGATCTGACATTGTGAAACCGTTATTAACATAGCTCGAAGAGTCCTTATCTGATGAGCAAATATTCAACTACACACTTAGTTTATCAGTACTCAGTTTAACCTTACAGGTTATTCAGTCAGCTTTGAGCAATAATAGTTTTGTGATGGAAAATCTGCAGCAGGACACACAGTGAGTACGTTTCCAGAGACATCTTGGAAGAGCTATTATATTAAACAGCAGAATGGGATAAGTAATACAAAGAGGCAACACGTTAACTTTGTCAGCGCCGTAATGATGCTGAAATAATACAAACCTGCAAAAACATATTTAAATCGCTCAAACCCAAAGTTTAACAGTCTTTCTGTGGCAATGGGACAGCATGTAAGTCATTATAGCTTAATAAAGCTTAATAAAGTGTGTGTGATTATTCAAAAGCAATAGTTTTCCCATAGCCTCTGACGAGACTCTACTAGCTTTTCCTTTTCCTCTGCCCTGCATAGCAGCGCATCTGTTGTAGGTGCGCAGTATCCTCCTGAAACTTTACACGCCGGCTTAACAAGTTCGTTTTCCAGGAGGGCTGACATCAATGTCACGACATGGAAATCGACAGAAGTCTTTTTGCAATATATGTATCATATACCATGAACTGCAGCGGTGAAACACGGTTTCATCCCCACACAAGTTACAGAAAGCTCAGAAACCAACCGTTTGAAGCGGTCGTGTTGCTCATCGCTGGGCTGATATCCAGCAGGCTGGTGTCGGTGTCGATGTTCTAGGCAGCCGCTGACGGTCAGCACTACGGAGCGATTACACTGATCAAAGTAAAGCGGAGACTTTCAGCGAATATCAACGTGTTTCCTGATTCTCAGAGAGCGGATACGCCCTGTAGTGTCCCCGTCAGAGCGAGTCAAGCTGGAGCGAGAGCACTCACTCACCGACACTTCCGCGTTCGTTGCCGCCTTTCCCCCCTAAAAGTGATGCCGTGCCTGATTGCATATTTTTTTTAAAATGTCGATACCAATAACTACTGATATTTTTAACCTTTATAGATTATGTAGGAGAGAGCAGTGTGTCATGATTTATGAGATGAATCATCATCAATTTGCAAGCTTTAAACACATTTAATGACCACAAAATCACTGTGGTTTATTTTTCCCCACAATTATTAGTTAACACAACAAAACACACCTTTCAGCTTTTTGTGTATTTTGAAACTGGATTTTGTTGTTGTTGTTGTTTGTTTGTTTTAAAACCTGAAATGTAAATGTGGCTGTCTCTGAAGCACTTTGGGTCAACTTCTGTTGTTTAAATGTGCTATTGGCTATAAATGAAAAAAGATGGGAAACAAAAATAACACAAAAAGGTTCAAAAATTGTTCATAGCGCATGTTTGAGGTAATTTGAGGGGGGGGTCCTTCCTCTTTTAACACAATTCAATGGACTCCATGCTGAATTTAAAGGATAGAAACAAAGTATCAGTCCTATCGTGCTACTATCAAAGCGATACCAATACAAATGTTAGTATCGATCCTAATCATATATTCATATTGATATTTGGATCACCACTAACTAAAAATGCTGAATATCACAACTCTCCCAGAGCCATGGAGGAGAAAAATCCAAAACCCCAGATCCTGCGATGTCTTTGATCCGACTTGTTGGGGGTTCACCTTTAGAGAGGCATTTTTAAACACTACGTTTTTTTCTCAGATTATAGCGCCACAATGAAATCGTCACTTATACTTATATACTTATTTCTATTCAATTATCAGTCATTCACTTACTATCACTTACTATAATAAGTCTCCATCAACTATCTATACCAGAGCACTTTTAATGAACATTTACACACACTCACACACCAATAAATGTATGTATGTAAAAAAAGTTGCTATCTTTTGCTAACTCCTTCGGTTACTAGATAAATGGGGAAAATTTTGATGACTTAATTTTAGGTAATTTTAGGTTTAACATGATTTATTTTTTGAAGTTAGCTGTGAGTGCTAGTTAGCTAAAACAGCTGAAGGCTGTTATATAAACTGACAGAATCGTTTTAACAAATGTACAGGTAGAAAGGAATAGTTTAAGACTCTAATAAAAGTCCTGATCTCTTAATTTATGTTTTACTTCCACCTTTAGATTTCAGTGGAGGAAGAGCCCAAGTTGTAGACTTATTTTTACTGTTGAGTACAAACGCTAACGTTAGCCTCTGAAAACAGTTGGAAAAGTAAAGCCTGCTAGTTTAACCTTACCGTTTAACTACTCAGCACATTTATCATTGCCTACATATCATATTGAAACACATAGGAAGGATTAGTTAGTATTTGCAGACATACATTAGCTGTGTCCCAATTCATAGGCCGCGGGTCCTTCTAAGACCGCCAGTAACACGAATGCCAAACGTGAGAGGCAAATGGGATGGTCTAGCCTTCAGATTTGCATCACCTGCTGTTCCCACCCTTACTGCTTCTCCCCAGCGGTACAGCGGGAAGTGATGGATTCCGAAACTCTAATAGCTCTTTTTCTCTTCTTTTTATTAATTGAAGAGCTATGACAAACAAAGAGTCGTCACAGATTTATCTCCGACTGAGCGATCACCACGTTCAGGTACAGTGAAAAATGCATGTCTTCATTTTATTTTCGCTTTGTATCTTTGATGTGCGTATTTTCTTGAAAGTGTTCAAAAGTTGAAAACAGTTTACTAGCTAATTAAAACTATTCAATTTGTATTTCCGATATTTACTGTAGAAGTGATTTTAATATAGGACTATTCACTTTTGTATCTTTTACAGTGAACCAGTACATTTTAGTACATTTTACTCAAGTGTAATAATCAAAATAATGATTTACACATAAAACCAGAACAGCAACATTCGTAATGATGATAAGAATAAATCAATGTCTGTTATTTTCCACTCTTTCCTTCAACAGACCACTGTACTGCAGGATTAACTTGAGTGTCCCAGTCATGGACAGATTTTTTTTAATAATGAGGACAGTAGACCTGATTTTCGCCTGAGCAGGAAGTCTCTAAAAGTGCTGCTGAATCTGATTAACCAGGATCGGACACGTGGTTGGGGTACCACAATTGAGGTCCTTGTTTTTCTTTTCTGGCTGACATGTGGAGCGTCCTAAAGAATTGGTTCCAGAGTGTTTGCAGTACTTCATTACACTGTTCACTGCATCATCCACAGGGTCATAGACGGGGATGGTGGCTGTTCGTCATCAGGTCATCCACCTCCCTCAGACACCTGAAGAACTAGATGTCGTGTCTCATGGGTTAGCAGGGCTGGCAAGACAGTCTTTTTGAAAGCTGCTGGTGCAATTGACGGCTGCCATGTCTGCATCAAGCCTCCCAGTGGCCCTGATGGTCAGTGCTACAGGAACAGGAAATTGGTCCCCTCCATAATCCTGCAGGCAGTTTGCGACCATCAGGGCCGCTTCATGGATACATATGTGGGCTGGCCTGGGTCAGTGCATGACTCCAGGGTGCTCCGCAACATCCCACTGTACCAGCAGGTCTGTCACCCTCTTCCAGGGCATTTCTAACACAACCTGTTTAATCAGTTTTTGATTTAGTTTTTCAGGTATTTAGTTTTTGTAATAAACTCCTTATACTTTTATTAACTGCAGTTAAGTGCTTATTAATCATCCTTATACATATCCACAGTGTCTCTATAGGCACATGCATGTAGAAAACCACCAGAAAATAAATCATAAATGTACAGAAGATCTGACCAAATGTGCATAATTCTGTTGTTCATTTCTGGCTTTCAGTGGTGGAAAGAGTATAGATATCCATTAGTAAATTCAGTGCTCTACTATTAATAATGATAATAATAATGACAGCAAGAGCGTTTTAAGTGGAGACTGGATTTACTTTACTGGTCAATCTACTTTCCCACCGTCACCTATAGTCACAAGCTCTGGGTGTAGTGAAAGGTGAGGGCGCGGTTACAAGCACTAGAAATGAGTTTCCTTCTAAGGGTGGCTGGCCTCTCCCTTACACAAACCGTATGGTTAGGACTGCAATTATTTGAGAGGGACTCAAAGTACAGCCACTGCTCCTCCATCTCCTCATTCGCATTCACCGCTAAAACAAAACAAACAAACAAAAAAACAAAACTGATGAAACACATGATCATCACAGTATAACACAAAGTCACTTGAACTTCAAGGATATCTGTGTTCCCAGTTAGGAAGCATAGCTGTGAAGGACAGACACAAGCAGAGCTTGCTAACTCTAGGAACACCTGAGGAACACCTTATCAAGCACATACATGAACTCATGTGCTTTGAATGTGTTCCTCTGTGTTGCAGGTCAGGAGCCTGTTTTGAGTTCAAAAACTCAAATTAGCCTTATTGTATAAGATTGGGACACACTGGTCCAGAATGTGAATTGGGTATCGGTGACAATGAGTCAATGCACTCAGTTCATCTCTGTGTTGTTCCCCACATGACAGTAACAGCTAGTGACGGGGATATGACGCCTCGTGGAGTGTGTGGCACATTCCCGGTACTGTGTCGACACTGTGTTGATGTGTCGCTCACGAGTGACATCTGCAGGATTTCAAAAATCATTGCAGGCAACCTGGATAAAGAGCACGGGGAGAGACTGAATAAGTCCATTCATTCTGATGTCTGGACACCAAATGAATGATGAATGCTTCACATTACCAGCTGGTGATGAAGTGCTATATTGTGTCTATATTCCAATGAATTTGATCGTAATAAAAATTATATGATTGACTAATATAGCATCAATATGCAGAATTTACAAAAATTGTTCTTACAAGGAAGTAAAAGTGAAAAACATGACATATAAGTGCTTGTGACAGTGGGAGTGCTTGTGTACATGTATGTGAGGGCAGGGATGAGAGGTTTGAATGAGTTAAAATTAAGTTTATTTGTGTGATATACTAAAATGAATAATCAATTAATAATAAACTAAATAATAATGAATAATTTAAATGAAGATTCCTTCAGGAAGGAATTGGACCATAATTAACTCCAAAGACAACTGAGCAAAAATGGAAACAGGAAAGGGAAAACACTGACCTTATTTGGCATTATGGGATCAAAATGATCCCAGATTGGTGAAATTGTCCTTTTTGGTTCTATTGTACAGTGCCAAAAATGTAAAACACACAAACGGCACCAAAGACAGTCTCCACCTTCCCCTCAGCACAAATGCAAATGGGTTGAAAGTTCCCCTTTCCAATAAACATAATGTGGTACCTCACTACTGTACAACATCAGTCAATGATCTTCCTAAAGATGATTGATACACACAGACACTTCAGTATTGTTTAACCCATCACTAAAAAAGCCCAACCCCAATCCAATGAGCATAAACTATCTCTTCTTATGTTCATTTTCAAATAGAACTGCAAATGACTGTACACAAGGTGGCGCACTTTACCCATAATGAATGAACACTGATAAGGGTACTTTAACTAAAAAGCAGAATAAACAGAACCAATGCAGTTATTATTTCATTTACAGATTCTTTTATTTTTTTAAAAAAAAATACAATCAGCATTTCTTAACAAGAAATAAAACACAATGCAGATTTGCTCTGTGTGATAACATGGTGTTTTGTCAATTGCACATTTCTGACACATATTTACATGCAAATTTAAAGCACTGACTCCAAATACGTGATACAGTAAGAGAGCAGCTGGTTGCAGCACGTGGAAAACTGACTAGATGACCGTATTTTGAATTTAAACAACCAATCACGTTTAATTAATTAGTAATGAACTGTAGTGCCTCCCAAGGGGCAGGGTCTGGGTATACAGTAGGTTTGTGAAAGCAGCAGAAAAGTCACTTTTATTAACCTGACTTCCATTTCTGGTACATTATGGTGTAAGATGAAATCTGAAGATGTTAGATTATACGTACATGTGCACAATTTAAAACAGAAGTATTAGACCACCAACACGTTACACCTCCAGGAGCTTTTTATGACATCCTGTCCATTTCCAGCTGTAAGGGAGGCGAGATACTTCCCTATAGACTAGCTGGGATATGTTTCTGCTTATGTTCAAAACTTTCTGCACATTCAGGACATGCGAGTCAAATCTGTGGTTTGAAATAAGCATCTTTGGGAACATTTACATTTGTTTTGAATAAATAATTCAAGTAAATAAAGTAAATTTCAAATAGATCACTTTTCTGATTAGAGAGAAGGTTTTAGGTTTGGTGGGCTCCGTCAAATTTTTAATTGGCCTCCGCATTATTCACTTTGGCAATGGCTTTCTTAAACCCACAGATTTCTGTAAGAGCGTACGTAGGCTGCAGGCAAGTACTTCCGCCGTTAGGTTTAATACTTCCGGTTACTCAGAGCTAGCGTTCACTTGTTGCTAACAACAAAAACGGCTACTTTGTGCTGTAATTAGCGGCTATACCTATTCGAGGGTGAGATCGGGTTCAACGTGTGCTGTTGTCGGCTGCCACAGTAATTCAAGAAAACTGAAAAACGCGTTAGAAATATTTTGCTTAGAGCATCAACAACTTCGAAAGGCCTGCCCGTGCCCAGCGCCCTACGCACTGCACTCTATGCCTCGGAAGGAGGATTGGAAACTAGCGTGGCTTGAAGCTTTAAGACTCAAACACCCTCCGAAGAGAATCGAGAACACATCCGGGAATTTTTCGCGTTCTCGAAACAGTACTTGCCCCGTTTCTCAATATGCGTACTTGCGTTCTCGTGTACTCGTGATACGTCATCAGTCGGAGACCAAGTACTGTTCCAATTCGAAGTACGCATCAAGCTTTTCAAGTTTTCAACCCCCCCGCTCGCGGTCTTCTCACTACTCAGGTTAAAGAAACCCCAGCAGCTGTCTATAGTATTGAGTGTCCACTAAAATAAAAATAGAAGCGTTCCAACATCTCACCTGCTTGTTTTTATTAAGGTATGTACACGTATGTACATGTACACTATTTTTATTAATAGAGGTTTCACTACTGAGGTTAAAAATGATATATAAGTCACTTAGATCACTTCTAAATGTTAATGTTTGGTTTATTTCAGTGTTTTATTTGTCCCTGAGTAAACCGGTTTGGCTGTGATTAAAGTTAAGCTTCATAACATGTTACTCACAGTTAAATTAAGAGGGGACGGCAGTAGAAACTCCGGACCTGTGACATCATCACGTACGCTGGTGTTGCATTCTCGGCCAGTACGTACTCGCCGAGAACGCGAGTACGTACTCGCGTACTTGAGAATTGAGAAACGGCCATCGTCTCCGACTGATGACGTATCACGTGAACGCAAGTACGCCAAGTACGTACGAGACAGCCACTATGGTTGCTCCTTTCATTTTATAGGGCTGTGGAGCGTGACGTAGCGGAGGGGACGTGGCCAGGAGTTTTGGTTGAAGCGCCATTTGTGTAGGCCAAACAAAGTGCTAACAATTGAGAGAAGCGAAAGCACACGAATAACATCAACTATGGTTCGCAATTGCTGTGTGATCGGTTGTAATGTTAGATCGCACGACCGGCAAGGGAATAAGCTTGAAAATGGGCTATCTTTTCATTCTTTCCCCACCTGGAGGCAACATGAGGGAGATAAGGTATCGGATGTTACCAAAAGAAGGCGTCTAGCCTGGATAGCATCTGTGAGACGAGCTGATATCCAGTTCTCTACCATCCCCAGATATCTGTTGGTGTGCTCCAGACATTTTCATTCGGGTAAGTTCTAAATAAGTACTCTTTATAGCCTAATAGTTTTATTTTCGATGCGCTCTGAGGTCATAGCAAATTAGAACAAACATCCTAATGAGTGATTTTGCAGAACTACGTTCTACTTATAGAGTTGCTAATTATTTGGCATTATTGCAGGCAAACCAGCCTATGAAATGGATGAAACAAATCCTGACTGGGTTCCAACGCTACACATGGGGCACTCTGAAATCCCTGCTTCAAGCTTGGACCGGCACCGACGGCAAATGCAACGAAAGCAACAAAGAGCAGCAGCCGAGGGAAAATGTTACCCCCCCACTACCAAGATAGAAAAAATGCTCTCACTGCCCGGTAATCAGCACATAGCATTTTGATAATTCATGCACTTTTCATTGGACTTGTGGCGAACATTTGCCTCATATATATGCACTCATTGTATCTCACAGGCTTTGGTAATGAAGCAGCAGAGTCTGAAGGTAAAGCCTGCGCAGAAGTTGCAGATGAAGAGCTGCCACAGATGGACACGACAGAAGACCAACACCATAATCACCACGTGATGGAGGCTGTGGGCAAGAGTTGTGTTGGACAAGTGGAGGCTGAGGTAGTAGCAGCAAATCAGCTCTATCTGGGCTATGACCGGCCCCCACCAAAGAAAAGAAGAAAGCTCACTCAGACCACTGTGAGTCAGACAGCTTCCAACAACACAAACAAAAACACAGAATCTTTACCTGGTGAGTGAAATTGTAAATGTGGTGTGTCCACGTTTCACATTTTAATCATGCAATTCTTTATTTTTACTAAATAACAGGCTGTGGTGAATGGCGTTAGTATCGGCACTAGCTGGTTGCCTTAACAAGTGTTATGTATTTAGGCTGGATGTTAGCACGTTATTAGCAGCTAAGTCTCAATTTTAAAGAAAGTTTAGGCCCATGGTTAGTAATTAAGACCAGCCGCATGCTGCCAAAACTATGTCATCATTTAATTGTCCTGTAAAAGTCTCAGGTTTGGGTTTATAAAGAACATGCTAATGAGTTATTAGAGGCAGTTATTTTATCATTTATTTAAAGCGACTGCAACTGTATGAAAACCCAAGTAAAAAGATTAAATGCAGCCTCTGCAAACCAAAGTTTGTGATTTTTTTTTTTTGTTTTTATTTTAGAATGAAAACTAAAATCTAATTACAATCATTTAATTAAATTGTGACAAATTTTCAGGGGACTTATAAATGTTAACATAAAATGTTTCTGATTTTGCATGTGTGTGAGAGAGTGTAGAATGAGAAATTTCCCTCAAAAATGTAATACGTGCGACTCGACAGTTTCTCTTATGCTTACAGTTTATTTGAGTGCACAGCTGATCATATTTTTGTGTTATTCAGACTGCGCAGTGGCACCTTCAGTCATCTTAGACCAGGCCAGCATCTCCAAACAACCCCCTGAGCCACATCTGCACTCAGTCCACACACAGTGGGAGGATCCTTCGCAACAAGATCACCAATACTGCAGCAGGTCTCCCAGAAAAGAAGTGCAGGATAAGATGACTCAGTGTGATGAAGTTGCATATTTCATTCTTCAAAATGATGCAGACGCTTTGCTGTACACTGGAATACCCTTGGAAACATTTAACACACTTGCGTCGACACTGGAAGGATATGACAACAATGAATTTACAATGCCTGTGCGAGATCAAGTCCTCATGACTCTTATGAAATTAAAGAGTAACCGTGTGATAGGCGACCTAAGCCGCCAGTTTCATATATCACAGAGCATGGCCAGCAAGATCATCTCACACTGGTTGGACAAACTGGAGGAAGTTTTCCGGCCATTAATTCCATGGCTGCCAAAAGAAACTATTCACGCAACTATGCCTGCAGCCTTCAAGAAGACCTTTCCAAATACTACATGCATTATAGACTGCAGTGAGACCCTTTTACAGAAACCCAGAAATCTGGGCTCAAGAAGGCGATCGTACAGCCATTACTACTCACACAACACAGTCAAATATTTGGTTGCTGTTGCCCCATCTGGTCTAATCATGTTTGTGTCTGCGGCATATGGAAGTCAATGTAGTGACAAATTGATCACAATGGACTCTGGAATATTAACACACCTTAAACCTGGTGATGAAGTCATGACAGATAGAGGTTTAACAATAAAAGACTTGCTCTTTGAGAGAGAAGTTGGATTAGTAATACCCTCTTTCACAAAAAACCGTGGACAGCTAACTGAGGACCAGGTAACAGACACGCGTCGGATTGCAAATGTAAAAATGCATGTTGAACGAGCAATCAGACGTTTGAAAGTCTACAAAATACTCTCACAAATTGTTCCCATAAGCATGGCTCCTAAAATAGACAAGATTCTGAGGATATGTGCCGCTCTAGTCAACTTACGAGAGGATCTCA
Organism: Pelmatolapia mariae; assembly: GCF_036321145.2. NCBI lineage: Eukaryota > Metazoa > Chordata > Actinopteri > Cichliformes > Cichlidae > Pelmatolapia > Pelmatolapia mariae. The sequence goes on from NC_086229.1 coordinate 78,601,653, forward strand.
TCCGTGATACAGAATAACTGTGTATGTTGTAAACAAGCATAAACTCAGGGAGCTCAAGATTGTTACCCAATGTCATTTTATTTTAAGGTAGAAATTTGATGTACATATTTGGAGAGAGTAAATAATTCCAGGTCTTTGTTTTTTATCTTGTGTTCTACACGATGTAAATATTTTTGTAGAAGAAAGGTTATGTGATACACAGTGCACATATAGTGCAATCAACTGAACAATTATTACTTTTTTTATTCAACCACGATGTGCTCTTCAAGTGGAAACAAATGTTTTTCTCTAAACTACAATAATTAGTTGTGCATTCTTGACATTTTGTTGTCTTTGAAAATTACAGAAATACAGAACTATTTGCAACAGTTAATGTTGTCAGTTTGTCATTTATTTCCCACCATATGTTAAAATGTAGTTGTTGTTGCCACTGAATGACAAAATGAAAGACCCAGGTTTACGACCTACTGAACGACCCATTGACCCAATCACTGAACTGAATTTGGTGGTGAAAAATGTTTCTTATGTTAATTTAAGAGCAGTTAAAACTGACGGGACAGTGAGCGACCAGTGGAACAGAGGCGGTGGTTTACGACAACAATTGTCTGCCATCTATAATCCAGTTTTGAGATCCCTTCCCAGATGCCTTAACGCCCACTCACATCCTGGGCCATTTGACCTGATAAGTGAAATGATAGGGTGGGGCTAGGTTTCACAATGGGTTCACCCAAAACCCTGGCTGATTGTGATCTACACCCGTTTTCACACCTTGGCTCATGTGATTAGGTAGAGGATCATTAGGGAGTCCATTGTCCCTCTCAGGGGGACACTCCCACAGGCTTTAATCTGGGACTCTCCACCATTTGACCCTACAACTGAAGAAGCTTCTCGGATGAGGTGAAACGTCTTCAAGCCACTTAAAGGCATCCAGACGCTTTTCTTTTCAATGTCTCCTTTCATTCACAAGACAGAGACCAAACTCTGCCAGCATGTTAGTGTTTGACTGTCCCATTTATAGTTGTCGCATGAGCAAATGTGCATTAAAGCTTGCCTATTAAGCTACGTTCACACTGCAGGCGAAAGCGCCCCATATCCGATCATGGTATGACAGTGTGAACACCACAAATCCGATCTGGGTCACTTTCGTATGTGGTACTGAATCCGATACATATCTGATGTTTTAGAAAGCGACTGCTGTTTGAATGGTCATGTTGCATTAAGTCCGTCTTTTACGTCACTGACACAAGATAGACGCCAATTATCAGCGCCGGAGAAGAGCCCGAAGACATCGTGAACGCTTCCTGGCCATCCAGCGTAGATGTCAGTGAAACTGTTGGGAAGACAACGTTGGAGAAACGCGAACATTTTATTTGTACTGTATAATCTGCCCATTCTGACAGAAATCTGCAACTATCCTTTGAAGCACCGCTCCTCTAAAACAGCAATAAGGATAATTATTAGGCCATATGTAAATAACAAAATAACTTTATAACTTAAAGCAAAATTGGGAAACGTAAAGTCTTTATATTAAGGGCCATCAGTCAAACAATACTGTTTGGTCTGGGTCTAAACAGAGCGCGTTGTGTGTGATGTCTTCTTTTGCGCATGCGGGCCGCTTTGAGGGTTCACACTAGAGCGTGTTTTGCTGTCACATTTTATTTGTAGTGTGAACAAGCAGACAAAAAAATCGGATTTGATCAAAAAATCGGAATTGAGCATTAAGACCTGCAGTGTGAACGTAGCCTTATTATTTTCAAATGTCTCTCATTTAACTGAAACCGTCCTGTTGCATACTCCTCTACAAGTTGAGGTAAGAAACATGAGAAGTAAAACCCTCTTAAGGGCTTTACTTGCTCCTTTACAAAGGCTTCATTACATTGCACTGTAAATGAAACATGCTCACTAGGTGTCCAGATCACAAGTGTGGACTTGTGACCTTGAGACTTGTGCAAAACATTGTAAGCTGCACTTCCATGTAATAGCCTCTGCTGCCAGTTTTCTGCAGCTGCAGAACTCCATCTACCAGTTTGATATCGCTGCATTTCTGGGTAAGCTGCTCAGTGAGCGAAGGATGGGTCAGCACTGGACATTTTATTTCTAGCAGCACATCTGAGTCAATCACCCCGTCAGGACTAGCAGAGATCCATGGCTCCTGGATGCTGATAACACTACCCATGTGAAGAATGTTCATGCCCTGTTCTTTCAGCTGATGACAAGCTCTAACTTCATTTTCTTTACCATAGTGTGTTTCATAATTCCCACGAAAGGAAGGGTGCATGTGCTCAGATAAAAATTTGTCATTTTTTGTTGTGGCACGTACTGGAAGTTTTTTAGCAGAGCTTGCTGTAAGTCTGATTTTCCTGCAGTTGTGCCACAAATCAGATGCACTTTGCTCTTTGGTTTCTTCTTGTAATTGTGTTGCTTGCTCTTCAGAAATTTGAAAGATAGAATGCCCTGCATGGATTACAGATTAGTTCACAACTGTGTGCTTGGTGAGGCTGAAAAAATTGCTTATCAACTTTACTGCTGCAGTGAGGTCCTGCTGATGGCGAGGCATGGGAACACTTTCCAATTAATGTGTTCTTGAGGAGGAAAAGTGGCTTCATTGGTGTTTTGCTAACACTGTCAATAAAGTCTTGGTGTGTAAGGTGATATTATGTGTTAGGGAGAGTTTGTGTCACTGCAGTCCGGGAGTTCACAATGTATTGCTGCTCTGCCCCGTGATGTCTGAAGTTTATCTGGCTTAGACGTTTGGGTTCAAGGTTCTTTGCTGTCCCTGCATTCCACCTGCGCTGCTCGTCTGTACATGCAAGCCCTGTCTTTCCACTGCATCACAGCATTCTGCACCTGTAACAAATATTAATAGTATTTTCTCAATGTCAGTACTCAAGATTTAACATAATGAGGAAATTTACACTAACAGAAGTACTACAGTGTCTGTTTATATCAGTGGTGGACAAAGAGTCGGTGTCCTGCATGTTTTAGATATGACCCTGGGTTAACACACCTGAATCATATCTAAACCACTGAAATAAAAACACTGGCAAAGTCACCCATATTTTTTCTTATGTTGTGAATTTGCCCTTAATGTACTGTCATTTTTAAAAATATTTTTATTTTTATTTTTGTGTGACTATACAGCATACAGTTCACACAAGCTTTAACGACTGGCTTTTCACATACGTAATAGCACAGTAAACAGTGCTCCACGTAGCACTTAGCTAGATGGCAGCAGCATTACTCCCCCCTTTTGGCTAGTCCAGTGTTCTGTTTCAGTGATTTAAACATTCTGATATCCAGATAGGTGATATACCTTCCACAGAATAGCAGCCGCATGACTACATGATTTCTCTAATCAGGCGATACAGGAACAGCCGACTGTCTCCACTACTTCACTTTCCCTTAGCATTACCCATGCTAAGTGTTTAAGCTTGATTAATGCTCTGGCTTGGCTCTACAGCTGCTTTAAGAAAAAAAAAAGTTCCCTTGTTTGTTGAGCAGTATTTTATAAATTTTGAGGCTTATACACCTCAGTGCTCTTGTAATTACTCGCCATCAATGCCTTCAGAAAATACGAGGTCATTAATAATGTTAATGTAGCTAACATCGGTAGGGCTGTGCGATACGACCAAAATTTCATATCCCGATATAAGACATTTATCGTCCCGACAGTGATATAAATCACAAAAATTTTACATTTTCTGTAAATTCTGTGAATCTCGGGCAACTCGACTTGCGTGAACTGTTTTCAGCTGGACGTCGTGTACCTGGAGTCTAGTGTTTTGACCGATGCATGAAACTATACATTTTTAGACATAAGTTTTAACGGCCGGCATTTTTTTTGTGAGTATTTATTACATGGCGTGCTGCGGGGAAAAGCCTGTCCTAACGTTTAAGTCTTCGGTTTATTTTTTAGCACATGACGGCTCTGTTTTGCTTCTCATCTGTAAATACTTTGCATACGTATGCAAAGAAAGAGTACTCTTTCACGTGATTCAGTTTATTTTGAAAAATCTCAAATCTCAAAATCTCAATCTCACCTATTGTGAAAGGTGTATGTGGAAAATAAACAAGCGGCCGGTAACGACAACGCATAAAAACAGTCGTCCGTAGTGTGGTTATTTTAAATATAAGAGAAAGAGAGAACTTTAAGAAATTTATACTACAGCGACCATAAAAACGATGAAAAAATATTGCCGTAAACAGTTTATTTTGCGACACCACAAAACAAACGATAGCGTAAAATGAAAAGATAGATGTTTTCATATCGCCATCCGATATATATTGTTATATCAAACAGCCCTAAACATCAGGCCATAGTTTCATGTCATCTACCCAGTCTGTGAGGGGTGAGGCACTGTTACTGTATGGCGTTATTTTTGTGCCACTATTCTGAGCGCCCGTAAAAAAAAAAAGTGCAAGTACAAGTGTTGCATTTTGAGGAGAAATTTATTTTGAGCGAAGAAAAGCTAAATTTGAGTGAACAAAATTCATTGCTGCGTGCAAAAACAGCCAATCAGATTTTTTTGCATCCAAGTCTGTGATTGGTTGGTTTTGTGGCACAAATATAATGGTGTACAGAAAGAGTTGAACGCGCACAGGCAGAAATGTTGAGAGCACAAGCAACACATTGCAAGTAAGCGCAAATGCAAAAACTGAGCGAGAGGGGCTGCTATTGTGTGTGTATATGGATAATAGCAAACACTGAAATACATTTTTTGCACGCAGCAATGAATTTTGTTCACTCAAATTAAGCTTTTCTTCGCTCAAAATAAATTTCTCCTCAAAATGCAACACTTGCACCTGCAAATTTTTTTTTACGTGGGCTCAATTTTTTTTTACGTGCGCTCAGAATAGTGGCACAAAAATAACGCCATACTACTGAACTGCCCTCGCTGCTTTGAATCATCTCTACTGTGTATCCACCAACCATGTGTTGCCATTGATGCTGGGTAAAAGAAACCGCAGTGAGAGAAACCTTTATCAACAGTGAAGGTGTAACCCCGCAATTGTCAACAATAGCGCAAGCGGAAGTAAAAAGCCATCTTCTGCTATGAATCAGGGGTAATGGTGCGAACTCAGGAATACTGTGGCTATGATAAGATAAACCTTTATTAGTTCCACACGTGGAAAATTTCTTGTTCACGGCAGAAAGTACAAGTTAAAGAGCAGTAACAGTTAAGAAAAACATAATAGAATAAGATAAAATAGAATAACAGACTTTACAACAAGAATAAAATACTGTATAAAATAAAATTATACAGTAACTCTTATAGTAGGGGAAAAAATGCACTTGGTATTGCACCTAATATTGCATACAAGGGAGACTGGGCGAAGGCTATCATGGTGTATTGGATGTTTGTGTGTGTTGCACATGTGTGCTCATCTACAGAGACCATGTTGTAGAATCTGACAGCAGTTGGAAGGAAAAAGGGAGAGAGAGATGACACTGTGGAATCAGAACAAAAAATACACAATTGTTCCAAGAGAAAGAACACAAGGAGGCAATACAACAACAGATGCAGTGCAAGCTTCAAGACATGGAAGCTATACACCAAGAGGTGCATTGCAAACTCCAAGCCACAGAGAAAAATAGTGAAAGGCTTGAGAGTAATGTTGGATGAAGCAGTGAGACAAAATACACAAACGCTGAAAGACAAAGAACAGCAGGAGGCAACACGCCAGCTGATGAAGTACAAAATTCAAGAAATGGAAGCTATAAATCAAGAGATGCAATGCAAGCTCCAACACATGGAAAAGAAAAATCAAGGCTTTCACGCAATGTTTGATGAAGCTCGTCAAAAAAATTTCACAAATGCTGAAAGAGAAGGAAAAGCAAGAGGCAACACAACAAGATGAAGACATGGAGAAGACATGGAGAAAAAAAAATATGAACAGCTGAGAGTGATGTTTGATGAAGCACTCAGAAGAAACACAGAAATGTTGAAAGAGAAGGAACAACTGGAAGAGACACGGAGAGAGATGCAGGATCTTCTCCACGACTTTGACAAGAAAAAGTCTGACTTGGAAGTATTTTATAATGAAGAAAAGGAGAAAAACATTGAATTTGAGCAGGAGAAACAACTGGGGACAAAATGCACAGAAATTGAGTGCAGAACCCAAGAAATGGTGACCAAAATACACATTTGCAAGGACTCTATGACAAAGTCAGTACACAAATACTGAAATGTGGGAGGAGAAACAATGTCAGGAGTAAAAACATAAAGACATGCTTGAAGAAATGCAGAAGAGACGTCAGAAATTACAAGCCATGCATGAGAAATTAGAACTAAAAAATGACAAAAAGAAAGCACAGGATAAGAATTATAAAGAACTGAAAGAGAAACAAAGAACTTCAAGAAAAGGACCAAGAGAAGCAAGAAGCACTGAAAGAACTGGAGAAATGGTCCCACACACTGGAGCTGCAGCATGAGGAACCTTTCAGTGAGATGACCAACCTCAGAGTACAGAACAAAGATCTGCAGGAACGGTGCCTGAAAAAGAAGAGAAAGTGCTTTGGGCTTTTCCGGAAGAAGGACTCTGCTGCTTCATCACTTCAGCTCCTGAGCCTAAAATCTCCTAACCCTAAAAGTTAGGAGATTGAGAAAGAAGCCGTGACAGATAAATCGTTCCTGCAAGTTTTGAGCCAAATATCAGGTTAAAGTCAGTGATTTGAAGAGCAACAGGAACATATAGAAGGAGGAGAAAATCTGACTTCATCCTCTTTGTGCTCATGTTTAAGAATTTACAAACCAGAAGCGGACGTGATACATGAACTCCATCCTGCAACCTCTGCTAACTCTCAGACTCTTTACTGAGGAGCTCCACAGCAAGCTGCAGCTGTGGAGTTTAAACTTGGGTGCTGGTTGATCAGGTACAACGCAGACACCCTGACCACCTTTGAGTCACTATATTTCAATAAGAAGAGTGCCTAACCTCAATCCAACTAATTGAGCCATCTGTATTACTTGGTTAAGGTATGTAATGCTGAAAAAATCCTCCAGATGGCACTGTAAATGTAAACAGTTGGTTCTTCTTCCCCTCTCCCAACCAGGAAGTCAGAAATCAAAAAAACATCCAACTTATTTTGAGTGTTTTTGATTAAACTAAGGTAGGTAGGTATCGTTTTTTGGCATATCATAGTGTTAGAGGACTTACTGAACAGACATATGGAACATAACAGCATAAAAAAAATGAAATTAAATCTTTAATATTTTTTTTAATATAATAATAATATTAATATATAATGTTTTAGTGCCTCATCTTCAACTGCATGTCTGAAAATCCTTCAGTTCAGTTCAGTCAGATCAGCAGAGCCAATTTCTGAATTACGTTTAAGCTCAGAGCAATTTCCTTAGTCATGGTAAATTCATTCATGTGCATGGATTAGCTGACGACCACGGCTTTCCCCGAGAGCCAACTACTCATCCTAGCTAGCCAACTAAGGCCATTACTGGTTAGCCTAAAAAAGCACACCATTAACGTTAAAAACGTTAAAAATCCTGACTCTTTTTACACCTGTAAAAATGTTATATAGTAATATTATTTTCCACTTTAAATGATTCAGTCTTTTAAAATTACTTCAGCCTGAAATTTACATATAAAAATGTATTTTTAACACTTTAAAGGCTAGTATGTTTAGATAGCTTGCTTCTTCTTTTTTTAAATAAAAATTTCCATAAAACACATTTCATAGGTTTTATGATTATTGTTTTTTATTAGGCCCTAGATGGGTCAATGATTGGCAGCAAAATTGATTTTCGTGCATTTTTATTTTTTCTGTTATCTCAAATGTAAAACTAACATTCGTGATCTAAGGACAAAAAATGGCAGTTTCCACAAAACTGCTTTTGAAAGTATTACATCGTACTATTGTTTTCCACTTTAAACGACTCTGTCTTTTAAAACCCCATCAGCCTGAACTATAAATATTAAATATTATTTATAGTTTTGGGTTTTTAACCCTTTAAAGGCATGGGTTTTTTGGGGTCAAGAATTGGCAGCAACATTGATTTTCATACATTTTTATTTTTTCTGTTACATCATTTTTTTAAATGAAACTGATATTTGTGATTCTAAGGACAAAAAAAAATGGCTGTTTCCACAAAGCTGCTGTAAAAATATTACATCTTACTATTTTTTCCACTTTAAATGACTCAGTCTTTTTAAAAAAAAAAAAAAAAACCCTCCCAAATAATGTCATTAAAATTTGTAAACTACTACTATACTACTATACTATACTACTACTATATATAGTAAAGTATATGATTATTATTTTATTTGACCCTAAGATGGGTCAAGGATTGGCAGTAACATAGATTTTCAATGCACTTTTAGTTTTTCTGTTAGGTCAAATTAAAAAAAAAAGAAGGCATTTGTGATCCTGAAGACCAATAAATGGCAGTTTCCACAAAACTGCTATAAAAATATTACATCTTACTCTTTTTTTTCCCACTTTAAATGACTCAGTCTTTTAAAATCCTTTCAGCCTGCTGAACTATAAATATCAAATATTATTTATAGTTTTGGGGTTTTAACCCTTTAAAGGCCTGTTTGTTTTTTTCTTGAAAAAATCTCCCAAAAAATGTCATTAAAATTTGTAAACTACTGCTATTAGTATAGTAAAGCATATGATTATTATTTTATTAGAACCTAAGATGGGTCAAGGATTGGCAGTAACATTGATTTTCATGTATTTTTTATTTTTTCTGTTACGTCAAATTTAAAATTAAACTGGTATTCGTGATCCTGAGGACCAATAAATGGTAGTTTCCATAAAACTGCTGTAAAAATATTACATCGCACTATTTTTTTCCACTTTAAATGACTCAGTCTTTCAAAATGCTTTCAGCCTGAACTAGAAATATCAAATAGTATTTATAGTTTGGGGGTTTTAACCCTTTAAAGGCCTAGGGCTTTTTTTTTTTTTTTTACTCGAAAAAAACCTCCCAAATAATGTCATTAAAATTTGTAAACTACTACTATTAGTATAGTAAAGTATATGATTACTATTTTATTAGACCGTGAGATGGGTCAAGGATTGGCAGTAACACTGATTTTCAATGCATTTTTATTTTTTCTGTTACGTCAAATTTAAAATAAAACTGGCATTCGTGATCCTGAGGACCAGTAAATGATATATTCTACAAAACTGTCAAATTTAAAACAAAAGTGCTGTAAAAATATAGCAATAATTTTTTCCACTTTAAATGACTGTCTCTTACAACGATTTCAGCCTGCTGAAGCATAAACATCAACTATTATGTATATTTTTTGATTTTCAACCCTTTAAAGCGCCCCCCCCCCAAAAAAAATAAATAAATAAATAAAATAAAATAAAAATAAAAATAAAAAAATTAAGTGTGTTACTACAACTATAGTAGAGTCTATGATTATTATTTGTAATAGACCCTGGGTCAATGGTTCATTGATTGGCAGCAACATTGATTTTCATGTATTTTTAGTTTTTCTACAGTGTCAGATTTACCTCATATTCTAAAACTGAATATATTACATAGTGCTACCTCCCCTCCACCAAAAAAAAATTGTTCAGCCCATAGCATCGAACGCCTTTATTTCTTGTTGTCTATAGAAACCAATGCTTATAATTGTGGCAGAGCACATTCTGAGTCAATACCATGGGCATTTTTATATTTCAACACAAGTGTTATTAGCCCTCTGGGGTCAATGGACACGCGCACCTCCAAATCACGTGACCGATTTAAGATGCCAGCAGCTTGTTGCTGTTTTTATGCTCAGTTTTTATGTTTTTGTGTGATTTCAGATCAATTGTGTTAATTCAGGTTGTTAATGAAAAAAACCCCCCCTGTAAATTAAGACATGAGATTGTGCTGAAAAGAATGACAAAAAAGGCAGGGACAAAAAACAATCTTAAAGTTGAAATACAAAGGTAAAATCAAAAATAGTCAGTCAAAGATGGCTAGTTATACCCTGGACCCCAGAGGTTTTACCCAGTAAATCATAAAAAAATAGGTTTAATATTTTTGTCAAGAATGTTTCATGACAGTGCAGATTTCCTGCATTTTGTGTAAATTTAGGCAACAATTTAATTATTTCTAATAAAACGAGTGTGAAACGTCTTGGGTTTGAACCAAATGAATTGCCCCATTTTGTGTAGCTTTCTGGATTTTATACTAATTGGGCAACATACTTATTTATTATATAGGCTGTACAGTACATAAAATCAAAATTCACATCTTTTATGTAACTGAAATGTTTAACTATCTGGGCTAAATGACATAAAGTTATAGACTATATTTATATGAAATGTGTATACTTACTGCATTTGGTGTATTTTAACCACATATAATGCATATTGCAGGACATAACACCAGCGTGTAAAAACATGACTTTGATTTTGCCACCCCATTTGATTTTAATTGCCACCCTCATGCCACCTAAAGAAAATTTCTTTAGATCTGCCCGTTTCCTTGTGAAATCCAAACACCCGTGAGTCTCATTCCCCCGCTCATCTGAAACTTCACGCTGTCGCCATACTTTAGAGCTTGAAATTTGAGGGTTGTGTCAGGAAAGGCATCTGGTGTAAAGTTGTTGGGGAATTTTTTGAAATGGGTTCTGATGCTATCATTTCTAAGTAACTAGTGAAAATTATATTTCCAGAAATCAGATGAATATGTGCTGTGCCATTCTGTGCCTATCAGTATAGGAAAAAATCTTCAATAAAAATGCCAATTCACAACAAAAGTCGGCTGAAGGCACTAAACCCCCAACAATCAAGTGACCCCCTGCGCAAGCATTTTGCGACATTGGAAATGGAAAACTCCCTTTTACAGGTGCAGCCATCTACTGCAACCAGTTGGGGGGGGGGGGAATGATTAGTGTGTCACAGTGTTAGTGACATAACACACTGATTCAGTATTAGCTTTACTGACCTCATTACTGCAGATATGAATTTTAACAGTGTATGTTTTTCATTAGCCAAAAGTTATAAATTTGATGAAGTGAGACACTCATGTCACGTGACAAAAATCACGTGTTACTCTGCTTGTCCTCCATTTGCTTTTCTGCAGCGGTGGTCCTCAGCCTGACTGTCATTGAAGGTGTTAACAGAGATGTGGCTCTTGCCATCTTCATATTTGGCTCTGGCCAAACCAGCAACAAAATTTATGTTTTACAATATGTTAAAAATCAAAGGTTAGAAAATAAGAAATATGCTAATAAGTTTCAAGACTGGTATACAGGATACATTTAATACATTTAATCAAACTGGGAGTCAAACACAGACTTTTAAGTGATATACAATTGTTGTCAATCATTTCAATAAAGCTTGAAATTTTGTCAGCCATTCTGACACATTTTGCAACTGTGCCATAAGACCCTTCTCCAAGGAGAGTTCAAATTTGGTACTTGGAGGATCTGGAGGTGAATCAGCCTCTAGGGACTAACTTGTCCTGGGAATTGTTGGAGGACATGTCTGATGCCATCACAGAGATTAACACTAAAAGTTTGTTGTCAATCATTTCAATAAAGCTTGAAATCAAGTTCTTCAGAAGAAATACAAAGCAGCATTTAGTCATATTGTTTTACTTATTCACTGTATCCAGGGTACAGCAAGAAACCAGTGCCATGCAGCCCAGAGACCATACGTCTATGGCTTCTGTAAACGGAAGCCCTGGAATAATCTCCAGAGACCTGATGGAGGACAAAGACAAATAATTGTTACATTTTTTGTTAATATTCACCATTTGGATTTTACTACAGCTGACAAACCCCTAACAGAAAGCACAAACACTGGAGTTTATGTCACAGTGCGAGGAAGAGATTAAATTTGATTGCAGCTACTTGCCAGTACGGATGGGTCTGAATGTAAGAGCCCACTTTGGCAGCTGAGGTGTCACAGGCCAGGCCGAAGTCAATTACTTTAATTTGGTACGGCTCTTGGTGATGTTTCACCAACATTTCATTTTCTAATTTCAGGTCTGCGTGTACTGTTCCAATAGACTTGAGGTGACTAAAAGCTGTTGCAATCTGAAAGGTATCAAAGAATATGTCATGTTATGATCAAATGTGATCAGTATCCATGTTAAAAGCATTTATTAATGTAGAGAATCATGGAGTTAAACATACCTGCATGACAATGGGACGAATTGCCTTGAAACTGAGCCGTTTGAATTTCTTTCTTTCATAAAGTCAAAAAGACTTTTTTCAAGATATTCAAACTCAAGGCATAGACGTCCACTGTCTGCAAAAGCCTGGTACCAATCAACTATATTGTGTTTGTTGGAGTTACAGGTATTAAGTTTTCACAGGGCAGTGAGCTAGAATAGGTTACAGATGGTTTTTACATTAGTTTAACAGAAATAAACATTTTACAGGCATTTCATCACAGTCCTTACATTCACTCCACACATCTTTCTAGCTGAAATTCTAGGCAGCTGTTTTTACCTCTTGGTTTTCCAACAGGTCTTTTGGGTTCTGATGTTTCATTGTTTTAATGTCTACAGTCTTTTTATCAGCCTTTCTGACACATTTTGCAACTGTGCCATAAGACCCTTCTCCAAGGAGAGTTCAGATAGAGGTAAATCAGCCTCTAGGGACTGATTCACGTTCTCAAACGAATCAGTATCCATGTTCTTCTCCAATATAGTGTTCCAAAAATGTCAACTTGTGTAGCGTTCTCGTCAAAGACTTGGTCGAAAACAAACTTCGGGACTGAATGCAGAGCAGGCACTGTCAAAATAAAACACGAAGCACATGACAGGCACAGAGACACAGACTAGATGCAGAACAGAGGGAGCACGGGAACCAAAACCTAAGAACTAAAAATCTTAGCAGAAGACATAACCAGAATTAAACCGAAACATAAGATAATATTAATTAAAACAAAACACTGAGTCCTCAGCCTCAGAACCATGACATAAACTTGCTTTTTACAGTGATGAGTTCCCTGGCCTTATGGCATTATCATCAAAGGTCCTTCCAAGCCTCTGTGTCTCTGGGTGTGTATGCAAATTATTAAAAAGAATTTATTTCATTTCCAAGTGAGTCTAACGTAACTAGGGTTTCATTTTTGGAGCAGTTCTCTGTCATAAATAGGTCTGTAGATTTGGAGAAGTTAAGCACACGGCTTTGATACCTCTAAATTGTTAATGGTTACCATAATTGAATATTAAATATTATTGGATGACTGTTTACATGAACAGAGAAATATGTGAGTACTTCAAATAACACTATAACAAAGGGTTACATTTGTCTCCAACTGGAAAACATTTATTCAAATTCCAAAATGTAAATAAACAATTTCCAATTCTGCATTACATATTTATGCCATTTAAACTATCATTTATTGCTATCAAACCTACTCTACATATTTACACCTTCATTTATTGATGCTCATCATGCCACATTTCAAAACAGTTGTTTTGTTTTGTTTTATGTGAGGGACAGGGGGACATCGCAAGCCCTACAATAAATTGGGGTTTTCACCCTCGGGATGCCAGCATCCTGGCACGTCCTGCAATATCTCCTTGAAACTGTTGCATTGCTGCCAAAATAACGTGGCATGCAGTTGAGTTTAGGCATTGGTGATGGTGATGCTGAGGCAACAGCAAAGTCAAGCATCTCCTTGGCAACGTGCTCCCGGAACTTTTTTGTGTCATTGTCTCCTTACCCTAGCTCTTGCATAACTCCATACGCAAAAGAAAACTGTTAACGACAGCAATGTCTAAGAAATGATAAAAAAAAGTTTATACCATTTCATAGTTTTATGGAGGACAGTGTAATAACCAATCAGATCATCAGACAAATCAACACCACCCATGTTCTTGTTGTAGTCCACAGCACAATCTGGAACAGGTATAGTCTTTGTTGTCCAACCTGCAGCCCCCTTCACTTTTCGCTGCACAGTCTTTCCGCTGAAGGCCTTGCGCACCGTGGAGCACATTGTGACCTCTCGAGTGTCAGTCCACTTCCCAAACAGCAGTTCGTCTTTCCTTATCCAGCGCACATCTCCCCTCTCAGCCTTCTTAGGAAAGCCGTTTTTGCTTGTGCGCGGAAAGCCAGTCTGTTTTTTTCTTTACATTTGTTAAAATGTTCATTAATATGTATTGTCCCTGTTTCTAAATAAAAATAATTTAAATTCTAATGGTGCCACAACAGCCAGGTTTTTTTTTTTTTGGGGGGGGGTATAGGTCACACAAGAGTGTAGAGCTTGTGTAAAAGTTGTCCACATACAAAATGTAGCCCTGGCCAAGCAACGACAGAGGTAAAAGATCCATAACAGCTGAGTAGCTTAGTCCATATGTTGTGCTGACATCACTCTTTCCCGTGTAAACAAAAAAATTCCAGGTGTAGCCAGTGTCTGAATCAGCCAGGACAAACAGTTTATATCCCCGCTTTGTGGGCTTGTCCTTCATAAACTGTTTCATCGAAATCCTAGCCTAATGCTGGGCATTAGTGATGGGATTTCCAGCTCTTTTTAGAGAACCGGCTCTTTCGGCTCAGCTCACTAAAAAGAGCCGGCTCTTTCGGCTCCCAACCGGATCTTCGGGTTGTTTTGTTGCTCTAATTAATTTATTATTAACAACAATATAAAAATATGCAGAAAAGGAATTACTAATGTAAAAAAAAAAAGTGGTTTTATTTATATATGTTTATATATAGATATATACGGTGGCCCCTTGAGACAAAACACGTACAAATTCCAAAACACATTTCTAGCTTTAACTGAACTTCCAAAACAGAGCTACCTAGATTACTTAAATTACACAATTGAAAGCATATGTGTATTTTTGTGTATTTATACACAAGCACTCATATATATTCAAATAATTTAAAAAAATGTTCATTTACCTGTTACTACCATACACCAAATCCGGTCGTTGGTACTTCCTGGTTTGTGTAGCCACTAGGTAACAAAAGCTCAACACTGCCCCTAGCATCCTGGAGCACTTCCGTTGTCTTTTGTACGTGCTTTGGGAGTTTGTACGTGCTTCGGAGTTTTTACGTGCTTCGGGGTTTGTCCGTGCTTTGTCTCTAGGGGCCACCGTAAATATACTTTTATTTATTCACTCCACATAAAATGTAATAAATAAATCATATAATACAAAAACCAACTATTTACATTTCAACTTTTAACTATTTAAATTTTCAGCTTTTTCCTTTCAAACAAATTTAAAGTGAAACAACACAAAACACTGCAAACCACAACACAATTAAATATAAATTAAAATATGAAAACAAAAAGAAGATGCATATTCTCTGTCATATAGGCCTGCATGAATAAACTTTCTGAATCCTTTATCATCTGCAACTGAAAATAGTTGTGGATGATCACTATACCTTTCTAATGTGACGTTGTTGTCCCTGGCTCTCTTTCTCTCTCTTTCCCTCCCGCTCTGTTCCTGTGCTACTGCGAGTGTAACTACCGCCCCTCCCCCCTCTTCCCAGCGCAAAGCACAAGACTCGCGTGCGGAGTGAAGCGAAAAAAGTGCGAGAGAGAGGGTGAGAGAAAAAAAACAACTCGGCTTGTGTCGTTCACTTCAGAGAGTCGGCTCTAAGAGCCGTTTCATTCGCGACCGACACATCACTAATAGATAGAGATAATAGATATACGTGTATATTGTAGTGTCCTGTGTAATATGTGTATATTACACACAACACCTTTCTTAAAAGTAATACACTACATTACTTAATTACACACAGGAGAAAGACATTTGTTATGTTCTCTTCATGTTACTCTGTAAAATGATTTGAAACACACTGCCTCATAATTACCACATAACAACATAAACCTACAGGCTACAGCCTCACACACCAACACAAACCCCTATCCTAATGGATGTGCAGCCAACAAAGCAACTGCGTGATGCTATCCTGTCAACATGGACCAAAATCTCTGAGGAATGTTTCCAGCAACTTGTTAAATCTGTGCCATGAAGCATTAAAACAGTTCTGTAGGGACAAGAGGGTTTAGTATGACGGTAGCACAGTGTACCTGATAAAGTCCCTGGTAAGTGCTTATACTTCTAAAAAGTATGTTGATGTTACTGGTTCAGTGCTTCTTGGAGTTTTTCCTCATACATTATAAGTGTTATGCATCGCTGCCCTCTGTAGGACACATTCCTAGTTGCATTTTGTTGTGATGAATCAGATTTATTTGCAAATCTAAAGCGATGGAGGCCAGACTGAAACTCTTGCTGCTGAAGTGCAACGCTGTCTGCCACAGTCTGGGAAATATAAAAACATTATAAATAAAACCTCAGTGGAATCAAATAAATCTGTTGCTGATATGTAACATACAGAAGAGCAATCATGAATGCATATTTAATATAGGTATACGGTATACGGCACGCCATTCTGCTGCTCTCTCCAGCTGCACAGCTCCTCTGACGTTCCCAGCAAATGAGCTCACACAGGACATGTGCATGTTTCTTTCCACCAGAGGCAGCCAGGCAGAGAGGCCAACTAAACCAGTGACTGAGGAAGAAAAGTGGAGCATTTCGACAACAGGATTGTGTGGGGGGTTGTTGATCTGTGCAGTGCACAAAGGTGTAACTTGTATTAAAATGCATTCTTTCAGTTGTATTAAAGATCCATTTTAAACTGTTTAACTGAGCTATGAAGATAGGGGTAGTAAATTAATATTTAAATACATTTTCCATAAGAAGATGGGATAAATATGATATTAAAGCCTTAATACACTGTTTGTTGCTTGTTTACTAATAATCTGAGTGACACCACTAGATGAAGGGCTCTGTCTGATTTTTTGTAAATACTGTGTAAATGACAGCTTTTTGTTTTGTGATTGCCTGGGGTGGGAGTGGTCACTGGTCAGCAGCAGGCTGTTCTGGTGACATGTAAAGTCTCACTTAGACGCTTTATCGTGTGTTTTCCTTTGAATTCGTCTCTGATTTATGGGAGCTGCACACGGACCTGTGCCCTACATCTGCGCTGTTTACAGACACCGAGCCACCATCCCGCAGCCTCGTGCCGCTGGAGAGGGCATACGGAGCGAATGACGTCATCGTGCTGGGAGCACGTTGAAGTGTACATGTCTGGGCCTTGCCGCAGCCGTAAATACGAAACAAAAGCGCACCATGAAAGGCGATTCGCGTTTCTCAGCGTTGGGTGCAAATAACTTGGGCAGTTAAACTTTTATTACATCTTTTCTATAGTTGCACAGTTAGAATTGTTGCTCAGCTCGGGCTGTCAGTGGTTTATAACTCATTTTCCAAGTCATTTGAAAATTCGCCTGCAATCTGACAAAACAAACAACAAAGCTGAATCTTTTAGTTTTGTGGAGACACTTTCATAAATACATCTTTTATTAGATGCTCCACTATAGCCTGGACTTTGTTTGATCTGGTGGTCAAAGTTCATTATGACTTAAATGGAAAGAAAAATAGGTATAGTTATTGATTGATACGGGATAAAGGTAACTTGGGTTCAGTTAGTTGTCTGTTTAAAGGGTATTGACTATAGGGCTGAACTCTTCACAGAAAAACCTACGGATAAAATGTAGTTGTAAATAAGTAACTTTCATAGTATGACAAAAAATAAAATAAAATAAAACTATTACTACACAGATGCCTACAGATGATGAGGAATAATTTCTGTTGGTTGCAGCAGTGGATTTAATAAACCATTACAAAAAATCATAACCATAATATTTCTGGACATACCCAAAATGACTTATTAAAAACAGCTAATCTCTTAAACAGCTGCGTGCTGAAGCTATAATTGCGCTGCTATGGCATCCATTACGGCCAACTGCACCAACTGTGGGCAGGGGCTACGCCCTCTCGTGTTCCAATGTGTTTTTGAAAGGAACTCAGGACCAGTCACTCTGCAACGTGACCCCCAGGCCCCGTGCCGCTAACCACGCCCCTCATAACCAATCAAATCGAGCCGAGGCGGGCTTTGGGCGGAGAAACTGTCACCTGTTGTCCAATCACAACGGCTAGTTCAATATTAGTTACCAGACCATGTACGTGCACGTGTGTCCCTGCGTGTAAACTACAGTTGGGGGAAGAATAAAAAAAAATGTCTGGAGATCCAGTACAGACCGCTAAGCGAAGGCTGTCGTTGCTACCTGGATTTATGCCGTCTCTTTCAAGAATTTTGAGTTCCCCACCGTGGGATATTGAAGCATTTGCGTTATTGTTATTTTGAAGCATATTTAAGGTAAGCTGGCGCCTTTGGCACTTTGTTTTACAAGTCTGTGATGCTATGTAGCTAGCATATTAGTTGTTATTGTGATTAGTGAGCATCAGTGTACAAATTGGAGAGATAAATGCATTTAACTGCCTCACATTATAGCTACTGTACATAACTTAATATCAACTACAGTCTGTTCATCTCACAGATAATACGCGAGCTTTTTTCTTTTAACCTCCTCGGCTAACTTGATGTGAACGGATGACTTCGCTGTGTAAATGTATTTAGAAGAAGAGGCCAACACTTTGAACTAATGTAACACAGCAGTAATCTACATCTACTACAGCCCACCCAGTTTCCAAGACCTATTTTTCGTGAACTGTGTGAACCTGGCCCCTTTGGTTTGTGCGTGGTGGACGTGCATACACGAACATTGCACTGTGTGCTAAGAGGGGAGGAAATTTGCCCCCATGTGTTTACGATATGCTTGCTAGCGATGGGGCATTAATTGTTTTTCAGATATATTGTGACTGATCATCAGTTTAATCATACGTAGCTTCATTAACTACCCATATTTTCATGATTCCCAAAGTAATACCCCTCCTTTTTTATTACTTTAAGGGAGGGGCTTGTGCCGTGCGGTGGTCGTCTGGCAGACATGTTAGTTATGTTAAGCATTACGTTTGGACTCTGATTGAGGTACTAAAGCAACATAGCAAATGTTTACTCTGTGTTTTAGCCAGACTAGTGTAAACTGCACGTCCAGCTAAAAGGGATTCCTAGAGGCCTCTTTCCTAATGTACACATACTGTTCTTGGTGCTGGCAGATTTTACTGAAAGCCAAACACAGTTTTTACAGCTCTGCTCTCATTTGATGTAGGACTATTTGACTTGTGCATTCACTGTAGACAATTGCATGCCACTGCTCCTGTGACTGAACAGTGGCGATCCACTCATGCCTGTGAATTGTATTTTGTGCGGTGGCCCCCAGAGGCTGCATAACTTTGTCATTGCATGATAATAATATAAGAAACCATCACACGGCGTTGGTGTTTTCACTCAACCAGTTTCAGTTGGCACCTGTGCCAAAATCTTTTGACATTTGCGATGGTGTCCTGTTCCAGGCTTGTAATCCCCTCTGAGTGGCAGTTTTACAGTAAATGTTCCATAAACAGTGCGGCACACACCAGATCGTTGTTACCACACCGCAGAGGCTTGAGGGTTAAACATGAGCCTGCACAAATGCAAACCTGCAGCTTCTTTGCACTCTTACCCTCCTGAGTGACTGAGAGTGCAAAAAAGCTGCACAAAATCTACTCTGAGCCGCTCCCTTATTCAAAAGTGGTTGCCATAGTTGGTAGATTTTTACATGGAATGCCCTTTATGACACAACTCTAAAAGGATTGGTGTCTCTTTCAGGATCAAACCAGGAATCTTTTGCTTTTTAGGCAAATGTGTAAACTACTTCTTATTCCAGAAGAAACTGTAGAGAAAGAAGACTCCAATGTCAATGTCTTTCACCCATTAAGGGACCTATCAGAAAGTCTGAGAGCGGACCATGGATGGGCAGGAAACAATGACTCTCCTAGCTCATAAAGAAAAGTCAAACTTGATTTCTCGCAGCAGCGAGCTGTGCTAATGTTGCACGAAGTTGATAGAGGCAGAGAGACATGCAGTGGCAGCAGGGGTAATTTTCTTCACGCTGCAATCATTTGATCACATGTATGTGGGGTAATGACTCAACTCATGAGACAAGTAAACAATCTTTAGTTTCCCTCGCAGTGATACATCAAAGCACGAATGACTAATTTACCAGCGGTTTAGTCAGCAGAAACAGAGCACCACGTTCTTTCCGTTTTGACTTCACAAAAAAGAAAAATGTTCGAGATGAATCTTTAGTTCGATGTAAGTTATTTCTTTATTTGAACTATATACTTTTAAAATGGTCACGTATGTTTGGAAAAACAAAGAGGGTTTGGATATGAGCAGGTAGAGGGAGTGTGTCTGTCTTGTTTTCGGATAAGAGAAGAAAAAACAAAAAACATCAAGGTTACCAGACTGACCGCAAACTGCTGGGAAATATCTCAGGTTTTTTTTTAAATGTCTCTGTTTCTGATTTGGTTTTGAGGTTTTACACTAAAAGCTGCCATTGCCTCAGAGGGTTTTTTTTTCATTCTTGTATTACATGTTCATTGTTAAAGTTTCCAGCTGAACTTGTTACAGAGGATGTTCACAACAGACACGTGGACAAGTCTGTGGATGTAGTGTTTTTTACCTGCTTTTTACAGGCTTTTATTTTACCCTCTTCAGGAGCTTATGTGCTGAGGTGTGTTGGCAGGCGGTCCAGAGTGTGTGCTGTCATGCATATATTCATGCAACCGGTGCTGTTATTAAATGATCAAGTTGCCACATGTTGATGTCTGAATACACCAGACGCTTGACACTTGATTTTTGTTTTAAGTGGACCTATTATGCTTTTCCTTATTTTCTGTCACATATAGGTTGTTACAGTGGAGGATGCTCATATTAAACATGGCCAGAATTTAAATAATGATGTTGATGGATGTGGATGTAATCGCTGTGAGCCAAAAGCTTGGGCTTCAGACCATACTTAACACATGGATTGAGTCTGTTTTTTATTTTTGTTTTTTTACTCTTTGCTCTGTGTGATGTCAGAGAGAGGGGATATCCTTTATATGGTCCTGTGTAGGAGTATGACAACCCCACCACCTGCTGTTAAAACCTTATGTTTTCCAGCAGGAAGAAAGTTCAGAGAATGAACTGAGGGACTGGATCAAGGCCAGGAATATGAGTGAGAATTATTTTGAGCTGTGTATCATGCAAAAAAGACAATAATAGAGTCCAAGAATTAAAAAAAGAAAAAAAAATCAATAGCATTTGTACCTTAAGGATCACGTTACTGCATAGAAACACTGGGAACCTGCAGTAACACCATCAGCAAGCAGGATTTAAGGCAGGCTGGATTTGTTTCTGGAAAACCTCAAGACTCTCTTTTTGGGTTGTTATAAAATTTATTTTCAAAAGCATCGTAGCTCATAAATGGAAATATTTCCAGCTGAATCCAGGCCGCAGATCACTGCATGGAAGATTTACTGAAATCCATGAACAAGTATTTGGCAATCAATTTTGTTAGATAAGGGGTGATGGTTTAGGCCATTATTGCCCATCAGTTCTTCTGAAAACAGTGTTTTAAAATGAAAACCTGTTCATGCAGATGCAGTTTGAGAAAGTTCATGGCTGGCTGTTGTTGTGTTTTTTTTTTTATTTGGTAGGCACATATTATATTAGAGGCAAACATACTAGTAGTACAGGTGTGGTCCGGCATAAGAAGAACATGAGCCTTCTTTGTGGTTGGGTAGTACTAGCCAAAACAACGAGTGCTTAATTGAGCTTCCTGCCATTTGTTGACAATAGACTGACAGTATCTTGGAGAATGATAAAGCTTGCAATGAAAGCAAGACCCAGTGAGAAAGTAGCCAGATGTTGTGCATGTAATGCCAAGATGAAACAGAAAATAAGCAGAAGGAAAATCAAACTAGTTTACAGAATATTTATCAGGCTTTATTTCCATTTGTTCAGCTGTTGCTGAACCACTTTATTGCACATTTATAACCTTCCAACTAGGTTATTGCAACATAGGTTTGCACAGCTTGAATTTTAAAGTCCCCTGCAGGCTTTGCAGCTTGGAAATGCAGTCCAAATATACCTTTCAATTAATTCTAGGCTTAATCTGAAAGGTTTTTTATTTTTTATTATTTGATATTGTTGCTGTTGTTTAAATCGGCTAATGGTGAAAGACTTTATTAAATAAACATACTTCAAGAGGTACAGCAAATGTAAATAAACATAATGAAAGCCCATATTTCTGTATTATTAGTGTAATGAAGTTATTATAATATAATGCGATCGTGTGGCAGTGATGTGAAGCGGTGTGCCCGTTTCTCTCGTGCCGAGCGTGCTTCCCCATGCCTCACAGATGTACATTATGTACGTTTATTACTGTCGCTCATAACCGCTGGTCCAGAATCAGCTCGGGCGTCTGCTCACAGCGTTGCATATTTAATAGGCAAACCTCTGTGGGCGGAGCTAAGACCAGTGTCTGGCAGGCCGTCTGGGAGCCCGGACTCCTGACGCTGCAGCCCAGCCTCTGCGTAGCGCGCTCTGCGATTGGTCGAGCGAGCTGACCAATCAGCGGCCGGCGAGACCTGCGGAAAACACCGCCGTGTACACGTGCCGCATGTACACAGAAAAGCCAAGAGAAGCGGGGATGCTGAGCCAGCGCTGTCACACTGCACTGTGCTGAGATGTGGAGCAGTGGGCGCTCATGCCGGTGAGGGGAAATTGAACTAACACACTTTGTTTAACGCGCTCGCTGGGTTTGCAGTGATGGAGCTGTTAGCTTGAGCCCAGAGGAGTAGTTCACACATGTCCGTGCACGGAGCGTCGCCACACCTTCCTGCAGCCTCCGTCTGTGCTTTACAGCAGGGAAGTATTTCATGTTACTGCCAGCTTGCGTCAGGTGGCTGTTGTTTGGTAGATGCGCTGGTCTGTGTCTTGTGATATTGTCCCAGTGCATAGCTTGGAGTGTCATATGGTAGTTGTGTGCATCATTTGTTGGGTAGCTATTTTTGTTAATATACAGCATCAGAGGTTCTCATGCACGTTAGAGCTGCTGGCTTAATTTGAGGAGTTTTATAGAGTCTTTAGGATATGAATTTTTTCTCCATAATCTACTGTTGGAAAACAGTAATGCAGTTACAAGAACAAGTGCTGATATTTTTTTTCTTTGTTTAGTTAAAATGACAGAAAATTGTAAACATTTTCTAAGAAGCTGACAGTTTCAGATTGTTAGTTTGGTGCAGGCAGGCATCCAAATGAGCAAATATTCACATTTGAGGAGGAGCAAGCATTGAGCTGTGTGCATTTCTTTTCCCTTAAATCCGGCTTGTTGTACATAATCATTGTTTCAGTTTGAACTTCAACCTGCACCATACCCTACCTGCAGTGCACTTCATGAATACAACAAAGAAGCCTCCTCTGGTGTTCAGTTTCAGGCTCAACACATTGTTGTCAACTGTTTGCTTTTACAGCCCCAGGTGTTAAACATTTGCAGGTTTCATTAGAGATGTGATTGAATGTTTTAGGCAGCTCATCTTGTTCAGATGGCCAAAGTGTGAGATTGTTGTGCTGATGCTTCAAATAAGAATTTGGACAGCATCTGATGCTTTTTTAAAAAAAAAGTTTATTTCTTTATTCATTCTCCATATGAATAAATAAATCGTTGTCATAAAAGCTACAGACAGGTTTATGGTCCGTTTGACATGTCAGTGTGTCTTTAGTGTAAAGCCTTACAGTTACAGTGTTTGAATCAGATCACTTGCTTCATTACCATCACAGTGAACAGATTTATGGCCAACTGTTGGAGCAGAGCCCAGCCAGTGTCAAGTGGAGAAGTGCTGTTTTACTGGCAGGAAAGCTGCATCGCTCCTTTCATTCGCTGATTTATATTTGTCACCATAGTGAGCGTGTGGTGTATTTATCCCGTGCAGACATGAGTTCTTTGCATTTTTGTTTACAGTTTATCATTAGCAGTTATTTTCTGCCCGTGCACTGTGAGGTTTGCCTGAAGGATTGTGAACACAGCCATGCTGTCTGTTAGAAGGTGACATCTCAGAAGTATTTTTGTTGGTCCAAACATCAAAGGTGATCAATGTGCAGTGATTTAAGACAGAGAAAAGCAACTGAGAAATTCAAATTAGGGTGTGTCTGACATTTTTGCCTACTTTCTCTTCAGCATGTGTCCTGTTCAGAGCAATCCCAGTAGGATTAATGCTGTACTTTAAGGTCTGGTTATGTAACGCTGTGTGAATGAAGATAAATGCAAACTGTTGAATACCAACACTTCTGTATTTCCAGATCCTGGACATTCTTGTGTCTTTTTATCAGTCATGCCACTTGACAGGTACAAGGTCAGGACGTGCTAGTTCACCTGAATTGGACAGGAAATTACGCAGAAACAAGTGCTGCTATGATTATTATCACACTGAATGACAGCTTTACCTGTCATTCAAAGTGATTGTTCATCTGATATAATGTGGTGACTGCCGGTCTTCACACTAGGTGTGCACCAGTATATCTTCCGAACATTGTTACTGGCCTGTCAGCAAATGCAGCCTTTGATTCATAAAAATCTGGGACGACGTAGTTTCTGCTTTGCGCTGTGGTTAACTAATAAGTTTTATCTACAGTATTGTAGTATATCTGTATATCATTTGCATTAGACAGAAATCTAAATTAAATGAATCTTATCCCAGCTCTTATGACCCGGCTCTGGATGTCTTAGAGACTCGGGTGTCACAGGGGTAGGCGAGTGATTTTTGCCTCTGTGTCACACTGACAGAGACAGAATGATTCATTTAACCTTTCTGCTAAATGTGTACAACACGGGGCAGTCGAGAGCAGCGCAAATCAGATACAGAAACTAAGAAGAAACCGAAGACATGTTTTTTTCCAAGTAACGTGTTAGTCCTGTAGTCAGCACGCCTTGTTACATATTCTTTCCCACAGCACGACAGACATATCTTGCATAATCAGAGCTTGGTCCTACAGCGTGTATTTCCTGTGAATAATTCGAAAAAGGTGGGCGGCATACTGGCTCAGTGGTTTTTGCAGCGTTAGCTCGTGGTCATGGGTTCAAAAGCGATCTAGCATTGCGATGTGGAGTTTGCATGTTATTCTCGTGTCTGCGTGGGTTTTTGCTTTCCTCCCACAGTCCAAAGCCATGCATGCGCCCCAATCCTGACTCTCTATCAGCCTGTGTTTTTACTCGGCATCTGATTGGCTGCGGAAACAGAGCTGAGGTTTAAAGCTGAGCTTTAAAGAGTCCAGTGAGTGGACTGGGATGGTGCAGGCAGGTACTGTAATAGCCTGAGCACAGTTCTTCACCACCACTTTTGCGTGCGTCTCTGCCATCACCCATGGAAGCATGCATGGATGCCAGCCTGCCTCACACCCACTCACTCCCTGCTTGCATATTTCTTCATCATAATTGGTCCCTTCCCTCCGCCCAGTCTGGCCATAGCACATACAGATTGTCATGTGCAAGTGTGCATCATCCATCGGACCAAACATAATGCTGATTAGCATTTCATGCCCAGAAAGGAGGGAGCTTAGGCGCAGCGCATGAATTTGTTAATCTCCTCTCCCCAACCACAGTTTGTTGCGTTTTAAGTTATTTATGAGTTACCCTCGTCACAGGCCCTCCTCACTTGTTATCGCCTCCTGTCCCCTCAGCTGTAAAGGGCCGTTGCGTCAGCACAGGTATATCTGAGCATATTTAAAGCCGTCCTGAACAAATGCAGCATCAGAGCATCACTGCACACCTGTCGGAGGCAGGTAAAGAGGGTTGTGGGGCAGCCAGGTGTATAAAGTTGAGAGGATTGGCAAATGAATACGAGGCTGTGTCGTCTCCTAGTTGCGTCTGCAGGTCTTAAAGGATTAAGGGGTATCACCTCTGCTCAAGGAATAAATAGCACTAGACTCTCACTTGCGTAGGTGGGCCGTATATATATACTTGGAGTTACCTTTCCCGATTATTCTTAGCGCTCTCTGATGTGAGCTTTGTTCTCTCCTCCCAGCGCACTTTGTTTTGACTGTCCCAGGGGTAAAAAGAGACTGAGCTTTGACGAGCGACCAGTGTCCTATGTCACACTTTGGCACCACCTGATCTATATATTCAGATCCATGCGTACGCACTTGCAACATGCAAATAGAAACAGGAGATTACTGTTATTCCGTGCGCAGGATGAGGAGATTGTTTTTGTTTCCCAGATAATCTGAGTAAAAGGAGAACAGCTGGGCCCTAAACAAGAGCACACTCTTATATCGTGACGCGCAGCCCGCATCGCTCGGCAGGGAGAATATTTCACGCCGTATTTGATTCGTCTTCTGAGGTTGACATGATGATAAACTGATGATAAGCATTTTTTTGTTGTTGTTGCCTTTTTAAAGCCGCAGTCCTGGAGAGATGCTGGAGAGAGACCATGACAACCAAGTGTTTTATAATCCTAATATTGCTGTCCTTTCTCCCCCTCTCCCTCTCTCTGTCCATCTCGCTCTTATTCTTTCACTTCAGGTGGCCTTTAGCGCCTAGAGCACCACATCTCTAAAGAAGCGAGAAAACCAGACACTGAGTGAAAGGAATGTTTTTTGCTCTCACCGAGAGCTGTTTTTCTCACTCTCCCTCACAATCTCTCATCCCATCTGTTGGAGCACTTATGCCAAGGCTGTTTCATAACCACAAATTCATGTCTTGTCTGCAGCGCTTTGAGTGACACTTTTTTTTTTCCCCCGAGATAATTACTGTTCTGTTTGTTTAGAAAGGCAGCTTTGTAGCAGCCTGCACCTTTTTTTTTTCCTCCTGAAAATTCTCAAAGAGGGGTCTACAGCCCCCCCCACACCCAGAAAAACAAACCAAACAATGATATGGTCCCTGTTTGATTTGTTAAACTAACAGCCAACAACTATGATTCACATGTGCATACATAGTAGTCCCACTTAAAGCAAAGTTCAATTTTTTTGTTTCGCCTTGGCTGACCCCCTCAATCAAGCTGTACCAGCCTCATCCTACTCTAGTATGAGTTATGACAACTCTAAATCAATGCCTAGCAGCAGCAATCGGGGGCGATTGGCAGGGGCCGAAGGGAAAGACCCGGAAGCGGATTCACAGAGGTTAAATGTGCACGAAATCGGCAGCAGTGGTCAGTCTGGTGTCGATGTTACACACAAGGACCAGGGGAGCGGAGAGGGAGGAGGTTCATCCCCCAGCGACGGATCTCGGTCTGGAGGTTCGTCCAGAGATCAGAGGTGTCCGACTTCGGACGATATGGATGGAATCTCGAGCGGGAACGACTCCGGGGAGAGGGAGAGCGAGGGCAGGATGGAGAGGCAGAGCAGGTCTCGCGGACATCAGTCCGCACACAGCTCCCACAGCTCTTCAAATGGCAAGGACTCTGGCATGATACTGGAGACTACAGAGAGCAACAAGAGGTAAGAGAAGTCACCCACAGCTCATTTTGTTTGTGTGTGTGTGTGTGTTCAGGGTGAAATCAGTATGAGCTTAGTCAGATTACAATGAATGAAATGAGTGGCTGCACCAAGGCCAGACCTAAAGAGTCGAAGAATAAAAGCTGGAAATGAGTAGACAAAGACTAAGGTGGTAGATAGCTGGATGCTTTCATTATAAGACAGATGTCAGCATTAGTAATGCTGACGATTACTGCTCTGGTTTAACTGAGCGTGTACGGTGGCTGGCGAGGACCGACTTTGTGTGGCACGCAGAATGGATGTTTCAGCTTTTATTGCACCTGTTTTCAATGTAAGTTCTTTAAAATCAGAAATGTAATTGTATTATTTATGTTTGCCATAAAAGTGCCACAACATTAAAACTGCCTGCCTAATATTGCTCAGGTGCCCCTTTCGAATAATGGCATGGACACAGGACCCCCGAGGGTGTCCTGTGGCGTCGGCTTGTGGCAGAGTGTGGGTTGCAGAGTCGAGCCTCCGAGGATCGGGCTTGTTCCGGGGCATTCCACTGTTGCCTTATTGGACTGCTGTCTGGGGAGTTTGGAGGCTGGGTGCACACTTTGGGCTCTTTGTTACGGTAGTCGAACTGGCTGTGAGCAGTTTTTGCGGTGTTGCAGGGCGCATTGTCCTGCCGGGAGAGGCGGCTGCCGTTGGGAGTGTCGTTGCCATGGGGGGGTGCGCCCTGGAATAGGTGAAGTTGTCGAGAAACCTCTTCTCTGCTTCTACCCATTTTCATCTGAAAAGCTTCTTCTAGCTGTCAGAGTGGACATCAGTAGCCGAAACTTCCTATTTAAAATAGTTTCTTTGCATTTTTTTTTATTTATTGACACTTATGTCTGCCTGGTCAGCAGCAGCAGTGTTCACACACTCACTTCTCACTCTCTGAATAATCATTGTCTGAAACTGTCCTCCTTACCCAGCTCCAACTCCCAGAGCCTGTCACCTCCCAGCGGGTCCCTGGTCTACAGCCTGCCATCGTCCAGCTCGGAGCACGACCCCCCCTCCACCTCCGGATGCAGCAGTGACCAGTCAGCCAGGGTCCAGACGCAGAAGGAGCTCATGAAGGCCATCAAAGAGCTCAAGCTCCGACTGCCAGCTGAGCGCAAGGCCAAGGGCCACTTCAGCACTCTAAACGCACTCAAATACGCTCTGCAGTGTGTCAAACAAGTCCGAGGTGAGGGTCTTTTTTTTTTTTTTTTTTTTTTTTTTCTTCTAAGAAGGTGGCTGTTCTTATGTGGGAGGCAAAACATAGATGATGAATTTTAGGCCCATCTTAACTGAGAAATGTTTAATGTTTCCAGCTAACAAGGAGTACTATCACCAGTGGAGTGTGGAGGAGTGTCACGGCTGCAGTCTGGACTTGTCCACCTTCACGATTGAGGAGCTGGATAATATCACCTCAGAGTACACCCTCAAAAACACTGTGAGTTTAAATACTTATCCACTTCTTCCTGCATCTTAAAACTACTCTTAAAGGCTTTTAGGAGTGGGGAAAGTAAACTATTACTGTTGTTAATGAGCCATGGGCATTATTATTTTATGACTTTCGGTACCTCAGAGGAAAGGAGGGTTGCCTCCTGGTTGCTGTCAGAGCATTTGATAAATCCACACTATCCAGAAACTGAAGAAGCATCTGAGCGTGCTTCTAGGCACACTACTGATTTTAAACTGAGATTTAGAGGTTCAGTCGACCCTCAATGAAACTATAAAACAGGCGGTTTGGGGTACTTTGGCAGATGTTTAGATTTATGCTGATGTTTGAGGACAACCAGTACATACAGGCAGGAAATTTCACAGGATTAGTAGCCGAGAGCTAAATGAATTTGAAGATGGGTGTGGCCTTCAGTGGTCCCTATTTGATCTTTTTACACAGCTTTGTGCTTGTGTTCAAAAATATCTATTTTCACAGTTTTTTCCTTTCAGAAACAGGAATTGAAATGCGCCCCAATGAAAGATCCCAGATTGTTGGAGAAGATGGCTCATTAAATTCCTTCTGTTTTCTCCAGGACACGTTCTCCATGGCAGTATCATTCTTGTCAGGGAAGGTTGTGTACATATCGCCCCAGGGCTCATCCTTGCTGCGTTGTAAGCCCGAGTGTCTCCAAGGAATGATGTTCTCTGACCTTTTGGCTCCGCAAGATGTCAGCACCTTCTACAGCAGCACGGCACCCTGCCGCCTGCCCCCGTGGGCCTCCTGCATCGGCTCTGGTGAGCATATGCTGACTGAAAGCGAGAGCAAGTTTAGCTATGTTTCCTTATGTTTCCTGTGCTGACTGAATCCGGTCTCCTCCAGCGTCTCCTCCAGTCGACTGCACCCAGGAGAAGTCCATGTTCTGTCGGCTCAGTGCTGGCCGGCCGCAGGGCGGCGAGATGCGCTACTACCCATTTCGCCTCACGCCCTACCAGCTCACCATCAGAGACTCGGATGCTGCTGAGCCACAGCCCTGCTGCCTGCTGATCGCAGAGAGGGTCCACTCTGGATATGAAGGTATTTGACACGATCCCCTGTTGTCTGTAATAAACAAGTGTTTGTGTCTATATGAGTTAAAATTACACCATCATCAATTTGACACTAAGAGTCACACAAGCTAAAGAGATGTAACATAGCATTTTAATTATATCGACACTTTACACTGTTCTTTCCTTA
Source organism: Pelmatolapia mariae (assembly GCF_036321145.2). Taxonomy (NCBI): domain Eukaryota; kingdom Metazoa; phylum Chordata; class Actinopteri; order Cichliformes; family Cichlidae; genus Pelmatolapia; species Pelmatolapia mariae. Next base: position 78,631,543 of record NC_086229.1, read on the forward strand.
CTGTTTGGACTGATTATATGAGGTGATGTATGAATATCAGGCTGATTCTTGTAACCAGGCAGGCCTCACCTGTTTGAATAGGGTAGCAGAACACAGGGCAGCTTTTGGTATCAGAGTCGCTTCAGGTCTGACATGTGACAGGTTACTAGTTTGGTTTCAGAGCTCGTGTTTGTTTTGGTGAGACAGGATGAGTGGGCGGTGCGTTGGTGTTAACTCTGTGGACAGGATGTTTCAGTGGAAAACAAAGCAAGCGAGCCTTGGGTTTTCAGAAAAGAGCGAGAGAGTCTAGTTTGTGTAGTTACACTCTAACAGGTGCAAAGTCTGCTTCCACTATAGCTCTGGAGGAAATATAAATGAAAGAGACTGGAATACCATATTCCTTTGAATATGGATAATGTAGACAGTTAATACTGCATGACTGTCAGAACAGTGTCAGACACAGAAAGTCTGTTTCACCCTCCAAACATGCTCCTCATCTGTTCTGTTTGTGTCCTCTGTGCCCGTCAGCTCCTCGCATCCCACCCGACAAGAGGATCTTCACCACCAGTCACACTCCCAGCTGCCTCTTCCAGGAAGTTGATGAAAGGTCAGTTATCTTTGCTCTGACCCGGTGCTTACTGCTGTGTTGCCTTCTGGTAATTGGTGTTTTAAGCTTAAGGAGTGCGATCGACTCATCGTTTCACTATGGATTTGGAGACGGTTGTTAAAAATAAACAGCTATAATATGTTTTGCGATTTCACTTCTCTGAATGTTAAGGTGTGTGTAAAATGATAAATCTCAGTGTGGAAATGTGATGTGTTTGCAGGGCAGTGCCACTGTTGGGTTACCTCCCTCAGGACTTGGTCGGGACACCCATCCTGCTCTGCATCCACCCTGAGGACAGGCCCATTATGGTGGCTATACATGAGAAGAGTAAGCCTATTTAAGCCTTTCTTCAAAATGTAATCACGACAAAATTCACACAGGGCTAATGTAAAAAACACACTTTAGCTCGAATAACAGACTTGTTAGCAGAAGACTAATTAATTGGGAACCTGTGCAGTAGGGGAGAAGCGTGGACGTTAATCTGCTGATGTAACGACAGCTGCTGTTAAAATGTATAAAACCTAAGCAACCAGGTTCTCTGCGCACTGTGTGTGTCAGAGCTGCAGGTGGTGTGCACATAGACGCACACAAAGGCAGCTACAGGGGACAGGGTGACGCCTACATTAATCCAGCAGAGGCAATAATGATCATTTATTATGTGATCTTTCTCTCTTCTTTTACTTCTGGAAAAAATAAGGGTCCTCATTTTGACGTTTTAGTTTGGTGGCTGTTGCCGCCTGTATCTGGGGATGTTTTTGTAGGAGCTTAAGTCACACAGAAGCGTAAGGGCTGAGTAAACGTTCATGGCTTTCATATGTTTTATTTTGTTTTTTCCCAACTCAGGAAACTCACATGTGTGCTTTGTCATCTCTCTTCAGTCTTTCAGTTTGCTGGGCAGCCGTTCGACTACTCGCCCCTGCGGATGTGCGCCCGCAGCGGGGAGTACGTCACCATGGACACCAGCTGGTCTTCCTTTGTTAACCCCTGGAGTAGAAAGGTGGCGTTCATCGTGGGGCGGCACAAAGTCAGAACGTAAGTGTTTTCTGTCTCTCACTTCACCAAAAGTTTTTTGTAATTGTTCAAACTTTGTGCATCGGCCATCTGTCCTTAAAGCTCATTAGACACGCGTTTAATACTGCCTTTAGTGACTAAACAAGGATCTTCTTAAAAAGTGGCACTTTAAGAAGACATAAAAAAAACCTTACACATCCCAAATAATGTGTCAGAAAAGAAGTTAAGATTTCGCCTTCCTCTGGTGCTAAATCTCTGTCTCCTTGTCTCCAGGAGCCCGCTGAATGAAGACGTGTTCACCGCACCGCAGGACTGTGAGAATCGGGTCACCACGCCCGACATCGTCCACCTGAGCGAGCAGATCCATAGACTCCTGGTGCAGCCAGTGCACAGCAGCAGCTCTCAGGGCTACAGCTCTCTTGGGTCCAGCGGTTCACGGGGCTCTCACCGCTCCAACCAACAGCACCTCAGTGCTTCGGCCGCCTCGTCCAGCGACAGCAACAGTCCAGCTGTAGATGAGGCCGCAGGCGCATTCCACAAACCTGTGAGTCTGAGAAAGAAGTGCTTTTGTGTTGTTGTTTTTTAGTTATATAACCACAGTACAACCAGTTTTGCAATCAGTTGAGTTCAATCGTCTGATTGCAAAGAGGCACATCATAGACACACGAGAAGAGCCAGAGTATAAAATTCATTCATTCATTCATTATAGCTTGTTACCTGATCCAGTCTGTCGGGCAGCTTTTTTGGATAAAGGTTGCCTTGTGATTGAAAGTGGCTGCCGAGAGGTTGGTCACTGCAGCTGCTGAAACTTCAGTTGTCACCAGGCAACCACCAGTGTTTTGTTTCCTAGCTGCAAGGAGGTTGCTGTCCTTTTACTGTAGTGTGACTAAATGATAAAATATCTGCATTCAGACATTAGATGATTAAAGGGGCTGCATAGAGTATTAGACTAATAGGGATTATTTTTAACTATGAATCATGTAAGGCTACTCAAACAAAAAAAAAAAAAATCCATCTGAAAATGAGCACAACATGTCCCGCTTTGTGAAATGCTTTCTCACAAGATTGTTTATCACCTTGTTTTTGATACAGCCGCATTTTCCTGGGTACTGTTGCATCACATTTAGGCTGTAGTGTTACGCACGAACAATATGACAGATTGGCAGAAGATTCAGTGCCGTGTCATTCTCTCGTTAGTTAGCTGTGATTTTTCTGGTCTTCGTTTTTCTCTAGATGACGTTTCAGCAGATTTGCAAAGACGTCCATATGGTGAAAACAAACGGGCAGCAGGTTTTCATCGAGTCTCGTAACCGCCCACTGCCGAGGAAAAACACCAGCACAGGTAAGAGGCTGGAGTTGTATTTTAACTCAGAATGTCCCTGTCACGGGAGAGTAAATAGTTTATTTTATAGTTTTAGTATTCCAGGAAAGAAAAGAAAGACATAAAAGAAAGTTTTTAATAATAACAATAATGTCCAAAAGCCTTCACATAGGACGATTTTAATTTCCTGATCCTGTTTGTATCTGATCCAGACACAGTGGCCGTCAGAGCGATCAACAGTGATCCAGTCAGAAGTTTGATAGCAGACATGACAAACCCATCCAAAAGTTTGGTCCCTGCACCGCTTGTACCCAAGGAACCATCTACGAGCTACTCCTACCAGCAGATCAACTGTCTGGACAGCATCATTAGGTTTGTGCACAAACCAGAAGTCATTTCTGTGTCGACATTTGCCCTTTGACCTTCCCACTTACCCAGCGATTTCTCACACAGGTACTTGGAGAGCTGCAACATTCCCAATACAGTCAAAAGGAAGTGTGGTTCCTCCTCCTGCACTGCCTCCTCAGCATCTGATGACGACAAACAGGAGCCCAACGGCAACAGCAAAGGTATTTCACTATGATCTGGAATTGATTTAAGTTGTTAGGCAGGTAATGATGTAGCTAACTAGGTAGAAGACAACAAACCTGGTTGATGTTGTGTCTGTGCGACTAAATTTCTGACCGTATTGTCTCTCCAGGTGGTTCAGTTAACCTCGTAGGTGAACCACCTCCTCTGCCTCCTCTGACCATGGCCACAAAGGCAGAAAGTGTAGCCTCAGTTACGTCTCAGTGTAGCTTCAGCAGCACCATCGTCCATGTTGGAGACAAGAAGCCTCCCGAGTCAGGTGGGCCTCGTTAACACTCACGCTCTCCTTCCTGGAAGTTGCAGGATGAGTTCCTTGCACACCCTGAATGGAGTTCTTTTTTTTTTTTTTTCATGTTTAACAGTGGCGTTCAAGTTGTGCTTTTTATGTGTTCATTTTGCAATTAAACTCGCTTTTATTGCAGGCATACTACCTGGAACATTTCTGGTTTGATGTGATGTGTTTCATTCTTCTCCTGTGCACACTGTTTTACATATTATAAATTTTTTTTCAGTGAATGTTAAACTCTAATGACACAGCAGCTCTAGCAAAGACGAGGCTTCCAGCTAACAAACTCGTGTTTATCTGCAGCTATAGATTGTATAAGATATATACGTGTATGTATGTATACCTGAATCTTCTGGTCCTACCTGCCTAATGACAGCACTGAATTGTGTGTCAGTTAATTGCAAAAAGAGTGATCTTTATTTCTTCTTTATATCATTACACCCCGCCTTCTTGTCCTCTTCTCCTCTTCTTCTCTTCTCACAGACATCGTCATGGAGGAAGCTCCTACAACTCCCACACCGGCTGCACAGACTCCTCTCGACACCACCCCGACTCCTCCCGCAAGCAGCTTAGAGCTTCCCGCTAACATCGCGCCTCCTCCGCCTCCTCCTCCGCCACCTCCTCCTCTCCCTCAAGCCAGCCAGCCTGATAGGGACAGCCGGAGAAGTGGAAGTGTAGGAGGCGGAGCGGCGGGAGGTGGAGGTAGCAGGCTGGGTCTTACCAAGGAGGTGCTGTCCGCCCACACTCAGCAGGAGGAGCAGGCCTTCCTCGACCGCTTCAAGGACCTCAGCAAGCTGCGCGTTGTCGATCAGACGGTATCTTCAACTGTGCGCTGCCACGCCGCAGCTGTCAACCCCCTGTCACGAGGTAGGAGCACACTGTCACCCCAACACACACAGTGTTATTTGGATTATATCATTATGCATCTGCCAGTCCACCAAATCGCGCTTTAAGTGCTCAGTTAGTACCTAAAGGGCATAAAGGCTGTGGCATTTAATGCTTTTGCAGATGAGCTGCTGTACAGTGAATTACCGGTCATTGTTCCTAATAAATATTTCCATTAATAAATAAATACTGTACTGATTTGAAAACAAAAGGTATGATGATTTTCAGGCTCTTATCCTGTGGCCTGTGCTTCAAGAATGCTGTTTTATAAGAACAGTAGGACTGCACAGTCTTAGAAATGGTTTTGTATTGAATAGCTGTTTTGCAAAGTGAAGAAGTATATTTTAACTTTCATCTTCATCTTCATCTGTATCACCTTTGATACACTAACGTCTGTGAAACTGTTGGTGTGAAGGCTTCAGAATATTTTATGTGAAGCACCAAACTGATTGTAGGGCGTCTTCTATCTTTTGCAGGGGTGCGTTGTTCCCGTGACTACCCAGCTGCAGGAGGTAGCAGTGGTCACAGACGCGGCCGTGGCGGTAAGAGACTTAAGCACCAGGAGTCTTCTGACCAGCACAGCTCTCTGGGCCTGAGTGGGGGTCGTCAGGACCCCAGAAGCAGCACTGCTCCCATGCCCCTCAACATGCCTCTCGGCCCTCCAACAACCTCATCCTCCTGGCCTTCTGTAGGCTCCCAGGCTAGCATGCCACCCGCTGCTTTTCCCCCTGGTATGCTTCCAATGTACCCCGTCTACCCACCTCTTACGCAGCCATTACCTGTCCCAGATCCATCACGTTTCCCCCCCACCCAGATGGTTCCTCCCATGATGGCCTTCGTTCTGCCCAACTACATGTTCCCGCAGATGGGAGTGCCCATGTGTCAGCCAGGCTCCACCCCTGGACCATTTTACAATCCCAACTTCGGCTACCCCGGGGCCCCTTCAGCTGCTGTCCCCACAGCCGCTGTCCCCACTACTGTTTCCAACCCCATGCCCACGCCAGGCACATGTGCCCCGTCTCGCAGCAGCACGCCACAGTCTTACACTCAGACGCCAGCTGATCGCGAAGGCGCGGAGTCACCCCTCTTCCAATCCCGATGCTCCTCCCCTCTCAACTTGCTTCAGCTGGAAGAGTCGCCGAGCAACCGGTTAGAGGTCGCCACGGCACTAGCAGCATCTCAGCAGGCATCGCCTTCGGTCCAGGGCGGGGCAGCCAGGGGGCAAAGTTCCACCAATCAGAGGAGCTCAGATGACACCTCCAAGGAAAATGAGAATGTAAGTGTTCAGGATAGGATGTCTGACCTAAAAATGTAGCAATCGCTCACAAAAAACTTAAAAAAATTTAACATTAATGTTTTCCTCATTAGGGTGAAGCTAATGAGTCCAACAACGATGCCATGTCCACCTCCAGTGACCTGCTGGACTTGCTGCTCCAAGAAGACTCGCGCTCAGGCACCGGATCAGCTGCCTCTGGTTCAGGATCTTCAGGAACAAGATCCTCGGGTTCAGGCTCTGGTTCCAACGGCTGCAGCTCCTCTGGCACCAGCGGCACCAGTCAGTAGATTTAAATCATTAGTACCATTTTAAAAAAACATTTTGTTCTCGGCTGTTGATGAAATTCTTTTTAGTTTAATGGTTTCTATCAGGGACACTCTGACAGTTAATTTAGTTGATAGTGATATGACTGTTATTAGTAAAGTGAGATGACACCAGATGAAACAAGTCGGATAAACTCTAAAAGTTGCAGTAAAAAAATCAAAAAATTTCCCTTAAAATGTTTTTATCGAGATTGCCTTTAATCAACACTGTGATAGTCTTTAATTCTCAAGCACAGACTGAAAATTCTCCTAAACTTTAATGTTTTTCTCCATCTAGTCAGCAGCCAGGGCAGCCACACCAGCAAGTACTTCGGCAGCATCGACTCGTCGGAGAATGACCATTCCCGCAAACAGCCAGCAGGGGGCAGCAGCAGTGCAGGAGGAGACGGTGGAGAGGAGCAGTTCATCAAGTGTGTGCTGCAGGACCCCATCTGGCTGCTTATGGCCAACACAGACGACAAGGTCATGATGACCTATCAGCTGCCTGTCAGGTACAGCACTGGGCAAAATGACACAAATGATCTTGTTTCATTAATCTAGCTCTCAGATGAAAAACTGGTTTAGAAAAAGTGAGGATTGTTTTGTTTCTTAAGACGTGAAGTATAAGTGGGACCAGTCTAGTCATACTGTAATATGGAAGAGAAATACAAGCAGCTGTTAGTCCAGAAAGGCAGCAGCTTAATACTTGTCCACTTTGTCTTCATCAACAGGGACTTGGAGACGGTTCTGCGAGAGGATCGTGAGTCCTTGAGGAACATGCAGAAACACCAGCCACGCTTCACAGAGGAGCAGAAGAGGGAGCTGAGCCAGGTCCATCCCTGGATCCGCACCGGACGCCTGCCGCGAGCCATCAACATCTCCGTAAGTACAACAGATCCTCCCTGTACCATGGCAACGTGCGATATACGATCTGTCGTGTGCCAGAAGATACAGGAAGTCGCTTCTCTCTGTGTTTTCAGGGCTGTACCGGCTGCAAGTCTCCCCCCGCTGTGCCCCCTGCCGCCCCGTTCGACGTGGAGATCCACGACATGGAGCTGTGCAGCGTGCTCAAGACCGAGGAGGAGAACGCCAGTGAGACGATGAAAAACCTCGCAGAGGCAGCTCACCCTGAGGACGAAGAGGAGGAGGAAGGAGTTGAAGATAAAGGAACGGAAAAACAGGACAGCAGCCAAGACATGGCGGCAGAGGAGGAGGGAGTGAGGTCAGACACTGTGGAAAGAAAAAGTGAGACTTAGCCACTGGAGTCTAACGGGACTCACCTCGCAGGTGGGCCAAAGTGAAAAGCACTATCGCCCATCATGAGCTTCATCATGAGACAATATGCGCCATCCAGGACTTCCTGTGCTCAAAGCATCATTACAGAGGCTGTAATCCAATGAGCTTGCGCTGGGATGCTGAGGTGCATACTGATGAAGACAACTGCCGTTTATTGTCGGACAGCAGGTCAGGCAGGACACGTTGATTCTTTGAGTCTGATTTCGATGTCAGCGGTCCAGGCACCCACTGTAACTCATAAGTAAATGCCTTGGACACCACCGGACACGCACACTCAGTTTTAGAGAGTGAATTAGTCCTGTTTTCTTTCTTTTTGTCTATTTTTTTTTTTTTTATTGTCTTTGTAGTTCATGGTATATTTATTTAAGTTGTAAAATAATCAGAGGAGACTAAGGTTAATGTGTTGCAAAGAAAAAAGTGCGCCTTTACATAAAGATGGATGTGCTTCACTCGTGTTTTCATCTGTCCTGTTCAGAGTTCAGCCTGTGAAGAAAGAAGGGACTCTGACTTTTCTGAATGTTTCTGGGATCCTGTTCTGGTCTCAATCCTGACTTCTTCTTCTTCTTCTTCTTCTTTTCTTCTTTTGTATGAATTGTGACCCCAAATAATTAAACTACTTTCACCTGATAGAGAAAATGTACAGTGAGAACCAAGTAATTTTGTAAGCATTGTGTATATTTTTATACTTTGATGCACTGCAGATGGAGAACACCCAAAAGAGGGTGTGTACTGTAAAAAAACAACAAAAAAATGTGTTTAAAAAGCTATTTGTTATACGATAGATCGCACTTTTTGGAAATGGAGACAGTGTTTGTGACTCGGCGGTCGAGTTGCTTTACTTGTGGACGAGCGTGGCAATCACCGGGAGTCGGACCCACACCTTTTAAAAGGCTTCTCATCTGCCAGGCATTCGTTTGAGCAGGACAACAGTGAACAAACACTACAGACAGCGTTTCCCAAATTACCAACCCCAACTACGGAGCCTGCAGCGCTTCTGTGTTGCTCGTGGTGGTGAGAAGATTTGGAAAAAGGTGGATGTAACTCTTAAAAAGTCCTCCGAAGAGTTCGAAGAGTGTTTTACTATCTTCTCTATTCCACTCTGTCCCTTTTCTGTCTCTTCTCTGTGGCACTGTTCTGGTCATGTGATATCCTTTGCTTCATGGCGTCAGTGGTGTCTGCGACAGTTTAATATTTTTGAAGTTCTTTGTACAAAAAAAGACAATAAAATGACTTAAAATGGGTTTAAATGCGAAGTCAGATTTTTCTTCTTTTCCACCTCATGATTACATCTCTTTGCAGTCTATTTTTGTTGTCAGTTGGCGTGGATACACAGAAGCGTCCAGAACGAGCTGGAAGCAGGGAGCGGATCGGGGCAGCTGCTTTCTTACCCGACCGCAGTCTCCTGCTGTTCTGCTGTGGTTTCTACCCAAAGTGGTCACCGCAGCTTAAAAAAGACAAAAGGCACGTCCTCGTTCAGACAGGCTCAAAGTGGCGAAGCTGACTTCAGTGCATATTATGATTATAACAATGGCAGCAATGATTGTAATGTGCGTGGGTCTGCTGGCAGACAGGCTGGTATTAATAACACAGCTGAAGACGCTCCATCTTTTATTATACAACAATAAAAATGAGTCTTACAGTTGTAATAGAATATTTTACTGTAGAGTTCAGCATAATTCATGTTTTTCATAATTGCTTTTACGAGCCCTGTATGATTTTTATTCTGGTTCCTGCAGTTTTTTAAGCTTTCCTGTGCTTACACTGGATCGTTTTGTGAGGTGAGGTTAATTCTGTGGAAAGAATTTAATCTTTTTAATGAACCGTCACCTAAATTGTGCTTGTGTGCCCATGAGCTTTAAAAACAGCAGTCAGGATCCATGCTGGCAGCTGTGAGATCGCAGCAGTACAGAAGTAAATGCTAAATTTGCATGCTAATGTGTGAGCCAAAAGAGGGACTACCATTATATTGAGATTTAAACACCGCAATACAAGTGCTGTTACAAGAAATTTTATTATATATGTGGGAAATGGAAACCAATTAATGATAACAAGAAGAAAAATCCACCAGTCCTGTTAAGATTAAGCTAGCAAACAAGAGGACAGACAGAAGCTGCACCACAGTTTGGGCCATGATTAGAATTACCACTCACCCTGACCAAGTGATCACACTCAAACATCAATACACTCAACTGCATTAAAGTTACCCCAAGGGTGCACACTGGCTGCCATCAGGAAATCCTGTAAAAGACACACCAAGAGAAAGCTACATTCTTCAAGCTCCTTCTTCTTATTCCTCTTTCGGCCAATCACCAACTATCTGCATATCCTTCCTCCTTCACTACATCCATAAATCCTCTGTGATCTGCCTCTTTTCCTCCATCTTCAACATCCGCTTCACCCTGTCTGCAGTTTCCTTTTCACCTTTCCTTTGCACTGTCTATTGCTTTGTATGGTTGACCTTATGTATTCAAACTCATCTACTTTTACTACATCTATTACTTGCATGTTCACCTTTCCACCTGTCTCCCTCTCATTCACACACATGTAATCTGTCTTGCTTCTCCAGTGCACACCTCCATCTCTCCAGGCTGTCCTCCACCTGCTTCCCACTCTCACTACAGATCACAGAGTCATCTGCAAACATCACGGTCCTTTGCTAGTCCGCATTTCACGAGCTTGTACAACCAACTTTTCATTTCTTTATCAGTCTCTCACATGGTTATGGAGGAATTTGGGGAATCCTTTACAGCCCATTGAGGTTTATTCACAGTTGTTTTAGCGTCCCACCACAGCATTTCGGTCGAGCTGAATTCTTGACTTTGAATGGACTAAAAGTCCAACATGTAAACCTGATGGTTCCAGATGAAGATGGCGAACAAAAGCACACGCCTACAGAAACTTCTGCATATACTTCATTAGTCTACCTGTTAATGAGCAACACAAGCACACTGTACAGATCCACTCTGGCTGTGAATCAGTGTAAACAACACTTTTTTCTGCTAGTCACCTGCATTAACCAACTTCATTCATCCACCCTTGCCTTTCTTCGCCTTCCCTCTGTAACACCCCACCATCCAACCATCACCTCCCCTCCTCTCCCTGCCTCCCCTCCCCTTCCCTTTCCAAAACCTTACCCCTCTCCACGCCTCTGCGCTGCTTCTCCCTCCTTCTTTTCGCTTCTGCACTCTCGTCTTTCCCAATCCGGGAGGACAGCAGGATGGAGGACAGGGTGTGGACCCCCATGTGCCTTCTTGTCATTTTGTCCTTGGGATGGACTGATGCTCAGACTAATGACACTAACACAAGGTAAGGTGTGCGCAGCAAAGTTATTCTGTATGTATGAGCTGTCAATGTCCCCTTTGTGAATCAATTTTCTTTTCAGTATGTGCACATGTGGCAAGCAATTTTCAAGCCCACATCAGTCTGGATTAACTACTGTGCATGTGTGAGACTGTTTCCTCTCCTGGTCGCAGTATTGTGATTACCGAAAGCTCGGTAGAAATAGAAGGGTGTAGCGTTAGAAAGATGTGGTCGGCATCCCATAAACACACAGACAGGCAGGCGGACACATAATGACAGCGTGCTGTAATTTATTGTGATTAAATCTGGGTAGATGTACCAGCAGCAGTGCTCTCGTGTCATATAGTTTGTTTTTCTTGTTGGTAGCTGAGAAGTAAATCTTCCTGAAATTCTTTGTTTGTGCAAAGTTCCACACAAACAAGGTGTAAATTGAACATGAGAGACAAACAAATGCCTGTGGCCTGCTAAGCTCCAGAGGGTCAGAAGGGAGGGGACTCCAAAACTGGAATATTTTGGCCAAGTGTGGCCTTAGAGTACCACAATAGACACACCATGCATGCCTGGAGAACTTGAGAGACAGGAAAACAAGCTGGAAAACAGCTCTGTAATGTAAGGGATTGTAAATTTTGCCTCACTGGCTGCTACGGAGTAAAATTTAAACCTGAATTCCAGCTGCAGAGTTTCTGGAGGAAAACCAGATGCCAGATCAGCCAACATCAAAATTAACGAGTCTGGGCCCGACCGGCACGGCAAAATTAAAAGTTGAAGCTGGCGCTGCTTTGATGTGTGTTTATCCGAGTGCGAAAGAGTGGGTGTGCGTGCCACCAAACCGTGTGTGATTGGGCTGCTGTGCGGCAGTGTTTGCAAAGCGAATGCGTACAGTTTTCTTGCGGTGCAGTCAGAGTGTGGCGATAACACATATACTGTGTATTAACAGTCCTGGCTTGGTTTGGCCAACTTCTATGAAAAAAAAAAACATACCATGAGAGTTTACTGGGAACTTCCCCAGCCTCGGAGAACAGAGAAAGACTGTGTTTTTCACATCTAAATCTGTGTGTGTGTGTGCGCAGGTTTTTGCCTCAATGCTCTTCAGTATAGCTGCATAAGCAAGCAGCATTTCCTGAAGCACACGGCGCATGAAGTGAAGGGCAGGATTTCTTTTTCTCTTTCTCTTTCAGGCCAGTCTTCCACTGTGGAGGCCACCTGGTCACAGACTCCGGCATCGTGGCCAGTGAAGGTTTTCCCAGCTTGTACAAACCCAACAGCAAATGCATCTGGTACATCACTGTGAGTCACTGAAAGTAGCTGTTTCAGTTTGGGACACGGGGATAGTGAAACAGTGGTAGCGCCTATGCAGATGACTAAATGCTTTGGACTGAAGCCAAATCATTGTAGTGCCAAAAGGATGTGATTGCTGTGTGGCACTAGAAAACTAAAGAAAATGTGATTTAGAAAAACATTTGATGAAACCAAGGTCAGGTTGACTACAGTGCTGGAGCATTCAAAATCTGAGTGCTCTCTGATCAGTATACAATCTGTGCTGCCTCCTGAGCCACAGCCACCCCAATAATGATCAAACCACCAACAACAGGCTCATATTAAGCTGCCTTCATCATCCTACTATAAACCAGATGGGCCCAAACTGGACTGTACCATCGACTCATAGCTACAGGGGGAGCCACACTGTTAGAAAGTGCTTCAACAGCACAGAAACAAGAACCAAAACATTAATTTACAGTTCCTCTGTGAGTCCTGACAATTATGGTTCATCCACATGTAAATAAACACGTTTCAACTACTCCATCCCATTTACTGCAATTCAATTCAGTTTTATTTAAATGACTCCAAGGCTCAAGGAGCTTTATGTAGTAAAGTAAAGACAGTAGCACGGAGAAAACCCCAACGATCAGACGACCCCCTATGACAGAGGTGTCGAACTCCAGGCCTCGAGGGCCGGTGTCCTGCAGGTTTTAGATGTGTCCTTGATCCATCACAGCTGATTTAAATGACTAAATTACCTCCTCAGCATGTCTTGAAGTTCTCCAGAAGCCTGGTAATGAACTAATCATTTGATTCAGGTGTGTTGACCCAGGGTGTTATCTAAAACCTGCAGGACACTGGCCCTCGAGGCCCGGAGTTCGACACCCCTGCCCTATGAGCAAGCATTTGGCAAAAGTGGGAAGGAAATACTCCCTTTAAACAGGAAGAAACCTCCCGCAGGACAAGACTCAAGGAGGAGCAGCCATCTGCTGTGACTGGCTGGGGGTGAGGGGAGGAAACAGGAAATAGTGAAATGGAACTTTTTGTGGAGCAGAACAAAAACACTGCAGTGTTTCCTTTTGTGTTGATAATTAAAGGAACACCTATGCTATTCTTTTTTTTTTTTTGGTCATTTTAACTACGAAATATATTATTTATTTTTATTTAATCAGCAGGTCCCTTGAGGATAACATCTACTTTATTTCATTAATCCATTTTCTTCTGGATCAATTTCCTTCAAAAACACATCTGTAGTTTTTACTCATTATTGATCTGCTTCACTTTCAGCATTTTCTTGTTGTTTTCAGAGTAACACAAGCAGTATCAATGTTGAAGAAATAATCTGCCTTACATAACAAAAAACCAGGTTGTTCCTGTGTGCGGGTCATACTGAATCTGTTGTCCCCTCCAGGTCCCAGAGGATCATGTGGTCATGCTGTCTTTCCGCCTCTTTGACTTGGAGGCTGACCCCATTTGCCGCTATGACTACCTGGACGTCTACAACGGTCACTCTCGCCTAGTGCAGAAGTTAGGTCGATTCTGCGGGACCTTCAGGCCCGGTGCCCTCATCTCCACCTCCAACACCATGATGCTGGAGATGGTGACGGATGAAGCCACTGGTGGAAGAGGATTTCTGGCTTCTTTCAATGCAGGGAAGCCACATATGGAAGGTGTGGGCAAGTAATCTTGCAAACATTTTACTGGGGCTCCAGGACACAGTTTTGTCTTTTTCCTGCAAACACAGGACAGCCCCATGCTTTTATTGTATCACCTGGCTTTTATCTCACCTTAACATATTGTAGCACACACTTATTTTTAACTCCATCTTCTTTTTCATATTTCCACAGAGAACCAGTTCTGTGGAGGACGACTGACCAAATCACAGGGCTCGGTAAAGACGCCCAACTGGCCCAACTCTAATTACCCAGCAGGTATCAGCTGCTCGTGGCACATCTCCGTAGAGCCGAGCAATGTAAGCTGATCACACTACACTTCATACAGATTGAGAGCGGTTCTTATGATGAGAAAGTTGAATTTATCATTTTATTTATTCATAGCATATCAGTGCCTTAATATTAGTTTATCTAAACTCAGAACTGATTTACCATTATTCTTCAATTTAAAATTAGATAGCAGTAATTGAACGCATCACCAGTTTTCTAGGTAAATATATTTTTAAAGGTGCTATTGACACACACAAAGAAATTAAACCGTAGATATCCAAATATTAAGTTATGTGTAATAATGAGAAATGACACAGAAAAAATATCAAAAGCGCTTACTGAAATGTATTTAATGCTTCATGCAAAAGCCTTTGATGACACCTTCAAGACGCCTCCTTAATGGAGAAACTATAGTCACATGCATTTCTCAAGCACGATTTTGGCCCATTCTTCCACACAAACAGACTTCAAATCCTGAAGACACCTTCTATGAACGCTGAGCATCAGAGCTTTCCATAGATTTTCAGTTAGATTCAGGTCAGGTGGCTGGCTGGGTCATTCTGCCAGCTTTATTTTAATCTGTGAAACCAGCTGAGAGTTTCCTTGGATGTGTTTGGGCTCATCGTCTTGCTGAAATGTCAAACCCTCGTTTGATCTTCAGCATCCTGGTAGATTTTTATCACGTATATGAAGGGTGCCCGCGCCATATGCTGAAAAACAGCCCTACACCAGGATGTTCCCACCTTCAAACTTCACTGGAACCTTCAGTAGTTTAGAAATTCTTCTGTAACCAATGCCATCGGTATGTTTTGCATAATAAGGCTGCGACGGTCTTAAGAAAGCTCATTGATTTTACCCTTCATTAGATGTTTCTTGTTGACACCTTGGTAATGAGACACCTTTTTATTGGGACTGAACCACCTGATATTAATTTGCAATAAGTGGAAGGATTGCTTTCTGATTACTGATAGATTTCAGCTGGTGTCTTTACTTTTTGTACCTCCTTTTCTTCATGTGTTCAATACTTTTTCTCTTTGTCATTATTACACATAACTTAATTCATGGACTATGGTTTGATTTCTTTGCATGTGTGGATTTGATAGGTTGTGACCAACATCTGGTCAATTTCATGTCAATAGCACCTTTAGAATTATATTTACTTAGAAAACTGCTGATGTGTTCAATACTTATTTTACCCGCTGTACATCTATCTAGAATGAAGCATCAACATGTTGAAAAAAAAAAGTCAGATATGTACTGTTCCCCATATGGCCCACATATCTCTTTTGGTTATGTCACCCTAATTAACATATTAATCTGAGCTCTGACATTTTCTACAGCCATGCCTAAAAGTGGCATTCTTCAGATTCATATGCATTTGAAAAGACTGTAAAATATGATGTTGATTTTTGTGACTATTCTGAACTTGCAAATTAAATACCACAAATTAGGCCGTCTACAGATAGTTAATGACAAGAACCATAAATTAGAAAACAAAGTGACATAAGTGGAAAGTAACATCCAGCGGAAATAAGGACACATATGTAGGACCGGTTCACTAGCTAGGCTAGCTAGCATAAATTTTCCCGGTGGAAAAATTTAACAGCATGATGTTGTACTGAGGAACAAATGCTAAGGAATATACGCTATACATAGCCTTCCAACTAGCGTGAAAAAAGAGAGTAACTAATCCACCTTATAGGGTTTATTTTCCAAGGGTTAAAATGTTGTACCTGGCAGCTAAAAGCACCTAATTGTTAGCAAACACCAAACATGTATTACCCACTCAAGTAGGAAAGTGCCCAGTCAAATACTTTAGATTGAATGATTTATAAATATTCTAGTTTCACAGTGGGTGCTTCAGTCAGTTTAATAATAAAATCCAAAGGTGTTTTCTGTATCTTCAACACTTTAAAATACTTTTATTAGTTAACTCTATAAAAACGAATAATAAAGCCAATATTTCCAAACAAAGAATAAATAGTTAAATTCTTGTGGATCTAATCTACATAGCCAGTGAAGCTGACAATGCACCAGGAATGCAATAACCTCAAAAAAAAAATTGCACATGATTGTCCCTTGTTAACAAGAACTGGGCTTAAATCTTTGTGAAATATACAATTAGAAAATATGCACGGGTGCTGCAGTATCATTATAATTTGTATTTGTATAATTTACTTGCACCAAATATTAGTCAAAATCAAATTTCAGTTGACTGTATGTGCAGTTGAGTATGTTAAATGCCTTGTGTTGGAGAAAGAGGAAATAAATGGCAGTAAAGGGGCCCATCACAAGGAAATGTACTTTCCTTGTAGGATACTTAATGCAGTTAACGTGTGTGAGTGTGACAGCGGCCTTGTGCCGAGGTTAAAATGAAAGACCTCTTTGAGTCCCTGCAGGCATGATCATGTGTGCCAAGAGATTGAACTAAAAGAAGGAGGGAAGGAAGCAAGGGCAAGAGAGGGAGTAAATGCACCTCTGTATTTCAGAACTCCGCCACCACCTCCTGATGGCTGCACTGTACACGGTTCATGAAAATTAGTCAGAAGTAAACATGTGCTAGCGCCATACCCAGCCAAGAATTTCATAGCTTTCTGTTTCCACCTATTTTCCAGGTGATTGAGGTACAGTTTGAGAAACTGGATCTGGAGCCTGACATGTATTGTCGTTATGACTATGTGGCCTTATTTAATGGGGGAGAAACGGATGACTCGAGGAGGATAGGGAAATTCTGTGGAGACAAACCACCAGGGTGAGATACTGTTCAGATATAAGCTACTTTGAATTAAGCTAAATACATGTATACATATTTTACAGCAGAGCTTTGCTGACGTGTTTATACTGTCATGTCCTGTTTCTTCCACGTGCCTGTTGCTTCATCCTTTCTTTCTACTTTCCCTGTTCCTTTCATAGCACTATAGTGACAAATGGGAACGAGCTGCTTCTCCAGTTCGTGTCTGACCTCAGCGTGACATCAGATGGATTCATGGCCTACTACTCCAGTGTGCCTCGTGGGTCCCGCACACCCACTGCCGGAGGAGACTTTATCCACAGACCTCAGATAATCTCCACGACAAAAACACCCACCAAACCAACCCCCAAACCAGTTCCCAAACTCAGACCAAGCCCCAAGCCCAAACCCACTCCCAAACCAGTTCCCAAACTCAGACCAAGCCCCAAGCCCAAACCCACTCCCAAACCAGTTCCCAAGCTCAGACCAAGCCCCAAGCCCAAACCCACTCCCAAACCAGTTCCCAAACTCAGACCAAGCCCCAAACCCAAACCCACTCCCAAACCAGTTCCCAAACTCAGACCAAGCCCCAAACCCAAACCCACCCCCAAACCACCCAAAAGGCAACCAGGAAGGCCACCGCTAGTAAAGAAACCTCCACTAAACAGACCCACTACTACTAACATCAAACCCACATCTAAACCTAAACCTACACCTAAGCCTAAACCTAAACCTGAAATTAAACCAACACCAGAGCCCAAACCTAAACCTGAAATTAAGCCTACACCAAAGCCCAAACCTAAACCTACACCTAAACCTAAGGTCATTAAACCAACTCTTAAACCAAGAGTCAAGGTTAAACCCACACCTAAGCCCACTATAAAACCTAAAGCGAAACCAGTGAAGCCAACCACTAAGGCAGTAGTTAAACCAACAGTCAAACCTAAACTGAAACCCACAGCATCATCTACACCAGGAGTAACCAAAGCAGTGACAAAGAAACCCGATGTGAGCAAGAAACGTAAGTACAATAAAATGAGTATTGGATTTTTAACCTGCTTTTTGCCCCCATGTATGTATTTGTGTTTACTTG
The DNA here is from genome assembly GCF_036321145.2 of Pelmatolapia mariae. NCBI lineage: Eukaryota > Metazoa > Chordata > Actinopteri > Cichliformes > Cichlidae > Pelmatolapia > Pelmatolapia mariae. The sequence goes on from NC_086229.1 coordinate 78,649,421, forward strand.
TATTAGAAAGTGTTTGTTGCCGCATGTTTTTCCTACAGCTTTACCACTGAACCCACTGTGTACACAACCCTGTAAGCGGACTGGAACCCTCCAAACCAGCTTCTGCCCTCATGACTTTGGTGAGCTACAAAACAAGCTGCAGTTTGGGCTTTCACACCTTTACATCTACAAAATGTCACTTGGTTCTACACATTTTCTCCCCAGTGAAACATGCCTTTTTTGTGGTTCTAGCCCACTCTACAACTAAGTGCTTTCTAACATTCAGACACAGTTACACTCAGAGGGATGCATCTGAGAGCAACTTGGGGTTAGTGTCTTTCCAAGTCTTTGGGATGAAGACTGGGGCACCCAGAGGTCAAACCACCAATCTTCAAATTAGTAGCGACCACTTTAGGGTGGCTTTTTAGCAATGGATATTTCACTCATAAGCAGATTCCTCAGATAATCACTCGGAAAGTCTTAAATGTTTGACCAAAGTTTAAAGAAGTCTAAACACCTTTCAATGATAATTTAACAAAAGTTAAAAAAATCTTAAATTTTTTCCCTTAGTGACAACATCTTTCTTTTTTCTTTATTTTAGTGATTACGGGTAAGGTTACATTTATAGATCCTGGTCCAAGGGGCTCAGCAACCATCGAAGTGTCACTGATCAAGGCGTATAAGACAGGAAGCCTCACCGTCACCAAATCAGGACCCGCCAAAACAGTCACACTGACTTCTACCTGCAAGAAATGCCCAGGGCTAATCAAAGGTAAAAAATGAGGCAGTTTTCTTACTCTCCATCTTACAGAAATATTGCCACATAATACAGTTAGGGCAGGTTGTCAAACGTCTGTAAATATTGTGTACAAACTGGAGTCTCTTAATGATGGCTTTCTTTGTTTAGGGTACTACCAGTGCTAAAATCCAGTTCAATGTCAAACTGTATGCAGATGATTTGATTTTGTATTTAACCAATAAAAGTGAGTGATTAAAGGCAATAATGTAGATAATAAAACCATATAGAGGTGTCATATTGCAAAATATATCATTGGGATTATTGTAAATAAATAACCACTACATAAAGAATAGGAGTAAAACACAGTTTTGGATTGGTATAATGTTATTTAATAGGAATTGTTCATTTTCAATGTTGCTCCTTTAAACGTTTCCCTTTAAAAATCACCAGCTGCTCTGATGTAGATGATAACAACTTGCTCTGGTATTTTTTTCTTCATTGTCTCTTGTCCAGGCCGTAACTACGTGTTGATGGGAAAAGTGGACACAGAGGGCAATGGCCATTTGAGCCCCTCCAGCTTCACCCTCCTCTTTAAGCCCGTTCATTCAAAAGCACTGGATGTCCTTTCTCGCAAATCATGCTGACATCGTGGCCTAAACCACCAATCAAACTGACGGCCTTGACTCTTTAGAAAATGTAACATTGCATAAAGAGTGAAAGTATTATAAGCAATATCCTGCAGAATTTTTTTCATATTACAATATGGTTGTGAGAAGGAGTTACATTTTAAACATACAATATTAACATATTACTTTTGTATTTTCTATGTAAATTATAAAGTTTCTGTGTTAAAAGATACATAATAAACACAGTTTTGGGGTAATTTTTACTCTCAACTATCATTACTTTTTATGGTACACTGAAATGATTAACAAGGTTTCAGCAACAGCAGAGTAAAGTACAATGCTGACTGGCCACTGGATAAACAGCTAGTATGTGAACATAGAACGGATCCCTACGTTTTGTTCATAGATGGAGTTCTGGGCCCATACTATGAAACAAAAAGAAATATAAAAGTTGTTGAACAGCACAAAATGCTGTACAACACAAAGATCTTAGAGAGCATAGAACAAATATCATGACATTTATCACCAGCAGCAACATGACACATGATTGTGAGGGACAGTTGTTCTGATTTTGGTCCATATTAACATCACACAGTTGCTGCAGCTTTTTCAATTGCTCATTCATAATGAAATATTTTGTTCTATCACATCCTGAAGCTGTTTTATAGTAATGAGATCTGGTGATTGTGGAGGCCATTTGAATACAACAAACTCATTGTCATGTTCAAGAAACCAGTTTGAGATGATCCGATGAACTTTGCAAAACATGGTTTGTCATCCTGCTGAAAACAGTCATCATGGGACCACTGTGACCATAAAGGGACATGATCAGCAACAACACTCAGGTAGGCTGTGGCTTTTAAATGATGCTTATTAGTACTATGTGACCCAAATTGTGCCAATGTCACCCACATCATTAAACCACAACCACTAGCATCAACTGTTAATATAAGGCAGGGTGAATCAGTGCTTTCATCTTGTTTATGTCAAATTTTGACCATATCTTCCAAATGTTGCAGCAGAAATCGCGACACATTAGACCATTTGACAATTCAATTTTGTAGCCTCAATTTTTGCTTCTACTGCTTCAAGGTTTGACATGTCGTGTGTTCAGAGATGCTCTTCTACATAGCGTGGTTGTTGACAAGCGGTTATTTGAGTTACTTCTGCCTTCCTATCAGCTCAAAGGAAGGCATTCTCCTGGCATAAACGAGTCATTTTCACCTAGAAAACTGCTGCTCACAGGATATTTTCTGTCCATCTGACCATAGAGATGCCTGTGTGAAAATTTCAGTAGATGAGCATTTTTTTTTAAATACTCAGACCAGCTGTCACGTTAATGGGTCTGTTGATCCAGCGTTTTAAGTTTTGGTTTATTTATGTTGATGTTAATGTTTAAGATTTTTAGGTTAGCTAAGTTCATTTGTTTATCAGATTCCCTTTGTGTTTTTCTACCCCTAAATTTAAGTTTCCCTCACCCTTTATGTGTTTCATGCTGCGTGTCTTATGTTGTCAAGTTCGTATTGCCATGTCTGCGTCTCATGTTTCCTGTTTTATTTTGAAGGTCTGCATCCTATGTCAGTGTAGTCGGCTTTGCTTCCTTCGTCTCGCTAAGTCAGCTTAGTGTTAGCAGTTTCCCCATGTGTTTCCACTTCCCCTAATCACCCTTGTGTGTATTTAGCCTGTGTGTTTCTGTTTGTTCATTGTCAGGTCGTCTGTTATCCTTTCTACTATGTTTCCATGTTCCAGGTATCTTTGTGTCCATGTCAGGTTTCATGTTTTGATTTTTTTTTTTAATGTTTATCTTTAGTTTCCACAGTTTAGGTTGTCTTTTAGCTTCATCTCTCCGTTTTGTTTTGTAATATTTTACCAGACTTAATAAACGGCTCGCTTTATGTTAACATTCAAGTTTTATTCCACGTTCATTCGTGTCTGCATTTTGGGTCCTCTTCGTCACTCCATACAGTCTGCCTGTGCCAGACTGTGACACCAGCCTATTTAGCAGTAAAAAGCATTCAAAGTCCCTTAAATTACCTTTCTTCTCCATTCTGATGCTAGATTTGAAATTCTGTAGATCAGCTTGACCGCGACAACATGCTGAAATGCACCGAGTGGCTGAAGTGATCGAACGATTGCATATTTGTATTAATGAAAAGTTGAACATGTCTACCTAATAAACTGGTGATCAAAGTAGGAAAACCTGAGATACAGTGCCATCCATAATGTTTAGCAAGGGCGTAGATTTGGTTTTGGCATTGGTGGGGACGGATGATTCAACCACCGAACCCTGCCCTGTTTCTTTTCTTTTTCCTTTTTGTCTTTGCTTCTTGATAAAAGGGGACAAATATACTTGCCTACATATGCTATTCTACATGCTTTTAAACCATTTAAAATTACAATTCAATATCCAGCGATTCAATAATCACTGGATATTGGTGGGGACATGTCCCTTCCGTCCATGCCAAATCTACGCCCTTGATGTTTAGGACACCATTTTTGTAGTTTTGCCTCTGTATAGCACCATAGTGGACTGTAAATCAAACAATCAATATTTGACTGAAGTACAGATTTTTAGCTTTAAGGGGTTTCACAAAAACTTTGTATGATTTACTTAAGAATTACAACCATTTCACATTCCCCCATCTTCAGAGATTGTCACAGTGGGTTTTTTTTTTTTAAATTGGGCTTCCACACTAATTGTCTTACTGTGTAATATATTTTGTTATTAAGATTGGATTATGAGGTATTTCAGGGTATATTTTTTGTCAACATCTTTGAAAAACAATTTCACAACTCATTTTGTACTTCTTGCTTCTTTATTCTCATATTTGCAAAAAGAGGATGAAGAAGTGCTGGGATTTTCTGAGATAAAGTACGCAGGTCTAAGAAACTGAAAGCATTTTAGGTGATACAGGAGTGGAAGTGAAAAAAGCTACAGTTATGATGGACAGCCTCCTTAAGCTTCCCGTCATGATATATACAGAAAACATTTACATTAAACAAGTTTATTCAGCTTCTGCACCTTCTCTGGTAACTTTCCCTGGGCACATGTGAAACAACCTGAACTTTACAAAAACAAAAAGCCTGTTTTTGTTTTCCTCTCATTTTTAATGACTCTCAAAGACTTCTCTGTCTGAGATGTTTTTGTGTTTGTTTTAGCCGCATGAGAATTTTGAGTTTTTTCAAAATGCAAAATTCCTGTTTTCAGTTCTCAGTCTGACGTGGTTGTGCTGATCCATGTTTCAGTGTAAAAATGTATTGGACAAAGATTAAAAAATGCAGCAGGCTTTTTTCCACAATATTATTTTCTCATGATGAAACAAAACAAGACAAAACCCCCCAGCATGGATTGGAAACTTCTAAATGAACACAGTTTCAGAGGGATTTCTTTAGAATACAATACTGTGCAAAAACTTAGAGAAACCCCTGATTTCTTTATATTTTGGAAATGGGTGGAGTGATTTTTTTTTAACTGTACAAACATACGATGGAAATGCAGTATATAAAGAAAAAATGTGTTTCTACAGTTACTAACAAGCTTGGAAGTCCGTATTTGCTGTGACTGCGTTTAATCCTTAAGCACAAATATGACAAACTTTCTTGTCATTTCTGTAAGAAGTCTTCAGGAATAGTTCTCCAGACATCTTGAAGGACATTCAAAGCTCTTCTTTGGATGTTTCTGCCTTCTGTTCTGTTCTCTGTCAAAATGATCTCACACTGCTTCAATAATGTTGAGATGTGTGCAGATGCACTCACACCTGCCTGCTGCCACTCCTGAGCCGCCGCTGCACTGGTAGCACTGATCCCACAGCTGACGATCCTGGTGCTTGCTGGACTTTCTTGGGTGACCTGAAGCCTTTTTCACAACAATTAAACCTGTTTCCTTGAAGTTCTTGATGATCCAACAAATGGTTAATTTAGGTGCAATCTTAGTAGCAACAACATCCTTGCCTGTCAAGCTCTTTTTATGCAACGCAATGATGGTCGCATAAGAAGAATGATTTCAAGCATCCCCTTCCCTTTTAACACATCCAGTCTGCTATTCCAACTCAATCAGCATGACATAATGATCTCCAGCCTTGTGCTTGTCAACATTCTTTCCTGTGCTAGCGAGAAAGATTATTGAAACGGTCTACTTTTATGCCAGCGATGAAATGTAGTGGAAGTGGGTTTTTTGGGATTAAGTTCATTTTCATGGCAGAGATGAACTTTGCAATTCATCTAATCACTCTTCATAACATTCTAGAGTATATGCAAATTGCCATCATAAAAATTGAAGCAGCATTTGGCCATGACTCTACTGCTCAAGACCACTTTAAAAAAAACTCTGGTTGCTTGGAAGCAAAATATGAAGAAATGAAGTGGCTCAAGACTTTTTGCACATATGAATTGTATCATGAACCTTCAGGAGTTAACAAGCATTTTGATATAGGACCAATGCAGTCTCTGACTAAACGGCTCAATCAAATAAATATCCTGTTTTGTGAGTTATTTTAGACATGCTTGTTCATGATTCTGCCTAACATTATATATATATTATTTAAAAAATCCAGTCAAATGTTTAGATAACAGAAATCTGCTGTGAAAATAATTTAAAAAGATTAAACATTTTCCACTAAACTTTGTATTTTACCTGTACATTGTGACATTTCTCCGAAAAGAAAAAAGTGTGTTGCTAAATTAGCCATTAGAAAATATTAAATGCTCTATACATATATAAAACACGTATGAAAGCCAAATTCCAACATGTATGTTCAAAGCTTCATTTTTTATTTAGTAGTTTTCTTTTCATCCCCGCAGCAGCCTCTGAGTGTCGTTATCATCATCAGCCTCTCGTTGCTTACAACAGCAATAAGACAGGAAGAGCGCACCTAACAGGATGTAGGTCAGGTTGGTGCTCCAAAATGCAAACAGGTAGAGCGTCTTGTTGCAGTATGGATCGGCTTTTGTTGTATTTTTATTGTAGTTCGGTTCGTAAATGGAGTAGATCATCACATTACCTGGAGAAAGGTTGAAAAAAAAAAAGACTCAGAGGTGCTTGCTCACTAAGAAAATAATGCTGTAATGCATTAACTCTTATGCCACGAGAAAAGCAATTTGTTCCACAACATTAACAGCTTTTCAAATGTGCTAACTCATTATTTTTTGCTTTGGTGTTTAAAGCTCCCCTAATTCATTTCTGGCCACATGAGAGGGATGAAAACCCCTGTTTTTTTCTCTGTTATGAATGATCTATTTTAACTTTTAAATCAGCGAACCGTCAACAGATCTGTTCAGAGCTGAAGTTTTCGTGTACTTGCATAGATCACATGATTTAAAACCTCAGCCGTGTTAAATAAGAGCATCCAGCTGTTGTTATGTTTACATGAAATAAAATAAGGAAATAGCTCCTCTTTAAATTTCTTTTGAATAAGCATGTCTTACACTTCCAGTAAACAAAGGGGAACAATAATATAAGACTCAACAATTAATTTTTATTCTCTGTCAGAGACACAAGTCTGAGACCTCTATGTCACATATCCATTCATGCAATCAATATGAGTACTACTGTACCGTCATGGGGACATTCAGGACTTTCTGTTGATACCACATTTGTGCGTGTTGGGCTAACAGAGCACATGGGCTTTGCAGCTTTGCAGGTTCCACATTTCATGGCCACAGCATGATTCTATTGCTGAAACTGCCTTTATCAGTTCAGTTTCAACTGTACTGAAATTACCTTCAACAACCACAAAAAACACATGGTCTTCTGATTACATCTCACAGAAAACAGACAACCAGGTTTTAGGAAATAAAAATTCAGAGCACACAAACCAGAGGGAGGTGCTCATTTCTGAAGGTATCATTAAAACTGAAACCATTCTTCAGCATATATGAGGTCACAGCATTGCTACCTCAGTGTACCTAAGATATGAATTTACTGGTTCCTAGTTCCTAGGCAGATTCTTGAAGATTAGGCTTTCTGGAAAGCGGGAACTCTTTTAAACAGAATGCAACAAGGCAGTCTCGGTCTGCTGCAAGTATATCGTTACATTACATCCTTCTCTGATCAAACAAGACCTGATGCATCACACGTCTACAGAAGATAAGGAACAAATAAATAACAATTTAAAAAAAAAAAAAAATGGTGCAACAGGTTTCTTTCAAAGACAATACTTACATCACCTTCAAAAATCTAAATATCAAAGGAAGTTTGATGTTATTTTCCTCACATGCACTGATGGATGGTTACATAACAATCGTATTATTAGCTCTAGTTTTTATTTTAGCTTTGCATCAAAAGCTACTTTTTTGCTCTTTGGTTTTGCTTTGCTACTCGTCTAACTCGGTTGAGAATTTTTTAAATTAAATTTTGGCTTTGCTTGTGCAGGCTGTCTGTAATATTTCTAAAATCAGATGACTTTTGCTGTTAAGAAACTGAATTCAGCTCTCAAAGCTCACCTGTGATGAACCAGCAAACATAGAAGATGATGGCCACAGAGCACAAAACGATGTTGCAACAGTTGTAGCACGAGCTCAGTGCCAACAAGATGGGTATGAGTATGAAAAAACACATATAGACGGGGATGAAGGGCTGCCTCGGACAGTCGTTGCTGTACACTAATCCTACAGGGCACAAGAATAAAGATAAAAATGAGTGTCTTTATTAAACACTTCTGATTATTTGATTTTTCAAACTTTGTTTCCAGCACATAAAATGAATTCAAACATCAGTAGATGCATCTCTCACTTACCAACTACCCCTTGAGCAACGAATATGATATCGAAAATCACCAAGGTACAATCTGAAGGAAGGCAGTGATATTTTTATATATAAATGACACCATGCAGCAGCAGCAGATGTGCAAAAATGTTGCAAATTACTCTCTTACTTAGTATTATTGCCCAAGGCCCGCAGATGTGTTGTGACCTGTTGCTGTCTGGCATTATGCCTGGATAGAAATCAAACATACGAAGACACAAAGAGAGCCACATGATATTCCTCCACCAGTCGTCTATATTTCTCAGTTACGTAGCAAAAGAAAACGTGTGTCAATATAGTCAGCAAATGAAACTTAAATGTATTACATGAAAGAATTAAAGTTAGATTTTTTTGCAGGCCTACCTGTTTGTGTGTCTCACCGGACTCCTTTGGAAACATGACAAGGACTGTTGTTAGAACTTGGTGACATTTAATGTGGCTATGTGGGCAAGAGTATATTGTCTAACTTCCTTTTACAGTGTTTTTCACTTTAGTGTATGCCTCTTTGTGTTCCCTTTCCATTATGGTTATATGAATGAGATTTCACAGATTTTAGAGTTATTGGGTTTTTTGGTATATGGGTTTCCATAAGCTTCACGTTGGATAGAAGAGCTCACAGAAACATTCACTTACATTATCACAAAGCCTCTGATAATTATTCCTTATTTATAGTTTTCCTTTTGTTGTGTGTTTCTCAGCAGAAATGAAATCTGTTTGCTGTCCCACATTGCACTTCCTGTTTTCAGTTCCCAGGCTGATGTTCTGTGTTTTTTTTTTAAATATTGATTTAGTATGTGAAATAAAAATTTTTCCCCCGATGCAACAATTAACAGGAAGTGAAAAAGATGCAGTAAGCTATTAAACTGGACAGCTTTTTAAATCATCTTTTTTGAAATATAAAAAACCCCAAACCCAAAACAGATATTGAAAAATTAACACACTAGAACGTGGAGTGTATGTAAATAGTCTTAATTGTAGTCTAAACTACTATTTATAAAAAGATGGAAAACAGTGGATTGTAAAATAATTTACTCTTGAATATTTTATTGAACAATTAATTATTAAATCACAATATGGTCATCTGTGTCAAGGTTTGACTGAACAGACTCAAACGCAGAACTCAGAAGTGCAAGTTTACTGAGTTTATTTACAGTGCAGGGGAACATTGTGCTATTATACAAAGTCTTTCAGCAATTCTTTGTTTTTCTGATCTTCAACATTTTCCGAAACAGACTCTCCTCTCTCCACCATGCAAAACACTCTCTCACACCGTGGGGCATCTTAAACAGAGGAAAGGATACACTGGAAATCTTTGTCATGTAAGTTTCACTTACATGACAAAGAAACTTACATGTGAAAGTGTAAGTGAACACATACACAGTAACCCCGCCTTAACAGGAGCCTCCCAGGGACCCGCTGGGTTTATGTGGATGACTATGATAGAAGCCCCAGAGCATGGTCTTATCCAGAACTACCGACCGAGGGATCCAGGAATGCTCTACTGGACATATGCCTCTCAGTGCACGAGATACTGAAGAGCCCTCCCACAATGTCTGACATCCATGATGCGTCTCACCAAGTAGGTAGGATATGGGACAAAAAGGCTTGGGCCACGGTTGGGGACTTGGTGATGCTAAAGGGTTTGACCAAGTACTCGAAGTGGCCCTGATGGGTGTTAAATGCCATTTTCCACTCTCCCCCCTCTCGTATCAGAACCAGGTGATAGGCGTTACTGAGATCCAGTTTTGTGAACACGGCTGCTACCTGTAGTAGCTCGAAAACAAAATTGTGAAAAGGCAAAGGGACTGGAGGACCATGGCTGTGTCCAAATTCAGGGGCTGAATCCTTCGAAGGCTGCAATTTCAGGCCGATTACGTCACAGCAAAATGACGAAGACTGTCCAAGTTCGAAGGCTCCTCTAAATGTGACCCACAAAAGCATCCTCCTTTCCCCTGGATTTTAAAGATGGGTTGTGAGCTGCCCATATGCCAGGATTCATTTTGAATGTAAAGTTGAAGATGTTTTGGTAAAAATCGCAGATGGTCGAACGAAGTGGTCCAGAAATAAACTTTTAAAAGTAAGTACTTGATTTTTATCTCACTCAAATATCCAGATTAACAAGTGACAACCTGAGCCTGTCTCCTTTTTTTATAAAGTCCAACATTTCTACAGGATATTATTTCCTGTTGCGCCTTTCTCTTAGCTTTTTTCCTCTCTCTCTCTGATTAAAACATATAGAGAATGTCCATGTGCTTAAAAGTCAAGATTTTGTTTTCATCCTGCAAGTTAACAGATATTTTGATAAAGACACTCCCACAGACCAGGACAATTATATTTGTACTGTCAAAATGAAATGAGGCTAGTCTCATTAGCTACACAAGCAAAGTAGTTTATTACCTAAAGTTAGCATTACTGTTGCCCACAGCGAGCCATGGCTGTGATGTTCTCTCAGATACACCTCTCTGATGAAACAACATGTTTTCACCAATACAAGTAAAATAAATGACATAAAATAAAGATTTTCTCTAATTCAGTCATCCACCAAGGTCGTAGCTGCTACTGATGCAGTTGCTAGACAACAGGACCATCCAATTTAACAGCCGCACTTCCGGTCTTCACGGCCTTGGAAGGACTCGGTCTTGCATTGTGTACTTACATAGAAGTACAAATACTACTGTTAAAAAATACTACAGTAGAAGCTGAAGTACTGTAAAGAGTAGCTCTTTGGAGGATGTTTCTATTTTTTTGTGAAAAGCTAACTGAACCTTGTGCTTTATCAACTTAATGATAAATAATATCAGTAGATGGGAATAAAAACTTTAGTCTATTTTTTTTTATTCTAATTATAATCAGCTTGAATCTGAAGAAGAAGAAGGAAAATAAAAAATATATCTGTATTTTCTGTTGCCTCCATTGTAGAGGGGGACTGCCTCTGAACAGAAAAATGTGTGGGTTAGGGGTTAGGTGGACTCAGCAGGTGGGGGAAAAATTGGTTGTAATCGATCAGTGTGGGGAAAAAAAATCATAACTCACATTAATTTCTACTGAGAGCTCGAGTAGATTTACAGGCTGTGATCAGCTGACCTGCTGCTCTTTGAGGATGTAAACACCTGAATTATACCAGATGCAAGCAGATGTTTCATGAGTTGTCCCCTCTACACTGCCAGTAAACTGTTTATGCCTTCTTTTTTCTACATGGTATGAAGGTGGAATTCATTGAATGAATTTAAGCATCTTCAGCTAAAATTCAAATGAATCTCTGTTGACGTGACCTCACTCTGAGCATGAAACCACAGCCACTGTGTACCTGACACTTAAAAAACGTTACACCCTTTATCCCCGCTCCTCCTCAGTAGGGTTAGCTAGATGCTGCAATACTGCAACTTACAGATACCCGCCGTCATTCCTTTGTGGTGGCAAAAACAAAACAAACAACAAAAGCACGCAGTCCCACTTTTAACCCCTGACTTTGTCTTCCATGTGTTTCTGTTTAGGCTCAAATCGGTTTGATTTTTTTTAAGGCTTCAATTCCTCTTTCACTCCCTGATTTGTAGTTAAATACTAAGTTGTTCCCACACAGAGCTCAGAGATCTGCAGAAAAGGTAGGACAAACATTTTATACTAATGAGCAGCTTAAACGAGTCAGTCATCTTTGAACTTATGATACTTTGGTATAAGTGTTATCAGGAAGACGTGCAGCTGCAATGATAGATACATTATTAATACTATTATTGTTATTATTATACTTCAACTGCAGTAACAAAATAAGCGGACTTAATGATGCATGTTACTTAGGCTGGATGCTAAATAAAAATATCCATCACCGTAGAAGTGAAAGCTTACATCTGTTTTACTTTCTGTGTTTGAAACAGTGTTATTCTGGTATTTAAAATGTTATATAATTTTGATATAGCATTTTACATTTCTGGCTTCCTCAAAATGCTGTATCATTTTGAAAATGCTGCTTTCAGTTCTAACTGGTATTAGTGTGTTTGGTTATGGGTTGCCTGAGTTGTGTTTTTATGCAAATAACACCAGGCCTCTCCACGCCATCTTGTGGAGAGGCCTGGTGTTACTTCACCTGCTCTGGCTATTTCTGAAGTTATCGGCCATGAATTTGAATTTTGGCATCAAAGTTCAGACCTACCTGCACAATTACAGCAGTTTTTTATTACTGCAAAATTTATTTTTAAATAGTCAAAAACTTCAATTTAGTTTTATTTATATAGTGCAAAATCAGAGTTTTCTCAAAATGCTCATGTGGCCATTAAGTTCTGCATAGTGACGTATCTATTATTCAGTTGTGCTCTTAAAGTATAAAACATTTACTAACATCTGTATTTCATTGGCAACTTATTCAGTTATTATAAGGTTATAAACATAGACACCACACAGACTTTATCAGACACCACTTTTAAATATGCAAATAACACATGCATGGCCTTTATGTATGTATATAAATGTAAATTCTTAGTAGTTTGTTGCACAGTGAACTTTTTTGTCTGTACTGCACATTAAAAAATGTGCCTCTGGTCTGAGGTCTTCATAGTGATTTACACAAAGCTAAAAATTCTCTTATAACCCTTCACTCTGTATCTGTATTTGTGATTTATCTCCTCCAGCCATGGCTGTCCAACAGCAGCCCACCCAGGTGATGACAACTGCCAGTGCTGGGCAGTGGACCACCGGCCTTTGTGAATGCTGCGTTGATATGGAGACCTGTAAGTCAACCGAGCTATTTCTGCAAACAGCAGCGATTAGTGCATCAACCGTCTCCTTAGACTTTGCTTCAGACTTTCTTTGCAATAATTTAGCAGAGAGTCTAGAGTCAGTAAATATTCAAGAATTTCTTCAAGCAGTGAGACTATCTCACCAGAATGTCAAGGTAGTAGCATTATAGAGCCTTTGACCACTTTGTCATTTGCAACAAAGTTTAAGTTACCTTAATGGGAACAGGAATTTAAATGTTAAAACTGACCTAATCTGGTCTCTTTGTGGTTTCACTCGGGGAAAGCTGAAATAGCTTCCCTTGGAGGATACCAAAAACATCACAATGGTACACCAGTGCAAAATTTAATGTGGATCAAACTCAGTGGAGACCTTCATGTCACAGTGTCACACAGGGACATACATAACTGTGCTCTTCAACATGTTTTTTTGATGGATTTTTATATCTCTATATGTACGTTTTAAGCTCTTCTTTCATGTTTTACAATCAGGTAAAATGTTTGAAAAAAAGGATCATTGAAAGATTTAAACAGCATATCCATTTTTTCCCCAAAGTGACTTTTTAAAATCAAAGACAATAAAACAAAAGATAGAAGATTTTTCATTTGACATGATCACATTCATGAAACTTCTTGTAAAATCTACTAGCGTTAACGTTCATAATGCCACACGTAAGAAGTGCGGAGGCATAAATGCTGTGGTGGAGGTCTTTCTGCAGGTAGAAGCAAAAGAAGAAATGCTGCCCTGCTTCAGTGGTACTCTCACAGGGGAGAAGTAAAGGAAACTGGAACAAAATCATGCAGTCAAAAATATGAAGAAATAGCCACTGAAACTTTTGTAATGTACAATGAGACATACAAAACATGATGTAGACATGAGAAGAGGAAGATGCGCAAGAAACAGACAAACTGACAGCACGGAGAAGGAGAAGTGCTAAACAATGAACTCTCCATGTCTTTATAAAACAGAGTGAAACTGCAGCGTTAGTAAAAATCTATGTTGTTTGCATTGTGATTTAAAACATAGTTATTATATATGAAACGTGGACATTATATATACAATAACTCTGTACATGTTTCTCCTCAAAGGTTGCTGTGGCTTTTGGTGTTTCCCCTGCATGCAGTGTGATGCAGCCAGTAAACATGGATGGTGCTGCGCACTGCCACTGCTGGATGTTTGTGGTGTGGTGTCCTGCTTACTCCGTGGGTCCATCAGAGAGCGCCACAACATTGTTGTAAGACTGGTTTGAGATGGAGGATACTGTTACAAACTACATTTAAAAGATAGATGCGGTCACTAGAGGAAGTGCAGTTTTAAGACTTCCTAAAAGTCCTGGAGGTTTCTGCTTGGAGTAATAAGTTATGATATTTTCAGAATATAGTAAAAGTCCTGAGATTGGTCTTTATTATTGAATGTGTGTATTTCAGATGTGGTTCTAAAATGAACTTAATTGCATAAAATGTGGGAAGGAACCTGCACCTGCAGCTGCTTGTTTTAACAAACTCTCAGATATTTGGTTGCCAGCTCCACACAGCATTTTTAAAGGACACAGCTTTGCTGTTCATGTTACTCTCAGTGCTGACGTCAGCCTGTTTTAACAGTTAGCTGTAGCAGGTTCCTGCCAGCATCAAAAAGCTGATAGTTAGTGAATATAGTGGAGCTTTTAGCAGATAAGGAGAAAGAGACTGCCGTCATTCATTTACGTCTTTATTGTTAGTAAAAACAGATGAATGTTGAATGTTGTGATGTGAAATTTACTGTCTGGAAATCACAGGAAAACCTCCTCTGCATGTTTCTGTTACTAGTCATGTTGGTTTGAGTTCAGAATAATCAGTGCCGTACCTGATACTGTAGTATTGCCACTTTTTACACAGTGGCAACCACGACAGCACAATAATATTTTTTTTATATATAAATCACAACAGCAGTTGCCTGAAAGCGCTTTATATTGTAAGGTGAAGAGGCTGAAATACTGCAGAGACCCCGGTAACTCCTGCTGCTTCATCCTCTGTTTTTCTGCTTCGTCTTCTCCATCCTGCAGGGCTCGTTCTGTGATGACTGCTGTAAAGTGTGTTGGTGTTACCCGTGTGTTTGGTGCCAGATGCATCGTGAGCTGAAGATCAGGCAGTAATAGTAGCCCGCCACCTCGACTGCTGCCAGCACGCAGGTCGTCTGTGGATAGGATGCAAACATTTTGGCTGTTGAGGGCCTATGTCACTGCTGAAGCAAAATGCTTTAAATTTGTTGTCATATTAATATGTTGAATCCTATGTGACTTTTTCAGGGCAATAAAATCCTTTAATTTTATACAACATCATGTGTGAGATTAATTGTCCTCTTCTGCAGAGCTGAGTTTAACCAGTGTTCAGATATAAACTAGTCGTATTCACTAATTGTGAACTTTGATAGGATAGTGAGAAGGACGGTATCATAACATATGCAGATGAAGTAATTGTTTGTAATAGTGGAACCTGTTGGGCTGAAACTGTGTTTTTCTGTTGTGCTTAATTAATTATAACATTGCATAATATAATGCTGCTGTATTACAGCATTACTACTTCATTTAGATTTATTTGACCTAAAACATTTGAAAGAAACTCTACTGCTTCTGTAACGGTACTTTATCACCTTATATTATTTTTCCCTTAGAAAATTTGTTATAAAAATAAAAGTGCGCCATGCAAAGTAAATAAAAATATCTAGCAATGAAACCAAGAGTACCCGAAATCATAAACATTTCTTTGTCTAGTAAATCTTTTGTGACACAGATTGGGTTCTTCTTATTCTGATGTCAAAGCCTCAAGCATTGCAGCATATCGTTGCTTCCAGTTGCCTGAGCCCTCTCTTCTTGCTACAATGATGTAAGCAAACGCCAGAGCAGTACACTGACACTGTAGTTGTAGTCACATTCGATACCTGATCTTTGTTTACTCTTGCTTCCTGGGTGAAAATGTGTAGCGAAGAATCGCTGCAATAGTATTTATCGGCCACTAGATGGCCCCCTAATGCCTCTACGTCACAGAACTTATGGCTATGCAACAAATCTGAGATTTATATTTTTTGACCAGATTTTTATTTTATTTAGAGCTGCCCCAGATCATGCATGTACACAACAATGAAGCCTTGACTGCCTTAGTAAAGGTAAACACTGAAAGGTAAACACTCTTATTTTTGCCTATCTTATTCAATTAAACATACTACAAACTGTTCTATTCATTTCATTTACATAAAGTTGTGTCCAAGGGGAAAATATGAAGAGTTTAAGAAGTTATTGGGTATCCAGATTTTTACAGACCCAAAATGGGACCTAAAATTCCCAAACTGTAAAATAATGCTTAACCTTTCACATGAGGCATACTGAGCGTCAGCTGAACAATATGAAACTGAGGCTACAATTTGATATTCTGGTGTGACGAGTCTCGATTTCTGCCAAAACATTCAGATGTTAGGTTCAGAGTTTGCTGTAAACATTATGAAAATATGGATCCATGCTGCCTTGTATCAACAGTTCAGGCTGGTGATGGTGTGAAGATGCTGGTGATATTTTTTTGGCACACTTTGAGTCCCTTGGTACTAACTAGCATGCTAGTAGTTAAGACTAGCATCATTTAAACACCAGAGCCTACCTGACCATTGTTTAAAGATGTCAGAGGCTCACCTCCACTGAGGAAGTGGCGATAGAAAATATAACACAGAGTTCAACAAAAAGTATAGCTGTATGTGAATTTGCTGAAGCTAATCTTTTTAGGAGCAAAGATATATTTCATTCGATGTAACAAACATACACATTTTGTTCGATGTAGTGAATAAGTGCAAAAGTATCAAAATGTGTTGATTCTGAATACTGAAGTGTCATCTGAGTTCTGAGTTAGGCAACCGGATGAGTCATAGGGCTTCTGCTCAAGAGGAGGACAGAGGGACGGTAAATTCATGGATAAATATATACAGTTGTGGTCAGAAGTTTGTATCCACTCTTCACAGAATTATTTCATGAACTGTTCTTTTTCCATCATAAAATAATTGCACAGCATACATTGTTGATGACTTTAAAAACTAAGAGTTGGGTGCATAAATTTTAATGTATTTTTCTACATGTCTTTTGACCTAACAAGGTCGAGGCCTATCAACTTATCAACTTTGGTGATGATGATTGACTACAACTGCAGCACAGTGGCGGTCCTAGCCTGTTTGGCGCCCTGGCGGACACTCCCTTTGTATATTTTGTATATATATGTGGAGAGAGAGAGTATGCATAGTATGCAAATGGCTAACAAACAGCTATTATAATTCGTCATACAATGAGAACAGGACAAATCAACAATTGACAATGACTAATTAATATTGTGCTGAACACAGTCCAAAAGATTCAATAAGCTACATCAGTGTCTACTGTTTACTATCATAGCCAAGTGGCTATGATAGTAAACAGAAGTTTTCACTATCCCTACTAATTAATGTTATCTTGTTGTATCTCTGTTGTGGTCAGTGCCATCCTCTATGCTGTTGCATGCTGGGGCAGCAGGTTGAGGGTCACAGATGCCAACAGATGAAATTAACTGATCCACAAGGCCAGTAATGTTGTGGGGATGGAGCTGGACTCTGTTCGGGTGGTGTCTGAGAGGTAGATGTTGTCCAAGATAAAGACAATGTTGGATAACACCTCCCACCCACTCCATGACATGCTGGTCAGTCACAGGAGCACGTTCAGTGAGAGACTGAGATGACCAAAAAGCACCACTGACCGACACAGGAAATCATTCCTGCCTGTGGCCATCTCCCTGTACAACTCCTCCATCTAACACACTGTGAACACTGCAATAGTTACACCCTTTTTACACACGCTCTTTTCTACTCTGGAATATTCTTGTCAATTTTCTTGATATTTATTATCACCTCTGTTAATCCTTGATATTTATAATTGAGTGATCTGTATATATTAGTGCTATTTCTTAATTGTGTAAAATCTGTAACATAATGTATTGTTTGGAGTTTAGTCTGTTACTGTTACTATTTTTACAATTTCTTCTTGGACCAACTGTAACCCACATAATTTCCTTAAGGATTAATAAAGTATTCTGATTGTTTCAGGATGACCTGCCATGATCCAATGACACGTCTACTTTCTGGTATCTTTTGCTCGTTTCTCCTCCTCTTCTTTTCTCTTTTTCTAAACTGAGCACCTGATGGCTTTGAACTTTTCTTGTCCATCTTCCATTGGTTTTAATTTTGCACTCCAGTATAAACACCCATCCCCCAACCCGAGGATCCCCACAACATAATCTAATAGAACTACACCTTAGTTCACAGATTCACTTTGTCTAGGGTTTATTTCTGGGATTTCGCACAACCCAGGATTCAAATCATGAATACATAATGGGCTTGGATTTACAACATTATGAATGAAATGTGCTCTATTTGGAAGCAGCAGGGCCCCCTCCCCTTTCGACGGGTTGTGTGTGAGACTTTAAATCATCAAACGGTAAATTATAAATTTTAAATTGTTATTGATCCCTTTACCCCTAGTCCTAAAGTGTATATTTATTTTCTTACTCTTCTTATATATATTGTTTATTTACTTGCACTGTTGTAACTGGAGCCTCGTCGTCTCGTCTCTCTATATACTGGACTGTATGTAGCGGAGTTGACAATAAAGTTTACTTTGACTTCAGCAGCGAGCAGGCGCACCGAGGGCTCTCGTGCTCACTTTTCGCTTATAGAATTTCGAAAAAACATCGGTGCAAATTATAAGTCTGTATCATGATGTCTGGTGTTTTCGTGTTTGTTGTTTTGTTTTTATTTTGTTTTATTTTGCGAGCTGGTTATTAGATGCTGCTCCAGCCAGCCAGAGGATCCCCCGCCGCCCCGCCCTCTCCTCCCTGTCCCGCAAGCAGCAGGCGCACCTCGCAAACGGAGGTGCGCCTGCTGCTAAGAACACCGATCGGTACCTATGCCATCCCCAAAATGCGCTGGCATGATGTCTGGGCAGCATGAGTACGAGCAACTTTTTTTTTTGCCGATGCCCGTCATGACGCCCGCCACCACGATGCCGCCCTGGGCAATCGCCCATGTCGCCCATATCAAAAACCGCTACTGCTGCAGTATAAAAGCATTTGGACTGACCAATACTTTGAAATATAGTAAAGCCCAAGAAAATCAGTGAAGATCTAAGAAGGAGAGTTGTAGATTTACACAAGTTGATTGTTCATAGACGAGGGAAAAATAAAGAAAGCGATTGTTCTCATGTAGATTTTTTCTTCTTTTATGAGCTACAGCTCTCACTGCTGTTACTGACAGTTTCTCAACTAGTGTGTGATCAACATCTGCATTTCTGAGTAAAGATTAGGAGGTATTTCAGGGTTCAAATCACGGCCACTGGCATGTGATACCTTGGTCAGCATCATCTGCCTGATTCCAAGTATAAATTTCGTAAGTCATGCCATGTACGCAGTTTGCAGATTTCTTGCTTCCTCATTTTCATGTTGCCCATGTGCATGTTATGCAGATGTTACAACAGACAGTTTCTCATCATATTGTGTATTAGAAACATTCAGATTACTATAGACAGGTTTATTGAGCTTTTACCCTCTTTGATAATTATTCCTTACATTTTTGTGGCATTTTCTTGTTATCAGTTCTGAACAAGTTAGTACATTTAAAACAGGGCAGACAGGCCAGACAAAATCAAAAATTTTTTAGCGATTCAGAACAGTTCCCTTTTTGAGGTTTGGTTTCTCTTTTTTTGTTTTTCTCAGTGTTTTAAGATCCGCTTTTCCAAAACTCAAACTCAAACTCAAAAGAAACATAAATAATAAAACAGAATACAATTTTTGTTTTTTTGTAGAGCAAGTCCAAGTGGAACTGATAAGGAGGTTCGATGGGCAGGCAGACTAACAATTCCAAGGAAATGATCTACTGGTGTGCAGTTCCCATCCCTAGACAGGACTATTTATACACATCCAGTACCTCACTACAGCACCTGCCTTAATTCACATGAAAAAAGGCACTTCTATATAAGCAGATACAAGCAACCATAACAATTTTTACTGCAGTAATGTGTTGCTCCTTTTATTATTGTTTTGGTGACGGTTTACAGAGAAGCAAAAACAAAATGGTCTTCTCTGAGAAATGATCCATTTATGATGCCATGGTAGAAGCAGCAGAGAGAGAGGTCTTCACTGACACATGTGCTTTCATCGCAGTTAACCTTTAATGATATGCTTTACGTTAGTTTTAATTCGCTCAAAACTAGACGAAAACAATTCTATAAATTCTGGTGTTTTGGAGTTCTCCCTCTCCCATTTTTACATCTCTCTTGATCTATAAAGGCCTGACTGGAGGACAGGAAACAGTTGCCATGGTGAAGTGGGAAGAGTGGTCTTCTTATTACAGAGAGAAGTTTGTGCCATACAGGGCGAAAGATAAACCAAGTGCAAACCGCGGCCAGCCCTCAACTATTTTGACCAATCACATTAATATTCTGTTTTTATGATGCATAATAGAACTGTTTACTGCCTGGGTGTGGTGCTCTTTGTTCGTTTAGGTTTGCTAAATGAAGTAAGAGACACGGTGCTGTTAGTTACTCGAACCTTTAACTGTCTAATACATTTTAAGAAACGTGTACTTTGAGTTTATGTTGTCTTCCCTCATAAAGAACCTGACAATACTTCAGATACTGTTATCTTCTGCCAAGACATCAGCTGCCTTGTTCTTCCATACCTGAGAATAGAAGCTAACTGTTGTGTTGAGCTTCTTCTTTAATCACTTACATGTAGAGTCCACAAATAAAATCTACAAATGTGATGACTTGTTCCTCACGTTTCACTAGCTTTACACCAGATGTGTGCGCTGTGTGTACTCATTCCTGGAGCTGTCGGTAAAAATCAAACATGGTGACCTATTCTGAGTTTATTCTTACACGGTTACACTGTGTGCCAGTTTGCAACTACCTGAGATTTTATTAGTTTTATTGAGTTTTGGTCTCACCTTCTAATTCATTGTGATACCCGTGCAACCCATGCAGGACATACACTATTTATGTACTTTATTGTCTGAGCCAAAAACATAAAGAACCAGCTTTGACAGCCCGACACTGCCTGTGAAATCAACTAAAGACACAAGCTAGCTCATTAGCAGCTAAAAATGGCATCTTGTTAATTTAATTAAACTGCCAAAAACTGTCTTATTTCTTCAGACTTTAATCATCTTCAATAAATTTCCTTTCAAATGTGACACTATTTAAGGGGAACTAACGGCAATACTTATTACAGCAAGATTTATTGCCAGGAAGCATGGTTACAGCAAAGAAATAATCAACCAAACACAAATTTCCTCATCTTCGTGTAAATATCCAGCAGCTTCATTTAAAAAAGCAGACATCCCTCCAGCCATAACAGTAAATAAGTGAAATAAATTGTGGTAAAAATACGGATAAAAATACATTTGAGCTAAGTTATCTTGTTTCCTTTCCCAGAAGAATTTGACTCCTGAGATGTCAAGAGAAAAACCTGAGGTAGTGACCAGTTTATAAAACACTACTTCATCTCTTGGACATTTGAATTTTTTGGTTGATGGTGTAGTATTCAGTCCATAAGAATGCATTAATATGCAGGGTTGGTTCTTCTCCAATCTACATGTTACTATTATTATGAATATTATTATTAGCAGTCGTATTACATGTTGAAGTATCATCGGTGCACTGACTAAACCTCAGGTTGCTCTAGATGTGTCCATCAGAGTGTGAGTGTGAATGTGGGACAAGGTGCTATGGAACAGTAAAAAGCAGTGTGTGGATGTGTGTATGTAGTAAAGAAACAATCTGAGTGCTCAGAGTAGAAAAGCAATATATAGGGGTACCAGTCCATTCGGCTTTCAAATGTCAGTGTAAGTACTCTTAGACCTGGTGGTGACCAAATGTTTCAATGTTTGGCTAAAGTACAGACATTCTGCACTTAAGTACAAATACTACTCTTAAAAAAGTACTCCAGTAAAAGTTGAACGACTGATTTACTCAAGTAAAAGTAAAAAAGTACAAGCTCTGAAATGTACTCAGAGTAAGAACGTAAAAAGTATCCCTTTGGAGGATGTTTCTATTTTGTGTGCAAAGCTAAGTGAACCTTGTGCTTTATTGCAACCCCCCCCCCCCCCCCCCCCCCCAAAAAAAAACAAAAAAAAAAAAAAACACAGTCCCACTTTCAACCCCAGACTTTGGCACAGTCATCGCTTGTTATGCAACATCCTCTGTGAGTATATGAGCAGTCCTTACCTTTAAATCTACCCTCTCTTCTTCCTCTCTCTGTTTGTTGAGCTGATAGAAACACTGCGTTTAAAATGACCTGACACTTAAAAAACGTTACTCCCTTTATGCTCGCTCCTCTTCAGTATCACAAGCTAGATGCTGAAGTACCACAACTTACAGACACCTGCAGTCGTTCTGGTGTTGCACAAAAACAAACAACGACAAAAAGACACAGTCCCACTTTTAACCCCAGACTTTGGCACAGTCATCTCTTGTTACGCAACATCCTCTGGTGATTTATAAAAAAGCCTGTCATATGTTTTTGTTTAGGCTCTAATTAGTTTGATGTTTGGAGGCTCACAGTGACAGAACTGCGTTAAAGCAAAAGTAACAAACCTTTTTACAAAACGTAAGGAGCAGAAAGTACAGATATTTGTAGTAAAAAGTAATCACTAAAAAAACGCTACTCAAGTACAGTACAGATACCTGAAGTACAGTAATGAAGTATTTGTACTTTGTAACTTCCTACCTCCGGTGTCAAGTGTGTTTGGATTGACAGCAGAAGTACTGATAGATTCATAGAATAAGTCTTGTTGCTGCTCATTGGTTAAGCAGTGTGTTTTAATTTCACAGCACTGGAGCAGGGGCTCAGTGAATTCCTAACCATTCGTCATAGCAGTTACTTTGCGTCATTACAGTGATTGGTGTCGATTTCCCATCAGGCTCAGCCCTCCGCGGCTCATGAGTAATCCGTGTGTGTGCATACTCTCAGCACCTCCCCTTCCTGTTATTGGTCTGTGCTTAAATGCTGGTGTTTCCTAACTTTTTCTCTTGTTTTGAAAGCTCAGAGAACCAGAGAAGACAAAAGAAGGTAAGAAAAACATTTTACACTGATGAACAGCTTAAGACAATCAGAAATCTTTGTAAAATCATGAATGTAATACGTGGTAACATTTTTCTGAGGAAGTCAGAGATTATAAATCTGTGCTTAAAAACAGTGTCAGCTCTTTTGTCTGGGCCGTACATAAATCATTTGTACAGCTGGCCCGAGGTATTTGTTGTCATTTATATGAACCAGGAATCATCCTGTTATTCTTATAACATGGATCAAAACCAGTCTTTTACCTTTTTCATGTTGAATTTCTCTAACCAGATAACCACTACAGCATTTCAGTCTGTGTCTGTGTTTCCTTCAGCATGGTGGTTCCTACAGGCACGGCTGTCCACAAGCAGCCCACCCAGGTGGTGACAGTCGTCAGGACCGTTGAATACTCTGGCCAATGGAGCACCGACCTCTGTGATTGCTGCTCTGATATGGAGAGCTGTAAGTAAACCCAGGAAACCCTACAAACAGCAGCGATTTCCTCAGACTTTGTTTGCAATAAGCTAACCGAGTGTTTAAAGTCAGTAAAAAATCAAGAATAAATTAATTATCTGAGACTACATGATAGCAATGATCATTTAGTGGCATTATGGAGTTTTTCATTATTTTACATTTTTCACCAGAAAACCAAGTTTTCGTAATTGGAGTGGAAATGTCGCAATACGTTGTGAGATGTGATGATTCATGTGCTGAGGTGTTTTTCTTCTGTTCTCAAACTGATCTTCCTGTTGGAGCTCAGTCTGGGGGTAGTTCTTTTTTTCTCCTCGTCTTTCGTCATGTTGTGCATTTTCTTCCCCATGATGGTTGTGTAATGTGTATGGTCGGAAGGGTAAGATCGATCGATCGATCATCTATCTATCTATCTATCTATCAACTCTGTTTCTCCCCAAAGGTTGCTGTGGCCTTTGCTGTTTCCCCTGCATGCAGTGTGATGCAGCCAATAAACATGGATGGTGCTGTGCACTGCCACTCCTGGACGTTTGTGGTGTGGTGTCCTGCTTACTCCGTGGGTCCATCAGAGAGCGCCACAACATCGAAGTAAGACTGGGTTACAGATGGAGGATACTGTTACAAACTACATTTAAAAGATAGATGCGGTCACTAGAGGATGTGCAGTTTTATAACTTCTGCACTGGCTTCATTTTTAAGTCCTGGAGGTTTTCTGCGAGTTGAATGTGTGTCTTTGTGATGTGGCTGTAAAATGAACTGACGTAAAATCTAAATGTAAAGTTTATGAGATTCATATAAAATGCACACAAATTGCGCTTTGTGCAGATCCTTCTCACTCACCCTCACCTCTCAAATAGCTATGTCTGTGTCCTCATTATTTGTTTATAAGTAACCATATCATGCAGTGCCATTATAAAAGTGATCTGGATAAAACTTGTGGTATTTTGCAATCTGTAGAAGTTATAAAGGAGTAGCTTGACTTGAGAAAGAGGAAGTGTAAAGTTCTTCAAATCTGAAATCTCTTGCCCTCATCGTGGGAAAAAAAGCTGCGGCTGCTTGTTTTGACAAACTCTCAGGTATTTGGTTACCCAGCTCTACACAGGGACACAGCTGCCAGATGAGGGGATGACAACACCCCACTAAACTTTTATGTCTGAGGGGTGACAACAGTAACTCCTGCTGCTTCATCCTCTGTCTATCTGCTTCTTCTTCTCCATCCTGCAGGGCTCGTTCACTGATGACTGCTGTAAAGTGTGCTTTTGTTACCCGTGTGTTTGGGGCCAGATGCATCGTGAGGTGAAGATCAGGGAAAACAAGTAGCCCGCCACCTCGACTGTGATCACCACGCAAGTCGTCTGTGGATATGATGCAAACATTTTGGCTGTGTGATGAGAGGCTATGACTTTTTCAGGCCAATAAAATCCTTTAATTTTATACATCATGTGTGAGATTAATTGTCCTCTTCTGCAAAACAGAGTTTAACCATTGTTCAGATATAAACTAGTCATATTCACTAATTGTGAACTTTGATAGGATAGTGAGAAGGCTGTTGTAAGGTCACACTGTCCACTCATATAACTTTTCACAGTATTATAATATATGCAAATGAAATAATTGTGTATAATGGTGGAACCTGGCAGGCTGATTCTTGACAACAAGGAAACAGACCACAGACACATGGACGTTTGAATGTCAGTAAGTGCATCTCTCACCAACATGAACATTGATTATAATGAAAAAGACCAGCATGGTACACCCTGAAGAAAGCCAGACACCATGTGCTTTTACAAATGACAGCTGCAGATGTGTGCAAAGAACTCTGCTGAGCAGAGGACAACCTCTGCACAGTGTGGGGAACATTAATGTGACTCAAAGCGTCTGTTATGTGTATCTGCTCTCCAAGTAGCTTAAACAGCATTAGCCAACATCAGTTAATAAGAGTTAATAAGCTAATTTTAGCTCTGTGAGGCACTAGTTTGCAGTCATGTAGTCTCTAGACAAAAAGCTGATGTACTTTATTGTCATAGTTGATAAAGTTTCTTCATCAAGCTTTAACATTTACAGAACAACTCAAGATCCAGATGAGAGCAAGTCAAATGGACATTATTTGTCAAAGGCCAGCAGCAGCCATATTCAAATTGATTATTGTCATGAACTTTTTGGCTTGTAAATTCTGTTTCAATTTTACTTAGACTGAGAGAGGAGGACATTAACATTAACACATCAACATGTGTTTCTTGTCCAGGTGTGTGGAGTGGCAGAAGGATTTTAATGCCTACACTGAATAATGCTTCTTTAACTGCTTGATAGTTTAGTGGAGCTCAGCTACACTCCTTAACTCTGTGTGGTGCTGTAAATAATGGATGAAGTTTTGTTTGTCTTTTAGTGGTACCTATTAATGTCTGGATAAGAACAGATTATGTGCAGAACAGCACATTATTGTAGCAGAGAAGCTCCAGAGCTACCCTAGCCAGTGCTCAGTGATATTATGTCACTGTTTTAACACTCCCAGCTTCAACAATCCACTTAAACGCTTCTTATTAACAGTTAAATAATTCACAGTGATCACAGTGGCCACACAAATGTTCATATCCAATAATCGTACACAGTGCTGTGCTCTACAACCCACCTGATGCTCATCAAAAAAAAGAAAAAAAAAAAAAAAGAGTTTGGCTCAGTGAAATGACTAGCCGCCTTGAGACCACAAGGGCTGGGTTCGAATCCTGCTCATGGCAAAATTTCTTTACTACCTGCTGTGACAAAACAAATTTCCCACGTGTGGGACTAATAAAGGTTATCTTATCTTATCTTATCTCTCAGTGCATTTATCCACTGCCTCTGACAGAGGGCGCCATTGTTCTTCCACAGATGAACATTGTGGTTATTATGGCAAGTGAGTCACACACAACATAAACACAGTTACACCTCCATGTGGTTAAGAGACTGAAACAATGTTAAGCACGTTTCTCCTTTTATCTGCTTTATTACAAATAGTTCAGCTAACTTAGGAAAGTTCTGATCAATGTGATTGAGTCTCTGCATCAGGCGGGATAATTACTGGGTCCACCTTAACCCTGGAGAACCCATGGGGTCAAATTTGACCCCATGGGTTCTCCAGGGTTAAAACTGGTGTATTTTACTCAACTCGCACTACAAAGGTTGCTTTTCAAAGTAACACTGCAATAACTACACCTTTAAATTCAGGTTTATGAAGGTGAAAAAGTTTGTTTTCAACAAGAACGCTTGTAATAACGGGGCAATGTATGCATGACATTATGATTGGGGGATGACATCCTCTAAAAGTTTGACCCCAGAATGAATCACGTCACTTCACCATAAAATAAATGAAACAGAATTTACATGTAAATTGATGTGATTGTCTTACAATATATTTAAAACAGGCTTTGTGGTAATAGTAGTCTGTGTAATTCAGTTCAATTTTATTTATATGGGGCCAATTCACAACAGCAGTTGTCTCAAGCCTCTAAATGGATAGAAACTTTCTGTTCTTCACTAACTGATTTTTCTTACTTTGTAAGAAGCGGTCTGAGTAACTGGTCTTCTATTATTCCCAGTAACAACATTAACATCTGTCCACTGGTTTTTTACAGTGTTTCTCAGTTGTTCAGTATCATTAGGCATCATTAGTTAGTTTATATCTGGCTCAGATGAACATGTATTGTTAATTTTGTGTTTTTCTGTCCTTTCTGACTTTGAGAAATTAATTAATGCCTTCGTTTCATTCAGGCCTGATTATTTCCTTTATTTTGGAGTCACTCAGGCTCTTGCTTTGCTCCCTCATCTGTAGTAATCATTCAGAGTGCAGCAGCTCTACTCCTGACAGGGACACGCAAGCAAGACCATATTTCCCCCGTTATTCATTACTCTTCACTCTTTTTCAATTCAATTTCAATTCAGTTTTACGCCAAATCACAACAACAGTTGCCTCAAGGAGCTTCATATTGTAAGGCAGACTGTACAATAATACATACAGAGAAAATATCAACAATTATGTGACTCCCTATAAGGAAGCACTTTGGCGAAGTAGGATGGAAAAACTCCCTTTTAATAGGAAGAAACCTCCAGCACAGCCAGACTCAGGGAGGGGCAGGGCCATCTGCTGCGACTGGTTGGGGTGAGGGGAGGAATACATGTCACGGCTTGCGGGATGAGTCGTGTAGAATTTAATGAGGACCCATGATGCTGGCAGCTGAGATGCAGGGGAGTTTTATTGAAAAGGTGGAGATACAAACAGAAATGGCGAAGGCGTGGAGGAAGCTAAGCTGGAAAAAACTAACAAAGCAAACCTGAAACATTAACTGGAGACCCAGGCAGAAAGACAAAGGAACACGCAGGGAGATACACAGGTGGACGGAAGGAAATAACGCAGACAAACCAGCAACTAACAGAGGCAGACACAAGGCTTAAATACACAGAGGGATGACGAGGGAATGAGACACAGAAGGAGGGCACAGCTGGGAGTAATCAGACATGACGGGACAGGGGAAACGTAACCTGAACACACTGACATCAGACACGGACCTTCAAAGTAAAACACGAAACTCACACGCAAAGACACAGACTCAGAGACGCAGGCGTAAGACAGACCTGACTACAGTAGAGGGGATACATAGAACCAAAATGTAAGAATAAACAAAGATACATCAAGAAATCAAAGATTAACAACACAGAACAGAAAACACTGGGTCACAGACCCAGGACCGTGACAATACAGGACAAAAGACAGGCTGTGGAAGAGAGCCAGAGATTAATAAGAAGTAATGATTCAATGCAGAGAGGTCTATTAAAGATAGATAAAGTTGGGTGTCATCGGCATAGCAGTGAAAATGTGTGCTGCCTTCTTCTTCTTCATCCTGGCGTTGTTCCCGCTGGCGCAGGCCCGCTCTTCGGCAAAGGTTTCTCCATTCGGTTCTGTCCAAGGCGTCCTCAGGTGATGCGCCGACGGTCTTAATGATACTGTCTAAAAGAAGCATATTTACGCTGGCTTCCAGTACTAGAATTTAGAATTTTAAAATTTTGAAGTCACTAAATGGATTAGTACCCTTCAAAAACAAAATAGGTCTTTAAGGTCGTCTGATTAGATGTTTCTAGTTGTTCAGGAAAACAAACAGAAGTATAGAGGAGAGCAGGCCTTTCCTGTAGTTGCACCTAAACTTTGGACCAGTCTGCCCCTCGGAGTAGGACCTCACCAACACTCGACATCTTTAAAACCCACTTGAAGACACATCTTTACTCTCTAGCATTTAAATATGAGTTTTTTGTTTCTTGTTTGTGCTTTTTTCTCTGTGTTTGTTTTATTCCTTTAAGTTGAACACCACTTTAATCAACTCTTATTGTTTTTAAATAAATTGACTTGGCAGGTTGATTTGAAAACACCTAAGTGTGCAGAGGTTTCGGTGTATGTGTGTGTGTGTGTGTGTGTGTGTATATGTGTGTCAATAAACTGGCACAAGTAGCAGCTGCTATTGGTCTATATGAGTACCATGTCATGTGACCAAACATTTGATGATCGTCTTAAAAACGGGAAACTTAAATTTTATTAAGGGTCACACACGCCAACCATAACATGCCAGCTGATGTGAACCTGATCAGATGCCGTGGTTTTGAAAACACAGAAGCTCTTTTTGCTGCTACATGACGTTACTTACAAGTTTAGACTTGAGAGTCTGGGCAGGCTGGGGCTGGTTCTGTTGTTAGTTTATGCGTAGTATGCTGGAGGCGGAGCTGTGGGGGCTGAGGTTTGTTCCACTCAGCTGTACTTCCTGAGGCAGCTGAAGAAATTCAACCTGCCAACACGGACGATGATGCAATTCTACACTGCAATCATCGAGTCCATCCTCACCTCCTCCATCACCGTGTGGTACGCTGGAGCCACCATCAGGGACAAACAGAGACTGCAGCGTGTTGTGCGCTCTGCTGAGAAGGTGATTGGCTGCAGACTTATGGGCTCAAAATGTGGTCATAAATATTTTGTACTTGTAAATCAGGATTTGTATGTGTAAGAAGAATTTGTATGTGTGTAAAAAAGATTTGTGTGTGGACTTAGCCAAAAAAAACCCTGCAAATTACAAGTACGAATTTTGACCCTATTTTTCTTCCTTTCATCTGATTGGTCAATGTCATGTCAATCACAAATGTAACAATCGAATCAGAGAACAGATGGGTTTGGCTGTCGGAGGGGCGCTTTTTTGAACTGCAGGTCCTTGAAGGGAATAAATGCCGTTTTACATGCCAACCCAGCGTTTTCCTTCATCACCACATACAAATCCTGATTTACAACTACAAAATATTTATGACCACATTTTGAGCCCATACAGACTCCCATCTCTGCAAGACTTGTACACCTCCAGGACACCGGGGCGTGCAGCTTTGATCACAGCTGACCGTTCTCACCCTGGACACAGTCTGTTTGACCTGCTCCCCTCAGGCAGGAGGCTCCGGTCCATTCGCACCAGAACCTCTCGCCATAAGAACAGTTTCTTCCCCTCTGCTGTTGGACTCATAAACAATAACCATATGACTGTTCCCACCACTAACACATGACCCTACGCTGTGTTCACTGCATCATCCCATTTTTGCACTGATCACCACCTGCACTCATGTATATATCTATCTACTTAGCACTTTTAATTCTTATTTTTATGTTTATTTAAGCGTTATCTGACAGTATGTTTGCACTAAGTACCGCAGCAATTTCCTAATGTTGTAAACCTGCTCAATATTTGGCAATAAAACCCTTTCTGATTCTGATTCTGTGTTTGAAATTAGTTTGATGTTTGGAGGCTCACAGTGACAGAACTGCGTTAAAGCAAATGTAACAAACCTTTTTACAAAATGTAAGGAGCAGAAAGTACAGATATTTGTAGTAAAAAGTAATCACTAAAAAAACCCCTACTCAAGTACAGTACAGATACCTGAAGTACAGTAATGAAGTATTTGTACTTTGTTACTTCCCACCTCCGGTGTCAAGTGTGTTTGGATTGACAGCAGAAGTACTGATAGATTCAAAGAATAAGTCTTGTTGCTGCTCATTGGTTAAGCAGTGAGTTTTCCTTTCACAGCACTGGAGCAGAGGCTCAGTGAATTCCTAACCATTCGTCATAGCAGTTACTGGGAATCATTACAGGGATTGGTGTGGACTTCCCATCAGGCTCAGCCCTCTGCGGCTCATGAGCAAATGAAAAACATCTGGCAATCCAGTACAACTTAGATGTGTGTGTGTGCATACTGTCGGCACCTCCCCTTCCTGTTATTGGTCTGTGCTTAAATGCTGGTGTTTCATAAGTTTTTCTCTTGTTTTGAAAGCTTAGAGAACCAGAGAAGACAAAAGAAGGTAAGAAAAACATTTTACACTGATGAACAGCTTAAGACAATCAGAAATCTTTGTAAAATCATGAATGTGGTACGTGGTAACATTTTTCTGAGGAAGTCAGAGATAATAAATCTGTGCTTAAAAACAGTGTCAGCTCTTTTGTCTGGGCCGTACATAAATCATTTGTACAGCTGGCCCGAGGTATTTGTTGTCATTTATATGAACCAGGAATCATCCTGTTATTCTTATAACATGGATCAAAACCAGTCTTTTACCTTTTTCATGTTGAATTTCTCTAACCAGATAACCACTACAGCATTTCAGTCTGTGTCTGTGTTTCCTTCAGCATGGTGGTTCCTACAGGCACGGCTGTCCACAAGCAGCCCACCCAGGTGGTGACAGTCATCAGGACCGTTGAATACTCTGGCCAATGGAGCACCGACCTCTGTGATTGCTGCTCTGATATGGAGAGCTGTAAGTAAACCCAGGAAACCCTACAAACAGCAGCGATTTCCTCAGACTTTGTTTGCAATAAGCTAACCGAGTGTTTAAAGTCAGTAAAAAATCAAGAATAAATTAATTATCTGAGACTACATGATAGCAATGATCATTTAGTAGCATTATGGAGTTTTTCATTATTTTACATTTTTCACCAGAAAACCAAGTTTTCATAATTGGAGTGGAAATGTCGCAATACGTTGTGAGATGTGATGATTCATGTGCTGAGGTGTTTTTCTTCTGTTCTCAAACTGATCTTCCTGTTGGAGCTCAGTCTGGGGGTAGTTCTTTTTTTCTCCTAGTCTTTCATCATGTTGTGCATTTTCCATTGTTATACCTCTCTGACCTGTCTTCCCCATGATGGTTGTGTAATGTATGTATGGTCGGAAGGGTAAAATGGCGCTGGCAAAAGGTCTGCAGCCTTAACCCAATTTCCCTCGGAATGAATAAAATGAATAAAGTATTATCAGTCAATCAATCAATATATATATATATATATATATACATATATATATATATATATATATATATATATATATATATATATATATATATATATATATATATATATATACGAACATCTTAGTGCAAAAAAAATAACAAACCAATTGGAACAGCATTGGTAGTGCTTTAGTGCTAAACTGAGCTTTAATTTCATGTTGTAACTGTCTGCTGCAAATTTGAGGGAAAGACTTAAAGAAAACAAAAATTCAGTTTCTTCCACTTCTCCAATTTAGGGTTGGAGAAGTATCTATCCCAGCTGCCAGTCTGCGCTAACACAACGCAGTGTTTTTGACAGAAAATTCTGATTTAGTTTTATATGATAAGATCTATCTATCTATCTATCTATCTATCTATCTAATCTATCTATCAACTCTGTTTCTCCCCAAAGGTTGCTGTGGCCTTTGCTGTTTCCCCTGCATGCAGTGTGATGCAGCCAATAAACATGGATGGTGCTGTGCACTGCCACTCCTGGACGTTTGTGGTGTGGTGTCCTGCTTACTCCGTGGGTCCATCAGAGAGCGCCACAACATCGAAGTAAGACTGGGTTACAGATGGAGGATACTGTTACAAACTACATTTAAAAGATAGATGCGGTCACTAGAGGATGTGCAGTTTTATAACTTCTGCACTGGCTTCATTTTAAAGCCCTGGAGGTTTCTGCGGGTTGAATGTGCGTCTTTGTGATGTGGCTGTAAAATGAACTGACGTAAAATCTAAATGTAAATTTTATGAGATTCATATAAAATGCACACGAATTGCACTTTGTGCAGATCCTTCTCACTCACCCTCACCTCTCAAATAACTCCCAGGTGTCTCTGTGTCCTCATTATTTGTTTATAAGTAACCATATCATGCAGTGCCATCATAAAAGCGATCTGGATAAAACATGTGGTATTTTGCAATCTGTAGAAGTTATAAAGGAGTAGCTTGACTTGAGAAAGAGGAAGTGTAAAGTTCTTCAAATCTGAAATCTCTTGCCCTCATCGTGGGAAAAAAAGCTGCGGCTGCTTGTTTTGACAAACTCTCAGATATTTGGTTACCCAGCTCTACACAGGGACACAGCTGCCGGATGAGGGGATGACAACACCCCACTGAACTTTTATGTCTGAGGGGTGACAACAGTAACTCCTGCTGCTTCATCCTCTGTCTATCTGCTTCTTCTTCTCCATCCTGCAGGGCTCGTTCACTGATGACTGCTGTAAAGTGTGCTTTTGCTACCCGTGTGTTTGGGGCCAGATGCATCGTGAGGTGAAGATCAGGGAAAACAAGTAGCCCGCCACCTCGACTGTGATCACCACGCAAGTCGTCTGTGGATATGATGCAAACATTTTGGCTGTGTGATGAGAGGCTATGACTTTTTCAGGCCAATAAAATCCTTTAATTTTATAAATCATGTGTGAGATTAATTGTCCTCTTCTGCAAAACAGAGTTTAACCATTGTTCAGATCAGTGGCGGAGCGGGGGGGTGGCTTACTGGGCTTAAGCCCGGGTTGTTTTTTCAGAAGCCCGGGGTCTTTTGGAGTGTAATTTTTTCATAGTTAGATGCCTGGCTGACAACTGTATAAAACAAAAACTACACACAATATTCGAAGCACATAGTGCACACTGTGGGAATTTACGACTGTGCGTAAATTCCCCCTAATATTGGTATGATCCGAGCTCAGACACTAAGCGACTGAGCGAGGGGGCGGGGGGAGCTGCTGCCTGCAAGTGCGCTGTTGGAGAAACGCAGCCAGGCAGACAGAGGAGAACTGAAGTTTGACCAGGTACCAAAGCAAATCATTCGTACTGTACAAATAATGTAAATATGACGGTGTATCACGAAAGATTGATATCAAACTGATCACTTGACCCATATTACGTTACTTGCTCTTCAAGTGAATCAACAAATGGCGAAATGAAAAGCCGAACAACAACAATGCTTTAGAGTCTTAGCTTACATGTATGTTTATTTCATATTTTCTTTTTTTCTCTTTTTTTTAATTTACTTCATCCTTTATACAAAATAAAAACAATAGACAAAAAAAGGACAAAAGCAACTACCACAACAACAACAGAGAGAAAACAAACAACAAAAAACAAACAAACACAATAAGCAGTCTGAGACATGTAAACAAAAAAGTAATACAGTATATATAATTCAGTCTACCAGTCATTTACACATTTGTCCTGACAAACTCAACCCGCCACTGGAGTGGGGCTGCCCCTCTCACTATGGTTTTCTTCAGATCATCAGGTAAGTAATCCAATAGCGGGCGCCATATATCCAAAAAAATATCTTCATTGGCACTTAATTTTGCACTCAGTCTTTCCATTGGTAAAACTCTAAAGATTTCTTTATACCACTGAGTTATTGTTGGTGGTTTTTCATTAATCCAATTAAAAAGAATACATTTTCTTGCCAAAAACAATAATTTACATAATAGTATATATTTGTTTTTATCTGGAAATTTGTTCTGAATTGGCAACCCCAATAAATACTGAGCTGGATCTTTTTGTATTCCGCATTTAAATATACCTTTTAATTCTTTTGTTACACAGAGCCAGAATTTTGAGATTTTTGAGCAAGTCCAAAGACAGTGCAAGTAGGACCCCGCCACAGATTTACATTTAATACATTGTGCAGACCTGCTCGGATCAATTTTATTCAGAAAAATAGGTGTTCTATACTGTCTGTGTAAGATTTTATATTGTGTTTCTTTAAATCTGTTACTAAGAAATAAAGAATGCACAGATTGTATGCACTCACTCTAGGCACGATCATCACAGTGACACTGGAGGTCACCCTCCCAACGCCTAATCAGTTTTCCAATATTATGTTTGTTATAACCTTCTAGTGTATTGTAAAACTGTCTTATAGTACTATTATCTGCATTTAAGTGTAGAAAGAAATTTTCCAAGGGTCCTAGTTGCATTGTATTGTGCAAAGTATCAAAACTTGAAGTAATTAGGTGACGAGCCTGTAAAAATGCAAAAAAATCCATTTGATGTATTCCATATTTCTTTTGGACCTGCTCAAAAGACATATAGACATTCCCATCCAACAGATCACCCACCACATATTTTCAGTTGTTACCCTCCACGGCTAAATAAATCGGTTTCAGTAATGTACTGATATACAAGAATGGACATAAGGAGCTTCTTTCAAAGAAAAAACTCAGGTAAATGTTATTTTATATATTATGCTTTGTATGTTGTTCAGTATATTTCTATGCAAAACAAGAGGAATTTCAATACACAGCAGTATATTCACAGTTTAAACCAGATATTTACATACACTTTATGGAAAACACAAGAACATTTTTTACTGTACAACATCAATTTAGAGTAAACTTGTTTTGTTTTGGATAAATAAATATTGAAATATCTTTTGAATTAATTAAATGTCAGAATAAAGAGAGACAGAGCTGTCTATTTTTTTATCACTTTCATCAAATTTAGGAGTACATATACACTAAGTTTATTGTTAATTAATAAGAAAACTCCAGACGATTCCATTTTGAGCTTAAGAAGCTTCTGATAGGTTAGCAGAGTCCATGTGAGTAAATTGGTGGCACACCTGTGGATGCATATAAGGCAAAACACAGAGCCTGTTTCTTTGAAATGGGAAAATCAAGAGATGTCAACCAAAACACCAGGAAAAGAATTGTGGAGCTCCATAAGTGTGGCTCAATTTTGAATATAATTTGGTGCCATTTACAATTAAGAAATACAGATAGTTTCTCTCTTTACTGTTAAATTTAACAAATATGTTTTTATATTTATCAATCTAAAAAAACCAAACATTTAGTCTGATTTGATGTTACAATTAAAAAAGTGTTTGTGTTTTTATCTGAAGAGTGTGTAAATATCTGGTTTCAACTGTATATTTGATGATGTTGGTGTTTGGCTTGATTGTCAGCACAAAGAGGGAGAGAGAGGAAGAGAGAGGGAGAGAGAGGAACAGAGAGGAACAGAGAGGGAGAGAGAGGAAGAGAGAGGGAGAGAGAGGAAGAGAGAGGGAGAGAGAGGGAGAGAGAGGAACAGAGAGGGAGAGAGAGGAAGAGAGAGGGAGAGAGAGGAACAGAGAGGAACAGAGAGGGAGAGAGAGGAACAGAGGGAGAGAGAGGAAGAGAGAGGGAGAGAGAGGAACAGAGAGGGAGACCTTTGACCTTTAACACACCTTTATTACATCAATACTTCAACTCACAACCATAACTGAAAATGAAAATGAATGCCAAATCAACATATAAACAACCCTCCCCTCCCACCATCAACCCCACTCAAATACAATAAACACAAAAAAAGAAAAACAAAACCAGAAAACTCCCCATTCGGCTTCCTTCAAAAATTCAAAACTAAATCATCATCAGTTATTGTACACAAAAACCCATCAATGCCCCAATTAGAGACAAACTCTTCAATATTGGACACCATCTTGTAATAAACAAACTCCACTTTCAAACGTGCACCTACCAACCCTTTAAACATAAGCTCTAAATTAACAGATCCTGTCCCCTTCATTTTGTTCCTCCTCGTGAGCCATATACTCATCTTCGCCTGACCCAGTAAAAAATTAATCAAGCAAACCTTCCTACGCTGCGCTGCAGAGTACCTCGGACCCAGGATAAAGAGACCCTCCTCCAAAACACTCCCAAGGCCAGCAAGCCACTGCCGCAGCAATGAAAAAAGGCCAGCAAGCCTGGAACAGCCAAGCCACAGGTGCTGCAGTGTTTCCTCAGTCAGACAGAAAAGACAGTGGGTCCCTGTTTGTGGATCCATATGCGCCACATGTCTGTTCGTAGCCACGGCCCCATGCACTATTCTCCACTGGAGATCCGCACTGCGTTTCTCTATGGGAGGTTTGTACAGGGACCTCCAGCTGCCCCTCGGAGACGACCCCGGAGCCAACACACCTGACCACTTCGACTCCAGAACACCAGCCAACAATCCCCTGTTCAGCACCTTTACAGCCACCTCATATATAGCCTTCTTCGAAATCCTTGACAGGTCACCCAGAACAGGTGTTCGAAAGGAAAGAAGAGAGCCTCCCTCCTCATCCTGCTCCCCAACTGCAGCACAAACAGACAGCGAAGGGAAGTCAGCTGAACTCGGTTGACCACCTGCAGAGCGAGTCCCCAGCGCAGCCCTTACGAGTCCAGGAAGAACACCCATGACTTCTTCCACCAGCTTCTCCAGAAAGCGCAGAGACCTGATCCCAGTTTCCTGAGCCAACTTGGCAGCCGTTTTCCACTGCCCTGCCGTCCTCAGGCCCGCCAGCTTGGTAAGACCAGCATTTACGAGGAACCTCTGCACACTAGCAGTGCTGAGCATCCTACTTGGCACCAAGGGATTGTAAAAAAGAGGCTCCTCACCAACATCACCATAAAATTGAGAACAGTCTCTCTGTACTTTAAAAACAGTCTTCCAAGCAGTCAAAACAGACTGGTAAAAAACAGAGGTCTGCGAAAGGTCCATGCCAGTCAGGTCTATGAGAAACAGGTGCTTGTCATATGTAAGGTCCTTTACTCTGTGAAGCAGCGTAGATGCTGTCTTGAACCAGGGTGGTTGTTGTCTTTGATAAAGATAACGCTGTGCTGTCTGAAGACGGAACGCTGTGATACGGCTGCGAAGGTCAATCAAACCCTGACCCCCCTCTGACACAGGTAGAGACAGCACAGCAGACCTGATCCAGTGAAACCCTCCCCAAAGGAAATTAACCAGTCTTTTTTGTATCTCCTTGACAAGAGAGGCTGGAGGTTCAACAACAGTGGCACGGTGCCAGAGTACAGAAGCGGCCAAGTTGTTAACAACCAAAGTCCTTCCCCTGTAAGACAACTGTGGCAGGACCCAAGTCCATCGAGACAACCGGGCAGCAATCTTTTCAACTACACCCTCCCAGTTCTTCCCCTGAAAAGCATCAGTTCCCAAAAACACTCCCAAACACTTCAGCCCCTCCCTGTTCCACTGTAATTCTGCCGGTAACACTGGCTCCTCTTTATCAACCCACCCTCCCAAAATGAAACCTTCACACTTTGACCAGTTAACCTTTGCGGAGGACGCTCGCTCATACGAGTCCAGTGTCTTTCTGAGTGTTTCAATATCACATTGACTGGTTATAAAAACCGTAACATCATCAGCATAAGCTGACAACTTTACTGGACTGCCTACTTGGTCAAAGGTAAAACCCAAGAGTCCCTGTCTAAGATGGTGTAAAAGGGGTTCAATAGCCAGTGTATACAACATACCAGAAAGAGGGCATCCCTGCCTAATGCCCCTCCGAGCTGGAACAGGCCGACTTAACCCTCCCCCCACTTTCAACATGACAGTAGCATTTGAATACAACAATTTAATCCAAGAAATAAAAATGTTCCCAAACCCAAAAGCTTCCAAAGTTTTAAACAAATAATGGTGATCAACTCTATCAAAAGCTTTTTCTTGATCCAGAGATAAAAACCCCACATCCAAGTCCTTGAGCTTGGCCAGATCAACAATGTC
The DNA here is from genome assembly GCF_036321145.2 of Pelmatolapia mariae. Classification (NCBI taxonomy): domain Eukaryota; kingdom Metazoa; phylum Chordata; class Actinopteri; order Cichliformes; family Cichlidae; genus Pelmatolapia; species Pelmatolapia mariae. Next base: position 78,687,615 of record NC_086229.1, read on the forward strand.
TCGAATTAAAAACAAGTTATCCATAATAGTTCTTTCAGGGACACAGTACGCTTGATCCACATCAACAATCATGTCAATACAGGTCTTCAACCGATTAGAAAGACATTTCGCAAGAATCTTGTAGTCCGTACAAAGCAAAGAGACAGGCCTCCAATTTTTGAGCAAGCCCAGGTCCCCTTTCTTTGGCAGTAAAGTCAAAACTGCCCTTGTGCAACTTGTCGGTAAGATCCCAGTGGTCATACAGTACGTGAAAACTTCATAAATGTCCTCTCCTATCAGCGACCAGAAGTTTTGGTAAAATTCCGCAGGAAGACCATCAACTCCTGATGACCGACCACCGTTGAGTTGTTGAACCGCTGAAGACATCTCCACAAAAGAAATAGCAGACTCCAACACAGCCGATTCGGCCCCATCCAGCCGTGGCAGCCCCACCAGCATCTCCGTCACACATTCAGGGTCACACGCGTCAGCACTAAAGAGGCTGGCATAAAAGTCAATGGCGAGCTTCCTCATTTTCGCTGGGTCAGATGTCACCTTCCCATCGGGGAGCCTTAGGTGCAACATTTGGTGTGACTCTCGAACCCTTTTCTCCAGCTTAAAAAAGAACTTTGTCGGGGCATCTATTTCCTTAATAGTAGAAATCCGAGTCCTGAGAAGAGCACCCTTTGCTCTCTCGTGAAGAAACTTGCCCAAAGCCTTCCTCCTACTGCCCCAGGCATCATTTCTATCGTCTGTCCCACTTATAATCTCAGTCTCTAGCCTCTTGAGCTCTCGTTCTAAGTCCTCCAAGTAATCTTTAACAGTAGCCGTTGCATGTGATGTGTATTGTTGACAAAAAAGCTTAATCTGTGTCTTCCCCACCTCCCACCATTGAGCCAAATTGCAAAAGTCCGTTTTCCTTAGTTTCCAGTGGCACCAGAAGTCAGAAAAAGCTCGACAGAACTCTTTGTCATGAATCAGCTGCACGTTAAAGCGCCAGTGCGAACAGATGGTAGAATGCACCAATAAAGAAATATCAGCAGTCACTAAATGATGATCAGAAAAACCAACAGGTGAAATCTCTGCTTTAACTAGTCTATTATTATACGTCTGGTTGATATATAATCTATCAAGCCTAGCTGCCTTCACATTGCTCTCAGAGACTTTCACATATGTATACTGTCTAGTTGTAGGATGGAGCTTTCTCCACACATCAGTCAAATCATGCTGAAGAATGATTGTAGACAAAAGTGAGCCCGAAGGTGGGTGAGGCTCTCCTGTGTTTCTGTCAACTGAAGGGTGGGTTGTGCAATTCCAGTCCCCTCCCAGCACTATTATTGAACCACTATTTAATTTTGCTAACTCATCAGTAATTTTTCGAAATAATCGCACACGACCCGCAACTGAGTTATGGGCGTAGACATTCAGAAAAGCAAAAGATATCCCCTTGATAGTTGCCTTTACTACCTGAGCCCTTCCCTGCTCTATCTCACAGACAGAAACATGTGACAGGTGAAGGTGCCTAGAAAATAAAATTGCTACACCCGCACTGAGGTTGGTACCATGACTTAAAAAAGCCTGCCCACTCCAACTCATTCCCCATTCTGTCTCATTATCTACAGTGCTATGTGTTTCCTGTAAAAAGAACACATCAATGTTTTTGTTCTTGCTAAGCTCCACTAAGACTGCACGCCTTTCCCTATCCCTACCCCCATTAATGTTAAGTGTACCTACTCTCAAGCCCGCCATATAAGAAAGAGAGAAGAGGAGGAGAAAAAGAGAAAAGACAGTGAGACGCTTCCAGAAAGACACCCTTAGTGCTCCAAACATCTCACTATGCTTTTAAAGGAGTTTTTCCACGTTTTTCCCTCCTCAACTTAGTCAGGATCTTCTTAAGACGGAATCTTTTCTGTTTGCTTAATTGTTCATAACCAACAACTCTTCTGATTTTCAGAACAGATTTTATAAAAAGATCAACATCTGGAAAAAACTCAGTGACATCCACAGACTGCATACCAAATGTCTCATCCAAAAAGCGATTTATATCTTCCAAGGAATACGACTGCTGATGGTCTTCTTGTGAAACAATATCAGAGCATTGCGACAGGGAATCATCTTCCAACAAGTCGTCTTCCTCATTTTCTGCGCTCAAAGAACCCGAAACTACATTCGCAACACCCACCTCACTTGCCGCTGCTTTGGTCTGTCCACTATCCTGATTTTCCTCCACACTTTCCCTAACCTGTATGTCATCACAGCCATCCTCCACCTCAGTGGACGCCTGTACTACCCCCTGTTCTTCTAGCGCAGCCTGTGGAGCACTGGCTGCGACCTCCATTCTGTCACCCTGCGCCGCTAGCGGCTCGCCGATGACAGCGCTGCTCGTAGACGGCCGCTCGTCCGCATCGCTACAAGCCGGCTGTTCTCCCGTACCGGCAGCGCGCTCCTGCTCACTCGCCCCACTAGCGTGAGCCTCTTGTTCACGGCGCACCTCCTGCTCTTTATGAGGGCAGGATGAGCGTTTATGGCCAACATCACCACACTCAAAACACTTCATGCTACCTGCACTGGCGTAAACAGTATATAAGCCGTTTTCATACCTTACTTTAAACGACACTTCCAGTGTCTGTGAAGGATCAGTAAGATACATGAAGGCCTGCCTTCTTAGTGACTGAACATGCTGCAGTCTGCCGTCCTTGCAGCCAAGACGAACAACCCTGAACCCGCTAGCAAACTTGCCAAAGCGGGTCAGTTCCTTTTCAAGCAGTTCATTCGGGATGAACGGCGGGACACCGGACACGGTGACCCGCGTAGATGGCACAAACAGTGGCGAAACAGCCACAAACAAATCATCCAGAATGATCCCCCTTTCAACCAACAGGTGAACCAAGCGCTCCTCACGGAGAAAAGCAACCACAGCCTTGTTCATCCGAGAGCCATAAGTTATGTTCTCATGGCCCACCTGTTCACCAACAGCTAGCAGAACCTGCTCCACGGTGTACTGTTGGGGCGCTACCACCCTGGCCCCATGTCTGATAGACAGGGGAGGCGAACCCTCACTGGGGAGGGACGCCATAACTCAAGGAAAAAAACGGCCAATTAGCTAAAATTCTTCACTTCACACAACACAATGAAATAAACGTGCCTTACCTGTTAACCACCCATAAAGCCCAAAGTTTTCTGGAAAGAAGAAACAGTCCAAACGTCCCAAACTCACTCAGCGGCTCCACGCACTCACCACACACCTTCACACACCCATTCACTCACACTCCCAGCATGCAGTGCAGGAAGGAGAGGAACAGAGAGGGAGAGAGAGGAACAGAGAGAGAGAGAGGAAGAGAGAGGGAGAGAGAGGAAGAGAGAGGGAGAGAGAGGAACAGAGAGGAACAGAGAGAGAGAGAGAGGAACAGAGAGGGAGAGAGAGGAACAGAGAGGGAGAGAGAGGAGCAGAGGGGTAGAGAGAGGAGCAGAGAGGGAGAGAGAGGAACAGAGAGGAACAGAGAGGGAGAGAGAGGAACAGAGAGGGAGAGAGAGGAACAGAGAGGGAGAGAGAGGGAGAGAGAGGAACAGAGAGGGAGAGAGAGGAAGAGAGAGGAACAGAGAGGAACAGAGAGGGAGAGAGAGGAAGAGAGAGGGAGAGAGAGGAAGAGAGAGGGAGAGAGAGGAACAGAGAGAGAGAGAGGAACAGAGAGGGAGAGAGAGGAACAGAGAGGGAGAGAGAGGAAGAGAGAGGGAGAGAGAGGAAGAGAGAGGAAGAGAGAGGGAGAGAGAGGAACAGAGAGGGAGAGAGAGGAGCAGAGGGGTGAGAGAGGAGCAGAGAGGGAGAGAGAGGAACAGAGAGGGAGAGAGAGGAGCAGAGGGGTGAGAGAGGAGCAGAGAGGGAGAGAGAGGAACAGAGAGGGAGAGAGAGGAACAGAGAGGAACAGAGAGGGAGAAAGAGGAACAGAGAGGGAGAGAGAGGAACAGAGAGAGAGAGAGGAACAGAGAGGGAGAGAGAGGGAGAGAGAGGAACAGAGAGAGAGAGAGGAACAGAGAGGGAGAGAGAGGAACAGAGAGAGAGAGAGGAACAGAGAGGGAGAGAGAGGAAGAGAGAGGGAGAGAGAGGAACAGAGAGGGGTGAGAGAGGAGCAGAGAGGGAGAGAGAGGAACAGAGAGGGAGAGAGAGGAACAGAGAGAGAGATGGAGAGGAGAATGAGGACAGAGATGGAACAAGAGCCAGGTGAGACAGACATGTTAGTCAAATGGTTGTTTATCAAAAGTATCACCGTATCATAGGTACTGATGTATCTCGTAACTAGTGTTTCTTTTTAGGTTTGTTATTTTTCAAATTCTATATTTATTAAGTTATGCAGGCTTGTTTGCACAACAAGGCTAAATAATTATATAAACTTTTCTGAATCTAAATAGTGTACTTTGGTAGAATTAAAAAAGAAGTGTAGTGCAGGTCTATGATGATTTTTAGTGCTACTATCATCTAGTTCTGATTCTGGTTCTGTCTTGGTTAAGTGCTAAGTAGTCCTGATTTTGAACTGTTGTAGTCCTGTTTTAATTCAGATCAGTTCTGGGTCTGGTTGAATTGGGGTTTAGTCCTCGTGTCTTGATACAGCCCCGACTTTGTTCTGCCTTGCTGCTTAATTAAAAAACTAGTTTAAGATGTCTTGCATATGTGATATATATTTTTCCCCATATGAAGTCATTATTTTTTGAACAAAACTCAAAAAACAGCCTATTAATCTTTCAGTCATTTCTAAAAAACGATCTGTCAACGTCTCATTCACCCAGCGGTGCAGAAAGAGTTAAATTACGTTCTCTACCGGAGTCCTACGTCATGTGACAAATATGGCCAATTTGATTGGCTGTACCTTTCAGGGAGCTCTGTTTAGTTTTAGCAGCGGCAAGCCTGCGCTGCGAGGACCTGCAAGGAGGAGAGGAGGATGGAAGCAAAAAGGAAGAACCTGGATATAAGCAGTGATGGGAATAACGGCGTTACAAGTAACGGCGTTACTAACGGCGTTACTTTTTTCAGTAACGAGTAATCTAACTAATTACTATTCCTATCGTATGTCCTGATTCGAGATATTGAGAACCAAAACAAAATATCAGAGGCCCAGAAGGATGCAATCAGATGAAGAGTTTATTGACAACACACGCGTGGGAAGAAGCACACAGCATCACATCTGCGAGGTTCTTCCCCAAACATACACAGAGAATGGTTTTTATAGCATCGGAGTATAACGCCTCCTCTTGCGTTCTATAACATATTTTTGTATTTCTAAGAACATCATTTGCATCTTGTACAGACAATGATCAATTTTTAGAGCCAAAGTCAGACACAGAAGTTCCTCTTTCTAGCATCTTCTTTCCAAATATGGCGATGATTTCAGACCCCTCAAGTCCCCATGGACTTGTCTTCTTTTTAGCACATCTTTGGTCACTTGTTACCAAGCAAACTCACTTGCACCAGGTTACAACAAGAAGCTGAATGCATTCGGGCCTCTGCTCAGGCCTGTTCCTAGATTATATGTATTATATGTGTTTTGTAAGCATGTATGCAGTTTTAACCTTAATGTTGTGTGTGTACACAATGATTATGGCTGCTCCTGTAATACAAATGTCCACATATGATCATGACAACACCTGTAACACAAGTTTCAATGCAATGCCAACAGCTTCAACAAATGCTTTGATGAAATGATGATTAATGCAATGATAATGATGATGGTTATGAATAGTAGCAGCAAAATATTTCCCTCATCCTGACACGTAACAACGGCGTTACAGTTACTAACAAGGAAACGCGGTCCGTTACTATTTTTCAACAAACAGACGGTTGAAGCTGTGTTCAGCTTACTGCATCTTATATCAGTTGCACGGAAGTAGCTGTAAGTAATCTGGGTGCTCAGCTGCGCGCTCCCGCGGACGGCAATCACGATCACTGTCTAGCACAACACCTGGAGCTCAGGGGGCAAAACAATCGCATGAGTGCTGCTGTTTGACTGAGGAAGAATAAAGTAGTCGTGGTAAGCTAATCACACGACCACTTAAAGACAAAGCAACAAGGTGACATATACCAGTTTTTAAACTGTGTTGATAGGCCACGTAAAACCACAGTCATGATAAACAAGATATACGCGGCGTTTTTACCTCAATAGTTTCGCCACCTTAGCGCTAGCAAGCACTCTCTGCTTATGAGCAAAAAACCAAAACAAAACGGGAAGTTTTAGGAGTGACGGCGAGAGAGAGAGAGAGAGAGAGAGAACAGAAAAAGAGAGAGCGAGTTTTGAGATGTGAGATTTGTGACATTTAGCGTGTTTGGAGTGTGTAGTTAATGTGTTGTCTTGTGTAGTTAGTGTGTAGTGTTGTGGATAGTTTTGTGTTGTGTGTCAGAACAATGAGGCGACTGCTGTCTCCAGGTAGAAACAGGAGTGATACACCTGCTGCTGTCAGACCTGCAGGTATCAGGCTGTGATGTTCTCCTTTATAGTGGACAGAAAATATTTTTTTGGAGTGGCACAAATAATTTGTGGCATCTTATTGAAGAACAGCTGATTGTTCTGTAAATAGTTTGAAATGGTTATTTAAAAAATCAAGGTAAAAGGTAAATGGATGCAAATAACTTTGTTGTTTGCAAAACTTGTGCATAGGATTTTAAAATTGACAATTAATATTTGCATTTAAAGTTATGAAACATGATTCATTAAACATGTTTATGGTTGTTACAGTAAAAATAAAACTTTTTCTACTCTGATTTTATGTTTTTTGTCTGATTTTAGATCAGTTCTGGTTATACAGTATGACAAAATGAGAACATAACTGTAAATTCAGGCACGTGAGGTTGTGCTGAAAAGAATGATACCAAACAAGGCAAAGCAAATAGTTTTTAAAGGTAAAATGTGGAGGGAAAATCAAGAGCAGTAAAAAAATAGCCAATTATACCCTGGACCCCAGAGGGTTAAACGTTCTCTGTTTTTTTTTTAAAGTAACGCAATAGTTACTTTTCCAAGTAATTAATTACTTTTACAATATTGTAACTCAGTTACTAACTCAGTTACTTTTTTGAAGAAGTAACTAGTAACTATAATTGAATTACTTTTTCAAAGTAACTTGCCCAACACTGGATATAAGAAAGTATTTTTCATAGAAACCTGTAAGTCACTTAAAGTCAAGTTCACTCATAAAATGTGTCCGTCATAATAACGTTACAAGCTATTGTTGTGTCTTCACTGCTTATGAAGAAATCGCCTCGGAGTCATCATACAGATTCTTTTATTCCGTATATATAGAACAACGCATCCAGCAACTGTCAATTGCCAGGCTAGCACATGAACGCACATCGGGCGTACATCTGTACTTCCGGTGACTTCAAAATAAGAGTTCGAACATTACAGCTATGCTAGGCCATACATGCCAACTCTCCTGATTTTTCCGGGAGAATCCCGAATTTCAGTGCCCCTCCTGAAAATCTCCCAGAGCCACCATTCTCCCAAATTTCCACCCGGACAACAAAATTGAAAAACCATATCCCAGACTGGCCCAGCCAATTCCAGTTTCCAACAATGGCTACTACTACTGCAGCTACTTAGTTTTAATATTACTCTTATTACTCTTTCTGGGTCGCAAAATAAACTTTTAACATATTTTCAGGCGAGAATGTAGCTGTGTAAACTTCAAATAACTTAAACATGTTATTGTTTGGCCTTTTTCAGTGTTTTATTTGTTCGTGAGTAAATCGGTTTGGCTGAGATTAAAGTCACTAGATTAGATTAGATTAAATAAAACTTTATTAATCCCTCGGGAGGGTTCCTCTAGGGTTTTTCACACAGCTGAATAAACGTCAAACAGAAAACTGATTAAACAGAAGTGTGAGATGGTCGAGAATCTACGCCAGCGTCCGGTTATATTTTAGACAGCAAGGAGCAGACGACAGAGGTGACGTAATTCTGAAGGGTAGACCGTCCAATTTCACAGTCGCTCATTTCCGGTCTACCCGGCTTTCGGAGGACCTGGCCCACTTAGACCGCAAAGGCCGGGTCCTCAGGTGGACGCAGCCTCTGAATTTGGACACCTCCGGCCTGTTTCCGGCTGGACAATAATAACGGTGACATTTAACTTATTTTATCCAATAAGTAAACACTGTAAAATTCAAGTTTTTTGTATGTACATGTATTCCCCCCCTTAGTGCTGATGTATAAGAGATGTTGGTGTACTATAACTGAAGTAATGTTGTTAAGTCCTTAAGGTCATATTCTTTTATTGTCATGACTGTATTTGAAGCTATTTTTATTTTTGTATGATACCTGATTTATATGGAATATGGCTGAAGTAAACTAAAGTCTAAAATACTTAGTCAGTCATTTGTTTAATAGTAATTTAACATTATATAATTCACATATAAAACTATGAATTGTGATTTTAAATGGTTTAAAAGGATGTAGAATAGCATATGTAGGCAAGTATATTTCTCCTTTTGTTATCAAGAAGCAAAGACAAAAAGGAAAAAAAAAAGAAACACGGCAGGGTTCGGTGGTTGAATCATCCGTCCCCACCAATGCCAAAACCAAATCTACGCCCTTGCCACAGACACATGGACGTTTGAATGTCAGTAAGTGCATCTCTCACCAACATGAACATTGATTATAATGAAAAAGACCAGCATGGTACACCCTGAAGAAAGCCAGACACCATGTGCTTTTACAAATGACAGCTGCAGATGTGTGCAAAGAATTCTGCTGACCAGAGGTTGTCAACCTCTGGTCAGTGTGGGGAACATTAATGTGACTCAAAGCATCTGTTATGTGTATCTGCTCTCCAAGTAGCTTAAACAGCATTAGCCAACATCAGTTAATAAGAGTTAATAAGCTAATTTTAGCTCTGTGAGGCACTAGTTTGCAGTCATGTAGTCTCTAGACAAAAAGCTGATGTACTTTATTGTCATAGTTGATAAAGTTTCTTCATCAAGCTTTAACATTTACAGCTCAAGTTTCAGATGAGAGCAAGTCAAATGGACATTATTTGTCAAAGGCCAGCAGCAGCCATATTCAAATTGATTATTGTCATGAACTTTTTGGCTTGTAAATTCTGTTTCAATTTTACTTAGACTGAGAGAGGAGGACATTAACATTAACACATCAACATGTGTTTCTTGTCCAGGTGTGTGGAGTGGCAGAAGGATTTTAATGCCTACACTGAATAATGCTTCTTTAATTGCTTGATAGTTTAGTGGATTGTAACAAGCTCAGCTACACTCCTCAACTCTGTGTGGTGCTGTAAATAATGGATGAAGTTTTGTTTGTCTTTTAGTGGTACCTATTAATGTCTGGATAAGAACAGATTATGTGCAGAACAGCACATTATTGTAGCAGAGAAGCTCCAGAGCTACCCTAGCCAGTGCTCAGTGATATTATGTCACTGTTTTAACACTCCCAGCTTCAACAATCCACTTAAACGCTTCTTATTAACAGTTAAATAATTCACAGTGATCACAGGCTCCATATAGTGGCCACACAGACGTTCATATCCAATAACCGTATACAGTGCTGTGCTCTACAACCCACCTGATGATTGTCTCTCAGTGCATTTATCCACTGCCTCTGACAGAGGGCGCCATTGTTCTTCCACAGACAAATAGATAAATACACTGTGGAGTCACACGCAACATAAACACAGTTACACCTCCATGTAGTTAAGAGACTGAAACAATGTTAAGCATGTTTCTCCTTTTATCTGCTTTATTACAAATAGTTCAGCTAACTTAGGAAAGTTCTGATCAACGTGATCGAGCCTCTGCATCAGGCGGGATAATTACTGGGTCCACCTTAAAACTGGTGTATTTTACTCAACTCGCACTACTTAGGTTGCTTGTCAAAGTAACACTACAGTGACTACGCCTTTAAATTCAGGTTTATGAAGGTGAAAAAGGTTGTTTGCAACAAGAATGCTTCCAATAATGTTACTTTTAGGGAAATGTATGCATGACATTATGATTGGGGGATGACATCCTCTGAAAGTTTGACCCCAGAATGAATCACGTCAGTTCACCATAAAATAAATGAAACAGAATTTACATGTAAATTGATGTAATTGTCTTACAATATATTTAAAACAAGCTTTGTGGTAATAGTAGTCTGTGTAATTCAGTTCAGTTTTATTTATATAGGGCCAATTCACAACAGCAGTTGTCTCAAGCCTCTAAGTGGATAGAAACCTGCTCTACTCCTGACAGGGACATGCAAGCAAAACCATATTTCCCCTGTTTTTCTTTAATCTTTACACTTTCAATTCAATTTCAATTCAATTTTAGCGCCAAATCACAACAACAGTCGTCTCAAGGCACTTCATATTGTAAGGCAGACCCTACAATAATACATACAGAGAAAATATCAACAATTATATGACTCCCTATAAGGAAGCACTGTGGCGAAGTGGGAAGGAAAAACTCCCTTTTAGGAAGAAACCTCCAGCACAGCCAGGCTCAGGGAGGGGCTGCCATCTGCTGCGACTTGTTGGGGTGAGGGGAGGAACACAGTAAAAAAGACACACTGTGGAAGAGAGCCAGAGATTAATAATAAGTAATGATTCAATGCAGAGAGGTCTATTAAAGATAGATAAAGTTGGGTGTCATCGGCATAGCAGTGAAAATGTGTGCTGCCTTCTTCTTCTTCATCCTGGCGTTGTTCCCGCTGGCGCAGGCCCGCTCTTCGGCAAAGGTTTCTCCATTCGGTTCTGTCCAAGGCGTCCTCAGGTGATGCGTTGATGGTCTTAATGATACCGTCTAAAAGAAGCATATTTACGCTGGCTTCCAGTACTAGAATTTAGAATTTTAAAATGTTATTGTTTGTTTTGAAGTCACTAAATGGATTAGTACCCTCTAAGAATAAAAAAGGTCTTTAAGGTCGTCTGATCAGATGTTTCTAGTTGTTCAGGAAAACAAACAGAAGTATAGAGGAGAGCAGGCCTTTCCTGTAGTTGCACCTAAACTTTGGACCAGTCTGCCCCTCGGAGTAGGACCTCACCAACACTCGACATCTTTAAAACCCACTTGAAGACACATCTTTACTCTCTAGCATTTAAATATGAGTTTTTTGTTTCTTGTTTGTGCTTTTTTCTCTGTGTTTGTTTTATTCCTTTAAGTTGAACACCACTTTAATCAACTCTTATTGTTTTTAAATCTACTTTTAAATAAATTGACTTGGTAGGTTAATTTGAAAACACCTATATGTGCAGAGGTTTTGGTGTGTGTGTGTGTGTCAGTAAACTGACACAAGTAGTAGCTGCTATTGGTCTATATGAGTACAATGTCATGTGACCAAACATTTGATGATCGTCTTAAAAACGGGAAACTTAAATTTTATTAAGGGTCACACACACCAACCATAACATGCCAGCTGATGTGAACCTGATCAGATGCCGTGGTTTGAAAACACAGAAGCTCTTTTTGCTGCTACATGATGTTACTTACAAGTTTAGACTTAGTAACAACATGTAACAGCATTTTTGTGACCTACAACACTACCCCCGCATGGATAGGTAAATATGTATGCATGTACATGTGCATTATTATCCAGTTAATCTCCTCTAGCAGCTCATTTATGGCTTCCAAGCATTCTTTTGTCTGTATGTCAGTAAATGTAGTGAAAGACGGACATATTGGGGCCAAATGTTTATGAATGTAACCAGTTTGGTTTGTTTGAGTGTGTGTGTTTGGAATGATCACAGAAATATTAACAGACTGACACACAGGTGTTTAAGATTTCACTCCAACCTCTATGTTCGCAAAATAAAAAAGTAGCCCAGCTACATCATGGCAGAATAGTAATATATTAAAAAGCAATGTTTTCTATAGACTTTGTCTTCTTGACCATTTGTCTGTGAGGGTCTGAGCAGGCTGGGGCTGGTTCTGTTTTTAGTTTATGCTTGGTATGCTGTGGACGGAGCTGCGGGGGCTGAAGTTTGTTCCACTGAGCTGTGTTTGAGCTCCGTCATCGGGGCGGCGTATTCAGAAGAAGCCAGAGTGGGAGTTGTTATTGCAGCATTTGTGGTAACATTTAAACATTTAAGGCTCTCTGATGTTTGCCCCTGCTCCTGTACTTCAAGTTTAAACTTGTTTTCCTGTGATCTTTCATCATCATCATCATCATCGTTTATTTATACAGCACTTTAAAAACACACAAGGCTGACCAAAGTGCTGAACAATAGAAACATAATAGATACCATAAGAATAATAAATACAATAAAATAATAAACATAGTGAAAACAATAAAATATAAGTAAATACAAGTCAGTCAACCACTGAGTCAAAAGCCAGTGAATAAAAATGCGTTTTCAATCTGGATTTAAAAACCATCACTGATGTCGATTGCCTAATGTGAAGAGGAAGATTATTCCAAAGCTTAGGAGCCACAATAGAGAACGCTCGGTCTCCTCTCAGTTTCAGCCGTGATTTGGGGACTGAGAGCAACAGCTGCTCAGCTGACCGGAGCGAACGAGTGGGACATAGGGCTTCAGCAAATCAGACATATATGCAGGTGCCAGACCATTTAAAGATTTAAAAACCAATAAAAGAACTTTAAAATGAATCCTAAATTCAATTGGAAGCCAGTGCAGGGAGGCCAGGACCAGAGTAATGTGCTCAAATTTCCTTTTACCAGATAAAAACCGTGCCGCAGCATTCTGTACTAGTTGCAGGCGTTTCAGAGTGCCCAGTCCAACCCCTATTAAAAGGGAGTTACAATAATCCAAGCGTGAGGTTATAAAAGCGTGGATGACAGTCTCCAAGTCACGCCTTGAAAGAAAAGGTTTAACCTTCGACAGACGCCTGAGTTGATAGAATGACGATTTCACCACCCCATTCACGTGGCCATCAAAGGTAAGTGCAGAGTCGATTTTTAACCCAAGATTGGTAATCGAGCTCTTCAGGTGAGGGGTCAGAGCAGCAAGGTCAACATCAGGGATATCAGAGGAACGATTCGGGCCAAACAGAATTGCTTCCATTTTACGTTCATTAAAATTTAAAAAGTTTTGAGCCATCCATGACTTAACATCACTAAGGCAATCAAGCAGGAGTCTAATTGGGGAGCTATCAGAATGACTGAAAGGAAAATAGAGCTGGCAATCATCAGCATATAGATGAAATGAAACATTGTGTTTACGAAAGATCGCACCCAGTGGCAGGAGATACAATGAAAACAGTAATGGCCCAAGAATAGATCCCTGTGGTACACCCCATGACAGAGGGGCCACAGAGGACGATGATGAGCCCAACTTAACACAGAAGCTCCTGTTTGAGAGATATGATTTTATCCACAGGAGTGCCAAGCCAGAAATGCCCACACAATGCTGTAATCAAGAGATCAGCAGGTCGTGATCCACTGTGTCAAATGCAGCAGTCATATCTAGTAGTATAAGCACTACATGTTTACCACAGTCTGTCGCTACCAGAATATCATTCATAACCTTTATGAGAGCTGTCTCTGTGCTATGAAACGGCCTAAAGCCAGACTGAAAAACTTCAAACATTTCAGTTGTTTAGATAATCCATCAGCTGAGTGTGAACAACCTTTTCCAAGATCTTACTCAGAAAAGGAAGTTTAGAGATGGGTCTAAAATTTGACATTACTGAAATATCTGAGCCTGGCTTCTTAAGTAAGGGATGAATAACTGCATGCTTAAACTCACTTGGTACTTGACCTGACAAGAGGCTGGTATTGATTATGTTCAGAATATGTGGTCCAACAGTAGGAAACACCTCTTTCAGAAAACGGGGATGAACGACATCATTCGGAGAACCACATGGTTTAGCAGTTAACACAAGCTTCTCTAGTTCAGGTAGAACAATTGGTTGGAAAGCAATAAGCAAATTTAAACAGGGAACATGCACAACCGGGCCAACAGAAGATAAAGTGGAGGGTCTCAAGCTGGCAACCTTATCCACAAAGAAATTAAGAAACCTATTACACATAACCTCAGAAGATTGCAAAAGAACATGATCCTCTGCATTCAGTACAGAATTAATGGTATTATACAGAACACGAGGGTTATGTGAATTAACAGCAATAAGTTGTGAAAAATAGGAGTTTTTGGCAGTCTTTACTGCCCTCTGATAAGCTTTCCAGCTCGTCTTAAGAGCTTCCAGAGAGACGTACAGCCTGTCCTTTTTCCATCGTCTTTCACATCTCCTACATTCTCTTCTAATGGCTCGAGTAAAATCGGTTAGCCAAGGGCTGGCCTTGGGTTTACACTGCCTGAGTCTTAGAGGTGCAACAACATCAAGGGCAGATTTACAAACAGAGTCCAGATGAGATAGTAATCCATCTACGGAGGACGACTCAGAGGGACTGGACGCAAGTTGTTCAAATAGTGTTGAAAAATCCTCAGCAGTATCAGAATCAGAATCAGAAAGGGTTTTATTGCCAAATGTTGAGCAGGTTTACAACATTAGGAAATTGCTGCGGTGCTTAGTGCAAACATACTGTCATATAATGCTTAAATAGACATAAAAATAAGAATTAAAAGTGCTATCTGAACTAAAGGCATGATAGCATCGCATAGGTGCAGCCCGTTTAACAACAGGACTAAGAGGAACAACGTCAAATAAAATGGTCATATGGTCAGAGAATACAGCATCCTCCACATGTAAGTTACAGACAGATAACCCATACGATAACACCAAATCCAATGTGTGACCACGTTCTTGAGTGCCACATTTAACAGATTGAACAAGATTAAAAGAGTTCACCAGGTCCATGAATTCCTTAGCCAGGGGCTTCCCTGGGCAACAGACGTGTATATTAAAATCACCGAGTAGCAGGACCTGGTCATACTGGGATGCACAGTCAGCGAGAAACTCCGAAAACTCCTTGTTATATTTAGGAGGCCGACAATAAAAACAATAAACTCAAACAGATAAAAAAGAGCGGTTGACGGCATGCCAAACACACAGGCACATCTTAAAAACTGCAAAACTGATCTTTCACTCATCTGGCTGGATCATGCCACCATATTTGGATTCTCAGAGAAACCAAATCCTCCAAATATTAAGCTTCCTGGATTAAACTACAGTGTGACAAGTAAGCAGTATTCATTTGTTCCCATTTATTAATTTAGTTACAGCCAGATTTAGACTTATCTCTAACTTCTCTTTTCTCCCTCTATCTTTTTTTTAAACCTGTCCTGTCAGGCACTTTTAGTAAACACATGGTCTGAATGCTTTGTTGAGCCAAACACATTTGCTTTGCAAAGTGGAGCGCTGTAGACTCTGTATAGGCTCCTATTGTTAATCATTTTAGTTTATTTTATTATTCACATTATTATCAGACTGGTTATTATGCCAGGGCTGACATGGGGTGAGGGCCAGGTTGGCAAAAGACAGAAGAAGAGATAATAACAAAGACAAGAAGGAGGAGGGATAGAAAAAGAAACGAAACAGAAAGAGAGAGAGAAAGAGGGGAGGGAATGGATGCCCATAGTCAAAAGGCAAGAGCCCCAGACAACCAGATGCAATGGGCGGTCCACCCTGGCAGAGGACGGTGGCCATGGCACGAGCCAAGGAAAAGTCAGATGGGGTGGCTGTGTGCTAAATGGTAAATGGCCTGTATTTGTATAGTGCTTTACTAGTCCCTAAGGACCCCAAAGTGCTTTACACATTCATTCATCCACCCATTCACACACCGGTGATGGCAAGCTACAGCCACCCTGGGGCGCACTGACAGAGGCGAGGCTGCCAGACACTGGCGCCACCAGGCCCTCTGACCACCACCAGTAGGCAACGGGTGAAGTGTCCCAAGGACACAACGACCGACACTGTCCAAGCCGGGGCTTGAACCGGCAACCTTCCGATTACAAGGCGAACTCCCAGCGCTTGAGCCACGATCACCCAAGCCTAAAGAAGTTCAAAACACCCCGACTGCATCCCCTGAGGGCACAGGCCAGAAATCATGCCACAACACCTTGTCAGGTGCCCTGGAGCCACACGTCCAGCATTGGTGGTTGTAACAACGAGTGGGGAGCAGCAGGGAGCAGTCAGGGCTCCTGGGTCGTTGACCCTGCGTTTTCAGTTCATGTTCACTGTTTGTTTTCCACATGTTCCATTTCCTGTTTCATTATGTTCAGCTGTGTACTCACCGGTCTCTCATTATCATCCTCATCAGTCCCTGTATTACAGTTTTTCTCGATTGGTTTGGCTCATTTCCTGAAACCGAGATGACATTCTCAAAATAACATGGACAAATCTCCAAACCACCTTGCAATTGTTCACAACAGAATGTCATTTTTCATTGGTTTAATCAAATTGCAAATGCTTTAGTACATGTCTCAAGTGACTCTGTGCTTCTTTTCAAATGATTATGTACAAGTAGCTACAGTTAGCACAATGAGCCCACATTTAGCACATTTTCCAAATAAATAGATCTTGCCGATCTAAACTGATTAGTTGATTTTTCAGTGAAATGGTCACTCACTCCAAAACATATCAGCATGGTTTCATTGTGTAAGTCATCATATGCACAATTGTCTGTCCAACTGTCAAAATTAGTCAAAGATATAATACCATGAAAGAATATCTTGGAACATTTGATAAAGTTATGACAGTACTTGACAATCAATCAGGTGTAATTAGAACTAACGAAGGAGCAGTTTCCCACATCTCAGATGACCAATCAAACAGGTTGTTCAGATACCTGACAGGGGTTGTCTATGATCATGACTGCTGCCAAAAGTATATAGACAGAGCTTGGCCCGAGGCCAGTTTCATTTGCAGTGTGAACATGGAAGCACCTCGCCAAGTACAACAGCAACTTCCTGCTCGAGGAAGAGGAAGAAGAAGAAGAGGAAGAGGAGGAGTGAGAATGCGTGGAGGAATAGGGGGAAGAGGCCGAGGAGCACGGAGGCACCATGATGTCCCAGATGAAATCCGGGCCACCCTTATTGACCACGTTATAAACCATCGCCTCACAATGGCAGAGGCAGGTCGCCGAGTGCAGCCTAATGTGCCTCGGTCTACAGTCTCCTCCATCATCCAAACCTTTCGCAGGGAAAACAGGTACAGAACTATGCTAGTGAACTATTCAGTGTTGGTGTGTGTGTAGGCCTAGAGTACTGTAATATCGTCATGTGATGTTATATGATACTATAAAAATGAAAAAGACAAAAAAATGGAGAAAATACTGTGAATAGTATTCCAGTCACTATGCAGTGCATCACACTTCTAGTACCATAAGACAGCAGTACAATTACATTGGTAACTCATTTTGTAACAAATTTACAGTGTTGACCTTTGACTTGTATGTCTAGGATTGGACGACAGCCTCAAGTGGGTGGCAGAAGAAAACTTCTAAATGAACAACAAGAACGAGAAATATGCAACATGGTCATTGCAAATAATGCCATCACACTGAGACAGATTCGTAATGCAATCCTGCTAGACAATGTAATGTTCCAAAATATAAACTCTATCAGCATCTCCACAATAGACCGGGTATTGAAGAAACATCAGATGACCATGAAACAGATTTACAGGGTACCATTTGAGAGAAACTCTGACAGAGTGAAAGGGCTGCGGTACCAGTATGTGCATGTAAGTCAACTACTGGTTGTCTATCATTGTAACACTATTACAGTAAGACATGGTTACCACTGTTTTTTTGTTTTGCGTTATCCTTTTCACCTTCAGAATCCAGCTTTGTGTGACTAGAGCATTTTGCCTAGAAATTGTCTTCAGTTTTCCACTCCCTGTTTGTACAGTACTTTAGATCCTCCCTGCAGTATCTGTCTCTACTTGACTGATTAGATTTATGTCTATTCTATTGTAGAGAATAATGGCATTAGAAGGCAACGAAACCCCTCACATCCTAGTGTTCGTTGATGAAGCTGGCTTCAACCTGGCCAAAGGTCGAAGGCGTGGCCGTAACATCATTGGCCACCGAGCCACTGTGGATGTCCCAGGCCAGCGAGGAGCAAATATAACAATGTGTGCCGCTATATCAGAAAGAGGTGTGGCCACACACATTCCCAGTTTAGGGCCCTACAATACACAAAAGCTCCTCAATTTTTTGGACCACCTTTATACTGATCTGATCCCAGAAAATGAGAGAGGTGTAGAAGGACCTCAGCTACCACATTATGTCATTGTGTGGGATAATGTGAACTTCCACCGCGGCCCACGCATCAGAACCTGGTTCACCACCCATCCCCGGATGCTAATGGAGTTTCTTCCACCTTACTCTCCTTTCCTAAATCCAATTGAGGAGTTTTTTTCAGCTTAGAGGTGGAGGGTGTATGAGCATCAGGCTCAAGACCAGAGGGCCCTGCTGCATGCAATGGATGCTGCATGTGAGGACATCACAGGGGATCAATGTAGGGGATGGTTGAGACATTCACGCTGTTTCTTCCCTCGCTGCATCGCACGAGAAAATATCCGTTGCGATGTGGATGAGAATTTATGGCCTGACAGAGAGCAGCGCGTCGATGGCCAGGAGGATGAGTGTTAGAGTGGATTGTTAAATGTTTGTCATTTTTATGCTTGCCAACTCTGATGAAAGGGATTCCACTGTCCTTCCCCCCAGATTCTCGGGGTTCTGGGTAGGGGGCTGTAATGTTTTATTGCAGATAGATCCTATCTGGAGGATCTACTTCTTTTGATGTAAGCTTCCTGAGTTTACGACCCTTTGGTCAGCAGGAGGTCTGCCACACACACACACACACACACACACACACACACACACACACACACACACACACACACACACACACACACACACATTCCTACTTACATATAGAAGCTTCACACATATACATACAATGCCTTAGAAGCATGTGGGCATTGCTTTGCTGTGTTTTGTGTGAACTGTCTCTCAATAAAAGCCAGCGAGAGGAGGCCATCATCGGGGTCATTCGTATTGAGCTGAGATACCGACGAGGCCTCCCTTGCAAGTAAATGATCAATCGCAGTTGCCTTGTTTTTCTTTCATGGGAATAAGTCCTGGATACAGCGGGGTCTGAGTTTAGACCCAACAATGAGGATGGTGGCCAGGAAAGAGAGGGTGACAATGGCGACCACTGAAAATATTACTGTACTATAGTTCTGAAACTTTATTTACAGTATGGTAGGCTAGAGTTTTTTTTGTTTTTTGTTTGTGTTTATAACTGTTCACATTTACAGAATCCTGTATATGTTTTCTTTTCACAGTATGTTCTCTAATGTTAACATTTCTTTGTACGAATAAAAATGTTTACAGTTTCCTTGAGTATGAGTGGTGTATTGGAGGCTGATTTTACTGTAAAATCTTTTGGTTTTATTCATAGTGGTATTCTGTTGCTAGACCTGTGCCTCAGTGACAAAACGTCTAAGCATTTTGACTTGCAGTGCTTAAACAATGCCAAAGGTATAATGCATTTTGGGGGCATTGACTATTTATATGGGAAGGATATTTAGTTTTGACACATGGATAAACTCTTTTGGGAAAGATATGAGCTTTTGCAGGGGATCCATGGTGTTGTGCTAAACCATCCAGGTTATTCTGACATAAGCACTAAATGAATGCACATGTGCCAAGGCAATTGAGAAGGATCTGTGCTATTTTGACTGTACTGACCTTTTATATGGGAAAGGAATCTGCTTTTGAAGCATGGACGAAGAGTTTGGGGAAAGATATTTGATTTTGCTAGTGAGCTATAATGTTGGGCAGCACTGTAAGACTGTTTGGCCAAATGACCTTATGGTTTTGAGAATGTCATCTCGGTTTCAAGAAATGAGCCAAACCAATTGAGAAAAACTGTAAAACCCTCAGTTTCTCTCTGTTCTGGGTCATGTCATTGTTGATGTGATGTTGTCGTTTCCATGTGTGCTTTCAGTTCAGCCAGTCAGTGTTCGTTCACGTTCTGTTCATCCATTTTGTATAATAAACACCATTCTCATCTTCTCAAGCCACGAGTCCTGCATTTGGGTCCTCTCTTCCTCTCATCCACACACAAACCCTTGACACTGTCATCCAGGTCATGGTAATCTAACAAGGTTGGAATGAAAGCGACTGGACTTCTTTAAGTTTCTTAAAGATTTAACACCTTATCCATAAAACTTTTTCAGTTCTATGATCAAATGGTGGTGAGTCCCAGGTATTTAAATCCTGGTGGGAGTGTCCCTTAAGAGGGTCGACCACGTGCCTCATCACATGTGCCAAGGTGTGACAAAAGGCGTTGGCTGAGTCTCGCCTTTTCTATGTTGTGCCATGGGTTTATGAAGTGGCTCTTTGGTTTCCTTGCTGCATTGCAGAGCAAATACCACATTTTTTAGTTTGTGTTTGGGAGTTTTGTCCTTGGAATGAACCAGTTTTTGTCTGAGTGTGTTTCTGGGTTTGAAGTGCACTGGGATGGTGTGCTTGGAGTAAATTCTCTGATAAGCTGCCCCAGACCTTGCACGTACACAACAATAAAGCCTTGACTGTCTTAGTAAAGTTAAACACTCTCATTTTTTGCCTTCTTCTTTTTGTTTGGTGAGTTGGTCAGACAAAATCAACCAACAAATGGTCAGAATTATAGATAATTGATAAAACAGGAATTAAATAACTCCCCCCCCCCCCCCCCCAATAAAATACTAAATAAAAATGTTTGAGGTTTAGTCTACCTACTGTTCTATGCATTTGTAATAGTTGTGTCCAAGAGGTAAGTGAGAAAAGTTTAAGAAGTTTTTATTATTTATTTTTTATTTATTTGTTCATTTCAGGCACAACAAAAATACATATATTGAACATAAAGTGCACAAAACAAAAAACAAAATTTGCCTGAAAAGGAGTGGGACGAAGAAAACTTATTAAATCCCACCCCTATACTCACTCATCAACAAAAATCAATAAACTTCCCGCAGCTACGCCCATCGTTGCAAACAAAACAACCCATTAACAGCCCCGGGCACATGCAAGCATCTCAACGGCAGCTCGCAAACAGCAAATAGAACCTTCATAACTGAATACAGAATATATTAATTATAAATTGCGTTACCACAGGTAACAGGCAATTACATAGTAACAAACACACACATGTACATATATGTACATACATATGCACACACTTTTTTCCTTTTTTTTTTGGAATCCATACCAGCAATGGTAAGAGAACAGACATTACAGAGCACACTAAAACCATCATTGAGTATACTGTGACCAGACCAACTGTTTGTAGAGGAATTTAAATCTATAAATATTTTTGCATTGTTTCAGTTGTAAACTCAGACTGTTCCAGATTTTCACACCACATACAGACACACAAAAACCTTTACGGTTTGTTCGAGTTCTTGGTAATTTGAATTCACCGAAGCCTCTCACATTATAAGCCCTTTCTCGAATTTCAAATATAGTTTGTAGATTTGCAGGTAGAAGTTTATTAAAGGCTTTGTATAAGATTATGGATGTATTATAATTAACCAGATCCTGGAATTTGAGTAACTTTGCCTGAAGAAAGAGTTTGTGAGTATGATCTAGATAACCAGCCTTGTGAATAATACGCAGTGCTCGTTTCTGTACTGTGACTAATGGATTAGTTGTATTTTTATATGTGTTTCCCCACACTTCCACACAATATGTAAAATATGAAAGAACCAGGGTACAGTACAGAGTACGAAGTGCATCTTTATCAAGGTATGGTTTCACTTTGTTCAAAACTGCGAGGCTTCTTGAAATTTTGGTTTTTATGTGTCTGACGTGGGGTTTCCATGAAATTTTGTTATCAATTACGACTCCCAAAAATTTGTTTTCACTCACATTATCAATTGGTACACCTTCTATAATAATTGGTAATTCTATATTATATTTTAAATTACCAAAAACATTGCTTTAGTTTTATTTATATTTAATGATAGTTTATTTATATCCATCCATTTTTTAATTAATTTTAGCTCCCTGTTTACGGTCATTACAAGATCAGTATAGTCATCGCTACTGAAGAATATGTTGGTGTCATCTGCGAACAGTATGAGTTTAAGTACTTGAGAAACATCAAAAATATCATTTATGTATACATTGAAAAGTTTTGGTCCCAACACTGACCCTTGGGGAACACCACATGTAATACCAAGTTTCTCTGAATGGTAATGCCCTATGCTAACATATTGTTCCCGACCCGTTAGGTAACTTTTTAACCAGTTACCAGCTTTCCCTCGAATACCATATCTTTCCAATTTATCCAATAAAATTGAGTGATTGATTGATCAACAAAAATACCAACTGCATATTTATTTTTATCCAGTGCATTAGTAATTTCTTCTACTGCCTCAATTATCGCCATTGAAGTGGTTCTTTGCGTTCTGAAACCATACTGACCAACATATTATTATTTGATTTTTTTCAAGGAATTTTTCTAATCTTGAATTAAAAAGTTTTTCTAAAATTTTTGAGAATTGAGGCAGTAGAGAAATAGGCCTATAATTGGTAAAACTGTGTTTGTCATTACTTTTGTATAGTGGTATTACTTTCGCAATTTTCGTTTTTTTTGGAAAACAACCGGACTGAAATGATAAATTACAGACATATGTTAAGGGACTAGCAATATTCAGAATAACCTGTTTAACTACGGACATATTTATGTCATGATAATCCATTGAAGACTTACTTTTACATTTTAATGTGATATTTATTACTTCTTGCTCATTTGTAGCTGAGAGGAACAGTGAAAAGGGATTTGATTTTATATTACTGATATTTTCATTTTTTTTGACACGGGATGTCTGCTGCTAGTTCAGGGCCAACATTTATAAAAAATTTATTGAACCCTTCAACAATGTTACTCATGTTGTGATTTTCACCATTTGCATCAATGAAATATTCAGGATATGATGTTCCAGAAGATCCTTGTTTAATTAAGTTATTTAACACATCCCAAGTTCCTTTTATATTGTTTTTATTTTCATATAATCTTCTTCTATAATAAAGTTGTTTACTCGTTCTTATAATATCAGTCAATTTATTTCTATATGCTTTATATCTTTGTTCCACTTCTTTTGTTTTTACTTTGATGAACTGTTTATACAGATTGTTTTTCTTTTGCAAGCACTGATAATTCCTTTTGTGAGCCAAGGACTTTTTATCTTTTTTTTCTTTGTCTTGTGTTCGTTTACAGGACAATGTTTATTGTACAACATAGTGAAAATATCTAGGAAATTGTCATAAGCCTTGTCCACATCTGACCCATGTATGTTGTATTTTACCGTTCTTCTTCAGCTGCCTTGCCTTCCTCGCGATGTCTGCGTTTTTTCGTGTCAGATGCTCATTAATGAAAACGTCCGTGTCTTTCAGTTTGCGTCCTTGTTTCAGCAGTGCGACCTTGTTCTTCCGATTGATGAATCTCATAATGACGGCCGGCGGTCTGTCGCTCCTCCTGGGCAGTGGGTGAAATGCTTCTATGTGCTCCAGGTCCATCTCTATCCCCTTGCTTTGGAGGAAGGACGCCACCTGTTGCTCCACCGAGCGGGTCTCCTCGTCGCTGGGCTCCCCGACGTTCCCGGCCACCGCGCGCGCGTACGAGCGCGGCTTGATTTTAATACCGCCGATGACCACGTCGTTCGTACGGGTGTACTGCTCCAGCTCATCCATCCGCCGCTTGAGATCCATGATCCGTCTGTCCTTCTCGGCATTTTGGAGGCGTAGCTGTTTTACCTCCTCCAGAAGCCCCAGAAGCAGCTCCTGCTGCGCCCTGACTGCGGCCACGTCTCCGCACAGCGCTCCGAGGGAGGTTTTAATTAGGGCTGGGTATCGTCACTGATTTCTAGAATCGATTCAATTCCGATTCACAAGGTCCCTAATCGATTCGATCCACGATTCGATTTAATTCGATTCGATTCAATTCGATTTGAATCTGGGAAATTTTGACAGTCAGAAATATTATAATTCAGATCAGTACATTTACATATTTGTATCAATAAAAAGGAAGATGACACACACAAGACTTTATCAAAGGTGTGAGCGTCACAGCAGATGCCTTTGTGTCAAAGTAGCTGAAGATAAAACACAGAAAAACATGAAGGTGATTTTCCTGGCCTGGGATTTTATAAAAAAATATTCTGCAGTACATCAAAAACGAAAGAAAACCATTAATGAACATATGAACGTACCTCTGACGTTACAGCGGTTTTATTAGAGACACGGCTAAGCGTTTTGCATTTTGCATAATTTTAAAAAGTTTAAATTGGTTCAGTATTGAACAGCAGAAATGAGGTTTTCTTTTCTGAAGAATGTAAAAGGGAAAAAAAAACAGCGGCCGACAGCGCTGTAAACAACGGTAGACTTGGGAGAGAGAGAGAGAGAGAGAGAGAGAGAGAGAGCTGTGCATGAAGTGTGGTGGAAGCAAAACAGTAAAAGTCAGAGTGAATTCATGACGATGTTTATGTGAAGCGTAGTTTGGATCTTCTTGTGCTGCTGGTTCGGTCAATATTGTTTGGAGAGAGATAAAACTAACAGCTTTAGAATCAGCGCAAAAAGGGCGTGAACACAAAGCGCGGACCCGCCGATAGATCAGAATCAGTGAGCTGTCGGCTTTCAGCCCCGACCGTGAGAAAGGCGACATCTCACTGATTCTGATCCGCGGGTCGCGCTGTGTGTTTATGTCTTTGTGCAGAATCCGTGTTCCTGCTCTCATTTACTGTCTTAGCTGTTTGGTGGTTGTTGAAATTTTGTGAGAATTCACCAGAGATTCTAGCATTTCGGGCAAAATAAATTTATATTAAAAAATCGATTCAGGATTTTAATGAATCGATTTTACGTTATCCAAGCCAGAATCGATTTTAATCGATAAATCGATTATAAAAACCCACCCCTAGTTTTAATGTCCTCGACCTCCTCTGGTGTTGGGCCTTTCTTGGGTGGGATACTTCACCTTGCGTCACTGCAATTTAACTGACTGGCTTCGAGCTATCCGGCTAACCTCCACGAGCGAGCCGCCTGCACGCCTCTGATCGCTCTCGTTGGTTTGCATCAGCTGATCGGAGCGGGTTCGGCGCCGGACCCAAGATGATATTCTTGGGAATATCATCTCCAGGTTTTTACAGACCCAAAATGGGACCTAAAATTCCCAAACTGTAAAATAATGCTTAACCTTTCACATGAGGCATACTGAGTTTCAGCTAAGCAATGGAAACTGAGGCTACAATTCGATATTCTGGTGTGACGAGTCTCAATTTCTGCCAAAAACATTCAGATGTTAGGTTCAGAGTTTGCTGTAAACATTATGAAAATATGGATCCATGCTCCATTGTATCAACAGTTCAGGCTGGTGATGGTGTGATGATGCTGGTGATATTTTTTGGCACACTTTGGGTCCCTTGGTACTAACTAGCATGCTAGTAGTTAGTACGAGCATCATTTAAACACCAGAGCCTACCTGACCATTGTTATGAGATGTCAGAGGCTCACCTCCACACTGTAAAATCTAATTAGTTCCCAGAACTCAAAAAAATTATGGAAACTCGTTGCCTCAAAAAAATTGAGTAAAGCTTAACTAAAAATGACTAAATTAGGACAACTTATTTATTTTGAGTACTCTGTACATGCTCATTTGTTCCCAGAACTCAAAAAATTGGATCAAGTTTACATAAGATGACCAAGTTAGGGCAACTTACTCATTTTGAGTACACTGTACAGCCTTGTTAGTTCCCAGAACTCAAAAAAATTATGGAAACTCGTTGCCTCAAAAAAACTAAGTAAAGCTTACTTAAGATGACTGTTAGGACAACTTATACATTGCAAGTCTGCAGTATTAAGAATAACTTGATATTTCTGACTGTACAATACTAATTGTTTACCTACTGACAAACATTTCAAGTTCAACTAAATGAAAAAACAATTTGTGGTAACCTGAATATGATTAAAAATAATTAACAACACTTTTTGTAATGATGTTAAAATGAGCCCAACTTTTATTTTCAAACACAACAAAGTACAACAGCCAACATACTGGACACTGTTCTGCTGAACAACAAACAATTATATTGCCATCACTGTTATAATCTTACAATGAAACAAAGTCTCAGATGTAATTATTCTGAAAATAAGTTTAGGCCTACCACAAGTTTGTTTTGTACTTACATTACTTATATAATCAAAATAAAATATTTATTG
The DNA here is from genome assembly GCF_036321145.2 of Pelmatolapia mariae. NCBI lineage: Eukaryota > Metazoa > Chordata > Actinopteri > Cichliformes > Cichlidae > Pelmatolapia > Pelmatolapia mariae. The sequence goes on from NC_086229.1 coordinate 78,713,687, forward strand.
TTCTGTCACAAGTGCAGTCTCTACTTTAAACAACACATTTGTTTTTCATTCCAACACATGAGCTGGAATGTTGTATTATTTTAAGGATGGCTTGTTTCCAGTCCAGGCATTACTGCCTGAATGACTGTCATGGATCGAGGTGATCCAAATGTAGGTGCAGAAGAAAGTCTTTAACTTCCCTTAAGTACAGTGGCAGTGGATGTGGGTTGGAGATGCAATGAGCTTGAACCTGCAGGCGACCATCTTCACTGACCACACCATCTGTGATGGAGGACTCATCTCTCCTGTTGTCCTGCAAGCAAACAATCATATTTTTTTGGAACATGAACTTAATTGCTTTCTTAAAACATTTTTTTCTGCATTTTGTATAAAACAGACTCCAATTAAGACCATCTCAGGCTCCCTCCCCACCGGAGAGGTGACATTCAATGTCCCAATTGTCAGTCTGGATAGCCGTGACCACCACCCAACATACAATAATGTCATGAAAGCATCATTTTAAAAGGGGCTATGCAAACATGGCCAATAACTTTCATTCTAATGATGTGCAAAATGATTTTGGGCACAAAACAAATTTTGCTGTTAAGAAAACTTGCAGACTTCACTATATACAGTGTAGACCCTCTAAACTAAGTTTGGGGGATGTGATCTTTCAAGAAATGCAGACTAAACTGTTGTTGTTTGTATACTTACACAGCATGTCTTGTAGAATTAACTGGAGTCACAGCAACAGCATAGTGCAGTCATATCTCAAGTCTAATAACAGAAGACAGGAAAAGATCAGTAAAGAAACAACTTCCCCAAACCAAAGCACAAATAAAACAATAAGTAAAACAGGCTGATCTAAAGTATGATTAAAGTTCAGCCTGATTAATATAAATGTCACTGACAGTTGCTAATATATTGGAAAACCAAAACACTTACCACTGAGTTGATGTCTTTCTGTCCAACAACAGGAGTGCTGGTCCCGAGCCTCAAAGACAGTAAGAAGCAAGCAGAGGGAGAAAAAACAGAACATTTTTCAGAAACTGATTTGATCCTTAATGGCTGTGCAATCATTGTAACATAGAGTTTGCTTATGTTGTTAAATAAAGGATAGATTTAACATTAATAGATGCCACAGATGTTCAAAAGCTGCCACAAAGCATGAAAAAAATGGACGTCTCCGAAAACGTTGGCGCATTTTTGCAAATATGCGATGTCTTGATAAATCGAGCAGATATTTGAAATTTACACAGATACATTCTCGCCTGAAAATATCTTAAAAGTTTATTTTGTGACCCAGAAAAAGTAATAAGTTTTTCAGCGGCGCTCCTCCGCCATTGCCGCGCTTACAAGTACGCACAGGCTCCGACAACCGTGGCGACAAATGTGATCCTCCTTTTCCCCAGACTACCCTTTCTGGGTCACAAAATAACCTTTTAAGACATTTTCAGGCGAGAATGTAGCTGTGTAATGCTCAAATGTCTACTTAATTTATCAAAATATCACATATTTGCAAAAGTGCTTACACGTTTTCGGAGAGCTCTGTTATCCACCCCCCACACCTTCCCCGCCCCTAACGGCTGCACCTCCCAAAGAATTTTGTCTGGGCTCTTATCTCACTTTTTTATTTCAAACAATCAACAGAAAATTTCACCGACATAGTTTTATGTAAGGTTTTTAAGGCTGTGGTGTTAATTTTTTAAGTAACATGAGCCCAGCGGCAGCAGCAACGCTAGGCTAACACTAACTAGCTAGCAAGATTAGAAACCTGGTGCTAAACTAAGAGAAGCCACAAATCAGTTTGAATAAGAGTAAACATTTACTCACCAAGTCAGTAAAGATCCACAGCAATGACAACAATAATCTCTTGAGCTGACGTTTCTCCAGGTTTGCTCAACATACGGACTGATCCGCAAGGGAGGAGGACGGTAGTCACGTGGCATTTTCAAAAAACATCTTTCATCCTTCCGCACTGAGAAGCAAAACTTCCAGCTTACTTAGTTTTTCTAAGTTAAGACAACTCAAATAAATTGAGTTTATCAGCGTTTTTGCATAAAAAGTACTGGTAACTTATTTAAATTGAGTTCTAATAACAAATTGATAAAAATTGAGTTCAGCCTATTTAATATTTTTAATTAAACACAATATTACATTTTACAGTGCACTGAGGAAGTGACGATAGAAATATAACACAGAGTTCAACAACAAGTATAGCTGTATGTGAATTTGCTGAAGCTAATCTTTTTAGGAGCAAAGATATATTTCATTCGATGTAACAAACATACACATTTTTTTCGATGTAGTGAATAAGCAGAAAAGTATCAAAATGTGTTGATTCTGAATACTGAAATGTCATCTGAATTGCTGAGTTAGGCAACCGGATGAGTCATAGGGCTTCTGCTCAAGAGGAGGACAGAGGGACGGTAAATTCATGGATAAATATATACAGTTGTGGTCGGACGTTTATATCCACTCATCATTGGTCTTTTAATTATTTCATGAACTGTTCTTTTTTCAGCATAGAATAATTGCACAGCACATGTCTTTCATGACTTTAAAAACTAAAGGTTCTGTGCATAAATTTTAATTTATTTTTCTACATGTCTTTTGACCTAACAAGGTTGAGGCCTGTCAACTTCTTGTTGATGATGATGATTGACTACAAGTGCAGCATAAAAGCATTTGGACTGACCAATACTTTGAAATAAAGTAAAGCCCAAGAAAATCAGTGAAGATCTAAGAAGGAGAGTTGTAGATTTACACAAGTTGATTATTCATATAAGAGGGCAAAATAAAGAAAGCGATTGTTCTCATGTAGATTTTTTCTTCTTTTATGAGCTACAGCTCTCACTGCAGCTACTGACAGTTTCTCAACTAGTGTGTGATCAACATCTGCATTTCTGAGTAAAGATTAGGAGGTACTTCAGGGTTTAAATCACGGCCACTGGCATGTGATTTCTTGGTCAGCATCATCTGCCTGATTCTATGTACAAATTTCGTAAGGCATGCCATGTACGCAGTTTGCAGATTTCTTGCTTCCTCATTTTCATGTTGCCCATGGGCATGTTATGCAGATGTTACAACAGACAGTTTCTCATCATATTGTGTATTAGAAACATTCAGATTACTATAGACAGGTTTATTGAGCTTTTACCCTCTTTGATAATTATTCCTTACATTTTTGTGGTATTTTCTTGTTATCAGTTCTGAAGAAGTTAGTACATTTCAAACAGGCTAGGCATTTGGGATCAAACATTTTTTAGAGATTCAGAATAGTTCCCTTTTTGAGGTTTGGTTTCTCTTTTTTTTGTTTTTCTCAGCTTCCTAAGATCCGCTTTTCCAAAATACTTTCCCTGTTTTCAGTTCACATTCTGTTCAAAGTTCTAAATATGATTAATTGGCCTGTAAAAGAGATCAACTAAGTACAACTCTACTCAAAACGTGACTTAAGCAAGATTAACTAAGCAAACAAAGTATACACAACTTAACTCACAAACTGACCTAAACACAAAGACACTGAAGGGTAACTTTTATAGTGGTTTGGCCAAACGATTTACACACACAAGCGGAAACAAACTAAACATCAATACTATCTACTATCTAAGCTAAAACAGCCCCTTACTGACAAGCACAGGGTTGGTCCTGCTGAGCTGGCATTGTGTTTTCAAAGTCCTCAGCCTTTGGCCACACCTTTTGCCCAGACAGTAAACAGCCAACTCCCCAAACCAGGTAACTCAAAAGAAAGAGAAACATTTTTTGGTTTTCTGTAGAGCAAGTCCGAGTGGAACTGATAAGGAGGTTCGATAGGCAGGCAGACTAACAATTCCAAGGAAATGATCTACTGATGCGCAATTCCCATCCCTAGACAGGACTATTTATACACATCCAATACCTCACTACAACACTTGCCTTACTTCACAAGGAAAAAGGCACTTCTAAAGTATATAAGCAGATACAAGCGACAGCGGTCATAATAATTTTTTACTGTGTTGCTCCTCTTATTATTGTTTTGGTGACGGTTTACAGAGAAGAAATGGTCTTCTCTGATAAATGAACCATTTATGATGCCATGGTAGAAGCAGCAGACAGAGAGGTCTTCACTGACACTTGCTTTCCATGGCAGTTAACTAATGATATGATTAGTTTTGATTTGCTCAAAAAACTAGACGAAAACAATTCTATAAATTCTGGTGTTTGGGATTTCTCCCTCTACCTCTTTGCCTCTCTCTCTATCTCTACAGGCCTGACCGGAGGACAAGAGATGGTTGCCATGGTGAAGTGGGAAGAGTGGTCTTCATAGGTCATCATAGAGAAGTTTGTGCCATACAGGGTGAAAGATGACCCAAGTCCAAACTGTGACGACCCCTCAGCTATTTCGACCAATCACATTAATATTCTATTTTTATGATGCATAATAGAACTGTTTACTGCCTAGGTGTTGTGCTCTTTGTTCGTTTAGGTTTGCTAAATGAAGTAAGAGACATGGTGCTGTTAGTTACTCGAACCTTTAACTGTCTAATAAATTTTAAGAAACGTGTACTTTGAGTTTATGTTGTCTTCCCTCATAAAGAACCTGACAATACTTCAGATACTGTTATCTTCTGCCAAGACATCAGCTGCCTTGTTCTTCCATACCTGAGAATAGAAGCTAACTGTTGTGTTGAGCTTCTTCTTTAATCACTTACATTTGGAGTCCACAAATAAAATCTACAAATGTGATGACTTGTTCCTCACGTTTCACTAGCTTTACACCAGATGTGTGCGCTGTGTGTATTCATTTCTGGAGCTGTCAGTAAAAATCGAACACGGTGACCTATTCTGAGCATGTTCCTTTTCACTGGCTGATGTCAAAGATTGATCACCTGTTGCAAAGATGGCAGAGTTTATTCTTACACGGTTACACCGTGCAACAGTTTGCAACTACCTGAGATTTTATTGGTTTTATTGACTTTTGGTCTCACCTTCTAATTCATTGTGGTACCCGTGCAACCCATGCAAGACATACACTAGGTATGTACTTTATTGTCTGAGCCAAAAACATAAAGAACCAGCTTTGACAGCACGACACTGCCTGTGAAATCAACTAAAGACACAAGCTAGCTCATTAGCAGCTAAAAATGGCATCTTGTTAATTTAATTAAACTGCCAACATGTCTTGTTTCTTTAATCATTTCATCATCTTCAATAATTTTCCTTACAAATGTGACACTATTTAAGGGGAACTAACAGCGATATACAATTTATTGCCAGGAAGCATTGTTGCAGCAAAGAAATAATCAACCAAACACAGATTTCCTCATCTATATTTAAAAAAAAACAGACATTCCTCCAGTCATAACAAGTATCATCGGTGCACCTACTAAACCTCAGGTTGTGCTAGATGTGTCCATTGGAGTGTGAATGTTGGTACAGCAATGAAGTATTTGTACTTCGTTACTTCCCACCTCTGGTGTCAAGACTGATAGAATAAGTCTTGTTGCTGCTCACTGGTTAAGCAGTGTTTTTCCATTTCACAGTACTGAAGCAGAGACTCAGTGAACTCTTGACCCTTTATCATAGCAGTTACAGGAAAGTCATTGCAGTAACTGGTGTGGAATTTCCTTCAGGCTCAGCCCTCTGCAGTTCACGAGCAACCCAAAAACATCTGCCAGTCCAATACAAATTAGATGTGTGTGTGCGTACTAACTCCACCTCCCCTTCCTGTTATTGTTCTGTGCTTAAATGCTGATGTTTCCTAACTTTTTCTCTTGTTTTGAAAGCTCAGAGAACCAGAGAAGACAAAAGAAGGTAAGAAAAACATTTTACACTGATGAACAGCTTAAGACAATCAGAAATCTTTGTGAAATCATGAATGTAATATGTGGTAACATTTTTCTGAGGAAGTCCGAGACAATAAATCTGTGCTTAAAAATGGTGTCAACTCTTTTGTCTGGGCCGTACATAAATCATTTGTACAGCTGGCCCAAGATATTTGTTGTGATTTATATGAACCAGGAATCATCCTGTTATACTTATAACATGGATCAAAACCAGTCTTTTACCTTTTTCATGTTGAATTTCTCTAACCAGATAACCACTACAGCGTTTCAATCTGTGTCTGTGTTTCCTTCAGGCATGGCCGTCCGCCAGCAGCCCACCCAGGTGGTGACAGTCATCAGAACCATTGAAAACTCTGGCCAATGGAGCACTGACCTCTGTGATTGCTTCTCTGATATGGAGACCTGTAAGTAAACCCAGGAAACCCTACAAACAGCAGTGATTTGTACATGAGCGATTTCCTCAGACTTTGTTTGCAATAAGCTAGCCGAGCGTTTGAAATCAGTAAAAAATCAAGAATAAATTAATTATCTGAGACTGCATGATAGCAATGATCATTTAGTAGCATTATGGAGTTTTTCATTATTTTACATTTTTCACCAGAAAACCAAGTTTTCGTAATTGGATTATTTATATATGTATATATTTCTCCTCAAAGGTTGCTGTGGCTTTTGGTGTTTCCCCTGCCTGCAGTGTGATGCAGCCAATAAACATGGATGGTGCTTTGCACTGCCACTCCTGGACGCTTTTGGTGTGGTGTCCTGCTTACTCCGTCAGTCCATCAGAGAGCGCCACAACATCTATGTAAGGCTGGGTTAGAGATGGAGGATACTGTTACAAACTACACTTAAAAGATAGATGTGGTCACTAGAGGAAGTGCAGTTTTATAACTTCTGCACTGTCTGTGAAGGCTCTCAGTCATCCAGGTCATCGTAGTCTAAGGAGCTTGGAAAGAAAAGCGTCTGGACTTGTTTAAGTTGCTTGAAGACGTTTCACCTCTCATCCGAGAAGCTTCTTCAGTTCTAAGAGTCAAATGGTGGAGAGTCCCAGATTTAAACCCAGTGGGAGTTTCCCCCCACAGATGGACAAAGGACCCCCTGATGATCCTCTACCTAATCACATGAGCCAAGGTGTGAAAGCGGGTGTGGGTCACAATCAGCCAGGGTTTTGGGTGAGCTCATTGTGAAACCTGGCCTCAACCTATCATGTGATTTCCTGAGGTCAGATGGCCCAGGATGTGAGTGGGCGTTAAGGCGTCTGGGAAGGATGCCAATGTTCACATTTTGGACAGAGAGGACAGATGGTTTGAAAGAGGAGTGAAAGAAGCCATTTACGTCCACTGTGGGCGACCATCTTTGAACAGAGGCGGTGGTTTACGACACCAACTGTCTGCCATCTATAATCCAGTTTTGAGTTCCCACCCCAGACGCCTTAACGCCCACTCACATCCTGGGCCATCTGACCTCAGGAAATCACATGATAGGGTGGAGCCAGGTTTCACAATGAGCTCACTCAAAACCCTGGCTGATTGTGACCCACACCCGCTTTCACACCTTGGCTCATGTGATTAGGTAGAGGATAATCAGGGGGTCCTTTGTCCCTCTTTGGGGGGACACTCCCACTGGGTTTAAATCTGGGACTCTCCACCATTTGACCTTAGAACTGAAGAAGCTTCTCGGATGAGAGGTGAAACGTCTTCAAGCAACTTAAAGAAGTCCAGACGCTTTTCTTTGCAAACTCCTTAGACTAACTTCTGCACTGGCTTCATTTTAAAGTCCTGGAGGTTTCTGCTTGTAAAATGAACTAACATAAAATCTAAATGTAAATTTTATGAGATTTATATAAAATGCACACAAATTGTGCTTTGTGCAGATCTTTCTCACTCACCCTCACCTCTCATGGTCAAACCGACATAAAGTAACCATATCATGCAGTGCCATTATAAAAGTGACCTGGATAAAACTTGTGGTATTTTACAAACCGTAGAGTTTATAATGGAGTAGCTTAAGTTGAGAAAGAGGAAGTGTAAAGTTATTCAAATCTGAACTCTTTTGCCCTCACTGTAGGAAAAAATGCTGAGGTTGCTTGTTTTGACAATTTCTCAGATATTTGGTTACCCAGCTCTACACAGGGACACAGCTGCCGGATGAGGGGATGACAACACCCCACTAAACTTTTATGTCTGAGGGGTAACAACAGTAACTCCTGCTGCTTCATCCTCTGTCTTTCTGCTTCTTCTTCTCCATCCTGCAGGGCTCGTTCACTGATGACTGCTGTAAAGTGTGCTTGTGTTACCCGTGTGTTTGGTGCCAGATGCATCGTGAGCTGAAGATCAGGCAATACCGTTAGCCCGCCACCTCGACTGTGATCACCACGCAAGTCGTCTGTGGATACGATGCAAACATTTTGGCTGTGTGATGAGAGGCTATGTTCACTGCTGAACCAAAATGCTTTAAATCTGTTGTCATATAATGTGCTGAATGCCTATGTGACTTTTTCAGGCCAATAAAATCCTTTAATTTTATGCAACATCATGTGTGAGATTAATTGTCCTCTTCTGCAGAGTTGAGTTTAGCCAGTGTTCAGATAAAGACTTGTCATATTCACTAATTGTGAACTTTGATAGGATACCGAGAAGGACATTGTAAGGTCACACTGTCCACTCATAACTTATAATATTTGCAAATGAAATACAGTGGCTTGCAAAAGTATTCGGTCCCCTTGAACTTTTCCACATTTTGTCACATTACAGCCACAAACATGAATCAATTTTATTGGAATTCCACGTGAAAGACCAATACAAAGTGGTGTACACGTGAGAAGTGGAACGAAAATCATACATGATTCCAAACATTTTTTACAAATAAATAACTGAAAAGTGGGCTGTGCGTAATTATTCAGCTCCCTGAGTCAACACTTTGTAGAACCACCTTTTGCTGCAATTACAGCTGCCAGTCTTTTAGGGTATGTCTCTACCAGCTTTGCACATCTAGAGACTGAAATCCTTGCCCATTCTTCTTTGCAAAACAGCTCCAGCTCAGTCAGATTAGATGGACAGCATATGTGAGCAGCAGTTTTCAGATCTTGCCACAGATTCTCGATTGGATTTAGATCTGGACTTTGACTGGGCCATTCTAACACATGGATATGTGTTAGCCGCCCGGCCTGGAGCCCAGTCGCCACCTCTACTACCATTTTCACCTCAACTTCAGTCGCCCCCTGTTCAGTTTTCTGTGTCGTCGCTAGCCCAGTCCCCTGTTTAGTTTCCGCTAGCCCAGTCTTCACCTCCACCACAATCAGCCCCGCTTCCTGTAGCTCAGGCTTCAGCCCCGTCAGCCACTATCACAATCAGAATCACCACAACCTTTGTTGCAGTCCATAGCTCAGTCAGTAGCGCAGTCATTAGCTTTGTCACCAGTTCAGGCTCCAGTGTTGTCACCCATCCAGTCAGCCACTCATCTACACCTTCAGCCAGGGGCCTCAACGCCTTCTGGTCATGCATCAGCTCCTGCTGGAAGCTCGAGTGAGCCAATCCAGCGTTTCGCGGCTCATACGCCGCTGTCTGTCTCCGCTGGCAGTTCAGGAGAACTGTTTCAGCAGTCTGCCTCTGCTGAAGGGTCCGAGAGGCCCATCCAGTCGTCTTGTGTTTTAGCTGGGGTTTCTGGAGAACCCAGCCAGCATCAAGCCACGTCAGCTGACGGCTCTGGGGAGTCTGTTCAGCCACCACCTGCAACTTCCACGCCGTCATCTGCAGCGTCACCACCTACAACTTCCACGCCTTAGCCTGCAGCGTCACCACCTGCAACTTCCACGCCGCAACTGGTCCCGCAGCTGCCACACCGTCGTCTGGTCCTGCGGTTGCTACACCGCTGTCAGATCCTGTTCCACCTCGCCTTTGACGGCTGTTTTCCAGGCCTCTAGTGGGACGTCATGGTCGTCGAGGGCGGCCTCCTGAACAAGTTCGTCACTGCCACTGCCTTTGGCGTGGCCGGCCTCCGGACCTGCTCTGCCGCCGCCACTGCCTTCCGCGTGGCCGGCCTCCTTATTTGCTTCGCCTGTGTCGCCGCCGTCCACACAGCCGGTCCCCTTAACTGTTTTGTGGACTCATGTTTGATCTAGTTTTGGGTTGGACTGTTTTTGGACTGATTTGGGCCTATGCTCCTTGTTTTTTGTTTCTTTGTCGTGTCGTACCATCAGATTTTGCCTGTGTGTTCTAGTTTGTGTTTTTCCCAGTTTGGTTTCTGCTTTGTTTTCTGGCAGCAATAAAGCTGTGGGTTTTGAGTTGCATTCAGTTTCCGAGTTCTGCATTTGGATCCTCACCTCCGCCTGCCTGCACACAGAGCCCTGACAAGCACATTACTGTAGCAGAGAAACTCCAGAGCTACCCTAGCCAGTGCTATTATGCCACTGTTTTAACACTCCCAGTTTCAACAATCCACTTAAATGCTTCTTATTAACAGTTAAATAATTCACAGTGATCACAGTGGCCACACAGATGTTCATATCCAATGACCGTATACAATGCTGTGCTCTACAACCCACCTGGTGCTCATTTCTCAGTGCATTTATCCACTGCCTCTGACAGAGGGCGCCATTGTTCTTCCACAGATGAACATTGTGGTTATTATGGCAAGTGGAGTCACACACAACATAAACACAGTTACACCTCCATGTGGTTAAGAGACTGAAACAATGTTAAGCATGTATCTCCTTTTATCTGCTTTATTACAAATAGTTCAGCTAACTTAGTGTGGCAGCACGAGGTGGAAATAAAATAAATACTCTTCACAGTTTAAAAGACAACGCCACCCTGGGAATTTCACCCAGAAAATACTAGAAGTAACACTAATCACCAGAAAGGCACTTAGGTTCGTTTATGCTCAGTACAGAGATGAGGTTCAATTATAAAACAGACCATTTATTAATAGCTATTTAAAAGAGCCTATAAAAACACAGCATAAATATCAATATACAAACATTCTATAAAAAAAACTAACAAACAAAAAAAAAAACCCACCCACAACATTCAGAGCCGAGGCTTACCAGTGGAGGGGCCGGGATACCACACACCAACTCAAAAAAGAAAAGAAAAATCACCAATACACCGGTGTAGCAGACCATCACCCACTCACACTAATAAACTAAAAGAAGACAGGTGTGTAACACTCAAAAGTTCCCACCACCAAAACACCCCCAGTCTCCTCCATGTCAGCTCTCCGCATCTGAATAAAAGAAAGAAAATTATAATATATTACAACAAAACTAATATGCAGCGCTGGGGGAATAACCCAACTGCAGGACCACACTGGTGATCTGCAGCTAGAAAAAGGGCCTCCCACCAGTGGCGTAACAAAAACCCAAACTGCAAATCAAAACAACAGAAAAGCAAACGTACAACCTAAATAAAACTTTAAAATCTGGAGCAAACGGAATTGCCGTATTGCTCCAACTTGCCGTCTGCCTGACTATAAGTTAATCATCCAGTCAATCAATGTGCACGCCAGCCGACTCCCGTACCCGGCATGCATATGGCCGCTGTCCACGCCGACGTCCACTTTAAAAGGCTGGCAGCAGCAGGAAAAGAAACCTCGCAACAGGAACAGACGGTAAAAGCAAAGCAGCAGCAATTCAGTTAGCGTGGTGTAAAAAAGCTGTAGCGACCTTTCGGTAAAGCTACTGGTCGCTCACTAAGGCCCACACTTCCTGCAAAGCATAATAAGTATTTACTATAAAAGAACAATAAAAGGCAGAGATCGTAACAAAACTGAATTACGTACCGAGTAAACAGCGTCACGAATCATGAGCAGAGTGGCTCATAGGAGGCTTCTACAGCTACGACCTAAAAACAACATCGGTTTACCACCAAGTAAGATAATGTACGCATTACACTGAGTAAACACATACGAGCCGCGATGGAGGCTTCAGAAGGGTAATCCGCAGATGATCTCTGCAACACCAAGGGAAGTCAGGTGACCAAAAAGGAGATCACAGGTAAGCGATTCAGGAATGCTCAAATGGCCACTATTTATACTAGCGTCCCCCTAATGCGCCAGGCCGAAAGTGGGTTGAACCAAGACATAACATTCATCCTGCCACATTAGGAAAGCTCTGGTGCATCGGCCTAACTGGGGGGCTCTTCAACTGGCAGGGAGGTTGTTCCATCCTTGCAGAAGTCCACTCTGCAGGTGGGGGAGAGACATAGGAGAGGTGGAGAATAAACCTAACCTGGGTGTCTGTTGTCTTGTGTAGTCTGGGAGATGATTGAATGTTGGGGTGGGTACAGTTTCCTCTGCGGTGGGGTGGGGTGGGCTTCCCCGGGTCCTGTGGGGCTTGGCGGTGCTGCTACTGTAGGCCCCGGTCTGGATGGGTCTGGGCTCCCTTGCCTTGGTGGGTACCAGAGGACGGGGGTGCCTACTGGGGTCAGCGGGGGAGCTGGCCCTAGGGAGGGGCATCTTGCCCCTCCCTTCTTTTCCTCCCCATCCCCGGCTGCCTCCCTCTTCCCGCTCCACCACACCCACCCACACAGGTAGGGCCTTGGGGTGCGGGTGTGTCACCAGGGTGCAGGGGAGGCATTCCCCCCCCCCCCCCCCCCCCCCCGTCCCCTTCTGGCCACCTGTGCCTCAATTTTATTCCACAACTTAGACATCCACATTCCTCACACTCTCATAACACACACATATACATAGGGCCTTGAGGGTGACCACGTTAACGGCGTCCAGTGGACGGTCTGTGTATTCAACCTTACCTCTGGCACCGGTGCCCACCTCTCAATTTTAAATCCATGTAGACATTGAGGGTTCTCGGGAGGGGCCGTGCTAACACCTGCTGCTCTCTGGCAGCAGCACCATGCCCTCCCTTGTTTTAAATGCACTTTAGAACAACACGCAGCAACACTACACATGAGCGGGAGGAGGGAGGTATGGGGTCTTCACACACCCCCGTTCTCTACTAGCCATCGGGGCAGGGGGCTGGGAGGAGGTGTTGGCTGTCCGATGGGCCTCCCTGCTGCCGCGGAGCCTGGGGCGGTCTGCTTGCCTCCACCCCGGGGGAAAGGGTCACATCTCTTGGGTCTGGGTGCCGTTTCCCCCTCTGGGGGTGAGGGTACCTGGACCCGGGGTATAGAGTATGTTTGGGGAGTGTGATTGTGTGTACATGTCCATGTATGTCTATTACTAAGTTGGGTGAGTGCTGAGTGTTTGTATATGTGTGCATGAGGGTGGGAATGCATGTTTGTGTCTGTGTGTGCCTGTTTGTCTGTGTCTATATGTCAGGTCGGGTCTTAGACTCCACCTCTCTGGGAACACCCAGGCCCTCCAAAGTGTGGAGGTCTATCTCCCCTCACCACACTCCCTGCCAGTGACTGATGCCCTCAGGGGTTGGTGCATTGGTGGTTCTTGGTGTCCGGGGCTGGGCGCTCAGGTATGCACCAGCTCACTCCCGGTGGCTACTTGGCGGGGCCTGGTGCCTGTCGCTCGGTCAGGCCTCTTCCGGGGCAAAGGGGACCCCCCGGGCCTCCGGCCTCGGGGTCTGCGGCTCGGTTCACTCTGGCACAGCTGGCTGCCGGCAGAGCCGGCGGGCACGCCAGTGCAGCCCCCTCTGGCTTCTGCTCTGTGGCTACTGGGTGACCCCTCGTCTGGGGATCTCCTCAGCCCTTCCCAGGAGGGTGGCACGGATGCCCCTCCGGTGGTCCACCTTGGGCTCTCGCACTCTGGGGCCTCTGGATGTCTGAAACCTGGATCTTCTCCATGCCTGCTTCATGCCCTGGGGGACGGGGCTATGGCCCCCCACACCCTCTAGCAGACCGTTACATGGAGAAACCTTTTGTATACAAGCGCGCTGATCCACACAGGTGTGCACACAGGTGTTCACTGTTCGTAGACATAAACTACACCTTTCTTAGCTGCTACTTCAAAGCACATTGTGCGCTGTCTGTCCTGTGTGCTACACAACAACATTCAATATTTAGTATTTACTGCTGTTCACACTTAGCTAGATTAACGGGATGGTGTTGTGTTTAGTATGTTGCTTTGGTTTTTTTTTGCTTGTTTTCTCTTCTTTTTCTCTCAACAGGTGATCCAGGAGATTTTTTTTTTCTCTTTGTCTTTGTAAGTGCCCTTTCTCACTGTCCCTCTTCCCTTCTGTTTTTCTTTTCCTTCCTCTCTTTCCTATCCCCCAGTCGTGTCTGTCCCATCTGTAACAACTGAAAATAAAATAAATAATAACAACAAAGGTTGATCAAATGGACCAATACGGCAATGCCATGATGATCCATTTGGCAAAATAAATCCATTTGGTATCCTTGTTGGTCTTCAGACAACAATTCTGACGGCTAAAGAACCAAATGGGACAGACAAAAAAAAAAAAAAAAAAAGGAAAGTTCTTATCAACGTGATCGAGCCTCTGCATCAGGCGGGATAATTACTGGGTCCACCTTAAAACCGGTGTATTTTACTCAACTCGCACTACAAAGGTTGCTTTTCAAAGTAACACTGCAATAACTGCATCTTTAAATTCAGGTTTATGAAGGTGAAAAAGGTTGTTTGCAACAAGAATGCTTCCAATAATGTTACTTTTAGGGAAATGTATGCATGACATTATGATTGGGGGATGACATCCTCTAAAAGTTTGACCCCAGAATGAATCACGTCACTTCACCATAAAATAAATGAAACAGAAATACATGCAAATTGATGTGATTGTCTTACAATACATTTAAAACAGGCTTTGTGGTAATAGTAGTCTGTGTAATTCAGTTCAATTTTATTTATATGGGGCCAATTCACAACAGCAGTTGTCTCAAGCCTCTAAATGGATAGAAACTTTCTGTTCTTCACTAACTGATTTTTCTTACTTTGTAAGAAATGGTCTGCCTAACTGGTCTTCTATTATTCCCAGTAACAACATTAACATCTGTCCACTGGTCTTTTACAGTGTTTCGCAGTTGTTCAGTATCATTAGGCATCATTAGTTAGTTTATATCTGGCTCAGATGAACATGTATTGCTAATTTTGTGTTTTTCTGTCCTTTCTGACTTTAAGAAATTAATTAATGCCTTCGTTTCATCCAGGCCTGATTATTTCCTTTATTTTGGAGTCACTCAGGCTCTTGCTTTGCTCCCTCATCTGTAGTAATCATTCAGAGTGCAGCAGCTCTACTCCTGACAGGGACACGCAAGCAAGACCGTATTTCCCCTGTTTTGGCTTCTTTACACTTTTTCAATTCAATTTCAATACAATTTTAGCGCCAAATCACAACAACAGTCACCTCAAGGCGTTTCATATTGTAAGGCAGACCCTACAATAATACATACAGAGAAAACATCAACAATCATATGACCCCCTATGAGCAAGCACTTTGGCAACAGTGGGAAGGAAAAACTCCCTTTTAATAGGAAAAAACCTCCAGCACAGCCAGGCTCAGGGAGGGGCAGCCATCTGCTGCGACTGGTTGGGGTGAGGGGAGGAACACAGTAAAAAAAACATGCTGTGGAAGACAGCCAGAGATTAAAAATAAGTAATGATTCAATTCAGAGAGGTCTATTAAGGATAGATAAAGTTGGGTGTCATCGGCTTTTGGTCTATATGAGTAACTTGTCATGACCAAACATTTGATGATCGTCTTTGCATCATTCAAGCAAAACTTAAATTTTATTAAGGGTCACACACACCAACCATAACATGCCAGCTGATGTGAACCTGCAAAATTAACTAAGCAAACAAAGTATACACAACTTAACTCACAAACTGACCTAAACACAAAGACACTGAAGGGTAACTTTTATAGTGGTTTGGTCAAACGATTTACACACACAAGCGGAAACAAACTAAACATCAATACTATCTACTATCTATCTAAGCTAAAACAGCCCCTTACTGACAAGCACAGGGTTGGTCCTGCTGAGCTGGCATTGTGTTTTCAAAGTCCTCAGCCTTTGGCCACACCTTTTGCCCAGACAGTAAACAGCCAACTCCCCAAACCAGGTAACTCAAAAGAAAGAGAAACATTTTTTTTCTGTAGAGCAAGTCCGAGTGGAACTGATAAGGAGGTTCGATAGGCAGGCAGACTAACAATTCCAAGGAAATGATCTACTGGTGCGCAATTCCCATCCCTAGACAGGACTATTTATACACATCCAGTACCTCACTACAACACTTGCCTTACTTCACAAGGAAAAGGGCACTTCTAAAGTATGTAAGCAGATACAAGCGACAGCGGTCATAATAATTTTTTACTGTGTTGCTCCTCTTATTATTGTTTTGGTGACGGTTTACAGAGAAGAAATGGTCTTCTCTGATAAATGAACCATTTATGATGCCATGGTAGAAGCAGCAGACAGAGAGGTCTTCACTGACACTTGCTTTCCATGGCAGTTAACTAATGATATGATTCGTTTTGATTTGCTCAAAAAACTAGACGAAAACAATTCTATAAATTCTGGTGTTTGGGATTTCTCCCTCTACCTCTTTGCCTCTCTCTCTATCTCTACAGGCCTGACCGGAGGACAAGAGATGGTTGCCATGTTGAAGTGGGAAGAGTGGTCTTCATAGGTCATCATAGAGAAGTTTGTGCCATACAGGGTGAAAGATGACCCAAGTCCAAACTGTGACGACCCCTCAGCTATTTCGACCAATCACATTAATATTCTATTTTTATGATGCATAATAGAACTGTTTACTGCCTAGGTGTTGTGCTCTTTGTTCGTTTAGGTTTGCTAAATGAAGTAAGAGACACGGTGCTGTTAGTTACTCAAACTATGCCGGCTTGTACACACTTGTAAGTCCTTTAACTTGCTGCTTGAAACAATTTTTGTTTTGGACGTTATAGTGGAAATCTTGAGTTTAACTGGCTCTAACATGGCGTTGAGCGACTGAGCTGTGTCTTTCAAGATGAAAGTGGTGTCACTTTGAGTATCGAGCAAAGCATACACTAACTTTTCATTCTCTGGTTCATCCACAGTTGATACATAAACTGGGATAACTGAGGAAGTACAACCTTTTGACTTTTGTTGCACAACTCTGTTGGATGTAACTTGGTTAGATACTTGCTCTTGTACTTCAGAAACCTCTGTTTCCTGGTTAGTCTTTGATTGTTGTTGGCTATTCTTTCTTTGTTCCTTGTCTCTTTTCTCTCTGTCTTGATGTAGACAAGACAGAGAGAAAAGTCCTGTCACAGAGACTGTGACAGGACTGTGACAGGAAGATGGCGCCTTTGCTCGGCTTGACGTCTACCTGCCTACGTTGTATTGTATTTTATGCTTTTATATCAGCCCTGACGTTTAATATATGGAGCTATGCTGCTGTGATTTACGACCGTTCTTCCTTGCTCCACATTGAAGAGTCTATGGAACGTCTTTATGATGACTGGGACAGTTATAGAAAAACTTTCCCCCCACCATTTGTTCACTCTTCCACCTCACCGGATTACTTCTTGCTACCTGCGAAATGTGCCCTAAGCAATTCCAAGAAGAAATCGAGGAAAAGAGGCTGTAGGGCCGGCATCCAGGTACACATCAGACGAGCCTACAGATCAGAGATTTCCCGACTCGTCTGGAGGCGCCCCCGTTTTCTGCTGCCAGTTACCCTTCCGGATTTGATTGGAAACACGTACTTGCTTCCACTACAGCGTGGATCCTGCCCATCTGATGCTCTGGATTTTGCAGATTATCTCCCCACCGCTGCGCCCTCACAGCCCACATCGCACAACCGGTGGTTGGCCCCGCCGGTTCCGTGGCGCCGCTGGAGACCTCGCATGCGGACACGGTGTTTGCTGTCTATTCCACTCCGACAAGCTGATGGGAAACCTGCGCTGCCAGCTCTTACTCGGATTGCGCTCTTGAACGCTCGCTCCATCGCAAACAAATCCTTCTCCCTGAATGAGCTCTTCACAAGGAAAAGCCTGGACTTTCTGTTTCTCACTGAAACATGGCAGAGGGATGGCGAATTTATTCACCTAAACGAACTGCGTCCTGCAGACTGCTCTTACTTGGGCGCCCCCCGTTTAGGTCGCCGTGGTGGAGGTCTTGCTGTTGTCTTTAAGGACAGCTTCACCGGCAGAGGTATGCAAACTGAAAACTATTCTTCCTTTGAGTCGCAAACAATTAAGGTGGGCTCTACGAACATCTTTTATTGTGTTTTAGTCTATTACCCTCCTGGCCCTGCTACTGAGTTCTTAAAGGATTTTATGGACTTCTTATCTTCTATTATCAAGCTGGAGAAAGTTTTAATTCTTGGGGATTTTAACATTCATATTGATGATCCCTCATCTAACTCTGCAGCTGAACTTCTATCTATATCTGAGTCTTTTAACTTCGTCCAACATGTCTCCGGTCCAACCCATTTAAAAGGCCATACCTTGGACCTTGTTTTTTCCGTGGGCCTCAACATTGGCAATGTGTTTGCTGAGGATGTACATTTGAGTGATCATAACTGTATCTTCGTTGAACTTAATTTTAGCTCTAAACAAATGCCTGTGAAGTTAAAAACTCATAGACGCATAATAGCTGAGACTACTGCTGAGAGGTTCTCCATTATGTTTGATAGGTCTCCACTTTTTACCGGAAACGATGTAAATGTTCTTATTCAGTCTTTTAATAGGGAATGCACATCCATTTTGGATCAAGTGGCACCTATTAAAACAAGCTCGGCTTTACAAAAGAAGACATGCCCTTGGATAAATGAGTCTATCTTAAACTTAAGGAGAATATGCCACAAAATAGAACGACTATGGAAGAAAACCAAACTTGACGTACATAGGCTCCATCTTCGAGATCTCATGCTCTCCTTAAACAACACGGTGAGAACTGTTAGATCTGAATATTTTTCTAGACTCATAACAAAAAACAAGAGAAATCCCAAGTTTCTTTTTGACAAAGTTAGTGCTATTGTCTCCCCAGATGTGGTACCTTTAGATGTACACTCTAAGGTAGATAGTAATAAACTTCTCCGATTTTTTGTTGATAAGATTAATGACATCAATGCTAAAATCTCCCCAAAGCTTTCTTGTTCTCCGAGTCAGGCACTCCCTTTGTACTCCTGGTCAACTTTTACAACTGTAACATATGATGAAATAGCAGCCCTGGTTGACAAAATGAAGCCGTCCTCAAGCCCCTCAGACATTATCCCCACTAAGCTTTTTATTAATGCCTTTGACACCATTGGTCCCAGGGTTGTGAACCTTTTTAATGTTTCTCTTCAGACTTTTTTAAACATGCCATTGTGGAACCAAGGCTCAAAAAACCCAACCTGGACCCAACACTACTTCAAAATTTAAGACCTATCTCCAAACTCCCATTTATGTCAAAACTCCTTGAGAAGGCAGTAGCTGTCCACCTTACGGCATACTTGGAGAAATATAACATCCATGACCGTTTTCAATCTGGGTTCCGTAAACTGCATTCCACTGAGACAGCACTATTGAAAGTTACTAATGATATTATGATGTTAGCAGACTCCAGAGAATACACAGTCCTAGTCTTGTTAGACCTTACCTCAGCCTTTGATACAGTCAACCATACCATCCTGATAAACAGACTGAGAGACCTGGTTGGGATGTCTGGCTCTGTTCTAGACTGGTTTTCATCTTATATATCTGAAAGGAGTTTTAGTGTGTCTGCAAACCAGATCATGTCGGAATCTACAGAGTTGTTGTGTGGAGTTCCTCAGGGCTCTGTGCTGGGACCTATTCTGTTTTTAATATACATTCTTCCTTTAAGTCAGATAATACAGGAGTTTCCTGAAGTATCTTATCATCTTTTTGCTGACGATATTCAGCTATATTATTCTTTTAAGCCTGCTGAAGCTCATAAGCTCTCCAATCTGATTGACTGTTTAACCAACATTAAACAATGGTTGAACAATAATTGCTTACAGCTAAACCCGGCCAAAACAGAAACTTTGATTATTGCACCAGGCAGTGCAATACCTGATATTAAACGGTGACTGGGTGACTTGGGTTCCTCACAGAAACATAACCTTAGAAACCTGGGTGTTATTTTTGATGAAGCTTTTTCTTTGGAGGGACATTTAAATCAGACAGTAAGAACCTGCTTTTTTCACTTGAGGAATATTTCTAAACTTAGATCCATCGTGTCAACAAGTGAACTCGAGATGATAATACATGCTTTTATCTCTACAAGACTTGACTACTGCAACAGCCTGTTTACTTGTCTAAACATGAAAGGGCTAGCCCGCCTACAGGTTGTTCAAAACTCTGCAGCGAGGCTACTGACCCGCTCGAACAAGGGTGCTCATATGACCCCTGTTTTAAAGTCGCTGCACTGGCTACCAATCAGATTCAGGTTCCATTTTAAAATTCTAGTTTTAACTTTTAGAGCATTACAGAGACAGCCCCCCCCCCCCTACATTGCTGATCTGATTCATACACATACCTCCACTCGTAACCTGAGGTCAGCAAACCAAAACCTTTTAGTGGTCCCCCACACTCGTTTTAAAACCCGAGGGGACCGATCCTTCCAAGCTGTTGCACCCAGATTGTGGAATGCACTTCCCCCATTTCTACGGGGTTTGGACTCAGTGGAGACCTTTAAAAAGCAGCTAAAGACATTTTTATTTCAAAAAGCTTTTAATTAGACCAGGGTTTTTATGGTGTATTTTTTGACTGTATTATGTTTTTACCTTGTAAAGCACTTTGTGACATATGTCTGTGAAAGGTGCTATATAAATAAACTTTACTTACTTACTTACTTACTTACAAGTTGGGTGAGGCTTTTTGGCATTTGTTACACACACTTCTGGAAGTACAGTTCTTAGAGTTATGACCAGTCTTGAGGCAACCAAAGCACAGTTTTTCAGACTGCACAAACTTTACTCTCTCTTCAACGGACTTTCCCATTATCTTGCGACATTTCTGAAGCGTGTGACCAGGTTTCTTACAAAAGAGACATGCGACATTTGTCCTTTCACTAGAGCTTGTACTAAGTGCTTTAGCATTCAGCATGTAGTTTCTTTTGGGCTTGTCTTTGAATGCGTACTTGTCTTGTGCAGTTGGCTTTATTGCAGGCAGAGAAGTGATAGGATTACATGCAATTCTTGCTTCTTTATTCAGGAATTTGACAAAATTCCTGAATAAATTCCTGTGCACTTAGCCAATCAGGCATCTTTGCAGCTATCCTCTGATTTTCCATGCAGTCATGCAAAACTTGTAAACCTTGAACATAAGGTATGGCTGACTCAACACTGCTTAGAAAATCTGCAAACTCACGTAGATCTTTAGTGTCTTTGCTGTTAATTTTTGGCCATGACTGAATCTTGTCACGATATGATTTGCCTATCACAAAGGGATCTCCAAACCTGTCGTTGAGTATCTCCCAGGCAGCATGATAAGCGGTGTCTGTTCCAACCAGAAAATGTCCTTCAATAGCCTTCTTCGCTGGACCTCCAACATTCTTTCTCAGGAAGAATAGCTTTTCTTGAATTGGCAGATTCTTGCGGTCAACTAATGTTTGAAAAGACAACTTCCAGTCGTTATACTGCAGCGGATCACCTGTGGAAACTGGACGCTCTGGGATTGGGATTCTGTTTGCAGTGATAGCTTCAGCAAGCATCCTTACAAGATCAGTGGAGGGCGTTTCATTTGCACTACGAATTGCTGTTTGAGGAACAGAGGCTTGGAGAGGTGCAGTTTGTTGCGGAACTCTAACTTGAGAGGGGATGAATGGTTTGACATCCCAGAGATAGACCTTGACTTATATGTGATCCTTGAAGAAGCGCTGGATGAACTGCTGTCAAACACGGACTCTGAATCAGGCCAGGGTATACTATTTGGATCACCATCTTCTTCTAAAAGGCACCGAGCCTTTGCTCTGGCAGTTTCACTGATATCCATGCACGCATCGCATCTTCTGCGCATTTCAATATCAGGACTTTGTATTTTTCTGATCTGATCATGAATGTTACAGATGTCAGTCATACTAGCGTCTATAACACTTACTGCTTCAGGTATTAACTCAATGTCTTTACTCTTCACCATTCTTTTAAGTAAGTTTATCTGGTATTTCCACTTCTTGTAAACTCGCTCAAAATTGTTTGTCAAGTCATTTAACTTGGCTTCTTGTAAAGATTGTGCCTTTTCAGTGAGAGTGCGTGTGCGGTGGCTTCTGCGCAAGCTTTCTGACTGTGTGCCTTCAGTAAATACTGAGGACTGTGGAGTTTCTTCTCCAATTGTCTGCTCTTTACTTTCATCATTTTGAAAATTATCATCAGCACTTTCTTCTTCAGTGGGCTGTATTGCATCTTCATTTTCATCTGCCATGTTGTCTTAATAGTATTTTCACTTGACTTTAACATTTACTTGATAAATCTTGATTTTAGCTGCTCCTTAATATGAAAGGTCACTTTGAATATCAAATGGAACTGAGGCTTGATAGCAATTTACAAGTGCTTTTGTTACTTCCAAGACACGGACTTTTGTGCTTGCTTGATTATCTTTCACTTGTTAGCTTGCTTCTTTACTTATTCAATGCCTTTGCTGGAGCATATGATACTTCTCTTGCTAGTAGCGTCTCTTGCTAGTAGCGTCTCTTGCTAGTAGCTTTTCTTGCTAGTAGCTTCGGTCCAACCATCTTGTTGCCTTCTCCGGGGCAGTGCAGTGTTCTACTATGCCGGCTTGTACACATACACGAGAGACACGAGAGTTCTTCTTTACTGATGTTTACTGTGCTTCTTTAACGTACACAGGTACACCGTAGAACTGGTGAATACAAATGTACAAGAAAATTATATTTCAGCATTAAAACACATTGCAATATAAAATTCACAAAATATAAACAAACATACCACTTTGGCCTGCAAGTAGACAAACCGGTGTAATTGGAACTTAGGACTTATTATTTCTTCCTTAGCTTGACTTTTACACGGCTAGACCGTCACCATGAGCAGCTTCTCTGACCTTACTTCCCAAAACAGGAAGTGACCTCTGCCCTTACCTTGTACTTACAAAATTAACCGGTTATTTTCATGTATCAAATTAACTTTACACCAATCCGGTATGCAAAAAAGGAAAATGTTAACATGCTCAACACAAAAATAAAACATACAAAATAAAATGCGTTAATTACATTATCATTACAAGAGCTCCGCCTAGTGGTCAAATACTAACATTTCACCAACTGTTACACAAACCTTTAACTGTCTAATAAATTTTAAGAAACGTGTACTTTGAGTTTATGTTGTCTTCCCTCATAAAGAACCTGACAATACTTCAGATACTGTTATCTTCTGCCAAGACATCAGCTGCCTTGTCCTTCCATACCTGAGAATAGAAGCTAACTGTTGTGTTGAGCTTCTTCTTTAATCGCTTACATTTGGAGTCCACAAATAAAATCTACAAATGTAATGACTTGTTCCTCACGTTTCACTAGCTTTACACCAGATGTGTGCGCTGTGTGTACTCATTTCTGGAGCTGTCAGTAAAAATCGAACACGGTGACCTATTCTGAGCATGTTCCTTTTCACTGGCTGATGTCAAAGATTGATCACCTGTTGCAAAGATGGCAGAGTTTATTCTTACACGGTTACACCGTGCAACAGTTTGCAACTACCTGAGATTTTATTGGTTTTATTGACTTTTGGTCTCACCTTCTAATTCATTGTGGTACCCATGCAACCCATGCAAGACATACACTAGGTATGTACCATATTGTCTGAGCCAAAAACATAAAGAACCAGCTTTGACAGCACGACACTGCCTGTGAAATCAACTAAAGACACAAGCTAGCTCATTAGCAGCTAAAAATGGCATCTTGTTAAATTAATTAAACTGCCAACATGTCTTGTTTCTTTAATCATTTAATCATCTTCATAATTTTCCTTACAAATGTGACACTATTTAAGGGGAACTAACAGCGATGTAAGATTTATTGCCAGGAAGCATTGTTGCAGCAAAGAAATAATCAACCAAACACAGATTTCCTCATCTCCATTTAAAAAAACAGAAATTCCCCCAGTCATAACAACTATCATCGGTGCACCTACTAAACCTCAGGTTGTCCTAGATGTGTCCATTGGAGTGCGAATGTTGGACAAGGTGCTATGGAAAAGTAAAAAGCAGTGTATGGATGTGTGTGTGTGGTAAAGAAACGCTCTGACACACACACACACACACACACACACACACACACACACACACACACACACACACACACAAGTACAGTACAGATACCTGAAGTACAGCAATGAAGTATTTGTACTTTGTTACTACCCACCTCTGGTGTCAAGACTGATAGAATAAGTCTTGTTGCTGCTCACTGGTTAAGCAGTGTTTCCATTTCTCAGCATTGAAGCAGAGACCCAGTGAATTCTTCACCCTTTATCATAGCAGTTACTGGAAAGTCCTTACAGTAACTGGTGTGGAATTTCTTTCAGGCTCAGCCCTCTGCAGTTCACGAGCAACCCAAAAACATCTGGCAATCCACCACTCCACTCCAAAGAAGGAAACTAAAAAGTATCTCTATTTACTGTTGTCCACATTGTAGAGGGTGACTTTTCCTCTAAACAGGAGAATGTGACAGTCAGCCAGTCAAATGAGCAGTCCTTACCTTTAAATCTACTCCCTCTTCTTCCTCTCTCTGTTTGTTGAGCTGATAGAAACACTGCATTTAAAATGACCTGACACTTAAAAAACGTTACTCCCTTTATGTTCGCTCCTCTTTAGTATCGCAAGCTAGATGCTGAAGTACCACAACTTACAGACACCACCAGTCGTTCCGGTGTTGTGCAAAAACAAGCAAACACAAAAAAACACAGTCCCACTTTTAACCCCTGACTTTGGCACAGTCATCTCTTTTTACGTGACATCCTCTGGCAATTAATAAACAGCCTGCCATATGTTTCTGTTTAGGCTTAATTAGTTTGATGTTTGGAGCCTTACAATGACAGAACTGCGTTAAAGCAAAAGTAACAAGCCTTTTTACAAAATGTAAGGAGTACAAAGTACAGATATTTGTAGTAAATGATAGTCAGAAAAAATCCCTACTCAAGTACAGTACAGATACCTGAAGTACAGTAATAAAGTATTTGTACTTTGTTACTTCCCACCTCTCGTGTCAAATGTGTTTGGATTGACTGCAGAAGTACTGATAGACTCACAGAAAAAGTCTGGACTTTACATCAGGCTCAGCCATCTGCAGTTCGCAAGCAACCCAAAAACATCTGCCAGTCCAGTACAAATTAGGAGTGTTTGTGCGTACTAACTCCACCTCCCCTTCCTCTTTTTGGTCTGTGCTTAAATGCTGATGTTTCGTAACTTTTACTTTTCTTTTAAAAGCTCAGAGAACCAGAGAAGACAAAAGAAGGTAAGAAAAACATTTTACATTGATGAACAGCTTAAGAGAATCAGAAATCTTTGTAAAATCATGAATGTAATATGTGGTAACGTTTTTCTGAGGAAGTCAGAGATAATAAATCTGTGCTTAAAAACAGTGTCAGCTCTTTTGTCTGGGCCGTACATAAATCATTTGTACAGCTGGCCCAAGATATTTGTTGTGATTTATATGAACCAGGAATCATCCTGTTATACTTATAACATGGATCAAAACCAGTCTTTTACCTTTTTCATGTTGAATTTCTCTAACCAGATAACCACTACAGCATTTCAGTCTGTGTCTGTGTTTCCTTCAGGCATGGCCGTCCGCCAGCAGCCCACCCAGGTGGTGACAGTCGTCAGGACCATTGAAAACTCTGGCCAATGGAGCACTGACCTCTGTGATTGCTTCTCTGATATGGAGAGCTGTAAGTAAACCCAGGAAACCCTACAAACAGCAGTGATTTCTGCATGAGCGATCTCCTCAGACTTTGTTTGCAATAAGGTAGCCAAGCGTTTGAAGCCAGTAAAAAATCAAGAATAAATTAATTATCTGAGACTGCATGATAGCAATGATCATTTAGTAGCATTATGGAGTTTTTCATTATTTTACATTTTTCACCAGAAAACTGACTTTTCGTAATTGGAGTGGAAATGTCTCAAATGTTCAACTCAAACTTCATGACTCCTTTTACAATAGCATAAAAAATCAGACTTAGAGTGTCCCAATTTTTTTTTTACTATCAATAAATAATAATAATAATAATAATAATAATAATAATAATAATAATAATAATAATAATAATAATAATAATAATAATAAAATAGAAGTCCAGTCTCTCTGTGGTTGGATTCAGGGAAAGTTGAAATAGCAAAAATTCAAAGTTTTTTTTGCTCCCCTGGAACATCCAGGTTGGTTGGTTTGTTGTAGTTAAAAAAAAATTAGTAAATAAAATATATAAATAAATATTTATTTATATATGTATATATTTCTCCTCAAAGGTTGCTGTGGCTTTTGGTGTTTCCCCTGCCTGCAGTGTGATGCAGCCAATAAACATGGATGGTGCTGTGCAATGCCACTCCTGGACGTTTGTGGTGTGGTGTCCTGCTTACTCCGTCAGTCCATCAGAGAGCGCCACAACATCCACGTAAGGCTGGGTTAAAGATGGAGGATACTGTTACAAACTACATTTAAAAGATACATGTGGTCATTAGAGGAAGTGCAGTTTTATAACTTCTGCACTGGCTTCATTTTTAAGCCCTGGAGGTTTCTGCTTGTAAAATGAACTAACATAAAATCTAAATGTAAATTTTATGAGATTTATATAAAATGCACACAAATTGTGCTTTGTGCAGATCTTTCTCACTCACCCTCACCTCTCATGGTCAAACTGACATAAAGTAACCATATCATGCAGTGCCATTATAAAAGTGACCTGGATAAAACTTGTGGTATTTTACAAACCGTAGAGTTGATAATGGAGTAGCTTAAGTTGAGAAAGAGGAAGTGTAAAGTTATTCAAATCTGAACTCTCTTGCCCTCACTGTAGGAAAAAATGCTGAGGTTGCTTGTTTTGACAAACTCTCAGATATTTGGTTACCCAGCTCTACACAGGGACACAGCTGCCGGATGAGGGGATGACAACACCCCACTAAACTTTTATGTCTGAGGGGTAACAACAGTAACTCCTGCTGCTTCATCCTCTGTCTATCTACTTCTTCTTCTCCATCCTGCAGGGCTCGTTCACTGATGACTGCTGTAAAGTGTGCTTGTGTTACCCGTGTGTTTGGTGCCAGATGCATCGTGAGCTGAAGATCAGGCAATACCGTTAGCCCGCCACCTCGACTGTGATCACCACGCAAGTCGTCTGTGGATACGATGCAAACATTTTGGCTGTGTGATGAGAGGCTATGTTCACTGCTGAACCAAAATGCTTTAAATCTGTTGTCATATAAGGTGCTGAATGCCTATGTGACTTTTTCAGGCCAATAAAATCCTTTAATTTTATGCAACATCATGTGTGAGATTAATTGTCCTCTTCTGCAGAGTTGAGTTTAACCAGTGTTCAGATAAAGACTTGTCATATTCACTAATTGTGAACTTTGATAGGATACCGAGAAGGACATTGTAAGGTCACACTGTCCACTCATATAACTTTTCACAGTATTATAATATTTGCAACTGAAATACAGTGGCTTGCAAAAGTATTCGACCCCCTTGAACTTTTCCACATTTTGTCACATTACAGCCACAAACATGAATCATTTTTATTGGAATTCCACGTGAAAGACCAATACAAAGTGGTGTACACGTGAGAAGTGGAACGAAAATCATACATGATTCCAAACATTTTTTACAAATAAATAACTGAAAAGTGGGCTGTGCGTAATTATTCAGCCCCCTGAGTCAATACTTTGTAGAACCACCTTTTGCTGCAGTTACAGCTGCCTGTCTTTTAGGGTATGTCTCTACAAGCTTTGCACATCTAGAGACTGAAATCCTTGCCCATTCTTCTTTGCAAAACAGCTCCAGTTTAGTCAGATTAGATGGACAGCGTTTGTGAACAGCAGTTTTCAGATCTTGCCACAGATTCTCGATTGAATTTAGATCTGGACTTTGACTGGACCATTCTAACACATGGATATGTGTTAGCTGCCCGGCCTGGAGCCCAGTTAGCCACCTGGCCTGTAGCTCAGTCGCCAACTCCATTTTCACCTCAACTTCAGTCGCCCCCTGTTCAGTTTTCTGTGTCGTCGCTAGCCTAGTCCCCTGTTCAGTTTCCGCTAGCCCAGTCTTCACCTCCACCACAATCAGCCCCGCTTCCTGTAGCTCAGGCTTCATCCCCGTCAGCCACTCAGCCACTATCACAATCAGAATCACTACAACCTTTGTTACAGTCCATAGCTCAGTCAGTAGCTCAGTTAGTAGCGCAGTCATTAGCTTTGTCACCAGTTCAGGCTCCAGTGTTGTCACCCATCCAGTCAGCCACTCATCTACACCTTCAGCCAGGGGCCTCAACGCCTTCTGGCCATGCATCAGCTCCTACTGGAAGCTCGAGTGAGCCAATCCAGCATTTTGCGGCTCCTACGCTGCTGTCTGTCTCCGCTGGCAGTTCAGGAGAACTGTTTCAGCAGTCTGCCTCTGCTGGAGGGTCCGAGAGGCCCATCCAGTCGTCTTGTGTTTTAGCTGGGGGTTCAGGAGAACCCGGCCAGCATCAAGCCACATCAGCTGGGGGTTCTGGAGAACCCGGCCAGCATCAAGCTTCGTCAGCTGGGGGCTCTGGAGAGCCCGTCCAGCATCACACCTCGTCAGCTGGGGGTTCAGGAGGACCCAGCCAGCACATCCTCATGTCAGCCGATGGCTCTGGGGAGTCAGGAGGACCCAGCCAGCACATCCTCATGTCAGCCGATGGCTCTGGGGAGTCTGTTCAGCCACCACCTGCAGCTTCCACGCCGTCGCCTGCAGCGTCACCACCTGCAACTTCCACACCGTCGCCTGCAGCGTCACCACCTGCAACTTCCACACCGTCGCCTGCAGCGTCACCACCTGCAACTTCCACGCCATCGTCTGGTCCCGCAGCTGCCACGCCATTGTCTGGTCCCACCTCGTCTGGCCCTGCGGTTGCTACACCGCCATCAGATCCTGTTCCACCTCGCCTTTGCCAGCTGTTTTCCAGGCCTCTAGTGGGACGTCATGGTCGTCGAGGGAGGTCTCTTGAACGAGTTCGTCGCTGCCAAATCACAACAACAGTCACCTCAAGGCGCTTCATATTGTAAGGCAGACCCTACAATAATACATACAGAGAAAACATCAACAATCATATGACCCCCTATGAGCAAGCACTTTGGCGACAGTGGGAAGGAAAAACTCCCTTTTAATAGGAAAAAACCTCCAGCACAGCCAGGCTCAGGGAGGGGCCGGGCCATCTGCTGCGACTGGTTGGGGTGAGGGGAGGAACACAGTAAAAAATGACATGCTGTGGAAGACAGCCAGAGATTAAAAATAAGTAATGATTCAATTCAGAGAGGTCTATTAAGGATAGATAAAGTTGGGTGTCATCGGCTTTTGGTCTATATGAGTAACTTGTCATGACCAAACATTTGATGATCGTCTTTGCATCATTCAAGCAAAACTTAAATTTTATTAAGGGTCACACACACCAACCATAACATGCCAGCTGACGTGAACCTGATCAGATGCCGTGGTTTTGAAAACACATAAGCTCTTTTTGCTGTTACATGATGTTACTTACAAGTAACAGATTACACCAGTAAGTAGCAGACAGGTCTGGCCCAGATCTGGTGTCAAGCCGGCACTGCTGGCTGACTTCTGGTATGGTAAGTGGTATGTCATCCAGATACGGGCCAGGCCTGGCGTAGATGGCACTGTTTATGTGATGGCATGCCACATCTGGCCCAATTGTGGTTT
Source organism: Pelmatolapia mariae (assembly GCF_036321145.2). NCBI lineage: Eukaryota > Metazoa > Chordata > Actinopteri > Cichliformes > Cichlidae > Pelmatolapia > Pelmatolapia mariae. The sequence goes on from NC_086229.1 coordinate 78,743,235, forward strand.
GGTTTATGTGGCTCAGGCTCATAGAAAACAGGTCTAGCCTGGATCCGGCATCAAGCTGGCACTTCTGAATAACTGGTGTCATGGCAGGGTGTATGTCAACCAGATGTGGGCCAGGTCTGGCAATGATGCCACTATTTATGTTCCTATTTTGCTATTTTAGTTTGAAGACCCAAATGCCATGTTGCAATACAATACTGCTATGGTAGCCAATGCTTCAAATGCAGGTTTGTGAGTGTACACTTTATCCTAAACCTAGTGAGGGCTTACTCATGTTTACCACTGGTTGGCTGTAGCTCAGGAGGTAGAGCAGGTCACCTACTGATTGGAAGGTTAGTGGTTTGATCCCTGGCTTCTGTAGTCTGCATGTCAAAAGTGTGAATGTGTGTCAATGTAGTTAGGAAGTGTGCAATTTAGAGAAAGTGTGTGATTGATTGAATGTGGCATGTTGTACAGATCACTTTGAGTAATCTGGGAGAGTAGAAAAGCGCTATATAAGAATCAGTCCATTCACTGTTTGAACAGAGTTTTGTCATGGTACTTTTGCACTATTATGTTCCATCACATGTTGTTATTACATGGCTTGATTAAGGTACACATTAGGCTGACATCTGGGGCCAGAGCTGAAATTGTTCTGGGCCAGCACAGGGCCAGCAGTGTGTCTGCAACTGGCCTTGTGGGCCACCTCTGGCAAACCAGATCTGGGCCACCAAAGGGCCGTCATTCTTTGCAGCATGTGGGCCATGTGTAAGCACATTGTGTGGGCCAGATCCGGGCCATACCAATTTTGCTATGTGGGATGTAACAGCATTTTTGTGACCTACAACACTACCTCCACATGGTTAAGTAAATATAGCTCATTTAGTCATGGCTTCCAAGCATTCTTTTGTCTGTATGTCAGTAAATGTAGTGAAAGACGGACATACTGGGGCCAAATGTTTATGAATGTAACCAGTTTGGTTTGTTTGAGTGTGTGTGTTTGGAATGATCGCAGAAGTATTAACAGACTGAAACACAGATGTTTAAGATTTCACTCCAACCTCTATGTTTGCAAAATAAAAATGTAGCCCAGCTACATCATGGCAGAATAGTAATATATTAAAAAGCAACATTTTCTATAAACTTTGTCTTCTTGACCATTTGTCTGTGAGGGTCTGGGCAGGCTGGGGCTGGTTCTGTTTTTAGTTTAAGCTTGGTATGCTGGGGGCGGAGCTGCGGGGGCTGAAGTTTGTTCCACTCAGCTGTGTTTGAGCTCCGTCATCGGGGCGGCGTATTCAGAAGAAGCCAGAGTGGGAGTTGTTATTGCAGCATTTGTGGTAACATTTAAACATTTAAGGCTCTCTGATGTTTGCCCCTGCTCCTGTACTTCAAGTTGTAAACTTGTTTGCTGTGATCTTTCACTCATCTGGCCGGACCACGCCACCATATTTGGATTCTCAGAGAAACTGAATCCTGCAAATATTAAGCTTCCTGGATTAAACTACAGTGTGACAAGTAAGCAGTATTCATTTGTTCCCATTTAATAATTTAGTTACAGCCAGATTTAAACTTATTTATCTCTAACTTCTCTTTTCTCCCTCTTTCTTTTTTTTAAACCTGTCGTGTCAGGCACTTTTAGTAAACACATGGTCTGAATGCTTTGTTAAGCCAAACACACTTGCTTTGCTAAGAGGAGCGCTGTAGACTCTGTATAGGCTCCTATTGTTAGTCATTTCAGTTTATTTTATTATTCACATTATTATCAGAGTGGTTATTATGCCATGGCAGACAGGGGGTGAGGGCCAGGTTGGAAGAAGACAGAAGAAGAGATAATAACAAAGACAAGAAGGAGGAGGGATAGAAAAAGAAACGAAACAGAAAGAGAGAGAAAGAGGGGAGGGAATGGATGCCCATAGTCAAAAGGCAAGAGCCCCAGACAACCAGATGCAATGGGCGGTCCACCCTGGCAGAGGACGGTGGCCATGGCACGAGCCAAGGAAAAGTCAGATGGGGTGGCTGTGTGCTAAAGAGGTTCAAAACACCCCAACTGCATCCCCTGAGGGCACAGGCCAGAAATCATGCCACAACACCTTGTCAGGTGCCCTGGAGGTACACATCCAGCATTGGTGGTTGTAACAACATCCATTTTGTATAATAAACACCATTCTCATCTTCAATCAAGCCACGAGTCCTGCATTCGGGTCCTCTCTTCCTCTCATCCACACACAAACCTCTGACACCGTCATCCAGGTCATGGTAATCTAACGAGGTTGGAATGAAAGCGACTGGACTTCTTTAAGTTTCTTAAAGATTTAACGTCTTATCCATAAAACTTCTTCAGTTCTACGACCAAATGGTGGTGAGTCCCAGGTATTTAAATTCTGGTGGGAGTGTCCCTTAAGAGGGTCGAACCAGTTTTTGTCTGAGTGTGTTTCTGGGTTTGAAGTGCACTGGGATGCTGTGCTTGGAGTAAATTCTCTGATAAGCTTGCCACAGAAGGAATCACAATGTTGCTGACATGCCATGTTTGTATGAAAACTAGAGCGCTATTAAAATTGAGATGCAGCAGGAGCACCTGACTGCTGCTCAGCAGTGCTCATCCACACCTCCCCCATCTACCTCTTTAAGATGAGCACACTAAATCTGCACTCATCACCTCATTTAAGTTGCTATTTTCACTGTAAATAAAATCCTTTCACTGTCGCATGAGTCTGCTCCTTGGGTCCTGCTTTTGGCTCATCCTGATATTGTCTCCATTTTTCAAATCCTTATATTATGTTTAGGTCAGATAGTTCATTCACAAATATTAGTTTACGTTTCCTCCTTTTTAAAAATACCAACTAATAAATAACTTTATTGATCAATCTATCCATCCATTCTCTTTCAATATTTTGATTAAGGGTTGTGGGGGGGCTAGAGCCTATTCAAGCTACAATGGGGCAGGCTACACCCTGGACATGTCACCAAGTCTAACAAAATGACTAACTTTATTGATATTTACATAAAACAAAGAAATTAAAAGAGAATTTATAAATGAAATTACTATTCACAATTAAATATTAAATCTAAATTTTGATGTCTGTGACTCTCCTGGTCCTTCAGTGTGTGTGTGTGTGAGTGTGTGTGCATGCGCGCGTGCGGAGCTTTTAGCACACTTGACCTCCACTTTCACTTCCTCTTTCTGATTTGTGGCGAGATTCTGAGTTTCCCAAACGTCTCAATTTTGTTTTTTCTCAGAGAAAGAGAGAAGAAGAAGAAGGTAAGACATTCTTTCTTAAACTGATGAAGTGAATCATTGTGAACTCATGAATGTAATATTTGATGTATTTTTTCTCAGGAAGACATAGTTGCAATACATCAATGTAAATATGATGTCATTTGCTTGGTAAACTATTTCCTCTGTACTGTACACAAATCAGCTGTACAGCTGGTCCAAGGTATTTATAGGGATTCATATGAATAGCCACACAGTGGCCTCTGTTTCAAAACCAATTTCCTTTGTCATATTTTCATATTCTAGCATTAAATGTCTTCATACACAAGAGCTATAACCACTAAAACATTTCAGTCTGTGTCTTCATTTCTGTCTTGTTTCCTACAGTCATGGCTACCATCCACCAGCAGACCACCGAGGTGGTGACAGTCACCAGGGCTTTTCAAAACTCCAGCCAATGGAGCACCGACCTCTGTGACTGCTGCTCTGATATGGACACCTGTAAGTGAACCCAGCAAACTCTACAAACAGCAGTGATTTCTGCATGAACGATTTCTTCAGACTTTGTTTGCAATAAGGTAGCAGAGTGTCTAAATGCAGTAAAAAATCAAGAAGATAAAATATCTGAGACTGTCTCATAACAATAACCATTCAGTAGCATTATGGAGTCAGAGTTCCCTAAGCGAACTGGGAAACTAGTGTCTGAACACTTTAATGTCTCTTTCCGTAAAAACTCCTATTTGTGTTGTTATTAAATAGTATATTAAAAATTGTAGACCTCTGTGGTTTGACTCAAAGCTGAAATAGCTGCAAATCAGCGTTTTATTTGATCCACTGGGGCATCCAAATAACATTACAATGGTAGACCAGTGCAAACTTGCTGGATCACAGTGGCTTCATGGTAACATTTGGAGGCCTTTGTGCTTCAGCTGCTTCTGATAGTTCTATTCTCACATATGATTGTATCTCTATATTGATGAAGTATTACAGTCAGACGTAATATTTACTGTCTAATCAAACATTCATGAGACTTTAGAAAACTTCATAATGCCACTGTGACAGCAGTGCCATGTGTGACGACACAGAGGAGTGCTGCAGTTTAGTTTAACCTTCTGAAATTTAATGAACGCCATAACATGACTGACCTAACATGTAATGACATTATCAACAGTGTGGAGGCATAAATGCTGTGGTGAAGGTGTTTCTGCAGGTAGAAGCAAATGTCTTTTCATTGGTTGAGTAAGAAAGGCTGCGAGGATGAGGAGCCAAACACTGGACCTACAGGCAGGTTATTAAAAGGACTATTTTAATTTTAACTCACTGGAAACTGGAACAAACTCGTGCCATCCCAAAAAAAAAGTAAAAACAAATGGTAGCTGAAAACTTAAAATGAACCACTCAATGAGGTGACCAAACAGAACACATGCAGATCATGAGATGCGAAGAGGAAGCACATGCACAGGGAACACACAAATTGAAAGCAAGAATGAGAAGTGTTTAAATACCCAGACAACTAATTGAAACCTCTAAAAGCACATGAAGGTCAGATAGGCAGCATTCTCAGGGTTTGGCATTTCCTCTCTTTCTTCCTGTCTTTTGGTTTCTACCAAAGCTGCCAAAAAAACATGACAAGGGTGAAAATTGTCAAAGTTGTCATGATCCTGGGTTGGTGACCCAGTGTTTTGTGTTTTGAATTATTTATAGTCTTTGCTTCATTATTGCCATGACAAAAGTATCTGATTTAGTATACACTGCCATTTGAAACATTAAATATAATTTCATACAATTTCATAATTTCATTACAGCAGCTCAAAGTGGTAGTTTTGTTGTGCATGCGTGCCTGACAACATTGGCATGCTCCCAGATCTGGACCAGGGCATCTCTGAGCTCCTGGATAGTTTGAGGTGCAACCTGGATCTGTCAGATGGACCGAAACATAATGTCCCAGAGGTACTTCACAGGATTAGGTCAGGTATCAACTTCAACATCCTGCATACTTTCGGCACGAGGCCAAGCATTGTCGTGGACCAAATGCACCAGCGTAAGGTCTAACAGTGAGTCCACGGTTCCATCCTAATGACAGTCAGGGTGTCAGGTCTGTGTGTCCCTCCCCAGACCATCACTGACCCACCAGCAAACCACTCATGCTGAAAGATGTTACACCAGCATAACGTTCTCCATGGCTTCACCAGATCCTTTCACATCTGTCACATAAGCTCACAGTGAACCTGCTCTCATCTGTGAAAAGCACAGGGTGCAAGTGGTGGAGCGACATCAGGCCCTCAGGGCACCCTCATGAAGTCTGCTTCTGATTGTTCGGTCAGAGACTTTTACACCAGCTGGTGGTCATTTATAGCTTAGGCAATGCTCATCCTGCTCCTCCTTGCATAAAGGAACAGATACATGTCCTTCTGATGGATAAGCGGCCTTCTATGGGGGTTGTCTCATTGTTGTTTCTCTTGTGCAGCTATTCTTAATTTCATTAACATCAAAGTACCTGAAACTGATAACCAACCGCCTCTGCTGCTTAACTGACCAGATCAATATCCAGACGATTTAACTGACTGGATGTGATAATCTGATTAAAAAGTGCTCCTTAAATTTTTTGTTGTGCAGTTTAAATCTGTATATTTTTCTATCTGAAGGTTGCTGCGGCTTTTGGTGTTTCCCCTGCATGCAGTGCGTGACAGTTAGTAAACATGGATGGTGCTGCTGCGCGCCACTCCTGGATATTTGCGGCGTGGTGTCCTGCTTACTCCGCCAGTCCATCAGAGAGCAACACAACATCGAAGTAAGGCTGGGTTAGGGATGGAGGGGCTATGTTACAGACAAGATTTAAAAGATGGAGGTGGCCACTAGAGGAAGTGAAGTTTTGAATCTTCCACATTGGCTTCACTTTTAAGCCCTGGAGGTTGCTGCTTGATTTTCTTTCTAGTCGTGTTGTTTTGGGTCCAGAATAATGAAAATCTGTGTGTCTTAATTGACTGGATGCCAGCGCTGTTGCTTATTTTGTTCTTCTCCATCCTGCAGGGTTCTGGCTGTGAGGACTGGTGCACAGTACTTTTCTGTTACCCGTGTGCCTGGTGCCAAATGCATCGTGAGCAGAAGATCAGGGAGAACCAGCCCGCCAGCGCAACTGTGGTCACCACGCAGGTCATTCGTGGATATGGTACAACCAGTTTGGCTGTTGACTAAGGGTCTATGTCACCACTGAAGCCATATTTTTTGACTTTTGCTGACTTATTAATGTGCTGAATGGTATATGAGGAAAGATTTATGTCTGGCCATAAAAATACTTCTATTTTACACAATATTGTGGCTGTTATTGTAATAGTCTTCTTCTACAGAACTCAGTTTAACCAGTGTTCAAATAAAAGCTATTCAAATTCACTATTGTGGTATGACAGTGATAAGGACATCGTAAGTAAGACCTTCCATACTTCTCTTTATATACTCATGTTATAGTAAATTTACTGTACAGTGGGTGATGGTCATTACCCATTGCTCATTTTTGATGCACTTCCCAATCACACAACACTTTAGAGTATTGGAGGAAACTGCTTTGTGCTTATTCTTTGACAGTATTTACATCTATCTTTGTGTTCCTGCCATCACCAGTATAAACAAGGTGACTTCCATCCACAAACTCATGATTGTAGTTAGTTTCAGCACTTCACTGTAACGTGCTTCCTTCTACTTTCTTTTTCTCATGATCAGTCCTGAATATAAAGTAATGAGGGGTGGGTCAAGACATCTGCACAGTACTGTATCTGTTTTATTTGAAAGTTGAAATTATTAAACTGATTAAATGATTCGAAGTGCTTGAAGTGCTTTTACCTCCGGTTTCTTTAAACCAGCTTTCTGAGTGGCTGTCAATCGCAAACAGAACGTGAAGCTTTAAATATTTTCTACATTTGGCAAAATAATTATTAAATAAAATTGAAATGTATTAAGTGATAGAATTAAACAGTTTGTTTGTAGGGCTATCATTTAGTGTCTGACAGGACTTTAACTGTTAACGGTGAGAAGATTTGGTCACATGTAAATGTGTTGCCTTCAGGTTACAGTTAAATCAGTCACGATTCAGTGATTAAATCATGAATGGAGCCTTTCTCTATAAGAAATCTACCTTTACATCGTTTGTTTGTATGTAAGCTATATTACATAAAAAGTGCAAATTACTAAAAAGTGGAACATGCATGGGCGTAGATTTGGCATGGACAGAAGGGACGTGTCCCCACCAATATCCAGCGATTATTGAATTGTCCCCACCAATAATTTGATCTCTTCGAGTAAAGAAAAACAAACCCGATAGAAAGAAGAAAAAAAAAAGATCTGTCAACGTCTCATTCACCCAGCGGTGCAGAAAGAGTTAAAGAAACCTGTAAGTTACTTAAAGTCAAGTTCACTCATAAAATGTGTCCGTCATTGTACGTTACAGGCTATGCAAGGCTTTGGCCCACATCAGTCTAAAATTGTATGTAACCATGAATAACGTGTTGCCATGTCCACCAGGAGAGACTGGGTAGTATAGATGTAAAACAAATATGCCAGCAGTTTATCTCAGTTAACGAGAGGAGAACTATGAATTGTAATTTTAAATGGTTTAAAAGCATGTAGAATAGCATATGTAGGCAAGTATATTTCTCCTTTTTTTTTTTTATCAAGAAGCAAAGACAAAAAGGAAAAAAAAAAAAGAAACAGGGTTCGGTGGTTGAATCATCTGTCCCCAACAATGCCAAAACCAAATCTACGCCCTTGGGAACATGAGAAATATTTTACTTCTTTTAGAAATGTGAAACTAGGATCTGGCAGAGAATGAACCATCAACGTTTCTCTCTAGTACTGTCGTATGCAAAACTAGTGTGGCACTAGGGGTGGTAAGAGATTATTTTAGGGTGGTCCATGCCACCCGTGCAGATCCGCCCCTGTCTGCATCACACATGTTGGTTAGCAAGAGGAAACTCCTCTTTTATGAAACTAAGTCACGGAAGGCTAATGACTGATCTTAGAGAAGTAAAAGCAGACCAGCGTGCGTCTGACTCTGGTCTCCCCTCGGTTTACCATTAAAGACCAGAGGTCGAAAATGTGCATGCGCAAACCTCCAGAAACTAGTTACTGGCCACTAAGCTTGCTGTTAACAGGACACAGACGCCTTTAAACACAAGGTGGCAGTATTGTACAGCATGAACGCAAACAGGTGAGGAGCCTTATGACAGTGGGATCTTTAAAGGGACTTTGCCTACTTTAAGAAACCATTAAAATGCATATAAGCTTCTCACCAAAATGCACATGTAATTGTATTTAATAAGGTCTGTACTGTAATGTAAACTGTATATATGTTTCAATGAGGTAATTTCACTAAAAGTTCTCAGTGAAGAAACATCACTGTCACACTTATGAGTACTTTTAAATGTGTGATGCCAACTAGTAATGGAGACTGTTCACCTTCAAGCCAACACCTTAATAAAATAAATGTGTGCATTAGAATTCACATACAGTCTATTCCACAGTGATTTCTAGGTACCTGATATGTTAATTTGAGTCTCATTATCGCCATCAGAACAAAAAAAGAGAAAAACAGCAGTGCGACCAGGACGCAGGTCTAGTTGGTGTTTCAAAATGCAAACAGACAGAGTGTCTCACTGCAGTAGACAGTGGCTTTGGTTGTGCTCTTGTTGCATTTGGGTTTAAAATTGTAGTAGAGCCACAGATTACCTGTAAAAAAAATTTAAGATACTACTTTAAGGCATTCATTTTCCAAATGTAATAAATATATATATATATATACACAGTCTATATGTTGTTGGTTATTCTGGCAGTGCAGTCTGTAAATAATATTTTTAACCTCCTAAGACCCGAACTCTTCCACAGCATACATTTTTAATTTCTCTTTGATATTTGGGCATATTGGAACCCAATGAATGTAAAAACAACGAATTACCAGATTTTTTTTTAACCCGATTTTTGTTTCTAAAAAAAAATGAGAGCCATATATGAGGATATTTATTTAAAATTTCGATAGAACAGTAGCAGGATAACGTCCTCGTAAGTGGAGCAGGCCCTTGTAGAGCAAAATTTAGTATTTTGGTCTAAATAACCCAAAATGTGATTTCCACATGGTCCTAGGAGGTTAAAGCAGGTATCTACTGTTGTTAAAAAAAAAAAATTTTAATTTTTTTTTTAGCAAGGAACCAGCAACAGCAGAACACAATCGGGATTGAGCAACAGACAATGTTGCACCACTTGGCACTTCATTCTTGGAGCTGTGCACACGCTCAGTGCCATGAGTGCAGACATGATTCAGTAACTGAGGACGCACATGGGAGTAAAGGGCTCTTCTTGACATACATCGGTTTTGGAAGCTAGCAAGAACAAAAGAAAAAAGTGTCACTGAATCGGCTTAAAGAAATAAGCATGCTAAAAATTCAATTTAAAAAACCCTGAAGACTTTATGCATGTGTCAAAATAGTAAGCAAATGAAAGTGTGTTATGTGAAAGTTTTAAATAGATTGTAACAGACTGACCTGTTTGTGTTTCTGACCGGACACATTTGAAGATACAGAAAAGGACTGTCGCAAGAACATGAGCACAGAGAATGTGGCCGTGTGGTCATGATATTGTTTCAACTTCCTCTCACAGTGTTTCACGTTACTACTTGTTCTCTTTTTTGCCTGCCCTTCCCATTACAGTTATATCATTTAATCATTAGTAAGTACAGCCATTTACTGTTTTAAATAATTCTTTATTTGAAAGTACAAAATCGCAAATATATTTTTCTTGCTTCAGTTTTTTAAGGAACTAGCTGTTTTCTTCTAGTATTAGTTTAAGGTTTTAAACGTAGTTTAGGTTTCAGGTTCCTAAAGAACTGGTTTGCGTCACAGATCAGAGCAAAAACGTGGCCAACCACTGACAATGTCTCTGTCAAGGAAAAACAGTAGGTCATGGTTCTTCTTTTCTCATAGTTTTACTATCAGTAGAAGACGTTGCAGACACAACAGCTTCTGTAAATACAAACACACTTTTGACAGGCTTTTGTTTTAAGATAACAGCACTTCCTCTCAATCGCCCTAACCCACTCGGACCTCTACCTCAAGAATTTAATGCCACATGTTTCTCAGCAGCACAAAGTTTGCTTTTATAAAATGCATCTCCTGCTTTTAGTGTGAAAATTGTCATTTCATATTATTCAGGAAGCAGGCTGGAAAAGACGGCATCAGCCAATAAAAGGACAGGAAATATTGATATAACATTTCATTTATTTTTATTTAAAGACAATAAATTAACATGTAGATACATTTTATTAAAATTTAATTACATCACGTAATATCATCACTGTGCAAAAGACTTGAGCCACCCCTCATGTTTAAAAAACTTTTCCCAAGGAGCCAGACTTTTAATTGTAATTTTTTAAGGTGGTCTTGAGAAATAGTTCTCCAGGTTTTCTGAGGGTCTTTCATTGGCTGCTTTTTTCACTCATTTTCAGTGTAGTCACTGTATCTGACAGAAAACCTGAACAGCAGTTGAGGGAATGGCAAACTCGGGTGCGTGATGCTTGACGATGGTGAACGTGATAATATGACAACAACAGTGACCTATAAATCATCCAACCACCATCCAAAGAAGAGCTTGGAATTCAAGAAGCCTGGAGAACTATTCCTGAAGACTACTTAAAGAAATAATAAGAAAGTTTGACTGAGAGAGTGCAGACTGTGCTGAAGAATAAAGATGGTCACACCAAATGTTGACTTTATACAGATTCTGTTTTTACCTTATATGCTGTATTTCCATGTATGTTTGCATGTCTTAATAAACATATTAATGCAAAATATAGGGGTGGCTCAAGACTCCTACACAGCATGATATGTTAATGATAAAGAACATGGGGAATAACTGTTTCATGACTTATTTGCAAACACAATGCTGCTCTTTCTGCAACAGGACAGTAAGTGGTTTGTGTCCAGCCACAGACACATCTTCCTGTCACGTAGAGTTGTGCTCCACTCTAAAACTTGCTTTATCCAAGGATATTTTTACATATTAAAAGAGTGTTGTGGAATGTACATGGTATATACCCTGACACACAGGAAAACTGTCTTTAAATGCACCATCTGCCATAATTGTTGTCTTGTTTTAATTATCTCTATTTAATTACCGCACAAGTCTTTGAGTGTCATTGTCACCATCGGGCTCTCGTTGTCTACAATAGCAAAAAGATAAAAAGAGCAGTGCTAACAGGATGTAGGTCACAATGGTGAACCAAAACGCGAACAGGTAGAGCGTCTTGTTGCAGTACACATCAGGCTGTGTCATATTCTTGTTGTAGTTGGGTTCATAAATGGAGTAGATGACTATATTACCTGGAAGAATATAAAAAACAATATCAAATTAGAATGAGAGTGATGGACGTGCACGGCCTCTACATAAATGCAGAACTGGCTTCAAGCTTTTTTCAAAATGCTGCTGTAATTAGTTTATTTTAAAAATGTAAAAAAAAAATCCAAGGAACAACAGAAATATTTATTTCAGTTAAATTCAATTCAGTTTTATTAGCAAAAAATTACAACAGCACTTGGTCATTTAACATTGTGTATTCTCCTTATATATCCAAAAGGAGCTAGTACGGCGTGACGTATATGATCAGTTTAATTTTCAAATAAATCGACTGATTTACTGATAAGACCTGTTCCCTTTGTTATTTCATGACAAATGAAGCAGGCATAAAATTGTTATATTTTTTTACGTTTTGTTATAGCTGTTCACTGTAATTTTAAATATGAGAGCACATAAATCTTAGTGCAAGTGAGGGAGGTCATTGTTAGGTAGAATAATCAAAAATGCCAAAATGTCTGAAACTAAAGTGCGCGATGACAGAAACATCTAACCAAGTCGAGGAATTTTACATATGTGACCTTGTTATTTAAAAAGGTTTGCTCATGTTTTTGTCTCCCTGTACTCACAAGGAAAATGTCCAGGCCTTGTAGTGAAATTCTCATTTTTTCAAACTAATCATCTTGTTATTTACTTTTCCTGCTCGGTTACTTTGGTGTTAGAAAAATTTAAAGTTTACCTGCAAGTAACCAGCCACACAGGAAGATGATGGTCATGGACCAACAGAAAGTGTTGCACCAGTTGTACCATAAGCTCAGTGCCAGGAAGAGTGGTATGATCCCATACAGGGACATGTAGAAAGGGATAAAAGTCTGTCTGGGACAGTCATAGAGTCCTGAACCTATGGGGCACAACAATAAAGAAAACTAAAACACAGCATCTGAAATATTATTTCATTTTTCAATTATTTTTGTGACATGTCTTGATGCATGCTCAGTCATCCAGGTAAAGAAATCCCAAAAGGTTGATTCTGTTCATCTGGACGTAGCGCTTTCAGTAGGAGAAACATTTCCTCACTCATCCAAGTGGCTTCTTCAGTCTCAGCTGACTGCAGGTTTCCCCAACCTTATAAACAGTACATTTGCACAGTAACTGAAATTAGCACCACTGAATGAACTATGGGCTGGGAGGTCAGTTCCTTGATCCACTGGGAACAACCTCTGGTGAAGCGGATGGCACAACACAGAAGAGCTACCTCGTCAGGCCAGGACTCTGCAGTCTATTTACACCTACAGGCCAGTGGACACTCTTTCAATGATGAGGATGTACACATCCTGGACAGGGAGGAACGCTGGTTTGAGCGCGGAGTCAAGGAGGCCATTTACGTGAAAAGGGAAAGACCATCTCTGAATCGAGGAGGGGGCCTAAGGGTACATCACCATCTTACAATGCTGTGATTGCAGCCATTCCCCAACTCTCTGTGAATGGTACTCATGGCGATCGATCAGTGGGCTTTGATCAGTGGTTGTTGATCAATGATCATGATATTAATGATCAAGGAACTGAGCTCCCAGCCCATTGTTCCTTCAGTGGACTAGTTTCAGTTACTGTGCAAATGTACTGTTTATAAGATTGGGGAAACCTGCAGTCAGCTGAGACTGAAGAAGTCACTTGGATGAGTGACGAAACGTTTCTCCCACAAAACGCTACGTCCACATGAACAGAATCAACTTTTGGGATTTTTGTGACACATAAAAATACATTCGTATGACTCTGATCTGAACATTGCAATAACAGTATCTCTTGCTTACCAAGTATTCCTTGAGCAACAAATGTGAAGGAGAAAATGACCAAGGTACATCCTGAAGGAGGCAGACACAGCGCTTTGTCAGTCACAAATCGCAGTATGCACCATCTGCACATGTGCAACGATTTTCAACATCACTTTCTCACCTATTATTATGTTTCGTAGTCCACACACGAATTGTGGTCTCTGACTCCCTGGCATGATAACTATATGTCGAACCTACAAAGACACAAAGATAGCCACGAGATATTCTCAAGCTGTTAATATTTGTCTGTCTGTGAATGTGTTTCCATCTTTTTAAACCAGGCACTGAATTGTATCGTATACGATTTAAGGAAATGCCCATGAACTTCCTTTCCTGTGTTAAAATAATTAGCAAATTAAAGTGTATTATGTAAAAGTATTAAATAGATTGTTACAGACCGACCTGTTTGTGTGTCTGACCGGACACATTTGAAGATACAGAAAAGGACTGTTGCAAGTACGTGGCCACATACACAGCAATGTGAGCATGATATTGTTTCAACTTCCTCTTACACCGTTTCACTTTAATGCCTGTTCTCTTTTTGCCTGCCCTTCCCATTACAGTTATATCATATAATCATAAGTAAGTACAGCCATTTCCTTGGTAATTATACATTTGAATCACTTTTACATAAAGCAAATTGACAATAAAAAAAATATGTGTTTTCTGTTTTCCTTTATTTTCTTGTTTGTTTTTGTATATTTAAGGAAATGCGGGGTAAAGCTCAGGGTTTGCAGAAAATTCACTGTGTCTTTTTTCCAGTGTTAGTTTTCAGTTTTCCAAAGGTCTCTTTTGCATTCACAGATCAGAGCAAAAACGTAAACACCCGCTGACAATGTCTCTGTCGAAGAAAAACCCCAGACACTTATGAGAGTAGGCCATGGTTCTTTTCTAACTGATAGTTTTACTCTTTGAAGAAGTTTCCATCAGCCTCCTCTCGTATTCGCATAAACATTGTTGTAGACAGAGTATAAGTGCACTTCCTGTGCCGGACGAGGTCTTTCTGCTTCTTGTGAAATACACGCCCTGTTCTCAGTTCCAACACCACTCTGTTTTTTTCTTTATAATTTAATTTGACTGATGGTTGAGTGTAGAAAAAAAGTCATGTCAAAAGGCAAACAAGGATACATATTAATAATGAAAAGAAAATGAATAATGTTGAGAAAATTTGTTATTCGAAATTCAGTCATAACAATTATTCACTGCATGATGTAGAGGCATTAGGAGGACATCTAGTGGCCTTCAAATATTACTGCAGGCGATTTCTTGCCCCACAGGGTAGAAGCGTGTTTTCTCATAGAGCATAGAGCAAAGCAAAAAGATAAAATAAAATAAAATAAAATTAAAAAGGGGGGTGTTTAGCATGATAAACAACTAGGAAATGTAATAGTGCTCTGGTGTTAACTTACAAACCAGCGGAGGTGCAAGAGAAGTTTGAAGCAGCTTAAATCTTCATCGCGCATCAATGATCAAAGCTGCTGTCTCAAAACAACAAGAACCAATCAACAACAAGTTGTCCTGTTGTCCTAACCCATTTTATTTATTTATTTACTTACAATTAAAAGAAGAAGAAGAAGAAGAAAGAAACAGCATGGATATTGGAAAATAAACAAAATCACACATTTAATAACACAAAATATATTCGTTTGTTAAACACGGAAGATCATGATCATTTATTCTGCTATGATGAGTTATCTGTATGAATTGTTAATAGTAAGATTTCTCTAACAAAAGATCAAAAACTGCATGTTGCTGTATTAACCAACATTAAATTATGTTCTGTATAAAAGCACACATGAAAATATTAATATAATATTTGGTCTGTTGTTTGCTTCTGATTTTATTACAGCCAGCGTCATTATTATTATTATTATTATTAGTATATGTCCATTATAGTTTGATATATTTGATATGATATATATTATTGTGACACCATTCTAATCTGTTTCATCAGCATTGGTTCACTTGTCTAAGAGGAAGTGGGGAAAACACAAACGTACATACATTCATATTATTAGCGCCACAGCAGTGGCCGAGCCTCATCATCGTAAACCTCTATCTGGTTGGTGCAGAGGGCAAAAAAATAAGTGAAAACATAAACGCCTGTCAGGATGTAGGTCAGGGTGATGCAACAAAATGCAGACAGGTAGAGCGTCTTGTTGCAGTAGTGATCGGTGTCTGTAGTGTTCTTGTTGTAGTTCATAGATGGAGTAGACGATTATGCTACCTGGAAAAATATAAACAAGATCTCAGAAAATAAGTGTTAATGATAAAATAATCATTAACACTTTTATATAATGCTGATTCGTTTTATATTCTGCTTCTTGCAGCCTCTCAGTTCATCCTTTGTTTGCAACTAGAAGTTTTGATTCAAATTCAAATAACTTTATTAATCCCAAAAGGACAATTTGTTCACAGCTAACAAACACTACCTACTCACATAGTCAAACTCACGCAACCTATACTCTTTAAAGACCAATCACAAGCACTGTTACTGATATCAGATAACAGACAATGAGGTCCAGGGAAAAAAATAAATGAATACAAATAATAAAAACAAATAAGTAGAATAACAAGGTCAGATGCATGTGTTTGGCTCCTCTTCCTCTAAGACAATTTCATCTGATTGGCTACCTCCCATAAACTGACAGTTTGAACTGTAGGTGGCATGTTTGTGCTGTACAGAGCCAACAGTAGAAAAAATCATAAAGTGAGCATTTAGAGCAGTCTGGAGGCTGAAGTGACAGGTTTGCATTTTTAGCAACCACAGAGCAATAATTGTATCATTTTTCAAAACTAATTTTGCTTTAAATTTTTGTTTTTGGACTAATTTTAGTCATGAGTTCATTAGTCATTAGTCAAGCTTCACTTGGTCTTTGAGAAACACATAGTTTCTCACCACCATGTTGCTAATCACATCGGGTATGTACTCCTGTGCGTGGCTGTGTATTACAACAGCAACCTTCACTGTTAAGAAGCTGAATATAACTTCAAGCTTACAGTCACAATCTGACTCTACAGACTGTGTGGAGTTAGAAGTGTGGACCCAAAAGTAGAAATGTGGAACAAAACTTGATTTTAACAGAAAGCGAGCTGTTTAATAAGGCTGCGCAAAGCAAAGTGCCTCAAAATGCTGGGTCAAGTGATCCAGAACCAGGATACTTACCAATGATGAACCAGGCAAACTGGAGGATGTGGAACAGACAGTCGAAGAAAATATTGTCACAGGTCTGGAGTTTTTACTGCTGTCCCCTCTAAATATAACTGTGATTAATATGTCATGAAGCTTAACTTTAATCTCAGCCAAACCCATTTACTCAGGAATAAATCTAGTTGGGCATTTTTCTTGGTCTTCAGGCAGTAATTGATAATCAGACAATAAAAACTGATTGCTACAGTGCCAAACAGGACAGGCATAAAAAAATGTTTTTGAAAGAAATATCTTGCTAGTTTGCAGCTTTGTCGGAGCCGTACTTTATATGCTTATATACATGGGCAGACCCTTTTCAAAGCAATAGCAATGACCTAATCAAAACTCTTTTCACTTGTGTTTGTTAACCCTTTAAATCTGCACTCCTCATTTGTGTCATGAAGTTACATTATATCTGTGTGCACTGAATCACCAGATACTGTGTCTGTTCTGTTTCTGTCACCTATCTCGTTCCTGTGAAGTTACAGCTAAATAATTAGATTCAAAAGTCAACATAACAAATGAAGTCAATATTTTAGACGTTTTCATTTTACTAAATCCTAAAATCTCTCTCTCTGCCTCATCATTCTCTCTTGGCTCTTGATGGAGGTGGTCGCACTTTCTCCCTCTCCCTTTCCCTTATCTTTCCTGCTTAGCTTCTCATGTCTTTTGTATAGTCTCGCCTATCTCTTACCCTCAGAGAGTCTCCCAGACTTGTTCTCTAAAAACCTAAAGAAGAATTATAGATGTGATCAACTGGTCCTTTAATGAAATTGACAATCTCTTCTCGATGAGAAGCCTGGGCTAGGGAGAGCCCGATTGTTCTGAGGAGACGTTTGCTATCGGATACTCGATGGTCTGGTGTGTCATGTGTCTGGCGACACTCTCGATGGAGGACATTGAATGACATCTACCAATTCGGAACCATGATAACAGAGTTCTAGCTGGAGCTGGCTCGGACCTGGCTTATCGAAGAACAACAAGCCGCTACAGCTGTTCAAAATCCCACAAGGCTGGCCAAGATTAATGACAATGGGCAGGGCTGTGAGTACTCAGACTGTGTATTGAAACCATATGGGCAAGATCTTGGAGAAGCTCATGGCTCTGCAATATGGATAAGATCTTGGAGAAGAAGAACGGGAATTGAGAGACCTGGTGACCAGTGACAGACATTAGACCAACTGTAAAATTGGAAGCAGTTTGTTCGCACTAAACAAAGCAACTACCATCTTCATCTCATGCGCCCCCCCTGGCGCCAGCTGGATGCTCAAGGCAAAAGCTGACGGGAATAACAAAATTCTCCCTTAGATGACAAGACTGTTGTGACCCTCTATACACATCCTTCAAGGCCACCTGTTGGAGCTCAGTCTGGGGGGAGTTCGTTTTTCTCCTCGTCTTTCCTCATGTTGTGCATTTTCCATTGTTATGCCTCTCTGACCTGTGCTCCCTATGTGATGTTTGTGTAATGTATGTATGGTCAGAAGGGTAAGATGGCGCTGGCAGCCTTAACCCAATTTCCTTCAGGATGAATAAAGTATTATCAATCAATCAATCAATCAATCAATCAATCAATCAATCAATCACACATGGATCCTGAAAAGCCTAGAACTATTCAAGGTCAAGAATTCGATGGAGATGTGGCAAACAACACTAGAGGCTAACTTCAAGCCAATAGCATACATCACCATCAAGTGCAGGATTTTTTGCAATTTGGTGTCAGGACTTATAGCAGCATGTCAGGACATCCTGTCATCAAACTGTCACTTACACAAGAGAAAAAAACATTCCCCAGCTGGTTTAGCAACTAGTGTGCGTGTGTGTGCTGTTTCCATTTGCCACATCTTGTACAGTTAAACACGTACACTGAATTCTTGTTTCGATGATCTACAGCAATGTAGTGCTACAGCATTGCTGTAAAACAATAAATCACCATTGTCTTTGTGTTGATGGATTTGGTCGATATTTTTATCGTTTTATAACTTTCAGTCACCATATGGAGGTTAATCTCGGTGTTTATTTCATTAGAGAAACCATTTAGTTAAGGGCATTCTCACTAGTTTCATTTATTCTGTACTTAGAGACCGTTCTCACTCTCGACGCATAACATACCAACGATTTGTCACACCCTGAGGTGTCCCATGGGAACGCGAAAGGTAACCTTCTGCGTTCCTATGATACCCGCCGGGTTGTGGATGTTCCAGCCGTGTATTCCAGCCCTAACCCTAACCTTAATCCTAAACCTAACCATAACTTTATCCCTAACCTTAACCACAACCTTAATCGTGTTAGATACTGTTTTCCAAAGCTGAGAAAGTAAAATAAATGTACATGTCTAGATTCAGTCCAAACGGCCCTCATGTTTTCTCCTGTTTCCGAATGCATAACGTAGAGACGTGTTGGGTGACCGAAAGCGTAACATACCAACGATTTGTCACATAGCGTATTTAGTATGTTACACTGTGGGACTGAAAAGTGTTGGTATTTACAATGGTGTGTAGCTGCTGTTTTGTGGTTTTCTTTTTTAATTTCTGTTATTTTTCATATACCTTAATATTTAACTTTTACAATGCTGTTAGCTGACACTGTTTTATTTCTAATGACCTAAGTCAGCTAATGTGGAGGGAATCCCACTTGAAGTCTCGGATGGAGGAGAGCGTCTGTAATTTTTTAAAAATAATTTAACCTTTATTTATACAGGTAGTCCCATTGAGACTCAGTGTCTCAATGTTCCCAGTGATGATTTCAAAAAAAACATTTGCACGTCTTTTGAAGTATGCAAGTGAAATCCACTGAGAGTTTCAAATCCTTTTGAAATTTACTCAGTGAACAAGGGCAGAAAATGAGAATGCCTTCTTCTCAAGATCTGCACAAACTGATGGAGGGGTGAATGTAATGATGTCCTGACACAGTCAGTGACTAAACTGTTTGTGTGACATGTACTCTGTTAAACAATAGGGCAGCAAACCAGTAATAGATTTATAGATAAAGTGAAACCAATGAACCATCCTGTGTAAGGCCATTGAGGACAAGTCAACCAGAAAATATAGAGTACAGTGGTGTGTTAAAGGTTTACAACCAGTAATAAATCTTAATGTCCCATGATAGACAGAATCCAACAGATGAAGAGAGTGAGCAGAGGCATTCATGTAAATTATGTCACCGTAATCCAGGGAGGGGTAATGAAGTGGCAGCAACAAGACTTTTCCTTGTGGTGAAAGAGAGACATGATCCGTTTCTGAAAAAGAACCCTAACTTCAGCCTTAGTTTCTTTAATACATGGTCAACGTATGGCTTACAGGAAAAAATGTCATCAATCACAATACCTAAGTATGTATATGAGGCCACAGGGAAGCAGTTACAGTACTGTGCAGTTTCCTAAAACCAGATTGGAAAAGAGATAAAATGCTATTTTCATCCAGATAACTTTTAAACGATATGCTCATGTAAAGCTATAAAGCTGAGGAGCACGAGCCAAAGAATTTCACAATGGCTAAATGTGGATACACTGTTTATCTGTACATGACAATAAAATGTGAAATTTGAAACTTGAAAACTTGAAATTGATCATTAAAAAGTCTGTCAAGAACCTTAGCTAAGGTACAGAGTTTGGTAATTGGCCTGTAATTATTAACCATTGAAGAACCATCTTTCAGTAGGGGGAGGACAAAGGCACACTTCCACATCTCTGGTAAAGTGTTCTGTTGTATAGAAAGATTAAAACTATAACACACTGGCTCAGTAATCAGATTCATGTGAGCTTTTAGTGAACATGAGCAAAGATGGAATCTGAATTCCATGAATTCAATGAAATGAAATGAAAAGTCTTACATACCAAAAATAACAAGCAGCATATAAGACTTTACTATTACCGTTATTATGCGGTATTCACATCATTTATCATGTCAGTTTGCACACATGAAATGAGCAAGAAAGAAAGCAAGCATGTGGCTGAACTTTGCACAGAGAGTAACTGAACAGAAACCAAAACTCTGAATAAACCAGTATTACCAGTGAAACATATTTTTACTATCAAGATGTTTCTGCTGTTGTCATCCAAGTTCTTCCCTCCACAAACACAACCTTTGTTTTACTTCAAGAAATTCTTAACAAGGAAAGACTTTACAATCTGTAGTTTAGTCATTAGGTTGTCAAAACTGCTGTAAAGTGAGACTTTCTTTCTCACAGCTCCCGAAGTCACATCTGCCCAGTCCTCCTATGCTCTCTTCACTAAAAGTTGTTGCAAAGAACGTATTTTCAGTTATATAGCTAGCTTAAACATTATATTCCCCAGCACTGCATCCTCCAAGGAACAGATGTTGTGTTATATTTGGGAAGATTTAACAATAGGAAATATCGTCACACTGTCATGACGTTCTGATGACAAAAGCAAAAAAACTGTGCTCTGCATAAGCAGGGTCTCTCGCATCACCTGGGGTTGATGAGGTTAGCCATGAGTTCTTGAAGGCTCTGGATATTGTAGGGCTGTCTTGGTTGAAACACCTCTGCAATGTTGTGGGGTGGTACCTCTAGATTGGCAGACAGGATGGTTTTTCCCATGTTCAAGAAGGGGGACTGGAGGGTGTGCTTTAACTATATGGGGTGCTTGGTCCATATAGCTGTCAACAAGTTGGACTCGTTTTCCGCTGGGTTTTGGACTCAGCCAGGGCTGCTCATTGTCATTGATTCTGTTCATATCCACTTGGGCAAAATAAGAATCTCATCTTAGATTTTTGCATTTGATGTGGTTCTGTCGGCTTCACCAGGCCGTCACCTGATGTGTGAAAGGCGCTCTCCTTCGTTTTTATTTATAAAGTGTTTTACAAATAAACCCAAAGATTACAGCTAACAGCTGGATTTCCCGTTTGAGTGCAGCTAGCCAACAGCAAATAGCCACTTACTGTTAAAGAGACTGATAGTGATAGTGGACAGTATTACTTTGGTTTCTTAAGCCTTGACAGCACAAAAGTGATCACCTTAAACAGATTTTTTAGCTTTAGTGTCCGTATGTTCCTCTGAGTTATCGATTCTGACACTTGTTAGCTAAAATAAATGTTATTCTATTAGCCCCAACCACATGACATCACAGTCCATACTGACAGAAGATGGCACTAAGTGTTTTTAAATCTTTAACTTTAAGCACTTATTTCTTAAATCCAACTTCACAGACAGATTTACATATAGGTCAGTATTTGAGAGCAGAGCTCTGTGATGTAAATTAGCCTGTATGTGTTAAGCGTTTCATGTACCCTTTAATAACAGTCCACATTATTATCAACAGCTACATTCACCCTGGGGGGAAACTTGTGAAGAAGACCATCAGGACCAAGTTGGGTTTCCTTGGCCCAGATGTTTGGAGAAAATTCCTCCCTTTCTTTCATCGCAGCTGTCCTGTGCCAGGTGTTCTGTTGACGCACTGAGAGAGACAGCATTTCAGAAACATCAGGAAGAGTAAAGGTCATAACAGGGGCCAAGCAGGACTCATAGTCTTCTTCAGACCTCCGCTGTAGGATGAGAAGAAGGAAAAGATGGACAAACCCAGCACTTCATTAACAGTGTGATACGCATATTCAGAGAGTTCTCAGAGGCTGTGGACTGTTACACAATGATAATATATTTAGTCCTGTAGAAAGTTGTATATTTAAAAATGTAGTATCCTTTCTGGTTGTTCTGGTACGAATGACTCTGAATTACTTTGTGGTAAATAACACACTATTGGAAAAACACATGTGAAAGAATTCCAATTAAAGTTTTTAGTTCAGCCATCAAGTGACCTTTGACCTTCCATTAGGTTTTTTTTTAATGCTGTCAGAGAAAATCTCATCTTCATGCAGCTGACTACATTCAGTGTTTAAAACAGACGCTCTGCAGGTCTGAGATGAACAACTTTCTGAAACACCAAACTGAGGTACTGTTTATGTTCCTATATACTGACTCAGTTACATGGATGATTGATTCCTTTGATGTTTTCTCTTTAACTTTATCAATAAAACAGCTGCACATCATGTGGTACTTTCTTTCTTTCTTTTCCTTTCTTTTCTTTTCTTTTCTTTTCTTTTATCTTCTGTTCTTTTCTTTCCTTTTCTAATGTTTTTATCAGTGAATTTTGGAGTTACTACAGTAAGTGAACATATAGGATGATTTGTCTCTTGTCACTGAGTGGTGCTGAGGTCTGAATCTGAGGGCAGGTCCTTTTAATATAGACCAGGTTAGCTCGTCTATTAAAACCCACCGCCACCTATGGCTCAGAAGTAAAAGTTAAATTTACTTTGATTAAATTAAAAGACTGACTTCAGGATGAAAAATTGGATCGGTGGCTGTTTCAATCTTAATTTATATATTGATTGGTTATTATATAAGTTATTTATGTTGGGCTCAGTACTTACTCACCAGAGTACAAATGGTTAGAAAAACACCAAGGTTGAGAGCAACATCTGCATTTAAGTGTAACATTGCATGTAGGTAATCTCAGTCTGTCACTGAACCTGCTCCATGTGACTGGCCAGAACATCATGGAGTGGGTGGGATGTATTGTCCAGTATTGTCCTTATCATGAACAACACCCACCTCTCCCACACCACCTTAAGGGAGTCCAGTTTCTGTTTAGTTCATTGTGAAAAAAATATACCAATTTATTAAATTGTTGACAAAAAATTGCAGAAGATGTAACAGGGTAATAAAAAGGACGGCCTTTTATTTATTTATTTATTTATTTTTTTGTTGACTTACAATTAAACAAAAAAGAAACAGCATGGATATTGGCAAATACACAAAACCACACATTTCATTAACACAAAACTTATATACGTTTGTTAAATGGGAAAGATCATGATCATTTACTCTGCTGTGATGGGTCATCAGTGTCTTAACTGAATTATGTGTCTCAATAAGTCATGTTCACTTATTCCTTAAATGTATGATGTTCTAAATAAAGAACAGATTAAAATATTAATATAATATTTGGTCTGTTGTTTGCTTATGATTTTATTTCAGTCCACGCCATTATTATTATTAGTAGTAGTAGTATATGTTCATACAGTGTGATATATTTTATTGTGGCACCATTCTACTCTGTTTCACCAGTATTGGTCTACTGGTCTATGGGGAGTTGGGGAATAACACAAACGTGCATACATTCATATTATTAGCCCCAGAGCAGTGGCCGATCCTCATCATCGTAAACCTCTATCTGGTTGGTGCAGAGGGCAAAAAAATAAGTGAAAACATAAACACCTGTCAGGATGTAGGTCAGGGTGATGCAACAAAATGCAGACAAGTAGAGCGTCTTGTTGCAGTAGTGGTCGGTGTCTGTAGCATTCTTGTTGTAGTCGGGTTCATAATTGGAGTAGACGATTATGCTACCTGGAAAAATATAAATAAGATCTCAGAAAATAAGGTCTGATCATGCTTGGCAACAGCAAACATTGCCGTAATGCATTAATTCTTGCATTAAAAAATTTTCATTTAGTAAACATTAATATAAATGACTTTTCAGACAAGATGTTTGAACTCATAGCCAGGTTATTATTTATCTCTATTTGTGTTTAAAAGCTGCATGACTTAATTAAATCTCATTCTAGAGTGGCTAATTATTTATAATGATCTAGTTAAATTTTTTCAAACAGCCTTTCTTCTGATTGGCTACCTCTCATAAACTGACAGTTTGAACTGTAGGACGTGTTTGTGCTCACAGCCAGAGCTGTACAGAGCCAACAGTAGAAAAAATCATAAACTGAGCATTTAGAGCAGTCTGGAGGCTGAAGTGACAGGTTTGCATTTTCAGCAACCACGGGCAATAATGGTATAATTTTTCAAAAATAATTTAGCTTTAAGTTTTATTTTTGGTCTAATTTTAGTCATGAGTTCATTAGTCATTAGTCAAGCTTCACTTGGTCTTTGAGAAATACTACATTTCTCACCACCATGTTGCTAATCACATCGGTATGTACTCTTGTGCGTTGCCGTGTATTACAACAGCAACCTTCACTGTTAAGAAGCTGAATATAACTTCAAGCTTACTGCCACAATCTGACGCTACACACTTTGTGGAGTTAGAAGTGTGGACCCAAAAGTAGAAGCATGGAACAAAACTTGATTTTAACAGAAAGCGAGCTGTTTAATAAGGCTGCGCAAAACAAAGTGCCTCAAAATGCTGGGTCAAGTGATCCAGAACCAGGATACTTACCGATGATGAACCAGGCAAAATAGAGGTAGAGGAACAGACAGTAGCAGAAAATACTGCACCTGTTCTTACACCAGCTCAATCCCCACAACACAGGTATGAATCCACAAATAACCATAAAGACGGGAATGGAGGGCGCCCTTGGACAGTCATTAAAGTACACACATCCTACAGAGCACAAGGATGAAAATGAAGACAACTGTCAAGTCGTTGTTGCACAGTTCTTGTTATTTGATTTTTCAAATTTTGATTCCAACACATAAAATGAATGTAGATAAATTCAGTCTGAATAAAGTGCCTCTCTCACTTACCAACTATCGCCTGAACATTAAACATGATGAGAAAAATCCCATAGATACACCCTGAAGGAAGGCAGACATGGTTTCAGTTACAAATGACACCATGCAGCAGCTGCAGATGTGTGCAAAACTGTTCAAAATCACTTTCTTACTTATTACTTGAGGTATCCAAGTGTGTTGAGGTCTTTTGCTCTCTGGCATCGTGACTAGTTAAAAAATGAAACCTACAGAGACACAAAGGAAGCTGTGAGACGAGCTCAGGTTGTCTTTAACTGTCAGCTAAATGACAAATGAACAGAGAAACACGGCAGATCACAAACAGTGTTCACAAGTCTGTGAAAGAGAAATAATATGTGCCAAACCCAACATGTAATATATAAAAAAGAAAGGTTTAAATTTTATGTGTGTTTCATGTAAAAAAAAACCCAGATGTATTATATGACAACAATAAAAAGTGTATTAGTTTAAATAGTTTGTTGCAGCACTACCTGCCTGTTTGTCTTGTTTGAAGGGCAAGCAAAGAATGTTTGCACGAGAACTTGGCAACGTGTTACCACATGAATGTGTTGTTGTCTGAACTTCCTGTTACAGGGTCTCATTGCGCTGGGAGAACTTGCCATGAGGATTCACAAGCCATTTACTCAGATAATCATTTGTATAACAGTGATATTACCACGAATAAAAACTACAAAGCATTTTTTTTTAAATTTGTTTTGGACATTTTAGCCTTTATGTTCAACAAAACAATAGAAAGCAGAGACCGTGACATGGTGAAAATCCCCCCACAGCTCTGTTTTTGATCAAAACTAAGATGCAAAACTGCATACTGATTGCAGTATGCAGAATGTTTTTGATTTAACCATGTCTTTGGTGTGTTTATGGGTTACCTCCTTCCACTTGCTGTGCTAAAACTGTTTCCCCTTAGGTTGGTCAACTTTATCACTATGGTTTTGAGAGATTCAGTCAGGAACTGATTGAAGCAGGATGTGATGTTAACAGACCAGGATACGGCACATTCTGCTGGTCCTGTGTTAATCCTGATGACATTTTAAGCTAAAAGCCAAACTTAATTCTCAGGTGGGAAAAGTTCCCTTTTTTTTTTACTTAAATCTGACGGCAGCCTCAGCTCCTCTTCATCACTGAATTCTTCCTCATCAGTCATTTCTTGGTCTAGATTATGTTCTGTCAGTTTCCTGGCCTCTCTCCTCCTCACCAGTGTAGTGATTAAATATGTAGTCTCACTTAAGGTGTATTGACCTTCTATGATGGTGCCACACAGTGACCTGTGAGCTATTCCTGTAGAAGAGAGGCTCTCCTGGGCACTAAGATTCGCATAGTGGTTCCCAAGTAACCAAAGGTGTCTGTATGTGTGTATGTGTGTATGTTTATGCACATGTATAGGTGCTTGCTTGCGAGTGTACGTGTGACAAATTGGCATGTACCTGTACTGAGTTATTTACACTAATCGTCTCTCCCATTAATTTCTAATGACCAGCTATTTTTGACCAGGAAAACCAAGAGTGTAGAAATGTTGAATAAAACACACAAAGTTGGATGCAGATGAATCTAATTTATTTTTGTGTTGAAATTCTCTTTGTGGACAAAGTCATGGAATCTTAGGTCAGTCTAATCAAGTTAGATACATAAAACTTTTAAATCAGTCAAATTTGACACAACATGACAGTTATAGGAATTAAAAACTAACATAGCTGGAGAGATTAAATTAAAAAGTGATGACGGCAAACAAAGACTGAAATATTTTTATTTTTCTCGTATGAAGGGAACCAGTTACAATGTGGTAGTTTATTGTTCCCATGATATAGTTCGTTGAAAGTTCACACTTCCTATCCTTGCATCTAGCTCAGTGACATTAATATCTTTAATATCTGTTGATATTTTCTGCACTCAATTCATGGCACAGTGAAGACTAATGTAAAGTCAGAGCTCTACACATGCCAATAAGTCAAACCAATAAGAGGTTACTGAGCTTGTGCCCCTTACTGTTAAAATTCAGCCCATCCTAGCAGTATGTAAATGCGGGTCGCTGATCTCAAGTCCGTAGCATAAAAGATTTTTGTGTATGTATTTTAATCTTCACCACACAGAGTCCACGGACCACAGGTACAGAAAAGCAAAAAGCCGAACAGGACGTAGCTCATGTTGGTGGTCCAGAAGGCAAACAGGTAGAGTGTCTTGTTGCAGTACGTATCCCTGCTCACTGTCTTATTGTAGTTGGGTTCATAGACGGAGTAGATCCACACATTTCCTGAAAGACAGAGCAAAAATAAAATGTTTAATATAGCAGTGAAGAGTTTCATGAGCAGTGTGCATTCATCTGATTCATAAACATAATGTTGACAAATTATCAGAAGTGGCAAAAGTACAGACATTTCATACTTAAGTACAGTGTTAGTACATATACTTGCATTAAAAAAATACTCCAGTAAAGGTTGAAGTACTGAAGCAACTTTTTTACTTAAGTATAAGTAAAAATAAAGTTTTTACGTCTGAAGTTTTTAACTACATGCTGACTCTGACTACATGATTTGTCAACCCGTCAAAGAGAAATTAAAAATGCATGCCGTGGAAGAGTTCGGGTCTTAGGAGGTTAAGTACAGGGTACATGTGCCTTGGTCACGCCATAACATGGACTGCGCCCTGGAAAGCACAGGGTACTTGTGCCTTCTTCGCGGGTCATGTGAGGCAGAGCTTTTAGCTTTCAGGCCCATCTTGGATTTAGGAGACAGACACCCTCTCTTCTTTTAAGATGCTTGTTTTCTGATGTGTTTTGAAATTCACAAGTCTTGTGAAATAATGTATGACATTCAGTTTTGAACAATGTTTCAAAAGCTGTTACTTCTCCAAAATGTACCAGGGCTACTGGCTAACTGATGATAACCATGACAGGGAGTTTATTTGCAAGTCAGGCTTAGTTATGGTGTTTTCGGTTATCTGTTTGTGTTGTATGGTTAACTTAACATAAGGCAACGGAAAGATCCACCAAGCATCAGACATCCATCGCCATTTTGTTCTGAGTGGTGGTCCAGTGTTGACTTCTTAAAAGATTATTGAAATGCCTGCAAGACTTATGTGGATTATGCTAATATGGGACCACTCATAATTAGCTGATTTTTCTTTGAGTCTTGATTTGTCATTGTTTTATTACCTGTACAACACTAAAATAGAGACAGACTTTTTTCAAAGTGTTTGTACTTGGATTGACACTCTCTGAATTCACCTTCTCTGCATTGACAAACTTTGACTTAGTAATATGGCTTACAGTCTTTAAGTTAACAGTCTTAGAAAAATGATTGTCTTTTACCGGCTCGGGAGGAGCAGAGCGAAAACAGTTCTCCCAGTCCAACTCCTCATCCAATTAAGAAATCCCAAAAGCTTCTGACGTGAGTTCATAGGGTTTTTTTTATGTTTTTGAGTTCGAGAGGAGCGTGAACCCCCCCCCCCCCCCCCCCCCCCAAAAAAAAAACACCCAGTCATTGTCACTTACCACCGTTGGTTGCTCAGTAGGGTCAGCGTGACGGCGGTGAGCGAGTGCCATGAAAACTTTATTGCCAATTCACCACACCACTTGTACAAAACTGTTGAATATTTTCAGGCAGCCTAAGTTTGCTTTGCAAGATGTTTCACAATATGAAAAAACAAACAAACAAAGAAACAAAAACTTCTAATTACATACAGATCCAATATGTGATTAAACAACTGAGGACATGTACATGTAAGATTTAAGTTTTTAGTTGATCAAATGTCAATGAGCAGTTCTTACCTTTTAAATATAACTTCTCTTCTTCCTCCTTCGTCCTGTCTTTCTTACATTTTAACTACCTCTGAGTGAAGTTATCTCACAATCCTTTGTCTCTCTGTGAAATACAGCAGATGGACCTTTATCTATCTATCTATCTATCTATCTATCTATCTATCTATCTATCTATCTATCTATCTATCTATCTATCTATCTATCTATCTATCTATATTTAAAAACAGCACAGGTTGACCAAAGTAACATAGTAAAAAAGTAGAAAAAAGCACAGAGACACTGCTTACAAAAAGTTTGTGTTTGCTGAAGTTTGTTGGGTTGTTACAACTGATACACTTTAAATTACTAACCACTGATAAATGTTACTTTTTTATGCTAACTCGACTTTGCATAGCATTATCTATGATGATAATATAATACATGATCATAATATTTATCAACAGTTTAACAAAATATAGTTGTTTTATTAGGAACTACAAATGCTGAATATTTTCATTAACCGTGTGATGCAGTTTGTATAGATATGAATCACAGTGTTCCAGTCAGTCATCAGTGAGTCTCTGCACAGCTGTAAGTGTAACAGTCCAGTTTGACGTCATTCTTCGATGATCATTTTCTTCCTTCTCTTCTGATGAATTTCTATTTCGAAGTTCTTCAGAGAGTTTGGTTTCAGTCACATCAGTCGTTTCTCTGAATTGATTGGCTGTGAACTGAAACTACAAGAGTTTTGACCATTGGCCTCTAAACCTGAGCACCTTTCATTCACATCAAAGTGATCATTATACATAACAAACAAACACACAGACATTAAAGCTTCTCTCTCGCTCTGCTGCCAGAATGACTTTTAGCTGGTTGGTAAATATCCCCGGGGTAAATTCCCAGGGTGGTGTTGCTGGATTTTCTCTTTTTAACATCACAGCTCTCTGTCACCACACCCCCACCACTGTGTTTATTGCTGTTGTCTCTTGTCACAGTATGATCGAACTCACAACACAGAGTCAGTCTGTACCAGTGACAAACACCCACTGCTGAAGCAGTTTCACCTGCATAATCACACACACCTGTTTTCCACCATCTTGAGTTTTAGATGTGAGAACCTCATGAGGAAAATATAACTCACTTCTCCACATCCACATAAGTGATAATTCAGGCCTTTTTAGAGAAAATGTTGCTGTAAAAATATGCTTTTCATACAGTATGCTCCAACTTGTTCTGCCACCTAGTCCACATGTTGCTTTTGATAACTATCAAAGTACCGATCAAACATCCAGGGTAGCAGCGCTTGTATGTGTTCTCTATCTCACAGATATAAAACTGGTTTTATTGAATTTCACTGAAAGCATAAAATATGTTATAGTACTGAACTTAATGGCTGGTCATAGAAGAGATTTACCTGAACAAAAATCAGATTTTTCTTTTCTTTTTCTGTTTGCAACAGGATTCGACAAGACAATGATATATTAATGATATAAGTTTCCATATATGCTTAGAGGTGTATAATCGATTGTGTAGTGATAGGATGTGTGATCTTTAGAAGGCTGCAAAGACCTTGTGTGCATTCCAGGGTGTTCTGGCTTTCACACCCACATCCTGGGAGCATGGGAGAGGTCGTACCTTCTCTTATTGTTTTATGATAGGATAAACGCATCTATGTCTGTTTTTAGCTAAGTGCCTTTTGTTTAGATGGACTGTTGGACTTCCAGACCAGCAGGTTTAGGGAAGTCTTTATGGGGTCACACTCTGCCCCCCCCACACACACACACACATACACACACACATACATCACACACACACATACATCACACACACACACACCCAATGATGTATAAATAAAGACCAGGGCAGTGGCACGGCGCGAGTCTCAGAGCCCTCACTTCTGTGCGAGTGCTGTGACTGCCCTTGCTTGCAAGTAACTAACTGCAGTGTGTGTTTCTCCTCTCTGATTCGAAGCTGAAGAAGTGTCTTAGAATACATCTCTTGACATGGACCAACACAGGAAACATTTATCAGCCCATTGTTCCTTCAGTGGGCTGGTTTCAGTCATTATGCAAATGTACTGTTTATAAGATTGGGGAAACTGAGACTGAAGAAGTCACTTGGATGAGTGACATATATATATATATATATATATATATATATATATATATATATATATATATATATATATATATATATATATATATATATATATATGCCATATATATATATATATTCTTCGATACCCAACATCCACAATGACGGCAAAACAACTAGTAGCTCAGTGTTCCAACATTCGAAAGAAGGAACTGCTCTCACAGCTAGAGATTGATGAGGTACAACATAAATGCTACGGCAAGGAGGAGTCAGGACGCCAGGTCAGGGGGGAGATATCATCACCCCCACCCGAGATTGGGTACATAGCCCCAAGTGCGATAGGAGAAGGATCGTTGAGTGCGAGAGGAACTGACCTAAAGGATAGGATCATGGCCAAGCTTGAAACCTGGATCCCCCGTAGCCGGTTACCAAGATTACGTGAAGTACCCTCAGAAGGTCTGCTAGATGATGTTAATGCAGCACTACGGATGATACCTACAACCACGATTACCGGCACTAACAAGCTGATCTACACTACGGCAGCAGTGATCAGTGAGATGCTTGGCTACAAGTTGAACAGCCACAAGGGGCAGTACCCTCCATGGAGAAGGAGGCTAGAGCGCAAGATCAAAGTAGCACGGAGGGAGGTTAGCCAACTAACGGAGTTGCAGAAAGGCGCGACAAAGAAGGTGCATAAGAAATACGGCAAGCTGTCCATACCTGAGGCCTTGGAAACTGCCAAGCAAAGACTCACAGCCTTGGCCACCCACTTGAGGAGGTACACCAGAGAGAGAGAAGGCAGGAGAATAAACCAGCTGTTCTCCACAGAGCCAGCAAAGGTGTACTCTAAGTGGCAAGGGAACAATAACAGAACAGCACCACCGAGGCTGGAGACGGAGCAATACTGGAAGAGCATATGGGAGAAGGACGCAACCCATAACGGCAATGCTCAGTGGCTAGTGGATCTGAGGGCAGACCATAGCGACCTCCCTGAACAGGGTCCAGTAACCATCACAGTGGCAGACATCCAAGAAAGGGTCTCCAGTATGAAGAGTTGGACAGCACCAGGGACTGACATGGTTCACGCCTACTGGCTGAAGAAGCTGACTGCACTCCACGAGCGTCTGGCAGCACAAATGAACCAGCTGCTAGTTAACGAGAGACACCCGGAATGGCTAACCGAAGGTCGGACGGTCCTGATCCCCAAGGACCCCAAGAAGGGACCGGTCCCATCCAACTACCGACCAATAACCTGCCTCAGTACTACATGGAAGCTCCTGTCAGGCATCATGTCGGCTAAGATGAACAGGCACATGGCTCAATACATGAGCGGGGCACAGAAAGGGATTGGCAAGAATACCAGAGGCGCAAAATACCAGCTACTGGTAGACAGAACAGTAAGCCGAGACTGCAAGACCAGACTGACCAACCTGTGCACTGCCTGGATTGATTACAAGAAGGCCTATGACTCAATGCCCCACAGCTGGATCCTGGAATGCCTAGAATTGTACAAGATCAACAGGACCCTAAGAGCCTTCATCAGGAACTCAATGGGGATGTGGCGTACAACACCAGAGGCCAACTCCAAGCCCATAGCACAAGTCACCATCAAGTGCGGGATCTACCAAGGAGATGCTCTGTCCCCACTGCTGTTCTGCATAGGCCTGAACCCCCTCAGTGAGATCATTAATAAGACTGGCTACGGATACCGACTACGGAACGGAGCGGTTGTCAGCCACCTCCTGTACATGGATGACATCAAGCTGTATGCCAAGAGTGAACGAGACATCGACTCACTGATACACACTACCAGGCTATACAGCAATGACATTGGAATGTCGTTCGGACTGGAGAAGTGTAGTCGGATGGTAACAAAGAGAGGGAAGGTAGTCAGAACCGAGGGAATTGAACTACCAGAAGGCAACATTGCAGACATAGAGGACAGTTACAAGTACCTGGGGATCCCGCAGGCGAATGGGAACCATGAAGAGGCCGCTAGGAAAGCTGCAACCACCAAGTACCTGCAGAGGGTCAGGCAAGTCCTGAGGAGTCAGCTGAACGGTAAGAACAAGATCCGGGCCATCAACACCTACGCCCTGCC
The DNA here is from genome assembly GCF_036321145.2 of Pelmatolapia mariae. Classification (NCBI taxonomy): domain Eukaryota; kingdom Metazoa; phylum Chordata; class Actinopteri; order Cichliformes; family Cichlidae; genus Pelmatolapia; species Pelmatolapia mariae. Next base: position 78,776,202 of record NC_086229.1, read on the forward strand.
CTTGATCAGGTACCCTGCTGGGGTAATAGGCTGGCCAAAGGAGGAGATAGAAGCCACTGACATGAAGACAAGAAAGCTCCTTACCATGCATGGAGGGTTTCACCCCAAGTCCAGCACCCTGAGGCTGTACGCTAAGCGGAAGGAAGGGGGCCGGGGACTGGTGAGTGTCAGCACCACAGTCCAGGATGAGACAAGAAACATCCACGAATACATCACGAAGATGGCCCCAACTGACAGCGTACTCAGTGAATACCTCAGGCAGCAGAAACCCAAGAAAGAGGAGGAAGGCGAGGAACCATCATGGAAGGACAGGCCCCTGCACGGTATGTACCACCGGCAGATAGAGGAGGTGGCTGATATCCAGAAATCCTACCAGTGGCGGGACAAAGCTGGACTGAAAGACAGCACAGAGGCACTAATCATGGCAGCACAAGAACAAGCTCTGAGTACAAGATCCATAGAGGCTGGGGTCTATCACACCAGGCAAGACCCCAGGTGCAGGCTGTGTAAAGATGCCCCAGAGACAATCCAGCACATAACAGCAGGGTGCAAGATGCTAGCAGGCAAGGCATACATGGAGCGCCATAACCAAGTGGCCGGCATAGTGTACAGGAACATCTGTGCCGAGTATAACCTGGAAGTCCCGAGGTCAAAATGGGAGACGCCCCCAGGGGTGGTGGAGAATGACCGAGCTAAGATCCTGTGGGACTTCCAGATGCAGACGGACAAAATGGTGGTGGCTAACCAACCGGACATAGTGGTGGTAGACAAACAGAAGAAGACGGCTGTAGTGATCGATGTAGCGGTTCCGAATGACAGCAACATCAGAAAGAAGGAACACGAGAAGCTGGAGAAATACCAAGGGCTCAGAGAAGAGCTCGAGAGGATGTGGAGGGTGAAGGTAACGGTGGTCCCAGTGGTAATCGGAGCACTAGGTGCGGTGACTCCCAAGCTAGGCGAGTGGCTCCAGCAGATCCCGGGAACAACATCGGAGATCTCTGTCTAGAAGAGCGCAGTCCTGGGAACAGCTAAGATACTGCGCAGGACCCTCAAGCTCCCAGGCCTCTGGTAGAGGACCCGAGCTTGAAGGATAAACCGCCCGCAGGGGCGTGCTGGGTGTTATATATATATATATATATAGGCTGGGATAGGCTCGCCGGGTCAGGGGGGAGATATCATCACCCCCAACCGAGATTGGGTACATAGCCCCAAGTGCGATAGGAGAAGGATCGTTGAGTGCGAGAGGAACTGACCTGAAAGATAGGATCATGGCCAAGCTTGAAACCTGGATCCCCTGTAGCCCATTACCAAGATTACGTGAATTACCCTCAGAAGGTCTGCTAGATGATGTTAATGCAGCACTACGGACAATACCTACGACCACGATTACTGACACTAACAAGCTGATCTACTCTACGGCAGCAGTGATCAGTGAGATGCTTGACTACAAGTTGAACAGCCACAAGGGGCAGTACCCTCCATGGAGAAGGAGGCTAGAGGGCAAGATCAAAGTAGCACGAAGGGAGGTTAGCCAACTAACGGAGTTGCAGAAAGGTGCGACAAAGAAGGTGCATAAGAAATACAGCAAGCTGGAAACTGCCAAGCAAAGACTCACAGCCTTGGCCAGCCGCTTGAGGAGGTACACCAGAGATATAGAATGCAGGAGAATAAACCAGCTGTTCTCCACAGAACCAGCAAAGGTGTACTCTCAGTGGCAAGGGAACAATAAGAGAACAGCACCACCAAGGCTGGAGATGGAGCAATACTGGAAGAGCATATGGGAGAAGGACGCAACCCATAACGGCAATGCTCAGTGGCTAGTGGATCTGAGGGCGACCTCCCTGAACAGGGTCCAGTAACCATCACAGTGGCAGACATCCAAGAAAGGGTCTCCAGTATGAAGAGTTGGACAGCACCAGGGCCCGACATGGTTCACGCCTACTGGCTGAAGAAGCTGACTGCACTCCACGAGCCCCTAGCAGCACAAATGAACCAGCTGCTAGTTAACGAGAGACACCCGGAATGGCTAACCGAAGGCTGGACGGTCCTGATCCTCAAGGACCCCCAGAAGGGACCGGTCCCATCCAACTACCGACCAATAACCTGCCTCAGTACTACATGGAAGCTCCTGTCAGGCATCATATCGGCTAAGATGAACAGGCACATGGCTCAATACATGAGCGGGGCACAGAAAGGGATTGGCAAGAATACCAGAGGCGCAAAACACCAGCTACTGGTAGACAGGACAGTCAGCCGAGACTGCAAGACCAGACTGACCAACCTGTGCACTGCCTGGATTGATTACAAAAAGGCCTATGACTCAATGCCCCACAGCTGGATACTGGAATGCCTAGAATTGCAGTAGCAATTGTTAGCCACCTCCTGTACATGGATGACATCAAGCTGTATGCCAAGACTGAACAAGACATCGATTCACTGATCCACACTACCAGGCTATACAGCAATGACATCGGGATGTCATTCGGGCTGGAGAAGTGTAGTCGGATGGTAACAAAGAGAGGGAAGGTAGTCAGAACTGAGGGGATTGAACTACCAGAAGGCAACATTGCAGACAGGGAGGTCAGTTCCAAAAGAAGTTAAAAAAAAAGTTCAAAAGAAGTGTAATGTGTTGTAGTTTCAGGAGTTGGTATACAGCTTGCAGAAATGTAATTCAATATCTGAGCTGTAAAAACAGCAAGAAACCAAGGGTCAGAGCAACAAATGGAGTCTTTATGTTAAAAGATCACATGACATTCTTGATGAGGCACATATTAGACAAAGTCAAATAGCAGAATTCTTTGTATTTTATGGATTCACATTTTGATTTATTTATTTATCTGAACAGATTGTATAAACTATCAATGCATAAAAATGCTAGAAATACTTAGTAGTTAAATGTATTTCAGTAAAACTGCTCCAAGAACAGCTGGATGCCATTGCTCAGTGATGCCATTAACTTCCAATAAAAATTATTCTGATTTGTTGCTGGCAATGTTGATCAAACCATCACAGGAACTGTATGGAGGCTGGATAGTCCACAGAAACAAACCTGATATTACCTAAGCATATTTTCCAAGATATGTCAAGCAACATAGCCAAATTCCTGCTTCTGGGCCAACATCCTCATTTTAGGTTTGACAGCGTTTTAATAGGTAAAAGTGAATGTTTGGATGTGAATTGAGCTGCGGTCTGGGGAAGGCCTCGAAGGGGACTGGTGATGGGTCTCGGGCCTGGCACATCCCCATGTACTAAATAGAAGTGAAGAAGTTAAAGTATTGAAAACAAGGAGGGAGGGAGGGAGGGCATGTTAACGAGAATGAACAGCTTGCAGAACTGGGGGAACCTATATGGATGAGTGTGTTTGGAGGCATGGTCCCGCTCCTGAAATTGCGATACATAATCTCCAGCAAGAGGATAAAGAGCTGATCCAGTATTCCACAGCCAGGAAGAAACCTGGATTCAGGTGGAAGTGAACCTGGTTCAACAAACAGATAGACTCTCCAGTGCCTTGAGAGTCCCTTTCCATTGATGCTGAGAAATGTAATCCCCCTTAAGTTTACTGAAAAAAGTGAAATTGGGTGGTTTTTACATTTACAAGAGTCTAACTTTGGATTTAATGTTTCTGTGGTGAATGTAAGGTAAATCATATATGATCAGCATGAAATTCAACAACTTGACACTTATTACATTTATTCTTGTTAAGATGATGTGACATAATCCAGCATAAAAGCTGCAATATCACACACGAGATATCTATAAATAACCTGTGAAGGATAAAAACATAAAGAAAACTCTATCCAATCTTGTAATTGTAGCTTTGCTACTTTTTTATAACTATGGAGTGACAGCTAAGTATCTAGTACTTTTTCCTTGCAGCAAGAACGTCCTGAGTTCAAATCCATCTGCTGGCCAGGGCCTTTCTGTGTGGACTTAGCATGATTGTGTTTCTGTGGGTTCTCAGGGTTCCTCCCACAGTCCAAAGACATGTAAGATTACTTGATGATTCTGATGGTTATCTGTCCTAGCCCGAGTGGGGACCTGCCCTGCATGTACCCCAACTCTCACCCTATGACACCTGGGATAAGCTTCAGCCCCTCCAACCTCCAACCTCAATGATGACCGTAAGACAATGGATGGATGGACTCCAATGCAGTAAATAAGTTGAATTATCATTGATTAATCAAGTTGGTTCAACTCAAGTACATTACGTTTGAATAACAGCTAACAGCTGTTGGAAGATGGTCACCACCACCCCAGTCTATCAGTGCAGAGGTGCCATCCCCATGTTTCATCTACAGTAATGTTGCAGAAACATGGATACCACAACATTGCCACAGCATCCACAACCTTGAGAAATTTGGGGTAATTATACAAACTAAAAGCATTTCCCCATTAAATTTCCATAGGAATTGATAATAGAGTTGACTGACAACCTTGGTGATCTCACCTCCAGTTATGGGCAAATCATTTCATTTGTGGTCAGACTTGTAGGTGGCATGCCAGGCATATACAACTGCTTTAAAAGTGAAATTTAACCTTTAACCTCTCTGCTCTGTGTTGTTTCCTCTTTCAGACCAGAAAAACATCACAGCTGAGTCTGGACAGGACGTCATTCTGACATGTCGAGCTCCAAACAACAACTTCATAGTTGTGAAGTGAAGCAGAGCAAAGCAGAAGAATATGTGCTTTTGTATCAGGACAAGCAATTTGATCAGGAAATCCAGCATTCATGTTTTAAGAACCGGGTGGATCTGCAGGACAGACAGATGAAGGATGGAGACGTGTCTTTGATTCTGAAGGATGTGAAGATTAATGATAATGGAACATACGAGTGTCATGTCATCATGAGAGGAACAAGCCACATGTTATACTAAATCCCATCAGCATCATCTACCTGGTTGTTGATCCTCCAAGTGAGTGAGTAGAGTTGAGTGTGTGTGTGATCAGAGGTGAAGCTGCTTCCTGGTTGTTGATGTTTGTTTCTAAAGATGTTGTTGATGAGACTTTGTAGAAAGCAGCTGGTCTGAGTGATGTGATCAGAGTGCAGTAGATAATGTCTGACAGCAGTTTGAAGAGGAAATGGATTCTGTTCTGTTCTTCACTCATCACCTACCTGACAGCTGACACCTCACACCTGTTTCTCACCTGCAGGTCAAACAGGAGGACACACAGAGGATGGAGGGAATAGAAGACATCCTGGGCTGTTCTCGTGTCTGTTTTTGTTGTTGCTGTTGGTGTTTTATAGTTTTTGTTACCTTCAGAAAACATAAAATACAAAATAGAGAGAATACGTCCTGTGTGACTTAGCAGAACCAATAAATAAAAAATGAAAATGTTCGCAGTGAATAAGACTCAATAAAAAAAAAACTATCACTGATGGGACCAAAAGGTCCAAGAGCACATCATAATTGTCAATTTGACCCTTATTGTGTGCTTATTCAGATTTATTTCCAGTGAGTGCTGACCCGAGAAGGGAAGATACCAGACACGGTGGCCTCGAGCTCAGGTCCTAAAGTGGTTCTGGTGACTTCACCTCCAACAATTGGTGATTGAACAGTTTGCTGATCTGAAGCCATGTTGGCTTTTCAAACTAGATGTAGACTTAAGTATCCATGCATGTCATAAAAATATATATACCAGTGCTCAGAATGTCATTTATACACACACACAAACACACACACACACACACACACACACACACACATATATATATATATATATATATATATATAAATATATATAAAAAAAATGCTGAAGCAACACTGATGATCTGCTTGTATCCATGTTAGTGTTTAAAGTCCAACATCTCCCTCTAGTGGTCATATATAAACCATGTGTGAGGATGGTGTGAATGTAAAATGTGAATCATAGTGTTCCAGTCAGTCATCAGTGTGTCTCTGCACAGCTGTAATTAAAATGTGTTCAGAGGGCCTCAGTGTCTGAATGGTTCCAGTTCAGCTCCATAACAGCAGCGTCCCTGGTTTGATTCCTGTGTTTCAGCTCATATCTGCCTCTCTCCCTGAGGGGGACGTAACTACATGGACATGGATTTGTTCATCAACCAAACTACAGATCACTGAGAGCAGTGAGTAGCTTCCCAAATCTGTGTTTGAACCAATAGAAAGCTGGTGCTCAGAGGAAGAGGGCGGGCTTTACTTGGTGTCAGTGACAGAAATGAAAAAAGCTCAAATGAGTGAGAAGGACGATGAAGGAAACATCTGTGCTGTGTCTGCTCTGTAAGTAGAATCTCTGTGTTTGTTTGAATTCTTGTACTTTGACTGTCTGCTCTCCTGATAACTGATGATGGAGGAGAAGACATGAAAAACAAATCAGGCTGAATTCAAGTTCAAAACACCACGAGGACCAACTGCAGGTCTGAACTGACTCTTTATCTTTGCTCAGGAGTCGAGGAAACACAGCAGGCAGTGAAAAGCTCAAATCATTCACTCATTATATCAACACAGCTGCACAGTGGACACATGACTATGTTTTTATAAGTAGTTGAAATATTCTATATAATCACAGTGTATCCAGTGCACATGATTGTAGTCCCTATGATCACTCTAAGAGCTCCATTTTAGATAAAATGTGTGTAGAGATCTGTGAAGAGTCCAAACTGTGTGAATGCTTTAATGTGAGTACATGAAATATTAGATATGGTGAGATATGTTAATAAAAATAAAATGGAATGATTTCTAAATTATATTTAACAGTACAGAAGTCACAGAGGTGCAGTGGCCATCAGTGCAACAATTAGTGGAATTAGGTAATTAGCGTATTTTGTTGTTGTTGTCGTTGTTTTTTACATTACTGGCTACTGAAGTGTTAGGAAGCTGTTGGTTTGGTTTCAACACTTTTTAATTTTTTTTCTCCAAACTTTATTGACACATGTTGCTGACATCAAATTGAAAATGAGCAGATATATAAGAGAGGTGAGTTTGTGTGTTTGTCAGCTGTTTGTGTGGAGTTGTTCTTTATGTTCACCTCAAATCAACCTGAGTGTCATTTCTCTTTAGTTCTGATCTCACTGTTCAGCTGCACAACAAACCAAGGTCAGTAACCTTCTTCTGTCACAGTTTAAACCTGAGAAATGCTCACTGATATGACCTGATTGGGTTCATGGTTTAGAATGTAAAGTCTAACAGATCATCAGTTTTTCATGCAGTCTTACACGCCTCTCTGCAGCTTCTCTCCTCCTGCTACCCCCCCAAAAACCCATCTCCATTGAGACTGTGTCAGCTCCCAAACAGACAAAAAACAAACCAAAAACCAGCAATAAAAAACTTAAACATAAAAAATCAAAAAGAAAGAACAATACAGAATCCAGATCTGAACCAAAGAGTAAAACAGTGAAATGTGGATTATTAAATATTAGGTCTCTCTCCTCCAAGTCTCTGTTAGTACATGACTTAATAATTGACCAACAAATCGATTTACTCTGCCTTACAGAAACCTGGTTGCATCCGGATGATTATGTTAGTTTAAATGAATCAACACCCCCGAGTCATTCTAACTACCAGAAACCTCGAAGCACAGGCCGAGGGGGCGGTGTGGCAGCAATTTTTCACACCAGTCTATTAATTAACGAAAGACCAAGACAGACTTTTAATTCATTTGAAAGCCTGATGCTTAACCTTGTCCACCCCAGCTGTAAAACTCAGAAACCAGTCTTACTTGTTATCATCTATCGTCCACCTGGGCCTTACACAGAGTTTCTCTCTGATTTCTCAGACTTTTTATCTGATTTAGTGCTCAGCTCAGATAAAATACTTATTGTGGGTGATTTTAACATCCATGTAGATGCTAAAAATGACAGCCTCAACATCGCATTTAATCTGTTATTAGACTCAATTGGCTTCTCTCAAAATGTAAAAGAACCCATCCACCACTTTAATCACACTCTAGATCTTGTTTTAACATATGGCATAGAAACTGAACATTTAACAGTGTTTCCTGAAAACCCTCTGCTGTCTGATCATTTCCTGATAACATTTACATTTACAATGATTGATTACACAGCAGTGGAGAGTAGACTTTATCAAAGTAGATGTCTTTCTGAAAGTGCTGTAACTAAGTTTAAGAATATAATCCACCCACTGTTACCATCTTCAATGCCCTGTACCAACATAGAGCAGAGCAGCTATCTGAACGCTACTCCAACAGAGGTTGATTATCTTGTTAAAAATTTTACCTCCTCACTACGTACGACTCTGGATACTGTAGCTCCTGTGAAAACTAAGGCCTCAAATCCAAAGTCCCTGACTCCGTGGTATAATTCTCAAACACGTAGCCTAAAGCAGATAACTCGTAAGCTGGAGAGGAAATGGCGTGTCACAAATTTAGAGGATCATCATTTAGCCTGGAGAAATAGTTTGCTGCTTTATAAGAAAGCCCTCCGCAAAGCCAGAACATCTTACTATTCGTCACTGATTGAAGAAAATAAGAACAACCCCAGGTTTCTCTTCAGCACTGTAGCCAGGCTGACAAAAAGTCAGAGCTCTACTGAGCCAACAATCCCTTTAACGTTAACTAGTAATGACTTCATGAACTTCTTCACAAATAAAATTTTTATCATTAGAGAAAAAATTACCAATAATCATCCCACAGATGTAATATTATCTACTTTTAGTACCATTGATGTTAAGTCAGACTCTCTTTCTCCAATTGATCTTTCTGAGTTAACTTCAATAATTACTTCCTCCAAACCATCAACGTGTCTTTTAGACCCCATTCCTACAAAACTGCTCAAAGAAGTCCTGCCATTAATTAATTCTTCAATCTTAAATATGATCAACCTATCTCTAATAATCGGCTATGTACCACAGGCCTTCAAGGTGGCTGTAGTTAAACCCTTACTTAAAAAGCCATCTCTAGACCCAGCTGTCTTAGCTAATTACAGGCCAATCTCCAACCTTCCTTTCATATCAAAAATCCTTGAAAGAGTAGTTGTCAAACAGCTAACAGATCATCTGCAGAGGAATGGCTTATTTGAAGAGTTTCAGTCAGGTTTCAGAGCTCATCACAGCACAGAAACAGCTTTAGTGAAGGTTACAAATGATCTTCTTATGGCCTCTGACAGTGGACTCATCTCTGTGCTTGTCCTGCTAGACCTTAGTGCAGCGTTCGATACTGTTGACCATAATATCCTATTAGAGCGATTAGAACATGCTGTAGGTATTACAGGTACTGCGCTGCAGTGGTTTGTATCATATCTATCTAATAGACTCCAATTTGTTCAAGTAAATGGAGAGTCCTCTTCACCCACTAAGGTCAATTATGGTGTTCCACAGGGTTCAGTGCTAGGACCAATTCTATTTACATTATACATGCTTCCCCTAGGCAGCATCATTAGAAGACATAGCATAAATTTTCACTGCTATGCAGATGACACGCAGCTCTATCTATCCATGAAGCCAGGTAACACACACCAATTAGTTAAACTGCAGGAATGTCTTAAAGACATAAAGACCTGGATGGCCGCTAACTTCCTGCTTCTTAATTCAGATCAAACTGAGGTTATTGTACTCGGCCCTGAAAATCTTAGAAATATGGTATCTAAGCAGATTCTTACTCTGGATGGCATTACCTTGGCCTCCAGTAAGGCTGTGAGGAACCTTGGAGTCATTTTTGACCAGGACATGTCCTTTAACGCACATATTAAACAAATATGTAAGACTGCTTTCTTCCATTTGCGCAACATCTCTAAAATTAGAAATATCCTGTCTCAGAATGATGCTGAAAAACTAGTTCATGCCTTCATTACTTCCAGGCTGGACTACTGTAATTCGTTATTATCAGGATGTCCTAAAAACTCGCTGAAAAGTCTTCAGTTAATCCAAAATGCTGCAGCAAGAGTACTGACAGGGACTAGGAAGAGAGAGCATATTTCTCCTGTTTTGGCTTCCTTTCATTGGCTTCCTGTTAAATCCAGAATTGAATTCAAAATCCTGCTCCTCACATACAAGGTCTTAAATAATCAGGCCCCATCTTATCTTAATGACCTTTTAGTACCATATCACCCTATTAGAGCACTTCGCTCTCGCTCTGCAGGCCTACTTGCTGTTCCTAGAGTATTTAAAAGTAGAATGGGAGGGAGAGCCTTCAGTTTTCAGGCCCCTCTTCTGTGGAACCAGCTTCCAGTTTGGATTCGGGAGACAGACACTATCTCTACTTTCAAGATTAGGCTTAAAACTTTCCTTTTTGCTAAAGCATATAGTTAGGGCTGGACCAGGTGACCCTGAATCCTCCCTTAGTTATGCTGCAATAGACGTAGGCTGCCGGGGATTCCCATGATGCATTGAGTTTTTCCTTTCCACTCACCTTTCTCACTCACTATGTGTTAATAGACCTCTCTGCATCGAATCATATCTGTTATTAATCTCTGTCTCTCTTCCACAGCATGTCTTTATCCTGTTTTCCTTCTTTCACCCCAACCGGTCGCAGCAGATGGCTGCCCCTCCCTGAGCCTGGTTCTGCCGGAGGTTTCTTCCTGTTAAAAGGGAGTTTTTCCTTCCCACTGTCGCCAAAGTGCTTGCTCATAGGTGGTCATATGATTGTTGGGTTTTTCTCTGTATTTATTATTGTGCGATCTACTGTACAATATAAAGCGCCTTGAGGCAACTTTTGTTGTGATTTGGCGCTATATAAATAAAATTGAATTGAATTGAATTGAATTTTAACCCTCACAGCTCGTCTGACTGTGAGTCCCAGCAGCTCTCAGTTCTTTAAAGGAAACTTTGTGTCTCTGAGCTGTGAGGAGGACGACAGCTCTGCTGGATGGACTCTGAGGAGAAACTCACACACTGACTGTGTGAGTCAGTGTGGAGATGTGTGGGGAAAATTGTCTGGTTCAACTAATTCTTCCTGTAACATCAGTTACATGAATACCTGGGACAGTGGAGTTTACTGGTGTGAGTCCAGAGAGGGTCCCATCAGTAACATGGTTAACCTGACAGTCACTGGTAAGCTGAGTGTGTGGAGTTAGTGTTGATGAAGCTGTGTGTAAATGGATGAAATGCTGTAGTTTGTCTCTGTGTTGAGGTGGATCAGTGATCCTGCAGAGTCCTGTCCTCCCTGTGATGGAGGGAGATGACATCACTCTGCTCTGTAAAACAAAGACCACTCCCTCCAACCTCCCAGCTGCTTTCTATAAAGATGGCTCCCTCATCAGGAAGCAGCCTACAGGTCACATGACCATCCAGCATGTTTCCAGGTCTGATGAAGGCCTCTACAAGTGTGACATCAGCGGTCATGGAGAGTCTCCATCCAGCTGGATCACTGTCACAGGTGACACACTCACCTGTCTGTGTTTCTGCTGCTTTCAACATTCACAATGTGACGACAACTTAATGACTGTGTTTGCTTTATTTAAGGGAACAACACCACCACACCTCCACCTACATCCACACCTCCACCGTAGGTGGAGGTGTGGATGTAGGTGGTCTGTGTCTGTGTTGTGTTTCTACTGGTGTTACTGGTTCTGCTGGTGAGACGATGTGTTCACAGGAAATCTGAAGGTGAGATTCAGACTTTTGGATTTTTCATGTCTGAGTTTGTTTAGAAAAATAAAGTTCACATTCATTATGATCACAGTTACAACTTTTTAAAATGTAATCTCTGTTTAGATATTTAATTCATACTATTGTTGATTTTGTATCATTTCAGTAGATCAAGAAGAAGCTGCAGAAGATGACATCATCACTCATGTCATGTACTGCTACATCAAAGCATCAAATTGTAAAGAACGGCCAATCAGAAAACACAGAGGTAAAACTGTGGATCCTTAATAGGATAACAGAGATGTTAAATTTGCTTCCAGAAGGACCTTGGTGGATTTTACAGTGTGGGAACATGTAAAGAAAATAGAAATGAGCAAATTAGGTCATAGGTTTGTAATTACTATTGTTGAAATTGATGGCTTATGCAGACATAAATGACATGTGAGGGATGATCAGAAGTTTAAACATGTTGGCATGAGCAGAACCTGAAATCAGAATATTTAATGATTATATTTCCTTTTCTTTTGAATGAATTTTTGCCCCTGATCTAAATTGTGATCAGTTGAGTCAGTTGTAATGTGTCTGTTTAACTCTGTACTTACTGAGTGTTGTTCACTGTGAGCTGGACTGTGTGTTTGTGGTCTGTGGTTAACTGAAGCTAACAGCTCTGCAGTCGTCCAGCATCCTGTTTCTGATAGAAAGAAAACACTAAAGCTGCAGGTGTTTCAACACAGAGCTGTTTTTAAAAAAAAAAAAATCAGGAAGAAACATGTAGACATCATTTAGAAAAGCATCTAAACTCAGCACACAAGCCATCAGTTCATTTAAAGAGAAAATGATATTGAGAAATTATTTTAATATTATTCACATGTTTTTCTTTAAATTCACCTTTTTTATATTTATGTGAAACTAAAATTTTAAATTCTATCTGTGTCTCTATTGAGATACTGAATCTATAAAGTTTATATATTTATAAGTTAATAGTTCCTGTGACATCCTGAAAGGTAGTGTCACTGCAGTCTGAAGCTGATGAGACGTCTCACTATATGTGTGCTGGTTTGTCTAATAATAGTGTTCATGCTGTGAGAACATGTTTCCTTTCTGCTCTGTGGTGAAGTGTTTAAAGAAATGGCAGCTTTGTGGTCGTCTGACTCATTTATCACAGAAACACCTCCAAGTTCTTTGTGGTCACTCTGTGTTTCACAGCAGAGATGTGAAGATGAGAACATTTTAAAAAGCTCATGTGGTTTATTAAAATATCTTTACCTGTTACCTTCATCTTTTGATGAAGGTAACAGTAACAGATAATTAAATCAGCCTTTTTACAGCCATATTGCTAAGCTGATGAAAAGTTTGACTTAATCCTGTTTGGTTGAGGCTAACTGATACACTCCTCTCTTCACTGCAGGAAACAACAAACATTAAACCACAGAAACAGCAGCAGCATCATTTAGTGTTGGAGAGAGAAGAGTTTCTGTCTTTGTCCTCTAAATTACCCAGAAACCAACTGATGAAAGAAAAACATTTTATTTTTCATATTTTGTACTTTGTTAAATAAAACATCCAAATTTATGTTGAATCTTTTCTTTCTTCTTCTGCTGTGAAACATTCATAGCGTCACACTCGATGTTTCAGATGAAACTGAGCTGAAGTGTTTTAGTGTCTGAAACTACAAACTGATGAACTGGACTTGCTTCAGGATCCTGAACTCAGAGCTCATCCTGCTAAACCTCTCAGTCAAGTTAAATTGCATCTGAATCACATTTAATGTATGCTCCCATCTACTGGTGAAACTGGGTATTACAGTACAGCTGATAACCTCTTTTACATCCAGCAGGTCACCACCTCAAGGTGGGTTAGGGTTTAATATCAGGGTGGTAGTTTGACAAACTGCAAGATGTCCTTCTTCTTCATTTTCCACTGGAAGAGATTTCTGAGTGAGGATTTCTGTGAATGAGTGAGCTTCATCTGGTGACCCATCCAGTCTGTGAGGACCTGAGGATAATGCACTTCTCTCTTGACCTGAGGATAGTGGACTCCTTTTGTTCCTGCTTGAAGAAGATGGTGTAAGTTCAAAGTTCAACTGAAATTTAGGCGACTTCAGGAAGTCTGACTTTGGCTGCTGTCCATGGTGCTGATCAGCAACTGGAACGATGCTAATGATTATTCCGCATATTGTTGTTGCATGCGCACTGTGTGTGTGTGTGTGTGTGTGTATTTCGGAGATGCTGAAACAAAAAGAGGGAATTTAAATTGTCCCTTATTAAAGTAAATACATATATGAAAAGGGGAAACATAATAACACGACTACATATTTCATATATCATGAAGTCAGTGTTAACTTCAAATAACTTTTACATTTTTAGCTGTCTACAAATTGTTATATGTTGATAATTTCTTTCTTTTCTAAATTAAATAAATGATTGAACTTAACTTAGTCGTTTTGATGAGTGCAGTTGCAGACTTCAAGCAGGAAGTACGTTTTTTTTCGAATGTGTTTTTTAAATATGTTCACTGTACTCTGGAATAAATACGTTTTGCTTCAATTTGGAAATATACGGAAAATCAGACCAGACTTATGAAATGCTCAAACAAGAAGAATCAAACGTCACTTTATATTTCTGTTTCTGTTTGTAACAGTGTTCATGGACCTAATCGAACACAGGAATCCTAAGACTGACTGTTAAACACTCAGTGAAACAACAAAAAATGTGTGAAAAATGGCAGAGAAGGGTTTGCAGCATTTAAATACTCATGTATTTATTTTTAATTCACATGTGACCATGCTGCAGCAGGGTTTGGCCTGTTCCTGCTGTAGGTCATGATTCAAAAACATGGCTCATTTAGTCCATTGATAGGTGGTTGCTAGGCCGCACATTAGCTATAATGTATAATTCAACTTTTATGGATGTGAATGATGGGCTATTTTGTTAAGCGAATATGTTTGGTGCCTTCATGAGGTTGTATAGAGGAAAAATGTCATTTTACAGCAATTAGGCAACATGATGATACCATGACCTCAGAGAAAGATGGGAATCTTCAAGACGCAGAGATTTATCGCAGGTTTAGTTTTGGTTGATCAACTCGTGATTGCTCACAAAGAGTGTGCAGACAAAACAAACACAGAGACTCACTGGCTGGCTGCTGGCAATAAGTTTTCAAATCCAGGAGGATAAATGTGATGAAGCTCAACAGAAGAAAAGAAGTTTGCAAAAACAAACACACAGACATTAAAGCTTCTTTCTCGCTCTGCTGCCTGAATGTCTTTTAGCTGGTTGGTAAATATTCCCTGGACAAAATTCCCTCGTGGTGTTGTTGAATTTTCCCTTTTTATTGTTTATTTTATTTTACATATAATAAACAATAAAAGGTGGATCAAATAGACCATTACCGCAAGGCTGGGATGGTCAATTTGGTAAAGTAAATCCGTTAAAAAAAGAATTTTCCCTTTTTAACATCAAAGCTCCAGAGCTCTATGTCACCACACCCCCAGCGCTGTGTGTCAATCTGTACCAGTGACAAACACTCACTGCTGAAGCAGTTTGAGCTGTATACACAGAGCATCCAATAATTAATTACAAAGTGATCTTGATTTTAAGACTATTCTGAAGTGAAGACTTAACAAGGCGAGTTAGACTCACTTCTCATCATCCACATGGCTGATAACTTTTCTGCCCTTTTTAGAGCAAATGTTGTTGAGAAAGCAAATAAAAATATGCTTCCATATGCTCCAACTTGTTTTGAGTATAAATCCCTTGAAAACATTATCGTTTAAGTTTATTTTCGTTCAAGTGATGATTCCACAGTGTTTCCTGATTTGATAAACATTCGATAAACATAAAGTTGCTCTTCTTCTTTTCAATTGCAATTATACAGCATTTAGTGAACATTTAATGCTTCCACTATTTTTGCACTTCATTTCTCATGCTTTTTATTTGATTTTTATGCATTGGATCAAGTTGAATAAATTTACAGACTGAGCTGAGTGTGACGTTGTCTCTACACATCTAATGTACATGTTTTGCTAAAATCGGTTAGTTTCTTGTTAGTGCCAAATGTCTGTTACTTTGAATGTGTGATACTTGTTTGGTAAGTTTGTACTCAGACGCGCTCAAAATTGGATTAAAGAGAATGTGGTTAATGTGGAATTGCTGTGGGCACTGCTGTCACAAAGATCAGAGTGGTGTCTGTAGATAAAACAGCTGACACGGAAATACAGCCCAGTTTTTGTCTGTGGCTGTACCACCATCACACTGCCAAAGAATTTTTAAAGACTCATTATTTTACTCATTATTATATCGTAGAGTCATTATTTATTTATCTATACCTTTTTTTAATCACTTGTGCAATTTTTTATTCCATCCTGATGATCAGAAGAATATTTGAGGTTTTCAGAGATCTATAAAGATGGAGAAGATGACATCATCACTCATGTCTTTATTACAGTGCACCACTGTCAAAATATCAAATCATCAACAACAGCCAATCAGATGAAGCAGAGGTAATGTTTTGTTGGCATCATATTTGTATAGTGTGAAGGCATTTGTGCAGTGGAGATCACTGATTTCATTATGTTTAACTATATATATATTAAAAAACTCAAGTCTTTTGGAGCTTTAAGTGCAAATTAGAGGGACTGCTGTTATGGTGTACACACTAAATCACAACTGTCACCTCAATGTACTTTATATTGTAAGGAGTTGACTATAGAACAGAAAATAATCCAACAATCATATGACCTCAAAGCACTTTAGCGACAGTGGGAAGGAAAAACTCCCTTTTAACAGGAAGAAACCTCCGGCAGAACCAGGCTCAGGGAGGGGCAGCCATCTGCTGCGACCGGTTGGGGTGAGAGAAGGAAAACAGGATAAAGACATGCTGTGGAAGAGAGACAGAGATTAATAACAGATATGATTCGATGCAGAGAGGTCTATTAACACATAGTGAGTGAGAAAGGTGACTGGAAAGGAAAAACTCAATGCATCATGGGAATCCCCGGCAGCCTACGTCTATTGCAGCATAACTAAGGGAGGATTCAGGGTCACCTGGTCCAGCCCTAACTATATGCTTTAGCAAAAAGGAAAGTTTTAAGCCTAACCTTGAAAGTAGAGATAGTGTCTGTCTCCCGAATCCAAACTGGAAGCTGGTTCCACAGAAGAGGGGCCTGAAAACTGAAGGCTCTGCCTCCCATTCTACTTTTAAATACTCTAGGAACAAAAAGTAGGCCTGCAGAGTGAGAGCTCTAATAGGGTGATATGGCACTACAAGGTCATATCACTTGTCTCAAGGTGGAGTCGGAGAGGCGGATGTTGTCCAAGATAAAGACAATGTTGGAAAACACCTCCCACCCACTCCATGACCTGCTGGTCAGTCACAGGAGCACGTTCAGTGAGAGACTGAGAGTACGTAACGACACAGGAAATCATTCCTGCCTGTGGCCACCTCCCTGTACAACTCCTCCACTTAACATATTGTTTACTGCAACAGCTACACCCTTTTGGCACGTTCTTCCCTTTTCAGCTATTTATTAATAAGTGACTTTATGTATACATATGCCTGTATATATTGTGCTATTCTTAGTTGTGTATTGTCTGTCTTTTTACTGTTTGTTTATAATGAAACACTGTAACGAAAAATAATTTCCCCTAGGGATCAATAAAGTATTCTGATTCTGATTTAATGATATTTATATTATGAAAAGCTGATTTTTGTTTTGTTAAGACTCTCTCACAATCAAAACTCTGCACAAATTCCATGAATGATTCACTTCCTCGTAAATCATCAGTTAATGAAACAGTTCTCATGGAAGCTTCAGACGTCACTGATCATGTGACGTGTGATGTTTTTGTTTTTGTTTACACACGCGCTAGAATGTCACCTTTAAGCTAAAGAACACAGTTGACAGAGAATAAAGAGGTGACAGGAGAGTGTCCTATCTCGTTGGACGGCGAGACCAACGAGATAGGCTTCCCTCCCATGGTCCACAAAGCCACTTGTGTCAGAATGTGCACTAAACTTGCATACACACAGAATGTTTTTGCTCATCGTGTGGTTTAACTTAGCACAGCTGTATGCTTCCTTTCTATTGGCTGTGCAAAGGTACATCACAACATGCTACAGTGTAGCTTGCCATCACCAGTGTGTGAATGGATGGATGAATACAGGCCATTTACCATTTACATTTTGATTCTGCTGAAGTTTGTCAGACACAAAGAGCTCTCAGCTCTCTGTTTTCATCTTAAAGTACTGAGTGAGACCTTATATATATATATGTCTCATGAGAGAAAGAACATTTAAAATACAGACAACTGTGACAAAAAAGGTAAAGACGAAGAAAATATTATTTATTTATTTTTTTATAATATTTTTGTTTTACATTTCTTTTATTACCAGTTATTTAAGGATTGTTTTTGTATTTTTGTGTTTGTTTGTTTTGTAATTTATTTGTTAGTTTGTTTTATCAGTAGAACCTTTTAAAAGAAACACAAAGAAAGACCAGAAGCTTGGTTGCAGTTGGTGGACTGGTGGCTCACTAGTGAGGCGTCTCTGATCTGTGGCTGCAGAAACTGTAAACACACAAACACAAAGGAGCAAAATAAGCAGCTGTGCACAGAACCAAAGCTGTCCCTCGGAAACTAAAAACATATTTACAACTATCATTATCGGAGGGTTTGAATTAATAAACAAAGGCCTTTATTTCAAAACGTACTTCACTGAACAATGTCAAAGAATGGCACTCAGATCTTCCTCCAGAATTTTCACAATAGACATTTGGCAACCAAACTCTCATGTATATGCTTTTAATGTGAAAGAAACCCAACAGGGAGTCATAATAAGTTGATTCTGTTACATCTGGACGTAGCGTTTTGTGGGAGAAACGTTTTGTCACTCATCCAAGTGACTTCTTCAGTCTCAGCTGACTGCAGGTTTACCCAATCTTATAAACAGTACATTTGCATAAGGACTGAAAATAGCGCCACTGATGGAACAATGGGCTGTGAGGTTTTGTATATTATGTAATGTCCCCACTTCTTATTTCTAGCTGCCCACCCAAACAGCAGGCTAGATCCGGCCCTTGCTCATGTTGCTGATACCCTTCCTGATCATTTTAAAGGAACAGTTCAACCTTTTAGGAAAAATATTCTTTTGCTAAATGAAAATCAGCAGTATCTCTGGGTCTGTTTTCTCAGATGTCTTATGTTCTCACTGCAGCTGGATCAGGGGTAGATGCAGGGTTAGAGGTGGATGTAGGTGGAGGTGTGGTGGTGTGTTTGTCTAAAATAAAGCAAACACAGTCATTAAGTTGTCGTCACATTGTGAATGTTGAAAGCTGCAGAAACACAGACAGGTGAGTGTGTCACCTGTGACAGTGATCCAGCTGGATGGAGACTCTCCATGACCGCTGATGTCACACTTGTAGAGGCCTTCATCAGACCTGGAAACATGCTGGATGGTCATGTGACCTGTAGGCTGCTTCCTGATGAGGGAGCCATCTTTATAGAAAGCAGCTGGGAGGTTGGAGGGAGTGGTCTTTGTTTTACAGAGCAGAGTGACGTCATCTCCCTCCATCACAGGGAGGACAGGACTCTGCAGGATCACTGATCCACCTCAACACAGAGACAAACTACAGCATTTCATCCATTTACACACAGCTTCATCAACACTAACTCCACACACTCAGCTTACCAGTGACTGTCAGGTTAACCATGTTACTGATGGGACCCTCTCTGGACTCACACCAGTAAACTCCACTGTCCAATGGGAAAACAGTGATGTTACAGGAAGAACCAGCACCTTCTCCCCACCCATCTCCACACTGAGTCCTCTGTTGTTTGCTTGTGTTTCTCCTCAGAGTCCATCCAGCAGAGCTGTCGTCCTCCTCACAGCTCAGAGACACAAAGTCTCCTTCAAACAGCTGAGAGCTGCTGGGACTCACAGTCAGACGAGCTGTGAGGGTTAATGAACTGGACATGTGTGTGCTTAATAAACTGGCAAATTACAGCAGGATATTCCTATCCTCGGTCAGAAGGCACAGGTGACTTATATGATGGAAGAGAGGTTCCACAGCGATGATCATTTAGGTTCCTTTAATTCAAAACATCTTCAGAAGCAGATTTGTGTGAGTATACATAAGTATGTGTGTGGTTCTGTAAAGTAACAGAAATTACAATTAGCAAACAAAGTCAACCAAACTGGTCTAAATAATACAGAAAGGGTTGAACAGAAAATCTAATTCGAAAATGACTAAACACCACCCCCTGGTGGACACAAATGGGCTGCTGCACAGGGATCGACTCCATCTTTACTTTGGGCAGCTCAGTTCACAAGGGTGGCGCCATTTTGGTCAAATCAGCGTGAATATACATTGTCTCGTGGCTACACAAACCGCCGGAAAACTCTATAAAGCATCACACAATGTACATGGGCAAGTATATGATAAGTTACAACCATAGAACAAACAAGTACAAGGCACTTACTTATCATTCACGCACACGCACGACACATGTTCAGCTGTGGCGTGTCCAGCGGGGTGGCCTGGGGGGGCACAGGCCACCCCCCCCAACCAGACTGGCCACCCCAGGTGCCACCCCGAAGCCAAAACAATAGAATCCAATGAAATATCAAATGTACGATTATGTTTTCACAGTGAAGCTCAGGCTATGTCCACACGTACCCGGGTATTTTTGAAAACGCAGATTTTTCTATGCGTTTGCACCTTTAGTCCACACGTAAACGGTGTTTTCGGTCACTGAAAACGGAGATTTCTAAAAAAGGGTGGATATTTTCTAAAACTCCGTTTTTGCATTTACGTGTAGACGAGAAAAACGGAGAAAACGCAGCGTCAAAGGTGTGCGCCTTTTCTGACGTCACAGTGTGCGCCACGTTGTTGTTTCGGTGAAATGAATTTCTACAATACTGTTACTGTTAATTGTCCTCTCTGCAGTGTTTAAATGCTTACATATACACACACAGTTACTGTCCCTCCACACATACGACTCGGTTCTGCTTATATGCCTCAGCTTTGTTTACTATTTCCCACCGAGGCTTCTAGACTTCTGATTGGCCAACATTTCTACACGGTTAGGAATATAGCGCCACCTGCTGCTTTGGCATGCTCCTAGCAGCGTTTTCCTTCATTTCTGTCTTTACGTGTGGACGGGATTATTTTTTTAAACGAAAACGGAAAATCTCCATTTTCAAAAATACCCGTGTACGTGTGGACATAGCCTCAGATATCCGAGTGTAAGTGAATGCAGCATCGGCTTCTGCGCTATGAGCATCATGTTAGCAAAGGTAGGAGAGCCAAGCAAGAAAGAGGCACTGCAGAAAACAGTTTTTCGGCGAAAGATTAACAGTTTAACATAGCTGGACTGGCCATCGAGGCGGAGCTTCCACAGCGGCTAGCAGGTGGATGAGAGAAGGGGAGGCAGGAGGAGGAGAGACCCGAGGCAGCCGCCAGTCCGAGTGTCAGGTGAACTGAACTTCAGGTAAGAAGTTATGATCTGCAGTCTATCTGGGTCAGATATAAACTAAGTTTAGGTGGAGTTTATTTTCGTTGTGCTGACTTTTTACAGTCCGTTACAATAACTCCTACTGGTGCTAGCTAGCATGACGGAGTTTCTATACAGCTGGGTGGGTGCTTTGATGTTACTGATAGTGAACTTTATTTTATTCATAAGTTTAGTTAGTAGAGTTGCCAACGGCTCCTTAAAAATTGAATGGTCCCTCATTCAGAGAAAATATTACAGGTTTTGTATTGAGCTGAGAAGAGACGCAGTTTGTCCCGGACTTTAGCTATAATAAAAAAAAAGACACAAAGCTGGAGTTATTCTGTGTCTTTATGCTGCACAGCTGCCTCTTCTTCTCTCATTGTCTCCCCTCCCTCTCCCGTTGCTACTTCAACCATGAAACTGATCAATGATTAGCTGATCGGCTTTTCTCTTGTTTGTTTATCACCCACTTTGCGCCAGAAAGAGGAAACCAGCAGATGTCACGCTAAACAACAGCAGCACGTTTAAGCTTGATCAGCTGTTGTTAGAATTTATTTAATATTAATTTCTAGTATCAGCTGATGTTTGCTGGAGCCACAGCTGTAAAAGCTGCTGGTCATGATGTCGGTTTGTATATGTGGTGAGAGGGAAACATGCAGATGAAACCAGGAGATGTCCTTACTGAATCATCAGAGCTGAACAGGTGATGGAGAAACAGGTTTACCTTTTAGGTGACATGAATGAGTTGAAGTTATGAACTGTTTCTGAGAGACAAATAACACCAGGATCCTTTTCTATGTAGCTGACAGCCAGTAACTGTGCAGGGGCGGATCTAGCAAAGTTATGCCAGGGGGCCAGGTAGAGCATTAACAGGGAAAGGGGGGGACAAAGAAATACTTTTCTTTCTTATTCTCATTTAAAATATCTAGCTTTTATTAAATAATTATCTGAATCTTGCGAACAAAGTTTTTATCTGATGTAAAATTGATAGAAATCATACATATACCAAGAAGACAGTGTACATCACTGTCACAACAGCATTTGTTTTCATTCAAAGGCTTTATGGCTTTAATACCTGGTGGGCCGGTCTCTGGTCAAAATGCCCAATTTTTTGTCCCAGTCCAGCCCTGCATGTTAATACTGGCAGTGTCACAATGCCAGCTGACTGTATTTCATCATCAGCCAGTGTTGTTCTTTATACATCAATATTACCAAAGTTTATCATAAGGCAGCATAGAAAGTATTTACTTGCTTTCAGGTTTCATTCAAATGTTAGTCTTTTCATTTGTTTCCCCACTTTTTTCCTGTTTCAAAATCCAACACCAGTTTGTGAGAAGATTATCTCCTTTTTTAATAGGCAGATAAAGTTATGCATTGGCTAATTTGCCAATTGTATGTTAAAAATGTTTGTATTTTAATATTTAAAAATGTTTTTGCCCAAAACATACGTGCACTATATGTCAGTAAAAATACTATGCAAATATTGCTGCACCGTAGTGGTTAAAACCTCATTCTAATAAGAGTCAAAAGCAAATTCAGTAATTAGGTTTACAGGGTTATTGAATGATGGTTAACTGTTGGTAGATTTTTTTTTTTTTTTTAACATTATGTGCCAATTACATCTGCCACCCTTCTCCAAATCTGTGCCCCTACCTGGCCCCCCCAACAAAAATTTTCTAGACACGCCACTGATGTTCAGTACAACAGCCCAGCTCCACCACCGCTATCACGGTGAACCAGCGCAAACACACAAACAAAGGATGGGAGGAATGTACCATCTTAGCAGTGGTTAGAGGGGGTGCGTGGAACAGTCTATATACACAAATCACAGGGGTTTTATACAGTTAAAATATGATCCAGACAGAACAGTGAACAACTCATTTGTTTGATACTGCTCAGTTGCATTTATTCTAAAATCACCTTGTAAAGAACCGGCCAGAGAGGAGAGGAGAAAGCAGAAGAGCCACATTTTTAGAAGAGGAGCTCTGACAGCTGATCTATTGGGGCTGGCTCTGTAAAGTCATTGTAGACAAAATCTGGATTTGTACTTAAAGTGACACTCAGAGGTGTGTTATTATTGAAATATTCCATGTATGACCTCCATGTTCATCCCAGCTGTCAGTGGAAAAGCTTCCTGACACTCACGATGAAATCTTTTTTTGCAAACACAATCACGTGGTGCCAGTCTGCACTTTGAAAGGTCGTCCGAGCACAGAGTTGTTTATTAAAGCGGCGGTTAAAGCTCTGCTGGTCAGTGATCTTTACCTCTGTCTGTGTCCGTCAGTCTGAGCTGCCTGGACTCAGTTTTACTTTTATTTAAAAGAAGAGAAGAGCCTCCTTTCTCTTTCAGAAAACAAACATCAATCAGTCACTGAGAATGAAAAATTATTTAGATTAAAAGTGAAGAGTCACTGCTTCTAGTATCTGCAGTTTGTTTCCTTCTCTTGTAGCTCTGGTGTCATTATCCTCCATCTGATTCTGCCTGTGTCAGGTTTTCAGTGCTGTGTGTAGTTTTGTCTTTTATCTTTGTTTTTTTTTCTTTTTTATGTATCTTTTTTTTCTAAGCCTGGTTTAAGCTTTCGTAAAGCTCGCTCTTTGTCTCTGGATTGTTGTATCCTGAGTCTGCATTTCCTGCTTGTCTGTACTAATCAAGACGGTCCAAGCTAACAGCTAACTCAGTGACTTCACTGTTTCAGAGCACCAAAAGTATTTGTGGCTTTCGTGACATCACCTCCTTTATCATCCTACATATAATCAAGATCTGAGCCTCCCCCTGATTCAGGAGGGTCAAACTTCAAGTCTTTCAACTGGACCAGACTGATAAAATAGTTCTGTAGCTTATTCTTTAATAAATGTTCAGATTTACTGAAGTATCCACCTCAAATACACACCAGCAGGCAGCAGTAGCTTTAAACCATGTGCAGTCTCATCAGTGTGTCCTATCACATGTGCAGGACCAGTCACAGTGGAGCTGCAGCAGCATGAAACCTTCACATTTAGAGTTTTTAAAGCAAACAAAACATTTAACAGTTTCTAATTTAGGCCATGACAAACGCCACAGACTTACTGAGAATCTCATTACATTGAAGAATTTTCCTCTCTGCAAACCTTCCAGTAGGCCAGACTGTTCCTGTTCCAGCTGTGGCCCTCGAGCCACATGTTTAATGCTTGAGCCGCCTTCCTGTGGAGAGAGTGAATCACTAAAAAAAAACACTGTCATCACAGCAACAGACTATCACCTTTATTTGAAAGCTCCAGTGTAACCTTGTTAGGTTTGAAAAAATATCTGCATCTTTTGGCCTTTTCTTACAATCCAACCTTCATGAAGCAGAAATGTCCGCTGTAACTTCAGCGTCTCTCTGCTGGACTTTACTGTCTGTCTGCCTCCTGTTTGTTTCTGCAGGTGAGATTGTTCTCAATCTGCGGCAGGCTGAGACTCCCACCTCCTTCTTTCTTTCAGAAAGGCAGAAGCTGCTCGCTGCCAATCCCTCACCAAACCCGCTGGGTCCATGTTTGATCATGTCGTACTGTCATGGAGGCAGCTGTATGGAAGCAGGAAGATTGACCCAAGTGCAGGACTGCTGGAATCCACAAAGGAACCAACTAACGTGGCTAGGATCAGGAACTAAGACTAGACACAGGAGGCAAAATTGAACATAATGCACACAAGACAAGGGGCTATCACAACAACACAGGAAAATAACACTGAGACAGAGACTGAGACACAAACTTGACATACACAAAAGGGAAAATGTCCCCGCTGTTTCACAGAAGACAAGAAACGTGTGAAAAGCTGTTGTTGCAGTTTACAAAAGCAGTAGTGCAATAAATGTTTAAATGTTTTATTCTCAGTGAAGTTGCTGCAGTTGATTCAGTAACAATGGAAGTCTGCTGCTACCTGCTGGTAAAACAGTTTGTTACAGCAGAGCAGCTCCTTGTAAATGACAAACCTTTAACCTCTTAATGTCCACCAGGTCATCAGTTTGAGTTTAAGTTACACTGTGAACAGTAGTTGTCAGTTCTCTTATGAGACTTCCATTTTGGAATGAAAAATCAAAAGATTCTCTACAAATTATACTTTTTTTAATGTTCATTGTCCATTGAGGGAAATGAAAACTTCAAGGTTCAAGGTTCAAGGTTCTTTATTTGTCACATACATAGTTATACAGGTATAACACACAGTGAATGTAACCTGACACGCTCCTCGACTTGTGCAAAAAAAGGGGGGGGGGACATTATATAACAATATATACATTAGGTGAATGTGCAGTAGTAGCATGTATGCAGCAAGCAGGAAAACTTAAACAGTTTGCTGTTTGCCACTTTTCGACCCATTTGTGGTAGTAATGCGCCATGCGCATGCGCCAACCAGCGTGCAGATTGTTACAGTTGCTCCTGCTTTTTCTCGTTAGTTCATCTCTTATTTCTTAAGTATTCTTTTTTTTCTTACTTGTACTTTCATCTGTTTATTATCTTTCACTCAATCATGTGGATTGAGAGAGATTTTGTTGTTCTGGTGGCCGTGGAACTATTACTTTTAGCAAGGAACGGGACCACGGCACATCTACATGCACGGACTGTTTACTCCAGAGATCAGCTGATCGCCCTGATGCCGGCCGGCTCGCTGGCCAAACCCGCAGACATACCATCTGAAATTTTGAGAAAAACACATCGGGGGTGCAGAGGTCAAGGACAGAAGAGAAGAAAGAAGGAGACGGTGAGACAGCGGAGGCTCGAAGCGAGGAGGAGGTATAAACCGTGTGTAACTGTCCCTGAGACAGTTAAAATAAAGTTGTTTATTTCATGTTTCTGTAGATTCATGCTTAATTTAGTTCATTTATTTATAAGATAATATGATAAAAGGGTAACATTGATTTAAAAAAAACATGTCTAAAATATGTGATTACAAAATATGGGTTTGTTAAATATGTAAAGTGCTGTGAAGTTTGTATGAGGTGGAGTTTGTAATTGTCACATCACCAGAGTTTGGTTGAGAGCACAACCATGGCATGGTGGAGCTAGCATGGATACATGGCTACAGATGCATCTACAGCCTCAACGTTAATGTCATTCTGCATGTGCTCCAAGAGGCGCACACGGTATGGTTTCATTCTACACTGGTAATAAGAGGACATTTTAGTGATATCCATTATTTTGCATTTTTTCTGTTCTGCTTGCACAAGACTGTTCATGGACACTAATATGAAAGACTCATGAGCTCAAAACATTTATGTTGTAAACTTTGTGTTTCTTCAGTTTTCACGGTGTCTGAAGACAATAAGAGTGAGAGAGAGAGAAATAAATTTCCGAAGACATCAGTATGATGCGTGGCCATTCTTTGTTGGACCCCTGTAGTTACACCGTGTCTGCCGTCTATCGTGATGGGAAATGTGCGATCGTTATCGAATAAAATCGACGAGCTCTCAGCGCTGGTACGGAGTCAGAGGGAATACCGAGAGTGTAGCCTGATGTGTTTCACCGAATCATGGATGCACCAGGACATTCCCAACAATAATGCTTCCGTGGAAGGCTTCCACACTGTTCGGGCGGACAGGGAGGAGGTGGGCTTGCTGTTTTAGTTAACAACCGGTGGTGTCACCCTGCCAACATAACAATCAAAGAAAGGATTTGTTGCCCGGACATTGAACTGTGTGCTGTAGGACTCAGGCCGTATTATTTACCCAGGGAATTCTCTCACGTCATCTTGGTGGCTGTTTATGTTCCTCCCTCTGCTAACCCCACAGCTGCATGTGACACTATCCACTCTGCCATAGCCCGGTTACAGACTCAGCACCCGAGTGCCTTTATTGTGATCTCGGGTGACTTCAACCATGTATCACTGGACAATACACTTCCAACATTCAGACAATATGTGGACAGTCCCACCAGGGGAGAGAAAATTTTAGACCTACTGTATGCTAATGTCAAGGATGCATACAGCTCCTCCTCCCTCCCCCCACTTGGTAGGTCAGATCATAACCTGATTCACCTCACCCCCCGCTATGTGCCAATTGTGAGGAGGGAACCTGTGACCACGAGGAGCGTTAGGAGGTGGTCAGAGGAGGCCTTAGTGAAACTACAGGACTGTTTCAAGGTGACCAACTGGGAAACACTCTGTGAGCCTCACGCTGAGGACATCAATGGGCTTACTGAGTGTATCACAGACTACATAACTTTCTGCACCGACTCCATTGTTCCAACTCAGACTGTTCATTGTTACCCAAATAACAAGCCGTGGGTGACTAAGGACATCAAAGCCCTCCTCAACAACAAGAAGAGGGCTTTCAGAGGGGGCAATAAAGAGGAGGTGAGGAAAGCCCTGCTGTTACTAAAGGACAAGATCAAAGAGGCTAAGGACAATTACAGGAGGAAGCTGGAGTGGAAACTAGAAGATGCACATTCTCTGTCATATAGGCCTGGGATTATTTTTTGGGAGAGTGTTTTCCTAAACTTTCTGAATCCTTTATCGTCCGCAACTGAAAATAGTTGTGGATGATTACTATACCTTTCTAATGTGACGTTGTTGTCCCTGGCTCTCTTTCTCTCTCTTTCCCTCCCGCTCTGTTCCTGTGCTACTGAGTGTAACTAACCCCCCCCTGCTCAGCGCAAGTTCAAGGCTCACGTGCGGAGTGAAGCGGAAAAAGTGTGAGAGAGAGAGGGTGAGAAAAAGAAAAAAAAAACATGGCTCCAAATAAGGAGCCGGCTCGCGTCGTTCACTTCAAAGAGGATGGAGTAGGTGTACACATGTGTTAGGTGTGATTTGTGACAGAAGGACAGCAGCTAAAGTGAATATTAAGGTTTAGAACCTAATGAGGCATGCTGTGATGCCTGATTTAGAGATGTGGCTTTATTGACATTTCAACCATGTCCAGTGGTATAGTACACAGTGAAACGAGACAGCGTTCCTCCAAGACTATGGTGATACATATAATAGACCAATCAATCAATCAGTCAGTCAATCAATCAATTTATTTATAGGCCTGAATTTATGACGGCCCGAATGCTCCAGTACCTCTTGCCAGAAGGCATCAGGGAGACGAGTGTGTGTGAGAGGTGTGTGGGGTTCTCCACAATGCTGGTGGCTTTGCGGATGCAGCGGGTGCAATAAGTGACTGTGATGGAGGGAAGCAGGCTACAACGATCTTAGCTGATCTCACTATCCGCTGTAGGGTCTTGCGATCGGATATGATGCAAACCAGGCAGCATTCACAGCCTGTCTACATTTCAGCTTGTTCTTTGTGGATATATTACTGACTCAACTTCTCCATAAAATCATCACATTCATCACCGCCTTAAATACTAACATCGCTAATGTCAGATAACTTTGCCGACATGTGGCCAACAGTAATGTTTTAATGTTCTTTGTTATTAAAACAGGTGTATCGCTGCATAAATAACTGACATAAAAGTGAACACATACTTTTGAAAGTTTACTCTTCGGCCGCCCTGCTTGAGCCGTCTGCCATTTTAAAAAAAAAACAAACAAAAAAAACACCACCGCGTGCTATGAATTCTGGGATAGGTTGGGCCATGAAGGATACACCTGATCCATCCTTCAAATCTGGGGAAAAGGAGCATGTATTTGTGGGCCTCATTTGGAGCAGCCTCAAAATTGGGGCAGCCTTCGTCGCCTGGCTGTGCTTCAAATGCGGCCTCCAAAGGATGCGGCCTATGAATTGTGCACAGCTACTAATTGGACACACTTGTGAGTTCATGCCCTGGAAGGACTGCAAGACTGACCAATCAGGGTGAGCCTTTTGGCCACTGAAGGCAAATAAGACGGCCTAGTGGGACGGATGAGTGAAGAGTCATGAGCTATGTCCCAATTCATAGGCCACATACTTTGGAGGACCCAGCCTTCGTGGTCTACATGGGCCAGGTCCTTCAAAGACTGAGAAGGCTGGAAGTGCGAGGCTGTGAAATGGGGCGGTCTAGCCTTCAGATTTGCGTCACCGCTATCTCCGTAGAGTTTAATAAACTCGGCCGTCTGCTCCTTCCTCACTAAACTATAACAGGACACTGGAGTAAATTATCTATCATCTCACACTTCTGTTTACTCAGTTTTCTGTTTGACATTTATTCAGCTGTGTGAAAACTATAACTTTGATCTCAGCCAAACCGATTTACTCAGGAACAAATAAAGCACTGAAAAAACCCAAACAATAACATTTTTAAGTTATCTAAGTGACTTGTATATCATGTTTAACCTGAGTAGTGAAAGACTGCAAGGGGGATCTGAAAACGATGTGCCGGGAGTCCGGTGTTCTCGCCAGCTCTAGTGAGTCTGAACCTCCCAGTCTGCCATCAAGCTGGTGAGTAAAAGACGTCTCCGAAAACGTCAGAGCACTTTTGCAAATATGTCATGTCTTGATAAACTGAGGAGATATTTGAAGTTGAAACTGACTGAAAATATCTTAAAAGTTCATTTTGTGACCCAGAAAAAGTAATAAGAGTAATATTAAAACTAAGTAGCTGCCGCCATTGTTGGAAACTGGAATTGGCTGGGCCGCTCTATGAATTCTGGGTGGGTTGGGCCAAGAAGGATAAACCCGACCCATCCTTCCAATCCTCAGTAATGGAGGACACATTTGTCGGCTTCATTTGGAGCAGCCTTCGAATTGGGACAGCCTTTGTCGCCAGGCTGTCATATAATCAGCCTTAAATTGCGGCGTCAAAAGGATGCGGCCTATGAATTGGGACATACCTACTATGTGCCGTAAGGATAAAACAAATATGTGATGCTAATTATGAGGTATACAGCCTTAAAGATAAAAAAATAAATTCCAACACTAGGGACTACAAAGGACAGGAGAAAAGGCAAAACATGGCATCATATTGTTTTTAAGCTGTGTCTACTCAATCAAAATGAACTGTTATAAGTTCTTTATGGAAAAAAGTAATAAGAAGCAAAGGGGATCCCTATCTTTTTGTTTTTCTGTTCATTCTATTTAGTTTAATTAAATCATTGTACTTGTTGCGATCCAAAAGGGGTTATAAAACTTACATTTTCTGAATCTTTGTAAAAAAAAATCTCTAAAGAGTATACCGATTTAAATGTGTTTTATTTTTGGACACATTTCCAGGTAATTATTGTAGTTTCAGGTAATTTTTGTAGTTCACTAGTTCCAGGAGGTCAGAGTTCAGACTTGCGATGTCATCAATAAGCGCAGAAAAAGGGAAAAAAACAGTGTGTGAGATATGAGAGCATTGTTTTGCTAATGATATGCTATGCTGCCTGTAAACTCCAAACCTGACTTGAGGAGAATAAAGTTGCCAAAGGAGAATGGAGTCATGTCTGTCTGAGGGTGCAACATACTGCACAATATAAATGTATTTGGTGTTTGGATCTAGACCAGTAAAAAAGGTGACATGTGACAAAGACTCAGAGACCAATTTGATTTAATGCTTAAGAGTTTAATGATGAAGATAATAAGAACAGAAATGAACAGCTATTGCTATTAGAAGACACGGTCCAGTCCACTCCAGTTTGTGTCACTTGTTGCCAAATTCATTTTGTTGCATTACAGCGAAAGGAAATAAGTAAAGATGTAAGAGGGGAAACAGATAGTTTAGGGGGTTGGATGAAATGATTTGCTTCTTTGTCTGATGGCCCATGCTTTTCATGG
This sequence comes from Pelmatolapia mariae, assembly GCF_036321145.2. Taxonomy (NCBI): domain Eukaryota; kingdom Metazoa; phylum Chordata; class Actinopteri; order Cichliformes; family Cichlidae; genus Pelmatolapia; species Pelmatolapia mariae. The sequence continues at coordinate 78,806,817 of NC_086229.1, forward strand.
AAGACCAGGGATCATCTTCTTTTTCAGACCCAGACAAAATCGGTATCAGTGGTGACCGTACATATCATTCGTCCACCCTTTTCCTGTACACACATAAAAAAAGAAAATATTAGCTGAAACCATAAGACGTATACTGAGGGAAATATTCAGTATGGTGAATCAACAAAATAACCTGTATTTTTTAACAGCACTATATAATTATGTATTTTACGTTAAAATGGAGACTACAGTGTAAATGAATGAATGCATTGCATATGTATTCAGTACTCTTTGTCATTCCAAACAAATAACAGCATTTGAGAAAGTATGGATATTGTTATAAAAGAAAGAAAGAAAGAAAGAAAGAAAGAAAGAAAGAAAGAAAGAAAGAAAGAAAGAAAGAAAGAAAAAGAAAGAAAGAAAGTGGTAAATCAACATCAGTTTTTACTCGTATCCAAGGCGACCCAAAACTCTGCGCCAAAGCCCCCGGTATCTCTTGTCAACAAGATGCTCTTCTGAAGACAAGCAAATTACACTTGAGTAAAAATGTATGACTTTTCTGTATCTGTAAAAACATTTTGTAATTTCTTTTGCTTTTGCGTGGTGTTCTTTCTCTTTTTATTCTTTTTATTCTCACTTTGAATTTTTAAATGTAAATATTTAATTGAATATTCTGCCAAATTAAGTGTATAATTTTAGAACTATTTTTACATTATAATTCATAATTTTGAAATAACACAACATTTGTACTACAAACTTTGTAGTACAAATGTTGTGTTGCTCTTCTGTTCAGCATGACAGAACTGTGATTAATTTTGGTGGGAGTTTATAAAATTTTGACCAACCTGGTGGATTATCCTCTGCTCCACTGCTGCCCGATTTTTCTGGAATAAATATTAAAAAAGTTAAAATTATATTAAAACATCAGATCTTGACTTTGATTGTTAAATTTCCATTTAATATTGAAAACTGTTATTTTTATGAATACATACACACACATATACACACATTATGTACAATATACTTTAATACTCACGAGCAGTAATGATCAGAGGCATCATTACACAAAGAAGTGCAAACACAATCAGCAGCTTCATGGTGATCTTTAATATCTCTGTGAAAAACAGAAGACATCAAGACATCATTCATTAAAAAAAAAGTATAGAACAGATTTTGTAGCAGACCTTCTGGGGAATATGTAGAATATTTGTGGAGTAGACTTCGTTTCAGCACCGACCGGTAGCTTCAGCCGTCCAGTGAGAAGGTGCTAAACAGCAGTAAGATCAGTGCTTATATACTGTTTCTTTGACGCTTCAAAACTGGGAACTAACATTTAAAAAACTGGCACGTGTATCATGTGATTCATGCTTGCCAGATTTTCACTGCATCTATTCATTTCTTCACCAAAACAATTTCCTCATACTGACTACTTCTCCTTTCGGCTGCCCGCTTAACTTTACACTGACTATTTGACAAAGTGTCTCCACAGAGTATAACTACATGATATTTGATGTATTTAATTAGGATTTTATATGTCTTTTAAAAAAAATAATAATAAGCATCATATTAAAGGCTTGGTGTTCCCATTGAGAGGCTACAGAAAGTAGCCAGGAAAAGAGACGCAGGGGCTTCTCTGCATAGGCTGCTGCTCCCATGACCTAGCTCTGGATAAGCAGAAGAAAATGGATGGGTGGATGTCAGGTTATGATCCCTGGGTTTTGGACCCTACTTCTGAGTTTTTCCACATTGACCTTCTGCGTTTTGAAAATGTTTTATGTTTAGGATTTGTTCCTTGAGTCTTTGGTGAACAGGGTTTTCAGCTCCTGGTCTTGTCGTTTGTTAGTACCATGTATGTATGTGGCCTGTTTAATGTTGTTTTTTTTGTTACTTTTAATTACTTTTGGTGCTGATTCAACCCAGGAGCACTCCTCATCACCCCTATTGCAGTCTGCATCATCATCGCTGCCACCACTTCCAAATTCCCCAAAAGAGGAAGTCTTATGCCCGATAGCAAAATAGGCAGCCACACTATTTATTTAATATTCGGTACTTTATACCCTATTTAGTTCCAGGTCACCGATGCTGTTTACCTTGCCCATTTTTTTCTTGATTCAAAGACTGTATATTGTGTTTCTGAGCTGGCCTCCCTAGAGACCAACCAGCCTCCTGTACTTCACATTTGGTTCAGCAAAAATCAGCTCACACAGCAACACTTGACTGTTAGTTTGGCATCAGTGTTATTTTCATTCTCTTTAGAGTTTAAATTTTATTTAAAGAAACCTAAGTAAAAATGCCAAGAATGAGACTTACTTTAGACCTTAAGGTCATATGAGTGAAATGTCATTTAATTTATTGCAGTATGTGGGATTTCGAAACTATATGAATTAAAAGTGTTATATAGCAGTGGTTTGAATCATATCTATTTAATAGACTCCACTTTGTTCATGTCAATGGAGTCCTCTTCACACACAGAGGTTAATGATGGATTTCCACAGGGTTCTGTGTAAGTACCAATTCTGTTTACATTATGCATGCTTCCTGTAGTATTATTAGAGGCACAGTTCACATTTTATTGCTATGTGGATCCTACCCATGTTTATGCAGAGGATTGAAAGACAGAATACGTGTGTGTGTGTGTGTGTGTGTGTGTGATGGAGTGGAAGGTACGACAGTGAAGATGCAAGGAGTAGAGGTAGTGATGTTAGATCAGTTTAAATGTATGAAGTGAACCATACAGAGCAAGAAAGTCCAAAAGAGAGGTGAAATGACAGCATAGGCGGGAAGGAGTAGGGGTAGACATGTGTTAGTTATGATTAAGTGAATATTAAGGTTTATAACCTAATGAGGCATGCTGTGGTGCCTGATTTAGAGATCTGGCTTTATTGTCACTTCAATCATGTCCAGTCGTATAGGAAAATAAGACAGCGTTGGTGTGATGATACATATAACAGACCAAATCAATCAATCCATTTATTTATAAGAACATTTAAAAACAACACAGGTCGACCAAAGTGCTGTACATAGTGAAAAAGTAAAAAGTGAAAAAGCACACAAAGAACAAAACAAAAACTCAGTCATAATTAAAAGCACATTCAACACAGGGATACATAAAGTGCAAAAAAACTGCAAGAAACAGTCTAACTGTGTGTGTGTGTGTGTGTGTTTGTGTGTGTGTGTGTGTGTGTGTGTGTTTGTGTGTTTGTGTGTGTCAGTCCAGTCACTGAGTGTTCAGGACTCTGACAGCTTGGGGTAAGATATTGTTTCACAGTCTGGCAGTGTGGTCTGGGATAACCTCTTACCAGAACACAGCAGGGAGACGAGTGTGTCGGGGGTTCTCCACGATGCTGGTGGCTTTGCAGATGCAGCGGGTGCAATAAATGTCTGTGATGGAGGGAAGAGAGGCTCCAATGATCTTCTCAGCTATAACTTTAATCTCAGCCAAACCAATTTACTCAGGAACAAATAAAACACTAAAAAAAAAAAAGATAAATAACATGTATAAGTTATCTAAGTGACTTATATGTCATGTTTAACCTAAGTAGTGAAGGACCGCAGGGGGTTTGAAAACGATGTGCCGCGAGTCCGTTGTTCTCACTGGGCCTTGTGCTAGTGCTCTAGCTGGAACTCCCAGTCTGCTATCGAGCTGGTGGGTAACAGACGTTTCCGAAAACGTCAGAGCACTTTTGTAAATATGTGATGTCTTGATAAACTGAGCAGATATTTGAAGTTTACACAGCTACATTCACACTTGAAAATATCTTAAAAGTTCATTTTGTGACCCAGAAAGAGTAATATTAAAACTAAGTAGCTGCTGCCATTGTTGGAAACTGGAATTGGCTGGGCCACGCTATGAATTATGGGATAGGTTCAAATCTGGGGAAATAAAGGACCCAATTGAAATAAAATTAAAATACCTGAACATTAGGCAAGATTAAATAGCTTCATATTACAGCCCGCAGCCCAGAAAGTACGGGGTACTTACAGTGTAATTGTTTCATTATTTCCTGTAAAAACCTGACTTGTTAACTTCAAATTGCACTTAAGTACAGGGTACATGTGCCTTGGTCACGCCATAACATGGACTGTGCCCTGGAAAGCACAGGGTACTTGTGCCTTCTTCGCGGGTCATGTGAGGCAGAGCTTTTAGCTTTCAGGCCCATCTTGGATTTAGGAGACAGACACCCTCTCTTCTTTTAAGATGCTTGTTTTCTGATGTGTTTTGAAATTCACAAGTCTTGTGAAATAATGTATGACATTCAGTTTTGAACAATGTTTCAAAAGCTGTTACTTCTCCAAAATGTACCAGGGCTACTGGCTAACTGATGATAACCATGACAGGGAGTTTATTTGCAAGTCAGGCTTAGTTATGGTGTTTTCGGTTATCTGTTTGTGTTGTATGGTTAACTTAACATAAGGCAACGGAAAGATCCACCAAGCATCAGACATCCATCGCCATTTTGTTCTGAGCGGTGGTCCAGTGTTGACTTCTTAAAAGATTATTGAAATGCCTGCAAGACTTATGTGGATTATGCTAATATGGGACCACTCATAATTAGCTGATTTTTCTTTGAGTCTTGATTTGTCATTGTTTTATTACCTGTACAACACTAAAATAGAGGCAGACTTTTTTCAAAGTCTTTGTGGTTGGATTGGCACACTCTGAATTCACCTTCTCTGCATTGACAAACTTTGACTTAGTAATATGGCTTACAGTCTTTAAGTTAACAGTCTTAGAAAAATGATTTTACCAGCTCGGGAGGAGCAGAGCAAAAACAGTTCTCCCAGTCCAACTCCTCATCCAATTAAGAAATCCCAAATGTTTCTGACGTGAGTTCATAGGGGGTTTTTTTTATGTTTTTGAGTTCGAGAGGAGCGTGAACCCACCCCCCCCCCCTCCCCCCACCCCCCCCCCCAAAAAAAAACACCCAGTCATTGTCACTTACCACCGTTGGTTGCTCAGTAGGGTCAGCGTGACGGCGGTGAGCGAGTGCCATGAAAACTTTATTGCCAATTCACCACACCACTTGCACAAAACTGTTGAATATTTTCAGGCAGCCTAAGTTTGCTTTGCAATATGTTTCACAATATGAAAAAACAAACAAACAAACAAAAACTTCTAATTACATACAGATCCAATATGTGATTAAACAACTGAGGACATGTACATGTAAGATTTAAGTTTTTAGTTGATCAAATGCCAATGAGCAGTTCTTACCTTTTAAATATAACTTCTCTTCTTCCTCCTTCGTCCTGTCTTTCTTACATTTTAACTACCTCTGAGTGAAGTTATCTCACACTCCTTTGTCTCTCTGTGAAATACAGCAGATGGACTGTTAGCTATCTATCTATCTATCTATCTATCTACATTTAAAAACAGCACAGGTTGACCAAACATAGTAAAAAAGTAGAAAAAACACAGAGACACTGCTTACAAAAAGTTTGTGTTTGCTGAAGTTTGTTGGGTTGTTACAACTGATACACTTTAAATTACTAACCACTGATAAATGTTACTTTTTTATGCTAACTCGACTTTGCATAGCATTATCTATGATGATAATATAATATATGATCATAATATTTATCAACAGTTTAACAAAATATAGTTGTTTTATTAGGAACTACAAATGCTGAATATTTTCATTAACCGTGTGATGCAGTTTGTATAGATATGAATCACAGTGTTCCAGTCAGTCATCAGTGAGTCTCTGCACAGCTGTAAGTGTAACAGTCCAGTTTGACGTCATTCTTCGATGATCATTTTCTTCCTTCTCTTCTGATGAATTTCTATTTCGAAGTTCTTCAGAGAGTTTGGTTTCAGTCACATCAGTCGTTTCTCTGAATTGATTGGCTGTGAACTGAAACTACAAGAGTTTTGACCATTGGCCTCTAAACCTGAGCACCTTTCATTGACATCACTACTAATAAGATGGCAGCAATCCAAGATGGCGGCCAACCAAACCGGTTTGACCGGTTTCGTGCATGTGTATGCGCGTTCAGGTGTGCTGGGGGGTCATGCGAGTTCATGTGTGGAAACACACAGGGGTTAGAGAGGTTATATGAGTTTACAGGTTTATATGAGTTCATGTGTTTTTTGACTGGTTTTTAATTTAAACAAACCATAGGGTTTTTAATTAAACTATTTTTATCGCTTTGGTATGTCTCAAAATTCAGTTATGCAGACATATGTGTCCTTAAGAGCACTTCTTTGTTTTGCAGGCGGTGTGGAAGGCGTTTTGCTTCGCACTGCGCATCAACAAAGCGGGGATGCTTTTTATTTACATCTAGTCAAAAGTGTTACTAATTGTGTTTTAACCGCACTAATTTTATCATTCTGACAATGTCTCAGCAGCACACAGCGATGCAACCATTTTTATTTTAAAAACTGAACAAATGCGAATTTCTTCTGAATGGGCAATGTCAGCCTGTTCACAAGCGTTTCATTTAATAAAACCACTAGTTTTAATTTAACTAGTTTTTACGCATCTACAGGGGCTTCTTTCACGGGTTGATGCGATCATTTTATTTAAAAATCGGGATTTCGGAATGTTGAACTAAGCGGGAGATGGAGCCAGCTAGTTTTTTCAACACCGTAAATGGTCACAAATAACATACAGCCCTTTTAGAAAATAAATGCTATAAGTAGGCAGTATCACTCTTTTCAAACTAATTGTGTTTTAATCACACTCATTTTGTGATTCTGATGTCACAGCATGCAGCGATGCATGCCTTTTATTTTAAAAACGGTATAAAGGGAATTTCTTCTGTACGGGTAATTTCAACCTGTTCACAAGCGTTTCATTTAATCAAACCACTAGTTTTTAATCTAATTAGTTTTACCCATGTACGGGGTTTCTTTCACGGATTGATGCGATCATTCTATTTAAAAATCGGGATTTCGGAATGTTGAACTAAGAGGGAGACAGAGCCAGCTAGTTTTTCAACACAGTAAATGGTCACAAATAACATTCAGCCCTTTAGAAAATAAACGCTGCAGTGATACTTCTAAACAGCCGGTTAATTGTTTGAAATTGTTCAGGATTGCAAAAGCCCACTGCGGGTATCATTTACTTGTTGTAATTCCTTAGGAAAAGGTAAAAGCCGACAGGTGTACCACCCGAGCCGGGACCCCGCCTATTGTCTGAAGTATCGGTTCATTTGTAATTCCTTAGGAAAAGGTAAAAGTCCCCCAGATGTACCAGTCATGCAAGTTCTCGCCTATTTTCTGAAGTAGCCAGCAACAGCGGACCCTTAGGCCTATCTTGGCCAGTTACACGGGAGCTCCCCAACTGCGTGCCCCACCCTCATTGTTTTAAACTTGTACGGCAAGGTGATGCCCTACAGGTGTATCGCCCCCCAGACTTATCGGCACCCCAGCTACTGTTTTGGAATCACCCGGTCCTATATGAAGAGTTCCTCAGAGCCTGAGACCCTCGCCATTTCGCGTCAGGACCAGCGCCAGTGCAGACCATTTTCTACCCACACAGAGCGTTTCTGACCAGCCGGCGTTGCTTATGCATAAGAGAAAAGCGACAATACAACGCGGTTCTCTGCTCCAAGACATCCACGGTCCTTTCACACGGTAAGGATGTGTGTTATAGCCAGCGCTTCATAAATGTCTGTCTGGCAGCGCAGATTATTTAAACTGTTTTTAAAATGCGACTCATTTGTTGTCCAAAAAACATTTTCTCTAAATTTTGCAAAGTTACTGATTTAAAAATATATATTTTCGAATTTTTAGTTGGATGTCAAACATATGATAGACTCTTGAGCGTATTTGTATAGCAAAATTCACAGTGGTATAACCATAAAAGATTGTGCACCAATGCACTCTAATGCAAGCCTTTAAACTGTAAGCTGATAAGTGAATGAAGTATACCTCAATAGCTGAAAAGAGTCTGCATCCATAATTTGTGGATCTATTGATTTGTTTTTAATGTGGCACTTTTTTCACGAACTGGAGATGATGAAATCCTCTTTATTTGAGAAAGTGTCCCTAAGCTATTGTGGCTCATACTTGCTGAGTTCCCTAGCTATGTCAATAAACTTTTTGAACAAGGCGCAGGTATCATAGATTTAAAGACACATCTTAATTGAAGCAAAGGCAAAAGTCGGAATGAATTTTATGTGGTTGTTCATATTAAAGCCATCAAAGAGTGAAAATCCAAAAAGCTGCTGCAATCCTTTGTATTAATGATCTCTCTTTCTCCCTCTCTCTCTGTGTTGTTGTTCGTGTGTGTGTGTGTGTGTGTGTGTGTGTGTGTGTGTGTGTGTGTGTGAGAGAGAGAGAGAGTGCGTGTGTGTGCGTGTGTGTGCGTGTGTGTGCGTGCGTGCTCGCAGAAGCAGACAGGAGCTTTTTTTTTTTTTTTGAATGCATCTCCAATCAGCTTTTTTTTTTTTTTGTAACAAGAAGTGTAGCTCATACATTGCAATAAATGCATTCTGCTACATCTGCTAACGAGAGAACATGTTTTTTCATCATAAAGACTGTGATATTGTTAAAGTGTCACCTCAGTAATGCTGCTGAGGGAAACAAGTATTGACTCATTTCTTTTTAAATACATGACTTAAAAAAACTAAAATCTAATTTCAGGGGTTTATTGTAAGTTTACAGAATATAACAGCTGGTAAGACGATGAGTTTTACTTCTCACTGTCCGTGTTATGTTTTAGTATCCATTATCATTTATGCTACTTTGCTCTGTGGACTGTAAAATGTTTCATTGTATTCATGAAATAAACCAGACTTTCAATGTCTGAATCTTTTACCGTTTTTCTGCTTTTGTTCACCCCAAGTTGACAAAACCCACAGACATCCTGAGTTTACTCACTAAAATGTGGAGCAATCTCAGTATATTTAGCTGCTTTTACCCTAAACACAATCAGCTGACTGAGAGAAATGTCTGTAGTCCTCACTCTGGTCATTATGAATGTTGAAGGAGATTTGTTCCATAGACACCTTATTTCCTACACTTAATCCAACACTACTATGTTATATTTAAACCCAGATTCCTTTTATAGATTGCAGTGAAATTTGTTAAGCCATTGCTTAATGGGACAGATGTACAAGTTGCTCTTTACTAGCACTTTGTAGATAAGTTTGTTGCTGGACAATAAAGCTAGCAGTCTCACACACTCTTTAGATTTTTGAAGTTTTGTGTGTAATGGTTTAGTCTCGCACACCTTACCCTTTTCTTCCCAGTATCACAACAGTATGACTCTCAAAGTGTGGCTCAGTAAACAAACAAGGACTCTGAAGTCAGAACAGAAAGATACAGTTGGAAGATTAATGATTGCGGGGGGGTTTTTTTTGCAGTTTTTTTTGTTTGTTTGTTTGTTTGTTTGTTTGTTTGTTTGTTTGTTTTTTTATGATGCGTAGTAAACTACCCCCTCTTCTTCTTCTCTGTGTTGATGTTGTTCTTGTGTGTGCGTGAATGCCTTAGAAGTCAAAGTATACATTAGCCATACTTACAAAAAACATTTTTTAATTTCATTTAGAAGTGAGATTCTAAGTTGTAAGAAGAAATCTTATGCTCAGCCAGGAGTATGTTTCCCCACTTTTTACAATGCTAAGATGTCAAATCCGTGATCCAACAGATGGTTTGGCGCATGCAGGGAAGAAGGGCAAGCCATCCCTTACTCACACAACCTCACACACTATAGATTTTGAAAGTTCTTTTGTACAACGGTTTAGCCACAGTTATAACTTCTACTTTTGATAAACATCACTCCCTCGGCATATTTCACAAGAAATGAAGCGTCTTTACTGGGATATTTATTGCCAAACTATGCGATTTTCCAAAGGTGTGTGGAGTAAAATGTTGTGACCAAGAATCATTCAGGATTAACAACACAAACTGTTTTGATAGCAGAAACAGTCTGCCCTATAGTTCCCATACTTTACCACTAGTTTTACAAACACATTCTTCTTCATGTCTGTTTACATGGTTTTTATGAAACTGGTTTTCATTAGTACAACCAACGTCTAACTTTTCTTTGCTCCCCAGTATAAATGCAAGAATATTGCAAGCTTTATTGAAACTGTCACAGTTTAACACTCAACGCCATAAACAGAGTTGATCCATGTCTCTGTGGACACTGTTTCATACATCAACAGCTCTGAAAATCACTTTTAAAGTAATGTAGAACATGATCTCTCTCACTCTCAGCGTCTCTAATAACCCCGCAAACTGACAATCACCTCTAAACAAGGGGGGCTCAGTTTATAGGTTTTCTTTTTTTTTTGTTTGTTTGTTTGTTTGTTTTTGTTTTTTATCAGGCGCAACACCATGTAACGCATGGCTGTTAGACTCTTTTACCAGACCATGTTGCTAGCCCAACCACCAGGCTCAGGGTTTCTGACCTCTAACCCTGGCTGCCAAATGTGCCTCTGACCCTCTTGGGCCTTTTCACCACCACCACTAAGTTTGTAGTCTCACCTACTAATATTATTTTATTATAGCACAATATTCAGCTTGGTTAACTTACTACTTTGACTTTCTTACTTTGAGCACATTTCTGAGCCCATACATTATCAAACTTTTACTCGAGTATTTCTGACACTAGCAGCTATACTTCTGCTTAAGTAAAAAATGCCTGCACTATCGGTATATAAAGCTGTCTGTAATTCTTGAACAGTTCATGCAGAAATTATACATTAAACCTGCACCGCAGCTAACTCTTCTTAATAACCAATAACAGGTGTATTTCTTAGATCTACTGATACAGCCAAAACACTCTGCTTATATAATGCCATATTCTCTCCCAGCGTACCCTTGTCTCACAACAGGGTGATTCCCAAAGTACGACTCAATAAACAGAGACTCTAAAACCAGAACAGAAAGATAAAGTTGGAAGATCAAAGATTAAGGTTTGTGATTTTATAGCATAAAGTAAACTGTCCCCTCGTCTTCTAGGCCTTGGCGTGCGTACCTTAGAAGTCAGATTATACATTAGTCATACTTCCAAAAACATTTTGAATTCCATTTATAACTGAGATGTCAAGCTGATATCAGACATCTTATGCTCACCAGGAGCAAGTATCCCCAACTTCAAAACCTTAAAGTGTCAAATTCACAAACCCAACATGGGCTCATTCAACACAGGGGCCAGAAGTGCATGTCACCCTTTACTGACACACTGTAAATAAGTTCAATACAGGGCAACTCGGCTAACAGCCTTGGAAACGCTTTACATGAAATAAAACTTTTTAGAAAACCCTTTACAAGAATAAATGTGATGATCTGTTTTACCTGAATCAAATGTATTAGTTTGTTTACTTGAAATAAAACTTGTTTCGGAAACCATGTACATGAAGTAAAAAGTATTGTGTTGTAAGTTCTGGCTTTAATATTTCCAGCTGATAACGACACGTATTGCATTTCAAACGCTTCATACAAAAGAGTTTTAAACATCCACTTTGTCTGTAACGACAGTATCAAGCTACAAAGCATTGTTTTTGATAAAATTGAACTTTTTCAGATGAAAGTTTTTCTGCTTTTTAAAATTTTTTATTTTACTGTAACAACCTCTGAATGCCATTTTAGGATGATATTCTTGGAGATTCCATATATATAGATATATGCTTTTGGAGTGAGGGTATCTAATACACAAGTTGTCACTGTGTTTTGTACTACCAGCTGTGAGGGATCTGCTTTTACTTTGTTTCGTGAGTATGTATTTTTCAAAGGAGATCTTCATCAAGTTGATTTGGTACCGTAGTCTTGTTGACAAGATTAAAAGACACGTCCATCAGAGTTCAGCAACATTTCAGCTTGATTAAATTAAAGGGTTTTTTTTAACTACACAGGGATTTATTTTCTCATCTGATATAGTTACCATATTGAAGATGTCAGTGATGAAAGCAAGAAAATATAGAAAAATAGTAAACGGCTGTCTAATTAAATTGTTCCTGTGAACCTTAAGCCCAAAACAGCCTTAAATCATCCTTTAATATGTTCGGTGTTACAAACTTGAAGAACCACAGAAAAGGTCATCAGAAATTAATCTTATCAGTTTTCAGCCTTCATTCATATTGAAATGTTGAAATCTTTCCTGCTAGACCAAATTGCAGCATCTGATACCGCTGACCATAACATTTTATTACAGCTATTATTAAATGGAGAGACCTCTTCACACACACACTGGGGTTAATTATGAAGCTTCAAGGGCTTCTGGGCAAAGACCAGTTCTATTTACATTATACACGCTTTAGAAGGCATAGCATACATTTTCACCACTATGCAGATGATACCCAGTTTTATTGGTTAAACTGCTGGGAGGTCTTAGATACATGAGCTTTAATTTTCTGCTTCTAAGTTCAGATAAAACTGAGGTTATTGTAACGGGATGTAAAAATCTTAGAAACACTGTGGCTAACAAGATCCTTACTCTGGACGGCATTGTCTTGAGCCGCCTGTTGTAGTGATTCGACACATTATAAGTAAAATTGAAGCACACAATCCTGTCGCACAACATCAACATTTATTTATATACAAAATAAAAATGCTTTTTTTACAGAAAAGAATTGTAACTTCACAATTCATCACCGTTTACGTGGGTACATAGGGTAAGTCCTCATCCTTATCCCATAGTGATTCGGGTAATTTGTCAGGGCCTTGGAAGGGATATCAGGATACATGTTTTAAAAATGCGCTAAATGTAGGATACATGTTTGAAAACGGATACATGCTTTTAAAAATGTGGTAAAATGTAGGTTACACATTTTAAGAAAGAAAAATCTGGATACATGTTTGAAAAAATAAGCAGGGTAGCTGTTTGAAAGATACGGTACAATACGTTTTTTGTTTTTTTTTGGAAAGAATCAGTGTTTCAGAGAAAACATTAGCAGCCTCCTTTGTAACACTCTGCGACCAACCGTAGCTGTCTGATTTTCACCATGTCCAACCCTACCAGATTGGTGTATGCCTCGGCGATGGCGTCAAAGACTTTCCTTTCCGATTTCAGTTCGTGCAAGAGAGTTTCCGCCACCATGAGGACTTTGACGTCGTCCATTTTGATGTTGCGAGCAAACAGAAGCCGTTGAATAGATGGAATGAAACGAGGGGTGAGGAGTCTTTTTCTGATGCTCTGATAATTTTCAGCGTAAAAGTCATCCTCCAAGACTTGCAGACACTCGTGCTGTCTCTGGCGGGGGTGATCAAACTTACAGCCGTTGCATTCGTCAGTGAGGTACTTGTTGATTACTAGGTTGACTAGATGATACACGCCTGTTTTCACGGTATCGATAAATAAAGAATATGCCCGACCGTCAAGCTCGACGGCTTGCTGCTGCTGCTTCTCCAAGGGGCGATAGTAACCAGGCGTGTCAGGTACTAATGAGCCCTCGTTCGAGGAACTGTCTTCCTCCTCAGTGTGGCGCAGGGGTGCAGAGTCCATCCTTCTCTCTGTTTTGAGCTAGGAAAGGTTTTGGAGGAATGAGACGGCGGTCTTGTTTTAAATAACAGAAGGTGGGGCGTGATCTGGAAGTGGGATGATCTTAATGGGCGGGTAGGATATGAAGCATTTGAAATGCAATACGTGTCGTTATCAGCTGGAAATATTAATGCCAGAACTTACAACACGATACTTTTTACTTCATGTACAGGGTTTCCAAATAAGTTTTATTTCAAGTAAACAAACAAATACATTTGATTCAGGTAAAACACATCATCACATTTATTCTTGTAAAGGGTTTTCTAAAAAGTTTTATTTCATGTAAAGCGTTTCCAAGGCTGTTAGCCGAGTTGCCCTGTATTGAACTTATTTACAGTGCGTCAGTAAAGGGTGACACGCACTTCTGGCCCCTGTGTTGAAGGAGCCCATGTTGGGCTTGTGGATTTGACACCGTAAGGTTTTAAAGTTGGGGATACATGCTCCGGGTGAGCATAAGATGTCTGATATCAGCTTGACATCTCACTTCTAAATGGAATTCAAAATGTTTTTGGAAGTATGACTAATGTATAATCTGACTTCTAAGGTACGCACGCCAAGGCCTAGAAGACAAGGGGACAGTTTACTTCGTGCTATAAAAACACAAACCTTAATCTTTGATCTTCCAACTTTATCTTTCTGTTCTGGTTTTAGAGTCTCTGTTTATTGAGTCGTACTTTGGGAATCACACTGTTGTGAGACAAGGGTACGCTGGGAGAGAATATGGCATTATACAAGCAGAGTGTTTTGGCTGTATCAGTAGATCTAAGAAATACACCTGTTATTGGTTATTAAAAAGAGTTAGCTGTGGTGCAGGTTTAATTTATAATTTTTGCATGAACTGTTAAAGAATTACAGACAGCTTTATACCGATAGTGCAGGCATTTTTTACTTAAGTAGAAGTATAGCTGCTAGTGTCAGAAATACTCAAGTAAAAGTTTGATAATGTATGGGCTCAGAAATGTGCTCAAAGTAAGAAAGTCAAAGTAGTAACCTAGCTGAATATTGTCCTGTAATAAAATAATATTAGTAGGTGAGACGAGACTACAAACTTAGTCTGGTGGTGAAAAGGCACAAGAGGCTCAGAGGCACATTTGGCAGCCGGGGTTAGAGCTCAGAGACCCTGAGCCTGGTGGTTGGGCTAGCAACATGGTCTGGTGAAAGAGTCTAACAGCCATGCGTTACATGGTGTTGCACCTGATAAAAACCTATAAACTAACCCCCTTGTTTAGAGGTGATTGTCAGTTTGCTGGGTTTTTGGAGACGCTGAGAGTGAGAGAGATCATGTTCTACATTTAAAAGTGATTTTCAGAGCTGTTGATGTATGAAACAGTGTCCATAGAGACATGGATCAACTCTGTTTATGGCATTGAGTGTTAAATTGTGACAGTTTCAATAAAGCCTGCAAAATTCTTGCATTTATACTGGGAAGCAAGGAAAAGTTAGACGTTGGTTGTACTATTGAAAATCAGTTTCATAAAAAAACCAATTAAACAGATATGAAGAAGAATGTGTTTGTAAAACTAGCGGTAAAGTATGGGAACTATAGGGCAGACTGTTTCTGCTATCAAAACAGTTTGTGTTGTTAATCCTGAATGATTCTTGGTCACAACATTTTACTCCACACACATTTGGAAAATCGTATAGTTTGACAATAAATATCCCAGTAAAGATGTTTTATTTCTTAACAAATATACAGACGGAGTGATCTTTATCAAAAGTAGAAGTTATATCTGTAGCTAAACCGTTGTACACAAGAACTTTAAAAATCTATAGTGTGTGAGGTTGTGTAAGTAAGGGGTGGCTTGCCCTTCTCGCCGCGTGTGACAAACCATCTGTTGGATCATGGATTTGACACCTCAGCATTGTGAAAGTGGGGAAACATGCTTCTGCTTACAACTTAGAATCTCAATTCTAAACGAAATTAAAAATGTTTTTTGTAAGTATGGCTAATGTATACTTTGACTTCTAATGCATTCACACACACGCACGCACACGCACACGGACAACATCAACACAGAGAAGAAGAAGAGGGGTAGTTTACTACGTATCATAAAAAAAAAACACAATCATTAATCTTCCAACTGTATATTTCTGTTCTGAATTCAGAGTCCTTGTTTGTTTAGTGAGCCGTACTTTGGGAGTCATACTGTTGTGATACTGGTGAGAAAAGGGTAAGGTGTGAGAGACTAAACCATTACACACAAAACTTCAAAAATCTAAAGAGTGTGTGAGACTGTTAGCTGTATTGTCCAGCAATAAACTTATCTACAATGTGTTGGTAAAGAGCGACTTGTACTTCTGTCCCATTAAGCAATGGTTTTTACAAATTTCACTGTAATCTATAAAAGGAATCTGGATTAAAATAGAACATAGTAGTGATGGATTAAGTGTAGGAAACACTAGTATAAGGTGTCTATGGAACAAATCTCCTTCAACATTCATAATGACCAAAGTGAGGACTACAGACATTTCTCTCAGTCAGCTGATTGTGTTTAGGGTAAAAGCATCTATATACACTGAGATTGCTCCACATTTTAGTGAGTTAACTCTGGATGTCTGTGGGTTTTGTCAACTTGGGGTGAACAAAAGCAGAAAAACGGTAAAAGATTCAGACATTGAAAGTCTGGTTTATTTCATGAATACAATGAAACATTTTACAGTCCACAGAGCAAAGTAGCATACATGATAATGGATACTACAACATAACACGGACAGTGAGAAGTAAAACTCATCGTCTTAACAGCTCTTATATTCTTTAAACCTTTGAAATTAGATTTTAGTGTTTTAAGTCATGTATTTAAAAAAAAGATGAGTCAACACTTGTTTCTCCCAGCAGCCTTACTGAAGTGACACTTTAACAATGCTTATTTTCACAGTCTTTATGATGAAAGACATGCTCTCTCATTAGCAGATGTAGCAGAATACATTTATTGCAATGTATGAGCTACACTTCTTGCAAAAAAAAAAAAAAAAAAAAAAGCTGATTGGAAATGCATTCAAAAAAAAAAAAAAAAAAAAAAAAAGCTCCTGCCTGCCTTGACCTTCCTTCTGCGAGCACGCACTCACACACACACACACACACACACTCACACACACACACACACAGAGAGAGAGAGAGAGATCATTAATACAAAGGTTTTCAGCAGCTTTTGGATTTTCACTCTTTGATGGCTTTAATATGAACAGCAACATAAAATTCATTCAGATGTTTTGCCTTTGCTTCAATTAAGATGCGTCTTTAAATCTACAACACCTTTCTTGTTCAAAAAGTTTACTGACATAGTAAAGAAGTAGCTAGGGCGCTCAGTAAGTATGAGCCGCAGTAGCTTAGGGACACTTTCTCAAATAAAGAGGATTTCATCATCTGCAGTTCGTGAAAAAAGTGCCACATTAAAAACAGATCAATAGATCCACAAATTATGGATACAGACTCTTTTCAGCTATAGAGGTAAAGGTATACTTCATGCACTTATCAACATACAGTTTAAAGGCGTGCATTAGAGTGCATTGGTGCATATTTGGGTATCGTTTATGGTTATACCACTGTGAATTTTGCTATATAAATACGCTCAAGAGTCTATCATATGTTTGACATCAACCCGTTCTCACTCCCGAGGCGTAAAATACTTAAGGGACGTGACAAATCGTCAGTATTTTACGCCTCGGGAGTGAGAACGGGTTGGATTTGTCAGAGTTGTCCTGTCTGCTGATGTGAGGTCAGTGTGGCACCAGTTCTTACCTACAATCACACATGGAGGTTTGCGGATGTGCCAAAACGTGTCAGTGTCAGTGTCAGGCATTGTCTCCAATGATAACTTTAAAAGGAAAAGACACAGAAGCTCCAGCTCACAACAATCACAACACTGCACACAGAAAGCTGTCAGGCAGGTGATATTTGAAAACAAGTGTTACAATTTTTTCATGATATATGAAATACCAACAAAGACATTGTAGTAAAATTTTGGTTAAATTTCATGTTATTTTTTTAACAACTACACTAGTGTAAACATGATAACCAAGCAAACTTTAAACCGAGCCATTTTCACTGGGAAGACTGTTTGCTGAGATGAGTACATCTGTAAGTGTTAGTCGTAAATATTGGTAAAAATGTCCTAAAGGTGATGCTGTACCTTCTTGAGTCCCTCTTCCTCGAACCTTGTCTATGAAAATTAGAATAACATCTGGTGATTAAGAAGAGTTCACGTTATTTAAATACTGGTGTTAACTTTTGAATTGAGTGACTTTTTTTTCTGATTTCTCTTCTCTTTTTTAATCCTGAGCTCATTTGTATTTTCTCAGCAAACATAGATTTGACTTCCTATTTCATTTTGACTTCTGCTTATGCATGAACATTTTTACCTGCCCCTGACCGAGGTTATCTATAATATATTTAATAGTCTTCAGTAAGAGTGAAAAAGGGATCGAGTTAGTCAAATCAAAAAAATTTGACTGAACCAGATGTGAAGGCGTAAATGCACATTCAGACTGTTGGAGGTCAAAACAAGTTTACCTGAGGAAATTTAAAGTCAAAGCGCTAAGTCTGTTGTTCGCAGAGGAGAGTGAGAGACGGTTTGAGGTAGCTGTAGTAGTGATACAGTCGCTGTACAGGACCTTTATGGTAAAGAGAGCTGAGCAAAGAACAAAACTGTCAACTTACTGGTCGACCTACAACCTCACCTATGGTCATATGTTTTGGGCAGTAACTAAGAATAAAAATGTGAATATAAGCGGTGGAAATGATCTTTGTCTGAAGGATGGCTACCCTCTTCCTTAGAGACAGGGAAAGGATTTCAGTCATTTTGGAGGGGCTCAAAGTAGAGCCACTGCTGCTCCACATTAAAAGGAGCCATCAATACAGGATTTGTAGAAATCCAGTGTCGGGAAACAATCAGGCAACATCACTGCAGACCCAGCACTCTGGTCACAACCTGCTCCAACTCCTCCTTTCTGGCAGGCGCTGCAGAGCACTGTACACCAAAACCAGCAGACATCTGTTTCTTTCCACAGGTCGTCACTCTGATAAAATGCTTGGGACACTCGCATATTCAAACATGCACCACAGCATCAGAGCATGCTGCATATGCTGTTTTGTTCCGTTATATATATTTAAAAAAAATAAATTCCCCTCTGTGGGCTGTGTTTATTCTTCAAGCTCGGGTTCTCTACCAGAGGCCTGGGAGCTTGAGGGTTCCCTGCAGTATCTTTGCTCTTCCCAGGACTCTGTTCTTCTGGACAGAGATCTCGGATGTTGTTCCTGGGATCTGCTGGAGTCACTTACCTAGTTTGGGGGTCACTGCCCCAAATAAAGTACAAAGTGTTTTGTTGAGTTGTCAGATTAAAGTGAGAAGTGCATCAACACAGTAACGCGTATCTTTAGTAGTGAAGTTTGTGTAGAAACAATGAGAAAGTCTAATGTAGGTGAGGAAATGTGTTATGAATTTGAGAACTGCATTAAGTGTAGTGAGCATGACTTTTTTTTGCTGTGAGAATTGATCCAAAGCCATCAAGAAAAACTGTAAGCAGTTGAGTTTCAGTGCAGTGCCAAATTGGCATTTCCTTTATTTTTTGTTGTACTTTTCAAAGGACAGAAACTGAGGGAGATGTTTAAGCCTTTGGCCCAAGAGGAGGAGAGTGCATAGCTGGACTGGCCATCGGGCATACCGGGCATTTGCCCAGTGGGTCGATGGTGGTTTTTCATTTTTATGGGCCGATGGGGGTTTTGGGGTTTTTTTGTTTTTTTTTTGGAACGGTATAAGCAATGGAAGGTGGTGGATTGGCCAGATGCTGGCCGATGTGTAAAAATAGCTCAGTTGTTTGGTGGTGGCTATGGCAGAGCTTCCACAGAGGCCAACAGGTGGATGAGGGAAAGGGGAGGCAGGAGGAGCAGAGACCCGAGGCGGTGAACTGAACTTCAGGTAAGAAGTTATGACCTGCAGTCTATCTGGGTCAGATATAAACCAAGTTTAGGTGGAGTTTATTTTTGTTGTGCTGACTTTTTACAGTCAGTTACAATAACTCGTACTGTGTACTAGCTAGCATGATGGAGTTTCTATACAGCTGGGTGGGTGCTATGATGTTACTGATAGTGAACTTTATTTTATTTATAAGGTTAGTTATTAGAGTTGCCAAGCGTCTGGTAAAAAATGGAATTCAGAGAAAATATTACGCATTTCGTATTGAGCCGAAAAGTAACACAGTTTGTCCCGGACTTCAGCTACAGTGAAAAAGACACAAAGCTGGAGTTATTCTGCGTCTTTACACTGCAGCTGCCTCTTCTTCTCTCATTCTCTCCCCTCCCTCTCCTGTTGCTACTTCAATCATGAAACTGATCAATGATCAGCTGATCGGCTTTTCTGACACAAGTCCCGTCTCTCTTGTTTGTTTATCGTTAAACAACAGCGGAGGTCGCGTTAAACAACAGCAGCACGTTTAAGCTTGATCAACTGTTTGTTTAAAGTATTAACAAATTCCTTTTAAAAGGAGTGTTTAATAAGTGCAAAAGCATTTGCATTATATACGGTTTATTTTTATGAGTATCAAGTTTTATTGTGAAGAGTTCATGAACGTAAGAGGAAGTGAATGTGGTTGTGATCGATAGCTGGACTGAGAAGTACAAGTGTATGAATTGGACTATGTGTTCGACACTCTGTGTCGATGCCACATTTTGCAAACTAACTGTGAGAAGCTGGGCACATTTCTGCAACAAATCCACCGTGTAGCTGTTCGCTTTTGTTTTAGGAGAAGTCTGCTGATCGCTCTGCTTTCCTTCACATGTAACTATTTCTGTACAGAAAACATGCCCTCCACCCTCTGGAAACATGGGACTCTTTCTGCAATGATCTAGTAAAATAATTGGTCAAAGGTTTTGTTTACAATAGAAAATGTTTTCCATTTTATTAAAGGTAAAGCAATTCAGTTATAACATCGACATAATTACAGTATAACATACAGTATAATTACTTTCCAAATTTAATATTTGAACTCACAGCCAGCTTAATATTTATTCTTACTCTGTTCGAAGCTCCATTTTAGGGACTTGGAAGCAAAAACACTGAGAAATTGCTGTTTGTGAAAATTCTGCTTGTGCATTTCGCTATAATGAATCTCTAAGCTATAAGTTTCTTGAATAGCTTTAACAAAACACTGACCACATGCAAAGTGAACATGTGTGCACTCTGCTTAAATATCAGGGCTGTATCAGAGAACCAAACATGTTAAATGTTTGTTAAAGTAAATGGTACAGTAAAAAGAACAGAAATCATTAAAACCACCAGAGTACCACAACATGCTTAAAGTTTATACAAGTGTATGTACATTTCTAAATTCCACTGTAAATGTTTTTATGAAGCCATTTGTAAATTGTGTATATGTTCAAATAAGTTCACTACAGTAACATTTCTGTTTCTCCCCTTCGTTCAGAGGTGTAATGTAAATATGTAACACCTTCAAAATAACAGCTGCTCCTTACTGCTGCAACCAACGCCTTTTAAAAGGCACTAATGGTATACTGAAAAAGAACGAGCTCCATTTCTTTTCTGTGTCAAATTGCAAGTTGGCTATTGATAGAGATTGCAGCAATCTGCTTGCATCCAAAGGAAACACAAGATGGTTTTTGGTCCAGCACGGTATACCTACTTGAGACCAGTTTCATCTAGCAACTGCCCCCAGCCTCTCGCAACCAACTGACTGGAGGTTTCCAGGGGTCATCAACAAGTCTCTAGACCTTTTGCTTCTCAAGCCTCAGTCAAAAGATTTAGAGACTTCTTGTTAATTCTGCTGTGTTCAATTTTACGTTTGCATCTAAAAAAAAAATAATAATAATAATTAATTGGAGTCTTTCTCAATTTATGTTATTTCATTGTTTTGTAGTTTTCTTACTGCCCTTTTGAACTTGCTGGTTGATGGTGGAACAGTGTTTACGAAAGAAATCAAATTAGACCTGACTCCATCATTATAAGATCACATGGGCCTTTGCTATGCAGTGTTTGTTGTTGTTATTACGAATGGTAGGACAGTCCCTATTACATTTTACATGATGTAGTCTAATATAAATTGTATATATAGTGTAAGAGTGTAAGAGCATAATTAAATAGTTAAATAGTCATGATGCACATTCAGGGTCACAGGAGGACTGGAGCCTATCCCAGCTGTCATAGGGTGAGAGGTAGGACGCACAACAATATATTTCATAATAAAAATTTAAAAAAGAAAAGAAAAGAAAAAAAAAGGTGAGATTAAGCCACTACATCATATGGCTAGCTACCCTCAAAGTAAAGGATTTTTCCCACCTCTAAAATACCTGGAAATTACCAACTACTTAAATTTCTTTCAGTATAATTACTTTTTCCTCCAAAGTCTTGAATTATTCTTCCCCTGATCTGCTGTTTCTGTAGTTTTTGTAGGTAAATATATTTCAACTTTAAGTTCAAGCGAAATACACAGGAATTTGATCAAATACAATACAATAGTAATTACCTGGTATCAACAGTGGTTATACAGAAGTAACATTACATGGAAATATATTTAAAAACAGTACAGAAACTGGTAATAATAATGTAGAAACAAACATTTTTCTATGAGGCAAAACCAATTAAGAAGCATATAGTAATAGTTTTGTTGCAATATGATAACCTGTTAGAATTTTAAAAAGTACATACATTAGACTTCATATACAGTGAATCATAGGATCCTAATCTGGTAATGCTGGACGAGTATTTGAGCCTCATCATCGTCCTCAGGCTCTTGTCGTTTACAACACCAAAAAGTGATGAACAGCAGCCCCAACAGGCCGTAGGTCAGGTTGGTGCTCCAAAATGCAAACAGGTAGAATGTCTTGTTGCAGTAGATAATGCCTGTGGTTACGCTCTTATTGAAGTTGGGTTTCACATCGGAGTACATGAACACATTAACTGTAAAAATATTTAAAATACTGCTGTAGTGCATTCATTTTCAAAATGACATAAATGTGAGAAAGAACTTTTAAAACAATGACTCTTGATAAAAACAACAACAGTAACTCATTCATTAAAGATCAATATAAACTAAAAACTTGTTTTTTTGATTACTATTCAGAGTATAACTTGCCTGTACTTTTTCTCTTTTACTTAAGTAAAGAAATTATATAAGTACTTCAACATTCACTGAAGCATTTTAAAACACAGGTATCTGTACTTCTACATAAATAAAAAATGTCTGTACTTTTTACACCTCTGGGGTCCAGCTATCACCTCATGCTACCAGTAGGGACGCTGACGTTACCCAAATGAAAAAAACTTACTAAGAATCAGCCACAAAAGACGAGAAGGGAAAAATTAAAAACCAAAAATGAAACCAATTATTTTGAGAAAAACTATAACACCAAACCAGATTAAAACAGATTAGCAGCGCTCCGTGCTGCTTAACTAACCAGATCAGAGCTGCTTATTTCCAGAAGCTTAATCGACTTGATGCTACGCTCTGATTAAAAGGTGTTTCTTTTTGAGCAGCGTTTATGACAGGAAAAAAAGAAAAAAAACTCATGACTTAAGCAATTTCAACAGCAGCTCTGCATTTTCTTTTGTTTTGTTTTTGGTCACCATGTAATTTGATTTTTCTCAGTTTTTCCCTATTCCATCTTTCAATATTTCTTAAAACAGGTGTGTGCTGCTGTTAGAACATTTTAAAGCTTACCACCAAGGTAAAAGAAACAGATGACGAGGAGAGGCACAGAGCAACAGCCTATGTTGCACCACTTGCACCGCCCCTGGTGCAGCAGGTACAGCAACTGCTTTCTTGGTGTAATTGGAAACTGCTGCATTCTTTTCGCTGTGCACATGCTCAGTGCCAGAAATGCAGATATGAATCCATGATTATAGATGCATATGGGGATGTAGAACTCTCCTTTGCATTCATCAGTTGCTAAAGCTGTGGTGTACAGGGATGAAACAGAAACAAATGTCACTGAATCTGCTTCCAATGAATTTAATCTGATCATTACAATAACAGCATCTCTCACTTACCAACTATCACTTGAGCAATGAACATGATGCAGGAAATCACCAGGATACACCCTGAAGAAGAGCAGATACAGTGAGTCCCATATAGCACTATGCACCGTCTGCACATGTGTGGAAGAATTTCCACATCAGCCTCTCACCTAATATTGTTGTTCGAGGTTCGGAGGTGCATTTTGGTCTTTCACTCTCTGGCATTATTTCTAGTTTTATATCTGTCCTAAAAACACACAAAGGAAGCTATCAGCTATTTTCCAGTGGTTTTTATTCATCTGTTAAATTGGCAAATAAAAACAGGTGCACTGAAGAAAGACAATGAATTTTCCTTTTTTTTTTAAATCCTTTTTACATTGTAAGTCTGCCAGAAGAACGTGTAACTATTTTTTAATCAAACCTAAAACGACACAAAGAAAGCCACAAGATATTCTTCACTTTATATTTCTGTTATACTGTTAAGTGATAAATGGAAAGATACCATGATATAACACTTGAATAAAATTACAATGTATGATTTAAAATGAAGGAAAAACCTGTAAAAGCATGGTGTTACCTACTTTTTACTAATTGTCTTTTGCAGTGTACAGAAGAATTTCAAGTCACAAATAGTCGTCTGTGAAAGAGAAAATTGTCAATTCTAAAATCTGAATAGTTATTGGATAACCAAAAAAGTTCAACAAACAGATATTTCTATAAGAAATCCACTTTAGAAAGCTTGTAAACATCGTACATGTGTCAAAATAGTTAGCAAATTAAAGTGTGAAAGCTGAAAGCATTATACAGACTGTTGCAGACCAACCTGTTTGTGTGTCTGGCAGGACTTCCTTGAAAGATTGTTACAGGAACATGGCCACATATAACATGGGCATGTGAGCATGTTGTTTCAACTTCCTTTTACAGCGTCTTTCACTTTGTTTTTTGTTTTTGTTTTTCACTGAGATAATTATGTTTTTAATCATTTGTTTGTATGTGAGCAACATTACATAAAATTCTTTTTTACATTTATTTCTAAGGAGCTCTTTTGCATTCACAGACCAGAGAAAAACATGACTGACAATGTGTCTGTGACAGCAAAACCTCAGGAGAGGAACACTTCCTCTCATTTGTCCTAACCCACCAAGACCTCGCTACATAAACATTTTTATGTCTTGTTTTTCTCAGCTGGTCAAGGTTTTTCTGCTTTTCTAAAATACATTCCCTGTTTTAGTTCCCACCATGAATCTTTTTTTAATTCATTGAGTGTGAAAAATACTATGACAATATCATTCTTCCAACAGCTGACCAGGATTAGAGAAGATAGAGTCATTTTAAAAAATAATATTTTATTCATGTTAATTTTAGGACAGCATGCATTTTGTAACATTAACATAGACATATTACATTAAATTACATCAAATTCAGCACTGTGTAAAAGTCTTCAGCCACGCCTTGTTTCTTTATGATGTATTTCTAAGCAGTCAGACTTTGGATATTGGCTGCTTTTTCATTTATTTTCATTCCTTTTACATTTAGAGATTTTTGTTTTTTGTTTATTAAGCAACATAACACTGATCTGTGAGTCACTCAAGCATGAAGAAGGCTGTGTTGTGTCTATGCATAACAAAAAACCCAAAGCCAGCCACACAAACACATAAATTATTTCATTTCTGTTGAATCTATTGAAAATAGCAAAGATAAAACAATTTGACAGACATAAAATGGTATCTTTGCACCAATGACGGGTTACATCTGTAACCAATGATTAATAATCATTACAGACTGTACATTCTCTGACTGTTGAGATTGAAATATATTTTTTATAAAGGTATTTTTGCACCAATGAGGGGGATACAATCATCTTCACAGAAAAAAAAGAACAAAGGGCAGCTTTGAATATCCTTGAGGAAGCCTGGAGAACTATTCCTGAAGACTACTTAAAGAAAGCCCGTGTTGAGGAATAAAGTTTATCATACCAAATAATGACCTTCAAGCTTGTTAGAACTATAAAAACTTTCTTGCCTTGGATACTGTCTGTTTCCTTGTATGTTTGTACATTTTAATAAATCCGTGGACCTATTTCTGATCTTTCTGGAGAAATGTGAAGGCATATAAATGGCTGAAGACTCAAGATGCCTAGTACAGTACACTTTATATTGACATTTTTATGTACATGTATTACTTATGATTAATGATCATTTCACTCAAGACTCCGGGCTTTCTCTGATTTTGTTACTGGATCAAAAAATATATTCTCTAAGTATTTCTATGATGTTTCCTCAGTATTCAGCCTCACACATTTGGTATTTCTGCGCTCACAAGCTCATAAAACTGACCTATTAGAGAATCAATGGGAAGGAAAAAAGGATATTATTCATATCTAAGGATGTCTTTACGTAACAGAGTACTGCTGCAAAAGTATTTTAAAAAAGTAAACCTCCAACATTAATTACTTAAAATATAAATTGTCATGCTTCTCTGATAAAAGATCAAACATGTACATTGCTCATTAGAACATTTAATTATACCTACATAAGATACACAGGAAAACTGCCTTTAAATGCACCATTTGCCCTCATTTAACTGATAGTGCATGATTATCTTTTTAATTAAGTTTGCTTCGTCTCTATTTATTACCGCACAAGTGTTTGAGTCTCATTATCACCATCACCTCGTTGTCTACAACAGCAATAGGATAAAAAGAGCAGTGCTAATAGTATGTATGTCATATTGGTGAACCAAAATGCGAACAGGTAGAGCGTCTTGTTGCAGTAGAGATCAGGCTGTGCTGTAGTCTTGTCGTACTTGGGTTCATAAATGGAGTAGATGACAATACTACCTGTAAAAAAAAAAAAAAAAAAAAAAACAAAGACAGAAAGGCAAAAAAAAGAGCTTTAAAAGAGTTTTTTTTTGGGGGGGGGGGGCATCTGTGCTAACAGTCACATCTGTGTGCCTGAGATGACCCTTTTAAGGATATCCAAAATCTCTAAACTCAATAAAACATGTTAAATTTTGGAGGGTTTGGAGTAAGAAACCATCTTGTTCTCAATCCAGCCAAGACTGTGATCTAATAATTTGTAAAAAATGGGCACTTTTTAAAAGCTTACCAGCAATAAACCAGCAACAAAAGAAGATGGTGGTCACAGACCAACAGACACTGTTGCACCAGTTACACCATAAGCTCAGTGCCAAGAAGACTGGTATGATCCCATACAGGGCCATGTAGAGGGAGATAAAAGGCTGTCTGGGACAGTCGAAGGCACCTGAACCTATGGGGCACAAAGATAAAGATTAGATTTTTCAAACATTGTCTGGCTCATAAAAATAAATTCAATCTCAGAATGGAAATATGAGGATGTCTTGCTTACCAACCATCCCTTGACCAATAAATATAAAGTAAAGAAAAAACAAAGTAAGCCCTGAAGGAGGCAAATACAGCATGTTTTCAGTCCCAAATCAGTATCCACCAACTTTAAATGTCTGCAAAAACTTTACACATCACTCTCTCACCTATTGTTATGTATCGCAGTCCACAGATGAATTGTGGTCTCTGACTCCCCTGCATTGTAACTAGTTTTGACTCTAACCTATAAAGACACAAAGTGAGCAAGAAGATAGTCTCCTTATGTTTATATTCCTGTTATTAAGTTAGGTTGTGAAAAAAAATGTACAAGTGCAAATGTCAAATTATAGACATTAGACTGTAAAGGAAAAATTGTGAATGTTTGTACAGTCTTGCAAAAACCGTTCAACAAACAGATGTTTCTACAAGAAATTAGCATGTTAAAAACAACTTTATAAACCTCCTGTGTATTTCAACCTAGTTACCAAATTTATTGCATTATGTGAAAGGGTTAAGCAGATAGTTGCAGACCTACCTGTTTGTGTGTCTGTCTGGACTTCTTTAAGGATAGAGAACATGGCCACATGTAACATGGGCATGTGAGCACGTTTCAACTTCCTTTTACAGCATCTTTCACTTTAGTGCTTGCTCTCAATCTTCCCTTTTTACTAATGTTATTTGATTGAAGAGTACAGTGATTTACTGGGATAATTATGTTGTTGTTTTTTTACTTATGAGTATGTCAGCAACATTACATAAAAACTAAAAGGTTAAATTAATAACAAGAAAAAAAACATCATGTTTTATTTTTCATTTGTTAGTTTTTTGTGTAAGAAATATGAAGCTTGGTACAGCATTTTCAGACAATATCTCTGAGTTTTCTTGTAGTATTACTTGAAGAGTTCAGGGTTTGGATTTCCAAAGAGATCTGTGGCATTCACAGAGCAGAAGAAAAAAAAAAGATAACCACCCACTGACGATGTCTCTGTTAAAGAAAAACCTCAGACAGTTTCTCAGTAACACATTCTCCGTTTTCACTTCCCACTGTGACTTGTTTCATCTGTTTTCTCCCTTTGTTAATTTGTTTTTAATTAATTGTTCAGTGTGAAACACACCATGACAAATTATTCCTGCAGAGGTTGATCAGGATTAGTGGAGATGGTGTAATCATCCCATGGAGGCCACAAGCCAACGTCCCCCTGTTGCCCATTTATCAGTCCCACATAAATGCGGAGGGTTGCATCAGGAAGGGAAGTGGTTGTAAAATCTTGGCCAAATCAAACATAATAAAAAATGAGATTTCCATGCTGGATCTGTTGGAGCCTAAGTTTGTTGGTCAAAGACCAAGAAATAGAAGGGGGAAAGGTGTGGTCAGAGGCAAGGAAGGAGAAGGTGATGAGTTGAGGACCTTCTGTGGCCCTCTCCAGCTCTCCTAGACTAACTGGTTGTCTCCTTGAATCTCCCCTGTGTTCCTGATACTGTAGTAGGAGATAGCAAACCTTTTGGCTATTGCGTGTACTAATGTGCCATACATGAAATAGGGTCCGCATAGGTATCGCCTTATGCTACCAGTAGTGACACTGACCCTAGCCAAATGAAAAACTAGTGAAAAAACAGTCAGAAAAGATAGGGAGGGAAAAATCTCAGTAGCCTCCAACTGTAACACCCTTCCTGCTTTGGAAGTCTTCTCATTGTTGCCCCGCTAGTTCACATGTGGTTAATTTCATTAAGTCAAAGCATCTGAAAGTGATTAACAATCGCCTCTGTTACTTAAATGATCAGATTAGTAGTCTGAAGTTTTACTGACTTGATGCTATGCTCTTCCTTTATTTTTTAGCAGTATATTTTGATTAAGAATGCTTAGTTTGAAGATGACAAGTTGAATCAGTGCTCAGTGTTAGCAGTGTTACCAAATAACAAGTAGAGGACGTCTAAACTGACTCTCTGTACTCCCATAGAGTTTTGTTTTTTCTCGTCCAGCCCTGCTTCCTTTTTGAGAAGCCAGTGGTTTGAGGATGAGGATCCTTCCCCAACGCCACATCTTCTCCTCTTTGCTGGTCCCCAGTTCCTCTGTCTCAGCCACTGGCCTCCCAGCGGGCCTCCAGATTTCCTCCATCTGCGTCGCTAAGGCCCCGGCAAGCTTGCTATTAAATGAAAGAACAGCTTTTTATTTTTTATTTATTTTATTTTTCAGATAAACAAAAATTAATAGCTTGTATATTCCCAAATTAAGAAGCTCACACATGGATTTTGTTAAGCTATGATTTATAACACACAATTTATAACACACAACATTCAGAAAACCTCAAACCTCTCAACAACGAAAATGCTGGCACTGTTTTTGCAATAATCCTCTGAAATCACTAAAAAGATCATCAAAGAAGTCAAACATAAAAAGCAGTTTCATCTTAATGTAACATGACCGTTTAATGGACATTTTGACTGAATGCTTCTTGCTTTGTCTGCATGACTTCATCAAATGTATATTCTCCATATGTTGTGTTCTAGTTTCTGACAGTCCAGCCTGACATTCTTATTCCTTTGGGAAACTCCAGAAGCTCTAAGATTTTAACAACTTAACCAATAGTAGTGAAACACAGCAAACACCAAGCCTGAACAACAATAAAAATATTATTAATAATACCCAACAATGTTTACACGCCGGGTATTATTTTAGTAGATTAATGAAATCATTTGAGAAGATTAAATGTAAAAATATTAATTGCCAAACCTCATTGTGATATTACTCTAAAAGATCAGTTGATTAAACACATGTTGCTGTAATATGTTTGCTAAAAGTACATAAGACATAAGGGTGAGTGAATACTTTCACCAACATACTGTACATGAGACACACACGAAAAACACTCACTACAGTTTTTCTCCATCGCTTTGGCACAAAGGAAAGTCATTCTCAGCACACTTTATGTACTTCTAAGTTTCATAACACAGAGTCACTAAAACAAATAAAACCTTTTTCAAATATGTCAAAACATGAAGAGTCAGTCGATCACTTCAACTCTGTGATGAATTAATAAAAACCGTGTTGAAACAATTATATTAGGCATTAGAATATCAATGAAATGTATTACAAATTTGAGAAGTGCATTAAGAGTAGTGAAAATAACATTTCTGGTTTGATTTTGCACCAAAGTGATCAGTAAAAATCATAATACCACCAAACATGCTGATTGTGATCTGCTGTGTGTGCTTATGTTTTCATGTCAGCCATCTTTATTCTTTTCTTTTTATCTCCGCAGCAGAGCCTCATTATCATCAGCCTGTTTTTCCCTACAGCAGCAACAAATGTAAACGAGTGCAGCAAACAGCACGTAGGTCAGGATGGTGCTGCAAAATGCAAACAGGTATAGCGTTTTGTTGCAGTACGGATCAGTTTTTGTTGTGTTCTTGTTGTAGTTTGGTTCATAAATGGAGAAGATCGCCACATTACCTGTAGAAATAAAGTAAAAGAAAAATAGTAATGTAGTAATGTCTGGTTAGACTAAAATATAGTGAAATAATGCTTTCATTTTTAAACTGAAAAAGTTTTATTGTCATAACTTCGGTCACAAAAATCATTTTAGTCAGTAAATCAGAACATAAACTAATTTCCAAATGAGATGTTTTAGCTCAGGACCAAGTCTTTATAGATTCTGTATCTGTTTAAAGTTACATGAAAAAAAATGTTTAAGCATTGAGAAAAGTTAATTTTCTGTGATAATTCTGGACAATTTTTATTTTCAAACCAATATGTGTGATTTTCAGATCCAAGTTGTTCCTCCCTCCACAAAATTCCTTTGCATTTAGATACTTTGCTTTGAAAGAACCTATAAAACTCATTTGCAGCTCCATATTTTTAGTAACTCTCTATATAATCCTGACCCTAGCAAATAGAGGTTTGGATAGTAGGTGGGTGAAGCCTGAGATGATCATATTAAGGATATCCCCTCTCAGTGACATCATACAGAGCCTAGAGTTGAAAAAGCTATCTGAATTTGATAGCAGTCAGAAGCATGAGCTTTCGGCTCACAGATATCACTTTCACATACACTGACCTCAATTTTTGAAACTTTGTCCACATTTAATATCATGCACAGGTTGTAATATATTTGTGAACTGTAATACTTATAATCATAATTTTTCTTATGTTGTCCAAAACCGAGTATTGCTATTAATGCTTACCAACAATGAACCAGACAATGAAGAAAATGCTGGTTAACAAGAAACAGATCTTGTTGCACACCCCTATTGTTCCAAGTATCCCAAAGACAACCATGGGTCCACATAGATAAGTGGGGATGAAGGGTTCCCTTGGACAGTCATGCTCATATAACCCACCTGTGGGGCACAAGGACAAAGTATCACCAGAACTGAGTACACTGCCTGATAGACTGATTATTTGTTACACTGCTCTGTTTTTTCTCAAAAAAAATTTTTGGTCTACTTTACACTGAGCACATTTATTGCTATACCCAATGTGATCCCAACAAACAAAATGTGAAGCAGTCTGTTTGTGTGACAGCTCGGGACATGCTAGATGTTTATATTTTATATAACTAATTAGTTTTACATTCATGCTGTAATGGACAAAGACAAGTTCTCCATTACCATCACTACGTAAATGCAATAAGAATAAATGGACGTTTGTTCATATGGTTTTACGTTCATGTATGTTTGCTATTTCTTATATCTTATTTTCCCTATTTTATTATTTCTATTGAAATAATGTGGGACACACTGTCTACAAACAGTCAATGCAACAGTAAAAGATGAATTCATTCTGAATGAGCCGCTTCTTTCACTTACCAACTGTCATTTGAGCCACGACTAAGATGAAAAACATCCCCAAGATGCACGCTGAAGGAAGACGAACAAAACAGATGTTCACTCTCAAATGATCCTGTTTACCAGCTGCAGACACTTTATATGTAAAAATTCTGCACAGCGGTGTCTTACCTGCTGCTTTTTTTTGACGTCCACAGACACAGTTTTGAGGTTCATCAGTCTCTGGCATTATGAGTAGATATAAAATTCACAGGCACAGACACAAAGTGAGCAGTGGCAGATGCTTTGGTTGAATTTATTTGTCTGGTAAATGAAAAGACAAATCACAAAAAAATGTTCATTACTCTATGAAAGAGAAATGCTAACCACCCATGTAGTCTTGCATGATGACTGAAGCATCTGAACAAAGATGTTTAAAACCAAACTTAACAATCCAGGTCACAAAAAATACACAAAAACACTTAAACCTGTGGTAAAAACAATCAAACTAAATGTGACTGTGTGAGAGATCACATTTAGATAGTATATTCTGCCCTATGAGACAAATTCTCACCTGTTTTTGTTTTTACAATGACTTCCTTTCTTGATGGGAGAGAAAAA
Source organism: Pelmatolapia mariae (assembly GCF_036321145.2). Taxonomy (NCBI): domain Eukaryota; kingdom Metazoa; phylum Chordata; class Actinopteri; order Cichliformes; family Cichlidae; genus Pelmatolapia; species Pelmatolapia mariae. Next base: position 78,838,919 of record NC_086229.1, read on the forward strand.
AGGTTTTTGCTGAAGAACATGCATATAGTGAGTGATATATATATATACATGGTGGGCATGTGGTCAAACAGCATTGTTTCAACTTCCTTTTTGAGTGTTTATTTCCGTTTAATGCTCAGTTTCTCTATGTTCCTTTTTCATTGCGGTGATATTGGTGAAAATTCATTTATTCGGACTTTTCTGGATTGCAACAGTTTGTAAGCGTGAATACAAAATCTGCCCATCTAAATTTAATCACACACATTAAAATGGTGGAAGATTTGGGAACGATTTGCTCTCTGAGTTTTAGTTATTTGTTTGTCTTTTTTTAAAATGAATACTGATGAAAATGACACACCACTAAAAGCATAAAAGCATGTGTCGTGGTTTTTCTCGATTGTCTTATTGCAATTCTCACAGCAGAAAAGTCATGATAAGCACTCTTAATGGTGTTCCCAAACCAGTATTGCATTTCCACACCTACATGAGCCTTTCTCATTGTTTTTATACACACTTTTACTGTAACTATGCATGCTTCACTAATAAAGATATTTACTGCTGTGTTGATGCACTTCTCAGCTTATTATCCCAGCAGGGTATCTGATCACTGGTGCAGGGTAGCTGTTGATAGCCTGGATCTTGTTCTTCCGGTTCAGCTGACTCCTCAGGACTTGCCTGACCCTCCGCAGGTACTTGGTGGTTGCAGTGTACCTAGCGGCCTCTTCATGGTTCCCATTAGACTGTGGGAATCCCAGGTACTTGTAGCTGTCATTGATGTCTGCAATTTCGCCTTCTGGTAGTTCGATTCCCTCATTTCTGACTCTCTTCCCTGTCTTCGTTGCCTTCGTTACCATCCGACCAGTCTGAATGACATTCCGGTGTCACAGCTGTAGATCCTTGTCGTGTGGATCAGTGAACGGATGTCTCGTTCAATCCTTTCATACAGCTTGATGTCATCCATACAAAGGGGGCGACTGATGATTGCTCCGTTCTGTAGCTGGCATTCGTAACCAGTCTTGTTCTGTTCTCATAATGTCCCCTGGCAATGGTTTATTCTCCAGAGAGAGAGAGAGAGATTGCTCCTTTTTTATGATGAAGTCTTTCACATTTTCATTGCTTCTACACATACTTCACTCCTAAAGATATTTGCTTACTGTGTTAACGCACTTCTCAGTTAAATGCTTTGAAATGCAGCGGAAAGCTGATTCAATTATTTGGATTACTGTAACGAGCAGTAGAGCAGGCGTACCTAATAAAGTGGATGCTGAATGTATGTAGCATGACTTTACTGAACAGTACAGTTGTTGTCGCTGTGCTCTCAGATTGTTTATATTTTCTTTGTTTATTCGGTGCATAGAGTTAAATTTGATTCTACTTTGCTTTTCTTCATTTTATTAATTCTGTAAAGTTTTTTTTTTTAAAAATCCTTCACATTTCGCCTCTGTCAGTGCGCCCCAGGGTGGCTGTGGCTACAATGTAGCTTGCCATCACCAGTGTGTGAATGTGTGTGTGAATGGGTGGATGACTGGTTGTGTAAAGCGCTTTGGGGTCCTTAGGGACTAGAAAAGCGCTATACAAAATACAGGCCATTTACAGGCCATTTAATTTTTGTTTCTGAAAAAATATTTATTCTGCATTAAGGCTACACTCATGTTTTGACAAATGTGAAAAAGGTTTTGACTGTTTTATTATATTTTGGACAGGTGAGTCTGTCTAATGAAAAATGCCTTTTAGAGAACTGCTTTGAGAGTGAAGAGAACGACTTCCCCTGTAAGAAAAACTGACCAAACCAAAGAGCAAACCATCAAACCGCGTCATCTGCTTTCAGTTTCACGAGTCAGTTCTTATTTCCTTGCTAATGTTTCCAGACTGATAGTAAAAGATGAAGTGTGCGGGTGTGAAAAGCTGGCACAGCATGTTACGTGCCACAACAGATAGTTTCTATAAGCTCCCATCAAACTATATACAGAAACACTATTTTACACACATTTACTCAGCTTTTACACCATCTGAGATAGTCATTCTTTAAACTTTTGTGGTGTTTCTTGGTATCATCTCTGAACAAACGGGTACATTTCAAACAGGCCAAACTTTAACTTTCTCCCTCATTTTCCCTGTTTTCAGTTCCACTGTCTTTTTAAATAGTTTAAAAATGTATTGAGCAATTTCCTTTGGTTTTTCAGGGGGAAGAAATCACACTAATGACCTGTATGATCTATATGCATCAATGAATATAGATATCAATAGATATCAATATCAGTGAAAACTGAAGAAGATACAATAAGGCTAATAAAACAACAGCATGTTATTCTTATTTTTCTTTTATTTACAAGTAAATAAAACACAACTCACACATGGATTTCATTAACATACATAAAAATTACAGCATATATACTTTTCAAAGGAAAGAGGGTTAAATAAATGGGGGGGGGGGGGGGTGACTAGACATAAATCATTAGTTGTAATTTTACATGGTAATTGCAAAAGTTTCATGTTTCAAGTTTTAGTATTGTGGGGTCTTTATGATACAGAGCACTTTAAGCTGTTTTTACTATTGTTGTGAATTGGCTGTATATAAGTTAAAGTAAGTGAATTATGATTTCGATTCAGTCATGTTTAGGTTGCTCTTGAAAATTAGACCTCATGTCTCAATGAGATTTACCTCTGAAAAAAATTAACTATAAACATTGCATTATTTTGGTTATCCCCAAGCAGCGTTTGAGCCTCATTATCATCACTTTCTATCAGAAAATAAACGGCTAAAGAATAGGAGCAAACAAGAACAGCTAACAGGACGAAGGCCAGGTTGGTGGTCCAAAATGCAAACAGGTAGAGCGTCTTGTCGCAGTAATGATCGGGGTCTTTAGTGTTCTTGTTGTAGTCAGGTTGATAAACGGAGTAGATGCGAATGGTACCTGGAGAAATATAAAGGAATCAGGTAAGAAAGCTTGATCATGATTGGCTACTGTCATGGTCTGTGTGCAGGAGGCAGGAAAGGAGGACCCAAATGCAGACTCGTGGAGACGAAACATGAACTCAAAGAACTCAAGTTTACTGCTGGTATAAGTCAAAGCAGACAACTAAACTGGCAAAGCTAGGAACAGACCTTGGAACGGAACACACAGGCGAGTATGAGGATACGACGTGACGATTAGCAGGGAAAGACACAAACACTAAATGCAAGAGGAGAACAGGACCAAAAGGAAGCAGCTGGGAGACACGGCTGACACCGATTACACAGATGAGACGGGGGGGGCAACAAAAAAGGACATTACACACACCGATGAGAGACTGTCAAAATAAAACAGAAAGCATGAGAGAAAAGCAGATTTGACACAGAGACGAGGACACAACAGGTTTAACACCAAGCACACGACATACGGAGATAAAACTGAACAGACTAAACCTTCTCTAGGTCAAGACATTAGGCATACAGGGAGGCACAGAAACAGAACATGGAGCACAGAGACAAGAGTGGCAAGGAAGAAACGGAACAGAGGGAGCATGGAATCAATTATCAATTATTCAATTATTTATTTCTATTTAGTTTCAAAGCTCTTCTTCTTAAAAGCTGCACCAGTGAATTTCAGGCACTTGAAAGCAGCAGAAAACCACACATCACAGTTTTTGAATTGTGACTCTTCTTTTGTATTAGCATTCATTACAGCCTGAAGCCTGACGTTCAGTCATATTAATCTCATGAAGATTATTAGCATCTATGAAAACTTTATTATTTAAAACTGTGATCGTGTAAAAGGAAATAAGAGTGATGGAAACTTCTTACACTTCCAGCAAGCACAAAGCAGCAACAGGGATATTTGTTCACTTTTTCATGTCATATCTTCTAATATTAGGTCTGCTTTAAGTTTAGTTTTTGTTCTAATTTTACTCTTGTGAAAAATCTCTGGGTTTTTCTAGAGATATGGATTTATTTATTTATTTTACCATCGTGTTGTTACTTTTTTATGCTATGCAGGCTGTGTGTAATATTTCTCAGTACTGCACTGTTAAGAAACTGTATAATTTATAACGCTTACCCATGATGAACCACACAAAGACAATGGCGATGGATGCAGACCAAAGGATGATACCACACCACCTCTTAGACCACAACCAGAACACGGCTATGAATCCATAACCAGACAGATAGACGGGGATGAAGGGGTCCATTGGACAATCATTAATGTGCACCAACCCTGCAAACCACAAGTATGAAAATGAAGAGGGTCAAGTGGTTATCACAAAATTTTGGTTATTTCATTTTTTAAACATTGTTTTCATAAAATGCATTTAAAAGGAATGCAATCTGAATATGGAGCGTCTCTCACTTACCTGTGATCGCCTGAAGAAAAAACATGATGTGGTAAACCAGCAAGGTGCAAGCTGAAGGATGGCAGACACAAAGTGATTTCAGTCAAATGAGTCCAAGCTCCAGTCGCAGACGTGTGCAAAAACATTTTAAATCATTCTCTCACCTATTGTTTGACGTATCCAGGTGGAATAAGGTCTTTCACTCTCTGGCATTATGACTAGTTATAAATGGACCTACAAAGACACAAACAGGGCTGTGAGACATGCTCAGGCTGTCTATATGTCCGGTAAAAGAAACGATAAGTCTAGAATAAGTATGGCAAATTACAAACAGTTATTCGTTAGTCTGTGAAAATGAAATGATAGTGAACATACAGCATGTCAAAAATATGACTAGAATAACAAATGGATATAAATGTATATCAAATAGTTATCAAATAAACCTTAAATGATGATTGGATTAAGGCCTACCTGTTTGCACGACTGACAGGTCTTTGTCTTTGAAGAGAACTGTTTCACGAGAACTGTCTAAACTTCCTTTTACAGTGACTTTCACTTTAATACTTGTCCTTCAGCCATATTCCTTAAAGAACAACACCCCAAACTGTTTACTGGTATTGTTGGTTCTGTGCAGCAAATGTCAAACAGTTCAAAATTCCAGGATAATTCCTCCTACTTTAGGTACATTTTCATTTTATCCTGAGTATGAATGAAAACTGCATGAAATTTCTGAATTACAGTTACTGTTTTTGAATTTTTAAAAAATGGATAAGTGACGAGCAGACATCAGCAAAGATACACAGATACCATGACAGAGACTAAGGCAAAGTTTTGAGTCATTGTGATAGTGTGCGTCAGCATCCGCATCACTGGAAACACAAGACTGAAACCAGTGGCAATCGCTACAACGCTCGCCCTGACAGAGGTGGGGTTTGGATGGTAATACCTGCCTGCAGTCCTGACCCTTTAACCCACTGAACACTTGGATCAGCTTTGGTGTGCTGTTTGTGCCAGAGCGACTAACACAACCACACTGGCTGACTTACAAAGAAGGAGACACCAGCAGTAGAAACAGTAGGGTTGTATACCAAACTCTACTTTTTAGGGTACCAACCGTCCGTATTAATAAATCAGCTGGTGTCAAACTTTGGTACCAGAACACGTCTGGATTAGAGGAAGAGCAAGAGTGTCAGAGGAGCGAGCAGCGATCCTCTGATGTGTTGAAGACCAACAAACAAAGATGGCAAGACAACTGCGGTGAGCTACAAGTTGTCTCATGCGTGTTTAAACTTTTCATAACTTGACAACGCTCTCAGAAAAATTACCATGGCAACACATCAAACCTGATAAAACACCCGGTCAATCAGAAAATATATCTAAAACCTGAAGAGTGCACGATATTTGAGCCTGAAATCCAAATTCACTGACAGAGCTGCAGCTAGCATCAGCAATGGAGGATGACGATGAAACGCGAGACATCAGCAGCTTCATCTTCTTCTGCATCAGGCACTAACTGAGCATTTTTACACTGGGTACACTCAGATTTCTTATTGGCATGTTACAGTAAATAAACTTTATGTGACATGGCCCATCTGTTGAGAAGTTTTTTTTCATTTTGCCAAACAAAATTTGAAATTTTTGACACAAGTTTGAATTTATTATTCAAAATTGTTGTGAAGGAATTTATTATTCCTTCGCAGCAACATCTTTCATTGGCAGATGTGATATTTCCCACAGGTGAGCTCTTTGAGAGATCACTAAAAGTTTTTTTTAATGTATTAAACTAAAGAAATTAAGCCGACTTTTTGACTTTCAAATATTGGGATCTGCTACTCAAAGAAGTAAGCACCATCAGAGCTTAACGGCTATTAACCAGCTACCCTCACACCACATCTGGTGAAGGTGCTGGAGTGGCTAAACCACCCAAGACTCCAGGTGAAAACATCTCTGATGCTCTGCAGGACAAATCTGTCAGTGGATGATGCAATCATCTGCTTGCTACTAGAGTTATTGATCACCTTTGATTCCTCAGATACGTTTAACTCGATTCAGCTGCTGCTACTTAGAGGAGGACAACAGGAAGTGTCAGTAAACACGTGCACCATCTCATGGATTACTGACTATCTGACAGACTGGACACAGTATGTGAGGCTGGGCAGAGCGCTCGCTGATTTGGTGATGTGCAGTAAGAGCCGCGATCCTTAAACGTGTGCAGCAAAGTGATGTTGATTTTCCATCAGTCAGCTGTGGTGAGCACAGCGTACTTTACTGTGGTCTGCTGGGGCAGCAGCACTGGAGCTGGATAAACTGATCAGGAAGGAGTAATGATGTTTATTTTTATTCTTATCAGTAGTAGTAGTAATGCTATTATCCGTTCAAGTACAGTAACAACAGCCATGACGAAGGCTGGTGTGATAAATAAAACAAAACAAAATAAATTAAATAAAATTAAAATAAAATAAAATAAAATAAATGCTTAATACCAAAATGAAGCATTAAGGGCTGCGTGATTAGAGGAATTAGGGGGACATCTAGTGGTCTTTGAATGTTATTGCAGTCAGTTTTTTGCTGGACTTGGAAGAAGTGGAGCTTGAAGAAAAATGTGCATGCTGTCTAGAAGTCAGATTTGAGTTCTTTTTGTTCTGCATATTTATTTATTTATTTATTTATTTACTTATTCATTTATTTATTTATTTATTTATTTGTAGGTGTTGCTATGATTGCATGTAAAATACCCCAAAAACTGGTGTATAGAGTCATCACTGGTTACAGTAATGTCACATATAGGACATCAGTGTTTCTAAGAGGAATTTGCAATCAGCCACTCCTTTAGCTAAATCCTAACTTTGTCATCGAGAGGATTATTTTCTATTTCTCAGTTACTTGCTCATTTAGTCTGTTCATTTAGCAACAGAAAATATTGCACCAGTTCTTCAAACAGCTCAGTATGGAGAAGACGATTATGAGACCACAAAGGAACATATAGATGGAGGTGAATGGCGCCCTTGGACAGTTATTAATGTACACAAATCCTACAAACACGAAAATCAGGAGTGTCAAGTTGCTTTTCCACAGTTCATTATTTGATTATGTTATTTCAATTTTCAAATTTTATTTCCAACACATTAAATGAATGTAGATAAATTCAGTCTGATTATAGTGCCTCTCTCACTTACCAACTATCCCCTGAACAACAAACATGATGAAGAATATCATGGAGATCAAATCTGTTCAAAAGCACTTTCTTACTTATTGGTTGAGGTATGCAAATGTGTTGAGGTCTATCACTCTCTGGCATCATGACTAGCTAGTAATGAAGCCTACAGAGACACAAAGGAAGCTGTGAGACATGCTCAAGTTGTCTGTATATGTCAGATAAATCAAAGATAAGAGTGTCAGAAGGATGGCAAATCAGAAAATGCGAAGTCTGTGAAAGTATTCCTTAACATACAAATCAAGCTTAAATGTGTTATGTGATCGCATTAAGTAGTCTGTTGAAGCCCTACCTGTCTGTGTGCCGTCTGTGAAGCAAAGAAAAGAATGATTTCCTGAGAACTTGATAGTATTTATTGTAGGTATATGTGAAAGCTTCCTGTTACAGCGTCTTTCACTTTAATATTTGCTCTCATGGCACTGAGAGGAAGATGAGTTTTCGTGGTTACTGATTTGATTATTATTTTTATTTTATTTTGGCTTTTTAGCCTGTAGTTTTGATAGGTGAGTAAAGTAGGCAGGAAAATGTGGGGAATGACATGCAGTGAACACCCGGTACAGACTCGCACCCAAGACCCCACAGTAGCCTTTTCACATAGGGGTTGATTGCGGAACCCAGTGAGAGACACTGGCACCATTTGAAACTAAATTTAAAAGAACTCATTTGAAGAACTGGAACATGAATAAAGGAAGAACCCTTGGTTTGGGGGTTGATGTGATTTATCACTTATTTATTTTTAATGTAATTTAAATTTTTAGGTTTTCTTCTAGTCCTGTGTTAATTTAAGGTTTTGAATTTTAGATTTCTACTGACAATGAAAAAAAAGAGAACCTCAGATATCTGACAAACTCATAGGACAGCTACTTTTGTTCATTAGTACGTTACGGTTCTTTTCTAAGATGTTTTCTACTCTTTGAAATAGTTGCAATTACAATAGACAGTTTTCCTTGAATTTTTATTTCCAACTAGATTTCCAGATGTTTCTTGGTGGTGTATTAATTCTGTACAGGTTGTCGGATGTCAAATAGGATAACAATATCCATTTTTATTCTAATATAACAGCATTTCCTCTCATTTATCCTAAACCATTTGGATTTATCCGGGGTTTTTTAGTGTCACGTGTTTTTCAGCAGCATGAGCTCTAAATTAATTAGTTCCCACACTGACAGATTTCTTCTTCTTTTCTTTTTGTCTTTTTTTAAAATTGATGGTTCAATGGCAAAAGTAATATAACATCATTTCATGCAACAACTGTTTTGGGGGTTTTTTCAGGCTTTTCACATTGGCCGCATATTCTCTCATTTCTAGCCCAGTTTTATCTGACCACTTTCATAGAAATGTTCTTTGGTTTGGTGAGCTACTTAACACTGACCTATGAATCATTCGAGCATAAAAAAGGCACCCAACTCAAGGAATGAACCAGTGTTTTGTCTACACATAACAACTTAGCAAAGAAACAATCTTAGATTGTCTTTAGACACAATTTGTTACTAGCAGCCTGTAACAGAAACACACCATTTGTTCCAATTCCTTTTGTTGACTCTAAAGATTCAAATGAAATGTTTCCCCTACTTAATGAAAACAAACAAAGATGTTTGTCATGTAAATAATATGTATTTCAATAACTAAACATGATTTATTGAGACACAAAATAAAATTATCTGAGGCTTAAAGGCAGAGAGACAGAAGGATTCAACTAACAGATATGAGAGTGTCGGTCAGGTCAGGATCCAAGATATGGCTTTGAGCTCCTTTTGATGAGCGTGACAGCAAATCCTTTCAACATGAAACAAAATGCAACACTAACAGCTGCCAAACTTACTGATAGAGCAGCTTGTACAATAGCTCACCCCTACTCTCTGGCTCTTCTGTGACACGCTTCATATACAGACCTGTGTTGGTCCCTGGGTCTTGGACTCGGGGTTTTGAGTTTTCTGGGGGTTTGAGGATCGTTTGAGTTTTACTTCTGTAATATAAACCATATTATTTCTGTTTACCTTGATGTCCTTAATATCACCCTGTTTGGTTTTTTTGCCTACCAAGACTTACTTAGGTTGTGTTTAAGTTCTTTGTCTTGGTGACGTAGTATTTGGTTACTCTCCTTTTCTCCTTAATCATTGTTCCTCCAGTCTCGTCTCTGTATTTGTCTTGTTGTCTATCTTGTTCTCTTGTTTACTTGTATCAAGTTAATCTTGTTAGTCTCTCTTCCTGTTTTATTTTGGTGATTGTTGTTCTCTGTCTTCTGTTCAGTTTAAGCTGTGTGCCCACCCGGTTCCTCTCCTCTTGTTATCTTGAGTGTATCTCTTGTCAGAGTCTCTTCTTACCCTTTTTAATGTTGTCTCGCATGGTTGCTTGTCTCCTCCCCCCGAGTCTCTAATATAGATGTGTGGCCTTGACTGAGAACCACAAAAATGAAGAAATAACATCACTTTTTTCTTTGAATCATTACAGTATTATGTAAATGCACTCGTTCATAAAAAATGTTCTACAGACCGACTTGGATAAAGCAAGTTACAGATGTTTACCTTTGAATGTTCTGCTGAGAGACCCAAATATCATTGTTTAAAAACCAGTGCTGACACCTGTATGTATGCAACCACTCTGACCATGACTGCGTGTAACTTTATCCTTAAACTGACAACGTTACTGCTGGAAAGTCCAAACTACATCGACTAACGGTCCCAGCACAAGCAACCAAATGAGAACTGCCAGAGGAGCAATATGAATAATGAAAGACATTCAACTTCATACTAAAGAAACACAAAACTAGCGAAGCTCAAGAGGCAACATTAAAATAATACAACAGCAGACAAGGACATAAATGTCTTTACTTTCATATTCTCACATGAAAGGAACCTGTTAATACATCAGCCAATGGTGAACGTGCCATATTACGACATGACATAAGATAACCTTTTAAATCTTTATTTTTTTAAATCATTATTCAATATATGCCACTATCCATAAAGGCAAAACAAAAAAGCATGAGCAACAGGGACAGAAGAGCAAGAAGCCTAAAAGGATGTAGTTCAGGTTCATGGTCCAGAAGGCAAACAGGTAGAGTGTCTTGTTGCAGTACATATCCGGGCTCGCTGTCTTATTGTAGTTGGGCTCATAGACGGAGTAGATCCACACATTTCCTGAAAGACAGAGCAAAAATAAAATGTTTAATATAGAATTGAAGAGTTTTATGACTATTATTTATTTCCTTTTTGCAGTGCACTTGTGTGATTCATTAACACAATGATGATGAATGTTTGTTATTATGGTACACCTACTATATCTGTTTCTCTCACATGCTTTATTGTTTTTTTGGTGCTGATTGGTGCTGCCGATACCAAGAACTTTCATACATGAAATCAATGGATTCCATATTATTTTATTTACCTCTGTTCACCAGCAGAGTGAATTTAAAATCAAACAATCAAGATTTGACTGAAGTGCAGACAGTGTTAGTTTATTTAACAATGCAGCAACACACATAAATAGTGTGGTCTGGGGGAGGTAACCAAGGCAACCAGTGGAAGTAACATATGAGCAGTAAGATCAGGAATTAATTGGGTGAGAATGTCGGAAGTTTTTTATCTACATGCTGAGTCTTACATTTGCTTTCTGGGAAGCAAACAAACAAAAACAAAACTGCTTTCTTCCATTTTTCAGCTTACCAGCAATGAACCAGCAGAAGACGAAGAGTGGCACGAGGCAGCTCCAGGCGCTCCAGCAGATGCGGCGACACTGAAGGATGGAGAACAGCAAGGTCACCACTCCAATCACCACCAGGTAGATGGGAATAAAGGGCTGCCTGGGACAGTCATCGAGGTTCAATGCTCCTTTTAGGACACAGAAAAATACCTGACTGTATACATTTATGAAAATGTCTACATCTGTCTAACAGTGAGTGCACCTGTGCTTACCAATGATGAGCTGAGCAATGTGCATGGCAAACAAAATCACCTGGAAACATCCTGAGACATAAACAGAACATATTAAAGTCATCTGTCTGATGATGGTCCTGCTGAGGTCAGCGTGGCACCAGTTCTTACCTACAACCGCAAATGGAGGTCTACGTCTGTGGACGTGTGTCGGTGTGTCAGTGTCAAGCATCATCTCCAATGATAACTTTAAAAGGAGAAGACACAGAAGTTCAGCTTTTTTCACGACAATCACAAGACTCAAGTGACTCAAAAATCACAGAACAGCAGCAGTAAATGGAATCAGATAACCAAGCAAACTTTAAACAAAACCTTCCCCAAAGGGAAGTGGGTTTACACCCTGTAAATGCTGCTCATCAACAATTTACCAAAAACATTGTCATAAAAGCGATGCTATACCGCAAGTTCCTCTTCTTTCAATGTCTTCAGTGAAATCTAGCAGAACATCGGGAAGTTAGAGATAACTGACTGCATATAAATGTGAGTCTCACCTTAGAATTCAGTGACATTTCTTCCTGTTTCCCCTTCATGTTCTGAAACCGTCTCTCATTTATGTTTTCTCAGCAGAAATAGATTTGACTTGCTGTTTAAAACTTCTGCTTATACAGGAACACTTTTACTCTCATCTTTACATTCTTCATCTGCAGTAAAATATAAACTGAATATAAAAGTAAGGAAATTTGTGTACGGTTGATTATTTCTTTATTGTAACAGTGCTTCTTGGAAAAAAAAACAACCTTCCTGTTTTAGAGCTCTAGACTAATTTTTTGCCACGATTGCATTGGTGCGCCTAACTTTTTTTCTTAGGTGCACCAGCACAAAACAAAAGCTAGGTGCACCCAAATTTTTCAACCGCATTGCTTAAGCATGTTCACTTTTTTTTTTTTTTTAATCTGCTGTCCATACAGACTTTATTGATTTGTAAATGATTAACTAACAATCTTGTCAACACAAAGTTCTTTATTTGGAGCACAGTTCTACAAGAAGGATAAGTTACTTAAAAGTTACTTGTGCTTAAAGTGCTTTGGCACTTTGGCACTCTTTGGCAATATTGTAGACAATGTTAAACTTAATAATCACATCGGCCTCTTCTGACGACCTGTTTGCTGCTGACTGCTGCTTAAAGGCAGTGGGAAGAGGGGAAACGTGGGCAGTGCATTTATCTCAGCATATAATGTGTTTTCTGGATACACTGCTTTTTCAGCGTTCAGAGATTGATGGCAGAGCACCGGCTATGAATTTCAGACAGATCAGGCCTTAACGAAAAAGTTATCAATCATTCTTTTCATCTTTTCTCATTACCCACAGCTACATCCCCTTCTGTCAGGCCTAGGCTACTCACTAGGGCCGGGTATCATCACTGATTTCTATAATCAATTTGATTGTGATTCACAAAGTCCCGATTTGGTTCGGTTCAGTTTTGCCTCAGACAGTCAGAAATATTACAATTCTGATCATTTATCAGTAATTTGGCATAATTTAGAAAAAAAATAAATTTAGACCCGCATCAGGATCTGTGAGCTTTCGACTTTCAGCCCCGACGGCGTGTCCGTGTACGCGCCGTTAGGTCAGAAAACCGACATCTCACTGATTCTGATTCTGACGTTTTTATGCCGAATCCGTTAACCTGCTCTCATTTACCGTTTTAGCTGTTTGGTGGTTGTTGAAATAGTTTTGTGAGCTTTAATCTGGCGTTTCTGACAAAAATACATTTATACTTAAAAGTCGATTCGGGATTTAATGAATCCATATTGCGTTACTCAAGCTACTCACCTCCATCTATCCGCCGCACTTTCAAATGTAGACAAGAAGAACAACAGAAATATCTGGATCTCGGCCAACCAGAGAGGTCCCGCCCCTGACTACCTCTGATTGGTTTAGACCATGATATGGACATAATGTGTGTTTGTTGTTGTTGATCACATGGACACTATCAGATTGCGGAGACTTTTGTTTTGTTTTTTGTTTTTGCTGAATGGGGACCTTCGATTTTTTTTTTTTTTTTTTTTTTTTTTTTTTTTTTGCACCGTGGAGAAATTGGTCGCACTCTTGAGGCCTGGCTTTTCACTCAAATGATGCTGCTGCTCAACGCATTTGTTGGTTGAGCAGCAGAGTTGAGTGCGATGTTTGCGCCCATGAAAAACTTACCAAATTTTATCTGCCAATGCCGAACAGTTTGTTTTGCTACTGGCTCCTGTTTTACAATTCTGATGGGCTACCTGTTTTGTGACATGTTTGACTGATCTGAAGAGGGCCTATGGCACAGTTTCAGGCTGGTGTTCAGCAAAACCATGCTGAAGCTTTATTTGGAGCAAACCCTAGTACCATCTCCATCTCCAAGGCCAAGCCCCATGGGCTACAGCCACACTGAAAACAGGCGGAACTGGAAGACCAACACAGAGGCTGGATGATTAGAGGCATTAGGGGGACATCTAGTGGCGTTTGAATATTATTGCAGTCAGTCAAGTGTGTTTTCTCTCAGGCACAGTGTGAAAATGTTATAAATGTAAGAAGAGATGGCTCAGCCAGATGAAAGCTACACTATGCTTCAGTACTTGAGGAGCTGTTGCACTAAATAAGAAAAAACAGTTAGTTTTTCTTCTCTCAGTTAGTTTGAGGACTTGAATTTGTTTACTCATGCCAGGATTAGTGACCTCAAGTGATGACATAATTTACAGTCTCACTAATTCTAAAAGTCCAGTAAATAACCCTCTGCAGTTTGACTTTTTTTGACTCCGAAAGTCAAAGCAGTGCCTGCACACATACCTGAAAGTAAGAAGGTAGTCCTCCCACCTAAAGAACTGCACACCACATCTGCAGAATCCCATAATTTCAAACATCACAGACTCACGGTGATTAAGAAATGTCAACAGCAACATTAAAACATTCAAAGTTTACTATGTTCCTACTTTGTGCAGCTCAACATCTTGAGGTTAATGTGAAGTCTAACAGGGCAGAGGTAGGACTTGTTGGCAACAGCTACATCTGCCTGTGGCTCCGAGGACTCACACTCGAGCGGAGAACTCAGCAGACGAACTTGGTGAAGAAGAGAGAAAGTTAGTTTATATTTCCTGGTAATGATTTGCAAACTTGGTGGATAAAGGAACGCGCGATCGTGCTTGTAGAGTGGGGTTCATGTAGCACGTCTGCTTCAGCTTAGGCAATCTCAAACACGAGCACAAAGAGGAGGAAGTCAGAAGAGTTTCCCCTCCTTGTACATGTTTCTGTTGCTCTTAAAGTCACTGACTTTAGCTGAATACTGGCTTCATACTGAACGTATGTTCACGACTCTTACCCAAGGCACTCCAGCTCCCACTGGGAGAGGAGGTTTTTGCAGGGAGGTAAAGACTTTGAGATCCACTCAGCCTCCTGCTGGACACCGTCTTCCTTGACTTCAAGCTTGTCAGTGTTGACGTGACTGTGATAGAAAGTCAAAAACAGTGCAGCCACAGACATGAAACCACAGATGTACGGGAGGCGAGCAGAAACATCAACATGGTGCTTGAAATCAGCTCAAAGCAGAAGCAAACACTGAAAGGATCTCACAGTGACGAATACACAGGAGAATAAGCACAAAGCAATCAATGAGCTTCAAACAGGAACAAATTAAAAGGATCTCATACCTCAGATCTGTATTCATCTGTCATGGCTTCATTTTTAAGATGAGCTTTTGACCGTCTCGGTTACAAATAATGGTTTGTTCAGAGCTGCTTCTCTGCAGTGTCACCTTACAAAACGCCCATCCATTGAACTGGTGGGAGTTTACACCTCTGACAGCATCAGCATCTCTAATTTATAGATCCATAAGAGATAAATTTACTGAATTTCCGAGAGGAACCCACCCGAGGGATTAATAAAGTTCTATCTAATCTAATCTCACTAAAGTTCTATCTAAATAAGTTGATGAAGAAAATGTTCCAACATGATGATGTAAATCAAACATGCTTTCAGAGTGAGTCTCCAACATGTGAAAATGGGAATCAAGTGAAAATCTGGACTTTCCTAATGAAAGTTTGTCAAACATGATTCCAAATCTCTGACTCTTGTGGCCACAAGATGGCAGTGACGTAAAGGTTGGCTGCAAAGAGGGAGAACCTTCCTGACAGAAGCTGTTTACAGTTTTTTTCAGTCGCTAACAAGCGTTTGTCCAAACAGTTGTCACATTTGCAAAACTCTAAACACAATTAGCACAGCATCGGTCTGTCGTGGCCATACTATTCACACATTTCATGTCGTGTTCACCCAATATGCAGTCAGTGAACACATTTCCACAATGCTTACATTTTCTTAACAGACAAGCTATACCTCCCAACAAAATTATGGACTGTGTTTGTAGTATTTACGAATGTTAACACACAACATCCCACAATAGCAAAAACAATATTCCAAACCTTAGATACAGTATAAAAACCTCTGCTTCTGCAATGATATCAGTACAAAAACAATATCAATATCAAAAATATATCTCAGCTGATAATAAACAAACAATTGAATAATTGACACACAGCTGATTTATGTTGGGTAAATTGGGCCAACCACAGCTTATTCCAGTCTGGCTTAGACTCAGTGGGGTTTATAAGGCAAGACCTTGAGGAGTGATGTTTTTGGAAACAAAAAAAAGACAAACACTGTAAGGAAGGAAGGGTGGAGCAAGGGAGTAAGGAAGAGTAAGAGCAAGGGGCCCAGGGAGAAGAGCAGGCCCAAGGAGAGGGCAAGGTAGAGGTGTAAGAGTGCGTGGTGGTGGCATTCCAAGGGCTGCAAGAACAGTAGTCAGTGATGAAATTCGTGCCACTATCATTGACCATGTAATCAACCATGGTCTTTCACTAAGAGAGGCTGGTGAAAGAGTGCAGCCCAATTTGAGGCGGTCAACGGTTGCCTCCATTATACGCATCTTTCAACAAACCAACAGGTAAGTATTGCATTTCACATGGATTGTTTCTATTCTCACTTGACATGTCAATATGGTCATACAGTAATGCATATGTTGAATTTTTTGTCTTTCTAAAGAATGCAACGTCTTCCACCCTCTGGGGAAAGAGGAAAGCTCCTCAGTAATGATCAGGAGCTTGCCATTGTAGGAATGGTTGCTGCACATAATGCAATAAAACTGCGTGACATCCAAACTAGAATTGTGGCGGACCATGAGATATTTGACAATATCGATAGAATCAGCCTCACAACCATTACGCGGACATTGTCCAAACACAGAGTGCGGATGAAGCAGCTCTACACTGTTCCCTTCGAGAGGAACAGTGAGAGGGTCAAGGAGCTACGACGACAATATGTCCAGGTATAGTGTATATTCAATCCAATGTCCAGTTCTATAAGCTTTGCACTTTGCAAGTAGGTAACCTACACAATACTAGGTTACAGTACAGTATGGTATACAGTAATAACATGACTTACATAAACTTTGTTTCAGAGAGTTATGGAATTGGAGGCCAACCAGGCCCCTCATGAATTCATATACATCGATGAGGCAGGATTCAATCTGGCCAAAAGGCGTCGACGTGGACGGAATGTAATTGGAAAAAGGGCCACAGTTGATGTGCCAGGACAGAGAGGGGCAAACATTACCATGTGTGCAGCAATTGCAAATGCAGGATTACTCCTTCACAGATGTCAGGTTGGACCCTATAATACAGAGCGCTTGCTTGCCTTTCTCAATGAGCTCCACCAGCGCCTGGTTCCAGAGCAGGGTCAGGAGGGTGGAAACATGAGGACCTTTGTAATGTGGCTTTCCATCACTCGCAAGCAATAACAACATGGTTTGACGTCCACCCAAGACTGGTAAGTCTCTTCCTTCCACCCTATTCACTTTTCCTCAACCCCATAGAGGAGTTCTTTTCTGCATGGAGGTGGAAGGTTTATGACCTTCAGCCACATGACCAGATGTCCCTCCTTGAAGCCATGGATGCTGGCTCCAGGGACATCACAGTTGACGATTGCCAAGGGTGGATCCGACATACCAGGCAGTTTTATCCCAGGTGCATCGACTTGGATAACATCAGATGTGATGTTGATGAAAACATGTGGCCTAACCCTGAAGATCGCAGAGATTAGATGCAAATTTTTTGCCTTTTTTTAGCCCCCCCCCCCCCCCCCCCCCCCCCCCTTTTTATCTTGGCTTTTTGCTGTTGTTTTTTTGTTCAGAATGCTCTTGTGTGTTTCATGGATATTTTGTTCACTGTGAGCAATACTGTAAAACTTTCTGTCCTATCATACCGTGTTTCTACTGTACCTCCTGCAGTAAACAGTAAAGAAACAAAAACCTGTTTGCTTTTTACTGGAATGCTTTTGAATGTGAACATTACTGTACATGTGGACATACAGTTACCAACCAAGACATTTCTGGTGTCAAAATGGTGGATTGCATGTTTTGCATGCAAATACCTGTAACACTGAAACATAAAAGTCTATGCAGTTTTTGTAATGTCAATAATAGCCAGTATTTTGTAACCTGGTGTACTTTGATTGACTGCATGTACCTTGTGAAGTGAAAACAAGTGTTATTCTTTGACAGACTAATTTCATTTTGAGTCAGATTTATAGTGTTTTTGTACAGTTAGTGTGTGCAGGGAAAGATGTGTTCTATTTTGAAATGAAGAGTTAGTATATATTTAACAAAATGTATTTTTGAGAAGAAAATTATCCATTTGGCCAATTGTGTTTTGTAGGTGTGAGTCTGTGTTAAGAGTTTAGAAAAAGTATCTGAAGTATGGGTAGGCGCTTGTTAGCGATTGGAAAAAACTGTAATATGAATTCAAAGAGAGCTTTACTAGTTGTTAATTCATGTGCAACTCAAAACTAAGTAATCCTGGACAAAACTGCCTTTTTTTTCCAGGCTTCTGAGACTAAGTGGCTTCAGTCTGCTCATTCTACCAAACAGTTTTGATTGGTGGAATCCTGCAGAAATGATTGTCCTCCTGGAAGGTTCTCCTCTCTCCACAGAGCAACGTTGGAGCTCTGTTAGAGTGACCATCAGGTTCTCGGTCACCTCCCTGACTGGTCAAGCGGAGAGTTCTAGGAAGAGTCCTGCTGGTTTACAAACTTCTTTCCATTTAGAGATGAAGCTGCTGAGTTCACTGGGACCTCCACACCTTGATACAATCCTGTCATAGAGATCAGCAGACAATTCACTGGACTTATTGTGTGCAGAATTTTGAGATGAAAAGTGAATTTAATCCATTTTGGAGTAAGACTGTGAAATGACAAAATATGGCACAAGTAAATGGCTGAGAATACCTTCCAGATGCATTCCAAGTTTCTCCATTCAATTTACATTTTATTAGCAGGAAAACTGAACGCTGCTATCAGATTTATAAGTGCCTGAAATAAAAATCACCATAATTACCAAATGTAGATGCTGATTTAAAAAAGACAAAACAATTTTATAGTAAAACTTTTATTCGGTTTTTTCCAAGTCAAAAACAAAGAACAGATACAGAATGAGATCATGACTTGATTTCTATACAGTGGCAACTTTAATTTAAACCTTCCTTTGCCCACACATGTAAAGTCATTCCTCAGCTTTACACCCTGCATCACCCTTCATTCACTCACGCACACACTCCCATTCATTCATTCGCACTGGGAGTCCCGATGACCTGCATTGAGAGAACAGCACATATTTAAGACTACAGGATGCAGACATAGCGTCCACCGAGATATTTACTGAGTGCAGTCACCAAACCCGGGTTCTGTCAAAGGCCAGAGGGATGCAGTCCTTTCAATTCAACACCCATTGGGGAAGCAGTGTTTTACAAAAGTAGGCATTTGAAGATTTTCAGAACAAAACCCAACCGATGCCTCGGGACTCCCAATCACATCCAACACCTGCTCTCCTCCCTATGATTCCCCTCGTCACAGGTACACTTGTAGAAAGAAAAAAAACAAAAACAAACACTGATTTTCAGAAATGAGGATCACTCGTGGATGAAGAGGGAAAAGGGAAGGGGATCCAGCAAGTCCAAAATATTCAGATGAGTTTTTCCATCAGGGGTACAGACTGTTCCCTGACATCATCAAAGCACGAGAGAAAGCACCCGCACTGAAAAGAAAGCTCACACTAATGTAGTGGGTAACAGTGTTTTAAAGAGGCCAAAGGCGCCGTTTCTCTGGAGGATCTCTGCTTTCAAAGAAAAAAAAAAAAAAAATCGTTACTCTTACCGAGGACAAAATAAAAGTAAGTTCAACCTTTCCTCTATCACAACCTGGTGACATCGGGCGAAATGCGATACAGCTGAGAGTGAACAGAAAAGTAAATCGTGAGTGGGAGAAAAATGTAAAAAAAAAATAATAATAATAAAGCACTCCTCCTTCACCCCCTGCCCTCTTCATCCACAGTGTGTGAACATGAGCCTCCTGGAAACATGTTTACAAAAATCACCAAAAGCAAACAAGTGAAAAGCCAAAAAGAAGTCTTACTTTGTCTCTATTCACACAGAATAGTAGTTAACTTTCTTTCTTAAATAGTCCAAATAAACCTGTGTACACATCAGCTATCAGAGATGGGACAATGATTAGTGAAAAGCCAGATGGATGTGGAAAAAAAATGCTCAAACTAAAGCTTGATCAAAATGTATCAACATGTGCTACTCATGCAAACAGTGACAGAAGCAGCAATGCCAAACTAGTATCCCTCATCCACGGCTGCCCCATTTCCTCCTGAACTCAAAAGTAAAGACACAATCCTTCTATTTTATTTAATAGAAATCTTTAAATTCTCCCGCATCAGGGGAAGATCATTTGGAAAAGTTTTCTTCTTCTTTTTTTTTTTTTTGCTTTTGATGCACAAGTCTCCAAAATAGCAGAGGACAATAGGATGCTGGTGGGTGTTTATGACATCATTCAGCGCTCTAGGGTGTGAAGGAGGAAGAGGGCGAGGGCGATGGGTACATACGCTTATGCAGTCGAAGATGCTCTGAATGAGAAGCGTCTTTTTTTTTGTATAAACTGCATGCCAGTTTCTCTCTCCTGTAATGGATGCGTTAATGGAGACGACATGTTTTAATGTAATTGCACTCGAGCCCCCCAAAACAACTGGCAGCAAGTGTTCTTTTACAAAAGCAGGAGAAAAAAAATGGGCGGGGGGGTCTCACAAGATACACCTCGGTGAAATGTGCAGTAAACAAAAAGGCGCAGGCTAACCCTCCTCGATTTTCCTTCCAGCTTATGCTTTTGGTGATGAATACAATCCGCTTAGCTTTTCGGAAAAGGCTTTTGGCAATATGTACGCGTTCCAGGAACCAAAAAAAACATTTAATTAATAAGAGCAAGAGAGAGAGACTGGATGCAGGACACTATAAAGTTAAAAAGAGACTCATTTCCCCCTCCACAGTTTAAATATTCACCACATCTTCCTCTCCTTTTTATCCTCTTGAGGGATTCTCAGTTTTGCTTCAACACCCCAAGTGAAAATTAAAAAACTATTTCAAAAAGGCAGCCTTTTTTTCCTTCAGGCAAAGCAGTTCAAGTCTTTCACATAATAGTTTTGAACTTTTTTTGGGGGGGGGGAAGGGTTAAAGATGAGGGGGAGGCAGCTCCTTTGGATGGTCCCAAGCTTGAGTTTTCCTCACAGGAAATGATCACAGTTGGGACCCCCCCAGTGGCTAAAAGCTCCGTCACCTCCAGCTGTTTAAAGATGCTGTCCGTATAGTTGTCTCCCACGAGGTGATGGAGCTTCATCCCCGTTCTGTTACTTCTTTTAGCCGCCTCCCCTTCTCCTGCGCGGCTCATCAGTTGTTCTCCTCGTCGCTGTCGTCAGGGCTGATGGCCGGGCTGTAGGTGGGGGAGGTGGGGCTGTATCCAGGGGAGGTGGGGCTGTATGTCGAGCCTTTGGGACTAGTCGGCGAGTACGTGGGAGATGTGGGTGAGTATTTGGGTGAAGTTGGGGAGTAAGTGGGGGATGTAGGAGAGTATTTGGGGCTGGTGGGGGTATAGGTGGGGGAGGTGGGGGAGTAGGTGGGAGAGGTGGGGCTGTATTTTGGAGTCGTCGGAGAGTAAGTAGGAGAAGTAGGAGAGTACTTCGGCGATGTTGGAGAGTACTTGGGTGAGGTGGGGGAATATTTGGGGGAGGTGGGGGTGTACTCCGGGGAGCTGGGGCTGTATGAAGGCGAGGTCGGAGTATATTTGGGTGAGGTGGGGGAGTAAGAGGGCGAGCTGGGGCTGTATGATGGTGAGCTGGGCGTGTAAGTGGGCGACTGCGGGGTGTAGCGTGGACTGGAAGGCGAGTATGACGGAGAGGTGGGTGAGTACGAGGGAGAAGTGGGTGAGTAGTTGGGGCTGGTCGGGGTGTAGTTGGGAGAAGTCGGAGAGTAAGATGGCGATGTCGGGGAGTAAGATGGGGAGGTAGGGGAGTAACTGGGTGAGGTGGGGGTGTAGTTTGGTGATGTGGGGCTGTAGCTCGGGCTGGTCGGCGAGTAGGAAGGAGACGTGGGGGAGTATGAGGGGGAGGTGGGAGAATAGGATGGAGAGGTGGGGGAGTAAGAAGGCGAGGTGGGAGAGTAAGAAGGTGAGGTGGGTGAATAGCTGGGCGACGTCGGGCTGTAGCTCGGCGACGTCGGGCTATAGCTAGGCGAAGTGGGAGAGTAGGAGGGGGAGGTGGGGGAGTAAGATGGAGAGGTGGGGGAGTAGGAGGGAGACGTTGGAGAGTAGGAAGGAGACGTGGGCGAATAGGAAGGAGAAGTTGGGGAGTAACTCGGCGAGGTGGGCGAGTAGGAAGGAGATGTCGGGCTGTAGTTGGGGCTGGTGGGAGAGTAAGAGGGAGATGTGGGGGAGTAGGACGGAGAGGTAGGGGAGTAGCCCGGGCTCTGTGGGGTGTAGCCACCTGGGGAACGAGGCTCGTAGGCTGGGGAGGTGGGGGAGTAGTTTGGTGACATGGCTCCACCTAAAGAAGAAGAGACATTTTAGAGATGAGTAAGAAACCATCCAGGTCTTTGATTTTAACGCATGGAGATTTACCAAAACACAACAAATGGATCTAAAGACATTATGAAGCTCGTATCTAAGCTAAGTGCCCAAACAAGAGATCAGATGTGCCCAGTCAGTGTCTAACCTGGAGATGGGATGTATGGGCTGGCAGGTCCCGGAGATCCTGGAGAGCCAGGAGTAGGAGACCAAGCAGGGGAGTAACCAGGAGAGAAGCCACTTGCGTCTGATGCTGCACTGGGGGAGAACCCTGCTCCTCCAGGGGTCATGCCGCTGCCTGGAGGGCAAATTAAAAATCAAACATCAGTAAATGAAGAACAAAATTTACAAAAAAAACAAACAAAAAACCCACACAAAGCAATGTAGGCACTCACACACACTTACCAACACTGGGAGACCAAGCGCCATAGGCTGGGGTGGCTCCGGTGTTCCATGGGGTCATAGCAGGGGACATGCCGCTCATGGGACTGGGCACAGTGCCGAAGAACATTCCCGTGGCTGCAAATCAGATGGAGACAGAACGTAAATATCGTATAAAGAAAAAAAATTAAATTAAATTAAAAAAAATCTGCAATTCAAACAATCCCTGGTTCTATCCAACAGACTTTCCCCCACTTACGTCCAGCCACGCTGATGCCGGGTATGTTTGTGGGAATCTCCATGCCGTATTTGCACTTCTCAGCGTCCAGCAGTAGGTCAAAGCAGCCCGTCCCCGCTGGGGCTAGCTGACCAAGCATGATATTCTCCGACACACCCTTCATGGGATCGCACTCTCCATGGGATGACGCCTCCATCAACACATCCACCTAAACAGAAAAGAAAAGAACATAACTATGAGGACAAAATCTTCATGATTCAGATTAAAAATAATTCAGCAGTTAGTTCTCGTACCGTCTCCTCGAAGGAACACTTCATGAGCGGTCCCGTGTCTTGGCGGTTGATGCCGTGACGGGTGATGGCCATCAGGTGACCTCGGCAGGTCATGGTGTCACAGAGCAGAGCCAAGTGGCGGTAGTTGACGTAGGAACCGTCGAAGGAGATGACGTGGTACAACTCCCTCTCCAGAGCCTTTCGCACAGCCTCAATTCCCAAGACCTAGCAGAGAGAAAAAGCAGGAGAGGAGGGGGAAAAGTAAATAACAAGGACAACAAAAACAAACAAAAAACAGTATTTTGCTCCACTGAGATAAAACCATTTTTATGTACCGTGAATATCTCCACAATGTCGTTGGAGGTGGTCCTGACGGGATCGACATCTTTCTCGCTGAGCACTCTCATGAGACTCACTCCATCCGTCTCAAGGATCCATTCCTGCAGGGCTTTGAACTCACCGTCCTCTGTGATGATGATCTTCTTCTTATTGTCAGTCTGGGGCAAGTGCATGTACACCTGAAGGAGAGGAGGTGGGCCTTTAACTTATAACCAGGCTTTAATGATGAGTTTGAGAACATTAACTTTTCTGCAGCAATCATTAAAATCTGCGTTATCCATTACCTTGCTGATCTGCTCGATGCCCTGCAGTGTCATGTCCGTCAGCATGTTGGACTCGATGCACCTCAGGAAGACGTCGTCATCCATCTTGTCCACCACCTCCTCGTCCTAGGCAGGAAATAAAAATTTAAAATAAATACAAATAAAATCTGACGAGAGTGAATTTACTGTTATTAAAATCATCACTGCTGCTCACCTCCTGGAACTTGTTTTCATCACTGTTCATGATTCTGATTCGCAGCACCAGCTTCTCAGCGTTGTCGTCGTTGAAGATGCAGTTGAGGTCTTCTCCAAAACCTGACAGAGACGCCACAGTTACATTACGGTAAATTCATTCTGAAAAGGGAAAAAGACAGAAAAGAAAATATGTGTCCACACCGCACCTGCATTGATCTTCTCTGCAATCTGCTCCATAGTCAGTTTGCGATCTGTCATGTGCTTCCGGTCGAGCTCGATGCGCAGGAGCCACGGCGAAATTCGCGTCACATCGAAGTCAGGCATCTCGTAGTAGACGTTCACCCACTCCTGGTCCTCGGCCACCACAGTGTTCTGTGGGTTGGGGTCGTAGTAGATGGCGGTGTTGGCCGTCACCTGAGAGAAAAAGAATCCAGCTTGTACATTAGCACTGAACAATTTTCTGAAAAATGACACTTCCTGTAGCTTCCTCTACATCCCATCAAAATAAAGGTACATTCAATGACTTCCTCTTACTTTTCTCAGTGTTGTGTGCTCCAGCCGACAGAGGATATCTTTGGCCCTCTCTGCGTCACGTGCCGCCTGACCC
Source organism: Pelmatolapia mariae (assembly GCF_036321145.2). Taxonomy (NCBI): domain Eukaryota; kingdom Metazoa; phylum Chordata; class Actinopteri; order Cichliformes; family Cichlidae; genus Pelmatolapia; species Pelmatolapia mariae. The sequence continues at coordinate 78,863,561 of NC_086229.1, forward strand.
AGCAGGAAAACAGTCAGTGAAGGCGTCTTTGGCCTCTTCGAAATGTTGATCAACTCCTTCAGACGGGGCACACCGAGTGTTACGTTCTTGGCGGACACGCCGGCGTAGTGGAAAGTGTTCAGGGTCATCTGAGTGGCTGGCTCTCCCAGAGACTGAGCAGCCAGAGCACCCACCATCTCACCGGGGTGAGCCTGGAAAAGGAGGTGCAGGAAAACAAAACATGTTCAGCTGTTCAGAAGCCTAAAAGCGCTTAAACCCCTTGCGTCAATGTGCTAAACTCACGATAGACTGGTTGAACTTGGTCTCAATCTCTCCCAGCAGCCAGTCGAAAGCCTCTGTGGACAGCCGGAACTCCTCGGTCATGCGCTTGGAGCACAGTGTGGAGCGCAGGTGGATGTTAAAGAGCAAGGTGGCGTTCTGCTGGGCCTGTCTACTCAGAGGGTCGTCGCCATTCACAATCACCAGCTTCTTACTCAGGTCGTGAACACCTAAGGATGCAAATGAACAAAGACTGAAATTTTGTCTACAGTGGCATACGCTACAGAGAAAATAAACACCTTTCCTCCCTGTCAGAACACTGGAGCTATGATGATCTAATTATTCCGCTTCTTATATAACAGGCAGGAATTCACCAAGTGGCTTTACAAAGCTTTAAGAAGCACCTGAGGCCAGGTCATGACCTCTCAGCTCCAACAGAAGTGTGACGCTCCACACGCACAATTCATCCTAAAGAGCTGCAGCTTCAGTGAGATTTCTTATTTTTAAGCTTACCCTCGACCACTCTGAGAGGATGGAGGTCTGTCGGAGTTCGAGGGTTGATTCGGAAGATCTTCTGAGCGTTCCAGATCATTCTGGCCAGGTTGCACGGCAGCACCACCTGCAGGTGAAGCAGCATAGCAGAATGAGTATTTCTGCACTCTCAGTAGTCAAGCTGACCAGATGTCCCACTTTATGTGGGACAATTCAGCCAGTGTCCCACATTTTGACTGGCTCCGGTTTATAAAAGTGAAGACATCTCTCAGAGGAAATCTGTGGCCCATTAAAAAGAAATATGCTGATCTATGTATTTATCCTCACAAATGATTAGCAGACAGAAACATGGCCGATAGAAAAGTGGGTGCACAAAGGTCCACAGACAGTCCAGCTTTTATTAATTAGTTTAATAAAAATGTGTGAATCATCTGTGCATCATGAGATTAATACCAGACGTCTAACGTCCATAGTTTTGTTTTTAGATGCATTTTTTTTTAGATGTTTTTTGGGGGGCAGTGGAGTTACAGAGCAGACACAACTATTACTGTGATCTCACACACCTTACTGTCACCAGTAGGGAAAATTGCTCGCAGGATCTCCCTGTCCTCCTTCATCTTATCAAACTCCCTCTCCAAGGTGCCCTGCACATGAGCATTGGTCATTACGTCTTTCACCACGTCTTCTTGCAGCGTTCGCCTCAGTGCTCGCTCATTTGTGCAATCAAACTTGAACCTAGAAATATCAGATGAGGCATGTTAACCACTTTAAAAAAATGAATAAAATACTCAGCACAGATTTTAAAATCATTTTAAAACTCCAGGTCCGTGATTAAACACATGCAGGTGTCAGGTGTGTGACTCACTTCTTTTCAAAGGCTTTGTGCGAGGGTTTCACTGTTGCCAGATTTTGGAACTCTACATTCTCTCCCGCCAGGCCGTCCTCACCGTATCGCAGCTGCACCACCTGATTGATGGAGTTCCGCACTGTGCCATCATACTTCACCATCACAGACTCCATAGACTTGATCAGACGGCGCTGGATGTAACCTATAAATGGGGCAATTTTTTTTCCTTAAACATCTTGTCCTGCGTTTAAATTTTATTCTCCATTTTTCGGTCAGACTGCCCAGACTTACCAGTCTCAGCTGTCTTGACAGCTGTATCAATCAGACCCTCTCTGCCTCCCATGGCGTGGAAGAAGAATTCTGTTGGTGTCAGGCCAGCCAGGTAGGAGTTCTCCACAAAACCTCTGCTCTCAGGACCGTAGTCATCCTTGATGAAGTGAGGCAATGTGCGATGTTTGAAGCCAAACGGGATTCTCTTACCCTCCACGTTCTGCTGCCCCACCACAGCAATAACCTGAATAAGGAGGAAAGACAAGTCAGGTGTCTCGAACTCCACTCAAATCCAATTACTCTAACTCAAGGTGGTAAGGAGGACTCCTTTACCTGTGAGATGTTAATCTTTGAGCCCTTAGATCCAGCCACCACCATGGACTTGAAGTTGTTGTACTCGGACAGAGACTTCTGGGCAGAGGATCCCGTTTTGTCTCGAGCATCGTTAAGGATGCGATTCACCTGGTTCTCAAAGGTCTGCCTCAGTGTGTTACCAGGGGTCGGCTCCAGCTCATTGTTGTGCGCTTTTTCAATGACCTGGCAGACAGAGTCAAAGAAACATTATTATTCCTTATTCCTGTATAAAATTTCCCTCGATTATCTGCAAAAACTGGTGAACCAGCTGAATAAGAATCAGCCTAGAGTTTGAGCCGTTTATGAAATATTGTTCTTACTTCTATCACATCCTGTTTGGCTTTCTTGATCGTATTCTGGATGTCAAGGTACGTCTTGGCATCAGCAATGGAGTCACCAATACCAATGGAATGGCCTGTTGAATTAGAAGGGCTTATTATAAAAACAATCAATTTGGTAATATTTATTTAATGTCTATTCAGAAATATAGCGATAAAGCTCCACTTCTGATTTCTTACCCTCGATGAGCAGCCAGTTGTTGACCACTGTCTGAATGTTGGAGTAGAAGAGTCGGGTGATATCATGGCCCATTTCCAGGTAGGAGATGTGGACGAGGGAGCCAGCTGATGTTCCCAGGGACTTCTTACACAGGATGCCCATGATCAGCTCGCCATTTTCCACTATAACCTGATGAAAGAGATCATAAATAGTTTACTTACAGTGTAATAAGTTTCCAGTCTGTAACTGATACATAGACGGTCTGGCCTTTGTACCTTAGTGTCGCCGGGTGATATGTGCTTATAAGGACCGCTGTCCTCGTCATCAGGGTGGGTGCTGTGTGTGCGGATCACATTAATGTGTCCTGGAATGATAAGACTGAAGATCTGCTTGCCAGTCCACAGAGGACGAGGTTTGAGAATGGCCGGCTGAGGCATTTTCCCATCCCAGGTGGAGAGGAACATGAGGAGATTCATCACTTCACCCTGTAACGGGGATTAAAAAAAAATTTAATGAGTGCAAAAGGCACTGTGCATTTAGGATCCTTTAAGAGAAATAACTGCTGGTGATGAAACAAATCTCCTTACCCTCTCCAAGAAGACGTCCCTTTTGGTGAATTTGCGAACAGCAGTCAGAGTGTCCTGCACGATACCCATGACGGGCCTGTTGGACTGCGGTGTGACGATCATACGAGGCACCATGGCCAACTCTTGAATCTCTGCCCTCGTCTCCAGGGACTGTGGCAGGTGGAGGTTCATTTCATCGCCGTCAAAGTCAGCATTGTAGGGCGTGGTGACACTGGATGGAGACGAAATGTTAGAAATGCTAAATCACTTGTATGACAGCTATTTGCAACTGACAGCATTAGGAACTGCTAATAACAACAAATATAGTTAAAGATTTACTAAACATAACGAATTCAAGATACTCAGATTACTTTCAAGACAAGATGAGTCATTGAGTACCTGAGGTTGAGTCGAAATGTGGACCACGGCAGAATCCGCACCCTGTGCCCCATCATGGACATTTTATGTAGTGTAGGTTGTCGGTTGAAAATGACAATGTCACCGTCACACATGTGTCTCTCCACCTACACAGAAAATAGTGCTTTTTAGTCTAAACAGATACACAGGATTGCAAATCAAGTCAGGCTTTAATTATGTATTTTTTCCTTCTTACCTTGTAGCCAATTTGCAGATGAAGATCACTTGGTTTTGGGTGAAATCGCAGGTCAATTCTGTCTCCATTGTCGCGGATGATGTATTTGGCTCCGGGATACTGGCTGTTTCCTCGTCGCACCAGTTCTTGCAATCTGATAGACATCATCCGAAAGAATTAGCTGACACAAGTTCACTTCAAATTAAAAAATTCTTGAAGGCACAAATCATTACGTTAAATAAAAATGTACCTGTCTATATTGAAAGGTGTGACTATTTCTGGGAAGGTCATGTTGGCAGCAATGGATCGTGGTACGCCCACTTGGTCGATTTGCAGGTTGGGATCTGGGGTGATGACGGTTCGAGCTGAGAAGTCCACACGCTTCCCCATCAGGTTACCTCGCACTCGCCCCTCCTTCCCCTTTAGACGCTGTTTTATGGACTTGAGAGGGCGGCCAGACTTTTGCATCGCCTGATGTAGAAAAACATTGGTTATAGCAGATGATATTGGGCTCACATGAATGTTTATCTGTTTTGTTATGGTGCCAGAAAGTACACACATACTCTTGGCAAGCCTGGCAATTCATTGTCCACCATAGTGGCAACATGAAACTGAAGCAGCTTCACATCTTCAGCTATGACGTGAGCAGCCGCACCACTCTGCTCGTTTCTTCTAAGCTGGTTGTTGATCTTGACGATGTCGGCCAGTTTGTGGGTCAAGTCATCCTTTAAAACAGAAGTTAAGTAAGTCATGATGATTTAGGATGCTCTCACATATATGGGAGGGGGAAAAAAAGTCTCAGTTGTCCTTTACCTGGTTGCGAGCTGAGCCCTGCATCACTACAGCAGGCCTTACAGCCAGTGGAGGCACAGGCAGCACAGTTACAATCATCCACTCTGGTCGGGCGAACTTGGGGTCCATGCCCAAGATGATGTCTTCTTCATCTGAGATGCGCTTGAAGATCTCATGCACACGCTCAGGACTCAGCAAGATTTTCTTCTCCTGTGAGTCCTCATTAACGTGTTTCCACTCAGCATACAGCTCCAAGCCAGAGCGTTTAATGCGTGGTTGATAGCGTCCACAGCCCCCGTGACCCTATGTAAACCATAAGGGAAGGATGAGGTTAAATAGCTGAGCCATTCCACGAATGTTTGTACACGGTGACTAAAAGGCCCCACCCAAATACCTTCTCCTTGGTGAGATCCTCCTCCGTCTCCTGCTGCTCCATTCCAAATTTGTTGTCCATCTCCTCTCCGCCTTCACAGATGTTTTTTCCTTTGCACAACTCGTAGACGTGTGTCAAACGCTTCCTGGGTTGTCCTTTAGATTTTGCGAGGATGTCTTTGATCTTGGGATTGTTCTATAGGTTAACAGTAATGGATTAAGGTGTTTTAAGAATCCAAACTTGAAACATCAGGATAGAAATAAGATTTTTTTTTTCCTAGTGAAACGTCAGTACTGTATTATTACTACTTACTGAATCCACTAGCAGCTTGGAGCAAAAGAAGCAGACACACCGAAGAACCTTCATAATCTTGGATATGAAGCCAACGTGGAAAACTGGTTTTGCTAGTTCTATGTGGCCAAAGTGGCCTGGACATTCAGTCATGTTGCCTGAAGAAACAGAAGCAATGTAAACAATATGACATCATGGCCCACCTTTAAAAGAGTATATAAGGACAATAAATGCTAAATTGACAATACCTGCACATGTCTGACATCTCCCAGTTCGCTCTATGACCCCTTGTCTCGGATCCATAAGGCCACCAAGTTTCGGACGTCCTCCTTCTGTTGTTTCGGGGTACTTGATTCCCCCTTCTGTGACGGACATCCGTTTCTGAGGAGAAAACAAAGCAAAGTAAATTACTTTTTTCACATTACTGATCATGTCTCAAAAACAGATACATTTTCATTTTGTAAGTTCTTTCAATAATATAATAAAGTAAAATATAATAAAGTAAAAAGTAACACGTGTACACACCACGTAACACGTGTTGTTTCGCTAACAACTGTGCGTGAAAAACATGAAACTCTGCCCACATAACTTCATATTGAAATTTTCGCTATATGAAAAAAAAAAAAATCAGCAAAAATGCAAACCAAGAAACTAATCAAATATCAGTCATGTCACGCTTAAAAAACGACGTTCAGGTTTAAAAATGCTCTGACTTTATTGAAGTAACGATGCCTTTATTGTGCATACAGTGTTAAAATTCAAACACGCAATGAACACATCAAAGAGCTTCACAGACACCAAAATACTATCTCCACACTGGGCCCAGTTATCAATACGCCTTAATAAAAGGGGGTTTCATTCATGTGATAGCATAGATTTATTTAAATAATGATGTGCTTTAAGTTCTCAAACTTCCTGCAACATGCTAGTTCGCTCAAGCTAGTTAAGCTTACTGTTAGCTAGCTAGGCTATGCTAACAATAGGATTTCCCCGTTGTAAACGGAACCATGTCGTTGCCCCATATTTTAAATTACACTATAACTCAAGACACTAATGTAACTTATGTGATATGTAATAGAATTTAAAATACGAAAATCCCACCCTCCATAAATAAAACCTACAAGTTCATCTGGGCTGATGATGCCGAATTGAACTCTCTTGATCGTGCGCAATGGGCATGCGCTGTCGCCGGAGGGCGGTCCGTGCATCCTGTCTATTCAAAGAGACGCGTCCTTCCTCGGCACGCCGCTTTGTGAGCAGGAACAGCCTTTAAATTGTCACCACGACTCTGGTCAGGCCGCCAACGGTGACCGGAAAGTCTCCGAAGGCGATAGTCCAGGGACCTCTGCTGTCGGTTGTCTTTAAAGCCGAGTTAATTTTGTTTAATCATATATAAGCTGACTACCGACTGTTCCCCTCCCTTTCTTTGATCCACACTCTGGAGCGCTCTAAGCGCTACTGAGTGTTGAGAAGTCCAACGTTTGCTTATATAGATTGAGTCTTACTACGGGGTGGCCCACTCACAAAGACAGGGGCTGACTCTTCGGAAGGTGGGACGTGGATACCCGTAGTAAAACGCTCATTGGCCATTCAAGTAAGTTAAATGAATAATCAATTTTATTGCACGTAAAACCAATTGGAGGGCACGTTTGTATTTGTCAGCGAATCAAAGCAAAAGGCGGGCGTTGATTTAATCCAAGCTAATTCCTATTGGCTATATCAATCAAGAATAGGTGGTGTTGAGCATATTTTACATCCAAAATGTGAATATTCAATTTAAAGCCTTCGGATTCGTTCTTTTTCTCGTTAATATTTAGTAGCTGAAAAGAGTTGACCAATGACTGCGAAGATATGAAGCTTCTTATAATAATTTCACCAAAACCCGCCTCGTTTCCGATGTTTGCCGAATGTCGCCGATGTGAATTTCTTCCCTCTGAGCAAAAATAAAAAAAATCTCTGTTCCCTCGTTCGTCTCGCTGTGGATCAGCCTGGGCTCTAAGAAAAGAGGCTCAGAGCTGAGGCCTGTAAATGTCTGTAGTGAAACAGGGAAAATAGTCGACAAATATTACATTTTCACTTCAAAAACATTGTTTATTGGATTATATTTCGATCTCCTTTAAGAAATGCGTCGACGTTTTGGCTTTTTGACTTGTGCATTTTTGGATCTCTGGGACTTTGAATGCAAGCCTCGGACTCGACTGCGAGGGTTGGCCGCATATTGGACTGGATTTTCCCGCACGCCCTTTAGGAAAGTCTCGGGGAAGCCTCAACTGCTTATTTAACACCTGCTTCTCACCGGATTTTGACTATTTTCACTTATATCTGTAATATGCTCGCTTTGTATTGAATCATAATGTTAAATTGTTGATTCGCTTTAATGTATTTTTGTTAAAACGAGAAACCCTACAAAGGCCACGTTTCGAAAGCAGGCTGAAATGGCGGTTAAGTAGCATTATTTGGCCACTTATTTTACCGACGAACGGCGAGAGTTATTTAAAGTGTAATGGTTACAACTCATTTACAAGCCCGCTGATTACATTTTTAAATTTCTAGAGTTATTATTTGGCTTTCATGGGTAAAGCAGTCGATTGGTTAGCTTAACGTTGGACTATTTACCAGCAATGACGGTATGTTCCCTGATGTTTTTTGCCCTGCTATTTCACGTACCATCGACAATTTATTATATTTATCCCATAATGGTATTGTTAGACCGTAGTGTTAAAAAGTGCAGTTAACGTAAGGCTCCCTGTGTTTTAGCCTTCTTCGGTTTAGCCCTGTATTTGCCATAATGGCACAAAACGATGTTTACCGGTTAATTACTGGCAAATGGTGCCATGCTTGTTTACATGTTGAGGTTGTTGAAAACGCGTTGTTTTACAATACCACCTTTATTTTTGCTTTTCAAACGCTACCGTGAGGAATATAATTAAGGCTATCACAGTTAGCGCTCAACATGGCGGTTGTATGCTTCTTGTTGTGAACGAGAAAAGATGGAGTCTGGAATATTCTTGTTGGCTAACTTGACCAGTCAAATACCCACGTATTTGTTTTTATATTAAACCGCCGAACACAGTATTAAAATGAGCTATGTGAATATTTTAGCTTTACTTTGAAATCGTTAGGTTATTTCGGAGATAAAAAGTGCTCGTTTACGTTTGCCAGTAACGATTTGAACACTGTCGACTCTTCGTCGGTGAAGAAAGTTGAAGCCATTTTGCTAACAACGTGCATATTAGTCTGTTATAGAAGAGGAAATCTCTCTGTTTAGTCTGTATGCGGATGTATAACCCTGAATTTACTGTAATTAGAACAACTGGGTCTTAACCAACATGTATTAGAGTCAAACTGAGGTAAGCGTGTTAGAGCTAAAATATTATAAGTGTCTTCAGTGGCTAAGAATTGTCTTCAGCATAAACAATAGATTATGCTCAAAGGAATAGACCGAAGTGACCAGTGTTTCCTGAGAAAATGATACAATGTTTTAAATGTAAGGTCTTTGACAGCCACCAATCCCATTTGTCCCATAAAAGCAACAGAGGGTTGTTTGGCAGTAGGTGCTGAGTATTGGGTATAGACCCTTTTACACATTTTGTCTTCGTTTTGTCAAAAGAAGGTGGGAGTAAACGCCACAAGCAGTGTTTAAATCCTTGTGTGGTTGCATAATCTAAATCTGGTGTAGTGTTTTTACTGCATGTAATGCTGTTGAAGCATTGTATCTGTTTCTGCTGCCCATTTTCTTTTCTTTTTTTCTAAATAAAGAAACATTTTTGAAACAACAGTATGGACTGTTAAGTTTTATTTTTACATCCCACATTTTCTTGTTTAAAAAAAATACCACATGCATGTTGCTGAATGGGACCAAATGTCAGCACTGTGAACATGCCTGTTTGCCATCATCTGTTCTGTTTTTTGGCAGATCCATCAGAGGAGAGCATCACTGAAGCTCAGAAGCAAGGTCAGATCTGCTGCATCCACATGGAGTCAAAACATGCTCCGAGTGATGGTGATGACACGTTTTGAAACGTAGATAGGAATGTGACAGTAGATCACTTTGTTCACCATGTGCCATGCTATACCATGACTATACAAAGGATTCATTGTTGACCAGTTGGCTCCCTCCTCTGGCTTGTAGTGAGAATGATCAGCTTTGCAAAGGCATTGCAAAACCACATTTTCAATGCGGAACCGGGTCCCAGAAGGCTGTCAAAAGTGCTCCCTCTGCTGTTCTGAGGAGGTTAGTATATATATAGCCCCATAGTGTCAGCATAGTATCAAAAGCAGTCACCTCTGCTTTCCTAAGCATGAAAGAATCAAATGTGTATAGATCAGAGTGGTTCAGGAGTGGGGACATCCTGTAGGCCTGGTGTGTACAGCCCTTGACTGGATTATTTAAAGAAGATTTCAATCTAAAAAACCACTAAAGTTGTGCAATTAATGTAACTTTATGTATATGATTCACTTTTTTGTCGTTATTGATTACTTTTTAGTTTTACATACACCTTGTAAATATAATAGGTAATATCAAATTTCTAAATGGGTAATTACAGCTATGAGATTATGCTGACAAGCAATTGTAAGTATATGTAGAAATATACACTAACTATAATACTTTAATAGGAGGACAGTGACTCTGAATGAAAATGTGAATGCATAAGTTTTCTAGTAATGCGTTTTAAATGTTAATAATAGTACCTTTACTCTAGTGAGGCATGTGATTGCATATAATGTGAACTTCTTTCAAACTGAAGTTGGAAAATATTTATATTTGATAATAATGATTAATCATTACATGTTGTGAGTTCAACTTTAGAAGTCTGACAGAGACTGCGGTACTGTCCGCTGCTCAACGTGGCTTAGCTTCTCATACTTTTAAGGTTGCTTCAGTTTATGTTTCTCAGTCATGTTTGCCGCTCAGTTTCACTTTAGAAAATAGATTGGAAGAAAATCCGGACTCTGTGAATGCTGGTGGTTTTGGCAGCTGGATATTTCCTTCAGTACCCATGGTTGACTTAGGTTTGATGTTTTAGAGAAGGCCAGTTGGTGACGGTGGCCTGGTTGTTGATGTGTCTGTTAAAACCAGGAGCAACGTCTCGCTTCGGTTCGGGGGGAATGATTGTTTGATTTGGCTGCTCTCGGTATAGGAGAGCGTGTGTTTGTTCCTGTAAGGACTGAAGATTGGTGTATCCAGGGGGAGCTCTTGTCTGTTGAGAGCGCATGTGTGTTGTCAGGGGTCAGTGAGTTTGTAGTGGGGTTATAGCACAGTATAGCAAAAAACAGAGCAGAGACAAACTGATAATTTTTGCAGTCAGATTTAGAGTCGGACAGCTTAAACTATAACGTTCGCCTCCGTCCCTGTAGAAAAATTGCAATGTTATTGAATGACATCAGCCAGTGAGTCACTGCACAGCGCAAGATCGCCGTTTCTTGACGAAGTGAAAGGCAGCATGTCCTGGAGGCTGTGTTGCTGCTCTCTGGATAAAACTGCTGAACATGAAATGGAGAATTTGTGTGCCTCAGTAAAGTTTGAGAAAATGGGCGGTTGTTGGAAAAACTACAACTCCCAGTGTGCAGGGGTCATCACGCTGAGCACCAGGATCAAACAGGCAAGACTCAGTATTTAATGTCAGGTTTGTGTGATTATAGGAACAAAGAAAAAGAAAACCTTTCGTGCTCTTACATTATGCACCAGGATGTTAATAAAAAATGGTTGACGCACGTTCGGAGGCGTGCTCCGAGAGCCCATCGGAACAGGCCAGCCCATTTCTGCCCGCTACAGAATGTCCTGTTCTTTGACTGTTTGTTTTGGCTGATGTCAGCCTCTGCCAAGCGTCTTCATCTTTTCTTTCATCCTTCCTTTTATCATCCAAACACTCTTTCAAGCCTTCCAGGTCCCTCATCTGTCGTCTTTTTTACCCAGGATTCCTTTCAGGCGGTTCATTTGCAGACACAAGCAGGAATGTTAAGTCAGCTAGTATTTGACTCGGAGGAGTTTTTGCGGGAGATCTGTGTTTTGTTAAGGCTCTTTCAGCCTTTTCCTGGAATGATCTGGGTGCTAAATTAATTGCTCCTGATCCCACCTCGCGTTGCAATCAGCTTAGCGCTAATCTCGGGTTCTCAGAGCAGCCAAGTCTCGTCTGGGTGACGCTGCCGCAACGAGCTGTCCATTGCTCGCTTCTTCCAGGGTTTTGACCCCTGGCACTGTCCTTTTCACTCATTGTTAAGCTTTTGGGGGGCTTCTTTTTGTACGCCTTTCATTCTCAATCAGCTTGGCCTATTTACCTTTTCATACGGTCGCATGATTGCTTTCAGTCCCCCTCAAAGAGCTGTCTGCCAACTAACTGAACAACTTGAACATATTTCTCTATGTCTTAAGTTTTCATCTTCGCTTTCTTGCGTCATTGGCTTCATCTGCCTCGCTCATATCCTCAGAGATGGCCACATGTTGTCTGCAGTGTCCTTTCTTATCCATTTTTTTGTGTTAAGTTTCTCTCCTGTGCTGCTGTTGTGTTTCCCCTGGCTGGATGCCACTGACCAGACCATCTGCTTCATTTTCTTTTTTTCCCCTTTCTTTCCCTCTTTCCCTTTTCTTCTTAATGTCAGCGCAACAGTTAGGTTTCTTTTTTCCCCCCTTTCTAAATTTTATTTTTGATTACAGGATACGTTTACCTCATATTTTCCTAACTCAAAAAAAAAAAAAGAAATCCCTGTATCTATCTCTTCTTTTGTCTTTCCAAGACGGCTTCCCGTCTTTCCGGGAGGCTCTGATTGAAGTGCCTGCGTGCTATTTAAAGAGGCGTGGATGAAAGCGGGGTTGTTTACAGTGCCCTCAAAATACAGCCTGTCTAGAAACAGGAAGTACCATCGCCATGAAGCGCAGCAGCACACGGCGTCAGCCAACATGCAGCTACTTCCTCCTCCTCCTCCTCCTCCTCACGGCTGAGCAGCAGCTCCAGCAAAACAACCCTCATGCTTATCAGAGAATTATGCACCCCTCCCCTCTCCTGCTCCTCCTGAATGGCGCACATACACAGCAGGCTTTTCACCCCCTCCACCATGTCCTATCTCGCTTTCTCCCGTTTTCTTCTGCCTAATGCCCCCCACCCCTCCACCCCTTCCAACTGCCTCTCTTTGCCAGTACAGCATGCCTGAGTAGCTGCCTGGAGATGAAGGAGCTAATTAATTTGATTTAGCCGTCCCCTCTCTCTCCCTTGCTCTCCCTCTCTCTCTTTCTGGCAGTGGAAAAACCAGCCGTCCACCTCCCTCCCTCTCTCTTCCACACCATATCAAGCACCCCTCCCAGATGATTTTCCAACTATCCTTTCTAGTCTCCTTTAGCAACATCCTCGCTTCCTCTCCTCCTCTTCTTTTTCTGCTCTTTTTTCCCGTGTTACACAACCATATTTTGCCGGCGGTTTATTGCATATCAAATTGTAAATTAGATGCCAGGTTTAACTCTCTTACGCGGCCTGCGCCCATGTAATTCCAGTTTTCGACATTTTAGCTCCCGTGTGCCCGGGGAGAGTTTGTGTGACTCAGCAGTCTCGCTGCTGAGTCACACAAACATGCTCGTTATAGCTCGGTGTGCCTGCTTCAGGGACCTAGAACAGGCCTGTTAGACTTTGGGTGGATAAAGGCTCGTTTCTGTCATTTGATACTCCGATGGATCCGCCTATTGAGTTATATCAGGCAAGTCCAGCAATGCACTATAACTGTCGAACATAACTTGTCAGCGTAGCTCGATGAAACCTTTCCTGTGCTTTCATCGTGCCTGTGGGACATCCTCTGAGCTTAGCAGTGTGCAGGTTGTGGACATCTGCTGAGGACAGGCTCTTTGTCGTGTGTGTGTGTGTGTGTGTGTGTATTTCTGGCTGTGAGCATGGTGTTGCAAGCTGAGGTGTAGAGTTGAACCTGCTAACTCCTCTGCTGAGACTTCAGAAGTTTTAAGCATTCTCAGCTCAAGAAAAAAGGGGGAATATGTCTTCCATCTTCCATTTTTAATGCGATTACATGAAAATTATTTCATGATCATTGTTGTCGTGTTGGCAACTAAAATATTTCCGCTGTTTTGTGCCTACCTGCAGTTGGTTAAATAGGTCTGACAGCTGTGAGAAGTTCAAGTAAAAGTGTGAAATTACCCAATAATTCTTGAAGAAACAAAACGAAGACAGGAGGAGTTTGAAAAAAATACTTTCAGATTTTGATCCTAGTCTGTCATAGCTCGACCTTTGTGATGATACAAAAGCAGTTTTACCTTCATACTATACACGGTTCTGTGGTTGTACCCTTTTAACCTTGAAGCATCCAGTCGTAGCGTCTGTATAGATGTAGAATAAATGTTGTGTTGTGGCACTTCTGACCTGATTATTCAAAGATTCTTCTTTCTTCTAACCCTGTGGTTTTACCCGTTTTCGAGAGGCTGCTGGCACAGTTATGTTTACATTCTTACAGGTTGGTTGAAATTCTCATCAATGAGTAACTCATACAGCATTTCATTAGATGCCTTTTTTTTCTCTACTCAGTGATACGTCAGGGGAATATTTTAAGATGAAACAGGAAAAAATAGGTTTGCCTAATTATAGCTGTAGAATTACAGTCATGTGAAAAAGCTTTCCTGTAAAAGCCAACATTAGCTAAACTGATTCACGCTGGTCTTGTCTGTCCGAAAGACATTGTTACAAAAGGTTTGTTTAAATCAGTGGTTCCTAAAGTGGGGGGGGTCACAGAGCGGTATGAATAAAAAAACGAATGCTTGGACACTGCTAGCATAATGGACAGGTTTTTGGCGGGGCTCCCACACAAATGCAAAGCAGAAGATGAAGTATCGCCACATATGCTTCCAAACCAAAGACTAGAAAAAATGATAAAGCATATTTTGCCTTTGGCTTTAACGGCACAACGGTGGTGCCAAGGTAGGTATCCCGGTCAGAATTTGTTTCCCCTGCATCGGGAGCACCCGCTGGGCTGTCCAAATCCCGGACAAACAGTATCTCACATTTGTTTATGTTTGCACAGAGAGGCATTATGTGAAAAATGTATTGATAGCAATATTGAATATTCTTACACAGTAACAAAAAACTACACGTATAATAATTACACCATAAAGATGGTTTGTTTTTCTGTTATTTAAAAGGGTTGGTAGTTTATTTTATTGTAACCTCTAATTTATTGCAGTTTACTTTCATTTGTTTAATTGTTTACAAAAGGTTTGAGGTGTGAAATAAACTGCAATGGAGTTTAAATGCAAAATATGGGCGTGTGTGGTTGGAGGATGTGTTTGTGCCAGGGGGGCACAAAGATTTTCTTGTAAAACAAAGGGGGGCCCAGCAAAAAATGTTTGGGAACCACTGGTTTAAATGCAGTTTTGCAAACGTAAACTTTTTTGGTAGCTTCTCTGAGCTTTGCACTGTCTGACCGTGGGGTGAATTTGCTGGTACTGAAGACTCCTGGGAAGATTGGCAGACGTCTTCAGTATCTTTCACTTGTGAATAATCTTTCTTACCGGAGAGTGGTGGACTTCAGATTGTTCTGAAATGGCCTTATAACCCTTCCCATATTAATGGACAACAATTTCCTCATTGGTATTGTATTATCACCACACTGTAAAAACTTCTGCTTGTAAAAAGGTGCTCATATTTGTTGATGATTGGTTAATCAAGTGTAGTAGATCAGCAGCTCCTGGCGGTTACTATCTCTTTTATTTCCTGTGGAAGCAGCAAAGGTGTACTTAGTTTTTCACCCACTGCACTTTTGCTTTTGTTAAGAAATTAATGACATGATATCTAATCTTTTCCTAGTTTTAAGACTAATAGGGGGCAGGTGAATTTTATTATGTCCTGATATATAAAACCTTAGACTTTAAAGAGGGTGTACTTTCTTTTTGACTGTGTGTTGTAAACTGGGCTTTATGATGGTGTTTATCTGTAGGTCTGAGTAGTCTGTGGAAGAGCTGTTAAACCAGTTAAATGGTGGTTTCTGCTGTTAACTTCATCATGTGGGAGCCGTTTGTTGCGTGGATTTTCTGTTCCATATTACTGGCTTCCTGCACTGATTTTGTTTTTTTGTAAACAGCAGAGACGTGTTTGCAGAGGACAGGCTGCAGCATGCTCATCTCTCTCCCTACGTCTACCGAGGTTTCATCAAATTACTCACAGCACCGCCCCTATCTCTGTGAGATAAAGCTGAGGGATTAAACACCCAATCGTGTACAAATGTAAACACATGTAAAGCTCATTATTAGCCCGCACGCTTGCAGAAAATGTATATGCTGCGCTTTCACTGCTTTCCTGGGAAACGCAGAAACTTGCTGCGTCGTCCTCTTAAAGCTGCTGCTTCCTCTTTAAGAAGGCACTGACATTTGAACTCCTGTAACGTTGTTTGACTTCCCACTTTGATCAGAGTCCAAGTCAGCTGGAGAGCAGGTTAGTCATCCCTTCTCTGAGATCACTGAGGATGTTTACTAACCCATGAACGGGCCTCGGGTTATATTCACACCAGTGTCCGTATTAGCAGAAACACAAAGTGAATGTTAAGAGGAAACAAACAAAGAGAGTGACTGATTCCTATCTCATAACTCTTTTTTTTTTCAACTACAAACAACTGACCGAATAAACACCAAGAACTAAGGATCTGATGCTTGACAAGTCTGGTAAGCAGTAAACAAGCACGTTTAGAGTTCAGGTGCACTAAAACTCAAACTGACTGCAGGTGTGACTCTGCATATCGTGGATCTGACAGAGATGGTGACCTTTCCCTTTCTTCTCAGATACAAGATCCTAGGCTCACTCAAGTGTTTATACTGGAACAACAAACCTCGTTCAGCACGTCTTTAAGAGATAGACTCGAGCTCTCAGTTGTCTTCATTTAAAGAAAAAAATCAGACTTCTGGATGAAACGCACTGTGTGTTTCCTTAAAGCGGGTATGAACAGCATGTTGTTGTTTTTTTAATTTTAAGAATAGCATGGGGGGTTTATAATCACATAAACTACATTGTTGAGGCTACACTGAGCTTTACTGCTCGGATGATGCCATTTCTGGTGCCTCAGTGAGCAGAGGTAGTGACTAGCTGATGAACATAATGTAGCATTTAAAGATTAAAGACTCTCATGTTTCCCCCAGGAGTTAGCTAAGACTAAAAAAAGAAAAAAAAATGAGCGCAAACTTGAGACAATGGATCAAAACATGTTTTCAGATGAGTGCTTAATGTGATTAAGATGGCTTAATTTGATAACTATTTGCTAAAGTTAAGCTAATGAAAGTTTAAGACTGCATGTCGAGGTATTATTACTACTTCACAAACTACTTGCATTTTGAGTACATAGTTTATATCAGCTTCCTATCATGGTTAGAACAGTGCTGCTACACAGTCTTAAGATTTATGCTTTATTTTAGCATGTACATCCGTGTCCTCATGCACAAGCTGACAGACCCTGAAAAACAAACAAGGACGCACCTACCAAAAGGTTTCCTCCATAATTCAGCCAGACTGCGTAGGGTCCTTTTGACTGCACAGCTGGTATAGTGCTGAGTGAAAACAACAAAAACATTTAATTCAGTCCGACCGTACATGTAGAATTAATTCCTTTTAATTTTCTAAAGAAATCTAGTTGAGCTTCAACATCTCGTGAGCGCCCGAGACGAAATCCAAGACTGACGCCGCGACTCAGATAAACACTTTTTTGTTTTCTTCTTCCTTTGGTTAAATATTGAAAGACTTGGTGAGTTAATGGTTTAAATTTTCCACCGACATGGCTTTCTAAGTTTCTCTATCTCTGTGTATTCAGATGTGCGTGTCGCTTGGTAGCACAGCATGAAAAGATATGATCACGTCTGGCCTAACAGCCATGAATAGGGATTGACGGACAACGGGGTGCCTCTGAATGTAGAGTTGGTGGCCGGCTGCAGCCACGGGACAATGCAGGTGCACATGCCTGGACCGAGCGGCTGCACTCCTGTAACACACACTCACTCTCACACACATTGTCTCTGCATCACGCACGCATGAGCTCATTTTCACGCAGACATAATTTTTCATTTTCCAGTTCTCTCACACACACACACTTTGCTTTAAAAACGTGCACAAGTGAGGATGGAGGGTGCAAGAGAAAAAAAAAAAAGTTCGCTCAACTCCAAGAGCTCGAGAGGTCACAGGAACAACACCCAATCCCAGAGCGGTTCCCATGGAGACAAGTGTGGCAGCGTACAATGAGGGTGAGAGAGACTGATGAAAGAGGGAGAGAGGGAAAGGGCAGGGGAAGAGTAGGAGGAGGGCGGGTTGTTGGCGTCAAGGTTCAGTTGGTGGGTACCGGGGGGGGGGGGGGGGTCTCTCTCCACTCAAAAGGACAGTGGGAAGTATGATGGTGCTGTAGCATAACAGTACCAGAACATTCTTCCACCCCAACTCGCATTTTTCTTCCCTCTTGTTCCAGCTGAGAGAATACCTCCTGATCTGAGGCCGCAGAGTGGCTCATGGCTGTCGGAGGAATTTCTACCGACCGTGACGCGCGAGGCCGAGAGCAGCGAGAGCGAAGGCAGTTGCTGTTGTGAGGCATTTTGAATGGCTATGCACGAATCAGTGCTCAGATGCAGCTGCAGGCCTTGATTAAAGTTGTGCTGCCAAACAAAACTGAGAGTTGTGCCCAGTAGATTTCAGAGTATCCCCAGATACCCCAGCTGACCTAAAAGCCCTTAATTGACAGGAGCAGCGCCATCGATGGTAGCCCTTGAACCGTTTTAGCTGGACAATGGAATGGTGTCCCTGCCCCGGGGTTTGTGCCGGTCTCTCAGCCTTTGGCCACGTTCTCATTTAAAGACGAGTCTGAAAAATTTTGTGTACTGGGCACTACGCTGGCACAGCACTCTGGTTTTATACCAGAAAAGATTTGATCCAGTTTCATAAAATGTGCAGTTTCCTTGTCCCTCAAATCTTAAAATATAAACTAGACCAATACATTAGCCTATGATGGAAAAGAAGTATTTAGGCATAGTGAGAGACAATGGCACACAAATAGCCCTAAAGGGAGCTCTGCACAAGTCCCCAAAGATGGAAGATGTCTTTGTCGTTGCAGGGTTGCACGTGGACAGTAGAGGTTCGCAACAGTTTCGTTGCTACTTGGCAGTGCAGTGGTTAGCACCGTTGCCTCACAGTAGAAGGTCCTGGGTTTAACTCCACCATCTGACCGGGCCTTTTTGTGTGGAGTTTGTTCTCTCCAGACACTCTGGCTTCCTCCCAGTCCAAAGACACGCAGTTAGTGGGTTTAGGTTAATTGGTGAATCTAAATTGAGAATGGTTGGCCCTACAGCAGACTGAGAACTTGTCCGAGGTGTACCCTGTCTCTTGTCCTATGACCACTGGGATAAGCTCCAGCTCCCCTCATGTTGGTTCTCTGGACTGTGCCGTTAATGAGATGTAGTCAAAAATCTGAGTTCTGTTTCTACACATCTGTTGAAATTAAAGTTAGACTGGAGCTTCAAATAACTGCCCAAGTAGGTCCTCAGTTGGGGCTCCAAAGATGGCTGCAGAGCACCAAGACTTGCTGCTAGAAAGACTTTGTTTGGTTTATCGGCCTTTCCTCCCACCTTATCCCTGTCACTGAGCTTTGCATCCATCCATGCAGCTCTCCATACTCTCACCGATGAATGGTGGTGCCATCACTTCCTTCCAGCAACAGCTGTTTACTTTGCAAACGTCAGGACGCAGGACTGAATTATTGTGGCTGTGCCGTCTTTCCAAAGTTGTAAAATTCTTTATGACACCACTGTAAAGCGCGCTTAGCCCTTGCACTCGTCGGTCTGACCGGCCTTCCTGGTTGGCGGTGAATTGTTTTGGTACTTGGAGGAACACGCCTCCACCTACACAGCCTGTTGCATTGTTTTCACACATGCTATTTTAAATCTGAACACCCTTCATGGTTAGCAAGTGAGGTCATGAAGCATGAAAGACGTGGGCATATGCCAGGCAGGGAGAGTATGAGTTTAAGTTGCATCATGGGAAATGTAGGATTTGGCATTTTTGTTTCTGTTTTTTAGGGGGGGGGAGTTGTTTTGAGCTTTGCTTAAAGTTGGGGACGTTCCGGCACCTGCTGAATCAATTTTAGCCGTACTTTTTTCAAAGTGTCTCTTCCGAATCCCAAAACTTCATCGAAGTGGCGTGCTGAATGGTCGGAGTACCCCCCCCCACACACACACACACACAACACCCTTTATAATGTCTGAGTTTTCCCCCCCTGAACTTCACTTGTTTCACAGAGTGCTCCCATCCGCCATTTGACTACCGCCAGCCTTGTGCTCTCTCTGTCTCTCTCTCTCTCCCTGTCGGTCTCACTTTCTCGCTGTCTCTCTCCCTCGTTCTCCTCTCACTGTCCCTCCGTCTGTCTGTCCTGGTGCCCAGGTTTTTTGAGTTGGCGTGGTTCCTGTTTGTTTTCAGCCATTTTGGGGACTTGCAGTGCTCGTAACAAACTGCTTAAATGGCGTCCTCTTGCTTGCTTGCTCTCCCACTCTGTCTCCCTCTGCCTCTCTCCCTCCCTCTCCCTATCACTGGGCTTTGTGTATATAAAGTAGTGTGTGTGTGTGTGTGCGCGCGTGTGTGTCTGTGCATGTGTGTTAGAGAGGGAAAGGGGGGGGGACAACACTTCCAAATAAAAAGAAGATTGGATTCAGTGGGGTTGGGGTGGAAGTGGTGGTGGGTCAGTTGAGGGGGTGCAGAGGGATTCACTTGCCGGAGAAGAAGAAGAAGAAAAGAGCAAAAACACTAAGAATCGTGTGTCAGAGGCAAAAAAAACTGGAGTGAGACAGGAGAGAGAGCAAGAAAAGGGGGGAGTGAGCGAGTGAGAGCAAGCAAGTTCGAGTGTGAGAATCGCTCCTGCCCTCTGTCTTCACACACTGCTGCCTGTATGTGTGTGCATGCGTGTGTGCGCCGCCTCTCCCTCCGCTCACTCTCGTTCGCTCTCTCTCCCTCTCTCTCTCTCTCTCTCTCTCTCTCTCGCACACACTCCGACGTGCGCATACACAGACCAAAGGGGGAGAGAGAGAGAGAGAGGGAGAGAGGGAGTGTGAGGGGAAAGAACACATCGCAGCAGAGATGCAGCAGGAGGTTTTCCGAGGTACGTTCTCTTGTATGCTTGCCTTGCTGAGAGACAGACAGAGAGAATAAGAGGAAGAGAGGCTGAAATCTGTTGTTTTCCTGCTTGTTTTTCCGCTTCACTCTGCTGCTGTGGCGGTGATTGCTCCACGCGTGAAGAAGGAGGAAAAGGTTTTTATTTTACTGTGCGCGTGCTGGGGCGTGAGTCCTGTGGTGGGTGTGTGCGCTTATGCAGTGTGTGTTTATGGTAGGGTATTTATATGTGTGTGTGTGTGTGTGTGTGTGCGTGTGTGTGGTGGATCTGTGCGTGTGCGTGTGCCAGTAACAGGCCTCGTCCCTCGTCTCCCTCATCCTCTGTCGCTGGCGCACCACGCAGTTCTTTTTCAAGAGCGATGACTCGTTCTGAGATTGTGATGAAACTTTTAATTTATCTCGCGTCTCCGCGAGTCACTGCAGGTCAGGGACTCGAGGGGAGAGGGAGCGAGCGGTGGCGGTCAGCCCGCACCGGTCGGGAAAAGGCGTCAAACACGCGATGCAAGGTTTGTTTTGAGGGGGTCTCTTAAACATGGTGGGCCGGTCCCCCACCTCCTGCATGTGAACTCACCAACAACATTAGAGGAAGTGTTCTGGTGAGTTTAAATGTCGGATGTAGGCGATGGTAAACATCTCCGGTCCCATCAACAGGTTCTGTCTCTTATTTCGTTTTTTGGGCCGCCCAGTTTGTCCTCCATTTTACCAGCCTGGTGTTGTGCTGGAGGTTGCCTCACGTAGAGCGGTAGAGGGCATATTGATGTCCCCAGCCCAGCATAAGCCTTACTTTTTTCTTTTTTTTTTCCAAAACAACAGAGCATCTGCTGCCAGCTACTCCCAACATTCCTCGTTCCCCTCCTGGATGCCGAGACAGGTCCCCGAGCTCGGCATGTGGAAAATATGACCCATACTGCCACGGGGTGAGAGGTCATAGGTCAGACAATAGGAAGTGTAGTTCCTCTGCAGCTCTGTTGTGTTGAGAAAAAGAAAAGAAAAGAAGATGATGATGTTTATAGCAGCGGTTTCCTATTTTAAATGTGGCTGAGTCACACATTAGATGAATTAAGTGCCTTTGAGGCGTTTTTCTGCGCTGGACATTAAAGTGCTAAGATGAAAAGCATTACCGTCTTTGACTTGGTTAGCTGTGTTTACATAAATGTTTTTGTTTTTTTTCTCACATGCTGCAAACTTAAAAGGATGTGGACAAGCTCAGGAAGCTGGTGCAGCGCTTTGCTGCTTACCCTGCCATGGGTGTACTTGCTGTTTATGGTGACAAACCGCTTTGCTAATACTCGCATGTTAAGAACTTAAATGAGGTTTTCACGCCTTCAGCAGGGACTGCGCATGAAATTGAAAATGATTTGGGGGTGGTAGTAGTGGTGGGGGGAATTACCTCAACAAAGGTCACCGATGCATTGCCGCTGCTCTCCAGAGCTGGGTTTTTTTTCCCCCTTCTTCATGTTTTTTTGGGTCTCGCTGCTTCCTAATGCCTCCCATGATTCTGTTGCAGCAAGCAGAATTATGGGAATTACGTGCTGGGCTGGGAGCTAACAGAGCGTGGAGAGTGTGGCGTTTTAGACACGGGCAGGTTTGCCGGTGCGTGCAGTGGCATTCGAAAACACCACGATACGACAGTTTACACACAGGGTGGGGGCACGCAGTCAGTCACGCTGAGGGATTGCGTGGGGGGGGGTATGAAAGACGAGGAAACCGTAAAATGTGAACACGGGATGGATGTGTTTGAAGTCTCCCCTCCAGCCCCCCCACGCCCCCACTCACACCACCATAACCACTCCCCGAACCATGCCAACTTCCCCTTACCTCCTCCCTCCTGCTCTATCCCATCTGGCTGGCTCCACCACGCCCTCTTGGCCGGGGGGTTGTCGAGAGTTCAGTAGCTGTTCTTGCTAACGATGCCCCCCACCCCACCAACCCACCCACACTCACAACATTATGCACACACACAAACACTCATTTTTGCAGACCTACTGCTGCTTCGATGCCTGGGCCCCTCTGGCTGCCCCTCCACAGGGGAGGGCGCCCAGCTACACCTTCGTCTTCCCACATGCTCCTCGCCGCTGGCTCGCCGGCTGGAACACACAGGCCCCCCACATTCACCCTCGCAGGCACTCCTCTTAACCTATCACACACACACAAATACATGCACGAGCTCTGATACCATGATTACTTTCAGTAATAATAACATTGCAGTCAGCAGCCTAATTGCTGAGTGCAATGTTATTATCACGCCACAAATAAAGGGATATCCTGAAAAAGGATTGCAAAGAAGGAAAAACACAAGTCACACACACACACAGACTTCCTGGTTCAGCTGTGACCTGTAGTTACTGTCAGGTTACTGCCGCTGGTTACAGATTTCCTATTCAATGAGAAACGCATCAAACTCATCCGCTGTGTTCAGGGTCAGAGTAAACTCAAACTAAACTGCTGGCTCGGTCACGGCCTGTTTGATCGTCAAGCTGCTTCTATTTTTTTTTTTCCAGGCGTGCAAGTTATTGAAGATGTCCTGTTGTTGTGTTGCAGTTGTGTAAAAATGATGGCCTAAACTGTGGAAATAAAAAGAAGTTTTAATCAAGCCCTAATTTGGGAGGGTGAATGGCAAAGAGTGCAGTGAATACGCAGAGGTGAAGTTAATCATTTAAGCACTATTAGTTCAGAATTTAAAGGAGCCATAGGTGCAAGTGTTAGCTGTTTGCATTATATTGACTGTGCCACATTAAGAGGCGCTAAAACAGCATTAAATCTAATTTGCTTTAATCAGACCTTTTAATATTCAATTATAAGAAGTATTGTTGTGAAAGAGCTGTAAAGGGTTTCTTTTTTATGTCGTTTTCCCTTTGAAGATTAAAAGAAAATCTCAACACTGGTGGTTTGATTTTTGAGAGTGTTTCTGTAAGATGGTTAAAAAAAAAACATGGTAACTGAATCCCACCAGTTATTTGTCTATCAGCATGAGTACCAGTTTCAGTGCGGAATAAACAGATTGCTCAACGTCTGGTTCAAGGCCTCGAGCTGGTGCACCAGCCAAACTCCTCTGCCGTCCTGCCTTCTGTTATACAAGGCCAGTTTAGCGGCGATGTTCCCAGTGACTGATTGTCCGTCGCAAATCATACAATTACAAGGAAAAAGTTAAAGTTCTCCACATTTTTCTCCTGCCAAGAGAAAAAAGACCCCAAAGTCAGTAAGTCAAACTTGGAGTCCAAGCAGGTCCAAGTTATTTGTTGTGCTGGATAACACTTTTAATTTCCTAAAGTTAAGGAGTTTAAAGGTTAATGAAAGGAGTTCAGTCAGGTAGGCTTTGTTACTTACGGATCAGCGTTTCCCGTAAAACCCTCTCACCTCCATCAAGTGAATTCCTCTGTCTGAGGTTTCTCCTTGCTTTACTCACGCTGTGTGTCATCCTTCCTCTTTGCGCTACTCTGCCTCCTCCCTCTTATTCGCCAATCACAGTTTCCACAGTGGCTCTATTTCTTCCAGTGTCCCTCATTTCACCTACCTGGGGAAAGCGACTGATAGCAGTAGTGAAAAACAAAAACCAAGCCTTAATTTTCCCTAAAGATTTCCTGCTCGGTGGCAGACAGGGGTTGCGCAGTGAATGCGAGACCTGATTGGGCCCCCATCTGTATCCCCCTAATGGTGTCATGCGTTGGTCATACGTGTTGGCCATGCCGTTACAATGTGCAGTCAACGTTTAATTTGTAATTATAATCAAAACGAGGAACTTTATTGTCACTTTAAATGCACTGATCTTCAACTTTGTGCTATTTTTAAGGTTTTAAAGAATAAAATCCTCCTAATCAAAACCGCTGATGTTTACTTTCTCTTCAGATTTGTCATTTGATGTGGAAAACAAACTGAATCATGCTCAAAGTCTGCCTTTGATCCCTCTGCCTGTCAACCCAGCGTCTCTGTCTTTACATGAAAGCCGACGCGTTTGCTATAATGCGCGTCGTGTTTACGTGAGCCCGCTCCGTAATTTGTCCCGCACCGGCTGAGCACCTGCTCTCGATGCGCGGTTTTTGTAGTGCCACGAGCATAAATAGACGAACGCTTCACAGGCCGGGCGACGTGTTTATTTGTGCAGAACATCCTGTTGCAGAGAGGTGTGGGAACAGGGTTGCTGTTTATTTTGATTTTTGCCTGGGGACTCTCATGGTCACATTTGTCTGTGCGCCGAGTGTCGAGGTGTTTGTCCACTCATCTGTGTGTGTGTGTGTGTGTGTGTGTGTAGAGATAAAGTTGGGACTTTTAAAAGGCAGCCTGTCACAGTCAGGCTGCGTGTTGTGCAGGCTCTGCTTGCACAGTGGCTCTGTGCGTCATAGGGAGATGAAGAGAAAGAGCGAGGGGGCGTCGTACGCATTTTCCTGTCCGCGACGCAAGAATCAGATGAGGGGATGAAATTTTTAGCCTTGGCGCTGTCTCTCAGCGCGTCCGCCCACTTGTAGCAGCCCGGCGCTTGCCATAAGGGATTTCCTGCACAACATCTATCGCTCAGCAAATGTGAGCGACAACGGAGGCCCGTTTCAGTACTGAGCACTGATTCGTGCACCCTTGCTCTGATTTAGATCTGAAAGCCGGAATGAACCGCTTTATTGTCCCTTGCATAACAAAGAGCATGTGCCGCTGCTTGCACCCAGTATGTGATTAAAAGACACTTCTGTTTTCCTTCCGTTGGCTACATGTCACTCCAGCTGCATCCTCAGTGTTAGGCCGCTGTGCACTCAGATTCACCCTTTGGTTTTGAATATCATTTACAAGCAGGCCCTTCCATGTTGAACTGCTTTGTTTATGCCGGCCTGCCTTGGCTGTGGGTGAGAGTGTATGCAGAGTGCATGTATGTGCTCTGTGTGTGTGTGTGTGTGGTAGCGTTAGCCTGGGCTCCTGTTTGTCTGACGGTGCCGTGTGTCTGACTGTTCCTGTGTTAACACCCCCCCCCCCCCCTTTTTCACTAACCCACACACTCTTTCTGTCTCCCTTTTTTTTCTGTCACCCTTTCACTCTCCCTCATCCTCACCCTCTTTTCTCCTTCTCTGTCTCTCCCTCCTCTTTCCTCTGCAATAACAGTGCTGACCTAGTTTCTGCCTGTTCAGGGCTGCCTGTGGAATTTTACAGCGGCCTGCCTTCCTGGCTGCTTTGCTGCTCGAAACGAAGGCAGAAAAGCATGACTGAGGATTTTTCTCCTCGTCACATCATTACGGCCCAATCCCGTCTCTGTCCCCCCCCCCTCCTCAAATCTGCAGACCTAAACAAATGAACCCGCAATAAATAAGTGATAACAGCGAGCTGACTGCCGGTACGCGATTCTGCTGCTTTCTCATTTATGGGACATTTTTGCAGCGGCACTGCAACCGCCACCGTAGCAGGCGAATTAGGATGGAAATGAGGATAGCCTGTCGCTCATCTTCTCCGGCTTAGCTGAGATTGTACCGGATGCAGAGGGCAGAAAAACACCCCTTCTCTGTGCACATGCATGCAATCTCCCTCCCTTCTTTTCCTCACCCCCCCCACCCGCCTTCACAAATAAATGGTTAGAGTCATGCCTGGCAAATACTAGCCACTGCCAGGAATGGCTAACAAGGCTCTTGCTCACATATAAAGAGAGAGCGGGACTATTTTTATGCGCGTTGGGGCCACGAATCTAAGTCAGCAATTTATTCCGCGGGAATCTTGATTAAATCTGAACGCCTTCCAATTAGGCATAGGGAATGTTGTGTCACAGCCTAGAGAGAGAGATGGATCGCTGGAATGCGTTTCTGAAAGCTTGGCTGTGGCACGCTGAAATCTAAACCAGCACTGCCGCAGATTCATTCCTTCCCCCTCTGCCCTCTCCCTCCCTGCACTCACCATTCCTGCCTGAGCAGTCGGGAGTTCAGCATAGCTGGGCGTTTAGTCTTCTCCACCGTTTGTCATGATTGCTTCTGCAAAAGTTTTGGGTGTAATGTCCATTCTCTACTTTATGTATGTTTTGTACATATACCATGGTATGCTTATAATGCTAATACCTTCTTTCTGATTTTTTTTTTTCTTTCAGATTTCGGGGGGTGGTCATGGTGTCCGGTGAGGTGTGGGACCCCCTCCGTGTGGGCCATATTCCGTCACGTCTGAGTGAACAACGCCCGGCTTCCCTCTGCAAACTCGCACGGACTGCAGCTAAGGACACCACCTCACACCAAAGTCAGCGGCTGTCCCCTTTGTCTTCCCCGCCGCCGCTGCCAGTGGTTCGAAACACCCTTCACCCAGCTCGAGCTTCCTCCTTGCATCCGCCTGTCAGTTTGTACGGCTCGAACAAGGTCAAAGGACTACACAAACCAGTACACCATCCTGGTGTGACCTCCCAGTCTGAAGAAGAAAAAGAAGAGGAGGGGGAGGAAGGGGAAGCTGAGCGCTTGGAGATGAAGGGTAAAAGGCTCGGAGGCCGGGGAGAGGCCACAATGGAGGACAGGCTAGAGGATATGGGTGATGGACCTAAAAATGCAAAAATCACCCTAAGCTTCCCGCTCAGTGCAGCCCCCCTTCCGACCTCTCTGACATCACCAAACCACTGTCATGGCTCCTCCTCCTCATCTTCCCCTTCCCCCCACCGACGGCGACCGTCGTCCAAAAGCTCAGACAAGGGGTCGCTGTGGAAACTGGATGCCACCATGGACGTAAAGCACAGACCTTTTAAACCCCCAAGACACGACAGCTCTCCGTCCTCTTCGCCCTCCTCATCATCATCTCCCATGACTGTTCATGCACTCATCAGAAAGGACATCAAATCGCCACCTCCTCTAAAGTGCTCCAAGCTCAGTTCAGAGACTCAGTTTCACAGGTCACCACCAAGATCCTCCACCGGGCCTTTTGGGGGATGTTATGCTAGAGATGGATGGGATGACAGGCACAGGGCGGCCAACGGTACAGCCTCCCCCTCACAGACTGCTCAGATCCTCTTCAGCCTGGGTACATCAGCCTATCAGAGAGGCGGGGATGCAGAGAGACGAGAGAAAATAACAGGAAGGCCATCTGGGAAAGCGGGGAGCCCTCACGGACCAAGTCTTCACCCACCCACCCTCCATCTCCCTCCCCCTTTACCACCACCACCTCCTCCTCCCTCCGAGGGCCTCACCGCACCCCCACACTCATCCTCCTACTCCCCTACTGACAGCCTGAAGCCCGAACTGATTTGTGGCGTGTGCCATCGGCTGTTTAGCTCAGCCTCCTCCCTCACGGTCCACATGCGGCTGCATCGTGGCAGCCGCGCCCTTTGCTGCCGTTACTGTGGCAAGGTCTTTATCCACAGCAAGAGACTGCAATCCCACGAGGCCTCCTGCAGGGTGCCAGGCCTGCCCTCTAATAGCCTTCGCCCTCCTTCTCTCACTATACATCCAAAGGAGGAGCCGCTGGAGGAGGGCGAGGTGAGAGTGGAGGGGGGAATGATTGTGGGAGAGACAGACATCAGCAAGGCACGGCCAGGGAAGAAAGCACGAAGCCTCCTGGCGCGTATCCAAGGTGATGATGCAGCAGGCACAGAGGTGCTGGCGGGTGATGAGAACCATTTTGTGAAGGTGGTAGACGGCAATGTCATCTACTTCTGCTCTGTGTGCGAGCGCTCCTACATGACCCTCTCCAGCCTGAAGCGTCACTCTAATGTGCACTCCTGGCGTCGTAAATATCCGTGCCATTTCTGCGACAAGGTCTTTGCCCTGGCCGAGTACCGCACAAAGCATGAGGTGTGGCACACAGGAGAGCGCCGCTACCAGTGCATCTTCTGCTGGGATGCCTTCGCCACGTACTACAATCTCAAAACCCATCAGAAGACCATCCATGGGATTAATCCCAGCCTCATCTCCAGTGAGAAGACAGCTAACGGTGGTTATAAGCAGAAAGCTAACGCCCTCAAACTGTACCGTCTTCTTCCCATGCGCTCCCAGAAGAGACCCTACAAGACTTACAGTGACAGTTTGCATAACGGCCTGCTCCTGCCACCAACCGAAACACCTCCCCTCTCCCTGCCAGGCCTGGGCTGTGCTCTGGGCCCCGGGGACCTGCAAAGCCTAATCAGTGGGGCCCACCCTCAGAGTCTAAAGCCTGACCCAGATGCCTTCCCTGATGGATTCCCTGTCTCTGTGACTGCTGAGCACAGGGACCTCTCTGCACTAACACCCCTCCCCCAGATAGATATGTCCCAGGTTAGAAAACATGAGAGTGAGGCCCTTGAGTCAGACCAGGGGAGAGGTAGCAGCAGCTTAAAAATGTCCAACAGCAGTAAAACCAAAAGTCTCAAGAGTGGTAGAGGCACAGAGACAAGCATGCCTTCTGTGATAACATATGGCCATACAAAGCCCTCCGTCATAGTTCACGGGACAGCCGTGTCATCCTCTGTCATTGTGCATAGCAATCAGGTCACGTCTGGAAGTGAGAAGAGCCCAGTGAACAGCCCATCCCCCGAAAACAGTGACAGTCAGACTGTAGTCAAGGGCCCGTCTCGGCCCATCAAAAAGCAAAGGGACAGCATAGATAATCACAGAAAGAGGTCAAGAGACAGTTCAGATACGGCAGAGGAGGGCTCGAGAGGCAGGCAGGACGGAGAGACAGGCAGATTATTTCACAAATCACGCAAGTCCCACAGCAAGAGTGACATGTCTAACTCAAAGCAGCTGTCAGCATCTGTAGGGTCACAGGTCAAAGAGGCAGGGCCACTGTGTCAGATTACTGTACGTATTGGTGAGGAGGCCATAGTGAAGCGCAGCATATCTGAGACAGACCTCAGGAGAGATAAGAGCCTTTCTCCCCCCAAAACCAAACGCAGTGAAACGTCATCTGTGCGGGACGCCAAGGAACCACGCCACTCTCACTCCCACCACCACCACCACCACAGACACCGCCTCCAAAGCAGAGCCAGCATGGAAGGAGAGGGCAATAAGGAAGGTGGAGACTCTGAGGAGGAGGAGGAGGAGGAGGAGGAAGAAGAAGTGGTCAGGAAAAAGAGCCCCAAATCCCCCAGTGAAGTGAGGGAGTACTACTTTCGTCAGGAGGTGCGCGAGCACGAGAGCGACCATGACACAGAGGACAATTTATGGCGACCTTACTACTCCTATAAGCCTAAGAGAAAGGCCCAAGCACATCTACAGAGGGTAAAGAGCTGGCAGAGGAAGCTAAAGTACAAGCGCTCCATCCGGCTGAAGAGGAGGGCAGAGAGGCTTAAGAACCTTTCAAATAAAGAAACAGAGAAATCACAAGATGAAGAAGAGGATGCAACAACTGAGGAGGCTGAAAAACTGCCAAAAGCTAACAGAGACAAGGGAGAGGGGGAAAAGAAAGATAAAAATAAAGAGGCTGAAGAAGAGGTTAAGGAGGCCCGCCATGAGGTTTCCACCTCTCCTGTGCACTCTCCAAAACCTCCTCAGTCTACCTCAGTGGCTCCTACAGGAATAAAAAGGCGGCCGTGGACTAACGGGAATGCAGCTGAGTGTGGTACGTGCGGCCGCTGGTTCTCGAGCCCCAGAAAACGAGACAAACATGAGCTGAGCCACCTGCTGGAGTTTGTTTGCCTCTTCTGTCGAGCCACTTTCCCCTCGAGGGATAAGCTGGAAGACCACCAGAGAGCCCAGCATCCCAAACCTACTGAACCCCCCTGTGCACCTCTCAAAGCTGCTCACGAACAAGTAGAAGGGGTCAAACCTGTGCCAGAGATTTCAAAATATGATGAAGATAAGGGGGGACAGGGTGGCCTGGGAGGGAGTCACTCTAGTCCAAGTCGTCTAAGCAGAAGGGCCTTATCACGACACACGTGCCCGCAGTGTCACAAGGTGTGCAAGACATCCTCAGCACTGAATCGACACATCCGACGCCACGAGCTCAGCAGTTCTCCAGAGAGAGAAAGAGAAGATAAAGACACAGAGCCAAAAACAGCAGAGACAGTTGCCGACATTCTTAGCAGAGACCTAGAGAATGAAAAAGCAGAGCTTCCCAGTGCTCTGTCTGTTTCAGTCATCAGCTATTCGACGCCAGAGCCGCCCAGCAGTGGCGAGTGCTTGGCGTCGCAGCAGCCTGAGGAGCACCTCTGTGAGCTCACAGGAGATCATCAGGTGTCAGAAACCAGTGACAAACCTGAACTAACAGAGCCCACACTTCCAGCTCCAGAGAGAGAGCCACCAAAAGCTGCAGACCCTCCGTTAGACGCCCCAGTAAACCTTACACCCACCAACCACAAATTAACATCTGCCACGCCCTCCACCCTCCAGACCGTGCTCGTCATGAACGGATCTGAATGTCTTGACTACCGCACTCCCAGCAAAAAGCACCTAGACAGTCAGATCCACAGAATACCCAGCCCTGTGCACGCTGTGGCATCCGCCAACACCTCCCCAAATGTGCCCATGACATCACAGACCAGAATAACCACTGCTGCTCCTCCTGTTTCCATGACAACATCTTCCAGCTCCGAGGGGGGATTCATGAAACGGGATGGGGTCATTATGGACAGAGAGAGACAGGGTGGGAGCAGTTTATTTCTACACGCCGGCTACAAGGAGCCGCCTCTGGTGCAAGATCTCAGAGTCCAGTCCCTGTCCCGCAGTCCCTCTCCGAATGAAGCACAAGACCTGACCATGTCCTCCATACTAGCTCGCGAGAGGGAGATAGAGAGGCAAAGGGAGAAAGAGAGGGAGCTGGAGAGACAGAGAGAGCGGGAGAGGGAGAAAGAAATTGTAAGGGAGAGAGAAAAAGAACTAGAGAGGGTCCAGCAAGTCAGTAGAGCTGCTCACATCCCAGAGGACCAGATCACACTTTTGGTCCCCAAAGAGGAGCCCTTGAGCCCTGTCCCATCTCCCCAACATATCCCCACTCAAACCACTATGAATGGACCCTCATCACACAGGCACACTCCCAAATCCCCCTGCCGGTCACCTTCGACCATTGGACTGATAGCTCAAACCAACCACCAGGTTCACTCCAGTTCACAAGGACTTGACAGGCTTACGCTGCCCACTGGAGCAGCTGGTGCCGGCGACCGCCCCTCTGCCCACGCTCTGCTTCTCCCCCGAGCCCCGCAGCCACCTGAGCCGGAGCACCAGGACACCGTTTCTTCTAGAGATTCCCAGCAAGGTAACACCACCCCAGTGGGTTACCCCTCCCAGGATTATCCACTACCCCTCATTGTGCCGGACAGCTACCGCTCTGGTAAGAAGCAGGAGGAAAACCTGCTCATGTCCTCCTACCCACCTGGAACGCTTCCCTTTGGCCCCTTGGGAAAAGTGATGGTCCCTAATGGCGGGGACCTGGCCAAGCTGCCATTCTATCCGGACCCCTACCAGCTGCTGTATGGGCCCCAGTTCCTGGCCTATCCCTACAACTTGGCAGCGCTGCCCGTGGCTCTGAATATGATGGCACCGGGGGGAGACAAAGTGGAGCCTCTGCCCTTCCTCCCTGCCATCTTCAACTACGCAGCAACTGCCGGGCCTTACATGGGGGCGGCCCCCCATCCCCTCGTGGCAAACCCAAGCCTCTACAGCGGCAGCAGTGGCAGCAGCAAAAAGCAACGGGACAGCAGCAGCAGCAAACCCTAGGACAGCCACGCATTAAAAGGAATATAATTCAAAGGGGACAGCCTCATGTGTTCAGGCTGGGAGCGGGAGGAGTGCATACACTGGCACGGCACACCTGCCTCTCTTTAATCCAGCAGAGATCGGAGCTAGGAAGCAAAAGTGTGAAGGGAGGAGAAGAAGCAAAGAAACTCTCCTGCCTTTACTCCCGCTTGCCTCTCTCCGCATCTCTCCCGCCCAGCTGTAGCGTGTTATAGATCTAGAGCTCGATTAATCTTCCTCTTTGACTCATTATATTATCTATAATATAAGAATTAAGAACTGCTAACAGGGTGTGTGTTTTGTGAAAAAAAGAAAAAAATTAGTTCAGTCTACTTCCCTTTATAGTCACCGCATAACGAGGATAAAGGCTCTTCAGGGAAGGCTTGTGTGGGCAAGGATGAGGCAGAGGAGTCCTTATTCAACACGGCTGGAGGTGGTGAAGCATTAAACGACTCAAACCTTTTGCGTGCGTTTGTACGAGTGAGCGAGTGAGAACAGCAGGCGTGTCCTGCTGGTATAAAAGTGTCCACGAGAGGTATATATGTGAGCTTTTACATGAACATGTACAGCAGGTAGGGATGTGTGCATGCAGGGGTTGAGCAGGTATTAACTGCATATGT
The DNA here is from genome assembly GCF_036321145.2 of Pelmatolapia mariae. Taxonomy (NCBI): domain Eukaryota; kingdom Metazoa; phylum Chordata; class Actinopteri; order Cichliformes; family Cichlidae; genus Pelmatolapia; species Pelmatolapia mariae. The sequence goes on from NC_086229.1 coordinate 78,896,206, forward strand.
GCGAAAGTGTGTGAGTTTGGGTGTGTGGGAATAAGATCATTCCGTTTGAGACGCACACAGCATTCCTACTCTAGTCGGAAAAGCTACCGTAGGTCAATGTGTAGAAGTGCATTTAGAAGCGATTCTTCATATCCAAATCATTAAGAAGTCGAAGCTGTGGCTGGATGCGAGTCTATGACAATGACAGATCACCTGAGCTTCTGAGGTCTCTCAGCGAACCTGGCGACTCCGGGGGCCAGATGACACTGTAGGATCTGTATAGCATTCACCATAGTTTATACCTTATGTGCACAAACTAGAAAAGTAGTGGTCACTTAAAAGGGACACTTGTAGCTGCTTTGGAAATGTAGCTGGCCACTGGGTAAGAATTAAAGGCTGGTAGACCATTGCACTTCCGTTTTTTCATCTCATTTCCTTCACTTAAAAACTTAAAAAGAAAAAAAACCTGAAAATACTACTAAAAAAAAAAAAAAGGTCAGCCTTCATGTTGCGTAGCTTTTTCCCCTCTTTGACTGGAAGAGGAAAAGGCTCCATTTTCTAAGCCAGGAAGAAGAGAGCAAAGAATGAGGGGGGAGAAAGAGAAATGAATTCAGGGTATTGAGTTATTTCTGAAGAGGAAAGAGAAATATATGGGCACAAAACTGCTGGACTCTGAACAGAAGTGCTCCGTAGAAATGACGCTGCGGACGAAAAATGCTGTCCTGCTCCATAACTGTGAGGAGATTGGAAAAAGAAAAAGAAAAAAAAAGTCAGAACTATTTCCCTTCCTGCCTTGTGTTATTAGCGAGAGGTAGGAAAAGGCTGAGCTTAGCAGCCAAAAAGCGGTGGCCGACACTCTCCAGACGCCCTCGCGGTGGGGCCTTTTTGTTAAGTGTAATGTTATCTCTCTATATGTTTGTTCTGTTGAAAAGATGTTGTTGTTTATGTTGTTTAGCCCTACCAGGTGGGGAAAGTGGCTTCGGCGGAAAAGAGGGGAGGGTAAAAACTTCAAAATATGAATGTAAATTTAGTCATGAGGTTAATGAAGTATAGCTACATTAATGGTAGAGTTGTTTTTTTGTTTGGGTTTTTTTTCTTTGGTTGTTTTTTCCAAGTTCCTGTTTTATTTTCTGTTTTGACACAAATAACCTGTTAAAAGAACCGTATAACGTCTGGTATGCATATATACAGTAGTCCTAGGAACATGTCAGTAAACTTTGGTTCTGTATCCACAAAGCATGAGCAACACTCGCTTCCTAACCGTTTATATCCTCGGCAAATCTGGCATTGTGCGCACAGCTTCTGTTTTGTTTCCTTTTATATATATTTTTTCTGGTCTCTAAATCATCCATATCTGTTATGTTTTTAATGTATTATTTGGAAAAATTCCACAAAAATTAGCCGCCACTTTTTTTTTTTTTTACTTCTCACGGTCACTTTGTAGGCGCTATTTTAATCCCGCCCCCTCCCCGCCCCTCGCCCCTCTCCTCCTCGAGCATACACTCGCTCGCTGCACCTTTTTTGTTTTTGTTACTGGTGTTGTTGTTCTGAGTGACGACGTTTCGGTGTGTCATGGTACTCGGGCACCTTTTTGGTCCAGGTGGGAGTGTTGAAAACACTGTGTGACCGACTGCAGGGGTGCACAGGCGTCCCCCTTGGGTGTGGTTACAAGCCTTTTTATTTTTAAATGTTTTTTTGATTTGTTTTTTTGTATGTTTGGGGTACGTGTTGTGTACGAGAGCGAGCGGCTGCGTGACGTGAATAAGAAAACCAAAATAAATCTGCCTAAGCAGCATATCCCTTGGCAGTATATGGGCCACCTGTTTTGGTTTTTTCCCTTTTCTTTTCTGTGGGTTAGTTTCAGTGTAAAAAAAAAGCCTTTCTGTCTCCAATACACTATCTCAAGCCATTCCTGTAGACGGACATGTTTGTGTTTTGCGGGGGTGTTTTTGGACCATAGTTTCTTATGCCATAGTTTGCTCTCATGGTTATCATACAGACCAAAAGCATGCAAATCGACGTATTGTAGTGACTGGGCTGGAATCTGGAGGTTTAAAAAATCAAACTAAACAAGACAACTATTTACTGTATGTTTTAGTTTAAATGAATGTGCCTCTGCTTTGATATTTAAATAATTATAGTAAGATGTGGCTCTGCCAGATTTCAACTGTTAAAGGTGCCTTGTTATGGCATAAGAAATTTGAATTAGCATTTTTTTTCCTTGAGAAATGATGATTTGGAGATAGAGTTCTTGGCTTTGTTTGCTACGAAGCTGTTCATAGATGTAGGAGTGTGGCTAAACTGTTTTGGTATCGTGTACATGTCTAGGGTAATACTGTGCCATATAGAGCCCACAGAATATGTTATTGTTATTTTTAAAAGATGTTTTAATGTTGCCTGATGACTTTGTCTTTAGATTTGATACAAAGGCTTGTAGCCACAGCTCTCCCAAAGTCTGTAGTTTCCTCTCTCCGACATTCTACTTCTCCTCCTCCCCTCCACCCCAACCCCACCCCGTTTCCGTCTCCCTTTCTTTCTCTTTGCTGCAATCAAACAAAATAAAGTATTAACCTGATGACCCAGCGAAATCAGCTCTAGCTTGGTGCTGCGTGTGTTGTTTTGTGGTTGTTCTTGTTCTTGTTGATGATGTGTCTAATCTGTACAAGTTGATCAAGCGTCCTTAATACGAACCATGTGCTTAAAGTCAGCAGATGTCTGCTTTTGCATTGTTTGTGAAATGTGCGTTTAATATTTAGCAGATCGGGGGGGAAAAAAAGCTTTGTTTTAAAGACGCACGTCACCTCTCCCCTCCAAAAACTCAGAATGTATGGATTTTTCTTCTGGCCTGTGCTGATTTTTATCCTCCAAGATTGTTTTGGTGCGAGTTGCCCAGTTTGGGAGATATCAGCTGTAAGCTGAGACGTCTGCCTTCTTCTCTTCAATATAATGGAACCAGATGGCTCTCGCTTTACCGTGCCGAGAGTGCCAAAAATAAACAAAACAAACAAAGAAAAAGATGCATCTGAAAAGCGAAGAAGGAAAAGTAGAAATTCATTCAGCTATTTCTGAATAGGAGGAGAAATATGTGGGCACGAATCATGAAGTGAATACTCAAAAATCTTGTTATGAGCAGTTTCATCAGGAGCTTTGACTGCATGAGCCAGCTAACATGACAGCTCAGCTGATCCATTGTAATATTTGCATCCTGTCACGCTGTCACAAGCACGATCTCTGGATACGGCTGGCCGATGTGGTTCACTTAGAAAGAAAATATCTGAAACAGCTGAACAACTCGCAGCAAAGCAAACTAGGTCACATGTGGATAAAATATGGCCCGAGGTCCAGAACGGGCCCGTGGACCATCTAGAGCTGGCCCCTGACGTCCTAAGAGGAAAACTAAGCACACAACCATAAAAATACCAATAAAAAGCAGCACTGTGTTAACAGATATTGAGGCGAAGGACTGTTATAAGTCTGCACTGCTCAATTTCAACTTAAAGCACTCCACTTTTTTGTAATGATCTATAACAGTGTTACTCTAATAGTAAATGAGGCCGTATTTATGTAGATGCAACAGTTCAACAAGTTTTCCTTTGCTTAGTGTGAAAAAAACTTGACCTGCCCCTCATCTAAAGGAATAAATATTCTTATTTTGTATTCAAGCATGCCATTTCTAAAAATCTTTAATATAGAAATTTTTGTCTTAGTTTCAGTAATCAATTGGGGGGCGTTTCTAATAGTTACCATTGTTTACTTGTGAATAGTGGTTTCAGAGAGAGAGAAACCAGTTTATTTTCTATATTCTGATTGTTTTTAATCAGGGCTTCATATATCATCCAGGGCCTGTATAACAGAACATTCTACTCCTAAAAACACACCTGCTGACGGTGTTTTCCTCGACTCCCAAACCCCCTCTGTAGAAACGTTTGATCCTAACGTCCCGACAAAATAAAAGCAAATGCTGAAATCTGCCTTTGTGGAAAAGGTGAAACAAAGAATTCATCATAAAGTAAGAATTTACCGTTCACCTGTAGCGTCTTTGCTTAATCATTTGTGTCAGCTTAGTTGGCTGCTGAGAAAGAAACCTGAGCCTGATCACAGATTACCATCACCGAATGAGCACTAGTGACACTCAGTGGATTATCCGGGAACGGCCAGTCCTAAAACGTGAGGTAACAGATGAATTGCCTTTGAACATATTAAAGAGACAGATCACTCCAGCATCAAAATGACATGTTTTGACCTCTGATCTGTAGCTCCAATTATCCTTCTAGATCAGGGGTATCAAACATGCAGCCCAGGGGCCAAATCCCGGCCCCTCAAAGGGTCCTCCTGGCCCACTGCGCGGCTTCAGAAGGTGGGAAATAAAAATGCTTTGAATTCATTAATACAGTATTTCTAGATTTTAAAGTTGTTTGGATTATAAAGAATTTAAATACTCTTTGTTGTTTCACTCTGAAGGTTTTGTACTTTTGTACATCAGCTGTGATCCGTAGATTTTAACACACGTGTAATGACAGCAGCTCATGACTGTTGGAAAAACAGACCTGCAGGTACGAGTCTGACTTCATTCACTCCGTTAATTTTGTAATGTTGCCTGTAGGTGATACTAACACTGAGATGCATTTAACTGTTGATTGGGACATGTGTGTTTCGTGCTGAAATAAACAGCACTTTTACTTATCACTGTAAGAAAATCACACAGACCTGGTCCCTTTATGAACTTTGGACCTGTTTCCATCCTGACTGATACGTTCCCCAGTGTTCACAAGTTTCTCCTTTTAAATCAGTTTTAAATTAAATGAGTTACTCTGAGGGTAAACACAAGCTTCCACCTGTCTGAGTTGGTGGAAAATTGGACACATATGCTTATTTTTTACAAAACAACAATAATTGATGTTGTTTTCCAGCAAGCAACATCGATTACCTTACACTGATAATGTAGGTATACTCTAGTTTCCCCTGAGCTGCTCCGTGGTATGTCACAGAAACACACAGGTATGAGGGCAGATGGAGGGCAGTTTTTATTTTAAATTCATCAAAAATATGTGTATGCATTTGACTGGAGATAGCAGCCTTTCCCCACTGAGGTATTTAATCTTGCCAAACTGTATGTTTTGCCAGGAGGCAGCGGAGACCACTCACTGAAAAGGAGGAATCTATGAATGCAACTAGAGGCGGGCGGATTGATATCAGTACCAATGCTAGTATTGGTATGGGATCAATACTAAGTTATACTTTGTTTCTACCCTCTAAATTCCGTATGTAACTCACTGAATTGTGTTAAATACATTTTTTTGTTGCTTGTTCCCAGAAATAAAAAAAGAACTCAAACATGCACTATGAATAATATCTTAACCTTTTTTTGTGTTGATTGTTTTATTTAGAACCTATACCACATTTAAAGAACAGAAGCTGACAAAAAAAATTGTTTCAAAATACATAAAAATCTGAAAGTTGTATTTTGTTGTGTTAACTAATAATTGTGGAAAGTAAACATCACAATAGTCATTAAAATTGATGATGATTAATCTCATAAATCATGCTTTCCCCTAAATAAGCTGATTTTATAGGTTAAAAGTATCGGCACTAGTGTTGGCAACACTGCTGGGAAATGCGCAAATAAATATCACCAGTTAACCTAAAACCGAGTTAAACTGGAACACCATTAACACCGGTGTGTGGACGAGTCTCCTCCGACCTGCACAGTTCAGGGTCTCCTGATCATGTGGAGGGCAGAGGCGAGCAGGCGAGAAAGCTGCTCGCAGACGTCCTGCTGCCTGTCTACAGCAATGACTCATTGGTCTACAGTCACGGGATAGTCACAGTCATGCCTTCTGATTGGTCCAGAATCTAACGCAGACGACCAATCATCCTGCGATGCGGAAATAACGTCTCCAAAACGACAACAACGTAGCGGGAAATTTAAAGGAGAAGCAGCCGGTAACAGTGCACAGTTTCTCAAGTTAATTTACAGTTTAAAATGGTATCTTTAGAGCTTTAAGCGATGTTTCCTGGTTTTCTCTGTGGATGCGGTATGTTGCCGCTAGTTTAGTGTTTCCTCGTAAAATCTCGTAAAAGTATTGACTGCAATGAACGCTGTATTTATTTTGACATGTTGCTCAAAAAGGCTGCAAATCTGTGACTTAGCAGTTTTCTGTCCTCTCTATCAGCCATTCCTCCTTCTTGTTTCGCAGGGGTCACCCATGCAAGTCATCTGCCTCCATCATCGTCCTCTGTCATACCAACCCTCTACATATCCACCTACACTACATCCATGAATCTCCTCTGTGGTCTTCCTCTTTTCCTCCTGCCTGGCAGCTCCATCTTCAACATCCTTTGTCCAGTATCTCCACCGTCCCACGTCTGCACATGTCCAAACCATCTCAGCCTGAGCTGTCCATCTGATGTACACATTTTCAGTCTTTCTATCAGTCCCACCATCTCCAAATTATACATCACAGCAGATCTCTCTACCATCTTGTAAACCTTCCCTGTCACTCTTGTTGTTATCCTCCTGTCACAAATCACCCTGACACTTGTCTCCACCCTCTCCGCCATGCCTGTGCTCTCTTTCACGTGCACACTGTTGCTTTCGATGGATGATCTCAGTGGAGCAGAACCACTGGATCATCATAGTGCAGGGTTTTGGGTGACAAAATGTCCCTATTTATGTGGGACTGCACTTGTCCCCCTATGCCACACCTGGAGACAATAACCCACATTTTGATTGGCTCTGCGGAACATGCACTGTTCCAAAATCTGTCTTTTTACCCAGTGTATATGAAAGAAAACTTTTTTATAATACTCAGGAAAAGATTGTCTAATGCCGTACTCATCAAGGAAAGTTACACGTCACCAAAATGTCACAAGCTAGCAGATTTTGTTCAGTATGATGGAAAGAACTGCAGAAAAATGAAGCAGCAGTATGTACTGAAAAATGGAGTAATGAAATAACAGTGAAATAAAAGACTTTATTGGAATATATAAATACTGTTGCATGAGACCATAAGAACAAGCTTAAGCTTCCTTTTATCCTCATTGTGTTTACCTAGCAAGCCAGTTGGAAGTGTGTTACATTTGACCTCTATATGCTAAATAAATCTGGGAAATTGTACGTTAGTGTACTGTACAAACATTTCAGGCGACCTCTCAACTATGTTGACCTGTCCCACTTCACCCCAGTTACACACAGCGTTTGCCCTACATTTAGTTTGTTGGGATCTGGTCAAACTAGTAGGGGGGCAAAGTTACAGAAGATGCCTTTAACTATTCTCTGGTCAGCATAATAAGACGATACAGAAGGAGAGCAGAAAATAAGTCATTCCTAATTTCTGTCTAGAAGCAGCACACAAAGAAGTTACAAAGAAATCTGAGTTGTTGTAAAATAAAAAAAAACAGTTCTGTTAATCAGAGTGGTATTTGGTCAAGCATTACAGTTTTTTTTTTTTTTAATCAAATGGTCAAAAACAAAATGTAAAAAACATGAAGTTTGTTTCCTTTTTTCCTTGTAAATTTGTACATTTACCTTTTTTTCTCAGAATTTTTTCCTTTTTCTTCTCCCAAATTTGCAAATTTTTCCTATTATAATTGTCAATTAAATTGATAAATTTGCATTTGTATTTTTCTCTCAGAATTTTCTTTACATTTTTTCCTCAGGTAACTCGAACATTTCTTTCTGGTAAATTAGATAACCCCCAGTTCTTCTAAAGATTTTTTGTTCTTGTATTGTTTTGTTGTTGTTTTTAGTTTAATATTTTTAATTTAAACCCATTTTTTTGAAAAATGAAAAATTTCAACTTAACCTTGAAAAGTAAAGCAATGCAGCTTTGCCCTTTTTACTTTATAAATTTGAGTTTTTTCTTGTAAAGTTGACCATTTTTTCACTTAAATGTCTTTTTCATGAGTTTTCCTATCTTTTCTTCTGCATTTGTGAATTTCTTTTCAATTAAATTTGCCAATTTTTGTTTCTCTAAAACTCTTTTTTCTTGTAAATTTCCTAGTGTTTTTTCGTCACAAATTTGTGACTTTAATCTCAAATACCACTTTGTTTTTTTCTTGGCTTTACAAATGTTTAAAGCTATCCAAGTGTTCATAAACACTTGGATTGCTATGTAATTTTCAGTGTTTTAAACACCACAAGACGAAGGCCACTTACTTGTATATTAAAGTGAAAGCAGACATTTCCAAAACTGGCCACTCAAATGAGAAAAATCTTGATACTTGATGGATAAACAATACTAAACCTCGGGGGAGAAATATTTCAGTGAGATTCAAACTGTCTCTTTAATCTCTTCATGAAAAGGATGAGTCAGTCATTGTCTGGGAAATGGTTGTGGTCTCCTGCAAATAGTTGTTTCGGTTAAAGCCTAACAAACTGCTGAATTTGACTAAGAACAGATCCTTTTTTTTCTACAGCACATGTTGTAGCTTTTGAAAGCAGGGAGACATAGATGGTACCATAGTAATAATAATAATGGCTCTATCACAGTGTCCCATTATGTCAGAACACAAAATGCCATAACCCTAAAAGCAGCAGCATGGACGGCAGCCATCAGTAATCCCTTCATTTAGATGAGTGCTGACACCTTCTGTGATCAGCTCGTATGTATGAGAGCGTGTGACAGGGAAGAGTTGCGGCCTATTTGCTGTTCATCTTGCATTTCCCACCTTTCACGGCCTGATTGTGTGCAGCAGAAGAAAAGAGCTTTGACTTCTCTCTCCCCCTTCACTGCAACATTTTACACACACACACACACACTGAGTCATGGCTGGCAGCGGTGAATCAAGGTTCCTGTGTAATGTGTAAACACATCTGTGGGTTGGCTAAGGTCACTCACCTGGCCCGCAGTCGTGTCCTCACATGAATAACAACGAGGGCGGAAGATTGACAGACTGATAAAAACACACTTTTTAATTTCTAATATTGCAACAGACCCTTTTGTGCTTTTTAACCCAACAGTTTCTTTCTTCTGTTTGCCTGCTGTACTTCACATTCACCACCCACAGCCATCTGCATTTCTGCAAACACCGGTCTCAACCAATGCAGCCTTCCGGCCTGAGGGATCAATAATTTGCCCTGACCGTGGCATATATGCCCTCTAGATCCCGGGAATTGTGACAGCACACGTCAGCACACTGCACACTTTTCCACAATCTCTCTGCTCCTCATCCTAATTTGACCTCCATCTGCACCACAGTGTAACTGTACCAACCGTGGGCTGTGGGGACTGAACGCTGCGAGGCCTGGGTCAGTGAATGTGCTGTGGGATGACTTGGAAAGCAATGGCAGGTGCACTACTGCTCACTCTGAGCCTTATTTTGCTGGGGTGTGGAGCTGAGGGCCAGGGAAACGGACGTGATAAGGTATGTTACTGCAATGCACAATGCCTAGAATTAAAATGTGCACTCTGTGTGTGTGCGTAGGAAGTATCATCTATATGCACCTTTTCAGCCTTTAATGAAGTCCCTAATTCTCTGCAGAAGCATGGATGACTGTAGTGGCATATATTGTTTCTGCACACTTACATGCTACAGCTCCTGATCATTCGAAATATCTGCCTGTATCATTTAGATACATCTTTTTCTTTGAGAAAAATCTACTTTGTTGGCTCATAGGTTATGTTTTAAAGAATAAAAGTCTAAAAATCCTGAGCCATCTCATACTGTATCCAGGTCATATGCCAAACAAAAGGGGAGGGGGGATCCCATCATTTGCTTAGACTTTGCTCAGTTTGCTCAGTTTCTGGACGCATCAGCATGATTAAGATAAGAGAAGAAATACTTTACTTTTGTCCCAGTTTCGGGAAATTACTAACACATAAAGAAAATCAAGACTTGTTTTTCCTCTTAAATGTTCTACATACACATGCTTCATATCCACAAGTGAATGTTGTGTGGTTGCTTTTGTCAATGAAATGCAGTGATGTGGCACTTCATCACCACTTAATAATTTGCGCACACTGCTCTGTTCAGCTTTTTTTTTTAAAAGTCGAATCAATAACTGAATACATTTCATCTCTCGGTTTAATGTGGTTTTAACGAGCAGCCAATGAAGATCTCTGAGTGTAAAATACTGAGGCCGAGTTCGATAAATGAGAGCTGCGCGTAATAAAAAGCTGTGAGTAATGACCTAAGTGTCAGATCAGTGCGAGATGAAGCTTGTGTCTTCCAGAAAGAGGTGCCGGGCAGTTCTACCGTCTATCTGGGCCAGAACACGCACGACTGGAGGCCGCTGATCCACACAACGGTCAACCTTAGTTTGATCGGCAGGTACGTGAGCGATGGGGCAAATCAATGCACCGTCAAGCCTGCACAGCAGCTCCTCTGTGGGCAAGAAGGTGCACACGATTGTTCTGGGATTTCAAATTAAAACGTGACCTTGAAGTTCAGTTTTTACTGAACAGGCGTACATGAGCTCTCTAAGATCAGTCAAAGATAAATAAGGCAGGTTGTCTTATTAATGCACCAATGAGCAGCCTTCACTCCACTGTATCTTTATTCTGCCACGCAGCATCAAATCCTCCTTTCAGCTCCGCACATTTGACCCAGAAGGTCTGGTTTTCTACGGAGACACAAAAAACGGGGATGACTGGTTTATTTTGTCGCTGAAAGACGGCGTCCCTCTGATGCAGATCAACAAAGAAGGCATGCTCGTCAGCGTAGCGGGCACCCCGAGGCTCAATGACGGGAAATGGCACACAGTAAGCAACCAGTGATCACTTGCAAATCAGTTTGCTGAACTCCAATTGGCTAAAGAACTGCTTTATGTTGCTTTTTAAAAACTCGCCCCCTTATGCTTTTCCTTATTTTCTGTCTTATATATATATATATATATATATATATATATATATTCTCACAGTAGTGGATGTTCATATTAAATATTGAGGTCAATTTATATGCAAATTATTATGGTCATGGTCATAAAAGGAACACAGCTGTGAGCACACAAATTCCGCCCATCTGCTCGTGGTTTGTTTGCAAGAGACAGCCAATCAGAAGAAAGCTGGAGTGGCCTTGAAGGGGGAGTGGCTAAAACTGCTGGTTTCGGTCAGGGACAGAACTCAGGAGCTGCACCAAGGCTCCGTATAAGAAATTATGAAGAGCCCCTTGAGAGCGCGAGAATAAAAACACGCTGGAAATGAGCATAACAGCTTATCTTAAAACTGGCTAACTGCACCGTTTGTTGTTCTCTTGATGCAACCAAGTTGGAAGTGAGCAACCAGGGCAAGTTCGTAATTCTGGAGGTGGATGGCACTGGCGGGCTGGTGGTGGGCATACATTCCAAGCAGATGGAGGAGGTCGCTTACGGTAAACTTCGACTGTCCCTTGGCGGGATGCTGATCGGCAAAGAAAAGATGATTGTTCAGGTACTGTGTGTATTTTGCACCTTTTGTTTTAAACTACACTTCAGCTGCAAATAGACCAGATGCTGTTTTCCTCTCCTTGGACAAGACCTCTGGAAAATAGCTTCTTGAACATGTCTGAACCATCCCCCCTCTTCCTTTAGTTCAATCCCAAAATGGATGGCTGTGTGCGGAAAGGCAACTGGCTGAACCTCACCGTCCCATGGGTGGCAGAGGCAGACGAGCTCCAGCCTTGCTATGAAAACATCCAACCTGGCAGCTACTTCCCTGGCACAGGATTTGCCATTTTCAACACCTCAGGTGGGAACACTCTGCTAAATTATCCCAGATACGAGCAAGTGTTTACACTCCTTTATTCAATAACAAGCTTTCCAGCTGGCCCGGATATTGCATTTATGCATAATATGGCATCTCGGGTAGCAATATTTCTCCTACTTCTAAGTAGTACTCCTTCTGATCAGATTCAGCACGTTAATTTGTATTTATTGGAAGTGGTTTTAACTGACTCAACACATCAGCAAATTACTTTTTTTCTTCTTTTTTCCCCAGATTTCCAGATCGATGGAGATCACGAGGTCCATATTGAAGTGTGGGGGGATTTCAGCCAGATGGACGGGACCCTTTTGAGCATCAAAGCTGATGGGGAGGAGCTCATGTTCTCTGTGGTAGCTGATAATAACACAAAGGTATCCACATAAGTCAGATGTATTTGCCCTCGAAGCGGGATTATTAACTTAGCAATGATGTTTGTTTCATGCAAATAACACACACAGATCAGTGTACGTCACAGTTCTGTTTCCATTTGGCATTCAGAACTTCACATTCACCTCTAGGGAAGAGGTGTTCACTATGAAAAACACTTTCAAGAGGCTCCAAATTAAGTTTCTGAAGGATTCGCTGAGGGTGGTTAAACATGAGGATGAATCATCGGCTGATTTTTCAGTCAGTGCAGGGAGCAACACCAGTTATTTATCAGCTTGGAGAGATGGTCATCTTGCCATTGGAGGCCTTTTGGGTGAGACTGCAGCTTTAAAGTATTTCAGTCTAATCCTGTATTACTGTGCAGCAACACAAAAAAAGGATCTGCTCTGTGTAACTCGTGAAGATGATCGTTTTCTTCATCTATTTCGTCTTTTCAGGTGAGAATGACGACGATGTCGGCTCCCAGTTCTTGACAGGCTGTCTGGAGAAGATCCAGGTCCAAGGGAAGGATTTGGATCTGGATTCGGCGCACATCAAACACGTGTCCGTTTCCTCTCACAGCTGCCCCGCTTAAACCACGAAAGCATGCTTACACTTTATGATATGCTGAGTAGACATGGTGTTTGCAGTGATGAGCACTAAAGTGTTTTAAGTCAGAATTTTATACTTGTACCAGTGAATCTCCAAAGTCTAAATAATTTAGTGCTAAATATTAATATTTTACGAGATGTCTCTTCCACTTTCCCACTTTTAACACAACATACAGATAAATCTGATAAATGTGAGCAGTTTTGTGACCCTGGTACGTGCAACAGCAAGCTGTTGAATAAAATATGACTTTCCCTAAAATGGTTTCTGATACATATTCATTTCTTTGGTATATTTTAAGGCAAAATAGAGGAGTAAGATGTGATAAAACTGTTATGTTATTTTGTTATGAACACCTTTATTCTTCAGCACAGCCAGAACTCTCTTAAGCAGTTGTTTTTTTTGGGTTTTTTTTTTTGTAATTTCTTTAAGTAGTCTCCAGGAATAGTTGTCCAGGCTTCCTGAAGGACATTCAAGGCTGCCTTTTGTCCTGTTCTATGTTAACATGATGCCACATTGGTCACCCACATTGATCATTTATCCAATCCTCTACTCTCGGCTGATTATCTATCAGATCAAATACAGTCATTTATAATCCGGTTAGACCTCTTAGATCTTTTGCCACGAGGCTACCATCACTGAGTGTAGTCGATTTCCTTTAAAGCCAAATTTGAATTCTAATTTTCTTCAATTCTTTCAACTTACGTTCAGCCAGTCTTTTCACGCATGCCTCACAAGAACCCACTCGCTCTCGCCGAGTGACTGATCTTAGACATGAAAATTGCTCCCTCTAGTGGTTAATTAAATATAATATTAAATTCATCAGAGACTTGTGTATGACGTCATCTATCCCATAAAATTAGATACACGGAAAAAGTCCAAATATTACTTATCAACTTTAAATTATGAAAGCAGAAAAGAAGAAAGATTAGAGCAAATATAAATGAAACGCTCAAGATCAGTTTCAGATAAAATGATGTCTGCTCGCTCGTTTCTGTATTCACTTATCGCTGCAAGAAGTCATCAAAATGTTATGTGCAGCTTTGAAATGAACTGGAAGATGTGAGAGGTCGGGGAACACAGACAGATAAATAGATTTATTTTCATTCAGAACATTATATACATTTGTTTCCCAAGACAGCATTAAACTAGCAATAAATAGAATAAAAAATATAATAACACCTATTAATATTTAACTAGAAAATCATATAATAATAAAAACACATACATAAAGCGATAAAATGCAAACTGATAACGAACGTGACTTTAACTGTAGTTAAAGTAGAAAGTTTTTAGCCCTCGAGCCAATAAAGTGAGAAATAATCAAAAACAAGTGTACGACGAGGCTACGGTGAATGTAAAAACGTTAGCTTTTGAACCAAAGCGTTTATATAGGCTTTAAAATGACGCCACGCTTTCAGTCATTAAAGCCTGAGGTGCGGTTGCTAACGATTCCACACATCTGCCGGCTGCCATAATGTTACTGTCGCAAAGCCTCGCTGTCGTGAATACTGGCCGCCCACTGAAGATGGCGGCGGAGCTGCATCCGCGGAGCGGAAAGCTGATCGGCCTGTCCAACTCGAACCGAACCGCCCGTCGCAACCAGCCAGTCCAGGAGTTCAATCACGGCCTGGTGCTTAGCAAGGAGCCGCTGAGGGACCGGGATGTCTTCACCGTCCGCATTGACAAGAAGGTAAACAAACTGCAGGCCCGCTGCTGGCTCCTCTGAGCGTGTGTGAGGGCAGCGGGACGGGAGCGGAGCTGGAGGGACGAGCCGGGGGTCTGTGGCTGTCCGCGGTCTAAAGCTATTGCTGCTGCTAAGGCGGCACACACAGGGCTTGACAGTAGCCGCAGTGTTTACGGCTCCTCAGGCTTTAATTAGATACACCGACAGAGACTGGGGAGGACCGCAGGGAGCTGATAAACAGCCCGCTGTGGGCTGGATGTGATAAACGAGTCTCCTAGCTAACGATAGCCCGCCCGTGTTGCCTTGGTGCCGTCAGATAGCCGTGCTAATGAGCCGCTAGCAGGCTGGCCGGAGCTAGCCTTTCTGGAAGGTGCTACGAGGGCTTTGTCTGGCGCTGACAGGGACCCGATATCGTTTTATCTTGTGAAAGGATCCCAGCTAAGCCGGTAAGTGCGGTTCTTTTAGGGCTTGTTTTGAAGGATCGGTCGCCTGTCAGGCTGTCTGTCCGATGGCTAATAACACTGCAGTGTTCACGCCACACGGGGATATCGTAGTGACTCAGAGGCCATGTGTGAACAGTACACAGTGACTACACCGAGGCTGTTACCACTGTCATTAATATTAACCAGAGCCTGTGTGCTGAAAGCCTCAGCTCTGCAGCCTCCGCTCACCTCTGTGCGTATGCAAAGCGTCTGCAGACCGCTAGAATTGCTGCTCAAAAAGTGGAGCACGTAGCTGACTGCTTCATGCTGTTACTCATTAATTACATGCACTCTTTCGGCTGACTTCACAACCATTTAAACACAAAATCACGGATATCATGTGTCTAACTTTACTAGACCTGCTGCTGTTAACAGTTTTCATCATCAAGTTAAGTACAGGTGATCTCTTTCCTTTCTTTTTCCTTCATTTCCAGTCAAAGTCCTGCCTCTCCTCAATCACAAGTGCAAAGACAGCTTACAGCTACAGTTCACATCCACTGATGAAGCTTGAACCAGTTTTTAATTGTGGCTTGTGACTTTTTGCAGGTAGAGGTGGCCCAATGTTCTCTTTCCTTGAATTAGCAGCTTTCACCTTGCTATCTCCATGCATTAAGAGTGCCTGTGCACAGTGTTTACATTTCAGTTGTGGAAAACCTTCTCTGTTGTAATGGCTTCTGTCTCTGCAGTTGGCCTCCCAGTGACGCTTGCCAACAACATGGCAGCACTGGAGTCAGTGCCAAAGCCAACTGCCCCCCCCCCCCCCCACACACACACACACACGAAATAACAGTGTGTCCAGCCGTCTAAAAGCATAGCGTGTGTGCACGTAAAGCATCTGGCTTAATAGCACCTGCTGCATGCTAGATAATTATGCATCCCTGGTGGAGCTCTCAGCCTGATAAAGGCTCTCATAAAAAGGCTCCCGCCCTGTCTTTGCATGCATTGCCAGTCTGAAAATCAATAGTTTGTCATCACGGAGCACCCGCTGGTATGACTCTGAGTGCTGACGTCTAGGGTGGGGGGACGTAAACACATGAGGGGGAATGAAGTGATTTATTGGAGCAGGACTCTGTGGGTGTTTTAGCATTTAAGGAAGAAAGAACTGATATGATAGGATTCAGCGGAAGATCCAACTTGTGAGATGGAATACTATGTCATGCGTTTTGCATACTGGGAGTTACTTAAAGCTAAAATGATTAGCTGTGTTTTGTCTTGTGTGACAATATCGAGTTTTGAATTGTGCTTAATGTGATGAGTAGATCAATATAATTGGCACATTGATACTAATATCTACTTTGAAATGCCACTTTTATTTTCTTGCCGTTACTGTTTAATTACAAGTTAACGCTAAAGTCATAGGTTTTCAAGTCTAATGTGTTTTTAAAAGCACACAAATTCAGTAAATCGTGCCACTTTGTGTTCCTCACAGTCATGCCGATATGGCTGGAAAATGTTTATTTGCTCCCAAATGGGAGTTTGTTGTTGTGAGAATTCACGCCCCAAAAGCTGAGCAGCTGCGTTTCCTCTCTCTAGCGGTGCTCCTCATAGGTGGTGCTTTTGAAATCGACAGGCTATGAACTTTTCTGTTTCCCTATAAAAGATGCTCTGTTGTCCCCCTTAGTGTGTATATTTGTAGCCTAGAATTATTAGTCTTTTAGAGTCGAGTCGAGTGAAAGACCGGGAGGCAGACGCCCACAGGCTGCTGTTACGTAAGCGAGAGCGCGAGGGAAGGAGATGTCTGTCTCCTCCACACACACAGACCCGGTCAGCCTGAGCTACTCCCAGATTTGTTAACCCAGATACCCTGGCTGCAGTAGCACACTGCCTTAGATAGAACCTGCCACGGAGCTGAGGAAGAGGTGGGCAGGAGGAGGCTGACTGTAGTGTAAAAAGAACAAAAAAAAATGGTATTGATCCTGGGGAAAGTGTCTTTGGCACAGAAGTCAGCTGCAGAAAAACATCCTAGGAGCTGGAAGGGTTTCAGTGATATGGTCACGGTCATCTCTTACACTGGAGTCCTACTGGGGGGGGGGGGGCGTTATGACTGAGCATAAAGCTGAGGCTTTTATCCACCGCTGAGGTTTTTGTCAGATACCTTTCTCCTTGAGCAGCAGGTGGAGTGCAGCCAGCCAGGAGTCGACTCCTCGTCGAGACGACGGGGGTTCGTGGCTCTGTGTCGGCAAGCATCTGCTGCACTCAAGTGTTTTTAATCAAGACTGAAACATCAACGCCAGCTGCTTTTTACATTTCCTTTTTTCTGCTGCAGTCTCTCGTCCACGTTGTGGAGGTTAAACAAAAACGAATAATAGAATTCATCTCGGCAGATCAATAAAGTATCTCGTTGTCGTCAGCTTATGGTGAGCTTCGTGTTACTGGGAAGAAACGGATGCCTCGGGCTGCCTGTTAGGCGATATGAGGCCAATGTCGCGCAAAGGCACGAGGAATTTTTGCCGTGAAACGGGGACCAACTGCGCCATGAGTTTAGGGGAAGGTGAGATCGCTGAGCTGAAGCTCAGGTGTTTGTTTTCTTCGAATGGGTTTAATCATTACACCTGGACCACAGAGCCGTCTGTGCTCTCTGCGGCTCGACTTCTTTTTATTATTTCAGTCATAAAACGGAGGAAAGCATTAGCTATGACCTCATAGTGAGAAGATCCTGAGCTTGAACCTGATCCAACTCTGTTCCTGTATTTGTGGAGTTTGCATAATCTGCCTTCAAAAGCTTGTAAAAAAATTTCCTGCCCCTGTGCCATATTTATATTATAAATGCCAAAAAACCGCCAGCAAGTTGCTGTACAAGTATACACTTAATGGGTAATAAAAAGACAAAAACATATAAACAAAACCCCTCACCCCTAACTGATCACAGCAGATAGCTGCCCCTCCCAGATCCTGGTTCTGCCAGAGGTTTCTTCCTGTCAAAAGAGAATTTTTCCTTCCCACAGTCGCCAAGTGTCTGATCATACGGGGTCATCTGATTGCTGACATTTTTCTAGATTATTGTAGGGTCTATAAACCACCTTGGGGCTGTCAGTGCTGCTGTATCACAGCAGCCCTAATCTGCACACACACTGCAACATGCGTCATTTCAACTGTGCTTTTTGTCATCAAGCTAATGGGACGTCGGACAGATGACAAATTGGACAATATGTAGGGACAAAGCTGATTACGTCCTCCTGATATCGTGGTCAGTTGAAAGTTGTTATTAATTTTTTTTTTCCTCTTCTGTTTGATCTAAATATAGAACAGGATGTGTGAAACTCACCCTTCAGTATCAAAATGTATTTAACTTCCCATCTTGGCAGTGAGATGCCGGTATTATAACAGTAATCTAATGCAGCACTGGTGGTTCAGTGAGTTTTCTTCCAAGTTCATGTTCGTGCTGTTAAACATGACAGTGCAGCGACAGAGTTACTGTCAAGTAATCTCTGACAAATTTTCATATTCTTTTGCGCTCGCACTGTCCCGCTTTATTCTCAAAGGAGCGCTCCCTGAGCTGTGCTCGTCACCGGCAGAACGACTAAAAATAACAGCGGCGGATCATACACGACACGCCCTTTGTTTTCCATAGATATCTACTTGCAGTTTTTAGCACAGAGCTTCACTTTTTTAAGAGTAACTCCCACGGCACAACACAGCTCCACTCGGAGTCGGAGAAACAGCCGCTGACTGTTTTTAAAAAAAAAAATAATTTTTTACTACTTTTGTGCTTTTTCTCAATATTTGCTGTCGACTTCATAAAGCTACATGGCTCTGACGTTATTTTTGAGCGTCTTTAAATGTTTTGCTAAATGTGGGACAAAGACTCGGTCTGTGGTAAGGTGTAAAATCCATAATTTGTTTTTTGCTTTTTTAAAAATGGATCTTTAATTAGGAGAAAGGTTAAAGGTCACACTGTGTCTCCTTTCAGGTGAACTCGTGGAGCGGTTCCATCGAAATCGGCGTGACGGCCCTGGACCCCGCCGCTCTGGACTTCCCCAGCAGCGCCACAGGCCTTAAGGGCGGCTCCTGGATCGTGTCGGGCTGCTCGGTGCTACGCGACGGCCGCTCTGTCCTGGAGGAGTATGGCCGCGACCTGGACCAGCTAGCTGAGGGCGACCGCGTGGGCATTCAGCGCAGCTCCCGCGGAGAGCTCCACCTCTGGGTTAACGGGCAGGACTGCGGCGCGGCCGCAAGCGGCCTGCCACCCAAACTGTGGGCGGTGGTGGACCTGTACGGGAAGTGCACGCAAGTGACAGTTGTGAGCTGCGAGCCGCCACCGCCCTCCGCGGAAAGAGAGAGCGAGACTTTAGAGCGGGAGGAGGAGGAGGAGGATGAGGAGGAGGAAGAGGTGCTAGTGTGTGGGGGTCGGGAGGACGCGGGGATCGCGGCACTGATGAATGTGGCAGCAATGAATGGAATGATGAATGGAGATGAAGGTAAGAAGCCTTTCCTCTTTATCGCTGCGGTTCTTTTTCCTTCTCTGTCTGTTGGACTGCGCTGATCTGCTGTCTCCTATCTCTGCCAGTGCCTGAGCTTAGATGCAGTCACAATAGACCAGACAAGTTCCTCAACAACCTGGAGCCTGATGCTGGTAAGAACATACCCCCAGAACCATCAGCGGACACTTTCGGGCTGGAATGGCGCTCACAGCTGTTCTCTTCCCGTGTCTTTCAGTTCTGACAGAGCACCAGCTCTTTGACGTGTTCAACAACGCAATAGTGTCCTTTTATCGCTCCGAAGATGAGGGCGGAGGGGAGGACGGCGGAGGAGGCGGCGGTGGTGGAGGGGGAGGAGCAGCAGGAGGAGGAAATACAGGAAGTGACTCCTCTTCCAGAAATGACAGAGGGAGCAGCAGCGGAGGAATGAACAGTGACAGCGGGACAGGGACGACAGGAGGAGGAGGATCGGGAAGTGCCGGGGACAGTGGAAATTCTAACAGCAGCCCTGCTGGTAATGGAGGCGTTGGGCCGGGAGCTTTGACAGGCGCGATGACCACCAACGACGCGCTGCTGTTTCACGAGAAGTGCGGCACGCTGATCAAACTGAGCAACAACAACAAGACGGCGGAGCGGAGGAGACCGCTGGACGAGTTCAACAACGGTGTGGTGATGACCAACCGGCCGCTCCGACACAATGAGATGTTTGAGGTGCGTGCACGTGTTCAGGCTGACTGTTTAAATGAATGTTGACCTGTACATGAAAAGTTATTGCAGTATGTTATATGGTCGTTTTAGACCGAGCCAGAGCCTCACATGTGCCTTGCAAGAGGCGAGGCTTACTGGGATCTGTTTGAGGAAGCCAGCCGAGGGGCAGGCAATCAGAATAAAGGTTCGGCCTTAAGTGAGAGGAGGCTTTCAGTCTTTCCCCCATAAAGAAAACATTTGATGATCTCTGCTGTACCCTTAATGATGAGATGTGACAGTTCAGTATATCAATAACAACATGCTTTGGCAACCGTTAGAATTGTTTTTGGGCTTTTCTAAGGGTAGCTGCAGAGGCAGAGACCACCCTCATGTTTTGCTGTATGCAAAGCATCTCAGTGAAAAAACATGGAGGTCGCACAGCTGTGGAGTAGTTTACTTTGAGTTTTATTGACGCAGAAAGAATGGCGGGACTGGAAGACGTGATATTTTGCACGCCTCATGGTCTGCAAAGATGGTTTAACCAACAGGAATGCAGCACAGTGTAAACGTGAAAGCAGCGCAGGGTTGTTTTAATTTTGTGGTAAGCTTTGGTGCAATTCTTTTTTCCCTTTTCTTTAAGAGCTCCACTGAGTTTAGGCCAATCATTTGATACAAAGATTTGCACATTAAGCGGAAGTAGCACAAGGACGTGAGAGCAGCATTAAGGGTTTATGAAAGTGCAATAAAATCTTTCTTTGACATTAAAATCAATGAATAAGTGTGACAGATAATCATAATACTCTTAAAGGTGCATTTCTAGTTCCTACAATATTAGAGAGGAGGAAGAATTTTCTTTTAGGTGAGGGGAAGGAGAGGTAAGAAAAGAGGAGCATAATTCTAGTCTCTGCTATAATCTGTAATTGCAGGAGAAAGAAAGACAGCTGGAAATGAGCACAATACATGCTCTTTATAGCTGCACGGAGACTAGTTGAACTAGAATTAAAGCTGAGACAAATGCTTGTGAATACCAGCATTGATCTTTTATGTTTCTTCTCTGCTATCAGATCCGTATCGATAAGCTGGTGGACAAGTGGTCAGGCTCAATAGAGATAGGTGTGACCACACACAACCCCAACAACCTGGACTATCCTGCAACTATGACCAATCTGCGCTCAGGTAAGGCACGAGTAATGACACGGGGAAGTCTGTTTGTCTGTGGCAAATACAAGGTGCTGATTGTTTCTGCTTCTTTAAGGTACAATCATGATGAGTGGCTGTGGAATATTAACCAACGGAAAAGGAACCCGCAGGGAATACTGTGAATTCAGCCTCGATGAACTTCAGGTGAAGCACGTGAACACATCCGTAAACTTGTCATTTTGTCTTTTTCTAGTAAATCTGACTTTACTTTTTCCGTTATCGACTTTTAGGAGGGAGATCACATAGGGTTGATGCGCAAAGCCAGTGGAGCGCTTCATTTTTACATCAATGGCATCGATCAAGGTGAGACAGATCACAGCCTTTGATGAGGAGAAAGAAGTCCGGTCCAGGACTTTGAAGCTGCAGCCGCAATATGGTGGTTATGAATGAGTGAGAGATTTCTTTTAGATATTTACACCGATCAAGGATAACATTTTGACCACCTGCCTCATATTGTGTTAGCCCGTGCTTTGGTGCCAAAACAGCCCCGAAGCATCAAGGTCCAGGCCGCCTTCTTTTATTGCTCTGTGGTCCCGTTCTGATGCTCACGTGCTCTTTGTTGGTGCTTTCGGTGGTGGGCAGGGGTCAGTGTGGACATCCTGACTTGTCTGCAGCTATGCGGCCCCCTGCACAATAAACTGTGATGCATGTGCAATCTGACAGCTCTCTATCAGAACCAAAATTACATTTTTAGGAAATCTGAACTACAGCAGCTCGTCTGTTTGATCAGACCACACCGGCCAGCCTTGACTCCCTCCATGCATCAGTGAGCCTCGGCCGATCATGACCCTGTCGCTGGTTCACCACGGTTCCTTCCTTGGATCGCTTTTAATAGATACTGAACGCTGCAGACCAGGAACAGCCCAGAAGAGCTGCAGTGTTGGAGATGCGCTGACCGAGTTTAGCCAAACTCCCTCAATTCCTCACACTTGTACATTTCTCCTGTTTCTAACACATCAACTTTGATGACAAAATGTCCACTTGCTCAATCATATATCCCACCCACTAACAGGTGCCATGATGAAGAGATAATCAGTGATATTTACTACACCTGTCAGCAGCCATAATGTTATGCCTGATCGATGTAAATATGTTTTAGCTCCTGTGTTATTCTCAGCTGTTTATCTCTGTATCTGCACATGTATTAAGATGTGTCTGAAGATGTACTCGTAGAATCCACACTTGGATGAAGTAATGAGTGTAAAGATTTTTTTTTTTTTTTAAAGTACTCCTGTTCTTGCTTTGTTTCTCCCAGGCGTCGCAGCAGCTCAGACCCCCAACGTGGTTTACGGCGTGGTCGACCTCTACGGCATGGCTGTCAAAGTCACAATAGTCCACAACCACAATCACAGCGACCGCCTCAGACGCAACAACGCCATCATGAGAGCGCTGTCCCCTGACGTCGGCCGACCCCGGCCGACTCTCTCCATCACCCCGGACGCAGAGCTGCCCGACCGTCTGCTCTTTCACCCTAACTGTGGCCAGAAGGCCGCCATCATCAGCGATGGCAGGACGGCGCTGCGACCTCAGTGAGTTGTCCTTTCTGCTACTTTATGTTAACCTCGTGATCTGAAACATTTAAGTACTTGTTTCTGGTAAAGCACAAAACTACACCGCGTTCCAAATTATTATGCAAATGATATTTTTCTCTGATTTTCCTAAATAGTCGATTCAAATGACAGTCAGCATAATTTTCAAGTCATCAAGCATTAGAGTATAATTCAAATGTTACTTAACAAAACTCCCAATGAAAACAGTATGTTTTTCAAAAATAAAAAACTTAAAATGCACTGTTCCAAATTATTATCAAAAACATCTTAACAGGTCAAGTTACATAGTAGCATAGGACCCCTTATTTGATAGCAGTTCACAGTTCTTGCACCCATGGAACTTGTGCGTTTTTGGAGAGTTTCTGCTTGAATGTCTTTGCAGGATGTCAGAATAGCCTCCCAGAGCTGCTGTTTGGATGTGAACTGCCTCCCACCCTCATAGTTTTTTACTTGAGAATGCTCCAAAGGTTCTCAGTAGGATTGAGGTTAGGGGAGGATGGGGGCCACACCAGGAGTTTCTCTCCTTTTATGCCGATAGCAGCCAATGATGCAGAGGTATTCCTTGCAGCATGAGATGGTGCATTGTCTAGCATGAAGATGATTTTGTTGCAGAAAGCACGGTTCTTCTTTTTCTACCGTGGAAGAAAGTGGTCAGTCAGAAAATCCACATATTTTGCAGAGGTCATTTCCACACCTTCAGGGACCCTAAAGGGCCGGACCAGCTCTCTCCCCGTGATTCCAGCCCAAAACATGACTCCACCACCTCCTTGCTGATGTCACAGCCTTGTTGGGACATGGTGGCCGTCCACCAACCATCCACCACTGCATCCATCTGGACCATCCAGGGTTGAATGGCACTCATCAGTGAACAAGTCTGTTTGAAAACTAGTCTTCATGTAGTTCTGGGCCCACTGCAGCTGTTTCTGCTGTGAGCATTGGTTAGGGGTGGCCGAATAGAAGGTTTATGCACAACAGCAAGTCTCTGGAGGGTCCTACACCTTGACGTTCGCGAGGCTCCAGAGGCACCAGCAGCTTCAAATATCTGTTTGCTGCTTTGTAATGGCCTTTTAGCAACTCTCCCCCTAGTTTGATGTATTTGTCTGGCAGAAACCTTCCTCATTGTCCCTTTATCTGCACGAACCCATGTGTGCTCTGACTTAGGCACAAATCTCCTAACATTATGGTGATCACGCTTACGTTTTCGGGAAATATCTAAGGTTTTCATTACGTGTCCGAGTCATTCAACTATTTCACGCTTTTGAGCAACAGAGAGATCCTTTTTCTTTCCCATATTGATTGAAAATGGTGGTCTGCTTAATAATGTGGAACATCCCTCTTTAGTGGTTTTTCCTTTAATTGGGCTCAAACTAATGATCATAGGTGTCCGAGATTGATTTCAGTGATCCAAAGAGCCCTGAGACACAATTCCATCCATGAGTTTAATTAACAAACAACTTATTTAATCTTTATGCCACTTAAACACAGTTTGCATAATAATTTGGAACGTGGTGTAAATATGTTCTTGCGGCTCAATATTTTTAGTGTTTACTCATCTTCACACTAATCTTTGCTGGAAAGGTCCTAAAGCCTCTGAACAACACGCAGATTACCTGCTTGTCCTCTGCTGTATTTTTCATAAGTACTTGTGAAGAGAATTTATATAGTACTGCAGTATTTCAATCACAGAACAGTGATGGAGTGTAAACAGTGCTGCTTTTACAGCGCCACTGACGACTTCAATCACGGCGTGGTCCTGAGCAGCCGGCCGCTGCGCTCCAATGAGGTGTTCCAGGTTCGCATAGACAAAATGGTGGACAAGTGGGCGGGTTCCATTGAAATAGGCGTCACAACGCACAACCCCGCCTACCTGCAGCTGCCCTCCACCATGACAAACCTGCGCTCAGGTGAGATGAGATGGAGCAGCTTTTGTAGTTTGGATAACTTGCTGTGCCGGGGTTACTGATCCCACTGGGGATGTTTTCCAGGGACGTGGATGATGACGGGGAACGGTGTGATGCACAACGGAACGACTATACTGGATGAGTATGGACACAACCTGGACCGACTCAAGGTTAGTGGTAATAATTTTTTTTTATTATTAATATTTTAAACATGACTGTTTGTTTTGTTTTTAATGCATTTTTCTTGTTCCAGGCCGGCGACACAGTCGGTGTGGTGCGGAAAGAAGATGGCAGCCTTCATTTCTTTGTGAACGGCGTGGCTCAGGGCCCGGCAGCTTGGAATGTCCCCCCTAGCGTCTATGCCGTGGTGGATCTCTACGGCCAGGCTGCACAGGCCACCATCATGGACGACATGGGTAAGACAGGAGAGCACGAGAACTAAGAACTGTCCTTAAGAAGAAAATATTAGCATCAGAGTTATTTTTTCCTCTGCTTCTTTCTCTCTCAGTAGACCTCCCTCCTCTTCCAGAGGACAGCTCCGAGGGACCCACAGCCATGTCCCCTGGGAGTCCTTGCTCAGTAGGCGGGGCCACCACAACCTCCGACTTGCGTTTCCACCACCTACATGGCACCAATGCTGTCATCACCAATGGGGGGCGCACCGCCCTGCGTCAGAACTGCCGCAGCGAGTTCAACGATGCTATTGTCATCTCCAACAGGTGAAACACGTGACGTCAAAGTGACCTGTAGTGACTCTTAATCCATCCATGGAAGATTGTGCTTTATATAAAAAAATAAATCTTAATCCTGCAATCTTTCTAACAGCCAGCAGGGGGCAGCACCCGTTTGATTATATAGAAGTTTATAAGGAAATCGCTTTGCTCCTCTCTTGATCTGTGACCTCAGAACAAACAGTTCTCACTCTCAGTCACTAGTTTTCTGTTTTGTTCAACAAAACGTGCACATTTTGTAAATTATCGACCCAGCAAGAGTTAGACTGTAGAGCCATGTTGGTTTAGAGCGGGGCTCCTTTATGATTGACTGTGTTGCTACCGTATGAGTGTGCAGTGTCTCTAAGTTTGTCCACCACTTGTCACATCTGGTTTCAAAACACCAAGATGAAACCAGTGATGGTGCTGTCCATCTTCTTATACAGTCTATGCTTAAAGACTATCCACCTCTTATTCACAAGAGTTGGGTGGTGTCACCACAGCAGGTAGTTCCACATGTTTGATTTGCTCATTAGGTGAAGGTGTAAAGCATTTCTCTGTGGAGCCACTAACATTCCTCTGTGATGTCTTAAACTGCTGCAGGTGCCTTCGGGACGGAGAGCTGTTTGAAATCGTGATCCAGAAGATGGTGGACCGCTGGTCGGGTTCGATAGAAGCCGGTGAGATGTTTGCCATGTGTCCAGCAGCAGGTCACTTCACACTAGAGCAGCAAAAAAACAAAAGTGTTCCTCTCCTCGTCTTCCCGTGTTTAGGAGTGACAGCTATCAGACCAGAGGAGCTGGAGTTTCCAAACACCATGACAGACATCGACTATGACACGTGGATGCTCAGGTACTGATGCTGTATGCCAATGTGAAGTCATAAGCAGTGTTGTCTTGAAACTAATGTCTGTGCTTTATTAAGAAGGACTCAGTGTATGTGTGCTCAGCGTGACCAATGCAGATGTGCACGTTCCCAGTTTTCTCTTTTTAACCTATTAAAACTGGTGTACAGAGAAAATAACTGTTGGAAAGTCAAAATATTTTTCCAGAACTTTTTTTGTGGAAAAATGTAAAATTTTGGTTCGAACTGAGAACATTTTTTTTTCCCTTTCTGCTTTCCTCGCAGTGGGACGGCCATCATGCAGGATGGCAACACAATGCGCAACAACTACGGCTGCGATCTGGACTCCCTGACGACGGGCTCGCGGATCGGGATGATGCGCTCAGCCAGCGGAGACCTCCACTATTATATCAACGGTGTAGACCAAGGTGTCGCCTGCTCTGGCCTCCCACCAGGTAGGAAATTGTACGAGTTGGAGGACTTGACTGAAGCAACACATACCACTACTACTACTTCCTCTAAATCAGCCACACTTTCCCTCTGCACATCCTCCTTCACTACATCCACGAACTTCCTCTGAAGTCTTCCTCTTTTCCTCCTGCATGGCAGCTTCATCTTCATTATTCTTTGTCCAGTATGTCCACCATCGCTCCTCTGCACATGTCCAAACCATCTCAGCCTGATCTGTCCCTCTGATGTACTCATTTCTAATCTTGTCCGTTCTGCTCACGCCCGATGAAAATATCATCTTCAGCTCGGCTTTCTGTCTTTTTGTCAGTGCCACCGTCAAACCATACATACTTGCTTCTGCTGCCTTTCATTCTGCCACAGGGTTGAGATGGATTGTGGTAAATGAGTCAGAATAACAGATGTGTGTGTCTGACTCTTTCAGAGGTGTATGCTGTGATCGATCTGTACGGTCAGTGCGTTCAGGTGTCCATCACCAGCTCATCGGGCCCGCTGGACAACAGCCTCTGCACCAGCAACGTCACAGAGAAGAGCTTCCCCATCCACTCACCAGGTAAATGTCAGGATCCTTACTTAGGACTGGAAATCGTCTTCCACTAAGTACCAAAAGAACTTGACTGAAAATGTGTGAAAAAGCAGCCAAAGAAAAGACCTTCAGAAAGCTTAGAAAACTATTGCTGACGGGTGGTTCAAGAGTTTTGCACAGCACTGCATATTTCAAAATGGAAGAAAAAGACAAAACTGTTGCTTGTTCTCAGAGTCTGATGTGTTTTTTCTTTATTCCGTGTGATTGCAGTCGCAGGTGTTGCCCACCGGCTCCACAGCAAACACGGTAAAAACGTGGTGCTGCTCGGGGAGGGCTGCCAGGCCGTCCGAGTCGGAGGTTACGCTCACGGCATCGTGTTCAGCGCAAAGGAGCTCAAAACGGATGAGCTGTTTGAGGTGAGGAAGAGGTCACGGTGACCAGATATTTCAGAGATGGCGGGCCTGATTCGCAGCATTTGAAATGCTTAAAAATAGAAAGCAAAGGTTTGAGTTCTGCATTTAATCCTCTCCTGCTCCTCTCTCCCTGCAGGTGAGGATAGATGAGGTGGATGAGCAGTGGTGCGGCTCGCTGCATATCGGTCTGACCACGCTGGCTCCTCTGGAGCTGCCATCCTGCCCGCTGTCAGGTCTCTCCCCCTCCCTCCCGCAGCTCCGCACCAAGGTCACCTGGCTGCTCTGCGGCTCCGAGGTCCGTCGCAACGGCGTGCTGCAGCGGCAGAACTACGGCTGCTCACTGGACCGGCTGATGGTAAGCCACGCACACACCCCCTCCTCCCCCGCCGGCTCTCTGAGCTGTGCACTGAAGCTCTTCACGGATACCTGTAAGCGGCGCTTCAAGTAACTCATTACATTTTAAGGATTTAGTTGAAGATCAAATTAAAGACCCTTAAACCTCTTGACTTAAGAGATTCTCACAGCCTCTCAGAGAAGCTTAGAAGAATCTGCTTCTTTGTCTCCTGCACGCTCACATTTTTGTCTTTTTTTTGTGTTGTTTGGTTTTTTTTAAAATTGGAGAACCACTTATTAAAAATACAAATTTTAAAGGCACTGTCTAAATAGCTGGATCGAGGGCTTCTCACTGTTCACTAATGATTAATATTAATATTTAACATTATCTGTCCATCATTTGAAATTGACCCCGGGGTATAAAAACCTGCCGACTTAAACACGAGCACCCACGCTCTTAATCTTCAAGTTAAAATGCAAATCCTGAATACTTTGGAGCTGGATACTAATCGGCTTACTCCATCAGTCTTCGGGCTTTTTGATTTAAATATTGATTCATTTTCTTAATGCAAAGAGATGCTGTGATTCCTTTGTGTTGTTTATCTACTGTGGCTGAAAGAAAGCTTTAAAACAGAGTGGAAACTAATGTTTTGAGACTTTTTCTAAATGTCTCTTATCTTTAAAACGTATTGAAGCTAAAACCCAGACAAACAGCAGCAGTGTGTCATCACTGCACGTCTCTCGGAGGTGTTAATTGTGTCGTGACACAGGCGACGTTAAACCCGGATTTGTGTTTTCAGGTTGGGAACCGCGTCGGGGTGAAGAGGTGCAACGACGACACCATGCACATCTTCATCGACGGAGAAGACATGGGGCCCGCCGCGACAGCCGTAGCCAAGGTAACCACCGCTCACTCTGACTCTCATCAGTCATGTCGGTCTGCGATGCCACTCAGCGCCTCTTTCCTGCTCCTTGCAGAACGTTTATGCAGTTTTGGACCTGTACGGGCGGATAACGGCGGTGTCCATCGTCAGCTCCTCGCTGACGGAGGACGTGGAGAGCGTTAAGGCACCCTCGCTCTCCTCAGACAGCTGCAGCGAGGGAGAGGAGGACAGCACTCCCGTCAGAGAGGTATGAAGGATATTTAAGAGGTACCGATGCGCGCTCGAGGATCAGAACCCTCCGCCTGTTCGATTTTTAGAGAGAAAGTCTGACTCTCTGTTGCCATCTTCAGGCTGAGAGCGAACCGTGCATGCTGGTGCCCACTGTCATGGCGTTCCTGGAGAATCACGGCAAAAACATCCAGCTGTCCAATCAGAACCTGACAGCAGCCAGAGTGTCGAGCTACAACCAGGGCCTGCTGGTCACCGCCCAGCCGCTGGCTCGTCAGCAGCTGTTCCAGGTAAGAGTAAGGCTTAACGTAATCATTCGGATCCTCCGAGCGATCGCTTCGATTTTGGGGATACCTTCTTAAACCATCGCTGTTTTTGCCCACCAGTTTCACATCGACCGTCTGAACCCGTCATGGACGTCGTCGCTGTCTTTAGGGGTGATTGGTCACTCCCCCGACCGGCTCAACTTCCCCTCCACAGCGTGCTGTCTGAAGCGCTCAGCCTGGCTCCTGCAGCGAGACTCTGTCTTCCACAACTCCCTGAAGGTGTGCACTGAGATCACACAGATCTGTCATCGGGGAGGATATTGATTGATTTATTTTTTTTCTGTCTTACATGAGAGAGTCTGTTTGCACTGACCCTCAAATTTGACTTCCTTCACTTCCACTGCTTCACTTTTCTCCCCCTCTTTTTTCCAGATATGTGAGAACTACGGTCCTAACCTAGATACGTGTCCAGAGGGGACGGCGTTGGGTCTGCTGGTGGACGCCAATAGTTGTCTCCACCTTTATGTCAACGGCATGGACCAGGGCGTGGCAGCCCAGGACATCCCTTCTCCCTGTTACCCCTTCATAGACCTCTACGGCCAGTGTGAACAGGTTTGCACACACATTAGTGCATGCTTTGCATCATAAATAATTTCTAGAAGAAAACAAAGAGCCGACTAACATTAAAAAGAAGAACATGGAAGTGTAAGCTGAGAGTGGATTTATTTGATCGCCTCTCGGGATCATGTTTAGTGAACCTTAAGTCCAAAAACAGACCAGAGACTTCATTTCTGTCACATTTGAAGATTGCCAAAGTTTAGGGGTATGGAAAGCCAAAAGGGTCACAGCAAACAATCAGGTGGCAGCACAGTTAGCAGTGTCACCTTTCTGTGTGGAGTTTGCATGTTCTCCCCTCGTCTGTGTGGCTTCCCCCCACAGCCCAAAGACATGCAGTTAGTGGGGTTAGGTTAATTAGATGAATTGGCTGTAGGTGTGAATGTGAGTGGGACTGGTTGTTGCTGTCTTAATAGATTTCCATCAGGTGTTACATGTGCTACCTAGTCGGGGTTTTTCTTGGGCCCTCAGGGGATGAAGCGCAATGGGTCTGCATATAGTTAAAGCAGTGAGCCTTTGTTACCTTACTTAACAGAGGTGCATTTGCTCATATTTTAGACTTTGGTTAATTAAACCTTACTTTATGAATCTCCTTTGGTGGAGAAGCAAAGCCTCTTGGCCACTGAAACCATGAATTAAATATAATGGAGAACTTTGAGCACAGTGTTCACCTCACTACAGAACCAGAACATCTACAAGCTTTTATTAGATACCCACGTGTAATGAGCGATGGCACTGAAACGGACCCTGTGCGTCTTTTAGGTTTGTTCAGCTCTTCCAGCTGCTACCTTTAGACCTTCGTGTAGCTGAAAGCTGTGACTACAGCTAGTGTGTGGACTGTGAGGCAGCATGTTTATCATATGTCATGTGCTGACGGCAGGTTACAATAGTCACCAACAACGTGCCAGCTGTGGGTGGAGAAAGTGGTGAGACCCGCTGTCAGGGCGACATGGAGAAGGCAGACATGGTTGATGGTACGAAGCTGACTTTTTTTTTAATATTCAAAGTGCTGAGGCCGTCAGATTTGTCAGTTTTACCTCCTTTTCTTTCAAAACAGGAATCAAAGAGAGTGTGTGCTGGACGCCGCCTCCAGAGGTCAACCCCAATAAGACCTGCGAGTACCAGGCGCTGTGCTCGCGCTTTAAGGACATGCTCACGTTACCAGGTGGGTGCTTCATCTTTCAGCTTTTCTTCCCGAGACTTCATCTGGATGTAAAACGCAGCGTCTCTGTTTATTAAGATGGATACTTCAGTGAAGATGCAAAGTACAACCTGTGCTACTGTGAGTCCTGCCACAAACTCCGGGGGGACGAGGCGTATTACAAGAGAGGAGAGCCGCCCCGGGACTACGCCCTGCCCTTTGGGTGGTGCCGCTTTGGCCTCAGGTAAGAAGACAGCCTCAAGCTGAGCAGCGTTGACGTCACTATCCGTTTGACCTGAAACTAGCGAGGGAGTCCGTGTTAATCTGTTCAGCTTGCTTTGTGTTTGCGTCAGTAACACACTGTCACATCTGTACAGGATGAAGTCCCACTGTGAGGTTTCCAATGCACTGAAGAAGTGGCACATCGCGTACCACGGCACCAGCGTGGGAGCTCTGCGACGCACGCTGGACCACAGCCAGCTGTTGCCGGGTAGAGAAATCACTGGCACGCCTTTTCTGCATTCACACGACGACTCCAGACACCCGCGAGTTGTTTGCGGTGAAGCTCATTCAGCTGCTTTAAGGAAACACCGGCTAACATTTTGACGCTTTGTCTTCACAGGGATGTCGTCCATCTTCTCGGTGTCTCCGGCGAAGGTGGAAGGGCCGAACGGCTACAGCGAGCCGGAGGAGAACAGCGCCCCCGGCAGGGAGGTGCCCAGGGTGCGACTCTCCCCCACCATGCGCTACTCTGGCTTGGAGCTCTTTGCTCCCAAAGTGCAGTAAGTCACATCTGCCTGTTTTATGAGCGCTACCCAGC
This sequence comes from Pelmatolapia mariae, assembly GCF_036321145.2. Classification (NCBI taxonomy): domain Eukaryota; kingdom Metazoa; phylum Chordata; class Actinopteri; order Cichliformes; family Cichlidae; genus Pelmatolapia; species Pelmatolapia mariae. The sequence continues at coordinate 78,928,013 of NC_086229.1, forward strand.
AGAGCTAACAGGAAGTGAGGTGGCTTTTTGTACTAACGGCGCACTTCTCCTCACGCAGATTTCGGGACCCCCGTTCTCACCGCTGCCACCAGGCTCAGGTGGGATTCCAGGTGTGCGTGCGCCCGGGCTCCTACAAGGTGGGACCCCCGACGCTCGGCCACAGCGAGCCCCTGGACCCTCGCTTCAGCAACTCTGAGATCGAGTGGATCACCAAGGAGCAGGGCGGCACGCTCCTCTACGGACTGCTCGTTCGGATCGAGTGAACGGAGCAATGAAGGAAGAATTTGGGTGGAGGCGGGGTAGCTCCACACGGCACTCCTAGTACTTTTTAAGAAAAAAAAAAACATGAAAAACTTGACAACCAAATCCAGCCCTGCCTTGAGCGAGAGACTCCTCTGGAATCCAGCTGTTCCTACTGTGGATTGTTGACACTTCAGCATCTTTGATTTGGTTTCGTTCCTTTCGCTCTCGGACTCTTTTAGCGGCGCCGCGGCGGTTTCAAAGGACAGACACTGCCTGCACTTTATGTTTCAGACACTCGTGGGCGATTTTTAAACTTCTCATCCACACAAAGCGTTCGTTCATCCGCTGTAGGGTTTTTTTTGGTCATTTTTATTACAATTTTCTTTTTCTTCTTTCTTTCCCGGAGCCTCACAAACGGCTTCTCTTTTTGGCACTTACTTTTAACACTGTGCTGGTCAGTGTTTTACTTTGGGAGGAGCTGCACTCCTGCCAGTCTGCACGTTAACAAACTGTCGCCCAAAAAGACTGAAATGTGGATAAAAAAGAAGAAAAAAAAACAAGGAGAGTGAGGATGTTTTCACACACAGAGAAAAAAGAACACACACTTGAATCTGGAGGGATTTTAAAACTGGAGTGGGTGGGTTGGGGGCGGGGGGTTGTTTACACATGTACCACTGTATGTTGCTGTCCTCTTCATGTCTCCACATTAGCAGTTTGGCTTTTTTGTTTGTTTTTAAATCAGCCCCGTTTGCAGTCTTGCCCAGCATCACTTCTTTATCAAATGGGAAAACAAGTTAGGACCTGGGAAATTCCCCCGCTGCACGTTTGGGATTGTCAAAGTGCAGGTGATGAATGATAACTAACGCTCCAGCCTTACAAGTTAAGGATATATGAAATATTTTAAGATACTGTAGAATTAAACACAGCAAGTTTATAGTACACTGTTTAATTTAAAGAAATTACAAGCTTATTAGCATCTTTTTTTGCTTAGAGATGAAGAGACTTTACCTTTCACACCTGTATAATGATTATGAAGCCACAGCGAGCCCCTTTTAAACCTCTCCCACATGGTTCCCTGTGATACCTCACCTCATTTTAAAGGTTTTCAGACAGTATTTTTTTGAGTTTTTTAAGGTTTACAAGAGAAAGGGATGAAAACGTGGATGAAGTCGTAGGTTTAACAGCACCCATAGCACACAGATGCTCTCCAGGTTCCTCTGGAAATGCATCTCTCACTGTTGCTTGGTTACAGCCCTGACTGAAGCCACCTGAGCGTACAGGTCGTAAATGGGCGATGCGGGCCTGACTGTAACTGGAGTTTCAGCACTGCTACACCGCACAAAATCACTCGTTTCTTTCTTGTTTCTTTAATCCGCGCTCTCACCAAAGTCCTGAAAGGGTTCGCCGGTGCTGACCAAGTTGGTGTCGTCGTTAGTCAGCGATGGCCTGAGAGAAAACGGTAACTTCAGGTTGGTTCCTGAGGTCCTCTGAAAGATTCACAAATCTTCCTCTAGAGAAGCATCCTGAATCAGTGCCACTGCTCTCTATTCTTTAGTGCTTGTGCGGTTTAAACAAACCAGAGTGAGAGGACGTTAATTACTGAGCTTCAGAGGACGCGGTAGCTTTGAAGAGTCCTACAGGCTGACTCTATCTTCATGTGAAAACGCACATTTCCCCAGATGTTCAGCTTCTTCTTCTAAAGGTCGACGAAATGGACTCGCACCAAAAAAGGTGTGACTAACCTTTCATCCTTTCACAGTTTACACTCGATCCACCCCCAGGAGCAGAGTCCGTGTCCCCGCGACCTACGTCCAGGTGTTTACACGTGAATGTTTATTCATGATTTACACTCAGTGTCAAACGTTTATGCTCAACATCCACCTTGACTGCATGTGATCAGCTTCCCACTCTTTTCAGTTCAGTTTCCAACATTTCTTTCATTTAAAGAGCCAAACTCACTTCATGATTGAAGCTCGCTCACCTTCTATAAAAGCAGCTGTGACGGGGAATCTTAAGAGGAAAAGAAAAACACTTCCAATCAAAAATGTGAAAACAATAAAGTTATTAAATGGGTTTATTTATGGCCCAGTGCTGCTTTGTACAATTTAATTTGTATTTTTTTTGTTATTTCTGTTTTCTGTATGTCGCGTTGTACAGGCTGTTACATAACAGATCATATCTTCCTGATTTATAAAAAATAAAACTGACAGACAGTATGCACACATGGATGGGTAAAGTCTTTTTTTTCCCCTTTGAGCTGAAAAACAAAAAACAGATGCTGAAAAGAAAAGACCAAACCAGCTGGTGCTTTTTGCTTCCTTTTTTTCACATTTTATTTCCAGTAGGAAAAAAGAAAAGTCTGGTCACTGACACGTTATTGCAGTGTTGCACACTTACTCAATCACACCACCTCCAAAATCCTGGTGACTTGTAACTCTTTAAGGCCGATAGTGGGATTTTTCATAGCTTTTTTTGTTTTCTGTACAGAAACAGCGGCTGCTTCGAGAGAAGCTCCATCCTGCTATTTAACAACAAGCACACACAATGTGATTTAAAAAAAAAAAAAAAAAAAAAATGCAGACCCAGCAAAGTGGCAGCTGAAAGTCGGAGTGAGGGAGTTTGCCGCTCCACGAACAAAAGATGCCTGACTGTAGCCAAGTGTGGTAACATACTACTGACGGGGCCTGATCTACTCTGTGGTCCTGCTGGGTTGCATAGTCAGCGTCTTTTGCAAATCCATCCTCAGCGGTTAAGTTGTTTCTGCACCAGCTTCACTTTTAAGTTGGACCCTGAGATTTATTTATTTTTTTTATTCATTTATTAATTTTTTATTGTCTGCTAACAGAGCTGTTCACTCTGCCTCTTTAGCTTCATTTACAGGGAATAGTTGCATGAGAACATCTTTCCTTTGAGTGAATTAAAGTGACACCGGTGAGCTAATCTCTGAGGACACTGCTGACTGACAAAGAGCACATGGACGACCAGAGGGTCACTTTTCCAATCAGAGCCTGCAATATCCACCAGCAGCCGAACTTCAACGAGCGAACGAGACTTAAAGTGGACTTTATTCAGCTCGTTTCAGTTCATCCTTTCTCTGAAATCACAGTTTAAAAGATGGATGTAGCTACTACAACTTCACCCACTCATTTCTGCTGCCGTCCTTTTTCCCATGTGACGAGGAGGACGTCTGACTGAAACCACATGCTCACTGGCTAATGAGTCGCGATTGACAACTCGTTAGCTAATGAGTGTTTATGACAGGGAAGCTACATGCATGTTTTATACTTGTCTAACAAGCTTTTTTTTCTCTTATTCTTTTTTTCCTTCCTCTGATTGGTTTTCATAAGGAGCAAGTGGGTGGGGCTTTGCACTCACTGACGTCCTACAGGTCCAATAACAGAAAAAACACCGTTTAGAAGAGTGAAGTGTGAGCTTTTAGCTCATATGGATTATTTCTAGACTGTAATCTCGTATCTTTAAATTACGGCTGTCAATGTTAATGCAGAGTTAATCTGTCGTCACAATTAACGCAATTAAAAATTTTAACCCAACTAACCCATCTGGAACGGAGAATGACTCAAAATCCCTGAAATGTCTGTCAATGCATTTCGGGCAGTTTGTCCAAAGTTTGTCCATTATGCGCTTCAAATGGGTTAAATGTGTTACAATTTTTATTTTATTTTTTAAATTTTAATCATGATGACGTGTTAAGGCGTGAACCTTGACAGCCCTAATTTAAACTCTTGCCATATAAATACAATCATACATCACTAACAGTCCACAGTGTGTAGCAAATTTATTAGACCACTTGTCTTAAAAACTAGAAAACATGTTAGAAATCCATCATAAGCTCTTTAAAACTAATATAATAACAACTGATATTATTATGCAAATACAACAATAACACAATTTTGAGGGGTTACTCTCAACTTCTCTAAGAACTCAGGAAATAATCAACCACACAAATAAATTTTCTATTCAGGATTTCATGTAAATAACTGGAATTTAGCATGCTGACTTAAAAACAATACCAATGTGCTTAACTATTTTCTTCAGATTTAGCTAATAAGCATTAAAGTTAATGGATGAAACATGGTTTTAATTATAGAAACATAATTATTTTGGCATTTACCAAGACTGATTATTTAGGTCAGCTGTAGTATAAACGTTACACTGCGTGGTGGTCTAATAAATGAGCACTGTATAAATGTATATGACAGAAAATAAGGCATAGGTCCACTTTAAGTCACTGATGCCACGAAATAATGGCAGTGCCGCTCACGACAGAGTCATCTTTATCTGAAGTTCAGCTGCAGTTCCTCCCGCTTGAATGGACAATCGCCTGCTCTGATTTTCTCATCTAATTCTCAGAGAAACACCTAATTAGCATATTTTCCAACATGATCAAGTATTCCTTTAAACCTCCAGGCACAAGCACAGTTTAGCTAAACTCCTTAAAGTCTGGGTCGGTTGTATAATTTAGCAACGGGCTCACATTTTAAGTCTCAGAACCAGAAAAAGGGGCATCTTTTTTTTTTTTGCTACGAAATATCCGTAAAATGAAGCACCTGAAGGAGAGGAAACCAAAGTGCGGCTGTTCATGGTTGAGTTTTTTCTTTTTTTTATCCTGGAGCAGAGATGTCATTTTAAGCAGCACGTCTGAATTAAAGACGAGTTCAGAAGGTAAATAAAAACAAACAAACAAACAAAAGAAGAAACAGGAAAAAACCCTCAGGGATGAGCTCAGAGCAGACAAACGGACAAAGACCAAGTAAAAGTTTGGTTCAGCTTCTTTCAAATATACATCTTAACTTGCACGCGCGCACACGCATACAGAGTCTTTCAAATATACCAGAAACCAACAAGGACAACGACAACAACAAAAAGAATAATAAGAATCCCGCACAGATTTAAAAAAATAGCGAAAAGTTCTTTGTACACTTCGAACAACTAGTAACATGTTCTCAAACCCTGACGTACAGCATTCACTCCCAGACACAAGGTTGCAAGCTACAGCGAGTGCTTTATAAAAACGCATGGTCACAGTAGTTTAAATGAAATGGCTCCTTTTGTTTTTTTCTGAATAAATAAAACAGTTGTGACAAAACAAAAAAACAACCTTCATTACAAAACAACCAGTGCAGGACTTCCACGTCTTCTGACTTATTATTTAAAAAGAACTACAGCAGCTGTTTTTTGTTTTTTTTTTGCTCCCAGTTTGGAAATAATTTTTTTTTTTTTTTTTAAAAGAGGTGATTCATGGGTGGAAAAACCTTTCCTGAGCCCATCAACGCACGGATACAGCCCACTGCACCACATTAGCGAACTGGAAATGAGAAAGCTCTTCGTAAAAACCAGAGGAAATCTTTAAAAGTCGTCGGTGCTTACAAACTCTTCTCGCTCTAAAAAACAAAACCCACACTCTCCTCTCTTTAGGTTTGCGTCAGGTACGTGAGGATGCCTCCTCGCTGCCCTCTGACAAAGTCAAACTTCTCTTATGTACCGCGCTGACGTGATGTCGAGGGGGGGCGGAGTCTGGAAGCAGGAGGAGTAAAAAAAACAAACAAAAGTGGTTGAACCGAGAGGAAGAGCGGGACAGCAAAACTACGGACAGAGGACTCAATGTTCTTTTTTTTCCTCTCGGGGGAAGGAAGAGGAGGAGGAGGTGGAAGTACTCAGGGAGACAGGAGGAAGAAAGAAGGAATAGTTCTCCCAGAATTCATTGTGGCTGGTTGTTAGGAGAACAGTGAGGGGGGGGTTCAGAGAAAGAGAGACAAAAGGAAGGTCACTAAAGAGGAGGGGAAGGCGAGCAGCAATTAGATTTGAGATTTGTTCTGTCTCTCATCGTCTACTTTACAGAAGTTTTGTTGGTTTTTCTCCAGATGAACAGCTTCAGAACTTCTTGGGGCCCCAGGCCGATGCCTGCTTTGGGGCTACGCCTGTCCCGAATGTGGGGAAATCCTCGGCGCTGCTCATGTCGGGAGCCTGGAAGGAAAACACACGGTCTGATGGGCCCCATACTGCACAGACATCCCTCCAACAAAACGATCATGTCGTTAAACTAAGACATCCCACCTTGTTCCCAGCCGCGTTCCAGGGAGCGTCCCGCACCACAAAGCCCTTAGCCGGACCCCCGCTGCTGTCGTCCCCTCCACCTGCTCCGCCTCCCCCTCCGTAGCGAGATGGAGGCTTCATGTACGCTGCCAAGGTCTCTGTCTCTGTCACGCTGAGCAGCTGAGAGAGATGAACAGAAGGAAAACTGCTCCTGAAAACAGCCTTTGTTGATGAGTCAGAATGATTTTCATTTCCTGGCCGGGATCCTGTGGATCTACTTGTTACCCCGAAGGTATGTAAAGCAAGATATTAATTTTTAAAAATAGCTACAAAATAACAGAAACATGATTACAAATATACCACAAATCTCTTTATCTGGTACAATAACTAGCACACCTCAACAGATAAACTGTTTGTGGGGGTTCTGTCACAATTTATTGGAAAAACACACATTTTCATCAGTGGGTTTTAATTATGATTATTATGCCTCAGAGTTCATCAATATCATGAATATTTCCTCAAATCCAACCAAAACAGATTTAAAAATACAGAAATGTAAAACAGAAGCAAAACAACCAGATTTAAATTTGGCTGATCTCCCCTTCAAGGTCGTCTCCTCTTCTACCTCTGTGCTGCTTTGAACCTTGCTGCTGTTCTTAGATCGCTTCCTGTTTCTGACTGCTAGCGCTTGACTGAGAAGCATGCTCGTCATGTTTAACCCTAGAACCGCCAAAGAGGTCATTTTGACCTCCTGTGATTTTAAAAATCACGTAACACCGTTAAAGTAAAACCCAATCATCTCATATTTCATGACCTTTCCTAAAATGGGTTTGTTCATCACTGCTGAGGATGGAATTTTAGCCGCATGTGCAGGACCGTCATGTTTTATTTTTAGCCTGTAGCACATTTGATCAACAGAAGCTGACCCAACGTACTTCAGACAATTACAGGTGTTCAAAAGGTGTATTTTGTTGTGTCAATCAATCATTAAAATCATTAAAATGTGTTCAGAAGTATATTGGTATCTGTATCGTATCGGCAATTAACTGGTATGAGATAAATACCATAATCTGCAGTAGTGGGCAGCACTAGTGTTCAATCGGTTTCACAGAAGAGCTCCAATAATTAAATGATTTCACTCTCTTTGCTGTAATCTTTATTATTGTGAATTCAAATGTGTATTTTAACTTTAAAAAATATTTTAAATAAGTTGAAACTTAATAGTTAAATACTTATTCTGTCAAATTTGACTTAGAATTAGAAAAATTTGATCCAAAGTAAAAAGTTAGTTTCTTCAAGAAATGGTTGCTTTGCCATTTCAGTAGAGCTCAGTTGTGTCAGAGAGAAGGTGTGAGTGATGTGTGCTGTAACTGCATCTCTGTCTTATATACAGTGAACTCACATATTCCTCCTCCAAGTTGAGCAGGTGATCGATGGCGTTATCAACTGTCTCAGGAAGGCCCGTCACCGTCACTTTGTCGGGCTCGTCCGACCCCGGCTGAGGGAACCGGATATCCACCTGAGAAACCAGAGGAGGAGTGAAGATCAAACATTTCCTCGTTTAGCTTCAAAATGAGCGATCTATGAATCGATCCAACCAACCTTGAACTCCTCCATCAGCTTGCGGATGGCTTTGCCGCGGGCCCCGATAATGCGGGCGTGGGTCCTCGGGTCCAGGTGAACATCTTGGCTCACCATCTCCTGCAGCTCAGCTACAAGCTGCTGGATGGCCTGGCGCGCCTCCTCCACGTTACGCTCGTACCCCGAGATTACGATCAGATCCTGGGAGGAAAAGGAAAGGATTTGAAGTGATCAATGAGAACGGTTCAGCACAGAGCCAGGAAAAGACAAAAAAGGGAAACGGACCTGCTGCTCGTCTCCTTTGTCGGGGAACTGGATGCTCACGTCGTGGTCTTTTCTGATCTGAGAGATGACGGCTCCTTTGCGGCCGATAATCTTGGGATGAAACTTTGGATCCACAGACATGGTGACCTTGAAACTACGCAGGGCCTGAGAGGAGACAGAGCCACTGTTTTCTTTTTCTTTTTAAAATACATGTTAAAGAATAAGAGATACTACACACGCTACAGATTCACTGCTATCAGGAAATCATGATCCCCTGTGGTAATCTCCTAACTTTAAGAATCAAACTTGTGTTTCTATTTTTCCCCCTTTCAAAGTTTTTTAAAGAGGTTTTTCTAATCTGGATAGATGGCGTAATGATTGTGGATGATGAATAATCTGAAAATCTGTCGCTACAATCACAAGAAGCAAATTAAAAACTGAACTGTGATGACAAACATGACACAGTGTGTGCTTGTACCCTGTCCTCCTGCTCGGCCTGCAGTTCTTTCACCCTCTCCAGCAGCCCCTGTTTGGCTCGCTCCACGTTGGCTGCCAGGCCCGTCACCTTGATCACATCCAGCTGCTTCTCAGGCTGCGGCACCCAGATGTTCACCTACGTACACAAAACTCCCAAAGTTCACACGTTTGGAAAGCACTGGTATAAAAAGTCCCAGTAGATGGCACCAGAGAGCAGCAGCGTGTCGCCTTACCTCGTAGTCTTCCATCATCTTCCTGATTCCAATGCCCTTCTGGCCAATGATGTAGCGATGCAACTCATAAGACACCTCCACGTCCTCTGTTATGGGCACCAACGCCTGAAGGAGGAGTAGGAAGTCACAGAGCGTGTGCTCAGAGATATTAATGAACATTAAACAGCGTCACATCTCAGCTTAATAAAGATAGCGCCTACCAGCAGGGCTGCTTTGGCCAGCTCACATTTCTCTGCCCGCCCAGAGATGGTGATGATGTCACACTTGCGGGGCACAAACTCCGCCTCTGGACTGACCTCACCGTTCTCCTGTGGCGAAACCTCCTGAGCTGCAAGTTTACAATGAGAAAAATAGGGATTAAAAGTTTATATTTTGATACACAACTCTTAAACACTGATTTTTTTTACACATGTAAAAGAATACGAAATACTACACATGCTACAGACTCACTACCATCAACAGATCGTGATCTGGTGGAACTTGAAGGATTGAAGAATTACACTCTATCCGACTCTGCTAGGAACAGCTAATTGTGTTTGTGTTGCCATCAGGGAAAGTGCACAGTGCTGTGCGACTATGCAGCGTCAACAATCATAATGTTGACTGAACGTTCTTTCTCCCGTCTCTTCTTTGACATTTTAATTTTCCTTTATCAGCTGTTCTAAATGTTGATACGGATAGATGAGCAGGTAGGGAGGAAACTTGAGAAAGGCCTGCTCATTTCTAACCTAGTGTGCTAAACTGCAACATAAACCCCTCTGCAGCAGCAACATCTTCACAGCAGCAGCAGGATGTAGCTGCGGGTGCACGTTGTGGGTCGTTTCTAACCTGCAGCGCTGTCGTCTCTCTCAGGGAACTTGATTTGCACCTCGTGCTCTCTGGTGATGTGCTGGATGCGGCAGCCTTTGGGGCCCATGACGGCGCGATGGTAGCGCTGAGGGATGGCCACCTCCACGGTCACCTGGGACTCCTGCTCGAGAGAGAGGAGGAAGAAAGAAGAAAACACAAAAGGTGAGCACACCAGGAGCAGGTTCGATTCCAATTATAAATAATGAGCTTATTGAAGCGTCCTTGAAATAACATCCATGTCTGTCCAAAGTAGAAAACTCGCAGCTACTTTTGACAGCATTTCTGTGACTTTCACACAATCAGATTCTTATACATTAAATCAGCTTTGACCTGAGTGCAGATAGCGACTGTTTGTCTCTACGTGTTTTCCGTCTCTCACCAGATCCTCGATGATCTCCTGGATGCGTTTCTTTGCGGCCTCCACGCAGTCCTTCGCTCCCTTCAGCGTGACCCGCTGGCTGTTTGCTCCAGTGCGAGGGAAGCTCACAGCCACGCCGCCGTACTCCTCAGCCAGCTCCCGCAGCACCTGTCCTCTCCGACACACGAAGTGGCGGTGGTGGCGAACGTCCACCACCATCCTGTCCTCCACCACGTCGTCCTGCAAAGGGAGACGGCGAGATTGTTGAATTTAAAATCAAGACATGAATTAAATGGTGATGTTTTGTAGGACAAAGGTCGTCACCAGATTTTTGACCAGACTTTCCAGCTCCTTCTGGGCCTGACGTACGGCTTCTTCTTTCCCTACGATGGTGATCAGCTCCTGCTCTGTGTCGTCAGGTGACGGGAAGATGATCCGGGCGCCCGTCCGGTCTCGAACGCGGCGAATATTGGCCCCGCCCCGTCCGATTAAGAACTTGTGGTACTCTGGTTTGGCCTGCAGCTCAGCGGTGAAGTTGTTTACTTGCTGCGAAAGGCAGAGGACGGGAGGAGGATGTAAGTATTTAAACTTTTAGCAGCCAACCTCCGTTGTTTTAAGTCACCTCTTCTATTTATTCGCTCTTTCCTGCTCACCTTCTCTTCAGCCAGCTGCAGCAGCTGCTTCTTGGCCTTCTCCACCTCACCGGCGGGCCCTCTGATCGTGACCTTGTCAGAGCCGGAGCCCTCAGAGGGGAAGTGGATGTGGACGCCGCCGCAGTCTTCCATGATGGAGCGCACGAGGCAGCCCTTTGAGCCAATCAGAGAGTTGTGCAGCTTGGCTGGGATGGTGACCTCTGCCTCTTTAATGTTGGCCTGGAGGGATGAAGAGGGACAGGCTGAGATTTTCATGCAGTTTAAAAACTGACGACAAAGAAGAACATTTTAGAAGACGTATTTAATTCCCAACAGAGGAAACCAATAAATATTCAGTCCATCCATCTTCTGCTGCTCATCCAGGCTGGGGTTGCAGAGGGCAAGTCTGAGCAGGGAACCGCAGCCACCTCCTACACCTCATCCGGGGGCGATACGGTGGCGTTCCCAGGCCAGCCAAGCGATATAATATCTCCAGCTTCTTTTAACAAAGAAATCTTAACCCACTGTCATTTTTTCCTCTTTTTAATATTACTTTGGAGAATTTTGTACCTTTTTGTGGGATTGGAGAGATGATAAAAAAAACAAGAGAAACCAAGCACAAAATAGGATTTTGGCTCAGAACCATATCTAAATAGTTCATCTCTGCATATGTGGTTTCGGAAAGACGAGCGGTGTAGGGAGAATTAAATTCTGTTTTTTAACACTAGAACTGCCATAACAGCAAAGATGCCGTTTATTGAAGAAGTTTATATTGACTCTTTCTAATTTAAAATAAGATTAAAGCCAGCCAGCAACCCGCCCGCTGATTTTCCTAATGCAAGTTAGGAGTGTTTTTTCAGGTTAACAACTCCACTGATTGTCTATGGATATGACTCTAATCAAGATTTAATAAATAATTTATCCAAGAAACAAAAGAAAGTAGATTTGAAAAATCTATTTTCTTCAAAACTCTTCAAGCATCAACCAAAAGCAACCGTGTCTCACCAGCTCTCTCTGGATGGCGAGGATTCGATCTCTGGCCGCCTCGCAATTGTTCTTCTTGCCCGTGATGACGATCATCTCCGAGTTACTGTTCTCCGTTGGCAGGTCGATCTTGGTGTTGGTCTCTTCGCGGATCTGGCAGTGCGAGCGTCTGCTGTTAGTTTTTGTCTTAAACGTTACATTCTGATCTAATAATTTTAGGAGTCAGATTTGGACAGAACCTGTAAAAAATAAATCTCACCTTCTTAATGTTGGCGCCCCCTTTGCCAATTATGTTCTTGTGAAACTGCTTGAAGATGGGAACGGAGAGCGAGAAGCTATTTTCAATCTGCCAGAGAAAGAAAACTGCTGTGAAGCGGAGTGTAACGGCTGAGGGGCAGGGAGAGGCAAGACGACAAAAAACAGAGGGTCGTACCAGGTCAGCAATGATTTTCTGGAGAAACTTGGCGCATTTCTCCACCTCATTTTTTGGACCTCTCAGCTGGACGATGTCGCTCTTTTGCGACGGGTCGGGGAAATTGATAATGACCTAGAAGCCAGCGAGATGATAATCACCAAATTAAATTACAGCTGAGTCAAAACAAATTATTGAACGGTGCTGACAAGGCGAGACAAAGTGTCGGGTCACAGAGGACGTTCACCTCGGGAAACTTATCTCGAACTTCTTTGATTTTTTCTCCTTTCTGTCCGATGATTGTCCGGTGAAACTTCTGCTCCACGATCAGATCTTTGGTGCGCTCGTTTTCCTTGAAATGACAAAAACGTAACAAAGAAATAAAGCTCTTTATGTCATCTGGCTCCATCAAACCAATGAACCTAAGCTTTGAGTCCATTCTCACCATCCTCTGAACCATCTCCATGAGCTCTCTGCGTGCCAGCTGTACTCCTTTAGGATCTCCCTCGATCCGCACCAGGCCGCTTCGCTCAGAATCCTGCGCGATTCGAACCGACACCTTGTACTGCTCCTTGATACGATTTACTGTAGCGATACAGGGAAAACAGCAGGAATTAAATAGGAGTGAAAATCTGAGGGGGTGGGGGGGCGTACTATAGTGTATAGCCACTGTGACATCACCCACTCAGGTTAGTTTAGCATTTTATTCGTCGTCATCTGGGTTTTGAGACTGGATGTGAGCGATGGAGCAACCAGCACATTCACACTGTAACACAACCCTGTCCCCTAAAGGAGACCATGATTTAAAAAACAAACATAATGACAAGTATCCATCGGAGTATGAATGTGTGTCAATGTTAGCTAGTAAGCACTTAAAGCAGTGAAGAAAGTGCTTGTGTGAATGGGTGAATGTGGCGTGTTGCATAAAGCGCTTTGAAGGTTCCGGGAGAGCAAAAAGCGCTAAATAAGAATCAGTCCATAGTTGTCATTCAGGAAGCTGAGAGAACTATTTCTCTTAAAATGTTTAGAAGAAAACGTGTCCAAAAGGTTTTGAAAGTTGGTTCTTTTTGTCTACATGCAGCGTTTTCAGAGGGAGAGGGTTTCGTCATTCATCCAAGCCTGAAGTAGTCACTTGGAGAATAAACTTTTTTTTAAGTTTAAACTCAATAGAATTGTACTAACTCTGTTTTGTCTTATATAGTACATGTTTGCACGTTTTAATAAAATGCTGCACCCATTTCCTATTTATCTAACAAGATATAAAGAAATGAAGGATGGAAAAGATTTCTGCAGGGCACTTTAGAAGCTAAATCCATGTTTCATAGCGTCTATCCACCTTCAGACGTCATGAGCCGTTTCCAAGTCCAAACTCAAAACAACACCGTGGCATCGCTGAGAGTTAAAAAGTGTCTAAATTCTTTCATCTCTAATAAAATGATCAGTGTGGCTGCTCTACCAGGTGTAACAATTAAGTTTAACATCCACGAAAACAGGATTAATGAAGCTTAACAGAGTTAGAAGTTAGCAGGGAGTTAGCTCGCTAGTTTTCATATAAAGATGATATACCAGGTTCTGACTGAGGGATTTCTGTAAAACTAAAACAAACAGCTCTGCTGTAACTTTGGACATAAATGAAGACAGAAAACTAAACAGCAGTGACTTTTGTAGGGTTACTGAAGTTGGGCTAGCTATAATGATGTGCTACGTGGTGGCTAACTACACAGCTATGGTTAGGATAATATAAACACATGAGCAAAGGGAAGCGGGAGGATGAACGCTAAATTTTTTCCTCTCAAAAAAATTAACATGGGGGTTCCCGATTGTTAGGGACAAATGCAAGGCAGGAAAAAGATGCTGAAAATTGACCAAACTTCAGTCAGAAAAACTGAGATGATCCATCACCAGCACGAGGTCGGTCATCAACATACTGCTGCATGGTTTGGATTACTCGCTATGACAAAATTCCTGATCCTCAGCTTCACGTACTCATTCAAGTCTTCGTTAGTCTCAGAGTCACTCTTTTCTGACCTGTTCAAATATCTGGTGGCAAATCGTGGGCCGATGGGCCGTAGTTACATCGTAAGGTTTTAAAAACTCAGCTTTTTAAAAAATATGTGCTGCAGATGAATAGTGGTAATAAAAACTCAGAGAGGCCGACAGAGATCATTGACTATTTTTAGGGGCGTGTTCAGATTAAACAGAGCAAGATACAAAGCATTAAAACATGTTAAAAACACAACAGCCTTAATGAACGCAGTTCGGACCCGGAAGCAGGTCTCATACGTCATCACTTAACAGCCAGATAGGATTCATGCTCAAAGATGTAGCAGTTTTAAACCTGCTGGAGAACACTGATGTGCTATAGGTAAGAGCCTGGCATCTGTTATCAAAGACTAGCTCTCATGATGAAAATCAGGTCACTAACACTTGCCTCATGACTCACAATCCAGTTCCCTGCTTTACAACACAAACACTACAGGAAGTCTGCAGTATGTGACTGAGATCAGCGACAGCCACATGACAACTTTTCAGTTTAAAAATCACTCAAAATCCTGAATTTGATGCTTTCCATTAAATATTCTACCCCAGGCAGCATTTGAATTATCTAAACTAAAAGCAACTAGAATGACTGACAGGAAAAATCTAAATACATCGATGTGTGTGGATTAAATGATCATTACCATTATATAAAACATGAAATAAAAGCACTTTTAAAAACATATTCTTTGTTAGTTTTGCACGTAGGGAGACAAACTAATCAGGTGCAACAAGGGCTCCACCTGGGAGTATGACAGAGTTGTTTTCAGGTCAGGGGTAAAGTGATCTACTCACTGTTGGCTCCGTTCTTTCCGATGAGGTGTCTGTGGAAACGCTGATCTATGTTGATTTCGGTGTAGTCCATCCTCACCAGCTGGACACCGGGTAAGAAAAAGGAGATTTGGATTTATAAATGTGAACCAACACTCAACCAATCAAATGTGATTCTCTCTTATCTCTCTTCAGGTCTACTGAATCATAAGTGTGTGCAGCTCTTCCAAAACTTTGTCCAACACAGCAATATTTCTTTCAGTGACAGAAGACAATACATGTCATGTCTACCGTAGCTTTGTTGTGTTGGTGTACGTGTGTGTCTGCACTGACCAGGTCCTTGATGATCTCTTGTATCTGGGCCTGAGCCTGCTCCACCTCCTCCGTCGGCCCTTCGAGACTGATGCGCTCCTCGCCATCGGTAAACTCTATGTGAACCTACACACACAGACAGGAATAAAGGCAAGCCAGTTAGAAAGTTTCCCCTTCTGCTCCGTCCTGTGTTGATTCTTCCATGCTGTAATTCATCTCAGCTGATGTCAAGTTTCTAAAATAAAGTGTCCTCCACAGTCACTTTTCTCTGTCTGTGTTCTGTCCAGCATTTTTTGCTTTACTGGTCCCATTTTGCACAACAACTGCTGCCGTAACACAGCCTCCTCCCCACAAAGCATTCTGTCACGCTGCAGGAGCAGGATGTGAGACTTCTGTGTTATCTCTGGCTTTTACCTCAGATCACCCCACGCCTTCTTTGTTCTCCTTTCCTTACCCGTGGTAGCTGCTGTGTGATCCGCCCGATGTTCTGTCCTTTCTTGCCAATGATGAAGCGGTGCAGCCAGGCGGGGGCAGTCACCTCCACCACCATTACGCTCTTAGCCTGAATGGGTACAAAACATTAAAACCATGTTTGCATTGACAAATCACAGAAATCGTTTCTCTGCAATGGCTTAGTTGCAACTTAAAATAAAGGGGATATATTATGCTTTTCCTTCTTTCCATATTAAATATTTAAAATGAGATCAGTGTACATGCAAGTAATCCCTGTGAGCCAAAGCTCAGGCTTCAGACTACTCTACACGCTCAGTCTCCAATGCTTGTACCGAGCTGACTTCAGCTCACCACGGATTTCCTTTTATGATCACGGAAGCTAAAGCAGCTCGTTTCAGACACAGGCTGAGGTGGAGTACGTATCCTGAGCTGGTGGAGCCCAAAACCAAAGTTTAAAGGAAGACTTAAAACCAGATGTTGCTATATGACTTGTGGATTGGCCAACAAATCCATCATAAATGTTTGTCTCTAATATTGATAAACTACATATAGATTAATCATTGCCCAACTTTCCCAATTTCTTTCACTGTAAAGATGTGGATGTGATGTACTTGCTGAGGTTGTTAATCTTGCTGCTCTGAACTATTAAAAATAAATACATCTAAACATAAAGTCTCAAAAAAAGGAAATCTAGGCCGTCTGAGTACCTCTTGGATGTACCCTGTAAATGCAACTTCAGGGACTTTTATTCCCTACATTTCTGCCATAACAAAAGCTAATTACATTAAGCAAAATGCAATCCCCATCTCTGTCCTTTAATTACAGTTTTCTCGTGTTCTCACCTTGGCGTAGACCTGTGTGAGTGCTGGTCCCAGTTTGTCAGGCTCCCCTCTGAGGATGATGGTTTCTGAGCTGGAGTCCAGAGGAGGCATCTCCACCGACACCCCCGTGGCCTCCAGGATCTCCTGCAGGGTGTTGCCCTTCGGACCTATGATGTACTTATGCTGAGACTTCTTCACCTCCACAGAGATAGTCGTGGTCTTCCGCTTCTGCGAGGAAGACATGTGCACGATTATAAGTGATAAGACAACCGTGGCGAGAGGATGTGGGTAAATCGAGAAGCTCGTTGAGGGATGGATGGAAACATAAGAGGAGACAGAAAGAAGAATGAAATCAGGGAAGCAGGAAGGAGATGGGAAAGACCGGACAAAATCCGGGGGAAGGAGAAGGGAACAGAAGGAGGGTGACTGACAGATGAAAGTGGGAAGGCAGCAGAGAAAGTACATTTGTTTTTGCCAATCATACATATGCACTAAATGACATTAGCATTCTCATCCTGTTGTTCTCTGGTGAAATCCAATTTTCTCTCGGCATTATCTCCGGCTTGCCTATCATCGGAGCTCATCTGCTACAATCACGCAGTTCCTCTGCTTCACCCATCCATCTCACAGAGCTTCTTTAAAGTTGAGAGAATGCACAAACTCTGTAAATAACCTCCTTATATACAGAAACACACTAAATCAAACACCTTTGGTACAGATTAGCTTTATGGTTCATGGGATGGAGCGAACAAGTAAAACAAGACTGGTGAAACAAAATAACCACACTGAGCTGCATGCAGTCATGCGTGTCCTTCAGTAAAACCCTAAACTAAACCTCGCGCTGCTTTCCCACAGCGAGGCATTCGGGGTAACAGAAACACCCGAGCCTCTAAAATGTCAATGCAAATTTAGCCCGGATGAAAAAACTGCCACAAACGACTGAAAAAAGCAAATAAAAATCATGCATGGAAAATAACAAACATGAGACTCGACTTTATTAAGTATGTGATCCTATTTTTATCATTTGCTTTGTTCTTTGTTTGGATTTCTGCGAATTTTTAAAGATTTGATTATATTCTGAGGACAAATACAGCTGGAGTCGTTATTCCTGTTAGACTGCTTGCAAGTCCACTTGAAATCTAACGCACATGCATAGTTTGCATATTGTGATGTAAATTTTCTCTGGACAAGACACAAAGACGCAGGAACAGTGTGATGACTGAACTTGCTTTACTCTGACCAAAATGACCCTAACATATACGGAAAGTCTTTATTCTATATTTTTGGCTTTATATTTTTGACTCTGTGTTTAAAAAAAAAAAAAACGTCATCATGAGTACTGATGCAAATTAAGTATTTTAAGCTCAATGACACAAACAAGTGGACCAAAAAAAACTAAAAGAGGAAAAAGAAATGCATTGATGGAGCAGACAGAATCGGATGATTTCCAATCAGCCACTCAGCTTCCCATATGTCCAATAATGAGCCAGTCTGTTCCATGAACATGAACAGCAGCTCGGAGAAATAGTCACATGAACGCTCACAGCCACACGCTAGCATGCTGTCGACATAGAAACTCTTCACTTTGAGCGCGTACACAAACAAAAGCATAACTATGAAAACATTTGTAACAGCACAACCAATGACACACTTAAACCCCCCTCACCCCGCTTAACATGGATATTTTAAAGAAGCAGAATTTTTTATTTTAAAGAATCTGACATTTGTCCTTTTATATAAATCTGTTACACCTGCTTTTATTTGGTAAAGGTGGCTGTATAGCAGCTCATTGCACATCTATAAAATACAGAAATAAAGAATAGATATATCAACTAATACAAACAATAAAAAAAAATGCTAAAAAGGCAGCATGATGGGTGCAGAAAGGTCACAATTCTAGGGGGTAAAGTTCATCAAGTTTAAGGCCCC
Source organism: Pelmatolapia mariae (assembly GCF_036321145.2). Lineage (NCBI taxonomy): Eukaryota > Metazoa > Chordata > Actinopteri > Cichliformes > Cichlidae > Pelmatolapia > Pelmatolapia mariae. The sequence goes on from NC_086229.1 coordinate 78,946,423, forward strand.
AAATTTGCAAAAATAACATAATATACAACCATACATGATCCCACCAAGCAGCAGACATCAGTGGAGGTCGTTTTCTGGCTAAACCTCTTCGGCCTTTAAGAAAATTTCCCTTTCTCTCTAAATTTGGTTAAAAGCAATCAGTGAAAACTGTTCAGGCCATTACAAAGATAGACTTTAATCCATCTTCAACGCTGACTCCCTTTATTCTGAACAATTTTCTAGGAATCTGAGGTTTAAAGTTTGTCTAGTCAACAAATAATGCTACAAAACCTTAAAGGCTAAATTCAGGCTTAATTTCAGCACACCTAGATAGCACCTAGCTGTTATCTTTAATTCAAACACGTGTCTCTGTTTCTTCGAGTACCACATTTGACTCACACTTTGCTAGTCAAATGTGATCAGACAGCCGCTCCACAAACACAGACTAGTATTACCAAGAAATAATACAATTGAAAAATACGAATTTAAATATGAAAATGTGTCGAGCCAACAAAGGTCTGGGTTTCAATCTGCTGATAGTCTGGGCAGTTTGAAAGGAGGAAGAGATGACCTTTGACCTTTTAACTCAATGTAAACATAACAGGGCATCTGATTTTTGGGGGGTTTTTGACCTAAGAGGACTTAAAGTTGCTCATGTCCCATGTCTGCAGGATGGGGCATGAATAATCTCTGGAAAACAATCTCACCTTGTCTTCGTAGATGGCTCGGATGCGGCTGACAGCCAGTGCGACCGCCTCCTTCTCGCCGGTGATGACGATCTCGTCCTTGGGCAGGCTGGACGGTGGGATGCTGATGCGGGCCCCTGTCTCAAGGCTCAGCTCCTGCACCAGCCTGTTGTGGGCTCCGGCGATGAAGGGGTGGAAGGCTTTCTCCAGGGACAGACGCTCCACCGCACGCTTGTCCTGGTGAGTGGGTGAGGAAGAGCAGGAGAACGACGGCAGACAGAAGAGTCGATCAAACATGAAGTCATGGTGATGGTTCAACACGATTCAATATTGAATAGTAAGAAACAATTTAGTTCCTAATGCTACTGTTTCTGCATCTTTTCACATTGCAAGACCAATTAGTTTCGGTTGAGCAGAAATTAGTTATTAAAACAACCCCCACCCCCCTATCCACCCACCCATGTCTGACCTGCTCAGCAGAGATCAGCAGGATCTCATGGCGAGCCTTCTCAATTCCCTCCTTGGTGCCGGTGATGCGAATGTTGGCGCTGGGGTCGTCCGGGCGTGGAATAGCAATCTTGGTGGCAGTCTTCAGCTCCAGCTCCTGCAGCTTCTCACCGTTCTTCCCAATGACAAATCGATGGTGCTCCTTGGGGATGGCGACCGTCGCCGACGCCTAGAGGAGCAGGAGAAAGTTTTCAGGAGCAAGTAAGTTAGATTTGTAGTGTTTCCCAAGGGAAATAAGCCCTCTTATTTATCAGGGTACAGCAACAGCCACAGAAATCCCTTTTAATTCTAATGTTGGTGGAGCTCTGTATGTACAGACATATGCAGAAAATACCTTTTTTTTTAATAGTCATCATCTGCCAGGGAAAGTAACAGGATGACATAAAATTCCTACTATCAAAGTTTTCTTTAAACTTGGTCAAAAAAAAGAAAAAGAAAGAAAAAGCATTGACCTTGAAAAGAGAACAGAGAACCCCTGCACTTTTTTCAACCCTTAACTGCAGCTCAGCTAAAGCGCTGCACCTCAGTGCACCAACTGAAGTGGAAATCAGCATGTTTGCTGCGGAGGCTCACAAAGGCCACCCCTGGGAGCTGATGGTCATTTTCCGGCTCAACTTTTTGTCCTAAACTGGCCTGATAGGATTATTCGAGCCGCAGCCGGTATTTGCCCTCCATGTGTGTCTTTGGATCACGTTTCAACATTAAGCAGAGCGAAACAAAAACATTTTTTCGCCACCGGTTACACTGTTCTGATGTTTCTGCTTCACAGTGATTTTTGTTCACAGATAGATGGCTGCATATTCAAATTCTTTGCTGCGGGTTTAGGTTTATCTGAGTTTCAGAGGTTTCACTGTTTTGGCAAGTCACACGAGAATGAAGCACAAATGTAAAGCCTGCACTGCACAAATATACTGACAACAGACTGTCTTCTGATTGGTTGCCCCTCACGAACGAGAGGTTCGAGCAGCAGGCAGATGGAACTCCTGTGCTCACGGCCAACGCTGTGTACCTGAGATGACCATATTAAGGATATCCTCCCTCTTTAACATCGTACAGAGCTGGGGTATTAAAAATAAGAATCGGTCCGGCAAAGACTTCAATCCTGCCCACTGGAAGGCTTTAGAAATTGGGAGTACATCGATTTTGAACAAATGAAAAAATTTTCCCTTGCGATATTAATAAAATATTAAACTATTGTCATAAGATTTGCAGATTTTCCTCCTGATAAAGTTTCCACCTGCAGCGTCATTCATTCCACAGCAAAGAGTTTAGTAATAGATGAACAATTAAATGACTGAAAAGTTCCTGTTTTTCCAGCATCTACTATAGAACTTTCTGTTTTTATTATATGTGTTATAAATACAGCACACTCTGGGCAATGAGCTAACAGAATTTTACACATTTATAACGAGGAGGACCTCACACATACTGTTGAAATTCTTCTTTTCTGTCTTTTTTCTTTTAAAAAAAATTAAATGTAACCATCTCATATGTTGAGTTAAATCTCTTTATACTGACAGAAAGGGCAGTTACGCTGATCTGGCCCACTATGTAAAATGACTTTAACATCCCTGTGTTAGAGCATTAATAACGTTTTGCTCACATGGATTACTTGTACACACTCTGACCACCTTTTTAAACAGAAAGTAAGATAATTAAAAAGAGAAATCCAGATCACTTATTTATACTATAAGTAGTACGAGTGCATTTACCTGTGTCTGCAATCGAGCTACGATTTCTTTGCGAGCCTTCATCACGGAGTCCACTTTGCCAGTGACCATGATGGACAGGCCCTGGTCTTTGGCCAGAGACAGCTCGATGTGCGCTCCCGTTCGCTGCATGATGTCCAAGCACACTTTGGCCTCCTCGCCCTCCCCAAACTGGCTGTTGTCCTTGTAACGACGCTCCTCTAGGGGCACGTGGAACACCTGGGTACAGACGAGTTGAAAGTGTTTTTTCTTGCTTGTTGTCCCCAGAACATGCATCTTTCATTGGACCTGCTCTACTGCAGCTAAAAGGCCTGAGGCTAAATTCGGTTACAGCCATCGTCATTAAAAGAGCTGAGAAATGCATTCATTCACTTTTAACAGTCCCCACAGTGGGCTCCTCACCTGGGTGATGACAGAGGCTTTGATGGGTCTGATCTTGCTCCCCCATGCCGAAGGCGGCTCTCCAGCCTTCTCCCCTGGTGCTCCCTTCTCCGGCAGCGGAGGAAAGGCCTCCAGATAGGTAGGGATGTAGGCCTCATCCTCCGGGACGCAGCCTGGCCCGGAGAGATAAAGATAAAAATGGCAAGGAAGGAGTAAGAAAACAGTATGTGTAGGGAAGGATTGTTAACAACAAAGATACCAAACAGCAATAAAAATAAGCCTGTGTCAAAAACACATAATGCACATATCAGAAAATCTAAACACATTAAACTTGGGCTAATAATTTGCTCACTAGTTTGGGCTCGTGAGGGGAAAAATCTAGCAAGTATAAAAATAAGTGGAAAGGTGCAGGTCGTTACCTGTAATCTCCTGGTCCTTGAGACCACTGCGATGCTCTGCAAAGCTTTCCGGGGTCAACACTGCCACTGAGCTCATGGTTCAAGACTTATTCCACTATTCCACTGAAACGGAAACATGGGAATATTAATTTTTTTTTTAAAGAAAAACAATAAATCAGAACCTTAGAGGAGGAAACGCACTGCTGTGTTTTTATGAAATTTCAGACTGATAAAGCACTAACTCTATGATCAAATTGCTTTCACATTTTTTCCCTCCCTGAGCTCTCTAGGACTGCTTAGAGAAGGCCCTGAAGAACCACACTCCCTCTGTGGCTCTGCTACGTTGCACCGATGCTGCACGCTGCACCTGAGACGCTCCAATTAACACCTAACAAGCGTCAGATAAACACACAGTGCTGCGAAGCCTCGGGGACGGGGTTATCACAAGTCAAACGCTCAGAGCTGTCCAAGACAACTGCTGCTGACATTCCTCGTGATGCACTATCACAGGTCAGATCTGCTCGGCTCGCATCACAACAGTGGGTCCCATAGGATTGTGAGTCCAAAAACATAACCCACAGGACCTCCAAGATCTCTGCTAACTCAAGGGTCGAGGGGTTCATGCACAACTAGACTAAAAACAGATCGATTTATCTAGCAGCACATAAATAAAGACGCTGATAACACAACAACAAAGACGCTGTTATGGCGGGTCTTTAAAGTCGAGCTGCAGCCTGTCCTCTGCATTTAACACACACAGAGTGGACAGCAAAGAGGTGGCGATGAACTTAAGTGGCATAAAAAGAGCGTTTCGTTCTTGCTACAAGTATTCTTAATTGTGTAATCGAAACCTTCAAAGAAGCTGTCAAATAATACTTATTTGGCCCTTGAGTTAATCCACTGTATGCAAGTCATTTTAAGTCATTTTAGCTCCTCTCACTTTGAGGCCATCCTCCATTTAAGCCATGTTTCTTCTGATTGGCTGCCCTTCATAAAAAGTTTTAAGCTTTCTGAAGACTCTCTGAGCTCACAGGGATTAGCTGCACATATGCTGCAACTTTGACCATGTTTAACATCAGCATCCTCTGCTGTCACAGTATATTTACACCCACAGCAGGCTAAAGCTACACCATGACCACATGAGAAGGTGACAGAACCCCATTTCTGCTGTGATGTCCAGAAACTCAAGGACAAGCCTGAGAATGAGTTATAGAGATAGTCATACACTTAATATTTATACTTTAAACTGTATAAACATATTAAAGGAATGCAGTTTGAATTAGAAAGAATGTTAAAATGTACTTTAATCACTTCTATTGTAATCTGAGATAAAATGTTATTGAGGAGAAACATCATTTCATTTATTTTCACTGCAGCCATAAAGTTCTTTATGCGAGGGGGTGGGGTGAGGACGTGGGGGGGAGGGGGTGGCAGGCACTGAACTCTGTAACTGTGCATTTTGGGAACACTGATACAGTCTTGTGATTAAGGGGAATATTTTTTTTATTTATGGCAACAGAGCAGTAAAATATAAATCAGTGAATACTACAAGCACACATTTATGAGTTCAATTAGCAGCTGAGGAAGTTAATCTTACAACTTTTGTTGAGTTGTTTTAAGACAGTTTTTGTTTTGTTTTTTATCTTTCCGATAAAAATGTAAGTGATTGGGGGGGGTTTTCTTCATAAGACTTTTGCTTCAACAGCTCAGTTGTTTTTATTCCACTCTCACTCATAAACAGGCATGTTTATGAGTCCTTTCCATGTGGAGAGTCATTTTGAGCACAACAGTGACATTGTTTTATTATCTAACATCTATGAAACTCTCCAGTCGAGCTTTCTCTCCTGAAATGTGACTGTGTGCTCTCAGGAATGCCATATGAACCAAGCTCTTCAAGTCCACCCGCATTGCAAATGATCCAGCAGTTGTACCCTCTAAAGACAAAGCTGTGGAGGACGTGATCATTCAGAAGTAGTATTGTCTGCCAGAACTGTAGAAAGAGAGCCCAGGCTTACCTGCAAAAGGTCAATTGCCAGAGAGTCCGTCCAGTTAGCGGCTACCGTAGGCGCTTCAGTGTGAGTGTGTGTTTCAGCTCCTGGATGCACAGGAAGGAAAATAAAAAGAAAGATTAAAAGTGAACAAAGGTAAATCAAACAGCTCTACAGCACGGAGGCTGGGTAAACACCCACACTGCACTGCACCTTATACCGTCTCGATCTGATTCACTCTCCTCCTCAATTCCCTCCCTCTCCTCTGCTCGTCTCTCTAAAAATCCTCCCTCTGAGATTTCACAAATTCAACAGCTAAGGAAACCTGAGAGCAAATGCTTCCAAACACCACATGTGACAAAAAATAGATGCCCCACTACTTTTTTTTTTTTGCCCTGTAAGCAAAGCTGCACTGTCTCTTGAAATTGTGTTTAATAGCTTTAGTCCAACAGCAACCAGCTGGTCAGATACAGGAGCAGTGCCATTTTAAATTTCATATTTCAGGATCATATTTGTGCGGTATGGAACAAGCTAAAAGAGCAATTACAGCATAATACCATTTTAACACTGAAGCTACTTAAGGGGAAATAAAAGGGATACTTAAGTGGCAGTGGGGTCTTAAGATACCCTCAGACTTTACACAGTGGGAGCAAACATAAAAACAATCTTTTGAAGAGCTTATAAATTATGGACGTGCAGCACTTTTACAGATCAAACTATCCGAGACACAATAATGTAAGCAGCTGAAATTAGCTCCTCGCTAAATGCCTCTTTACACATTAATGAAGCAGCAATAATTAATGCAGTTACAATGTAATGTAACCGTCTAGGGTCATTTAACTTCAGGTACATTTTGGAGCTATTACACAAGTGGTTTTTACCACAGTGAACGTTTTAAAAGCGGGACTTTTGGCAGTAGACGCTCTTTCCGTTATGGTGGTGGTGGTGCTTCGCAGCACGCAGAGGGTTGTGGGGGTTAAACGGGCTCCCACTGTGGGTCACCACCTGCTTCCACGATGTTAGACATTAGGCGAGAAAACTAGAAACAAACTGAGGAAATAGGAGCACCTTTATAACTATCAGTCGCAGCAGCTAAATAAAAAAAGGCAGCCGTGCACGGTGCTAGCTAACCGCTTCGCTAAACGCACCTTTCTCCAGCCGACTGATGTATTTCTTGCTAGCTTGAGGACGCACTGCACGGCTGGTCCTTACTAACTAACATCGGTTAAAAGCAAACTAAAGGTCTCAAAATATTAGTAAGCCACTTTCGCTGAGCTAACACGCATCGCTTCGCGCCGACCTCAGCCAGACATGATTAGGCGCAAGGACTTTCTGATAATCGGCTAAAAAACAAGCCAGGCGGACGGATAACCAGCTCCAGCTCGCTAGCTCTCGGGGCGCTAACCTTGCTATCCCCGGCTGCTTGTCGCTTGCAGGCGAACCGACTCTATCGCCACCGTAACTACACTTTAACTCCCCCCAATGCATTCATATGTGCATTAAAAAGTAAAGATAGAATAAACATAGAAATCCTACCTTTCAAAGAGAAAATCTACCAGAGGGTGTGTGTTTGACAGGTGATGGTGTAAACACAGATGTGATTGGTCTAGGAGCATTTCCTCTGCCGGCGGAGCGATACCAACCAAGCGCTGCGACTCAACGAGTATAAAGGAAATGCCGCAGTATCTTTGCGCGGCACGAGCATCACAGTTAAATAGGTCCTCGTGAAATTAGACTCACTCAGCTCATTTGACTGTGAAATTTAACCGCATGATATTTGCATATGGTTTTCTGATTGGTTATCAGTAATTTTAAAAATGTTTGTATGTTATTAGCCATTGCAGCTTCTCACGTCCATCAAACTGACCGGCTCTACTTCTCATTCATAATGGCTAGCATGCTTTTCAGGAGTCAGCGCATCATACTTTTCCTGAAGTCTACAAATGTCTGACCTGGAGTGCAAAAACGATCAGGTACAACTAAATAAAATACTGCTGTTTTTTGTTTGTTTGTTTTTAAATTTTCCAAATAAGATAAATGTCACTTTGTGTGTATGTAAATCATGTTTAAAGGATATTAAGTTACTTGTTTGTAAGCTAACTTAACATTATGGATTTTCAATAGGTCAAACTTTGAACTAAAACAGGTTAGGTATAGTTGTGGTTGGAAGTTTTCATCCACTCAACATGGGCTTGAATGCCATGGTAATTTTGGGCTTTTTTTCCAGGGTGGAACGATCGTACAGGATAAATCTTTATTGACTTTAAAAATAAAAAATTGGGTGCACAAGTTTGAATTTCTTTTAGATTTTCTCTCATCCACACAGAATCAAAACTATACATACGGGCTCAATATACATATGTCCCTACAAATATTTGGTTAAATGTCCCTTAGTAACTTGCACTTCAACAAGATGCTTTTGGTAGCCGTCAATAAGCTTCTATTATAATATAAATTAATGTTGTTATTATTAATATTATCTTTTATGTTCAAGTTTTACGCATCTGTTGATTTGAGGTGAAGTAAAAAAAATTGGAGGTAGTCCTTCTTCATTATTCCAGCCACTTTATCCAATGTAGTAGCACTGGCAGCAAAACAGCTCCAGAGAACTATTTTACAATCACCGCCGTGCTTGACAGCTGGTACAGTGCTGTTGTGTTTGAAAGCCTCACATTCACTCCTTCAAACATACCTCTTGTCATCGTGACCAAGTAGCTTAATCTTTTACTCGCCTGACCACAAAACTTTTCACCAGAAGGCATTTGGTTTTCAGTGTGGGCAACTGTAAATTTCATTTGAGTTTAATAGTGTTGATTTTGGAGTAGGGGCTTCTTTCTTTGTTTGCCCCCTCTCAGTTCATGACGACGGAAAACTATCAATTGCAGCCAATCATGATCACTAACGAGATCAGGACTCGGCCTTGTTAAGTTAAAAGACTACGCAAGACTATATAATTTTGAGCCTCCGTGGATTAGAGAAAAAACAAACAAAACACAAACAAAACACAAACAACAACAAATCAGACTACGAGACCCAATTCTTCATCATTGACATTCATGCTCACGATGAGTCGATTTAACGTTCTGACCACAAATGTAGTTAAAAGTTATGCACAAGTAAAACATCATAAGTCAACTCCAGCGTTCCGAAAAGAATTTTATTTTCGAAGAGACTGTCTCAAAATTATGTGATAGGCTAATAGTTCAATACATATTAATGGCGAATTCAAATTATTAATAAGGGACATTATGCCACCAATTATGTCCTCCTCTCCCACCCCAAAACAAACCAATCACCTCACATTATCCTAACCTCAACATGACATGTAAAGCCCACTTTACATGTTGTGTGGTGCGGCTGGACTGACCGCTCGGACCTAATAATGGACGGTTCATTGCAGTTCAAAAAACAGACACTAGGTGGGGGTAGGAGACAAAAAAAAGGTTCAGGTGCACCTGCTTTCTTGTCACCTGTGCTGGTTTTACACCAACACTATCACGCGTAAATAAATCAGAAGTGAAACATTTTGTTGAGCGTTTATCACAATATTTAGTGCCTTATTTGTTTTGGAAGACCAAATATGCGCAAAGTTTCAATAAACGTCCACTAAATATTTTCACAGTAAGAGTCCGATAACAACTAATCCCAATCCAAGTCCAAACACGAAACACAGAGTTTTAGCTAAGGTTAAGGGCATGTTGTGTGACGTAGTATCTAATTATATTTTCAGTCATATTTCCATTAGTAAAGGCTAAACCGCTTCAACAGTTGTGCTGGCAATGTTACAATTTCAAACTAAAATGTTTCTTTTTTGAACCAAGACTGTGTATACCCAATATATACATCATATACACACTATATTAATTCGCACAGTTGCTGATTTTGTAGTCATCCCCCACCTTACGTTTTTAAGCCATAGTTTTATTTTGAAAAACAGTACCGGAAGCTGCAGCTATCTGCTGTTAGCTTGGTAGCGGTAGTTCTCGGGGGCAGCTGCACTCCTTCCTCCCGTCCTTACCTCTCATATTCTGCTGGTAACAAAGGCGAGACAACAAGAGAGGGGTGATGGGTGCTCAGGCAGCAAGCCTGTCAACAATGAACTGAACTGGTTTTGTTTTTATTGGGTATTTGTTGCTAACAGCCTGTCTAACTGCCGATTTATTTCTTCTCGTGCGCGAGCGCAGTTTAAAGTTCATTGATGTAGGTGAGCTGTGGACAGGTTTTTAATCCCGAAGCTTTCGATTTTCTTACAAAACATAAGCAGAGTATTGCGGACTTCGAGCACTAAAGCCGAATGACTGAGGGGAAACATTTAGACCCGTCTTCAACAACACTGGTGAGTTTCTGTCTGTGTAATTATATTTTATATGGAGATTTTGTCTATATTTGTCATTTTAACAGGTGCACTTTGCTGGATTCCGCGAGCACCTGTTCCTTCTCTGGAATATGTTGTGAGCCCGGGATACAGTGACAGTGTTAAACTTAACAGTGGTTATTTTAAAGACTGTATTAGCGCAGAGTTTTCTGTGGTTTTATGCTATTTTTTCACATTATATTTCAGAGACTGTTATGGACTCCATTAAGTGCTCTAGTCTATAAACAGTGATTGTTTTGTATTCACTACATAAGAAGATTGTTTTTCACAGTAAAATCATGCTTCTTTGTAGGATCATCCACATCTGGCGGGTCTTAATGTGGGCATTTTTATACAGCCTATTCATAACCCCATGGTGGTATGCTCTCTCCTCATATCAACCAACTCTGTTTCTTTCGATCTCCATGAGAGCCCACCGCGCTGTTTGTGTGTGTATGTTTTCCTTTCTGGCACACCTTTTCCTGTCTCCTCTTCCTGGCCAACGTGGAGCTTCCATCCACATCACATGTATTGATGCTGCTGAGGTAGAGAGACTCTCTTAAAGCCCCCATACCCAATTTATAAACACACTCAATCCATTAGGCTTCAGACCAGATGGCATAATGTGGACACGGACACACACACACACACACACACACACACACACACACACACACACACACACACACACAGAACACTGTGTTAATGGACGTCCTCTCTAAAGGCACTTAAGGATTGTTCTCAAGCTGGATTGATTTAGGGGATGACATCATATCTGATATGTATTGGATTTACAGGATAAATACACTGAGTGAAATGAATGAGTGGCCCACTGACCCAGCCTGAGCATCTGTATGGTCCAGCAGACTGGAGCATGCAGCTATTGAGCTAAACAGGTCAACAGAAATGTACACAAAAGAGATGAAATCTGTTGGCCACTGCTTGAAAGAAAGCAATGTCTGGAACGTGACCTTAAAGTGTGTTGTTTTATCTGCAAGTGCATTAGAGTGTTTTATTTTAACGTCTACACAAGTTCTTTCTGAGCAAACACACCCTCCTGTTAAAGGTTTATATGTTACTCCTGTGGACGGTGATGATAACTGGAGTGAGATGTGGAAAGACCTGCTTCTACACCCACACACTCACACACACACACACTGCTACAGCTCCTGATGGGTTAATGCTTCTAATTCTGAATTATACCTCAACATATTTCTAAGAACTGTAAAGTACTTAAAAACTCAAAAACAAAAAAAACCACATAACGTGACACAGAAACATAAGACAAGGATGGGGTTAGGGGGGTGATTGTGGTGTAGCGCTGTTTGATTTACCTTGTTGAAATGTGAGACTCTTGCTTTTTTGTCTCCTTGTTTAAAGCTGTACATCGTGTACATGCCCTCCAAACCTGTCTGACTAGCTGGTGCACTCTTTCAGTAACAACTGTCTACTGGTGTTTGTGTGCGGTTGACTTTAGTCAGATTCTGAGTCAAGGAGCTATTATGGTCACAGTGACTTGTCTGTTTGCATCTTTAAGTATAATAAAGATGACAAGTATCTTTAAAATGTGGTTTCCCTGAGGCAGAACAGCTTATGTATTTATTACACCAAGCCTTCAATCTTTTATTAAAACTACACTAAAACTGTCGTCAATAGCGGTTTTTGATAGGGGCGACATGGGCGGTTGCGTGGTGGGGGCGGTATCACGGGCATCTCCAAAAGAAGTTGCTCATACTCATGCTGCCCCGACATCAGCCAGCGCATTTTGGAGATGGCATAGGCACCGATCGGTTTTCTGCCGCCCATTTGCGGGGAGGGCGCCCTCCCCAAAGTAAACTTTATTCTCATCTCCGCTACACACAGTCCAGTATATAGAGAGACGAGACGACGAGGCTCCAGTTACAGCAGTGCAAGTAAACAAACAATAACTATAAGAAGAGTAAGAAAATAAATATACACTTTAGGACTAGGGGTAAAGGGATCAATAACAATTTAAAATGTATAATTTACCGTTTGACGATTTAAAGTCTCACACACAACCCGTCAAAAGGGGAGGGGGGCCGGCTGCTTCCAAATAGAGCACATTTCATTCATAATGTTGTAAATCCAAGCCCATTATTCATGATTTGAATCCCAGAAATAAACCCTAGACAAAGTGAATCTGTGAACTAAGGTGTAGGTCTATTAGGTTATGTTGTGGTGATCCTCGGGTTGGAGGATGGGTGTTCATACTGGAGTGCAAAATTAAAACCAATGGAAGATGGACAAGAAAAGTTCAAAGCCATCAGGTGCTCAGTTTAGAAAAAAGAGAAAAGAAGAGGAGGAGAAACGAGCAAAAGATACCGGAAAGTAGACGTGTCATTGGATAAGGCCAGGTCATCCTGAAACAATCAGAATCAGAATATTTTATTGATCCCTAAGGAAATTATGTGGGTTACAGTTGCTCCAAGAAGAAATTGTAAAAAATAGTAACAGTAACAGACTAAACTCCAAACAATACATTATGTTACAGATTTTACACATTTAAGAAATAGCACTAATATATACAGATCACTCAATTATAAATATCAAGGATTAACAGAGGGGATTATAAATAAATATCAAGAAAATTGACAAGAATATTCCAGAGTAGAAAAGAGCGTGTGTAAAAAGGGTGTAACTATTGCAGTTGTTGGAGCTATTTGTTCTTTAACAAATTTCAAAATAATAAAAATAAAGTTTGTTGTTAGTTCACTTATATTTTGGGGTTTATTTACAAGTTTATTTGTAGGTTAATATTTGTTTCAATGTTTTGTTTGTTTGGTGTTTACCTTGTTAAATTAGTCAGTAAGAGCTGTAGGACCATTTTGTTTCTATAAATAAAGAGACTGGTATAGGAACAGCATGCACTGGGGTGGGCCTATGGTTTTTTACCAGAGCAGGAGAAGCAGCAGGAAGTAACAAAAAAATGGATCTTGTTATTGCTTGCCAAACTGGATGAATAAACCATAAAACGCAACCTTCAAGTTTGGACAGTGGACTTCTTTTGCCTGCATACAAAATATTATCTTAGTGCAGCAGTGGCTTGTGGACTTTTAATTGTGGGATGTTTGGTTTGTCAAATAAAGGAATTGCCACTACAGCAGTGTTCACAGTGTGTTAGATGGAGGAGTTGTACAGGGAGATGGCAACGGGCAGGAATGATTTCCTGTGTCGGTCAGTGGTGCTTTTTGGTCATCTCAGTCTCTCACTGAACGTGCTCCTGTGACTAGCCAGTACGTCATGGAGTGGGTGGGAGGTATTATCCATGATTATCCTTATCTTGAACAACATCTACCTCTCAGACACCACCCAAACAGAGTCCAGCTCCATCCCCACAACATTACTGGCCTTGTGGATCAGTTAATTTAATCTGTTGGCATATGTGACCCTCAACCTGTTGCCCCAGCATGCAACAGCATAGAGGATGGCACTGACCACAACAGAGATACAACAAGATAACATTAATTAGTAGGGATAGTGAAAACTTCTGTGTACGTTTGCTAGCCACTTGGCTATGATAGTAAACAATTGACACTGATGTAGCTTATTGAATCAGACTGTGTCCAGCACAATATTAATTAGTCATTGTCAATTGTTGATTTGTCCTATCCTCATTGTCTGATGAATTATAATGGCTGTTTGTAAGCTGTTTGCAAACTATACATACTCTCTCTCTTCATGTTTATCTGGTTAAATTCAGTATGGTTCCAACAACAGTTTTTACAGTAAAATATGTTTTACATGTATGTACAATCCTTAATATACATATATACACATAAAATATACATATATTTTAATGTGGGGGTTTTTAGAACAGGTATTACTATATATATCCTGCTGCTGACAAATGCCCTGCATATTATAATAATAGAAATATCAAAACTAAAACTGAAACTCATGCAAACTGAACATTTTAAACTTAACTGAAACAGGTAAATCCCCTCTAGAAACAAACTGACAGAACTAAAAAGAAAAACTAATATAAACACAGAGTCATCAGACATTTTATTATGTACATCTTGCTAGTAACAGGTCAGACCCCTTAGCCTTCAAAGTTGTTTTCCATGGTATAGCCTCAAAGAGTTGCTGGAAACATTGCTCAGACTTTTGAGATGTCAGAGAGGCTGAGGTGTTCTGAGCTTTGTGCCATGGTGTGTTATCCTGCTAGAAACAGCTATCAGCGGCACACTGTGGTTATAAAGGATATGGTCAGCAACAATCCTCAGGGAGGCTGTGGTGTTTAAACGATGTTCAGTTGGTACTAAGAGGCAAAGTGTGATAAGAAAATAGCTTCACACCATTAAACCACCAGCAGCCTGAACTGTTGATGAGACAGGATGGATCCATTCTTTCATGTAGTTTACACCAAATTCTGACTTTGAGAGCCAAATGTCAAACCAGAAATCAAGAGTCATGAGACCAGACAGCAAATTTCTAATCTTCTACTTTCCACATTTGGTGAGCCTGTGTGAACCGTAACCTCAGCTTTCTGTTCTTACCTGATAGGACCCAATGTGGTTTTCTGCTGCTGCTTCAAGGTTTTATGTGCTGAGCATTCACAGTTGCTCTTCTGCATACCTTGGTGTGTAACGAGTGCTTGTTGTTGCCTATCAGGTCGAAGCAGCCTGGGCATTCTCCTCTGATATCAATGAAACATTTTCACTCAGAGAACTGCCGCTGAATATTTTCTGTTTTTTCTGACGTTCTCTGTAAACCCTAGAGATGTCTGTGTGGAAAGAGTAGATCAGCAGTTTCTGAAATATTCAGACCAGCCAGTCTGGCACCAATAACCATGCTACATTCATAGCCACTTAGATCACCTTTCTTCCTCATTCTGATGCTCAGTTTGAATTTCATCAGGTCGTCTTAACTCTGTCGACATGCATAATTGGGTTGAATGAATTGCTGCCACATGATTGATTGATTAAATATAGAATAGAATAATCCTTTAATTGTCCCACAAGGGGAAATTTGGTTGTATCAGCAGCAAAAACACACATATACAAACAGAACAGGACACAGAACAGAAGCACAATTTTTACATATTTACATCATGGACAATAGTTACCAGAGCAGAGTACTGTACAGTTATTTAAATTAGCGTACACATAGTGTGAAAACGGAGCAGGATACTGAAAGATGTTTAAATAGTTAAGAATATTTAGAATAATTAGAAAAGTGCAGATTGTTTATTGTACCTGTGCATTAAAAAGTAGACATGTAACTTCCAATAAGTTGTATATATAAGCTGAGAAAAGTAATGTGCAAGTTATAACAGTAGAAGTTGTTACAGCGCTGATGTAGACATCTGTGTTTGTTGGGAGCAGTTCTGATTGTACAGTCTGACAGCTGCAGGGAGGAAGGACCGGCGGAAACGCTCCTTCATGCATCTAGGATGCAGCAGTCTGTCACTGAAGCAGCTCTGCAGTTCAGCAACATTTACATGCATGGGGTGGGAGACTCTGTCCATCAGAGATGTTATTTTGGCCAGAGTCCTTCTGTCTCCCACCACCTGCACTGGGTCCAGGGTGCATCCCAGAACAGAGCTGGCCTTCCTGATTAGTTTATCCAACCTCTTCCTCTCAGCTGCCGATAAACCGCTGCTCCAACATACCACACTGTAAAAAATGACAGATGCCACCACAGAGTCATAGAAGGTCTTTAAAAGCGCTCCCTGGACTCCAAATGACCTCAGCCGCCTCAGCAGGTAGAGTCTGCTCTGACCCTTCCTGTAAAGAGCATCAGTGTTGTGGCTCCAGTCCAGTTTATTATTCAGGTGAACACCCAGGTACCTATACGAGTCCACTATCTCAATGTCCACTCCCTGGATGTTCACCGGTGTCAGTGTGGTGGGTCTGCGTCTCCGGAAGTCCACCACCAGCTCCTTGGTTTTTCCGGCGTTGATCAGCAGGTGGTTCTGCTGACACCAGTCCACAAAGTCCAGAGTCCACTGTCTGTACTCTGAGTCGTCCTCACCTGTGATGAGGCCGACTATGGCAGAGTCGTCAGAGAACTTCTGTAGGTGGCAGCGTGGGGAGTTGATGGAGAAGTCTGCAGTGTAGAGGGTGAAGAGGAACGGTGCCAGCACAGTTCCCTGTGGGGCCCCCGTACTGCAGACCAGCGTGTCAGAGACACAGCCCTGTGACCTCACATACTGTGGACGTTCTGTGAGGTAGTCCAGTATCCACTGGGACATGTGGTGGTCCACTCCCGATAGCTCCAGCTTGTCCCTCAGAAGTCGTGGCTGGATGGTGTTGAAAGCACTGGAGAAATCAAAGAATATGATCCTCACAGTGCTTCCAGGCTTCTCCAAATATTTGCATTAATTGAAAAGGTGTACGTAACGAAGTGACCAGCGAGTGTAAAAACTCATAACTCTGGTTTTCACTGAAAATAATCAACGTGTAAACTGGCACAGGGCTGCAGATCGTCACAACAAGGAGCACTCCAATAATTAGTATAGTAATTATAGTAATTGAATCTCTTTGATAAGACCCTCACTGTGCAGTACAGTCTTCAAGCCTAAGCTGCTCCTGGAAAGCTGCTCCTCTGTAACCCCAGCTAAAGGTTGTGTCTCTTTCCACTTGTAAACTTGGTGGACTGGCCCTTTAATCTGCTAAAGCAAAAAGTGAATCGTGATCAGCTGTGCTTAAGGTGACTTATGATCAGTTACTCTTTTGGCTTCCATAAATCTTGTTAAAACTTTACAAGTAATCCATATTTACTCATCTATGAGTCATTTAAGAGCTACTCCTGCTGACAGCACCACATAGACATGGATTTGTCAGCATTTTAAATGCTCGAGAGATTAACCAGCTAATCAAAAGTGTAATCGCAGAGTTAAAACTGTCTAGAAAATCGGAATGCTTGCAGCTACACGCTCAATTTATTCACCGAAGCGATATACAAAGCAGTGCAGAAATAACATGTTTTTCAGGATCTCTGTTCTCTTTTCTTCATGACTCAGTGCATGACTAAGCCTGCTTTGATTTGCTATTGCATCAGTTGTCGTGCACACACACAGGCACATTTAAAAAAAAAAAAAAAAACATATGGTGAGAGGAATCTGCAGCGTGGACATTTGGTCACCCAGAATGGAAAGGGACTACCACATTGCTGTCATCACGTTTCTTTTTATAGACACTTTTTTAAAAAGCTCTGGTTTGATCGCTTCATTTGAATGACCAGAGTGCTTTGAATATGGAAACTTCCCAGAGTTTCTCTGTTTAAAAGATTAGGTCCCTGGTAGGGGTGACGTTAGTGTGTGTGAGAAAGCAACGTTTTCAAAACTGTAAAGTGCTCTCTAATTACGATCCCTAATTTACATTATTTTTGTTTTTTTAAGTTGAGTAACACATGAGCGATAGTGATGATGATATTTGTGAAGGAAGAAAAACACAACTGTCGAGGATGTCCTCATTCTCTGAACACAGTTGTGTGTGAGGCTTTTAAGTTGGCAAGTCAACACGGGAGACAGTCGAGTGGTTGTTGATGCATTAATATTAACTGTTAATCAAACGGAACTGGTGTAACTTGATCACATGATGCGGTTGTAAATGGAGGCTGTACACAAGTACAGCACACAAGAGAAAAAATGCTATTTGCATTTCTCAATCTACACTGCTCCTCTGCACAGAAGCTCTTCTATTTATAACAAAAGGCCTTGCGTAGCTGCTACTGACAGCAGGTATGATCAGTATCCCTGTTCTGAAGCCATTAAAACAGCGAGTAAACACTGTGCAGTGCAGGATGTTTCTTTAGGAGCAGCTAAAACACTCTCTACCTTCACCGCACAGGTACTAGAAACTAATGAGGTTATTACAGTGTAAAGTTCATTCTCCTCTGTGGCCTTGCAGAGGGGGGATTTTCTACCTAAGAACTCAAAGTCCTACTCAGCGCTGGTATTCACATACCGAGTTATGTAACATCGATTTCCTCTCTGTAAACATTTATTTCTTTTTACTCCTCAGGAGATGATGACACGCTCACATTAACATTCACCAAAGCCTGGCCTTTGATAGGTCAGGGCGGGGAGTGAAGCACATCAGAAGAGACGACGTCCTTCCTGCCACCATGTCCGTCCAGGAACCACCGACATCCACTTCACCCTTCAAACCCGAGGCCAAGCCAAGGCCGGAGATTCCTCCAAAACCACAATGCAGTTCCCCTCCTCTGGGAGAGAGGGACAGCAATGTCAGACGCTCTGGAGGGAAGGTCAAGAGGATTGTGAACCAGTTCAGCAAGCAGGAGTCCACTGAAAGGTTGGAACCGGCCACCAATGGTACTGCAGAAGTCAAGCCAGTTAGACAGGCCAAGAGACCTCCTACGATAAAGCCCAAACCCAGGGTGAGACTGCAGGTTCAGAAGGAGGCAGAGCAGGCAGCGCCGCCGCTCCCAAAGAAGAGGAGCCGCTTGGCGAAGAAACAGAAGGAGCTTGGGGGAGGAGAGGAGGGGGACAGAAGCAGCGTGGAAGGAGGCCGATCAGGTAAAGCAGGTCCAAAACATAAACTTTGGGAGAAGTATATGGGAGAAATACCTCTATCTTGAGTTTAATTTATTATTTTAATTTGCGTTGATTGGAGTTAAACTGCAGGTTTTGGCACAGATATAAAGATGGTCAGAGTGAAGTAAGGTTAGTGTTTAAAAAGAAGCAGAAATGCATTCTTAATGCATTTTCATATCAAAAGCAAGTGTCACCTGATTTACTGAAAATTAAAAGTGTTTAAACCTTTACCTCCAATTAAAATATTCTCTTGCAACAGCTGGTCAAAGATCAGATAACAGCATTAATTGTTTTATCTTGTGATGTTATGATTTCCTGTCTTTATGTCCCTTCACACACACAGTTAGCATAATTAGGCTAGTTTCACAGACTTAGTGTAGCATAAGATCACACATGAATTATTAGACATTTTGTCTGATGCAAAAATTGTGTGTGTGTGTGTGTGTGCATTTAAAGACCTTGGCATATGAGTGTTAAATGTGTAAAGTCAAATGTGCAGCGTAATCAGT
The DNA here is from genome assembly GCF_036321145.2 of Pelmatolapia mariae. Lineage (NCBI taxonomy): Eukaryota > Metazoa > Chordata > Actinopteri > Cichliformes > Cichlidae > Pelmatolapia > Pelmatolapia mariae. The sequence goes on from NC_086229.1 coordinate 78,965,458, forward strand.
GAGCTCTGAGGTGTGGTTGTGTTTGAATGGTCTGTCCCAGCAACCATAAAAGAAGTCAGTCAGCTGATCCTGTGTGTGTGTGCGTGTGTGTGTGTGCATGTGTGTGTGTGTGCTGTGTTTACTTTCCATTGGAAAAGACAGAGGGATCCTAGAGGGATCTCTTTACATCTCTATCTCTTTGTTTAAGCTGCAGTGACACTTTTCTTTGGTGTATCATGGTGAAACTCAACTGAGAAGAAACCCAAAGAAATTAAGTTGCATTGGTACTGATGTGAGATTTGAATTTTCCATTCCAACATGCACTACTATCACTTCCCTTGTTTTGCTTCCTTGTTCAAACAGAAAACATTTAAACATGACCTCACTGAGTTTCTGAGTGAATATAGCTAAAGCATGCAGTCAAGTTTAAAAAGAAATATTCCTGTTAGGGCAGGGGAGGATCAGAATTTTTTCCGGCATACCCCAACAACCACAAGTTTGATCTTTTATTGTCAGCATTAGTAAAAACAAACAAAAAAAAAAGAACCCCAAAACAGGGATTTCATTCATTTTAAAAGATTAAAAAAATTGGATCTATAGGGAATTTATTGTGTTGCAGCACCAGGGCAAAATATAAAAATATCACAGTATACAATAAATAAACAACAAAGTTAAAATAGAAATGTCACAGGCACATAGTGAGGATCTTCTACTGTGAGATACTGCAACAGTAATAAAAAAAAATTAAAATGAGTTTAAGTTGAAGAAGAGTAGATGTTAAAGAAATGTTTAGGGATAATAAGCTCATTTTAAATTGTTTATATATTCATTGTGTTTCAATATTAACAAAAAAGATTTGCTATTGTAAAAATGATTTAAAAATGGTGATTGGTGAAATTTAATATAACTTGCAACCGGTGCCTCGATTATGTGCTAGTGACCAATAACCAGTTACAAATCAATGTGCAGTAAGTGAATCCCTTCTTTTGTTGATGCCTCTTCTGCAGTGTATTGAGCTGAATCAGTATCTGTGTAGGTGCATCTGATAGTTTTGGGGAGATTCCGCTCGTTTAACTCTCAGGAAATAAAGGTAGTCCAACCCCACCATCACTGATGTCACCAGCATGGCAAAGTGCATCAGTGTCCTTAATGGCTTAACTGGAAAGTGCTGGACATGTGTTTCCAAAACGTTTTCCTGTCCTTTATTCCCCAGCTTTTTTAGATGCTAACTTGCTGACCCCTTTAACCATCTTTCCAGCTCACCACTCTCTTTCCTCCACCTCCTCCATTTCCTTTTGTCAGTATTGAATTTCCCCCCCCTGCAAATCCTCCAAATGTTTCCATGAATATTTGAAGACGCGTGCTGACTCAACGGTGCAGCATGTGCGTGTGAAGCATTTATGGGAAGAGAAGATGGGGGGAAGCAAAGCTCTTAATGAAAGCGTACCTTTCTATCTGAGGACACAGGAAGTGGGCAGAAAGCAGCCATTCACACCCATTAGCTCAGGGTTTTTTTGTGTGTTTTTTTTGTTTTGGTTTTTTAATTGCAAAATAAGGAAGAAACTGAATATTAGAGAAGTTCACTATGATTTTACTTTCTTCCCCTTTTGAAAACATTTCAAAACAATTCATGTATTTCTTATTTTTTACGCAGAGCCTGATGGAAAGGAGGTTGAGGTTGAGCTTACTGGAGGAGGTAAAGTGGAGGCGGAGCACAGTCATGACACGCCTGTCAGCCCATGCTGCGCCCCAAACTGCAGCTGCATCTGCCACCTCCAGCGGCCTGGCATGAAACTAATATGGGTGCCCGTGAACGTGGAAGATGTTGGGGAGGAGGGTGGAGAGGACGATGAGATTGATGGGGTAGAGCAGAGGGCGGAGGATGAGGAAGACTGGGAAGATGAGGAAGTAGAGTTTGGGGATGAAGGGCACAGTGAGGCAGAGGACACGGAGGACACTTTTGCGATTGAGGAGGATGAGGCGTTGAAAAAAGAAAAAGCAAAGTTCCACGAGTCGTTGAGTGTTTTGATTGCGGACAACCAGAGGAGGCGTTCGGACCCGGGTCCTCCCTTCATTCTTACATCCCTTGCTATCACTCGCTCCGGGTCTCCCCCCATTCCCCCAAAACGTATGCAGTCACCGCAAATTCAGCTCGGAAGTGCCCAAAATGAAGAAGAGAATATTTACGAGGCCACGCTTCCATTGATTTACCCCACTCCTAAAAACAACGCAGTTGAGTGTAAGGAGCTGGATATTCCTCTAATCAAAGTGTGCAAACTAGGCCGTCGGTCCAAACTGACCAACAGTCTGTCAGATCCCACGTCTGAATTTCAGAAAGAGGGAGAAACCATACTGAGCCCAAACGAAGTTCCGCCTGCTATCCCCCCGAGGATCCCTTTGAACCAGGACAGTCGCAGCCAAACAATACCCAGGGGCGGCATTCCTCTTCCCATGCCCACACCGGAGGAGGGTCATTTGTTGCGACCCTCCTCCCCCAGTGGCTCCGCCACAACTGGACTGAGCCCTCAGCGCGCCCGCACTCCACCTCCGCACAGTTCCCTCCAACCTCAGAGACCCGCACCGCCACCACCAAAGGCAGATCCTAGGAGGCTCAGCACTGCCTCACTGAAAAAAGGTCTGAACGAGAATTATGTGTGCCTGACATGAGCTGTGAATGATGCATACAGGTAATATCTGTTTAACTGAAAGCAGCCATGTCTTCTTTTACTAGGGGAGGAGAATGGAGGGAAAGAGGAAGAGAAGGAGGACACAAGCGAAGAAAAGTGAGTCAGTATCTTTACCTTTCCATTTTTAATAGGATATGTGTGGAAATATTTTATATTTTTCTCATAGTCAGATAAAATTACACAAATATATGCAGTATATTTCTGAAGATGCTCCTAAACAAAGGCACTTTTCCCTCCTGTTTGAGTAAAACTTGCTAAAAGTACAGTAGGAGGGCTCAAGCCACAAATGGATAAACAGGGGAGAGTGCATTTAGAGAAGAGCTAACACAATGTCGTTATATAAGAAAAATAAAGATTTTCACCTGGATTACCCTTTAAACCAGCCTTTATATTATTGAGAGTATTGACAAATTATTAATGGGGCATTTGTAAGTTGTTGACCCTTTTCTTCAATGTCATGTCCCCTGAAAGGAGGAATTCTATCGGGAGGAAGATTGGGTTCATTTTCGACGCTCGTCTGCAGGATGGTAAAGCTGACACTCAAAACAAACAAGCCACAACAAGCCCAGATCTATCAACTGTAACCCTGTTTCCAAAACAAGTCCATAAATGATTAAACTTCTGATAAACACACTTTTACATTTACAAGAATCCGCTCACAGTCCACGCGTCGTTATCACCATAGGCTAAAGATGAAAAAATCGCCAGCATCAATAAAGGGGCAAATTTCACTTGCTGATTGGTCAGGTCACACCTACAGGCATGTGTGGCTGCGCTGAGCAGGGATTTTGCCATCATACCTGAGAGGATTGCTGGATGAGGGTTTGGGGCAACACTGTGCTGTTTAGTTTTAATTTTTGCATCAGAAACTGTTAAATAAACAACATTTCTTTGGACGTAGTTTCGTAGGATGTTTGCAGACAGTGAAGCTAAGATAAAAAAAAGCATTGGAAATATTGGAAAGTCCAGTTGTTCTGATCGTGTCATTGCCTGGCTGTCTTTGTGCACAGTAGGAATTCACTGCCTGGGTCCCATTTGTGAAGGCGCCACTAACGCTCAACAGCACATGCAGGTTTTGGAGCAACAAACACATGCCACCTGCATTACGTCAGATTAAGGAAAACTCTTTCTTGTCACCTTGTCACATTCTCCACATACTGAAACTCCAAGGCTGGTAAAACATGAGTACAGGTGCTAACAGGATGTGCCTGCAAAACCTTTCACCCACTAAAAAACAGTCCTGATGAACTGTTGAGCAGCTGAAATCCTGAAGCATGAGAAACTTTGCCACTGGTCTCAATGTCGAGTGTCATTAGACATGCTTCTGTCCCTACAAAAAACAGATTTTGATATGTAGTTCCAGTTAGACAATTTCAAGCGTTTGCATTGGATACAGGTTTATGTCATTACTAGTATCTTAAATAGGAAACGCATTTGGTGAATTTTACTATGAGCCATAATGTTTGTCTGCATTTAATCAGTTTCTTTGCACATTATCGTCAGTGTGATTGAATCTGATGATATTCATCTGTATTTTCATCGACTCCATTAAGATGTATTGTATGTTGTCCTAATTCCAAAGTACCTGATGCAGTAGATTATGTACTATATACAGCACCGTCTTATTTGCTCTCACTGAACAAATCACTGATTGTACAAAGTAATTTATTACTTTATTATTTGTCACTCCAATGCATTTTAATGAAAAAGATGCAGTTCTGACATTTTTTAGGCTTTACCTCCCAGCAGGAAGTGATGCTGCTGGGAAACTCTTCGCTAAAGAGCGACGGTGACAGTGTTAAAGCTAAGGCATGAAAATTGAAAAATAGCTTTAAAGTAGCAATAAAATTCAAGTTAAAAGAAAAGGAAAGCCTAAAACATAACCAAAAAGTTAAACGAGTCGTTCTTGGTTTACTGATAACTGATTATGCAGGTCCACTGGGAAGCAGAGTGATTGATGTTTATGAATATATGTAGTAATCAGGAAAATGTTTGACTCTTTTCCCTGTTTCAGAACCTCTCTACCAGACGTACCGGGCTTCTGTCATTACAAAGGAGATCCGGCGCCAGACAGTTTGCCGTAACATCAGCAAAACTAGTGCGGACTATGCTATGGACCACCCCGGTCGTCGCCCTGGAAACGGGTTCGGGACTGGTAATGGAGGACCGAGGGGCAGCCCGGTGCCCACACCGACTCAGAGCACTCTGTGGCAGGAACTCCCAAATGTGCGGGACAGCGGGGTGCTGGAGAATCTCAGCTCTGACCAGTGCAAGTACCAGGAGGTGAGGGAGTGGAGGAGGGAGATGATAATGCCTGGCAGAGAGGCTCCATAAAGAGAAATCAATAAAGGCTGAAAGGAGAAATCTGAGATGCAGGATCAAGCTTTAAAACACATCTTAAACTAATAATATAATGCTTTTACATGAATTAGAATCCATTCAGCTACACTACTATTACATAATATTGATTCACCCAGTATGAAGTTCAAAAAAGCTTTTACAGTTAGTTATAAAGTTGTAGTGCCAGTAACAGAATTTTTAAAGGTAAATAACCTTTGAACTACACAAAGTGTTTGGGTTTTAGCAGCACCAACTGCAGTTTTTATTTCTGTCATATAGCACAACGTTCCTGTTTGATTGCTCCCATGAACCAAATCACAGAGAGAAATTTCATAAAAGTCATTAAGACTTTACAAATAAACTGAGTCATTGTTGGATTTAATTGAGCTGAATTTGAGATATAATGCTTAATATCTATATTTAAAAAAAAAAAAAACATAAACAGATTAGTTTACAAAAACATAAATTATATCTGTACCTACAGTTGTTGACATATTGGGCTTTTAATGATTTCTTTGAACTTTTCTTTTTACTTTATGTATTTTATGTATTTTTAATAATGTCAAAAAACAAGAATTGTGGATTTTCTCTAAAGCACACAGGGTCAATGGCAATGACGTTTTGTAGTACATTATTAGTATATGCAAACTCAACGTGCTTAACACGGAAAATAAAGACGAAAAACCTGTGTAGGTTTACAGTGCCTTAAACTGGTGTAAGGAGCAAAACAAAACAACACCTGTAAAGTGTAGGCCTGTGCGATTAAAAATGTTTTGAGTCTGTTTTTGAATGTATGCACAGATATCATTGATCTCAAGTCAGCAGGCTTTTTGTTTCAAAGAACAGGACCGATTAACTGAAGGCACCCTCGGCAGACTGAAATCTTATTCTGGGAACAGTTAAAAGATCTGGACCACGTGACCTGATACAGGCTTAAATACACCCCTCACTAATATTTAGTGAAATGACAAGTTGCACATTGACTGGAGACTTTTGATCGCCATCATCAAGCATCTGGCATAATTCTGGCTGTATATTTGATTACTTCTCTGGGCAGAATTGCTTAATTTAAATTGCTTGCTTTGTGTCATAAATCCGACTTTTAAGCATAGTCTACAAATTTTTCGTAGGGTTGAGGTCGGGGCATTGAGAGTGGCCATGTCAGAAGCGTAATGTTTGTTTGCTTTATCCATCCCAAAACCAGTTTGATGTGTGTTTCGGATCATCCTCTTAAAGCACCCAGCTGTGTCCAAGTTTCAAGTATCTAGCTGTTGATTTGAGGTGAAGTTGAAGAATTTGGAGGTAGTCCTTTTTCCATTATTTGAGCCACTTTATGCAATATACTGGTACCACTGGCAGCAGAGCAGCCGCAGAGCTTGATGCTACCACCACCATGCTTACCATGCTTAACAACTGATACAGTGTTCTCAGGTTTAAACTCCTCATCTTTGCTACTCCAAACATTCCTCTTGTCATGGTAGCCAAATAGTTCAGTCTTGGTCGTGTATTATTCATGTATTTGTAAATTTCAGTTGAAACTGATTTTGGAGCGGAAACATATTTCTTGGTCGACACCCTCTCAGTTCATGGTGAAACTGACAGGATGCTGGTGTTCAGCAGTTTCCAGTTCCTCACAGGCTTGAGCCTTGGTGGTTCCTGGGTGGTTCTTGCTTATCAATTTCTTCTGATCTGAGGGTGACAGTTTGTGTATTCTTCCAGACGTTTGCTGACACATCCATACAATTGTTTGAAATGATGATCATGGATTTTAGTTGTTTATAAATAGCTCCCGAGAGCCCTTCACAACCTGTGTAACTCTTCTTATTTACAAAAAAAAATCATATATAAATCATAAATATTTCCTCTATAAACATGAAAACTGCAGTTATCCTGCTTTTTGTGTCATCTTGATTTCCTTTAATGTGCAGCTTTGTTCACCTTCTTCCTGACAGAGTATGTTTGAGGTCCTGACATCAGAGGCCTCTTACTTGCGATCTCTTCATGTTCTGACTGAACATTTCATGGAGAGCCGGGAGCTGGAAGAGACGATGATCATCAGAGACAGGAAGACCCTCTTCTCCAACATCCTGAGGATCCGTGAGGTCAGCGAGAGGTGAGGGGAAAAAGGGTGAAGGGAGATAAAGAAAAAACAGAAACTGCAAAGTGATTTATGATGTGAAGTGCCGCAAGGTCACTTGTTGAAGATGAAACTGGGACTGGAATGTAAAGCTTGTTCTTTATGGTTCAACAGGCTTGTGCACAGTTTTCTGCAAGTTCTGAAAATTTGTTATCTGACTCAACAGATTCTTGAAAGACTTGGAGGACCGCATATTTCAGGACGTGGTGTTCTCTGACATTTGTGATATAATCAACTACCATGCCCAGCACAACTTCCCCGCCTACATTGACTACGTACGCAACCAGATCTACCAGGAAAAGATGTTCACTGAGCTCATGTAAGAAACCAGAGTTTCACTTGAATCAAGTTCAGACTCTCTGAGAATTTACGTAGCAACGATGAGAAAGGATTGTAAGTAGTGCAGGCTGGCAGGGTACGAACTGTGTCAACTGGAGACAAAGTCTTACCTTATCTTTACTTTTGTGGTGTATTTACAGGAAGAGCAACCTGCAGTTCAGTGCAGTCATCACTCGTCTCCAAGAGTCGCCTCAGTGCCAGCGGCTGCCCTTCATGTCTTTCTTGCTACTGCCCTTCCAGCGAATAACACGCATCAAAATGCTCATTGAGGTGAGCAGCATCACCCAGTTTTCACTCTCTATGTCTTAGCATATGTCACTTTATTAGGTACACCTGTTCCACTGTTAGTTAACATAAGTGCTGTGATTGCAGCCAATCCCCAACTCTCTGTCAACAGTATTCAGGGCCATTGATCAGTGCTCATGACACATACATATTAATGATCAATTCACTTTGATGAGTGATGAAAGGTTTCTCCCATTACAATAGAAATGTCCACATGATCAGAATCATCTTTCTGGGCTTAACTTCAAATATCTAATCAGCCAATCAAAGGGAGACAACTCAGTGGACATACACATGGTCAAGAGCATCTGTTCAAACAGAACACCAAAGTAGGGAAGAAAGATGATTAGAGCGACTTTGAACGTGGCATGGTTCTTGGTGCCAGACAAGCCTGGTCTGAGTATTTCAGAAACTGCTGATTTACTGGGATTTTTCCCACAAAAAAATAACTGAGATAACATCTCAATACAACCAAGGTATGCAGAAGAGCATCTCTGAACACACAAGCAGATTGGCTCCAGCAGCAGAAGACTGCACCAGGTGCCGCTCCTGTCACCTGATAACAGGAAACTAAGGCTACAATTTGTCTGGGCTCAATATTAAACAACAGAAGATGAGAGAAATGATCCCAGGCTTGATAAATCTCAATTTCTGCTGCAACATTCAAAACAACATAAACACAGTTGTATAAATATTTCAGGCTTCACACTCACCAGATGTCAACCAGTAGAGCACCATTAGGACATGGTGAACCTAGAGATTAACATCATGGATGTGCAGCAGATAAATCTGCAGCAACTATGTGACACTGTCATGTCAACATGGACCAAAATCTCTGAGGAATGTTTCCAGCACCTTGTTGAATCTATGTCACAAGTAATTAAGCCAGGTCTGAAGGCAAACTGGAGTCAAACCTGGTACTAGTAAAGCCCTTACTAACTAGGTGGCTGGTGAGTGCATGTTTAGGCCACAGAGTGACAAATTGGTTATTTGCTTCTGCTTCTCTCCTGAAAGGAAAAAGCTCAGCAACTCACAGATGAGTGACAGCCTTTGTAAGCTTTACGTGCTTTACTTAAGTGCCACAGTACATTGTGCATAGCTGACCCTTCTCTCCTGATGGTCAGTGAAAGGCAATAGCATGAGTTCATCACGGTGTTTGGATGTGTGGAATGCCCTCATTCCAGCGTAATCTTACACACTCTAGCCTTCGCTGATCCTTTAACCTATAAGCAAACACACAGACTCACCTCGCCCCAGTTTCACAACCTTGCTTGTGTTTTGGTGGAAAAATGTCTCCTGGTAATGTTGTTTGTCTGTTTGCAGAAATAGAAAGTTGTTGTTTGTTGTTTCAGAACATCCTGAAGAGAACAAAAGAGGGGACGAAAGAGGAGCAGACAGCCTCAAAGGCTTTGGCCTCTGTGTCCAAGGTAAACACGCCTCACTCCTCAACCGCCCTTCTGCCTGCAAATGCGGCATATTTGAGTCTAAGTGTGCCGTATGCTTCTGGAAATTAGACGTCAGCTATTGTCTGAATGAAGGATTTCCCACTGAATCAACTCAGTGAGTCACAGGTGCCATTGAGGGCAGTGGCAGAGTGAGATTAGGTTTATTAAAAGAGCCAGAGGAATAAACTTGATACTCCCAGTGAGACACACCCGGTTTTATATAAGGACGGTTGAGAGGAGGTTTTTTTGTTTGTTTTTTTTAAGTGTGAAAATAAAAGGGATCTACTAACAGATTTCATCATTTTGTTTCAGATCATTGATGTGTGTAACACAGAGGTGGGAAAGATGAAACAGATGGAGGAGCTGATTCATATCTCTAAGACACTGGAGTTTGACAAGCTCAAGGTAACGGCAGTGTTGACGTTTGTATTCAGGTTATGTGATCTCTTTTATTTTGAAGAGTCGTAAATGCCACCTGTCCTCTTCAGGCCATCCCCATCATCTCCCAGACTCGATATCTGGAGAAAAAGGGAGAGCTCCAGGAAATGTCCAAAGGAGCGACTCTCTTCAACATGAGGGCAAAGTTCACTCCCGTCTACTTCTTCCTGTTCAACGACCTGCTCGTCATCGCCGCCAAAAAGGGGTTAGGTTCAAAAACAAAACTGACACAACATAAAATGCTCTTAATTTGTTGACCCATCATTGATGCATTATTGATTCTTTCTGTTAGATTCTAATTAGAATTTATGCTCATTGAGAATTTTTCAGATGTTGTACACATCAGCAAAGCGATGCATTCACAATCCCTGTACAGCTTAATAAATGCATCTTTCTGCTTCTGTGACAACAGCTACATAAATTTGCTTGATGTCAGTGGATATCAAAGCCTATCTGTAAACTGGAGATATTTACTAGCCTCAGATTTATGCACTAATTCAGAATTATACGTTTTGGTTAATCATTAAACACTAACAGTAATTATAATGAGTCACGGGGGAGGAGTGGTCTGTGCACTCTTCTCACTGGTTGAATATTTTATATTGATGTTCTATATGTAGCAATGGACCTAATGTCTTATGTCAAGTTGTCACGGTACAGGAAAAAGAGTCATTGACCGCAAAAAAAAGATGGACTCTTTAGTTCTTTACCCCTTGAAAACCTGCTAGGAGTAACCCTTGAAGCTCTTTTCTGAACCGAGTGGTTTCTGTCATGTTTCAGGACTGCTTATAGACCCGTTTTCCTTCTCATATTTTTTCTTGTAATTAGTTTTTGTCTACATTGTCTTAAACAGCGCGGAGCGTTTTGTGGTGCTCGACCATGCCCATCGCTCTCTGGTGCAAGTGCAGCCAATAGAGGAAAGCGGGACCAGTGGGAGCCCCTTCGAACACTGCTTCAATCTCACGCTGCTGGAAAACCACCAGGGACGCCTGTTTGAGCGGCTCATCAAAGCTTCCTCTCAGTGAGTGGTCGTGTGTGTGTGTGTGTGTGTGAACAGCATGTACTTGACTCTAAAATCTGCAGTATGTTCAATGAAAATAAGGGAAAAACTAGACATGAAGTCAAAGTCCAATTCAAGTAGTTCATGCTGTTTACATAGAAAAAGCCTGAATCGGGTAATTTGACTCATGTAAAAGAAACATTTAATTTCCTAAAAGGAAAAATTGTAGATGAACTGCATGCCAATCAGAGTTACTCAAAGGTTATGTGAGATGGAAATGAGAAATTAGATCCACCAAGCAACAGTTCTCACCGGGAAACATGTTTACACTGGCCTAAAAGTGTAACTAGATTACACTCCTGCCTGGCCTCTCCTTGAAAATGTTGCCCTGGAAGAACAGCTGTTCTGACTTTCAAAGTAAAAGCTTAACGAGCACAAAGAAAAACATTCACTCTACATTAAAAATTAAGTGAAATTATGAACCAAATACAACAAACACATATGCAAAGTCCTGCCCCCCTGATGCATGCCTGGGAGCCAGTTTGGAGAGCATACAAGCTGATGTCCTGGATTTTGACTTGCTACAACTGGCTTACAGGGAAGTTAAACATAAAAAAAAAATAAAAAAAAAAGGATGTTTGTCATTTCAAACAATTTTCCTGGAAGCTAAGACGTTTAGCTGTCACATGACAGTGATGTTTCTTTATTATATGCATTGTTGGCAAGGTATCATCTATCTTAATTGCCCCTTGGGGATAAATATGGTCTTTTTGACTTTGACTTGACTTGATGACAACATGATCTGACGGAAACATTGTTAGGATGTTTTTGCAGGTTTAAAAAATATCCCCAGTGTTATGTGATCCAGAGCAATCAAAAACATGTCCAGGATGTGACTGAGGCCAGAGAATCCATAATGCTCTATGCAAAACATTTTCTCTGTTAAACATTTTGAGGATGTGTTGTTGGTGAGTTTGGTGAAATAGTTTTCCTCTAACACCATCACAGTAAAATGCAAATATTGGTCACTATGCTAATAGTATAATGTGTGACTCCAGGGAATAAATCCTTCAAATTTAGTACTTAGGCCAAAAACATCTAATGTCCATCCATTCGTGTATCCACTTCTGCTTATCCAACTCAGGGTTGCAGTTAGGCTGAAGCCTGTCTGAGCCGTCATAGGGTGAGAGTTGGAGAGCACCCTGGACATTTTGCCTGTACAGTGGTTAGCGCTGTACAGCACAGTAAAAAGGTCCCTGGCGTCCTGCGTGTTCTCCTTGTGTCTGTCCGAGTTCTCTCTGGTATTTCCAGCTTCCTCCCACAGTCCAAACACACGCCTGTTTGTTTAACTGGTAGTTTTGGCAACGTATCTAGGTTAAACTCAAGATCTCTTGACCAAACCGTTATAAAAGTGATTTGCTAAACTTAAATGAACCTAAATACAATGCTGGGAACATTTTTCAGAGATGTGCCAAAATGCAATGTGAGGATTTTTAGATTCAGAAGACTGTGGGACATGTTGACCCTCGTAAAGGCGGTGAGCAGAAACAGGTTGCTATGGTTTTCTGTTGACCTCCTCTTCTCCGCACACCTCGAAGGAGGTGAAAACTCTTCGTACTGCTACATCAGGAATTACATGTCACTGGTATGAGACTAAGCTGTGGCCGTCTCCATCAACAGGTCAGACATGGACAGGTGGATGGCAGCTTTCCCCAACACCACCAACCAAGAGAGAGATGATAATGAAGTGATTTACGAGGACTGGGGTGAGGACAAGCGCATACAAAATTCACACACACCGAGTGTTATGCGAGTTATACAAGTTTACAATTATATGTGTCTGTGGATGGCAGACTGTCCTCAGGTGCAGTGCGTGGAGCAGTACATCGCCCAGCAAGCGGACGAGCTCAACCTGGAGCCCACTGAGATCATCAACGTCATCCGCAAAACCAACGAGGGTAAGAGCATCGTGTGGGAAACGTTTATTTTTAGAAAACAAGCCGCTGCAGCTGAAACCGAAATTATTATTATTATTAACATTTGTTACACAGAAAAAGTTACATGTACTGACATGACTTTGTATCACCTCCCTGGACTCTGCTTGTTTATATGCCTCCACCCTCATAACTGCCTCCATCCTCCAACCCTCGCTTTAGCAGTTTATTTGCTTTGACTTTCTTGCATGAACGACGCAGAAACCTCCAATATCTCCCCCTTCCCTTGTTTGTCCTCTCCCCACTCTCCTACCCTTCCTCCCCTCTTTTTTTTTCTTCTCCCTCCCCCCGAATAGGCTGGTACGAAGGAACCCGCCTGTCGGACGGTCAGAAGGGCTGGTTCCCCCTAGCGAATGTCATCGAGATCACTAACGAACACGTGAGGAGGAGGAACCTCCGGGAGCGCTACAGAGTCATGCAAGCAGCGACTTTGGTTGCAAACAGCAAGACCCGCACCCTTCAGTAGATATTTACAGTAAATGACGTGGACACTTTTGAGAAAGACTCAAACAGTTACTCAGGGACTGTGCCACGTGAGCTGCCAGTTTCTAGCAAACAGGAAACGAAAGGTAAAAGCAGAAGGGTGACCACGACGAGACGGCGGACACACACTCGAGCTGCTGCAGCATCTGCTACTTCAGCAGAAGAAACAGAAAGTATGTGACAGCAGAGGATTAGCTTACATATCTCCCTAACTGCAAGGATCCACCTCTTCCTGTTTTCCGTGCAGCCCCATGCCAACACCTCTTCACAGACTGCTGTGCCAAACTCACATGCCAATCATTCACGGCATTGCTCAAACGCTCGTACGCTCAGACAGGAGCTGGGTGTTGGCTGGAAACGTTGTTTAGTTGTCAATACACAAATAATGCCCTGTTTTTTAGTGCTATGTGACACTTGGTTGGCCAGATTAGAGAACAGAAGGAGTCTTAAAAAAACACAAAAAATCCCCAAATGCATCTCAGCTGAAAGATTCAGCAGTGTTAACGTTTTAAAATTTCACCAGAAAACAGACATAAAATCAGGAAGTGCCTTTTAATTGAAAACAGAAGTACACAATTGTGAAGTACGGAGTTTATGCTTTCAGCATGTGCAAACTGTGCTTGAACTTTATGTTTTTTATGTTTTTAGTAGTTGTGCTTTTGACTAGCTTGTTAGCTTGTCAGTACCCACTGTGGAGTGGTGCTGTAGCTCCCCCTGCAGGGCATCAGAAAATGGGGTCTGGTCTGTGGAAACACTCTAAATGTATAGTATGTTGTAAATTACAACAGGGTGATTCTCCTTCAGGACATCTTTTAATAAAACCTTTTGTCTTTTTAACTGGCTCTTTGTTTCTCAGTAACATTTACTGAACATTATAAAGTTCTCGTCTGTCAGAGGAACCTGTGCAAAATCAAAAACTGGGTAAAGTGCAAATACAATGCTCAAACACAAGAGCCGAGAACAGAAATATTTAGCACAGTCACTGTATGATATCAACATCCATGAGGCTCAGGAGCACGTCCACGGCATCGCCCTCCAAATCTGAGAGCCTCTGTTCCTTTGCTTCCATAAACCCTTCAAAGACACTCACTTTGCTCTTGATCACTGGGGATGTCTTTAGGGGAAAGGTGCTACTTCCTAATGCAAGTGGAGCTTCAGGTTCCTGGTGTGTTTGAGGGCTTGGGCATAGCAGAGGACCAGGAGGAGTGTTTGCTGTTTCATTTCGGTTTTGGGCCTTCAACAAGTCAACATAATTTATTTTTAATTGACTCGAGAGAATGTCAGCGACTTCAAGCTCTGCATCTGACCAAACCGTTCCCTCTATCAGTGCACCACGAGCAGGTTTGTACCCCTCCTCACCGTCCTTAGCACAAGGATGACTGAGGTTTGAGTCATCGTCCATTTGGTAGTGCAGTTTCAGCAGGTTAGTAACGGCCTGGTCCTCTTCCTGGGTAAGCTGGAGGACAACCTGCCTTGGCTGCACCCGAGGGTGAATGATTTGTGTTCTCCAAGTGGGGCTACCCAGATCTCTAGTGGGGTGGGGTCCTGATCTGAATGGGTCTGGGCGGTTTGGTGGGGCCAGGCAGGCGGACATGATGGGTCGTGGTGTGTTGAGCTGTAAGCAATCAAATACCTGAGAGAAATGAGATGAAAGAAAGACCAGCTGTGTGTCGCTCCAAAAACAACACATCATTTGTTACCATTTCTTTTGCACCTTACACTGAATCAAGTAGTGATAACTCGGACAGGCATCAAATAGTATTTTGGCACCAGGGTGTCCTTAAAAGACATTAAGGAAAATTAGCAAGTGGAGCATGAAATAGTTTTTTCAGGCCTGACTCTTGCTATCTACAGCACATGAACATTATCTGAACCTCAGGCAAAAAACATCCAACAAAGACCTAACACAGATTTACTGTTCACTGAAGCATCATCAGAAATGGCCTCAGTGGAAGGCTGGCTGTCAAGAAGCCATTCATAATCAAGAGAAACAGGGATAAAACAGAAGAACTGCACTGATGGAGGGATGAATCCAAATGTGAAACTTTCAGCTCAAATTGTTAATAAAGCAAGGAGAGAGGTACGACAGTAAGTGTCTACAGCCATTTGTAAAACATGGAGGCTCTGAAATGGATAGGCCTGTCATGCAGCCGCATCACAATACACCAGCACAAAAACTGACTGAACGACACAAAGAGTAACTAAAAGAAAACACAATTATCATGAAGCGTTTGATGTGTGCATTTTTCTATGTGGCCTAAATTAACACTGTTATTAAAACGCTGACACACTGGACTCTTTCCTGTAACCACACAGCGATTATTAAATCTGATTTATATGATAAGTTAATTTCCACAGGATGGTACTTCAGTTTGTGAGGACGATGGGTAAACAGAGGTGGAGGCAAAATGTAATTTACAAAAGACCAACAAAATTTTTTAAAGTTATCTGAGAGTGAAGTCTTGATGACAGACTCTGACAGAGCATTTAGTTATACTGAAGCTGTGGTATTGTGTGGGACTCTGTCTTCTAAATGGCCCCTGGAAAGCCATACAAGTCTTTATTTGGGCATGCAGGAACTAATCCTTAGAAAATGAATGAGTATGAAAAATGGAGCTTCTCCACAACAGTGTGTTTTGTTGGTGGAGTTATGAAATGGTCTCTCACTCACCCTTAACCCACTGAGTCTATTAGGGATCCTCCTGCCATAGCACACGGTGGGGTCAGTATAGAAGAACTCTGCAGGCGTGGTGGGGTGAGCTGGGGAGAAATCAGGGAGTCCTCGCAGAGGTTGAACAGCTGGATGAAGCTCCCCTTGAGCCGGTTTAGGTAAAAGTGACTCACCTGTTTGAGCGTTTTCTTGACTGTGGCGTGGAAGACCTGCGGCCCTGTACAGGGACAGGAAGGAGGGGTGGTACAGGGTCCTGTTGGACAGAGGGGGCAGGACCGTCTTCCTGGGCTTCTGATGGAGGACAGAAGATGAAATCACCACCGCTGACCCGCAGGACCTGCGCATGCAGTCCAAGTGAGCTAAAGAGTGATGTCACAGAACACTCACCGATAAATGCTCCTCGCTGTTCATGGTGGTTCAGCTGTGTTGCTCGAGAGGTAAGGGTAGTATCTAACTACTAACTACTCATAAACTTAACTTGTTTATGCGGCGTTAAAAGAGGAAAAAAAAATCAACTTAAACACGCGCTCCCGCTCGCGGCGGGGTAGCGACACCTGCTGACTGACGTATGAAACGCAGTGTGACTGCATACATGTATTTCCGGTCATGCTCTTAATTAATATTTGTAAAAATAAAAATAAAATAAATTAAAAAAATAAAAAAGGATCAGGAGAAAAAAGTCATTGTCTCTAATAAAGTGTTTAAATTCACATTTTTAATCAAATGATATAAGAAACCATGCAGTGCATGACTTTAAGCAATTAATCACACCGACGTCCTCTTAGATATTTTACAGAGTTCCAAAAAATGTCGGGTTTTTTTGCAATATAAACGCATGAGTCGCTTTATTAGGTTCACAAATGAACCACCCCATGTTGTGTAGCTTCCTGGATTTTATACTTATTGGGCTACATACTTCTTTATTATGCAGGCTATACAGTGCATAAAAAAATTCACATGCTTTATGTAACTGAAATGTTTAATTATCTGTGCTAAAGAAAATAAAGTTATAGACTATTAATAAGAAACGTGTATACTTACTGCATTTGGTGTATTTTAACCAAATATAATGCATATTACAGGATGTAACACCAGCATGTGTAAAAACATGGCTTTGATTTTGCTACCCCATTTGATTTCCATGCTACGTTAGGGAAAATTTCTCTAGATCCGCACCTGTGCACCCCATCTGCTTCATGGTTGGACTTGTGCATTTAGAGACACTCCTCTACATACCTTGGCTGTAACTTATGGTTACTAGAATTATTGATGCCTTCTTATCAACTTGAAGCGGTCCGACCTCTCTCCTCTGACATTTTCAGCCAGAGAACCCTGCTTCTCACTGGATTCTCTTTAAGACCAGTCTCTTAAACCCTACTGATAGTTGTGTGATACAATCCCAATAAATCAGCAGTTTCTGAAACAGACCAGCAACCATGCCATGTTCAAATGAATTTAAATCACCCGTCCTCATTCTGTTGCTCAGTTTAAATTTCAGGAGGTCATGCTGACCTTGTTTACATGTCCAAATGCTTTCATGTGACTGGCTGACTGAGGTACACTTATCGCTGTAGTGCACTAGTCTGTATTCACTACCTGTGCATTTCACTCCTTCCCAAGCTTCTCACTCTTTAATATATTTAGACCAAGATACAAGTTTTCCTGAATATTTAGGGGGAAAAAAAATGAAAATTAAACATTGGAGTTGGTGAGCCATAATTATTCCTTTCCACCCCTTTTTTATGACCATGAGTAAGGTACATGAGTTCCTTACAATGAAATCTCAACAGTCTAACATCCTGTGTCAGAAACACTCAAAAATGATGCAAAGTACACAGTAGTAAAGCTCTACAAGACAAATAATTTCAAAGTCAGCTTTAATGCAGTTTTGTCCCATTTAAAATATAACTTTGACTTTTTAAGCTCCTGAAAGGGGATCGCCTGCAAGATTGTGAACCCTAGAAACTCTGAAGTATCGAGCAGATGGATGAACACCAGGTACAAACACAATAGGTTTTGTGTGTCTTGCTGTAGTAGGGGTGCTTTGAAGTGCTGCAGTGGGCTTTCTGGTGGGACGTTGCAGTCCTAGAAACAGATTAAAAAAATAAAATTAGATTTTGAACAAAGCAGCATAATTTCCAGCAGGTGAATAAGTTACTGTACCTGCTGTGGACTGCACTGTGCGGATGATTTTACCAACTCCAACTGTATCAGACACAAATCTGTACATTGTAAAGAGTTGATGGAGACTAGATAGAGGATATGTACACTGCACGATCACCCTGGGAAACAAGGACATCCTTCAATGTCATGGATTGATGCAGGTGGGGAAAAAAAATAAATTAACAGGAAAGTTTTGAGATGCATACCTCTCAGTGGCATCACTAGAAACCAAGTCCATATTCTGGTCATTCTTGTTGTAGAAGATCTCATTTTGATAAGTCACGTAATCCTTTCCAAGCTGAAGAAAAAGTACAATGAGGGCAAGGCAGCACAGGGAGGGGATGCCACAAATCAGTAAACTCAGCTTTTACCTCAAATATAAATCCACAGCTGTTGACTGGAAAAGAAAAGAGGGCCCTGGTGCCATTCATATCTTTAGGCCCACAGGAGTTGTCCATGAGGCTCATTCTTAATGTTCTCCCTCCACTTGAGACTACTGGAGGCAAGTTTGCCACCACAGTCATCATCCCATCAGTCGAACACACTGCATAAACAGATGGATTTTAGCATGAGGGGTAACTGAGACCATCTGCGATAATAAAGCTTGGATGCACTTACTAATGAATTCTGGGGGATTGAACAGACAGGTCTTAACTGTGGACGTCTGGACTTCTGATGTTTCACGAACTCTCACAAGGATCTCAAAAGTTCCTGAGAATCCCTTCAAAGTGACATCCTGCCAAACACATGCAGTAGTTCTACATTTAAACATAATTCAAGCCTATTAAGAACAAACTGATGATGCCAATAGCATTTCCCTCGTCTACCTGGTATTTATACCCATGAGTGGCAAGTGGCACATCAAGCTGCAGACTCTGGCTGTCATTACTCAAGATGTAGCCACGCCGGTCTGCCAGGTCTGAGGTTAGCACGTCTAACCTGATGGTAAACTCCCACAAGTAGTCAAAAGGCTGATGGTTCAGCTTGAAGCGTATCCCGGACTCAGAGCAGACCGCATCAAGGGCTGGAGGTGCTGTCGGATAAAAGCTTGTTAACCAGTCTTAAAGCTTTTGCCAATATTGAGTAAATAATCAAATAACTTACAGACATCTGTGAACACTGCCACAATGGATGCCAAGTGGTAATAAGACTCATTTCCAGGTAGCACAACCAGCGTGTAGTTAATATCCAGCATAAACTGAAGAACTGCATCTTCTATGAAGAACTAAAAAAGAAAACACTAAGATGAGCAGGATTTAAGCCAACATGTTGTGAATAATCTTTATTTCAAACATAGGTAACAAGTGTTTATATCAAAACAAAAATCAAAGTCATCGTTTTCACAAGGGCGTGGTGGTGGCAGGGTTACCTTCTGTTTGATAACAGGGTCCTGGAACGGCACCTTCAGTGTGTAGCCATGGGTGCCGTTAGGGTGAAGAACTTCAGTGACTTTGTAGGTGCTCATATTTGTAAGTGGCAACGTAAATTCTTGTTCATTCAGCTGGATAGAAACTAACATGACATCTTCAGGAACATCGCCGACATAGATGGTGAATATCTGTTCTTCAAGGACTGTTTGATTATGAGTGAAAATCGTGCAGGGCAACAGGGGAGTAACCAGAGTCCTGCGAAACTGGAGCAAGGTATCTACATAGTCACGATCTACTGAGATCTGCTCCACGGAGAGGTCGAAGGCATAAAACTCATAGAGGCTCCCAATAACAAAGCTCTGAAAGACAAACATGCAGTTTGCATGACTTCAATCTTTACCATTAGATAAACTGCTAGTCTGACTAAAATATGTTTCACAAAGGATGTAATACAAGATTAAATTAGTCACATGGCCACAAAGACCAACATCTCTAGAGTAAAAATAGGATAACAATCTCAGTTCTGGCTTGGATTGCAGTCACTCTCCGAAATGTTGCAATGAATCCGAGTCAGTCTGCACCGATGAGCGCAGCTCATCTGTGATTAAACTGAACACTATTCAGGAATATCGCCTGTTGGCAATCTGCTTTCTAAAGCGAGAGTCATCGCTGGCCTACTTCCTGTCTTTCAAAAGGCAACAAGACTACAGAATGCACGCAGTTACAACAAACGGGGTTGTGCCGAGCTCTCCAGTTTTTCCCTAGTTTGGAGAATTATTCAAGTTATTAAATGCTTAAACAAGCCATCCCTGTGCATTATCCAATTCAACATTTTAACAAGCATCCTCAGAGCAATCCAAAAGCTACACTTAACATGCACTGCAAAGAAATTTCCAAGTTTGTATGATCCTCAGCTCAGCTTAAATATCCATCCTCTGACCTTCCTGTGTCCTCCTTCAGCATTATAAGGGATGCCGACATGGACTGTGCCCTTGTGCTTCTCAACAATGTAACCCCTCTTCTCTGCAATTAGCTGCTCCATGGGATCCCCGTTGAGTCCAATCCTGATCTGTGTGCCACCGACACTCGGGTACAGCGCCTCCGGAGTCTTCC
Organism: Pelmatolapia mariae; assembly: GCF_036321145.2. NCBI lineage: Eukaryota > Metazoa > Chordata > Actinopteri > Cichliformes > Cichlidae > Pelmatolapia > Pelmatolapia mariae. The sequence goes on from NC_086229.1 coordinate 78,985,902, forward strand.
ACATCATATAGCCCCCGTCATCAAAGTAACCTTCATCTGTTAAGAGGAACAACATTGCAAGTCCACCTGATCCTAAGCAGAAAGTCACTAAAATGACATAAAGGCAGATACTGACACATGGAGCAAGCAGCCAAGAGGTCGACCATAAGAACAACCCAGTTTTGTCTGGAGAACACAGTTGCATACACTGCCTCCACTGGAACATCCTCCACCTGCAGAGAAATGCATGTAAGCCTTGCTTTGCATCAATGGTTCAAATGCAGATTCTGAATCTGTGGTTTACCTCAGTGCTCAGTGAGTCGGGTTGTCCATAGGGCGTTCGAAACAGAAGTCTTCCATCCCTCGAGTCAAACGTATAGCCCCGCTTCCGTGCTTGTGACACATTCATGGACGGCATCTGGTCCTCCGGTCTTTGAAAAGTCACCTGCCAGTCTGAAGAGGTGGTGCTGCGTACCTGGAGGAAATGTGCAAATCTTAAGACCGTTTACTTCCCTAGTGAGAAATTTACGCAAGTGTAAGACTTACAGCTCTGACTGCATTCCTGTTGTGTCCGTTTGTCCCAAAAGGACAGGTAACATCACTCCTCACAGACACCTGCACAGAATTCACCAAATTACAGGGTGTAAAATTTTCACCACTAGATTATGAGTAGAGTGCAGACTGCAGTCAACCAAGTTCTGTTTTCTTACCCTCTTCCTATTCAAGTGTATAATCCTAGCTATGGTGGCTGCTATAGAACAGACATGTTTTCGTCAGCCAAGAGATCAAAAACATTACATGGACCGTAATCCATAAAGGCCACTGCCAGCTGGGATGCAGATCCACACATCCAGTTTGCCACTTTGTGGAATGCCATCAGTCCACTGCTTACCTCAGCTATCAATGCCAAGTGAGAAGCATCCACTTTACTCACAGAGAGACTGCAAAACTAAACTAGTCTGATACAAGTCAATGAGTCAGTGAAGCACTTTATTTTAAAGTTCTGACTTCAGTTCAGAAGGTGAGGAAGATGATGATATTTTATTACGGTGTGGGTGGCATAGTCCTTGTCCTTCATGTTTATTTCTTTAGTGATGTGTATTTTTAATTGATTAATTATAACATGTTTGTTGGGGACATGCAAATATAGATTAATGTATATTTATCAGTTCAGTATTCATTTTTTTCCTCTATAAAAACAACCTCAAAAAATTACTGACTGTACATTCAAAAAAAAAAAAAAAAAATCTGCTTCTTCAGTGAAAAAAATAAAAAGAATCCAAATTTACCTCCATGTAGTTCATCTCACAGGTAACCTCTCTGTGAGACCATTGGAGAGATAAAGTGCAGGTCTTGTTCAGTGCATAGCTGGCCTCCTTTCCCTTATGTGTAGCGAGCAGGTTAAAATTAAAGGAGAACATGTCATCCTGAAATACCCAGAAGAGAAAATTTATCAAAGCCTTCTCTCTTTACGCAGCAGCATATTTCTGCTTATTTGACTGCTTGCACATACTTTGTTGTCAGTGTGGCAGCTGAAATAAGAAGCTCTGAGCTCCACGTGGCCCAGGAGAGGGAGAGCACTCACGGTATAGCCACACTTTGCAGCATACTGTTCAGTGATGGCATACACTCCTGTTCTATCTTTACAAAAAGAAGACTACCTCAGTAGTCATGCAGCTCAGTACTGGCCAGAATTATCAGACGAAAGAAGCTTTTAAAAAAAAAATGCTCCAATGCAGAAGAGAAGCTTTTAAGGGGGACTTACCCACAGCCTCAAAGCGAAGTTCCTTTCCAGAGAAGGAGAGATCAACAGCTATCATGAAATAACGCTCACGACACTCCATATGAACTCCTGCATGAACAAAGCAAGTTTTAAGTACAGATTACCAGTATTTTTAAATCGCACTCCCTAATCACATGCATTTTACCATCCGTAATGAGATCACAAATTGCAGCTGAGCACACGGAGAGGAGAAAGACCACACTGCAACACAAAGGGACATGTGACAGAAAACCTAACTGGAAAATAACTTCACAAATAAACTTGATGATTTCCCACTAAGCCAGCTTACCTAAACTTAAATGCCATACTCGCTGATGTTGGCAGGGTCTAAAGCTAGCCTGAGTGCTAGCAAACTACACTTCTAACCAACACAAGCTCAAGTAAATCACGTGTTTGGGATATCCAAACCACATCAGCAGTAGTCTGTGTGAGCTCAGCTGCTTTTGTTAGTTCATTTCTTAACCCCTGAAGTTAAAAGCAGAGCTCACTTTTAGCATCAGCTGCAAGTGATTTAAAGATGAGTTGATTTTTCAAAGGCTGCACCTGTGAGTGTAACTCTGAGAGCCTCTGATTGGCCAGTGACACTACCAGAATATAGGCAAGGCAAGGCAAGGCAAGTTTATTTATATAGCACAATTCAACAACAAGGTGATTCAAAGTGCTTTACAGAGACATTAAAAGCAAAAACAAATAAAAAGCATGATTTAAAATTGATTAAGACAAGCAAACAAACAAACAAACAAACAAACAAACAAAACAGTATTTAAAATCAAAAATCAAAACAGTAGATAAAATCAGAACAGTAGATAAAATCAGAACAGTAGATAAAATCAGTAGTTAAAATGTAAGTTTTGAAATTTAAGCTTAAAAGTGTGGATTTGGTGTTTTATTCAAAAGCAGCTGAGAATAGGTGAGTCTTCAACCTGGATTTAAATAAACTGAGTGTTTCAGCTGATCTGAGGCTTTCTGGGAGTTTGTTCCAGATATATGGAGCATAAAAGCTGAATGCAGCTTCTCCGTGTCTGGTTCTGACTCTGGGAACTGATAAAAAACCGGATCCAGATGACCTGAGGGATCTGGAAGGTTCATACTGGGTCAGGAGGTCACTGATGTATTTTGGTCCTAAACCATTCAGAGCTTTATAGACCAGCATCAGAACTTTAAAGTCTATCCTCTGACGGACAGGCAGCCAGTGTAAAGACCTCAGAGCTGGACTGATGTGGTCCACTTTTTTGGTCTTAGTGAGGACTCGAGCAGCAGAGTTCTGAATGAGCTGTAGTTGTCTGACTGATTTTTTTTTTTTTTAGGTAGACCTGTAAAGATGCTGTTACAGTAATCAAGCCTGCTAAAGATGAATGCATGGACTAGTTTTTCCAGGTCCTGTTGAGACATCAGATCTTTTATCCTTGAAATATTCTTGAGGTGATAGTAAGCTGATTTTGTTATTGTCTTAATGTGTTTTTCTAAGTTTAGGTCTGCATCCATCATTACACCCAAATTTCGCGCCTGGTTTGTGGTTTTTAGGTGTATAGATTGAAGTTCTCTGGTGACCTGTAATCGTTTTTCTTTGGCACCAAAGACTATTACTTCAGTTTTGTTTTTGTTTAGCTGGAGAAAATTGTGGCACAACCAGTCATTAATTTCCTCAATGCATTTACCAAGAGCCTGTACAGGGCCTCGGTCTCCTGGTGACATTGTGATATATATTTGTGTGTCATCTGCATAGCTATGATAGTTTATTTTGTTGTTCTTTATAATCTGTGCCAGTGGGAGCATGTAGATGTTAAACAGAAGGGGTCCCAAGATGGAACCTTGGGGAACTCCACATGTGATACTTGTCTGCTCAGATGTGAAGTTGCCTATTGATACAAAGTATTTCCTGTTTTCTAAGTATGTTTTGAACCAGTTTAGTACAGTTCCTGAAAGACCTGCCCAGTTCTCCAGTCGTTTGAGTAATATCTTGTGGTCAACTGTATCAAATGCTGCACTGAGATCCAGTAAAACTAAGACTGACATTTTTCCACTGTTTGTATTCAGACATATGTCATTAAACACTTTGGTCAGAGCAGTTTCAGTGCTGTTGTTCTGTCTAAAACCTGACTGGAAGGCATCATAGCAGTTATTCTGTTTTAAGAAGTAATTGAGCTGTTGAGAAACTGCTTTTTCAATGATCTTACTTAAAAATGGGAGGTTTGAGATCGGCCTGTAGTTATTCATTTGTGTCTTGTCAAGATTGTCCTTTTTCAGTATAGGTTTAATTACAGCAGTTTTTAGTGGTTCTGGAAACACACCTGACGTTAAAGAAAAGTTGACGATCTGTAACAGGTCTGACTCCAAAGTCTTTGAGACCTTTTTGAAAAAACTTGTTGGCAGGACATCTAAACAGCAAGAGGAGGAGTTCAGTTGACCTAAGATGTCCTCCAGGTCTTTGCTGTTAATAGTGTGAAACTGTTTGATGGTGTTTAAACAGTTTTTTGGTGGACACAGTACATGTCCTGGATCTGCTGTTGATGTACCAATTGCTTGTCTAATCTTTTGGATTTTGTCGGTGAAGAATTTGGCAAAGTCATTGCAGGCCATGGTCGAATGAAGTTCAGCTGCCACTGACACAGGAGGGTTTGTTAGCCTGTCAACTGTAGAAAATAAGACCCGAGCATTATGACTGTTTTTGGTGATGATGTCAGAGAAGTAGGTCCTCCTTGGACTCCTCAGTTGTAAATTATAATTGTGAAGTTTCTCTTTATAGATGTCATAATGAACCTGGAGGTTTGTTTTTCTCCATCTGCGCTCAGCTTTCCTACACTCTCTTTTTTCATTTTTCACCAGTGTGGAGTTTCTCCATGGAGACTTTTTCCTTCCAGAGATAACCTTCACCTTAATGGGAGCAATAGTGTCCATTACATTTAACATTTTAGCATTGAAGCTATTGACGAGCTCATTGACTGAACCTCTGGACAGGTCAGGTGTTAATGGGAAGACCTGGTTAAAGATCTCACTACTGTGTTCAGTTATACACCGTTTTGTGATCACTGCTGTTGATATATTTGTGTGGGCTGAGATTTTACTTTCAAAGAAAACACAGTAATGACAGACAGTAACGTTTGAAATGCTCAGGCCCTTGGAGATCAGTAGGTCAAGAGTGTGTCCTCTATTATGTGTGGCCTCTGTTACATGCTGAGTCAGCCCAAAGTTGCCCAGAGTGTTACTCAGGTCTTTAGTTCCTTTGTCCTGAGGGTTGTCCACATGGATGTTAAAATCCCCAACAATAATTACGCAGTCGAAATCAACACAGATCACAGACAGCAGTTCACTGAGGTCATTAAAAAAGTCTGTGCAGTATTTGGGAGGCCTGTAAACATTAAGAAACACAACTTTGGATGGGGCCTTCAGCTGTAAAGCCACATATTCAAAAGACTGAAAACTTCCAGGAGATAGCTGCTTACATTGAAATGATTCATTAAATAAGACGGCAACCCCTCCTCCTCTCCTGCTCACCCTGGCCTCACTGATAAAACTGTAGTTAGGAGGGGTCGTCTCCAATGTTCCCTCTAAGCTGCGCACGTGCGCAATTGCGCACTGCTGGCACGGTCTCTGCGCACAGAAAATCTGCGTTGCGCACAAAAAAAATCTAACCTGAATTGAAATTAAAATTAATACTTCAACAATCCTGTTTTGCAGTGTTAGTCAGTAAGTGACTGGCTGCTCCCATATGGGATTAGAACGATGCCACCTTATCCCATAGTCCAGCCAATAATGCGTATATACGCAGCCAATCAACGTCGTTGACAGGCTATGACAGCGTCCTTATGTGCCGACACCGGTGTTTAAGCTGGCAAAGCGGCGTGGCTGATGTGGAGTGAAGCCACGTTAACGACAACGTGTACAACCATTGGAGATGTGAGCAGGACAGACGGAACAATTGACAGAAAAAGTGTGGACTTTATACCAGTTTTTAAATTGTGTTGATAGGCCACGTAAAACCAGAGTTGTGATAAAAAAAAATGCAATGTTTGGTTTTCTTCTTGAATACTATCTTTGTTTATATTTACTGCGGGAAGAAACGGTAAAAACGGCGTTTTATAAGGAAAACGCTCGAAAGCACTCTACGCCTGTGAGCAAAAACAAACCCCACCTCTCTCTCCCTTTCCTATTGGTCGAAAAAAGTACCATGTCGACCAATCCAAAAATGATATGGCAACGTGGCATCTAGTTGTTAAGAAACGGGGGGAAGTTTTAGGAGTGACGGCGGTGTTTTGAGATGTGAGAGATTTGAGACGTTTAGCGCAAATCTTGTGTAGTTAGTGTGTAGTGTAGTCAATAGTTTTGTTGTGTGTGTCAGAACAATGAGGCGACTGCTGAATGTTACAGGTGTTACAGGAGTGATACATCTCCTGTTGTCAGGCCTGCAGGAATCAGGCTGTTGTTCTCCTTTATCTCATAGTGGACAGAAATTATTTTTTGGAGTGGCACAAATAATTTGTGTGGCATCAAATTTGATGCAGAACAGCTGATTGTTCTGTAAATAGTTTGAAATGTTTATTTAAAAATGCCTTGGCTGTATTAAAAAAATAGCTGCAAAAAACTTTGTTATTTGCCAAACTGAGTTACTTTTTTGAAGAAGTAACTATATAATTTATTGCCCAACATTGGTCATTATATACTGTATTTGGCAGAGAGAGAGTTACAGGACTCTCTCCCAGACCACAGACTCATACTCATAATACAAGTCAGAGCTTTATAAAAAAAAAAAAGAAAAAAAAAAAAGAAAGTTGTGTTTTCGAAATAGGAGTTCAAGTTATTTTTTACTTCCAATAGTGTTAACATACTACACAGGCCAATGACTAGATTTTTTTTTAAATTTTCATTGTAAGTGAGCTAAAGCAGTTAATTAAAAGTAGTCTAACATAAATGTAAACGCTGTAATTTGATTATTTTAATAAACCATGTAACTTGGATGGATTAGATGCCGGCGTGACCACAGTGCACACGTCTGATGTCGCTCACAGTGGTCCAAGGGATCGCTCAGGGAGTTTGTGTGTTCGCTCAGACACATGAAAAATTAGAGGGAACATTGGTCGTCTCGATGAGAACAGCTCCACTGTTACTTTGGTCCAACCAAGTTTCAGTTAAAAACATAAAATCAAGGCTGTGCTCAGTGATTAAATCATTAATTAAAAATGTTTTCCCAGCTAAAGATCTAACGTTTAATAAAGCCAACTTAAGTGTTTTCGAGGTATTATTTGCCCCCTCGTGTTTGGGAGCAGTCTGTGGCACACAAGGTATGTTTACTATATTTAAAGATCTTTTAGAGTGCAGCTCTCTGTGTTTTGACCAGGCCACACGTCTCCTTCTGTCACCTAAAAGTACAGAAATTTTAAAACCTTCTAATAAACAGGGTCCCAGCTTCTCCTGGGAAAAGTCACCACTGTCATAATCCTCGCAGCCCGGACCCTCCACACATCACACATCAGACTGCGGAGACAGAGCATGAAGGTGGTAAGGAGGAACTAAGGGGGGCGAGGCTGCGCAGTGTAACTTTGATTGCTCTGTTGAGGGCGGGGCTCGATGGCGAACCTTTGGCTGCTCTGGTGGGGGGTTAATGGGCGACAAAAAGGGATTGGGCCGGGGGGTAGATCTGAGCCCAGCATTGACCCGCTCCATCATCTCCTCAGTGAATTTCAGGTGTGGGGAGGAGGGAGAAAGGGAGGGGGAGGAGGGTGATGGCCTGTCAGGGGTTTGGGGGACTGGGGAAGGTCGTGGTCCCTGGTCCTGGTCGTTAGTGTTGTTGAGAGAGTTGGAGGCAAATAGGGACCCCTCTTCTTGCCTCAGATGTCTCTCCTTTCTGAGGCTCTTCCCGGGTGGGGGCAGATGGAGCTCCTCCTCAAGGTTTCTGCTGGGCTTTGTTTGTTCTTGGAGTACTGTTTGTTCCTCTTTATGAGATAACTCCTCGTTTATCTCAGCCTTGGCACCAAGCACAGATGGATGACGTATGGAATAAAACAGGTTGGAGGTGAACAGTTTCACCCCTGACTTGTTAAAATTAAATCCATTTGCTTTAAACAGATGCCTGCGTTCCCAAAAAAATATTAAAGTTGTTGATAAAATGCACTGAGTGGTCAGTACATGCTGATATAAGCCATTTATTCAGTGCAAACAATCTGCTGAATCTCTCGTCTCCTCCTCTGACGGGCGGTACAGGCCCACTGATGAATACAGCTGCATTCAGAGAGTTTACAGTATTTAATAATCCAGTAAAGTCCCGTTTCAGAACCTCCGACTGTTGTTTGGACACATCGTTTGACCCTGTATGCAGAACAATATTTGTCACAGTTAGATATTCATCTGCAATCTGAAGAATTCTCTCCTTCAGGTTGTTGACCATATCCTTAGGAAAGCAGAGGACTTTAGTGTTCTTACCGCACATCCTTTGTACATCCTTAACGGCAGAGTCACCCACAATCAGAGTTTCAGGCCTAGCCTTTAGCTTTCCCTGTGGCCTTTTACTTTTCAACAGATTTTCAGACCTTACTTCGCTACTTTTAGATGTATGGAATAGAATATAAGTACTGATATGATGGCTTCAGGCTTCTTCCCTAGCCTGACGCAGGGTTTTCAGTGCACTTTAGATTCTACTGATAAAGTTGCAAAGGTTCTTGAGCTTAATATTTGGCCCTTCTGTCTGTGTGTGCAATTTCAAACTGTGATATTCCCATTGATAAATTCTTTAAAGTGCACTGAAGCATAAATCTGCAGTCATTTGTGCATATGTCTGGATCTTATATTTCTTTTTTTGGATTTCATTTTCAAATCATGTTGAAATCCTCAGTGGATCACAAGTTGAAGTTCAATCACAGGATTGGAGTAAGGCTCTTGCAGCACCCTCTGGTGGACAAGGGAGGAACTGCACCCCATTTTTTCACACTGTAATGTAATAAATATGCAAAAGAAGTGTTTCAGAAATAGATCGTATGGTTGTTAGGTTCCACCCCCGATAAAAAGTCTAGTCTACTAAATATGTGCAACAAAAATAAAACAGATGGTATACATGCAAAATTTGTCGCAACCGATGGATTTGAAAAAAAAAAAAAAAAAAGGCGAGTGAAGAATAAACATTTAGTGCATCATGGGGAGCCCTCAGGAGCCAAGGCCTATTGCAACATAACTAAGGGGGAATCCTGAGTCACCTAATCCAACCCTAACTATACGCTTTATAGGAAAGTTTGGAACCTAATCTTAAAAGCAGAGAGGGTGTCTGTCTCCAGAATCCAAACTGGGAGCTGTCCTCACAAGAGGCGCCTGAAAGCTGAAGGCTCTGCCTCCCATTCTACTTTTAAATAGCAGGAACCATATGTAAATCAGCAGTCAGAGCAACGTACTTTATTGGGGTGAAACGGTATGATGAGGTCTTTAAGACAGGCCTGATGTTTAAATCGATTTTAAATTCGATTCTGGATTCAACAGGGTGGTACAGAAACCTCTTACCTGAATTTGGAAGCAGGAAATTATTTCATCCAAGTCTGTCTTAAAGACATGCCTGCAGTTTGTGTCTCATCTGGCTTCAATGCCCTTACTTGTTGCAGTTACTTAATAAAACTGGTCATAAATAACACTACCTCAACTTGTCAACTGAGTGGATCATTAAAACCAGAGTTTGCATTTCCAGTACTGGTTTTGGTTGATATCCCAGCTGGCTTCAGTGCTCTTCATAAAGCCACATCTATAGATGAGAAGCATTTGTGACCTAAAGATGACAACACCAAGTTTTGATTGGACTTTTGCTTAAACAATTTATATTTTGTCACGATTACAGTAAACTGATGTCATTGTTATGGAACAAGTTAAAGCCAATGATGTGAGGTCAGCAAATCAAGTGGAGCCCGTGCTTTAACAATGGCCTTGTTTGCAGCAGTGGCTCCTACCTCGGTGCAGAGGTTTGTCTTCTCCAGCGCTGATAATTGGCGTCTGTCTTGTGTCAGTGACGTAAAAGATGGCTTTAATGCAATATGACCAAACAGCTGTCACTTTCTAAAACATCAAATATGTATCGGATTCAGTACCACATACGAAAGTGACCTGGTCGGATTTGAAAAGACCGGATTTGTGCTGTTCAAACTGTCATACCATGATTGGATATGGGTCGCATAGGGTCAAAAAAAGTCAGATTTGATGCGCTTTCGCCTGCAGTGTGAACGTAGCTTAAGTGACAAACTGACAAGACTTAAATGAACCATGTGATCCAGCCTTTATTACATAAAAAACAAACAAACAAACAGACAAAAAAAAAACCAAAGTCTTAGTTCTTTAAATGACAGTAAATACATTTACTTGTGAAGATTCCTTTAGTCCTGTGGAAAGAAATATTAAAATTTAGACACTTCCAATGCTGGCAAATTCTACCTGGTTTAAAAGTAGTGCAGACCTTTGTTTGAGAGATTCTTTAAGAAACTCGATACTTTGATGTACTTTGCAGCAGGCTGGTAACGCGGTCGTATGGTCACCGATCTCCTGGTGGATGCACTAGTGGGCTCCACTGCGGGACCTAGAGTAAGAACAGAATTTAACTTAACATTTTCAGTGACACCGATAGGCTGTTTAATTGTTAAACCACCCACCTTCAATGATGCGGTTAGAATGCACAATACGACCAATGCCAACTGTGTCAGACTCAAACTTGTATGCCGAGAAGAGGGCATGTAATCCAGCCACAGTATATGTGCACTGCAGCAAGACCCTGGAATACAAGTTACATTTTAGTAGTTGAAGGGTGAAAACCCAAGTAGTTGAGGGTGAGGATGCATACCTGTTCTTACTGCTGAGATTTTCTGGATTTCTCACAGAGCTGAAGATGATCTCATTTCTATAGGTCACAGAGTCCCTGCCCAGCTAAGTAAAATAAAAGTATTTTAATATTTGGTACAAATGATACATAAAAGATAACATTTGTTCACTACCATGATTATAGCGCCACAGTCATTAACAGCAAAAGAAAAGAGAGCCCTGGTGCCATCTGCATCTTTAGGCTGACAGGATTTGTCCCTGAGGCTGGTTTCAGCTGGACTCCCTCCACTTGGGATTGGCAGAGACAAGTTGGCCACCACGGTCACCTTCCCATTGGTCGAACACACTGCACCGACAATTGAATTTTAGCATGATGGGTTACTCTGAGACTGTCTGCAATAATCACGACTGGATGCACTTACTAATGAATTCTTCGGGACTGAACAGACAGGTCTTAACTGTGGACGTCTGGACTTCTGATGTTTCACGAACTCTCACAAGGATCTCAAAGGTTCCTGAGAACCCCTTCAAAGTGACGTTCTACCAAAACACATGAAGTAGGTCTACATTTAAAAAGAATTCGAGTTTAAGGACAAACTGATGGTGCCAACAGCATTTCACTCGTCTACCTGGTATTTATACCCATCAGTGAATAGCGGCACATCAAGCCGCAGACTCTGGCTGTCATTACTCATGATGTAGCCACGCCGGTCTGCCAGGTCTGAGGTTAGCACGTCCGAGCCGATGGCAATCTCCCAAAAGTAATCAAAAGGGCGATGGTCCAGCTTAAAGTGTATGCTGGACTCCGAACAGTTGGCATCAAAGACAGGAGGCGCTGTCGGATACAGGATTATTTAATACCATTTCATGCTTGAGCCGAAGACTGAACACAGGTTCAAGACTTACAGACACGAGTTAGAGCTGTGACTGTTGTTTGATGATAATAAGGTTCATTTCCAGGCTGAACAGCCAGTGTGTAGTTGACATTCAGGATGTGCTGCATTGCCACGGCTTTTCTGGAGAACTAACAGGAAACATTTTAAGATTTTAATAACCAGCATGAAATACGGGGGGGGGGGGGGGGGGGGGGGTGTTAATCCCAAAGATTACCTGCAGTTTGACAATAGGATCATCAAAAAGCACCGTCAGTGTGTATCCATGGGTGCCGTTGGGGTGGAGAACTTCAGTGAGGTTGTAGGTGCTCATATTTGTAAGTGGCAATGTAAATTCTCGTCCATTCAGCTGAATAGAAACTAATACCACATCTTGAGGGACACCGCCGAGATAGATGGTGAATGTGCGCTCTCTTACAAGAGTTTCTGAAACAAAAAGCCCGTCAGAATATGACCACAGCGATGTGATGCAATGCATTAGATACACTTACGATTTTCAGTGAAAATGTGGCACCGCAGCAGGGGAGTGACTATAATCCTGTGAAAACGAAGCCTGGCCACAATCTCAGCCTCGTCAACTGAGATCTGCTCCAAGTAGAGACGAAAAACATAGTATTCGTAGAGGTCTCGAGACACAAAGCTCTGCAAGAGAGTCAGGCTATGTCACTAATATTTCATCTTAACCTGATAGCTCTGCTGTGATTTGAAGACCTGCTGAGTCCAAGTCTACAGCTCTGCCTTCTCACCTTCCTGTATCCTCCTTCAGCTTTGTAAGGGATACTGACTTGCAGTGTGGTGTTAATCTTCTCCACGGAGTAACCCCTCTCCTCTGCAACTTTCTTCTCCACAAGTTTCCCATTGACTCCAATGCTGACCTCCGTCTCATTTAAGGGAGACACCAGACTGTGGAGCAGCTCAGAAGTCTCCCACATCATATAGCCACCGTCATATGACCCATTATCTGTGGACACGCCATTATTGTTGTTTCCTTATGAGTATTTGGGTTAACCCCCTCCCCCCGCCAAAACACCAGGATTAATACTGACGCATCGAGCAAGCAGCCAACAGATCGACCACAAGGACAACCCAGCTTTGCCTCGAGAACAAGACTGCATGGACCACCTCTACTGGAACGCCATTCACCTGGACAAGGAAACAAAAAAGGGCATTTTTACATAAGCCGTGAATAAGATAATGAGCCTTTACCGTTTCTCATCCCTTTACCTCAGTGCTGAAAGAATGGGGTTGCTCATACGGTGTCCGAAACACAAGCCTCTCATCTGTGAGAGCAAACACATAACCCAGCTTCCGAGCTTCAGAGAGGTTCATGGGCAGAAACTGATCCTCTGCTCTTTGAAACATCACCTTCCAATCTGAGTAGAGGACCTAAGAGGAACAATATTTCAATTCTGTAATTTTAGCTATGCATAAAAATTAAGTTCGGCAGCTGTATTTAAGGCAAAACATACAGGTTTGAAAGCAGAATCGCCGTTTTCCTCATACGGACACGTTGCTTCACTCCTCACCGACACCTGCAGAAAATCCAGGATTATAAGAGATCTCAAGGAGTTCCCTGGATAAACTGCTACAGGGTGAATCCAAGCTTACTTCCATGTAGTTGACCTCACAGGTAACCTCTCGGGGAGACCACGGGAGTGACAGAGTGCAGGTCTTGTTCAGCGCATATGTGGCCTGCTTCCCTCCACGTGTTACAATCAGGTTGAAGTTGAACGTGAACACTTCATCAGCCTATGTAAGTGCATGGGAACACCAGGTTGCCATCATACAGAACAGACAACACTTAACGTGCAGTAATTAAGTCTGGATAAATTGTGTTGGGGCATACTGCATCATTAGTATGGCAGCTGAAGTAAGAGGCTCTGAGCTCCACGTGGCCGAGAACTGGGAGAAGACTGATGGTGTATCCACACTCTGCCGCGTACTCCTCGGTGATGGCGTGTACGCCTGTGCTGTCTGGGCGACAATCCAGAGGTTAGTGAGATTTAACATGCACCAGGAAGGAGTTACAGCCAGGCAGAGACTCACCGACAGCCTCAAAGCGAGGTTCATCCCCAGCAAAGGAGAGACCAACAGCTATCATGAAGTAACGCTCACGACACTCCATTTGAAGAACTCCTGCATGATTAAAGATTTTAGAGATTGCTTTTGTAACACAGCTGCTCTTATAAGAAGCAAACATTTAAAGCTCACCACTGGGAATATCACGTGTTGAAGCTGTCCGCAGCGACAGGAGGAAGAGCACTCTGTAAGATAAAATAGATGTAAGTCTCAGGGAAGAAAGCTGCTTCAGGAGCAACTCAAACTGGTGGGGAAAACACCTTACCCAAAGCAAAAACAAAAGGCCATAGCCACTGATGTGTTGGTAGTGTCTAAAACTAGCCTGGCTGCTAGCAAACTACACCTGCTAACCAACACAAGCTCAACTGTTGCTTTACATATCCTGGCCACACTGGCGCCATGCAGTGCTGAAACCCAAACCAGCTTTTATTACCACACCAGCCGGGCAGCCGCTACACCACCATGTGTAGCCTGTTAGAAATCAAGCCATCTTTCAATCAGCAGACCAGTTTCATGGCAGCACAGGTGTTGCCAATAACAATACCAACAGTCCTCCACTTGTGACCATAGTGATACAAAGCTACATGGTATGGGAGCTTTTTTATCATCCATAAATCAACGTTTCAGGTTGTCATCTTATTTTCTCAAATGTTTGAGTTAGTAAGTCAAATGTTTGATTCATGGATGATTTTTAGTGGGAGAAACATTCATGTGTCATTTATGCTTAAAAAGAAGAATTAAACTACGCGTCCATGTCACCACTTCCCATTTTATTTTAAGAACAGACTTTAAGAACATATTGATATTGATATGACTGACGTAAGTGAGAAGTGATATCCTTGGATGGTCATCTTAACCACATAGGTCTGGCTGTGAGTACTGAAGCTCCACCCATAAACTTTCTGTTACGACTGTTGTCGTAATTAACATATGTAAATTTGAGTGTGCAGGTGCTCCTCCGTGATTGGTGCATCCAGGGTGGATGGCTCGCACCGATTGGCTGAGGACCTGGAGGCAGCGGATAAGAAGAGACCGCCAGGGACTGCCATGTCATTCATTCTCCGCCCAACCCAGCCGGCAGACCGTTCACTGTGTCACTATGTTTGTTGAATGTAAGAGCATGTAGGGGTGGACCGCCTTTTTGTTTGATTAGTTTTCTCCTGTTTTTGTTAGGTAGGGAGGAAAGTACTTGTCATTTGGTTTAGTTCTTTTGACTAGGTAAGTTGTACTTACTCCTGAGTTAGGCTACCTTTTGTTTGTTGTTTTGGCCTTGGTTTCACCCTGAAGTTATAATATGCTCCCTTCCTTTGTTTAAATGCACTTATTGTAAATAAATCACTGTTACAAAGTATTAAGTGTGTGACGTGCTGCTTGGGGTTGGACGGGGATGGATCACCCTTTATGTTGTGGTCTGGCCGCGCCTAGACGGGCCATAACATAATTGGGGGCTCGTTCCGTGTCTTTTCTCGCTTTTTGGTGAGTTGGGTTGGCGTGTCCAGTTCTGGTTAGCAGTTTTATTTTTTTTGTGTGGGGGGTGTGAGAATGGATTTTTCACTTGAAGATTTTGTGGAGGCACCTTCATGGGAAAAAATTGACAAATGTAAGAAAGCGGACCTACTCATTGTGGCTAACTCTTACGATGTGGAAGTGTCTTACAGTGCTCGCAAGGCAGAGTTGAAGGAAACACTGGCTGAAAAGCTAGTGGAGAAAGGTGTGCTTCTACCACGGGGGGCTGATGAGGAAAGCAAGCCAGTGAAAGGGGCAGATGGCACTGCATCTGGAGCGGATGCTAGCGCAGTTGATGCGTCTGCTGCTGACACGGAGGCTGATCGGATTTCTGAATCCAGTGAAGGTACGTCCACTGAGGATCTGCGCCTCACGCTCCGCATAAGAGAGGTGGAGACCCGCAACAGGCAGCTGGAAGTGCAGGCGATGCATCTCCGTATCAGGGCTCTTGAGCTTGAAAAAGGCTCAGCTAAAGTTTCCCCGACGTCATCAAGCACAAGTGCTCCTTCTTCTGCCAGTTTTGACATAAGTAAGCACATTAAGTTGGTTCCCCCGTTTCGCGAGTCTGAGGTAGACTCTTATTTTAGTGCATTCGAGCGCATAGCCGCTGCTTTGAAGTGGCCGAAGGAGTTTTGGTCCCTCTTACTTCAATGTAAGCTTGTGGGAAAAGCCCAGGAAGTGTGGTCAAGCCTGTCTATTGAGCAGAGTTTAGATTATGAAACTCTTAAGAAAACTGTGTTGCAGGCATATGAACTTGTCCCTGAAGCATATCGGCAGAAATTTAGGAATCTTAATAAAACTGCTAACCAGACTTTTGTTGAGTTTGCGCGAGAAAAGAATGTGTTATTTGAGAAATGGTGTTGTTCATGCAAAGTTAAAACCGTGGAGGAGTTGAAAACTCTTATTTTGCTGGAGGACTTTAAAAAATGCTTGCCTGAACGCATCGTGACTTATTTAAACGAGCAAAAGGTGTCATCTCTCACTAACGCAGCACTTTTGGCTGACGAGTTTGTTTTAACGCACAAAAGTGTGTTCTGTGCACAGAATTCGTTTCAGGAAAGTTTCTCTGAACGAAAAAGGTCACCAAAAGTAGTGCGTAACAATATGTCTGCGTTTATTGCTAAATCGAACGGTCGCGAATGTTTTTATTGTCACGACTCAGGACATTTGATTGCTGCGTGCCCAGTATTAAAAAGAAAAGAAGCGAGGGGCGCTAAATCTCCTGCAGGCGTGGGTTTGATTAAAACCGTTTGCTCGCCAAAGGTGCGCATGGAGGCTGAACGAAACCCGAAAACTGACATCGATCCACAGTTCCTACCATTTGTGTCATGCGGCTTTGTTTCGTTGACAGGTGAAGAAAATGATAAAGTGCCAGTCACGATCCTTAGAGACACGGGTGCGTATCACTCATTTTTATTAGAGTCTGTACTGCCTTTATCTGAGAAAACATCCTGTGGTTCCGACATACTAGTGTGGGGAATAAAACTGAGTGTGACCAAAGCCCCTCTGCATATGGTACACCTGCATTCGCCGTTAGTGTCGGGCTACGTTAAAGTCGCCGTGCGCCAGCAATTGCCAATTGAAGGAGTTTCCTTCATTTTGGGTAATGATCTAGCTGGTGGGCATGTTTTTCCCCCGCCAGAGGTTGTTGATGTTCCTACTCTTGTTGCCGATTCAGGCTCCCCTGCTTCAGAGGTGTTTCCTGCGTGCGCAATTACTCGTGCGCAGGCTCGTAAAATGGGTGAGATTGTGGACTTGTCAGGGTCGTTTATGGCTACGCTTGATGAAGACGACTCTTTTGTGTCACCCATGGAGTCTGTAAAAATATCAGCATGTGATGTTCCTGAAATGATTCCTGAAGACATTAATCAGAGCTTGAACATGACCAAAGAAATGTTGATCAAAGCACAGCAGGTTGATCCTTCACTGGTGCCTTGTTTTTCCTCTGTTGTGGACAGAGAGGTATCTAAAGCGCCAGTAAAATATTTCCTTGAGAACGGTGTGCTTTTGCGGTCTTGGTCCCCTGACTCGACTGATCTACATAGGGTAAATCAGGTTCTGGTGCCAAAGGAATATAGACTCCAGATTCTCAGTCTCGCGCATGATGCCAGCTTAGCTGGACATCTTGGGGTCAAGAAGACGTATCACCGCGTATTACGTAACTTCTTTTGGCCTGGACTAAAATCGGATGTGGTGAAATATTGTCGCTCATGTCATACTTGCCAGGTAGTGGGAAAGCCAAATAAACCGATTCCACCAGCGCCTCTTCACCCTATTCCAGCGTTGGGTGAGCCATTTGAGAGGGTTCTGTTGGACTGTGTGGGCCCGTTGCCAAAATCGAAATCAGGCCACCAGTACATATTAACTGTAATGTGCGCTGCCACTCGCTTTCCAGAGGCAATCCCATTACGCACATTAAAGGCAAAGAATGTTGTGAAAGCCCTCACAAAATTCTTTTCAACTTTTGGGTTACCCAGAGTTGTCCAAACTGATCAGGGAACAAACTTTATGTCAAAAGTGTTTGCGCAGGTTTTGAAGGAGTTAAAAATTAAACATCAAACGTCCAGCCCATATCACCCAGAGAGTCAAGGTGCACTGGAACGATTTCATCAAACCCTAAAAACCATGTTGCGCAAATACTGCCTTGAATCAGGTAAAGACTGGGAGGAGGGACTTCCACTTCTGCTTTTTGCTGTTAGAGAAGCCACCCAGGAATCCCTTGGATTTAGTCCGGCTGACTTAGTTTTTGGACACACTGTGCGCGGTCCTCTGCGACTGCTTAAAGAAAAGTGGTTATCAGAGTCGCATCAAGCCGAACATAATGTGTTAGATTACGTTTGCAGTTTTAGAGAGCGTCTTTTCCGGGCATGTCAGCTGGCCCGTGAAAATTTGGAACAAACTCAAGGCAACATGAAAGCCCGGTATGACAAAAAGACGGTGGTCCGACATTTTGCTCCTGGTGAAAAGGTTCTGGTGTTGCTTCCTTTAGCTGGGTCTAGCCTCCATGCTCAGTTTTCCGGTCCCTATGAGGTGGACAAAAAGATAAGTGACACTAGTTACGCAGTAAAAACTCCTGATCGAAGGAGAAAATTGAGGGTTTGCCACGTCAACATGCTTAAACGCTATGTTTCTAGAGAGGACGCGGCAGCTGAAAAAACCTCTCCCATAGCGCCTGTCTCTGTGTGTTCGGCACCACCACTGTATGTTTTGCAAGATGATGACTTGATTGAGAAGAGCGGTTGTATGCCTGTTGCCCGTCTGCGAAACTCAGAAGTGTTAGGAAACTTAGAATCTTTTCTGTCGCATCTGTCAGATTCCGCCCGCAAAGATATCAGTGATCTGATCGAAGCTAATTTGCTGATTTTCTCTGACCACCCCCGGCAAACGTCTGTGCTGTGTCATGATATTGTTGTGGAAGTTGATAAGCCAATAAAACAACATGCTTATAGAGTAAATCCAACCAAGCGGATTTTAATGCAACAGGAAGTTGAATACCTAGTTAAACATGGGTTAGCTGAGCCCAGTGACAGTGCGTGGAGTTCGCCCTGCATTTTGGTGCCGAAACCTGATAACACCCCACGTTTCTGTACCGATTTCAGAAAGGTTAATGCAGTCACAAAACCAGATTCCTTTCCTCTCCCCAGAATGGAGGACTGCATTGATCGTGTCGGCTCAGCTACATTTGTCACTAAATTAGACCTGTTAAAAGGGTATTGGCAAGTTCCGTTAACCCCCAGAGCTTCTGAAGTCTCCGCTTTTGTAACTCCAGATCATTTCCTCCAATATACTGTAATGCCCTTCGGGTTGCGAAACGCACCTGCAACATTCCAGCGTCTAATGCAGAAGGTATTGTGTGGAGTGAAAAACTGTGAGGCATACTTGGATGACATTGTCATTTATTCTCCAACACGGTTAGAACATCTAGAAACGCTCTCTGAGGTGTTCAGACGTTTTTGCAAATCTTCTCTCACATTAAACCTCTCTAAGTGTGAGTTTGGGAAAGCCACCATTACTTATTTGGGGAAACAGGTCGGACAGGGGCAAGTGCGCCCTGTGGCTGCGAAAGTACAGGCCATTGTTGATTTTCCTGTCCCGCAGACAAAAAGAGCTCTGCGTCGCTTTTTAGGAATGGCTGGTTTTTATCGAGGGTTTTGCAGAAATTTCTCTGATGTGGTTAGTCCCCTAACTGGTCTTGTTAGCCCTTTAAAGCCTTTTATTTGGTCTCCAGTATGTCAGGTGGCATTCGAGTCTGCCAAGGCATTGTTGTGCAGTGCACCAGTGCTAGCTGCGCCGAATTTTGAGCGCTCTTTTAAATTAGAAGTAGATGCCAGCTGGTGTGGTGCAGGCGCTGTTTTATTACAGGAAGATGGTCATGGCGTAGATCATCCCGTCTGCTACTTTTCGAAAAAGTTTAACAGACACCAGACCCATTATAGCACCATTGAAAAAGAGGCTCTTGCCTTACTCCTTGCATTACAGCATTTTGAGGTCTATGTCGGGTCAAGTGTGCTGCCTGTGCAGGTGTTTACCGATCACAACCCACTAGTGTTTCTTTCCCAAATGCGCAACTCCAATCAAAGACTTATGCGCTGGTCCTTGTTATTGCAAGATTTTAACGTGAAGATCAACTACAAGAAAGGGAAAGAGAATGTGTTGGCTGATACTCTGTCTAGAGCACTTTCTTCTTGAATTAAACATTTTGGGGGTAATGTTAATTCTTGGGAAAGGGGGTGTTACGACTGTTGTCGTAATTAACATATGTAAATTTGAGTGTGCAGGTGCTCCTCCGTGATTGGTGCATCCAGGGTGGATGGCTCGCACCGATTGGCTGAGGACCTGGAGGCAGCGGATAAGAAGAGACCGCCAGGGACTGCCATGTCATTCATTCTCCGCCCAACCCAGCCGGCAGACCGTTCACTGTGTCACTATGTTTGTTGAATGTAAGAGCATGTAGGGGTGGACCGCCTTTTTGTTTGATTAGTTTTCTCCTGTTTTTGTTAGGTAGGGAGGAAAGTACTTGTCATTTGGTTTAGTTCTTTTGACTAGGTAAGTTGTACTTACTCCTGAGTTAGGCTACCTTTTGTTTGTTGTTTTGGCCTTGGTTTCACCCTGAAGTTATAATATGCTCCCTTCCTTTGTTTAAATGCACTTATTGTAAATAAATCACTGTTACAAAGTATTAAGTGTGTGACGTGCTGCTTGGGGTTGGACGGGGATGGATCACCCTTTATGTTGTGGTCTGGCCGCGCCTAGACGGGCCATAACATTTCTGTTTGTGAGTTGGAGCCAATCCAAAGAACCCTGGCTTAAGGGGGAGGAGTTAAATGGGTTGTTTCAAACAGAAGATGAACAACAGCTTGTATTTTAATGCTTTATGAATAAACTGACACTGCCCTTCTTCAATAAAATGTAAGCTTCCATCAACAAAGTTTATTCATTGAGTCTTTAATATTTGGATTTTTCATGGTTTGCAAAGAAAAACAAAAAGTAGTAGTAGTAGATATGTCTCTGCCAGACACATACATTGTATTTATACACAGTGGTATAAAGGATTTTGTGTATCTGTCCTTTTAGCAGTTGAGCTGAATCAGTCTGTTAGAGAAGATGTTCTGCTGCCTGACCAGTAAGTGGTTTGATCGGTCACTTTCTCTCCACAATAACTTCAAAAGTCTTCCGTTTGCAGCCAATCACAGAGCCAGCCTTCCTGATTAGTCCGTTGGTGTCATCAGCTCTGATGCCTCATCCCTCCTCAGACCACAGCAAAGTACACCGCACCCACCACAGCTAACAGACAGAAAACTCAATAAATAAGCTTTCTCAGCTCTGTATACAGCCTGGTCTATACAGGTCTACCAGTTCAGCCTGTGATCGATGTGGATGCCCCGATGCTTGTACTCCTCCACCACCAGGATAAACGCAGGTCGTGTAGCCGTCCTCACAATCGTCTCTGGTATCCTCATTCAGAGAGCAGATATCCCACCCCCAGACCACTCCACAAAATCATTCAGTCATCAAATTCTGCAGAATCACAGTATTTCTGTTGGTGGCATATGCTGGAGATGTACTCAAAATCTTCCTTGTATGAGGTGAACATGAATGGAGACAGTGTAGTCCACGCTTGAGCTCCTACTGCACATAATTGAGATGTTTCAGTCTATATAATCAACATACGATGCTAACAGTGACCAGTAACAGCAGTCTACTGGATAAAAACAGTTCCTGGGGAAGAATTGACAGAAAAACAATTAATTAGCAGAATTAAAGTGGACCAATGGCCACTATCAGTCCTCTCGGTCCTCATATTATGAACAGACATTTGAGCTTCATGGCACAACATAATGTAACCTAATTGGTCTTACCTGTTGACACTCAAAGGTGATAAGGCAAAGAGCAGCAGCACACTGGAACAACTTCATGGCACTAGTAAGCCACACATAACACTGCGGACTTGTAGTGACTCTCACCCACGCAAAGTATGCTAACGTGACGCTATGAAGAGCACAATCAGACCGAGTCGACCTGAAAGGTGTCAGTCGTGTTCAGACTCACCTGTGCAGTAAGAAGCTGTGAGGCGCCCACTTTGGCGTGGACGCCTGTGGTGTAAAAACACCCGTGATGATTCACTTCAAAGTAACTTTTAAAAAAGAGAGAAAAAAAAGAGGCAAAAAGACAAATTTTAGGCCTTAATGTAAACTGCGAACCACGTTTGACGTGAAAACTCGCTGAAGTCAGAAACTGGATGAAAACACGATGCTACAGCGACACCTAGTGCTGAAAGCGGGGTGTGTCACTGACTGCCAGCTTTGATGAAGAAATGAAAACATGCCACACGGGAAGGGCTTGGATAAACAGATTTTGCTACATATTAACGAAATTTATCAAAAACGTCATAAAGCGTAATAGATGAAGGTTTTCTGGAAGCTCTGTGAGTGCATGTAAAAATGTATCCGCTTGTAGAGTAGCAAGGATGAGGATGAAAACTGCCAACTCAAGCACAGGAAGCAACTAAATAGTAAATGTGCATCAGTATTAGATCATTTAATGTCAGCTGGTTAAGTATCACTTTAAAAACTGACATCAGTGAGTTAAAAATATCAGAATTTTCCAGCATGGGTGGTGATTCTGTCTGCACCTGTATTGTTATTATTATTATTATTATAGGTGATGTTATGTCACGAATCTCTCTGACAGTCATTTAGGTTAAAACACCTGCTGTGGTAAGACTCTCAGTAAATATGACTCCAGGTAACGATGGATATTTGGCTCTAGTGTCATACAGGTCTAGTTTTTTTGTGAGCCACGTTAGTATTTACTGAGGCGTTGACTCAGGGTGACTCAATTTTATTTATAAATCGCCAAATCACAGCAACAGTCACCTCAAGAAGCTTTATATTGTAAGGTAAAAACCCTACAATAATACAGCAGAACCAGGCTCAGGGAGGAGCAGCCATCTGCTGTGACCAGTTGGGGGTGAGGGGAAGGCGACGAGACAAAAGACACACTGTGGAAGAGAGCCAGAGTTTAATAATATATCATGATTAAATGCATAATGGTGTATAAAAACTTGGTGAGTGAAAAAAGGTGAGTGACAAAGAAACACTGCATCATGGGAAGGCCCCAGCAGCCTAAAACTATCGTGGCGCAGCTAAGGGAGGATTCAGGGTCACCTGATGAGAAAAGGTCCAGATGTGACATTTGGGTCAGATGTCTCACATAGGCATCCTTATTCATTATCTCAGACCTCTCTATTTAATCCCAGGCGGCACAGCTGGATGCCCGCTCTGACTCAACACCTTCCAGAAAATGTTACTTTAAGTCAAGTCCCGTCATGATTAAAGACTGAGTAATCAGACAGAGTCCCGTGGAGAGGACAGTCACAGAAAAGGTCACTCTCTTTTTACAAAATGAGATGTGAAAATGTTTTTCTTCTTCATTAGTTGGCACAGTGTTTGAGCACTCCTTGATTCCAGCTGGTTGCTGAGAAGTTCTTTAAGAAATGTGATGACTTTTTTAAATGGCAGAAACAGTGTATCAAGTGAACATGTCAGTCATAATCAATAAAGCTGACTTGATAGTTGGTTCACTGTGAATCAGTATTTAAGTATTTTTGTTAAACATTTCTTAAAAGCATATCTTCACCAAGTTCTTGATGTTTGTCTGACTTCCTGTCCTGCTGAAAGAGTAGAAAACTGAGTAAATGCAGTATTTATACCTCCAAGCAGGCGTCAGAATCGATTCAGCAGTACCAGAAATTTTGCCTTTTGCATTTTTCACACTTCGCTTCCCTTTTAAAATCATTTGCCTACATTACCCATGATGCAACCACTAACTATTCTTTCAAAGAGTTGAGGATGTTAAGCCTAAGATTGTCGTGGCCCTGGGTCAGCTGGCCCAGTGTTTAGTGGTTTTCAGACATTTTAGGGTTTCTAAAAAAAATTTAATTCAATGAATTCCCAGTGTTGTGTTTTGTTTATATGATTTCTTGTATTTATTCTCTTAGTGTATTTAATCGACGTTCGTGCCAGAATGACCAACAAAACTGCAATGGCTGACTGGTGACAAATATTGGGTGAAGAATGGGACACCATCCCACAGCAGTGTGTGACCAAGCAGGTGGCCAGCAGGAGGAGGTGGTGCTGCTCAACCCACAAGTGGATTTTCATTACAAATGTGGCGCCATTTAAGGTGGAATAAACAGGCTTTCCAACAGTATAAGATTTATTGCCAAGAAGAACTGTTAGAACAAAGAAATAGTTAACCAAACACAAACTTACTTAGTTTATTAATGAAATGATGTAACCTATTATAAATCAATCACCAGTTTGCAACACGAGCTTCACATAAACGTTACTCGACAGCATTTACATCCTCAGTGGTTGTACTCCATCCGTCCTTCGAGCAAGCAAAGCAAAGCAGCCTAAATCATGACGCTCCCTCCGCCGTGCCTTTCCTCCTTCATTGTGGAGCATCATGGGGACTTTCCAATGTTGAACATTTCACTATCTCTTTGCAGCACTAGTTTCCTCTGTGGCGTCCTTTCACTGATACCATCTTAATTCAGTCTTTTTCTGACAGTGGGTTAAAAAATGATGAGCAGCATTTATTTAAACAAAGATCGAGATCTCAAACTGTGGTTTGGGGGAAGAAATCCTCCCAGCCCAGGCGGATCCCTGCTGCTACTGAGAAGAGGAGGTGAAAAAATGAGTAAGCAGGATGGAAACTCAATCACAGAGGGCATGAAAGCACTTGAAGACACACAAAACAGAGGAGGAGTGTATTTCCTTTAGGGGCAACCCTGAAATTTCTCTTTGAGTTAGTCTTTAATGTTACTTAAATAGCCAATTTCTTCTGAGTTGAGAACTCAAAGCACTTTCTACTGTAGGTGTCATTCACCAGACACTCCAGTGGATGTGTCAGGCTCAGCATCTTGCCGATAGAACCTGCTCTACCACCCGACCCACCTAAGTCTAAGTCTTTAAATAACTTTTTGTGGCCTTTTCCAGCTTTGTGCTCCTCTATAATGTTGTGATTCCACTAAACGTCTAGACTTTCTACAACCTTCACTTCCAATCTTAGTTCTGTAGAAGTCATCTCAGAGGTTAATTTACTTTTTCCCGCCTGCACTGTGAAGGATCGCCCAGTATCTTCAGTGTAGACACAAAACTGTTTGAGTGTTATCAGTTTAGCCCGTTGTGTTTTGTTACTGTGATGTCAGTGACGACCGGGTCACATTTCATGAGTAATGGATGCAAATTCCCGCTGTTTGGAATCGCTTCTCTTGCAGCCGTAAATGCCCGCTAATCCCTTCCCAGACTAAAGGCGACAGCACTCGAACGAGAAAAACTCACTTTGTCTCCTTGTTGAACGAAGCACTTGTGTTCTTATTTATGCACAAAACAAAACACTTACATCAAGTGTTTTGTTGGCGAGTTGACATTTAGATGTTAACTCCTCTTCTCCTTTATTTCCCCATTGACTCAAAGTGACGATAGCGTGAAGGGTGGGGGAGTGTTGGACGGGTTAGCTGTGTCCAGGCAGCCTCGTTAACATTTGAGTCACACTGTGTTATTAGCAGCACTGAACGGTGTCCGGAGCTCATGTTGCGCTCCAGACCCCTGCAAAGATGCTGTGGCTAATTACAAGTGGCAGAAGTTACCTCAAAAATCACAGTTTTTTGGATTTAATGGATCTCATTTAAACTTAATGCAGCATGAGTGCCGATCGGCCTGAAAACCACCTCTGTCACTTTTTGTGGGATGGGTTTGGGAGGTGGTTCGTCCACGCCATCGTGCCCAGTGATGACCTTATCCTGTCCAGTGACATGTCTGTTCACAGCCTCTGCCACACACACACACACACACACACCTCCTCACTGCCTCACAGCCAATCCTCTCCACCAATCACATCCTTTTGTTGGCTTGAGGATGAGGAGGATTTGAAGATGAAGGTGCCTATTTATCAGCTCAGCTCATCACGATACCCTTCAGCTCCTGCACCTCCTACATCCTGATTGGTTAGGGTTTCTTATAGTTTGGGGATTTTTGCAGCACTGCACATCTCAAGCGTTGAAAGCAAAGTCAGGGAACGTAAGAGCTGAGTTGTTCTGTCTGCGGTTTGAGGCGGAGATGCTTCGCTCTCAGGTGCTTCTCGTGGCTCTGGGTTTGTCTGTGCTGCTGGTGCGGGTGAGCACGGCTCCATACAGCGACATGCTGACAGAAACACTGAGAGCAGACCTCACAAATGACAAGGTGAGTAAATACTGCATCAGGAGCTAAATATATATAAACAATTTTGTACTGGAACAGGTGTTTGAACTTCCACGCAGTGCCTGAGGAACCCCGTCCCCTCCATTTCTGTCCTCCTTTAGGATCTGACTCACTGGCTCTTGCTGAAGTTCATGGCTGAACTGATGGCGGCGAGAGGAGACGAGACGCGGCGAGGCAGGGAGGAGGTGACGAGGCGACACCTCTCTCTGTCCCAAAGAGAGCGCAAAGCAGGCTGCCGCAACTTCTTCTGGAAGACTTTCACCTCCTGTTAACAGCAGGAGTAGCTTTTGTTTTTAAAAACGGATCAGCCGACGCATGTTTGCTTTCTTTGTGGTAACCAGATTATTTACCGTAAGATAACAAATGTACAGATACTTTAAAAGTTGTAAAGACTAATAAAATTATATGTTTCAAGACCGGCAGGTACACACTTCTGAAATAAATTTTCTGATTTTAAATCCTGAATTCTCGCTTTTTTGTGAAGCTGGTACCGATGAGATATCCCGATTCTGTCTACATCAAACCCTAGCTTTCCTGGATCCTACATTTCCCACAATGCAAGTCGATATCATCTTTTGGTAATGTGTTTTTGTTTTTTTCTTACTTTTGAACACAGCGCAGCAGATAGCATTAGAGGGAAATCATTCAAAGATAGATACAAGTTACTTTTTTGATAAAGCCATTGAAAACATGAGTGACTGGCTCAAGCTTGCAGTGTAAAAAGCATTATAGAAATCACAGATAACACTGATTAACCTGGCGAATGTAACAAATACCTGGACAGCACCGTGACGCATTAGTCTCCCCGCAGGAAGAAAAGGATTCTGGGTCTGAAACCTGTGCAGAGACTTTCATGGTAACTGGTGATTTAAATACATGAAATTCACTGAACTGCATGTTTAATGTGCAGCCCTAGTTGTATACAGCTAAAAAAAAAAAAAAAGGCACTGCCTGCACATGCAGAGCACTGTGCAGTTGCATTAGGAGCAACATGTAACACTACGATTATTTAGTTTTACCTGAAAGAAAGACGTTTTAAATTTGACTTCCATATATGTGCAAAACCACATAAATCCAGAGTAAAATCTCTATAATTTATTCAGTGACTGAAAATCTGCTGCAACTGTCTCCTCAAATGCAAATGATAACCAAATCAGGTAACTCTGAAAATTCAAGTGGCTATTTGCTTGGAACAAACACACAAATTTTGTTGCCTGTGCCCACTTTTTAGACCTCAGCCAAGTTCGTGATTGTGATAACTCGAGAACGAGGAGACGTGGGAGCTTCAAACTGATACCAAAGGTGCGTCTACTGAATATTTCAGATGAATCTCTGTGAACTCAAACTCAAGGTCAAAGGTCAAGTTGTCTGAAAATTTTGTGACTGTGATAACTTGAGAAGTCACCGAGGCTGAGGTGTAGCACTGATGGTTGCAAGTGTTTTAAAAGATTGTTTTAGTTATCAGCAGCACTTGATGGTGTTTGTTAAAATGCCAGAATCACCTCTTTGCTAACGTTTTAACCACTGAGCTCCAACTCAGCACTTTAAACTGAATCCACAACAAGGATCGTAATCCGTGACTGAAAAGGAGAGAAAACTCCAAGATCCGAGGAGCGTGACGCATGCTGGCGTGATTCAGTGTGTTGAGTGACTTGCGAGGACTGTGAAATGTTAAAAAAACAAACAAAACAGATTAGCGCATCACGAGATAAATGAAGAGACGCCGACGACTGGAGCGTTTTAAAGTGATCGTGTTGTGTCACCGAAACAAAAGCAGAATTCACAGAAACACAAAAACAGTTTCAAATCAGGACAGTTATGGAGCTGAATGACATCCTTGAGGTAAGGCTTTCACATTTCTAGCCCTTTAAGTTAAACACGTACAAAATGCGGACGGAGAGACAAGAGGTTAAACACAATTATAACAAATACTGTAGCTCCAAAGGCTCAGAGTATGACTACTTTGCCTCCATAAATGAAGACTTGTAATCGAAAACAAAAAAATCCATTTAAGGGGGACAAACAAAGTCATCACCTTAAAAGAAAGGGGACCCTATCATGCTTTTCTTTACTTCTTTATTTCCAATTACTGTGCTAAACTGTAGGTGATGTCATAGAAAAGGCTTAATCATAGGCACATAAGCCAGCTGCTGGTCTAACCATTTGTTTGTGAGGGGCAGCCAATCAGAAGAGAGCTGGTTTTAAAAGAAGGGGAGGCGCAAAAACAGCTCAGACAGAGAAAGTAACTTTTTGATTATTTCAGACTGAATCATGCAAAGCTGCTCTACTTGAGTTCAAAATGACAGCACAATAGGTCCCCTTTAAATTCAGCACTCATTACCCCCTAACGGTGCCTTCACACCAAACGAGAAACACAAGTTTTGCTTCATGTCGCTCGCATGAATGTAGCCGCATTAAAAACTTGTGAATGATTTGCTTCTGCAGCGTGAAAGCTCAAATATTTTAACTCATTTAAGTCTTTTCACGCCGCCCGGTACAAATCTGCATCAATCCGCCTCATTTCGTAGACTGTTTGCAAGTGTAATGAGCGAAACCTCTGCTTGGCGTCTGGTGTGAACGCACCGTAACTACGATAATCCATAATTCATCTGCCCCTTTAAACAGATTATCACTTTTAAATGCTTTTTTCCTTTTTAACGTTTCCCCAAATGGCACATTAAACAAACTCTTTACAAGAGGCTTTGAGCTTTTGCACACCAGGATGCCTCGCAAGTGAGCCACACCCTGTTTTCCATTAGACAAAGTGAGTTTGACTTCATTGCACCGTCATTTTCAATGTAACATGTCAAGTATCAAACAAACAAGCATCAAACAAAGATTGTGTTTCGTAGACATTCACAAATGGCAAAAAAAAAAAAGAGAGAAAAGAGTCTTATTACAAGCTATGAGTAAGCGACTAGTAACATGATGCTGTAATGCTGAGAAGCGTGACAAAGAATCTGTCGTGACAAATCTCGTTCTAAAGAAAAATAAGCTATAGGCTGTCAAACTGCTACACATTCTTTTCGTCTACATTTCCTGCTCTATCAGGCTACGCCACCGCACTGCACTACAGGCTACACGTGTTCCACAACAACCCGCAGCAGATTCACTCAAACCCACCTGTTATGTACAGTCACAGTTGTTTTTGTGTGCTTTTAATATGCATTTTGACGTAAAACGCTGCCTACTCTCTAGCCTGGTTCAGACAAACCATAATCCTGATTATCAAGTGTGTCCCTTATCTGGAAAAATATCCTTATTTTCAGATTGAAATCTGTGACATCCGTGTGTGCTTTCATTGTCTTTGAAAGTGTTAAAAATAAAATAAAATGAAATGTGCAAGGAATATGTGGGCAGTACCGGAGTGGATGAATGATAGAGTGGAGCCCAAGCTGCCTGCAGGTCAGGCCACTGTCGTACAAACGCTGAGCTAAACATTACAAACGATGTACCAAAGAGTAAAGGAAATGAAGCGGGAGAAGCCGAACACTAGTGAGGAGGAAGTAAAAGTAACGATTTTCTACCGACACTGTGAGTGAACAAGCTGCTATCAATAATGTGCCGGCTGTCCGTGGATCTGTGAGCCCGGGAGCGAGGAGGTTCAGGTAGAGATTCGTTAGCAGTCGGTGGAGATTTTGGCCGAGAGGTCCTGGATGCGGCGTGCGCTGCAGCTCTTGCACAGGATGTGGCCGTCCAGCGGGTAACAGCCTCGACCGTCGCCTTCAGACGACAGCAGGAGACCACATTCCTGACGAAAAGAGGCACTCCGGTCACTTCAGATAAACGCTCACAAGGACTGCCTAGTTTTGTGTTTTGAACTCTTCGTCAGATATGATGAACTTCACACTTTGATCAGCAAGTCCACATTTAAATACAAATTTAGATTCCCAAGATTACTGTGATTGATTTATGTCAACACACTGAGCTGTTTCCACCTAAACCTGCAGTTTAGAGATTAGCAACGCCATGCTGATGTTTATTAACTACTTTATTCTCACAAGAGAGTTCACTGTGTTAATTATATGTAATGTTTAATGTAACCAGGCTTTCTTCTGCCTTGGAAAGGCGCCGGCATTGAGTCTGTTACTCTATTTCCCTGAAACTGATCCCTTTTCCTGTTATTTTTAAATATTTGCTAAACATAAATGCCTGTTATTCTCAGAAAAAAGGGAAACCCTAATTCATAAAGCTTTTCCTCGATATATGCCAAGAGATCTGCTTGATTGGGAAAGCTCACCTCACAAACGTAACAATTAACATGGAAGCTGCGGTCCAGGGCTACAATCCTGACGGTCTCCTCCTGCCCTGGCTCGGGCATGATGGGCTCCCCACACACCGAGCAGCGCGGCGCGTACTTCCTGTCAGACACAACAAGCATCAAAGCTCAGAGTTAGTTTAAGCACCTGTCTCGGCCTCAGTGCAGAGTCGCAGCCTGCAAATGCTGTTTAGCTCGCACAGTTCAGCGATTACCTGTGAAAGTCCTCTATGCAGTGTATCTGAGACGTGGCGTCCACTGTGAAGGGCACACCGTCCAAACAGCAGTTACAAATGACACACGTGAAGCAGCGAGGGTGGTAGGCTTTCCCCATGGCTCGCAGGATGCGGTCCAGAATGGGTTTGGAGCACTTTGAGCAGCGCTCTAGTGTGCTCTTAAGAAAAACAGATGGAAATAAAAACAGGGGTGAGAGAGGACCACTGAAAGACGAGGGAGAGCAAATGTCTCTGGTTTCAGGAAATATGAAAACAGCTCATTCACGTACGATGTAACAGCTCTCGCAGTAACTCTTCTTGTCGAGAGCGTAGAAGGGTTGCCCTCGCAGACGTGCGTGGCAGGTGATACACGTGAAACACTCCACGTGGAAAACCTGCTCCATGGCGATGCAGCCGCTGCCATCGCCGACCACGTTGTCTCCGCAGCGGGCGCAGCGACCTGAATGTCGGCATGGAAACAGACAAGAAAAAAGTCATTAAGATGAGCTTTCCTCTTAAACTATTTTTAGATTTATTCCTGTGATGTGCCACTAGTAACAACTGATACCAAAATAGTCCTCAGCAGGCGGGTGGTTCATATCATACACCAGCTTCTTGGTGAGCCGATCCAGCTCTTCCTCAGGCCTGGTCGTTGCTGCCCCCTGCTGGAGGAAAGAGGACACATAAATCACACAACAGAACACCTGGACTACAAATCAATTTGTGTTTGTTGTATGAACAAAATAGCAGTTTCATTTTAAGTCAGTTTTCCACAACTTCTCCATTTCCAAAGCTCACTTTATATTCTTAAAATGGCTTATTTGCGTTTCTACCTTGCTCGACTGATAACCCGGACCCTGTGCGGCTGCTGGCCCGGTCTGATTTTCCATCGCTCTCTTAGACACTGGAAGCTGGTTAACTCTTCCTCCAGACCCTGAGCCGCTCCCCTTATACCCCCCCTCAGAGTGCATCTCCTGAACCTGTGAGCCGGGATGTGGAGGGTACCAGCCCTGGGGAGCGGTTTGAGTCTGGGGCGGGGGTCGTGACACGTGCTGGCGAGGAGGAGGCGGAGTGTATGCCTGTTCAGCTTGCCTCCCTGTCTGAGAGTAGGTGACTGGCTGCGCTGTCTTGACCTGGACGCTGAACCTGGGCCCCGTAGGAGTGGACGCTGTGGTGTAGGAGGCTGGGACGGGCTGAGGGTAAGGTTTAGGGGTAGAAGTGGTGTAGTAGTCCTGCTGGTGGGAGGTGGAGTACTGAGGTGTCTGATGCTCATTGGGGTAGGGAGGTGCTGGGTGGTATTGGCTTTGGGGGTGAGGGTTGTAGCTCATGGATGGGCGACCCTGAGGAGGGGCAGCGCTCTGGTGTGCAGGCTTGTAGTGATCCGCTGAGAGGTATTTGTTGTAAGGCACGTTGTCATAGAGCTTTGGGGAGGCGGAGAATGAATAAACAGGCAAATAAAGAGAGATATCAACATTATTCATTGTTTAATTTATCAATTAAGTACATGTAAATCATTTTGAGCTAATCAAGCTTGCCGTACTTGAGTGCTGGAGTCCTGCGGGTGGCTGTCCAGATCAGCCAACATACTGGTGAGGGAGTCAATTTCAGCATCGATTTTGGAGTGATAGTTTGCTGGCTTCTCTGGGCCACGATGCTAACACCAGAACAGCATAAGAAACATGTCAGCTGGTTCTGAAACCCTTCAAATCTTTAGTTTCTTGTAGGCAAAGCTACTGACATGTCCACTCACCATCATCTCGTAGCTGTCCATGTGAGGGCTCCAACTGCGGTCTTCTTTGGGACCGTGTGGAGACGGGTAATAGTGATCACCAGATGAATGATGCATGGGTCCACCTAATGTTTTAGAGAACAGATACTGGAAATGAATCCAAAACCGTCTTTGACAACAATTTTTTAAAGCACAACATCACAAAGCAGATCTTCACTAAAAAGATTTGCTCTGACATTCATGCAATGCATCGCTGGTTGCTGAAACACTCGTTCTACCCACATTAACCACGAGAGATCTTTCAGTCATGATTCTAATATGAGTAAGAAACGCTACAGTCCTGAATCTGTTTCCAATTAAACAAAAAAGTGAAGAGTCAGTATTCCAGCATAGCCACATCAGATTTTTTCTATCAGACTTTTAGTCACTTACTTCTAAATATTCTCATTGTTTTACCCCTGAAATACACCAGTGTTTCAGGAGTGTCCCCAAAGTGGATCTCTCCTTTGTATCACTTAAGAATACCAAGGCTTCCTTTTTTTAAATGGAGGCAAAAGATACAGGGAGGAGTCACCTCAAGGCACTTCATTCCTTAAGGTAAAGACCCTACAATCAAACCCCTAATGAGGAAGCAACTGGCGACAGTGGGAAGGAAAAACGTCCTTTTAACAGGAAGCAACCTCCGTCAGAGCCAGGCTCAGGGAGGGACAGCCATCTTCTACGATTGGTTGGGGAAAGAAAAGAAAAAAAGGACATCACTGGGAGAAAGATGTCAGACACAGGAACAGGATAAAGAATCTGGTCAATTTTCAAATTAAAAGACCTTGCTTCGACCACAATCTCCGCTTCTAAAACTCTGACGATGTGATATGACACCATGTAAAAAGGATAGAAGAAAACAGGGTCACAGCCACACACTCGGTGTATTTCAGAGGCCAGCAGAAACTTTTACAAATTTAAAAAGCAAGTTTTTGACATTTAATACTAAAAAGACTTCGGTAAACACAGACTTTATTTGTGAACTCAGACGGTAGAGCCTTCCTAAATAGAACTGCTACAGGAAGGGATCATTATTCAGCCTAACATCTGCACATCAGTAGCAGAGGATGGATATCATGCAGAGTTTATAGAGTTTTATGATTTTACAGCTCCTTTCTCCTGATTGTAACATAAAAACATCAGTGAGTTGAGTTTCAGATGCTTTCAGGATGATACAGCACGTGCCGAGTAGCCTTCTTACCTGTGGGCCCAGTTGCCATGTACCTGTTGGCCATCCCTCCTCCTCCTCCATTCTGATCGTAAGGACCATATTTTGGTCTGAAATCGGGCGTGCCCTTCTTCATAGGGGCTCGATAAATTGCTCCACCAGCAGAGTGGGACATCTGGGGGGCGGCTCGCTCTGGGCTGTCCAGAGTCCTCGGTGGCAGCCAGGTGGGACCGGACATGGCAGGTGTCTGAGGTGATGCAAGCATTTATGTCACATTTTTCTGTACATAAAAGTTCATTAATACAATATGACTGATACATGCTTTTAATCTGCAACAATAATAAGAAAATTGACTTTAACCTCCTGGTATATTGTTTATGCTTTTAGGCTTAATTTGTGTATTTGAGCTCAGCTGTGGCTGTTTTGCGCATTTATGCCGGAGGTAACCAATGGAAACTAAGGGATGCTTCAGACTTTGTTTCCTATGGCAACGGGCACACACGGATTGAACAATGGGCTTCTGGTTGAAGAGCAGGAAGAGAGAAGCTGGACTGCAGGGCTCGGGGATTTCCAGCAGGATCGTACACGCCTGAAAACATGTGCGAGTGTGTTTTTGTGCGTTTCACGACACAAACGGTGACGGAAAAGATCCCCAGCACACCCGTTCACACACACAGATGTACAGTGACATAAACAGGTGCAAATCTGCAGCTACCCCTCGTCTGTTTATCCGCCACAATAGTTATTGTCTTTTCATGTTTACACACCAGTATCATTTATTTCCAAATGAAGCTGGGACAAAAACGTGGCAGGAAATGTTGTACCGTGATATGTATCTGTATACGCATAAACACCTGGCTCATAACAATATACTATGTATTCTCAGGACAAGCTCACAGCTGAGCTGAAAAAGTGCTGACTTGCACGTGTAAAGCCGCTCCTGTTACATAAGAAAAAAAACATCTGACATGTTTTACTGTTACCTGTATTGTATATTTTTGAGCAAATATGACTGTAATAACACTGATGTCAGACAGATTTCAGGCCATCACTTTGGTGTGTGCGCTTTCATCATTTTACAGAATACAAATATAGCTGACTCATCAAACTCTACAGACAACATAAACCAAGAGCCAACACATATGAATGCAAGCTATAGACACAAAGCTAAAATGGACTGAGAGGCACAGCGAATCACATCTACGTACTGTCAGAGTGGAGAAATTAATAGCCCACTCAGACTGATTGTATGTGGGTCGTGTGGCCATCACAAGAGGATTATACTGACGGATGAGAAGATGAGGTAGTCACACAGAAAAACAATTCCCAAACACTAGATTTAATCTTTTCCCCCCTCCCCTATACCTTCATTATATTAAGATTTGGAGTCATTTATCAATAAACAACACAATGTCAGGATGGACTTTACATGATAATACACACTGACCACGTGGAAGAAAGAGTGACCCAACACCTCCACTGACGACCCGTTTTAACACCCCCTGTCTGAATCCGGATGAGCGCGCACTCAAATCCCAGGATCCAGAACAGGAAATTAATCTCATCTGTTATATCACTTAGACCGTCTTGTTACCTCTTCATGTGGAGTGAAACACAAAGCTAAATGTGTGAGCTGGGCTGGGCTGTATGGGAGGCGCAGCAACCCGTGAAATGTCAAAGTTGATGCTGACTGCAGCAAGAAGCGTGAAGGAAACGGGAACAGAGGCACAGGACATCCGGGATTTTTGGAAAATCGAAATGAAATGCACTGGAAGCACTTTAGTAACATACAATATTAAAAGAATAACAGATTAAATTTTAATTTAATCTGTTATTTATTTCTAATTTTAATCACAGGTCGTTATTTTGTAACATTTATGCTTTTATTCTGAAGCTCGCTGCTCTGTTTGCGTTAACTCATCTGACACAGTGTCGCCTGAAAAGGTGGCGATCTGTGCTGCTTAAACGGAGTAAGAGGAAGACAAAATGACTGAAGTCATACCGGGAAACATTTTTTGTAAATATGTATACATTTTATTTTGTGCTATATAACACTAACAGCGTCAGATCGTCTCCTACCTTTCACAGTACCGTTACAGAGAGCCTCCTCTCTCCTTCGGTGTCATCTAAAAACCCAGAAACACAGCAGGTTAGTGAGGAAACAAGCAGGCACATCACAGACACACGAGCGACATGTTTGTTCTGCTTTTCTGCGCTCACTAACATTTCTCTTCTCTCGTGAAAGACAAACTGCTCAGCTGCTCGTCCAAAACTGTCCTCCGTACCCCACACATGTAAAAACACACACCATTTTAAGCGCTCCAAACCGGGGCTAACCGGCCGCGATTAACTTTAGTAACAGCCTTGTTTACTTGTTTGCTAGCCTGTTTTGAACTCGAGCAAAGCTCGTGCCTCTCCCTCGGGCTAACTTCAGCCGAACAGGAAACAAAGCAGCCAGCCAAAACGCACCACGACACATACCGTGTGAAATGAGCCACACCAACACGACCTACGCCTCCATCCAAACGCTCCCAGGCCGGGGAAAGTTGTCCCGGAGAAACTTTCCTTCTGCTTCGGCGTCGCTAACCTACTTTGTCCCGGATCCAGAGGCCTTTAGCAGCAGCAGCGGCGGCCGCAGATCCTCACTGCATTCCCACCGTGTGACGTCGTTACTGCGCGCGTGTACGTGCGCGCGCACGGAGACGTGGGGGGTCTGTCACATCTACAGGCTGCCCCCCCCCCCCCCCCCCCCCCCCCCCCCAAGAATACACTCAAAACCCCAACATAACATAGATACCAGACTGCTAAGTTTTAACAGAATAACCCCACATATGTAATTACACCAGTATATAGATTCTATTAAGTCTGAGACCGCCACTGAGCTCTGCTTCCCTTCAGGATACAGTATCATACAAGGTGGGAAAGTCATGTGTTTCAGCACCCGAAACATTACCACCAGCTATAACAGGCCAGCTTTAGTAAAACAGAGAAGCTCAGTAGATTACAATAAAATGATATGACCAGAATTCCCCCAAAAAGGTGACTATGGCAAAAATTATACAAATCAAAATGTCTTGATGCATGCTCAATCATCCAGTTAAAGAAAACCCAGAAAGTTGGGGAAAGTGGGTTAAAAAATGGCACAATTAAGCAGATATTGTATTATCATTTAGGGTAGTTTTTCCTGTGCACAACAAAGTTTCTTTGTCCCTCATAAACATGAAACAATCACTTTGAGTAAAATTGAGACGAATTATATAAAATTAGAGGTTTATTAGATCATATAATTAGCCATAAAGGAAAATATGCTTTTTATATTACTATAAATTGAATGTTAACAAATCAAAGTTAATCTGACCAGATTCCATTCCATTTTAAACTTTAATTCTGTACTTATGTGACAATTAGTTAAAGTCAGAATTTGGATCTTTCAGTGCATCTACCCTGATGACCCCCACATCTTTTTTCTCTTGCTTTTATGGTTTAATAACAGCGCTTGTGCTGACAGGTTTGGGCAAAACCTGATACCCGATGTTGTTATCTCAACACGATCGCGTGTGTGGACCAAAGACCGTGACGTTCAGCACTCATTTGCCTTTGTTTTGCGTGTGGGCTCGTTATCGTGCTGCAGCACGAGAACTGTCAACATAGAGTTGGGTGAAGAGAGTAGGGTAGGGTGAAGGTGATTCAGTATTGGTGTCCAGCTCCAGACTTGAGTAGAGCGCTATGTTTCATTTTGGGTTTAATACATTACAGTTTCATTCCGTCTCCTGTTTATCTGCACACTTCTGTCACTGTCACAAATGCCAAACTTGGATTAATCAGTAAACAGGAACTTTTTTCCCAGGCAGCCGCTGTAAATCCTAGCCACTGTATGACCTTGTTCGATGACTCTTGCTTTTCCTCGTTTGATTTCACTCTTAGGCAACCTCCTTCTAGAGCAACTTTTTCTCGCTTAAGCATTGCACTTTTTAAAAATCTTTTTTGAAAAAAATCACTTGCACCGAGGCTGCTTCTTCATCTCTCACTGAAAAAACCTTGATATTGTTATCAATCTTCTGATGGTGGTGTGCACAATAACACTTTGGAAACAAATGATCTAGTCTCAAAGTGTCAGTCTAGCCACTAGTTCACTCTGAGGAAGCACCTCTTTGACTTATGACCCTTTCACTTAGCTCTGATGCCATGTTTGCCAATTCACCACTGATACTAAGCCCTTGGATTGGTTCCATCTGAAGGATACCACTCATGCAGATTGGACCTTTACAGAGGAGTTACTATTGTCTACAAAAAGGCAATTAAACATTGTATTTTTGTATTATTGTACGGTCTTTATAATATAAAGCGCCTTGAGGCAACTGTTGCTATGATGTAGCATTGTATAAATAAAATTGAACTGAATTGAAAAGACAATTATACTATTTATTCGAATGTATTCTATTTATTCTACATATTCACTTGCTTTGATCATAACTGTATTTACCTTTCTTAGATGTATATTTGAGGATATTCAAGGTTTCTATGTATACTCAGTCTTTTCCACCACACATACACACACAGGCACACACACAGCCGTTAATATGGAGGTCAAGTACTAGCTCTATCAAGCTTCATCAAATCATAAGATTTGGGTCAGCTGCCCATCTCCCTTCGCTCCCCCTCTTCCTCCTCACACTCCACCCAGCACAGTGTTGGAGGCACATGGCTCTTTCCTCAAGGCACTGCTTCAAAGGAAGGGTTTCATATCATTTATTTTTCATTTCCCACTCTATCTCTGCCAATAAGCGGACAAACAACCAGAGCTGCTCCCTGGGATCTCCCTGCTTCCTTGTCCTGCTCCTCCTCCTCCTCCTCTAGCTCTGTGCTGTTTGCCCTTATATGGCCATAGAGCTCTGTAATCACAGGCACTTTGGGTTGATCTTTGTTATTGTTACAGGAGTTATCAACACTTTGGCACCAACTGGTGGATTTGAAGTCAAAGCATGGCTTCAGTCCATACATTATCAGATAAACAATATGGTGCTGCAGGCAACCAGGAAATCACAAAACAAGGGGAAGCTCTTCATTTGAGAAGTGCAGAAGGTCCATTTGGGACTTTATTTTGATGTTAAATATTAACAACTCTGCATTTTATCAAAACAGGGCCAGTGGGTCGCTGATGGGCATTGACAGATGGGGCAAGATGCAGGAAGTCACAATGAGCGTTGCCCAGTCTTGCCAGCGGGACAGACTCAATGGCTTCCGGCCATTGGTGAACCCGTTTAGTAATGTTCTCACTTTTCCTCAACCGCCCCCCTCATCCGTTCTTCTCACAATGCCTGGAAGTAGCCTAGACCTACATCTCCTTCTCTGTTTTCTTAACCGTTGTGTTCCTTTATGGTTTTTTCTTCTTTTTTTTTTCAAAGCACACAATTGATCTGAGCTCCATCCAAACAAATAAAAGCACAAGGGCGCGCACAAACACTCAGCGTCCCATGCAAACATCTTACTTCCGATTCACCTTTTCAAAGGATTCATATGAAAATGTGTTTGCGTTTGATTTTGAAATCATCTTTTAGACACTGAATTGTAGAGAAAATATTTTATTAAAGGCTTATCAAACCTGAAAAAGCAAATTATTTGAACTTTCATTTGATGTACTAATGCATTTGTTCAGTGGTTTTCACAGTGGGACTCCCAGTGATTTCAGACTTATATCCAAAAGAGTTGCAAAGTGACTTGTAATAAATTGTAAAACAGCATGCCAAAAAAGTACAAAACAAAATATCCATACTTATCTGTGTCCTTTTATTGCCATCTACATTATCACTGGGACAATAGAAACTCTCACATAATATGCAGTAAAGTCATCACTGGAAATACAAAACTACATTTTTACTTAATATAAATTTGTGCATTCGACTTAATCTTCTTCAGCTGGCTTACTTATATTGAGTTAAACGGGTATTGAGGATCACAGCTGTATAAATTTGTTTTATTTAATAATTTGCACTTCAGTAAGGAAAACGTCTGCAATTTCTATCACAAGGAGTGTGGTGCAGTGCATGGGCCATAGTGTGTTATATGGGGCACAATGCGGTGTATGGGACACAGTACAACATATAGGGTATGAAGTGGTCTGTGTGGTACAGTGTAATATAAATGTACGCAATATATAGAGCATGCAATGTTTAGAGTACGCTGTGGTGTATCAAACTGTGTAGCAGTGTAACAAAAACTCTGTAAACTCTATGCCTAATAATCTTTATTACTATTAAATAAATTCTTGTTAAATGTTTTCCCCTTTAAGACATATCAAGCCTGCAAAACTCTGAGAACATGTAGTCTAGTTAACTGTGAGTCCCTTTAAATTCATCAAAAGTAATCATTTAAGTTCAAGCAGTATTTTGTTTCTCTTGCAGATCTCATCCTGCACTGAATCCTGCATCTGTTTTTCATTTTAGAGGAACATTCCCAAGCTTCACCTCAACATTACACAGTATAGCTGAATTAGAGCACTTCTAAGAAGTGTGCCTTGAAGATTTTTTTCTTCACCTTCCTCATGGTCTCCTGTAAAATGCTCTGATGTGGAGGAAACACAGTTCATAGTTCACGTTTGCTGTGACTCAGTTAACTGTACTGTGTGTGATTCTCTGTGGACCTGAGGCTGTGCTAAAGATGGGGCAGCTTTCCGCTAACCTTTTTTAAAAAAAATGTATTCATAACCTCTAAAGCCTTTGTCCCCTCACTTCATTAACACCTCCCAGCCCCCAACCCAGTTCTCCATATCTCTTCCCTTATCTCCTGCTTGCTTTATTATTGACGGATGTCCTGCGCGGGCGGTTTTTTTATCCACGTCTCTGAGCAGCTTTGCAGGATGCATAATAAGTTTGTGCATGTTTGTGTGTGTGTTTGTGTGTATGTGTAGGGAAGTTCCTGCACATCTGTCGGCTGCATTTCTCTCAGTCGGGGTTGGGTAGGGGTTGTTTTTCAGTGTGGAGAAGGTGTCTCCCATTTATAATGATCAATTTTGTCTCGCTTCCTTCCTTTTGGTCCTCATAACACGTAGCCTTTGCTCTGAGGCATCAAGCCAGAAGCTTCCGGATAGTGTTGTGAAGTACTTATAAATGCCCATTATACTGACCTGGTTGACTCAACAATGACAGTTTGTATTTGAATGGGAGTATTTATTATAAATGATGGGTATCATCATAGGTTATGAGAGCTTGCGCATAAAATTATTAGCAAAATTTGTAAAAATGTTTAAAAAAATCATCCTTTAAAAAGGTGAAAGCATAACTTGTTTATCCAACAATAAGTTGGTGCTCCAGCTTCCTGTCAAGCAGTTTCCTCTGTCCAGGAGAGAGGTGAAGGGCAGGAAAGCGTTGGTGGGGGATGTTCTCTGGCTTACCCCTGGATAGTCAGACACGTACCGCATGTCCCCAAAGGTCCTTACAAATATTTTTTTTAACATGGCACAAAAACACACGATGCTTTTCCTGCTATTAGTTTGTACAGACCTAGGGGGGAGTTTAGAAAAACTAATAGACCACTAAAAATACTTAGAGCCTGGAGCCTGAGCCATGCAGGGCTTTTTCCTGCGTTGCTTCCAGTGTGCGCGTGGGCCCATTGAGGAAAGAGGAAATGAGCTGCTCTGGTTGTAAGGGGGCTTCCTGAATGATATTATAAAGAGCTCCCTCCCTTCAACCTCTCCTCACAGTGTTGCTCAGAGCAAGCGGAGGCTGTGGGTGATCCCTTTGCTCCACATCTTTGACCGTGGACTGAACACTGAGCCAAAGGGGTTTGACGTCAGTGCAGTGCACGCTAATTCTCGTCCCTGCTGGTCGGGGTAAGGTGGAAATACTGATTGTTTCGCTTTTTTAAAAATGATTTGCCTAACTGTCCCTTTCTTAGATTAACTTTTTTATTTTTATATGGAACTGTTAATAATCTTAATCTTCTTTAAACAACCCTTGAAGTACACTAAATAGGTGATTAATCTACAGAAAATTCTGGTAAACTCTTAGTTTTTAAAAGTGCACACTTCTCCTGCTGTTTGATTCATACTCATGTCAATTTAAAAACTTAACACTGTAAAGTTGAATATGCAAATGGGATTAAATTAGTATTTCTTTTTTTCCCCACTCAAAGGTACGAGTAGGGAGCTGGTCTCACCTAACGGATGTGTCCGGGACACTCCAGTATATTTATTCTTTCTGTTACACACAGGTAAGTGATGTTATGCATCTTACATAGAAAGGATATTGGTGCAATCATTAAAAAAATCATGAAAATTATGTACAATACCTCATTGTTGTACTTATAATGCCTTGCCTAAAGATTCAGAGGAGCACGATGGAAGCTCTGGAGGGATATAGGGCCGACAGAGGGCAGAGCATGAGGGCTGTGGCCCCAGCTGAAGGATATGTGAAGGAGTTCACTCGCCACTCCAATGATGTGCTGCTGAACCTGAATGAACTCCGGCATCGGAGCATCCTGACTGACACCACCCTGATCGTTGGCAACGTGCACCTGCATGCACACTGTGCTGTGCTCGTGGCCTGCAGGTTGGTGGACAAACCAGTCCTTTTGTGGTCAGAATTTAGGAGCAATGTCTTCTTTAATCTTCTTCTACAGCAAAATAATCCGAGTGGTACATCTTGCACCTCTTTCTATGCCTGACTCATAGTTGTTTTTGTCTTTCTAATTTTGTTTTGTTCATCATAAGCGCCTGTTTCCTTCCACTTAGTACATCCATTGTTTTCTTCTTCCCACCTCCTTTCTCCCCATTTCTTCCCTTAAAAGCACTGCAGATAGTTTTTTATACGAGAACTGCATGTCTTACTTTAAGTTTTTTTTGCTTTCTCCTCTCTTCTCAGTGGTTTCTTCTACTCGCTGTATTCACGACGTGCATTACTACAGGGGCGTGGTGGGAGTGGGGAGCAGCTCATGACTGTGTCTCTCCCCACCACGCTGGACGCCTCCAGCGTCTCCCTGCTGCTTGACTTCATGTACACCTCCCGCCTCCCTCTGACACCGAGCATTGTCTCCGGGGTGTTGGCTGTGGCTGTCTACCTGCAGATGGACCACGTGGCTGAGACCTGCCGGGATTTCATGCAGCTGCACTGGTGAGGGCCATAAAAGAACACGTGCTGTTCACAGCTTGGAAGAGATAGTGTGTTAAACTGGATCAAATTGCATGTGCAATCTTTTGCAGCATGGAGAATAGGACAGTCAGACACCTCCACTTGGAGCTGGACTCCAGGGTGTCCGTACCCTCTGTATCTCCCAAAGGAGGGGACTTACCTACTCAAGGACCCCTGCGATTACTGCCAACAGCAGCAGCAACCCGGTAGGAAAGTCTAGTGTGAAACTGAATAATTAAATGTATAGTTGATGTCCCGGATGACTTTTTTTGTGCGGCTCCTACTTTTCAAAGTTGTTTATCACTTTGAGCTGTTGTTTGCACAATGCCAGACGTGCTTTGGTTTGCGCTCCTTTGTCCTTTGACGGGTTTAGCTCATTACAGCACTTCCTTTGTTTTTCCTGCAGGGTCCCTGTGGTGACTGGGGGCTCTCTCAAGCCAGGGGCTTTCCCCAGCTGTCAGCCCAGGTCAACAGAGCTGAAAGGAGACCCTGAGTCACCTCTCATGGCCAGCCCGACTTTATCTCCAAGCAGCCCCACCCGCTCCAGCTGCCAACCAAGCTCTCCTGCTGCATCTGAGACCTGCAACAAAAACCTTGTGGTATGTCTCAGGGAAAGTATTTGATTTGTAGGATTTGGGGGAGCTGGTGCAGCACTTGTATAACTGATGTTCTGTCTGTTTTTCCAGAGTGATGCCAAAGCCACACCAGACCCGAAGGCCTGCAACTGGAAGAAGTACAAGTACATTGTCCTCAACCCTCTCTGTGCTGCCAGTGCAGTGAAAGTCGAGGAGATGGAGGAACCCCAAAATCGAGCATCACCAACTGATGACTCAACACCAAAAGCACCAACAGAGGCGTGGTCTGGAGAAGTGCCCGGTCAGATTGATAGGTAAACTGGATAGCGACAATGAAAAGACAGAGAAAACAGAAAGTTTGTAAGGGTTTCTAAAATCTTTGACCCTCTCTTCCTCAGACAGGGGCAGGCCTCCTGCTACGAGGGTTCTGGCCGAGCCCCTCCCCTCGGGCCATCACCCTCTGTGGACCACCCAACTGTGCCCACCTCTAACAAGGAGGGACATGGTAGGTATAAACAGCACTTTTAAAACCTTCTTCCTCTGGTGCTATTATAAAATTATATTTTTAACTATTTTCCTGAAATTGCACTCTTCTCACCCAGAAGCCGCCCATCTCAATCATCACCAAGTTAAGTGTGAAAGCTACTGCACACCCTATTCCTACTCTGGCAGTCTTCAAGGACCCAAACCTGCCTGCTCAGGTGAGACTTAAAAAAAAAGTTTAAATTTACTTTCCTGTTCTGCATGCAGTTCAGAAGTGAACAACAAACATGTAACAATGACCTTTGGGCCTGCAGGTGACAAGCCATACCGCTGTAATGTATGTGGAGCTCAGTTCAACCGACCAGCCAACCTGAAGACTCACTCCCGGATTCACTCCGGAGAGAAGCCTTACCGCTGTGACACCTGCGGGGCGCGGTTTGTTCAGGTGAGGGTCAAATGACTGCGTGAAAAGACTTCACTGATTTCTCAGTAATAACACAGATGTTAGCCACGCTAGTTACTGGTGTGTTTTATTTATCTCCAGCAGTATCAGACTGGTTCATGTACACTAGTTGAGTTCCAGTTTCTCGTTAACTCTTCTAGTTGGTCGCAAAATTTGAAAATGTGGAGTGAGTGTAGACAGCTACAGCTCTTCCTCGAGGCCTGCCTTGTTTGATGTTTGCATGCTTTATTTTGCACCTCTCAACCTGTTTGTGTGGTCTGCCCCGGTGTTAGGTTGCCCACCTCAGGGCCCACGTGTTGATTCACACTGGGGAGAAGCCTTACCCCTGCAACACCTGCGGCACCCGCTTCCGCCACCTGCAGACGCTGAAGAGTCACCTGCGGATCCACACCGGAGAGAAGCCTTACAGCGTAAGCTACCTGCGGCACACGTAATCGCAGCATCAAGAGCTCTTTGCCCTGTCATGTTCATGACATCTAATGAATGAACGCCCTGTGTTTTTCCAGTGCGAGAAGTGTGACCTGCATTTCCGACACAAGAGCCAGCTGCGCCTGCACCTGCGCCAGAAGCACGGGGCCGTCACCAACACCAAGATCCGCTACAAAGTGCTGACTGAGCCCTACCAGCCTATCCTGCAGGCCTGCTGAGGAGGATCAC
The DNA here is from genome assembly GCF_036321145.2 of Pelmatolapia mariae. NCBI lineage: Eukaryota > Metazoa > Chordata > Actinopteri > Cichliformes > Cichlidae > Pelmatolapia > Pelmatolapia mariae. The sequence goes on from NC_086229.1 coordinate 79,030,398, forward strand.
TAATCGCACCTCAATAATCTGAATCTGTCAGAATGTGAAATTTGGCTCATTAACTCACTTGTCAGTTGCAAAATTGTTAGCATCTAGTCTTGAATAGAGGCAACAACAAACAATAAATGAATGAAAAAATACAAATAGGTTACACATGGAGTAAGAGACAGTCATTTCTACAAAGCTGTTGGTTGAGGTTTGGTGAGGTTGTGCTTTAATAATACACAACTGAGATGATTAAAGAATGTTTTGCTTGAGGGTTTGCGAAGAAGTGTAAAGAAGGGGACAGGGTATGGAGCGAAAGGTAAAGTCGTGCAGGTGTTGTGCATTTGTGTGCATATTGAATTGTAAAGAAATGTGTGTGTGAGCAGATTGAAGGAAAGATAAAGCAAGTTTTATGAAGGAGATGTAATCAGATTTGGTGTAAATTAGAACAGACATGGGTTTTATGATCAGTGAAGCACTTAGTCAGTGTTAAGTTACCGAAGCTTCTTTGTCTGATGTGTATTTAACTTTGATTTATCTTAACCCGATGGCCCGGCGCCTGTGTAATTTTAAAGAAAAAAGTAAAACTATGTGCTTTTCCAGTCCAAGCAGGCAAAGGACTTTTATATTATACTGAACAAAAAGTGAAGAAATCAAATGATGTTTGCTAAACTTTTAAACAAGACAACTGAACTCAAATAAAAATGTAATATTACTAAATCGGTATTTGTGAGAGGTAATTTGCTGGACAAAGATGGTTTTGTACAATTTAAATTAAATCATTTTTATATTAATTGGAAACGTGGTCTTTGGTGTGTCACTTGTGTATCACAGTTTATTGTATATATTTTATTTTAAAGAACTCAAGGTCAAGCGACTTTATTGTCATTCCAACCATGTGCAGTGGTGCAGTACACAGTGAAACGAGACAACGTTCCTCCAAGACCGTGGTGCTACATATGACTCATCCCCTGAATGACTAAAACTACTTTTGTCATAATGGCTCGCCCAGGGGGCAGCGCCACATGTTTGATGTGGTAGCGTTTATATTCTGAGTGCCCTTCCTGACACAATCCCAGAGGGATCTATATCTCATCCCGGGATCAAACTGGGGATCTTTCGCTTGTTAGGCGAATGTGTAAACAACTAGATAACTAAAACAACTTATTTTCAGGCTCTCTGCGCCTTCAGCCTTTCACCTCCTTTGATTTCCTTCCTCCCATTAGGAAACTCTTTTTACCCATGAATCACATCTTCTGCTCAGTAAAATTATCCCTCCATTTTTTTTTTTAGTATTTGTTTCGTTTTTTCTTGGTTGCTGGTGAGGAAACAATGAAGCTGAGGGCACCTGTTTCCTCCTGGGTCTTAATAGTCCACTCTACCAGCCAATAACACGTGTGCGAGCCCGCTGGTGCTTCCTGGAGGGGCTGCAGACTTCTGCTGAACTCTCCCACCCTCTGTCATCCCTGCTTCCTGCTCCCTGATGAGTTGTGGCTAGCTGGCCTTATTGTCCACGCTCGACAGACAAACATTGGAAGCTTGAAGGGACTTTCCAACCTTCAACCCCCTCCTCCCCTATGACATGCAGCTTTTTCCCTTCATTCATACCTTTGCAGGGTTCTCCTTCTCATATGACTTCATCTGAAGGCTGTCAGATAAGAGGATGGAACAAATCTGAGGAAGTGAATATGAAATGGGAAATATGTGAAGATTATTTCATGAAGTGAGCATTACTGCATACATTATAGTGACTTCACACATTTGAGCATTTCAGGAAGCTACTGCAGTTATGATTATGATGCTGCCCTAATTTGGAGAAGCATTTCCTTCCCTGAGGAACATAAAGCGCAAACCAACTACAATTGACACCCAAGTTTCTACTGCACTTGGAAAGAAATTTACTCCTGCAAGCAGTAGATGGAGATAGATAGAATCAGAACACGTCATTAATCCCCGAGGAAATTATGTGATCACAATTGCTCCAAGACAGTAAGAAAAGTAACTAACTAAACTAAATTAAATAATACAATATAGTATAAAGTTTCAAAATCTAACCATATAGCTCTACTAGATACAAAAAGCTCTAATTGTAAATACATTTAAATATATAAAAAGTATACATTTATTCAACAAAATAAAAACTCCAGCTATGACTAATTCCCAGAAATCTTGACAAATTATAGACGTATGAGGTTGCAGGGAAAACTGGTGTATCAGTGAGAGTCAGAGAGTGTTTATCATAGTCAGTGTTACACAACTTGTCCTGCTATTGTGAAATACAATCCTGCAAAAGGCCTGTTGAGCAAGTTTGTGACGAACCGCATAGATTTATTGGGAAATACATAAGCGTTACTAACAGAGACAATAAACGATATAGAGCTCAGAAAGTTCACTGTTCTCAAGACACTGGAGCAAAGACCATGGGAGATTAGTAGAAACTGTAATGTTTGGGTGCTACTTCTCATTTCTGTTGTAACTCCTTAGAGATTAAATAAAACTAAACTCTCCTGTTTGGGTTTCTATAATGCACAGTTTTTCTGACTTACACAAAATTGACAATAATTGAAGTAGCTTAAATTCTTTATTATTATTTTATTAATCTGTGATGCTTTAAATATCTTATACATATAGTTCAACCCCAGATATCAAATCACATGGCAGCAACTTAGTGCATTGAAGCATGTAGACTTGATCAGAACGACCTGCTGAAGCTGAAACTGTGGATCAGAATGAGGAAGAAAGATGATTTAAGCTGCTTTGAATGGGGCGTGGTTTTGGTGCCAGACAGGTTGGTATTTCAGAAACTGCTGAGCTGCTGGGATTTTCCCACAGAGAATGGTCTGGAAAAGAGAAAATATCAGGTTAGCAGCAGGGTTGTGGTGAAGAATGTGTGAAGATATGCAGAATAGCTCTGAATGCACAACATTGCTGTCATATCAACATGGAAGAAAAATCTCTGAGGAATGTTTCCAGCACCTTGTTGAATCTGTGGGTTCAGCCCAGGATTAACAAGGTGTAGTTATTAGAGTGTACATTGTGTTTTATAATGTTAACTATTCCTCTTTGATTGTGACATTAATTTTGTAGTTTCTGGTGTGTGTTGCTCTATAAATTTATGCTTCATAAATAAAGATTGACTGATTATTGATCTGTATTAATCAGATAAACCAAAATATGTGTAAAACATAACATCCACCAACACTTTAAAATAAATTTAGTAAAGAACAAAAGTCCCCTTAAAGACATAATACGTAAATCAGTTCTGACAACATCATAATAGTTTCTTTTCTGGTTACGTGAGGCTTTGAGCAATGTTTTTAAAGCGTCACAGGAGGAAAAGCAGAGTTATAATGTTAATGATGACTACTCAGCTGTTCCAGGAAAAGGCAACAGATATAAATATGTTTTGTGACCCAGAATTTAAAGCCAGCATTAATCATTGCCATTAATCATCATAGACTGATGCATTCACGCAAGAAAAGACTGATCAGGAATAATATTGGTACCAAAACCTGGATGTTTACTGGTAGAGCTGGTCAGTGACTTGAAGCCTTTTCTGAGCCCTTGATTTTTAAACTTGACTTTACCTCCCTCTACTGTCTGCACACCTGAACACTCACAGGGCAGATACTACACTAACATACAAAATGCAAATCAAACTGGAAATATTGAATACACAAGGCACATTCATATTCTGCACCCTGGTCACAGGATCTTTACCTGACGATTGCTCTACAAAGGCGCAGTCTCTACTTTTCTGTCATTTTTATGAATTTTCATCTTTATTTTAATCTTTATTTCTGAGAATAAAGAAAAAAGATTAAACATACATTCTCATGTCTCCTTTTTACTTTCTCACCTTCATTATATTTATAATGAGTTAATGAAAAACCCCTAATTTATTTAATCGAGCCAAAAAAATATCAAAATTATCACTCATTGTGTCAGCTGGCAGCCACCATCAGAGATATTTTAAAGCAAATAATATATAAATGCTCGTGATCACATTTTTAAAAAGAAACCAATAAAACAAAATATGGGCGGTCACTCAAACAAGGTCAGAATATTTTGGGAATCAAATAAGATTCAAATATGATCCACAGCGGGATGATTTACAATGTGTGCATGTGTCCTCGTATGACTCTGGTTACATTCAGTGTGCTGCAACCTTAAAATTAAGATAATCTATTAATTCAGATAGTTATTGAAAAACAACCATATTCTCCAACATCTGTGGGAAATTTACAAGACATTAGACTGTAAGTGAGGACATCCAATAAAAACAGAAGTCGTTTTAAATGAAAAATAGGTAATAAAAAACAAATTATTATTATTATATTCATAATGAGGAGTCAGTTCAAAAACAATAGACAACAATATAATTATAGTCTTACAATTATTGGGGAAAATTATTATATTTTATATGTTTGTGAGTGAAAAAAGGGTGAGACAGAATGATCATAACAGCCATCAGTGATGCTCTGTTATGATACTTCCTCTGATTTGATTAGGACTGCACTATTTTAATATTTAAATCCAGACCTCTCCATAAAGCCTTCTCTTTGTTTGTTATTACTTCCTGATTTACTTGAACACTTCGACGACAAGGATAGAACCACTAACCGGGTGTAAGTTTAAAATTTCTAATTCATTACATTGAATGGGGTATGCTTATTATTTGGTGACCAGTGGTTTCCCCAGTTTATTTTGGTTTTAGTCAAAGTCCGAGTCTCCTTTTGCCTTTGTTATGTATTTTGTATGATTGCAGCCTTAATAAACAGTTTCCTTTTGTTAAGTTTAGTCTCCCAGCGTCTATATTTGGGTCCTCTCTTCAAAATGTGATCTGTGTCCCACAGAACATGGTCTTTTGGTGTTTTTTATTATTATTTTTTATAGGAATCGATGCATTCTGAAGAAAACACACAAATGTGGCAGCTTCTAATTTTAAAACGTTATTTTCTGCTTTGAGACAGGTGATCTACAAATTTAATTAGAGCATCCAGACCGGACTAGAAACGGCCTTTTGGGGACTTGTTGGGCATTTAGTAATAAGTGGGTCATTTTATACATACTGTCTGGTTTTTCTGGCTTCCTGGGTAGCACTTAATACACTTCCAGGTTAAAATTTATACAGTATAGGCTCAACTAATGAGGGTTTGATTTATGATTAGATGTTGCTATTTCTTAAAAACCTTGTATTTGTTGGATAAATGTTACGAGTTAATGGCAAAAGCAGCAACAGACTGATAAAAGCTTCAAGAACTAACAATGTGAGACCAGCATCACTGTACACAATCAGAAATATAAAGCATAAGACTATGATATTATTGAGAAACTAAAAATAATAAACTCTATGCATCATAAAATATTCTAAGTACCTAATGTGTTTAAGATCATCTACCAGCTGTTGTATTAGAGGTTTAATTTTCTTAACCTGTGTTTAAGGTAAGATTTTCTAAATTAGAGATGTGGTTTATCAAACTAATTCAACAGATCATTTTATTTGAATGTTAAAAGAACTAAAACATGTTTTCACACAGTTCCTTGAGAAACACATCCAAACACAGTATCAAACAAAACAGTGACTGTCAGCATTTTAAGTGCACGTTCTATATGAATGTCATTTCTCTACACACACTAAAATGACACGTTTTACATTCAAAATGTTGTCATCTTTTTACTGTATATTAAACAAAAGCTGTTTTCATTATGTGGCAGATTAAAGATGCGGTGGAGTCGGTTTCTGCTGGTTCTGATGGGTACGTGGAAATTCTCCTCACTGCTTCCTCAGTTTTATTCTACTAACATGTTTGTATTTTTCCAGTTTACATTCTGCTCTGATGTTTGCTATTGTTATTATTTATTGCTGTAATTCTTTTCTCTCAATATTTCCACTACGTTGCTCTTTCATGATTGTCCTTTTAATGACCTCTGTTGCCGGGGGATTTTTGGTGTGTTTTTTCTCTCCTCTTATTCATTTTCTGTAGTATCTGGTTAATTTTGCCTGTCGTAGATTTCACTCCTCTCTTCCTGGTGTGTATTTTATTACAAACTTATGATTCTTTTTTTGACAATATCTTTTTATCTCTGTTTCTGTATTATCTTTGCTTTTTCATTTGATCTCCATCCATTCAATTGTTTCTTTTTGTTATGAATAATCCTTTTTATTTCAATCTCATGTCTTTGTTTACTGTGAACATTATCTTTATTGTATCCGAACACTAAAGTCTTATAGTCTGCTCACATTTGTCTTTCATTGACAAGGTCACTGAGCTCAGAGCCGCTCTTGTGTTATAGACTGTTTATCTGGGAAGAGGCACAGAAATACTGCAGAGAGAATTATACAGACCTGGCCAGCGTGTTTGACATGGCAGACATGGCGAGACTGCGTGAATCCACAGAGTATGAAGGTAAAGCCTGGATTGGACTGTTCAGCAACTCAGGAAAAGAAAACAGGATGTGGCATTGGTCTCTGCCAGGGGTGAAATACAATGAACATGAAACCAGATGGGGACCTTCTGAACCAGGTGATCAAAATGAGAACTGTGTGAAGACAAGAGGAAACTGGGCAGATGTCACATGTGACCAAACTATGTGGTTCATCTGCTACGATGGTGAGAATATGTGGATAATAGTCTGATTTTATAATATAACTGAACTGAAACTGAAATTGAGAGAAAGCATGTTTGAGGAATAATACAAATTATGTGTCTTTATGTATTTCTTCAGAATATTTGTGGTGATAGAAATTTTGTTATTTTTTGTTTTTTTTGCTTAACAGGAAAGAAGAGAGACGGTAAATCAATCAATTTGATTAAAGAGTCCAAGAACTGGACACAGGCTCAGAACTACTGCAGAGATCACGACACTGACCTGGCCAGTGGACTCGATCAGGCGGATGGGAAAGAATTCAAGATCCTGAAGCAGTCTCAGGGCTCTCCGATGACAGTTTGGATCGGCCTGTTCAGAGACACCTGGAGGTGGTCAGATGGAAGTAATTTCTCTTTCAGGCACTGGAATATGGAGTCATTTAATGACGGACAAAACAACAAGAAATGTGCTGTGACTCTGTTAAACAGATCAGGAAAATGGGGCTCTGATGAATGCAACAACAAAAATCCTTTCTTCTGTTATGATGGTGAGTTTTTACTAAGATTAATCTGATTTATTTTTCTCTGTAATAGGAGCATCACTAGACTTAGAAGATCCAAGGAATTGTCTGTAGAGCTCTGAGACAGGCTTGTGTTGAGGCACAGAAACATTTCTGCAGCATTGAAGGTCCCAATAAGAACAGGGTTCTGTAAATGGAAGAAGTTTGAAACCACCAGGACTTTCCTAGAGCTGGCCACCTCATCAATTAGAGAGTTTGAGGTAGAAAAGCCTTAGTCAAGGAGTGATGGTCACTCTGACAGAGCTCCAGCATTGCTCTGTGGAGAGAGGAGAATCTTCCAGAAGGACAATCATTTTTGAAGCACTCCAACAATCAGGCCTGTTTAGTAGAGTGAACAGACTGAAGCCACTCCTCAGTTTACCAAAATGCACCTGAAGGATGCTCAGACCATGAGAAATAAAATTCTCTAGTCTGATGAAACAAAGATTGAAGTCTTAACTCTGAATGCCAAGCATCACGTCTGGAGGAAACCAGGTACCACTCATCACCTGACCAATACCATCCCTACAGTGAAGCATGGTGGTGGCAGCATCATGGTCTGGGGATGTTTATCAGCAGCAGTGACCGGGAGACAAGTCAGAGTCGAGGGAAAGATGAATGCAATGTACAGAGACATCCTTGATGATAAGCTGCTCCAGAGTGCACCGGACATTAGATTCACATTAGGTTCATTTTATACGGGACAAGCCCCCAAGCACACGGCCAAGATAAAAAACAAATGGCTGCAGGACCACTGTGAAGGTCCTCAAGTGACCAGCAAGAGCCAAAATTTGAACCTGATTCTCTGGAGAGATCTGAAAATGGCTGTGGACCATCCAACCTGATGGAGCTTCAGAGGTTGTGCAAAGATGAATGAGAGAAACTGCCCTAAAATAGATATGCCAAGCTTGTAGCATCATACTCAGGAAGGCTTGAAGCTTCAAGTGTTGACAAAGATGCTTCAACAAAGTGTAAATACTTACATACTGTACATGCCATATTTTTGGTTTTGATTTGCAGGAATTTCAACAATCTTTTTTCCCCACTTTTTCATTTTGGGGTATTGTGTGCAGAACTTTGAAGTGAACAAGCAATTTAATCTATTTTGGAATAAGACTGTAACAGGACAAAATGTGGAACTGGGAATGCTTTCCAAATGCACTGTACACACTTAAACTAATTAAGTATACAACTAAAGGAAGTGAAAAACTACAATGTTTTATTGTGTACTGTCTGTATTCAAGGTAAAGTGGAACATAAGCTGCTGTTAACCAGACTTAACTGAAGTTTGATGGTTTCTGACAGATAAATTGATTCTGATCAATGAAAACAAGACCTGGGAGGAAGCCTTGGATTACTGCAGACTGCACAACACTGACCTGGTCTCCATCACTAACCCTCACCAACAGAGAGAGGTTGAGAGGAAAGCCAAGAATGCCAGCAGTCCCTACGTATGGGTGGGACTGCGCTACTCCTGCGTGATGGATCTGTGGTTCTGGATCAGTGACAAACGAGTCTGCTACGAGAACTGGGCTGATAAAGGAAAGATTGATGAGTGTCATAGGTGTGCAGCTATGGAAAGAGGAGGACGGTATCAGTGGGTCAGTCAAAGTGAATATGAGAAATATAATTTTATTTGTTCTAAACAATAAGCTTTAAACCTCTCTGACTCACTGCAGGTTAATTATTGCAGCAGAAATAATTTGCTTTTATGATTTTATCAAGCACTGAATGTAGAAAGATGAAAAAACAATAATAATATTGCAGCGAGTCACCTCTATGTTTTATATTAAGAACCAAAATATGGAATAAGGGAGAAGAAAGAGAGACTTTATCCAAAATTACAAAAGCTATATGAAAAAGGTGATTACAGTTTTTGTTTTAGGGTCTTGTATGTGTTATTTACACAGAAAATCACAGCATGTTGTGTTAGCATATTAGCAATGAAAGCAGAGAGGAGGAACTGACATCATGTCCAGTTTCAACCAACATGATTAACATCTATGATAAATGCTTAACCTGCTGTTTAATTTAAGTTATATCCAAGTGTGTTTGTATGATGATTAGAAGTCGCTTTTTAGAGATAAGTGTTCCTCATAGCCATATTATAATCATGTGTTTAAAGTAAACCTCAGTCTTAACCATCTGCAGCAGTAATATTGATCCATATAACACTGATGATACTTTTACTTTTAAGCATTTTATGTATACCTTGCCAATAATAAAGTTTTATGTGTATTCAGCTGTTTTCATTGTGTTTTATTGCTTCTATTGCTAAAGGAATGGTTGTTAAAATAAATCCTTCAACATGTGCCATTGTCAGCGATGAGTAAATATTTAACTACACATATAATACAGTTTTATTATTCTTTAACCCTGGAAGGAGTTAGTCAGTACACTGTGTTTTCATGCGGTCCAGTTTGTCTCGTTAAAGAGTGCAGGAAGAGTTTTTTCCTTGCTGAAAAGTCACGTCACACCCCTGAAGTAAAAATTAATGTTCATATAAATTGGGTAAAGAACAAAGGAATGTTTCTGAAAGAGATAATATCATTCAGTTTCAATAATAGCTAAATAACTTCTATAACCTCTTGGCTACATTCAGTGTTTCAGAGCAATGTTTTTAATGCTTTTACTTGTCATGGGAGGAAAAGCACAGCCAGACTGATGCATTCATGCAAGAAGAGATTGCTCGGGAATAACATTGTTGCCGAAAACAGGATTTTAAGGCCATTACTGGCAGAGCTGGAGCTGTGCGTGAGCAAAATAAGAAACCCACCTGAAGCCTTTTTCTGAGCCCTGATAAGTTTTTCACGTGGCTTTGCCTCCCTCTACTGTCTGCACACCTGAACACTCACAGGGCTCTTACTGTTTGTTTGTTTTTAACCGCAAACAGAAAGAGACTTTTTTTTAAATAAAATGACTGACAAAGTGCTGATAGAAGTGGAGTTACATTAAATAAGAGAAACAACAAACTTTATGACACCCTTGATGCTAACAAATCATTGTAGGACACTGTTAGATAACCTCCTCCCTTTATAGATGAAACCATAATTTTAAAAAATCAGGTTATCTTTGTCTGATATTAACATTTAGTTGATGATCTGAAACATGTAACAAATGTGCACAAAACTAAGAAATCAGGAAAGGAGAAAACACTTTTTAACAGCACTGTATTTCCTCCAGTAACAGTCTGAGAGAGCAGCATGCACAGCATACAGCTCCTGTGCTTATGTGAGTACATGCAGGGGCATAATTTCCAGGGCAGTTAGGGGGGTTATGATCCCCCCACCCCAATAATCAGACCCAAACAATATAACCCCCCAATAAAATTATGAATTATCTTGCATAGGCTGTTGATTTTCTTTACTCATTTCAGTTATTAACAGCAAAATATTTGCATGTTTAATCATCTGGGAATTTACCCGGATGTATTTATTTACTTAGACAGAGATCTTGACCCCCCCAATGTTCAGCACAAAGTTACGTCGATGAGTACATGGTTTAATACATTACATTCTCACCATCGTGAGAACGTTACCATACATTTAATATGAATCAAACTGGAAATATTTAATGCACAAGTTACACTGTATTTTTTCCCTTTCATATACTGCACCTTGTTCAAGATGTGTACCTGAGGCACTGCAAATGGGCAGTCTGTATTTCTGTCATTTTTAGATAGCTTAGTCTTTATTTCATTATATAAAGCAAAAACACTAAAAATAGATTCTCTTTTATCCTTTTACTGTCTCATATTTCCACCTTCATTACATGTATTGTCAGTTTATTATGAACCTCTAATGGTTTTTATCCTTAATTCATTCATTTAATGAAAAGTATTTCCACTCATATGTCAGCTGACAGAGATGTTTAAAGCATAGCTCCCATAGATAGGTTACAACCTGCTTAACAAGTATTATTAAAGAACAGGATGAAATTATACAAAAATGCTCGTGATCACATTTAAAAAAACATGTGAGGTCATTTTGCAGACGACTGGAGTTCGTGGGAAGTTTTCTGAGCTTATGGCTCATTTTCTCACATGTTTGTCTTGTAATCATTTCAGAGAAATTTGCATTAAAAATGTAAATATGATCCACACTGGGAGGATTTATAACTTTACATGTACAGTGAAAAATGTGTTCATGTGAAAATTAAGATAATCTCTTAATGATAGTTATTGAAAAACAGTCATATTCTCCAACATGTGGGAAAGGTCAGAGACATTAGACTGTAAGTGACGACATCCAATAATAACAAAAGTCATTTAAAATGAAAAATAAGTAATAAAAAGCAAATTATCCACAGATTCTGGTCTTATTTTATCAGCAGTGTTTCAGTGTTTACATGCAAAAGTAAGAAAACTGTAAAGTGAGATCAAGATAAAACACTCAGGTAAAGAACAAGCTCACAGTAATAATATACATATTTACATCATTTCTAATGTTTCTGCATGTAAACGATCTAAACCATCATCAGATTTTTCATTGGTGAAAGTATATGATGAGAAGTCAGTTCAAAAACAAGAGACAACAATAAAATTATACAGTCTTACAATTATTGAGCAAAAAGCTATTTTCCTGTTTCCTGTCTGCTCTAAAATAAATAACACGCAACAGAATACCGCTTTCATACGTGTAAAAAACTCCCTCGTCTTGATCTTTCTGAAAGCAGCAGCAGTATTTTAATATATAAATTCCAATCTTTGCATAATGAGCTCTCTGTGTTTGCTTTTATTTCAGTATTTATTTGAACCCTTTGAGGAAAGAGGCCAAATTAGACGAAGGACCGAACGACTAACCAGATGTAAGTTTGAAATCTGTAATTCATTACATGTTTTGGGGTGTGCAGACAGAGCTGCTGTGTTTAGTGCTCTTTATTTCTTTCATGCTTGTGTTTGTTTATGTTTATATATATTTATATATTTTCAAAATCAATTTCTAAGATGTGCAGCAGACTGGATTTAAAAGAAAAGCACCTTTAAACCGAAGAATCAGCCTTAATATAATATCAGTTATGTTAAGCAGAGACTCTTTCATGCATGCAGACTACCAGAGAAAAGAAATCTGGCAGCTCCTGATCTCAACAATAAGACACCTCTGTATTAGTACAGCATGGAGTATTTTACAACAGCAGTAACAGTGACAAAGCCTAATTCTATGTTTTGATGTATACATGAGTGATGTAAAACATTTACAATTTACATTTTCACCCTTTGGATGTTTGCTGCGTTTGTTCTTTTGTTGCCATCAGTTGAATAAACGGTTCACTTCCTGTTAAACTCTGGCTGCCTGCTCGTGTCTGCATTTGGGTCCAACTTAGCTTCCAGTCTGTACACCCAGATTATAAAGATGATTATAACCAGACCATCTATGAAATGAAACATGTTTTCATTATCAAATGAAATATTTATTTAATCCGGCAGATTAAAGATGCAGTGGAGTCTCTTTCTGCTGATTCTGATGGGTAAGTGGAAAATCTCCCCACAGCGTCTTCAGTTCTGTTTTATTCATTTTATTTTATTTATTGCTGTAATTCTTTCCTGTTGATATTTCCATTATGTTCCTTTTTGATGATGTCTTTTATTTTAGTCTCTCCTGATTGAGTTTCCCTATAGAGATGATATTTCTCTACCTGGTGTGTATTTTGTTGATTCCTACAAACTTACCTTGTGTTTTTTGTGATGTCTTGTCTTCTTCTGTATTATCTTTGTTTTTCCATTTGATTTTCATCTCTTTGTTTTATCTGCACACATTTGTCTTTCTCTCATTGACAAGGTCACTGAGCTCAGAGTCACACTTGTGTTATAGACTGTTTATCTGTAAACCAGTGAGTTTGATTTGATAATGCAGCATTATTGCTAATATTTTACTGCTTTTAGGGCAGTGTTTTGTCTCCACCTGTTACCTGTATGAGTACCACTTTATTAGAGAAAACAAAACCTGGGAAGAAGCACAGAAATACTGCAGAGAGAATTATACAGACCTGGCCAGCGTGTATGACATGGCAGACATGGCGAGACTGCGTGAATCCACAGAGTATGAAGGTAAAGCCTGGATTGGACTGTTCAGCAACCCAGGAGAAGAAAACAGGATGTGGCATTGGTCTCTGCCAGGGGTGAAATACAATGAACGTGAAACCAGATGGGGACCTTCTGAACCAGATGATCTAAATGAGAACTGTGTGCAGACAAGAGGAAACTGGACACATGTCAGTTGTGACAAAATGATGTGGTTCATCTGCTACGATGGTGAGAATATGTGGATAATAGTCTGATTTGATAATATAACTGAAACAAAAGAGAAACTGAGAAAAAGCATGTTTGAGGAATCATACAAATTATGTGTCTTTCTGTATTTCTTCAAAATGTTTGTGGTGATGGACATTTTGTTTTGTTTTGATGTTTTGCTTAACAGGAAAGAAGAGAGATGGTAAATTGATCCATTTGATTGAGAAGAAGTTGACCTGGAAAAAGGCTCAGAACTACTGCAGAGATCACTACACTGACCTGGCCAGTGGACTCGATCAGGCGGATGGGGAAGAATTTAAGATCCTGAAGCAGAATCAGGGCTCTCCGATGGATGTGTGGATCGGCCTGTTCAGAGACAACTGGAGGTGGTCAGATGGAAGTAATTTCTCTTTCAGGCACTGGAATATGGAAACATTTTATGACGGACAAAACAACAAGAAATGTGCTGTGACTCTGTTAAACAGATCAGGAAAATGGAGCTCTGATGAATGCAACAACAAAAATCCTTTCTTCTGTTATGATGGTGAGTGTTTACTAAGATTAATCTGATTTATTTTTCTCTGTAATAGGAGCATCACTAGACTTAGAAGATCCAAGGAATTGTCTGTAGAGCTCTGAGACAGGCTTGTGTTGATCCACAGAAACATTTCTGCAGCATTGAAGGTCCCAATAAGAACAGGGTTCTGTAAATGGAAGAAGTTTGAAACCACCAGGACTTTCCTAGAGCTGGCCACCTCATCAATTAGAGAGTTTGAGGTAGAAAAGCCTTAGTCAAGCAGTTGATGGTCACTCTGACGGAGCTCCAGCATTGCTCTGTGGAGAGAGGAGAATCTTCCAGAAGGACAATCATTTTTGAAGCACTCCAACAATCAGGCCTGTTTAGTAGAGTGAACAGACTGAAGCCACTCCTCAGTTTACCAAAATGCACCTGAAGGATGCTCAGACCATGAGAAATAAAATTCTCTAGTCTGATGAAACAAAGATTGAAGTCTTAACTCTGAATGCCAAGCATCACGTCTGGAGGAAACCAGGTACCACTCATCACCTGACCAATACCATCCCTGCAGTGAAGCATGGTGGTGGCAGCATCATGGTCTGGGGATGTTTATCAGCAGCAGTGACCGGGAGACAAGTCAGAGTCGAGGGAAAGATGAATGCAATGTACAGAGACATCCTTGATGATAAGCTGCTCCAGAGTGCACCGGACATTAGATTCACATTAGGTTCATTTTATACGGGACAAGCCCCCAAGCACACGGCCAAGATAAAAAACAAATGGCTGCAGGACCACTGTGAAGGTCCTCAAGTGACCAGCAAGAGCCAAAATTTGAACCTGACTCTCTGGAGAGATCTGAAAATGGCTGTGGACCATCCAACCTGATGGAGCTTCAGAGGTTGTGCAAAGATGAATGAGAGAAACTGCCCTAAAATAGATATGCCAAGCTTGTAGCATCATACTCAGGAAGGCTTGAAGCTTCAAGTGTTGACAAAGATGCTTCAACAAAGTGTAAATACTTACATACTGTACATGCCATATTTTTGGTTTTGATTTGCAGGAATTTCAACAATCTTTTTCCCCCACTTTTTCATTTTGGGGTATTGTGTGCAGAACTTTGAAGTGAACAAGCAATTTAATCTATTTTGGAATAAGACTGTAACAGGACAAAATGTGGAACTGGGAATGCTTTCCAAATGCACTGTACACACTTAAACTAATTAAGTATACAACTAAAGGAAGTGAAAAACTACAATGTTTTATTGTGTACTGTCTGTATTGAAGGTAAAGTGGAACATAAGCTGCTGTTAACCAGACTTAACTGAAGTTTGATGGTTTCTGACAGATAAATTGATTCTGATCAATGAAAACAAGACCTGGGAGGAAGCCTTGGATTACTGCAGACTGAACCACACTGACCTGGTCTCCATCACTAACCCTCACCAACAGAGAGAGGTTGAGAGGAGAGCCAAGAATGCCAGCAGTCCCTACGTATGGGTGGGACTGCGCTACTCCTGCGTGATGGATCTGTGGTTTTGGATCAGTGACAAACGAGTCTGCTACGAGAACTGGGCTGATAACGGAAAGATTGATGAGTGTCATAGGTGTGCAGCTATGGAAAGAGGAGGACAGTATCAGTGGGTCAGTCAAAGAGAACATGAGAAATATAATTTTATTTGTTCTAAACAATAAGCTTTAAACCTCTCTGACTCACTGCAGGTTAATTATTGCAGCAGAAATAATTTGTTTTTATGATTTTATCAAGCACTGAATGTAGAAAGATGAAAAAACAATAATAATATTGCAGCGAGTCACCTCTATGTTTTATATTAAGAACCAA
Organism: Pelmatolapia mariae; assembly: GCF_036321145.2. Classification (NCBI taxonomy): domain Eukaryota; kingdom Metazoa; phylum Chordata; class Actinopteri; order Cichliformes; family Cichlidae; genus Pelmatolapia; species Pelmatolapia mariae. The sequence goes on from NC_086229.1 coordinate 79,046,110, forward strand.
AATATGGATTAAGGGAGAAGAAAGAGAGACTTTATCCAAAATTACAAAAGCTATATGAAAAGGGTGATTACAGTTTTTGTTTTAGGGTCTTGTATGTGTTATTTACACAGAAAATCACAGCATGTTGTGTTAGCATATTAGCAATGAAAGCAGAGAGGAGGAACTGACATCATGTCCAGTTTCAACCAACACGATTAACATCTATGATAAATGTTTAACCTGCTGTTTAATTTAAGTTATATCCAAGTGTGTTTGTATGATGATTAGAAGCCACTTTTTAGAGATAAGTGTTCCTCATAGCCATATTATAATCATGTGTTTAAAGTAAACCTCAGTCTTAACCATCTGCAGCAGTAATATTGATCCATATAACACTGATGATACTTTTACTTTTAAGCATTTTATGTATACCTTGCCAATAATAAAGTTTTATGTGTATTCAGCTGTTTTCATTGTGTTTTATTGCTTCTATTGCTAAAGGAATGGTTGTTAAAATAAATCCTTCAACATGTGCCATTGTCAGCGATGAGTAAATATTTAACTACACATATAATACAGTTTTATTATTCTTTAACCCTGGAAGGAGTTAGTCAGTACACTGTGTTTTCATGCGGTCCAGTTTGTCTCGTTAAAGAGTGCAGGAAGAGTTTTTTCCTTGCTGAAAAGTCACGTCACACCCCTGAAGTAAAAATTAATGTTCATATAAATTGGGTAAAGAACAAATGAATGTTTCTGAAAGAGATAATATCATTCAGTTTAAATAATAGCTAAATAACTTCTATAACCTCTTGGTTACATTCAGTGTTTCAGAGCAATGTTTTTAATGCTTTTACTTGTCATGGGAGGAAAAGCACAGCCAGACTGATGCATTCATGCAAGAAGAGATTGCTCAGGAAAAACATTGTTGCCGAAAACAGGATTTTAAAGCCATTACTGGCAGAGCTGTGCGTGAGCAAAATAAGAAACCGACCTGAAGCCTTTTTCTGAGCCCTGATAAGTTTTTCACGTGGCTTTGCCTCCCTCTACTGTCTGCACATCTCAACACTCACAGGGCTCTTACTGTTTGTTTTTTTTAACCGCAAACAGAAAGAGACTTTTTTTTTAAATAAAATGACTGACAAAGTGCTGATAGAAGTGGAGTTACATTAAATAAGAGAAACAACAAACTTTATGACACCCTTGATGCTAACAAATCATTGTAGGACACTGTTAGATAACCTCCTCCCTTTATAGATGAAACCATAATTTTAAAAATCAGGTTATCTTTGTCTGATATTAACATTTAGTTGATGATCTGAAACATGTAACAAATGTGCACAAAACTAAGAAATTAGGAAAGGAGAAAACACTTTTTAACAGCACTGTATTTCCTCCAGTAACAGTCTGAGAGAGCAGCATGCACAGCATACAGCTCCTGTGCTTATGTGAGTACATGCAGGGGCATAATTTCCAGGGGGGTTAGGGGGGGTTATGATCCCCCCCACCCCAATAATCAGACCCAAACAATATAACCCCCCAATAAAATTATGAATTATCTTGCATAGGCTGTTGATTTTCTTTACTCATTTCAGTTATTAACAGCAAAATATTTGCATGTTTAATCATCTGGGAATTTACCCGGATGTATTTATTTACTTGGACAGAGATCTTGACCCCCCCAATGTTCAGCACAAAGTTACGTCGATGAGTACATGGTTTAATACATTACATTCTCACCATCGTGAGAACGTTACCATACATTTAATATGAATCAAACTGGAAATATTTAATGCACAAGTTACACTGTATTTTTTCCCTTTCATATACTGCACCTTGTTCAAGATGTGTACCTGAGGCACTGCAAATGGGCAGTCTGTATTTCTGTCATTTTTAGATAGCTTAGTCTTTATTTCATTATATAAAGCAAAAACACTAAAAATAGATTCTCTTTTATCCTTTTACTGTCTCATATTTCCACCTTCATTACATGTATTGTCAGTTTATTATGAACCTCTAATGGTTTTTATCCTTAATTCATTCATTTAATGAAAAGTATTTCCACTCATATGTCAGCTGACAGAGATGTTTAAGGCATAGCTCCCATAGATAGGTTACAACCTGCTTAACAAGTATTATTAAAGAACAGGATGAAATTATACAAAAATGCTCGTGATCACATTTAAAAAAACATGTGAGGTCATTTTGCAGACGACTGGAGTTCGTGGGAAGTTTTCTGAGCTTATGGCTCATTTGCTCACATGTTTGTCTTGTAATCATTTCAGAGAAATTTGCATTAAAAATTTAAATATGATCCACACTGGGAGGATTTATAACTTTACATGTACAGTGAAAAATGTGTTCATGTGAAAATTAAGATAATCTCTTAATGATAGTTATTGAAAAACAGTCATATTCTCCAACATGTGGGAAAGGTCAGAGACATTAGACTGTAAGTGACGACATCCAATAATAACAAAAGTCATTTAAAATGAAAAATAAGTAATAAAAAGCAAATTATCCACAGATTCTGGTCTTATTTTATCAGCAGTGTTTCAGTGTTTACATGCAAAAGTAAGAAAACTGTAAAGTGAGATCAAGATAAAACACTCAGGTAAAGAACAAGCTCACAGTAATAATATACATATTTACATCATTTCAATATTTCTGCATGTAAACGATCTAAACCATCATCAGATTTTTCAATGGTGAAAGTATATGATGAGAAGTCAGTTCAAAAACAAGAGAGAACAATAAAATTATACAGTCTTACAATTATTGAGCAAAAAGCTATTTTCCTGTTTCCTGTCTGCTCTAAAATAAATAACACGCAACAGAATACCGCTTTCATACGTGTAAAAAACTCCCTCGTCTTGATCTTTCTGAAAGCAGCAGCAGTATTTTAATATTTAAATCCCAATCTTTGCATAATGAGCTCTCTGTGTTTGCTTTTACTTCAGTATTTATTTGAACACTTTGAGGAAAGAGGCCAAATTAGACGAAGGGCCGAACGACTAACCAGATGTAAGTTTGAAATCTGTAACTCATTACATGTTTTGGGGTGTGCAGACAGAGCTGCTGTGTTTAGTGCTCTTTATTTCTTTCATGCTTGTGTTTGTTTATGTTTATATATATTTATATATTTTCAAAATCAATTTCTAAGATGTGCAGCAGACTGGATTTAAAAGAAAAGCACCTTTAAACCGAAGAATCAGCCTTAATATAATATCAGTTATGTTAAGCAGAGACTCTTTCATGCATGCAGACTACCAGAGAAAAGAAATCTGGCAGCTCCTGATCTCAACAATAAGACACCTCTGTATTAGTACAGCATGGAGTGTTTTTACAACAGCAGTAACAGTGACAAAGCCTAATTCTATGTTTTGATGTATACATGAGTGATGTAAAACATTTACAATTTACATTTTCACCCTTTGGATGTTTGCTGCGTTTGTTCTTTTGTTGCCATCAGTTGAATAAACGGTTCACTTCCTGTTAAACTCTGGCTGCCTGCTCGTGTCTGCATTTGGGTCCAACTGAACTTCCAGTCTGTACACCCAGATTATAAAGATGATTATAACCAGACCATCTATGAAATGAAACATGATTTCAGTATCTAATGAAATATTTATTTAATCCGGCAGATTAAAGATGCAGTGGAGTCTCTTTCTGCTGATTCTGATGGGTAAGTGGAAAATCTCCCCACAGCGTCTTCAGTTCTGTTTTATTCATTTCTTAATATATTTTATTTTATTTATTGCTGTAATTCTTTCCTGTTGATATTTCCATTATGTTCCTTTTTGATGATGTCTTTTATTTTATTCTCTCCTGATTGAGTTTCCCTATAGAGATGATATTTCTCTACCTGGTGTGTATTTTGTTTGTTCCTATAAACTTACCTTGTGTTTTTTGTAAAGTCTTGTCTTCTTCTGTATTATCTTTGTTTTTCCATTTGATTTTCATCTATTTGTTTTATCTGCACACATTTGTCTTTCTCTCATTGACAAGATCACTGAGCTCAGAGCCACACTTGTGTTATAGACTGTTTATCTGTAAACCAGTGAGTTTGATTTGATAATGCAGCATTATTGCTAATATTTTACTCCTTTTAGGGCAGTGTTTCTTCTCCACCTGTTACCTGTATGAGTACCACTTTATTAGAGAAAACAAAACCTGGGAAGAAGCACAGAAATACTGCAGAGAGAATTATACAGACCTGGCCAGCGTGTTTGACATGGCAGACATGGAGAGACTGCGTAAATCCACAGAGTATGAAGGTAAAGCCTGGATTGGACTGTTCAGCAACCCAGGAAAAGAAAACAGGATGTGGCATTGGTCTCTGCCAGGGGTGAAATACAATGAACTTGAAACCAGATGGGGACCTTCTGAACCAGGTGATCAAAATGAGAACTGTGTGCAGACAAGAGGAAACTGGACACATGTCAGTTGTGACAAAATGATGTGGTTCATCTGCTACGATGGTGAGAATAAGATAAGATAAGATAAGATAAGATAACCTTTATTAGTCCCACACGTGGGAAATTTGTTTTGTCACAACAGGAAGTGGACAGTGCAAAAGTTATGAAGCAAAAATTAGAATACAATAAGAATAAATACAGTACACAAGTGTACAGAATAGAATAAAATAAAATACTATATACAGCAGAATAAAATAGAATAAAATATACAATAAGATAAAAATAGAATACAAATGCTATATACAACTGAGCAAAAATACAACGATGCCAGAAAAGATTATTGCACTTAGTATTATTGCACGTGTTTGGATGTGTGTGTTTGATCAGTTACAGTCTTTGTTGTGGAGTCTGACAGCAGTGGGGAGGAAAGACCTCCGAAATCTCTCCGTCCCACACCGTGGGTGCCACAGCCTACCACTGAAGGAGCTGCTCAGTGCTGTCAGAGTCTCCTGCATGGGGTGGGAGATGTTGTCCAACAGGGATGACAGCTTAGCCACCATTCTCCTGTCACTCACCACCTCCACTGGGTCCAGAGGGCAACAGGGCTGGCCCTTCGAATCAGCCTGTTCAGTCTCTTCCTGTCCCCGGCAGAGATGCTGCCGCCCCAGCAGACCACACCGTAAAAGATGGCAGAGGCCACCACAGAGTGTATCACAGAGAATATGTGCATAATAGTCTGATTTGATAATATAACTGAACTGAAAGTGAAATTGAGAAAAAGCATGTTTGAGGAATCATACAAATTATGTGTCTTTGTGTATTTCTTCAAAATGTTTGTGGTGATGGACATTTTGTTTTGTTTTGATGTTTCTCCTTAACAGGAAAGAAGAGAGACGGTAAATCGATCCATTTGATTAAAGACCCCAAGACCTGGAAAAAGGCTCAGAACTACTGCAGAGATCACTACACTGACCTGGCCAGTGGACTCGATCAGGCGGATGGGGAAGAATTTAAGATCCTGAAGCAGAATCAGGGCTCTCCGATGAATGTGTGGATCGGCCTGTTCAGAGACACCTGGAGGTGGTCAGATGGAAGTAATTTCTCTTTCAGGCACTGGAATATGGAAACATTTTATGACGGACAAAACAACAAGAAATGTGCTGTGACTCTGTTAAACAGATCAGGAAAATGGGGCTCTGATGAATGCAACAACAAAAATCCTTTCTTCTGTTATGATGGTGAGTTTTTACTAAGATTAATCTGATTTATTTTTCTCTGTAATAGGAGCATCACTAGACTTAGAAGATTCAAGGAATTGTCTGTAGAGCTCTGAGACAGGCTTGTGTTGATCCACAGAAACATTTCTGCAGCATTGAAGGTCCCAATAAGCACAGGGTTCTGTAAATGGAAGAAGTTTGAAACCACCAGGACTTTCCTAGAGCTGGCCCCTCATCAATTAGAGAGTTTGAGGTAGAAAAGCCTTAGTCAAGCAGTTGATGGTCACTCTGACGGAGCTCCAGCATTGCTCTGTGGAGAGAGGAGAATCTTCCAGAAGGACAATCATTTTTGAAGCACTCCAACAATCAGGCCTGTTTAGTAGAATGAGCAGACTGAAGCCACTCCTCAGTTTACCAAAATGCACCTGAAGGATGCTCAGACCATGAGAAATAAAATTCTCTAGTCTGATGAAACAAAGATTGAAGTCTTAACTCTGAATGCCAAGCATCATGTCGGAAACCAGGTACCACTCATCACCTGACCAATACCATCCCTGCAGTGAAGCATGGTGGTGGCAGCATCATGCTCTGGGGATGTTTATCAGCAGCAGTGACCGGGAGACAAGTCAGAGTCGAGGGAAAGATGAATGCAATGTACAGAGACATCCTTGATGATAAGCTGCTCCAGAGTGCACCGGACATTAGATTCACATTAGGTTCATTTTATACGGGACAAGCCCCCAAGCACACGGCCAAGATAAAAAACAAATGGCTGCAGGACCACTGTGAAGGTCCTCAAGTGACCAGCAAGAGCCAAAATTTGAACCTGATTCTCTGGAGAGATCTGAAAATGGCTGTGGACCATCCAACCTGATGGAGCTTCAGAGGTTGTGCAAAGATGAATGAGAGAAACTGCCCTAAAATAGATATGCCAAGCTTGTAGCATCATACTCAGGAAGGCTTGAAGCTTCAAGTGTTGACAAAGATGCTTCAACAAAGTGTAAATACTTACATACTGTACATGCCATATTTTTGGTTTTGATTTGCAGGAATTTCAACAATCTTTTTTCCCCACTTTTTCATTTTGGGGTATTGTGTGCAGAACTTTGAAGTGAACAAGCAATTTAATCTATTTTGGAATAAGACTGTAACAGGACAAAATGTGGAACTGGGAATGCTTTCCAAATGCACTGTACACACTTAAACTAATTAAGTATACAACTAAAGGAAGTGAAAAACGACAATGTTTTATTGTGTACTGTCTGTATTGAAGGTAAAGTGGAACATAAGCTGCTGTTAACCAGATTTAACTGAAGTTTGATGGTTTCTGACAGATAAATTGATTCTGATCAATGAAAACAAGACCTGGGAGGAAGCCTTGGATTACTGCAGACTGCACAACACTGACCTGGTCTCCATCACTAACCCTCACCAACAGAGAGAGGTTGAGAGGAGAGCCAAGAATGCCAGCAGTCCCTACGTATGGGTGGGACTGCGCTACGCCTGCGTGATGGATCTGTGGTTTTGGATCAGTGACAAACGAGTCTGCTACGAGAACTGGGCTGATAAAGGAAAGATTGATGAGTGTCATAGGTGTGCAGCTATGGAAAGAGGAGGACGGTATCAGTGGGTCAGTCAAAGGGAACATGAGAAATATAATTTTATTTGTTCTAAACAATAAGCTTTAAACCTCTCTGACTCACTGCAGGTTAATTATTGCAGCAGAAATAATTTGCTTTTATGATTTTATCAAGCACTGAATGTAGAAAGATGAAAAAACAATAATAATATTGCAGCGAGTCACCTCTATGTTTTATATTAAGAACCAAAATATGGATTAAGGGAGAAGAAAGAGAGACTTTATCCAAGATTACAAAAGCTATATGAAAAGGGTGATTACAGTTTTTGTTTTAGGGTCTTGTATGTGTTATTTACACAGAAAATCACAGCATGTTGTGTTAGCATATTAGCAATGAAAGCAGAGAGGAGGAACTGACATCATGTCCAGTTTCAACCAACATGATTAACATCTATGATAAATGTTTAACCTGCTGTTTAATTTAAGTTATATCCAAGTGTGTTTGTATGATGATTAGAAGCCACTTTTTAGAGATAAGTGTTATTCATAGCCATATTATAATCATGTGTTTAAAGTAAACCTCAGTCTTAACCATCTGCAGCAGTAATATTGATCCATATAACACTGATGATACTTTTACTTTTAAGCATTTTATGTATACCTTGCCAATAATAAAGTTTTATGTGTATTCAGCTGTTTTCATTGTGTTTTATTGCTTCTATTGCTAAAGGAATGGTTGTTAAAATAAATCCTTCAACATGTGCCATTGTCAGCGATGAGTAAATATTAAACTACACATATAATACAGTTTTATTATTCTTTAACCCTGGAAGGAGTTAGTCAGTACACTGTGTTTTCATGCGGTCCAGTTTGGCTCATTAAAGAGTGCAGGAAGAGTTTTTTCCTTGCTGAAAAGTCACGTCACACCCCTGAAGTAAAAATTAATGTTCATATAAATTGGGTAAAGAACAAATGAATGTTTCTGAAAGAGATAATATCATTCAGTTTAAATAATAGCTAAATAACTTCTATAACCTCTTGGTTACATTCAGTGTTTCAGAGCAATGTTTTTAATGCTTTTACTTGTCATGGGAGGAAAAGCACAGCCAGACTGATGCATTCATGCAAGAAGAGATTGCTCAGGAAAAACATTGTTGCCGAAAACAGGATTTTAAAGCCATTACTGGCAGAGCTGTGCGTGAGCAAAATAAGAAACCCACCTGAAGCCTTTTTCTGAGCCCTGATAAGTTTTTCACGTGGCTTTGCCTCCCTCTACTGTCTGCACATCTCAACACTCACAGGGCTCTTACTGTTTGTTTTTTTTAACCGCAAACAGAAAGAGACTTTTTTTTTAAATAAAATGACTGACAAAGTGCTGATAGAAGTGGAGTTACATTAAATAAGAGAAACAACAAACTTTATGACACCCTTGATGCTAACAAATCATTGTAGGACACTGTTAGATAACCTCCTCCCTTTATAGATGAAACCATAATTTTAAAAATCAGGTTATCTTTGTCTGATATTAACATTTAGTTGATGATCTGAAACATGTAACAAATGTGCACAAAACTAAGAAATTAGGAAAGGAGAAAACACTTTTTAACAGCACTGTATTTCCTCCAGTAACAGTCTGAGAGAGCAGCATGCACAGCATACAGCTCCTGTGCTTATGTGAGTACATGCAGGGGCATAATTTCCAGGGGGGTTAGGGGGGGTTATGATCCCCCCACCCCAATAATCAGACCCAAACAATATAACCCCCCAATAAAATTATGAATTATCTTGCATAGGCTGTTGATTTTCTTTACTCATTTCAGTTATTAACAGCAAAATATTTGCATGTTTAATCATCTGGGAATTTACCCGGATGTATTTATTTACTTGGACAGAGATCTTGACCCCCCCAATGTTCAGCACAAAGTTACGTCGATGAGTACATGGTTTAATACATTACATTCTCACCATCGTGAGAACGTTACCATACATTTAATATGAATCAAACTGGAAATATTTAATGCACAAGTTACACTGTATTTTTTCCCTTTCATATACTGCACCTTGTTCAAGATGTGTACCTGAGGCACTGCAAATGGGCAGTCTGTATTTCTGTCATTTTTAGATAGCTTAGTCTTTATTTCATTATATAAAGCAAAAACACTAAAAATAGATTCTCTTTTATCCTTTTACTGTCTCATATTTCCACCTTCATTACATGTATTGTCAGTTTATTATGAACCTCTAATGGTTTTTATCCTTAATTCATTCATTTAATGAAAAGTATTTCCACTCATATGTCAGCTGACAGAGATGTTTAAGGCATAGCTCCCATAGATAGGTTACAACCTGCTTAACAAGTATTATTAAAGAACAAGATGAAATTATACAAAAATGCTCGTGATCACATTTAAAAAAACATGTGAGGTCATTTTGCAGACGACTGGAGTTCGTGGGAAGTTTTCTGAGCTTATGGCTCATTTGCTCACATGTTTGTCTTGTAATCATTTCAGAGAAATTTGCATTAAAAATGTAAATATGATCCACACTGGGAGGATTTATAACTTTACATGTACAGTGAAAAATGTGTTCATGTGAAAATTAAGATAATCTCTTAATGATAGTTATTGAAAAACAGTCATATTCTCCAACATGTGGGAAAGGTCAGAGACATTAGACTGTAAGTGACGACATCCAATAATAACAAAAGTCATTTAAAATGAAAAATAAGTAATAAGTAATAAATTATCCACAGATTCTGGTCTTATTTTATCAGCAATGTTTCAGTGTTTACATGCAAAAGTAAGAAAACTGTAAAGTGAGATCAAGATAAAACACTCAGGTAAAGAACAAGCTCACAATAATAATATACATATTTACATCATTTCAATATTTCTGCATGTAAACGATCTAAACCATCATCAGATTTTTCATTGGTGAAAGTATATGATGAGAAGTCAGTTCAAAAACAAGAGACAACAATAAAATTATACAGTCTTACAATTATTGAGCAAAAAGCTATTTTCCTGTTTCCTGTCTGCTCTAAAATAAATAACACGCAACAGAATACCGCTTTCATACGTGTAAAAAACTCCCTCGTCTTGATCTTTCTGAAAGCAGCAGCAGTATTTTAATATTTAAATCCCAATCTTTGCATAATGAGCTCTCTGTGTTTGCTTTTACTTCAGTATTTACTTGAACACTTCGAGGAAAGAGGCCAAATTAGACGAAGGGCCGAACGACTAACCAGATGTAAGTTTGAAATCTGTAATTCATTACATGTTTTGGGGTGTGCAGACAGAGCTGCTGTGTTTAGTGCTCTTTATTTCTTTCATGCTTGTGTTTGTTTATGTTTATATATATTTATATATTTTCAAAATCAATTTCTAAGATGTGCAGCAGACTGGATTTAAAAGAAAAGCACCTTTAAACCGAAGAATCAGCCTTAATATAATATCAGTTATGTTAAGCAGAGACTCTTTCATGCATGCAGACTACCAGAGAAAAGAAATCTGGCAGCTCCTGATCTCAACAATAAGACACCTCTGTATTAGTACAGCATGGAGTGTTTTTACAACAGCAGTAACAGTGACAAAGCCTAATTCTATGTTTTGATGTATACATGAGTGATGTAAAACATTTACAATTTACATTTTCACCCTTTGGATGTTTGCTGCGTTTGTTCTTTTGTTGCCATCAGTTGAATAAACGGTTCACTTCCTGTTAAACTCTGGCTGCCTGCTCGTGTCTGCATTTGGGTCCAACTGAACTTCCAGTCTGTACACCCAGATTATAAAGATGATTATAACCAGACCATCTATGAAATGAAACATGTTTTCATTATCAAATGAAATATTTATTTAATCCGGCAGATTAAAGATGCAGTGGAGTCTCTTTCTGCTGATTCTGATGGGTAAGTGGAAAATCTCCCCACAGCGTCTTCAGTTCTGTTTTATTCATTTCTTAATATATTTTATTTTATTTATTGCTGTAATTCTTTCCTGTTGATATTTCCATTATGTTCCTTTTTGATGATGTCTTTTATTTTATTCTCTCCTGATTGAGTTTCCCTATAGAGATGAGATTTCTCTACCTGGTGTGTATTTTGTTGATTCCTACAAACTTACCTTGTGTTTTTTGTAAAGTCTTGTCTTCTTCTGTATTATCTTTGTTTTTCCATTTGATTTTCATCTCTTTGTTTTATCTGCTCACATTTGTCTCTCATTGACAAGGTCACTGAGCTCAGAGCCACACTTGTGTTATAGACTGTTTATCTGTAAACCAGTGAGTTTGATTTGATAATGCAGCATTATTGCTAATATTTTACTCCTTTTAGGGCAGTGTTTCTTCTCCACCTGTTACCTGTATGAGTACCACTTTATTAGAGAAAACAAAACCTGGGAAGAAGCACAGAAATACTGCAGAGAGAATTATGCAGACCTGGCCAGCGTGTTTGACATGGCAGACATGGAGAGACTGCGTGAATCCACAGAGTATGAAGGTAAAGCCTGGATTGGACTGTTCAGCAACCCAGGAAAAGAAAACAGGATGTGGCATTGGTCTCTGCCAGGGGTGAAATACAATGAACTTGAAACCAGATGGGGACCTTCTGAAACAGATGATCAAAATGAGAACTGTGTGCAGACAAGAGGAAACTGGACACATGTCAGTTGTGACAAAATGATGTGGTTCATCTGCTACGATGGTGAGAATAAGATAAGATAAGATAAGATAAGATAAGATAAGATAACCTTTATTAGTCCCACACGTGGGAAATTTGTTTTGTCACAACAGGAAGTGGACAGTGCAAAAGTTATGAAGCAAAAATTAGAATACATTAAGAATAAATACAGTACACAACTGTACAGAATAGAATAAAATAAAATACTATATACAGCAGAATAAAATAGAATAAAATATACAATAAGATAAAAATAGAATACAAATGCTATATACAACTGAGCAAAAATACAACGATGCCAGAAAAGATTATTGCACTTAGTATTATTGCACATGTTTGGATGTGTGTGTTTGATCAGTTACAGTCTTTGTTGTGGAGTCTGACAGCAGTGGGGAGGAAAGACCTCCGAAATCTCTCCGTCCCACACCGTGGGTGCCACAGCCTACCACTGAAGGAGCTGCTCAGTGCTGTCAGAGTCTCCTGCATGGGGTGGGAGATGTTGTCCAACAGGGATGACAGCTTAGCCACCATTCTCCTGTCACTCACCACCTCCACTGGGTCCAGAGGGCAACAGAGCTGGCCCTTCGAATCAGCCTGTTCAGTCTCTTCCTGTCCCCGGCAGAGATGCTGCCGCCCCAGCAGACCACACCGTAAAAGATGGCAGAGGCCACCACAGAGTGTATCACAGAGAATATGTGGATAATAGTCTGATTTGATAATATAACTGAACTGAAAGTGAAATTGAGAAAAAGCATGTTTGAGGAATCATACAAATTATGTCTTTGTGTATTTCTTCAAAATGTTTGTGGTGATGGACATTTTGTTTTGTTTTGATGTTTCTCCTTAACAGGAAAGAAGAGAGACGGTAAATCGATCCATTTGATTAAAGACCCCAAGACCTGGAAAAAGGCTCAGAACTACTGCAGAGATCACTACACTGACCTGGCCAGTGGACTCGATCAGGCGGATGGGGAAGAATTTAAGATCCTGAAGCAGTCTCAGGGCTCTCCGATGAATGTGTGGATTGGCCTGTTCAGAGACACCTGGAGGTGGTCAGATGGAAGTAATTTCTCTTTCAGGCACTGGAATATGGAAACATTTTATGACGGACAAAACAACAAGAAATGTGCTGTGACTCTGTTAAACACATCAGGAAAATGGAGCTCTGATGAATGCAACAACAAAAATCCTTTCTTCTGTTATGATGGTGAGTTTTTACTAAGATTAATCTGATTTATTTTTCTCTGTAATAGGAGCATCACTAGACTTAGAAGATCCAAGGAATTGTCTGTAGAGCTCTGAGACAGGCTTGTGTTGATCCACAGAAACATTTCTGTAGCATTGAAGGTCCCAATAAGCACAGGGTTCTGTAAATGGAAGAAGTTTGAAACCACCAGGACTTTCCTAGAGCTGGCCCCTCATCAATTAGAGAGTTTGAGGTAGAAAAGCCTTAATCAAGCAGTTGATGGTCACTCTGACGGAGCTCCAGCATTGCTCTGTGGAGAGAGGAGAATGTTCCAGAAGGACAATCATTTTTGAAGCCCTCCAACAATCAGGCCTGTTTAGTAGAATGAGCAGACTGAAGCCACTCCTCAGTTTACCAAAATGCACCTGAAGGATGCTCAGACCATGAGAAATAAAATTCTCTAGTCTGATGAAACAAAGATTGAACTCTTAACTCTGAATGCCAAGCATCATGTCGGAAACCAGGTACCACTCATCACCTGACCAATACCATCCCTGCAGTGAAGCATGGTGGTGGCAGCATCATGCTCTGGGGATGTTTATCAGCAGCAGTGACCGGGAGACAAGTCAGAGTCGAGGGAAAGATGAATGCAATGTACAGAGACATCCTTGATGATAAGCTGCTCCAGAGTGCACCGGACATTAGATTCACATTAGGTTCATTTTATACGGGACAAGCCCCCAAGCACACGGCCAAGATAAAAAACAAATGGCTGCAGGACCACTGTGAAGGTCCTCAAGTGACCAGCAAGAGCCAAAGTTTGAACCTGACTCTCTGGAGAGATCTGAAAATGGCTGTGCACCATCCAACCTGATGGAGCTTCAGAGGTTGTGCAAAGATGAATGAGAGAAACTGCCCTAAAATAGATATGCCAAGCTTGTAGCATCATACTCAGGAAGGCTTGAAGCTTCAAGTGTTGACAAAGATGCTTCAACAAAGTGTAAATACTTACATACTGTACATGCCATATTTTTGGTTTTGATTTGCAGGAATTTCAACAATCTTTTTTCCCCACTTTTTCATTTTGGGGTATTGTGTGCAGAACTTTGAAGTGAACAAGCAATTTAATCTATTTTGGAATAAGACTGTAACAGGACAAAATGTGGAACTGTGAATGCTTTCCAAATGCACTGTACACACTTAAACTAATTAAGTATACAGCTAAAGGAAGTGAAAAACTACAATGTTTTATTGTGTACTGTCTGTATTGAAGGTAAAGTGGAACATAAGCTGCTGTTAACCAGACTTAACTGAAGTTTGATGGTTTCTGACAGATAAATTGATTCTGATCAATGAAAACAAGACCTGGGAGGAAGCCTTGGATTACTGCAGACTGCACCACACTGACCTGGTCTCCATCACTAACCCTCACCAACAGAGAGAGGTTGAGAGGAGAGCCAAGAATGCCAGCAGTCCCTACGTATGGGTGGGACTGCGCTACGCCTGCGTGATATATCTGTGGTTCTGGATCAGTGACAAACGAGTCTGCTACGAGAACTGGGCTGATAAAGGAAAGATTGATGAGTGTCATAGGTGTGCAGCTATGGAAAGAGGAGGACGGTATCAATGGGTCAGTCAAAGAGAACATGAGAAATATAATTTTATTTGTTCTAAACAATAAGCTTTAAACCTCTCTGACTCACTGCAGGTTAATTATTGCAGCAGAAATAATTTGTTTTTATGATTTTATCAAGCACTGAATGTAGAAAGATGAAAAAACAATAATAATATTGCAGCGAGTCACCTCTATGTTTTATATTAAGAACCAAAATATGGATTAAGGGAGAAGAAAAAGAGAGACTTTATCCAAGATTACAAAAGCTATATGAAAAGGGTGATTACAGTTTTTGTTTTAGGGTCTCGTATGTGTTATTTACACAGAAAATCACAGCATGTGGTGTTAGCATATTAGCAATGAAAGCAGAGAGGAGGAACTGACATCATGTCCAGTTTCAACCAACACGATTAACATCTATGATAAATGCTTAACCTGCTGTTTAATTTAAGTTCTATCCAAGTGTGTTTGTATGATGATTAAAAGTCGCTTTTTAGAGATAAGTGTTCCTCATAGCCATATTATAATCATGTGTTTAAAGTAAACCTCAGTCTTAACCATCTACAGCAGTAATATTGATCCATATAACTGTAGCATCCAACTCAAGTAGCTCTGGATTAACCTTGGGTTAAGGTGGTGATAGAACTATGAGCGGGGCCCTGGGTACGTTACTTAATTTTACTGGTAAACAGGAGAAACAATAACTAACCAGTTTTAACCTTTGTACTTAGAAGTTTTAATATTGGCGGTGCCTCCACTTAGTGAAAATGATATGAGTTCTGTTTAATCTTCACTAAGAATAATGAATTTATCTAACATGGTAAACCTCTTTTTTACCTTTTAATAACCGTTATCACTTATAAACTCTGTAAATAATAATTATGACACAACACAAAACTTTAAATTCAAAATGTAAAATTTAGTCAAAATAAAGTATGATTTAAATAAAAATAATACAATATTCCAAGTTCTGAATTGTTTCCTTACAATTCAATTGGATGTTTTCTCTTCACAACTCACAGTCAATGTTGTAGAAACACATTTATCCAAAATACTCCCCTTTAAGTTCAGTTCAAATTTGTAACCTTTGTGAGCTCATTTACTCAAACCGTTGCAGGCCTGGTTGTTGCTCGGGCTCGTTGGGCCAGAAAACACACAAATGGCCGCTTCACTTGTTAAACAAGCAGAAAACAAAACGCACGTGCTCAGATCTACTCACAAATCCTTTGGACTAAGTGCGAGGGCAAGCTGAGGGGCAGGCTCGGTTTTTGACCATGCGGCCTCCACTCGGCAACGTGGTTGGAATTAGCGGCATACCCAGGCTGCTGAGTACACTGGGACAAACCCACGGAAATCCTATCCACAACAGAAGGGTCCAGAGAATTCCTCTCGGTCCACTGTGCATTAGAAATTACTATTTAGTTCCATAGAGTAGGGCTGCTCAATTAATCGAATTTTAATCGTGATTACGATCTGGGCTTTCAACGATCATTAAAAATGACTGAGCCGATTATTAGCTCCTCCTCTCGCGCTGCTCCGTGTGGCAAATCGAGCGCACCCCTCTGCGTTTCGAACAAGCGTCACAACATCATCCTCACAGACTTCCATTCACGCTACCCTGTACAACGCGACTAAATATCCCACCAGCTCCCAGAGACACAAGGAGATAACAAACGCGGTAACGTTTTCCTCGCCAAAGACCACTGCTCAATTAACACAGTGAACAACCAGTATTATGCAGTATTTTGAAGTTCACTAAACATAGATGTTTACATTTTTCATTTATTTTTTATATTGCAAACATTTGCACTGTTATCAGTATTTGCACACTATTTTATATTATTTTTTGACATCTTTAAAGCCATTATTCAATACATTGTTATTGTTAAATAAATATCGTCAAATAATCGAGATCTCAATTTCAGTGAAAATAATCGTGATTACCATTTTTGCCATAATCGAGCAGCCCTACCATAGAGTAATCTGTAGCTTACATACTCAGCATACATAGCTATTACTGGCTCTAAAATGCTAACATGCTAACTCGCGATTAACATCATACATTTTAAGTACTTCTACATTCCGTTTAAGCTCAATACTAACTCTACATTCAGTACTCACTCATCACAGGGTAAAACAGTCCATAACAGGAACGTAGACTCTGCATCCACGGCTATTGTTTTGACTATTCTCCCGTTAGCTCTGGTACACAACCTCCAGTAATGTGCAGCTGCCGACTCTCACTAGCTTAGTTAGTTTTTTCCTTCCACCTCGCTTAGATCGCGCCTTCCAATCTGATTGGACCATAGGTTTACCTCAATGAATGGGATAAAAGAAATTACAAGATTGACAACCCAAAATGAACTTGTAAACAACTTGCAGCAAATACAAAGTTTTTTTTTCTTGTTTCACATTTGATAACAAACCTTTGGTTTACTTATAACTTTTAACTCCATTAACACTTAAATTATGATTGACTTCTATTTATTGTAATTTTAAACACGTTTTTTATGCATTTGAACTCTTTTTTTGTTTTTTAAACACATATATGAAATATTTACAATAAAGTATTTACATGACAATATTTATATCCTTTTAACCTGTAGGGTCTAAAATAGATATTTGAGACCAGGCTACATAACACTGATGATACTTTTACTTTCAATCATTTTATGTATACCTTGCCAATAATAAAGTTTTATGTGTATTGAGCTGTTTTCATTGTGTTTTATTGCTTCTATTGCTAAAGGAATGGTTGTTAAAATAAATTCTCCAACATGTGTCATTGTCAGCTATTAGTAAATATTTAACTACACATGTAATACAGTTTTATTAGTCTTTAACTATGGAAGGAGTTAGTCAGTACACTGTGTTTTCATGCGGTCCAGTTTGTCTCGTTAAAGAGTGCAGGAAGAGTTTTTATCCTTGCTGATAAGTCACGTCACACCCCTGAAGTAAAACCCCTGAGAAGTTTTTCACTTGGCTTTGCCTCCCTCTACTGTCTGCACACCTGAACACTCAAATGGCTTTTACTGTTTTTTTTAACCGCAAACAGAAAGAGGCATGTTTTTTTTTTGTTTTTTTTTAAATAAAATGACTGACAAAGTGCTGATAGCGCTGGAGTTACATTAAATAAGAGAAACAACAAACTTTATGACACCCTTGATGCTAACAAAACACTGTAGGACACTGTTAGATAACCTCCTCCCTTTATAGATGAAACCATAATTTTAAAAATCAGGTTATCTTTGTCTAATATTAACATTTAGTTGATGATCTGAAACATGTAACAAATGTGCACAAAACTAAGAAATCAGGAAAGGAGAAAACACTTTTTAACAGCACTGTATTTCCTCCAGTAACAGTCTGAGAGAGCAGCATGCACAGCATACAGCTCCTGTGCTTATGTGAGTACATGCAGGGGCATAATTTCCAGGGCGGTTAGGGGGGTTATGATCCCCCCACCCCAATAATCAGACCCAAACAATATAACCCCCCAATAAAATTATGAATTATCTTGCATAAATAGGCTGTTGATTTTCTTTACTCATTTCAGTTATTAACAGCAAAATATTTGCATGTTTAATCATCTGGGAATTTACCCGGATGTATTTATTTACTTGGACAGAGATCTTGACCCCCCCAATGTTCAGCACAAAGTTACGTCGATGAGTACATGGTTTAATACATTACATTCTCACCATCGTGAGAACGTTACCATACATTTAATACGAATCAAACTGGAAATATTTAATGCACAAGTTACACTGTATTTTTTCCCTTTCATATACTGCACCTTGTTCAAGATGTGTACCTGAGGCACTGCAAATGGGCAGTCTGTATTTCTGTCATTTTTAGATAGCTTAGTCTTTATTTCATTATATAAAGCAAAAACACTAAAAATAGATTCTCTTTTATCCTTTTACTGTCTCATATTTCCACCTTCATTACATGTATTGTCAGTTTATTATGAACCTCTAATGGTTTTTATCCTTAATTCATTCATTTAATGAAAAGTATTTCCACTCATATGTCAGCTGACAGAGATGTTTAAGGCATAGCTCCCATAGATAGGTTACAACCTGCTTAACAAGTATTATTAAAGAACAAGATGAAATTATACAAAAATGCTCGTGATCACATTTAAAAAAACATGTGAGGTCATTTTGCAGACGACTGGAGTTCGTGGGAAGTTTTCTGAGCTTATGGCTCATTTGCTCACATGTTTGTCTTGTAATCATTTCAGAGCAATTTGCATTAAAAATGTAAATATGATCCACACTGGGAGGATTTATAACTTTACATGTACAGTGAAAAATGTGTTCATGTGAAAATTAAGATAATCTCTTAATGATAGTTATTGAAAAACAGTCATATTCTCCAACATGTGGGAAAGGTCAGAGACATTAGACTGTAAGTGACGACATCCAATAATAACAAAAGTCATTTAAAATGAAAAATAAGTAATAAAAAGCAAATTATCCACAGATTCTGGTCTTATTTTATCAGCAGTGTTTCAGTGTTTACATGCAAAAGTAAGAAAACTGTAAAGTGAGATCAAGATAAAACACTCAGGTAAAGAACAAGCTCACAATAATAATATACATATTTACATCATTTCTAATGTTTCTGCATGTAAACGATCTAAACCATCATCAGATTTTTCATTGGTGAAAGTATATGATGAGAAGTCAGTTCAAAAACAAGAGACAACAATAAAATTATACAGTCTTACAATTATTGAGCAAAAAGCTATTTTCCTGTTTCCTGTCTGCTCTAAAATAAATAACACGCAACAGAATACCGCTTTCATACGTGTAAAAAACTCCCTCGTCTTGATCTTTCTGAAAGCAGCAGCAGTATTTTAATATTTAAATCCCAATCTTTGCATAATGAGCTCTCTGTGTTTGCTTTTACTTCAGTATTTACTTGAACACTTCGAGGAAAGAAGCCAAATTAGACGAAGGGCCGAACGACTAACCAGATGTAAGTTTGAAATCTGTAATTCATTACATGTTTTGGGGTGTGCAGACAGAGCTGCTGTGTTTAGTGCTCTTTATTTCTTTCATGCTTGTGTTTGTTTATGTTTATATATATTTATATATTTTCAAAATCAATTTCTAAGATGTGCAGCAGACTGGATTTAAAAGAAAAGCACCTTTAAACCGAAGAATCAGCCTTAATATAATATCAGTTATGTTAAGCAGAGACTCTTTCATGCATGCAGACTACCAGAGAAAAGAAATCTGGCAGCTCCTGATCTCAACAATAAGACACCTCTGTATTAGTACAGCATGGAGTATTTTACAACAGCAGTAACAGTGACAAAGCCTAATTCTATGTTTTGATGTATACATGAGTGATGTAAAACATTTACAATTTACATTTTCACCCTTTGGATGTTTGCTGCGTTTGTTCTTTTGTTGCCATCAGTTGAATAAACGGTTCACTTCCTGTTAAACTCTGGCTGCCTGCTCGTGTCTGCATTTGGGTCCAAATGAAATTCCAGTCTGTACACCCAGATTATAAAGATGATTATAACCAGACCATCTATGAAATGAAACATGTTTTCATTATCAAATGAAATATTTATTTAATCCGGCAGATTAAAGATGCAGTGGAGTCTCTTTCTGCTGATTCTGATGGGTAAGTGGAAAATCTCCCCACAGCGTCTTCAGTTCTGTTTTATTCATTTCTTAATATATTTTATTTTATTTATTGCTGTAATTCTTTCCTGTTGATATTTCCATTATGTTCCTTTTTGATGATGTATTTTATTTTATTCTCTCCTGATTGAGTTTCCCTATAGAGATGATATTTCTCTACCTGGTGTGTATTTTGTTGATTCCTACAAACTTACCTTGTGTTTTTTGTAATGTCTTGTCTTCTTCTGTATTATCTTTGTTTTTCCATTTGATTTTCATGTCTTTGTTTTATCTGCACACATTTGTCTTTCTCTCATTGACAAGATCACTGAGCTCAGAGCCACACTTGTGTTATAGACTGTTTATCTGTAAACCAGTGAGTTTGATTTGATAATGCAGCATTATTGCTAATATTTTACTCCTTTTAGGGCAGTGTTTCTTCTCCACCTGTTACCTGTATGAGTACCACTTTATTAGAGAAAACAAAACCTGGGAAGAAGCACAGAAATACTGCAGAGAGAATTATACAGACCTGGCCAGCGTGTTTGACATGGCAGACATGGAGAGACTGCGTGAATCCACAGAGTATGAAGGTAAAGCCTGGATTGGACTGTTCAGCAACCCAGGAGAAGAAAACAGGATGTGGCATTGGTCTCTGCCAGGGGTGAAATACAATGAACTTGAAACCAGATGGGGACCTTCTGAACCAGGTGATCAAAATGAGAACTGTGTGAAGACAAGAGGAAACTGGACACATGTCAGTTGTGACAAAATGATGTGGTTCATCTGCTACGATGGTGAGAATAAGATAAGATAAGATAAGATAAGATAAGATAAGATAACCTTTATTAGTCCCACACGTGGGAAATTTGTTTTGTCACAACAGGAAGTGGACAGTGCAAAAGTTATGAAGCAAAAATTAGAATACAATAAGAATAAATACAGTACACAACTGTACAGAATAGAATAAAATAAAATACTATATACAGCAGAATAAAATAGAATAAAATATACAATAAGATAAAAATAGAATACAAATGCTATATACAACTGAGCAAAAATACAACGATGCCAGAAAAGATTATTGCACTTAGTATTATTGCACATGTTTGGATGTGTGTGTTTGATCAGTTACAGTCTTTGTTGTGGAGTCTGACAGCAGTGGGGAGGAAAGACCTGCGAAATCTCTCCGTCCCACACCGTGGGTGCCACAGCCTACCACTGAAGGAGCTGCTCAGTGCTGTCAGAGTCTCCTGCATGGGGTGGGAGATGTTGTCCAACAGGGATGACAGCTTAGCCACCATTCTCCTGTCACTCACCACCTCCACTGGGTCCAGAGGGCAACAGAGCTGGCCCTTCGAATCAGCCTGTTCAGTCTCTTCCTGTCCCCGGCAGAGATGCTGCCGCCCCAGCAGACCACACCGTAAAAGATGGCAGAGGCCACCACAGAGTGTATCACAGAGAATATGTGGATAATAGTCTGATTTGATAATATAACTGAACTGAAAGTGAAATTGAGAAAAAGCATGTTTGAGGAATCATACAAATTATGTCTTTGTGTATTTCTTCAAAATGTTTGTGGTGATGGACATTTTGTTTTGTTTTGATGTTTCTCCTTAACAGGAAAGAAGAGAGACGGTAAATCGATCCATTTGATTAAAGACCCCAAGACCTGGAAAAAGGCTCAGAACTACTGCAGAGATCACTACACTGACCTGGCCAGTGGACTCGATCAGGCGGATGGGGAAGAATTTAAGATCCTGAAGCAGTCTCAGGGCTCTCCGATGAATGTGTGGATTGGCCTGTTCAGAGACACCTGGAGGTGGTCAGATGGAAGTAATTTCTCTTTCAGGCACTGGAATATGGAAACATTTTATGACGGACAAAACAACAAGAAATGTGCTGTGACTCTGTTAAACACATCAGGAAAATGGAGCTCTGATGAATGCAACAACAAAAATCCTTTCTTCTGTTATGATGGTGAGTTTTTACTAAGATTAATCTGATTTATTTTTCTCTGTAATAGGAGCATCACTAGACTTAGAAGATCCAAGGAATTGTCTGTAGAGCTCTGAGACAGGCTTGTGTTGAGGCACAGAAACATTTCTGTAGCATTGAAGGTCCCAATAAGCACAGGGTTCTGTAAATGGAAGAAGTTTGAAACCACCAGGACTTTCCTAGAGCTGGCCCCTCATCAATTAGAGAGTTTGAGGTAGAAAAGCCTTAATCAAGCAGTTGATGGTCACTCTGACGGAGCTCCAGCATTGCTCTGTGGAGAGAGGAGAATCTTCCAGAAGGACAATCATTTTTGAAGCCCTCCAACAATCAGGCCTGTTTAGTAGAATGAGCAGACTGAAGCCACTCCTCAGTTTACCAAAATGCACCTGAAGGATGCTCAGACCATGAGAAATAAAATTCTCTAGTCTGATGAAACAAAGATTGAAGTCTTAACTCTGAATGCCAAGCATCATGTCGGAAACCAGGTACCACTCATCACCTGACCAATACCATCCCAACAGTGAAGCATGGTGGTGGCAGCATCATGGTCTGGGGATGTTTATCAGCAGCAGTGACCGGGAGACAAGTCAGAGTCGAGGGAAAGATGAATGCAATGTACAGAGACATCCTTGATGATAAGCTGCTCCAGAGTGCACCGGACATTAGATTCACATTAGGTTCATTTTATACGGGACAAGCCCCCAAGCACACGGCCAAGATAAAAAACAAATGGCTGCAGGACCACTGTGAAGGTCCTCAAGTGACCAGCAAGAGCCAAAATTTGAACCTGATTCTCTGGAGAGATCTGAAAATGGCTGTGGACCATCCAACCTGATGGAGCTTCAGAGGTTGTGCAAAGATGAATGGGAGAAACTGCCCTAAAATAGATATGCCAAGCTTGTAGCATCATACTCAGGAAGGCTTGAAGCTTCAAGTGTTGACAAAGATGCTTCAACAAAGTGTAAATACTTACATACTGTACATGCCATATTTTTGGTTTTGATTTGCAGGAATTTCAACAATCTTTTTCCCCCACTTTTTCATTTTGGGGTATTGTGTGCAGAACTTTGAAGTGAACAAGCAATTTAATCTATTTTGGAATAAGACTGTAACAGGACAAAATGTGGAACTGGGAATGCTTTCCAAATGCACTGTACACACTTAAACTAATTAAGTATACAACTAAAGGAAGTGAAAAACTACAATGTTTTATTGTGTACTGTCTGTATTCAAGGTAAAGTGGAACATAAGCTGCTGTTAACCAGACTTAACTGAAGTTTGATGGTTTCTGACAGATAAATTGATTCTGATCAATGAAAACAAGACCTGGGAGGAAGCCTTGGATTACTGCAGACTGCACCACACTGACCTGGTCTCCATCACTAACCCTCACCAACAGAGAGAGGTTGAGAGGAGAGCCAAGAATGCCAGCAGTCCCTACGTATGGGTGGGACTGCGCTACGCCTGCGTGATATATCTGTGGTTCTGGATCAGTGACAAACGAGTCTGCTACGAGAACTGGGCTGATAAAGGAAAGATTGATGAGTGTCATAGGTGTGCAGCTATGGAAAGAGGAGGACAGTATCAGTGGGTCAGTCAAAGAGAACATGAGAAATATAATTTTATTTGTTCTAAACAATAAGCTTTAAACCTCTCTGACTCACTGCAGGTTAATTATTGCAGCAGAAATAATTTGCTTTTATGATTTTATCAAGCACTGAATGTAGAAAGATGAAAAAACAATAGTAATATTGCAGCGAGTCACCTCTATGTTTTATATTAAGAACCAAAATATGGATTAAGGGAGAAGAAAGAGAGACTGTATCCAAGATTACAAAAGCTATATGAAAAGGGTGATTACAGTTTTTGTTTTAGGGTCTTGTGTGTGTTATTTACATAGAAAATCACAGCATGTGGTGTTAGCATATTAGCAATGAAAGCAGAGAGGAGGAACTGACATCATGTCCAGTTTCAACCAACATGATTAACATCTATGATAAATGCTTAACCTGCTGTTTAATTTAAGTTATATCCAAGTGTGTTTGTATGATGATTAAAAGTCGCTTTTTAGAGATAAGTGTTCCTCATAGCCATATTATAATCATGTGTTTAAAGTAAACCTCAGTCTTAACCATCTACAGCAGTAATATTGATCCATATAACTGTAGCATCCAACTCAAGTAGCTCTGGATTAACCTTGGGTTAAGGTGGTGATAGAACTATGAGCGGGGCCCTGGGTACGTTACTTAATTTTACTGGTAAACAGGAGAAACAATAACTAACCAGTTTTAACCTTTGTACTTAGAAGTTTTAATATTGGCGGTGCCTCCACTTAGTGAAAATGATATGAGTTCTGTTTAATCTTCACTAAGAATAATGAATTTATCTAACATGGTAAACCTCTTTTTTACCTTTTAATAACCGTTATCACTTATAAACTCTGTAAATAATAATTATGACACAACACAAAACTTTAAATTCAAAATGTAAAATTTAGTCAAAATAAAGTATGATTTAAATAAAAATAATACAATATTCCAAGTTCTGAATTGTTTCCTTACAATTCAATTGGATGTTTTCTCTTCACAACTCACAGTCAATGTTGTAGAAACACATTTATCCAAAATACTCCCCTTTAAGTTCAGTTCAAATTTGTAACCTTTGTGAGCTCATTTACTCAAACCGTTGCAGGCCTGGTTGTTGCTCGGGCTCGTTGGGCCAGAAAACACACAAATGGCCGCTTCACTTGTTAAACAAGCAGAAAACAAAACGCACGTGCTCAGATCTACTCACAAATCCTTTGGACTAAGTGCGAGGGCAAGCTGAGGGGCAGGCTCGGTTTTTGACCATGCGGCCTCCACTCGGCAACGTGGTTGGAATTAGCGGCATACCCAGGCTGCTGAGTACACTGGGACAAACCCACGGAAATCCTATCCACAACAGAAGGGTCCAGAGAATTCCTCTCGGTCCACTGTGCATTAGAAATTACTATTTAGTTCCATAGAGTAGGGCTGCTCAATTAATCGAATTTTAATCGTGATTACGATCTGGGCTTTCAACGATCATTAAAAATGACTGAGCCGATTATTAGCTCCTCCTCTCGCGCTGCTCCGTGTGGCAAATCGAGCGCACCTCTCTGCGTTTCGAACAAGCGTCACAACATCATCCTCACAGACTTCCATTCACGCTACCCTGTACAACGCGACTAAATATCCCACCAGCTCCCAGAGACACAAGGAGATAACAAACGCGGTAACGTTTTCCTCGCCAAAGACCACTGCTCAATTAACACAGTGAACAACCAGTATTATGCAGTATTTTGAAGTTCACTAAACATAGATGTTTACATTTTTCATTTATTTTTTATATTGCAAACATTTGCACTGTTATCAGTATTTGCACACTATTTTATATTATTTTTTGACATCTTTAAAGCCATTATTCAATACATTGTTATTGTTAAATAAATATCGTCAAATAATCGAGATCTCAATTTCAGTGAAAATAATCGTGATTACCATTTTTGCCATAATCGAGCAGCCCTACCATAGAGTAATCTGTAGCTTACATACTCAGCATACATAGCTATTACTGGCTCTAAAATGCTAACATGCTAACTCGCGATTAACATCATACATTTTAAGTACTTCTACATTCCGTTTAAGCTCAATACTAACTCTACATTCAGTACTCACTCATCACAGGGTAAAACAGTCCATAACAGGAACGTAGACTCTGCATCCACGGCTATTGTTTTGACTATTCTCCCGTTAGCTCTGGTACACAACCTCCAGTAATGTGCAGCTGCCGACTCTCACTAGCTTAGTTAGTTTTTTCCTTCCACCTCGCTTAGATCGCGCCTTCCAATCTGATTGGACCATAGGTTTACCTCAATGAATGGGATAAAAGAAATTACAAGATTGACAACCCAAAATGAACTTGTAAACAACTTGCAGCAAATACAAAGTTTTTTTTTCTTGTTTCACATTTGATAACAAACCTTTGGTTTACTTATAACTTTTAACTCCATTAACACTTAAATTATGATTGACTTCTATTTATTGTAATTTTAAACACGTTTTTTATGCATTTGAACTCTTTTTTTGTTTTTTAAACACATATATGAAATATTTACAATAAAGTATTTACATGACAATATTTATATCCTTTTAACCTGTAGGGTCTAAAATAGATATTTGAGACCAGGCTACATAACACTGATGATACTTTTACTTTCAATCATTTTATGTATACCTTGCCAATAATAAAGTTTTATGTGTATTGAGCTGTTTTCATTGTGTTTTATTGCTTCTATTGCTAAAGGAATGGTTGTTAAAATAAATTCTCCAACATGTGTCATTGTCAGCTATTAGTAAATATTTAACTACACATGTAATACAGTTTTATTAGTCTTTAACTATGGAAGGAGTTAGTCAGTACACTGTGTTTTCATGCGGTCCAGTTTGTCTCGTTAAAGAGTGCAGGAAGAGTTTTTATCCTTGCTGATAAGTCACGTCACACCCCTGAAGTAAAACCCCTGAGAAGTTTTTCACTTGGCTTTGCCTCCCTCTACTGTCTGCACACCTGAACACTCAAATGGCTTTTACTGTTTTTTTTAACCGCAAACAGAAAGAGGCATGTTTTTTTTTTGTTTTTTTTAAAATAAAATGACTGACAAAGTGCTGATAGCGCTGGAGTTACATTAAATAAGAGAAACAACAAACTTTATGACACCCTTGATGCTAACAAAACACTGTAGGACACTGTTAGATAACCTCCTCCCTTTATAGATGAAACCATAATTTTAAAAATCAGGTTATCTTTGTCTAATATTAACATTTAGTTGATGATCTGAAACATGTAACAAATGTGCACAAAACTAAGAAATCAGGCAAGGAGAAAACACTTTTTAACAGCACTGTATTTCCTCCAGTAACAGTCTGAGAGAGCAGCATGCACAGCATACAGCTCCTGTGCTTATGTGAGTACATGCAGGGGCATAATTTCCAGGGCGGTTAGGGGGGTTATGATCCCCCCACCCCAATAATCAGACCCAAACAATATAATCCCCCAATAAAATTATGAATTATCTTGCATAAATAGGCTGTTGATTTTCTTTACTCATTTCAGTTATTAACAGCAAAATATTTGCATGTTTAATCATCTGGGAATTTACCCGGATGTATTTATTTACTTAGACAGAGATCTTGACCCCCCCAATGTTCAGCACAAAGTTACGTCGATGAGTACATGGTTTAATACATTACATTCTCACCATCGTGAGAACGTTACCATACATTTAATGCGAATCAAACTGGAAATATTTAATGCACAAGTTACACTGTATTTTTTCCCTTTCATATACTGCACCTTGTTCAAGATGTGTACCTGAGGCACTGCAAATGGGCAGTCTGTATTTCTGTCATTTTTAGATAGCTTAGTCTTTATTTCATTATATAAAGCAAAAACACTAAAAATAGATTCTCTTTTATCCTTTTACTGTCTCATATTTCCACCTTCATTACATGTATTGTCAGTTTATTATGAACCTCTAATGGTTTTTATCCTTAATTCATTCATTTAATGAAAAGTATTTCCACTCATATGTCAGCTGACAGAGGTGTTTAAGGCATAGCTCCCATAGATAGGTTACAACCTGCTTAACAAGTATTATTAAAGAACAAGATGAAATTATACAAAAATGCTCGTGATCACATTTAAAAAAAACATGTGAGGTCATTTTGCAGACGACTGGAGTTCGTGGGAAGTTTTCTGAGCTTATGGCTCATTTGCTCACATGTTTGTCTTGTAATCATTTCAGAGCAATTTGCATTAAAAATGTAAATATGATCCACACTGGGAGGATTTATAACTTTACATGTACAGTGAAAAATGTGTTCATGTGAAAATTAAGATAATCTCTTAATGATAGTTATTGAAAAACAGTCATATTCTCCAACATGTGGGAAAGGTCAGAGACATTAGACTGTAAGTGACGACATCCAATAATAACAAAAGTCATTTAAAATGAAAAATAAGTAATAAGTAATAAATTATCCACAGATTCTGGTCTTATTTTATCAGCAGTGTTTCAGTGTTTACATGCAAAAGTAAGAAAACTGTAAAGTGAGATCAAGATAAAACACTCAGGTAAAGAACAAGCTCACAGTAATAATATACATATTTACATCATTTCAATATTTCTGCATGTAAACGATCTAAACCATCATCAGATTTTTCATTGGTGAAAGTATATGATGAGAAGTCAGTTCAAAAACAAGAGACAACAATAAAATTATACAGTCTTACAATTATTGAGCAAAAAGCTATTTTCCTGTTTCCTGTCTGCTCTAAAATAAATAACACGCAACAGAATACCGCTTTCATACGTGTAAAAAACTCCCTCGTCTTGATCTTTCTGAAAGCAGCAGCAGTATTTTAATATTTAAATCCCAATCTTTGCATAATGAGCTCTCTGTGTTTGCTTTTACTTCAGTATTTACTTGAACACTTCGAGGAAAGAGGCCAAATTAGACGAAGGGCCGAACGACTAACCAGATGTAAGTTTGAAATCTGTAATTCATTACATGTTTTGGGGTGTGCAGACAGAGCTGCTGTGTTTAGTGCTCTTTATTTCTTTCATGCTTGTGTTTGTTTATGTTTATATATATTTATATATTTTCAAAATCAATTTCTAAGATGTGCAGCAGACTGGATTTAAAAGAAAAGCACCTTTAAACCGAAGAATCAGCCTTAATATAATATCAGTTATGTTAAGCAGAGACTCTTTCATGCATGCAGACTACCAGAGAAAAGAAATCTGGCAGCTCCTGATCTCAACAATAAGACACCTCTGTATTAGTACAGCATGGAGTGTTTTTACAACAGCAGTAACAGTGACAAAGCCTAATTCTATGTTTTGATGTATACATGAGTGATGTAAAACATTTACAATTTACATTTTCACCCTTTGGATGTTTGCTGCGTTTGTTCTTTTGTTGCCATCAGTTGAATAAACGGTTCACTTCCTGTTAAACTCTGGCTGCCTGCTCGTGTCTGCATTTGGGTCCAACTGAACTTCCAGTCTGTACACCCAGATTATAAAGATGATTATAACCAGACCATCTATGAAATGAAACATGTTTTCATTATCAAATGAAATATTTATTTAATCCGGCAGATTAAAGATGCAGTGGAGTCTCTTTCTGCTGATTCTGATGGGTAAGTGGAAAATCTCCCCACAGCGTCTTCAGTTCTGTTTTATTCATTTCTTAATATATTTTATTTTATTTATTGCTGTAATTCTTTCCTGTTGATATTTCCATTATGTTCCTTTTTGATGATGTCTTTTATTTTATTCTCTCCTGATTGAGTTTCCCTATAGAGATGATATTTCTCTACCTGGTGTGTATTTTGTTTGTTCCTATAAACTTACCTTGTGTTTTTTGTAAAGTCTTGTCTTCTTCTGTATTATCTTTGTTTTTCCATTTGATTTTCATCTCTTTGTTTTATCTGCTCACATTTGTCTCTCATTGACAAGGTCACTGAGCTCAGAGCCACACTTGTGTTATAGACTGTTTATCTGTAAACCAGTGAGTTTGATTTGATAATGCAGCATTATTGCTAATATTTTACTCCTTTTAGGGCAGTGTTTCTTCTCCACCTGTTACCTGTATGAGTACCACTTTATTAGAGAAAACAAAACCTGGGAAGAAGCACAGAAATACTGCAGAGAGAATTATGCAGACCTGGCCAGCGTGTTTGACATGGCAGACATGGAGAGACTGCGTGAATCCACAGAGTATGAAGGTAAAGCCTGGATTGGACTGTTCAGCAACCCAGGAAAAGAAAACAGGATGTGGCATTGGTCTCTGCCAGGGGTGAAATACAATGAACTTGAAACCAGATGGGGACCTTCTGAAACAGATGATCTAAATGAGAACTGTGTGAAGACAAGAGGAAACTGGACACATGTCAGTTGTGACAAAATGATGTGGTTCATCTGCTACGATGGTGAGAATAAGATAAGATAAGATAAGATAAGATAAGATAAGATAAGATAAGATAAGATAAGATAACCTTTATTAGTCCCACACGTGGGAAATTTGTTTTGTCACAACAGGAAGTGGACAGTGCAAAAGTTATGAAGCAAAAATTAGAATACAATAAGAATAAATACAGTACACAACTGTACAGAATAGAATAAAATAAAATACTATATACAGCAGAATAAAATAGAATAAAATATACAATAAGATAAAAATAGAATACAAATGCTATATACAACTGAGCAAAAATACAACGATGCCAGAAAAGATTATTGCACTTAGTATTATTGCACATGTTTGGATGTGTGTGTTTGATCAGTTACAGTCTTTGTTGTGGAGTCTGACAGCAGTGGGGAGGAAAGACCTCCGAAATCTCTCCGTCCCACACCGTGGGTGCCACAGCCTACCACTGAAGGAGCTGCTCAGTGCTGTCAGAGTCTCCTGCATGGGGTGGGAGATGTTGTCCAACAGGGATGACAGCTTAGCCACCATTCTCCTGTCACTCACCACCTCCACTGGGTCCAGAGGGCAACAGGGCTGGCCCTTCGAATCAGCCTGTTCAGTCTCTTCCTGTCCCCGGCAGAGATGCTGCCGCCCCAGCAGACCACACCGTAAAAGATGGCAGAGGCCACCACAGAGTGTATCACAGAGAATATGTGGATAATAGTCTGATTTGATAATATAACTGAACTGAAAGTGAAATTGAGAAAAAGCATGTTTGAGGAATCATACAAATTATGTCTTTGTGTATTTCTTCAAAATGTTTGTGGTGATGGACATTTTGTTTTGTTTTGATGTTTCTCCTTAACAGGAAAGAAGAGAGACGGTAAATCGATCCATTTGATTAAAGACCCCAAGACCTGGAAAAAGGCTCAGAACTACTGCAGAGATCACTACACTGACCTGGCCAGTGGACTCGATCAGGCGGATGGGGAAGAATTTAAGATCCTGAAGCAGTCTCAGGGCTCTCCGATGAATGTGTGGATTGGCCTGTTCAGAGACACCTGGAGGTGGTCAGATGGAAGTAATTTCTCTTTCAGGCACTGGAATATGGAAACATTTTATGACGGACAAAACAACAAGAAATGTGCTGTGACTCTGTTAAACACATCAGGAAAATGGAGCTCTGATGAATGCAACAACAAAAATCCTTTCTTCTGTTATGATGGTGAGTTTTTACTAAGATTAATCTGATTTATTTTTCTCTGTAATAGGAGCATCACTAGACTTAGAAGATCCAAGGAATTGTCTGTAGAGCTCTGAGACAGGCTTGTGTTGATCCACAGAAACATTTCTGTAGCATTGAAGGTCCCAATAAGAACAGGGTTCTGTAAATGGAAGAAGTTTGAAACCACCAGGACTTTCCTAGAGCTGGCCACCTCATCAATTAGAGAGTTTGAGGTAGAAAAGCCTTAATCAAGCAGTTGATGGTCACTCTGACGGAGCTCCAGCATTGCTCTGTGGAGAGAGGAGAATCTTCCAGAAGGACAATCATTTTTGAAGCCCTCCAACAATCAGGCCTGTTTAGTAGAATGAGCAGACTGAAGCCACTCCTCAGTTTACCAAAATGCACCTGAAGGATGCTCAGACCATGAGAAATAAAATTCTCTAGTCTGATGAAACAAAGATTGAAGTCTTAACTCTGAATGCCAAGCATCATGTCGGAAACCAGGTACCACTCATCACCTGACCAATACCATCCCTGCAGTGAAGCATGGTGGTGGCAGCATCATGCTCTGGGGATGTTTATCAGCAGCAGTGACCGGGAGACAAGTCAGAGTCGAGGGAAAGATGAATGCAATGTACAGAGACATCCTTGATGATAAGCTGCTCCAGAGTGCACCGGACATTAGATTCACATTAGGTTCATTTTATACGGGACAAGCCCCCAAGCACACGGCCAAGATAAAAAACAAATGGCTGCAGGACCACTGTGAAGGTCCTCAAGTGACCAGCAAGAGCCAAAATTTGAACCTGATTCTCTGGAGAGATCTGAAAATGGCTGTGGACCATCCAACCTGATGGAGCTTCAGAGGTTGTGCAAAGATGAATGGGAGAAACTGCCCTAAAATAGATATGCCAAGCTTGTAGCATCATACTCAGGAAGGCTTGAAGCTTCAAGTGTTGACAAAGATGCTTCAACAAAGTGTAAATACTTACATACTGTACATGCCATATTTTTGGTTTTGATTTGCAGGAATTTCAACAATCTTTTTCCCCCACTTTTTCATTTTGGGGTACTGTGTGCAGAACTTTGAAGTGAACAAGCAATTTAATCTATTTTGGAATAAGACTGTAACAGGACAAAATGTGGAACTGGGAATGCTTTCCAAATGCACTGTACACACTTAAACTAATTAAGTATACAACTAAAGGAAGTGAAAAACTACAATGTTTTATTGTGTACTGTCTGTATTGAAGGTAAAGTGGAACATAAGCTGCTGTTAACCAGACTTAACTGAAGTTTGATGGTTTCTGACAGATAAATTGATTCTGATCAATGAAAACAAGACCTGGGAGGAAGCCTTGGATTACTGCAGACTGCACCACACTGACCTGGTCTCCATCACTAACCCTCACCAACAGAGAGAGGTTGAGAGGAGAGCCAAGAATGCCAGCAGTCCCTACGTATGGGTGGGACTGCGCTACGCCTGCGTGATATATCTGTGGTTCTGGATCAGTGACAAACGAGTCTGCTACGAGAACTGGGCTGATAAAGGAAAGATTGATGAGTGTCATAGGTGTGCAGCTATGGAAAGAGGAGGACGGTATCAATGGGTCAGTCAAAGAGAACATGAGAAATATAATTTTATTTGTTCTAAACAATAAGCTTTAAACCTCTCTGACTCACTGCAGGTTAATTATTGCAGCAGAAATAATTTGTTTTTATGATTTTATCAAGCACTGAATGTAGAAAGATGAAAAAACAATAATAATATTGCAGCGAGTCACCTCTATGTTTTATATTAAGAACCAAAATATGGATTAAGGGAGAAGAAAAAGAGAGACTTTATCCAAGATTACAAAAGCTATATGAAAAGGGTGATTACAGTTTTTGTTTTAGGGTCTCGTATGTGTTATTTACACAGAAAATCACAGCATGTGGTGTTAGCATATTAGCAATGAAAGCAGAGAGGAGGAACTGACATCATGTCCAGTTTCAACCAACACGATTAACATCTATGATAAATGCTTAACCTGCTGTTTAATTTAAGTTCTATCCAAGTGTGTTTGTATGATGATTAAAAGTCGCTTTTTAGAGATAAGTGTTCCTCATAGCCATATTATAATCATGTGTTTAAAGTAAACCTCAGTCTTAACCATCTACAGCAGTAATATTGATCCATATAACTGTAGCATCCAACTCAAGTAGCTCTGGATTAACCTTGGGTTAAGGTGGTGATAGAACTATGAGCGGGGCCCTGGGTACGTTACTTAATTTTACTGGTAAACAGGAGAAACAATAACTAACCAGTTTTAACCTTTGTACTTAGAAGTTTTAATATTGGCGGTGCCTCCACTTAGTGAAAATGATATGAGTTCTGTTTAATCTTCACTAAGAATAATGAATTTATCTAACATGGTAAACCTCTTTTTTACCTTTTAATAACCGTTATCACTTATAAACTCTGTAAATAATAATTATGACACAACACAAAACTTTAAATTCAAAATGTAAAATTTAGTCAAAATAAAGTATGATTTAAATAAAAATAATACAATATTCCAAGTTCTGAATTGTTTCCTTACAATTCAATTGGATGTTTTCTCTTCACAACTCACAGTCAATGTTGTAGAAACACATTTATCCAAAATACTCCCCTTTAAGTTCAGTTCAAATTTGTAACCTTTGTGAGCTCATTTACTCAAACCGTTGCAGGCCTGGTTGTTGCTCGGGCTCGTTGGGCCAGAAAACACACAAATGGCCGCTTCACTTGTTAAACAAGCAGAAAACAAAACGCACGTGCTCAGATCTACTCACAAATCCTTTGGACTAAGTGCGAGGGCAAGCTGAGGGGCAGGCTCGGTTTTTGACCATGCGGCCTCCACTCGGCAACGTGGTTGGAATTAGCGGCATACCCAGGCTGCTGAGTACACTGGGACAAACCCACGGAAATCCTATCCACAACAGAAGGGTCCAGAGAATTCCTCTCGGTCCACTGTGCATTAGAAATTACTATTTAGTTCCATAGAGTAGGGCTGCTCAATTAATCGAATTTTAATCGTGATTACGATCTGGGCTTTCAACGATCATTAAAAATGACTGAGCCGATTATTAGCTCCTCCTCTCGCGCTGCTCCGTGTGGCAAATCGAGCGCACCCCTCTGCGTTTCGAACAAGCGTCACAACATCATCCTCACAGACTTCCATTCACGCTACCCTGTACAACGCGACTAAATATCCCACCAGCTCCCAGAGACACAAGGAGATAACAAACGCGGTAACGTTTTCCTCGCCAAAGACCACTGCTCAATTAACACAGTGAACAACCAGTATTATGCAGTATTTTGAAGTTCACTAAACATAGATGTTTACATTTTTCATTTATTTTTTATATTGCAAACATTTGCACTGTTATCAGTATTTGCACACTATTTTATATTATTTTTTGACATCTTTAAAGCCATTATTCAATACATTGTTATTGTTAAATAAATATCGTCAAATAATCGAGATCTCAATTTCAGTGAAAATAATCGTGATTACCATTTTTGCCATAATCGAGCAGCCCTACCATAGAGTAATCTGTAGCTTACATACTCAGCATACATAGCTATTACTGGCTCTAAAATGCTAACATGCTAACTCGCGATTAACATCATACATTTTAAGTACTTCTACATTCCGTTTAAGCTCAATACTAACTCTACATTCAGTACTCACTCATCACAGGGTAAAACAGTCCATAACAGGAACGTAGACTCTGCATCCACGGCTATTGTTTTGACTATTCTCCCGTTAGCTCTGGTACACAACCTCCAGTAATGTGCAGCTGCCGACTCTCACTAGCTTAGTTAGTTTTTTCCTTCCACCTCGCTTAGATCGCGCCTTCCAATCTGATTGGACCATAGGTTTACCTCAATGAATGGGATAAAAGAAATTACAAGATTGACAACCCAAAATGAACTTGTAAACAACTTGCAGCAAATACAAAGTTTTTTTTTCTTGTTTCACATTTGATAACAAACCTTTGGTTTACTTATAACTTTTAACTCCATTAACACTTAAATTATGATTGACTTCTATTTATTGTAATTTTAAACACGTTTTTTATGCATTTGAACTCTTTTTTTGTTTTTTAAACACATATATGAAATATTTACAATAAAGTATTTACATGACAATATTTATATCCTTTTAACCTGTAGGGTCTAAAATAGATATTTGAGACCAGGCTACATAACACTGATGATACTTTTACTTTCAATCATTTTATGTATACCTTGCCAATAATAAAGTTTTATGTGTATTGAGCTGTTTTCATTGTGTTTTATTGCTTCTATTGCTAAAGGAATGGTTGTTAAAATAAATTCTCCAACATGTGTCATTGTCAGCTATTAGTAAATATTTAACTACACATGTAATACAGTTTTATTAGTCTTTAACTATGGAAGGAGTTAGTCAGTACACTGTGTTTTCATGCGGTCCAGTTTGTCTCGTTAAAGAGTGCAGGAAGAGTTTTTATCCTTGCTGATAAGTCACGTCACACCCCTGAAGTAAAACCCCTGAGAAGTTTTTCACTTGGCTTTGCCTCCCTCTACTGTCTGCACACCTGAACACTCAAATGGCTTTTACTGTTTTTTTTAACCGCAAACAGAAAGAGGCATGTTTTTTTTTTGTTTTTTTTTAAATAAAATGACTGACAAAGTGCTGATAGCGCTGGAGTTACATTAAATAAGAGAAACAACAAACTTTATGACACCCTTGATGCTAACAAAACACTGTAGGACACTGTTAGATAACCTCCTCCCTTTATAGATGAAACCATAATTTTAAAAATCAGGTTATCTTTGTCTAATATTAACATTTAGTTGATGATCTGAAACATGTAACAAATGTGCACAAAACTAAGAAATCAGGAAAGGAGAAAACACTTTTTAACAGCACTGTATTTCCTCCAGTAACAGTCTGAGAGAGCAGCATGCACAGCATACAGCTCCTGTGCTTATGTGAGTACATGCAGGGGCATAATTTCCAGGGCGGTTAGGGGGGTTATGATCCCCCCACCCCAATAATCAGACCCAAACAATATAACCCCCCAATAAAATTATGAATTATCTTGCATAAATAGGCTGTTGATTTTCTTTACTCATTTCAGTTATTAACAGCAAAATATTTGCATGTTTAATCATCTGGGAATTTACCCGGATGTATTTATTTACTTGGACAGAGATCTTGACCCCCCCAATGTTCAGCACAAAGTTACGTCGATGAGTACATGGTTTAATACATTACATTCTCACCATCGTGAGAACGTTACCATACATTTAATACGAATCAAACTGGAAATATTTAATGCACAAGTTACACTGTATTTTTTCCCTTTCATATACTGCACCTTGTTCAAGATGTGTACCTGAGGCACTGCAAATGGGCAGTCTGTATTTCTGTCATTTTTAGATAGCTTAGTCTTTATTTCATTATATAAAGCAAAAACACTAAAAATAGATTCTCTTTTATCCTTTTACTGTCTCATATTTCCACCTTCATTACATGTATTGTCAGTTTATTATGAACCTCTAATGGTTTTTATCCTTAATTCATTCATTTAATGAAAAGTATTTCCACTCATATGTCAGCTGACAGAGATGTTTAAGGCATAGCTCCCATAGATAGGTTACAACCTGCTTAACAAGTATTATTAAAGAACAAGATGAAATTATACAAAAATGCTCGTGATCACATTTAAAAAAACATGTGAGGTCATTTTGCAGACGACTGGAGTTCGTGGGAAGTTTTCTGAGCTTATGGCTCATTTGCTCACATGTTTGTCTTGTAATCATTTCAGAGCAATTTGCATTAAAAATGTAAATATGATCCACACTGGGAGGATTTATAACTTTACATGTACAGTGAAAAATGTGTTCATGTGAAAATTAAGATAATCTCTTAATGATAGTTATTGAAAAACAGTCATATTCTCCAACATGTGGGAAAGGTCAGAGACATTAGACTGTAAGTGACGACATCCAATAATAACAAAAGTCATTTAAAATGAAAAATAAGTAATAAAAAGCAAATTATCCACAGATTCTGGTCTTATTTTATCAGCAGTGTTTCAGTGTTTACATGCAAAAGTAAGAAAACTGTAAAGTGAGATCAAGATAAAACACTCAGGTAAAGAACAAGCTCACAATAATAATATACATATTTACATCATTTCTAATGTTTCTGCATGTAAACGATCTAAACCATCATCAGATTTTTCATTGGTGAAAGTATATGATGAGAAGTCAGTTCAAAAACAAGAGACAACAATAAAATTATACAGTCTTACAATTATTGAGCAAAAAGCTATTTTCCTGTTTCCTGTCTGCTCTAAAATAAATAACACGCAACAGAATACCGCTTTCATACGTGTAAAAAACTCCCTCGTCTTGATCTTTCTGAAAGCAGCAGCAGTATTTTAATATTTAAATCCCAATCTTTGCATAATGAGCTCTCTGTGTTTGCTTTTACTTCAGTATTTACTTGAACACTTCGAGGAAAGAAGCCAAATTAGACGAAGGGCCGAACGACTAACCAGATGTAAGTTTGAAATCTGTAATTCATTACATGTTTTGGGGTGTGCAGACAGAGCTGCTGTGTTTAGTGCTCTTTATTTCTTTCATGCTTGTGTTTGTTTATGTTTATATATATTTATATATTTTCAAAATCAATTTCTAAGATGTGCAGCAGACTGGATTTAAAAGAAAAGCACCTTTAAACCGAAGAATCAGCCTTAATATAATATCAGTTATGTTAAGCAGAGACTCTTTCATGCATGCAGACTACCAGAGAAAAGAAATCTGGCAGCTCCTGATCTCAACAATAAGACACCTCTGTATTAGTACAGCATGGAGTATTTTACAACAGCAGTAACAGTGACAAAGCCTAATTCTATGTTTTGATGTATACATGAGTGATGTAAAACATTTACAATTTACATTTTCACCCTTTGGATGTTTGCTGCGTTTGTTCTTTTGTTGCCATCAGTTGAATAAACGGTTCACTTCCTGTTAAACTCTGGCTGCCTGCTCGTGTCTGCATTTGGGTCCAAATGAAATTCCAGTCTGTACACCCAGATTATAAAGATGATTATAACCAGACCATCTATGAAATGAAACATGTTTTCATTATCAAATGAAATATTTATTTAATCCGGCAGATTAAAGATGCAGTGGAGTCTCTTTCTGCTGATTCTGATGGGTAAGTGGAAAATCTCCCCACAGCGTCTTCAGTTCTGTTTTATTCATTTCTTAATATATTTTATTTTATTTATTGCTGTAATTCTTTCCTGTTGATATTTCCATTATGTTCCTTTTTGATGATGTATTTTATTTTATTCTCTCCTGATTGAGTTTCCCTATAGAGATGATATTTCTCTACCTGGTGTGTATTTTGTTGATTCCTACAAACTTACCTTGTGTTTTTTGTAATGTCTTGTCTTCTTCTGTATTATCTTTGTTTTTCCATTTGATTTTCATGTCTTTGTTTTATCTGCACACATTTGTCTTTCTCTCATTGACAAGATCACTGAGCTCAGAGCCACACTTGTGTTATAGACTGTTTATCTGTAAACCAGTGAGTTTGATTTGATAATGCAGCATTATTGCTAATATTTTACTCCTTTTAGGGCAGTGTTTCTTCTCCACCTGTTACCTGTATGAGTACCACTTTATTAGAGAAAACAAAACCTGGGAAGAAGCACAGAAATACTGCAGAGAGAATTATACAGACCTGGCCAGCGTGTTTGACATGGCAGACATGGAGAGACTGCGTGAATCCACAGAGTATGAAGGTAAAGCCTGGATTGGACTGTTCAGCAACCCAGGAGAAGAAAACAGGATGTGGCATTGGTCTCTGCCAGGGGTGAAATACAATGAACTTGAAACCAGATGGGGACCTTCTGAACCAGGTGATCAAAATGAGAACTGTGTGAAGACAAGAGGAAACTGGACACATGTCAGTTGTGACAAAATGATGTGGTTCATCTGCTACGATGGTGAGAATAAGATAAGATAAGATAAGATAAGATAAGATAAGATAACCTTTATTAGTCCCACACGTGGGAAATTTGTTTTGTCACAACAGGAAGTGGACAGTGCAAAAGTTATGAAGCAAAAATTAGAATACAATAAGAATAAATACAGTACACAACTGTACAGAATAGAATAAAATAAAATACTATATACAGCAGAATAAAATAGAATAAAATATACAATAAGATAAAAATAGAATACAAATGCTATATACAACTGAGCAAAAATACAACGATGCCAGAAAAGATTATTGCACTTAGTATTATTGCACATGTTTGGATGTGTGTGTTTGATCAGTTACAGTCTTTGTTGTGGAGTCTGACAGCAGTGGGGAGGAAAGACCTGCGAAATCTCTCCGTCCCACACCGTGGGTGCCACAGCCTACCACTGAAGGAGCTGCTCAGTGCTGTCAGAGTCTCCTGCATGGGGTGGGAGATGTTGTCCAACAGGGATGACAGCTTAGCCACCATTCTCCTGTCACTCACCACCTCCACTGGGTCCAGAGGGCAACAGAGCTGGCCCTTCGAATCAGCCTGTTCAGTCTCTTCCTGTCCCCGGCAGAGATGCTGCCGCCCCAGCAGACCACACCGTAAAAGATGGCAGAGGCCACCACAGAGTGTATCACAGAGAATATGTGGATAATAGTCTGATTTGATAATATAACTGAACTGAAAGTGAAATTGAGAAAAAGCATGTTTGAGGAATCATACAAATTATGTCTTTGTGTATTTCTTCAAAATGTTTGTGGTGATGGACATTTTGTTTTGTTTTGATGTTTCTCCTTAACAGGAAAGAAGAGAGACGGTAAATCGATCCATTTGATTAAAGACCCCAAGACCTGGAAAAAGGCTCAGAACTACTGCAGAGATCACTACACTGACCTGGCCAGTGGACTCGATCAGGCGGATGGGGAAGAATTTAAGATCCTGAAGCAGTCTCAGGGCTCTCCGATGAATGTGTGGATTGGCCTGTTCAGAGACACCTGGAGGTGGTCAGATGGAAGTAATTTCTCTTTCAGGCACTGGAATATGGAAACATTTTATGACGGACAAAACAACAAGAAATGTGCTGTGACTCTGTTAAACACATCAGGAAAATGGAGCTCTGATGAATGCAACAACAAAAATCCTTTCTTCTGTTATGATGGTGAGTTTTTACTAAGATTAATCTGATTTATTTTTCTCTGTAATAGGAGCATCACTAGACTTAGAAGATCCAAGGAATTGTCTGTAGAGCTCTGAGACAGGCTTGTGTTGAGGCACAGAAACATTTCTGTAGCATTGAAGGTCCCAATAAGCACAGGGTTCTGTAAATGGAAGAAGTTTGAAACCACCAGGACTTTCCTAGAGCTGGCCCCTCATCAATTAGAGAGTTTGAGGTAGAAAAGCCTTAATCAAGCAGTTGATGGTCACTCTGACGGAGCTCCAGCATTGCTCTGTGGAGAGAGGAGAATCTTCCAGAAGGACAATCATTTTTGAAGCCCTCCAACAATCAGGCCTGTTTAGTAGAATGAGCAGACTGAAGCCACTCCTCAGTTTACCAAAATGCACCTGAAGGATGCTCAGACCATGAGAAATAAAATTCTCTAGTCTGATGAAACAAAGATTGAAGTCTTAACTCTGAATGCCAAGCATCATGTCGGAAACCAGGTACCACTCATCACCTGACCAATACCATCCCAACAGTGAAGCATGGTGGTGGCAGCATCATGGTCTGGGGATGTTTATCAGCAGCAGTGACCGGGAGACAAGTCAGAGTCGAGGGAAAGATGAATGCAATGTACAGAGACATCCTTGATGATAAGCTGCTCCAGAGTGCACCGGACATTAGATTCACATTAGGTTCATTTTATACGGGACAAGCCCCCAAGCACACGGCCAAGATAAAAAACAAATGGCTGCAGGACCACTGTGAAGGTCCTCAAGTGACCAGCAAGAGCCAAAATTTGAACCTGATTCTCTGGAGAGATCTGAAAATGGCTGTGGACCATCCAACCTGATGGAGCTTCAGAGGTTGTGCAAAGATGAATGGGAGAAACTGCCCTAAAATAGATATGCCAAGCTTGTAGCATCATACTCAGGAAGGCTTGAAGCTTCAAGTGTTGACAAAGATGCTTCAACAAAGTGTAAATACTTACATACTGTACATGCCATATTTTTGGTTTTGATTTGCAGGAATTTCAACAATCTTTTTCCCCCACTTTTTCATTTTGGGGTATTGTGTGCAGAACTTTGAAGTGAACAAGCAATTTAATCTATTTTGGAATAAGACTGTAACAGGACAAAATGTGGAACTGGGAATGCTTTCCAAATGCACTGTACACACTTAAACTAATTAAGTATACAACTAAAGGAAGTGAAAAACTACAATGTTTTATTGTGTACTGTCTGTATTCAAGGTAAAGTGGAACATAAGCTGCTGTTAACCAGACTTAACTGAAGTTTGATGGTTTCTGACAGATAAATTGATTCTGATCAATGAAAACAAGACCTGGGAGGAAGCCTTGGATTACTGCAGACTGCACCACACTGACCTGGTCTCCATCACTAACCCTCACCAACAGAGAGAGGTTGAGAGGAGAGCCAAGAATGCCAGCAGTCCCTACGTATGGGTGGGACTGCGCTACGCCTGCGTGATATATCTGTGGTTCTGGATCAGTGACAAACGAGTCTGCTACGAGAACTGGGCTGATAAAGGAAAGATTGATGAGTGTCATAGGTGTGCAGCTATGGAAAGAGGAGGACAGTATCAGTGGGTCAGTCAAAGAGAACATGAGAAATATAATTTTATTTGTTCTAAACAATAAGCTTTAAACCTCTCTGACTCACTGCAGGTTAATTATTGCAGCAGAAATAATTTGCTTTTATGATTTTATCAAGCACTGAATGTAGAAAGATGAAAAAACAATAGTAATATTGCAGCGAGTCACCTCTATGTTTTATATTAAGAACCAAAATATGGATTAAGGGAGAAGAAAGAGAGACTGTATCCAAGATTACAAAAGCTATATGAAAAGGGTGATTACAGTTTTTGTTTTAGGGTCTTGTGTGTGTTATTTACATAGAAAATCACAGCATGTGGTGTTAGCATATTAGCAATGAAAGCAGAGAGGAGGAACTGACATCATGTCCAGTTTCAACCAACATGATTAACATCTATGATAAATGCTTAACCTGCTGTTTAATTTAAGTTATATCCAAGTGTGTTTGTATGATGATTAAAAGTCGCTTTTTAGAGATAAGTGTTCCTCATAGCCATATTATAATCATGTGTTTAAAGTAAACCTCAGTCTTAACCATCTACAGCAGTAATATTGATCCATATAACTGTAGCATCCAACTCAAGTAGCTCTGGATTAACCTTGGGTTAAGGTGGTGATAGAACTATGAGCGGGGCCCTGGGTACGTTACT
Organism: Pelmatolapia mariae; assembly: GCF_036321145.2. NCBI lineage: Eukaryota > Metazoa > Chordata > Actinopteri > Cichliformes > Cichlidae > Pelmatolapia > Pelmatolapia mariae. The sequence goes on from NC_086229.1 coordinate 79,089,123, forward strand.
TAATTTTACTGGTAAACAGGAGAAACAATAACTAACCAGTTTTAACCTTTGTACTTAGAAGTTTTAATATTGGCGGTGCCTCCACTTAGTGAAAATGATATGAGTTCTGTTTAATCTTCACTAAGAATAATGAATTTATCTAACATGGTAAACCTCTTTTTTACCTTTTAATAACCGTTATCACTTATAAACTCTGTAAATAATAATTATGACACAACACAAAACTTTAAATTCAAAATGTAAAATTTAGTCAAAATAAAGTATGATTTAAATAAAAATAATACAATATTCCAAGTTCTGAATTGTTTCCTTACAATTCAATTGGATGTTTTCTCTTCACAACTCACAGTCAATGTTGTAGAAACACATTTATCCAAAATACTCCCCTTTAAGTTCAGTTCAAATTTGTAACCTTTGTGAGCTCATTTACTCAAACCGTTGCAGGCCTGGTTGTTGCTCGGGCTCGTTGGGCCAGAAAACACACAAATGGCCGCTTCACTTGTTAAACAAGCAGAAAACAAAACGCACGTGCTCAGATCTACTCACAAATCCTTTGGACTAAGTGCGAGGGCAAGCTGAGGGGCAGGCTCGGTTTTTGACCATGCGGCCTCCACTCGGCAACGTGGTTGGAATTAGCGGCATACCCAGGCTGCTGAGTACACTGGGACAAACCCACGGAAATCCTATCCACAACAGAAGGGTCCAGAGAATTCCTCTCGGTCCACTGTGCATTAGAAATTACTATTTAGTTCCATAGAGTAGGGCTGCTCAATTAATCGAATTTTAATCGTGATTACGATCTGGGCTTTCAACGATCATTAAAAATGACTGAGCCGATTATTAGCTCCTCCTCTCCCGCTGCTCCGTGTGGCAAATCGAGCGCACCCCTCTGCGTTTCGAACAAGCGTCACAACATCATCCTCACAGACTTCCATTCACGCTACCCTGTACAACGCGACTAAATATCCCACCAGCTCCCAGAGACACAAGGAGATAACAAACGCGGTAACGTTTTCCTCGCCAAAGACCACTGCTCAATTAACACAGTGAACAACCAGTATTATGCAGTATTTTGAAGTTCACTAAACATAGATGTTTACATTTTTCATTTATTTTTTATATTGCAAACATTTGCACTGTTATCAGTATTTGCACACTATTTTATATTATTTTTTGACATCTTTAAAGCCATTATTCAATACATTGTTATTGTTAAATAAATATCGTCAAATAATCGAGATCTCAATTTCAGTGAAAATAATCGTGATTACCATTTTTGCCATAATCGAGCAGCCCTACCATAGAGTAATCTGTAGCTTACATACTCAGCATACATAGCTATTACTGGCTCTAAAATGCTAACATGCTAACTCGCGATTAACATCATACATTTTAAGTACTTCTACATTCCGTTTAAGCTCAATACTAACTCTACATTCAGTACTCACTCATCACAGGGTAAAACAGTCCATAACAGGAACGTAGACTCTGCATCCACGGCTATTGTTTTGACTATTCTCCCGTTAGCTCTGGTACACAACCTCCAGTAATGTGCAGCTGCCGACTCTCACTAGCTTAGTTAGTTTTTTCCTTCCACCTCGCTTAGATCGCGCCTTCCAATCTGATTGGACCATAGGTTTACCTCAATGAATGGGATAAAAGAAATTACAAGATTGACAACCCAAAATGAACTTGTAAACAACTTGCAGCAAATACAAAGTTTTTTTTTCTTGTTTCACATTTGATAACAAACCTTTGGTTTACTTATAACTTTTAACTCCATTAACACTTAAATTATGATTGACTTCTATTTATTGTAATTTTAAACACGTTTTTTATGCATTTGAACTCTTTTTTTGTTTTTTAAACACATATATGAAATATTTACAATAAAGTATTTACATGACAATATTTATATCCTTTTAACCTGTAGGGTCTAAAATAGATATTTGAGACCAGGCTACATAACACTGATGATACTTTTACTTTCAATCATTTTATGTATACCTTGCCAATAATAAAGTTTTATGTGTATTGAGCTGTTTTCATTGTGTTTTATTGCTTCTATTGCTAAAGGAATGGTTGTTAAAATAAATTCTCCAACATGTGTCATTGTCAGCTATTAGTAAATATTTAACTACACATGTAATACAGTTTTATTAGTCTTTAACTATGGAAGGAGTTAGTCAGTACACTGTGTTTTCATGCGGTCCAGTTTGTCTCGTTAAAGAGTGCAGGAAGAGTTTTTATCCTTGCTGATAAGTCACGTCACACCCCTGAAGTAAAACCCCTGAGAAGTTTTTCACTTGGCTTTGCCTCCCTCTACTGTCTGCACACCTGAACACTCAAATGGCTTTTACTGTTTTTTTTAACCGCAAACAGAAAGAGGCATGTTTTTTTTTTGTTTTTTTTTAAATAAAATGACTGACAAAGTGCTGATAGCGCTGGAGTTACATTAAATAAGAGAAACAACAAACTTTATGACACCCTTGATGCTAACAAAACACTGTAGGACACTGTTAGATAACCTCCTCCCTTTATAGATGAAACCATAATTTTAAAAATCAGGTTATCTTTGTCTAATATTAACATTTAGTTGATGATCTGAAACATGTAACAAATATGCAAAAAACTAAGAAATCAGGCAAGGAGAAAACACTTTTTAACAGCACTGTATTTCCTCCAGTAACAGTCTGAGAGAGCAGCATGCACAGCATACAGCTCCTGTGCTTATGTGAGTACATGCAGGGGCATAATTTCCAGGGCGGTTAGGGGGGTTATGATCCCCCCACCCCAATAATCAGACCCAACCAATATAACCCCCCAATAAAATTATGAATTATCTTGCATAAATAGGCTGTTGATTTTCTTTACTCATTTCAGTTATTAACAGCAAAATATTTGCATGTTTAATCATCTGGGAATTTACCCGGATGTATTTATTTACTTGGACAGAGATCTTGACCCCCCCAATGTTCAGCACAAAGTTACGTCGATGAGTACATGGTTTAATACATTACATTCTCACCATCGTGAGAACGTTACCATACATTTAATACGAATCAAACTGGAAATATTTAATGCACAAGTTACACTGTATTTTTTCCCTTTCATATACTGCACCTTGTTCAAGATGTGTACCTGAGGCACTGCAAATGGGCAGTCTGTATTTCTGTCATTTTTAGATAGCTTAGTCTTTATTTCATTATATAAAGCAAAAACACTAAAAATAGATTCTCTTTTATCCTTTTACTGTCTCATATTTCCACCTTCATTACATGTATTGTCAGTTTATTATGAACCTCTAATGGTTTTTATCCTTAATTCATTCATTTAATGAAAAGTATTTCCACTCATAGGTCAGCT